>NC_059333.1:142205000-144780000 GCF_018350155.1 Leopardus geoffroyi | reverse complement strand
CTAAATAATCATTGTAAAGCACGTGTTTGCACAGTAAGTTTCATAAACCATTTTAAAATTAAGGCAAACAAGAAAAAAAAATCTACAAATACAAGTATCAGGGTTTCTTAAATGCTAAATTGTTTTTTTAAATCCTAAATCTTAACACTAACTTGAAGACCATTTGATTGGCTCTCAAAACAATGGATATTCTAAAAGCATAAAACAGGAAGTTGTTACAAATAGCAACTTTGGTATAACATATACCTATCTCCCTACATGTTTTCAAGTTTTTGACTTTCGAAAAATATAAACACGTAACTTTTTATAATTAACTTTTGAAAATATCAATAATACCTTAAAATTCAGACATTAGAGCATCTATTTCTTTAAACTTGTTAGTTATATCTTCAATACATTCTCCAGCTTTTAATTTTATCCCATCAATTACAAGACAGTCTTCTTCATAGTGGTTTTCAAATGGACCGCCTGCAGGAACTTCAGGGCTGCATTCAGATAACTGTAAAAATAACCATACAATTCATCAGAACGATATCAAATTTACTGGAACACCGGCTTAATTATTTGAACCAAATGTAAAGTAGTCAGTAACTCCACAAGCCACAGCAGTTACCCAAAGTGTTCTGTTATGCTGGTGGTCAAATAATGATCCCCATGTAGAGTATAATGTACAAGAAATGTGTTCATATAAGAATAACTTATTATTCAGGTCGTATTTCTTTCCCCCAACATTATACATTTTTAGGTTTAATATTACGTGTTGGAAAAACATGATCAGTTTCATTCTATGACTTTTCTATATTTATTTATTTTTATAATTATTATTACAGGGAATACAGCTTAAAACTGTTTTGAGTCACACCTTCTATGCCTATCTTCTCCTAAGCCTCTGCATGACTTACAAATAGCGATAGCTTGATCTAGCTCGGTGGGAAGAGACACAAGTAAAAACAGTGCAGATATACATAAACACATACAAGATTTATAACTTCAAGATTCATTAAAGGTAGAGATAACTTCCATGAAATTAAGAAAAAAAAATACATGTAATTTATACAAGTATTTTCATGTAACATCAAAAACTGTACCTTTTAATACAAATAATTATTCAGCAAACTCTGTTTTATTTGTATATGGCTTATCTAATTTGTGAATTATTCTGGAAGATTTTATAAAAATCTGATATTAATTTCCTCTTCTTGCTTACAAAGTTGGGGCATGAAAACCAGTGTTAATATTAGCTAAGGAAGAGCATAATTAGGAAGGTGACTCTACTGAGGAAAATATTCTCATAAAACATTTCAACGACAGATAGAAACGAATTTTGATTATCCATGTGTGTATGCTTTCTTTTTTATGTTGTCACTCTCGCTCATTGGTATAAATGCTTGAGAGTTATCAACCTCAAACCTGATACATGAAATGAAGAATGAAAACACCATCAAATTTACAACTTTGAAAATAGCTTAACCAAATCTGCTTAGAGAATAAACATGCTTAGCACCTTAAAATTATCAGGTGGCTCTTTTTGGTGTGTTAGCTTATAAGAGGCCACTTTCTCCTACAAATAAAACACAGCTCCAGCGTTAAGCAGTGTTAACTTTGGAAGCCATATTAATTTTCCCTATTAACTTGAATGAATGAATGAATGAAAGAAGAAAGAAAGAAAGAAAGAAAGAAAGAAAGAAAGAAAGAAAGAAAGAAAGAAAGAAAAGAAGCCCTTGTGGTGATCATTTCTTTTCTTTTAAACTGAAAATTGTCCCAGCTTTGATAGTTGGTTTCATTGCTATTTTTCTCATTTAAAAGTGAACAAGGCCCTAAATATACAGAACCTGGTGTGAATGCCAGACTTAACAAAGCTCAGTGTGGAGAACGGCTTATGAACCAGTCTGCAGGAGGCACTCACCTGCCTGCCAGCAAGTTAAGATGGTTAATTTTTATAATTCTTAAGTGGCTTTTGAAAGCATAAAATATTACAAGAATCTAAAACAAAAAGCAAGCTCCTGCCTGGTGATATATTATTAAAACTACGTATTTTACCTTAAGGAATAAAAATCCAAAGTAATTTTCTGTTCTATCAAGTTACTAGTTATAATGGTAAAATAGAAGCCAATTCTGTGGCTGTAAAAGCTCCAGGACATCTCTATAAAAAACCAACCTGGCTGTATTTTTGAGAAGAGAAACTGCAAACACTGAAAACGCGTTGCACAAAACCATATGGTGCTCAAACAAAGCACACATTTGCTGGAAAAGACTAATTGCATATTAATTATATGTCTATAACATATATGTTGCTAATCTACAGATCCTGTTTGACAAAAGGTAAGATCTATAGAAAGAAAAATTTTTTTTTTCAAACAGGAACTCTAATTGGAAAAATGGCATTCACAACGGTACAAATTCAGGCACAAGTTGATATTGCTGGTGCTACTTAAGAAAACTATGGTTTTCAATGTGGTAAGAGTTTTTAGCATTAATTTTATTTCCTTTTGGTGTATTGCTCTCTTTAACTGTAAATCTTGTATATTTTGATTTCCAACTCGGTAAAGGAGGTGTTTACGAATCATCTTTATTCTTGTTGAAGTTCTGAATGAAATCATGCAATTGGGCAGTCTGCCAAAGTGGGTAAACAACCTTGTCCACGTATAAATCCACCTTTTCCAGCATCTGAGAAGAGACAGACTCGGGAATGGGCAGTTGCTCAACAGGAGAATGTGGGAAAAGAGAGGAAGTAAGGAAGTCTCAGCACTTACTCTCTCCAGGACTGCCATTGCCAATTCTCATCTGTAATAACAGCTAACCTTGGGTGTCAGTTACTATGCAAAGTACTTTTCCCGGTTTGCCTTATTTAACCCACAAAGAAATCCTCTTGGGCAAGTGATAAGCAACTGTGCCAAATTACACAAGTCCTCCCTGGCAGGACTGGGCTTAGGACATTGGTATTATATTCCAGAGTAAGAACTCCCAACCAACTCCCAACTCCCAATTCCCAAGTCCAGTGTTCTCTGGACTCCAGGCACAGCATATATCTAAATGAATGAATGAGAGAATGAATGAAACCTTAAGGATACATGACTTCTTGCTGCCATTTTTCTTCCTATCTGGAGAACAGCTGTACTGCCTTGAAGAAGTGTCTGCCTTATGACTTATTTTTCTCATACCTACCACACTGCTGCTCTGTATTAATGACCTAGGCTTGTACCCTCATTTTATTTGCACAAACATGGAGCTGCTTTGCTGGGAAGTTTGGTAATTTATGTTATCACATATAAGAACTGAATAAAGTAAGCATGCATGGCCTTTCTCAGTCCAACATAGCTAGCCAAAAGGAAAAAAAAAAAGACAAATCTAGTTATGAATGGTGAAAAGTATTCCAATGAAAAATTCTACCTCCAGTGTGTTGATAATGAGGTTTGTCCCTACAGAAGTTGTCTCTGTGCATGAACCAGGCAGGGCAGATTTCCTAGCAAGCTGCTCTTGTCCAGCCTCCTCTCCTGACTGTGAAATTGGCAGCGGTAGGCAGTTCTCTCTACGGTGGCACCCGACCGACTACTGTGAGCTCCTTCCACTCTTTCTTCACCCCAACCTCAAAGATCCAAAAAACAAAGGGCTCCTCCACACTCACAGATTTTTTTTTTCAAAAACTGATAGCTGTATTCTGACCTTTCAACAGGTTACTAGTTTATTCACTTCAGGATAATCAAGGGCTCAAATTTCAGAAGGGAAAAATGTTTTTCATATAATTAAAATGTACAGCCAGGAATAATTTCTGCCATTGACAGAATCTGAACTTGCTATTTAGGCCTGATAATGATTACCGGTGCTACCTTTTCTCCTGTGTTCACTTCTTCTCCACGCTCCTCTTCAGACTCATCAGGCGCTCCTGTGGGCTCTAGTGCCTGCTGTAGCATTTGCTCCAGCTCTGTTAGTAAAACTTCTGTCTCAGAGACAACTAAAAATCATCATTAATATAATAGAAAAAATGCTACATTTTAATTAATTCAATCTAATCCATAATCTTAACCAACTCAAAAGAGAAAATCTAAATGTTACAAGATAAAAAACAAATATTTTGTATAGTTCTCACATATGGCCTCTGCTTAATGCAAAATAATTAAGGATTTCCAGGTGAATATTTTCCAATTATTCCTGTCAAAATGTAGGTGATATTCTTGCTATGTGTAGATCATAAAAAGCTCACTAGAAGTGTCTTGTTTTGCCTTTTTTTTTTTTTTTTAAATCAGGGCCAAACTAAATTGTTTTTTATAAACCAGAGGTCAGCAAACTTTTCCCATGAATGGACACAGAGTAAATATTGCAGGCTTTGTGGTCTCTGTCACAATGACTTCATTCTGCTGCTATAGTGCAGACCATACACGTGTACCTAAATAAATGAGAGTGACTATGTTCCGATAAAACCTTATTTACAAAAACTAGTAGCCTGTGGGCCAGTTTGCCATGCCTACAATAAACTATTAAAACTACTGTTAAAAGGAGAGACGATGTAATTAAGTGGTCAGGCTAAACACAGGCTAGTCTACTCCTAATCCGAATACCAACACATCTTAACTGCCTAATATACGTATTATATATATGTGTGTATATATATATATTTAAATACCACACTTACAAAATTTGTGTGTGTGTGTGTACTACTGTGACATGAATTCACTGAATTTGCGGACATAAAATAATATCCCCACAAAAGAAATGAACTCCTATTAAATAACTCTATAGTCTCAACTACTGATTAATAACATGCAGTTGGATTCCTGACTTAAATAAAATAAACATTTTTGTTTCATATAGACTTGTTGAAGTAAAAATCAAGGAAAGGAAGTCACATGTGGCCTGCTGTCCTGCACAACAGACAGATGGAGCATCTGAGAAGTCGTTCCAAAGGCAACACAATTCAAAGCGAAAGGCCATGAATACACACCCCATTATTTTCCACTCGGGTGACAAAAACTGGACATAGTACCCTCTATTATCCACCATTCTTTGGCAGGACACCAAAAATCCCACTACGTAGAACATCTAAAAGTTCATGGAACACGAAAACAGACCCACGCAGGACATATGCTTTGGAGCTAACCTATTATCAGTGAATATGCAAGCAGGGCATTCTCAGCACTAACATTCAGTTTTAATCTAATTGTTGAACATATTTAAAATTCTTCTAACTAATCATGTTTAGGAAGATTGCATATGTATATGCATCCCTTTATGTTCACACACACACAGAAGTATCCTTGTAAACTAAGCATGTTTAAAGGTAAAAAACAGAGATTATTAATGTGAAAAGTCTTATGCACTGTTTCCTCCAGTTCAAAAGAATCCATGTTTTATTAGAATCTTCTTTGTTGGTAATTTCCTCTTATCTAGTACTCGTAAGAAAGAAAGTTTAAAATTCTGCTAGAACGTTATTAAATAATACTGTCAAAGTCATGGGAGGTTATGAAATAGAAAATTTTCCCTTTGTTGGTTGTCACTACAGTATTAAAAAACAACTTTTAGTTAACATTTTTCACATCACAGTTTTGTCTACAAAAATAATTTTTCTGTCAGTACTTATCACTTTCCCCAAGTACTTTTTTATTCAGTCAACAAATATCAATTATGTGCCTACAAAGGGCAAGGGACTCAAGGGCAGGCATTGACCAACGAGCCTTCCTGGCCATCATCTCTTCCTAGCCAATCTCAGGTTTTCTCTATGGAAGACTTCTTTCCAAACAGTTTGAAAGTAGCTTTCTGATAAGCCATTTGCACACCTTAGAATCAGTTCCTATGTTTAAAAACAAAACAAAAACTGTAGCTGACATGTTAGTTGTGTCCACATAGATATGTGTGCTGTGGTAATTGGTAAAGCGTAAGAACACAGAGTTTTAATTATTACATTCTAAAACAATGCTATTCAGAATTTGATGGGCATAAGAATCACTGGGAGAATTTACTAAAAAAATACATGAATGCAACCCATGTTTACCGAATCAGGATTTTCTAGAGGAATGTACATTTTTATTGAAGCTATTTTGTTTAACGAATTGACTTCTCTTTATGATAGATTTCTTACTAGTAACCTGTTACTGAACAGACAACTACTTGTGGTTATCTTCAGACTGATTCTCCAGTCCCACTTACAGATGTTGTGTTTTCCTACTTTATATTCTGAGTCTATGGAAATTGATACTGACATTTAATGCACTGTTGAGAAGATGAATTTTAAGCTATGCTGTAAAGGAAAAATGGACACAAACATCTTTATATTTCTAAGGCTAGGCTAAAATACAATCAATTTATGATAATGAATGTCATTGCCAAATGGCATTGTAGGCTCTCTGTTTTCAAGTGATCTGGAAAAATATGTACACTGCCTTCTGCTCAAAGGGTAGACAAAGTAATGGATGACTTCATAAATCAACTAGGGTTCATAACATCAACTTGATTGATGTCAAATTCTGCTTCCAGAGCAATGGGAGGTTTGCTTTTCTAAATAGGTATTTCTATATTGTAAACTGACAGAATTCAAAAATAATTCTCAAGAAATAGCAGTTACCGTAATGTACAAACTAGGTTATCAAAATTGGCCAATGATATCCTCCAAAGATAGAGGCAGAATGAATGCCTTTGCTGATTGCATGACCAATCATCTTCTATCAATACTGATTATCCTGTGGTTTCCCTGAGTTGTTTCAATTTGCTGTTTAGAGTAAAGTGGTAGCATTACAGTTATTCCATCACTCAGAAAAAGTTTTTTTTTTTAAAAGGTAAGAAAAATATATCTCTTATATTGAAGTCCATACCTGGATTTTAAAAATGAATTTTTATAAAATAATCTGTGTAGTTTTTCCATTCCTGATAAGAAATAGCTTACTGTTTGTCTCTTAAATAAATCAGTCACTATTTTAAAAGTCTTCAAGGTATACTTATGGGGTTTTCTCCAATCTGTATTTTTCTACTAAATGTTTAAAGAAGCTGTTTATTTTCTTGTATACCCAAAGCTGGTATTGAAAAATATCATCTGAAATAAATTTGCAGGGTCATTTCAATATTGAAATTTTGAAAGCATTCTTACAGAAGGAGGCTGAGGAGGAGGAAAAAGTACTTGGTTTTGTTTTGTTATTAAATAACCACAAACACTCCTCTTGTGTGCTTACAATTTAAATGTAGAGATGAGTACAATACAAGTTAGAATGTAATGAAGAAGAGAGCACCATTCCTGGAGACACAAACAGAAATAGGAGGCAAGGAGCTTTCTAGGAAAGGGGCATGTGGGCCAACCCCACCTTTTACCCTAGAGGCTAAAGCTGACTCCAAACCAAGAGTAGGTGGGCAAAGTTTGTCCTGAGCAGCAAAAAATCACCTGTCTCCCTGTCCCCCTTCTACCTCCCAGCCCCAGCCCCTAAGGTCTTCATGCTCCCCTAGGGCTCACCCCATGATCCAGACCTTTCCTAGATTAACCATCTTTTTCCATGCTTATCTATCTCAGGTGGCTGATGAACACATCCTTTGCTAATTTGATAATGAGTGTCATAGATTATCAGTTGGTCTGGGATAATCTGCCAATCTTTTTTTAAACTTTTATAGACTGTTTACTACGCAAGAATAAAGGAGGTATTTTCTAACAAAAAAAACCATGATACAACAAAACAAATGACTAAAACCAAAAGATCAAAAGAAATCAAAACCAATTCATTAAGGGGGATACAAAGGGCAATAATGAGATTTTAAAAGTGCCTAGGTCAACTACCAGTACTGTGCCCAACCCCCCTGTATTTCGCTTTAAGTTTCCTGATACTCAAAGCAACCAAGGAAACAGCTGCACACTTTGATTAATTTTAAGAAGATATGTGACAAGAGCACCTGGGTGGCTCAGTCGGTTAAGCCTCCGACTTCCGCTCAGGTCATTATCTTACAGCTCCTGGATTCAAGCCCTGCACTGGGCTCTGTGCTGACAGCTCAGAGCCTGGAGCCTACTTCGGATTCTGTCTCCCTCTCTCTCTGTCCCTCCCTCACTCATACTCTGTCTCTCTCTCTCTAAAAATAAATAAACATTAAAAAAAGGAAGATAGTGACTGAGAAAAACCATATAACCTCTTAAGTGCCTTAGTTTCCCCATTGATAAAATGGGGGATATAATAATATCTAACTGTTTATCTTATATAGCTCTTGTGAGGGCTAAATAAACTAATATATTCACAGTGTTTAGAACAGTGAAGACACAGAGTAATTGATACAGGTGTTGGTATTATTAGTTCATCATCATAGATGAATTTTCTTGTCCCTAAACACTGAAAAAAAAAAAAGACTTATAGGGACAATACAAATATAGCACATAATATTCCTGGTACTAATTTTCCCCAAAACATAGATATGCTCCACAAGTAGTTATTTCTTAGATTAAATCTATATAGCCATGGGCTACAGTTTAAAATATTTAATGATTTCTATTAATTTTCTATTAATTTCTATTCAATTTTTTCTATTAATTTCCAGAAATTCTCTCCTTGTTGGATAAGAGGGCTTCTACTGCATGTCTTTATTACAGATGAAGCAACTGATACTTGGACAGGTAAAGTAGCACTTAGTTAGCTCTCCTCCTGATCTCTAACTAAAGGACAGAGAAAAGAAATGGGTAGAGCTTAAAAACTAGAAAGGAACAGCAAATCTGGGTAGTAGGCTGCTGGGATACTTTAGCACTTGGGAGTGTAAGGAAAGTGGCTCCAAAAAGTGGGGCAGACATTCAAGAAGAAGACGGTAGAATTTTCACTTGATCAAGGACTGATCCTACCTCAGGCTAAGAAGAAAAGGAGTGATATCAGAGACTTAGATCAAGGGATCCATGGAAATATGAGTAGGGGTAAAAAAACTGAGGAGGGTTAATTTACTGAAGAAGAACCACTCTTTCCAGAAGTAGTCAGCTCTTGCAAAGCACACAGTAAACTAGATATTTCTGTTTTTTAGTTGTTCACAATGTGAAGAAGGAGTAAGACACAGATCAGGTTCACGGTCTGAACAATTAACTACTGAGACTTGAGAGCCATTCAGAATGTGAGACTCCTAAAAGGGTATCAGTGGATATTCATGGAGATGTATTCACCCATTTACACAGAAGAGTGATTTCCAGTCAATGGAGTCATGGCTGTGATGTCCTGGGGTTTCTTCCAAGGTAGCCCATTTGAGTCAGAGGGGGAAAGGATCCCAGCATTGGAGCCCTCAGCTGCAGTGCCAAGGTCTCCTAGTGGGAACTCAGTCCAGGGATGAGCAGACTTTTGCCTTTCCACAGCAATATCTGAACTAATCATGGGAGGCAAAGGGACAACTTGGCCAAGAAAAGGCACCTGAGTTAGCAGGAAAGCAGCAGCGGAATACATTTAAGAAGAGATAGAAACAACAGAATTTTGTGGTGGTTTAGGACAGGAACAAAAGGATTTTTTAAAAAATAACCACTCTGTCCTTCTTCTGACTGCTTTCCTTTCTTTTGATAAGACTAAAAATGAATGGCTGATTTAGCCATTTGAAAGGCAGTGCCATAGGACCTGGGGGTGGCCACAAAGGAGAGGGAGTATGGTGCGGGCAACTTCTTGGGGTTTAATGGGCTTTGAAACCTCTTTGCGTGGCTGCCAAAGTTCCATCTTGCAAATAAGCATTTGCCTACTTTTCAAGACTAACAAAAATGAAGGAAGAGTGAAGTGGTTTTGAAAACTTAAACTTTCTCCCCACATTCACCCTACTGTGTTCTAATACCAATGGCAATTAATTCAGCTGGAAGCCCCAAGCTGCTGCTTTTCTTCTTTCTCTCCCATTGGCACCCCTAGGCCCCCAATAATTTTGGAATGGGGAGGTCTGGATTTTAATGTATTGATGTAGGTATTTCCTCCCACAACTGCTGGTGCTTTATTTTTAAAAGAAATTAAATACATGACAGAGCCAAATTTAATGCAAGAGAATAGAAACCCAAAGACAACCCAAATACCTAGTATGAAAATTAATACCAAAATGACTCACTAAGAGTTCTCTTATATGTATATATACACAACATTTTTTTTCTTCAAAGAATGACAACTACATTCGGTAGAATTAGAGGTATAAGAACCAGAAGCAGGACAGGCCTTCACATACCCACATTTTCCTTTGACATGGCGTCATCTGAACAAACACTTTCGAAAGAGTATTTTAAAATAGGTTTCCTAGAAAAAGGATTTGACAGAATTAGTTTCAAAAGATTAATCACGTATATTTAAATGGCCATTTATGTATATTCATTGATCATTGTAAATTATGAATATATTTCTTTATCTTGAGGTAATTTTCCTTGGTTTTTTAATACAGTAAGGCAGCATGATGCAGTGAAAAACCAAAGGGGAATAATATTGATCTGAGCCCTCACTAGGTGAAAAGCACTAATGATCTACCAAGTACCTTACATAGGCTTTTTTATGTAATTCTCGCCCCGAAAACCTACTAAGTAATTGCTGCTCTCATTTTATAAAGAAACTGAGGCTCTGCAAAATTGAGAAATTTGACAATGTAGGTAATGGTTGAACATGACAGGGCTAAATTCTTTCAGACTGCAAAATCCATGCTTTTTCCACTACCTGTGTCACTGATTTAGAGTTAGAAAACATTTGTTCAAATGTATTTTCTCTAACCATAAGATCTTGAGAAAGCCACTTAATTTCTCTAAGTCATAAAGTTTTCATCTTTTAAATAGAGATGATTATAACATACCCCCTACCTATTTGATGAGGTTACTGTGAAATATAACTAAGATAAGGCAGTAAGTCTTTTTAAAAAAAGGTAATTACTCATCCTCTGAAAAAGGACAAAGAATAAGAGGAGGACTATCATATCAGAGCCAGTATTTGTCTTTGAGCAGGACTACTCTTAATACAGCACTAATTATCATTCATCAAAAAAATAAACTGTATGGTTGGTTCAGTGATAAACACTAAAACTTGTCATTGGTGGCTTATCAATTCATTATAAAGGCCTGTTTCTGGTTTGCACTATTTTAAACTAAACACCTGCTTCTCATATGGTTGCTCACCTGATATTAATCTTATACTGTTCTGGTTCAACATATTTATATAAACATAAAGCTTTCTCCATACTTCTAAGACTATTACTTATCACCTTAATTCTTTTAGAAAATTTTAATGCTTCCCTAGAGAAAAAGAATCAAGAATCAGGGGTAAATGTCATAATAATTAAATCTATTTCATACACTTCAATTTCATCACAATACTTTTCAATTAAAAAAAAACCCATACCTTATCCTTCTTCTAAATTTTGGTTTCTTTTTGCCAGTAGTGTTTCTGGAAACTTGCATCTATAAAATAACAACAAAAGGATGAATTAGTTCAAATGAGACTAGATGAGTTCAGTAAGATAATGAGTCCAAATGGCCCAAGTAATTTAGTCCAGAAGAAAAACTCTGACTGTAGGTCTCAACCACACCTATAACTCTAAGTCAACCACCTCATAGTCACTACAATTACACCAATCTTCTCAACTTCCAGGAATGGTAGACTAATCCAATATGAATTCCTATCTACTTCCCTTCCTCACTTCACAGACACATAATAATACAAAGTAAAACAATCTTTACATTTTTATACATACATGACCTTTAAAAAAAAAAGAACTATTCAGATGCCAGAAACACGTGGAATGCAAAACTATAGATAGGAACTGACATGGTGAAGGCCTACCAAAAGTGTATACCAGGATAGGGCCAAAAGGGCTTGGGATTTTAATGTCTAAGCAAAGATGAGATGAAGGATGTGGAGAAATTGGAACCTCCCTACATTGTTGAAGGGAAGGTGAAATGGTGGAGCCACCCTGGAATATAACTTGATAGTTCTTCAAGATGCTAAATGTAGAATTGCTATGTGATTCAGCAATTCCATTCCTAGGTATGTACCCAAAAGAAACAAAACTATTATGTCCATACAAGAAAATGTATATAAATGTTCACAACATAATTATTCATAATAGTCAAAAAGTAGAAACAACCATCAATGGAGAGATGATATGTGATCTATCCATACAATGGAATATTTAACCTTTAAAAACAATGACTAATTATACTGAAAAATACTAAACATGGGTGAATCTTGAAACCATTTTGCTCAGCGAAAAGTGAAAAAAGTCAGACACAAAGACCACATGTTGTAGGATTCCATTTATCCAAAATGTCCATAAATAGGCAAATCCATAGAGACAGAGAAAGATTAGTAGTTTCCAGGGACTAGGAAAAGGTGGGAAATGGGCAGTGACTGCCAATGGGTACGAGGTTTTCTTTTAGGGTGATGAAAAAATGTTCTAAAATTATACAGTGGTCTTGGTTGCAAAACGGTGATTATACTAAAAACCATTGAATTGTATACTTAAAAAGAGTGACTAAATTACATCTCAATAAAGGTATAATTTTTTCAAAAACTTGGTGACATGGAAAAATGGAAAGTAAAGAGATAGGATATATCAATGACTAGCAAAAGGAACCCAATGTAGCAATATTACTGTTAGAAGAAAGCATAATCAGAGATAAAAAAAAGCTATTACCTAATGCAAAAAGAAACAATCCACCTAGAAAGTATAACAGTTCTGACCTGTGTATACATAAAATCTTAGCCTTAAAATATATAAGGCAAAACAGAAAAGAATTACAAGTAGAAACTGATAAATTTACAGTTAAAATGGGATATTTTTATTTACTTCCCATAAAAAACTTATAAAGCAAAAAAATTAGCAAAGAAACAGGAGAATTCAACAATACAAATAATAAGTTGAATCTAATAAACACATATAAAAACTGGCACTGAATAATTAAAGAATACATACTGTTTTCAAGCTTGAAACATTTACAAATTTGACCACCTCTTAGGTCACAAAGGAAGCCTCAAAAATAGTAACCGCTGTTTTAGAGGCATATTCACTGACTAATATACATTAAGAAATCAAGCCCCAAAAGATAAGTGAATAAAATTTGTAATCAATTCATAGATGTAGACGAATTTATACTGTCCCATAAATCTTTCTGTGATAAGAGTTATGAACTATGTCATTTAGGTCAGAGTTCTTGTCTCATATTTTAGTTACTGGTATATGTGACTTAGCTTCTCACTTGGTAGTACATTTGTCTCCATGCCATACCCTGCATGCCATAGGTGCAGATAAAGTGTTCGTGGAACAAATGAATGAGTAAGTGTTCAGACAGAGATACAATAAACACAAATATCACAAGGAGAATACAGTGTCAGTGTTCCCGTCCATTCTGAACTGTCCTGTTTGTCGATTTAGGCTTTTAATGAATTCGTACGATTCACCCTCATTTCCTAAGACAGAACCTCAATGCCACTTTCACCTCTATGTTTGTTACCTTCTTTTATTTGTCTTTTCACTTTTACCTGCTAAAGTGAGCAGTGTCTCAACCCATTTTGTCTAAATCTTTCATAGTTACACTGATCTTAATTTTACTGATCTTGAATTAAGTATCCACACTGCAAGGGTGGGATTTTTTTTTTTTTAACATACTAAATGTTTAGCAGCTAGCAGAGTGCCATTCATATTGCTATGTTCAAACGCATTAACTAGAATGAGATGAAGGTTGAATTTAATAACTCTCAAAACATTATTAAATAGCTTAAATACCTTAATAATCATTCAAGGGAAGTTTGTAAAAAAACACTCAGGGAATTCATATTATTATGATGCCAAAAAAATAGGTGTTTTTTTGTGATCTTCAACCTCAAGTTAATATTCAAATATTTTTTCCACCATTTGTTTTATATATATATGAAAGTAAATAAGGTAAAAATGTATATGGAACTAGATTGTCTAAATCATTGATCTACATCTCTATAAAGACAATGTACAGCTATTATTTTTAACTCATTAAGGATCAGCTTAAATTATGTGCATATTTGAGTTTAAAGTGAAAGCGTTGCTACAAGGGGAAATAAGATTAAGGTAACAAAGTACAAACTATTTCATAGGTATTAATAGAAAGAAATACTGTTAAATAGCTACCATAAATCAGGAAGATTTCTGTTAGAGATAATAAATTCCTTCCTACTTTGTTAAATATTCCACAGCAGCCAAAATGAACTAGTCAGTATCACCAAATGTCCTGTGCTTTCCTGCTCCAGGGCTTTGATAAAATATGACATGATGGAGAAGAACACTAAATTTGGAATGACAGGATCATGATTTGAATTTAATCCCTGGTACTTATTACCTGTATCACTTTTGGTAAGTCACTGACCACTGGAATATCTAGCAAGAGCCTGGTATGAAGTCAACACTTAACAAATATTTTCCAACTAAATGGCTATTCTGAATTTCAGGATATTCTTTTACAACTACTGCTTAAATAAATAAATAAATAAATAACTACCTCAGAGCATTTAGGGGTAAGATGAAATTAAAACCATGCCAGAAAGTATCTAACAGTACTCAACAATTAGTCTACGTTTGATCATTGTTTGTTTAACCTATTAGACTACTCCACTGGATTAGTGTCAGAATTCTATCCTTTTTCCTTAAAGCATATGACAAATGGAACTTATTAGCACTTTGGTATGGTTGGACTTATGGTCCATTCGTTCCCCAAGGTTGCCATAACAAATTACCATGAACTTGGTAAAGCATCAGAAATTGATTTTGTTATAGGGCTGTAGGATAGAAGTATGTCTCTTATGGACAGACTCTTGTGTGTGTGTGTTTGAAAAAAAAAATGTTTATTTATTTTGAGAGAGAGAGAGAGAGAGAGAGAGAGAGAGAGAGAGAGAGAGAGAATGAGGAGGGGAGGGGCAGAGAGAGAGAGAGATAGAGAATCCCAAGCAAGCTCCACACTGTCAGCACAGAGCCCAATATGGAGTTTGATCCCACGAATCAGGAGATCATGACTTGAACTGAAGTCAACAGTCAGATGCATAACTGACTGAGCCACCCAGGTGCCCCTGGACAGACCCTTAAGGACAATTTCATTGGGTTAGGATCCACCTAATTCAGGATGATTTCATATAAAAATCCTTACCTTAATTACATCTGCAATGATCCTTATTCCAAATAAGGTCACATTCTGAGGTTCCTGGTACTTTTGGGGGCTGCTATTCACCCACAAGTAGATACTATAATCTTTATCTATTCCACCCCTTCCACTTCTCTTCCTGTGTTACACTGCTGATTCTCCTATGTCGCCGAGCCCCAGGCTATTCAGAGTCAGGACCACCATGTGAGAATCAGCAACAACTGAGAGTTTGTTAGACATGCAAATTCTTATGTCCGTCCTAGGCCTACTGTGGGGTCCAGAAATCCATTATTTAAATAAGCTATTCAGATGACTTGTATGCAAACTGGAGTTTTTCAGGCATTAGTCTATCTAGCCCACACCCATCCATACAAATATGTTATATATTGTCATTGATTATAAGGAAACCAAAGCAAGTATTAATTCTTTTCTTGTTAGATCTAAAAAAAAACAAGAGACGTACATAAAGAGGGCAAATGCCATTTACTGCGAAAAAACGTGTGTGTGTGTGTGTGTATGTGTGTGTGTACATATATATAATGATAATTAGGATTACTGGCTTGAATTGCAAGTGATAGAAGTGCCTCTAATTGCCAAGATCAGATAATCCATAGGAATTGTGTTTACATCAGATTTATATAATCTTCATAAAGTGACTTGACATTGTCCATTTCCTTAAATCACTATTCATCTAAATGAAAATCATTTTATTTTTAAGAAGAACAAGTTTGCTAGCTGTGTTAAATCTGAGGACATAAAATTTTGATTCAGCATTTTATGCTCATAGAAGACATAAATATGTTTTGTAACCTTCCATTGAGAGTAATTATCAGTCAATGATCACTAAAGAGATGCTTACTTTGACAGAATTTCCAAACATGAATCTGTGCCTTGAATAATGTACACAAACTCCTTGTCAAAAGTTATCATATAGAAGGAAATGCCAATATTCTCATTTCCCTTTGGAAAATCTACTGGGAAAGTATGCTTGGAATAAGGATGAAAACCAGTTTTATGCAGCATTGTAAGTGGTGGTTATTACTTAATCTGAGTATCTGGAGAGTACAAATAATAAAGTTAAGTCTTCGGACCTAGATAATGATTGTTTTTCAATCTTCTTTGAAAAGGGGGAAAGTTAAATAATCATTTTCTAGCTCTATTTTAAACACGATTTTAATAGAATACAAATCTAGTGCTTCTTACATAAATGTCAGTCAATTACCATATGCTCCAGTCCAGTCACTCTCACTAGAGTTCAGTATTCCTGCAAGATTTGGACAATATCAGAGATCAGTCCTTGGCAATATGATTTATAAATATCTTGCTGTCCCCTGCACTATCTTTAGCCATGTCTAAGTTCTCACTAAAGTACTGAGGATTTCTCTGCTTTGAGGGGCTTAGCAGAGAAAACACTGGAGTGTGTACTCAAGCAGTGAGCTGAGACACAGGAGAATATTTTCCCTAAAAATAGAAGTTGACCACTAGACCACCTTAAATAGAAGGCATGAAAGACTTTCTATTAACACCTCCCAATCCTGGCTGAGGATACAAGTAACAGCATACTTCAAGAAACTCTATGACTAGCTACTTCACTGACAATTTTTAAAGTCTTGGACTTAATTTTTTTAATAGTTTTTGACTATCTATAGCAGGGATATAACACACAAATTCACTATGGTTTTTAAAAAAATAGGAAAGATTTCAATTATATTTATAAAGAGATTAAGAATACTAAAAGCCAATAAAAACAGGGTGTCTAGAGACTCAAAGACCCCCATGAAAAGCAGCACTTATGTCACAGTTGTTTATCTGATTAAATGGTACCAGTAAATTAGATTATTTCATATCTATTTTGATATTCTAAGAATCCAAGTCAGTTGCAAACAATTCCTATTTGCACATAGTTTTTTCTAAAGCAAGAGGAATGTTAGGATAACATAGAGTCTCTAAGGAAGACTTCGCAGAATTGACATACAGGCCTACCTTGAAGATATTATAGGTTCAGTTCTAGACCACCGCAACAAAGTGAATATTGCAATAAAGTGAGTCAAATTAATTTTTTTGGTTTCCCAGTGCATATAAAAATTATATTTACACTATACTGTAGTCTATTAAGCATACAAGAACATTATGCCTATGAAAACAATGTACATACCTTAATTAAAATACACTTTAGGGACATCTGGGTGTCTCTTAAGCACCCGACTTAGTTTTGGATAATGATCTGACAGTTCATGAGCGAGTCCCACACAGGAGTCTGCGCTGACAGGGTGGAGACTTCTTGGGATTCTCTCTCTCCCTCTCTCTCTGCCCCTCTCCCACTTGCATGTGCACATGCATGCTACCCCCTCTCAAAATAAATAAATAAACATTAAAAAAACACTTTATTGCTAAAAAATGCTAATCATCATCTGACTTTTCAGTGAAACCTAATCTTTTTCCTGGTGGAGGGTCTTGCCTCAATGTTGACGGCTGCAGACTGATCACAGTAGTGACTGCTGAAGGCTGAGATGGCTGTGGCAATTTCTTAAAATAAGGCAACAATGAAGTTTGCCACATCAATTGACTCTTCCTTTCACAAACAATTTCTCTGTAGTATGTGATGCTGTTTGACAGCATTTTACCCATAACGGAACTTTCAAAATTGGAGTCAATCCTCTCAAACCCTGCCACTGCTTTATCAGCTACATTTATGTACTATTCTAAATCCTTTGTCATCATTTCAACAATATTCACAGCATCTATGCCAGGAGTAGATTCCATCTCAAGAAACCAGTTTCTCTGCTCATCCATAACAAGCAACTCCTCAATTGTTCAAGTTTTATCATGAGATTACAGCAATTCAGTCCCACCTTCAGGCTCCGCTTCTAATTCTAGTTCTTTTGCTATTTCCACTATATCTGCAGTGACTTTCCCCAGTGAGGTCTTGAATAACTCAGTGTCACCCATGAGGATTGTAATCAACTTCTTCCAAACTCCTGTTAATGTTGATATTTTGACCTCTTCCCATAAATCACAAATGTTCTTAATGACATTTAGAATGGTAAATCTTTCCCAAAAGGTTTTCAATTTACTTTGCCCAGATCCATCAGAGGAGTCACCCTCTATGGCAACGATAGCCTTTTGAAATGCATATCTTAAATAATAAGACTTGAAAGTTGAAATTACTCCTTGACCCATGGGCTACAGAACGGATGTTGAATTAGCAGGCATGAAATCAACATTACTGTCATCGTACATCTCCATTATAGCTCTTGGGTGACTATATTCATTGTCAATGAGCAGTAATATTTTAAAAGGAATCATTTTTTCTGAGCAGTAGGTCTCAACAGTGGGCTTCAAATATTCAGTAAAACATATTGTAAATAGATGTGCTGTCATCCAGGCTTTGTTGTTCCATTTATAGAGCACAGGCAGAGCAGATAATTTAGCATAATTCTTAAGGGCCCTAGAATTTTTAGACTGGTAAGTGAACATTGGCTTCAACTGAAAGCCACCAGGTACAATAGCCCCTAAGAAGAGAGTCAGCCTACCCTTTGAAGGTTTGAAGCCAGGCACTGACCTCTCTCCAGCTATGAAAGTCCTAGATGGCATCTTCTTCCACTATATATAAGGCTATTTCATCTATAGCGAAAATCAGTTGCTTAATGGAGCCACCTTCATAAATTATGCTAGCTAGATCTTTTAGATAACTTGCTATGGCTTCTACATCAGCACTTACTGCTTTACCTTGCAATTTTATGTTATAAAGATACCTTCTTTCCTTCAACCTTATGAACCAATCTCTGCTAGTTTCAACTGTTTCCTCTATAGCTTCCTCACCTCTCCAGCCTTTGTAGAATTGAAGACAGGGCCTGGATTAGGCTTTGGCTTAAGGGAATGTTATGATTGGTTTGATCTTCTATCCAGAGCACTAAACTTTCTACATATCAGCAATAAGACTGTTTTATTTTCTTATCATTCATGTGTTCACTAGAGTAGCATTTTTGATTTCCTTCAAAAACTCTTCCTTTGCATTCACAACTTGGCTGTTTGGTATAAGAGGCCAAACCTTCGGCCTGTCTCAGCTTTTGACAGGCCTTTCTCATTAAGCTGAATCATTTGTAGCTTTGGATTTAAGGTGAGAGACATGTAATTCTACCTTTCACTTGAACACTGAGAGGCCACGATAGGGCTATTAACTGGCCTAATTTCAATACTGTGCGTTTCAGGGAATAGGGAGGCCCAAGGACAGGGATGGTAGACAAAGAGGGTAATGGATGGTCATTGGAGCAGTCAGAACGTGTTTACCAATTAAGTTTACTGTCTTACACAGGCATGATTTCTGACACCCCAAAACAATTACAATAGTAACATCAAAAGTCACTGAACACAGATCAGTGTCACAAATATAATAATAATGAAAAAGTTTAAATATTGCAAGGATTACCGAAATGTGACACAGAGACAGGCAGAGAACAAATGCTGTTGGCAAATTGGCACCAATAGACTTACTCAATGAAAGGTTGCCACAAATCTTCAATTTGTTAAAAAACACAACATCTGTGATGTGCAACAGAAAAAAATGCAATGAAATGAGGTATGCCTGCATTTCAATTAAATGCTAAAAAAGCTGATGCGTGAGAGCATCCAATGGTTATAGTACCCATATTACACCTTTGTTCTGGATAAAAGAATGAACATTGAGAGCTTCATTATCTGTTTCTTTGCTCCATCAGCTTGAGTGGTAAAGATAACCAGCCTGATTCTCTGACCCATGGACACTGTCAAATCTTCTGAGCCTTTATCCTCAGCATTGTGCAAAAGAAGATGATCTCTCTTCTATGTTGGAATACATAGACTCTACACAAGAGCATAATTAAAAAAAAATATTCTTTAAGAAATTTTGTCTAGATCCAAGTCTTTAAATCAACTCTCTGAGGATTTCAGAAGTTGAAATGGAAGACATTCTTGCACTTACATTCATGGGAGGGCATGGAGGATATATCTCCCTTTAATCTGTATGACTATGTATGTCCCCACTATGTAGGGGGCATACAGATTTAAGATGTGTGCCTAATATATGTATTTCATGATACAGCAAATTATTTTGGGATCAAAGTGAAGGTATTAAATACACAGGCAAAAAGAAAGATAAATATCATTTCAAAGTCATTATAATTTTAAGGGATTAAAAGGTAATCATTTATAGGTCTTCAAGAAGGCAAGAGGGTTGCATTGTCTAATATAAATGAAAAGTTGGAAGGCTTGTTGGAAGAAGCCAAATGTTTATAAATTTGAAATTACAGATGAATTCTAATATGTTATGAGTAAATTCTCCTAATTTTCACTGACATTTTATTTTTTCCAATGGTAACTCTTTCCCTTTGCAAATAGAAAAACAGTAGTTATTACTATTAGGCATAGAAAGATCATTTAATATCTAGTGCAATACCTACAGTCTATAAAATACAAACTTGGGGCGCCTGGGTGGCGCAGTCGGTTGGGCGTCCGACTTCAGCCAGGTCACGATCTCGCGGTCCGTGAGTTCGAGCCCCGCGTCGGGCTCTGGGCTGATGGCTCAGAGCCTGGAGCCTGTTTCCGATTCTGTGTCTCCCTCTCTCTCTGCCCCTCCCCCGTTCATGCTCTGTCTCTCTCTGTCCCAAAAATAAATAAACGTTGAAAAAAAAAATTTTAAATACAAACTCATTATTCAAATTCCTATTATACATTAAATCAATAACCACTCTCTATTTATTACTAACATTGTTTTTGGTTTTAATGGAATGGGATAAGGAAGGTGCTGGCAGATGAGACATATTCCAAGCTTTAGAAGAAAAACAGATTCATCTTGTATATAGGTTGATGTTGGAGACGTGACCGATGGGTCTCTGAATCAGAAAGAAAAGATAATACTTGTAATGAATATAATCAGCAAAATAAGTGGAAGAAAGCTGCATAACATAACCTTTAGTTCCAAATAACAAAAAGGACAATACCTAGAAACTTCATGTGACAACCAGGACTCAACATGAAGAGATTTTTGTTCTTAACAAAAGAGCAATCACATTTTGTAGAATTATCTCTATTGCCTTCTGGCTCAACATTAAAATATAGAGTAGAAAACAGAGAGAGTAATAGTTGAAAAGTTTTGAATTTTTTTAAGTATGTAAGAACTCAAATTCCAAGTGAATTAATATTTTGAGTGAATGTTTAAATGGGTATTATGTATACAGAAGCAAAAACTATTCTGTTCAACACTTCTATTATTTTAGTGTCAACATTCAAAAATGATACTTTTGTTTGTTTTCAGTAATTGGGACAAAAACAATTCTTAAAAGAGAGAAAATTATTGATAAACATAAATTTCTGTTTACCAAGTACCACATCTGCATAACAAACCTTGAATTTTCTCAGGTAATCACTGCACTGGAAAAATTACTGGTTTAAGAAGGCATCACCAATATTCCTCTCCACTTGCACCTTCTACAGCACCCCTGAGAACTACAACCCCAACAACAACAGGCAGCCCAACAGCCCTGAGATGGTAAAGATGCCTTGAATAGCCAGCTGCTAGCCAACACATCTTCCACAGCAAGCAAGCCCCGTGAACTTGGAGAATAGCATGCATGACCTTCACACTAGGACACTGTTGCTTCATCTCCAGGGAAGATAAGGCACATTTTCCCCCTATCCCCCAACTCCCACTGACCATCTTATTAGAATGACAAGGAGACAAATTTGGCTAAAGTCAGATCCATGGACTGAAAGTCAGGGCAGAGAAAGAGTTAGGCAAATATTTAAGTCCCAAAGTAAACTTTGTTCAAAAATTTAAGGACCAAATATAATCATTCACACCAGAAAACAGGTACTCTGAGTCAAGGGATCTTTGTTTGCTCTCATAAGTGGTATATAAAAACCTCTGGGGAGCGTCTGGGTGGCTCAGTTCTTTGAGGGTCCAACTCTTGATTTTGGCTCAGGTCATGATCCTAGGGTCATGGGATTGAGCCCCACATCGAGATGGGTGTGGATGCCTGCTTAGGATCCTCTCTCCCTCCCTCTCCCTCTCTCTCTCTCTTTCTGTCTCTCCCTCCCTCCCCCTCTGCCACTCTCCCCAACTGGTGCACTCTCTCTTGCTCTCAAATTAAAAAAAAAAAAAAAAGCTCTGGATATCCAAGATCAATCCACTTTCTAATTTTAGTATTTTACTGCTAATAGTTACCTATAGAACTCCCATAGATTGTAATTCAAGATAAAGAGGGAAATCTTACAAACTAATTAAGCATTTTAGTTATTAATTTACTAAAGAGTATCTTGTTAAAAACCAGGGGCACCTGGCTGGCTCAATCGGGGGACCATAAAACTCTTGATTTCAGAGTTGTGAGTTTGAGTCCCATGTTGGGAATAGAGATTACTTAAAAATAAAATCTTAAAAAAAAAAAACCACTTCCCTGGAAGTCTATTTCACAACACTGCTTTATAGTGGTACAGGATAATTGAAATTAGTATAAAAAGATGATTTAAAGTGTTAAATGGATGATTTTCTACATTAATATATATTTATATGTATTTGAAAAAAGCAAATGCACAACAAAATAGTACAATTACATTTTAAAATTTAGATTAGGAAATGTTTTGGGGTGATAAAAATATATTCCTCTTTTTTAAAAAAATATATTGATTTTGGGAGGGAGCGCAGGCAGGGGAGGGGCAGAGAGAGGGGGACAGAGGATAGAAGTGGGCTCTGCAAGGACAGCAGGGAGCTGGATGTGGGGCTTGAGCTCACAAACCGGGAGGTCATGACCTGAGCCAGAAGTCTGACCCTCAGCAGACTGAGCCACCCAGGTGCCCCTATATTCTCTATTTTGATCAGGGATGGTAGTTACAGGATTGTATACACTTAAAAACTCATGAAACTCTACACTTAAGATCTTCCATTGTGTTTAAATTTTACCTCAATCAAAAATTAAATTAAGAAAAATGTAAGTCAAATGAAGAAAACTGTAGTAACTAACAATATAGAAAATGGCAAAATGGTGATAGAATACCTGAATGATTCAAGTTTGGGGAACACTGGCCTATCTATGGAAAGGTGAACGACACCCACAAAGAATCCAAAAGGAAACTAAGTGAGTTTTGAATTCTGACTGTGACTCTTCCCAAGGGGTTCTTCTGCTTACTATTCTTTTCAGAGATTTCTCTCTGCCTGAGGCTAGAAGCCAGCATTAAGGATCTATTATAATATTTATCTTTGGGGAAAGATGCATATAAAGCTAGTGAATCAAGTGAGTTGCAGTACATGAATTCCATATTAACAGCAAGCTTATTAATTAACACAAATATTTAGACATCTAGTCATAAAATATAAGCAACTTCTACTGAAACTGGGCTAATGAAAATTTCCTGCTTTAGTATAAAGAATTTTTGCAATAATTTTAGGGGAAAATATTTTTTTCATCAGAAAATATAATAGCCTAATTTCCTCATATGGAAATGTATAAATCAAGAGAGTGATCATTAATTTTGTCTTTCAAAGTGCTACAAGTTAAAGTCTTGGCATTAATAAAAGCAAAGTGTTAGGAAAAAAAGATACCCATACATGCACATTATAATCTCTGTATATAAGCCAAATTAGAAAGCCAAATGACAAAGAGATCCTTTTCCAATTAGTAACAATATCTGAGATAGCCTTAATTAGAAATATATAAAATTTTACACTAAAAAAAACCTAAAGAGAAATGAATAGACAGTTATGTTTCTGCATGCGTTTATTTAGTATTATAAACATGTACTTTTTCCCTAAATTAATACAGAGATTTTCTACAATGCCAATCATCTCAACAGAATTCTTCTTGGGACTTCACTAAATAACTCTAAAGTTCATTTGTGTGTAATTGAAGCTATTTAAATTGTGCCTTTATTGGGGCGCCTGGGTGGCTCAGTCGGTTAAGCGGCCGACTTCGGCCCAGGTCATGATCTCGCGGTCTGTGAGTTTGAGCCCTGCGTCGGGCTCTGTGCTGACAGCTCAGAGCCTGGAGCCTGTTTCAGATTCTGTGTCTCCCTCTCTCTGGCCCTCCCCCGTTCATGCTTTGTCTCTCTCTGTCTCAAAAATAAATAAACGCTAAAAAAAAAAAAAATTAAATTGTGCCTTTATTGGGGCTGCTAAAGGAAAGGCAAGATAGGGTAGGGTGAACTGTTCAGGATTGGCTAGTTTGAATAATTCTGGAGGGCTCTGGCCTATGGGAATGGTCTCCAGTTGCCTGGTACTTGATTCTGGGATGATTTAGGGCAATGGAAGTAATGGCTTCATGTTTCAGAGTTTGGTAAGAAGGTGGTTGAGGGATATGGGCTTGGGACTGGTTGGTTTACCTATGAAAGATGTACCCTTTGCTACCTAAAGCGGCAGTCCTTCGCCCACTAGAAAGTTTTTTTTAAATGGCAATACATCATAATATACAGAAAACAGAAATATACATACATACACACACGTATACACAGACACAATACAATCTGAAAAAGTAAACAGACAAAAACCAGGAAAACAATTTTTGAAAAATTAGTCATGAAGGATCACAAATTCACGCATTAAAGATAAACAATAATTAAAGCAATTTGAAATCTGTTTTAAGACCAGATAGATTGGGGCGCCTGGGTGGCTCAGTTGGTTGAGGATTTGACTCTTGATCATGGCTCAGGTCATGATCTCACAGCTGGTGATTTCAAACCCTGCCTTGGGCTCTGTGCTGACAATGCAGAGCCTGCTTGGGATGTTCTCTCTTCCTCTCTCTCTGCCCCTTCCCTGCCTGTGCTGGTGTGTGCATGTTCTCTCTCTCTCTCTCTCTCTCTCTCTCTCAAAACTAAATAAATACACTTAAAATACAGAGACCAGATAGATGAATAGATATAGAAATAGGTATTTTGACATGTTAAATGTCATGTGTTACTTTATGAAGAAGATATATTATACATTATAAAGAAGATTCAAAACAGTAAAGAAGGGAAAGATTACTTGTTAGTCAATAAATGGTATCGGAGGGACACCTGGGTGGCTCAGGTTAAGCATCCGACTCCTGGTTTTGGCTCAGTACATGATCTCATGGTTTCGTGAGTTCAAGCCATGTGTCAGGCCCTGCGATGACATTATGGAGCCTTCTTGGGATTCTCTCTCTCCCTCTCTCTCTACCCCTTCCCCACTCATACTGTCTCTGACTCCCTCAAAATAAATAAACTTAAAAAAAATTAAATGAATGGTATTGGAATAACTAGCAGTATAGGGGAGGAAAAATGTCTTTTTCCTCTATCTTTCTAAGTTCTCAGTTGGGGCCCCTGTAACAAAAAAAATAGATTAACAAGAGAAAAGCATATGGATTTATCTAATTTAAGTTTTATGTGACCTAGGAGCCTTCATTAAGAACATGAAGACCCAAAGAAGCAGTTAAACCTGAGAGTTTTTATGCTACGCTTGAAGAGTGGAAGGTCATGGGAATATGTGACAGGACAGGAAAGGGTAGGAGCTAATTGCAGTAAACTGTGGGAAGCAGTAAGGCTTATTCCCTCAGATTCCTCTTGGGCTCCCTTTGTCATCAGAGGCAAGAAAGCTCCTTTTCTTCCAGTCTAGGGATGACATCTCACATGAGGCTCTTATAACCTGCTCCAGGGAACGTCAGAAAATCCTTCCTGCACCTGCCATTTCACAAATTCCTTCCGCTTGAAATACTCAATATACCAAGATGCCATATTTGGGGGTAGCATGTCCCGAACCCCATCATTAGCAAGTTGTGTAAAATTTTTACACCCTATTCTCACACCTCATATAAAAATAAATGCATATTCCCATAATAATAGGAAAATGCATAAAGCTATGAAATGCATAAAGGACATAGCACTGTGCTTTGCGCTTTACACAAATTGTCAGAGCAGTCTTACTTTGCAATACTTCCATTCTTCCCACTTAGCAGGAGGAGACTGAGAGCTTAGAGGTAAGCAGCTAACTTAAGACCACACTGCTAGAAGGTGACAGAGCCAGGATACCTTGACAGTCTACCTCTAGATGTCCTCTTCTGTACTCACTCTACTGCATTAGTATCTATGAAGTCTATGCTAAGTAATAAATAAAAAATCTCAGAAATGTAGATGTGAGCACACCACATACAAATACTTCTGTATTTCCAGGGGAAAAAATGACAGAAAAGCAAGCATATATTGAAACTATGACAAAAAATTAATATTTTCATTACTAGTATATAAAATGTTCATCTAGGGGTGCCTGGGTGGCTCAGTCGGTTAAGTGTCTGACTTCAGCTCAGGTCATGTTCTCACAGTCTGTGAGTTCGAGCCCCGCGTCAGGCTCTGTGCTGACAGCTCGGAGCCTGGAGCCTGCTTCAGATTCTGTGTCTCCCTCTCTCTCTTCCCCTCCCCTGCTCATGCTCTGTCTCTCTCTGTCTCAAAAATAAAAAAAAAAAATTCAAAAAATTAAAAAATAAAAAATAAATAAAATGTTCATATAAATTTGTAAGAAAATATTAAGAACTCAGGCACAATTTACCTCAAGTCAAAGAAATGCAAATTAAAAGAATAAAGTATGATGTACCCTGGCAACAAAATCTTTATGTAATAACACCTGTCGATGACTGTGGTGTTTGCATGCACTGCTGGTGAGACTGAACAACCTGACATGTTCCTATTTATTGTCCTAGGGATCCTTCTACTGGGAATTATCAGAAGGAAACAAAACATGTGGTGGGAAAGGAAGCAATATTCACAGAGATTTGCATCAAAGTGTGACCAACTGCAATAGGAGAAAGATGAAATGAATCATAACATATTTTAATAAAGGGCAGTCTTTTAAATCATGTCACAAAAGCCCTAAAGTCCTAAAAGAAAAAGTTTTACTATATATAAGCACAGCAAGAGAACTAGAAAAAAACTTAAAAGGCAAACCGAAAAAATGTTTGCAGCATATTAACAAAGTATTAAGGATCAATAACTAAAGAGAGCACCTACAAATCAAGAGAGAGAGAGAGAGGCAGAGGCCAGCCTACGGAAGAAACGGGCGGGAGTATAAATAGGCAGTTTTCAGAAGAAATATAATGTCCAATAAGTACATTAAACAATACTCAACTTCATTAAAATAAAAAAAATAAGTAACAGCAAATGAAAGTAACAATGACATGTTTTTCACCTTTTAAATATTGGCAAATATATAAAGATTGGTGATATCTAAAGCTGGCAAGAGAGTGAGAAAAGCATTGGTAAGAATATTCAGATATAGCTGTTTTGAAAAGAATTTGACAGTACTTTACTAGAATTTTTAACTTTTATTTGGAAATAATTTTAGAATTGCAGAAAATTGCATATTAGCTCAAAAGAGTTCCCATATATCCTTCACCCTGCTTCCCCTAATGTTGTTAACATTACACATATCATAGTACAATTATCAAAACAAAAAATTCACATTGCTATAAAATTCTTAACTAAATAAAGATCTAATTCAAATTTCATCAGATTTTCCATTGATGTCCTTTTTTTTGTTTCAGGATCCAACTAGGATTACACATTACGTTTGGTTGTTATGGCCTTTGTTTCCTTCAATATGTAACAATATTTCAATCTTTCCTTATATATAACCACATTTTAAACACCCACATCATTTACCCAAGAAATTTCACTTATAGGAATTATTCTGTTGAAATTTGTGCACAAATGTGCAAAAATGGACAAGGATGCTTATTTCCAGATTTTGAAATCCTGAAATGTTAGAGGTGAAGTAACAAGCGGGAAGAAAATGACTTATCCTTTCCACTTTAAACACTTTTGCATTCCTTGGTATTTTTTCCCTAGTATGTATTACATAAGTTTATAATAAAAATACAATAAAACAAATTATAAAGAAAAAAGACTGTTAATGGCTAGAGTTGGCATGTTAAAGCAGTCTCGATATTCTCTTACACTAATAACAGGACAGTAATTGGTAAAATAACATTGGGGAATATTTTGGATGGGAGATGTTTAACAATTTGGCAAAATTTAAAATGTGGCTACTCTTTGAAACAGCAAGCCCTCTTCTAGAAATTTTTAGTGTAGAAATATTTACAGAAACATTTAAAGAGGTTTGTATATACTGATGTTGCTGCATTTTTATTTATAATTTTACTAATTCAGAATCAACCTAAATGTCCAAGAGAGTGTTCTACATGAAGACATTTCCATAAAATTATATGCTATGCTACTGGGTAAGACCTGGTAAATCTCTGACTTGAAAAGATGTCCAAAATATATTATTATTATTTTTTTTTAATATTTATTTATTTTTGAGACAGGGAGACAGAGTGTGAGCAGGGGAGGGGCAGAGAGAGAGGGAGACACAGAATCCAAAGCAGGCTCCAGACTCTGAGATGTCAGCACAGATCCCGACGCAGGACTTGAACCCATGAACAATGAGATCCTGACCTAAGCCAAAATTGGACACTTAACCGACAGAGCCCCCCAGGTGCCCCCACAATATATTATTGAATGAAAAAAGTTTAATTCATTTATGTTAATAAAGTACACATATGTATACATATACATATTTTATTTATTCATAAGCATTTATTTGTGCACATGATACCTATATCTATACATGCATAAAGTATATAAAACTATTAACAGTTGCTTTTCTTTTTTTTTTTTTTTTTTTAATTTTTTTTTCAACGTTTATTTATTTTTGGGACAGAGAGAGACAGAGCATGAACGGGGGAGGGGCAGAGAGAGAGGGAGACACAGAATCGGAAATAGGCTCCAGGCTCTGAGCCATCAGCCCAGAGCCCGACGCGGGGCTCGAACTCACGGACCGCGAGATCGTGACCTGGCTGAAGTCAGACGCTTAACCGACTGCGCCACTCAGGCGCCCCAGTTGCTTTTCTTTTAAAATTGAAATTATAGCTGGGAAAGGGTTTATACCTATTTTTTGTGTTTAAACATTTTTTTTAAATACTTATTTTTGAGGGAGAGACAGCGCTTGAGTGGGGGAGCGAGCGACATAGAGAAAGGGAGACACAGAATCTGAAGCAGGCTCCAGGCTCTGAGCTGTCAGTACAGAGCCCAAAGCAGGGCTTGAAACCATGAAACATAAGATCATGACCTGAGCTGAAGTCGGACGCTTAAGTGACTAAGCCACCCAGGTGCCCCTATTTTTTGTTTTTTTCACAATGCTACTTCTCTAATTAAAAACAAAACAAAACAAAACAAAACAAAACAACTCTTAAAAGTAATAAGAATGGTAAAACAACATGAAAAAGATTTGTGATAGAATGCATAAATGAAAACAATAATGGTACATTACTCAATGATTAAAGCCATGCAAATAAACATATGCATATAGAAATAACTGTAAACAAATGCATAAAATTAATTAAAAATTATAATTAAGGGGATGGATTTTGGATGATTTAAAAATTCTGTTCTCCAAATACAATGTTATTATATTACTTCAAAAAAATTATATTATGATTAAAATGTTGGACTTCCTTAAAAAAATACTTTTACATAATCTTAACTATCTAATAGACTATGATGCTATTATAAGTCTGAAAATTTTAAATATTCTTAAATCCTTCCTATTTCTAAGAAGAAATTAGAGAAGTACTAGCCATTTATTAAACAAGTACCTACAAAATGTAGCAAACTCTATATTGTTTTAATTGCTTTTCATGTTAACCTTTATAACAACCATACAAGATAATTCTTACTGTTCCCAAATCAGAGATTAATCCAATGAGGCACAAAGATGTTAACTTGCCTAAGGTCACACAACTAAGTAGCAGAACTAGCCCTTGAAAGCAGATCTAGTTCATTCATAAGTTCCTATTCCTTCTACCACACTATAGTGTTTCCTGAATCTTCGTTTTTTATATTCAAACATCTCGCAGAACTGTAACAGGCAACACCATCAGCTACTCCACCCATCTTCCCCATACACTACTATTTTTATTCTTTTATTTCTTCATTTCTTGGGCCAAGTGACCCAGATATTTACTCTGGTCTGCACAAGTCCTTTGACATTCTGAAAGTATTTACTGAGCTGTTATAAATATTTCATGGAATATTCGAGCAGGAAGGGATTTAGGAGACAATCCAGATCTTCCTCTTCTTTTTTTTTTTTTTTTTTTTTTTTGCAAGCGGAACTCAGAGGTAGGTGAGACTTACTCTAATTCTTTTTCATTCAGACTGCTGCCATTGGGCAGAGCAGTGGTCAGGTGAAAAGGTGTGGGCACCTTTACTACTCACCTCTATCTTTTTTTTTTTTTTTTAATTTTTTTTTTTTCAACGTTTATTTATTTTTGGGACAGAGAGAGACAGAGCATGAACGGGGGAGGGGCAGAGAGAGAGGGAGACACAGAATCGGAAACTGGCTCCAGGCTCTGAGCCATCAGCCCAGAGCCCGACGCAGGGCTCGAACTCACGGACCGCGAGATGGTGACCTGGCTGAAGTCGGACGCTCAACCGACTGCGCCACCCAGGCGCCCCTACTCACCTCTATCTTAACATGTGGCTGAAGAGCTAAAAGAAGGGGCCTATGGGAAAGACAGAGCCTTGCAGATAGAGCTCTCATACTTGACCCAAGAAGCACTTTCCTAATAGGCACTTAGGAACAGTATTCAAGGTGGGAACATTCTTATACCTTGGTTCAAACAGGTTGTAGAGACTGCCACTACAACTCAGCACAGGCCAACACCTAACTTTGACAACTTATTCCTCAAGGTCATTTCATGATTCAAGGGAGGCAAGTGACACTGTGGTTAGCTTTAATCTATCAAGCCCATTTGGGGAATTTATCCTATAAAAATAATGGCATCAGTATTTTAAAATATATGCATAAAGATGTTTATTAAAGCATTGCATGTAGCAGTATCAAACCACAACAGCAAGTTGAAAAACTCCCAAACTTTCATCAATATAGAGCTCACTGATTAAAACTGATATATCTGTTATGGTATGCTATGTAGAAGGCTAAAAACAGATCTGTATCTGCTTAAGTAGTTAAATCTGTAGAATAATATATATAATAAGATCTCATTGTTGTAAAAACAAGACAATCACAAAGCATTTATACATGTACATATATACCTCTGTTTATATAAATAAAGAAAATAGACTATTAAGACCTGCAACCCAGGGTAAGGGGCTGTACAGAAAACTACCTTACTTGTTTTTATCATTCATCTTTGTAATGTAATTTTTGCAGTGGTGAACATCCCTATGCCTATTTTCTTTATTCATTAACCATAGACAACAATGATTACCTCACATAATTGTTGTTGAATCAAATGAAGTAATGTATGTGTATCCCTGGCCTTTGTAGGCACTTAATACATCATACTGTTATTTTTTAAAATTTTTATTTATTTAATTTTGAGAGAAAGAGCATGAGCAGGGGAGAGGCAGAGAGAGAAGGAGATACAGAATCTGAAGCAGGCTCCAGGCCCTGAGCTGTCAGCACAGAGCCCCACCCGGGGCTCAAATGCATGAACGCAAGATCAGGACCTGAGCTGAACGCTTAACTGACTGAGCCACCCAGGTCCCCCACATATCATCATCATCATCATCATCATCATCATCATCATCATCATCATCTTTTGCTTTCACACCAGCAACTTTCTTTTGTCCACCTATAGTGTTTTATATAAAACAGTTCTATCTTAAAAAATTTTTTTAACCTTTATTTATTTTTGAGAGAAAGAGAGAGAGAACAAGCAGGGGAGGAACAAAGAGAGAGGGAGACACAGAATCTGAAGCAGGCTCCAGGCTCTGAGCTGTCAGCACAGAGCCTGACGCAGGGTTCCAACCCACGAATTGCGAGATCATGACCTGAGCCGAAGTCAGTTGCTTAACCGACTGAGCCACCCAGGCGCCCCAAAACAGTTCTATCTTTAAAAAAATACTGTCTTCGATATCCATAGATCCAAATGTATAAAAAATAAAAGCTACCATACAAAATAAAAGCTACCAAAAGTTGAAATTAACACTCAAACTCTAATAGGACTAGCTTGCTAAACTTTAATAAAAACTAAGAAAAACTAAGATTAAGTAAAATTATCTAAGGAGCACTGTGGGAGTTGTGGCAAATTCCTTAACTTCTCTAACTATAAATGATCTCCTTTGTAAGATGATGATGATAATGTCTGCTATGCCTTCTTCCCAAATAATCTCAATATGTAAATATTTAAACATAGATTTCTTATCACTATTGTAAAGTGTTTACAAATGGAAAGGGTAGCAATACTATGAAATATTTCTAAATGTTTATTTTTTTGAAATACAAAGAGATCAATACATTTCATGTATCTGTGTTTAGTAATGTTTGATTTTAAGACTGTTAAAAGTCATCTCAAATTTCCTATTACAGATTTATAAATGTTTTCCATGATTTCTCAGTAACTGCACTTCTATTCTTACAGCTAAATATATACTTAAATACATTACAATATGTTGAATAGAAAATAAGTAAATTATTCAATAATTTCAAGAACAATGTGTTTATTCCACTCCATAAAAAGCCTGCACTTGCATGCAGTTTCTTAACAATACAGTATTGTAAATGTAGATTCTCTTCCTTATGATTTTAACATTTTGTTTTCTCTAGCTTAATGTATTGTAAGAATATAGTATATATTACATATAACATACAGAAATCTGTATTAATCGATTATTTACGTTTTTAGTAAAGCCTTCAGTTGGCAATAGGCTATTAGTAGTTAAGTTTTGGGGGAGTCAGAAGTTATACATGGGTTTCTGACTATAGTGGTCAGTGCCCCAAACCTCTGTTGTTCAAGGGTCAATTGTATCTCTGTAGTTTGCTGAGTCTAGCAGCACATTCAAAAATCATGCCAAATGTTAAACAGTTTTTGTGAAATAGTTCTGTTCCATGCATTGCAAGATATCTAGTTTCCTTAACCTTTGCCCAACAAAATGCCCTGTATTCCCCAAATTACTATAACCCAAGACACTTCTACAAATACCTAACATATCTCATAGGGAGATGTCTCTCAAATTATCTGTGTTAAAGGACGTTTTGTCCCTAATTTGCCTAAGATCTATACTTCTATACAAAATTAAAAACAGAAACAAGTTACTAGGAAAAAAGTGAAATAGAAAACAAATATAAAATATAAGTTCTATTTTATCATTACATTCAACAGAAAAAATGACCCTGTGGAATTACTATACAAGTTTCTAAATGGTTCCTCTCATTTTTGGCTTTTATCTCATTGCAGACCAATAATAAATAGTTTGCAGACCAGCTCTGGTCCATGGACCACACTTTAAATAGCACTGTCCTAAAGACAGTAGTATAGCTTTCACTGAGAATCACTGGTAAAAATAAAACAGTATATAAAAATGTTAGTTATTATCCTTATCATTTTTTATTCTAAATATCCTTTAGCTGAGACTAAAATAAACAATTCTACCCACATTAACAATCCTATCTCAAAAATTCCTGTCTAAATCTTCAGACATACACACAAGTCCTATTTCCTCTTGTTTGTTTTTAAACGCTTATGTATTTATTTTGAGAGAGAGAGAGAGAGAGAGCACTCCCGTGCAGGCAGAGGAGGGACGGAGAGAAAGGGAGAGAGAGAATCCCAAGTAGACTCTGTGTTGTCAGCACAGAGCTCGATGTAGGGCTCAATTCCACAAACTGAGATCGTCCTGCGTCAAAATCAAGAGTTGGACGCTCAACCGACTGAGCCACCCAGGCATCCCTTCTTTCTTTTTTAAAAGGCAACCTTGTCTTCTATGATATTGACTTCCTCTCTGCAAAGGTGCAGCAACATTATTTAGCCAGTGAAAAGTACAGACTACTTTTACAAGTCAAAAAGCAAAAGAGTTGATTTTAAAAAGGCCCATGACCTATATACATACTCAGAATATAAAAACAACACTTACTTCCTTGCCTGTTCATCTATAGGTTTGTGTCCAACATCTTTTCTGTTCTTCCAGGTTACACTCAACCTTTCCTGGGTCCACCCTGCACCAACACCACCATTCAACCCAGGAAATACTACAGGGATAGGCTTTCCTTTCAATCACAGTTCTTTTTATGACACCAATATATTATTTGTCTAAAAGAATTTGTTTTAAGAATTGGCTCTTTCTCTTTTTTCAGTAGTGTCCTGTTAAGAATACTGTCACTTGAGGAGAATGTCAAAGGTTCATCCTATCCCAATCAAGTTTTGACAATAGGTAGAGTTAAACATCTCCCTGCATATACAAATTGATATGTTAGAATTCTTTTAAAATGCTCTTGACTTCACAAACTTTAGGGGTGCCAGGGTGGTTCAGTTGGTTAAGCGTCCAACTTCGGCTCAGGTCATGATCTCACAGTTCGTGAGTTCCAGCCCTGCCTTGGGCTCTGTGCAGACAACTCAGAGCCTAGAGCCTGCTTCAGATTCTGTGTCTCCGTCTCTCTCTCTGCCCCTCCTCTGCTTGCACTCCATCTCTCTCTCTCCACCTCTCTCTCTCTCTCTCAAAAGTAAACATTAAAAAATAAAAAAAAAATTTATTCAAAGATTCTATGTTTAGATTTATACAAATGGCTGATACTGTTCTCAACTTCAAGGTAAAGTCCACATTAAGCTGTGAATTTTAATTATTTAAATCTTCCATGAGATTGCACACATTCCAATAACATGGTATACAAAAAATATTTTAGTATAGGAGAGTATGTTTGTGAAATACAACTTTTAAAAACAATTTTTTTAATGTTTATTTATTTTTGAAAGACAGAGAGAGACAGAGCATGAGTGGGGGAGAAGCAGAAAGAAAGGGAGACACAAAACCCAAAGCAGGCTCCAGGCTGTGAGCTGTCAGCACAGAGCCTGACGTGGGGCGCAAACCCACAAACTGTGAGATCATGACCTGAGCTGAAGTCAGACACTTAACTGACTGAGCCACCCAGGCACCCCTGTATGTGAAATATAAATAAAAGCAATTACTTACTTGTTAACTTTAAATATTGCTATCATTCTAATTCCTCATAAGTCTGTAACACTGATATAAGTAATCATAAAAATTAAATTTCTAGTGTTAACCTAAAAAAGGAAAAATGCACTCAACTAACATTTAGAAGAAAATACTGATTATATGTCATTTTGCTTTTAAATATTAATTCAATTTTCTTTTAAAAATAGCTTTAATCAAATGGAATTTGAAGTCTGCATATTTTATATAATGAAACATGATCTTACCCTTTTCTTGGCTACCACAGCAACTTTGCCATCTGCTTTGGATTTATCTGTAAGATAATAAAGTATGGCTGTTTCAAAAAAGTGCCTACACTCCTGTTCAAATAAATGCAACATTATACAGTTAGAATTTTCTACTTTCTCATGCTGTGATATGTGTTTTCAATGATTTTTTAATCATAATGCTATTAAACTCAACTTCTCCAAGTTGAGTATAACAAAATAATCCAAAGGTAATAATATCAGGGATCCGCATAGTTACTTGACAAGCCTCCTCCCTTAAATCTAACTGGTTGGCTGGATGTTTCCAAGTTAGCAACTAGTGTATCTTATTCCAGGTTCTGGTCAGCTAATGTGCTCTGGAGTATACAGGACCTGGAATGAAATCCCAGCTATCTCCACTTGCACATCTACTCTATGCCAGACATGGATAAAGACCTTACATAGACAATCTCTTGTTTAAACCTCATGATAAACTTGCAAAAAAGTATGTAGTCCATTTCCCAGCTAAGAAAGTTAAGGCTAAGTACCCTGCCTGAGGCCATGCAGTGGGGCCAGACCCATCTGACTGCAAGTGTTTAATCTTTATGTCTGCAGCTTCCATGCAGGACCCTTAAGCAACACTCAGCAAGGAGGATGATAAACAAATAGCACGTAGAAAACTATGTTAAGATATAATTTTGATATATGTAAAACTGTGCGTGTGAATTAGTAAAACTTATTGGCAATAATAATTAAGAAATTGTATTTTTTATGGGTTCAATGTAGAATTCCAACGAAATGAGTTGTACATAAATTTTTATTCACACATATGTTTTATTAACCTTAATATTGTGGTAATGAAAAATGAAGAGAATTATGGACATTAATAATAAGGTTTTAGGGTTACACTTAACATTAAAAAATACCCAAAAATTTAATTTATCAATGTAGGACTATAATTCACAATGAAAACTTGAAACAAACAAAGAGAATAAATATCCATGGATATGAGAGTAAATAAATGCTGCCTATCTAAAAGCAAATTTTGCAGTAAAAAATTATTGGCATAAAGCATACAAATCCAGAGAAACAGGTTATTATATTTATGCCTATAATTAGTTGGCCACATGTAAACTGTCCTCTTTCCTATGTTCAGCTGTGTGCTTGAAATAATCCCTTCTTCTGGAATACCCTTTTTCTCCCCACTGATGAATGTATAAGACCATCCACTGTCACAGAAAATTCTTCCAACTAGGAGAAATAACCACCTTTGTTGCAAAACCACAGTCATGACAGGACACAGAACTTTCTTCCTTGTCTTATGGTTACTTCTATATACGTCAAAGCACCCTACAAGACTAGAATGTGCCTTAAAGTCAGGGGCCAAGTTTTATATGCAGTAGGTGCTCAAATTTTTTTATAATTAATAAATGTACATGTATCTTATTCAAAATCTCACATGGATCTGAAATACACACTTTACCTGAACAAATTAATATAACTTACGAGTTAAAATACATAGAACATTTACATGGTATGTTCTCAGACCCTTAGTTTCTTTATTGATAAACCAGGAGTAATAATTATTACCTTATTGGTATATTGTGAGATTCAAGTAACAGAATTTATGTAAATAAAACTCCTAAAACAATGTGTGGTAGATAATAGATTATTAACAGTGTTCTTTTACATTTAGCTAATAAAGACATTCTGGGGTATGGGTGCATGTGTGTGAGACAGAGAGAGACAGAGACACATACAGAGAGATCTTAACCCTTGCAATACTAGGAAAAATAGGTTAGTGATTATACATGTTACTGTTGTATCATCTTGTTAAGTGATTCCATCATTCTACCATTTAAATAATTGTTTTAGTCTTTTTAACATAGTTGGGAATAAACTGATGAGTAATGATAAAATAGCAAAGATTAGTAAAATTCCATAATGCATTTCAGATTTACAAAAGAGCCCTGATGATAATTACAAGATAGAATAAATTTTGTTGTATCTAAATTTTTTTTTCTCTTTCTTCTTTTGAAGACCTCTAATAACAATGAAAGTCATGATGAAATATCAATCTGTACACGCAGTTGAAAATGTACATAGAAGAAACTCAAAACTAAAATTGGATCCAATGGACCTTGGTCATATACTGGTCTTTTTTCCAGTTAGTGAAAAAAGAATACAATTTTGTTATTTTTCTCCTCAAAATATACATCATTCTTATGTAAAATTTCCAGTAGGGAGACACATTTGGAACAGAAATATCCAAACTGTTGTTCAAGGAACTTTTTATGTTGAAACGTTGCACAACCATCTCCCAGTGCAATATAGAAGTGTTTTGGGGGGTAACAACAGCCACTCTGATTTTCAAAGGGATTTGCCAAAGGGAAAGTCTGATGTAATGCTGAAAAACATTACAATCATTAGCAATTTTCCTATTAATAACAGTAGGTCCGTGTTCAACTTCAGCAACATTAAACACTTTCTAAGAGCTGAATTTTCCCTAGTGAGAAAGGTTTAATTTCCTCCCTTCAGAAATCTCTGCATGTAGGGACCCTCACACAGAGTGAAAAGCAGTTAACAGGAAATGTAGATTCGGATAATTAAAAGGGCCTTTACTCCTCTTCTGGGCTACATCCATATCATCGTTTTAAAGTGCAAAAGAGGAGCTGCAGGTAGAAAATGAAAATGTTCCGAATCAGTAGAGGTGGTTATGCCTCATGACTCATAACAGATGTTAAATTTTTTTTATTTACAACCGTATTAGAAAGGAGTACAAATATTAACATAAATCAGTGGCTTCTTTTTTAAAAAAAATATTTTTTAAAGCTTATCCATTGATGGCCTCAGAAAATCTGTTAGTATATGCTTCTTTAAAGGTGACAGCTGAAAGCATGTTCTTAAAAAGGTAGGGGATATTCCAGTTTCCAATCTGGCATGTAAAGAGCTTAGAAGTCACACTCCATCCTCACAACAGGTAAAAAGCTGAACAAATTGAAAATCAATAACTCTTCTTAGATCCCTTAGAGAAATGAGGTCACAGGGCAAACCGCGGCCCCCAAATTTGGAGAGACAGGTGAATACAAAGAATCACAACTTAATGGAGCAGAAACCTCCACAGGAACTAGTGCTGGGGTAGGAACACATGAACGGTAATTGATGAATTGCTGGAGCCTCAATGTGAACAAGCCTGAGAGAGAAAAATTCTTGGGGGACCCAGTCATGCAGGAGGGAGGCACACTTTTATGCATTTACCTCCAGGAGCTATATCGGGTTCTCATAATAAAGACTGGAGAAAAACACCTTTGCACTTCCTCAGTGGGAAGAAAAAAGTAACCATTTTGAAATATGCCAGAGCATTCAGTTCTTAGCCGTTTGCTTTGAAGAGAAACTATTTTACCAGAGCCTAACCTATTCTGGTTTTCTCCAAGCCTGACCAATTAGTGGGGGAGGGAAATACCCAAATCAAGCATTCTATGGTTTTCGACGCAAGGGAAGGGAAATACCAACTCGGGATCCCCTCTATCCATTATGTACCATGTAAGGGGGTGAAAAAAAATGGGAAGCACGTGTACAGTTCAAAGCCCAGGACTAAGACCTAATCATAGAACTATAGAATGCTTGGAGCATCTGGGTGACTCAGTTGGTTAGGATTCAACTCTTGATCTTGGCTCAGGTCATGGTCTAATGGTTCATGAGATTGAGCTCCATGTCAAGCTCTGTACTGACAGTGCAGAGCCTGCTTGGGATTCTCTCTCTCCCTCTCTCTCTCTCTCTGCCCCTCCCCCCTCACACTAGCACGCTCTCTCTCTCTCTCTCTCAAAACAAACAAACAAACAAACAAACAAACAAACAAACAAACAAACAAATATAGAATGCCTTCCCTAGTCCCGCATGCCTTACCACTACACTGCTAAAGGTCTCCTTACCACAGTTTCCATTACCTGGTACATCATGTTTGTCTTTCCACAAAAAATACAAAGCATACGAAAAGCAAAAACCAGTCTGAAGTGACAGAACAAGTATCAAAAGTAGACCCATGTATGTCAGAGATGTTGGAATGATCAGACTGTGAATTTAAAACAAGTACACTTAATACGGTAAGGGCTTTAGCGTTAGAAGTAGGCAACATTCAAGAACAAGTGGTTATTGTAAGTAGAGACATGGAAATTCTAAGAAATAATAAAAAAGTGCTGGGGATTAAAAATGCTGTAACAGAAATGAAGAATACCTTTGACAGGTTTCATCACTAGATTGGACACAGTTGAGGAAAGAATCTGTGAGCTTGAGGATATATTAATAGAAACTTCTAAAACTGAAAGCAAAGAGAAAAAAAATTGGATAACAAAAGAACAGAATATCCAAGATCAATGGGAAAACCACAAAAGTATAATATATGTGTAATGGGAATACCAGACAGAAAAGAAATAGAGAAAGGAACAGAAGAAATATTGGAAGCAATAATGACTGAGAATTTCCCCCGATTTAACGTCAGATACCGAATAATGATCCAGGAAGCTCAGAGAACAAGCAGTATAAATGCCAAAGGTAAGCGGTAAGCAAAGATAAAGGAAAATTATTGAAAGAAGCCTGGGGGAGGGTGGTGTGCCTTATCTGTAAAGGAGCAGATAGAATTTCATCCAATTCCCCTCAGGACCTGTGAGAACAAGAGGAGAGTGAGTGAAATAATTAGTGTTGTGAGAGTAAAACCCACCAAATTAGAATTCAGTACCCTGTGAAATTATCCTTCAAAAATAAAGGCATATATATTTTGTCAGGCAAAGAAAAATTGAGGGAATTTGTTACCAGTAGATTTACCTTACAAGAAATGTTAAAAGAGAGAGGAAAATGATGTAGAGTAGAAACTTGTATCTACATAAAGAAAGGAACAGCATCAGGGAATGACTAAGTGAAGGTAAAATATAAACTTTTAATTTTCTTATTCTTTAACTGAAAACAATGTGTTCAAAATAGTAATAACAGCAACAATATGTTCAACTTAGGAAAACCATCTCCTTAAAAAGTTTTTTTTTCTTAAAGAAACTTGAAAAGAAAGCATAATTGATATGCTAAGAAAGAAAAGAAAACAGAATTATATAAAATGTTCAATTAAACTACAAAAGGCAGAAAAAGAGTGAAAGAAAAAATAGGAGCAAAGAAAAACAAATGGAAAACAGTAACACATATGGTAGCTATTAATCCAACTATATCAATAACTATTTTAAATTTCAGTGTCTAATTATACCAATTAAAAAACAAAGACAGAGTGGATCAACTATATGCTGTCTACAAAAAAACTCACTTTAACTACAAAGACACACAGAGGTTAAAAGTAGAAAAATAGAGATATAGCATGTTAACACTAATTAAAAGAAAGCTATATTAATTTCAGACAGAGAATGCTTCAGAGCAAGGAAAGTTATCAGGGATAAAGAGAATATTAATTAATAATACAGTGGTTACTACTCCAAGAAGACATAATGATTATTAATATAAATGTGTCTAACAACAGTGTCAAAGCATGTAACACAAAAATTGATAGAACTCAAGGAAAATAGATAGACCCATTATGATAATTAGAGACTTTATCAGAAATGAGCAGGTCCAGAAGGCAAAAAATCAGTCAGGACATACAGTAGTTCCCCTTTATCTGTGGAGGATATGTTCCAAGACCCCCAGTAGACACCTGAAACCATGGGTAGTAATAAAACCTATATATACTGATTTTTTCCTATATATACACATAGTCATGATACAGTTTAATTTATAAGTTAGGCAGGGTAAGAGATCTTAATACGATAGAATAATTATAACCATATGCTCTGATAAAAATTGTGTGAATATGGTCTCTCAAAATCTCTTATTGTAATGTACTCATCCTTCTTGTTATATGAGATAAAATACCTGCATGATGAGATGAAGTGAGGTGAATGACAGAGGCATTGTGACATACTGTTACGCTACTACTGACCTTCTGATGAAACATCAAAGGAGGATCACCTGCTTCTAGGCCACAGCTGACCACGGACAACTAAAACTGTAGAAAGTGAAACTGCATATAAGAGGAAACTATTGTACTTTGAACTCAACACCATCAATCGACTGAATATAATCTACACCTACAGACTACAACCTCAGTAGCAGAATACACATTCTTCTCATGCTCACTTGGAACATTCACCAAGATTGACTATGTTTTGGGCCATAAAATACTCCCTAACTCACTTTTGAAAACAGATATCATACAATAGTCTGCTCTCAGACCACAGTGGAATTAAACTAGATAACAAAACAAAACAAAACAAACAAAAAAACCTACAAAGATAACTATAAAACCCTCTAAATACTTGGGAGATTAAAAAACACATTTCTAAATAACATATGGGTCAAAAAAGAAATCGTAAGAGAAATTTTAAAATACTTCAGACTAAATGAAAATGAAAATAAAGTTTATGAAAATTTGTAAGATGCAATAAAAGCAGTATTTAGAGAGGAATTTACAGCATTAAAATGTGTATATTATGAAAAAACAAAGACCCAAAATCAATAAACTAAGCTTCCATCTTAGGAAACTAGAAAAAGAAAACCAAGTTAAAATACGAAGTATGCACAAAAAATAAAAATTAGGGCAGAAACCAATGAGATTGAAAACAGGAGATCAATTGAGGAAATAAAACCAAAAGCTGTTTCTTTGAAAAGATCAATAAAAATAAGACACTAGCCAGGCTAACTAGAAAAAAAGGACAGAAAACATAAATTACTAATATCAGAAATGAAAGAGAGGGCATCATTACAGATGTGAAAATATTAAAAGGATAATAAAAGGAAATGCTGTCAATAACTCTATGCCCGCAAATCTGATACCTAGATGAAATGGACCAATTCTTTAAAAGACGTAATCTGTCAAAAGTCACACAAGAATAAACAATCTAAGAAGCCTGTATCTTTTTATAACATTGAATCAATATAATAACCTTACAAAACAAAAACACCAAGCCCAGATGGGTTCACTGGTGATTTCTACCAAATATTTATGGAAGAAATTATAGCAATTCTCTATAAGCTCTTCCAGAAGATAGACAGGGGGAATACTTCCTAATTCATTCACTGAGGCCAGTATAACAAAACCAAACAAAGACATTACAAGAAAACTACGGACCGATTTCTCTAATGAACACAGATGCAAAATTCTCAACATACTACAAATCAAATCTAACAATGTATAAAAAGAATTATACACCATAAGCAAGTGAGATTTATCTGAGGTATACGAGGCTGCTTCAACAATCAAAATCAATTTACGTAATCAATGACATCAGTAGGTTAAAAAACAAAAGTCAAATATGATCATATCAGTTGTGCAAATAAAGCACTTAACAAAATCCAACACACCCATGCATGATAAAAATTCCCAGCAAACTAGGAATAAAGGGAAACATCCTCAATTTGATAAGGAGAAGCTATAAAAATCCTACAGCTGACATCATACTCAATAGTAAGAAGCTCAAAGCTTTTTCCCTAAGATTAGGAGTAAGTCAGAGATGTTCCTGCCTCAGAACTCTTTTCAATATTGTACTGGAACTCCTAATTAATGCAATAAGGGGGAAAAAAGGAAGAAGAGTATAGATCGAGAAATAATAAAACTGCCTTTCTCAGTAGATGACATGAATATCTATGCAGAAAATCCAAAAAATCAAGAAAAATACTCCTGGAACAAATAAGTGATTATTGCAAGGTTGTAGGGCACAAGGTTAATACACAAAAGTCAATCACTTTCCTATTTACCAGCAATTAAAAAGTACGATTTGAAATTAAGAACACATTACCATTTACACTAACACCCCCCAAATGAAATACTTAGGCATAAATTTAACAAAAGATGGACAAGATTATATGAGGAAAACTACAAAACTCTGATGAACAAAATGAAAGAACTAAATAATGTGGATATATTTCATATTTATGGATGGGGAGTCTTAATATTGTCAAGATGTCAGTTCTTCCCAACTTGATCTATAGATTCAGTACAATCTCAATGAAAATCCCAACAAGTTATTTTGTGGATATCAACAAACTGAATCTAAAGTTTATATGAATAGACAAAGATACAGAATAGCCATCACAATATTGAAGGACAGTCAGAGGACTTCAACCTACCTGACTTCAAGACTTACTCTAAAGCTACAATAATCAAGACAGTGTAATATTGGGAAAAGAATAACAAATAGATCAATGGAACAGAATAGACTGCCTAGAAACAGACTCTATAAATATAGTCAACTGATCTTTTACAAAAGAGCAAAGACAATATAATGAAGAAGAGTGTTTTCAATAACTGGTGTTGAACAACTAGATGTCTATGTGCCAAAAATGGATCTAGATCTAGACCTTACACCTTTCATAAAAATTAACTCAAAATCACACATCTAAATGAAAAATGCAAAACTATAAAACTCCTAGAGGGTAACACAGGAGAAAATGTAGATGACCTAGGATATGCTGATGACTTTAGATATAACATCAAAGGCAAGGCCCATGAAAGAAATAATTAATAAGTTGGACTTCATTAAAATTAAAATGTATGCTCTGAAAAATGCACTGTCAAGAGAATGAGAAGATAATCCAGAGTGAGAAAAAAATATTTGCAAAATACATACCTGACAAAAGGACTGTTATTTGAAATATACAAAGAACTCTTAAAAGTCAACAAGATGAACAATTGAATTAAAAAGGAGGCAATGAAAAGACACCACAGCAAAGAAAATTTATAGATGGCAAATAAGCATATGAAAGCATGTTCATCATCATTGTATGTCATTTTCTAATGACATTTAATTGCAAATTAAAACACCACTGCAGACCTATTAAAATGGCCAAAATCCAGAACACTGACAACACCAAATTCTGGCAAGTATGTGGAGCAACAGGAACTGTCATTCATTTCTGGTAGGAATGTAAAAATGATGCAGCCACTTTGGAAGATAGTTTGGCAGTTTCTTATAAAACTAAACATACCCTTGCCATATGATTCAGCAATTGTGTTCCTTGGTAGTTACCCAAATGAGCTGAAAACTTATGTGCACAAAAAAACCTATGTTGCATGTTTATGGCAGCTTTATTCATAATTGTCAAAACCTAGAAACAACCAAGATGTCCTTCCGTTGGTGAACGGATACATAAACTGTATTACATACAAACAATGGACTATTTTTAGTACTAAAGAATCTACAGACATGGAGAAATGTAAACACATATTACTAAGTAAAAGAAGTCAATCTGAAAAGGCTACATACTGTATGACTCCAACTATATGATGTTCTGGAGACTAAAAAGATCAGTGGTTGTGAGGTGTTGGCAGAGTGGTAGGAGTGGGGGAGAAATGAACATGTGGAACACAAAATTTTTAGGCCAGTGAAAAACAATTCTGTATGATACTACAACGGTGAATACACATCATCATACGTTCGTCAAAACCCATAGAATGTACAACACAAAGAGTGAACCTTAATGTAAACTCTGAATTTTGGGTGATAATGATATGTCAGTGTTGGTTCATGCTTCTCTGGGGCCAGAAGTTCATAGTGGAAGATACTGTATGGGTATAGGGCGGGGGCTTATGGGAACTCTGTACTTACTGCTTAATTTTTCTGGGAACCTGAAATTTTGCTGCTCTAAAAAGAAAGTTTATTTAAAACAAAACAAAACAATTCTAGGAAAAAAAAAGGTAGAAATAGGAACATCCACTCTAAGATGTAAAGCATGTAAGAAAATATTAATCCTACAAATAACACAAAATCCTAAAGCTAAATTATAAAGAGACTATATGGATAATACCCTACTCATTTTAAAAATACAATTATAATGAATGTTCCTACATAAGAAAAATCTTTCTATACTCAGAAAAAGAATCACTTACTCGGAGTAATAGTTAATATAACAAAAAACAGGGGAACTGAATTATGTGGACAGGACTTTGAAATCTCTTACAGTATGAGCAGGTCTGTATTTTTTACATATCATTTACTGACCCGGCAGATTTCAACACTGAAAGAGTTGCATCAAACATAATAGTGTGTCAATGTCTGCAGTGTAGGGAGAATTCAGGCCAAGAAATTAGGAATCATTATTTCTGGGTTGGAAAAATAAATTTTGGGGTGAAGAAATTCTCAAAGTTGTTGGGATGAAATAAGTTGTTTGCCTCTAAACTACTCACCTTTTGTAAAATATCTGAATAATGGCTATTTATGTCTCAAAACCACTTCTGAACAAAGTTAGAAGCTGGATACGTACACGAATTCACCCTAGAAGCTAAGCAAGGACTATATTGTCTCTTTTGGAGATAGTAAAGAGTGAGTCTGAAGTGAGCGAGCCTCTTATGGCAAAGACTGAATTCCTGCAAGTCTCTTCATGCCCCCCATCTACAAATGTAGATGACTTAGGTTGCTAATGACTTCAGATAGAACATCAAAAGCAAGGGCCACAAAAGAAATAATTAGTAAGTTGGACTTCATTAAAATTAAAATTTCTGCTCTGCAAAATACACTGTCAAGAGAATCAGAAGATAATCCAGAGTGAGAGAAATATTTGCAAAATACATATCTGACAAAGGGCTGTTATCTGAAATACACAAAGAACTCTTAAAATTCAACAATAAGATGAACAAAATGAAAGTCTCTAGGCATGGATTCTCTACATTCAGACTGAATTACATCAATTTCTGCATGCAAAAATCATCAGTCTTTCAGCAAAAAAAATGGTCTGCTACAAAACCAATGAGAAATAACCCCTCTCCATAGACTCTGGACAAGTAAGAATGCCAAAGGACCCAGACGTTAATACTCCGGCACACACACGACAAAGACACAGTTCCATATTTATTGAAAGAGTGTATCCACTGCTAGTGTGAAATGGCTGTAATATAATTTTAAAAAATAACTGACTATATTAGTTTACAGTATTTATATTAAAAAACCCTAAAAACCTAAATATTTCAAAGTTTATTTTGGTTACACAAGAAAAATGTATAATCCATGAAAAGAATAAAATTGCATTTGTGACAATACAGTGAGTTCAACCTTTACTGCTAATAAACAGAGACATTATATTTTCAGCACAAGGAATAAAAATCACATTCATGGTAATAAATGTCCCTTTTCCCAGTTTCAGAGTAAACCAGAGTAATGTGCTTGTCATTCTTTTCCACTGTTTTTAAATCTACTTATTTCCTTTAAAATCTAAACCTAGATAGCTGGGTTAATATTTAAATTTTTCTTAAATAAAATGTTTTCACCTATAAGTTTTTAAAAATATATATTAAGCTTCTCTAAGGGAGGAAAAAAATACCACTCTTACTTTCAAATTCAGTCAGCACTGAAGGCCAGATCCTTCCATAATCTTTAGAACTTAAGGTGATAATTATTATCGCTAAGCAGCAAAATTTAAAAACATATTTAAATTTATTGAAAATCATCATTTTTATGTGAAATCACAATCAGAGTTAAAAATGTATCCTACCTACTATAATCATTATGATGAATTCATTTAAAAAGCTATCTATAAACCATAATATTGATGATTCAAAAGAACTTTCTTTGAAAATGACCTGAAATCTTACCATATTTTTTTACCTAATTAAAAAAAGAAGTTGATGATTGTTTTTATCTCTGCCTTGAATCTGTTCACAAATAAAACATTTTGAAAAATACTTTGGTCTGAAATAATACAGCACATGCAAATGAAAGTTTCATCCCAGAAATATATTTTAAAGACATAGCTTCTAATTGTGAAATATGATACTTTGAAATACATAAAAGAACTTACGTAGGTAGTCTAAGAGTAAAGAAGATGATAGAAGCGTTAATTAAATCCCTTGCATTTAAATAGAGTGTATGCTTAGTTTCAGAGGGTGAAATACATACTATTAATCCATAGAAAACCAATTTTTCAGTGGACAAAGATATATCCTATCCCTATGAAAAGAAAATTTTTTAAATGTGCAAATATATTTCAGAAAGCATGCATCTGAATAAATCCTCATTTGGGAGTGGTAAAGAATAAAAAACCTCAAATACCCTGTTTGGATAGGCGGCACACTTCCAGTCTTCGCTCGTGAGAATGTCCATAGAGAAGGTATGCTTCTTGTAGTGCACTTTTATACCATTTCTTTTTCTTCGTACATGTTCCTAGCTAAAGAAACACAGAAAAATAATGACTCATTTCTAAATGTATAATTTTGTTTTAATATCTACTTGATTTAGCTATTGAGCTGAAATTAACCCGATTTAAGCATTGTAACATACATTATGTAGACTTTGGTATATAATTATTATTTCATTATTAGAGTATAGCAAAGTTGTGGGGATGTTGTACATTAAAAGCCAAAGGGTTAGATTCTTGATTCACTAAGATAATATTTTAATATAATTCCTCTCACATTTAAAAAGTTACAAAAAGTTATGACCACCAATGTAACAAAGTAGTCAGGATTAATATATTTTGTTAGCATAATTTGATTCTCTTTTAAGTAACATAACAATGATACCGAAGTGGTATAAACTGAAAAGCCAAGTTTCTTATTGTAAGAAAATTAACTCCATTCACATCCAGTTTTGAGTTATGGCAGAAAAGTGACCTATTCATACAAGTTCCTTAAACTTTTGCCCCAATTTCTTCATCTCTAAAATGTGAATAACAGCATATACTAATCATAAAGTTTCAGAAGTATTAAATGAAATAATAGATGACAGTTTTCTGGCATAGCAAGCACTCAATCAATGTTATTCTACTTGAATTCAGTACTTTTTCTACATGTAATTTATTTTTACAGAAATTTTTAAAGAGAAAAAGAATGAAAGAATCTCTAGGTTAAAAATGACTTTAAAAATTATCTGACCCACTAATTTTTCCATTGTTATTTTAGAACTTGACTAAAAGTTTTTTTTTAAGATTTTATCTTTAAGTAATCTCCACACCCAATGTGGGTCTTGAATTTACAGTCTTGAGATCAAGAGTTACGTGCTCTACTGACTGAGCCAACTAAGCACCCAAGAATCTGCCTAAAAAACTTTTTATAATGTTTTTAAATGTTACAAATTATAAAATTCATACCACCATTTTCTTTTTTGGAAGTTTACCATAAAAAAAAATACAGGTTTTTATTCTATTATTCCATATTTACCACTTACATATAATAATCATATCTTTATCTAAGATACATAATTTACTCCTTATACAGAAATGTAAATCTATATAACACCTATATTTAATTCATTTAGAGAATGAAACTATCCATATATTTAAAGCTCTTCTCAAACTCCACCTTATTCTTGGAGTCCCCAAATTAATATCAACTATCTGTTCCTGTTACACTTAATATTTTCATTTAATCATTCACTACATTCTGAGTTGTATTATAGTTATTTGTATTCATGACTGCCCCTACCCATAAAATGAAAAGTCCCTGAAGACAGAGGCAATAAATAATATTTCATCTTTCTGTCCTCCATAGTACCCATTCGCCTAATCTCACTGCATATTATGTAAGCATTCCGAAAGTGCTTGTTAAATTGCATGTTGTTCTAGACAATGATTTATTTTATAAAAAGGAGTCAGGGGCGCCTGGGTGGCGCAGTCGGTTAAGCGTCCGACTTCAGCCAGGTCACGATCTCGCGGTCCGTGAGTTCGAGTCCCGCGTCAGGCTCTGGGCTGATGGCTCAGAGCCTGGAGCCTGTTTCCGATTCTGTGTCTCCCTCTCTCTCTGCCCCTCCCCCGTTCATGCTCTGTCTCTCTCTGTCCCAAAAATAAATAAACGTTGAAAAAAAAAATTTTTTTTTAAAAATAAAAAAAATAAGTAAAAATAAAAAGGAGTCAAAGAATATAATCAAACAAAAACCTACTTTTTTTTTCAGAAACCTACTTTTGTGCACAGAATATTTAAATTTCATTCATTAGTTTCATAGAAAAAGAGGCAGATACAATTTAATAGATATTAGAAAATTTAAACTAAGAATATCTAACTTAGTATCTGCATGTTTAAGATATTTTTGCAGCTCTAATGTTATGGTGCTAAATAAGAAATCAGTGAAAAATAGCTTAGAAGCTGATATGGCACTAAACAATTGATGTTAAGAAAATTTCTTGAGAAAAATCAATACTACAGATAGCTAAAGTAAACTTCGGTGAGTTTAGGGAACAAAAAAGCTTTTTTAAAAACTTGTGTCTGAGATTCTTTCAGAATTTACCAGTAAGTATGTGCCATCTAGTGGTAGTACAATCAAACATCTTCAAAGAAACAAAAAATTAAGGCTATAATTTATAAAGAATTTTGAATTCCACAATTAGGCTCAACTATGCACTGTATTTTCCAACTAAAGTGGTGTGTACACACCCTGAAGGCTGGAATGTGCCGCCATATCCATCGCTGGTATTGTTTCTCCCAAAGGTACCCATTATTACCAGTTTCTTTCACAGTCGTTCACAGCTACTGTATGGATCTACAAACATTTATGTCATTTGTATGAATATATCTAATTTTACAGAGTGTTGTGAACAGTTACATATACTTTGAGTTTTTCAATTTGTCTTGCATATTGCTTCGTTTATTGATTTGACATATTCTAAACGCTTGGGATCTACCACTGAAGAAGGTAGATAAAGCTTACCTTCATTCTAGCTAGTGAAACAGACAATCTACAATAAACATAACAAATAAATAAAACCTACAGTATGTTAATAGGAGGTTACAAGTTCTATGTAATAAAGAAAAGTTAAGGCAAAAAAGTAGGGTAACTCTCATTGAAAAGGTGACATCTGAGCAAAGACGTGAAAGAGGACAGGGAGTTAACCATGTAGATATTCCAAAAAAGAGAACTCCAAGCAGAGAAAAAAAAATACTCTAAGGTGGGAGGATACAAGTATATTCAAGAAGCATTGAAGAAACCAAGGTGGCTGAGGCTAAATGAAGAAGGAGAGTAACAGGTAATGAGATCACAAAATTAACAGGGGCTAGATCATGGAGGTCCTTTCAGGCCATTGCAGGGATCTTGCCTTTTATTCTAAAATGGGACCCATTCCATAGTTCTGAGCAGAAAAATAACATTTGATTTGATTCAGTGTTTTAAAACATTCTGATTTTTTATACTATTTATTTATTTATTTAATTTATTTATTTATTTAATATCCAAATTAGTTAGCATATAGTGCAACAATGATTTCAGGAATAGATTCCTTAATGCCCCTTATTCATTTAGCACATCCCCCCTCCCACAACCCCTCTAGCAACCCTCTGTTTGTTCTCCATATTGAAGAGTCTCTTATGTTTTGTCCCCCTCCCTGTTTTTATATTATTTTTGCTTCCCTTCCCTGATGTTCATCTGTTTTGTATCTTAACATCCTCATAGGAGTGAAGTCATATGATATTTGTCTTTTTCTGACTAATTTTGCTTAGCATAATACCCTCTAGTTCCATCCATGCAGTTGCAAATGGCAAGATTTCATTCTTTTTGATTGCTGAGTAATACCCCATTGTATGTATACCACATCTTCTTTACCCATTCATCCATCAATGGACATGTGGGCTCTTTCCATACTTTGGCTACTGTTGATAGTGCTGCTATAAACATGGGGGTGCATGTGCCCCTTTGAAACAGCATATCTGTATCCCTTGGATAAATACCTAGTAGTGCAATTGCTGGGTTGTAGGGTAGTTCTATTTTCAATTTTTCGAAGAAGCTCCAAACTGTTTTCCAGAGTGGCTGCACCAGCTTGGATTCCCACCAGCAGTGCAAAAGAGATCCTCTGTCTCTGCATCCTTGCCAACATCTGTTGTTGTCTGGGTTGTTAATGTTAATGTAAGTGTGAGGTGGTATCTCATTGTGGTTTTGATTTGTATTTCCCTGGTGATGAGTGATGTGGAGCATTTTTTCATGTGTCGGTTGGCCATCTGGATGTCTTCTTTGGAGAAGTGTCTATTCATGTCTTTTGCCCATTTCTTCACTGGATTATTTGTTTTTTGGGTGTTGAGTTTGATAAGTTCTTTATAGATTTTGGATACTAATCCTTTATCTGATATGTCATTTGCAAATATCTTCTCCCATTCTGTCAGTTGCCTTTGTTTTGCTGATTGTTTTCTTCATTGTGCAGAAGCTTTTTATTTTGATGAGGGCCCAGTAGTTCATGTTTGCTTTTGTTTTCCTTGCCTCTGGAGACCTGTTGAGTAACAAGTTGCTTCAGCCAAGGTCAAAGAGTTTTTCCTGCTTTCTCCTTGAGGATTTTGATGGCTTCCTGTCTTATGTTTAGGTCTTTCATCCATTTTGAGTTTATTTTTGTGTAAGGTATAAGAAAGTGGTCCAGGTTCATTTTTCTGCATGTTGCTGTCCAGTTTTCCCAGCACCACTTGCTGAAGAGACTGTCTTTATTCCATTGGATTTTCTTTCCTGCTTTGTCAAAGATTAGTTGGCCATATGTTTGTGGGTCCATTTCTGGGTTCTCTGTTGTTACATTGATCTGAGTGTCTGTTTTTGTGCCAGTACCATACTGTCTTGATGATTACAGCTTTGTAATACAGCTTGAAGTCTGGGATTGTGATGCCTCCTGCTTTGGTTTTCTTTTTCAAGATTGCTTTGGCTATTCGGGCTCTTTTCTGGTTCCATACACATTTTAGGATTGTTTGTTTTAGCTCTGTGAAGAATGCTGGTGTTATTTTTATAGGGATTGCATTGAAAATGCAGATTGCTTTGGGTAGTATTGATATTTTAACACTATTTGTTCTCCCTCTCCAGGAGCATAGGATATTTTCCCATTTTTTTGTGTCTTCTTTAATTTCTTTCATAAGCTTTCTATAGTTTTCAGTGTATAGATTTTTCACCTCTTTGGTTAGATTTATTCCTAGGTATTTTATGGTTTTTGGTGTCATTCTGATTGTTTTGACCAAAATAAACTATACAAAGGCATGTAGATATAAGATTACCAGTAATAACCTAGGCAAGAAATGATGGTGGTATAGACCAGGATACTGGCAGCCATTGTGTTGAAAAGTGGTAGGATTCTGGACATAATTTGAAGTTACAGCAAAATAAATTTCTTGACCAACTGAAAATTGGGTGTGAGAGAAGCAGAAGATGACCCTAAGGCTTTTGGACTGAACTAGCAGAAGGATGAACTTTGCTGTCAAGTGAGAAGAAGGCTGTCAAGGAAGTGAGATTCTGGGGGGGAAGATCAAGAGTTCAGACCTGTTGGTACAAGATGTCTATTGTGACATCCAAGTGGAGATACCAAGTAAGAGTGTGGTAAGGAAATTCAGGAGAGAAATGAGAACAGCAGATAATATTTATGAATCATACACACACACACACACACACACACACACACACACACACACACAGAATTTAAAGCCAAGAAACTGGATGACATAACCAAAGTAATGAGGAAACAGATGAAGGTATATCCACACACGTGCTTTGTATGTGCCATTATTTATTTGACAAATGCCCTAGCTATGAACATTTAAGCTATTTCTAATATTATGTAATTTGAAACAATGCTTTAATAAAAAAGTTGTGCATATATCACTTTGCCCATGTGAAAGTGTAAGAAGAGTAAATTCCTAGATGTTGAATTACCAGGTTTGAAGGTGTATTTTAAATTTTGGAAGTTACTGTGAATTCACTCTTGAATGAGATGGTCACAATTTACAATGCCACAAACAGTATGTTTCCTCATACCCTGGAGAAGACTTCTGTGACCACACTTTCAGATCTCTGTCAATATTTTAAGAGAAATACAGTATTTCTTTTTTATTATCATTTTCATTTCTTAAATTTAGTAATTATGAGAAACTTTTAATATTTTTCCAACTTTACTGAGGTACAATTGCCATATAACTATGCAAATTTAAGGAGCACAACATAATAATTGGATGCCTGTGTATCTTGTAAAATTATTACCATAATAGAGTTAGTTAACACCTCCATCAACTCACACAATAACTCGTGTGTGTGTGTGTGTGTGTGTGTGTGTGTGTGTGGTGAGAACATTTAAGATCTGCTTTTTTTTTCAACTTTCAAATACATAGTACAGTATTATTAACTTTAGTCACCACGTTGTACATTAGATCCCAGATCTTATTCATCAATTTTTCACATTTTTAAAAGCCATTTATGTTTTCTTTTCTACAAGTGATTGTTCAAGTCCTGTGTTAGTATTTATATAGGTCTTTTTCTTATTGGTTTATAAGAGTCTTGTATAAATTAAGAAAGTAATACACTGCTACATGTATTGCAAGTATCTTTTCCTGTTGACAGTTAATTTTTTAGATATATTTGTATTTTCATTTTGTTCATTTAAATCTTTCATCCTTCTAGCACTAATTTGTGTGTAAGTTATGAGGTATAGCTTCTACTTTATGTTTTTCCCAAGTAGCCATTGGTACCCATACAATTTATTAATAATACAACTTTAATTATTTGAATACAATCTTAACCACTAACTATATTTCCAAGTACTTTGGAGTCTATTTTTGGACTTTATATTGTTCTATTTATCTGTCAAATCACTGTTAGCATGAAACTGCTTTATCTAATGGGGCTTTATTATAATTTTGTATTTTATAGGCCTACTTCCCTCTTCTATGTTTAATTTTCCTATACATTTTAGCATTCATCTTAAGCCCTTTTTTAAAATTGAGATTACATTAAAAATAATTTAGGGAGAGGGGCGCCTGGGTGGCGCAGTCGGTTAAGCGTCCAACTTCAGCCATGTCACGATCTCGCGGTCCCTGAGTTCGAGCCCCGCGTCGGGCTCTGGGCTGATGGCTCAGAGCCTGGAGCCTGTTTCCGATTCTGTGTCTCCCTCTCTCTCTGCCCCTTCCCCGTTCATGCTCTGTCTCTCTCTGTCCCAAAAATAAATAAACGTTGAAAAAAAAATTAAAAAAAAAAATAAATAATTTAGGGAGAATTGACATCTTTCCATATTAAATTTTCTAAACCAAAAAGAGGATTATATCTTTCCGTTTACTTAGGTTTTATTTTCTGTCTCTTAGTAGCATTTTGAAGTTGTATTCACATAGCTCTTACATATGCTTCTTAAGCTTATTCTAGTGTGTTATGTATGTTTTGTTGCTATTATAAATGGGAACTTTTATCCATTCATATTTTCACACTGGTTGCCTCTGTATACTAATTTTATAACTGCCATATAATTGAATTTTCTTATTGTTTAAAATAGTTTTTAGATTTGAGTTCCATGGTTTTTCCAAGTAAACAAATTATCTACTAATAATGATAATCTTGCTTTTTTCTTTCCTGTATATGTACTTTGGCTCCTTTCTTTGGCTAATTATATTAGCCAATTCTACCAGGACAATTACATAATTGTAGTAACCTTACATACTTTTAAAAACCCAAATTTCCTACCAGAACAACCAATGTCTTCTCTAATTAAAATAGAACTTTCAGTTGAATGAGTTCATGTATTTTTCAAGACATGCAGAAGTGATTCACATTTATTTAAATAGACTTCTTCTGCAGAAGCTACCAAAAAGAAATGTTTATTTGTAATCACCTTCATATACTAAACTGTTTAATACATTATCATAATCTTTCAACTGGAATTTGCCAAGAAAGGGCTTCTGGATTGACGAGAAAGAAATAAAGACACAGCATTTCACCAAACATAATAGATTCATTCCATACACTAATTACTAGGGCAAAATTTGTAAAGGATGAATGAACATCATGCTTGAATGAATTATAGTAATAACACTGTGATTAGGTTCAATATTAAAATACTATAGTATTTAATGAGATAAATCTTCAACTTGAAGGTTTACATTTTAGACAAAATTCAGCAAAGGAAACAATTCTATTTTGAATAAGCCTAAACTAAGGCAAAAACTACCTTTTCCTGGTTTTTTTAAGAAAAAAAATTTTTTTAAACAAAGATAATCTTTTAAAGGCATGAAAACATTTAAATTTACCATTGCAGCCAAAAGTCAAGTAAGATAATTAGATTAACACAGATTTTTTCAAAACCAAGTGGTATTGAAAATAGGATTCAAGCTCAAGCAGAAAGTAACTGCCATTCAAACTCACTCTATCAACTGCAATGTGGAGGTGTTTAACACTTGACTGAAATCTACAGCAACTCTTGTGACTTTCCTGATAACTCTCAGATAATAAAATGTCCCAGAGTTACTTATTTAGTTCCCCGAAATTTCAAAAACTACAATGTCTACTTGCATGTAAGAAACAAAATTCCAAAACTGCATTTGAAGTTAAAGCTTCTGTTCCTCCTCAAACTAGGGACATACTGTAGGCTAAAGTGGTCCTCCTTTTCCTCCATGTGTTTCTCTTTCTCTCCCCACATCTTCTGGCTTCTCTGGGATTGAAAAGATTTGGTGTGGAGAATGGAAGAGAAATTGCAATCAATATTTTTGACTGCTACATAGCAGTTTGGGGTTGGTGCTTTCTAGGCTTAAAGCATTTTTTTTATTGTGGGGTGCTTTGTGGGTTTTTGGAGAATGTTTTCTACCAACTAGGAACAACTTCCCTGACAGAGGAGATCTTTCTTGAGCTGGCTGCTTTCAATCAACCCCCTACCCCATTACCACTTTTCCTGTATTGCTCTGTCTAGATTTCACGGGAGCAGGAAGCCATCTTTATTTTTTTTAATTTTTATTTTTTTTTCAATATATGAAATTTATTGTCAAATTGGTTTCCATACAACACCCAGTGTTCATCCCAAAAGATGCCCTCTTCAATACCCATCACCCACCCTCCCCTCCCTCCCACCCCCCATCAACCCTCAGTTTGTTCTCAGTTTTATTTAAGAGTCTCTTGTGCTTTGGCTCTCTCCCACTCTAACCTCTTTTTTTTTTTTTTCCTTCCCTTCCCCCATGGGTTTCTGTTAAGTTTCTCAGGATCCACATAAAGTGAAAACATATGGTATCTTTCTCTGTATGGAGGAAGCCATTTCTAGAAGACCCTTCTAAAATGACTACTTGGGGTGCCTGGGTGGCTCAGTCGGTTAAGTGTCCGACTTCGGCTTAGATCATAGTCTTACAGTTTGTGGGTTCAAGCCCCGCGTCAGGCTCTGTGCTGACAGCTCAGAGCCTGGAGCCTGCTTCAGATTCTGTGTCTCCCTCCCTCTCTGCCCCTCCCCTGCTCACACTCTGTCTCTCTCAAAAATAAATAAACATTAAAAAAAATTAAAATGACTACGATTCTTTTTCCCATGTTGCCTGCATCCTCTCTCCCCCAAACCATGGGAATGCTGGCCATTCTCAGTGCCTCTAGATCTTTTCATTCTGTTGCTAGACCTGATAACCAGGCGCTCTCACTCAGATTTCTCAGAGGAAAGCACCAGTATGTTGTGTTGCTCAAGCTCAAGAGTACACACATCATGCTCTCAAAAAATCCCTCAAACAGGAAAATGAACATCTTTCCTTTTCACAAAATGGGTAGTGAGGAGGTATAGGGAAAATGCCATAGAATATCATTACTTTCTCCAAAGAAATTCCTGTATGTTCAACCTCAAACCTTTTATATCCTTGCATAAATTAGGCAAAGGGCTGCCAAGCCAGTTTTAGCCCCTCCTTTGCAATGTGAAAGTCTTGTACCTTAGTTTGCAATGTGAAAAGTTATTTTTGTCATCTTTTGTAGTCTTAAAGACTTAATGTATTTCACTAAAACCTGAATATATTTTAATGTTAAAACTTCCAAATTTTCTCCCACCCCAAAACAAACAAAACACAGAAAAGTTTTCAAATATACTTGTTTAAGAAGGAAATTTTAAACGCAGCTCTTTAGCAAACTTTCAAGGTGCTAACAGCTTATAAAGTGAAGGATTAAGATCAACAACTTTACGTAAGATCATAGAAAGGACAGGACATCTTCAAATCCCAGTAAATTCTATGATGCAAAGACAGAATATCAATTCCTTTGTTACGTTTATATTACTGTGGCAACTTGAGGTTTATCAATCAGTTTATTAAATTTAGGGTGAAGGGGAAAAATAAGTAATCATAGAGAAAAAGAAGTAATCATCATGGAAAGAAAAGGAAGACTCACAGTCTAAAAATTTGTGTGTATTTATGAATGTAAATAAGAGATTCTTGATAGATGTATTCTTGGTGGATGAATAAACATGTAAATATTTGGAGTAAGGATGAGGTTTGAGACTCTCACAGATGGTTAGACAAGGAAGACAGTACCCTGTGTCTGGGAAAATTCCCAGCTATGTCCAAAACTGAAAAGGTTGTAAGGTACTGTTTTATATGATCTTGTTTCAACTGAGTGTTATTGGCTGACTGAAAGGACTTAATATCATTTTTACATTTCCCAGGATTTGAGGAAGAAATTGAATGTCCCTTTTCATTGAATAAGGTTTGTGCTATCACCACATACTAGTATGGAGTGGCAGAGTCAAAGAAAATAATGTATATGTGCCTGTTCACCCAGGAAGGCCAGAGGAATGAAATCTGTAATCCAGCAGAAATTTGTATCTTTTGTTCCTTTGTATTTTAAGATTGCTTCCCCACCTATGAGTTATTCAAAGTATAAAAACCTGAAGCTCTAGCAGGATAAATCTTATGCTTCAAACTTGAATGTGTAAGCAGTGTTCCATTACCAATTTTTGCTAAATAAAAATCAATGTAATATCCCACATCCAACAAGGATAAGAAATTTGATCTCAGGCATCCTTAGGTTCCTCTAAATTGGAAAGAAATATATGATGCCTGAAGAGTGAAGACAGATCATTACTCTACAACCCATAGTGGTTTCAAGAATAACAACATTGTTGTTCCAGTCCCTTGAAGTCAGACAGTCTAACAGCTTCTTTGCCACACTGAGGCAGAAGAAGCTTTTTGGAAGTTGGGAACCTTGATGGCATGAGTTCAGCATCCCTCTGGGTGACACAGTGCCATTTTCCTCTGAGGTACTGCCGCTGCCCAGGGCACTGACAGACTTTGTCCTCTTCCAAGTCGGAGAGGCTCTTCTCTGCACAGATGCCCCTGCCCGTCCCTCTCAGAGGCAATGACTTCTCTGTACCCAGTCCACCCTTCCCACCCTTGAGGGACTCAGGTCAGGAAGACAGGCAAGTTCTGCTTTTGATCTCTACAACAGAAAATTCCCCTGAGACAGGGGAGCACCAGGGGTCTGACTACCTTTTAGAATAAATGAAATGGGAAGACACAATCAAAACAAGTATTATCAACCACCCATTGGTGTTTGGTTGGCTGTGGGGAAGAATTTCTTCGCTAAGGGACTTCGAGTATTAAAATAGATAGGTCCTCCTCCCTCCTCTCCCCTTGGCACCCTGCTTCCTTATCCCCCCTATTACTTTCCCTTCAGTTTCCCCCACAGCACTCATCAACAACTAACATACCTTATCTCTCATTATTGTCATTTATTTGTTTACTATGGGTCTTACCCTATTAATTTAAGTCTCACGAGGGCATTTGAATTTTGTCTGTTTTATTTACATCTGAGCCTAGAAGAGTCACAAACAATAGGAGCTCAGTAAGTGTTATTAAAAATAGATTTTTTTTTTGTTCAGGGTGGCATTGATACAATCCAGTCAGAAAACTGGAGATGAAAATGAAAGGCTACTATATTTTAATCCTGAATTATGTGATTAACCCTAGAAAAGGAGAAGAAAAATTTATAAACATGATAACTATCAAAGACAATACAGAACTTCAGTTTTTATACAGAATTCAGATCTGTAAAATATTTCATGGGCCCATTGATTTAGCCCATGATATTAGTAGTATATTTTTTCTTAGGAAAAAGAGTGTGTCTAATTTCAAGTCCTTTAAATATGCAAAAACTCGTACCTAATTTTAAAACTAAAGTAATTCAATCAAATGATTTTTAATGTGACCTATTTTGGGGAGGGTAGAGTCTCACTACAATTCTGTAGATACAACAGTAACATCTATGATCCAAAATTATCATTCTGGCTATGTCAATATTAAAGTTAACTGCAGAATAAGTACTTATAATTTAGACAATGTATTTTTTACACACAACGTTCAGCATATATTAAAGACCTGAAAAACTAGAGTCATAGGTACTTAGCCTACTTTATTGAGCTTCATAAATTTACTGAAATGACTTCACATATTGACCATTACTTTAAGTTATTTCTTACATAATATGTCTTTAGAAACATAAGGATATAATTCATACATTTCATAATCTAAAAAAATACAAAATAATTTTCCTTTGGGATGCATCTCCACTAAATGTTTGGGGATCAACACTACTGCCTATTCTAAGGTATTCTGCCTAGTGATTTACGTTAATTGCTGCTATTTATACATTCAAACTTGCAGTGCAGCTCGCTGACTCTAACCATGCGTTGCCCTGATGCATGGTTCTATTTACTATCTCACCAAAGCTATCGCTCTTCTCCTCTGTTGGGAAGATTGTTTTCACTTACAGCAATTCAGTAGAAAGTTAATCACAAGGATATCTTGTCCTCCTTAAATTGGATTTCTCCAAAAGCAACCAGTAATCCAGACAGTAAGAACATTCCTGTTCCTTGGATGCACACTAGAAGACGGTCAGTCACAGCACACCCACGTGCATCACACACTCCTTGGCTTCCTAATACCCTCCACTCTCACCTCTCATCTTTAACATAGGTTCATAGAATCTTCATATAATCAACTCTGGATTATTTAGACAGTTTATTCCAGTTTTTGAACACCAGAAGCAAATACTGCTTTCAAGATCTTATTAATTTATTGTTTACTCTAAGTTTCCAAAGACATAAATAGGAATTTTGCTTACTCTAATTCAGCAGGGTTTTAAGATGAAAATAATTTATGTCCCCCACTCCCCACACTAATGTTAAGTGTGAACTAGCTAGATTGACAAAAAAAAAAAAAAAAAAAAAGTTCTAGTTCTGTTTAGTCTGATCCTTTACAGAGATCTGAGAGATTATGTATCACACCTGAGAGATAATACTGAGAATGCAAAGAATACTAGGGGAGAAATTAGGAAGAAAGAATAAGGAAATCTGAGAGTCCAATTAAAGTACGATTCCATTACTTGGCTTGAAATATTGGGAAATATTACCAAATATAACCAAAACAGGAACTGAGTATTCCTTGCAAAGCTGGGTATAGAGGGAGGGATAGGAAGCCAAGCAGTTTAAAATAGTCTGAATGGAAAATGAAAAAATTGCAGGCTATGATATAAACTTTTTATTAACATATATTTACTAACATAATGTCTATTTACTTAGATATTGAATATATAAGTTCTCTTCCTATTAGGATAGACAACTACTATATGCTGTGGTTATTATTTTTTTTAAGAAGCCTCAGTCTGACACTTTAGGCTGGTCTATTATTTACAGACATCCTTCTGAAAACAATTTTTATACAAACAATACGTCGGTCATTTAGTGTGATGGACCTGAGATCAGATTTTGAGAGGAGAGAAAAAGTCTTAAGAGGGCTCCAGCTGTCACTGCAGGGAGAAAATCAACCACCACCAAAGGAGGGAAACTGTTTAAAGGGACAGGGGAATCTAACATCACAATTTTGCTAAAGATTTGTCTGGCTTGTTTAGCACCACAAACTCATAAACACATTTACACATTTACACATTTCACACACACACACACACACACACACACACACACACACACACACACTAAAAATATACATTTTGGCGGTGCCTGGGTGGCTCAGTCAGTTAAATGTCTGACATCAGCTCAGGTCATGATCTAATGGTTTGTGAGAGTTCAAGCACCACAGTAGGCTGTCTGTTGTCAGCACAGAGCCTGCTTTGGATTCTCTGTCCCCCTCTCTGTCTGCCCCTCCCCCACTTGCTCTGTCTCTCTCTCTCTCTCTCTCTCTCTCTCGCAAAATAAACTTAAAAAAATAACATTTTCATAAACACCTTATTTAGCTAATTCTAATAAAGATAGAAAGTAGGTATTTATGGTAAGATAACCTGCTATATAGTGGTTCTTCAGATTCACCAAGGAACTATATAGATTCACAGAACACTCCCCAGTGTGTAGGTTCAGGAATAGCTAGATAGATATGCACACACGTGTGTGTATTTTTTATCCTAGTTTTATTGAGAAATAATTAACACACATCACTGCAGAAGTTTAAGGTATGCTGCAGGATGTTTTGCTTTACATATACTGTGAAATGGTTACCGCAATAGGTTCAGCTAATATCCATCTTCTCATATAGATACAATAAAAAGAAAAGAAAGAAGAAAAAAATTGTTTTCCATATGATGAGAACTCTTAGGATTTACTCTCTTAACAACTTTCCTATAAATCACACAGCAGTGTTAGCTACAGTCATCATGGTGTACCTCATAACCCCTAGTACTTACTGATCTGCTAGCTGGAAGTGTGTACCCTTTGACTACCTTCTTCAGTTCCTTCCCCCCACCCTCCACATCTGATAACCACAAATGTGATCCCTTTTTCTGAGTTTGTTGTTGTTTAGATTCCATATGTAGGTGAGGTCATATAGTATTTGTCTTTCTCTGTCTGACTTATTTCACTTAGCATAATTCTTTCAAAGTCTATTCATGTTGTCACAAATGGTAGAATTTCCTTATCTTTTTTAATGGCTCAAATACAAAGAACAGTAATGTTTTTAAAGAGCTCTATGGGATAATGTGATACTGAGCAATTTTGGGAACCAACAGTAGAGTATAAAACAAAAACAAAAACAAAAAAACAAAAACACAAATCCTGGCATCAAGTACCGATGTTTGCATTAAATGATAACCAATTACTTCTAAGGTTACAAGAGAATAAAATAAATACTAAGCTTTAATGACAGCCATGGAGAGGTTCTAAATCTGTGGCCAGGAATCAATACACTAAACATGAAGAAAAAAGCTTTTACACCTTTGTCAAACTTTGAAAAGTTCTGGTTTATGGTTAAGTTAATTAATCAAGTAGGTTGAATTAACAGCATGATATCAGTAAGAATGACTTTGGGATACTCCAGTTTACAGATGATAGCTTATTATAAATTTGGTATGCTACTGAAGATTAGAAGCAGATGGCTCAATATAAATGTCAAGAAGGTTGACATATAATGTAAAAACCTGGAGTTTGTAATCAGAAGACCTAGGCTTCAGTCCCAGTTCTGTTGCTGTGTGATCTCAGGCAAGTCACTTAACCTAAGCTTCAACTTTCTTAACGATGAATGAAGATCACATGCGATAGTGTATGTAAAAAGTACTTTATAAAATGTACAGCATTTTTTGAATGTCCATTAGTAATGTCATAAGTGATCAGAACATAAATATTTATCATTTGGTCTATGCAATCCGAGAAAATGAGATAGGAACTCTATTCACAGTAGGGAGGAGTTGACTAAGTATACGTTTGATTTCCGTTGGCGATCTATTAAAGAGTCTATTACTAATTAAAAATATTTTTTTGATGTTTTTATTTATTTTTGAGACAGAGAGAGAGAGACAGACAGGCAGAGAACACGTTGGGGAGGGCCAGAGACAGAGGGAGACACAGAATCTGAAGCAGGCTCCAGGCTCTGAGCCGTCAGCACAGAGCCCGATGCATGGCTCGAACTTGTGAACCATGAGATCATGACCTGAGCTGAAGTCGGACGCTTAACCAGCTGAGCCACCCAGGCACCCCTATTATTAATTTTTTAAGTTACTAATTTAATCAATGCTTCTGTAGTATTAGGTGTCAAGTACAGTTTTAAGCACTTTACAAACAACTCATTTTAACTTCTTAACAAGCTCAGGAGGTGGGTACTATTATCTTCATTTTACAAAAGAGGAAACTGAGGCACTGAGTTTAGAACTTGCCCAAGCTCATATAGCTAGTAAGTGACAGAGCTGGAATTCATACACATCAAGCTCCAGAATTCATGGGCTCTACCACTATAAAATTTTATTTCACAAATCTCAAAGACGGTGTTATGAAAAGGCTCATAGCCCATATCATAAGAAATACAGTGTACTGAAAATAACAGAAAACTGCCATCTGGATTTTCTGTATCAGGTCATATTTACACTACTTAGGAAAATTTTTTCTAGGATTATTATCAGTAGTTGAAAACTTAAATCACCATTGAACGTATGGTTAAATACTAAATTTTATGTTACATATATTTGATCCCAATTTTTAAAAAGAATCAAAAACTTAAATCAACTTTATTTATTACATACAGTTTAAAGAATTTTACATATTCTGATTTCAAGTTGTAGACTTTTATTTTGCAAAACTAAGTATATCACTGAGTCTACAGCAGCAAGCAAGAGAGCTGCTGTAAATACTGCTATGTAAAATGACAGTATTAGTAACAAATTGTTAGTAATGAAGCATTACTAATATATTGATGAAATAGACCACAGGAAGCAAAGTGAGCACTGAGCCAATAGATAATTTTTAAGGCCTCTGCTCATCTAAAGCACTGCTCTAGCTAGGCTGCCTGTTATAGCTAGGGACATTCAACAGAACTGGGAAAACAGGTTTAAATCAACCAGGAAAATAACATGTGCTTATTTATCTCGGGCTTAAAAATGCCAGGATTGGTCTAACAGATTTTAAGCAACAGTATGTGTGGTTATCAAGACCTGGACCTAAAGGAGAGTTAGTTGGATGCTATTTTCTTTTCTTTTTTTTTAAGTAGGCTTCACGCCCAGCACAGAGCCCAATGTGGGGCTTGAACTTATGACCCAGCTATCAAGAACTGAGCTGAGATCAAGAGTCGGATACTTAACCAACTGAGCCACTCAGATGCACCATATCAGAAGGAATATTTTAGAAAATTATTCGTTAAATAGAAATCCACATTATTTCATGTGTTCCTTCAACCTTATGGGGATGGCCAAATCAAAATGATAGTAAAAGTCTGTTGGTTCAGACTGAGCCACCCAGGCATCCTGGTTGTGATTTTCTGCCCCACATTTGCTTATTTTTAATAGAATATGTTTATGGGAAAACAATAGTTGTATTTATTACAAACAGATGCCCAGATTCTGCTTTGTGATAGAATCATAAAAGCAGGTGGGAGTTCTAGAAGAGGATGGCTAAATATGTGATGCAGAATCAGCACATATTCTGGGAGCTAAACAAATGGTAAGTAAGTGGTAATTCTGAAATTTATTTTCAAAGTTAGTTCAATCAGTAATGTTTAGGGTTTAGCGATAATGGGTTTTGTCTGAGTCATAGACTGGTCCTAGCTTTTGGCTAGAAGATGTGATACAATTAATCAATATGTGGGGGAATTTTTTAAAAACAATGAAAAAAGAAAGTTAATAGATCAATTGTAGACTTTCAGTTATATGATTATGAGTTTTGAACTTCACAATTCCCTAATGGAAGAATGTACCAAAAAGTTACTCCACTACTATTTACTAATTTAAGAACATCAACCTAAAAGACTGATTTTATTTATTTTACATTTTTTAATGTTTGTTTATTTTTTGAGAAAGAGAGAGACAGAATGCAAGTGAGGGAGGGGCAGAGAGAGAGGGAGACACAGAATCTGAAGCAGGTTCCAGGCTCTGAGTTGTCAGCACAGAGACCGACGCAGGGCTCAAACCCACAAACCATGAGATCATGACATGAGCCAAAGTTAGACATTCAACCAAATGAGCCACCCAGGCACCCTAAAGACTCATTTTAAAGCAGGCCTACTAATAAGGGATATGACTCTGAAGACAATTTAGTAAGCCTCATATTTTGGCTTATGAACAATGATCTGACTCTGATTTCTTTAACAGAAACTAAACACTTCTAGAAAATTGAGAAAGCTATATATTGGAATTTCCTAGAAAAGATTACTGCTGTTGCAGTGAAGAGTCAATATGAGAAACCTAGGTGATACTTAATACATTTTTCATGCATTTGATGATGGGAAAGGTAGCCACTTGTTCTATCCTTTATAATCTGACTATAAAGTTGGTCGTATTATTTGAATTTGGACTTTTTAACTTCAGTAGAAGTTCACAGCTATCTAAATTCATAAGAGATGAAGTCGGAAGATGACAGAGGTGAACTCAAGAATTTATTTGGAGCAGCAAAGTCAGCATACATAAATGTGAGTGAATCAAAAAGCAGAAATAGAGATAGGGAAAGAAACTGGTTTCATTCAGTTGCAAAGAACATGAAAGATAATATTTCCTATTCTCCTTCCAAATTCCATCAAACAAATCCAAAGTATTCTCAAGACATTGCTGATATTGGGGACTATTCACTCACCAAGGAGTCAGATTAAGAAGGCTCTAACTTATCTCCTGCTTTCAATATTTCAGAGCACTTCTGTTTATAGTCTACTAGAAAAGCATTGCAGCAATGGCCTCTTTCAGTCATGTGCTAAAGAATTAAAGGATACGATGATCAATTAGCTTTATTTCCTCCCATTTCTGGGAGCATAATGTTAGTTGATAAAAAACACTAAAATTGTATCATTTTTCACATATGATCTTAATCAAAAGAAAAGATCTTTTCTCCTATCTTATTGTTCTTGGTATCTTTTTGGTACTCCTTTCTGTAGATATGGGTTTCTAGGGAAAGGAAATAAATAATTTTAAATGTATACTTCACCTGTAGTTTCAGTGAAGAACATCAACTAATGTTTATTAAAAACCTACTACAGAGACTACACTAATTGTGATGAGCATTAAGGGGTGTACAGAATTGTCAAATTACTATACTGTACACCCGAAACTAATATAACTTTGTAAGTCAACTATGTTTCAATAATAATTAATTTAAAAAGAACCTATTACATGACAAGCACTGTGACAAATGTTTTGCATGTATTATCTCAGCCTCTATAGTATCTTTAGGAGGCAGATACCATTATAACCTCCATTTTAAGATGAGGTATGTGGGATTTGTAAAGACTAAGTGACTCGCCTGTAGTCAATCAGCTAGTAGGTAACACAGAACACAGCCAACGTTCAAACCCAAAGAGCCTGGCTCTAGGGCTTGCCCTTTGAACTACTATGACAAGTTAAATTTTTTCCTAATATACATTACTACAAAAGTTTTCTTGGCATATTAGTCACAAATAAGGTCACAGTTATGGAAACATACTCTAATTTTCTTAACCTTTCTCCAGGCCAAGAACTAAAGAATGCTTAGAAAACAAGCACACAAATAAAAAATCTGAATCCGATAATACCAAATTTATAGCAAATTTTATATCAAATATGGAATTCATACAATAAAAACTTATGAGAATTTGCTTGTTATGCAGATTATTTGCAAGCAGGAACACGGTGCAAAAACACATATAGAGAAACGATCCCCAACTTATGATGGCTCCACTTAGAATTTTTCAACTTTACAATGGTGCAAAATGATACACATTCAGTAGAAATCATACTCTAGGTTTTGAATTTGGACCTCTTCCCGGGCTAGCGATATGTGGTGGATACTTTCTCATGATGCCGGGCAGTGGCAGCAAGCCATAGCTCCTGGTCAGGCCACAATCACTACAGTAAACAACCGGTACATTGACAACCATTCCATACCCATACAACTATGCTTTTTTTCACTTTCAGTATAGTATTCAATTACATGTAATATTCAACACTTCATTATTCACTAGGCTTTGTATTAGATGATTTTGCCCAACTGTGGGCTAATGTAAGTGTTCTGAGCACATTTAAGGTAGGCCACACTAAGCTATGATGTTTGGTAGGCTAGAAATATTAAATACATTTTGGACTCATGATATCTTCAACTTATTATGGTTTTATCAGAATGTAACCACACTATAAGATGAGAAATATGTGTTATATATATATATATATATATATATATATATATATATATATATATACATATATATACACACACACACACACACACACACACACACACACACACACATACATACACACATATATATAATTGATATTACAAATGTAGTTTTCCATGGAGTTAGATCAACAGATTTGCATCCAGTCTTATTCCATTACTCTAAGAGCAAAACACTGCCTGATGATCTAGTTATACACTAATTTGCTAATCCTTATTACAAACTACACTCTTAGAATTTGGATCCTAATAAGCAAAACACTTGCTCAAATAGATGTTAATCCATATTCACTTGTTATGATGATTGCAAATGTAATTTGAAAATATCAAGAGTTCTGCTTGGTCACTAGTCCTCCAAAGGGGAACAATAAGGGGCAAACAAAGAGCAAGTCTACCAGAGACTTCCACGATTCAACCTTTTAGAATTAAAAGATGAGAATTTTCCTCATTTTGTAGGCAAATGTGGGGAAAACATTCACAATAAACCAGGCCACTGCTGATGCATAAGTAAACTGGCATGCTATAGAAAGATAAATAATTTGGACTTTGGAGTTAGACAATGATTCTAATCATTATCTCATCTGTTGGTAGTTGAATGATGTTGGGCTAGACAAGTAGCCTGAATCTTGGTTTCTTTTATATGTCAAATAGTGACAATCTTCATGGGATTGCTATGAGACTTTAAAACTTATATGAAAAGGATCTACTCAACACACGGCCTATGGCAGAGACTCATTGCATCTTTGCTGTCTGTGAGCTCTTTTAGTCATTGGAGTCATCACAGTGCATGTTGACATCGGAGCCCTTTGTTGGAGAATATTTATTAGACCCAATTTATATTCAATAAATTGATCATCAGTTGGTAAGTTCTACTCATATGTTTATCATTATACAGAAAAGAAATAAACTTACTTTATAAGTTACTACAGGGTAACAAGTTGTGTTATTTCTATTTACAGACTGGAAGATTTAGAGTACTATGATTTTAGTCATTTGGCCAAATTTTTCGGAGTACTGAAATTTCAAAATGGTCCATCTAAAGATACAAGTTACAAAGAACTGGGACATCCTTTGTGCCATCACTAGTGCATTTGTTGGAATAATCCCATGGGCTTAACTAAACAAGGCCTGTATCTTCTTCACTTTGCTTATCTGTTATCTGGTAGGGAGGGGGCAGTAGCAGTCATTCAGGGATCCAGGCTGAGAGAGTAGCAAATCGACATTTCAAACATTTTTGGTCACAGTGCCACGGGGAAAGTGAACTCTGGAGGATGTTGCCCTGCACACATTATGTGCTCAAAAAGGTGGCATTCATCAATTCCACACAACTCACTGGCCCCACCCCACCACAAGTATCAAATATGCAATTCTTTGTAATAGGAGGAAAGAAATCTGGAAATTTTTGGAGAGCACTATTAATGCTACTCCAATTAGGAAACAGAATTAGGAGTTGCAGAGCTCAACTTTAGCAATATGGCATTGCTCCTTGCTCATCTTCCTGGAAAATACAGGCAACTCCGTAATATAATGGGTTAATACACAAATGATATCCAAAGACATAGTCGCATACCTACAGGTACACCCTACATACAGTAGTAAGCAGACCACTAAAATATAAAGCCAAAAAAATCCATTCACATCATGGACAAAATAAACCCTTAAATTTTGCATTGAAGCATCATAGCATCAGGGGTGAACTATCTATGTTTTCTTGGCAATATGAAAAACTAGAAAACTGCAGGCCAAGCAATCACTGGTTGGAGTGCATTATTTATGTCCTAGAAAAATTATAATGACTCTATACAACCAATAAGATGGATGATCAACTTAAACCTACTAAAAATTAAATTCAAATTATATATCAGCTTTATCAGCAATATCTATAAATTATGCAGAATGTTGAGTGACAGGAATGACCTTAAAGTTGTGTTCAATCAAACAGATTATTATGGGTTTGACATGTGAACATATGGCAGTAAGCATAATCACCAGGCAAACCAAAGTAAAAGACTAAGCAAAGAAATAGAAGGCAACAGGAAACAGTAAGCCATAACCAAAGTTATATTACTACACTAGTCAAGATAAAGCCGACAAAACTCTGCCTCAAGTTGAGAAAATTTAGTCTCTGGCCTACACATTAGATTCATCTGAGGAACTTGAAATTACTGAGGCCTGGCCCTACACCAAGAGATTCTGATCGAAATGATCCAGTAGAGTAGAGCTCAGGCATTGCCACATTCTTGTTGCTGTTGTCATTTTCTTGTTATTTTGTAAAGCTTTCTAATGCACAGCCAGGCTTCAGAAATGCTAAACTAAGTCATATAGTCTGTCAAGCTAAAAAATAAACTTGCAAATAATGGGTTCTGCAGACATGTATCTACTAAATACAAAAGAACAACATTTGGGTTAATTGGGGAAAGAACTGTATTCCGTGTATCAACTCTTAAAGAAAATAGCCATCTGGCACATGTTCATATTTATTTTAAGTAAGGGGGGAGATGGGTTTCAGCTGTCTATAGAGCTGCTGATTTTATAGTAAATGAAAAAATAACTGTATGAATAAACTAATATAAATTACAAATGTACAATCTAAATATTGCCTTCAACTGCTTTCTAAAGCATATCCAGTGTATCTATGAGAAGTTTTATATGTTGGGGAAAAACTTATCCTCTATACCTATCAGTAGGCAGTGACAGAGCTCTGTTGTGCTTTCAACGATAAAATTATAAGTCAGTGGTCCCATAAATATATCAACCAGGGGAAACTGACTATTCAAAAAAAAAATTGACAAACATGAACTAAAAGAGTTAAATTTTTCATAATCTAAAATATAACAATATTTCATTTTCTCACAGGTGCATATAATGTCTTTGTAGGGTTACATATTTCTCTCCCACCTTAACATATACACTGCAGTGTAGTCCATATTTAGTGAAAACTCTTAAATATTTAATCACCTGTTAAACTAAGCTTATACAAATTAGGATAAAATGATGTTAAAATAATATATGAAATAAGAGTTGGTTTAAGCAGTGAAAGTTATAAATCCTTTGCCAGTTTTAGAAAAAAAGATCAGACAGCTTGTACAATGTGCATCCTATTCCAATTCTAGAAAAATCTTTAAGTCCACATTGGCTACTATACAGTATTTTTCATGTGAGTGACCTTTTTTTATGGAGGAAGGGGTGTGAACTTAATATCTGGATCAATGTGGTATAGTGTAGAGACAGAATTTGATGCTATGGGAGCTCCAGTGAAGAAAGGACCATTAAAATATTAAATTTCGGGGCGCCTGGGTGGCGCAGTCGGTTAAGCGTCCGACTTCAGCCAGGTCACGATCTCGTGGTCTGTGAGTTCGAGCCCCGCATCAGGCTCTGGGCTGATGGCTCAGAGCCTGGAGCCTGTTTCCGATTCTGTGTCTCCCTCTCTCTCTGCCCCTCCCCCGTTCATGCTCTGTCTCTCTCTGTCCCCCCCAAAAAATAAATAAACGTTGAAAAAAAAAATTAAAAAAAAAAAAAATTAAATTTCTGGGAAGTCTAGACAAGAGAACTGTAGGTTGGGGCTAATACTATCTCCATCTCCCAGGGACAGGGAAATCTCAGCTATCCCTGGATAATACATAGATTGAAATTATTCTTTTTCAACCAATTTCTCATATGTAACATTTTTGTTTACCATTTTTCTACCTTGGTTGGCAGGGTTTCTGGAGTCAACCTCCTTCATTTCTGTTTCTTGAGTAGTTTGGGGGCAATGAGGCTTCAATGTGAGTCTTCCCATCCTGGTAAGTGGAGATCCTTAGATAGGCAGGAGTGGGGAATCAGAGCACAAAGGAATAATCTGACTTGTGCCAGCTGAATTAGGTAGAAGGGAATTAAAATTGTAGCCTTGAATGAAGAGACCCACAGAGAAAGTCATCCCTATTATTATCAGCTCCAAGGGAACAAGAAAAAGACACAGACAAAAAGAGTGAGACACACACACACACAAAAGAGCATGTAGGAAAGGTACCCTGAGTGACAGTAGAGAAGAGAACTTCCCAAGCCTGTGGGCACCCAATGGGTTATCTACCTAGAGTACCTGGCTAGCTGGGAGACTGGGGGAAGGAAAAGGGGAAATGAATACTTTATTTTTCTCTGTTCTCATCCTTGTTAGGGGCCTGCTTAATTTAAGGAGCCCTGAATTGATGGTCTTTGCAAGAATTTCCAAGTTTGCTTTAATGCTTTCAGAAGGTTAAAAACTTCTGGGTCCCGATGCTTGAGTTTAGCTTTGTTTAGCATCAGATTTTTTTCCTTGTCCCAGGGATTAATGGTATGCTCACTGGAATCAACTTAAATTAATCCTGACAGAATTCAAATCTTGAGAGAAATATTAGTTGAGACAATTTAAAAATTCACTTCTAGTTTTCACTTATATTTAAATATAATTTCTTAAGAATGCCTTGCTCTTTACCATATTGTCAAATGTCTAAGATTCTAAGGCCTGCTTCATGAGAGCTAGCAGGTTTTCCCGTCCTTTAGGAAAGGGGAGAAGGGCACAGAAGGGAGAACAATTCTTCCTGTCTTCTGTGGTTGCCAGCAGAAGTGGCTAGGAACACATCCAAAATGTCAAAGCAGAGAAGGTGCCTCACATTAAGATGACTGACTCACAACTACCATGGAATGAATGTATGCATGTTATTTCATGCTTAAATATTTTTATTAAAATGGCCTTCCATTCCAGTTTCTTTCAAGTTGCATGGAAAAAAGATAGTGCTTATGCCAAAGATATAGTAAAAGCCTGTTTTAAACTACCTCAAATTTACACAGATTTACTTACACTGTGGATTAAATGGTGTGGTTTAAATGCACATTCATCTATATGTGTATTGGAACATATATATGCTTCACCATAAAATAGAAACAAAGGAATCCACATTTCTGACATCTATTTTTAAATCAGATTTCTAATGAAAGCATGGTTTGCAGATTTAAAGTTTCAATATTATAAAACAGACACAGATAATTGAATTGATTTATAATAACTAAACCAAACCCACGGAAATAGATCCACGTCACCTACTCTCATTAACCTGAGAGTCCAGCCTATTCATTAATTGTAGTGTGTGATTTAAAGTTTAAAAAGATACTGAAGGAGTTAGTATAATGAAATATTCTGTTTGAAATTTGAAACTCTGGTTGCATTCCACAATTAATTTTCCCTATAAGCGGCTACAACTTAGAGTCTTCTCAAGGGAAATTTTAAAAAATTACCAACTGATAATCTTAAAATTGTTTCAAAAGGCAATTATGTAAAGTCCTCCATTGATTCATACTATATTGCCATTAGAAAAATAAAATTTAAAACTGCTCTAGTTTTCACACTTCCTTCGAAAAAACTTCTTTAAAAATCCAAATATTTGGTTTAAACAAATAGTATATACTATTTTGTTCATATAAGTATAAAACTAAATAATTATGTATCTTTTAGGTTCTGAGACAAAAATGGCCATAACTAAAAACAAGCACCAGAAGAATAAAACTCGGATGTTACTGTACCTACCTTTAATGTGATACTATAATGTCCAACAAATGTTGCATTTATCCATGATCTTGAATGGGGATCACCCAGGAATTCTATGTGATACTGTTCAACATTTCCATCCAGGTCATAGGTCACATATTTCCCTTTAAAAGGATCTGGGCAAAGTATCCCTGGCCAGCTTTCAAAAGAAAGTAGTTTTAATTATTTTGATGCTTTAAAAAAAAAAAGGCAGAAATCAATACATCTGTTACAATCATATATCAAACTTTCTCCTAGGAATTTTTAAAACTCCCCCAAATTAAACATATTCATACTTGTATCCTTTAAAAGTAGGATATTCACTTGATAGATGTAATCAGTGGTATCTTTGTAGATATAGAAAGGTTTGGAAAAGTCACATATTGAAGATAAACATAAGATACAAGGAAAAAGAATTATAAGACAGAAGGATGATCTCCAGGATCTGTAAGAGACATTTAGTCAGGGCTAATAGGAAATGTAAGATTCATGGCAGCTTTGAATCAACTCTAACCAATCAGAAGGCTTAATTACTAAAATGTCAACCCACTGACAGTTTCTGACAGGGTAGAAAAGAGCTGGCATTTCCTGAGCCAAAGGGCTCAGGCCTGCCAAAGGGGTACTGGCAGCTTAGGCTGCGATAACACTAAAAATTCTAACTACTGTGGGAAATGCAGAAACAGAGCTCAGCAGTTCTATATTGCCCCTTCCTTGCATCTGCTCCACTGGAAGACCAAATTTCTAAAAATTTTTAGTTCTAGAAATAAGATTTATCCTTTACTAAAAATAAATCTTTAGAGGTATGTTCTTTCGTGACATAAACCTCTAGAAATTCCTTGATAGGTTTCATTTTTCCATATGGCAAAAACATATAAATATATATATATATATATACATATATATACATATGTATATATATCATATGTATATGTATTTAACATATATAAAGATATATATATCACACATATATATGTGATATATATAAAGATATATATATCTGCATATGTATATAGATGTTTTTAAGATATATATATATATATATCAACTAAGTTTTGACTGTTTTAGCAATCTTTTGAGACTCTGGCCTACTGTTCGGAGACTAATGCAGGAAAGGAAGACAGCAAATAAGGTCAGGAAGCTGTGACTAAGGAATGCCAAGTTCTACTTCAGTTTGCAGCTCTCTTGTGAAAAAAGGTAGTCAGGTTCAAATCAGAAGATTCAGGCTCTTGTTCTGCCTTCTACCAGACAAGAGGCCTCAAGCAGGTAACTAGGCCTTGCTATGACTCTGGTTCCTCACTGTCCTAGTTATAAAATTCAAACAAGTACATGCTTTATACATTTTTTGGGTTTTGGCAAATCAAAATATTGTAGAGTGCCATCATTATGAACCAAACTGTGTTCCCCTCACCAAATTCACATGTTCAAGTCCTCATCTCCAGTATCTCAGAATGTGACTGTATTTGGAGATAGTGTCTTTAAGGAAATAACTAAGTTAAAAGGTGGGCCCTAATACAACATGACTAGTTTCCTTATAAAAAAAGAATATTATGACACATACATGCACAAAGGGAAGACCATATGAAGAACACAAGGAGAAAACCATCTACAAACCAAGGTGAGAGTCTCAGAAGAAATCAACCCTGCTGACACACCTTGACCTGAGAATTTTAGCCTCAGAAGGGTAAGATAATAAATTTCTGTTATTTTTAAGCTACCTAGTCTTTGATAATTCGTTATGGCAGCCCTAGCAAACTAATACAATCATATACAGTAAGATTGTTGGTATAAATGAGAAGTAGGAAGAATGATACAAAGCATTATTTTGCCACATTTATCTAGAAACTGGACAAATTAGACATTTAGATAATTTTAAAACCTAGAGGAAGCATACAAATCATGCTATAAAGAATCTGAAATCACAAAAATGCAAAATCTACAAATTTCTTGGGTTTGAGGACCATAGATGGTTGATCTTCTACCAAATTATCTATTGATATGAGAGTTACAAAGTCCTAAATATAGAAATACATCTACCATACCACTGTAAAAAAAAGTCTTTACAGATCACAAATAACACAATGTAAACTAACACAATATGTCATAGTTAGTATTAATGAAAAAAAATTTGATTCCAGGAAGCTGACATATCCCAAGTATAGTTGCCAGGTGATGACTTGGGTGCACCAGTCACCAGGGATGGTGGAGTATGTGAATTGAACAGGATGCTGAGCAGAGTTCTTTGACTCTTGGGCCTTTCTGAGTTAGGAGAAGGGGCTGTCTGGCAGCCCTAGATCAGGGAAGAGGAAGGGCTGGAGGATCACAAATTGAGTCAGACAACATAGAACCCAAAGAAGTCTAATATTTTGGAAAACTGGAAATGATAATGGAAAAGTCAAAGAGAGGTTCAGGACCTATCTAGTTATTATCAGGTTCACATCACAGTATCACTGCTATTTGGCAATCTTATTGGGCTCAAGAGTGCTTAAAAGAAACCTTGAGTGGAGTTTATCTTTTAAATCTACATTGGAAATCTACATTTCTGAAGGAACCCACTCAAAAGAAAAAGATTTCAATAGGCAAATAAATGATTAAGAATGAATGGCAGCTGCATTGGACACTTCTAACTTATCAGAAATCAAGAAACAGTAGGTCCGCCAACTGGATTAATAACTACTTTAAAAGAAGCCAAATTGTGATTGTTATATTTGTTGACTGCTCTGTAAAATGTAAGGGGTTCGTGTTTAATACTAGGTGATTTGCACCTCACAGCAATTTTAAAAAGGATTATTGCCAAGCAATATCAAATTATAAGTAGCATCAACTCCATTCAGTGTAAAACAATCACAGGATTTATAACACTTGAGACATGAAAAGAAATTTTGCAGTTACTATGTTTAAGATAAGCTTTTCTGACACAAATTCTGATACAACTTCTTTTACACACAAACCTATTGGGCCCAAGAGTATTCAATTTAAATTATTACTTTAAAAAATATAAATAAAAATAGAGGTGACTCCTAAAAATAATTAGATGCCAATGAAAGAAAAAAGCTTCTATTCAATATTTAAAACATGTTATATTATAGAAAATTTTGCATGCTGGTTTACAGATGAATTATGAAAAGTATCATCAAATGTCCAAATAACTGGGGCCCTTTAGTATTTCTTCAGGCAGTGCAAAGGAATTGTCTGACTCCTAGTCAAGCAGGACTAGATAGAATGTACGAAATTGCAGGAGAAGCTGAGGAGAGGCAATGGCTGCAGAAAGCAAGATTACCTCTCTCCACATGCGACAGCCATCATTTTCTCTGACTCCGTGTGACTGAAGAAAGCTGATGTCCATTTTTTTGATCTCACTCTGAACTCCATTTGAGTTCTAAAACTGTCAACAATGACACTGCATTGTGCACCTCCACCCCCCGATTTTTCACATTCATATTGATGAGAAATTCTAAAGTGTTGTCTGTGGGCTTAGAGGGAGAGAGGGAGAGTAAGAGATGGCAACCCGATGGGAAGGTATCAGAATTACAAGAAAAGTCGTGTGATAAATTTTAGAATCTGTGGGCGGTGGGAGGTAAAATACACAAATACAACACAAATAGATCCATGTATTGGAATCCACTTGGAGAAAAGGAGGAATTTGGATACAACAGGTAACTTCAAGTGCAAATATACCATGAAGAAACTGATGTCTTACACATTTCTCATCCAGCAGAAATGATCTTTTTTTTTTTTTTTAATGTGTATTTATTTTGAGAGAGAGAGGGAGCATGCATGAGCAGGAGAGCAGTAGAAAAGAGAGAGAGAATTCCAAGCAGGCTCTGTGTCATCATCACAGAGGCCAACATGGGGCTCGACCTCACAAACCATGATGTCATGGCCTGAGTTGAAACCAAGAGCCAGACACTTAACCGAATGAGCCACCGAAGTGCCCTAGAAATGATCTTTAATAAGATAGCTACTGCCTTCAATAGAAGTTGAAGCTTAAGCATGATTTCAGTTGCTGTGTATTTATACTCAGTGAGAAGTACATGACTGTTATTTTCAAACCATGGTTTGGATGTTTAAGAGGAGAGCAGATTTTACTTGGGCCTCCTTCTTTATCTGTGGGAAACAAAATGGATGAATTGGAATCATCACTAACTGAATGTTATACTTGCCACAAAATCTCTAAGCTGTACCCAACTACAAGGGGCTGATGGGAAGAGGAGATTCCCCATCCCCACCCCCCCCACACTATAAGTATATTAATCTATAGGCAAAATAATGCAAATAAGAAGTAATCAAATAATATTTTATAATAGTGAAAGGATCTAGTAGAAATCTCATTTTAGAAATTTAAATACTATATCTAAAATGTATCACTGGATTGGTTTGTTAATTTAAAGGCATATTTTACTATTAAATTTTACTACTACACTACATTATAATGCAAATATATTTTCTATAAACTTATTTTCGTATTTATCAAAACCTTTGTAAAATGTCTGTGTAAATATGCCCAAGGTAGTTACCCTAAATAGAGCCTAGTTTCTGCTTGACAATGTATCTTCTTCTGCTAAGGAAAATATGCACCATTATTTTTCACTTTTAACTTCTATGCCGTTTCTAGCTGAATACCATGCTATTTGATCGATTTTTAAAAATTAAGGGTGCTTAAACATTAGGAAGATAGTTTTTCTCTTCTTAGTACATGTAGGTATCCCCACCCTAAGCACAACAGACATGCATAGATCAAAGACAAGAAGCTACATATGTACTTTTGTAAGCATGTAAGTGTGGAGGTATCTCACAATGTGGAGGTAAATGTAACTATTATAAATTGATTTTCCATGGAGTTTGCCCATAGACAAAGTGCTTTCTCTTGACAATTATTTGTTTTTATTACATAAAGATTAAATAGGCCTTTCTAGATTCTGTATCAGTCTCTCTTTGGCTTTTTTAGCTTTATTAGAAAAGGTCAACTCTTTTGTAAAGACTAACTCTGAGATGTTGATAAGATTGAATTTTTGAGCCTTCAAAGCTCAGTGTTAAGACCCATAGGCTAACAAGAACTGACCCAGATAATGTTACTTCCTAAGTGTCTCCATAGCCGCCTAGCTGGTCTTCCCACTTGAAACTTCAACGTCTTTAATGTTGCTTAATTAAGAACTGATGCTTGATTGTTTTTAGTGGGTTAATTCTACCTTTATATTCTGCTATTGCAATTTATCCTGTTATAATCTTTGTATGTATTTACAGTAACAAATAAAAAAATATAACTAGATTTGAGTTTTTATATTTTAAAGTTATATTTTAAGCCTGTATTCAACTATACTTATTTCATAAAGAGGAATACATCTGATTACTTAGCCAAATGCATTCTACTCTTTCCAATAAGCAAGAAGGTAGATATAGCTGCATTTTGCAGGTATTCTGATGGTTCTAATCATAGATTAAGACACATTTAGGGGCTGGAGTAAAACATGTTTCATGTGTATTTCAAGTTCTAACCCTCAGTTATAAGCACAAAACTGCAAAAGAAATTCCTAATCAGATTTATAACATAATATTTCAGATTTAGTGACAAGAAACAAATACATTTCTTGAATTAGTTATTGAACCTTAAGAATTTCCATTAGAAAATAAAACCTCTATGCTTTCAAAATATTAACTTTAGATCTGAAAAATGACATGGGACTACAAATACTGTCATAAGTAACATCATAAAATAAGCATTTATATTCATGCCTTTTTTTTTAGAGAGCAAGAGCAAGTGAGTTGGGGAGAGGGGCAGGAGAGAGAGAGAGAATAAGAATCTTAAGCATTCTCCATGCTCAGGGTGGAGCTGGATGCGGGACTTGATCCCATGACTCTGAGATCATGACCTGAACTGCAATCAAGAGTTGGTCACTCAATCAACTGAGCCACTCAGGTGCTCCAATATTCATGTCTTTTAAAATATTTTTTTACATAGCTATCTAGCTCCTCTTCATGCCAATCCTAATTATTTTACAGAAGAAAATAATATTTTTATGATTTAAATAAATAATATGTATATATTTATAATATTTCATATTTGATCTCTAGAAAAGTACTCAGTAGCAAATGGTACATATCTCAGAGAGATTTCCATATTTGCAAAGACATTAAATGTATTAGTTTGCTAAAGCTGCCACAAAAAATACCATAGAGTGAGTGGCATAAACAACAGAAATTTATTTTCTCATAGGTTTGGAGGCTTTAAATCTAAGATTAATAGGTCAGCAGGGATAGCTTCTCTTGAAGCCTCTCCTTGGCTTGTAGATAGCTACCTTCCTACTGTATCTCTACATAGTTTTTCCTCTATGCATGTGCATCCCTGGTGTTTCCTTGTGTGTCCAAATTTCCTGTTCTTTTTTTTTTTTTTTTTTTTAATTTTTTTTTTCAACGTTTATTTATTTTTGGGACAGAGAGAGACAGAGCATGAACGGGGGAGGGGCAGAGAGAGAGGGAGACACAGAATCGGAAACAGGCTCCAGGCTCTGAGCCATCAGCCCAGAGCCTGACGCGGGGCTCGAACTCACGGACCGCGAGATCGTGACCTGGCGGAAGTCGGACGCTTAACCGACTGCGCCACCCAGGCGCCCCCAAATTTCCTGTTCTTGTAAGAATACTAGTCAGATTGGTGTGGGGCCCACCCTAATGGCTTATTTTCACTTAGTCATCTCTTTAAAGGCTCTGAATCCAAATACAGTCACTTCTGAGGTTTGAGCTTGAAAGTATGACTTTCTGGGGACCACAATTCAGCCCACAACAGTAAGTGACAGAATAAGAACATAAATGTAGGTATTGAATTGAAGGCCTCTTATGTATGTGTTGTGTGTGTGTGTGTGTGTGTGTGTGTGTGTGTGTTGTGTGTGTGTGTGAATGTGTATATGTATGTTAACGTGAGTCCATCACAGTCTCTCTATGAAAGAAAACATCTTATATTCTTCATGAAGAATAGCTAACTGTGAATGAAAACAAGGTAATATGAGGCAGAGTATCCTAGCTTTGAGAATGTTAAGTATGAGAATCAATGTAAAATAGCAAGGGATTCTGGGAAGATAGTGCCAATGTTATTGTAGTTTTAGAATCTCCTGAAATTTCCCCATAAGTACAGGTGGAACAACTATAATAGCAAAGCCAAAACCTGACACACAACATCTGTAACAAAACTAAATGATAAGCTATCCACATAAACTACCAAAATAGAAGCAGGCAGGTTCAAACTACTGACAGTTACAAGACCCACATATTACTAGCATCTGTATGAGGGGAAACGGTGGGAGGGGGAAGGCAACCAGAGGTCTGATGGGTTTGTGAAATAAGAACCTCAAAACTGAAAGAAGTACTTATTGAAAAGTGCAGCAAGTCAACGTGAGCACAGCAGCCAAACTACGAGGGGGATTACAACAAAACCTGAAGGTATCAGAGCAGTCTGGGCCCTATGAACACTTAAAACTAACCAACAAAAAGCTCCTTTATCAGGACAAAAGCTTACACTGATGAGAAATTGCTGGAAGTATAATCCAAATCAAAGAAGAAAGGATCAATACAGATAAAGGAAAGAGAAGGTACAAATAAAAGTGGGGATACAACACCAAAAGCACCATCCATGAAAAAAAGATGGGTAAGTTGGACTTCATTACAATTAAAAGTATCTGCTCTGCAGAAGACATTGGTAAGAGAATAAGATAAGCCACAGCCTGGGAGAAAATATTTGCGGGGCGCCTGGGTGGCGCAGTCGGTTAGGCGTCCGACTTCAGCCAGGTCACGATCTCGCGGTCCGTGGGTTCGAGCCCCGCGTCGGGCTCTGGGCTGATGGCTCAGAGCCTGGAGCCTGTTTCCGATTCTGCATCTCCCTCTCTCTGCCCCTCCCCCGTTCATGCTCTGTCTCTCTCTGTCCCAAAAATGAATAAACGTTGAAAAAAAAAATTAAAAAAAAAAAATATTTGCAAAAGACATATCTGATAAAGAAATGATATCCAAAATACAAAAAGAACTCTTAAGCTCCCCAATAAGAAAATGAACAACTGAATTAAAAGATTGGCGAAAGATCTGAGTAGACATCTCACCAAATAAGATATACAAATGACAAATAGGCATATTAAAAAATGCTCCACATGACATGTCATCAGGGAAATACAAATGAAAACAACCATGTATGTCCATGAAAATACATAGGGGAAACTTACATGCATATCACTAAGCCAAAGAAGCCAATATGAAAACGCAACATATCATGATTACAATAATATAGCAATCTGGAAAAGGCAAAACTATGGATACAGTAAAAAGATCTCCAGTTGCCAGGGGTGGTGGGATGGATGAATGGTGAAACATAGGAGATTTTTAGGCCAGTGAAACGATTCTGCATGATACTATGATGGTGAATACATGTCATTATACATGTGTCAAAACCTACAGAATACACAGTACAGAGATCAAACCCTAATGTAAACTGTGGATTTTGGTCACCAGTGATAGGTAAATGCCGGTTCACACACTGTAACAAATGTGCCACACTGTTCTGGGATATTGATGGTATGTGAGGTTGTGTGGAACAGGGGAGGAAATATGTGAAAAGAAAAATGCTAAGAAATTTCAGAAAACAAGTTCGTATTTTTGATACTTTGAGAAAATAATAGAATAAAGGGCTCTGGGTATACGATTTAGACAAAAAGGCTAAAGAAAATCTATTCTGCAGATTCCAGTTCTGGACAAGTTGAAATAGACTCAATTCTCTATATTTTTCCCACTAAGTACACCAAAAATTTCTGGGTATTATATTTCAAACAAACATAAGAAGATTCTAAAAGATGAAGAGAAAATAAGCCAGATAAGGACCTTGGGACCTGAAGAATGATATGACAGGGAGCTGCCTGAGTGTTCTTTTTGCCTCATTATCTCCTAGATTGGGTGCTAAAGAAGCCAGCAACTCAGAGACACCAATGGGTGCAAAGGAACAAAAAGTCCATATGAAGCTTGCTTTCTCAAGTCAAAGGACCAGCATAGGGAAAGCCTAGCAAGACAGAAAACTTTTAAGCAATAGCTGGGAAAACAGCTAAATACCATGGAAAAATCTGCAGATCCCAACTCTATCCCCATCAACAAAGGTCAAGTGGTGAGCCTACACTTCAATACACCCAGCAGTAATAAAGCCCCATGTCCTTCCCACTCAGGTGGTGGCAGAAGAGGCCTACTGGGAAGATGGAATTGTTATCACCTTCCAGCATTAACGTGGTTCTCCCCCCATGGTATCAGTGGAGGTGAGTAACAAGATACTCTACCTCTCTCAGCCAAGTTGGTGACTTGGCTCAACTCTCATCCCTGCCTACCAGTAATGAAACACCCTTCCCTTCCAAGAGACTAAGTGAAAGCTGAGTAGAAAACCTAGGCTTCCAACTGCCACCTGGCTGTAAAAAGAGGTTCCCTCATATCCCTTCAGTGCAGTAGTAGGAGCAGCCTGCTAAAACAGATTTAAATAAAATCCAAAATGAAAATAAATAGAAGATAGAGAGAACCAAATGTACATTTTACAACAGAAAATACAATAACCAAAACAAAAAAGTCAATGGATACTCTCAACAGCAGAATGAATATGAAAGAGGCAAGAATCAGTGAACTTAAAGTAGAAATGATCCAATCTGAACAACAGAGAGAAAACAGACTGAAAAAAATCTCTTAAAGAACAGAACTCATGTCATATAAAATGAAAGAGACACAGCAAGAGTCCCTCCAAAGCAGCTCCTGCCCCAATACAGCCTGCAAGCAACTCCAAGGGAACTGGTACCACTCCAAAATGACTTCTGCCCCAGGGAGAGGGGAAGATAACCACACATATCAGTGCCCCCACAGTCCCAGTGGCCAAACCTTATAGCTGGCAGCACAGAGAGGGTGCCCTGTTGATCAGTCCAACTGTTGCCCCAACAGGCAGACTGGGGACAGACATCTGGTCTGACTGCTGACACCACCCAACCACAAGCCCATGACAACCTAGACTGACCCCTTAATGGCACAAGGACCAAACGTTGCCTAGCGCACCCACAAGCAAAGTGGGCCGCTGGAGCCAACTGGACTAAGGCAAATGCAACTCAGCCACATTAGTAGGGTGCAAGCAAATCACACAGGACACACCTCTGTTTCTGGTGAACAGGGAGCCTTGCATTATAGGCCACAACAGGACCTCCTCTTCATAAGGCCACCACTTTCAAGATCAGGAAACATAGCTGACTTCATTAATACATAGAGACAAACACAGAGAGTTAGACAAAATGAGGAAACAGAGGAATATGTCACAAATGAAAGAACAGTACAAAACCACAGCAATACAGCTAAATGGAACAGAGATAAGTAATATGCATGATAAAGAATTCAGTAATGGTCATAAAAATACTCACTGGACTTGAGAAAAGAGTGAAGGATCTCAGTGAGACCTTCAAGAAAGAGCTAGAAAATATAAAACAGAACAAGTCAGAGATGAAGAACTCAGTAACTGAAATTAAAGAAAAAAACACACACACTAGAGGGAATCAGTAGCATATTAGATGAGGCAGAAGAACAGATAACATCTGGAGGACAGGGTAATGGGAAGCAAACAAACTGAATACCAAAAAGAAAAAAAGAATGATAAAAAATGATAACAGGTTAAGGGAACTCGGTAACATCATCAAGCATAATAAAATTTGCATTAAGGAGTCCCAGAAGGAGAAGACAGAGAAAAGGGGCAGAAATTTTATCTCAAGAAATAACAGCTGAAAACTTCCTTAATCTGGGGAAGGAAACAGACACCCAGATCCAGCAATCATAGAGAATGCTCAAAAAAATCAACTCAAGGATGTCCACACCAAGACACATAATAATTAAAATGGCAAAAGATAGCAATAAAGAGAATTTTAAAAACAGCAAGAGAAAAAACAATTACATACAAGGGAAGAAGCCCCATGAAGCTATCAGCTGATTTTTCAGCAGAAACTTTGCAGGCCAGAAGGGAGTGGTCATAATACATTCAAAGTGCTGAAAGAAAAAAAACAAACAAGAAAAAACAAAAAAACAAAAAAAGCCCCAAAACTTGCAACCAAGAATACTCCAGCAAGGCTATCATTCAGAATAGAAGGAGCGATAAACAGTTTCCCAGACAAACGACAGTACATATTGCACACTTGGGAAAATCAGTCTAGTGTGGGAAACGGTGAGCTATACAATAGTAAATCTATAGAATCTAAAAGAAAAAAAATATTTTGGGCATCTAGTCAACAATTATAGAATATACATTCTTTTCAAGACAGACTATGCTGGGCCATAAAATAAGATTCAAAGAAACTGAGTACAATATATTTAAACTAGAGCTCAGTATCAATAAGATATTTAAAAATCCCCAAATATTACATGACTTAAAAATACACTTCTAACAGCTCATTTGAAAGAAGATAATCACACAGAAAATTAGTAAATATTTGAAACTAAAGGTAATAAAATACAATATATCAAAATTTGTGGGATAATAGCTAAAGCTGTGCTTAAAGATAAATTTACAGCTTTGGTTGCCTATTTCAAGAGGAAAAAGGATTTAAATCAGTTACCTAAAGTTTCTAATTTAAAAAATTAGAAAAAGAAGAATCAGACCCTAACGTATCAGGGAAATAATAGTGATGAGATCAGGAAACAGTAAATAAGAAATCAGACAAATAGTAGAAAAAAGTTGATTGTTTGAAAAGTTTAAAAAATTCATAAACTTAGCAAGACTGTAACTCAATGGTTTATTATAAAACAACAACAAAAACTTTACCTTGGCCAACTCTGTAATTTTACCAAAACCAGACTTCCAAGAGGGAGTTGTGAATAGACAATCTTAAATCCACTTTGATGAAGCTGAGACTCTTCAGGAAAGTCTTCTTCAGCAACAGAGCACTTATTGTATCTTGAATCAGTGTTCATGAAGCAGTACCATGGTTTATTGTGATCAACTCTGGCTGCATCCTCACTTGACAACAATCTCCACTTCAAACAGCTTTCATACTCACACTGAACCCACAATTTGTTTACGTACATACTGTTTTCCGCTGAGGAATCCATTGCAGCATTACAGTATTCTACTATTACCATCCAATTTTTCTTTTTCCATAAATGCATTTAATCTGGAAAACCAGAAGAAAAGAATAAATATTCAAGAATATGAGGAAAGAAAGTTCAAACTAAAATCAGAGAAACAGGTCTATTCTACCTTCTTTGTCTACATCTTCTCTATCCCATAAAGACTATACATTTTGAACAATGTATGTTTCCACCTACCCAGAAAGAAAGGAACAAAATAGAAGCATCAATTGCTCTGGGCATAAAATGCTTCAAACTTAAAAATAATTTTTTAAGTAACAAATAAAAATAAAAATAAGTATGACCATTTTTACAGAGAAAACTGAAGCTAAGAAAAGTAATTTGTTTGAGGTCCCAGAGCTAGGATATGGTAGAGTTGGGATTTAAATGCAGGCAATTTGGCTCCAAATTCTGTGGTCTTACCTACTTAAGCTGTACTGCCTCTTGGGATGTATATGTATATGTATATGAATTACGTGATAACCCTTTTCTAGTTCTGACGAAAATCAAGTGTAACAAAATATTTCACCATATCAAAGTTTTAAATCTCCTTTTAAAACTAAAGGAATCTTTTGCTTATACAGTTTTGCCTTTTATCCATTAATTCAAGTGGTTTGAAAAAAACATTTCTCCGAGTATTTTATTATAAAAATTTTTAACATACAAAACATTAGAATTATATGATTAAGCCTCCAACTTCTAGGCTCAATAATTATGTGTGTACTAAAAATAATATAACTAAAATAAAGTAAAAATATTAGCAACTTATTTTGCAATAAAAACCTACTTTAAAGAATGATGTCAATATACCATATTCATGAGTTAGTAAAATACCATTCTCTAAGTATAAGCACCATTTAAACAAGCTCTTAATTCATGAGTTAATCATATGTTTAGAAACTCAATTACTTATCGTATTACAGGGTCACCACAAATTGCTTTAGAAATTTGCAACATATGCCAATAGCCATGGCTCACATTTTTTTTTTTACCTGTTAATACTGCTTGTGTGAAGGTATCCACAGAAAATAAACTTACAAGAGACTATTCTACATATACGAAGACCCAAGAATATTTAGTGTGGCACTATTTATCATACTGGAAGAGTGGAAAAATCTGAAAACATGAAGACCAAATCTTCTGGAAGATAAATATAAAATTTTGCTAATAATAATTAGAATCATTATTTTTTAATTTTTTTAATGTTTACTTATTTTTGAGGGAGAGAGAGAGAGAAAGAGAGAGAGCATGAGCAGTGGAGGAGCAGAGAAGGAGACACAGAATCCCAAGCAGGCTCCAGACTCCTAGCTGTCAGCACAGAGCCTGGCTTGGGTCTCAAACTCACCAACAGTGAGATCATGACCTGAGCCTAAGTCGGACACTTAACCAACTGAGCCATCAAGGCACTCCGTTAATAATATTAATTTAAGATTTCTGGTTATTTAACTGGTGAGGAAATTTACAAGAAGCAAGACTGCAATTTAGATTGAAGTTGAAATGGCTAGTCTTCCCTATTCTCTGAGCCACTAGATGGTACAGCAGAAGTTGCTGAGTTCAGACTTCAGAGGCAAATTATATGTGAACTCCAGGACAACTCACCAGTTGTCCTTGGGCAAGACATTATTTTGCATTTCACATCACATTATGTGTATTTTCCTCCTGTGTGTGTGTGTGTGTGTGTGTGTGTGTGTGTGTGTGTGTGTGTGAGAGAGAGAGAGAGAGAGAGAGAGAGACAGAGAGAGAGACAGAGAGAGTTTTGTTTATGTATTTTCAATCATTGTATCATCTTTGACTATACTAAGACAGGCATAATATTGAATAGAAGCCATGATGATAGACACGTTTTTCTAATTTCAAAGAGAATGGTTCTATTTGACTATAAAATCAAATATGTATATATATATTTGTAGAGAACATTAAAAGATTACAAATTTTTTTTCCTTTAATTACCAGTTTACTATAAGGATTTTTTTTTTGCTAGTCATGAAGTACTGTTGAATTTTATCAACTGCTTTTCTGTATATATTTAGGTAAACAAAGACTTTGTTAAGCCTGTTAATTGGGTATGTTGTAATAATGAATTTATTAATGATAAACATACTTGCATTCCAGGTAAACCCTACATTGTCAAGCGTTAGGAGAATTTTTCTTTAACATATATATTGCTGTATGAAGTTTATTAACAGTTATTTAAGATTTTATATGATTTTATATATAAGATTTTATTTAAGATTTATATATATAAACATATGCATATGTTTATAGATGAGATTGGTCTAATAATTTCAATTCTCTTCTTTTTTGTCTCTGGTTTTGATATCAAGATGAAAATAGTCTCATAAAATGAAGTGCAGAATGTCTCCCCTTTTGGCAAAGTTTGCCCAAGGGAGGAATTCCCAATTCTGCCATACATCTAAGAATTCTGGTGTATCTACTATGTCTCTCATTATGTTTCTTTCACTCTGAAACTTGTTTATATCTTCTTTACACTTCATTCATCTTGTCCATACTTTTTAAACAACCAGAGTTTGAGTCTCCCCATTTCTTCTTTTCAAGTTTTTATTTAAATTTTAATTAAGATATAGTGTAATAATGGTTTTAGGAGAATTTAGTGAATCATCACTTATATATAACACCCAGTGCTCATCACAATATGTGCCCTCCTTAATACTCATCACCCATTTAGCCCATTCCCAACTCACCTCCCCTCCAGCAACTCTGTTTGTTCTCTATACTTAAGAGTCTCTTATGGTTTGCCTCCCACTCTTTTTTTTCTCCCTTCCCCTATGTTTATCTGTTTTGTTTCTTAAATTCTGCATAGTGAAATCATACGGTATTTGTCTTTCTCTGACTTAGTTCGCCTAGCATAATAAACTCTAGCTGTTTATAAAATCTACATTGTTGCAAATGGCAAATATCCATTCTTTCCTATGGTTGAATAAGATTCCATTGTATATATACTACTTCCATTGTATATATGTATACTTCCATTGGACACTTGAACTTTTCCCATAGTTTGGCTATTGAAGATAATGCTGCTATAAACATGGGGGTGCATGTGCACTTTCAAATCTTATTTTGTATCTTTTGGGTAAATACCTGGTAGTGCAATTTCTGGGTTGTAGGGTAGTTCTATTTTTAACTTTTTGAGGAAGATCTATACTGTTTTTCAGGGTGGCTGCACCAGTTTGCATTCCCACTAGCAGAGTAAGGGGGTTCCCCATTCTCTGCATCCTCACAAACCTCTGTTGCCTCCTGTGTTGCTAATTTACGCATTCCAACAGGTGTGAGGTGGTACTTCATTATGGTTTTTAAAAAAAAATTTTTTTTAACGTTTATTCATTTTTTGAGAAACAGAGAGCATGAGTGGGGGGGAGGGGCAGAGAGAGAGAGACACACACACACACACACACAGAATCCGAAGCAGGCTACAGGCTCTGGGCTGTCAGCACAGAGCCGAATGTGGGGCTCAAGCCCATGGACTGTGAGATCATGACCTGAGCCAAAGTCTGATGCCCAACAGACTGAGCCACCCAGGCGCCCCCCTCATCGTGGTTTTGATCTGTATTTCCCTGATGATGAGTGATGTTCAGCATCTTTTTGTGTCTGTTATCCTTCTGGATGTCTTCTTTGGAAAAATGTCTGTTCATGTCTTGCCCATTTCTTAACTGCATTATTTTTTGGGTGTTGAGTTTGATAAGTTCTTTATAGATTTTGGATACTAACCCTTTATCCAATATGCCATTTGCAAATATCTTCTCCCATTCTGTAGGGTGCCTTTTAGTTTTATTGTTTCCTTCCCTGTCCAGAAGCTTTTTATTTTTATGAAGTCCCAAGAGTTCAGTTTTAGTTTTGTTTTCCTTGCCTCCAGCAATGTGTCTACTAAGAAGTTGTTCTAGCAAGGTCAAAGAGGTTGCTGCCTGTGTTCTCCTCTAGGATTTTGATGGTTTCCTGGCTCACATTTAGGTCTTTCATCCATTTTAAATTTACTTTTGTGTATGGTGTAAGAAAGTGGTCTAGTTTCACTCTTCTGCATGTTGTTGTCCAGTTTTCCCAATGCCACTTGTTGAAGAGACTCTTTTTTGAATTGGATATTCTTTCCTGCGTTGTCAAAGATTAGTTGGCCATATAGTTGTGGATCCATTTCTGGGTTTTCTATCCTGTTCCATTGATCTATGTGTTTGTTTTTGTGCCAGTACCATACTGTCTTGGTGACTACAGTTTTGTAATATAGCTTGAAGTCCGGAATTGTGATGCCTCCAGCTTTGCTTTTCTTTCTCAAGATGGCTTTGGCTATTTGGAGTCTTTTGTGGTTCCATACAAATTTTAGGATTGTTTGTTCCAGCTTGGTGAAAAAATGCTGGTGGTATTTTGATAGGGATTGTATTAAATGTATAGATTGTATTAAATATGTATATTTGGGTAGTGTAGACATTTTAGCAATACTCGTTCTTCCAACCTATGAGCATGGAATATTTTTCCATTTCTTTGTGTCCTCTTTCATTTCTTTTATAAGTGTTCTATAGTTCTCATATTACATATTTTTTACTTCTTTGGTTAGGTTTATTCCTAAGTGTCTTATGGTTTTTGATGCAATTGTAAACAGGATCAATTCCTTATTTTCTCTTTCTGCTGCTTCATTATTGGTGTACAGAAATTCGACAGATTTATGTACATCGACAGTATATCCTATGACTTTGCTGAATTCGTTTATCAGTTCTAGCAATTTTTTGATGGAGTCTTTCAGGTTTTCTACATGGAGTATCATGTCATCTGCAAATAGTGAAAGTTTTACTTTTCCTTGTTGATTTTGGTGTCTTTTATTTCTTTATGTTGTATGATTGCTGAGGCTAAGACTTCTAGTATTATCTTAAAAAGTAATGGTGAGAGTGGACATCCCCATATTGCTCCTGACTGTTGGGGAAAAAAGCTGTTTTTCTCCATTGGCTGGGGGTCTTTCATATATAGCCTTTATGATGTTAAGGAATGTTCCCTTCATCCCTAGTTTGTTGAGGGTTTTTATCAAGAACAGATAGTGTATTTTGTCAAATACTTTTCTGCATCTATTGAAAGTATCATATGGTTCTTATCTTATCTTTGATTAATGTGGTATATCATCTTGACTGATTTGTGAATACTGAACCACCCTTGCAGCTCAGGAATACATCCTAGTTGATCGTGGTGAATAATTTTTGATTTGTTACTATCTTGAGAATTTTTTGCATCCATATTCATCAGGGACTTTGGCCTATAATTCTTTGTTTAGTGGGGTCTTTATCTGGTTTTGGAATCAAGGTAATGCTGGCCTCATAGAATGAGTTTGGAAATTTTCCTTCCATTTATATTTTTTGGAACAGTTTAAGAAAAATAGGTATAAACTCTTCTTATGTTTGGTGGAATGCTGCTGGGAAGCCATTTGTCTGTTAGGAGATTTTTGTCTGTTAGGAGATTTTTGATTACTGATTCAATTTCTTTGCTGGTTATGGGTCTGTTTAAATTTTCTATTTCTTCCTGTTTCAGTTTTGGTAGTTTATGTCTCTAGGAATTTGTCCATTTCTTCCAGATTGCCCTATTTGTTAGCATATAATTGCTCGTAATTTTCTCTTATAATTGTTTGTATTTCTGTGGTGTTGGTTGTGATCTCTCCTCTCTTATTCATGATTTTATTTGTTTGGATCCTTTCTCTCTACTTTTTAATAAGTCTAGCTAGGGGTTTATCAATTTTATTAATTCTTTCAAAGAACCAGCTACTAGTTTCATTGATCTGTTCTACTGTTTTTTGTTTGTTTCTGTATCATTTATTTCTGCTTTAATCTTTATTATTTCCCATAGTCTGCTGGCTTTAGGCTCCATTTGCTCTTCCTTTTCTAGCTCCTTTAGGCGTAAAGTTAAATTGTGTATTTGAGATTTTTCTTGCTTCCTGATGTAGACCTGTTTTGCTAGATATTTCCTTCCTATAACTGCTTTTGCTGCATTCCAAGGGTTTTGAACTGCCATGATTTGTTTCATTTTCTTCCTTGTATTTTTTTTCTTCTTTAATTTCCTGGTTTAACCCAATCATTATTTCATAGGATGTCCTTTAACTTCCATGTATTTGTAGTCTTTCCAAATTCTTTCTTGTGGTTGACTTCAAATTTCACAGTGTTGTGGTCAGAAAATATGCATTGTATGATCTAAACCTTTTTTGTATTTGTTGAGGCCTGATTTGTGACCCAGTATGTGATTTATTCTAAAGAATGTACTACGTGCACTCAAAAAATAATGTGTATTCTGCTGCTTTAGGATGAAATGTTCTGAATATAAATGTTAACTCCATCTGGTCCAGAGTGTCATTCAAAGCCATTGTTTTCTAATTGATTTTCTGCTTAGATGATCTGTCCATTGCTCTAAGTGGGGTGTTAAAGTCCCCTACTATCATTGTATTATTATCAATGAGTTTGTTTATGCTTTTTATTGATGTATATATTTTAGTTATTATGAGTTGGGGGCATAAATATTTACAATTATTATATCTGTTGGATAGACTCCTTTATGATACAGTGCCTCCTTTATCATCTGTTTTAAAATCTAGTTTGTCTGATATAAGTATGGCTACTCCAGCTTTCTTTTAACACTCATTAGCATGATAGATGATTCTCCATTCCCTCACTTTCAATCTGCAGGTATCTTTAGGTCTAAAATGAGTCTCTTGTAGGTAGCATATAGATGGGTCTTGTGGGGTTTTTTTTTTCATTTTTATTTTTACTTTTTTCCATTCTGATACCCTATGTCTTTTGATTGGAGCATTTAGCCCATTTACATTCAGAGTGATTATTGATAGGTATGAATTTAGTGCCATTGTATTACCTGTAAAGTTGGTGTTTCTTGAGATTTTTTATCTGTTCCCTTCTAGTCTTTGTTGCTTTTAGGCTTTCTTTCACATTCAAAAAGCCCCCTTTAATATTTCTTGCAGGGCTGGTTCAGTGGTCACAAACTCCCTTAGTTTTTGTTTGGGAAACTCTCCTTCTATTCTGAATGACAGACTTGCTGGATACGGTATTCTTGGCTGCATATTGTTTGCATTCAGCATGTTGAATATATCATGCCACTCCCTTCTGACTTGGCAAGTTTCTGTGGAGAGATCTGCTGCAAATCTTCTTTGTCTTCTCTTGTAGGTTGGGGACTTTTATTCCCTTGCTGCTTTTAGGACTCTTATCTCTTAAAATTTTGCAAATTTTACTACAGTGTGTCTTGGTGTTGGCTGGCTTTTATAGATTTTGGTGGGAGTTCTCTGTACCTCCTGGATTTCAATGTCTATTTCCTTCCTCAGATTAGGTAAGTTTTCAGCTGTAATTGCTAAAATAAACCTTATGCCATCTTTCTCCTCTCTTCTTCTTCTGGGACTCCTATGATACAAATGTTATGCTTTATGGAGTTGCTGAGTTCCCTAAGTTTATACTCATGATCCAATATTTTTATTTCCCTCTTCTTTTCAGCTTCATTATTTTCCATAATTTCATCTTGTATATCACTTATTCATCCCTCTGATTCTTCCATCCTTGTGGTCATTACATCTAGTTGGTTTTGCATATATCTTACAGCATTTTTCATTTTGGCCTACTAGTTTTTAGTTATCTCTGCAGTAAGGGACTCCCTAGTGACTTTTATGCTTTTCTCAAGCCCAGCTAGTATCCTTATGACTGTTGTTTTAAATTCTGGTTCAGGTAGGGGTGCCCAGGTGGCTCAGTCAGTTCAGCATCTGACTTTGGCTCAGGTCATGATCTCATGATTCATGGGTTCGAGCCCTGCGTCGAGCTCTGTGCTAACAGCTCAGGGACTGGAGCCTGCTTCAGATTCTGTGTCTTCCTCTCTCTCTCTCTCTCTGCCCCTCCCCCATTTGCACTCTGTCTCTCTCTCTTAAACATTAAAAAACATTTAAATTCTTGTTCAGGTATATTACTTATATCTGTTTTGATTATTCCCTGGCCATTACTTCTATCTCTTCTTGTTCTCTCTTTTGGGATGAATTCCTCCATCTTGGCATTTTGTCTAGATCTCTGTCTTCTCTGCATTAGGAAAACCTGTTATATTTCCTGCTCCTGAGAGTAATGGCTATATTACTAAGATGTCATATACTTCCCAGGGTATGGTGCTTCACGAAGTGTTTTGGTGTATGCTGTTTGTGCTCTGCTGTTGTGGTTTGGCTGCTCTTTTCCTCAGATCAGTACTCTGTAGAGTTTCTCCTTACCTGCAGTGGGGAGTGTTTGGACCTTGTACAGTATGTGGCAAGTTTTAACTAGGTGTGTTTTAGTCTGCTTGTTAAAAAAGGTTAGATCCTATTTCCTCTAGAGCTGAAGTTTTGCAGCACTCTATGGTCAGTAGACTTGGTGCTTGCAGAGGGTTTATGCTGGTCTTGTGGGGGAGGAGCCCTCCTCAGCTCTGACTTTCAGAGCTTGCCCTTAATAAAACAAACAAACAAACAAATACACCTGCAGAGCTCAGGGGGGCAGGGCCTGGTGTAAGTGGCTCAAGCCTCTACTGTGGGCATTGTGCCTCTCTCTCAAGTACATCTGTGCTGATGGAAGGGGTGAAAAATGGCATCCACCTGCTCTAGTCCCTAGAGAGGGTAGTTCACGCCTGCCACTCTTCAGGAAGCCCTCACGGAAGAGTGAACAATCCCTTCTTGTGTCACAGGCTTCCATCAGATCCCTGCCTTCACCCTTGTCTGTGTCCAAACTGTCCACCTTCCCAGTGGCACAGCGCTCCTGTGTTTTACATCAGGTGTGCTGGCTGGCGTTCAAAACTTCAAACTTTAGGGACCTGGAGTGGCAGGGTGCAAACCTACACTGATCCTCTGGGGAAGGATCATGCCATGCTTGGCTGCTTCCAATTTGTCCCAGAAAATCAGTTCCAGGACTGAGCAGGGGCTTGGGAGTTTATGGTAAAGTGCAGCCAAAAGCTAGCTTCCTGGTTAGTTGCACTTAGCAGGTGCATTATGCTGATGAATGAGGCAGCTCAATGGTGCCTGCCTGGTCTTTTGTCCCCTTAGGGGCAGTGCCACCTCTCCCAAATGCACTCCAAGGAGGAGAACTGTCTCTCCTCGTGGGACCCAGGATAACCTCAGACCACGCTGTCTGCTCCCGGACCTCTACCCTCCTTCTCCAGGAGTACCACCACATCTACCAGGATCAACCTTGGCGATGGTGTGGACTTTTAAAACTTCAGACTTTGAGCTCTGCTGCTTGTAAAAACTTGTGATAATCAGCCACTCTCATTTCCTCAATGATTTGGGGGAAGTGTTTTTCTTGTGCACCACCCTGCACCTGTATGCTGCATTCTTCCTTTTTCTTTCTCCTTTCTCTGTGATTAGGGCTCCCTCTCCTCTGCAGCACACTATGATTCTTTTCTCCCCCAAATCACTCTCTGCACTTCCTACCTTCCATGATGCAGCCTCTTTTCTCCCTCTAGTTGTTCAGTTTCTTCTCTCAGTGCTCAGATCAATTTCTTGGTATTCAGAATGATTTGATATTTATCTAGCTGTGTTCAAGGAACAAGGCAATCACAGAGTCCCCCTATTACTACACCATCTTTACTCTCCCCATCTTTTCTTTAGAATTCTATTAATAGCTGCACTTTATTGTCTCCTTCCTCCACTTTCTTGGGCATTCTTTGTTGACCTCATCTTTCTCTTCTTGAGTTGGTGCTTAGATGATTCATTTTCAGTTTTTTAAAAAATTTTATTTTATTGTGGTAAAGAAGCAACATGAGATCTACCCTCTTAACAAAATTTTGTGTATAATACAATATTGTTGACCATAGGTTACAACACTGTATAGCAGATCTCTACAGCTTATTCATCTTAATTAAAACTTTATGCCCACTGATTAGTAACTTCCTGTTTCCTCTTTAGTCCCACTCTTTTGAATCTATGAATTTGACTATTTTAGACACCACATATAAACTGAATCATACAGTATTTGTCTTTCTGTAGCTGGTTTATTTCACTTAGCATAACAGCCCCGAATTGACCAGTATCCAATATTTTGCAATATTTTGCATGTTGCAGAATTTTCTTCTTGTTTAAGGTTTAATAGCATTCCCTTGCAGGCTTTCTTCATTCATCCATCGACAGAAACTTAAGTTATTTCCATATCTTGGCTATCATGAATAGGGCTTCTATGAACACAGGAGTGCTAATCTGTCTTTGATATCCTGATTTCATTTCTCTTAGATCGGTATCCAGAAGTGGGATTGGTGGATCCTACAGTAGTTCTCTTTTTAATTTTTTGAGGAACTCCTATACTGTTTTTCATAGCTACCATTTTGCATTCTTACCAACTGTGTACAAGGTCCCAATTTCTCCACATTCTTACCAATATTTATTATCTTTTAATTTTTTGATAATCGTCATCTCAAACAGGTGTGAGGCAATAAGTGGTTTTGATTTGCATTTCCATGGTGATTATTGATGTTGAGGATCTTTTCATATATCTGATGGCCACACATATGTCGTTGGAAAACTGTCTGTTCAAGTTCTTTGTCCATTTTAAAACTTGATTGTTATTTCTATTAATTGTAAGAGTTCCTTATATATTTTGGGTATTAACTCCTTATTGAGTGTATAGCTTGCAAATATTTCATTCCATTCTATTTTATAGGTTGCCTTTTTTTGATGGCTTCCTTTGCTGTACAGTAACATTTTAGTAACAAAAACCTAGTTTTTGTGTCAGATCCAAAAAAATCACCAACAAGACCAATCTCAGTGACCTTTTCCCCTATGTTTTTTTTTTTTTTTTTTTTTTTAATAAGAGTTTTACAGTTTCAGGTCTTTAATTTAAATCCTAAATCCTTTTTGAGTTGATTTTTGTGTATGGTATAAGATAAGGAACCAATTATACTCTTTTGTATGTGAGTGTCCAATTTTATAATACCCTTTATTGAAGAGATTATCCTTCCCCTATTGCATATTGTTGGTGCCTTTGTCGAAAATTAGTTGACCATATATATGTGGGTTTATTTCTGGGCTCTCTATTCTGTCCCATTGATCTGTGTTTTTATGCCAATACCGTATTGTTTTTATTGATATAGTTATGTAACATACATAAGAAGGTATAATGCTTCCAACTTTGCACTTCTTGCTTAAAATTGCTTTAGATATTCAGGTTCTTTTATGATTCCATATGAATTTTAGGACTTTTTTTTTTCTATTCCTGTGAAACTGCCATTTGAATTTTGATACGGATGGCACTGAAAGTGTAGATCACTCTGTATAGTATGGACATTTTACAATATTAACCCTTTCAATCCATGAACATGAGATGTCTTGCTATTTACTTGTGTCTTCAATTTTCTTCATAAATGTTTGATAGCTATCATTGTATAGATCTTTCACCTCCTTTGTTTATTCTTAAGAATAAGATGCAATTGTAATTGGTATTGTTCTCTTAATTTCTTTTTCAGATGCAATTGTAAATGGTATTGTTTTCTTAATTTCTTTCTCAGATAGTTTGTTGTTAGTGTGTAGAAATGCAACCAATTTTCATTTGTTGATTTTGTATCCTGCAAGTTTACTAAGTTCATTCATTAGTTTTAACAGTTTTTGGATGGAGTCTTTAGGGTGTTCTATATATAAGATAATGTATTCTGAAAACAAAACAAGTTTCATTTTTCCTGATATGGATGCCTTTTATTTCTTTCTTTTGCCTAATTGTGCTGCTTAGGACTTCCAGTACTAAGTTGAATAGAATTGATGAGAGTGGGCCTCTTTGTCTGGCTCCTAATCTTAGATGAAAACTTTTGGCTTTTCAGCAGTGAGTATGTTAGTTGTAAGCTTGCTATATAAAACCTTTGTTTCTTTGAGGTATAATCCTTCTATACCTAACTTGTTGAGAGTTTTATTAAAGGTTATTAAATTTTGTCAAATGCTCTCACTGCATCTACTGCAATGATATCATTTTTTTTTCTCTTCATTGTGGCATATCATGTTTATTTAGAATATGCTAAACTGCCTAGACCCAGAAACAAATACAACTTGATCACTGTATGTAATCCTTTTAATATGCTGTTGAATTCTGTTTAGTAGTATTTTGTTGAGAATTTTTGCATATATATTCATCAGGAATATTGGCCTATAATTTACAATGTCCTTATCTGGCTTTGGTATCAGGGTAATGCTGGCCTTGTGAAATGAGTTTGGAAGTGTTCCCTCCTCTTCAATTATTTTGGAAGAATTTGAGAAGGACTGTCATTAAGTCTTTAAATATTTGGTAGAATTCACCAGTGAAGCGATCTGTTACTGGACTTTTCTTTGCTGAAAGATTTTTTTATTACTGATTCATTTGCCTTAAGAGTTATTGGTCTGTTCAAATATTCTGTTTCTCCGTAATTTGTTCTTGGTAGGCTGTGTGTTTCTAGGGATTTATCCATTCTCCTAAGTTGTCCAATGTTTTTGGCATATCATTGTTCCTGTACTCTCCTATGATCATTTGTATTTTTGTGGCATTACATGTAACATCTCTTTTCTTATTTTGAGTTTTCATTCTTTTTTTCTGTTAGGCTAGCTAAAGGTTTGTCAAATTTATCTTTTCAAAAAACCAACTCATAATTTCATTACCTTTTCTATTTTCTCTCTGGTCTCTATTTCGTTTATTTTTGCTCTGATCTTTGTTATTTCTTCCTTCTACTCAATTCAGGGGTAGTGCTTCTTCCTTTCCTAGTTCCATGTGATGTAAAGTTAGGTTGTTTGAGATCTTTCTGTTTCTTTGATGTAGACATTTATCACTATAAACTTTCCTCTTAGAGCTGATTTTACCACATCTCCATAATTTTAGCATGCTGTGTTTCCATCTTCATTTGTCTCAGATACTTTTAAATTTTTTCTTTAACCCATTAGTTGTTCAGAAGCATGTTGTTTAATCTCCACGTATTTGTGAATTTTACAGTTTTTCTCCTGTTACTGATTTCTTGTTTCATGTAATTGTGGTCAGCAAAGATGCATGATGTGATTTCAATCTTTTTGTATAAGACTGGTTAGGTGGCCTAATAAATGATTTATCCCAGAGAATGTTCTATGTGTATTCTGCCACTGTTGGATGGAATGTTTTGTATATGTCTGTTTGATGTTTTTTTGTCTAAAGTGTAGTTTAAGTCCAGTATTTTCTTACTGATAGTCTGTCTGGATGATCTATCCATTGTTCAAAGAGGGGTATTGAAGTCTCCTATTGTTTCTTCCTTCAGATCGGCTAATGTTTGCTTTATATATTTAGATGCTCCAATATTAGGTGCATATTTTTTTTTAACATCTTATTGTTGAATTGACCACTTTATCATTATGTAATGGCCTTGTCACTTATAGTTTTTGACATAAAGTCTATTTGTTTGATATAATTATCACTGCACCTGTTCTCTCAGTTTCTATTTGCAGGAAATATCTTTTACCATCCCTTCACTTTCAGTCTATGATTGGATAATTAGTTCATTTACATTTAAGGTAATTTTTGGTAGGTAAAGTCTTTTGTTAATTCTTCTCTGGGTGTTTTGTAGACCCTTTGTTCTTTTCTTCCTCTCTTGCTCTCCTCTTTTGTTGTTTGGTAATTTTCTGTAGTAGTATGCTTTGATTCCTTTCTTGATCTTTTGTGTATCTACTACTGGTTTTCGCTTTCTGGTTACCATGAGGCTTACATAAAACATTGTAACAGTCCATTTTAAGCTTATAACTTAACTTGGACAGCATATAAAAGCTCTATATGTTTACTCCCTGACCCTACATTTTATGTTTTTGATGTCATAATTTATATCTTTTTAGTGTACTCATTAAAAAATTATTACAGCTGTAGTCATTTTTAATACTTTTGTCTCAACCTTTATACTAGAATTATATGTGATTTATACATCACCATTATATATTAGAGCATTCCAAATTTGACTATATATCCACCTATGCCAGTGAGTTTCATACTTTCATGTTTTCATTTTACTAATTAGCACTTTTTCTTTAAAAAAATTTTTTTTTAACGTTTATTTATTTTTGAGACAGAGAGAGACAGAGCATGAACGGGGGAGGGTCAGAGAGAGGGAGACACAGAATCTGAAACAGGCTCCAGGCTCCGAGCTGTCAGCACAGAGCCCGACGCGGGGCTCAAACTCACGGACCGCGAGATCTTGACCTGAGCCGAAGTCGGCCGCCCAACCGACTGAGCCACCCAGGCGCCCCACTAATTAGCACTTTTTCATTTCAGCTGGAACAACTTCTTTTAGCATTTCTTGTAAGGCAAGTCCAGAGGTGATGCTCCTTCAACTTTTGTCTTATCTTTATCTCCTCTTCAATTCTGGGACAATTTTGCCTGGCGAAGTGTTCTTGGCTGGCAGTTTTTCTTTCTTCCCTTCCTTCTCTCCTCCCTCCCCTCCCCTCCTTCCTCTCTTCTTCCTTTTCTCCATTCCTTCCTTCCTTCTTCTTTGAGAACTTAGACTGTATCATTCCACTTCCTTCTAGCTTACAAAGTTTACCCTGAAAAATCTGCAAGTAGTCTTGGGGCAGGGGTTATCTTGTATGTAACGTGTTGCTTTTCAATCATTGCTTTCAAAATTTTTTTCTCTTGAACTTTTGAAAAATTGATTATGTCTCAGTGCAGGTCTCTTAAAATTATCTTGTTTTGTGCTTTTTAAAGTTTTCTTGATCTGGATGTCTATTTCCCCAGGTTTGGGAAGTGTTCAGCCATTATTTCATTTAATAATCTCTCTGTGCCTTTTTTTCTCTCTTCTCCTTTTGGGACTCTCATATTCTCATAATGTGTTTATTCCTCCACTTGTTGGCATCCTGTAAGTTCCTTAAGCTATCTCTACTCTTTTTCCTCCTCTTGACTGGATGATTTCCACTGACCTCTGAGTTTACTGATCCTTTCTTCTGCTTGACCTAGTCTCCTCTTGAACCCGTGTACTGAGTTTTTCAGTTCACTTGTATTCTTCAGCTCTATAATTTCTTTCTACTACTTTTTAAATATTTTTTCTCTGTTGAAATTCACTTTGTTTATGTATTGGTCTCATGACTTCGGTGAGCATCTTTATGGCCATTATTTTTTTTTTTATTTTTTTTTGTTAACGTTTATTTATTTTTGAGACAGAGAGAGACAGAGCATGAATGGGGGAGGGTCAGAGAGAGGGAGGGAGACACAGAATCTGAAACAGACTCCACGCTCTGAGCGGTCAGCACAGAGCCTGACGCGGGGCCCGAACCCACGGACTGCGAGATCATGACCTGAGCCGAAGTCGGCCGCTTAACCGACTGAGCCACCCAGGCGCCCCCATTATTTTGAATTAGATGACAGGTAAATCATTTATCACCACTGGTTTTATCAGTGAGGTGAGTTGGAAGGAAAGGCACAGGAAGTTCCCATAGTAGGTTCAGGATTCCATAAGACTACTAACTGTGTGCTCCATCAGTTCCCTGATGAAGGATAATTAGAATCCTGGCCCCTGGGCAGCAGCTGGGAAATTATGTAACCAAATCCCTTCCAGAGAGAAATTGAGAGTCTTGTGTTTTTGTCTGCTTCTTCTGTACTGATGGTAGGGGGATGTTGGTAGGAAGTGCTTACACATCTATTAAAAACTGCCTCTTTGTTTTTGGTGATAAAGGAGGACTTGTGAATGCCAAGCCCTTTTGGATCTCTGAGCTAGGTGATTTGGGAGCCAGTCCCTTAAGAGGCAGTCATGACAGGTGGGATGCTAGATGTGTGGACAAGCTCTTTCCAGGGAGAAGGTGGACACTTGTTTTCATCACTGGAGTGAGGGGAAAGAAAAGTACTGAAGTACCCATAATCCCTTTCAGGCCCCTAGAGAAGTCCAGTCAACTTCCAGATGAAGGTTGATTAGAAACTCAACCTTGGGTGGGGGGAGAGGGAGAAGACACTGGACCCTCAGACAGCAGCTATAAAAATGTGCAGTCAAATCCCTTCGATGGGGAAACTGGTAGCTTTGTCTTTTTGTCTGTTCTCTCTGTGTTGAGCCCACTGGTATAATCACGGTAAGTGCTCACACTTCTGTTTAAAACCTCCTCTTTGTTTAATATGGTCCCGAGGGACTCATGAATGTTGAGCTCCAATGGCTTTCACAGCTAGGTGATTTGGGAGCCAATTCTTTGTGTAGCAACAATAAATTTGGGGAGCTAGACATGTGATCCAAACCCTTTGCTCCCCAGGAAAAAGCTGGCAGTTGGGGTTCCCTTCTTATTGCAAATTGCTAAGCCAGGAGTTTATGGGATGAATGTGTCTCAACCTTTCCTGCTCCTTTCAATGTGTGTATTTTCTCAGTCACTTACTGTGTAGGAGTCACTCAACTAGTTTATTTCTCTCCAAGGGAATTGATTTGTGTGTAGCTGTTTATTCAGTGAATCTGTGGGAGGAAGCAAAGTAAGGAATCTACTATTCTGCCATCATGCTGACATCCTTTGTATTTTGTTTTCTTTACTTTTACATTAGTTCTAGGAAAATACTAAACACCAGTAGTAATAGCAGACATCTTTATCTTGTTGGGACTTTGACAATAGTGAAGCATATATCTAGTCATCAAAAACAAAAGAAATTAAAGTGATTCCTGTCAAGGCTTTCTTTTTTTGTTTCAGGACACAGTCATCCATCCTCCACAAGCCCCCACAGTTAGCTGCAAAGAAAACAGTAGGAAACATGATGTTGGCCACCGGGTGAAAAGCTACCAACCCCTAAATCAAATATAAAGAGAGGTGTGGAAGATTCTAAGTCTAAGGCACCTATTGGGAAATTATGTAACACATAAGCTGAGGGCAAGGAGTTGAGTACAGTTCTAGAAATAATGAGATTATCCATTACAAGTTCATTCAAGGAACTTCTATTTATTTTTATTTAATAAATAAGAAAACCAGGACTTATTAATATTTAATATCAAATTGATGTTAGAATCCTCACTCAGATCATATAAGGCAGGTCATATGTCCTAAATGGATGTGAAGCCTTGCTGGAAAAGTGGAAAGTACCACAAATGAGAGTGTTTCACAGAGGTGCTCTTCAACTATTTACCTTTACCATACTGCAATTCATTCGAGTTATAATTAACTAACTGAACAGGTGTTATTCCTCAGAAAATGGATTCACTTTAAAATATTTCTACAAAGAAACAACATATTTAAGAGAATGCTAATAATGCAAATAATTAATGTGTAAGAGATAAGAAAGAAAGTGAAAAATGATTGCGATCTAGCACTCAATTGCCTAGAATTTTGTCTATCCTGCAACTACTGGACTGCTATAATGGAGAAAGCACTCTAAGTTTATGGTACCATTTCAATGGAAGGCTTAGGAAAATCCATTATGATAGCCTATTATAAAATGTTAAAGGGATTAAAAGATTACTTTTAAATGGTAGATAAAGTTTTCAGATTTTCTTAGGAAGTTGGGTCTCACAGTGGATAATATTGAGAAGATAAATTAACACTAAGAAAATGTCATTATTACTCAAATGATAGTGATACTCATTTTCAATTGCATCTAACTTAAACCTCTTGGTATTTTAGATTTGACACAGTCTATCCAGGCTAATAGAATTTATAATACAGATTACAAAACACCTACTCTTTTCAAACCAGATTCTCATTATCTCTATTACCTTTTCTCCAACACTTTTCTGGTTTTCAAAATTACTACCACATACAGAAGATGCAAATGAAGGGGGAAAAACAATGTAGTCTGGAAACTTCTAAAGTCTTTGGCGGGGGGGGGGGTGTCCCTATAAAATCATGTCTAAGTAGTTCACACTACAGATTATAAAGATATTGATAAACGCAAAGCTACACTAAGCATTAACACTTGCTTTACATGACTTGTTTTTAATTTTTGATTTCATAATGTAGCTAACATTGAACTACAGAATTCAGAAGAAAATTCGGAAGTTCAATTTGAAAATAAAAAACAGAAACACTTATCCAAAATTATACACCCTTAAGTTCAGGCTGTACATTATTAGTTCTTTCATTCAAGGTAATAGTTCATGAACGGTCACAGACACTCAATTTTCAGTCAGAGAGCTCTACCACTTTTTACTAGACAAATGAGTAAACCATTCTAAATCTTTGGTCCCGCATCTGGAGATAACAAAAGTACTACCCATTACCCTATACTGAGCTCCCGGTACCATGTATTACAGTCTTTTGATACTCAATAGATATTTGTTGAATAAATGACTGACTTTAAACATTAATTCAGATTAATTGAACTCATTTCAATTCAATTCAAAAACTCATGAATTGAGTTTTTACTAAATGTCAGGCATGGATTTCAGGACTATGAGCAAAAGATGAACAAAAAACAATGTCTCTTCTTGAGTTCAGACAGAGACACAGATAAACCCAAGTTCCATAAAATACTGGATAAATGTAACATGGGTGATACATGTTATAATAAATGAACAAAACCCTATGAGAACACAAATGAGGAAATGATTCTTTTTGGGACAGAAGGGTTCCATGAAAGATGCATGAAACAGCTGACCTTTGGGCTGAGCCTGAGAGGATATAGGAGTTCATCATGGAGAAGAGGGGAAAGAATATATAAGAAGAACTGCAAGCAAACGCATGAAGGTGCAAAAGTACAAAGCATGTACAGAAATACTGAGCTGCCAGGCATGGCTAGAATCCTTCTTAAGGGAAACAAAGTGGCAGCAAGTGAGGCTGAAGAAAACATCTAAGAGCAAGAGTGTAAAGGGCCTTATTTACCATGTTATGTTAACAGAAGTTATTCTGGAGGCAGAGAGGAGCCATTGTTTAGAAGCAAGATCATCACAAAAGTCAGACAACTTACTTCAGAATTTCTACGGTACCCATTTTTCACATTTTCCTATCTCGAAAATCACCATGTGTCTTCCAATTAACGGCCTCCTAAAGTCATGAAGAAATGTCCTTGTCTGTACATAAAAGTTAAAGTATAAACTCACCCAAAATTGTAGAGACATGGTTGTTTCCTCATGGTATGACTAGACAAATATCACCACTAAATATATATAAATTCAATATTAATTCAAGAATGAGTCCTAGTTTTTTTTAAGTTCATTTATTTTGAGAAAGAGAAACAGAGGCAGATAGAGACAGTGAGCAGGGGAGGGGCAGAGAGAGAGGGAGAGAGAATCCCAAGCAGGCTCCGAGTTGTCAGCAGTGTGGAGCCCAAAGCAGGGCTCAAAATCATAAACTGCAGGATCGTGACCTGAGCTGAAGTGAATAGTCGGACACTCAACCGACTGAGCCACCCAGGTACCCCAAGTCCTGGTTTTTGATCAAAAACCTTCATTGGCACATTCAGATAAAAGCAGAATAACACCAGAATCCAAACTTGGAGACACTGTATTGTGATTTGAAAGAAAACCTCTCAGATAACAGTGAAGCACTCTTAAATTCTGTCTCACCAATGCTTTTGACGGCACAGAAGATGTGTGAAAACACCAACATCAAAATGAAAAGTTATTTAGGAAAAGTACTCATATACAAAGAAGTTTTAGGAATTCCTTAATCAATTTATTTCATTTATATTCTTTTTTATGTCTATTCAAAAGTGAGATGTGATAAGAATATGTCTAAATATCTCCAAAAGAATTTTTTAATTATGAAATAAAAATCCTACATATTAAGAAAGCATTGTGTTGTAGCTTAATTAGGCAGTTTTTCTTCTTTGTTAGTATATGAAATAATAGCACTTACTATTTCAGTGTTATTTTACATTCATTTTGTTATAGAAATATAGCTCTGAGAGCTGTATTTGATGTAGGATCAAAAAGCAGAGAAATTAGATGCAGGCCAATTGGCTAGTAAGAAAGCTACTACAAAGTACACAGAAAACATGACAAGGACCTCATTAGGACAGTATGATGTTGTATAAGGTAAGATGGAATAGAAGAACCTTTCTGGAAGAATAATAGGAACTGATCGTTGTTTTAGTCTGTTTAAGCTGCTGTAACACAATACATAGAATAGGTGGCTTATAAACAACAGAAATCTCTTCCTCACAGTTCTGAAGTCTAAAATCAAGGCCCTGGCAGATTTGGTTTCTGATGAGAACCTTCTTCCTGGCTGTCTTTTAAATGTAACTTCACTTGGCATAAGTGACAAAGGAGCTCCCTGGGGTCTCTTTTATAAGGGTACTAATCCCATTCATGAAGGCTCTGCCCTCATGACTTAGTCACCTCCCATAAGCTCTATCCTCTAATACCATCGTATTGGGGTTAAGTTCAATATGAATTAGGAAAAATATTCAATCTGTAGCATTTGATCCTTGGCCCCCAAAATTCATGTCTCTCTTAAATGAAAAATACATTTATTTCATCTCAACAACCCCTGAAAGTCTTAACTTGTTCCAACATCAACTCAAAGTCTGAGTCCAAAGTCTCATCTAAAAATCATCTAAACCAGATATGGGTGAGACTGAAGGCAGGCTTCATCCTGAGCCAATTCCTTCCCAGCTGTGAACCTGTGAAATCAAACACATTATGTGCTTCCAAAATACAATGACAGGACAACATAAGATAGACATTCCGAATTCCAAAAGGGAGAAAGAAAAAAGAAAGTAATGACAGGTCCTGATCAAGTCTAAAACCTAAGGCTGGAACAGAATCTTCTTTGTCTTTGTCCAAGCTGTGGTCCTGCTTCCCAGACCCACTGGGGTCCCACTCCCACAGTTTTGCCAGATAGGGGCTGGGTCCCAAAGGCTACCGATGGCTTTCCCTCCATGCCTTTGGGCAGCCTCCAACCCTATGACTGCTTGGAACAGACCACACCGTAGCTCTCAAAGGTTAAAGTCACATGCCTTTCCTGGGCTGGAATCGCCTGCAGGTGGTCATGAGGGCAACCCCAGCCCCACAGCTCCACTGGAGCCTCTGCAGAGATTCTCTGCCTGGGTCATGCATCAGGAAATCTAGGTGGAAATAGCCTTGATCTCACAGCTTGTGCACTCTGCCCTGGAAGAGATGGTGCCATGGGACAGCACCACATGGATGCAGCAAAATCTGCTGCCTGTGCCTTCTGGTGGGGTAACTACTGGGGCCTCCCACCACAAAGATTCACCGGAAATGCACCTGGGGCAATCACGGGGCTTGGTACAAATGCAGGGAGTGAAAATTCTTGAGGCAAGGCTAAACACAGTCCCACAACTGCCCTCAGCTCCTCCTTTGAAATCATTCAGCCTCCCAGACCTTTATGCTCTGGCTCTGTAATGGGAGTGGCAGAGCAGGATGATCACTAAATTGCCTTCTTCCATTGTCTTGAACAATAGCTCCTAAATTCAGTTTTGATGGCTCATTTCCTTATCAGATGGTTGTTTGGCCACATTCTTTGTATTCTCTCCCAAACAGTTCACCCACTCTTTTTAATATGGACAGGCTTAGAATTTTCCAAATCTTTTTTTTTTTTTTAAGATTTTTTTTTTTTTAACGTTTATTTATTTTTGAGACAGAGACAGACAGAGCATGAACGGGGGAGGGGCAGAGAGAGAGGGAGACACAGAATCAGAAACAGGCTCCAGGCTCTGAGCCATCAGCCCAGAGCCCGACGCGGGGCTCGAACTCACGGACCGCGAGATCGTGACCTGGCTGAAGTTGGACGCTTAACCGACTGCACCACCCAGGCGCCCCTAAATCTTTTAAGTTCCTCTTCCTTTTTGATGAACAAGTCTGTCTTTTCTTTCTTCTTGCATTTTACTATAATAAAGAAAAGCTAAGCTGCAATTTCAATACTTTGCTTAGATATTTCTTCAGCCAAATATCCAGCCAAACATTTTCTTTGTATCTCTCTTTTCTTTCTGGGTTATCAACAGAATCTGGGCCGTTTATTGTAAGGTAGGCTTTTGCTAGTACAAACCTCAAAATTCTTCCAGCCTCTCTAATCATCTAATCTAATCTAATCTAATCTTAGTTGCAAACCCACTTTCACATTTTTAGAGCAGCACCCCATCTGGGCTGCTATAACAAAAGTACCATAGATTAGGTGACTTATAGATAACATACATTTATTTCTCATAATTCTGAAGGCTGGGAAGTCCAAGATCAAGGTGCTGGCAGATTCACTGTCTGGTGAAAGCCCTTTTCCTTGTTCATAGATGGCTGCTTTTTTGCATAACCTCATATGGCAAAAAGGACAAGGTATCTCTCAGAGTCTCTGTTAAAAGGGCATTGATTCCATTTATGAGGGCAGAGCCCTCATGACTTACATCTCAAAGGCTCCACCTCCTAACACCATCACATTTTGGGGGGACACAAATATTCAGTCTATAGCAATAATCAAATATATGTTGGTTTTGGAAGTGGAAGTCCTAATGATAAGAAAGGGAGAATAGTGGCAGATCAATCTGCGATTTCTGTTTGGGGCAAATGAACAGTGGAGTTACTAACTGAATAGGTTTAATAACCAAATAGTTTAAAATTCAAATAGTTTTTAAAAAAGAGAACATAAGGGGCGCCTGGGTGGCGCAGTCGGTTAAGCGTCCGACTTCAGCCAGGTCACGATCTCGCGGTCCGGGAGTTCGAGCCCCGCGTCGGGCTCTGGGCTGATGGCTCAGAGCCTGGAGCCTGTTTCCGATTCTGTGTCTCCCTCTCTCTCTGCCCCTCCCCCGTTCATGCTCTGTCTCTCTCTGTCCCAAAAATAAATAAACGTTGAAAAAAAAAATTAAAAAAAAAAAAAAAAAGAGAGAGAACATAAATACGGAGCAAGCTTGAGCTTTGGGGGATAACAATAATGCAATCTTTTTGATCTTGAGTTTAAGATGCCTATGGGTCTGCTAGATAGACAATTTAAAGTTATGGGTCTGTTCCTTAGAGAAAAGTTCTAGAGCCACACAACAGAAAGAGTATCAACTAGTTGCCAGAAATCCTAGGCATCTACTTCAATAACTGACCATCTGGTTTTTATTATGTTCTTTTAAAAGAGACAAGAGATTTTCTAATCACCTAGTCATAAGGCTTGTTCTTAAACTTAAAGGCTCGTCTAACCACTACTGATTCGTTTACTAGTTCTTTCCCCTCATAGTCCCTAAATGTAGGCCTTTCTCAAAGTTCTGTCTTCAAACTTATCTTTCTATTCTCATCTTTGGGAATTCACTCAAATAGCTTTGACACCCTTTCCTATGCAAATAGCTGCCAAATCTCCACCTCAAGTCTCAACTTCACACCTACATTCCAAGTAATTTTCACACTGTCACCTGGATGCTGCTCAGGCACCCTGTAACTTGGGCCAAATTGAGTTTTCTTTTCCTTCAGAAGTTTCTCTTCCCCATTATTGCTATTTCACTCACACAGGGTCATCTTTGAAACTGCCTACCTCCTCCCCCCCTCCATTTAAATAGTTGTCATTCTTTGGGGTGCCTGGGTGGCTCAGTCGGTTAAGCGTCCAACTCTTGATTTCGGCTTGGGTCACGATCTCATGGTTCCTGAGATCAAGCCCCACGTGGGGCTATTTGCCATGCATTGAGCCTACTTAGGATTCTCTCTCTTCTTCTCTTTGCCCCTCCCCTGTGCATGTATGCTCACTCTCTCTCTCTCTCTCTCTCAAAATAAATAAATAAACTTTAAAAATGGCTGTCAATGGGGCGCCTGGGTGGCTCAGTCGGTTGAGCTTGGACTTCAGCTCAGGTCACGATCTCGTGATCCGTGAGTTCGAGCCCCACGTCGGGCTCTGGGCTGATGGCTCGGAGCCTGGAGCCTGCTTCCGATTCTGTGTCTCCCTCTCTCTCTGCTCCTCCCCCGTTCAAGCTCTGTCTCTCTGTCTCAAAAATAAATAAACGTTAAAAAAAATTTTTTTAAATAAAAAAAAAATGGCTGTCATTTTATTATAACTTAAAAAAAATTAAGTTTCTGTGTGTTCCCACCTTTTCAATGCTACTAACCTACAAACCCACTCAGTTCATTGGCACACTCAGCTAGTCTACTAACCAGCTAGTCTACTTTCTCTCCCCAAATTTGTTCTTTCAACTCATTGATAATAGGTTAATCTTAGAAACTCTTAAAAATTGGTCCTTTTGCATACACACACACACACACACACACACACACACACACACACGGTGTTCTATTGATAACATTACTGGAAATAAGATCCCCATTTTATATTTGAAATCTCCACAATAGAACTTTATATTTTAGTGATTAGGAGTTTGGGTTTATTACCAGTCAGGCCTAGATTAAGATCCAAGAACATCAACTTAATAGTTGTATAACTTTGGGCAAATCATTTAATATCTTCTCATTTAAAAAGTGGGAATAATACTAGTACCTACCTCATGGCATGTTCTTAAAGTTCAATAAAATAATGCATATCGAGTAGGTAGCAAAAAGCAGAGCTCACAGTACATGCTCATGAAATGAGGGCTAGTATTACTTTCTTCTATAAGTCTTTCAAACTACATCCACTCTTACATTATTTGATATTTTCCAAACATACCCAGTGTGTCTGTCTCTATACTTTTGCTCATGTTATCCTCCTTACTCTATCTTAACTTGTAAATTGCTGACTTTCAAGATCCATTTCAAATACCTGCTCTTTCAAGAAGTCTTTCTGATATCCCCAACCAGCTGCAATTTCTCCCTGTTTGCTTTCATGTTCTTTTAACTTCTGATATTTACAGCATTCTAGTTCATATTACAGTGTTATTGCATATTTCCCATCATTAGACTGTGAGCTCTCTGAGGACAGACACATTATTTTTATATCTCCAGCAGTGCAGTTGATGATGGAAACATTGTTTTCTGATCCCCAAATGCCTAAGTAATAATTTACTTGCAGGCATTTTTCATATCATTTCCCTAATTTTGCTCAATTTCTTCTATATTTCCGTGGGGCATCTAGCTAACAGAGGGAAAAGAGATCAGTGAGTAATATTTTATTTGTAACAATACATTATAATGCATTACTAGTTAAATTACACTTCTTAAAAGAGACCACTAAAATCTGTAAAACCCCAGTGAACAGTTTTAAACAGCTTTATGAAGTATAATTGCTATTGTGGATATTTGTGGCATTAAAGTAAAATTTATAAGCTAAAGAAAATTAGAAAACTGCACATGGATTTGACGTACATTCTCCAAAGATTTCTGTATTCCATGAATGTTACTTTGGAATGTTGTAGAGTTGGAAAAAATTACAAAATAAGATCATCTGTTCCTGAATTGAAATATTACACAGTCCATTGTTCAACACAACAAAGGTCTTTAAGATGGACTATAGCCAATATGAATCCTTGTGAAGCATCCATTTTTATTACGATGTATATGTATCTTGTGACTGATGAATCCCAGATGGTAAAATTACAACATATCCAAGGAGTTCCGAACAATATGAGAATTTAATGAGACAGTGTGAAAAAATACATACAGAATAGGAATGAAGATAAATGACTGCTTGTAATAGAAATTGTTTTTATTGTTTGTATGTGAATGAGAAAAATAATGATTGTTCTTCCAAACAACAACAAAAAAAAAAGAGTTGTCATTATCTTTTGTTCTCCGACACTGCTGTTATAGGAAGTGTTTCCATTTTTAACCACAGGCTATTCCAGATGATGCAACTCTTTTGGGTTTGAGAAAAGTAATAGTATCTGTATCAAGGTCTTTAGGCTTCAGGCACTTTAGCATCATAACTTCAATTTTCATCATTTCTATTTTCTAGATAATATCTCACTGTAACCACTGATCATAAGACTGCAATAATGAACCTATTTCCAAAGAGAATTTGAATAATTTTAATATTATGGATTATAATCTCATCATATTCAAGAGACAAAAGAAAAAGATGAGGACTTGGTGTAAAAAATGTAGTTTCTAATCTTGGTTTTGTAACTTTCTAGCTCTGTAATTTCCAGAGGGCCTCAGCGTTCTTATCTGTAATGTAAGGAAAATAAAGCTAGATGATCTCTAAAAAGTTCTGCATTAATGTTTCTTGATTTCTCCATTCTGGCTGCTCTTCCTCAAAAATCCTCTACTCCCCCTGCTGGATTATCAGCTCCTGTGCTTTGTCCTCTTTAGCCATGTATCAGAGTCCAAATTTCATTAGCCACCGGTTCATCGCATCTGCGCTATTAAGTCTCATCAGCTCTGAAAACTTGCTAAACCTTATTTGCTTTGTCTGTGCTGGTTTTCACTGTTTATTCTGTCTTCAGTTCATACATAATCTCCCTTTACCTGGCAAGCATATTAGACTAAAAGGTACATGTCTTGCCAATCATTAACATCTAGCACTCTTCATCACCTTTGATCCCCATCCAGAGTCTTCAGTCTGATACCTTCTATCGTCTCTCATGAAAGATGCTTTTATCACTACCTTCAAGACAATTAAATGAAGCAGATATGAATTCCCTTGGGCAAATGTTGATAGGGTTTTTCACTGTCCTTTCCACCTAACCAGCTCAATATGATATCAGCTCTGAAGTCAGAAAGTCTAAGAGGAGCTCAGAATCTACCAATTACTGGTGATAGAACTTTGGGAAAATCATTTAACCTCTCACAATTTTATCTCCAAAATTATTATTTCATAAAAAGGTTGTAAAGACGAATTAAAAAAATAAATGTATGTAATAGAGAACAAATAGAGTAACAAATAAAACGCTTTTGTATTAGGAACGGTCAAGTTTGGAAGTTCCCCCAACATTCCCAGAGTTGGAATTTTGTTTTGTATTTTTTCCTAAGGAAGATTCCATGAAGGAAAAGAAAAACCAAAATACAGAAGAGGGAGATGAGGTCTATATTTAAAAAAAAAAAAAAAAGAAGAAGAAGAAAGAAATAGGGGCTCTATTAGAATGAATGCTAGGTGGCCTATCAATTCAGCAACATAAATCTACAATTTTAAAATGGTAAAGAGGGGCACCTGCGTGGCTCAGTTGGTTAAGCGTCTGACTTCAGCTCAGGTCATGATCTCATGGTTCATGAGTTCGAGCCCTGCGTCAGACTCTGTGCTGACAGCTCAGAGCCTGGAGCCTGCTTCAGATTCTGTGTCTCCCTCTATCTCTGCCCCTCTCCCACTCGTACTCTTTCTTTCAGAAACACATACATTAAAAAAAAATTTTTTTTAATAAAATAAAAAAATAAAATGGTAAAGAATCACTGGAAATTGTCATACACTACTGACAAAAGTATAAATTGGTAGAAACTTTGGGAGGTAGATTTTGCAATATGTACCAAGGGCCTTTAAAATGTACCCATATAGCTGGGCGCCATATAGTGGCTCAATCGGTTGAACATAGGACTTCAGCTTAGGTCATGATCTTGCCATTTGTGAGTCTGAGCCCCATATCAGGCTCTGTGCCAAGAGATCAGAACCTGGAGTGTGCTTTGGATTCTGTGTCTCCCCCTCTCTCTGCCCCTCCCCTGTTTGCGCTCTGTCTCTCCATCCCTCTCAAAGATAAACATTAAAAAAATTTTTTAACGTTTTTTAATGTTTATTCATTTTTGAGAGACAGAGCATGAGCAGGGGAGGGGCAGAGAGAGAGAGGGAGACACAGAATCTGAAGCAGGCTCCCGGCTCCGAGCTGTCAGCACAGAGCCGGACGCGGGGCTCCAACTCACGAACTGTGAGATCATGACCTGAGCCGAAGTAGGGCGCTTAACCAACTGAGCCACCCAGGCACCCCAACATTAAAATTTTTTTTAAATGTACCCATATAGTAATAGTATTTCATCAAAGCTAAGTTGCTGACTTTGATAACTACATTATGGTCATGTAATAATAAAAATAATTTGTTTTTAGAAATGCACACTGAAATATCAAGTGATAGAGAGGGATCATGTTTGCAACTTACTCTTTGAAATGCTGTATGCTGTATTCTTTGCTGTGTGTGGTCAACCCCTCTGGCACCAGCAAGCTGCACCAAGAATGAAAGCTGCCATCCCTACTGCCATCTGTGAGCTGGGGAATGGGGGACAGTAGGTGGGTCTGATGATTAGCTTTATGTATCAACTTGTCTGGGTCAGGGTACCCAGCTGTTTGGTCAAATATTATTCTGGATGTTTCTATGAAGATGTTTTTTGGATGAGATTAACATCAAACTGATGGTCGAATAAAGCTGATTACTCTCCATAATGCAGGTGGGCTTCATCTAATCAGTTGAAGGCCCTAGTAAAACAAAAACGAACTTCCCCTAAGCAAGAAGGAATTTTTCCAGCAGACTTTGGACTTGAAATGCAACTCTTCTCTAAGTCTCCAGCTTTCTGGCCTACCCCATCAGATTTTGGACTCACAAGAATCCACATCACATGAGCCAGCTCCTTAAAATAATTATTTCTCTCTATATAAATATATCCTGTTGGTTCTACTTCTCTAGAGAACCCTGATAATACAGTGGGTAATTAAAAATGTCACATAGTTCACTTATTGAAATTTAGTAGCTTCTTTCTTTATTAAGCACTCTTCTAGGTACTGTTCACTTTTTATTAGATTGCAAAATTAGATTCCAGATTTCCAAAGATGCTAATTCTAACAGTATTTGTCGGTTTAAACATTGCTTTAGTGGAGGGACATATTTTTTAGAGTTCCTTATTTTACCATTTTTAGGAATATCACTACAACTTACTCTTAAATAATCCAATATGTATTTTCAAGCATATATTTGATATATCTACCAAACACATATATATACATATATATATATATACATATATATATATATACATATATATATATATATATATATATATATGTATATATATATATATATACACGACATATTTGATATGGAAAAGCTGAATATAAAATAAACCAAAATTCTTTTTTCTTCATAAAGCTTTTCTGTAAGTCTGAAATTATATCAAAACACAGCAATTTTTAGAATGTAGTAGCTACCTTGGACACTGGTTCAAGAAGGAAGACTGAATATATGCCAAGCCTTTTCATCTGATCCCAAGTGGCAAAAAATTACAGAAGAGTATACTGTGCCATATTTCTTAAAATATAATAATAAAGAAAAGCAGTATTTATCTTCAGTCTTCAGATACTATGAGGAATCCTTTCATGAAAAAAAAAAAAAAAAAAAAAAAGTAGAGAAGGAAGCCACAGCCCAAAAGATGCACAGAAGAAAATGCCTATAAAGGTGGAAGTTGGTCCAGGGATGTGCTAAGCCTACAACTGTCAGATGATGACTACAGGAGGGATCTGGACAACCAAGAGTGACTGGTTGGAGTACTTAAGTGGGGCATTACAGCATCATCTTTCTTTGGGCCAGGCAGCAAGCAACAGAGATGTCTGTTGTCACGTAGAGCAGAAATAGCTGGTGCTGGGGGGAAAGAGGTAAAATGGGAACTTAAGGAGGCTAGCAACCTCAATAAGAATGGAGAACTGTTACTACCCAGAAGCAGCTACTGAACCACTCCATCCAGCGGTTTTGTCCCTTCACTCCTCTTTCCATATAGGGAGAAAAGCTAAAGTAAACAGAGACTTCATAAACAACCTTAAATACATAGTTAAGCACCCAATCACAATAATCAAAAAGAGCCAATAATGAAAGAGCAGAAACGAGCCCAACAAAAGGAAGAACTCATTACCCATAAAATATAAGCTTAATAATGTAAAAAGGATAGTATTTTAAAATACCCAGTAACTTCACAAAGATATAAAAGGATATGCATTTTTAATAAAAATAACAGAGGGGTGCCTGGTTGGCTCAGTCAGTTGAGCATCTGACTTTTGATTTCAGCTCAGGTCATGATCTGATGGTTCGTGGGTTTGAGTCCCACATCAGGCTCCACACTGACAGTGTGGAGCCTCCTTGGTATTCTCTCTCCCTGCCACTCCCCTGTGCACACATGTGTGTGCACTCTCCCTCCCTCTCTCTCTCAAAAGGAATAAACTTAAGAAGAAATAACAGAATATCACAGAAATTTAAAATTTGACCACTGAAATTTAAAAAAATCAGCCAATATGCTGACTGTCAAGACAGTTAAAAAAAATCAGTGAGCTACAAGACTGAACTAAGGGTTTTTCACAGAATGCAACCCAAACTTAAAAAAAATGATGTATAAGGAAACAAGCAGAAAAAAACACAAATAATAAAGAACCAATAGCATTGATCAATATAAACTTCCACTAAAAAAAAAATACCATAGACTAAGGTGGCTTAAATAACAGTCTTAAACAACAGAGAACAAATTTATTTCTCACAGTTTTGCAGACTGGAAGTCTTTGGTTTGTAGATGGCTTCCTCTTACTATGTCCTTTCTCTTGGGTAGCCTTTCCTCAGTGTATGTGCAAAGAGAGAGAGAGAGAGAGAGGATGGGCTTTGTGGTGTCTTTTCTTACATGGATATTAACTCTATTAGATCAGGTCCCCATTTTTAGGAACTCACCTAATCCTTATGACTTCCTTAGAGGCCCCATCTTTAAATACAGCTACAATGGGAATTAGGGCTTGAACATATGAATTTGGGGGACAAACTTTAGCTGATATCAATAAAACAAAAGCTGGTTCCTTAAAAAGAGAAAATTCAGGGGCACCTGGGTGTCTCCGTTGGTTAAGCATCCAACTTCAGTTCAGGTCATGATCTCGTGGTTCATGGGTTCGAGCCCTGCGTTGGGCTCTGTGCTGACAACTCAGAGCCTGGAGCCTACTTCGGATTCTGTGTTTCCCTCTCTCTCTGCCCCTCCCCTGCTCATGCTCTTTCTTTCTCAAAAATGAATAAACATTGAAAAAAAAAAGAATAAAAAGAGAAAATTCAGAAATAAACTATATTATAAATATAAATAGAGCATTAGAAAAATTTAAAAGCTCCTAGAAGATACCTTGCATATTTTTAACTCAAAAGGAAATTTAAAAAGACAGATAAGGAGAACATAAGAAAAGAAAAAAAACTATGGCAATTTCATTTAGGAAAGATCTTAAAAATCTGAGCTAAAGCAGATCAGATTTGTAAAGCGTATCTATTAGAATATTAAGGGAAAAAAGTGATCTTGGCCAAATAGGCAATGAAAAGTAAAAGTTAATTAGTTATAAGACTGGTCCTCTGCAAGATGGCCTGCCAAAAATGTGGCATCTGACAAAGCTCCACAGAAACAGGCTATGGCCAGAGCCAGATGTAATCAATACTGGTCGACCATAATGTTTCGACCCCGCTGCCACCTCCAACCATTTCTCATGTCAGGGAAGGGGCTGATGTTAACCCAATTAATCATGTATACTGATATGGCCTACTAGCATGGCAAATCTTGCTAACTTGAAGCATCTTGTGTCTATAACCAAAGGTCTTAGATTTCAGCTGGTTTGGGACTTCTCATCAACCCTGAATGCCATGCTGTCAGGACAGTGCTGAAATCAAAGTTGTACCACATCATATTACTACTGTATTCTGGTCCTTGATCATGCCAAGGGAGGAGCTGGTGTTTCTCCGATTACTCACTAAAAGTTTCATAGTTCAGTGGTCAAGGTCTGTCAATGTAATTTGTCACATGGCCCAAATAGACTGCTGCTATGCTCTATTTCAGAGTGGAATAAGGCAATGGTGACTCACCACTGAGGTACTGACACCTATACCTCGAAGCTTTCCCTTGCAAATACTGCCCCAGCAGGTTTGATATGTATGCTGTTTGGCCACTTGCAATAGTTTGCAATGACACGTCACATTAGAGATTACAGAAGGAAAACCATATAATAATCGTGTATTTACATGTGAGAAATTCAACATTCATTCGTAATTTTTATAACTAAAGTTAAATCTCAACCTAGCACCATTTATAAAAATTAATTCCAGAATAACTAAACACTAATGTAAAAAAGTGTAAAATAACATATATAATGTAGAAGTACCAATGTGTTTGCATGTATGACATAAAAGTCATAAAAGACTAATAAACTTGAACACACTGAGATTAAATCTTCTGTGGAACTAAAACTCAAAAAAATAAAATAAAACCATAAAAAAGTTGAAAGGCAAAAAAGAGACAAGGAAGAAATATTTTCAAAATATAGACATATGGACTGATTCAGAATGCATATTGTAACGAGGGAATATACTTAGTAGAAGAACTTTAGGAAAGCAGGAAAGCCTCAAGGTTACTTTTCTGTGTATACTCTTTTTTGAATTTTGTAAAATACTAAATTTATTAACTATCCTAGTACAAGCCTGTACTGAACAACTTAAAAAGTACAAAACAGATTTGTGATTTCTAATATATTAATTCAAAGTATATGACTACATATAGTACATTCTATGAGCAAAGAGAAGTAAAAGGGAAAAAAGAAGACTGGTTGCGTCTAGTAATAAATACAGTAATAGAGATAATCTATATTATGGTATATACTATACCACCGGTACCAGCCAAAATGCACAAAATAAAATTCAGATATGACTCAGGAGAGATGATAACGAGTAAGACCTCATAATATATCTCAAAGGCTATGGGAGAATCCATCCAACTCACTATGCAGTTTGTGTCTAGGATGGGACGTACTGTGTAGGCTTGTCCAAAAGAAAGAAGAACAGAACTTTACTTTTAGATTAATAATTATAAAATTATAGGATACCCATAAAAGTGGCTCACTGCTACTGTTATTTATACTATCCAATTTTTAAAATCCAATGTTAAGGAATGACACTGAATCACATTTTTACAAGGTAGGCAAAATGTTCTTCCCTCATTATAAAAAGTGTGAATTGGTGCCCCCCACCCCAACCTGAACTTTTAGAAAAGCAGCAATGAGAGCACTTTGGCTTGGGCTCAACTAAGAAAAGCTTTTAATGGTGATTTCAGAATTAAAGGGCTCCACATTCAGGATTCATTAATCACATAACATCTCATTGTATAGAAAGCCTGACTAAAATAAGACACCCAAAAAACCAATCCATTCAGCATTAACACACACGTATTTTCTTCTAGAAATTTTCCTTAATATTAAACAAGAAATCCTAATACATTACCACAAGTCAAATGCCCACCTACATAGGTAAATACAAAGGTCAACTGAACCCACAGCTAAAACTGAATTGTGCAGGTTTTTAGTGAAATCATTTGTCACATAATAAAAACAAAAGTCAACTGTTTACATATATGGTAAGCCTTCTAAGAAACAAAGCCCAAGAAGTGTTAGCCTTTGTTCTGTGCCATCTTGAAGATCCACATTTTATTTTTCAGAGAGTGTAACAGAGTGATAGAGTATATTAGCTACTATATGCAGTGTTTTGGTACTATTCATAAGTTTTCCCAAAGAGGTGATTTGGTTATGCATCAGAAGTCTCATATAAATGAAACACCTTATCAAATATTAACACAGGGGGAAGTGACACAAGATACAACATAGACAGTCAAGTTACCTCTTTGTATATTTAGGAATTATTTTCTCCTTCAAGGTATTTACACTAGGAAGCATAGTGTGTCCTGATTAATATTTCAGTAGTAAAGATTTGAGTGATCAGAACCTTGGCAAAACCTTAATTCAAAATTGTTAACAAATACTTCCAGTGACAAGACTACGTGATTGAGTATTTATTCTTATGAGGGAAAACAAGTACAGCCAGTCATCTTTGAAAAATGCCTCAACCACCGCTTCTCAATATAGAAGGCTACAATTACATGTGGTCTATCATACAATTAATCCTATCTCAGTCCTCTGAAATTCCCTTACTTTCTTTCTTTAGAAGGGGATATAAAGACTTTATAGTGGCATTCAGGATTCCTATGAAATAGTATCTTAAATATTATGAAAATATTTTTTTTTCTATAGTACTGGCTTCAGAGTTTATGGAAATGGAGAAAAGGAGAACCAACTCAAATCATTCTAGAAATTGCCTTTAAGCATAATAATAAGTATCAAAGAGCTGGAAAGCCACTATTAAGGGCTGTATTGTATCTCCCCTTCCCCCCCACCCCCAACAAATTTATATGTTGAAGACCTAAATCTCAGTGCTGCAGAATATAACTGTATTTGGAGACAGGGTATTTAAAGAGCTTAAGTAAATTAAAATTAGGGTGGGCCCTAATCCAATCTGACTGGTGCTCTTATCAGAAGAGGAAATTTGGACAGACACCTGCAGAGGAAAAACAATGTAAAAACACAGAGAGAAGGTGACCATCTACAAGCCAAGAAGAAAGGCCTGGAACAGATCCTTACCTCAAGGACTTCAGAAGGAACCACCCTGCTGACACCTAGATTTCAAACTTCCGGCCTCCAGAACAAGGAGAAAATGAATTTCTGCCATTTAAGCCACTCAGTCTGTAATACTTTGTTATGGCAGCCCCAGCAAATTAAATTTGGATTTTTTGTTCCCCATCTACATAAACCACTCCTCAGCGGAAATGGCAGAGGCTCTGGCACCCTGATCCTCCAGCTTCTCAGAAACCCTTCTTGTTGCCGCAGCAAGGCTTCAATAAATGGGTGGTAAGGACTTCCCCAAAGTGCCTTTTTTAGAGTTAAACTCACAACATAGTTTATGCCTTTTCCAACAAGTCAGATTAAAAAGGAAAAGGGAAGTGTGCTGTTAGAACCAGAAGCCATCTCTGTATCAGAGCCGTCATCTGACAGGTAAGTGCAACAGGGAGACTGAGGTGGCCAAATTACTTGAGGAGTATGGTGGGTATCAGGACTGTGAGGCTGAAATTCTTCTTGCAGTTTACGGATCTGGTTGCTTCTTTATCCTGTTTCCAAGATACTTTCCACGTTCTTTGGCTTCGATATAGAGTTTAGACTGAGTCCTGCCCTTGTACCTACCACATGATTCCGTTTTTGTGTGTGTGTGTGTTTTTTATCCTGCTGGCAACTTTTTCTATCTTTTCATAAGTAGTACTCGGCTATTTGCAAAAGTCTACTGAAGTGTCATGTAGCTGCGAACTGCAGCTCTGGAAGTCCTTTCGTTATTTACTGTAACTAAACTGAGAACTGCAGAACCTAGCTCTGCCAATCTAGCAGCCCTCTGTACTTCAGCACATCTTTGGCTTGTAAAAGTAAACATTTTGTCTTCTAGAAACAGTTTTCTAAAGGCAGCTATTCCATACTCAGTAACATTCCTGAGGTGCGGAGTATACACCAGGCCATCTTCCTACCCCACATCCAGTCCCTCACTTAACTGCCTTACCTAGAAAGACCGTCTCCCGCAGTTCTCCAATAGATTTTTTGGTTTTGTTTTTAACAAAGAAGCGTCAAGCAGCAAACCTTCAACAACCTAAGTAGGAGCAGTATGCAAGGTGATGGATGAGGTAAATGGGCATTACAAGGTGCTGAAGACTGCTTAACATCTAAATGCATTATATATACTTGAAGGGACATATAACGTAGAGACAGAAGAGGTTAAAAATGTAGCTTCATCTTCCCCTCTTCAGTTCATATCTCTAAGAAAGAATTTCTATTTACTCCCAGGGACTTAGTTGGCTGATAGGTAAAAATACAGACATGGAGGGGCTGAGAATGCTCTTTATAGAAGAAAAAATAAGAAGATATTGTAAGACAAGATTTGGGAGAGTATAGGAGGCAGGAGGGAATTAAGTAAGAAAGTGAAAGGTCATTTTTTAAATGAGTTTTAAGGAAAAGAGGCAAGTAATTCCTGCATAGTTTGTTAACTTTGAAGAGGATAGATGGGTAAAGACAAATTTTACTTTACTTAGTATCAAACGAAGGACTTCCTCCTCTTCCACTGCTTCAAGAAACTTGATAAAGACTTGATTTTCAGTGCTTTTAAAAATAGACTTTGTATTTTTTTAATGTGACACTGAGCTGGCCTTATTAGGATGGGAACAAGAAAGTCTTAGATTTGAGGTATATTTGAAGGACTACCAGATGGGATTTTGGATGGATGGTATAATTGTCCAACTCCACGTCAGATTAAAAATCATTACCCTAAAACAAAGCCACAAATTTACTTTTACCATAACCATTCAGGGGGTTGGGCAGCAAACTTACACTAATTAGGAATTACTTTAAGGCATAAAGAAAGTAAATTCTAGCTGGGAATTCAGGGCTCAAGATTAGATTATCTACAGATTAAAAACCAGATTTAGGCAGCATTTCATCATTTCACTAAAAAGACATTTTCTTAGAGTTACAGGCTAAAAATGTATTTTAATCCAGCCTTCAAAGATATCTAATTGTTAGAGATGGTGTCTTTCCTGGTCCATAAGAAGAGGCCAGTGGTAGAAATAGACTGATTCAGGGTTCATCTTTCTTTTTATTGGCTGTGATTGAAACCACTGGAGACTGGAATACTATGCTACAGTCATCCAGCTGACTTTGGGACCACTAGTAGAGGGTATTTACTACTATAAACTGGAAACATTAAGAAGGGACACCGCCAGGAATGGGAGAAAGGGCATTTGATTTACGGTTGGAATAAACCAAGTGCTCTAATAGTACTAGACTCCAGACATTGAAAATATTGAAGATTAAGTAAGGATCTATAAAGTCTTGAATTTGGAGTTGGTAGTGAACTCAAAGTCACAAAGAACTACTTCTGTGGCAGTATTCAATCTATCTCTTCCTTCCACTCACCAAAAAAGCAACTCTACACTTCAGGGTGAAGATTTGCTGGCATTTTTAAGTCAGGTTAACATTCACATAATAAAGTAAAGGGAAAATAATCTACCTATATATTCAGACTTTGAGATTCTTTTTAAAACTATCTATTTATTTATTTTGAGAGAGAGAGAGAGAGAGAGAGTTTGTGTGTGTGTGTGTGCATGCACAAGCAGGGGTAGAGGCAGAGGGAGAAAAGAGAGACTCTCAAGCAAGCTCTGTGCTATCAGCATAGAGCCCAATGTGGGGCTCCATCCCAGAAACCATCAGATAATGACCTGAGGCAAAATCAAGAGTCAGATGCTCAACCGACTGAGCCACCCAGGCACACCCAGACTTTGAGATTGTTTAAATGGGTCCTCCAGCAGGTATGAAAGAATTAAAATAAAGAACTAGAAATGACAAGATCAGATTAGTGTAGGAGACATTTATATATCATATAGGTAAGGATTACTAAACAGATTTACACTTTACTACTAATAAGGAACAAATCTTAAAAGAAGGCAGTGATAAGTGTCAGGAAGAAGCTTGGGCTAGAGGTGATTCAGTCTCCTAAAACATGACCCCTAACTAACCAATCCCTGAGCTTCCTTTTGACCTTCCTTTAGTGAACTTAGTGATCTTTTTTCCCCCCTCTCCTGTACCTGAGCAAATGAATGTTCTTAAATGTCATATGGAATGAATTCAGTTATTATTTTCATTCAGGACCAATCATAAGTATACATGCACACATATACACATGTGCATGCAGGTCTATACAAAACTGATAGCTTGTTCCATAATCTAATAATCTCCCTTCCGGGTATATATCAAAAAGAAATAAAATTATCTCAAAGAAATATCTGCACTCCCATGCTCACTGTGGCATTGTTCACATTATTCATACCCTCCCCACACTGGAATTTCATTCAGCCTTAAAAAAAGAAGGAAATCTGTCATTTGTGACAACATGGATGAACCTGGAGGGCATCATGCTAAATGAAATAATTCAGGCACAGAAAAAAAAATACTGTATGATTATCACTTAATTTGAAAAAAAGTCAAAATCATAGAAGCAGAGAAAATGGTGGTTACCAGGGATGATGGGGAGGAGATGGCAATATTTGTGAAAGGGTACAAAGTTTCTGTTATATGAGTCAAGGTCTAGAGACCTAATTGATGGTACGCTGGTCATAGTTAATAATACTAGGTTGTATAGGTTGTATATTTGAAATTGACTAAAAGAAATCTTAAGTGTTCTTACCATACAAACACAAAAGCAACTATGTGAGGTGATGGGTATCATAATTAGCTTGATTGTAGTAATCATTTCAACAATATATATATATATATATATATATATATATATATGTTAAAATACTATATCATACATCTTAAATATATACAATTTTATAAAAATAAATTAATTCAAGACCAATTAAATTATTTCGTTAGGATTTGGTTTTCCTTAGTCTCTCTAGTCTGCCTCCTTCTGCGTTAGGTTTACTCTTAGGTTCCACATGAAAGACAGTGGCAGCAAAATTCAAGTCCAGTATAAAAGAGCAAATGTCTCCTCCAGAAATCCAGCAAAAATCTTACGGCACCACACTGGCTCTAAGTGAACATATGTCTATTCCAGTATCAATGACCGTAGCTGGTGAATATCACAATTTTTAGGCATAGGTCACATACCCATCTCTGAAGCATGGGGTAAAGAAAACTCCATCAAATATACATCAACGGGGGCACCTGGAGAGCTCATTTGGTTAAGCGTCCAACTCTCGGTTTCAGCTTAGGTCATGATCTTGCAGTTTTTGTGTGTTCAAGCTCTGCACTGGGCTCCACGCTGACAGCGCGGAGCCTGCTTAGGATTCTTTCTCTCTCCCTCTCTCTCTGCACCTCCCTTGTTTGTGTTCTCTCTCTCTCTAAATAAATAAGCTAAAAAAAAAAAAAATACATCAATGGAGGAGGAGGGTTTTCCAGAGGCACACTGAGGTGTAAGACAAAAAATGTAGCTGTGCATGCAATATTTGAAAATATATACACCAGAGGCAAAAATTGGAAAAAGATGTAAAAATCTTACGGTGTTAAGATTATAAATTATTTTCTGCTCTATTTTCCAAAGTTTTTATATTAGAAAATTTTAAATTGTATTGTTTTATATAACTATACATCAATCCTCATTATTTGCAAATTCCATATTTGTAATTTTTCCCACTCACTATAAATTATTTATAACCTCAATATCAATATTTGCTGCGCCTTCACAGGCAATTCTCTTCCTTCTTGTTTCAGAAGAGACATGGTCTAGTTAGAGCCACATTTTCCCAATTACTGTACTTTTGTTGGTGATTTTATTGTTTAAAATGTCCCCCACACATATAGCTAGCATTCTTAAGTTCAAGAAGGCTGTGATGTACCTTAAGGAGAAAATCTGTGCTAGATAAGCTTTGTTTAGGCAAGAGTTATAGTGCTGTTGGCCATGAGCTCAATGTTAATGAATCAACAGTACAGATTAAATAAGGTGTCTTTAGGGGCGCCTGGGTGGCGCAGTCAGTTAAGCGTCCAACTTCAGCCAGGTCACGATCTCGCGGTCTGAGAGTTCCAGCCCCGCGTCGGGCTCTGGGCTGATGGCTCAGAGCCTGGAGCCTGTTTCCGATTCTGTGTCTCCCTCTCTCTCTGCCCCTCCCCCGTTCATGCTCTGTCTCTCTCTGTCCCAAAAATAAAGGTTGAAAAAAAAAAATTAAAAAAAAATAAGGTGTCTTTAAACAGAAACACACATAAAACAAGCTTCTGTAGTGATGATTAATGAAAATGTGGTGACCAGAGGCTTGCAGGAATTTAATTCTGCATTTCCTCTAGGAGCAATGATTCAGAATTTGCTAATTCAGTGTTCACAATGATGTAATAATAAAACATAATGACCATGAATGAGAATAGACTGAAGTATATATGTGTTTTAAATAAATATAATAAAATTACATTTTCAATATTATGAGTTTTATAAATGAATACAGGAAATAAATTCAAAGGACTAATATAAATGTAAAAAGACAAAATTAACAATATATAAAAGTTATTTCTCAAAGATATTTTAGTAACATAACATAAGCTATCCTTGAAATAAACATTCTAAAAAAATTTGGTATTGATCTACATACATCGAAGTGGTGACTAGCTACAGAAAATTTTGAATATTAATTCATCAGATTTAATATTTTTCTTTGCATGTTGTTCATAATTATAGCTTATATATCAGATCTTCAATTAAAATCAATTATTGAAAATTCTGAAGAAATATTTTAATATGAAAACAAGTTTCCAAATAAACCATCAAAGTACAAATTTTCAATAAATTTCAACCTGCACTGTCTCTGCTAATTAAGTAGCCTTAAACACTTGTGTATCCAAAGTACTTGATTTAATTTATTTTGCTAAATTGTAACTTCTTGTTGCAAAAGTTAAATTGAAAAATGTTTCATGGATTTGTAAATTTTATAATTGCAAAGGTGAACAAGCAATGTACCAATAATGGCTACTTTTAGAGTTACCTTGGAAAATGAAGATCATTAGGGGTTAAATAATCTTACCAGGAATGTAATTATGATGTACATAAGAAATAATAAGCAATTGGGGCGCTTGGGTGGCGCAGTCGGTTAAGCGTCCGACTTCAGCCAGGTCACGATCTCGCGGTCCGTGAGTTCGAGCCCCGCGTCGGGCTCTGGGCGGATGGCTCAGAGCCTGGAGCCTGTTTCCGATTCTGTGTCTCCCTCTCTCTCTGCCCCTCCCCCGTTCATGCTCTGTCTCTCTCTGTCCCAAAAATAAATAAACGTTGAAAAAAAAAAAAATTAAAAAAAAAAAAAAAAGAAATAATAAGCAATGGTCCTAGTTCAAGAACACTGCTTTCTATCCACAAAAACATAGTCTGTCAGGGAAAAAATGGTATGTAAATATATCAAATCGAACAGTACCTCAAATTTGGCATTAATTTGTTCCCTGATTCACTCATTCATTCATTTTTTTCAACAGGTATTTTAGCCTCTCACATGCTACACAATAGTTCCAACTGCTGGGAAACAGCAGTGAATAAAAATAGACACAGTAAGCAGGAGTTAACATTCCAGTAAGAAGGGAAGTAGATAGTATATGCAAACAAAAAAGTAAGATAATTTCAGATGTTGATAGATGCTAAAGGGAAAAAAGGTTGGTATGATAGATGTATATGCTGAGGGAGATGAGGAGATGGTCAAGGAAGGTTTTACATGAAAAATGACATTTGAGCTGAAACTTGAAAACTGAAGACACTGCCCATAAAGAGCCATGACAAGAAGAAAATTTGGGCCTATGTGAAGGACAAATACGACGCCAGTATGACTATAAGTGCAGGAAGATTTCCGGTACAAATCTATCAATTAGAAAAAAGTCAGAAAACCCAATAGAAAAATAGCCAAAACACATAAGCAGGTTCTTCACAAGAGTCAATCCATGTAATCAATAAATATGGCAAGGCCTCAAACTTGACAATCATAAAGGAAATACAAAGCAAAAGTACAATGAGAGGGGCACCTGGGTGGCTCAGTCAGTTAAACATCTGACTCTTCTTGGTTTCAGCTTGACTCATGATCTCACGGTCCATAGGTTCGAGTCCTGTATTGGGCTCTGCCCTGAGTGTGCACAGCCTGCTCAGGATTCTCTCTCTTTCTTTCTCTGTCCCTCCCCCAATTGAGTGCATGCACATGCTCTCTCTCTCTCTCAAAATAAATAAAATAAAACTTAAAAAAAAAAAGTACGAGATACCACTATAAACTTATCAGCAAAGTCACTGTTAAAAGGACCGACGATGCCAAATGTTAGCAAGGATATAAACAAACTTGAACTCTCATACACAGCTGGTTGCATTGCCAACTGGTATGTCCACTGGCAACTTGCTTTTTACTATCTAGTAAATTTGAACATATGTACTTCTAGGTATTTATATGACACGAATATCTATAGCTAACACACACACACACACACACATATATATATATATATATATATATATATATATATACACACATATATATCAATAGATATGTTCAAGAGTATTTGTAGCCAAAAACAATAAACAACTAAAATATCTATAGGGGCGCCAGGGTGGCTCAGTTGGTTAAGTGTCCCACTTCGGTTCAGGTCACGATCTCAGTCTGTGGATTCGAGCCTGGCATCAGCTCAGAGCCTAGAGCCTGCTTTGGATTCTCCCTCTCTCTCTTCCCCCTGTCCCCCCACCCCCCTGCTCGCACTCTGTCTCTCTCAAAAATAAACATTAAAAAATTTTAAAATATCTTATAAAGTGTAGAAGAGAAAAATGAAATACAGTAAATTCACATTGTAGAATAGCGTATAGCAATAAAAATGAACAAACTCCTGCTACACAAACCTGAGTGAATACCAAAAGAAGCCAGATAAAAAGATACATGTTACATGATTCCATTTAAATAAAGTTTTAAAACAAGCAGAACTAATTTGCAGTGTTAAAAGTTAAGACAGTAGTCAGCTTTGGATCAAAGGGATCTAGTGACTAAGAGTAGCCATTTGGTAGCTTCTTGGGGGCAAGCAATGTTCTTCAAGGGTCCTAACAACTGTGATAGATAATGAATGAGAGGAAGAGATTTCATCATTACCCAGAATATGGTTACTCAGGTGTACTTACTTTGTGAGCTATAGTTTTCACACTTTTTTGTATATATGGAACAATTCAACAAAGTATGTATTTTAAAAATACATCATATTACAGTATAAATGATTTGAGGATAGAAGTAATGTTTTAGTCTTGTGTAGAAATATGGCTCTAAGAAAAGTAGACTGATTGCATATGTTTTAGAGGTGAACCAGGTAGAACTCACGGATATATTTTGTGTAGGGAATAAGGGAAAGGTACTGATCAAGACTGACTACTAAGTTTTCAGCCTAAGTAACGGAATCAAAGTTGGTGACCCTCATGTTTCCAGAAAGACAGAACACATGACTGTGTTAGATGTTGCTTAGGATTTCAGTAAGAAGAACAGAGATATATACATTGGATTTAAACATGGAAGTCATTGATGATCTATAAACAACATAAGGTTAGTGGTAGAGATGAAACCCTCATTGGAGCATGCTAAACTGTAATTATGAAGTGAGAAAGTGGAGAAAACAATTTTAGCCAACTTTAAGTAGGTTTCTGTTTTATTTTTAATATTTATTTATTTATTTTGAGAGAGAAACAGAAAGAAGCATAACACAGTCTCTGGCTGTCAGCACAGAGCCCGACGTAGGTCTCAATCTCACGAACCATGAGATCATAACCTGACCCAAAACCAAGAGTCAGACTCTTAATTGACTGAGACACCCAGATGCCCCTGTTCTTGTATTTTGGTCTTTTTTTTTTCCTTCTGTGAATCAGGAGAACAGAAATGCAAAGAAAGAAAAGAGCAAGCTGGGAAGCGTTGTGAGATCAGAGCAAGTTATGACATATATATTATACAAATGGTTGAGAAAAGAGAGTCTGGTATAAAAATATAAGCTTAACTTATTTAATAATTTTGGTAGATTAGGCCTCATCTACAATGATTCACCTTTCCCCACCACCCCAAAACCAGAAGCCACTTTTTAAGAAAGCTCTTGATACATTACTTGTACAACAAAGAGTTAATTTTTCTATTAAGTTTTGCTACATGTAGGGGAGGAAGTTCCCATTTTTTCTCCTCATTTCTTTAGCTTTATCAGCTTTACTGAGATATTACTCACATACCAAAAAATTCACCCATTTAAAATGTACAATCATTTCTTCTTATGTCCTGGGTTCCTTAATGATGCTCAAGTATTATCTGGTACTAATAACATTCATCATAAACTAAAAAATGTTTTGGAAACAAAACAGAGATACTTTCCTTCTAAACCTTTATTTCAATGATCAATTTTAATGTAAAACGTATTTATTGTACAAAACAAGAATTCAAAAAAAAAAACAAAACAGAAGAAAAACCATTTCCAATTGATATGCAGGGAAGAATGCATGGTAACATTCTGAGAAGTAAAATTTTTTGTTCTTAACTTTAGGAATCTTACTGTCATTCTATATCTGTGTGTTCTTCTGGATACGTGAGAAAACCCCTACATGTTTAAACTATTTATCTGTCCAACTACTTGAGGCCAAGAACATTCTTACCAAATATAGGCTTCATCCCTGATTTCTTGCACAGGAGCTGCTGATTCTTAGAGGAAATTATGTACTCATGTCTATTGGTACCACTCTAAATGAAAAGATTCCAGCTCAGAGGAGCTGTTAGCACACCTTCAAGGCTATCCTTTTTACGTATTCTTTCTCTTTCCTCCTGTATCCTCACTGTGATTATTCTAAACCTTTATAAATCTCACACCATCTTCCTCATTCTCAAAAAATAAACTTGCCTCCTACTTTACAAGGAAATCTCCATTACTTCTCAATACCTAAAATCTTATCTAAAACTCCTTACTTATTTGCTACAGTTTTAGATCCTGATTCTATTGTTGTTTGTTTTTGGTTCTGATACTTCTTGAGGGTTTGCTAAAGCCAGACTTAATGCTTAGGGAAAGACAAAAATCCCTCTCCTCAAGTAATCTTAAGTATCAAGTATTATAAGACAAACACAGGATGCTATGGAAGCAGATGTGGCACACTAACACTTTCAGGTACAGGGTGTCAGAGAGAGGTGACACTAAAGACACTAAGACACTAAAGACACACTAAAGAGAGGTGATACCTAAACCAATCCGAAAAATGGTAAGTAGGGGTCAATGCTCTTTCCATGTGCCCCTAGCAGTCTTACTTCCTTTATATACCACTTAACACACCGTATTATAATTTATTTGATAAAGTCCTCTACAAGCAAGTGAAAATCCACTTAGGGCAAGGTTCCTATCTATCTTGTTAACCACTGTATCCTGGCATCTAAAAAAGTTCCTGTCAAAGAAAAGCACTGAATATTTGTATTATAAAATATTGGAAATGACAGTAACTTCAGAGTTAGAGTGCCCCGCCAGTGTTGATACTCAAAATATTTAAAAACCAGGATGGCTGTATCACCTGGATATCTTCTGTGGCTCTAGATTTAAATTCTGGCTGCATTTCTTGACATTTTTAAATTAAGGCAAGTCAGTTAAATGATCTGAACATCACTTTATCATCTGTATGTGTTGAGGATAATAATGCTTAAGTCATAGGATGGTTTTAATGACAAAATGAAACGGCATATAAAAAAACCCATTTCAGTGCCTGGTACACTAAAAACAATATAATAAATGTTTGATTTCCTTTCTACACTGCTTTTAAGCGAGTTAAATTTGTAGTTAGATAAGAAAATTAAAATATACAGAAACCAATGCAAAATGAGTATACTTATTTCATCTTTCCTTAATGATTTTTCTCAAGTGTTCAATTTAACAAATAATTATTTAGTTTGCCTCTAAACTCTAAAATGCAGTTATCCTTAATTTTCTCTGTGATGTAAATTTAACATTCACTGTTCACTCATTTACCTAATTAATAAAGTTGTGCCTATATGTCAACCTTAAATTACACTTAATGACTCAACAGAAACTTATTAAGAGCCTATTATCTGTGCAAATTTGTAATTTAGCTTTACTGTTCATGAACTAGTTTATGCAGATACTTCTGGATAGATTCTAGCTTAATAAATGCTCCTAGATGGGGTGCCTGAGTGGCTCAGTTGGTTAAGTGACCAAATCTTGATTTTGGCTCAGGTCATGATCTCATGGTTCATGAGACCAAGCCCCAAGTCAGGCTCTGTGCTGACAGTGTGGAGCCTGCTTGGGATGCTATCCCTCTGCCCCTCCCCAACTCATGTGTGTGTGGTGTGTGTGTGCATGTGTGTTCTGTCTCAAAATAAATACACTTAAAAAAAAATGCTCCAAGATGCTCAATAGATATTTTCTTTACTTTTTCTTTCATTTTAATAGTGAAGATAACTGATGAATTTCATCTGAAATCAGAAATCAAAGTTGAATGGAAAGAAACAGCTTATTGGTATAATCAAAAATTGGTATCTTTTGCAGCAACTATAGTCTTCGGCTTTAAAATTTTTAAGGGAATAGTTCACAAATAGTAGAAATCTGATAAACTGTTCTAAATGCTAATTTCAAATGTTAGTAATCAATCTGTATACTTTAGATCTATATTGGTTACAAATACCGCAGTTTATTCAGTATATGGAGACTTAAAAATAAAACAACAGACCCAACAAGGATAATTAAAATTAAGTTCTTCAGACAATCTGTCAAATACAATAGTGTTATAAATGGATTAGAATTATATCAGTAGATTGAACAAAGAGAGCATGAATTTCAGATTGGGAGTTATTTCTCCCTACATGTGCCCATTCTCAACTGACTTTTATCTAATCTATTTGCCATGGAAGTCACATAGTTGATTTGCTTAAAGGTAAAATTTTGTTCCACTAATGTTGTGGAATAATGATCTTCAATTAAGTTCACCATTTCCTTTAAATCACAAGACACAAGAATAGAATCTCAAGATAGTCTAATTAGAGAATTTCAACTTGTCATTCGAAATGATTTATACACTGTCATTGATGTTTCTCATTTTAGAAATAAGTGTCATAATTCTAATAAAGAGTGATGACTTTCTTATCTTGGGTGCTAGTAACTACATAATTATTGTTTCAAGAATCACTACACAAATCTTGAGAAAATGAATCACCAAAGAGTTTTAAAATGAGAATGTGAAAATGGAAGTAATTTTAAATTACATAATGTAAAACTGAGAGCATGCTTCTTCAACATATCACACCAAAATCTGCAAAGTAAACATGACACACTAGGAATAGGAATAAGTTGGAATTCTTACCCTGGAAGGGAACAAACTAAAGGTTTTTCTTAGTTTGTCCAATTCTCAATTTCTTTAGAGTGGGTGGGTCTTTTCTTCTTTTGGCCTCGGAGAAAACTTTGGGCCACCTTTCTGCATGATGAAATAGAGAAGACAAGGAGGCACATTAGTTTCATAAAAGACTTGCAAAATTCCCATATTCATCCTCCACCTTACATTTAGGGCCCTCATAGCCTCGCCATTATCTTTCTGGGAAGATTAATTCCCATTTCCACTGTGGACTCTTCCCCAATATATTCTGTGCTGAAGCTTCTTGGTGTTCATTCCTTTGGTAACATGTTCATACCTCATTTCTTTCAGAGTATTTGTTGAAATCTTTTATCCATTGATGACTCCCCAACCCCTTCTTTTTCTGTTATGTGTATATTCTTATTTTTTTTATTGCAATCTTAATGGAAGGAAAAGATATAAATAAATCAGCCTGTAATCCTGAACAGAACTTGGCAATTTGCTTTCTTACCAATACATTATGAACACTTCCCATGTCATTTACTGCCTACATTATTTAAGCATAGGCGTGATTTTAGTTTTGAAGCCAAAGTTACATTTTTTACTCCTCAGTTATGTATTTACACAGTTCTAATGAAATTCAAAGTAAATATCACAGTATTTTTCCAATATTGGAATCACTAGATGATTTTTTTGTGTTTTGTTAGTGATTTAGAGACCTTCACTATCTATTTTTTCTTTTGTTGCCTGTGCTTTTGTGGTCATATAAAAAACTCATTGCCAAATCCAATGCCATGAAGGTTTCTCCTGTTTTTCCCTAAGACTGTATAGTGTTAGCTCTTACATTTAAGTTTTCGATCCATTTTTACTTAATTTTTGTATATGGTGTGAGGTAAGGGTCCAACTTCATTGTTTTCAACACCAATGGCTGAAAAAACTGCCATTTCCACATTGAATGGTCTTGGCATCTTTCTTGAAAATCATCTGACCATTTATATGAGGTTTTGGGGGGCTCTCTATTCCACTGATTTATATGTATGTCTTTAGGTCAGTGATACACTGTTTTGATTCTGTAGCTCTGTAACATGTTTTGAAACCAGCAATGTGAAACCTCTAGTTTGTTACACTTTCTCAAGATTGATTTGGCTATTCAGGGATTCCCTTGAATCCCTTGGATTCCATATTAATTTTAAGATGAATATTTTCCATTTGTTTGATAATAGTCATCCTAGTGGGTATGACAGTAATAATTTTAATTCCAATCATCTATTTCCTTAATATATATATTTTTTCGATTCTATCAGTTAGTGAAGGAGTTAAGTTAAAAATCTGCCAGTATTGTGTGTTTATCTCTTAGTTCTGTCTAGCTATGCTTCATATATTGTGAAGGTGTTTTATTAGATACACACAAACCATTTATCTTCTGGTGGAAATAATACTTTTTTTTCCCTGAAAGTCTGCTTTGTCTCACATTAATATATCAAGCTACTTTCTACTTCAGCTTACTCATGATCAATATTTTTTCATCCTTTGCTATTTTCCACAGATCACTTATAATCAGCATTTTTCTTAATCCAATATGACAGTCTTTGTTCTGAGTACTCTACATACATTTAATATAATACTGATATATTTGGTTTTAAATATATCATCCTTCAGTGTGTAAAGCAGTAAAATGAATGTCGCCTAAGTCTATTTTTCCTAAATCTTTTCATTAAAATATCACTAGAAGAAGTAATCAAAATTATTAACATTATGTATTACCAATATTTAAAATTTTTATTATTTTCTCAGCAAAAAATTTGAGACGGATATAATTTAGGTCATGTGGGGAAAAAGCATACTTTCTCTAACTCTTAACTAAAGGACCATTTCATAAACATAGTATGTACGTACATATGTGTGTGTGTGCATATATATATATATATATATATATATATATATATATAGCATATATACATATACACACAGACACAAAAACATATCTGCCTTGATATTTTATAGTTGGTCATTTCTTTATTGCTCTACATTTCTCTTCTGAAAAAAATGAATAAACCTGCCTCACGGTTTTGTAAAGATGAAAGATGGGGTGCCTGGGTGGATCCATCGGTTAAGCGTCCAACTTTAGCTCAGGTCATGATCTCACAGCTTGTGAGTTTGAGCTCCAAGTCGGGCTCTGTGCTGACAGCTCGGAGCCTGAAGCCTGATTCGGATTCTAGGTCTCCCTCTCTCTCTCTGCCCCTCCCCCACTCATGCTCTCTCTCTCTCTTTCAAAAATAAAACATTACAATAATTTTTTTAAAAGATGCAAGATAATTATGATCTTATAGAGATTTTTGTTGACTTTTAGAAACAATGGATTATGGAATATTCTGCTAATTCACCTAATATCAAGACGCAAAGATTTTTTCCCTAGGCTTCTTCCTCTTTTCCTCAATCTAGGACATTATTTTCGCCCTAAATCAAAGATATCTATATGCATATTTTTTAAAGTAAGTTTGCTCTATCTGGAAAGCTGTAGTTGTCTTCTGCCTAGCTGCATAGACAAAAAAAACTTTTTTATTCTCTTAAGACTATTTAGACTATGTTTGATAACTTAAAAAATATATTGACGAAAATATTAATATTCCAACTTAGTGAATGATATATTCAATGTCAAGAAATAATTACATTTTTCATGAATATAAATGTTATTGGTAATTTAAATCGTATTTCTGTTGCTAATAAATTCCCAAGTTAAAACACAAGATTTGGTGTAAATGTAGTCATTTCATTTCCATTTTCATCTAAACAGTATTAAAAATCAAAATCGAGGGGCGCCTGGGTGGCGCAGTCGGTTAAGCGTCCGACTTCAGCCAGGTCACGATCTGGCGGTCCGTGAGTTCGAGCCCCGCGTCGGGCTCTCTGGGCTGATGGCTCAGAGCCTGGAGCCTGTTTCCGATTCTGTGTCTCCCTCTCTCTCTGCCCCTCCCCCGTTCATGCTCTGTCTCTCTCTGTCCCAAAAATAAATAAACGTTGAAAAAAAAATCAAAATCGAAAAATAGTAAAAGGATCATCTGGCTTCTAAAACTCTTCATTTTGAGCAATCACCTCAGTCACTAAGCTCAACATATCAATGATTTTCTCAACATATTTTCTCAATAAGTTATTTCCAGGTAGTTCTAGTACTGCCTTATCTCTGATCTTTAAACTTTTATATTAACTAACAAAGGTATTTGAAACATATCAGTTCATTTGAGATAATAAATACATCAAACTGTCTTGTCAGAGAAAAAACAACCAAAAACTTCTTTAAGTTGAAAATTTGGATTATTCCAGAAAAAGTACTGGTAGGATGGGATAAGGCAAGAACTTTTCTTATCATGCCTGGAAATAATGTACAGCAATGCAATTCATTATAATTTAGAAGAATAATTAAGAATTTTGATATTAGTTTAGGATGATCTTTGGAGAAAAAAGTTTTTTTTTTTTTTTATTTCAGGCACAAAGGGCTTTGATTACTACTAAGGAACACTCGGTATCAAAATAATATCTTTCTGTCACATACTCTAAAAAAAATTACGATGCAATAATGTAAAAAAAATTGTGACTCACTATGATGATATCCATTATCTGGACATACAGGATCCTCTTCTAAATGTGATTTCATTTTAAGACAAAATAATGTAAGAAGAGTCATAATTCTCAAACTGATGGAGAATCTTTCCAGGGTTCCCCAATTAAGTGAGAATTTTTAAATTAAAAAAATATACCAATGATAAAATAAAAAAGTATATATATAAGATCACAGTCAGGTCAACTCAATGAAAACTGTATATAAATGAACAAAGGTACCAGATTTCATTGCCTGAGTTGGCAATGTTTATAGGAGCTGGTGGAAAAACAGGCTGGGCTAGTTTTAGAATGGCTTTTTAAAACATGCTAAGGAGTCATTTCAGGAGTTTGAGAAGAGAACTGTAATGGCAACATTTACATTTTTAAAAGATCATTTTAGATATCAATATAAAGAACAAGTTGGAAGCCGAAAGACAAAAACTAATTAGAAGAAACTATTATAATAGTTATATTAGTATAACTATTATAGTCATACTATATAGTATATTATATACTATAGTATAATATATATAGTATATAACATATACGATATAATACATAATAGTTATATATTATATAGTAGAACAAATTATGTTATAAAGTATATATTATACATAAACTATGTAATATATATAGTACATATTACATATATTATATAATAGTTCTATTATAATAGAAAACTGTAGCACAGCAAGGATTATGAATTAGGATTTGAAAGATAGCTAAGAAGTAGGATCCATAAAACCAGGTGAACAGATTGGCTATGGGATGAGAGGGAGGAGTTTTTTTAAAGCCAGAGGGGATTATTATAAAATGACTGTAGAGGGGCGCCCAGGTGGCTCACTTGGCTGAGTGTCCAACTCTTGATTTTGGCTCAGGTCATAATTGCCTGATTCAGGGGATAGAGCTCAGCGTCAGGCTCCAAGTGCAGAGCCTGCTTGGAATCCTCTCTCTCTGCCCCTTCTCTGTGTGTTCATGTGCTCTCTTGCTCTCTCTCTCTCTTGCTCTCTCTCTCCCTCTCAAAATAAATAAATAAACTTAAAAAAATATAGGGGCGCCTGGGTGGCTCAGTCAGTTGAGTGACTCTTGATTTCTGCTCAGGTCATGATCCCAGGATTGTGGGATTGAGCTCCACATCGAGCTCTGCACTGAGTGTGGATCCTGCTTGAGATTCTCTCTTTCTCCCTCGGCCCCTCCCCTGTTCACACTCTCTTTCTAAAATAAAAATTTTAAAAATAGAAAAAAAGTTAAAGACTGCAGAGAAAATGATTAATATTAGTGAATTAAAATCGCATCTTTTTTTGTACTTTTAAGAATCAACTATACATAGGCAATTTAAAAATCTACACTAGGAAATTATGTCTTTAACTTTGCAACTACTATAAATTCAACAATTTTACTATATAATCTGAGTTGTGCAATGAGTTTGGAAAATTTTCCTCTCCTTTGCTATATAATCTTTTTAAACAATCTACCTTAATTTCTTTCTCCAGATCCTACAGAAGCTTAAAGTCATTCTTTCATTGTTGCTTATTTGGTAGCTTTATAAAATGTCTTTTCTCTGACAAACTGACTTTGTCTTCTTGGTTTTTACAGTGCAGATGTCAAAGTCTCAGAATTATTTCTTCTCTCCTCATTCTAAATAGGAAAAAAAGTTTTCATAGGCACATATAGAAAGTGTCACAAAAAATTAATGGGACGGAATTGCTGGTCTTAATCCACATGACTGATAGCCCTGTGATAGCTTTTACGTCCTTACACATTTAAATAGTCATTTTGGGGGCGCCTGGGTGGCGCAGTCGGTTAAGCGTCCGACTTCAGCCAGGTCACGATCTCACGTTCCGTGAGTTCGAGCCCCGCGTCGGGCTCTGGGCTGATGGCTCAGGGCCTGGAGCCTGTTTCCGATTCTGTGTCTCCCTCTCTCTCTGCCCCTCCCCCGTTCATGCTCTGTCTCTCTCTGTCCCAAAAATAAAAAAAAAAAAATAATAAATAAAAAAAATAAATAAATAGTCATTTTGGGGGTGCCTGCGTGGCTCAGTAGGTTAAGCGTCTCACTCTTGATCTCATCTCAGGTCTTGATCTCAGGGTCATGAATTCAAGCCTTGCGTTGGGCTCTGTGCTAGGAAAAGGCATTTTGCCTGTTTGATCTCAGTATCTAAAACAATGTCTGGCACATAGTAGGTGCTAAATAAATATTTGTTAATTACGGAATTAATGAATTCATATCTCAAATAGCAAGAGTATAACTGTCAAGCCTCAGAGGAGAGTTGCTCTTACTTCATTTGATAAGAGTATAGGATTCCCCCTATTGGATGTTTTTTCTTTCTCTGTGCAATCCTACCACATTCTGGATTCTCTGTTGATGTCCTCATATTTATTCTCCCTACTTTAGGGCTGTTCAGGTTTATCAAATTTTTCTTCACCTACATGTTTCCAAAAGAAAGTCACTGCACTTAGTTACTGTGCATATAATTATGACACTCACATTTTTATTTTTTTGAAAAACGAAAGCTCTGTCAGAAGCTAATTCCGATTGAATACAAAGCATTTCAAGTCAAAAAATTATGAAGCACAGATTGTATGTCCAGAGCAAGGTTAGCTGCTAGAGACAGTAGTATCTCTTTTATAAACGGAATGTAAATGGCATAGTAATCTGAAATCCACTAACATTCATCCCATCGAAAAGGACACGAACAAGCTCTCCTTTCACAGATGGGAACTTGATTATCATTCTTTCTCTCCTTGAATTCATATTTTTATCACACTTCTCCCACATAACTTTATCCTAACATTTTAGTGTTTGAAAATATTTTAAACTGACCATCCTATTACATTTTCCTGTAACAACAGCAAAAATATATATATATATATATTTTTTAAATCCTCAGAACATAAGTTCCAAAAATTTTTAGTATTGTGTTATCATTAAATTATTAGACTACTAATGATCAAATAACAAACATATTACAAATTATGATCATTATAAAATATCAAGTCAGTTCTTACCGGAAATGCATCTCATAAAGAAATAGATAGGGCCTTCTCTCCCAACCTCCACTTAGATCATGTATCCAGGATTGATACCATTTATTGCTAAGAAAGTAATACTTTCTTCAATACTATTTATTGAAAGAAACAGTTTGCGTTAATTCTGTTCTTCTATTTTGTATTCTTCTATACTAAGTATTTGGGAGTAGAAGGATTTCTGGTTATAACAACCATTCTTTTGAACCACTAAGCCATATATCAAAAATCACATGGGTATCTCATCAAAAATTATTTCTAATAAGCTGACAATTCAATTGAGTCCTGCAATACTTTCGAAGGCCTTTGGAAATTGCCACTCTTGTAAAAGAATTAGTTACCCAGTCATTAGAATCACTCACTTCCTTAACAGATTTAGGTCAGATTAAAGGTATTGCTTTATTTGTAGAGTGGGAGAGGCACATGACCAAAGAAGAAGGGGGAAAGGTGTCAGATTTAGGCACACTCTAAGGCAAATCAATTTTAGAGAAGAAAACATACAAGTGGACAACCTGAGAATTAGTACCCTTGAACTATGCAAAGTGAAAGGTTAGTGATTTGAAGAGCGTTGCTTCAGAATACAAACACATTTGGGTACAGTGTAACAAGTCATGACTTTAAGTAGTTCACATCCTTTTGTGTATGTTACCGGTTTTTCCCCCACCTTGGGTGTGTGTGTGATGATGTATGGGAGAAAATCATTTTAATATAAAAATAACTTTGTTAATAAAAACCCATCTTTTTCATAATTATAGTAACAAGGTATGTATTTTAAATAAAAATTGGCTCTCATCAAATTAACTTTAAAATAATTAGCTAAGTCATTTTCTCTTTGCTCAGAAAAGATAAAAATGCATTTCCCTTTTCAACAAGTCTCAAATTATTCTAAATTGTGAATGAAAGTTGAAAAATAGAGATCATTGCCATATCTACAAATTAGAAACCAGATAATCACTTTGTTTCTGATGATTTGGGGTGCCTCAGCCAATTTTATTAATATTCCTCAAAACTCTGCTATCCAAAACAAACTGTTTGGTGGTCTTTTAAATTTGTAAAGACATTACCGAGGCAATCAAAAACTAAATGACTCATGTCCAAAATATTAAAAACACTGCTCTCTTCCAGACCGATAAATTGACTTTTTTAAAAATTACATTTAGATTTTAACCTATTTTAAAAATAGGATGTAATTTTAAGCTGCGTGTGGTGTTTATTCACAACAGCTGTTAATTTTCACTTAAATCAAAAAGAGAAGGTTATCAACAAAAACATATTTTAAAGTTAACCCTTGAGGGGCGCCTGGGTGGCTCAGTCGGTTGGGCTTCCGACTTAGGCTCGGGTCATGATCCCACGCTTCGTGGGTTCGAGCCCTATGTTGGGCTCTGTGCTGACAGCTCAGAGCCTGGAGCCTGCCTCGGATTCTGTGTCCTCCCTCTCTCTCTCTCTGCCCCTCTCCTGCATGTACTCTCTCTCTCTCTCTCTGTCTCCCCCCTCCCCCCCCCCAAAAAAGTTAACCCTTGAGTAGAACCCATCCTTTGATCAGAGATGACAGGTGGGGTGATGAATCAAAACGGTATGTAAAAACATCTTCTAACCTTAACCAATATTTAAGCCTTCAGTTGACAAAATACTAAGTAAAAGCGTGGTTGGGGCGCCTGGGTGGCGCAGTCGGTTAAGCGTCCGACTTCAGCCAGGTCACGATCTCGCGGTCCGTGAGTTCGAGCCCCGCGTCGGGCTCTGGGCTGATGGCTCAGAGCCTGGAGCCTGTTTCCGATTCTGTGTCTCCCTCTCTCTCTGCCCCTCCCCCGTTCATGCTCTGTCTCTCTCTGTCCCAAAAATAAATAAACGTTGAAAAAAAAAAAAAAAAAAAAAAAAAAAAAAAAAAAACTAAGTAAAAGCGTGGCGAAGGGCGTCATTGTTGCTAATTGGCGGTTAATGAGGATAAATTGCCTACATTTACCGTTTTCTCCTTTAGTTTTTTTTTAGGCAGAAATAGCCGCAGAGCTTGAGGGGATCCACCTGACTGCGACCTCCAAGGACAGTAACGAATTCAACAACTCGCGACTCCGCAGCTCAGGGATTATCATCTAGAAACGACCAAAGGCCGTAGCAACTCTAGGGCAGCCGGGTACAATTCCCAAATCCCAAAGCTTGGCACTAAACTCAAAAAATTAGATTTTTTTTTTTTTTTAAGAGCAGTGTTCTGAATAACTATGGGACCATGAGTAATTCGCCGAGCTTGTGTTTCAAACGATAGCCTGAAAATTCGCAGCAGCGCCCAGGAAACGGAGACGGGGAGCTCTGCACAGCTTCCTGCCGCCCCCCTCGTCCCGAAAGCATCGTTACAGGTTTCTCAACTCCCAGCCACAGCGAGGCGAGAGCTTAATAAACCCTTAACGGCGCTGAGAGGACCCAACACGCACCACAAACGCTAGGGGACCCCCAAGCGGTCGCTGAGTGAAAAGAAGTCGCTGGAGGACTGCTGAAAAACAAGCCACCGACTCGACCGCCACAGCGGCGGGTAACGGCCCTTACCCAACTCCAGCTCCGCCTTCACCTCCACCTCCGCCTCCGCCTCCGCCTCCTAGCGTCGCCGCGGCCCCGCCCCGTCGCGGAGGCTCACGGGACACGTAGTACGCCGCGCCCACATCCTCCTTCCCCCACCCCTCAAAGCTGTGCCTTCTGGAATGCCCTGTCAGCTCCCTTCGGCCTGACTTCCGGTTTGCTCGCGCGGCCCCGGCGTCTAGCCTGAGAACAGCTGGGGCCCTACTTCCGGGGGTGCGCTGCTTCCAGCCCCCCTGTACAGCGCTTCCCCTTCGCGGAACGCGAGGCGGCTTTCGGTCGGCGGACGCTGACGAGGCGGGTGCCCGCGGGCCAGGGTCTCGCGCGCGTGTTGCTGGGTAACGGGCCTTCTGCCGGGCCGGCTCGGCCTCTTCTGCCTAGCGTTGGCCCTCCTTCCAGAACCTCCCCGGGCCCCAGCCGACGGGCCGGGCTGCGCCCACTGCGGGGCAGCCGAGGCTAAAGAAATGGGAATCCTTCCGCGGCGTTCCCGGAGCGGCTGCCTTCACTGGGGAAGCGGCGGTGTCTTCGAGGAAACCGGAAGCCCGCGGTGACCTCTGGCGACCCGGTTTGTTTTCGGTCCGTTTCCAAACACTGGGGAATCGAAACTCGGCGGCCCTGGGGGCGGCCCTACGGAGCCTGTCTTCGGGGTGAGTGACTCGATTCGACCGGGCTAAGGGTGCGGGCAGTGTCGGGATCAACCTCCGCTGCTGTTGGTGCTCGGAAGAGACACGTCATTTTCTTCACAAACCCTTGCCCTCTCCTTTGACTAGGGAGCGGCCCGCCCCTGGGCATCCCTAACTCGTGTTTGATTTGCACGCTAGCTCTTCCAAACCTTCCGTCCTCCTTCACTTTATTTCCCCCTTTGGCTTATTTTCTTTTCATATTCTGAATTAATGGAGCGCCTTTAGTTTCATTTCATTCATTGAAATTGCATTTCTGTCGGAAACGGAAGAAGGCTGTGTAGCTAGGACGCTACTGCCTGGGGCATCCAAGCAGTGGACTTCACGTTAACGAGGCTAACAGTAGGTAATTCGTCGTTTCTCCAGTGTCTGACCTGTGTGTTTGGCATGATTTTTCGATCATTTGTTGAGTTACTACTACATGCACGGTAGGTGGACTGTCGTTTCCTACAAACAAGGAACTTATATACTCAAAAGCGAGGTGAAGTGTTAACTAAAACCGTAATACGAGTGTGTTTGGAGATACGCTAAGATGATCAAAGGTAGTGACGTTTTAGGGTGGAAATAGACCCGTGCCTCTCAAACACAGGAAACATTTTCTTTTTTACTATGGAATTTTGAATTGGGTTGCTCGAGATCTCAGTGTAGAATTTAAATTCTAGTTTTCTAAACGTGCCATATCTAATTTCCCAACCTATTGTGGTCGCTCCCTCCTTCATCTGTAAGTTAGGAATGATAATCCCTCACGGGGTCATTAGAAAATTTTAATGCGATATTATTTATTAAATGGGAAGTTGTTTACACATGTAAGGTTTTAGTATTAAAGAGAGAGTATGGTGTAATGGGAAATGCACTGGATTAAGTCAGAACAGTAATTCAGGATCTGAGTGCTGAATTTTCCACTTAATCGCTTGACACTGGTTGGGGGACCAAATCTCTTCTTCATTTTTCCTATCTCCCAAATGAGAGTTATGTTTACTTTTCACCGCACCGCCGCATAGTTTCTAAGAGTTTTGCTGGCTCTGGAATCAACTGGCTGGTTTTCATTCCTTGGCTTCCCCACTTTCTAACATTTGCCTCTTAGTCAATCCACCTGTGATAACAGGAAATTCTTGCCCACATCAGAGGTCTTCTGCAGATTTTTTTTTTTTAATTTTTTTTTTCAACGTTTATTTATTTTTGGGACAGGGAGAGACAGAGCATGAATGGGGGAGGGGCAGAGAGAGAGGGAGACACAGACTCGGAAACAGGCTCCAGGCTCTGAGCCATCAGCCCAGAGCCCGACGCGGGGCTCGAACTCAGGACCGCGAGATCGCGAGATCGTGACCTGAGGGGCTCGAACTCACGGACCGCGAGATCGTGACCTGGCTGAAGTCGGACGCTTAACCGACTGCGCCACCCAGGCGCCCCGGTCTTCTGCAGATTTAACGAATCGTCATGAAGAACAGAAAAGTAGTTCCCCTAAAAGCTGCCTGACCTACCGTAAACCATCGGTAAATATTGTCAACACAACATTTTCATGATTATATGAAATGTGATGAGGTTTTTCTTAATCCATGAAGTAATAAAACCAATGTAATTTACTTTTTTCTCTTGGGGTATTTATATTCTGGATTATAGTTCTGTTATCACTATTGGAGAGTAATTACTGCTATACTAATAACACTTGATGTATATAAGTGCTCAATTCCATTGAGATACGTTACTTTATGAAAAGAATAAAAAGTAGATTGCTTTTTGTACTTATGCTAACCCTGAGGAAGTCTTATGATTCCCTAGTCATAAGTGTTACTTCTGGACTGTTGCAGTTTAGTGACACTCAGTGAGGGTTATAGAAACGAAAACGGAGTTGTTTATATTGTATATCTGATGCTGAGTATATTTGGGGCACTTACTGAATTGTAGGACATTTGAGTGCTGAGATCCATAGAGTGACAGTCTCTTGAAAAAAGGCACTTGATTATCTCTTCTTTGTAAACTAGGTAGGCCATTCCTGCCCCTAATTATGTGATTAAAAATAGGGAACGAGGAGTAAGTGTTGGTCCGTTTGCCTCCATCAGACTTCATCTTTGCCCCATAGTGTCTTGACTGATCCTATGAAGTGGGTTAGGGATAATTTAGCTTTTCAGAAGTAGAAGGATGATGGAAATATGAGGCTCAGTTCAGGAAGCAATATAGAATAGAGGAAAAGAGGTAAATAGTTCTTGATTCCGTCCCTAGCTCTGTCGCATACCACCAGTACAACTACAGGGAAATGAGCCTCACCTCTTTAGAGCTTAAGTTTCTTTATCTGTGGTGGTGATAACAACTTTCTAGCCAAGATTGGTGTGGATTTGAGGTAAGCTTTGTACTATACCATTTAGTCAGTTTCTGGAAAAAATGTGAATTCTTTCGGTCTGTTTAGGTTGCCATTTTATATCGGCATTAAATTTTGCCTTTACAATTTCGGAAGGTGGGATCTTAGTGATGTAGTTCAACCCTGTCATTTTATTGGTGGGAGAATTTAGATCGAGAGAGGCCAACCTGTCAGTAATCAAGGTGGCAGATTGTAGACTAAAGTCTGGGTTTCTGAATCTCTGGTCAGTGTTCTTTCTACCACTGAGCTCTGCCTTTTCCAGATTCTTATTAGAAAAAATCCGAATCCATGTTGTATTGTCTCTCAGAATGTTGTATTAAGAGCACAGATTTAGCAGAAAGCTTATATGGGTTCACATCCCAGCTTTGCCACTGATTACTTATGTAGCTGTAGGTAAGGTATTTAATTTTTTTAAGACCTTGGCTATAAATTAGGATAAGAGTTCCTTCCTAAGAAGCTGGAAAATGCCTGTGGAAGCACTAGCACCTGGCATATGGTAAGCGATGGATATGGTAAATACCATGATGACGAAATATGACAGGATAATCCTGTTTTCCTAGTTAAAAAAAAAAAAAAAAAAAAAAGACCTGTCTGGTGTCAGAAGATACTTCTGTGTTTTCTAGCATCTCACAACCCCGTATGTATAGCATGTCTCACCTTGGGCTCTTAATGTTGATTGTAGTGAAGATTGCAATTTAGGATTTTCTAGAATAATTCTTACAGTGTTTGAATGTTTTTTTCTTGGTCTCTCCCTTAGCCTCAGGAACTACTCTTGCTACTTTTTACCCACCTTATATGGCAAATACGTTGTTCTTTCTTCATTATCATTGCAATATTGTGATTTATAAGAAATGTATATTTGATCATTTAGATAGCCAAAATATGTTTCTCATATGTATTTGGCTTTTGTCCACAGTTCTTGGCCCACAGCTCCCCAAACCCTTGGAATTTTCTGAGGGTAAGAGGTATGGGATCATCTTTTGTCCTATTTGGTCACTTAACAACCTCTTTTACTGAAATTGCTTCAGAGCCATGAAGGTGAAATGGGTGTCTTCTTATTCATAACCAGTCCCTGTTTACTGCAACTATGTTTATGTTAATGAGATGACTTTGGACAGCAACTAAGGATGGGGCTGATTGCCAAGGAAACCAACCATGTAATTAGAGGGTTGGAGCTTTCAGTCCCATCAAGGTTGGTAGAGGGAAGGAGCTGAAAGTTGGATCGATTGCCAATGGCTTAATCATTTCTGTGTAAGAAAGCCTTTGTGAAAACCTAAAGAGGAGAGGGTTCAGAGAGCTCCCAGAACTTTTTCACATGCCACTGTGCCAGCCTCAAACTCCAGGAGGACAGAGCTGCTTTGTTCAGGACCTATGTATCTGTGTGGTCGGAAGCACAGGTAACAACCTAGGCTTACAATTAGCGTCCAAAGTAAAGGGCAGTCTTGTGGCACCAAGCCCTTTACCTGTGGAATATGTTGCTGTCTCTGGGTAGATCATTTCAAAATGGAGTTGAATTGTAGAGAGCTTTGCTTATTGATAGTGTAGAATCATCTGCCCCTCATGTTGGGATTGGCTGACCAGAACACGTTTTAATCATTCTTGGGAATTTCATTGTTCTCAGCAATAACTGTCAACATCTTTCACTGTAACCCTTTTTAATTCTCTTTTAATTTGTACTTTTCTTATGTAAACATCTAAGAAGAGTCAGTTTAATTCCAAATATATAAAATATTTGCATTATATATTTCCTATAGGTAAATCTATCTGATTCTCCTATACTATTGTGACGAGAGAGATAATGAAGTTGCTTTCTATAATTTTAAAAACAAAATCTCCATGCAAAAGTTAGGTGTTGTTTACCAATTGATAATATAAAACTAACCATGCCCACAATTGTTTAATAATACTAGTTACATTTGGAATTCTATAAATCGCATAATAGCCACTTTGTAGAGTAATGACTCAAATTGGATAGGGACTTAAAATCATATGGGATGATTATTGAAAGTTCAGTTTGACATTTTCATCCCAGATATGTATCTATATCTATATGTAGATATAGATATAGATATGTCTATAGATGTATATATATCTATATCTATATACACTGACTTGCATAGATCTGCAGTGCAGTCTAGCAGTCACTATTTTTGTTTATTGTTTGTTTTCCATTATCATTTTATTTATTTACTGAAATATAGTTAACATATGTTATATTAGTTTCAGGTGTAAAATATACTGATTTAACAACCGTATACATTATGCTATGCTCATCCCTACCCCTCTGGCAACCATTAGTTCTCTGTATTTATGGGTCCATTTCTCCTTTTGTTCTTTTGTTTTTTAGATTGTACATCTAAGTAAAATCATATAAGATTTGTCTTTGACTTATTTCATTAGCATGATGCCCTGTAGGTCTATCCCTGTTGTCACAAATGGCAAGATCTCATTCTTTTTTATGGCTGAGTAATATTCCATTGTGTGTGTATGTGTGTACCGTATCTTCATTATCCATTTGTCTATCAATGGACACTTAGGTTGTCTCCATATCTTGGCTGTTGTAAATTCTACAGTAAACATAGGGGTGCATATAGCATTTCAAACTAGTGTTTCCATTTTTGGGGGGAATTACGGAGTGATACGGTTTTTCTATTTTTAAATGTTTTTTTTCTATTCCATTCTATTCCAGAATATGTGTTTTTCTATTCCATCATGTTTTCCACAGTGACTATACCAATTTACATTTCCACTGGGGAATGCACTAGGGCCTCTTTTTCTGTGCATCTTTGCCAACACTTAATATTTTTTGTGTTTTTGATAGTAGCTATTCTGACAGTTGTAAGGTTCTATATCCTTGTGGTTTTGATTTGCATTTCCCTGATGGTTAGTGATATTGAGCATCTTTTAATGTATCTGTTGGCCGTCTGTATGTCTTCTTTGGATAGATGTCTATTCAGGTCCTCTCCCCATTTTTTGGTCATATTATTTGGGATTTTTTTAGTGTTATATAAGTTTTTATATTATCACTATTAACCCTTTATCAATACGCCGTATGCAAATCTCTTCTCCCATTTGGTAGATTGCCCTTGTGTTTTGTTGATGGTTTCCTTTGCCATGTGAGTTTGTTTATTTTGGTGTAGCCCCAATAGTTTATTTTTGCTTTTGTTTCCCTTTCCTGAGGAGACATGTCTAGAAAAATGTTGCTAAGTCTAATGACAAAGAGATTACTGCCTAGATTTTCTTCTAATTTTATGGTTTCAGGTCTCACATTTAGGTCTTTAATGCATTTTGAGTGTATTTTTGTGTATGGTGTAAGAGTGTGGTACAGTTTCATTCTTTTGCATATAGCTGTCTAATTTTCTCAATACCAGTTGTTGAGGAGACTATCTTTTTCCCCGTTGCCTAGTCTTGTCTCCATTGTCATAGATTAATTGACCGTGTCAGCATGGGTTTATTTCTGAGCTCTCTATTCTGTGTCTGTTTATGTGCCACTACCATACTATTTTGATTACTGTAGCTTTGTAGTATATCTTGAAATCTGGAATTGTAGTATGTCCAGCTTTGTTCTTCTTTCTCAAGACTGCTTTGGATATCCAGGGTCTTTTATGATTCCATACAAATTTTAGTATCATTTGTTCTAGTTCTGTGAAAAATGCTGTTGGTGTTTTGACTGGGATTGTATTAAATCTGTAGATTGCTTTGTGTATAGGATGTACATTTTAACAATACTCTTCTAACCCAAAAGTATGGGATATGTTTCATTTGTGTTGTCTTCAATTTCTTTCATTGTTTTATAGTTTTCACTGTACAGATCTTTCACTTCCTTGGTTAAGTTTATTGTTAGGTATTTTGTTCTTTTTGGTTCAATTGTAAATGGAACTGTTTTAATTTCTCTTTCTGCTACTTTTTTATTAGTGTATAAAAACAACAGATTTCTGTATATTTAATTTTGTAAACTACAACTTTACTGAACTTGTTTATTCTAATTTTTGGTGGAGTCTTCAGGTTTTTTTTTTTTTTTTATGTCTAGTGCCATGTCATCTGTAAATAATGACAGTTTTACTTCTTACCAGTTTGGATGCCCTTTATTTCTTTTTCTTGTTTGTTTACTAGAACTTCCTAGGCTAGGACCTTCCAGTACTATGTTGATTAAAAGTGGTGAGAACAGACACTTTTGTCTTGTTCCTGATCTTGGAAGAAAAGCTCTCAGGTTTTCACTATTATGATGTTAGCTGTGGGGTTTTCATATATGACCTTAATTATCCTGAGGTATGTTCTCTCTAAACCCACTTTGTTGAGAGAGTTTTTATTATGAACAGCTGTTGAATTTTGTCCAGTACTTTTTCTGGATCTATTGAGATGATCATCTTACTTTTATCCTTCATTTTGCTAATGTGGTATGTCACATTAAGTTGATTTGTGGATATTGAACCATCCTTCATACCCAGAAGAAATCCCATATGATTGTGGTGAATGATCCTTTTCATATATTTTTGAATGCAGTTTGGTAAAATTTTGTTTGAGGATTTTTGCTAGTATTTGTTTGACTTCATCAGGAATATTGACCTGTAGTTTTCTTTTCTTTTCTTTTTTCTTTTCTTTTCTTTTTTTTTTTTTTTTTTTTTTTTTTTGTAGTATCTTTGTCTGGTTTTAGTATCAGGATACTGCTGGCTTCATAGAATGAATTTGGAAGTTTTCCTTCCTCTTCTGTTTTTGGAACGGTTTGAGAATAAGTATTAATTCTTTAAATCTTTGGTAGAATTCACCTGGTGAATCCATCTTGTCCAGGATTTTGTTTGTTCAGAGTGTTTTAAGTTAATGATTCAATTTTATTACTAGTAATTGCTTGTTCAGATTTTCTATTTTTCCTGACTCAGTGTTGGAAGATTGTGTTTCCAGGAGTTTATCCATTTCTTTTCAGTTGTTTGTCCAGTTTGTTGATAGTTTTTCATAGTAGTCTCTTAAAATCTTTTTTGTCTTTGAGTGATACCAGTTGTTATTTCTCCTCTTTCATTTCTGACTTTTTTGGGGGCCTCTCTCCTTTTTTTCTCTTTATGAGTCTGGCCAGAGGTGTATCAATTTTGTTTGTCCCTTCAGACAACCAGTTCTTTATTTCATTAATCTTTTCTATTGTTATTTGGTCTCTATTTCGTTTATTTTGGTCTATTTCGTTTATTTCTGCTCTGATCTTTATTACTTTCTGCCTTCTAGTAACTGTGGACTTTGTTCTTCTTCTGGTTCCTGTAGGTATATTGTTAGATTGTTTATTTGAAATTTTTCTTGGGGCTCCTGGGTGGCTCAGTTGGTTAAGCCTCCGACTTGAGTTCAGGTCATCATCTTGCAGTCTGTGAGTTCAAGCCCTGTGTCCAGCTCTGTGCTGACAGCTCAGAGCCTGAAGCCTGCTTCTGATTCTGTGTCTCCCTCACTCTCTACCTCCCCCTGCTTGTGCTTTCTCTCTGTCAAAAATAAACATTAAAAAAAAATTTTTTTTAATTAAAGTTTTTTTCTTGATATAGGCCTGTATTGCATTAAATTTCCCTCTTAAAACTACTTTTGCTGTGTCCCAAAGATTTTGGACCATTGTGTGTTCATTTTCATTTTCTCAGTGTATTTTTTTTAAGTTTCTCTTTGATGTCTTCATTGACCCATTGGTTGTTTAGTGCCATGTTGTTGAGCCTTCACATGTTTGTGTTTTTCCAGTTTTTCTCTTGGGATTGATTTTTAGTTTCATATTGTGGTCAGAAAAGATACTTGGTATGATTATAATCTTAAATTTATTGAGACTTGTTTTGTGGCCTAACGTGATCTATTCTGGAGAATGTTCTACGTGCACTTGAAAAGAATGTGTATTCTGTTGTTTTGGGTGGAACGTTCTATATATGTCTGTGTTAAGTCCATCTGGTCTAATGTGTCTTTCAGAAACACCATTTCCTTATTGATTCTCTGCCTGGATGACCTATCCATTGATGTAAGTAGGGTGTTAAAGTTTCTGACTATTATTGTATTACTGTCAGTTTCTCCCTTCTTGTCTGCTAACTAATGTTTGCTTTATTTATTTAGGTGCTCCAATGTCAGATGCATAGATATTTATAATTGTTACATTCTCTTGTTGGGTTGATCCCTTTATAGTTACATAATGCTCTTCTTTGTCTCTTATTACAGTCTGTGTTAAAGTCTGTTTCATCTGATAAGTATTGGTGCTCCCAGGTTTTGTTTTTTTTTTCCATAATTGAGTTTTTACTGTTTGTTCTGGGGATCAGAACAGACATTTCAATTTGTACACACTTCTAGACATATGTACCGAACAATTTGAAAAATCATGTAGTTGTGATTTCTTTTTCTAAAGGTTATTTCAGTGACCTTTCAGCTTAAAATTTGGAGGCAAATTTTTCTTAACAGCAATATATTCAAATGTTGATATGCTGTTACATTGTTAAGTCCCATTATTTCACAATTTAATATTATATACATTACATACTCAAATTTTCAGTCTGGCACAGCACATTAGCAAAGTTACTAGGAAAACTGGACCAAATCCAAGATGTTACAGAGGGCACAAAATTCTGACAGGGTGAGGCAAGATCAAGGAGTGGTCTTCTTTAGGAATCAATTCTGTCAAAAACAACATTGGAATAGAAGTAATTTAAAATGTTCAAGACCTAGTAAACTCATGACTGACTCCAAATTGCCATTTAGTATGCTTGGCATTATAGGATATAAAAACTACCCCATCTATGGAATGTTAAACTGACACCCAAGATAATCAAAGCATCCCATATTCAATATCCCACTATTTTCTGGTTGTACCAAAAAATAAAAATTAACAACTAGCAAATGATTTCACCTTTTTAAAACAGCATTTACACTTCCTAAAAATGTTTGTTTGTGGAGCTACTAAAGAACTTGCATTCACAAAACAGTTAATAAAAATATTCCTCTGGATTGTATACGTAGGGAGACAGGGGCCACTACTAATAAGACATGGTATATGATATTAATCAGACTTGGCTTCTTTCTCTCCTGCTTCATCAGAGGCTAGACTCCCCTCATTTTCAGTTTTTCCATTTTCTGTAGGTAAGTTTCCTTTTGTTTCTTGGTTAGCCACTTTAGCCTGTTTTCCCTTTGCTTTCCTTTTCCCCTTTACTTTTTTTTTGTCTGAAGATTTATCCTTTTCTTCCTCCTTTTTTGGCTTCTTTTCCACTTTTGTGGGTGCAGGTTTGGCTGACAGCCTCACCAGTTTCCTCTTGGGCTACTCCTTTGCCATCCCCTCAGTGGAGCTGACCTTCCTCTTGGGCATTGTGGCAGTAGGGTAGGTGCATGCTGGATGCCTGCAGGTCACAGAGTGCTGAGAGCCTTTACAAAGTCGGGCTGCCTGGTTGCAGCCACTCCTCCCACACCCGAGCTGCTCCGACATACCCCAGATTTTTTTGCTTTAGTTTGCATGGAATATCGTTTTTCAGTCCTTCACTTCAATCTGAAGTGAGTCTCTTATAGGCAGCATATAGGTAGGTCTTGTTTTTTTAATCTATTCTTCACCCTATGTCGTTAGATTGGAACATTTAGACCACTCACGTTTAAAGTAATCCTTGAGGGGCGCCTGGGTGGCGCAGTTGGTTAAGCGTCCGACTTCAGCCAGGTCACGATCTCGCGGTCTGTGAGTTCGAGCCCCGCGTCAGGCTCTGGGCTGATGGCTCAGAGCCTGGAGCCTGTTTCCAATTCTGTGTCTCCCTCTCTCTCTGCCCCTCCCCTGTTCATGCTCTGTCTCTCTCTGTCCCAAAAATAAATAAATAAACGTTGAAAAAAAAAAAAAAATTTAAAGTAATCCTTGATAGGGGTACCTGGGTGGCTCAGTTAGTTGCGCTTCTTCTGACTCTTGATTTCTGCTCAGGTCATGATCTTGAGCCCCTCGTTGGGCCCTGCCCTGAGCATGGAGCCTTACATTTCAGCACTTTGTATATATCATGCCAGTCCCTTCTGGCCTGCAAAGTTGCTGCTTTTAAAATTCTTTATCTTTGATCTTTGATGATATTTAAAAAAAATTTTTTTTCAACGTTTATTTATTTTTGGGACAGAGAGAGACAGAGCATGAATGGGGGAGGGGCAGAGAGAGAGGGAGACACAGAATCGGAAACAGGCTCCAGGTTGTGAGCCATCAGCCCAGAGCCTGACGCGGGGCTCGAACTCACGGACCGCGAGATCGTGACCTGGCTGAAGTCGGACGCTTAACCGACTGCGCCACCCAGGCGCCCCGATGTTTGATGATATTTTAATGTATGTCATGTTGTGGACCTCCTTTGGTCCATCTTGTTTGGGACTCTGGTTGCTTTCTGTACCTGGATGTCTGTTTCCTTCCCCAGGTTAGGGAAGTTTTCAGCTATTATTTTTGTCAAATAAGTTTTCTGCCCCTTTCTCTCCTTTCTTTCTGGGACCTCTGAAATGTGAATGTATGTTTGCTTGATATTGTCCAAGAGATCCCGTAGCCTACCCTCATTTTGTAAAATTCTTCCTCTTCCTCCTCTTCTTCCTCCTCCTCCTCGTCCTCCTTTTTTATTGCTGTTCAGTTTAGGTCCTTTCTATTATCTTGTCTTCCAGTTTGCTGATTCATTCTTTTGCATCTTCTAATCTGTTGATTCCCTCTAGTGTATTTTTTATTTCAGTTGTTGTATTCTTTTTTTTAAGTTTACTTATTTATTTAGAAAGAGAGAGAGGAGAGAGAATCCCAACCCGGGTACATGCTGTCAGCACAGAGCTCCATGCAGGGCTGGATCCCATGAACCGTGAGATCATGACCTGAGCTGAAATCAAGAGTCAGATGCTTAACCCCAGTTTTTAAGTAATCTCAACACTCAACATGGGGCTCAAGCTTACAACCCCAAGGTCAAGAGTTGCATGCTCTACCAACTGAACTGGCCAGGCACCCCTTGGGTGTGTTTTAATCTATGGCTATTTCTCATATAATTTTTAGGACAATTAGATAAGCAATTTTCATGCTGCTTTCCAGTGCTTTCCAAGTCATGTTTATAGTACAATAAGTAAATATTTGGAATAATAGTATGAAACCTGAAAGAAGCATATAAATGCAAATAATACTTTCTCATATTTGGAGAGGACACCAAATGCACCTTTTTGGTGATTTAAAACCAAAATAGGAAATAAGATTTAAATATATAAAATAAGCCAATTGCATTACTGATTTTGTCCTAAAAAGGATCACTTATCATACTATATATGTGACATTGTTATATCATTATATCTCCTTCCATCTAAGATACTTAAAAGTCGTTCCATAAGATTCCTAGTTTTGTAGTTCTTAACAAATCTGAGTATGTGGAAAATTCGTTGGGGGGAAAATACTGATAGTTCAGGCTCTGAAATCCAAGTGCTTGTACTGTATGTTATCTGATCTTGGTTAACCTTTGTAACCTTCCCAGGCCCCAGTTTTCTCATCCGTGAAATGAATACAGTAAGATTTTCTACCTCAGAGTGTAGTCATGAGAATTAAATGGGATAATGTTTTTAAAATACTTAGCACAATACTGAGTAGTTCATTTGGTTACAGATACATTTTATAAATATTGTGTAAGTATTCTTCACATTCTTGAATCCTATCCATTCTTGAATTCCATAGAATAAGGACCAAATTCTGTAGTCTCTCTGTTATAGAGAGTTTGTTTCTGTTAGGTTTTTTTATTTCACATTTTGCTGTTTATCTTTTCATACCTTCTCCCCACACTTTCAGGTCTTTGAACTTGTTTCTCCTTCCTAGAAGTTTTAAGTACAATGAAAATAACCATCCTCTTCACTTAAGAGTACGGGACTAAGAGTCATTTTTTGTGTGTGTGATACTTCTTTCAAAACCACTCCTCCTTCCCAACCCTCAATTTCCATAGCATTCTCTCTTGTTTCAAATATATTACTTATCTTTATGGTGTGGTAATTATTTTACTGCACAGCTGTTTTCCACACTGGGTTTTCCTTGCTGAATAAATGATTGTTTCATGATAAAAATGAATAGGAAATCACACAGCTGAGCTAGCTAGAACTTTGTGTAAAGTAAAAGCATATATGCTCTGATCCTAAAAGTGCACAGTCTGTAGGACATCTGTGTTGATTGTGTAGAGCAGTTTATGCTTACTTGTTGTTTTTCAACTTTCTTTGGAGAAAAAATTATCCCAGTTGAATAACTCCTCATTTGGATATTAAGATATGAGAAATTATGTCTAAGGTGGGCACAATTTTATCTCTCCTTAGACTATACTGCATGCTGCCACTTAACTAGCGAACTATTCTTGTTCTGCTTAGCAAGGTTTTCAGATATAACATGTAGGAGAAAGAATCTTATGTGGATATACATATGCATACTTGCAGTTTGCAATGTGGGAATAACCCATACTTTCCTTTTGGAGAGGAAATACCAACATTTCAGCTATCAGCAGCATGACTGGTATGATGTTTGCTGTTATTTTGGAAAACGGTTGAATTCAGAGAGGAAAAAGTAAACCTCATTAAAGGAAGAAAACTTTTTCTTCATTACGAGAAGAAAGTATATCTTCCACCAGAAGCAGCAGAAATTAAGTATGGTTCTAAGGACCTGCCACCTTTTTGGGATATGTAGGTAGCATAATCCTTTCTTATTTTTGGACTTTATTGACAGGCTGGGAAAGATTCTAACTTAAGAGTAGGAGTTGTCCTATATGGTTAGAAAAAAATTTTTAATATTTTTAATGCTTATTATTTTTGAGAGGAAGAGAGACAGAGCATGATCAGGGGGAGGGGCAGAGAGAAAGGAAGACACAGAATCCAAAGCAGACTTGAGGCTTATGGGTGTCAGCACAGAGCCCGACGTGGGGCTCAAACTCATGAACTGTGAGATCATGACCTGAGCTGAAGTCGGGTGCTTAACTGGCTGAGCCACCCAGGTGCCCTGCTTAGAAATTTTTAAGTTTGTATTGGTGAAAATTGTCTGATAGCTTTCACTTACTCAGATTGTAGTACACACATTCATTTTTGCCTACCTCTCCTATAATCCTAGATACAAAAAAAATTGCTAGGCATACCAAACTCTAACATTAATTGAGAACAATTGGAAGCTTTTCATTGTAAAACCAGTAAGGCAGAAATACAGTGATAGAAGACCAGAACCAGAAAAACACACACTTTTCCTTAATACTCATGTTGTCTGAAATACAGCAAAATGGACTTTATAGGCATTGATTGATACAGGGAGGGAGGCTAGAAGTTTTGGAGAAGAGCAGGCATAGTAAAACATGGATTCTGTGGTTTAATCACCTATGTTTACATCTCAATTCATTATTTACTATGTTACTTGGGAAAATTACTTAAATTCCTTCTACTTCAATTCCTCACCTATAATATTCTTGGAACAGTGACTGACACAGTAAGCAATAAAATATTATTCCAGGCAAGGAATAGTAAATAAAAAGTTTTTCAGTAGTCCTTAATTATGTAAGATACATGAAATTCCATTATAGTCTTTATTTAGAATGCTGTATTTGGTGTTTTATTTCAAACTTAAAAATGTTTAAAAGGATTTTTTAGGTTCTCTTATGATATACAGTCCCTCTTACCCTGTTTTTCCCATGAGATCTTAAAAGGTTTCAGCCACAATTTCTCCTTCCACAGTGTTTTTCAGGAACATAACTCTGAGATGGGGAAGTAATGATGAACCTAACAGCAAAAGTAGATGTACAGAGCAAGTAAGTTCCCTAACTAATGGAGTAACTGGCTGCTTCTCTTAGGTGTTAGAGTTGGGGACACAGTGATGAACAAAACAAACATAACTTGCACACTCACAGAGCTAACTAACATCTACTAGCTTTTACTTGGACTGAGTACTTAACCTTTTTGATCCTATAAAATGTAGATGATACCTACCTCATAGAATTGTTTGGATGGGTTTAAATGAGATAGTATTAAGAGAATGGGACAAGGTACTGGGACACGGTAAGTACTGAAATGTTAATTCCGGGGCCCCTGGGGGGCTCAGTCAGTTAAGCATCTAACTTTGGCTCAGGTTAGGATCTCGCAGTTCATGTGTTCGGGCCCTGGGTTGGGCTCTCTGCTGACAGCTCAGAGCCTGGAGCCTGGTTCAGATTCTGTGTCTCCCTGTCTCTCTGCCTCTCCCTCACATGCTCTCTCTCTCAAAAATAAAAAAAAAAATTTTTTTAAAGTTTTTTTAATGGGTACTATTGCAGTTGCACAACAAACAACTACTGGTATGGGAAGAATATAGTGGAGCATGCCTTAAAACTTCTGTAATAGTCTTGTAATGAATTGTACTTGGAGTTTTTGATAATTTATAGTTTGGGAAGCTATAAAACTTGGTATTTATATATGTAAGTGGAAATATGTAAGTGGAAAATAATGGGTATTAAGTATTTAAAAATGTTTATCCTTTCCATAAAAATGGTTTCACAACTTTTTCTAAAACTTAATAGCTTCGGTTGGTTTCAAATGCTTTATAGATATCAACTCATTTAATATTCTTATGAATTCTGTGAAATAGTCGCTGCGATTTTTTATACTTTATAAATAAGGAAACTGAGGCAGAGAGATTAAGCATCTTGCCCAAAGCCACACTGGCTCTAAGTAGTAGTACTTGGATGCAGCTCCTAGAATCTGGTTTCAGAGTCCATGCCCTTTACCAGTATTTTATGCTGCCTCTAAAAGAAAAGAGTTTTTAAACATTGCCCCAGTATGCTCATTCTAAATACATCTCTCTTGCTCATTTATTCAGTGAGACATTTGTATTTTATATTCTTTTAAAAAGCTGTCATGGATGCACTGGTAGAAGATGATATCTGCATTCTGAATCATGAAAAAGCACATAGGAGAGATACGGTGACTCCAATCTCAATATATTCAGGAGATGAGTCTGTTGCTTCACATTTTGCCCTTGTCACTGCATATGAAGACATCAAAAAACGACTTAAGGATTCAGAGAAAGAGAACTCTTTCTTAAAGAAAAGAATAAGATTTTTGGAAGAAAAGGTAATTATTATCTTTATTATATTTTATGACTTAATAATTTAAAATACTTGACGTTTTAAATAGTTTTCTATCCTGTCTTCCATGGTTTACTAAATTTCCAAGAATAACTCACTTCTAATCTTAAAACCCTGGGCATACTGCACTTACCATACTTTACATATAATGTACGTGATGAATATTTGTAGAATATTCAACTTGGAATAGCAATAACAAATTCCAATAACAACTTGGAATAGATTTTTATTTTTTCAGATTGCCGTACCTTCATAAACTGTGTTTTATTCAGCATGTTAATATGTGTGCAAAAAATTATATGCCAACAAATGAAATTAAGTGTCAAAGGAGGAAGCTCCTGTAACATTATTCTAATATGTTTAAAAAGGTCTTCACCAGAATTGACATACATCTTCTTTACCTGAACATTCTCTTTTGTTTTTCAACACACAGAGTAATGCTTTCAACTGATAAATTAATGTCATCTGTTTACCTTTTTCATGCAGAAACCTGACACTCCTAAATGTTATAGAATATTTAAGCTTGATAGCTGATCCCATTATAAATCATCACATCTACTTGGTTTTGGATAGTGGAACTCTTCAAAGTTCCACTATAAGTTCCATATAAGTGGAACACTTATATTTTTGTTTTTGAGTTTTAAAGTTTTAACTTAGTTTTATGTTTCTTTGGATTAGATCATTTTATTAGTATTTTATGAACGGCAGCTTCACCAAAGGGAAAGGAAATGGATTCTTAGCTGCCAAGGAAATGAATTATCTTGTTACAAAAACTGTAGGATGGGGCTTGGTAGAGTTTGATTCATCTAGGGGAAGTATGAGAAAGGAAGTCGGTTGTAAAAATCATGATGTCTTTGAATTCCTATGCATTTTCTTTAATGATAATCAAATAAATTTGTGATATACTGGGATAGAGTGAGAAAGGTAACATTTTGGAGTTCATAGTTATGTTTATTTTTAAACTAAGTAGAAAAATGTGATTTGGTATAGTTAACATTGGAGATAGTTCTGTACTTTGTGACCAATAATCCTATTAATTTCTATTCTGGAATAATCTAGTACTAAATGAACTAACACGTTTATTCTCTAAAAAGCCAAGTATACCTTCATTTCTCACTTTTTCTGATGATGGAAATGAAATACTACTGGCTTGGAAAACATCTTCGTACTATAAAAGAATGATGTAGTATTTTAGTATGATGAATTAATATATGCTATAAGACAGAAAACACTGATTAAAAGCATAACATAGAGCACTTTAAAAATACTTACCTGTATTTTTTTTCTTTCTTAATAAAGCTTAATTGTTGGAAGTGAAATGATTTATTTAATTATAGTCCAGGCTTTATCCCTGCATTACAAAAAAAGTAAGGTGTAGAGTCATCAGAAGACTGGCTTCTTTGTGTGTGTGTGTGTGTGTGTGTGTGTGTGTGTGTGTGTGTGTGTATAGAATTCCTTCTTAAGCTTTCTCTTCTAATTTCATTCTCTTAGCTTATAGGAGCTCGATTAGATGAAGAAACAAGTTCTGTGGGACGTGAACAAGTAAATAAGGCCTACCATGCATATCGAGAGGTTTGCATTGATAGAGATAATTTGAAAAGCAAATTGGACAAAATGGTAAGTTGGTTTAAAAAGAATATCTATATATTGGGAATGAGTTTCTTCTTCAGAAAGGTTAAAATTACAAATAAACATTTATATTTATTAAATTAAAAATTGAAAATATACATGCTCAGGGCAAAAATAGCAATTTTTAATAGTACTATTTGTAACTTATTTCTGTGCAAAATAAATACTTTGTATGTAATGATGTTTAGGACTTAAATATGTCTAATGCCACTAACTTATTTTTAAAAATCATGACATAGTAGGATTTGTCAATGTTTTTAAAAATGAAAAGAAAAAAGAAAAAAAAGCCAGTGAATAATATCCTAAGTTTGAAAGACAGAGATTAGCGAAAAACTGGGTTCATTTTCCCACCTCACTTTTTAAAAGGCCTGAATCGGTTTTTTTCATCTACCTGAAAATTAATATATATCAAGCTACAGATTATACCAAATGTAATTTGGCATTTTCCCTACTTAACTAGAATAAAGACAACTCTGAATCTTTGAAAGTATTGAATGAACAGCTACAATCTAAAGAAGTAGAACTTCTCCAGCTAAGGACAGAGGTGGAAACTCAGCAGGGTATGCCACTTATTTGTTACAAATGTTATAATGGAATCAGTACAGTTTTCCATTTATGTGTTATATCCATTACCAGTTTTCTTTATCTGTATGCTAAGGCCTTAACTTATTTTATAATTTTAGGCTTACGTTAATTTCTCTGATCTGCTGTCACAAAATATCAACCCCTTTTAACTTTTCCTTAGATATAAATTGCACTTTTCCTAGAGAAAATTTGATGGTTTTTATTCAGGGCTAGTTTGTGATGAAGTAGATGAAGAAAGGAGTAGAACCCCATCCTTGTCAAAACGTCTTGCCTGCTGGTATGTCCTGGCTTTTCCTTTCTAATGAACTTTTGCCTGCTATTAGACGCCTGTCATGGAGTAGTTACAATTCCTTTTTTTTTTTTTTTTTTTTAATTTCTGAAGGCTGTTAAAATGTGCAGATGCAATGCTGGAGTGAAAAATTAGTTATGGAACAATATGGGTATTGGCCTGTTCCCATAAACATTCTGATGAGCCAAACTGAAGAGTAGGCCTCTGAGGGAGACCTTTTGATAGGAGATTGAGATGAGCTCTCTTATAATAGCTGGTTGGGGATTTTTCCAGGTAGGGAGTCTAAAGCATTTAGTCGAGAGTAAGTCAGTATCCAGTTGTATTGAGTTTCTGCAGTGGAATGTTCATCAGTAAATCATTTTGACATCATGTTCTAGGCCTTATGGTCAAACTCTCTGGGGGGACTAGATGGAGTGATTAGCTACGTGAGCTTCAGTTTCCTCACTTCATTTACTTTTATCACTGTCTTAACCTTGACTTACATAGGTAGATTATTGACTTGTCTACAATTTGATTAGTGTCGTATATTTTAAAGTTCCAGACTTACAAACTTGTACTTTAATGTAAATAGAAAATCAGGGACAGGGATGATTAATACATTCTAAAACAAGATTGGCAGGTTTTATATTCTCATTAGCATAGATCTTTGAACGTAATTATTGTTTTTTAAAAACTTGTGCATGTTTTATATTAGTTTTTGCATTATGTACATTTTACTATGGAATTGCAACAAATGTAGAAGGCAGAAATAACAATTTTAACGTCTATCCTTTTTTTAGTGATAAGGAATTTAAATCCACCTTCATCAAACTGGGAGGTGGAAAAGTTGAGCTGTGACCTGAAGATCCATGGTTTGGAACAAGAGCTGGAACTGATGAGGAAAGAATGTAGTGATCTCAAAATACAGCTACAGAAAGCCAAACAAATGGTACTACAGAATTATTAAGTTGAGAAGTTCAGTATTCAGTACTGTGTACTATTTGTAGGATTTGTAACTAAGGATTAACTTGTAGAGTTAACTTATATTGTTGCTACTTAGAGAGTTACAGTCTTTGAAAAATTCACCTTTATCTTCCATTTTAGCCATTTTTTTTTAATTTTTTTTTTTTTCAACGTTTATTTATTTTTGGGACAGAGAGAGACAGAGCATGAACGGGGGAGGGGCAGAGAGAGAGGGAGACACAGAATCGGAAACAGGCTCCAGGCTCTGAGCCATCAGCCCAGAGCCTGACGCGGGGCTCGAACTCACGGACCGCGAGATCGTGACCTGGCTGAAGTCGGACGCTCAACCGACTGCGCCACCCAGGCGCCCCCCATTTTAGCCATTTTGTGTAAAATTTGATATACTGTATACTTCTAGCATAATCCCAGAATTTATAATTTTGTTTTAAAAAGCTCACTTAAAAAAACCTTAGTTTATTAATTTATTAAAGCTATTCTTTTAAACTCCTTTCCTTCAGTTTCCTTAAGTCATTTTTTTCTGTAAAGCTTAAAGAGAACTCAAGTTTTAAGTTTATCGTTTTGTTTAATAATTTGATTAATGTAGACACTACAAGATACAACTTAATTTTTAGGATTCTTTTTTAAGAAGGAAAAACTTGTCAATCTACTAATTTTTAGAAGTTTAATACTTTTGGGACTTTAATTTTTAGCAAATAGCTGAGGTTGTAAGAATTGGGAAAAAGCAAAAACGAAAAGCCCTGCTGAGCTGCTAAAGTACGGTTAGCCTAAAGTTATCCACTAAAACACAAGTTGCCTCTCAGGTCCTCACCTAATCTGTTTACCAGAACTTTACATTGGGTTCTAACAAACTTGATTAGAAGGTTAGATGTCATGACAGATAGTACTGAATAGAAAAAGAAGAAATAATAAGAGTGTGAGAGCACGTGCACCATATGCAAAATAGTTGTTACAAATAATAGCCAAACTATGGAAAGAGCCCAAATGTCCATCAACTGATGAATGATAAAGAAGAGGTGGTATATATACACAATGGAATATTACTCAGCCATCAAAAAGAATGAAATCTTGCCATTTGCGATGACATGAATGGAGATAGAGTGTATTATGCTAAGCCAAGTCAGAGAAAGACAAATACAGTATCATATGATTTCACTTGTATGGAATTTAAGAAATAAAAGATGAATGTGGTGGTGGGGTGGGGAAGAGAGGGAAACAAACCATAAGAGTCTTTTAAGTATAGAGGACAGGTTGAGGGCTGATGGAGGGTAACAGGTCAGCTAGATGGATTATAGTTATTAAGGACGGCACTTTTATGAAGGGCACTGAGTGTTGTATGTAAGCGGTGAACTACTAAATTCGGCTTCTGAAACCAATATTGCACTGTGTGTTAACAATTTAAATAAAAATTTGGGGAAAAAAATCTTAAAAAAATAATTGTTACAGAAATTGTAAAGGTTAGTAGTCTAGAGTCAAACAACCATATATACATTTATGTATTTTAAATAAGTTAACCAGTTAGATAATTATTTCTCATCTTAACCATTTTGCCCATCAGAGCATTCTAACTCCATTGAGGAGCTGTGTCACCTACCCCTGGTTCCTCTTGGGATGCCAGTAACTGATAAGGGAACTACTTCCCATACTTCCTGACTGCCAGCCAGCATGCTTCCCCTGAATCCCAGCTGTCCTTAAATGGAACTGATAGTTCTCTCTTCTGTAATGTAGTCTTTATTGAATGTGACCACCACTTGAGGATGAGCCAGGCATTAAGAATAATACAGCATTCCACCTTGGCCTTGGCCAAATGAATTCCTCTGAACTGGACAATGAGAACTTGCTTTCAAGCCCCCAGGCCTGAGAAAGGGGAAATACCACAGAAATTAATGTCAGTTCCTGTTGAGCAAAATGCTTTTTTTCCTACTTGACATCTGAAGTTAACCACTGCCATACCTTTGAACCTGTGATTACATACTGTAATTTCTTCAAAGGCTTCAAGCATCCTGTCCTACAAGCTTAGGTGCCATAGCCCCTGAAAAGCTAGCTAGATGGCTGCCTGACTGCTATGGTTGCTTGTTTATTTATATATGTTTTTTAATTTTATGTTTTAAAAATTTTTAATTTCAGTATAGTTAAGATACAATGTTATATTAGTTTTAAGTGTACAATACAGTGATTCAGCAATGCTATACCTTACTAAGTACTCATCATGATAAGTGTACTCTTAATTCTCTTCACATATTTAACTCATCCCTACCCCTTTTGATAATCGTCTATTTGTTCTCTATGGTTAAGAGTCTGTTTTTGGTTTGTCTCTTTTTTTCTTTGTTTATTGGTTTTTAAATTCTACCGTGAGTGAAATCATATATTTGTCTTTCTCTGACTGGGTTATTTCGCTCTGCATCATACTCTCTAGATCCATCTATGTTGTTGCAGAAGGCAAGATTCTCTTTTATGACTGAGTGATAGTCCATTTTATGCATGCACACACACACACACACACACACACACACACACATCCTCTATCCATATATTGATGTACACTGGGGCAGCTTCCATATCTTGGTTATTGTAAATAATGCTGCAATAGACATAGGGGTGCACATATCCCTTCCAATTAGTGTTTTCATATTCTTTGGGTAAATACCTAATAGAGAAATTACAGAATCATATGGCAATTCTATTTTTAATTTTTTGAGGAACCTCCATAGTGTTTTCAAAGTGGCTACACCAGTTTGCATCCCACCAGCACACATGAGGGTTCCTTTTTCTCCACATCCTTGTCAACACTTGTTTTTTATTTTAGCCATTCTGACAGGTGTGAGGTGATACCTTATGGTTTTGATTTGCATTTCCAGATGATGAGTGATGTTGAGTATCTTTTCATGTCTGTTGGTCATCTGGATGTCTTTGGAGAAATGTCTGTTAATACCTTTTGCCCGTTTTTAATTGGATTATTCCTTCTCATGTTCATGTGATGTATCATGTTGATTGGAGAATATTGAACCACACTTGCATCCTAGGAATAAAATCTAGTTGGTCATGGTGAATGATTTTTTTAATGTATAGTAGGATTCCTTTTGCTAGTGTTTTGTTAAGGATTTTTGCAGTTGTGTTCATCAGCAGTATTGGCCTGTACTTCCCTTTTTTGTGTAGTGTCTATCTGGTTTTGGTATCAGGGTAATGTTGGCCTCATAGAATGAATTTGGAAGCTTTCTTACTCTTATTTTTTGGATTAGTTTGAGAGAAATAGGTATTAATTCTTCTTTAAATGTATAATAGAATTCGCCTCTGAAGCCATCCGGTCCTGGACTTGTGTTTGTTGGGAACTTTTTGATTAATTATTCAATTTCATGGCTGGTAATTGGTCTGTTCAAATTTTCTTTTTCTCCTGATTTCAATTTTGGGAGGTTGTATGTTTCTAGTAATTTCTCCCATTTTTTCTAGGTTTTCTAGTTTGTTGGCATATTATTTTTCATAATCTCTTACAATCCTGTGTATTTCTGTGGTGTCAGTTATTTCTCCTGTTTTATGTCTGATTTTGAGTCTTTTTTGTTTTTTGTTTTTTTTGGTGAATCTTGCTGAAGGTTTATCAATTTTGTTGGTCTTTTCGAAGTACCAGCTCCTGGTTTTCTTGATCTGCTCTGTTGTGTTTTTAGTTTCTAATTAATTTGTTTCTGCTCTAATCTTTAATATTTCCTTCCATCTACTGGTTTGGGGTTTTGTTCTCCTTTTCAACTCTCAGGTATCAGGTTAGGTTGTTTGAGATTTTTCTTGCATTATCAGGTAGACCTGTATTGCTATAAATTTCCTTATTAATACAATAGCTTTTGCTGAATCCAAAAGAATTTGGGCTGTTGTATTTTCATTTCCATTTGTCTTCATGTATTTTTGGCTGCTTCTTTGATTTCTTAGTTGAACCACTGATTGCTTAGTAGCATGTTATTTAACCTCCATGTATTTTGTTTTTTGCAGATTTTCTCTTGTGGTTGATTTGTAGTTTCATAGTACTGTGGTTGGAAAAGATGCATGCTGTGTCTTCAGTCTTTATGAATTTGTTGCACTTATTCTGTTGCCTGATATGAGATTCTGGAGAATGTTCCATGTGCACTTGACAGGAATTGTGTATTTTGCTGTTTTAGGGTGGAATGTTCTGAATATATCGGCTAGATCCATCTGATCCATTGTGTCATTCAAAGCCACTGTTTCCTTGCTGATTTGCTGTTTGGATGTTTTATCCATTGATATAAGTGGAATGTTAAAGTTCCCTACTATTGTATTACTATTGATTACTTCCTTTATGTTTGTTGTTATTTGCTATATGTATTTGGGTGCTTCCATGTTGAGTGCATAAATATTTACAATTCTTATTGTAATTGTTCCATTCCTGTTCTTTTTTAAAAAAATTTTTTATGTCTATTTATTTTGAGAGAGATCCAGACAGTGTGAACAGGAGAGGGGAGGAGAGAGAGAGAAAGAGAGAAAATCCCAAGCAGGCTCTGCACCATGAGTGCAGAGCCCAACACGGGCTCGAACCCATGAAACAGTGAGATAGTGACCTGAGCTGAAACTGGGAGTCCGATGCTTAACCGACTGAGCCACCCAGGCACCCCATGTCTTTGTTTAAAAGTCTATTTTATCCCATGAAAGTATTGCCAACCTGGCTTTTTTTTTTTCCCTGCCACCATTTGCATGACAAATGCTTTTCCATCCCTTTACTTTCAATCTGCATTTGTCTTTAGTTCTGTAATGAGTCTCTTGTAGGCAGCATATAGATGGATCTTTTCCTTTTTTATCCATTCCATCACCTAATGTCTTTTGATTGTACCATTCAGTCCATTTATATTCAAAGTAATTATTGATAGGTATGTACTTATTGCCATTTTATTACTTGTTTACGGTTGTTTTTATAGTTCTACTCTGTTACTTTCTTCTCTTGCACTCTCCTGGTTTGCTGACTTTCTGTAGTGATATACTTGGATTCCTTTCTCTTTACATTTTGCATATCTATTAGTGGGTTTTGAGATTTGTGGTACTATTAGGTTTGCATGTAACATAACATTTTATGCAGATAGCAGTCTATATTAAGTTAGTGGTCACTTGGGTTTCAATCCAGTATTTATTTCTCTCCACCTCATGTTTTAGGTAAATGGTGTCATACTTTACATCATTCTATTTTGTGAATCCCTTGGCTGAGTTTTATAGATACAAATTTTACTGTTTTTGTGCTCCTTTTATTATTCCTACTAATGGTCTTTCCTTTCCACTCAAAGTGTCCCCTTTAACATTTCTTGTAGGGTTGGTTTAGTGGTGATGAATTCCTTTAACCTTTGTTTGGGAAACCATTTATTTCTTCTATTCTGAATGATATCTTTGCTCTGTAGTGTATTCTTGGCTGCAGGGTTTTTTCTTTCAGCACTTTTAATGTATCCTGCTACTCCCTTCTGGCCTGCACACTTTCTGGTGAAAAATCAGCTGGTAGCCACGTGGGATTTCCCGTGTGTGTTTTCTTTTGCTGCATTTAAAATTCTCTGTCACTGCCTTTTGCCATTGTCATATAATGTGTCTTGCTTTGCACCTCTTGGCTAGATTTTATTGGGGGCTTTATGTGCCTCCTGTATCTGGATTTTGGTTTCTTCCCTCAGATGCAGGAAGTTTTCAGCTTCCCAAATTTATTTCTTCAAATAAACTTTCTGTCCCCTTTTCATTCTCTTCTTGTAGCATCCCTGTGATTCAAATGTTATTACACTTGATGGCATCACTGAATTCCCTAAATCTGTTTCATTTATTATTATTATTTTATCTTTCTTCTCTTCAGCTTGATTGCTTTCCATTACTCTGGCCTTCAGTTCGCTCATCCTTTCTTATTTTTCTGGTGCACTGTTTCGTCTAGTACATTTCCAATTTCAGTTACTGAGTTCTTCATCTCTTATGGTTTATATTTTTATGGTTTCTATCTCTTTTGTAAGGGTCTCACTGAGGTCTTCCACTCTTCTCAAGTCTAGTGAGTATCTTTATGACCATTATTGTAAATACTCTACCACGCATATTAATCTCTGTTTTGTTTAGGTCTCTTGCTATGATCTAGGCCTTTTCTTTCTTTTGGGGCATAATCCTCTGTCTCTTAATTTTGTTTGTTTCTATGTCTTGGGGAATTCAGCTATGTCTCCAGCTCTTAAAATAGTGGCATTATAAAGAAGAGGTCCTGTGGTGCCAAGAAGTACAATGTCCCATGTTCACCAGAACCTCACATTTCAGGCGCATCTCCTGTGTGTGCTCCTTCCTGTTTGGGCCAAGCCACTTTTGCCTTCAGTCATCTGCAGTTGCCTTCTTTGCCTCTTGTGGAAGGGTCTGGTCCCTCTGTTAGTGGGCCAGTCTAGGGCCACCTTGGGCTTTGGTCAAGGCAGACCAGGCTTTTCCGAGAGATGCAGTAGCACTGAACTTCAGGGTACTTTCCCTGTATTGTGTCTTAAGAAGCTTTTGTTGGTGGGTAGGCCCTGTAGTTAGACCCGATGTCTACCCCCCAGTCACTGCTCCAGCTGCAGCCAGTCTGGTGTCTGTGTGGTTATTTTCCCATCTCCCCAGGGCAGGAGTCACTTTTGGAGTGGTGCTGGCCCCTCCCAGGGCTGCCTGCACAGTGCCAGGGTTTTACCACTTTGGATGGGTTCTGGCCAAGGGCATATTGAAAGGAGCAGATCCATAGGAGAATGTTGGGGCACGGCATATGGTGTTAGCACAGTTTGAGCGGGAGAGGTCTACGGTGGGAGGGGAGCTGGAGCTGCTTTTGAAAACTGCTTTATGGCTGGTGGGGGTGAGTCCCCAAGAGAGTGTGGGGGGCAGTATATTTAGTGCCAGCAAGGTCTGTGCTGGTCGGTTGTGGGAGGGTACCTGCTGCTGCCCAAAACTATGGAAGCTGGTTGGGTTGGAGAGGGCAGAACTGCGGAAGCGTGGGGCATGCTGTTAGCCAGCCAGGTGGAGAGGGTGCTGCACTGGTCCTGTACGTGTCCGTGTAAATAGGGTGGGGGGCCAGGGAGAGAAGAAGCACCCACCAGCTCCTTTCTTCTTTGAGAAGTCTCCCAGCGATCCCTGCTACTCTAGCACATGCTCTAACATGAGTCAGCTAATCTCTCTCCCATATACCTGAAGCATTTTTCACAGTGCTGCTTCAATACTGTGTCTTCTCGGGGTTCATTATGCTGTCCCTTCAAGGGCGGCGATTCTGATTCGTCTGCCCTCCCCTCCCTCCCAGAGCTGAGCTCATTGATTTGTCAAGTCCCAGGTGTTAAGCCCCACTGATTGTAAGAACTTGAGAAATTAGGCCTCTCTGGTTTTCAAAGCCAAATGTTACAGGGATTCTTTGGGGATTTGTCTTCCCTGTGTGTGTTCCCTATGCCTGGGGTGCCTAGTGTGAGAGTGAGTCTTTTTCTTTCTCCATGCCTGCAATGTTCCTCCCTCCTTCAGATAGACCCATGGGTCCATTTAGCTCCAGATGGCCTCTCTGCTCTTCCTACCTCTTCAGTATGGTCTCTTCTTTACCTTTGCTGTGGAGAGTCTGTTCTGTCATCCCTCAGGTCATTTTGTGGGTTATTTACACTGATGTGGATGTTATCTGCTTGTATGTGGAACAAGGTGAGCTTACGATCCTCCTACTCTGCCATCTTTTTTAGAGGCTTCTTTTAAAAAGATATGCTTGGGGCGCCTGGGTGGCGCAGTCGGTTAAGCGTCCGACTTCAGCCAGGTCACGATCTCGCGGTCCGTGAGTTCGAGCCCCGCGTCGGGCTCTGGGCTGATGGCTCAGAGCCTGGAGCCTGTTTCTGATTCTGTGTCTCCCTCTCTCTCTGCCCCTCCCCCGTTCATGCTCTGTCTCTCTCTGTCCCAAAAATAAATAAACGTTGAAAAAAATTAAAAAAAAAAAAAAAAAAAGATATGCTTGTAAGAAAGGATCTGTACTTTGTAGCTCTGAATTATAATTGTCAGTAAATGGATTTGCCTTGAAAGGAAATTGATAGCTTTTTACATAATGGATATTTCCTTACTGAGTAGAAAACGGTACCATGGCATTATAAAAATGTGGCTCATAATTACGGTATTGCTAATTATTATGTAAAATTAGGAACATCATTTAATTCTTCTGAACTTGTTTTCTGTAAAGTAGACTTTTAAATACTACTGTTTTTTCATGAAGGTTAGATAATATGTAACATGTTTTGCATAGTGCTTAGTATATAGTATATTTAATAAGTGAATGTATTTCAAAAAAACTTAAGGTAATCCAGAAAAGCAATACTCTTAAGGGTGTGTGTGTGTATGTATGAGATAGATCAATTCTTATTAGTTACTCTTTTCCACTAGATGGTGCTAGGGGATAAATTTAGTTTAATTCATCATAAATCATAGAAACATTTAAAAGTAGAAAAACTTTAGAAATCACTTTTCGCTTACTGCTGAAATGGTATCTGAAGGACTAAGAAACTTATGACGTTAAGATGAATTAAAAGGATTTTTTTTTTTTTTTTTTCTAATTTAAGACTTGGTCCTTGACCTTCATAAGAATTTATTTGGCAGGGGGAGGGGAGATTTAAAACTAAAAAAAAAATGGTCACAACTAAGGTAAAGATATCAACCAGGAATAGGAATAGTGGAATGCTTAATGCAAATTTATCAGAGGTTCCAAGTTGAAATCAAAAGTGTGAAATAGCATCCCTATGTTGACATAATGGTGAGGGGTTTTTGTTTTTGTTTTTTACTCAGTTGATTACTGTTTGGTATTAATGAATTCAAGGTTCCAGGGTGAGTTCCACTATGGCCCTTTTAGACTTTTCTATATTCCCCCAATATTCCAGTCATTTATATTTAGAAAAGTTGATCCTTTGGGGCCAGGTGAAGACACTAGAGCCAAAGAAGTTTAGAAAACACTGGATATGTAAAATGGAGTTGGTATAGAGGACTAAAGTACCTAATAAGAACCCATTTAGCTATTCATTATGTGCTATTGTATACCAAAGGTTTTGAGAAGTTCTATAGCATAGGAATTTGTTTAACTTGAACAGTGTTTCCCAATGTTTTGTAGCCATGGGCCCCTGTATATGTGAAACTCCCACATCATAAAGAACTAGTTTGGGAAACAGATCTATACTTCTTAACAATTATAACTTTAAAACTTTATTTTTAAACAAATGACAGGATCCATCTCAGGAAGACAATCTGAATAGCAGTGATCTCCAAAGACTGAGCATTTCAAGGTATGAACATTCTTCAAAATTCAAAAATAACACATTGTATAGGTTACCTAGATTTCTGTTGTGATTTAACTTTAAAAAAGAATGGATACTGTTTGGGTACTGCATGTAATCTCTGATCACAGTGGATTTATAAAAAACATTTAACTGTTCATCAGCAGGTTTGAACTTAAGTAGTAGAAAAGTGCATATTGTGATGCTTTAAACAAAATTTTGAACACTTTTAGATTTTTAGGGAGCTGTGTAGAAAGTATTCTGTAATAAATCCTGGTTTGTACCTGAAGAATTATACATTTCCATATACGGTAACTCTGTCTTAAGGGCAAATTTGGACCACCTTAGTCTTTCGCATAACATGAATTTTAAAAGAACTATCCATTTGGGGTAAAAACAAAAGTAGCTATCAGAGTTCATATGTTACTTTAACCCTTTTTTCTTAAATATGTGACATTTTTACTTGAGTAACAAGTACTGTGTTTTAAATTATCTGATTTTAGCATCTCTTCTCTAGAAGGATACTTTCATCCAATGAAAAATAGTGAGTTGACTTCATTGCTTGATCATTTGGCTTCCAGAGTTTACTGAGTGAAAGCGAATAATGTGAAATGGCTCATACCTGTTCCTATCAAAACCTAATTGAGAGAAATGATCAAGTAGGGCAGAATTTGAGGATTGCAGCCAATCTTCTAGATTCAGGGGTAGGCAAACTTTTTCTTTATAGGGTTAGAGTATTTTAGGCCTTATGGGTTATAACAATTACCGTAACAATTGGAATTAATAAACTCTGCCATTTGAACAGTTATTCAGTTATGCCTTGAAGTTTCATCCAGCTTTATAGCAAGAAGTTTTTCCTTTTTAAACAGTGTGTCTAGTTCAGTATCCATGTAATTTTCTCAAAGTTGTCTTTTTTTTTTTTTTAATCAAAGTTACCTTTTCTCCTGCCAACCTAGGTTTCCTTTTGTTATATTTATCATTTTTTATAAGCCTCTTCAAACCATTTTTGGAAAGAATCAGGGAACAAAAAATATGTTAGAATCAGAGTAGGTCAAAGGGGCTGTGTATAGTGTATTAGAAGTACATGATATAGAAGGAGACTTCTTCCATTCATGGGAGATTTTACATAAATTTTGATCACATCTACTGAGAATAACTTGAAAACTGGTCCCCAGAAATGTCTTTGAAGACCTCATATACCTAACAACATAGTAAAGAATATACCAGGATTTAGAGGAGGATGAAGGTCCAAAGAGGTGAGTCAACCTTTTGAGGCTACCAGGTTATATATATAGAACTGGCTTCAAAGTACACTTTTGAATTCTCTAAACTTCAAGTATTAATTCAGAGTGTCAACTGAGCGAAACAGTTTTTATAAAGAATTACCTTAGCTCTAAAAGTTCTTAGCTCTAAAAGTTACTTGTATGCTAAAAGAACTGTATGATTAAAGCATGTTCTAATGGCTCCCTAGTGCTGAAATTGTATGTACAGCTTTTTACAAGTTGGTTTGCATTTATTTTATGTAAGCAATATGGATTGCCAAACTGATCAGGTTTCCCTCTTCTGGTTTGTTTACCCTTGGAAACTCTGTATCATTCAATTTTATGTTAGCCTCATTCCTAGCTGCATTTTATCTTGTTTTTCCTTTGCCTTACCATGTACATGATATAAACCTATTTCTAGTTTATAGTCAGTCCTATGTTTTATTAATATTTGTAAGTTACCTCATCACTTTTAAGTAGAACAATTCAGATGTAAGTTTATTACATTAGCAAAAAAGTACATACGAATGTTTCCATAAAACCTTTAAGTACAATTTTACATATTTTTAGGGATGATTTTCAGTTATTTGTAAAGCCCCCTTTGTGGGAACACTCTTTTTTCATATTTCCTCCATCATACTGCTAGGCAAATGAGGTACTGTACTATTTCCCTAACATAATTACTGGAGGCCTTTACTGTATACAGCATCTTTTAACAATTACAGTCCTATCAGAAATTTGGCCAGTTTCTTACCAGTGTTCATCTGGTGTTAGCTTTAGGTTGTTGCACTCAGTTCTTAAACAGATCTAGGTATGGGGTAAACTTGAATTGTGAAGTTCTTAAGAAATTGAAGATATAGAGGGGCGCCTGGGTGGCGCAGTCGGTTAAGCGTCCGACTTCAGCCAGGTCACGATCTCGCGGTCCGCGAGTTCGAGCCCCGCGTCGGGCTCTGGGCTGATGGCTCAGAGCCTGGAGCCTGTTTCCGATTCTGTGTTTCCCTCTCTCTCTGCCCCTCCCCCGTTCATGCTCTGTCTCTCTCTGTCCCGAAAATAAATACACGTTGAAAAAAAAAAAAATTAAAAAAATAAAAAAATAAAAAAAAAAGAAATTGAAGATATAGAAAATATAGATTAATGTTTTTCAAATTGTGCCGTGTTCCCTTAGTAATTGTGAAATTTTGTGAGTTAAGTATTTATACAAACACTGAATAAAACAGAACAGAACATACCAGAGTGTGTTACACATAATAAGGGCAATAAGTATGGTTTGTTATAACTTGGTTGTTTGGGTTGCAGAGTAAATTGATTCCTTGCTGTGCTTCACAATCAAAAATGTCTGAAAGAGTTGATTTTGGGGAATCACAGTGGTCAAAATGTAAATTTCTAAGTCTTTAGCTCTTGGGTAAGATTCTCATACTTTGATTTTAGTTCTTCTGGGTGATATAAAAGTAAATTTTCAGAAGCTAAAGAAAAATATGTATGGGTGAAGTAAAAAAGTTGATTTTTCTTATACGAGGAATATTCCTTTTGTATTGAAGAGTTGAATGTATATTGTCAACTAAGAAAACTGGGCTTTTACACAGTTTGTAAGCAGGGCATGTATCTCCTTGCAATGTGGCTAAGCAGGTTTACTTACATTTAAAATTTAGAGGGTTGAGATTTTATACTGGGGCTAAGAAGATTGTGTTGGTAGTGAGTATATTGGAGGTGCTTGGTAAATGTCTAATGAAGAGGATGGTGATTATATTAAAAAATGTTACTCAAAATGGCAGCAGGCAGTCATTAGACTAGATGATTGAAAGATGACTTTGATCAGCAACATGTTAGAGTATGGAGTAAGTTCTCCTGAACCTGTTTCCTCACATGGAAAATGTGGTTACCCAGTTTGCCAAGTTGGTGTGATAAAATGGGAGAAATGCTCAACCATCATTATTTTGTTTCACCTATTTTATTTTTTTAGGGTTCTCATTTGGGATGCTTTAGTGTTGTACCTCAGTGTTCACATAGTTTTATAATTTCTTTATAGGTGAAAAAAAAGTGTGTGTGTGTGTGTGTGTGTGTGTGTGTGTGTGTCTATGTGTCTATGTCATTTAAAGCAAAACTTAACTAACTTCACACTCCTGGTTGGGGGTGTGGGGGGCGAAGTCTGACTATATAATCTCAAAAATAATCTAGATAAAGGACGGTTAGTTGGAACTCTGCTAAAGACTTGTGGATGACAACTTGCCTCTTCCAGTCTCACTTAAGTAATGATTTAAATATTCTGTACAAGTAGAGTTAAAAATAAATTTTTAACACACTTTGAAGACTATAGCACTTTAATATTTACTGTAAAGTGACTGTCATTGCTTTGTTATCCACAAGAGGGAGAGCTTACACTTAGTAATTTAGACTTTTTTTTTTTTTTAATCTGTTTTTAATTCATATGACTTTAAGGGCAAAAAGACTTAGATGTATGTTAAAGTTGGCAACCTAGTTTTTAGTTTAACCTAGTTTATAAGCAGTCTTCATTGAATTGGAAAATGTATATTAGACACTGCTTTAACACTTGTTATAATTATCTATCTTTTATTTTACATGCTTAGCTAGTTTGAATGATTAAATGTGAACGTTATTCTAGGATCCAAACACAGTCTTGGGTATTTGCTTTGCTTTTCTCCAAGTCAGGTACTGATTTACCATCTCATGACAATAATTAAACACTATTTTTAAACTGTATATTCATATCATGACTGTCTGCATGAATTAGCACATGTAGCACTTACACTTACTGCTATGTAATGTGAGTAACTCTTTGGAAAGCATACCGAATGCCCAGAATTGCAACAAGGAACCAACAACCCTTCACACTTAAGACAGGTTCCTATGTGAAACATTCACTGTAGCATACATCTCAGATGTTTACTGGTGAAGTAAAGTGGTTAACTAATTTTTGTGAAGTAATTATTTCACACTTACCAAAAACCTGCAAAAAGCCTGTGATTTTTAATAGACTGCTGTTTGACAAATCACGTTTACAATAGATTAAAACATGCAGATTTTTTCCAAAAGCAGTATAAAGTGTATTCTGCTTCTGTTGAAAGAATTGTGGTTGGTTGGAGTGGAATAGAAAGAAATATCTTGACAAAAAAGGTATGTAACCTTACATTCCATATAATTGTTTTTTAGTAGATCTGTTCCTTCGTAATTAGAATAGGAGATTAGTTGTAGATACCAAGATATTATCCCTTGGTTTAAAGGTTTTTGTTTACAGCTAGATAAAAATTGAAGCATAAAGTAACATTTTCTAATTTGGTACTTGTTATTAAACTTACAACAATGTCTTAAAAAGGCAATAATGGTCATTTGAATACTATGAGATCAGTTCTTATACTTAATATTTTACATATTCTTGTATAGCATAGTAAGAATATGTATTGAAGATTTCAGTTTAGTTGGCAATTAAAAACCTAAGAAAGAAAATCATGAATATCCACATAATGTTTAATGGAAGAATGAAACTTTTACAGATTAGGTTTAAAATAGCTAATTTGTAACTGCTCAGATAATTGACATAAAATACTTTTAATTATGAAAATGAGAGGCATTTGTGAAGTCTTTAAATTCTGGTTCATATAATCCTCTCTCTCTCTAGCTTCTTTTCCCTTACCAGGAAATCATCTGGCTCTTCCTGTCTTGTGCTGTCATGTCACATTGGTTTAGAACCAACAATATGAGACAGCCCAGTCAAACATAAAAGAATGGAATGCATGAAACCTAAATTTTATTTTAATGTGGGTTTGGGGATACACATTTCAATTCACAACGTCAAAACCGAATAATCAAGAGATAAATACAAATTAAAACTCTATACATGAATAAATGTCACTATTTTTCTGTATCAGATTTGCAAATGAAGAAAATACTCCTTATTCTAAAAGTATGATAGTAACACCACTGCACATTATGGGCTATAATAAAAACCTCAATTCTGAGAACTATAAGAAACTTGGTGATAATACTTCTTTTTTGGTAAATACCCTTTTGTTTAATACAGTTCAGTTAATGGCTAGAAACTAGGTCAATATTATTATTGAATAAGATCTTTTCACTTGTTCTAATGCCCTAATTGTATGTCAATTATTTAATGAGGAAGTTTTGTTTAATTTATATCAAAACTAGAGCAGGAATGCTCATTTCTATTTTCAAGTCACTCCTTTCTGTCCGTAAGGAAAATAACCATTAACTTTTTTTTTAAACTTGCATTTCAGCGACAATATGCAAAATGCATACTGGGAACTGAAGAGAGAGATGTCTAATTTACATTTGGTGACTCAAGTACAAGCTGAACTACTAAGAAAACTGAAAACCCCAACTACAGTCAAGAAAGGCAAGTTAATGTTTGCTGGAAACCACTGATTCCAGCCAAACAGCTTGAAGAGCAACTGGCTATCGTTTCTTATCGAAATCTCATCAGATGATTTTGATAAGCCAAAGTATATATAGTATGTTCACAGCCTACCTATTCTCTGCTTTGGCTTCATTCTCATACTGGTCAACTTCACACATAAAGGTGTTGCTGATGTGTTTTTTCTTCCGTACTGTATTCTTTTCCCCTTGTGGCTTTTTTTCTCAGCCAAGTGTTGCTTATGTGTATAAGGCTGAGGTGTTAAGTTTGCTCTAGTTGACCTTTTACCACAACTCCTCCTTATATTTAAAAAAAAAGACATCAAGACATCAAAAGCTATTTTTCATTCCAGTGCCACAGAATATATCAAAGACCTAGCCCTTTAAATTAGTTTTGAAAAAATTAACTTTGATGCATAATTTGTTTTTATTTGGTAAACTTAATTTTTCTTCCCATAAAGGATAGACCGTTTAGAATGGAAACTGTTTGTGATCCCACTATCTCTTTCAATGAAACAAAAAACTTGCATTGATTTGCTTTTCATATTAACTGCTTGGCTGACTAAACTTTTGAGTTTTGGGCCTAACCTAGTAGTTAGTGGCTACTTTACAAAAGCCCTTTGCATATCTCAGAGAAAAATCAGTGCATGTGTGCCTTTTATTACGTAATAGTTTTATTTCTGAAAAGCTGTATAATGTAAATTTGCCCAAAAGTTTATTTTGAAGGAATTGAGATGTGACTTTTCGTAAAAAAAAATAAATAATCACCAGCACCTAAAGTTATATGCACCTTGGACTGGCCCTAAAGAGGGCACAAGAGAAATGTATTTTATAAATCTCCTCAGGAGTGTTAACTAGTAGGGAAAAAGGAAAACTAAAGTCAAAATCCCTTTTAGTTTCTACAGAGTTATTTATGAATCAGGCAAATTAATATCGTGCTCTGCCAGGCTCCAACTTAATTTATGGTTCATTTTACCCTGGAGTTTTCCAATGGCCAGGGTTACCTATGAGGCAACTGTGTGTTGATTGGTAGAGGTAAAATTTCTCTTAAAAGGAACGCAGAATAATTTTACAGGGAGTTTTCAGTGAGGCTGTTTATATAACAAATATGGTCTCCAAAGAATAAGAAAGGAAAAGTGCTCTTTCCACATTTGGAAATGGCTCATTCTTGCGTCCCTTCTGAGCTGGTGAAGGATAAATCTTGTGGTGTATCGAACTGAAAGTTCTCTGGCAGGCTCAAGGCCACAGCTCTTCACTGCAGAACTCCGTGCTTTGATGAGTAGAGACAGACTAGATCATCTTTTTTCCTGACCTCCATATCACCCTTGTCCAGAAGTTGAGCACTGTTACTTCTAGGTCTTCTCCACTCCTTCCCCTCTTCCCAAGAAAAAAGGCAATGAGCTCATTTTATAATATGGTTCAGTTTCTTCTAAAATGATAGATTCAAGCCCGAGTTATAATTGTTAGCATTTTGCCCTAGTAGGTTGAATTGGAAGGGGAGGAAAACCTTAGACTACCATTATGTTGGCTAAGACTAGCTAAATAATCGCTTCAGTTTATTTTCTAAGCCATTACTTGTGTACTAAACTCATTTTTTCTCTTGGCTTATTACTGTGACCACAGCAGAAATGTGTGTTTATAAGAACAGAATTATTTTATAAATTCTATTCAAACTGTTTTATCCTTAAGAGCCTTTGAATGTATATTAAAACTTACTTTGGGCCTCGCCAATTCAAAATATAATCATTGCAGAAAAAATTTATTTTGAAGCACCTATGGAAAAAAGATTTGAATAAGCAAAGGAATATTATATTTAAGAACAGCTTTCTTGGTTTCCATGGACACTTAAACAGTAAGCAGGCTTTCTCTAGTCACAATACAATTCTTCACCTTTATTAATGGTCCTATGATATAGGCAGGACAAGAATACCATGTCCATTTTGCAGACGAGAGAAGTGACACTTGGAAGCACAAAAAGTGGCTGAACCTAAAGTCACAATGTTAGTAAATAAGTGATCCAGGATTAGAACTCGATCATTTGTCATCTGTCTCAAATCATAGTGCCCCAGTGATCATGTTAACTTGGAAATATTTCCAGTTCTAGATTCAGCCAAATTAGGATCACAAATGCCGTGACAACTGACCTTTAGCCTGTGCTTTCTTTTTAGCCTGTGCCCCAATAGGATGCATGGAAGACCTTGGGAAAGACAGCACAAAACTGCACTTGGCGAATTTTACTGCAACATACAAAAGACATTCCCCCCTGTCACCAAATGGCAAAACTCTTTGCCACACCACATCTTCCCCTTTATCAGGAGATATGAAGGTTTTATCAGAGAAAGCAATTCTTCAATCATGGACAGATAATGAGCGATCCATTCTTCATGATGGTACTAACTTTCAGGAACACAACTCTTACGGCAGAAATTCTCTGGAAGATAATTCTTGGGTATTCCCAAGCCCTCCTAAATCAAGTGAGACAGCATTTGGGGAAACTAAAAATAAAACTTTGCCTTTATCCAACCTGCCACCACTGCATTACTTGGATCAACATAATCAAAACTGCCTTTATAAGAACTAATTCTGAAGAGATTTCATGATTTGGTCATGAGGTTACTGTTATCTCCCTCAGTGGCTCTCAAGAAATTACTTAACTGAAAGCAGATTTTGAATAAACTTTTGCAGAGTTCTTCAGTATATACATTTGCACATACTGTTCTCCACATCATGTATCAATTTTCCAGTATGAAAGAGCACCCTCCAGCTCCATGTTCTAAGAATCAGATGTAAGCTACTAATTAATAAATAAACTTACGGTGTTTCAAAGAAACGATTCTACCTTTGATAGTAATTGTAAATAACTGCCTCTCATGTAAAGGATGGAATTAAAATTTTTTAGGACATGGTTTTATATAGCATGTGAAATGCCTAAATATCTGTTCATAAAAATAAGAGGCCATGAGTATGTGAGAAAAATTGTAAGTTGCTTTAATTTGCATAAGAGACAAATGGCAAAGTGAATAAGTTCTATTTGTAGTGACCTTAAAGATGAAAATTATAGTTGAATAATATAGGTTATTCCATCTGCATATGCTATTGTGTTTCAAAGTTTAAGACTCAGTAACATTGTGATTAAAAAATGGTTTCAAGACTTGAAATAACTTGCTCATTGAAACCAACTTTGTCCCATACATCCTTCAAATCCTAACTGAAAAAAGTGATGAAATAGTTGAAAACCTATGTGGTGTGTGAACTATTTAATCCCTCATTATCCAATTAGAAGTAGAAAGAGCATCACACAGGTTGCAGTCTAATCTGTGCCTTCAGTGGTCCATAATAAAAAGCTAAATATGTAACTGGATAAAATCATTTTCTTCAAAGGGTCTATACCTGCTTGTTATGTACAGCGACTTATAAATTGTTAGACTTTGTTTTGAAATGTAAGAGTGACTTTTGATTAACCACATTAAGAATTCTGGTTCTGTAAACCAAATTCTGTGCTGTATTGATATAGTCTGATCACGGAATATCCCCAAACTTTTTGATTCTAAGTGGCCTATCATGTATAAACAAAAATATAACAAGGATGGCTTCACATGGAAATCTGTCTAAATTCTTTCAGGGTGGTGGTATTAACATTGTAATATAATGTATTAGTTGGCTTATACATCTTTTGCCTCAGATAAACTGTTTCATGTAGGAGACCTTTATCCTTTTTGATAGACAGTTTCAAATATTTGAACTCAAAAGAATATCTCAGATCTCTTCTATATTAACTGAATAGCATACATACATAAACAGTGTTCACTGGTCACAGATATTTTTGTCTTTCTATTATCTTACTCACTTATTCAGGCTTGTCTGTGATTAATGGAATTGGTGTCAGATGCTGGAATTTATTCTGACCAATGAACACAGCTGACTCCAGGGAGTACAATCTCCTGCCAAGTAATAGAACAAAACCCAATATGCATAAAACAAATACAAGACTCCAGGCTTTAGCTAAAGGAAGCAACTACCTGTGTAATAACAAAGCAGCAGAAACTATTTCTCATGTGGCTGCATAGGCTGTATATTATATCTCATCTCTAATGTAGCTTACTGGTTTGCCTTTTGTAAAAGCAAGGTTGGAAACTTTCCTTTGTAAAGAAGTCGTATGAGATAATGGCTTGATTAATGTTTTGAATAATGCCAAGAAATTGTTTAATTAAAATAAATTATTTTTGTTTGAAATTGAAGTGAACGTGAAATATTGTCCTTGCCTATATATTCCAAGGTCAGGTACTAATTATCAGTTGTTAATTTGATTCACGTTACAGGCATTTATCTTGTTAAACCAACTTCTTTTGAGTGGAAAAAATGTTCTTCCATCTAAACAACAGGGTAGCTGTCAAACAGGTATGCCAGAAATCCAAGGTTGATGTTCTTTACAGTTTAAAGTGCTAAATAAATGATGGGTAAGACTTGAACCAAAAAATTTACCCAGCCATAAATTTTAAAACCTACACTTTATGATCATCTCCGTTCTATGTAAGATTCAAGGAGAAATGAGAAGGGCCCATCTGTAGTTTGTTATCTACTTAAGATGGAAAATTTTATGTCGACTTCTTTCATACCACTTGAAACTTGCTCCAAAGGGCTTCCCTGGAAAATTTCCTTGATCTTCATATTTTTATGATAACTCAGTTTACATTTACATAGAATGAAGACAGGTAGCAACAAAAAGACACTTACTCCCTCTTCTTCATCTCCTAGGAGCAAAAATAAAATCTGTATCTTCTCTAATAGGAACTGAGGTTCTGCCAAAATGGAACCTAATTCCTACATAGAGCAGGGACATACCTATGGGGAAAATGAGAAAACCAAGTAAGTAGGGAAGAGTTCAAACTTCAAGAACTAAGACTGAATTGTAGGAAAACAGTAATGATCTAATCCAGAAAGGACTTGGGTCAAGGTGGATGTTTAGGGGAAGAAAATCTGTGCATTCTTAACAATAATACCAGCCAGCGATACGAATGAGCAAGCAGAACAACTGAGGCAGCTGTACTTGTGGGCGAAGTAGACCAGTGTGCTGGCTAGGCCTGGATATTCTGAAAGCTGTAATCAATGGTACAGTTCCTGACGGGAACATATTTATATAACCTACTGTCCAGCGCCTATGGGGAAAGTGACATCTACATAAATGAATTTCCCAGATAAAATTGAAGGTGGTTTCTCTGATTCTCATCCAAATTATAAATTAGCCACAGGTTATATATTTCACTAGCTTCCTAAAGTAACTATTTGCTTTTTCTTCATTTGCATCATTTAAAACCAAGAATTAAGGTCCTGTGCTCTAGCAAATGTACAATACCAAAAGACCAACAGAAGAATATAGGCTTGTTTACCCCTATGATATGTGATCTCTAGGTTTCTATATTTGCTTTGCTTTGGTCTGTTCTAGTAATCTTCCTTTTGATCTGTGGCCTGGGAAAATGTGGTTTCTTTGGGTTTCAAGTAAGAGTAAAATAGTTCTTTGAGCGATTGTCTTGAGTAAAGTATAGAATTTGAACATTGGTTCTTCAGGGTCCTATCTGCTTAAAACTAAGTCCTTTAAAAAAATCTCAGCTCTATTTCATGGGACTGGGGCCAAAGTTAAATCTTGTCCTAGTAGGTAGTGCTTTCTATTTGTGATTTTAATGAGAACTATGTAAGTATATATAAATTTTACTTACTTGGAAACTGGTTGCAGTGGCTACAGTGAACGGAGTTCATGGAAGAAAAAAGAGCAACTTTTAATATAAAAGTTCAACCTGGGACCAAATTACTGCACTCAGACAGTTGTTTTAGACTAGCTCCTGAAATCATTAAACTATTTTCAGTAGCCAAACAGGTCAAGGATCATAATAATTCAATTTTAGGAAATTTTCCATCAGATATTAAGTAAAATATGTTTCCAAATAATCCTTTACTACTACTACTAACAATAACCCTGGCACTGTCCTGCATACTCTACTTACCTTCAGTAACCCTCACAATGAGAATTACTTCCCTGGTTGAATAACTAGTAAGTGACATAACCAGGAAGGATTCTGGTTCGTAACTATTCTGCTATACCGCCTCGTTATTAACACCGTTGACAGCTCCTGCTTTCCTTTGGTTACTTCTGGTCTCTGTGATTAGCCACTGGAAGGGAGTAATATCAAGTCTATACAGAACCCTAAGAATCACTGTTAGATTATCACTGTTAGATAACTGTAATAGTGGAAAAGCTTACAAAAAAATCCATAATGACCAGGCAGACCATATCCCAGTTCATTATTTACTCCTCCCATCCCATTTGATAAATTTAACTTTGAAATTTAAAAAAAAAATCTTTATTTCAGATAATATTTCCATCATTTAGGATAAAGCAAACACTTCCTTGAGTCCATTAGTTCAGGTGATAATGATTTCCATGAATATCAGAGCTCTTGAGTATCGCTGAATATTTGCCTACATGCTTGTGGGAAGCTTCTGTAGCCTTTTCTTGGTAGGAATTCCAGTTTTTCTGAATTCTTCCCTTTCCTTCAGGTATTCCATTTTGCATTCTTCATAAAAGGCTGGATCATTATAACTAAAAGAAGGAAATGAATATCTCCTTTTAAAATGAAGTTTCACAAGCATTTAATGTAAGCTTACTTTAAATAATATTCAGACATTTCATCAGGTATAATCTTTCGTAATAGATTTTAAGAAATGGTCATAAATACAGTGTAAACATTAGGTTATCAAACTAGTTCATTTTTGAAAGGCACCATCCCGGGACAGAGCAATGAGAAGCACAGTACCCATCCTCAGAAGGCCATGGTGTTCGGAGCACATGAGTAAAGGCTGTGCAACAAGCATACAAAGTGCTGTGCCAGAGCGCAAAGATGAGGAAAACCTGATGCACGAAGAACTGCAAGTAAATTAGTGTCCTTGCAGCAGATTATGCACATAAGAGAAAGGGCCTGGGATGAAGCCAGACTGGGCAAAGGCCGCATCACGAAGGTCATTTTATGCCATACCAAGAAGTTGAAGTCTATCCTGAAGGCAATGGGCCACTATTAACAGAAGAACTTGAAGATCAGCTTTGTGTCTTCGATCACTCTGACAGCATGTGACAGGCCAAAAGGGGGCAGCAAGGTTAGAGGCAGGATGCCTGTAAGGTAAGTAAACTATTCAACTAATCTAGCCAAGGATGATGAGGGAGGGCCCTAAGCTAAAGGAGGAGCAGTTGTGATGAAAAGGACGAAATGGATCTGGGGGAGATTTAGGAAATAAAATCAACAGGAAATAACCATTTAGAGTTAGGAGACAAGGAAAATTCTAAACTCTAGACACACGATGTAGAAGGAAAAGGAGGTGAGTTCAGTTTTGGATCTGAAGAAAGTAGCAAAGAAATGTCATGACCTAAGGAAGTAACCAAATTCATGGGTCCAAACAGCTTTTGCAGACCTAAGCATGAGAGGAGAACCGGGAGCCCACTTTCTAAAGGATTCAGTTCAAGAAGATAAGGATGAGAAGAAGTAAGAGATGTTGGGGGAACAGTACAGAGCATAAGAGAAGCCAGGTAGAAGAGAATTTTAAGGGGCTTCTGCAGAGGGAGGTCAAGTGAAAGAAAAAGGACTGAAACGCTATTCACTGGATCTGGCTACCATGAATCCACTGGAACCTTTAGGAGAAGCAGTCTCAGTGGAAGGGGGCAGAAGTCAAACAGCAGTTTACTGAAGCATGAATGAAGACGCGGGTAGAAATAAAAGCAACCACTTATGTTTCAAGATGTCGCTACAAGGAGAGGAGAGAGGGCGGTGGTTGGTTACCTTCATTTCGTGGAATGTCAACAGTAAATAAAGCAGAGCACTTTCTTATTCAAAGATGAAGAAACACAGTGTGTTGAAAATTGAGGTCAAGTAAAATCCTTTACTCCATTTAGCAAATGTCATAACCCTCTTTTGTTTCCTTCACTGCTTTTCTCTCTTCTAAAGAGATGCAGCCTCCTCCAACCCCTCCCAGCCCCTTCCCCAGAACAGACTAGAACCTCTTATTTTTTCCTATTTCCAGGGGGTAAAAGGAAGGATATTTAAATAACTAATATTCAGATAACAAAAGCTAACAAATACAATAAAAAAAGGAGCTACCACTGATTGACTCCCCACTATGTGCCAGGCACTGTTGTAGTGAATTTACATACAGTTCCTCACAATCACTGCACTGTCTTCTATGAGGAACCTGCCCAGGGCTGTACCACTAGCTAAGCTCTGGCTGGTCCAGAAGGTCAGCCCCACTGCCCTCTCCACAGCCCGCGCTCCTGCCCCTCTGCTCTAGTGATGCCCATCTGGGAGAGAGGGATAATATGGCAAATTAAGAACAAGTTATTACGACAAACTGAGGTGTAAAAATTCTTTAATATATAAAAAAAGCATTCAACAAATCCAGTCACAAAGAAGTTTAACCAGTTCATCGATCCGTCACGCATCTCTCAGGAGCATGAGGAACAAAACTGGAAGAGAAGTAAGTCGTAGAAGGAACTCTTACCCCTCTGTGATGAAGTGCTTAGTGCAGGTCCTGGCCCCTAAATAAGGGTGTGTTTCCTCGTCTATAAATGCGGGCATTAGTTTAACTTCCCAAGTCTCCTACCTACAGACTTTTTTTTTTAAGTTTATAAATTTTACATTTCTGTGTACATTATTTGCTATCAATGAAAACAGGGGCACCTGGGTGGCTCAGTCCATTAAGCGTCCCATCTGGGCATGACCTCGCAGTTTGGGAGTTCGAACCCCACATCGAGCTCTGAACTGATGGTGCAGAGCCTGCTTGGGATTCTCTGTGCCCCCACCCCCCACATTCTTCCTCTCTCTCAAAATAAATAAACATTAAAAAGAAATAATTGATTCAGATAATCACTACTTTTTATCTAATTCCCTAATAAGGAAGTATCAAACCATGCTGACCTATATGTTTCACAGGCTAGAGGAGCACAGTTAGAGAAGAAAATATAAGGGATAACCAAAACCACGACCTCACAGCTATCAATGAACAATACGAAAGTATTCTGCAATACTGTCTGTGAATAATGTAGATAATGAAATGTGTGGGGAGATACGGCAGAAAGCACTTGCATGCAAAGAACTTGCCAAGTTTTCCTTTAATATTCAACTAAACGTCAGTGAACGTATTTAAGACTTATTTTTAAATCGATTAATCTCAAAAATCAAAATTTACCTTTGTATCCTTCATTTGATGTAGTGCAACTTTCCTAGGAATTAAATTATATTAATCCCCCAAATCACCAGGCCGACAAATCATCTAATTCAGTACATTTTCATTAGAGGAGACAAATATAAACCCATCTGTAATATATTCTATACATCAACTGTTCACGAAAAGGAATATGGTAAGTCATGTGAAAAATCCTGTATTTTTGTTCGCGGATCTCATATGTTTAATCAGATACAATGTTGACACATAACTTGACAAGACCTTTCATAAATATGTTGCTTAGTATGTAACAAACTGAAATCTCAGACTCAGCTAACAATACCAAAGATGTGATGGGGCTAGTAAAGGACCTATTACATGTAATGAGTTAAATAACACACTCTTACCTACTACATACGTTACACACAGAGAAGCATAAACAATGGGGTGATGACTTACTGAGCAGTTAGACATTCTTTCAATGCAGAATTTTCTTTTCGGCATTTTACTACCATAAGGATTCCAGAGTCCTTGCAACATTTGGTAAAATCTGAAAAAATGTGGAAAGAACAAAACAGCCTGCAGTTACATCAACACAATTTTCAACAGCTCTAAAATATTCATCCACTTAACATCCATTACCTAGATTGTGCCTGGCACACGGCACACCCTCCACAAAAGACACACACTTGAATAAAAGGCAGAACCGGACGAGTGCCCTTAACTCTGCAGGAATAAAGAAGGAACTCTGAAAGGGGGGAGAGAGGACCTCTGAGGAGGCGTCATGGAGAGAGAAGGGACGCAGAGAATAAGGGAGATTTCTAACAGAAATAGGGGATCTTTCACAAGAAATGAGTAAGGAGAGTAAAAGGGAAGCCGTTTCCAGACACGGGCATCTGGCGTCTAGTTTCGCGTGTCTTCGATGGCGTCAAGGCACCCCCTTTAAGACAAAGCTGCCACGGTGCCTTGATCTCTGATGACAGAACTCCCACTCCATTCCCAAGGCAACTCTTAGACACCCTGAAAACTCAAACGGCTTTCTGTCAAATTTCCATTCTAGTAGTTTGCCTTTTAGATTGTACTGGTTCCGTGGTATCCTGCCCTCTCAGCACTGCCAACCCAGAAGAGCCTGGTGCCATAATCCAGTTTGCTTTGGGTCGGACTCGGCCCGACCTCACTCCTGCCACAGGACCACGTGCCATGCCGCAGCTACTCCTAACTCTCCTGGTCCTTCCTCCTGTCCCCCGGCTGCTCTAGTTTGAGCTCTGCCATCTCCAACCTGCTGCAAGTAACCAACCATGTCAGACGTAAATACGAGATCATCCTCACAAAGAAGCTGTAGGTAAACCAGTGTTTTCTGAGTATCTTTTATAACCCCTTTAATGCAAAGTTAACAAGAATGCTCTCTTCTCTTGAGCTATGCCTTACCCTCCTAGTTCCTAAAGAACAGAATTTATAATGATCTCAAAGCAAGCAGGTAATTCAGGGGTCTCCATGAAGACACATAATATGTAATAAAATATTTTCAAGCCGCAAGCAAACTGGAAATAACTGAGATTTATGAAATGTATAAAAAACTCACGAGAGGGGCTGTGCTGGGATAAGAGTCCCAGAGCACAGACATTTGTATCTACGCGAAACGTCACAGCACACTCCGAAGGATATGTGGCAGGATAGGAACAATGACAACAGATGCAGGAAATGACTTTAATTCAAATAGTTTCATGTGTGCGATCCCACGAAACTGTGGGTGACACGCAGTGACACTCCACATCAAAGACACACAGGATTAGCTTCCTTTAGCTGCTTGTTCTCTACCCTTGGCAATCCCACCGGTGGCCTTCTGGCTCCTGAACCCAGCCAGGTATCTTGTTGATTTCAACTGCAAATATTCTTGTTCCTCTCTGTGCACATGAGCTGAGCTCATGAGCCACATCAGACCAAGGGAATTTCCTTTGTGCTCTCTGACTAAAGACTCCCTACAACTCAAAAGGCAGATCAGACTCACAAGCAGCTCATTATTAGTGGTGAACCTGAGGGGTGGCTACGTGGCTATCAAAAAGTCCATTAACTTCCACTCTGGAATGTCATTATTAGCATCCCTGCATGTAAATTCTCTACTCACATTATGATACTAAGATCTACCTTTCTATAAGTAACGGTTATGATTCCAGGTAAGAACTAAGACCTGGGAAATCCTCAAAGGGAATGTATGTACATAAAGTTAACCCAGAAGTGACTAAATCTGGGTAAGGGATTCTTGAAGGGAATTGCCATGCTCCATGGTGAAGAACCATGAGCTTATTCCTCTGCATCACCCAACCTTGGTATAAAGGCACTAGACCAGAACAGTTCATGCTTCTAGATAATGTCTAGAAGAAAGATCATTAGCATCCTGAATTTGCCTAATGAAAATACACTAGCTGATCAAAACCCTCCTTTTCTGGAAAACACAAACACAATGGCTATTAAAAAGCCCACTTTCTGGGTTATAACAGACCCAATACTTTTACATTTGATAGATTCAAAACAGAATACTTAGACACTGTATTGTTTTCAGATGCATTTTCCCTAATATGAATAAAAATGTTCTTGGTAAGGAATTGATGCAAGATACCATTTATGTGTTCTGACCACAATAAAGACACAGTCTATATATTTTCACACTTGTCCAAATCTCTTCAGGAATAACTGTGACTGGCCTAAAGCCTCAAGCTGTTTGTGAGGTTTTTGTCACTTGTTTGGCAACAAGATTTTAATGAGGATCTTTCTTTCATACCGTATTAGCATACACTCATATAATAATGATGTTGCTAATCCTGCTAACTGAATGGTACTCTAAGACAATTTAAATTCTTTGTCTTTCAGTGTTATGCTAAATGTTACAAAGTTTGTATGCCTATATATAATTTAACATTAATTACCAGTAAAGATTATCAAAATAAAATTTCATTTAAGTACATCTGTAGGAAATACAAATGAAAATCCGTAAACAGTAAGAACAGAGAGATGCTAAAAAAGTTATTTCAAAATTTAAAGAAAGGTACTTTTAAAGATAACATTCCAGACTTTTGTCTTAAAAATGTCAAGAACATGGGGTGCCTGGGTGGCTCAGTCAATTCAGCGTCCGACTTCGGCTCAGGTCATAATCTGGTGGTTCATGAGTTCAAGCCCCACATTGGGCTCTGTGCTGACAGTTCAGAGCCTGGAACTTGCTTCAGATTCTGTGTCTCCCTCTCTCCCTCACTGCCACTCCCCCACTCAGAGACACTCTGTGTCTCTCTTAAAAATAAATATTAAAAAAGAATGTCAAGAACATGATATCTATTCTTCTCAAACTATTCCAAAAAATAGAAGAGGAAGGAAAACTTGTAAATTCATGATACAAAACCAGTATTACCCTGATGCCAAAACCAGAGAAAAAACACTACAAAAAAGGAAAACTACGGGCCAATATCTCTGATGAACATAGATGCAAAAATCCTGAAAAAAAAAATATATAAGTAAACCAATTTCAACAATACATTTAAAAATGCACTACAATCAAGTGAGATTTATTCCAAAGATACAAGAGTGGGTCATTACTCACAAATCAATCAATGTGATACATCACATTAACAAGACAAAGGGATTAAAAACCATATGATCATCTCAACAGATGCAGAAAAAGCATCTGACAAAATGCAACATCTGTTTATAATAAAACCTCTCAACAAAGTAGGTTCAGAGGGATCGCACCTCAACATACTAAGGTGACACATGAGAAACCCATGGCTAGCATCATACTCAATGGTGAAAAACTAAGAGCTTTTCCTCTACCATCAGGAAGAAGACAAGGATGTCCAGTCTCACCGCTTTTATTCAACACTGTACTGGAAGTCCTAGCTGTAGTAATCAGACAAGAAAAAGAAATAAAAGGCATCCAAATCAGGAAGGAAGAATAAAATGGTCACTATTTGCAGATGACATGATGTTATATATAGAAGACCCTAAATTCTCCACCAAAAAACTGTTAGAATTAATAAACTGATTCAGTAAACTTGCAGGATACAAAACTAACACATAGAAATTGGCTGGGTTTCTATCCACTGATAATGATTTAACAGAAAGAGAAATTAAAAGAATCCCACTTACAACTGCACCAAAAAGAACAAACTTTTAGGAATAAACTTAACCAAGCAGGTGAAAGGCTTGTAACCTGAAAATCATAAAACACTGATGAAAGAAACTGAAGACGACACAAACGAATGGAAAGATATCCCATGCTCATGAATTGGAAGAACAAATATTGTTATAATACCCATACTACACAAAGCAACCTACAGATTTCATGAAAACCCTACCAAAATACCAACAGCATTTTTCACAGAATGAGAACAAATAACCTTAATACTGATACAGAACCACAAAAGAACCTGAACAAAGCAATCTTGAGAAAGAAGAACAAAGCTAGATCACAATTCCAGGTTTAAAGATATGCTATAAAGCTTTAATAATCAAAACACTATGGTATGGGCAGAAAAACATAGATGAATTAAACAGAACAGAGAGCCCAGAAATAAATCCACACTTATACGGTCAATTAATCTTTGACAAAAGAGGCAAGAATATGCAATGGGAAAAAGACAGTCTCTTCAACAAATGATGCTGGCAAGACTGGACAGCTACATGCAAAAGGATGAAACTGGACCACTTTCTTACATCATACACAAAAATAAACTCAAAATGGATGACTAAAGACCTCAATGTGAGGCCTCAAACCATAGAACTTCTAGAAGAAAACATCAGCAGTAATCTCTTTGACATCAGCCTTGGCAACATGTTTTTAGATATCTCTCCTGAGGCAAGGGAGACAAAAGCAAAAATAAACTATTGGGACTACATCAAAATAAAAAGCTTTTGCACAGCAAAGGAGACCATGAACAGAATGAGAAGGCAACCTATTGAATGGGAGAAGATATTTGCAAAAATCTACTATTTAAAAGAAATTAAAAAGCTTAAGGGGAATACTCAAGATTTATTATCTCTATTTATTAGAATATAAATTAATGGCAATAAGATGTGATTCCAACAAAAAGCATTTAGTATGTAACACTTGGAACAGAGATGACTTCTACTTATGGAAAGCCAAAGGACAATGACACATAAATGACACATATGACCCTGTCCAGGGTCTACAATGGTTCCTGGAGATGTTCTGGGGAGGACTGTAGAATAGAAAGATTCGAAGCTCATGTTGTCCCACGGATACAACTAGATAACATTCACATCAGTATAAAAGACCCAGAAAATGTCCCCAAGACTGGCAGAACAAACCCCACACTGAAGTGTAGAGAAGAGCCCACCTCAAAGAGGGTAGGAAGCGTGAAGACACAGTCAGGAACTAAATGGACTTGTGGGACTGTCCATTGGAGGGAGGGATGCCAGGGTTATGGGAAGGGAAAAGAAACAAACTCTTACACTGGGGATCCCACATGGGAAAGAAAAACTCCCATAACATTTGGCTTTGAAAACCAAAGGGGCCAAATTTCATGAGTTCTTAGAATTAGCAGAGCTTAACACCAGGAATATTAAAAATCAGTAGGTTCAAGCTCTGGGAGAGCTGAGAGGGCAAGAGAAAACGGAGTCCCTCATCCTTAAAGAGACAGTACAACAAAGAGCCCTTAGAGATGCAGCATGGAAGCAGAAGTTTGAAAATTGGGGCATAGAGAAGGGAGAGTTATGTCACTCATCTCGGAGCCTGTCCTGGAGGGACACAGATGGCTGGGGGACTCCTCCAGGGACAAAGGAACTGGTAGAACCATTTCCCTCCCCCCCCCCCCCCCGCCTAAAATAAACACACGGCCACCTGTGAGAACAAGCCTGGCACACCACTGGCCACCTAACTCGCTACTAGTGCACGCCATCCCCCCTCCCGCTAGAGCAAGCTTCTGCAGAGCTGCTCCCTCCAAAGCTCTTGGCCGGAACCCATCCAAAGCAGCACCACAAGCTTCAACTGTGTAAGCAGCTGTGACAGGGGCCAGTACCACTCCAAAGGGACTCCTGTCCTGGGGAGAGGGGAAGATAACCACACACACTAGTCCGAATGCGACTCCAGCAGTGGGGTGGGGGCAGGCAGGAGTCTGACTGCAGGTCCCACCCACCCACCAAAAGATTCTCAGGGGCAACACAGGGAAAGCACCCTGCAGCTGGTGCTACTGTATCTCTGACAGACGCCTGTTCTGACTCAACTCAAGCCCAAGGTGGCCCCCGAATGGCCCATGAACACCACAGGGACCAAACCCTGTCCACAACAGGCAAAGAGAGCTACTGCAGACAAATGAACCGAAGGAAAAGGGGCCAAACCATAACCCCAGGGTGCACGCGACACACACAGGAGACACCCCTGAAGTGCCAGGTTGTGGTGAACAGGGGATGCCGCACTGCAGGGCGCTACAGGACCTCCTATTCATTAGGCCATTACTTTCAAGAGCTGGAAACATAGCTGAGTTTCCTGACACACAGAAACAGAGTTAGACACACTGAGGACAAAGGAAAATGTCCCAAATGAAGGAACAAAATCACAGCAAGATACCTAAGGGAAATGGAGAAAAGTAACATGGCTGATAGAGAACTTAAAGTAATAAATCATAAAAATACTCACTGGATTTGAGAAAAGAGAAGAAGACCTCAGTGAGACCCTTAACAAAGAGACAGAAAACACAAAAAAGAATCATTCAGAGATGAAGACCTCAATAAATGAAATTAAAAATAAGAATAAATCATAGACTAAAGGAAGCAGAAGAATAAATCAGTAACCTAGAGGACAGACTAATGGAAAGCAATCAAGCTGAGCAGGTTGTGAGAAAAAAAAAAAAAAACAGAATGAAAAGAGACTTAGGGAATTCAGTGACACCATCAAATATAGTAACATCCACATTATAGGGATATCAGAAAGGTAAGAGAAAGAAAAGGGGGCAGAAAATATACTTGAAGAAGTAATAGCTGAAAATTTCCCAAATATGGGGAAGGAAACAAATCTAGGTTGAGGTCGCACAGAGTGCCCCCCCAACAAAACTGACCCAAGGAATTCTGCAACAAGACACAGAATAATTAAAGTGGCAAGAAGCAGTAATGAAGAGAGAATTTTAAAAGCACCAAGAGAAAACAAAACAGTTACATACAAAGGCAACCCCATAAGGCTATCAGCTATTTTTTTTTTAGCAGAAACTTTGCAGGCCAGAAGGGAGTGCCATGATATTCAAAGTGCTGAAAGGAAAAAAAAACCTGCAGCCGAGATTACTCTAGCCAGCAAAGCTATCATTCAGCATAGAAGGAGAGATAAAGAGTTTCCCAAACAAAAGTTACAGGAATTCATCACCACTAAACCAGCCATACAAGAAATGTTAATGGGGACTCCTTGAGTGGAAAGGAAATACCATAAGCAGGAATAAGAAAAGTAGAGGGCACAGAAGCACCTGGGTGGCTCAGTTAGTTGAGCATTGGACTCTTGATTTCAGCTCAGATCATGAAGCCACGGTTGTAGGATTGAGCCCCACCATGTCATGCTCCATACTAAGCATGGAGCCTGCTTACAATTCTCATTCCCTATGTCCTTCTCCCTTGCTCATGTGCTCATTCTCTCTCTCTAAAAAAAAAAAAAAAAAGTTAAAAAAGAAGGAAAAGAAAAGTAGAGAGCACAAAAGCAGTAAAAATGTGTGTATCTGTCAAAATCAGTCAAGGGACTCACAAAATAAAAGGATGTAAAGTATGAAACCATTTACCTAAATGTGGAGGGGAGAGGTATGAAGAATGAGTTCAAACTCAAGCAACCATAAACTTAATATAGCATATGTTAAGATGTTAGATACATCTTAATATAGCATATAGCAGAAGATGTTATACACAAGCCCCAAATCAAAAACCAGTATTAGGCAAAAAATAAAGAGAAAGAAATCTAAATATAATACTAAAGAAAGCCAAATAACCGTGAGAAAGCAAGGGAAGAATGGAACAAAGAACTACAAAAACAACCATAAAATAAGTAACAAAACAGCAATAAGCACATACCTATAAATAATTACTTTGAATGTAAATGGACTAAAGGCTCCAAAGACAAAGGGTGATGGACTGGATAAAAAAACAAGACCCATGTATATGCTGCCTACAAGAGACTTATTTCAGATCTAAAGACACATGCAAACTGAAGGTGAAGAAACAGAGAAGCATTTATTATGCAAATGGATGTGAAAGGAAGTTAGGGTAGCAATACTTCTATCAGACAAAATGGACATTAAACAAAGATTGTAATAAGAGACTAAAAAGGACATTAATCATAAAGGGGACAATTCAACAAGAAGATATAACAATTGTAAATATTCATGCACTTAACATGGGAAGACCCAAATACATAAAAGTTAATAATATAAAGGAATTAATCAATAGTAATACAATAATAGTAGGGGACTTTAATGCCCCACTTACTTCAATGGACAGATCATCCAAACAGAAAATCAACAAGGAAACAGTGGCTTTGAATAACATTGGACCAGACAGGCCTAACAGATGTATTCAGAATACAGCAGAATACACATTCTTCTCAAGTGCACATGGAATATTCTCCAGAAGAGAGCAAATATTAGGCCACAAAACAAGTCTCAACAAATCCAAAAAGACTGAAGTCATACCATGCGTCTCTTCTGACTACAATGCTATGAAACTAGAAACAAACTTCAAGCAACAATCTGAAAAGAGTAGAGATAAATGGAGATTAAGTTGCATGTTACTAAACAATGAATGGGTCAACCTAGAAATCAAGGAAGAATTCAAAAAAACGTATGGAGACAAATGAAAACCAACAGTTCAAAATCTTTAAAATGCAGCAAAAGTGGTTCTAAGAGGGAAGTTTGTAGCCATACGGGCCTAACTCAAGAAGCAAGAAAAATAACTTGTTAATACATCTCAAGGAGCTAGAAAAAGAACAAAATCCAAAACCAGTAGAAGGAAAGATATAATAAAGATTAGAACACAAATAAATGAAATAGAAACTAAAACAAACAATAGAACAGATCAATGAAACCAGGAGGTGGTTCTTTGAAAAGAACTGATAAAACTTCAGCCAGATTCATCAAAAAAAAAAAAAAAGAGAGAGAGAGAGAGAGAGAGAGAGCACTGGGGCACCTGGGTGGCTCAGTCAGTTAAGTGTCTGACTTCAACTCAGGTCATGATCTCGTAGTTCATGGGTTTGAGCCACGCACTCGGCTCTGTGCTGGTGTTGCAGAGTCTACGTGGGATTCTCTCTCTCCCCACCACCTCTCTCTCTGCCCCTTCCCCACCTGCGTGCTCTCTTGAAATTAATAAACTTAAAGAAAAATACTCAAATGAAATCAGAAAAGAGAAGAAATAACAACCAATACCACAGAAATACAAATAAGACAGTATTATGAAAAATTATATGGCAACAAACTGGACAACCTAGAAGAAATAGAAAAATTCCTAGTCATCTATAACCTACAAGGAAGAAATAGAAAATTTGAACAGACTGACTACCAGTAACGAAATGGAATCACTAATCAAAAAACTCCCAATAAACAAAAGCCCAGGACCATACAGCTTTATGGGTAAATTTTACCAAACATTTAAAGAAGAGTTAATACCTATTCTTCTCAAACTATTACAAAAAATGGAAAAGGAAAGAAAGCTTCCAAATTCATTCTGTGAGTCCAGCATCACCCTGATATCAAAACCAGATAAAGACACTACCCAAAAAAAGGGAACTACAGGCCAATACCTCTGATGAACATAGACGCAAAAATGCTCAACAAAATATTAGTAAACTGAATACAACAATACATTTAAAAAATCACTCACCAGGATCAAGTGGGATTTATTCCTGAGATGTAAGGGTGGCTCAATATTTGCCAATCAATCAATGTGATACCTCACATCAATAGGAGAAAGGATAAAAACCATATGATCATCAATAGATGCAGAAAAAAGCATCTGGCAAAGTACAACATTCATTCATGACAACTCTCAACAAAGTAGATTTAGAGGAAATATACCTCAATATTATAAAGGCCATATATGAAAAACCTACAGCTAATATATATACATTTTTTAATGTTTATTTTTGAGAGAGAAAAACAGAGCACAAGTGGGGTTGGGGCAGAGAGAGGGGGAATCGGAAGCAGGCTCCAGGTGCCTGCTGTCAGCACACAGCCTGACACAGGGCTCAAACTCACAAACCATGAGATCACGACCTGAGCCAAAGTTGGACACTTAACTGACTGAGCCACCCAGGCGTCCCAAGCTAACATCTTATTTAACGGTGCAAAACTGACAGCTTCTCCCCTAAGATCAGGAACAAGACAAGGATGTCCACTCTCACCATTGTTATTCGACATAGTACTGGAAGTCCTATCTGCAGCAATCAGAAAAGAAAAAGGAATAAAAGGCATCCAAATCAGTATGGAAGAAGTAAAACATTCACTATTTGCAGATGACATGATACTGTATATAGAAAACCCTTAATACTCCCCCCAAAATCTTACTGGTAACTGAGTTCAGCAAGGTCACAGGATACAAAATCAATTTAAAGAAGTCTGTTGCATTTCTATACACTAATAATGAAGGAGCTAACAGAGCAAATAAGAAAACAATCCCATTTGCATCTGCACCAAAAACTATAAACCCTGAAAGCTGTAAAACACTGATGAAAGAAATTGAAGACAGAAACAAATGGAAAGACATCCTATGCTCACAGATTGGGAAAACAAACATTGTTAAAATGTCTTTACTACCCAAAGCCATCTACAGATTTTACACAATCTCTGTGAAAATACCAACAACATTTTTCACACAATCCTAAAATTTGTATGAAACCACAAAAGGCCCCAAACAACCAAAGCAATCTTGAAAAAGAAAACAAAACTATGTGCCACAATCCCAGATTTCAATTTATACTGCAAAGCCGTAGTAATCAAAACAGTATGGCTCTGGCATAAAAATAAACATACAGACCAAAGGAACAGAATAGAGAGCCCAGAAAGAAACCCACACTCATGTGGTCAATTAACCTTTGACAAAGCTGGAAAGAATATGCAATAGGAAAACGACAGTCTCTTCCACAAATGGTGTCAGAAAAACTGTACAGCAAGATGCAAAAGAATGAAAATGAACCACTTTCTTACACCATACACAAAAATAAACTCAAAATGGATTAAAGACCTGAAACCATAAAAATCCTAGAAGAGAGCACAGGCAGTAATTTCTCTCACACTGGTTGTAGCTATGTTTTTCTGGATATGCCTCCTGAGGCAAGGGAAATAAAAGCAAAAATAAACTACTGAGACTATATCAAAATAAAAAGCTTCTGCACAGGAAAGGAAACAATCAACAAAACTAAAAGACAACCTACTGAATGGGAAATGATATTTGCAAATGACCTATCCAATAAAGGGTTAGTATCCAAAATATATAAAGAACTTCTACAACTCAACACCAACAAAACCCAAATAATCTGATTTAAAAAATGGGCAGAAGACACGAACAGACATTTCTCCAAAGAAGACATACAGATAGCCACAAGACACAAGAAAAGATACTCGGCATTACTCATCATCAGGAAAATGCAAATCAAAACTACAATGAGATGTCACTGACACCTGTCAGAATGGCTAAAATCAAAAACTAAAGAAACAACATGTTGACAAGGATGTGGACAAAAAGGAACCCTCGTGCACTGCTGGTAGGAATGCAAACTGGTGCAGGCACTGTAGAAAACAGTATGGAGGTTCCTTCGAAGATTAAAAACAGAAAGACCATATGATCCATTGGTTGTACTACTGGGTGTTTACCCAAAAACTACATAAACACTAATCGGAAGGGATACATGCCCCCTATGCTTACTACAGCATGATGTACAATAACCAAATTATGGAAGCAGCCCAAGTGCCTGTGGATAACTAAACGGATAAAGAAGATGTGGTGTGTGTACACACACACACAGAGGAATATTATTCAGCCACAAAAAAGAATGAAATCTTGCCATTTGCAACAGCATGGATGAATCTAGAGAGTATATGCTATAGATTATAATGTTATACAAATAATATAGAACAAAAAAGTTCAGAGAAAGAAAAATACCATATGAATTTGCTTGGATGTGGAATTTAAGAAACAAATTATCAAAGGTAAAATGAGACAAACCAAAAAAAACAGATTTTAACTCTAGAGAACAGACTGATGGTTATCGGCGGGGGGTGCAAAACAAGTGAAGGGCATTAAGAGTACACTTATCTTGACAAGCTCCGAGCAATGTACAGAACTGTTGCTTCACTGTATTGTACCCATGACATCAATAGAACACCATGTGTTGTCTACACCGGAATTAAAATTGTTTAAATTAAAACTAAAAAATAAATTATGTATAAAGTTGTAAAAAATAAGTAAGTAATAAATAAATAGATACGTAAAATGGTTCTTAACTCATTTCTCCACTAGAAGAAACTGATTTCAGGAAGCCGTCTGTTTTGTTTTCCCATTTTCCCATGTACCTTCCTAATTTTTTCCAAGGTATTTAAAGGTGTTAATAACAGCAATAAGAATAAAATGATAATGGCAACTGAAATACACTGGTTATTTATTACGTACCAGAAGCTATGCCAAGCACACTTATTAGCTCACTTGAAATATTAGCTCACTTGAACTATTCTTATGTTCATTTACCAGATGAGGAAACTGACCTTTACGTTGATGTCACATTTCCGAGATCATAGAGCTTGGCACAGAGCTTGGATAGAGCTTGGACCAGGCCTTTACTAATTCCAGAAAAATACCCGTAACTACTGTCAAATCCCACTTACTCCTTCCATGATAAGAACACAGGAAAGATCTCCACACCTGGCTGAAATTTCCACGGTCACAAAACAGATTAAACCCAAGCCAGTCAGCTCACATGAGGTCACAACTGAGACCTGGGTGACAGGTGGCCCAGCACACCCCATCATCACCACACGAACAAATACAGTGCAGCTTGCTGCTCGGTTTTATGCTCCTTAGCAATCACCTGAAATAAGGTAACATCAGATACCTTCCTCGCTCTCTGGCCCCACCCGTTTTCTAGGATTCCTATAAAATATAAATATTTAAAATGAGGATTTTTCACGTTAGAAAGTGGCTTCTCCGAAGGGAACCTCATGAAATGCTAAACTCGGTGTTTCAGAGTTTAAGCGCTACCAGAATTTGAAAGGTAGACATTAGCATAGCCTAGTGTTGCTGAGGAAAGCATCAAACCACCCCACCTTTGTAAAAAGACTGCATGTAAGAGGTGCTTTAAGTCTCCCCAGATCGCAGAATCCACGATCGTGAATAACAGCAGAGGTGGAGGCTTTAGGTGACAAAGCAAGGGAAAGAGAGGCGAATGAGCTTGGTTTGTACCATACATTTTTGTTACACGTTTCCTCTTTGCTCCCTCACAGCCTCCAACGTTAAAAGACCAGCATTAACAGGCACTGGTCAAAGCGGCTAACCAAGCGGCCCGCCTCTGAACACGGGTCCTTCTAGGCTCCCTTGCCATCTCCTGGTGGACGCTCTGCCCTCTCCCTCCCCTAAGGAGAAGCAGGACCACACAAAAGTAGGATCAAATGCTTTTAATAACGCAAGCTATACAGGCAACAGACTAACCTCCCGTGCTTTTTCATTTTTGCTAGAGGTTTTACAGCCTCCTCTGGGGGGAGGAATATGAGCCACCAGTGGCATTTACCACAATTCATGGAGGGTCCACGGAAGGATGAGCTGCCTTGTTCCAAACTTCTGGGACTGAAACGGTCAGAGTGGGGAGGACTTCACGGGCCACTTAATCTGAACTCTTACTCGATGCAGAAGATCCTTGTTAATCCATCTCTCTGTTTAAACACTGTGACAACAAAGTCTTATCTCCCAAGGTAGCCAGCTCCTGCGCGTGTGCGTGTTGCATGCGTGTTGCAGGTGTGTGGCGTGTTGGGGGAAGGATTTATAGCCTGGGGGAAAAACCAGTAAATCTAATGCCGCTTCCTCATCCAATACTACAGGAAATAACATCCCTGTTGTTCCCTTGGCCTGGTTCAGAGCCAGTGTGAAAGCTGTTCCCTCCTCCTTATTGGACATCATTTCCAGATTACTGACAAAACGCGGTCACGCTCCTCATAATCTTCTGGTTTCTCAAATTTATTCATGTTTTTAACACCTTGCTTTGCTCCGAAACGGATCTAAAAGAGCTCGGCGCCTCCCTTATAAGACAACATCTGTAAGGACGGTAGGTTTTTCAAATTCTAACACAGTAGGCACTTCAAATATGAAAATAACTATGGCTATGTCTTTCTTAACAAAAGTAAGTATGTATATAAATATATAACAAAAATCCTTTGTAGGGAGTCATTACAAGAATGACACATCACTAGCCATTCCCCACTCTGGTCTTCTCTTAGCTAAAGCCAAAAATATTTTTACCCAAGCAAAAAATAGCCTTTGACACCAGTGAAAGCCACTTATCAGCTTTCTTTTCCTCGAATACAGTCACATCAACAACCAAAGCAGAAACACTGTTCTGTGAAGTACTATGTAGCCACTAAAAGAAAGTACACTGATAGGGAATGATCTCTAGAACTGAAAATGAAAAACAGCTAAGGTGCAGCACCACACGGTAGAGCGTGTGACCATTTCTGTTTAGAATCCACACACATTTGTGTACGTGCGCATGTGTATGTATCTATATTATAGACAGATGTTTACACAGACACAAAATGGCTGTGGAGTAGCAAGTAAGAAACTGGTCATCGTGGTTGCTTCAGAGGAGGAAAAGCGGGGATCGGGGGGCCAAGAAATAAAGAAACACATCTGTACCGTGTTTAGGTAGTCTACACATGGGTCAACCTTCCAAAATGTGATTTAAAAAAAGCAAGCAAGCAAGCAAGCAATAGCTTTGGGTGGAGGAGTGGAGTCCAGCTTCGGCTTTGATGAGCAGCTTTGCTGAGCAGCATGAAAAACTACAATTCGTGCAACTTCCTTCTGAAGCAAGTGCTTTTCCCTGAACTCTGCTCAGCAACAACTTAGCGGCGACCCTTCTGTGTATCACTGAGAACATCCGTTCCTCACACTCTGGGGATATTTCTGCACATAGGCCTTAATTTCATTAAATGTGAGTTGTTCTCAAATACAAATTTGGACATTCCTTTTCACCAAATAGCTACATAGATCTTCCTATTCCCATTATACCGATGCCAAACAAAAAGCACCGTTCCAAGGTAAAATGACACTATCAAAAGTCACACTATTGGCTTTCTTGTAATTTGACACAGTCACAAAAACTGCCAAAATGAAAGAAATCTGACAATAACACGTGCTACCTTACTCATAAATAGGTCCAAATTCTCAGTTTTAAGAAGAAGAAAAAAAAAGAGAATAAAAGACATATTATGCTAAATTTAATTAGACATTTAATAAGTATAGTATCCCTAGTCAACAAGGCAAATCGATCCTTTCAGTTCTGGCTGCAGTTTATTTAAAGACTTTACAATGTTACTACTTAAGAGTAAGTCCTATGGAGGTGTTATCTCACCATTTATATTTTCACAACACTTATGATATTGTTATCACACTCTTAAAATAAATGAAAAGCCCATGCCACATTTCAGACCAATGTAATGCTACAGATTCCAATTTTATTTCTAGAAATATACATTAAAATAATTCTGTATTGCTCACTTTATTCTTGCAATGTTGAACATTAAAAAAAAGTAAAACTAAGGTTTTTGTTTTGTTTTGTTCTGTTTTAGGTCCCAGGTATACTTGGAAAGCAGAAGTTTAATTGCTTGGCTTTAACCTTAGGCACCAGAAAACAGAACAGGATAAAATTCTGACAACGATAGCGTTTTATGACAAAATTATTATGCTTTTAATTTTCTATTAAATTGTGATTTATTATTAGCTTGCTACTTTAAAAATTAGTTTGTGTACAGAATGAATTTAGTGGTGCATTTAATGAGACAAGAAGGTAGGATGATGAACATGAAAAGATTATTTCACATCGTAGTGCATGAGCTATTTGATAATTCTAACATAGTACAAAAGAAAGCTTCTCTCTAGATTGATCATGGTTCAGTTAACATCACTGAATATCTAATACCTCCAACTCAATTAATTCTCACCTGATTAAGATCAGACTGATATTCAAACTAAATCATCTCTCCAGTCAAGTAGAAATCAATATTTCTGATTTTACTTTTAAATTACAATAGAAAATAAAATGCACGCATCTTCAATATGCCAAGAGTAGCTTTTCTATTCTAGTCTACCATGGCATGGATAACACAGTTGATTAAAGAATTATTCTAATTTGAGCACCGATATGTAGCAGAATCTGATTAATTTGAACACAGAGATGGAATAAAGTAATTAAATATATCTTATACAGGGCAAATAGAAAATTGACATAAAGTAAACTTGACTTCTTTAAAACAAACCTCACTATTTATCAGCTCAAGTAGTTAGGAACATGTTTTTATTAAAGACTGATCACTCTGAGAGAAGAGTCTTATTTCAGGTACAGATATTTGTAAGATGGGCAGACACAGTTCTTTTAAAATCAAACTCTTTCTACCACGGTGATCTCCAAAAAACATGCGCACCTACCTAAAGACAACCAAACATGACTTTTCCAGAAAAAAGACATACTGACCCATTCTTGCTAGACAGGGTAAAAATTAGTGAATCCTAACAGAACCAAATGCTTACATATTTGTAACTCTTACTCCTGAAGAGAATAATAGGTTTTCCTCCTCTTTCTTCCTTAATGTCACTTCAAATTTAAGATGGAGAAGAGTAAAGTCAAATTATTTGTTGGAGTAACTGAATACAAAGTATTGTTTTGCTTGTTAGCAAACTCGGTAACTCAGAGGAAAATGACAGAAAATTTTTCAAATTTCAAATACACTGAAGCAAAGCAAAATCACAGTTAATGTACTGTTAGAATTGAAACTACTACAATTTAGAGAATGCTTAGTGTGTGCCATTGTGCATTAGATATTTAATATATACTATGTATATGTCACATATAAAATACTTTTATAAAATACTTTATATATGAAGATATATTTATGTAAAAAATATATTTCACATACATTATTCTCAAACCTCACAAAATGGGTTATTACTACTACTAAATAACGCATAGATGTTACCTACCTTAGATGTACCTTTTCAGGTGTCTTAGATATATCTATTCGTAGAAAAGAACATGAAGAACCAAAAGTTATGCAAATTAGTCTGGAAATAAAAACTTCCAAAATTCATACCCTATGCGAAACAGCCACAGAAGTTAGAGACCATAGCTAAGGGCATTAAAATTTAGATTTTATGGGGGCGCCTGGGTGGCTCAGTCGGTTAAGCGGCCGACTTCGGCTCAGGTCATGATCTCACGGTCCGTGAGTTCGAGCCCCGCGTCGGGCTCTGTGCTGACAGCTCAGAGCCTGGAGCCTGTTTCAGATTCTGTGTCTCCCTCTCTCTGACCCTCCCCCGTTCATGCTCTGTCTCTCTCTGTCTCAAAAAAAAAAATAAAATAAAACGTTAAAATTTAGATTTTATGTTAAGATAGGAATCTCTCCGAAGAAACAGAATCTGATGCTGGGCTGCCTGTACAACTTGCACGCATGGATGCAACTTGGAAGTTGGGCCATTTGCATGTTATACACAAAAGGATATTCTTTGTTTTCATGAAAGACTAGGTTCTATTTTTGTTGAACCACACAGACATTTCAGTTTGATTTTCTTATGACCGAAACACATTTTTGGAGAAATATTTATTATGTATATATACAAAGAATATATATATATATATATATATATATATATATATATACACACACACACACACACACATATATATATACACATGTGTGTGTGTGTGTGTATACACACACACACAAATATTGGTAAACATTATATATATAGAGAGAGAGAGACAGAGACAGAGACAAAGAGAAAGGGAGAGAGAGAGAGAGAGAGAAAGTAACAATACAAGCGGAAAGACTATAATGAACCAATGCACATGCCCCCCTGTTTAAAGGTACAGTAGAACGATCTTCCTTGCAGGAATGGAAACATCATTACCAGATCTGAGGATTTATACCTTTTTTTAGGCTGGAATTTTTGTTTTATGTAAAATGTTGTAATTTTCAATAGTTTAGCCAACTTTGTTTTCAAAGACACTGCACAGAGGAAAAACAAAATATGTCTGCACAATGGCTCCTGGTTGAAAGCTGATGGTCTGTGTCATAGACTTGAAAGGCTTTCTTGAACACTTCACTAGAATAATTATGTACATGTGGCTATCCCTTCAAAAACTACTATCACCCAACAACTACTACAGCCATTGCTTCATAATTATTCTAAATAACTGCAGCCCTAGAGGCGAGGAATTAAAGGCAGACTCTCCAGTCTCTAACTCTCCAGGCCTCATCCTTTCCACGGTGTCATGAAAAGCCATCTTGGTCATGATAGACTTAGCACGTTTACTTCCCTTCAGGAACCAACTACAAGGAATCAAAATGGGCCCTTAACTGACAGTTTACAGTTCCTTCAGGCTAAGCCTTCTCTGTAAATTAATGCTCCAAGAAGCACTTGAGATAAGAGTGTTCCCTTTGATGGATGCTACGTTATAAAATAAAGGGGTTTCTTTTGTTGGTATACTAAATTACCAGACACTCGGTAAACTAACAAAGTTTGCTGCCTTCAAAAGTGTCCAGTGGCTCCGCAAAGCAATGACACACTTCAAATGTTAAACAATACAAAACAAAACCGCAATTACGAAAAAAACGACCACAAATATCACATGACGGTAACGGACTAACTGGCTAAAGAGGGCATGCGCAATGGCTAATAATACCAGTTCGAAGGTAGTGAAAGGACTCATTTCACAGTCAGCCTACTTGAAAGGCAGCACAAAATTTAAAGGACTACTCCAACTATCGTGAAGATAGCAGAATTCCAAGAAATGTAAAACAGCAATCTCTATTCCCCCCCCCCAAAAGTAGTCTATTAAGCAATCTGTGAGTACAAAGGATAAAATGAAAAATTCATTAAAATACATCTGATAATTTTTACATTCCCAGAATCCAATATAAGAGCGATTAATTAGACTCATGCAAAAAGCATTATGGCAAAATCTAACAGGTCAACAACATGGAGGTTGGTCTTAAGCTATTTAAAAGATGCTGCCAAATAAGAATTTTACCTTTGTTCTATATTTACTAGTAACTTTCACTGAGATAATAAAAGTAAAATATAAAATATTTAAAGTATAAAAATAAAAAAAGGATTTGGAAATTTTCCGTCATGAGAAAAAAGTAGAGAAAGTAGCTGTCACGAGGTCCTATTTGTTAGATTCCACAGAGAATATTTTTAATTTTAAAATAGAATGTCAACAGGGTTGATTGAGATAAAGAGAAATAAATTAATGCTAAATAATTACTAAGGAAGTTTTGTTTATGGAAATGAATAATTCAGTGTTTTACAAAGTAAATTCAAACAGCAGCTGCTTTGCTGACATTAAGCTTTCTCAAAATATGCAAACTTTAAAACTAGAGAATCATCATTTTTTTTTTTTTTATGTCAAACAAAGTTACTTCCTAGGTCTTCTGGTTTTAGTATAAAATATTACATGGCTACAAGGGTAACCGACCAACTGTTTAAGGAGCCTCAGCATTACATTTTTCACGGGAGGATATCTGTCACATTCTTGTTAACTGAATATATGCATAAATCCTGGCTTGTTAAGTCTTATCACAGCTGGGGGAGAAAGGAATTCAGATTTCTAACAATCTGTTCCCAATCCACTTGGTCCAGGGTTTTATTCAGATCTCGAAATAAATGTTATGGTTGCCCTGAACTCCACCGCAGCTCCGCTGCTGTCTCCCGACCACCACTTGCTCCCACGTACGGCAAAAGAGCCCTTCCTCCTTCAAAGAGAAATGGACTCAAAACACAGTTTAAAGAAACTGCATACATTACCAATTAAGCTCATGTTTACTAAATCATGTATCCATAGCTTTATCCAAAATTATTTTATCCCAATAATTGATCCATACAAACAGTATCTCATAATAGCAGCGAATGGATACAGAAACTTGAAAAATAATGTTGCCGGTGCCCTGAAAGACCAATGGCGCAGTCGGTTAAGCGTCCGACTTCAGCCAGGTCACAATCTCGCGGTCCGGGAGTTCGAACCCCGCGTCAGGCTCTGGGCTGATGGCTCAGAGCCTGGAGCCTGTTTCCGATTCTGTGTCTCCCTCTCTCTCTGCCCCTCCCCCGTTCATGCTCTGTCTCTCTCTGTCCCAAAAATAAATAAACGTTGAAAAAAAAAAAAAATTAAAAAAAAAAAAAAAAAAAAAAGAAAGACCAATCTGAAAATAAGAGATTTCCAAACAGTCACATAAGACAAAAAGAAAACCCTAAGATTTTTTTTAGGTTTATCTTTTGCACAATGCAAACGGTAGTCTGCAGTTTTAGTGAACCAGGAATACTGCAAACAGTATTTATTTTTAAAAATGAGAGGCACCTGGGTGGCTCAGTCAGTTGAGCCTCTGATTTGGGCTCAGGTCATGATTTCACAGTTCATGAGTGCAAGAGCCGCATCAGGCTCTGTGCTGACAGCTCAGAGCCTGGAGCCTGCTTCGGATTCTGTGTCTCCCTCTCTCTCTGCCCCTTCCCAACTCACGCACGTATGCATTCTCTCTCTCCCTCTCTCTCTCTCAAAAATAAACATTTTAATTTTTTTAATGTTTATTTATTTGTGAAAGAGACAGAGCGGGAGCAGGGGAGGAGCAGAGAGAGACAGACAGACAGACAAACAGAATGTGAAGCAGGCTCCAGGCTCTGAGCTGTCAGCACAGAGCCTGACGTGGGACTCAAACCCACAAACCACGAGATCATGACCTGAGCCAAAGTCGGACGCTTAACCGACTGAGCCACCTAGGCACCCCTCAAAAATAAACATTTTAAAAAATGAAATAGGAAATATCGATGTACACTATGCATTTCATCTATATAAACCTATATATCTACATAAATATATTTCTATTTGCCCAAGTCCTGTTCTAGGCACTTGGCACAAATGAGTAAAACAAACTCAAGATCTCTGCCCTTGTGAAGCTCTGTGAACAGAAGAGACAGAAAGAGACATAATATTGTATAGTATGTTCAAATACGGTTAAGGGTTACAGGGAAAAAGGAGAGAGAGGTGAGGCACATTATGGGAGGGTGGAGACAGTGGGCTGCATTTGACATAGGGTCCTCAAGGTAGGCCCCTCTGAGAATTTGGGGGAAAAACTTAAAAGGGGTGAAGGAATCAGTATCACTTATATACCCAATGATAGTATAATATAAATGCTTTAGCTTCTAATTCTATACACGACAGATTAAAAAAAAAAAAATACTTCGAAGGAAAACAGACCGGAAGAAATAATAACTGTGGCTAAAACTAAATTTCAAGAACTGGATTCCAAAGCACAATACAGGTGTCCAGTCCACCAGCCAAAGGGGAGGGGGCAGGCTACTGATGAAGTTGCCCTTGTGGAAATCAGACAGGGCTTAATCTTAAGATGTCACTAAAATGAAAATAAAGACTAAAGACAAAAGAAAGACACAAAAAGTGATTTAAAATCTTAAAGCAAAAATGAGCTCAGATCAAAATGCATCTATCGAAAAAACATTGTTCACCAAAAGATATTTCTAGGGCAGCAAAATGTGAAAACAGCATTCTCCACCTCTTCTAGAATCTACAGATTCTTTTGTTTTTCTAAAAAATCCATACCATAAGTCAAGCGTCCCTGTAACTTCTACCTGGGTTACAAGAGAAAGAAGAAATAAGTTTAGTTAATTAACCCAAGGCTGCCTCCTACCATAATTAGCTCCCTGTCTTGGAATGACACATCTAGAAGTAGCCCTATTACACCTATGTCCTCTATTGTTTTTAGTCAGAGAACACAGACATATTTCCTTAAAGAGAAAGAGGGGAAAATAATGTGAACACATCCTAGGTGAAAGTTATTTTCTCAATTCACAAGAATGAAATAGCATGAGCAAATTTAGGATGTCTGGTATTATTACTTTGTGTTGACTTTTACTTATCTACGTTAGTTTCCATTCGTGCTTTAACTTACAATTAGAGAGTTATATTTCCTTCTCTTTATGAAATGCAAGTAGTAGTTAACTTCTGATATTTATCAATATCCACACAGCTATACAAATACTTTATCTTACTTATTTAGTAAAATCCTATGAAAAATTTCCTCAAATCCATCTGAAATGGTTGGTAAAACTTTATTTCTCCTACATTATAGAAGAAAGAGAGTTATTTCATATGACAAAAAGGAAATATTATCCCCACATTTTGCTACTTAACCACATAAGCTACAACTTCTAGCTATTCTGTAAGAAAATAAAGCAACAGGAATTTTTGCATATGAATGGGGGGAAAAAAAAGAAGCATGCCTCTGTTTTGTACACACAACAAATGAGTCAGGGTCTCATAATTGCAATGCCAGTCCTGTAACTGTTTTTGATGGAATTCATTAATGTAATTACCCCAGAACTGGCATTAGGTATTACTAAAGGGCATGCAAGTTATGGTAGACAAGGAGATCCTGTGAAAGCACTTCTTACATAGCTGGGCATTAATATTTTAAAGGCCTTTTTTAAAAAGAAGTCACTAACTTCACATTTAGTTTACCCAATTAAAATGCGTTCTTCAAAAAAATAACAAATATCCTCTTCCCTTATTTGAAACCCATACAGTTCAAATTTCATCACACATCCAAATTACACAAGGTCTTAGAAAGGAAATTAACACAAACTCTATAGGACTAAAGGGTTTTTGAGTTAGAAAAAGAGTATTTTTACAAGGCATATGTTTTGCTTTAAAACTGTTTGTAATACCATATATTAGAAATCTCAGACACAAAGCAAATTTTTGTTAAAAGCTGGGTATCTTCTTATCTATGTCTCACCCCCACTGACCTCAAACTTAATGCGTCCAGGCCACTGCTTTGTGCAAATCACTAAAGTCAAACATTTGGCATCGTCATACTCTTCTTCAGGGGTCATCTTTCCAGTAACCAAGTGCTGCTTTTCATTTTCACTGGCATCTCCCTGAAACAAGCCCTCTACTGGTAGCTTAATCAAAGGAAAAGCATCCCCTTCCTTTCATACCTCCTCCTCCATGCAGCCATCCCCCATAAATAGAATGTTCCCCAAGTTCCTGTTAATATGAGAGACTCACACCAATGGCATTAGATCAGCATATATTGATTGAAGAGAGGGTCGACTTGAGATTCAAAACAATCTCAACATCATGGACAACAAGGCCAAAAAAACACTTTAAAGGTGAAATTTCTCAGGGATAAATGCAAATATATGTGGGTTAAAAAAAAAAAAAAAGAATTCCAATTTTAGAATAGAATGACACATAAGCTCAATGCCATCCAAACAACATGAAACAAGATAGAACACCTAAACCCAGTATTAGCGCCCCAGTTGCCCATGCTCACAGATAATTGTGCTCTTCTCGGGGGACCATATATTTAGATGGATCTTGACAAATAAGCATGTTCCTACAGAAAGATGATCAGGATATTGAAAGAAATAAAATCCACAGTGTATATACAGTTGATCCTGGAACAACATGGGTTTAAACTATATGGGTCCACTTATACGTGGATTTTTTTCAATACAGTACAGTACTGTAAAATCTATTTTCTCTTATAATTTTCTTAACATTTTCTTTTTCTCTAACTTACTTTAAGGACACAGCATATAATATATAACATACAAAATAAGTGTTAATTGACTGTTTATGTTATCGGTAAGGCTCTGGTCAACAGTAGGCAATTAATAGTTAAGATACCAGAGTCTAAAGTTATACATGGATTGTCAGCCATGTAGGGGGGAGAGGAGAGGAGGTCAGCGTCCCAAACCCCCATACTCTTCAAGAGTCAACTGTATACACCATGTTATGTACTAACCACATCTTGGAAATCTACCCAGGGTGTGCGTGGCAAAATAGAAAAATTTTCAAGTTAGCCAGAAATGAGGCTCCAAAACGGAAATGAGACTATGATTAGTAAAGTCAGCCTAAATAAAATCTTGGAAGGCCTTACATATAAGAGTTTAGACTTGATTCCTATAGGCAGTGGAGAATGACATGAACTAAACTGTATACTTCAGAAAGTTTTACCTAGCAGCACTTGGGGTAAAGTTAGGGGAAATGAAGAAAAACAAATTTCTAGATAGGGAAAGCTAGTCTATATGCTAATGAAACAATTCAGGCAACAGATATTGAGGATAGTTCTGGGCAAAAAACACAGGATACCACAAGCTCATAAACTCTTCTTCAGTAAGATAAACAAAAGGAGTTTCAAAAGAGGAAAAATTGGTCAGCTGCCACAATAGAAGGAAAGAGGTACAGTCTCGTGCCATAAACTTCAAAATAGTAAAGAAAGCACTCTGGCAAACTCAGCATGGCAAGGCTCGGCATGGCATGGCCCCTAGTCCCATTTTCACCCCTTAGAACACACTGGAAGAAAAAAAAATGAGTTATAAAGTCCTGAGAATCTCCACTAATAGCATTCCTTATTCTTGAGAGCAGCAGACTGAGGGCATAAGTATGAATCCTAGACAAAAGTAAAAACAAAACAAAACATAACAAAAACTCTTAGAATAAAAGCCTCTACCCACCTTCATAGGATCTCAGCAGGGTGTAGAAAAGCCCAGAGTATGCCATTTTTCAAGGCTCCATGCTTAATAGATAGGATAACCCAAAAGTAACCCCACAGGAAGAAAAGAAACATTCCTGAAGGCTATTTAACAAAAACACTGCACTGCTCCTTCTCCCCCTCCCTCCAGGCTTCAGGAAAGTACACAGAAGAACACCTCAGCCCTCACACTATACCACAAGGGAACACAAACATATTAGAGAAAGGTGGCAGGAGTGTTAAAGAGAATTCACCCACAATTTTTCAGAGAAACAGCAGGGCAACTCTGCAAACACCCCCTAAGGAAAAAAGATTCATCTCCAATGTCACACTATATGAGAACTTAATAAAATATAAATTCAAGAAAGCTAGACTTTGGGAATAGTTGATAAAATAGAGGGAAATTTAAGAGGTAAAAATCTAAATTAAAGACCTAAACAAATCTGTAACAGTGTCAATATATTAGAAATACATAAAGAATCAACTACACACAGCTGAAATTTAAGTGAGAGATTTTATAAGAATGACTTTAGATAACCACAGTAAATATAGAGAAAAAATTTTAAAAGCTAATGTAAAACCAGAAAATCAATATGTGGTAGGCAGTTTCAAAGATGGTCTCAAATGATCCCAGCTTCCTGGTATCCATGTCCTAGAATAAACTAAGCCACTTCTCTTGAGAGCAGGCTAAACCTAGTGGTTTCCCTCTGATTAAAGAACCAGGCAAGGTGAAGAATGGGATGTCATTGCCATGGTTAGGTGACATAAGAGCATGACTTCTGTGCTGGTAGCAAATGCTCCTCTGCCTTCCCAGCTTGCGTGCTTTAATGACAAAAATTACCATGAGGGAGAGGCTCATGTGGTAAGGAACAGAGAGGTGGCTTCTGGACAACAGTCAACAAGGAACGGAGACTGTTAGCACAACACCCCCTGAGAGAACTGGATGTGGCCAACATCCACTGAATAAGCTTCCCCAGTTGAGGCTTCGGATGAGAGTGCAGACCCTGAGCCAACTCGCTGACTGCAGCTTTGTGAGAGACCAAAGCAGAGGACCCTGCTAAGTCATGTTAGATTCCTGGCCCACAAAATTGTGAGGCAATAAATATGTGCTGTTTTTAGCGACAAAGTTTTGGGGTAATTTGTTACATAGCAAATAACATCAAGTGATAATCCTATTTCAAAGTTCTAAGGATGATTGGTATCTTTGAGGTAGAGAATTCAAAAAAGAAAATAATATTTTACATGATAATTTAATAAAGGTTTTCTGACACAAAGAACTGAATCTGCAAATCAAAAAGACACAGTATATTCCAAAAAGCACTGATAAAGAATAAACACCTAAGATACAGTCTAGTTAAGTGACCTAACTCAAGAATAGAAAAAGAATTTTTCTTGGGGTACCTGGGTGGCTCAGTCAGTTAAGAGGCTCACTTCCGCTCAGGTCATGATCTCATGGTCCATGAGTTTGAGCCCCCGCATGGGGCTCTGTGCTGACAGCTCAGAGCCTGGAGCCTGCTTCAGATTCTGTGTCTCCCTCTCTCTGCCCCTTGCCTGCTCACGCTCTCTTTCTCTCAAAAATAAACAAACATTACAAAAATTAAAAAAAAAAAAAAGAATTTTTCTCTATCCAAGACCAATCAAAACCCCTATGGTAGGGTGGTTGTAAGGTGGATGAAAATCAGGGTGGACCCAGAATCCCAAGAGCAACATTCAACGCCTTAAATACTAATGCAATGTGTACAAATTTCTAAGGGAAAAAAAATATGACCTAACAATTTTATACCTGTATATGGCAACAAGCAGTCATTTCCAAACATGATAGATATCTAGGATTCTAAAACCCAAAGATTCTTCTTAAACTATTTGACAATGAAATCTAGCCAATCAAGCAGTGAATCAAAACAAAGAAATAAGAGAGGGAGAAGAGGTGGTTAGCACTGAATTTACGATTACAGAAAAGAATATAAGTAGTATTAAATGTCAACGATATAAAAATACAACGTACAAAAAAAGGAACCTAAAAAGCAAGATGTGGGGAAATATAATTACACTTTCAAACCAAGGAATCAATCAATACTGCCCCAAACTATTATATGAAGTTTAAGACATAACAGTGATTCAAGATTAATGGCTCTAGATAATATTTTTTCTTGAGATTTGAGGCACATTTAGACATAATATAGTTTTTAATCAAGAAAATTTACCTGAACTTCAGTAACTCTTTTAGTCTAGCTCAGTTTTGTTTTGCTAAATTCAACTTGAAAAAAATAGCACCTTTTATGTAATCCATGCTGCATACATTCACAGAGAGATACCTGTATCGGGGAATGTTGAGATTTAGGGTAAAGTTTTGGAGGGGGGGTTTCATCTTTTTTATATTCCTTACATTATATAAATGGAGTATTTATAATTTATATTAAAATACTGATGCTATTTTTCTAAAAAATTAACAATATCATGCAGGAGAAAGTAACTACTGAAAGCGTGAATTGGGATAGAGGTACTGAAAATGGAAAATTTCACATATTATTGTAAAGATTCCTGAACTGGGACTAATTACTCTCAAAGGCTCCATCTGATGCTAAGTTTCCAGATCACAGAATTTCCCTGAAATAAAAATCTTTGCTACATGAAAAATCCCTGTTTTCTATTGCATCAAGTTTAGACTTCTTTGCTTGGCTTTCAAGAAGCACCAACACATGACCTCAACTGTAACTAGTCTTACATAATTAGGTGAATCTGCTTGCTGTCCCACCGATTCGTTGTGCTATATTCAGCTTTCATGTTTTTAACTCCTATTTGGGATATCTTCTAAACAGACGGGTATTGAGATGTTAACAATTTATAGGCTATTTCATCCCCAATACTCAGATACGCAGATTTGAATTTTTAAAAAGCTATATAAATCTAACCTAGCTAAAATGTAAAATAAAACATAAAACAAAACATAAAGCCTACCTGCTACATAAAGTTTTTCCTAACATCTTGAAAGTTACTACATTTTTTTCAGAATTTCTAGAGCATTCAGATTTTTCTATATAGGAACTTAACTCTAAATTAATACTGCTGTGTAAATTTGATTAGTCTTAACTCATAAATTTAAAGACAACCTAAAAGAATAGGAAGTTTTAAATATTAAATATATTTAGTTGAAAAAATTTAAAACATTTTGAATTTTATTTTTATTTTTTATTTAATTTCGAGAGAGAGAGAGAGAGAGAGAGAGAGAGAGACAGCACATATGTGCAAGCACAAGCAGGGAAGGGCAAAGGGAGAGGGAGAGAGAGAACCTCAAGCGGCCCCACGTTCAGCTCAAATTCTGATGCAAGGCTCAATCTCAGGACCGTGAGATCATGAGCTGAGCCGAAATCAAGAGTTGACGCTTAACTGACTGAGCCACCCAGGTGCCCTGAAATGTTTTAATTAAAAATAAAATGAAAGGGTGATACAAATAAATCTTATTTGAAATATGTTTTTAAAACTTTGATGTGGTCTTCCCAATCAAATATTTCATATTGGGTATTTGATTTTTATTTTTTAAATGTTATTTATTTTGAGTGACAGAGAAAGAGAGTGAGAGCAAGCAGAGGAGGGACAGAGGGAGAGACAGAATCCCATGCAGGCTCCATGCTGTCAGTGCAGACACGGGGTTTAATCTCAGGAACCAGGAGCCGTGAGATCATAACCTGAGCCTAAACCAAGACTCAGGCATTTAACTGACTGAGCCACCCAGGTGCCCCTCATATTAGGTATTTTAAAAAGAGAATTTTATGCATGTATATAGAATGCTACAGCTTACAACCATTCACAACTATGTGGATGAAAGTAGAGGGTATCACGCTAAGCGAAATTAGAGAAAGACAAGTATCCTATGACTTCACTCATATGAGGAATTTAAGATACAAAACAGATTAACATAAGAGAAGGGAAACAAAAATAACGTAAAAACAGGGAGGGGAGAAAACACAAGGGACTCTTAAATATTGAGAACAAACAGAGCATTGCTGGAGGGGTTGTGAGAGGGAGGGATGGGCTAAATCGGGTAAGGGGCATTAAGTCATCTACTCCTGAAATCATTATTGCACCATATGCTAACTAACTTGGATGTAAATTAAAAAATTAATTGATTAAAAAAAAAAAACAAAGAATGCTGCAGCTTACAAAGTGTTTTAATGCTCCTTTACCTCCAAAAATAATTTTCCAGTTACAATCATCCACCAAAGGGCAATGAGCACGTTTAAACACTAGAAACGATGAAATTGAAAATTATTTTAATTGTTTCAGTAAGAAAGAGTTTATGAAACTTCATAGATTTACCATAGAAATACATTCATCAAAATCCTCTTTAACAAGACACAAGTACTTTTGCAAGTAAGCAGCTAAATATTTATTTGTTCTTCCTCTCAACTATGATTAAAGTATTTACATCCCTTGTTTTGATATTCCAACACATTCAGAATGACAGTTGTAATTATGGTTTTTGCCCTTCACTGTAATTATAAAATCTAAAATTACGTTAGTTGACTCATTGAATAAGACCTAAAACTTTATTAATAAACCCTCAACATTTAATGTTACATTTACAGTGATGGGAAAGAGCATGATAAATCAATGTAAAGATGAATATGGCTTCACTAGACTCCTAAGAACAGGACTTCCATGTATTTCTACCACAAGATGGAGATAAAGTAGATGTATTTACACATTCCAAAAATATATAATTTTTTAAGTTTATTTATTTTTGAGAGAGAAAGAGCGCACGAGTGAGCATGTGAGCAGGGGAGAGGCAGAGAGAGAATCCCAAGCCGGATCCGCACTGTCCACGCAGCGTTCAACATGGGGCTCGATCTCACGAACTGTGAGATCATGACCTGAGTCAAAATCAAGAGCCGGATGCTCAACTCACTGAGCCACCCAGGTGTCCCCAAAATATATAATTTTTTATTAAAACATTTGATATCACTTAGTTCATAATCAGAAAATATAGGCTGACCTTTAAGATAAACAAAAAGGTAACATTAGTTCATATGAGATCAGTTTCAATTAAAGTTATTTCCAAAATATTCTTCTGATAAAAGAAAATTATAAAGACATAAAATGTTTTCATGTTTCAATTCATTTTACATAGGAGACTACCAGTATCTTCAGATATTTTAAGACATACACTGAAGAAGATGACTCATAGGTCTATACCAGTGCCGCCCAGAAGAACTTTCTGCAATAATGGAAATGAAACAATAATCTGCATTATCCAATGTGAAAGCAACAAGCCACACTTGACTATTGAGCATTTGAAATATGACTAGTGCTAAGAAAATTAGGGAGCTAATGAGCCTAGCTAATTTACTAGCTAATAACTGCTACTAAATCCATACCATAGACAGTTTAATATTTTAACATATATATACACATATACATATCAACATCTAATGGTATATTTGATATTAAAATAGATAAAACCTGAAATATAAAAATAAAATGACAAATTAATGGTACAAAAATAGGTTCTGACAATTAATAACTGAGGTTTTTCCATGGCCATGAGAATAAAAAAGGAAAAAGCTCAATATAATGAGAGGAAACAATGCTGTATATTAAAAGAAATAAAGTTTTACACCATCCTTTAAAGGGAATAAAAGAGCATTATTAAAACATACACACACAATACACATAATCTTTTGAAAATATATCAATCACCATGTGAATTTTCATATTTGATATAGAAATGTGCTTAAATATTCAAAACGTCAAATATTAAATAAATGCACACAAAATAAACTCCGTATTTACCACTTATTCAAGTCCAAGATTAGTCAACGTTTTCAACAACAACAACAACAACAAACTGTTCCCTCTTACCAAACAGCAAGTCTAACTGTACAATTACAAAGTAGGGCACTTTGCACCAGAGACAGATTCCAACAAAAATCCATTGGAAACTCAAGCAATTCCAAGCCGGGTACTGTTTAGACTAGAGAGGCAATAACCAGGGTGTTTCTAACCAGAAGTACTCTTCCCATCCAGACAAAGATGCCGATCAAAGGTGCTGAAACCAAAAGGAAAAAATTTCATGATCATGAAAGCAGAAAGATTCACGATCACACCATTTCACTGATGTCTTTATTAGGTTTGGACAGAAAAGGGAGGGAGCCGACCTGAAGTGTTATCGAGGCAACACTGAGGAGAGATAAGAGTGTTAGAAAACAATCTGTAGATTGGTCACCAAATTATTCTTGAAAATATGTTGATGGTGGTTGCGTTATTACGGCATAGGTGCTCTGACTTTAAAACCAAAAGAAACAAGAATGTTTAATTATCAGTAGGTTACAAACTCAGAATGTTCTCATTTGCAAAAAACAGTTAAAATCGGCCTGCCATTGACTGGGCACACTCTAACAGAAAACAAAAAACAGAACTCTTCTAGTCAGCAGATCTACCCCTCCCCCAAAAGATCTCATTAAATGATTTCTGCATGTGCTGTGTTAAAACTGAACCCCTAGAGGGCAACTGAGCTTCAATTTTTACTTCTTAATACACTTCAGTTCCTAACTGCTTTACGGCGGATACCATGACCTCTTTCCTTATACCTTGGAACTTCTTTAAAACAAAAGGTAAATGGAAAGAAGAAACCAAAGATATTCCACCCACTAATACAAAAATAGCATTATTGAGTGTATTCTTTAACAGTGATAATTCAAAGATGAAGAATATGGTATATTCTTAGAGGCATAATCCTGAATAGCACAGATCATAAACGAGTATCAGAATATCAGCACTCCCGTTAGGACGAAGTAACAGATAGGAAAGCCGTACTTAACAAGTCTGTTTAATAAAAAATGCTTTGCATAACTTTACATTCATTAAAGGGCGCGTTAAAATTTATAGGAAAAGAAGGTGAAGAACTTAATCTCAATAACAATTAACCCTATATAAACTACCCAATATAACCCACTATAAGAAAATCAGTTTTCCCTCAGGGTCAAAAATGTGACGAGGTTTCCTAACTGCCCTTCTAAGCTAATTCCTTATCATGAGGTACAAGTGCTGACATTCAAAGAGGCCCACTCACAACATTGATGTACCAAAAAAGAAAAAAAAAAAAAAAAAAAAAAGGAGTTAATATATCACTGTGAAAGAATACTAGCTAGCAAGGCCACTAACCTGTATAATGCAACAATGCTATATTTAACTTTTAGTGAAACGGCTTAAATTAGGCATACACAAGTCTAATATGTATATACCAGCAGATTAACACAACAGAATGAGCTGGGCATTTACTTGCATGACACATGGGATTACAAAAGCAACTTGATAATTTGATTAGTTATGTGTGGTTTTTTACTTTGTTTTATTACTTTATTTAAACAAAATTTTTAATATTTATTTTTGAGAGAGACAGACACGGAGTACTAGTGGGGGAGGAGCAGAGAAAGAGGGAGACACAAAATCCAAAGCAGGCTCCAGGCTCCAAGCTGTCAGCACAGAGCCCGATGCAGGGCTTGAACTCACAAACCATAAGATGATGACCTAAGCCGAAATCAGACACTTAACCAACAGAGCCACCCTTTTTAAATATTATTTTATTTTATTTTATTTTATTTTATTTTATTTTATTTTATTTTACGTTACGTTATGAGAAAGAGAAAGAAACTGAGCAGGGAAGGGGCAGAGAGAGAGGTCTGCACTGTCAGTGCAGACTCTGGTTTCATCTCATGAACTGTGAGATCATGACCTAAGCTGAAAGCAAGAGTGGACACTTAACCAACTGAGCCACCCAGGCACCCCCCTACACATGTTGTTGTTGTTGTTTTTAATCCAAAAAGGTTTTTAAACAATCAACTCTCAGACTTGTATATTTACTTTATAATATGTACTTGTTAACTGGAACAAAATTTTAATTCAATCCATAAAGACTTATTGACTGTAAATGTGCAACCACACAAGGCCTTCCTCCCCACCAGGGTATGTCACCAGTGGCTCAGCGCCAGAACCAGCATCCTCCTGAAGGCACAGGATACATGCACTTGCTGGTTAAAGACCTTTTCTCCATGTCACAATAATTTTCTTCACTAACTTTCTAAACTATTCACATGTGCAATTACTTGTAATTATTCACATGACATCCTGTGGACTCACGGATCCAAAATGATCACAAATCAAACTCTGTTCATGTAGGTTAGAATCTGTATATGAAATATGCCAAATTAAGTATGGACTAATGGAATACAGAGAAGAGAGAGGCTGCTGAGAAGTGTGAAGTTTGTGTGCCATGAGGTCAGTAATTTTCAGAACAGGAAAGAGGGACAGGGAGTAGGATAGGATAAAAAGGGAATCAAGGTTTAAGACTGCAAGAGCATCCTTGGGTTCATCATTTCCTAAGAATCTTTGGCCCACTAGAAAAGAATTTGAAGGCTGACCCAGATAATTTGGGGCTCAACTTCCAAGATGGAAGTAAAAGAAATAAAGTTTCAGAAATAGAAAACACACACATACCCACAACCAAGAATAACAACAAGCTTATAGTTCATATGGAAGAGTGCTCTAGATGGTGAAGTACGTAACTTTAAGATACACAGAATGAACTGAAGACAGAAGTAAAATCCACATGGCCTGTTGCCACGTGCTACTTTAAGGAGCAATTCTGTGTCTGGCCAATCCCTTCTCAACCTTGCCTGCACATTCAAATCACCTTGGGAGCTCTGAAAAAAAAAAAAAAAAAAAAAAAAACACAAACACAAAAACCAATACCTTTCTTTGTAGAGAGTAGCCTGTGCACTGGTATTTTTAACATTCCCAGGTAATCCTAATGTATAGGAAAGGTTGAGGACTACTGATCTAGTGTGAGAGGATAAAATTGTAAAGGCAGGGCAGAGGTTCTACCATAAGAATATGACAATTCGAATCTCATCAGGGAGGATGTGAAAGAAAAAGATAATACAGAAGAAACTACATGAAGCCTTTATCAGTGAGGTACTGAGTAAATAGATCCACTCTGAAAATCATGGGGTACTAATGAAATTAGAATTCCTTAATAAACTCAACCACATGTAAGGCAACCATAAGGTCTCATCTCGAGGACAAAATAAGAGAAAAACAAAAATACCTTTTTCACACTAGTACATAAAAAGTGCGGTAGGTCAAACCTTCAATAAGATCAGAATTTTTCAATGTTTCAGAAGTTTAAATTTTATGAGCCTGGCATATCTTTGGGAGATATATTGGGCAAAGAACAGGATGTAACATATCTTAAGTTTTTACCCTGTATTGACACAATCTAGGATTCAGTGAAATCTCCAGCTCCTTTTAAAGTGGGTATTAAAGGGCGCCTGGGTGGCGCAGTCGGTTAGGCGTCCGACTTCAGCCAGGTCACGATCTCGCGGTCCGTGAGTTCGAGCCCCGCATCAGGCTCTGGGCTGATGGCTCAGAGCCTGGAGCCTGTTTCCGATTCTGTGTCTCCCTCTCTCTCTGCCCCTCCCCCGTTCATGCTCTGTCTCTCTCTGTCCCAAAAATGAATAAACGTTGAAAAAAAAAAAAATTTTTTTTAAATAAATAAATAAATAAAGTGGGTATTAAAGAGGGCACTTGTGATGAGCAATAGCTGTTATATGTAAGTGATGGGTCACTCAATTCTACTCCTGAAACCGTTATTACACTATGTGTTAACAAACCAGAATTTACATAAAAACTTAAAAAAAATAAGAGGTATCAAATGATAAAAAATGAACAAATGAAGAATTGAGAAGGGACGAACGGAAAATTAAGCAGGGAGAGAAGAGAATAAAAGTATAGGAAGGAGAAGCAGAAGAACAGAGGAATAAACAGTAGTAAAGACAGGGAGAGCTTTCTATCAAATTCAGCTTTCATATGACATGGCCAAGGCCATATGGAGAAACTGGTCTTTACTCTGTTACCTCCACACCAGGGTGACAGAAGGTGGCTGAGACAGGTTTTGAGGTAGTGTCCTATGATCTGAACTTTCATGAGGATTAAATGAGATCATATAACAGCAAAAGAAGAAGGAGGAGGAGGAGGAGGAGGGGGGGGGGAGGGAAAGAAAAAGAAAGAGAAAAAGAAACAGAGTTTCAAATTTCCAAATACAGTCTTGACTCTTCTCGGATGATCTACTCCGTGTAGGTGAGTGAATGAGAAAAGTAGGCAAGGGGTCTAACTGCATTAATCTGCACGGAGTTGGAATAAAATTGTTCCTACTGGTCCAATAAAGGTATCTTCCACCACAATAAAGGGCTTTTGTCCGGAACAGCCAGATCAGAAAGGAAATTATCTGAGCTCAAGAATCCAATAGGCTTAGAAAGACAATTCGAAGAGTGAGACAATGTTAATGCACGAAGAGCTGGGTTCTAATCATGTATTTGATATTAACCCATGGTTTGAACTAAGGTTAGTCAATTACCTAATCTCTTACAGAAAGGACACTGAAAAAGATGACATTTAAAGATTCTCCCCATTACTTAAATTCTATGTAATACTTGGCTCTTTGGCAGTGTTACTGACTAGGGAGGTGTAAATATGGGGTTGAACTAGAGAAATAATTTACAGTAAGCACATGGCAAAGTTTAGAATGTCCAGAGGAAGCTGAATTTGTGCATGGTGACCTGAAACTCTTACATAAATATGTCCTAATAAATCCAATTAAGATTTTCTCAAACTTTGCTAATAGAGATATTTCGAATTAAAAAGACATCTAATAGTATGGATTCAGACTTAAATTTGCGCTGTATTTTTTAGTTTGGTTATCATTACAACTGGCTTTGGGGTTATGGTGCACAATCAAAGGGTTAAAAAAATTCAATGCAAACACATTATTTGTTCATGCATTTTAAAGGTAAGGGCATGAATATTACATCAGAATGCAGAATAAAACTATTGGGGTGGGGGGGGGGGGAAGAAGCCGCCTCCCAAGATGAACTTTCAAATTAGGTCAGCAGAAATCAACTGCCATTAAATTAAGAGAACATGCTGCTCTTTAGCTATTTCACCATTCTTGGATCAAAGAAGGTTTTTCTTTAGCTCTGAGGACTCAAAATGTTGTATTTTAAAAATGTGACAAATCAGTCTAGAGAGGGTAATAACATGTGCCTAAGGATAACTGCAAAAACGAAAAAAAAGCTATGTCACAGTTAACTCTGTGGAAGTGCCACACTGCAGTTCATCGTCATCCTCACTCAGTAGCCTGACACTTTTCATAAATGCCAGCGGTTATGCTACAGCAGCCTGAGACGGGGTGTCCCTTTAGCTCTGGCAAACACGCGTCACTGCCTGTCACTTTAATGAACCATACCTTCTAGTTTTAAAAGAATGCAGAAAGCCAGATTTTAGGAAGGAAATTTATCAGGATGTCCTGTGTTCTACTGCAGAACTAACCTTCTTTCAACTGTGTTTGTATCGAGTCTCTTCCTGGGAAGGGAGGAAAGAAGAAAGGAGAGAGGGAAGAAAGTAAGGCAGGGAGGAAGAAAGGGCGGACTTCAGATGCTTCTGGTTTCTTACTGGAAAACAAATCTAAACTCCTGCTGTAGGTTTTTTAAGGCACTCCGAAATCAGGCTTGACCCCCAGTTGTTACTTGTCATTATCCCTCAAACGCACTGCCGGTCTCCTAAGGTCAATCTCCCTACTGCTGTATAGACACACTATACCCACTACTACTTCAGGGCTTTCAATCCTGAATCTATGGTGAAAAAGGCTTTTCCAGCATCCCTGGACTCACCCAAATCATCAGCCACCCTTTAAGGTCCACTTCATAACCCATGTTCTTCTTTCAGTCTCACCTGACTAAATCAGAATTCACTGGCTTTTCTTTTTTCTAAACTAACATGCAGGTATTTCATTATAAATTGCTTTATATGATGTAATTCTATTTTATGTATGGCTGGTTTGTCTCTCATCCAACCAGACAAATTTCTTAAAACCAAGTCTCCTTACTCTGCCTCTAGAACACTTCTCACAGTGTTGAACATGTGAAAGGCAGTCAATAAAGATGTAAGAAGAATGCTACTAACATGAACTATGTAAATTAAGAGCAGTATTTAAAAAAAATGTTTTAAAAAAGTTTCAGCAAGTGTCTGGTTATCTTCTTAATCTTTATTTTTATTTAAAAAAATTTTAATGTTTATTTTTGAGAGAGAGAGAGAGAGAATGCAAGCAGGGGAGGGGCAGACAGAGAGGGAGACACAGAATCCGAAGCAGGCTCCAGGCTCTGAGCTGTCAGCACAGAACCGGACGCAGGGCCTGAACTCATGGACCACAACACCATGACCTTAGCCAAAATCGGACACTCAACCAACTGAGTCACCTAGGCGCCCCTATCTTCTTAATCTTCTCGGTCTAAATCCAATCAAGAAATAATTGCCAAATATAAAATAATTCTAGAAAACTTAAGAAAAAGTGTAGCTTTTAAAAAATTCTTCTTTAAAGACTTTATGTTTAAGTAATTTCTACACCTAGTGCGGGACCCAAACTTAAAATCTTGAGATCAAAAGTCACATGCTCCATCATCTAAGCCAGCCAGCAGCCCTGAGAAAAAAGTTTTTAAATCACCAATACTTCCAACACCTAGAAGTAACTTCTGCCAGCATTACTTTATAGCCCTCTTTCTTCATAATTATTAGTCATAATTAGTAATCAGCCATAACTTCAATTTGAATACTTATTTGTACTTATTAAGTAATCTGCTTATTAAATAAGCATCTCCCCTGCTTAAACTCAGGAAGAACAAGGGCTGAATCTGCTTCTGTCACACTGATGTACACAGTGTAGTGTGTGTGAAATGCTCGGTTCGTGGGAGGTGCTCCAGGTCTACAGAATGGGTTAGTTTTGGATAGCCCTTCTTGTGTCTTCTCATGTAATTAAACCAAGGGTCAGGAAATTTTTCAGGCAAGAGTCATATGGTAACTATTTTAGGATTTGTGAACCATACGGTCTCTGCTGCAACCAGCGACTCTGCTACAGCAGTCACAGGCAATACTGAAGTGACGGTCAGAGCTGTGCTCCAGTAAAACACAGAGACAGGCACTGGGCCAGACTGTGCCAGGAGACTGTAGACTGCCAACGTCGGAATAAAAATAACGTATTGTGTCTAGTGACTCACTGCAACGATGGGTTTATTAGGACTGCAAACGCATACATATCATTTCCTTTAACATTTTCTTCTGATTTTTTTTTAATGTTTATTTATATTTGAGAGAGAAAGAGAGCGCGAGTGGGGGAGGAACAGAGAGAAGGAGATACAGAATCTGAAGCAGGCTCCAGGCTCTGAGCTGCAGCACAGAACTGGACACAGGGCTCAAACTCATGAGCCGTGAGATTGCGACCTGAGCCGAAATCAGACACTTCGCTGACTGAGCCACCCAGCGTCCTATAACATTTTATATAATCAACCAGACTCTGTTGACATCTAAGTTTGGGCAATATTCCACATTCCATATAACGTGGTACTGAACATACGATGTGTATTTTATTGAACATCTCTGATCATTTCCTTAAGAGACATTGCTACCGCTGGAAATGCTAGGTTAAGCAATAGCCATATTTATGAATTTTTGTTAGAAAAAAATACTCATAAGCTGGAGGAGCTTGGGAAGATAGTGGAGCAGGAAGACCTGAGCTCACCCAGTCTCACATTTACAACTACACATCATCCACATTCCAGTCAATAAACCAGAAAGCAGTGGGAAGTCTGGCAGAACAGACTCCACAACTAAACACAGAGCAGAAGCTGTATCTGAAAGGTTAGAAGGTCAGAAAGGTGGAGGTGGTTATCTGCAGGAGGGAGAAATCTGTGGACGTGGAGAGGGCAAAGAAACCGGCCCTTGCACCTGGGAGCTCATGCAGGAAAGACTAACTCCCATGTTTGGTTTTAAAAGCCAAAGGGGCTAAATTCGGTGAGTTTATTAAAAAAAAAAAAAAAAAAAAAAAAAGTGGGACTTGAAGCCTGGAGCTTTAGAAATCAGCTGACTCAGCACGGGGCAAGCCTGGAGGGAGAGTGATAGGTGGGTCACTGCCCTTCAAGGCAGGAATCAAGGGGGACCTACCTGAGGGGCTCAGTTGGCTAAGCATCTGACTCTTTGACTCCGATCAGGTCATGATCTCACAGTTCATGAGACTGAGCCCCCCCGCACTGTAGCACAGAGCCTGCTTGGGATTCTCTCTTCTCCCTTCTCTCTGCCCCATCCCCACTGTGGGCACACATACACCCTCTCTCTCTCTCAAAATAAATAAGTAAACGTTTAAAAAACCTGCTTATCCTTGTCATATTGTGATTCATGATAAAAAAAAATACTTAAAAAAAAAAGAAAAAGAAAAGAAACAGCAGCCTGAGCAGAGAAGCAACATAAAAAGTTCAGTTTACAAACCATGGTGGCAAACAGGAGACAGATCTATTAATACTGACTTCAGGGGGGTGGGGGCAGGCAGGGACTCCTCCTAAAATGAGGGAGCTGGCAGGCACCATTCCTCCCCCCACTCGCCAGCATAACACAGGGGCATGTACGGGAGGTGGGGCTGCAGGCACCTGCTACCTAGACCGCTAGCAGTGTGCCATGCCCCCCAGGCTCTCCTGAGGACTTGCCCACTCAAAGCCCGCTAGCATTGGTCCTGGGCTCAGGACAAATTTTGTTGGCATATGTGTACCACATCCACCACCAGATGCATAGCTACTGCTGCCCACAGCACCCAAACACGCACCCCCAGCTACCAAAGCACATTGGGCCCAGCCATAGCCAGCCATCATCTCATGCCCCACCTAGCCTCACACCAAGGGCAGCAGCATTTTTGTAGATCAGGCACAGGACTAGTGGTCCAGAGCAAATTTTACTAACACCACCATCCAGTTGTCAAATACCCCAGCAGGCACACCCCCTAAGAGCTTGCCTGCCTGGGTCCCACTAAAAACATTGAGAGCAAGCATAGCCCACACAGGCAACGACCTTCTGCCTCCATTCGTTCCACTGAAAGGAAGAGTGACTACAACAGCAGGGCATAAGCAATACACAGGGGGTATTTTCCTGAAGTGCCAGGTTCTGGAGAACAGGGGACACTGCACTGCAAGGCACTCAAGGATCTCTTCCGCACAAAGTCACTACATTCAAGATAGAAAGACACAGCTGACTTTCTTAACAGAGAAACAAATACAAAGAGGCAGGCAAAATGAGACAGAGAAATTTATCCCAAATAAAAGAACATGACAAGGCCACAGCCAGAGATCTAAGCAAGACAGATACAAGTAACATGCCTAATAGAGAATTTAAAGCAATGATCATAAGGATACTCACTGGACTTGAGAAAAAAATGGAAGATAAGAGTGAGACCCTTAACACAGTGATAAGGAACAACACAGCAGAGATAAAGGGCTCAATAAATGAAATGAGAAAGATGCTTGCTAGCCTGGAAAGTAAGATGGAAAAAGCAGAGAAACAAATTAGTCACCTAGAAGACAGAGTAATGGACATTAACCAAACTGAACAAAAGAGAGGAAAAAGAATTATGCAAAATGTGACTAGACTTGGGGAATTCAGGGATTCCATCGAACATAATAATACTCAGATTATAGGAGTGCCAGAGAAGAAGAGAGAAAAGAGGGCAGAACATTTATTTGAAGAAATAACAGGTAGAAACTTTCCTAATGTGGGGAAAGAATCAGATATCCAGTTCCAGGAAGCACAGAGAACGCCCATCAAAATCAACAAAAGCAGATCTGTATCAGGACATATTATCATTAAATTGACAAAATATAGTAATAAAGAAAAAATTTTTAGAGCATCAAGACAAAAGAAAAACACTAACTTTTAAGGGAAAACCTATAAGGCTATCAGATTTTTCGACAGAAACTTTGCAAGCTAGAGGGAGTCGCATAATATATTCAAAGTGCTGAATGAGAAAAATCTATAGCCAAGTAACTATGCCGCAAGGCTATCATTCAGAATAGGAGAGGAAAAGTTTCCCAGACACACAAAAACTAAAGGAGTTCATGACCACTAAGCCAGCCCTGCAAGAAATATGAAAGGGACTCTGTAAATGGAAAGGAGATATCAAAAATGAACATAAAGGTAGGAAACACAAAAGCAGTAAAAATGAGTATTTCTGTAAAAAATCAGTCAAACATTCACAAAAACAGAATATAAAATATAATAACATATGCCTAAAATGTGGGGAAAAGAGAAAAGAATGGGTTCAAAGTGAAATGACCATCAACTTGATAGACTGCTGTAGAAGAGGTTATATACAAACCTAATGGTAACCACATATCAAAAACCACTAATAAATATGCAAAGAATAAAGAGAAAGAAATCCAAATATATCACTAAAGCAAATCAGCAAAACATGAGAGAAAGACAAGAAAGGATCAGAGAAAATCTTCAGAAACAACCACAAGTTAGATAATAAAATGACAATAAACACATATCTATCCAAAATTGCTTTGAATGTAAATAAATGTTCCAATCAAAAGGCATAGGGTGTCATATTGGATACAAAAACAAGACCCATCTGAATGCTGCCTACAAGAGACTCATTTCAGACCTAAAGACACCTGCCGATTAAAAGTGAAGGGACAGATAAACATCTAGCATGCAAATGGATGTCAAAAGAAAGCCAGGGTAGCAATACTTATATTGGACAAAATAGACTTTAAAACAAAGACTGTAACAAGAGACAAAAGAAGGACACTTTATAATAATAAAGAGGACAATCCAACAAGAAAATATAATTGTAAATATGTGTGCGCCCAACACAGAAGCACCCAAATACATAAAACAGTTAATAAACATAAAAGAAAGTATCGATAATAATATAATAAGAGTAGGGGACTTGAACACCCACTTATATTAATGGACAGATCAACTAAACATAGTATCAACCAGGAATACCAATAAGGTGAATGACACAATGGAACACATGGATTTAACAGATATATTCAGAACATTCCATCCTAAAACAATGTAATATACATTCTTTCCAAGTGCACGTTGGACATCTTCCAAAACAGACCACATATTAGTCCACAAAACAAATCTCAACAAATTCGAGTCCACAAAACAAAAACAAACAAATGATATGTGGTTACCATTCTCAACAAATTCGAGAAACTCAAAATCAAACCATGCATCTTTTTTGAGCACAATGCTATGAAACTAAAAGTCAACCACAAGAAAAAGTCTGGAAAGACCACAAATACATAGAGGTTAAATAACATGCTACTAAACAATGAATGTATCAACCAGGAAATAAAGAAAGTACATGTAAGCAAATGAAAACAGAACAGTCCAAAACTGTTGGGATGCTGCAAAAGCAGCTCTAAGAGGGAAATTTATAGCAATACAGGCCTACACCAAGAAGCAAGAAATATCTCAAATAAACAACCTAACCTTACACCCAGAGGAGCTAGAAAATAAACAAAACCTAAAACCAGAAGAAGAAAGGAAATAATAAAGATTAGAGCAGAAATAAATGATACACAAATTTTAAAAAATAGAACAGATCAATGAAACCAGGAGCTGTTTCTTCAAAAAAAACCCAAATCAATAAAACTGATAAACCTCTAAACAGACTTATTAAGAAAAACAGAGAAAAGGACTCAAATACATAAAATTATAAATGATTTTGTATTTGTAAACACAGAAATACAAACATTTGTAAGAGAATATTGTGAAAACGCATATGCCAACAAATTGGACTACTTAGAAGAAATGGATAAATTCCTGGAAACATATAAACTACCAAAAATGAAACCAAAAGAAGTAGAAAATTTGAACAGACCAATAATCAGCAAAGAAACTGAATCACTAATCAAAAAACTCCGAACACACAAAAGCCCAGGACCAGATGGCTTCACAGGCAAATTCTACCAAACATTTAAAGAAGAGTTAAAATCCATTCTTCTCAAAGTATTACAAAATATAGAAAAGAAAGGAAAACTTCAAAATTCATTCTACAAGGCCAGTATTATCCTGCTACCAAAACCAAAGACACCACTGAAAAAGAGAACTACAGGCCAATATCCCTGATGAACATAGATGCAAAAATTCTCAATAAAATACTAGCAAACTGAATCCAACAATACATTAAAAATATTCACCATGATGAAGTGGGATTTATTCCTGTGTTGCAAGGGTGGCTCTATATTTGCAAATCAATCAACAGGGTACATCATATCAATAAAAGAAAGAATAAGAACCATATGATCATTTCAATAGAGCAGAAAAAGATTTGACAAAGGACAATATCCAATCATGATAAAAAAAAAAAAACCCAACAAAATAGGCTTAGACTGAACATACTACACCATAATAAAAGGTCATTTATGAAAAACGCACAGCTAACAACTTCAATGGAAAAAAAACTGAAAGCTTCTCCCCTAAGATCAGGAGCAGAACAAAGTTACCACTTCTATTTAACATAGTACTCCAAGTCCTAGCCACAGCAAACAGACAACAAAATAAAGGCATCCAAATCAGTTAGAAGTAAAACTTCCACTATTTGCAGATCACATGGTACCTTGTAGAGAAAACCCACCACACTCCACCAAAAGACTGCCAGAACTGATAAACAAATTCAGTAAAATCACAGGACACAAAATCAATGTACAGAAATCTCTAGCATTTCTATATATCAATAAAGCAGCAGAAAGGATACAATTATTATTGTACCCAATAATAATTAGGAATAATCTTAACCAAAGAGGTGAAAGATCTTTACTCTGAACACTAAAACACTGATGAAAGAAACTGAAAAGAACACAAAGAAATGGAGAAATATTCCATGCTCATGGATTGGAAGAACAAATATTGTTAAAATGTCTATACTACCCAAAACAATCTACGTATTTAATGCAATACCTATCAAAATACCAACTGCATTTTTCACAGAACTGGAACCAAGAATCCTAAAATTTGTAGAGTACCACAGAAGACCCCAAATAGTCAAAGCAATCTTGAGAAAGAAAAGAAAAGCTGGAGGCATCACAATTAAAGACTTCAAGTTATATTACAAAGTGACACAAAAATGATACTGGCACAAAAACAGACATAGAGACCAAGAGAACAGAAAACCTAGAAATAAACCCACAACTATACGACCAATTAATCTTCGACAAAGCAGGATCCGTTGGAAAAAGGACAGTCTCTTCAACAAATGGTGTTTGGGAAAACTGGACAGCAACATGCAAAAGAATAAAGTGGACCATTTTCTTACACCATACACAAAAATAAATTAAAAAGGGGGCACCTGGTTGGCCCAGTCAATCACCTGACCTTTGCTTTTGGCTCAGGGTATGATCTCACTGGTCCAGTGGGTTAATTGCCCAACTCTTGCTTTTGGCTCAGGTTATGATCTCAGTGTCATGGGATGAATCGCTTCGTCAGGCTTCACACTGGGCACGGAGCCTGCTTAGGATTCTCCGCACCCCTCCCCCCACTCTCTCTCTCTCTCTCTCTCAAAAATAAATTAATTCATTAATTAAACTCAAAATGGATTAAAGACCTAAATGTGAAAACTGAAATCATAAAAATCCTAGAAAAGAACACAGGCAGTAGTAACCTCTTTGACATTGGCCATAGCAACTGTCTTCTAGATAAGTCTCCTGAGACAAGGGAAACAAAAGCAAAAATGAACTATTGGGACTACATCAAAAAAAGTTTCAGCACAGTGATGGAACAATCAATAAAACTAAGACAACCTACTGAATCAGAAACGATACTCACAAAAGACATATCTGCTAAGGGTTAGTATCTAAAATATATAAAGAACTTATAAAACTCAACATCTAAAAACCAAATAATCCAATTTAGAAATGGACCAAAGACATGTACAAAACATCTCTCCAGAGAAGACATTTAGATGGCCAACAGACACATAAAAAGATGTTCATCATCACTTACCATCTGGAAAATGCAAATCAAAACTATAATGAGATATCATCTCACATCTGTCAGAACAGCTAAAATAAAAAAACACAAGAAACAACAGGTGTTGGTGAGGATATGGAGAAAAAGAAACACTTATGCGCTGTTGGTGGGAATGCAAACTGGTGCAGCCACTGTGGAAAACACTACGAAATTCCTCAAAAACTTAGAAACAGAACAACCTTATGATCCAGCAATTGCACTACTGGGAATTTACCCAAAGAACACACACACACACACACACACACACACACACACAAATTTCAAAGGGATACAAACACCCCTTTGTTTACTGCAGCATTGTTTGCAACAGGGGAACTATGGAAGCAGCCCAAGTGTCTGTGGATTGATGAATTGAAAAAGATGTGATATATACAATGGAATATTATTCAGTCATAAAAAAGAATGAAATCTTGCCATTTGCAATGACGTGGAAGGAGTTAGAGAGTATTATGCTAACTGAAATAAGTCAGCCAGAGAATGACAAATACCATATGGTTTCACACATATGTGTAATTAAAAAAAACAAAACCAATGAGCAAAGGTGGGGGTGGGGAGAGAGACAAACCAAGAAACAGACTCTTAACTAAAGAGAACAAACTGTTACCAGAGGGGAGGTTGGTGGGGATAGGTTCAGTAGGTGATGGGGATTAAGGAGCTCACTTGTCATGTACAGGCTGGTATATGGAAGTGTGAGTAACTCCACCATACACCTGAAAATAATATAACACTGTATGTTAACTAATTGGAATTAAAATAAAAACTTAAAAGAAAAAAATCCATTAACCCTTTTCATGACACCGCGCTGATCTGTATTCCTAGCCAGCAGCGTAAATACCTGCTTCTCCAAAACCTCAACATTATACACTACATGTGTTTTCTTACCCACAGATACTTTTATCATGGACAGGATTAGAATTCTATACTTGTTTACTTTTTTCTTATTAGAAAACTTTTATAAACAAGGAAATAAATCTTTCTTTAAACATGTTTTTAATGTTTATTTTTGAGAGAGAGACAGAGAGTAAGCAGGGGAGGGGCAGAGAGAGAGGGAGACACAGAATCTGAAGCAGGCTCCAGGCTCTGAGCTGGCAGCACAGAGCCTGACGTGGGGCCTGAACCCATGAACCATGACCTGAGCTGAAGTCACTCACTGACTGAGCCACCCAGGCGCCCCAAGGAAATAAACCTTAAGTATAGAACTCAATGAAACAAAGAATATACCTTCGCATCACAAACCAACAAAATACAGAACATTAAAAATCACTCCAGTAAGTTCCTTCAAAGTTCCTTTCCAATCAGTCCCACTCCTACCTAATGGTGCAGTTTGGATTAGTTTAGCCTATCCTAGAACACAGTATCAATGGTGTCTATTCTAGAACATATTTTTAAAAGTATGTGCTTTTATACTTTTTTTATATTTCACTCAGAATAATAGTTTTGAGATTCATCTGTGTAGTATATAATAATAGTTTGTTCAACTGTATTGCTGAACAGCATTCCATTGTGTATGCCACAACTGGACTATCCTTTCTCCTTTTAAGAAATACTTGGCTATTTTCCATTTTTGGCACTTATAAATAAACCACCGTAAGTATTATTATACAGAAATGAAAACTTGTGTTGAAATGATTCGTTTCTCCTGAGTAAAGCTGTTGGGTCATGGTGGGCAGGTATGTGGTTAGTATTTTCAGTGTTTTAACTGTAGCTATTATGCTGAGTATGCAATTCCCATTATATAAAGGTCCTCAGTATACCGTTCTGCAGATCACTGAGATTCCATTCATCTTTTTAAATCATTTTTTGTTTATTATTTAAAAATTTTTTTAAATGCTTATTTATATTTTTGAGAGAGAAACAAAAGAGTGCAAATGAGGTAGGGGCAGAGGGAGAAAGAGGGAGACACAGAATCCGAAGCAGGCTCCAGGCTCTGAGCTGTTAGTTAGCACAGAGCCCAACACGGAGCTCAAACCCACAAACTGTGAGATCATAACCCGAGCCGAAGTCAGATGCTTAACTGATTGAGCTACCCAGGCATCCCTATTTTTTTTTAATGTTTATTTAACTTGAGAGAGAGAGAGAGAAAGAGAGAGAGAGGGAGGGAGGGAGAGAGAGAGAGAGTGTGTGTGTGTGTGTGGGATGGGCAAAGAGAGAGGGAGAACGAAAGTTCTGAGCAGGCTCCACACTGTCAGTGCAGAGCCTGATGCAGGGCTCAAACTCACTGGGAGATCAATGACCTGAGCTGAAATCAAGAGTCAGATGCTTAACCAACTGAGCCACCCAGGCATCTCTCCTCTTTTCCTTGCCTTTTGTATTTCAGTTGATCTATCTTTAGAGTCATGATTCCCGCCATTTCCATTCTGAAGTTCTTACATCAGACACTGTATTTTTCAGTTGTAAAATTTTGATTTTGGCCTTTTTTATTATTATTTTGAATTCTCTGTTAAGATTTACTCTTTTTATTCATTGCAAGTATACTTTCCTTTACATTCTTAAGCAATTCCAATAACTGATTTAACATTCTTCTCTGATTCCAACTTCTTAGTTATCTTCAAGTTAGCCTCTGTTGATTGCTTTTGAGAATATATCATGTTTTCTTGTTTCTGTGCACATGGAATAATTTGGCATTCTATCACGTATGTAAAATGTTTGGATTCTGTTTTCTTTTTAATTTTTTGTTTACACTTATTTCTTTTTGAGAGACAGAGCACAAGTGGGGGAGGGGTTGAGAGAGAAGGAGACACAGAATCCAACGCAGGCTCCAGGCTCTGAGCAAACTGTCAGCACTGAGCCCGAGGAGGGCTCAAACCCACGAACTGTGAGATCATGACCTGAGTGGAAAATCACTCAATTGACTGAGCCACCCAGGTGTCCTAGATTCTGTTCCTTTTTGGGGGAAAAAAATTTTTTTTTTTCCTTTTTCATTTAAACAGTCAATTTTATTTGCTGATCTCAAACTGTGGAACCTGAAGTCCCCTGCAAGGTATAGTCATTATTTACCCTTAACCGAGTGGCTTGGAATTTGCTCCACATGTAATTTAAGATTGAGCTAGAGACATACACAGAGTTTATACACCATGAGGCTCACCTTCTCTAGCTCTCAACTTGCTGGGATTTATCCCTTCCCCTCCTCTTACACCATCACGCACAAATACCAAGTTTTCTAAGTAGTTACACCAAACCCTGTTTTTGATCCTTCAGACCAGTAAGACTAGAGGGTTTTAGTTTGTTTGCTTATTTGGTCAGAGTTGTAACCACCCTACAGGGTGGAGACCCACCCGGTACTATTCCCTTCCTTCACTGTGATTCCTCTCCGATTTCCACTTGCTTTCTTGTCTACTCTCCAATGTCTTCATATAGTTGTTTTTATATTTTGTTCATAGTTTATAGTTGTTTTCTGCAGAAACACATGTGCAATAACAGCTACTAGGCCATGCCAGAAGCTAAACTTCTGTTACGGACTTTTAAATCATATCAAGTTTACAGGTTACATATAGTACTGTAGGGTGTGTTTTGCAATGCACTCACTGAAAGTAAAAGCAACTATTTTTCTTGTTTAATAATATGTAATTTGTCAGGGCACCTGAGTGGCTCAGTCAGTGAAGTGTCCAAGTTCGGCTTAGGTCATGATCTCGTGGTTTGTGGGTTTGAGCCCCGTGTCAGGCACCATGCTGACAGTGTGGAGCCTGCTTGGGATTCTCTCTCTCTCCCTCTCTCTCTCTCTCTCTCTCTGCCCCTCCCTGACTCATGTTTTCTCTCGCAGAATAAACTTAAAAAATAATAATAAAATTTAATTTGTCCAAAAAAAACCTTTTTGTGCTCTGCTTATTTTTTAAATTGGATGTTCACCAATTCCTTACAGGTAAGAAGTCTATAAATTAAGGATAGCAAACCTTTGTTACACATATTACAAACATATTTTCCTAATCTGTGAACTTTCTATTATGTTTGTAGTGTATGAACATAAAAAGATTTTATTTTTTATATTTAAAGTTTTGTATTATTAAATATAACATCTGATTCTTTAAAGTTTTTTTTAAAAAACTACATGTTCATTATGGAGAATTTTTTTAAAAATCCATTCTATAAAAATAAAAATTACCCAGCATTCCTTCTTTTTACTCTCATACCCTTTTATGGCTGTTTTTTTTAAACATCAGGTATACTTCCAGTCATCTGGAAGTCTGTTTAACATTTTCTGCTGAAATTGACATTATATACATTGTATGACCCAGAAATCCCATTTATAAATCATAGCACATCCATATAATGGTACTATATAGCAATGAAAATGAAGGAACCATTACTACTTACAAAAACATGGATGAATCTAACAATACAATGTTGAGTAAACAAAGCTAGACACCAAAGATCACACACTGTATGGTTCATTTAAATCAAAACAAAGGCAAATTAATCTATGTAGTTCTCAGGCAAAATGTGGTTGATTTTAGCAAAGGAGAAAAGGGAGAGCGATTAAAAGAGGGCCCAAAGAAGGCTGGTTTCTGGTAATTTCTATTTCCTGACTTTAATTCTGGCTACACATATATGTTTACTAAATGTCACAATAATTCATCAAGCTACAAACTTGTTATTTGTGCATGCAAGATACAAAAAAGCTTATGTTTTCATTTTGAAGAATATGAAAAAGCTATGCAGAGGAAAAGAAACCTATTATCCACCTTCTTTATCCCATGTTTCCAGATACTTACTACATTTTGGATGTATTTTTTTTTTCAACATATATTTATAATGGTATTCGAATTATACCAGGTACATGATATTTTTAAAAATTTTAGAGACACAGAGAGAGAGAGATGGAGAGTGAGTGGGGGGGGGGGGGGGCAGCAGAGGAAGGGGAAGAAGCGGGGATTGGGGGAGAAGGGGAGAGGGGGAGAATGTCAAGCAGGCTTCAAGTCCAGCGTGGAGCCTTGATGCAGGGCTCAATACCACAACCATGAAGTCATGACCTGATCCGAAATCAAGAGTTGGATGTTTAAATGACTGTGCCACCCAGGCACCTGACGCTGTTTTTGATTGATCCCCTTCATAGTATGCGAGGCAGCCACTTCCAACTGATTAAAGTCAGCATAAACTATATTTGCAATGTCTGACAATTAAATGGTATGTTAATTCCAGCACTAAGCTGGGAATTAAGATGCCTGGATTCTAATATCAACTAGGACATATTAACAACTCCTACGATACTGAATAGGTAACTTAATCTCTTCATTGTGGTAGGAGACCATAACCTCATATTCCCCTCAGTACTTAGCACCATTATTTTCCCCACTAGTACTGAAGCATAGTTTGTTAAATTAACAAATCAGCGCAATTATGATTTGCTCTGGAAGGGAAGTGGTCTATGTGGAATCTTAAAGGAAAACCAAGAAATAAAAACGTTAGCTTTTAATCTAGCATCGTTCAAGTTAAAATTGTGTGCCAAATGTACACTAGGAGAACTTGCACTATTTACATAAAAATATTGGAAAAATACCAGAACCACTGCAGTTGGATAAACATTCTACTCCTTTGTTTCCCTTTAAAAGAATGATTAATTTTTACTACTGTTCAATACAACGGTTTCAAACTTACATGCCTAATAGACATCTCAAGAGTTAACCTGTCCAAAACTAAACTCTTAATATATCAATCACTAAAAACTGAACTAAAATAATAATATTTCTCTACACACATTCTTCCTCATCTCTGCTAACTACAATTTCATCCTTTTACTTGTTCAGGACAATAATAGGGAGTAGTTATGTCTTTCCTTGTGGCCTCTTATCTTCAAATTATATCTTGGATGTGCTCATTCTATTTTTTAAGGTTTATTTGGAGAGAGAAAGAGCACACAAGTGGGGGAGGGGCAGAGAGAGGGAGGGAGAGAGAAAGAGAATCCCTAACAGGGTCTGTGCTGTCAGCACAGATCCCAAAGCAGGGCTTGATCTCATGAACCGTGAGATCATGACCTGAGCTGAAATCAAGAGTTGGACACTTAACTGACTGAGCCACCCAGGTGCCTGGGATGTGCAATCTCATCATCTCCACTGCTGCCACCCTTTTAATCCACCATCATTTGCCTCTTGGATTATCACAATCGCATTCTTAAACTGGCGTTCCTGATTCTGCCCTTGTCCCTACTGCATTTATACTTAACAGAGCAGTTGCTATTAAACAGTAAATCAGACCCTGTCTCTCTCCACTGCTCTAAGCCATCCGAGTTTTCCATTTCTCTCCCTAGTACCTGTAAGTCCTCGGTACTTTATTCTGCCCCCAATCACCCTGCTGAACCCCTCACTTTTCCCTCTCCTCCTCACTCATTCCACCTCACCACAGTGATCTTTCAGGTGGTCCTCAAACATGCCAGCTCTGTCTAGTCCTTCAATGTCTGCAAGTGCTGTTCACATCACTCTTCCCAGAGACACCTGCACATCTCACTCGGTCACCTATCACAAATTTTGTGCAAACGTCCCTCGGTGAGACCTACGTTGCCCACCTACTAAAAACTGCTGCCCCATTCTAGCACTAGTGCTCCACACGGCCCTCACTCAACTTTAGTTTTCTCCACATCACTTGTATTTACTTATAATAACCTACAATATTTATCTCCCTCCGTTGAAATGTAAGGTCCATAACGGTAAAAATTTTTGTCTGCTTTATTCACTGTTCACATAATGGTGGCTAGGAAATACTCACTAAACCTTTTTGAATGACTTATGTTCCATATAACCCTCAGGTTCCATTCAACTGTTTAAAGGAACGTGAAAAGTCTGTTTTTGCTTATAAAAACATATTTTAGTGATACAATCATTGACTGACACTAAAATATTTGCAAACAGTATTGTCAAATATAAACACATTGGAGAAACCAATATATTAAAATATGATCCCAGATAAACTTGTTTATGGACCTCAGATTAAAATTTCTGTATCTGTTTAATTGAATGGTACTCCAAAAATCTGAGTATAATTTCTCTTAAAGTGAAATATTTAAAATTCTTATAGCAAAACCACTGAAAGGCAAGGTATAGGAAACCAGGAATATAATAAAAACTTGCTAATGAAGTAACGGCAGAATAGTTAGCTTATATTTTGTATTAATATTTATTCACTGTAATGATATTTCTAAGTTTCAAGTTATGTAATTCTTTGCTTTTGTGTTCAAATGTACACTTTTCACACTTAAACCTTCAAAAATAAGTTGCATAAATTAGTTGTTTAAAATATTAAATTCATCTGCCCCGACAAAATTCCCAGCTAATTCAGTCATTTAAAGATTTAGCATTTAAAGGTTTACCTTACTTCAAGGCTCCTGGGTGGCTCAGTTGGTTAAGTGTCCTACTCTTGGTTTCTCGGCTCAGGTAATGACCTCACGGTTTGTGGGATCAAGCCCCGAGATGGGCTCTGTGCTGACAGTGCAGAACCTTCCTGGGATTCTCTCTCTCCCTCTCTCTCTGTCCCTCCCCTGCTCTCACTCTCTCTCAAAATGAACATTTTTAAAAAAGATTTAACTTACTTCTAAAACAGATTGCACTTTTCTCTGTGAGAAGAAAACTAGCCAATTTATTCAAGACTATTTATGTACAATTATAATTTTATTACACAATTGCCTTGTTATTCAGAAACAAGACAGTCATAATAAGCCATTAAGTCCTACAATACAGGCATGAATTAACAAATGTAACTGAGAACCACTAAATCAATGAGTAACGACCGCTACATACTTTGCTCAGTTGTTTTAAAGACAATTCAGCTGTATTTGTCAGATATAGGTCTATTACATGCAGCGAATGTCATGACAGCAGGCCTGATAGGCATACACAGATACTTATTGGCAATTAATTTGTATTACGTCCATGGCAGACAGGGGGGAAACATGGTGGGACTGACGCTGCCATCCTCAGAAAAGCCTGTTTGTACGGTTGGCCTGTAGCCGGTGCCTGACAACTTGGATTTTGGGAGTGTTCCCACCATTCCCTAATTGCTAAGAGTGGCTCACCGTGTCTAAACTGTTTGTGCAAACCATATGGTTTATGCTGAACACCTGCTTTCCTTCTGGGAGTCTGAAATTTTGGTAATGCTAACCAAAGGATGCCCATGTGACAAACTCCTCATAAAAACTCTGTTTCTAATGGGTTTCCCTGCTGGACAACATTTCACACATGCTGTCATAGTTCAACACTGGAGGAATTAAGCACATCCTGAGCGACTCTATTGGGGAGAGGACTCTTGGAAGCTTGAGCCTGGTTTCTTCCGAACCTCATCTCATGTGCCTTTCTCCTTTGCTGGTTTTGCTTGTGTCCTTTGCCTGTAATAAATCTTAGCCATGAGTATGAGTACGTGATGAGTCCTGTGAGTCCTCTTAGCAAATCACCAAACCCAGCAGGGGTTGTGGAGATCCCTGCCACAGTTGCAGGTGCAGAGTTCTTCTCCGTAGAGCTGTAACTTAATGCTCTGTATTTCTACATATTTTTCTATATATTCTCTGTAGAGCTGTACCTTACTGCTCTATATTTCTTAGAGTACATAGCATAACCTTATACATAACAGATATGAATCATGTTTGGAGATTTTATATACTACCCTCCTAGTCTATCCAAAATAGCTGCATTTCCACTTCAGCGTTCGTCAACATTGGTGAACTACTAAATGGCAAAAATATATGTGGCAATAATAGCACCATTCAAACAAAGGAAAAGTTTTTGGCAGGTTCGAGTAACACAGTTGGATAGATTGATTACTTTGACCATCTGCAGTCTACAGCCCTCCAATTTGTTTTACAAATGTTTTGGTAGTTTTCTGCCTGTAGACATCCTAAAGAATATCCAAAGTATTCTTAATTTGATTTTATCGTCAGCTCACATTCTTTGGGATTCAGCAAAATGTGACATATTTAATTGCATGTGACTGACAGAAGTCAGGCAGTTTTTCAAGCTTCTGTGTTCACTACTGCCCTGGAATGTTTCAAAGAAGTGAACAATCCATGCTTCCTTATGCTTTATATAATTTCTTTAGACGTAACCCCACCTGGGGCACCTGGGTGGCTCAGAAGATTAAGTGTCCACCTCTTGATTCTGGCTCAGGTCAGAATCTCACCATTTGTGACTTTGAGCCCCACTCAGGGCTCTGCACTGACAGTGAGGAGCATGCTTGGTATTCCTTCTCCCTCCCTCTCTCTGCCCCTCCCTCCCTCCCTCTCTCTCTCTCTCAAGAATGAATGGATGGATGAATGAATGAATATTAAAAAAAAAAAAAAAACAAAAAAAAAAAAAAACTAACCCAACCTCTTGGCCAGAAGATCAAAAAGACTGCAGAAGACACTGATACAAAAGAAACATTAAAATAAGGTAAAAGAAGACCCAAAGGCTGAAAGGAGTTAGTGGGCAGGAGGATACACCTAGGTTAAAGACCGATCCAGGCCACCCCTGTACATCCCTGTACAGGCCACCCCAGTACATCCCAAGAGTACTTTTTTGGTCTTGAAGTGTCATAGCAATAACAACCAAAAAAGTGTTATTATATTTAAAGCAAAATTCATTATCAAACATGGAAACTTTATATCAAATGCCAACTATACAATTCAAAAAAAGCAACAAAACAATGAATTTTTACAAAACAGCAATTCAGGGACTCTACCTCTCATGGACTATTTCCAGAAGAGAAACTATAACATTAGAATGCATACTTGACTAATATATACATATGATCTATAGTATATATATGACAAACTATATATTACATACAACATATGACAAGTGATTATTACTAACATAGAAAATAGAAATCATTAAATTACTAACATAGAAAATATAAGTCATTAAATTAGCAAAGAGTCAAACACATGGAAAAAGTCACGGGGTGGAAGTAGCCTCCAGAGGTCATCAAAGCATCTTCCTTTTAAAACACCACACGTTGGTAACTCCCAGATCCAAGAAAAGCAATGATTCCGCCATCACACTTGATGGAAGACAATTTCTGTTTTGGCTTTTGGGAAGTGGGGATACTGAGAGACAGGACATTCTAGAATTTTCCTTAAGTTCCATTCCCAACATAGTCAGTGATCATTGTGCTAACGTCTACAAATGCACTTTGGTAATTTACGTCAGCAGCTCTATTCACCGTCAATATCACTGGCAAAAGAAGAATATTACGAAGTTTCATTTTCTATCCAAATCAGTTGATCACTTGCTTTTCTGTTGATACATGTCCTACCAACAGTTTATGATCTTGTCAAAGTTTATGTAATAACAAGATCAGGATTTTCAATGCTACATCTAATCTCTAGGTCAAGCTACCTTTACTCATCAAATCAAAGTGAAATTCCAAAAGAAAACGTGAGGAGTACTACTTTTCTTTTCAGAAAGAACACAAAAAAGCCTATTTTATAAAGACAAAGATTGTCATGTTGACACCAGTTTAACACAAACACTGCTTAACTGTCACCCAAAAGCTGAGATTTTTCTTGTTTCAGGTTATAGTTTTCACTATTTTGAAATCGTAAAGTTACTGCGACTTTATAGAAATCCACTGTAGAATAAGGATTACGTAATTGTAAATAAAAGTTAAATTTCAGAAGTATTAAGGTATGTAACAATGAAACATTCGAAATGCGATCTGCTACTTAAGACAAACTTTAATTCTGTTTAAGCATAAGATGAAATGTGCAACTCAGACTAAATCAGTGTATAGTAAAAACCAATAGTGTATATATAGATAATGAAGGTATCATGGAAACTGGTTAAAAATTATAATGAAGAGAGAACTAGTAAGAATATAGCAACCTGGCTGAAATTGATATTCATTAGGGTACTCGTCACATCAATAGGGAGCATTTGGACTCTGTGGTCTTTATCAGTGTCCCAGCTGGTAATGGTTGAAGGTTAATGCCTTACCCCATTCTGTTCAATTTTCTATCCTAATTAGCCCTCCAAATCTATAGCTGTGAGCACCAAGTGTCTGTGCTCAAAAGAAACTAATTAATGCTAGCAAATTAGATCAAGTCCAAAGATCCAACAGCCAAACTCTTAGTTAAATGCTCCTTGTTAATAGGAAGTGTAGCTGTCAATAACTGCTGTTGGTGACTATAATGAGGCATCTTTCTTTCATTGAAAGTGATTTCATTTCTCTTTGTCCCTGGAAAAGCTGTTCCATTCCCTTCACAAACCTAAGTTGCTGGCAGTCTGACCCAATTCTTATGATCAGCTGGGTTGAAATGACATGCAAAAAAAAACAGAAAAGCTTTCCTACATAATCAGGTTTCAGGCACTTAGCAGAAAGTCAGATCACTTATTAAAATTCCTATATCTTTATCCAAGAACTATACAATTAGCACACATAATGCTTTTATATAAAATCCTATAAGTATTTAATAAAGCAAAGGCCTAAACAGTAAATAAACTACAAGGGAAGTGTCCTGATTCTAAATTACATCTTATTGTTCAGTTCAAATGCAGCTGTTCTGCTACTACTTAAGCATATGATACCAGTGTATGTTCTTTACTAAATCACATGGTTAGGCAGGAAGAATACTAAAGATTATTTATAAAATAATCAGTTTTAGATTCTCTAACTCTGTTTTGGACCACATGGCCTAAAAAAAAAAAAAATCAATATACGATTATCTATAAAATATTCAAATATTCAAAAACCAATAGTTAAAACATGTTCTCCTAGACACAAATGCATTGAAGTAACCCAAGCAGACCTCAAATTTTAAGATGCTTTCAGTCTTCTGAAGATTTTAAGCATATTTAAAAAAAACAAAAGCTTAACCAAGGCAATGCCTGAAAAACTTAACTTTTGATAAAGAAGTGATGAATCACTAAATTCTACACCTGAAACCAATTTTACCATATCTGTAAACTAGAATCTAAATATTTAAAAAGTGAAGAGTAAAAATTTTTCTGTACCATTATGATAGTAGTTGTGCAACACAAACTAATAAATATTTTAAAGTTATACTCTCTTTCCTTCATTTCAAAAACCAAACACACAGTTACATTGACTAAGAGTAAGCAAAGGCAGTTCTGAAACCCAAACTCTAATTATTCTGCATTTTCATCTGAACCATGTGAGTAAAACCTCAATCTATAATTGAATTAGCTAGGTTTATTTCATTCTAGATATCAGAGTAATGTGTTAAAAACACCATAAATATAGCTCATATTCATCACTTTGGACCAATTATCAGTAATGAGTAAATTTTCCTAGTAGTGACAAGTTAACCCTGTAACTTCATTACACATTGTTAATTTTTTTCCTCCCTCACCTGAGTCAGGATATTTAGTTAGTTATTTTTTAAGTTGTGAGGCAAGTGGAGGATTACCTCTTGAGATGATCAGCATGACACCTGCCAATGCCAGCATGGCACCAAACCCTGTCTGCAGGCGGCAATGGGTTAATTTCTCCTGACACCTGGGGGTGTGGGTGGAAGGGAGGTGCTCTGATTAAACAACTAATTCATGGTGAAAGCAAAGCTAGTATCGCAGAATGATACTATCAACTTATTGATAATATACTTATTTATGGATGGATTTAATTTAAATCTAATTTATGAACGGCTCTCAAACTGGAATAGGTCATAGGAAGTCATTTAAGAAACAGAAATGATCATCACACAAGGTCCGCTCTGAGAAATTACTCTTTCACTGCTCCCATCGATTCCAAAGGTCATTGTCAAAGAAGAGCATCAAAGGGACAGAAATGTTCCCAGCATCCAAACGTTGTTGACACAGTCCTGAAACACAGTTGACAGAGCCCGGCTCTCCTGTCGAGAAACTTGCTATGGAACTGCAGCCCATCGTCCTCACAAAGAATCACTGAGGTCCCTCAAGGAGGAACAGACTACAGGGAAAAGTGGCTCCGCAGCCAGAAAAACAGTCTACATCAGCAGAACTTTTAGATGGCCATTCCATGAGGTAGAATTTCTTAAAAGGGCATTTCTGCAGTAATACTGCGTCTGCTTTTCTAATTACCCACCATTTGTGGTCTCATTTTTCACCTTCTGCTGCTCCGTTTACATTTTTTCACTAAATGTTATATATTAATCAACAATTAGCTCTACATTTATAGAATACAGGAATAATTCACGTTAAGAAACATTTTCCAAAGAAAATATGTGCGTGTGGGTGCCTAGTGCATGCATTTACAGAAATATCTTTCACTCAGAGATGTAAAATACAGAGAAGTAAAAATAAAAACAAAAACAAAAAAAACCCGGCCTCATTGTAAGTACTACTGGGATTCCATTAACAATTCAATAATAGACAATGACCTCAAAGAAAATCATCTTAGAATATATATGTCTGTGTGAATATGTTGATGAAGAAAAAACAGGTACATGTTACATTTGATGTTTCTTCTTTCCCTATCAAAATCGCCAGAATAACTTGTTTCTCTAAAATACTCATACCAAGTTTTTCTCTACATACAACTGTACTTCTGGGAAAAAATATTTTTTCTTAGTAATTTGGGAGAATATTTTTAAATTGTAAATGAATTGAACACCGTCTGGAAGTTCTGAAAGCTGAAATATTGGTATCTCAGTGAAAGGGTGAGAAACAATTCATACATATTAATTCATTGACTATTTGACTCTAAGGCTAAGGATTAAATTCAGATCATATTATAAAAAATGTATTTGATCTTTATATGAATATTTGAATCTTACCTTGAACTTGTTCAGAACATCTCTCTCGGGCTTTCTCTCTCATTATTTTAGGGATCAAAACATCCTTTTCGACATGTCTGAGATGCTGCTCTGGAAAAAAAAAAAAAACATCTTTCTTTAATATAGTGAAGTTTCAATTAAATCACCAGTTTAGGGAAGAAATAAGCACTCTGGTTTATTCAAAATAAAAGCCTATACAAACATACTAAAAACTGACTCTTAAAACCTCATAAAATTGTGGCTATTTTCGTCACTAAAAATGATTCTAAATATTTCTTACACACAACAGAAAAAAATGTGGGACATAGTGTCTTTCTAAAAATTTCTGCAAGCTATATTGTAACACTTTATTTGATAACATATTCCACGCAATCTTGTCAAAATTAAAGTCATAAACTAAAACAGTATAATTTTGCTTTTTAATACAATCCACAAAAAGAGAATTTTTATCAATAGTGAGATCCAAGGATAGATGAAGAGATCCAAGATTAAGAGATTCTCAACCTGGTAATAAGAGTAGCCTAAGAAAGAAAGAACCGTCAGAAGAAGAAAAAGTAGAACTACACGTGCACATAAAAACAGCATATGAGATTTTTGTGCATTTTAAACAAAACTACCACAATTAGACTAAAATGGTAGACAGAACACCTGCTCCAGGGTCCTACCAGTGTCTTAAATTCATAGAGAGTCCTGAAAAAAAAAAAGCTACTCCGATGTAGCTTGGGCCGGTGTCATCGGAAAAATCAAAATGATCAGGAATCTCTTTGAAAGACAAAAGGCAGATGAGATCAGATTAAAGGAGGTAATCATATACCCACAGGTTTTTCCGAGGGAAAAAAACTGATGCCAAAAGTAGGTACTGCTCCATGCACCGAAGCAGCAAACATGGGCAGCAAGAGACTTCCCTGAAGAAAACCAAAGCATAATCGGTTGAAATACCTCAGTAGGAGCAAATGGATCACCTCTTCTGCTGCCTCCAGACCCATGGGTAAAAGAAGTAAATACATGTATCTATCCCCAAAGGATCAGAAAATTTCCCAGTATCTAGCGACACCTAGGAAGACCAGGAACCCCTCCCACTTTCCCTGGTACTATGCAATTCCCAACAATCTCTGGATGCAGGCAGCTACGAACTGATAGAGAATCTGCAGACAGTGTAAAAGGGCATGTCAAAAAGCAAACAAAAACAACAATAAAACAGCCGAGGATCACCTAAATTTGATGGACAACACAGTGAAAGGAAAGGGAGAAACCAACTGTAATGAATCAATAAGAATCCAAATCTTGAGAAAAGAGTAAAAAAAGAAAAAAAAAGATTTTAGAGTAAGTAAATATACTGAGGTAAATAAACAGATGTGAGTCCTCAGACAGAAATGGATCAGAGATTACCTATGTGCACTTTGAAATGTCTGAAGCTCAAAAATCCGAAAAGCTTCAAAAGGGAGAAAACACTACCCTCACCGTGGAATGAGCATCAGATTTACATCATGTTTCACTCGCAAGCCATGGATGCATGAAGACAACGGAGAAGTAACCTCAAAGTTCTGAGACTGCATTATTTTATAACCAAGAATCCCAAAACCAATTAAGAGTGAAGTTCAGGTATGAAGGGACTGAAACATTTACCTCTCGCATACCCTACTGAAAAGAAGGGTATTGTTGTCTGATAGGCCACCAATCAAACATAGTGCTATAGAACAAACATTTTGTTATAGAGAGAGATCCTACAGGTTAGTAATTTGGAAAGGAAAAGCAGAACTGACTCCCCTCTGCCTCACAGTATCTGGGACCTCATCTAGGAAGAGTCAAATGACTGGTATTGACTTCAACAGCTGCAAAAGCTGAGTCTGGAAGACCTACTTCGAAGAGGACCTCTTTCTTCACTTGTGTATTTGACATCTGGGCTGAACTGGCTGACGAACAGGCCCAGTGAGGACTGTAAACTACAGCACCTACACAAGGCCTCTCCATTCGGTTTGGCTTGGCACAGTAACAGGTAGGTCAGGAGAGGTAGGAATGTGAAAAGGAATTGTCTAGAGAGTAAGTGTTTCAGGAAAACCAAGTGAAAGCTGTAGGTTTAACCTTTCTGACCCTGTCACAGAAGCCATGAAGCATCATTATCATTTCTACGCTAGGTACTACATTGATCGGGTCGCCAAGGACAGGCTATACCCAAGCACAGGGAAATTAGGTCGCCATTCTTTCTTGCAAGGCCACATTACAGAAGAGCATGAGGAATGCAAGATAATGTTGTGACCTTTTTTTTTAATTGTGTTTTTTTTAAGTTTGTTTATTTTGAGAGAGAGAGAAAGAGGGAGAGAGAGGAGAAGGAGCGCAAGCGAGCACAGGACGGGGGCAGAGAGAGAGAATTCCAAGCAGGCTCTGCATTGTCCGTGCAGAGCCTGATGCAGGGCACAAACCCACAAACCACGAGATTAGAGATTATGACCTGAAGTTGGACACTTAACCAACTGAGCCACCCAAGCGCCCAATGTTGTGACCTTGGTGAAACAAAATCTGCCACAAGAAGAGAGAATATCCTCAGGTAAAATAAAAATGAACTCATGATGCACAAATGTAATATAAAACATGAATTTATATTTACATGTTAAAACTACAAAGTATCTGAACCATATCAATTAATTTGACCCATTTATAGAATATTCCACTTAATAAGAGCTGAATATTAACCAAGATAAACCATAGTCTAGACCATGAAAAATATCTCAATAAATTAAAAGAATTCAAGTCCTACAAAGTATGTTCCCCAACACCAACGTAATTAAGTTAGAAATCAGTAACAGAAGGATGTCTTAATAATCTCCAAATATTAGGAAACCAAGTAACACACTTTAAAAAAATTTTTTTAATGTTTATTTATTTTTGAGAGAGAGAGAGAGACAGAGCATGAGCGGGGGACGGAGAGAGAGAGAGAGGGAGACACAGAATCCAAAGCAGGCTCCAGGCTCTGAGCTGTCAGCACAGAGCCCTACACAGCACTCACACTCACTAATTGCAAGGTCACAACCTGAGCCAAAGTCAGACGGTCAGCTGACGGAGCCACCCAGGCGCTCCCCCCACCGCCAAATAACACACTTTTAAATAACCCATGCAGCTAAGAAGCAATCAAAAGGGAAATAAACTATTTTGAAATAAATGAAAGTGAAAATATATCATAATTTGTGTGAGACAGTTAGTACTGAGAGGAAAATCTGTAGCACTACAAGTCTACATTGGAAAAGAAGAATGGTCTTAAATCAACGACTTAAGCTTCCACCTTGAGAAACCAGAAAAAGAACAAACTAAACACAAAGCAAACAAAAGAAAATAAATAATAAAGATCAAAGCCAAAACAAATAAAATAGAAAATAAACAAAATGATACAGAAGAGCAATGAAACCAAAGCTGGTGCTTTGAGAAGATTATTAAAATTGATAAACCACTAGCCAAGAAAAGACAGCTATCACAAACATTAAAAATGACACACATTTTGGGGGCGCTTGGGTGGCTCAGTCAGTTGAGCATCTGACTCGATTTTGGCTCAGGTCATGATCTCATGGTCCGTGGCATCGAGCCCCATGTCAGGCTCTGCATTGACACTGTGGAGCCCGCTTGGGATTCTCTCTCTCCCCCGTCTCTCGGCCCCTCCCCCACTTGCATGTGCACAGGAGCAGGCTCTCTCTCTTGAAATAAACTCTAAAACAATGATTTTTAAATGATAATGTACTCAAATAATCTTTAAATGTAAGCCAATAAAATTAACAGCACAAACAACCAAAGCTAACTCAAGAAGACATAGATAGAGAACCACTCCAGCCCTGTATCTATTTTAAAAAAATGAATCAGGCCGTCTGGGTGGCTCAGCTCCTTAAGCATCGGATTCTTGGTTTTAGCTCAGGTCATGATCTCACGGTTCATGGGTTCAAGCCCTGCGTTTGAATTTTATCCTGAGGAAAATGGGAAGATGCTACAAATTTTTAGGCAAGGAAAACCTTCTTTCATTTTCACTATGCTGACAGTGCAGAGCCTACTTGGATTTTTCTCTCCCACTCTCTCTCTCTCTGCCCCTCCCTGGCTTGCTCTTTCTCTCTCCCTCTCTCTTTCAATAAATAAATAAACATTAAAAAAAAAAAAAAGGAAATTGAATCTGTAGTTAAAAGCCTTCTCCCAGGGGCGCCTGGGTGGCACAGTCGGTTGAGCGTCCGACTTCAGCCAGGTCACGATCTCGCGGTCCGGGAGTTCGAGCCCCGCGTCGGGCTCTGGGCTGATGGCTCAGAGCCTGGAGCTTGTTTCCGATTCTGTGTCTCCCTCTCTCTCTGCCCCTCCCCCGTTCATGCTCTGTCTCTCTCTGTCCCAAAAATAAATAAAATAAACGTTGAAAAAAAAAAAAAAAAAAAAAGCCTTCTCCCAAAAAATAATTCCAGACATAGATAGCTGCACATGAATTTGACCAAACATTTAAAAAAGAAACAATACCAATTCCATACACTCTTAAAAAAATTGCTGAGGCCAGCATTATCCGGATACCAAAACCAGGCAAAGACATTAAAGAAATCTATAATATCCCATCATAAGCATAGATGTAAAAATCTTAAAAAAAAAAAAAAAAAGAGTGGCAATTTAAAATCCAATAGTATAAAAAAGGATAATACTTCATGACTAAATGAAGTCTATTCCAGGACTGCAAGACTGACTTAACATTCAAAAATTGATAAATGTAATTCATCAGATTAAAAAGCTAAAAAAGGAAAAACATACGGTTATCGCAACAGACACATAACATACATCTGACAAAAATCTAACATCCATTCCTAATAAAATCTCTCAGTAAAGTAGCAACAGAAGGAAACTTCCTGAACATGATAAATAACATCTATAGAAAAAAACCCACTTGCAGATGTTTTCCCCCTAAGATATGGAACAAGATAAAGAAGTCTGCTCTTGACACTTCTACTCAGCATTATACTTGACATTCTAGACAGTCTAATAGAGTAAGAAAAATAAAAGATCATCTATCTAGAAAATCCAATAGAGTCTACAAAAAAGCTATAGAACTAATAAGGTTTCCAGATATAAGATTAATATACAAAATTCAAATGGAGATGACAAAATAAAATAAAGCTTTTTAAAAAATGAGCTAAATAAGGCTCAGGGACCTGCAGGACAAAGAATAAAAGAAATTAAAAAAAAAAAAAAAAAAAGTCTATCACTTATTTTACCAGAGTCTGAGAAAAAAACAAAAAAGAATGCAGAGCTAAAAAAATACTTGAAAAAATAATGGCTGAAACCTTTCCAAATGAGGCAAAAGAGGGGTGCCTGATGGCAGATTAAGCATCTGTCCTTGGCTTAAGTCATGATCTCAAGGTTTGTGAGTTCCGGCCCCACATCGGGCCCTGTGCTGACAGCATGCAGCCTGGTTCAGATTCTCTGCTTCCCTCTCTCTCTGCCCCTCCCTTGCTCATGCTCCATCTCTCTCTCTCTCTCTCTCTCTTAAAAATAAATATTAAAAAAAATTTTTTTAAATGAGGCAAAAGACATAAACCTATTAATTCAAGAAAAACAGTTAAAAACCTAAAGAAACACATCATAATAAAACTTCTGAAAATGAAAGGCAAAGAAAAATCTTCAAAGCATCGGAGAGACATATAGAACAAAGATTCAAAGGACAAAGGATTTTTTTTTTAGGATTGAAGATGAAATAAAGACAACTGAGATGAAGAGAAGCTAAGGTAATTTCTTGCCAGCAGACCTATTCTCAAACAATGGCTAAAGGAAGTTATTCAGACAGGAAGGATATGGTAACAAAAGGAAACTCAGAACAACAGGAACAAAGAAAAGGCAACAGAAACTATTCTTTCCTTGAGTTTTAAATATTCTTTTTTAATGTTTATTTATTTTGAGAGAGAGAAGGAGAGAGTGCTAGTGGGGGAGGGGCAGAGACAGAGAGGAAGACAGAATCCCAGGCAGGCTTCCTACTGTCAGTGGGGAGCCCAACACAGGGGCTTGATATCAGGAACCATGAGATCATGACCTGAGCCAAAATCAAGACTAGGATGCTCATGATCTCACAGTTCATGGGTTCAAGCCCTGCATCAGGCTCTGTGCTGACAGCGTGGGGCCTGGAGCCTACTTCAGATTCTGTTTCCATCTTTATGCCCCTCCCCTGCTCACTCTCTGTCTCTCTCCCTCTCTCTCTCTCTCTCTCAAATATAAAATTAAAAAAAAAAATTTTTTTTAAATGACTATACCATAAAGGGGAGAGGGTAAAGTAAACTTTGGGGGTAGCAAGATTACCTATATTCCACTTACATGATAAAATGTTCATGCTAACGGACTGTGATAAACTATACACATACACTATAATCTTTACAACCACTAAAAAAAAAAAAAAAAATTAAAAACCATTATAGATAAATCAAGTGGAATATCAACAAATTGAAAGCATTTTCTCTGACCATAATGGAATCAACTAGATACCAAGAACAGAAAGTAGCAGGAAAAATTTCCTAACAGTTGGAAATTAAACACCACTCTTCTAAAGAATTCCTAGATTGAAGAAGTATCAAGGAGAGTAGAATAATACAATGACCTGAATGGAAATAAAAACAAAACTTACTAAAAGCTAAAGCAGTGCTTGTAGGCAATCTATAGCAATAAATGCTCATATTAAAAAAGAAAGTCTCTTGGGGCACCTGGGTGGCTCAGTCACTGGCTCGGTCAGTTGAGCATCGGACCCTTGATTTCAGCTCAGGTCATGATCTCACAGTTCGGTTTGTGAGATGGAGCCCTGTCTTGGGCTCTGCTCTGACAGCAAGGAGCCTGCTTTGAATTCTCTCTCTCTCCCAATCTCTCTCTCTCTGCTCCTCCCCACCTCATGTTCTCATTCTCAAAATAAATAAATAAACTTAAAAAAAAAAAAGTCTCAAACCAACATTCTACATTTCTATCTGACAAAACTAGAGAAAGATCAAAAAGAACCTAAAACAAGCAAATAAATAAAAATAGGAGCAGAAATCAGTAAAATTGACAACAGGGAAACTAATGATACAATCATTACTGAAGAGTTTCAGGTTTTTGGTTTTTTTAGGGGGGAAAAAAAAGAAAACTGGCCCAAATGTCCTCGTTGACAAAGTCTATGAAATATTTAAAGAATAACACCATTTCTAGTCTCTTCCTAGCACATTTTATGAGACCAGCACTGCTCTGATATCAAAAGCAAAGGCAATATTAAAAACATAAAACACAGACCAATAGTCCTCATGAATATAGACTCAAAATTCTCAACAAAATATTAGTAAATCAAATCCAGGAATACAGAAAAATAAAAATACATCATATCAAGTTGGGTTTATTCCAAAGATATGAAGCTGGTTCACTATCCGAAAATCAACCAATATGATTAATAGTCGAAAAGAAGAAAAATGTATGAATCACGTCAATTGAAGCAGAAAAAAACATTTAATAAATTCAATACCATTCATTAAAAACAAACAAAACTTTCAATAAACTAGGAACAGAAAGGAACCTAATAGAGTGCCTACAAAAACCCTATAACTAACATCACACTTAATGGTAAAACACTGAATGCTTTCCTTATAGGAACAGGAATACAGAATAAAATTGCATAGAACTATATACACACATTGTATATATAGATAAAAACTGGTGAAAATTGAAAAGGTATATAGTCCAGTTAATAGTATTGTACCGGCTTCAATTTCCTGCTTTTGATATTATACTACCATTATACAAGAGGCATTGTGAGAAGTAGCATGAAGGGCGTGTAGGACTCTATATAGTATTTTTTTTTTGTAACTTCCTGTGAGTCTGTAATTGTTTCAAAATAAAAAGTTAAAGGAAAAAACTATAAGAAACTACAGAAGAAAATCTTCATGACCCAGAGTTAATCAAAGAGTTATATATGACACAAACTCATGATTCAGAAAAGAGAAAAAGAATAAATTCTACTTCATCCAAATTAAAAACTTTCACTCCACAAACACTGCTTTTAGAAAGATAAAAACAAGCCACATACGGGAAAAATTATTTGCAAATCTCATATCTAAAAAAGGACTTGTATTCAAAATATATAAAGATTTCTGTAAACTCCAACAGTAAGAAAACAATCCACTTAGAAATGGGCAAAAGACTTGAACAACCACTAGATAGGAGATATAAGTATGGCAAATAAGCATATGAAGAGATGCTCAACATCATTAGTCATTATGGAAATCCAAATTAAGGTTACAAAAGTTATCATTAAAGACCTATTAAGATGGCTAAAATAATAATAATAATAATAATAATAATAATAATACCATCAAGTGCTAACAAGGATGCAGAGTAACCGGATCTCTCATACATTGCTGTGGGAACATTAAATTGCACAGCCATTCTGAAAGATAATCAGGTAGTTTCTTATAAAGTTAAACATGTATTTACCATATGACCCAGCACACCCCTCAGGATTCAGCCCAGAGAAATGAAAAGATGTTCACACAAAAACCTGTATACACATGTTCACTGAGGCTTTACTTGTAATAGCCAAAACTTGGAATTAACCCAAAAGTCCTTCAATGGGTGAATGAATACCAGTTCATCAACATAATGGAATATTACTCAGCAATAAAACAAAGAACTACTAACATGCAACAGCAGCAGCAATTTGAATGGATCCCAAGGGTATTATGTTGAATGAAAAAAAGACCACCTCAAAGGGCTACGTATTACATGATTCCACTTAAATTGACAAATTAGAGTGATGGAAAACAGATCATTGGTTGCCAGGAACGAGTGGAGGAGGCAGTATGACTATTAGAAGGAAACATGAGGGGTTTCCTTTGTGGTGACAGAACAGTTCTGTATGCTGATTGCGATCATGGTTGCTTTCGTCTTCATATGTAATAAAATGTCATAGAACTACACACACACAACATGTAAAATTTGGTATAGTTCAACTAAGATATGTACCTGAGTTAGCATACTAATGTCAATTCCTGGGTTTCTTAGGCACAATTAATTATGGCTGTGTGTCCCAACTTTTTCATTCTAAGAGCCCTTTTTAGACCTTTCTTATCGCTAATGCTCCCCGTGAAATGTTAATACCACAGGTACACTGCATGCATAACAGTACATTAAAACAACAAGATTATTTTCTCCCTCCAATACCAATTTTTGCTCTTCTGAAGGCAGCATCATACTCAGTGAAGACCTGTACTATAGTTATGAGAGAAAATAGCATTAGGAAAAGCTGGAGAAAAACTACATGAAAAATGTCACCTTTCACAGCTTGATAAATTATTTCAAAATAAAATAATGTTATTTTTTTAAATTTTCTTTTTACATTTATTTTTGAGAGACAGAGTGAGACAAGAGTACAAGCAGGGGAGGGGCAGAGAGAGAAGGAGACACAGAATCCCAAGCAGGCTCCAGGCTCTGAGCTGTCAACACAGAGCCCGATGTGGGTCTCAAACCCACCAACAGTGAGATTATGCCCTGAGCCCAAGTTGGATGCTCAACTGACTGAAGCACCCAGGCACCCCTAAAGTTATAATTTTTAAAAAACCTTAAAAATGTATAAGGCAAAAGGAGTGAGAATAACCAAAACAATATTAAAACAGAAGAACAAATTTGGATGACTTCCACTCCCTGATTTCAAGTCTTACTACAAAGCTAGGGCAATCAAAGTGGTGTAGTACTGGAGAGAATTTGGATAAACAAATAGATTAATGTAATAGAGTCCAGAAATGCTTCCACATTTATACAGTCACTTTATTTTGACAAATTCACCAAGGCTACTTAATGAAAAAATAAAAGCATTTTCAACAAATGGTGACAAAGACACCTAGAGAAACATTGAGGGGAGAGGATCAGTCTGAACCATCTGACCTCCTACTTCACAATACCCAAAAAAAGTTGATTTGCCACAGATCACAAACCTAAATATAAAAACTAAAACTATTAAGCCAACCAAACAAACAAACAAAAACTCAAAAACAAAAAACTTCAACTCCTCGGAGCAGACAAAAATATTTTAAAGACACAAAGGGAAAAAGGATAAATTTGATTTCATCAAATATAAAATCTGCTGTTCATCAAAAAAAACACCGTGAAGAAAATTAAAAGACAAGCCACAAACCAGAAGAAAATGTTCACAGTATATAGACAGACAGAGACACAGATCTATAGAGAGAGATTTGACAAGGACTTGAATTTAGCATATATAAATAACTCCTACATATCAATTACAAAAATACAAACCACCCAGTACAAAAGGGACAAAAGGTTTGAATGGACTCTTTGAAAACAATATAGACAAACAGTAAATAAGTAAATGAACAGGTGTTTGTTTAAAATCATTAGTCATGGAGAAAATACAAAGGAACCCCATAATACTATTTCATACCCACGAGGATGACTAAAATTAAAAATACAACACCAAATATTAGAATGTGGAGCTACTGGAACTTTCATATATTGCTGGTAAGAGTGTGAAAAGATAAATTCTTTGGAAAACCGCGTAAGTTATAGTGAAACATACACCCAACCTACTTTCCTACTTTCCACTCTTAGGTATTCATTCACCCAACCCAAATGACAACATGTTTCCAGAAAATGACTTGTGCAAGTCTGTTTATGGAAGCATTCATAATAGCCCAAAATTGGAAACAACCTAAGTGCCCAACTGAATATTATTTATCAATGCAAAAGAATTAACTACTGATATACTCAATGTGGGTGAATCTCAAAAACTCTGTTGAGAACAAGAAGCCAGGTGCAAAAGTACCTACCACATGATTCAAGAACATGAAAAAAATCTATGGTGATAAACAGAACACTGGTTATCTATGGGAGTTGAGAAGGATATTATTTTGCGGATGTCCTGATTGGGTTGTATACATTTAACAAAACTCACAATCTATAAATTTCACTGTACATTTTACCTCAATCTAGAATAGATTAGCTGTAAAACATTTTTAAAAATCTGTTCTCATGATTTTAACACACAACTATCACAACTTTGTGTGATTTTAACACACAACTATCAGAAATTAAGTAGACAAAAAGTTTTATAGTTCTCTCCTTAAAGACACTGTTGATCTTTTATTAGATTTACTTATACTGGTAAAGGTAACCTTTTCATAAGCAACATGTAATTATTTACTGCTGTTATATAGGTTCACCTGAATTTTTTATATTGTTCTTACAACCCAACACAGTCTTACTTAACTCTCATTAGTTCTAATAACTTGTCAATTGTCTCTTCCAATTTCTATGTACACAATCACAGGGACAGCTCTGCAGCTCTTCTTTTCTGGCTCTGTCCTTTAGAAAAATGGTAAGCAGAAATTAACAGCACATCTGTCTTGGATGTTCAAATTTTATTTAGAATTATATAATCATCTTCGTGTTGAGATTTGCCTATGATTTTCCTCTGTATTGCTCTGGTATCTCAGTTACATTATTTAAACAATAAACTAGGGACCTTTCCTTTCCTTCATTTTCTCTGGAACACCGTATAAAATAAAGACTATTATCAATTCGTTCGTTCTTTCTTTCTTTTGAGAGCAAGCAAGCACAAGCAGGGGATGGCAGAGAGAAAGGGAGAGAGTTCCAAGCAGGCTCTCTGCTGTCAGAGCAGAGTCCCACACAATGTGGGGCTCAATCTCATGACCCGTGAGATCATGACCTGAGCCAAAGAAATCAAGAGCCAGAGGCTTAACCAACTGAGCCACCCAGGCACCCCATTATCAGTTTCTTTTAAGTCTGATAGAAACCACCTGTGACAGTCAGTTTTATGATTCCACTTGGCAAGGCTACAGTCTCCAGTTATTCAAACTAATCCAGGCATTGCTGGGAAGGTACTTTGCAGATGTGATTAAAGTCTATAATCAGTTGACTTTAAGCAAAGGAGATTATCCTAGATAACGTGGGTGGGCCTGATACAATCAGTTGAAAAGCCTTAAGAACAGAATTCCATCTGGGAACTATAGCTTCAGCTCAGAACCAAGACTTCCAACGCTGTTCTGATAGCCTGGTGTGCCCTACGCGTTTCAGACTTGCCCAACTAGCCCCCCCAGTTACATGAGCCAGTATGTGGCCATATACATATGTGTATGTGTGTATGTGAACATACACACAATAGCCCTATGGTCTCTGGTGGTACACCAACTATTAGGGCCTAGGTCTTGGAGTACGTGGGAGAGAGACAGACACAAAGAGAGCTTTAACTACTGATTCCATGTCCTAAGAGCTTTTTATTTAAGTCAGTTGCAGTTTTAATAAATTTCTATTTCTCAAGGAAACTATCCATTTCATCTAAATACTCAAAATAATGATAGGAAGATATTCACATGATACTTTCCCTCTTTACCATACCTATACTTGTTTCCCAGTTTTCACTGCTTACGCCAGAGCTCAACAAACTATTTCTAGTTAAGGACCAGACCGTGAATACTTCAAGCTTTGCAGGCTACAGACCATCTTTACCACGTATGTTCTTTTTTTTTTTTTTTTTTTTAAACAACCCTTTGAAAATGTTACTAACCACTCAGTTTACAGGCCTTACCAGATTTTGCCCAGATCATGCTTTGCTGAAATCTGGCCTATTTAAGCCTTCTCTTTCTCCTTAGCTTTGCCAGAGCTACTGTTTAAGATGAGAAAAAGAACAGTGAGCTTATAAAAGGCACTGTAAGTATGGATGGAGCGAAAAAGGACAGTTTCGAGGGAGATCCTACAAGATGCCCAGGGCTTATAGGGACTAAATAAAGAGGATTCAGAGAAGGTTCCCAGTTTTCTGGCTCCTGGTGAAATCGCTGTGACCACTCACTGACACAGGGAACACAAAAGGAAACACCAGGGGGGAGAGGAATTCAGCTGTGGACATGGTGAATTTCAGATGCCTGTGAGACATCCCGCAGAGTGGAAAGCTGATCTCTCCTTGAAGGGAAATAATAAAACTGGGGGCTATCTCCACATACTTCTTTTCTCCTGGTCTGCAGCATACATCATATGAGGCATCAGTGATTAACACGATAATTACTGAATGAAGTAGAAGAAATATTGTGATATACTGACCAATTTTATAAAATCAATTTTGAAATGTTACCTCTTCCTTTCGCTCACATAGCTTTAATCTATACAACTTACTAATAATGTGTCTTAATGAATCTACCTTTCGCTCTGTAAATTTTGCAGTGGTCTTAGATAACAAAAGCACCAATTTTTTAATCACTTCCTTAAATACAGACACAGCTGTGTAATATTAAACCATTTTTCCATAAGAAATTACAATAGAAATTTGCCTATATAATGAATTCTAGGTTACAATTCCTATTTAAACATGGTTTTTAAATGGCTTGCAAAAACTTCTGATTCCTCTCAAAAACTTCTCTCATTCCTCTAAAACCTCCTAGGGCAAAAAAACAATTCTAGAATCACATGAGAACTGATTTAGATTTTCCAAACTCCTGGTGTTAAATCAGAAATAACAGGCTTAAAAATCTATAAATTCTGCTAAAGATTTTCCCACTTGGTAGCATATCAACCACTGAGTATATTAATTATGGTTTTATACGTATTACAAAGCTATCTTCAACACCACAAACACTGTAAAGATGGTACTTTTTATTCATAAAATTACAGAGCAATTCTCTCAAAGTCAATGTGATGATGCATATATGTTATACATTTGTAGAAGAGTCTGAAAAAAAATCAAATTTTAAGAGTTTGCTACTATATATAGTCATATGAATTTATACTGAGATAAAGAATCAGGATAATACCACCAGGGAAAATTTCCAAAGCTCTAACTTCTCAACATTCTATCATCACCTGAAAGTCAATTTTCACCTTTTTCACTGGCTGAATTTGTTAGCTCAGATTTTGCTTTGGGGCTCACGTGTTCTTGCAGTATGGCAGTAGTAGATTAGAAGTCTACTGACAACAACACTTGCTATGAATCCACAAAGATAACAGTGAGGCAAATCAGAATATTACAGAATCTTTGACTGGAAAGAAGTGACACCTGAAGGGCAAGGTATGACTTTTCAATAGTGAAAATGTTCTAATTTAACTAATTTGATTCTTGTTTAGATAATGCCACTTTTTTTTTTTTCTAACTTTCCAGTTCTATTTATTTGCTCCTGAAGACCTTTCCACACTACTGTTACTCTGGAGGAAAAACAAGAAAAATGCTTGCAGTAAATAAGCAACAGTGTTCTCATTAGCAACAGTTTCTATCTTTAGATTCCTCTTCTTTACTAGCTACCAAGAGCTTGAAATCCAAGTGCCCCAGGGCAGATACTAACATGAACACTACACAAAGACCAGAGTTCTCAACTGCTACATTTCCAAGAAGGGCTTCCCACCAGGAAGACAGGGGGACTCCAGTTCTCCTCGCCAGCCCAAAAATAGGGATCAGATTTCCATGGTCTTGCCAGCTTGTTGGTTCCTTCTTGCTATAATAAAATGAGGAAGGGGGGTGAGGGGCAGAGGTACTCAGAGAAAATTAAGACAGCCAAGATCAGTGTTCCTTTCACATTCTTTCCTCCAAGCCAAACGTGAACAGACAAAACGAAACTGGAAAAGGAAAGTCAGTGATGGGAGAGATTTCCTTCCCCACAATATTCCCGCCTGCCTCCGGCTATGAAACCTCCAGGTGAGGGTGATCAATGCTCTGCAGCCTACTTAACAGCCCTCCCAGGTGAAGTGCTTTATTCCAGTTTGCAGATAAAGGAGTGGAGGCTCCCAGAGGTGAAACGGCCCAAGTGTGATAAACTGGCAATGCCAAGATCACGTAGCCCAGGTCCTGAATTCCCTTCCTCGACGCACCACACACATGGGGTGATGGCCTTTTTAAGGGGATTCCAACAAACAAGGTTGTCTGAGTTTCTGAAGTTAAGGGTGAAACAACCCTTACACAGTAAGGGCGTTTCAGGAACTTCAGAAGCACAAGCAAAAATAAAAAATTCACTCTTTAGATTTACTGATCAAAAAGGTAAACGGAATGGTGATCCTCTGCTTCCTACCATGTAGAAAATTATTTAGAAAACACACACACACACACACACACACACACACACACGGAGCCATTTGTCAGTTGGCTGGAAAAAAAAAAATGTCTTCAAAGAAAGTAAACATCATGTATTAGCTCAATCGGTAACAATCTAACGTCCTATAAGCTCACCCTTAAACAAAACATGGAAAGCATATCAACGAGAGAGATGTGCCTGTTTCTGTCTGGCTTCTGGGTCAAATACCACCTATCCCTCACAACAGTATGCTTCATTTGAACTACTTTGTCCTATCAGCTTTCACTGGTAACAACCACCTAGTTCACACTAGATGTGCCCACTTCCCAAAAGCACCTATTTCTTGGACCTCAGATTCTGCAGATTGCTAGGTGTGAAAACTTCCTCTTCCACCCACATTACTTTAACCCATGACGAGGCCAAAAGGGGACAACCAATTAAAAGTATACCAAAGCAGGAAATCAACTTACGCAGGAAGACATGCCAATTTTAGCAGCATGCTGCAATGTCCATGGTGGCCATAATTTCGTGAATGAGAAGGTTTCACATTTACGGTAAAACTTCGGTAAAACTCCAAGACTATCTTTTCCTGATTTCCTAGTAGAAAACCAGCAGTGTTGTGGGAGACAGGAGTCGGTATTTGAGAAATGAAGAAATGTCAGGACGCCTGTGCTTTCTCAGCAATTCACACCCGATTTTTCTGATGGACATCTAGAACATGGTAGACTATCCTCAAATCTATGACCGCTCCTCAGTGCCTCTGGCCACTCTACTCCACCATTTCTTTTTCATCTTATAATACTTCATAACATTTCTACAAAAACAAAACAGAACAAAAACCCTGTGCCACTTTGTAACAGAGTGGGGGGATTAGTTTTACATCCACAGGTTATTCACTTACTTCAAAGATTCAAATTTTGCTCATGCCACTCATACTTCTTGGCGTGGCCTTCAGAGCCAGTGTGCGTTAACGGGAAAACAAGTCCCACAGTACAACTTCTTTTGGGGAGGAGCATTTCCCAGGATGATTTCCTCTGGCTAACAACCTTGGCTGAAATACCAGGTCTCTTCTAAACAATAAATTTCCCCTAAATGACGATGCTGAGATGAAGGGACTGTACAGGCTGAAAGCAAACCCTAAAGGAGTCTCAAAAATATTCTGAAAAATGGCAATAATCCTAGGAAAAGGATGAACGCTTCCAAGGTAAGATCTGCTCCCACTCCTCTTGCAGCTATCCCACAAGGTTCTACCTTTAAAGATGCCGTTGTTCATGCCATGTTCCCAGTGCTTATTTCCATATCCAAACCTACTCTGCCCACCTTTTCAAGCAGCTACCGGCAATTTCCAAGTCTTAGCAGCCATCACAATTTCAACTTAAAATTTCAACAATTTAAATCTTCATTCTGCCATCCTGATGGTTACATTATCCTCCTTGCCTAAAAAAAAAAAAAGCAGCTTATGTGTATAGGGTGCCCAGAAGAGGCACAATAAATATTTGCAGAAGGAAGGAAGAAGCGGTAGGAGTTGTTTTACAAATGTCACCACAGGCAGGAGAAGGTACTTCTGAGCAGAGGCTCAGAAAGCTCAAAGCCACCTTGCAACATTACACAGCAAATCAAACTCCAGCTCAGTCTTCTGCCTTTATTTTCCATCTTCTACCTCTTATTTTCTTAGCAAGGTCTTCCTATTTAAAACCAAACTCAGGGGCGCCTGGGTGGCGCAGTCGGTTAAGCGTCCGACTTCAGCCAGGTCACGATCTCGCGGTCCGTGCGTTCGAGCCCCGCGTCGGGCTCTGGGCTGATGGCTCAGAGCCTGGAGCCTGTTTCCGATTCTGTGTCTCCCTCTCTCTCTGCCCCTCCCCCGTTCATGCTCTGTCTCTCTCTGTCCCAAAAATAAATAAACGTTGAAAAAAAAAATTAAAAAAAAAAAAAAAAACCAAACTCAATACTTATTCCCTCCCAAAGTTCTGCCTGACCCCAGCACCTGAAAGTGCTCTCTCCTTCTGTAAGCCCAAGATTTTGTGTGCACCAATGCTCTGGCTCTCATCACATCCGGATTTAACATACAACGTCACACCATCTGTGCAACCTTCTTCTCCCGACAGATTGGTGGTCGCCATGGACTGAATTCTGTCCCACTTTCCCCACCCCAATCATACTGAAGCTCTAAACCCTAATGTGACTGTATTTCAAGAGGCAATTAAGTGTCAAAAGAGATCATATGCACAAGGCCCTAATCCGACAGGTGGCCTTGTAGGAAGAAGAACCAGCAAGCAAATCGGCCAGCACCTTGAGCTCGGACTTCCCGGCCTCCGGAACTGTGTTAAAATAAATTTCTGTTGTTTAAGTCGCTCAGTCTGTGCTATGTATGCTGTTATACTAGGCCGAACAGATTTAAGACAGATTTTGGTACCAGAAGTTCTCAATTTTAGCTGCATCTAACAAACCACCTGAGAGTGCTTTAAAAATTCTGATGCCTGGGTACCACCCAGACCAGTTAAATCAGAAATGCTGGGATAAACCCAGGCATTGGTATTTTTAAAAGCTCCACAAATGATTCCAATATGTAGCTAGAGCAAGAAAGCTGCATGAAACTTAAATTTGATGGGGTTCGAGACCATATCTAACTCACCTCTATAATTCCCTCTAATGGCTGGCACATGGTAAACATGCAAACTGTTTAAAAAATGACACGATTATGAGAGTTTCAATATCTGATAATTAATATTCATTCTGTTAACAAATATTTATTAGGCACCTACTAGGCATCAGTCACCATGCTAGGGGCTGTATACACAGAGATGAGTAAAACAGGCTAGGTTCCTTATGCAGCAGCCAACATAAACATTCAAAACTCTACATTTCAACATGCTTAATTAATATATCCTTTGATCCGTAAAAAAAACTAAGTTTCTCAGCAAAAATACAATGCAGGATATTAAATACCATGTTCTTAAATTGTTTTTCCCTCAATCTCTTTACTTAAAAATATTAAAATAAGAACAGGTGAACATAAGGGAAGGGAAGGAAAAGTAAAATAAGATAAATAGTGGGAGGCAAACCATAAGAGACTCTCAACTACAGAGAACAAACAGAACTACTGGAGGGGAGGTGGGTGAGAGGTGGGCTACATGGGGGCTGGGCATTAAGGAAGGCACTTGGGGTGAGCACTGGTTGTTGGATATAAGTGATAAATCACTACATTCTACTCCTGAAACCAATACTATCCTATGTGTAGTATTGAATGTAAATAAAATCTTGGAAATATAAATAAAAATGCTAAAATATAATCAGGGCTGGTGGGGGGAGAAGGTTAATTTGGGAATCAATGTTCTTATTTGGCACAGATTGATCCACTTATATCAAGCAGAAGGTAATATTTCTTGCATTTTTTTGACGTCCATAAACTTAGAGGATTCTACAATAAGGATACTAATCCAGTCACTGGGAACATAAACTTGAAAGTTATTCTCCTGTGGTGAAAGAACCCCTTGAGACCAACTGCCAAGTATTTACAATCATACAGGTTTGAGGCTTAAGAAGCTTTAGCAGTTATCTGAGAAACCCTTCTCTCCTTACCCCAGCATCCTCAAACCTGAGATTATGCCACTCAGAATAGGGCCTGAGGTTAATGACAAAGTCTAAAACAAGAAGGCATCCTTACTCATTCCCAAATTCAACTGGGTGCTTCTCCCAGGATTGGTGGGCAATCTCTCGCTGTCTAGATGTAATTAACTAGTTTATCTTTTCTAATCATCTAGTCTCCAGTAAACCTAAAGACGTGAAATCATATGAAAAACATTTACTGTTTACTACAGTTAAATACTGTCATTCTCCACCTGACATTTTTCTTCATCTCTCAAATTATTTGATACATACAGACAAATCATACCTGTAGGTTTCACTTTACTTCTCAAGGAAAAACCTCTGGACCTAGAATGGAAACTCTATACCCAGATTATTTGATAGTTTGGTAGTTTTTAGAAATTTCAAATATTTTTAAAATTGTTTCTTGAAAGACTGTGGAATCATGCAAATGATTCTACAATAAGGTGTGGGGGCACCTGGGTGGCTCAGTTGGTTAAGCGGCCAACTCTTGATTTTGGCTCAGGTCATGATCTCAAAGTTCCTAAGTTCCAGCCTCACATTGAGTTCCACACTGACTGTGCAGAGCCTGCCTGGGATTCTCCTCCTCCTCCTCCTCCTCTTTCTGTCCCTCCCCCATTCCTGCGTGCTCATGCACTTTCTCTCCCTCTTAAAGTAAGTACAACTTAAAACAATTTTGTTTAATAAATAAAGTGACGTGTGAAAAATGAACAAAAACTAGACAGATTTGGGGATGTAAGAGAGGGAAAATTCTAAGAAGGAACAGCATGTCAAATGGCCTGGAGGGAAAAACACAAAGCACAGTTTGGCGTATGTTAGGTATAGCTCAGGCCAATGTCATTACCACAGCCCCATGATACTTCACACCTGGACTCAGAGCACACACTTGTGTGTACTTACATATTTGTGCAAGTACCCCTTCCTACCTGACCTACCACTATCTGAACTCTCACTACCTGAACAAAGGTTCCTAGTGGCTTCAGATAAATGGTTTTTAGGACAGAGAATGTTGAAGCCTTCACACCTGCAACCTTCTCAGGATGGCCCTCGGGCATGGCAGCTTTCCCTCCTGTGGCCCCTCTCCCAGTCTCCTCCCATGGGCAAGGACTGCCACATGGCACAAAAGCCCAGCACCCTGGCCTCCAAAGTGGGACAGGCCCTGCGCTTTGTGGTACACCAGAACTGATCAGGTTGCGACAGGCCTTCCCTGAAACCACATCCTTGCTGAGCTTCCTCCTCTTCCCTGTCCTGTTCCCTTGGTCCCTTACAGGTTTTTTTCTAACAGCACTCCATTAACAAATCATTTGCATGTAAAACATCCAATGGTACCCAGACCTTGTTCTCTGATGTCATGACCAAACAAAGGAACCAGGGTTTGTCAAAGAAATGACTAATTCTATGGATGGGCCAGAATAGGTAAGAGATGAACCAGAAATACTTTGTGTGAGAAAAAGAGAAAATGCTCAAAAACAGGATGGGAACATATCACAAGGGCCCAGAAGCTAGTTTAAAGGAACTCTCTCACTGGCCAAATCTGGGAAAATGTAAGCACCACAATAATTACATACAGTAAATTATAAACCCCTGGAAAAATAGGAATTCATGAGTCCACACCTATAATGAATCTATAAATAAATGAACAAGAAACAAAGTGGTCTCTTGCTTACAGCAAAAGAGCAACAACCAACTGATCAAACAATGTGGAGAAAATGCTGGAGGCAGAAAATCACCATTCTGCAACCGTTAAGGAAAGACTGAAACAAGCAAAAATCATCAATGGATACTATATCAAAAGGGACATTTCCATGAGGAATAGATATCTGCATAGTCTTAAATTAGATTGTACTCTCCACAAATTACTTATTAATTACAAGAGAGGAAAAACAAAGCAAAGCAATGGGACAAGCCCCCGACTGATCAAACTTAGTATAATCTATGAGAGAGACAGAAAGATGTCATATACCTCCAGATGTGATATCACGAGAAAGACACGATACCACTTCTACAGTATTCTGCTGAGAACACATAACCTGGATCTAATGAAAAGTCAGGTAAACAAAAAATGAAAGCATGTTCTACTTGCCTAAAAATTTGGAGTATCTTCCCACTGTTCTCAGGATAAAATTCAAATTCCTTGAACTCGTTTACAAAACATTTCCTGATTCATGATGTACAACTCTCATCACAAGTATACTCTGAGTTTAGAAATATACAGAATTTACAAGTGAGGGGAGCCTGGGTGGCTCAGTCGGTTAAGCATCTGACTCTTGGTTTTGGCTCAGGTCATGAGCTTGCAGTTTGGTGGGTTTGAGCCTGTGTCAGGCTCGGCACTGGCAGCACTGACCCTGCTTGAGATTCTCTCTCCCTCGCTCTCTGTCCCTCCCCCACTCAGGCTGTCTCTGTCTTTCTCAAAGTAAATCAACTAAAAAAAAAAAGAAACACATAAAATTTTTAAGTTAAACATACTTTTATCTCTGAAATACCAACATAATTGATACTATCCAGACACAGAAGCAATAATCAAATCAAAAATTTTCTAATCAACTACATAACCTTTTACGTATGAATCACAGTGTTCTCAGAAAAGATTCTTTAAATCTGTTTAGGTGTCTCACTTAAAAAGTAAGAATTTCCTAAAGCTAATCTACCTACATCCCCATAGGAACCACTAAAAGAACCCCTGCAATCCAAACACTCTAAGAGCTGCCCTGACATCCTCCCAAGATACACCTTCAAATTCTACTCATGGAATATCATGAAATTGCTGATCCCACTTTCTACTCCCTGAGCCCTACAACTGTCCCATCTTCCTCCCCTTATTAGATTTCTGGAAAACACCAATAAAGTGGCACACACACGATTAAGGAAACTTCTCTCTGCTGCTATCGCTCCATCATGCAAAAGTAGAGAATGAATCCACACTAACGGACAAGGGAAGGGAAACTACCTACCCCCTAAAAGAGGGAACCATACAAGAACAACAACAAAAAAAGAAAGGAAGCCCTTATAGTTATTAGAGAAAATAATCAAAAGTATTAGGCCCAGGTTTCTGGAGTTTGTGATCTGGGAATACAGTCATGTGGGAAAATGTATCTGGAATCTGGGAACAGCAAAGAAACAACTGGGTGTTCTTTAGTACAGCCCTAGGCTTGACTTTCCATTACCAGGCCCTTTTAAAACTTGTTATGAGAGGAGGTTAATGTCTAGAATTTTGCTGAATAAAAACGGAAATAGTTTCTGACCGGTGGAAAAGATAACCCCAAAGATGACAGCGTATGGCCTGTCGTAAACTAACCACCATTACCAAGCCATCGATACCATTCACGGCTAAAGAGTAGGGATAATTTCCTCTGGAAACAGGAAGATCAGACTGATAAGAAAACAAAGCTAAAGACTAAGTCAATAAAGTGGAAGAGTTCAGAACAGCGATTTCTCCTCTACTGTTTGCATATTAGAACTGCCTATGGACTATTTTAAAATGTCAGAGGCTTAGCAAATTAAATCTGAACATCTGGGAGCGCAACCCACACACTAGTAGTTTTTAAAAATTTAACCTCCTCAGCCACTTTTCTTGGGTGTTGTGGACCCCCTCCAGCTTTTTCTCTCTGCATCCAAATAGTAAGAGAAAATAATGAATCTAACGAAGTACGGCTGAGAGACTTACAAAGCATGCCTTTATTACCTCTACATTAACAATAAGGAAAATAATATAAATAAAACTACATATAAGTATGTAGCCTGCATTTCACTGCTGGGTTCAGAGTTTCTTGAGAAAAGTGGACCCTACGAAGTTAGTTAAAGGCTGTTGCCAAATGAAGATCAAACCTGTATGAAGATCTTGAAAAATCTAACATAAACCAGTGAAGGCAACCTACAGAATGGCAGAAGATATTTGCAAATGACACATTTGATAAAGAGTTAGTATCCAAAATATATAAGGAACTGATACAACTCAACACCCAAAAAACAAATATTCCAATTTAAAAAAGGGACGAGGAACATTTTTCCAAAGAAGACATCCAGATAGCCAACAGACACATGAAAAGATGCCCAACATCATTCATCATCAGGGAAATGCAAATCAAAACTACAATGAGATACCACCTCATGCTGTCAGAATGGCTAAAATCAAAAACACAAGAAACCACAAGTGTTGGTGAAGACGCGGACAAAAAGGAACGCTGGGGAATGCAAACTGTGGCCACTGTGGGAAACAGTATGGAGTTTCCTCAAAAAGTTAAAAACAGAACTACCCTATGATCCAACAATCATATTGGGTAGTTAGCTAAAAAATTCACAAACATTAATTCAAGGGATACATGAACCCCTGTGCTTATAGCAGCATTATTTACAACAGCCAAATTATGGAAGTAGCCTAGTGTTCATCAATAGATGAGAGGATGAAGATGATGTGGGGTGTGTGTGTATATACATAAACACATACACACACACACACACACACACACATATAATATTCCCATGTGTGTGTATATATGATGTGTGAATCTTATTCAGCCATAAAAAAGAATGACATCTTGCCCTTTGGAACAACAGGCATGGAGCCAGAAAGTATAATGCTAAGCAAATATGTCCGTCAGGGAAAGACAAATACCATATGTTTTCACTCATATGTGGAATTTAAGACTAAAAAAACAAACAAATGAAAAAATAAAAATAAAAGAGAGAGACAAACCAAGAAACAGACTCTTAACTACAGAGAAACTGGTGGCTACCACAGTGGAGGTGGGTGGGGGGTGGGTGAAATAGGTGAAGGGGATCACAAGTACACCTGTCACGGTGAACACTGAGTGGTGCATAGAATTGTTGAATCACTATATTGTGCACCTGAAACTAAATACCACTATGTCAGCTATACTGTAATTCAAATTTAAAACTTAAAAAAATATTTTTAAAAATCTAACACAGGGGCACCTGAGTGGCTCAGGCAGTTAAGCGGCCAACTTCAGCTCAGGTCATGATCTCGCGGTGAGTTCGAGCCCCGCGTTGGGCTCTGTGCTGACAGCTCAGATCTGGAGCCTGCTTCAGATTCTGGGTCTCCCCCTCTCTCTGCCTCTCCGTCTCTCTCTCTCAAAAATAAACAAACATAAAAAATTTTAAAACCTAACATAAATCAGTGGGAAAACAGACTTGGCCATATTCACCTCAATTGACCTATCACCTCATCTACTCAGAAACACATCTCCTCAGTGTGGGCACATGCCACTGTATAAAAAGCAAGAGAAATAGCAAAATGTAAATCTATGCTTCAATCCAGGAACCAAACACAAATGAACTTAAACAAAAAGCTGGCTTCAGTACATTTGTATTCTGGAATTTACACCGACAAGAATATTTCAAAACTTCCTACTTGCTGACTCCACTTTCTTGTTTCCCATTCCAATCTTGCTTCCATCTCTGCTTAACAAGTTTCCAATGATCATACTGTTAGCTTTGACCACAACCAGCCACCCAGTTGCTAAAGTAAAAAACCTGCTAATTATCCCTAATGCCTCCCTTTGCCTCACCGCCTTCATTCAACGCAACAGCAGGTCCTGTCAATTAGTCCTCCAAAACATCTACTGAAGCTTTCTATCTCTTTCCAGCTTTTCTAATCCCACTCCAGACCAAGACACTAACATACCTAGCCTGGACCACTGCCACCATCTCTTAACCTGTCTCCCTGCTTCCACTCAGGACTCCTCCACACTGCATGCTACCACTGCAGCCAGAATAGTAAAGACATCATTTCTATTGTGCCACTGCCCTCATTTCTTTTTTTAATTTAAAGTAATCTCTATACCCAACATGGGGCTCAAACTCACAATCCTGAGATCAAGCGTTGCACACTCCACTGAGGGAGCAGGGGAGCCAGCCCTGTCACTGTGCTCTGTAAAAGCCTCCAGAGGCTTCCGAGGGGTGCCTGGGTGGCTCAGTCAGTTGAGCCCCACGATGGGCTCCATGTTCACAGAGTAGAGCCTGCTTGGGATTCTCTCTCTCCGTCTCTCTGCCCCTCCCCCACTCACGTGCAATCTCGCTTTCAAAATAAACAAACATTAAATGAATGAATGAATGCAAGCCTCCAAAGACTTTTGATAACATCAGGAAAAGTCCAAACGCTTTCTTATCAGGGCCTTCCAGGTCCTGCAGCATCTAGCTCCAGCCTACTTCCCCAACATCCTTCCTTGTGAACCTCCTCCACGCTCTGGCCCTCATTCCAAACATTTTAAGCATTTGCTGCTTCTGACTGCCCAGCATACTCTTTCCCTACCTCTTCACATAACTACCTCCTCTTGTCCTTCAGATTCCAATTCAAAGGACACTTCCTCATAGAGCTCTTCACTGCCTACTCTGAGGTCAGTCCTCTTTTCACCACCTACCACGTGATACTGCTTATTTTCTTCATGTTGATCATAATCTGGCAAAGTATATATGGGGGTTCAGGGGTGGGCTGTCTTCTTTCTTCTACCATTGTATGCTTGTGACATATAATGGGCACTCCCGTTTTTGTTTTCATCAGAGGCACGGTCTATAGCATGGACCCGGAAATGAAATTACCAGGACTCTACTCCAGCTTGGGCTCTACCAGCAATTAGCAGTGTGGACGTGGGCACACCACAAGATTGAGTGGGTTAAGAGTAACTGGACAGTAAGAAAGTGGAAACAGCAAGTGAGACTTTTTTCTAAATTTCATGTATCTAAACTCAGAATATAGACATATGAAAGCCTTTGACCTCTCTGAGTCTGTTTCCTCATTTGTAGATTACTTTGAATGTCACTTTCAGCTCAGATGCACTAGCACTGTAATAGGCGTCAATCTACTTTCCAACCTAATTTTTCTTACCCCTCATTTACACTCTGCAACTAAATATCACACAGTGATATTTTACCACCTATACATTTGTTCATTCTGCCGCCTCCTCTCCAAGTCCAACCGCTGGAAATTATCCTTTAAAGGCTAGATCAGGGGCGCCTGGGTGGCGCAGTCGGTTAAGCGACCGACTTCAGCCAGGTCACGATCTCGCGGTCCGTGAGCTCGAGCCCCGCGTCAGGCTCTGGGCTGATGGCTCAGAGCCTGGAGCCTGTTTCCGATTCTGTGTCTCCCTCTCTCTCTGCCCCTCCCCCGTTCATGCTCTGTCTCTCTCTGTCCCAAAAATAAATAATCATTGGGAAAAAAATATATTTAAAGGCTAGATCAATTATTAACGGCCTCATAAAGTTTGTTCCAATCACCTGGCCCAAAATTGGTGTGCTTGTGAAGTGTTCCAGAAATTTTTATGCTTTAAATTAGATTAGTCCCTAATCTCTCTCCGCCTCAGTTTTATAATCCATAAAATGGTCTACAATATCACATACTATTGCTGGATAATTGAGAATACTTAGCTTGATAATAAAGCGTTCAAAAAATGTATTATTTGTTGGCTACAGATATTTTCCGCTCTTCTTGAGAGCCACCAAATGAGTTTTCCATTTCTGAATCTCCAAACGTTTGAAGCCATTACTCCTCCCAACGCCTTATGAATAGTTTTCCTATTCATAAAACGAAGGGCGTGGACTAGACCAATCACCACCCCTTCAAAAACGAAGTCCTCTATACTTACATGAATAGCCTACAAAGATACCGTACGTGAGCTTCTGTAACACAAACAGCTTAAAGCAAAGGCAGCGCAGGTGAGCTTCTTTAAGGACGGGAATTCGAGGGAAACTACTGCCTCTTATAGAAGGGGGCTGGAAGCACTAACTGATCGAGACCCTGGGGATCCTTTCTAAAGAAACTGACCCCTGCCACAATGATGGGTCCTTTGGATTGTTGTTTTTAAGTTATCTTACAGATACTTAAAGGAGTCAGTACCCCCCCCACCCCCCAGAGGGACGAAAAAGATGAGACCAGCCGCGTTAAGAAGGAAATGTTTGTAAGACATAAATGGACGACCGCTTGGACAACAAACCCAATGCCTTTCACCTAACCCTAACCCCAAGGAGCGAGCCGATGACCCAAGACTGCAGGAAAGACGCTGGGGCCGCCAGAAACCCTAAAGCGGCCAGCCGGGCGGGCGTGAGCAGCCGTCTGCGGAAGCGGTGCAACCTCAGCGCTCGGCACCTTTCCCAGACCGGCCCCCAGCCGCAGGACCACAGTTAGGGACCCGAGCCCGGACTCCTCAGCAACCCCCGCGTCCCGCCCCCGTACCTGCGGGGTCGAGCGCCATCTCGGCTGGAGGAGAGGAAAGCAGCCCGCGGCCGCTCCCGGGCAGGGGGAGGGAAGGGGAGGAGCCTGGGCAGGGAGGCACGTGCGGCCGCCCGGAGCTTCCCTGAGGTGGAGGAAGCCTCGGAGGAGGAGCGCAGTGCCCTTTGCGGAGCCCGGCCGGCAGGCCCCTTTCCTTCCTTCTAATTTCCCGAGTCGCTACTTCCGCTGCGCATTGCGCCTGCGCCCTTCTGGCCCCACCCCGAAGCCTGGAACGGACTTTGCCCAGGGAATGACTGGGAAGGGGGCGTGGCCTTGTGTGCCTTGGGGGCGGGCTGTCTCAGAGGCTCGGGGCCTCGCTTGGGGCGGAGTGCTAGCGCCCGCTTGCAGACCCGGGTCTGCGGAGACCCGAGCCGAAGCTGCTGGCCTTTGGGACTGCGCCTCCCGTGGCGACTAAGTTCACGGCCAAACCCTTCCCTCCGCTCCCGTCTTCGGAAGACGGAATGAATCACCCTGTTTATTTTATCTTCGTTAACGTTCGTTCATTCATAAATTTCTATTTCATGCCTGCCAGGTTCCAGCCACGGTTCTGAATACGAGGGGTAAATACCTAAATAAAAATAAGGGCCCTATTCTCGAGAAGAATCGTGTTGGCAGGGGAGTCAAATACAAGCAACACGCTGTTAAACGTCATAAACTCCACACGTGCAAGATATGAACAGCTTGTTCTATAGAGGTGGTATAGTTCGTACAGTATCATTATTTGTCCCACAAATCAGCAGCCTGTGGCTTCCCTGGAGGGGAAAATAAAAAATTGGGCTCTAGGACATATTGTCCTTAGGGCGTACAGCCTGACTTGGGTGATGTTACAAATCCCGATTCTGCCAGTTAAAGCCGTATGTTTTTCAGAAAAATGAAGGAAGGTGACAGCTATACTCCAGAAGAGCCCCAACTGCCCTCTTCTCGATAAAAGAAACTTTCTGGTGGCGGTTATGCTCATTTCCGCTCACCAACCGGCCTTCAGAAATGCTTCCTTGTCACATCCATGGTCAGCTAGTTCGAGCCTCCAAAGGGTGAGGTGCGGCCGGGGACAGATGGGACAGATGTTAGAAAAACAAGGAGCAGCTGCTTCTTCCCTGGGAGGGATTTAGAGCTTTCAAAATGATCCCCTCCCCACCTACCTGCAGTCCCTCCTCCCCTGCTGCTGCTTCAGCCTGGTCAGTTGGCAGAAAAAGCAGCCACAGTCGAGCCGGGTTGGGAAAGTGGGTCTCTGCCCAGCAGGTCTTCCGTTTAAGGGCCTATTTGGGCATAACGGCCCTTATTACAGCTGTAGGTTGAGGTGCCAAGGTGAAGAATTAATGTTTCACTCAGCCAGGCAGGAAAGCAGGTCTGTTTTCTTGTGTGTTTTATAAATGGGTTTTGAAGCATACCAAATTCATTCTGATGCCCCTTTTCTTTTTCTGGAGATGGAAGATTTAGTTTAGAAAATAAATCTTTTTAAGGAGATGAGGTGGGGTATGAAGACACAAGCCAGACCTTCATACTTGGGTAATTACACTCAATTGTCCTATATATGCAAGAGGATGTCAGGGAGAGCTTTAGTCAGAGACCTAAGTACCTCTACCGGAATCCTGCATCACCACCTAGTAGATCTGTGACTTGAATGAATTCCAGCGTTTCTTTGGACTTTAGTTTCTAATTTGTATAGACGTTGTGAGGAATAAATGTGTTATCATTTCACACTGTTTCAGTCGCTGAAAACCCACTTGATGGCCTTTGCCATAACTGAGTATTGCTTGAAGCTTTATTATTTAATATTTTTATTTAAAGTAACTCACTGAAAAAACAAACTCAGATGGGCACTATCTACTTCAGCTTTATCCTATGCAATAATATCTGTAAAATCGTGGGTTTTGTGTGTCCCATAAAATGGACTGTTAGACATCTCACACTATGAGAAGCACTAGCATCTCATTGCCTGGTACATAACAGCGTGCCCCTCTCCTGTCTCATAGATCTCCTTGATCTATGAAATTAGATCATTGGGGGGCAAAGTCTCTATAAAGTACCTGGGAAAGATAACTCATGTATTAAAAACTAAATCATAGAACTGTAATTGGTAATTCAAAACAAATTTCCTAAGATAGCACATTATTTAAAAAAAAATTTTTTTAATGTTTCTTTCTTTCTGAGAGGGAAAGAGAGAGACCAAGTAGAAGTGAGAGAGGAGCAGAGAGAGAGGGAGACACAGAATCTGAAGCAGGCTCCAGACTCTGAGTTGTCAGCACAGAGCCCAACGTGGGGCTCAAACTCACAAACTGCCAGATCGTGACCTGAGCCGAAGTTGGACACTCAACTAACTGAGCCACCCAGGGACCCCTAAGATATGGATAGTTCTTTGAACAATAGCTGAAATAAGAACATAAAGGGGAGGAGAGCACACTGTCCTAGAAATGAGGAAATCTGTATCAGCCAAGCATGATCTCTAGGGCTCAGACAGTATCTCTTACCTAATGGCCGCACAGTAGCTTTTCACAAAGGACTGAATGCCAGAGTGGCTAGGAAGGACTTAAAAGATGAAGTAGAAATTATGGTTGGCCTTGAAAGATGGCTAGCATGAGTCAGCAGAGAAGAATGTATGTCACACTAGGAGAAAAATAAGCAAAAATGTCTGAGATTTGAGGTGTTCTTGAGGGACAAATGAAGCATGGAAAAGACAGAAGGCAAGATATAAAACATACATGCAAAAGCAAAAGCATAGGGGTAGGAAGCCCAGGGCTGTGTGACAGTCATGTTGGAGGGCAATGTCTGACGCCATTCGTTGAGGATTTGGGAAGCTAGGATACTTACGAATGCGACTGAAAATGTTAGAAAAGCCAGATGCTCAAAGCCTTAAACATTAGGCTGAGGCGTGTTTGAAGCTGTAACCGGTCAGGGGCTGTTGAAGGTTGACAAGTAGAAAAATGGCCTTTTGTCAAAGTGATGTGTTTTAAAGTCGATTTTGCATAGGATAGATAGATACAAGTGGTGACGAGAGACGCAGGGGGTAAGCAGAACAGTAAGGAGCTTTTGTAATAGTTCAGGCAGGATCTGAAAAGAGCGTGAACTAGTCTATGTGGCTATGTAAAAGACAGAATGGATGTGAATGAATGTAACTGGGAAGGAAAAATCCATTCTTCATAATCGACCTGGAAGAATAGAACAAGGAGTCAAGAAGGACTGCTAGGCGATTCCGTTCCTTGGAAAATGTACACAGACAAATGAGAAAATCATGGCCATGCACCCATTCATGCCTCAAATGATCTGCTCTTGATCCTCATTACTGGGGAGCCAATACTGAGACGGAGAGACCAGTTAGGAGGAAACTTCAATGACCCGAGGGAATATTTGATCCATGGCAGAGCATGTGAAAGCAGAGAAGTGAGGGGCTTAGTATGTAGACTAGACATAAGCACACACACACACACACATACATATCTCTTAGTCTAACATCTAAGGAACTCACAGGTACAAACAAATATCTTAATTGTTTATGGCCTCAATTCTAACTAGATCTAGCATAATTTTTAGCTCTATGTGGATACCTATTAGTTACAATAAAGGTTGAGATAACCCCTGCTTGCTTCCAACTCTGCCCCAAATCAGAATTAAAGATTTCACCTATTGCTTTCTTCTGCCCTGTCTTTGAGCCAATGAGAATTACATTTGGAGGAATGTTAGAAGCCCCATCCCTACCAGTACCAGAAGTTTGAAATGGCTAGCCAACTTCTTGGCTGGAAGATCACTATCCGAGGGTTCCTGGTGGCCTTGTCTGCTTACTGAGCTGCATGATTTAGCTCCCAGCCCCCAGGGCCTGTGCCTTCTCCTTTTTCAATAGGCACAGGTCCAGATTGGTACTTCTATTCGTTTGGTAGGGCCGCCATTACAAAGTACCACAGAATGGTTGGCTTAAACCACGGATTTTCTCACGATTGGAGTCTGGAAGTCCAAGATCAAGTTATCTGTAGGTTTGGTTTCTTCTGAGGCTACTTTTCTTGGCTTACAGGTGGCCATTTTCTCTTTGTCACTTCGCGTAGTCTTCTGGATGTGCGTTTCTGTGTCCAAATTTCCTTTTTATAAAATAAGGAGACCGGGGCGCCTGGGTGGCGCAGTCGGTTAAGCGTCCGACTTCAGCCAGGTCACGATCTCGCGGTCCGTGAGTTCGAGCCCCGCATCAGGCTCTGGGCTGATGGCTCAGAGCCTGGAGCCTGTTTCCGATTCTGTGTCTCCCTCTCTCTCTGCCCCTCCCCCGTTCATGCTCTGTCTCTCTCTGTCCCAAAAATAAAAAATAAACGTTGAAAAAAAATAAAATAAGGAGACCAATCATATTGGATTAGGGCCTACCTTGATGACATCATTTTTAATTAATTGCCTTTATAAAGACCCTATCTCCAAATACAGTCATATTCTCAGGTACTTGGCTCAGGACTTCAGCATATAAATTTTGGGGGGACACAGTCTAGTTCTTTACAAGGACCAGAACATTTCCTGGAATCCCAAATCACTTGGCTAGAGCCCTGACAACTTGCCTAACTTTAGCCTCTCCCCAGAACAATATACTTTGTCCCTGACTTCCTGGTGGCTGAATAGGTTCTGCTTTGCTATGGCTCATTCCACTAACTCCACCTGGCTCTTTAACATATCTTTATTTCATCTGCCAACAGTACTGTTGTAACTCTTAGTCTAAGATCTACCCGTTTTGCAGGGATGTTTCCAACAGTCTCCTAACTTGTCTCTGGTCCTAGGCTGATTCTCCTGCTATCCATTCTTTCTAACTCATTTCATCCACAACAGCAAATATGATCATAAAATTTCTTATGTAAAATCCCTCAGTGGTTCCTCATATACATAAAATCCAAACCCTTTCCTTTAATAAAGTTCATGAAGCCTTTGACGGACTAGTCTCCCCGTTTAATACATCATCTTTTCACAACCAAAAGGTTTCTGCTTGTACTGTGCATTTTCCACTGTATGAACCTATAGCAATAGTTTATAAAGTATCTGTGGAGAATTTTCGATGCACTATCCCAGTAAAACAGATAAGATTCTGTATTGAACATAGAAACTTAAAACTGATTTCAGAAAGAATGTATAGTTGGGGCGCCTGGGTGGCTCAGTCGGTCAAGCGTCTGACTGTTGATTTCAGCTCAAGTCATGATCTCACAGTTTGTGAATTGGAGCCCCACATAGGGCTCTGCACTCCCAGTGCAGAGCCTGCTTGGGATTTTCTCTCTCTGCTCCTCCTCTGCTTGTTCTCTCTTTCTCTCTCTCTCTCTCAATAAATACATAAACTTAAAAAAAAAAAAAAAAAAAAAGAGTGTGTAGTGGAAAGAGAGGGACTTTGGAACCAAACAGAGCTAAATTCTAATTCCTCTTGCCTTCTTTTACTTTTTAACTTTTTTATTGAAAAAAGTTATACTTTCAGGGATCGTTTCTATAGTTCATAACTTTTTTATTGAGATATAATTTATATACAGAAAAGGAAACAAATCTTTGTGCAGCTGAAAAAATTTTCATGTATGGATACACTTTTGTACCACACCTGTGTCAAGACCTAGAGCATTTCTAGTCATCCAGAAGGTTCCTTGATACCTCCTCCTAGTGAAGCCCCGCATAAAAATAACTACCTCCTCTGGGGCGCCTGGGTGGCGCAGTCAGTTAAGCGTCCGACTTCAGCCAGGTCACGATCTCGCGGTCTGTGAGTTCGAGCCCCGCGTTGGGCTCTGGGCTGATGGCTCAGAGCCTGGAGCCTGTTTCCGATTCTGTGTCTCCCTCTCTCTCTGCCCCTCCCCCGTTAATGCTCTGCCTCTCTCTGTCCCAAAAATAAATAAACGTTGAAAAAAAAAAAAAATAACTACCTCCTGACTTCTATGAGAATTGATTAGTTTTGTCTGTTTTTGAACTTATATGAAAGTAACAGGGCAGTGTAATCTACCATATCTGGTGTCTTTTGCTCAACTCAATAGCTGTGAGACTCATTCACATGGTTGAATGTATCTACATATCTGCTTTCCCACTTCTAATTTAGATTTGGTAAATCGTTTCTCCCTCTGAGCCTCAGTGTCCTCAGTCACACCATCCCCGCCTAATTTATTTGAGCATTAAAGAAAACCTGTAACAAACAGTGATAGCGGTTTCTAGCACACAGTAGGCCATTGCTAGATTCTAGCTATTGTCGCTGTGATGATTATCTTTTATTTTTAGAATTCAGTTCTTTTGAACTATTGCACTATATTCAGGGGTTTTTTGATGTAGTACTTCAGAGCTACTCTGCCTTCAAGGCTGAAATCTGGGTAACAATATGTTTAAATCAGTATTATGTGAACACCCTTCAAATGAACAAAGGAGATTTAACAGTGTGCCCTATCACTTATCAGGTGAGAAAAAAAAAGTGTGAAAAAAAAATCACCTCTCACCTCTGTGGAAGGTTTTTTTATGTTTTATGTTTTGTTTTTACTGTGAATTATTTTCTGGGTGGCCTCCTTTAAGCAGACCACAATTTTTTCTAGGGTTGCAGACTTCTATTCCTAAAAAATGCTAAAAAAAAAAATGATAATAAAGATAATGATAAGACTATGACATGAGTTATATTGGATTTCTCTTACCTTGTCTTGTGCAGGTACCATGATCCTTTGTAGAATTTCTCACAGGAGCTGGCAAAGTTGACAAACAAAAACAGAAGTGCTTTTCATTGTACAGTGTGTCTGAAATGACAATGACATTCTGGTTAGATGGCCAGCTGCACTGAAAACATCTCAAGGATCTTTTGCTTATTTAGAGAAAATAAAGTTAGTGAAAACTAACAACTCATTCCAGATGTTTCTGCACTATTGATCTGTCAGAGGACAAACTTCCTGAATTTATTACCCACTCCTCCCCCAAGACGGAGAACCTTCCATGCGCCAGGCACTGTGCTGCGTCCTGGAATGAACAAGTAAGATGAAGTCCTTGCCCTTAAGGAACTCAGAGTACAGGAGGTGTAAGACAAACACACGAACAAATAATTACAGTCCAACATGTTAGAAGATGATGCGGGAACCCAGAGGGTGAAATTAATTTGACTTTCAGAAGACAAACATAAACATGAACATTAATGCTTATATTTGAAGTAACTTCTTAAAAATTATTCAATAAGAGAAAGACAAATGGAGTCTTAGTCGATAGCATTTTGCTGTATAGAATAGGCATAGGTTAATCATCATGTACCACAAATATGGTTGAAATAGCTAGATTGGCCACTATTAGTTGGGACCACACAGACAACATCCAAGGACATAAAAATCAAGTGTTGAGAATTGCTATCAAGTTTCGATGCTTTCTCCCTAGTGGTGCGCTCAGACAAAACAATCCTATATCATTGATCCTGGTATATTGATCAATAGGACATGAAGCAGTAAGTCCAAATGAAGAGCTCCCAAAAGTTAAGGCCTTGACCTTCAGTAAAGAAGAGTGCTTATACAGATCTATTTCATTAACTAAGTTCTCCGTCATGGAGCCAGGGATCCCAAGGTATGGATGAAAGGCTTCCTATAGAAATGAGGTATTGCTGTTGCTAAGCCACGTGACTGCCCTTTGAGGGGAGGGACTGTATCTTCTGCATCACTGTAGCACCTCTCAGAGGACTTGGCATCTGGCAAGGTAGTAAGCTCCTGTTACTGGAGAATATAGGGGCACCATGTGAAACTAATATGGGTTACATGACCCACTGATTATTACTCCTTAACATCACTTCCATCTCTTCCCTGTCCCTAACCTCTACCTTAATTCAGCCTCCATTTTGCCATTTCTGATCTTTGGCTAAAGATAACTTTCAGGTTTTACATGCTTTAAGATATATTTTCTGGTCAAGACACCCCCCTCACTTAGAACACAAGACGCACATTTATGGCATTGTCAGCTTGGCATCCTGTTCTTCTTTTGGACACTGTTCCTCCCCTAATTCATTTTATTAGATTGGTTTCTGCCAATGTCTTCATGTTCTTACATGACATCTCTCTTTAACCGTATTCATTTGTCCAAGAATGAATACATGACCTAGAACAGACCAGTAGAGTTTTGCCTAGAAAATATTAGCTGTGGATCTAAGGATACCAGTTCGTCTCCTGAGGGTGGAATTTTAAAATGCAAAATGTAGAAGCCACTAAGAGACTAGTTTTCTGCCATGTAGAGAAAGTTATCGCTAAGGAAAAAGGAAAGGTGATGCCTAACCAAAAAGGTACAGAGATTCAAGATTGACAACATCCATACAGGGTTTGAAACTCAGGTTGTAGCTGCTCTGAGATTCATTTCTGTGTCTGCCTTTCTGGGTCTTGGATCTTTGAGCTACCAAAGACTTATATGTAGGACATGTCTTATACATGACTGCAAATCTTCTCAGCCCCAATTCTTGCATGTGGCCACTAGTTCTCTGTAAGCCTTCAAATACCTGAACATAAGCTGGTATTACCTTGTACCTCTCACTTGCTTTTTTGACACTACTGCATGAAACACCCATGAGGATCCTCTGAGCCGTCACACGTCTACAACTCAGAAGTGTAGGGGAAGTTAATGCCTGTGCGGTCATCTTGATCAATAGTGAATGGAATCCAACGGATAAATGTGTCCCACTTTTTATTCCTGCTTCAGTTCTGAAGCACATTTAAAAACAATGTTTATTTATTTTTGAGAGAAAGTGAGCCAGAGTGCAAGCTGGGGAGGGGCAGAGACAGAAGGAGACCCAGAATCTGAAGCAGGCTCCAGGCCCTGAGCTGTCAGCACAGAGCTCGACGCGGGGCTCAAACTCACAGACTGTGAGATCATGACCTGAGCCGAAGTCGGACGCTCAACTGACTGAGCCACCCAGGTGCCCCCTGCAGCACATTTTATCAGACCCCTCCAACAGCCTCATGGGATCTAACCAGTCACCTGTGAAATGGGACACTCATTAAAACATGCACGTATTACCTTTCCTTCCTCCCCTGCTTCACTCTTCCCTGACCCTCCCTCCTGTTCCTTGGGATAATATTCAAAGACCATCCACTTGCACGTTACCTAGGCGAAAAGAGCACTTATTCATTGCTTCTGACTTTTTGTTTAAACTGTTTCAAATTGGTTCCTGCTCTTTGCTACTCAAAGACATGGTCCAAATTCATTCAAAGCCCTAATAATGGTTCCCTCATTGCCCATAGAATACAATCATACAAGCAACAGAACTGGATGGGAGCATATGGCAATCTGATCCAGAATTTACATCCTTAACATATCGGGTGCCTTGTAAATGTTTATTACCCTCTCCCAGTCGATAGCTAATCAATTTCTGCCTAAGTATGCCACGTGCCTTTGAGAATACATAAAAATCCAGGCACATACACACACAAAATCCTACTGTCTCCAGGATTACCCCAGCTCGCTATTTGTTCTTTTCCTATTGTCACCTGTGTCTAGCTACCACACTTTATTTCACTGTTTATCTATTGTTGAAGTTTTAGGCTGCTTCTAGTTTTTCTTTTAAGGTTAACACTGAAGTGAATATTCTAAAAATAAAGTTTTCATCTCTAGCTCTGTTTATGTCTGAAGGAGAATTCCTAGAGGTGGAATTATTGTGCTAATTGCTGTGGACAGATCACCAAGTAAAGTCACTTTAAAGATATTTGCTAAATTGATGCAAACAGGCATTTTGTTACAACTCACTAATTTTTATTAGTAGTGATAAATATTTTGCATGTATTTTTAATAGCCTTATTTTCCTTCTATGAATTGTTTATCCATATTCTTTCCCATTTTAAACTAAACCACTACCATTTTTCTTACTGATTTGTCTATTGCTTTTTTTATATGAAGCCTTGTGGCACTTATTATTTATTTATTGTCATTGTTGTTTTCCTTTTATTTTTATGAATCATAATTTGACAGACTCACATACATATGCAGTATTTTTTTTTTTTTGGTTATTTATCCCATTATTTAATTCTTGGTGAGAGATAACCCATTCTATTTTCTATATTTTTTATTTTCTATTTCTTTAAATAAATAGATTGCTATTTTACAGTTATTTTCTTTTCTTCCTCTTTATTTCATTTTATTATGATGAGACATAAATATCTATCTTTTTCTCCAAATAACTAACCAATTCTTCGGACACTGTTTTCCGAGAAGTATTTACTGAATAACCTACCTTTTCCTTTTAAGTTTTTTTCTGATCTTGGATCTATTTCCAGGCTGTTTGTCCTGTCCATCTCCCTGCCTAATTCTGTGATTGTGACATAGTCTTTTCATTTTCAACTGACTCTTAAACTTTGGATAAGTAACATGAAAGTACAACTAATGTTTCATTTCTTCCTGTATGAGGCCATGTCTCAGCATACTCGAGCACTGACCTCACAGAAGGCTCAAGACAACGTCTCTGATTGGTGTGTGTCAGGACAATGAGCAGTGTCGCTTGCCCTGTCCATCCCGGTTCTGTGCCTGCTGGCTCCTAGTTTGGGAGCGGACAGATGAGGGATGGGCTATGGGGGCCCATATCCCACTCCCCAGGTTCAACTAAAGAATGATTCTTGACTTCCCATCCTTGGTTGCAGAGCATGTTTATATTTATTCCACACTATCCTGCATCGTATGTTAGATCCGAGGGAAGCGGATGCTGAGGTGGACATTAGCACACAGAATTTTTGCTAGAAAGTGCTTTGGTGGTCAAGACTTTTGGGAGAGAAGAGAAGGAAACAGGATTAGGTAGAAGAATGAGATGAGCTGTGGTGTAGTCCTAACAAGGACTTGGCCAAGTTCTGAAGCTGGATGACCTTTCTGAACTTGTCCTGAGTTGAGGCAAGGGGGCTAGGCTTCATAGCCCCGCATTGACCAAGCACTGGTAGATGGCCATCCTAGAAAGGGGCATGGCCTTGAGTGAGGCATGTCTCTTTAGCATGTAGCACTAATCATAATTATAATGGCCATAATTATAATTACAAATTAACATGAATTTGTGAGATGCATTCATTATTATATGTCTCTCTCTATATCATAAGCTCCAGGAAGTAAAGGACCGTGTCTGTTTTTTAATCACTATTGCAGCCTTAGAGCATAGCAATTTTTTGTTGAGTATATACTTAGAGTTAAGCACTCAATAAATAAATTGACTGAAGAAATAAATGACTAGAGGAGGGGATATTATCTTCTTTGTCTATATTTTACAGTGAAGAAAGTGAGGCACAAAATTTAGCTAATAAATGCTAGGGCTGGGATATAAGTCCACATCTGTTTGGTTCCAGAGGCCATACTCTTTCCACTATGAAAGTGTCTTAGCTCAGGCTGCCAAAACAAAATACCACAGCCTGAGTGGCTTAGACAAAAGAAATTTATATTCTCACAGTTCTGGAGACTGGAAGTCCAAGATCAAGGGGGTATTAGGATTGGTTACTGGTGAAATCTCTCTTCCTGGCTTGTAGGGACACCTTCTCGCTGTGTCCTCACATGGCCTTTTCTCTGGGTTCACACATGTGCACGCACGCACACACACACACACACACACACACACACATCTCTGGTGTCTCTTCCACATCTAAGGGCACCAGTCCTATCAGATTAAGGCCCACCTTTATGACCTCGTTTAACCTTTACTACCTCCAATCACAGTGGGGATTAGGGCTTAATATGAATTTGGGGGGAGACATGATTCAGTCCATAATGGAAAGATTTCCAGGGTTTATTATAAAGACACACAGGTTTAGGGGAGCCTACCCTAGGCAGTACTGTGGCTCTCTCCTTCTGCCTTCTCTGCTCCTGTTATGGAAATAATGCTGCCATTTGTGTCCAATTATGTAAGAAATAAGAAAAAACCTGAAAAATGTTGAATGAACAATATGAGAAACTTAAAAAATAGACACCAGTAGGGCTCCCGGGTGGCTCTGTTGGTTAAGTGTCAGACTTTGGCTCAGGTCGTGATCTCATGGTTCACGAGTTTGAGCCTTGCACGGGGGTTCGCACAGATGGTGTGGAGCCTGCTTGGGATTCTCTCGCTCCCTTTCTCTGCCCCTCCCCCACTGTCTCTCTCTCAAAATAAACACACTTAAAAAAAAATAGATGTAGTACTTCAACATTAGGGTTATTGGGTCCTCCCCTAATAAGCCATTCCAAATTGCTGCCAGACCATGAAGAAACTTAACCACTGTATCAAATCTGCCCCATATTTTCTCATTAAAAATATTTGGCTTTCAGCTTCTCTTCCTTGTATTCTGCAATAGTTATGGTCTTCAGCCATTAATCTGGTTCGTCCTCCATATTTGGGCTAGTTTTCACCCTGAGAAGAAAATAGGACCTTATCATTCCCTTGCTTAGTCTCATTTCTTCCTGAGGCAGAAAGGTTCTAAAACTTCATTGTACGTCAGAATCACCTGGAAAAGTCGTTAAAACACAGATTTCTGTCCCTTCAAACCCTGCTTCCCCAGCTTCTGATGCTGTATGATTGGGGATAGACCTGAGAATTTGCATGTCTAACCTGTTCACAGGTGATGCCAATGAAACTGAATCCGGGACTACCTTTGGAGAACCTCTGTCCTACAGATAAGGCTAACCACCACTTTTGCCTCTATCTGGCCCCCGTTTGCTTATCCCTCTCCTTCTTATCCTTCTGCATCCCCTCCTTCTGACTCCCATAGATCTTACATTCTACCCATACATTTTCACCATGTCTGGAACACCAAGCACTGTCATACTTCGTGCCTTCGTGGCTGGCAAAGCCTATTTCTTACCCAGCTCACATGCTCCTTTTCTGGGCAGCCTTCCCTTACTCTCTCAGAGTATTTTAATGATGATTCCACACTGTGTTCATATCTCTGTTTTATATTACTGCTTTATTTTTATTGTTTTTCAAGACTTTCTCCTTCGCTATGGGTTTGGGCGGTACAGGGGACGTGTCTCACTTTTATATTCCTGATGATTCACACAGTGTCTGCCAAGAATAGCTGCTTGGTATATGTTGAGTTTGTGTTTAAGGTAGTTCAGTTTAATTATTCATAAAAGGCTTAAGCCATTTATGAGATATATAGTAACTCTGACATCCTGTAAGTTCCCTTTCATTCTATTAGGATCCGACACCCTACAGGGGAGCATTTCAACTTCTCTCAGCCACTGTGCATGGCTTTCCTTATTCATTAGATCTTACCTTCAATTTGTCTATGTAGCTGACCTCCAATCCAGGCTTTGCTGATCACATTCTTGTCTGGCACCCTCTGGCATTCTCTTGGGCTTACACATTTACTTCTTGAGGTTCAGACTGGGTTCTCTAGCTCTCTGCTCACTAGCCTCCCCGGCCTCTACCTCCTGCCAGGATAGTATATTTTGCTTCATGTGATTTGGCTCACTGGTTCCTGAATTTGAAACTGTCTGTAATCACTAGACTAATGGCCCATACACCTGCAGTCACTAGGATCTGGAGAAAGACTCCTGGTTGAACCTCCCTCCTTGCCTTCCCTTTTCCCTAGTGCCCACCTGTCAACCCTTTTCCACTGCCCATGATTCATTATTCAACCATCCTTCAATTCATTCTTCTATTCATTCTTTGACTCAGGGCTCGCAGGTGACAAAGGGTATTGCATCATCTACTATATTTCTGCTTCAAACTACTTATGATTCACTCTGAAATCATAAAAGGGGGAAAATGCTGAACTGGAAAAGAAAGAAAAAAAATTCCTGGGTGGCTCAGTCGGGTAAGCATCCGACTTCAGCTCAGGTCACGATCTCGTGGTTCGTGATTTTGAGCCCAACATCAGGCTCACTGCTGTCAGCCTGCCAGTGCACAGCCTACTTCAGATCCTCTGTCCCTTTCTCTCAGCCCCTCCCCACCTTGCACTCTCCCCAAAATAAATAAATAATAAAACATTTTTTTTCAATCACAACCCACCTGTGAAATATTGCTAATGACAGCCTCTTCAATTTATCATTACGAGGGCAAAATAAGCTGGATTTTCAGAAGATACGAATAACCTAACTCTTCATTAATTATACTGGAAGTACATAGTATTCCAATTATACAAATTAACAGCCATGAAAAATTTCATACCCTGTTTACTTTCAGGGTGAAATACACCTCAGATTTGTAGATTATTTCTACTTTATAGGTTGGGCTTAAGTATAAATGATAATACATTTCTCAGATAAGCTAATAGGTTAAAAACAAAAAAGAAGCCACTGTCAACTTCTGGTAAACCAGATGCAAGAGATAATAGCTAAGCTACTATGTCGAATTTCAAATTAATAGTTTTAATTGTACTTGAGCAAAATAAATTGACTTTGTAAAAAACTCTTTAGTCTTAGAAATTATGGCATTTCTCATTTATATAAGAAGTTTGATTTTATCTTTACTAGATGAAATTCCCAATAATAGGTAATTTCAAATAATTACTCATATCAAACAAGAAGAATAGGTGATATATAGCCTGATAAATATTATTCTCTAGGGTTAAAATGTTTCTAATTTTGATTCTTTGATCTCTTATTTCCAAGAATGGATCCTTTTCTCAGTTTTAAAGGTATAGAGATATTTCTTTCTACTACAAGGGGAATAAAACAATCTTGGCATAATAGTAAAAAAAAAATGAGGAACAATAATTCTTAATAATGCCCAACTTGCAGTATTATTGTCAATGTTAAATAAAGGAATAATTATGGAAATGCTAGCCAATACATGGCACACAGTTGGTGGTCAATAAATGTTAGATGTCCCATAAGAGCACCACAATCTGTGATTCCCAGAAATAACTTAGGCATCCACGGGCTTACTTACAGGAAATACAAATGGTCATAAACAGTTATATTTTCTGGTCAAGTAGAGTTTACTACTCCTTGGAATGTTCTTGAGAAGAATTGTTGGAGCACATGAAGTACCCAGTCAGACACATCTGGTATTCTAGAAAGCTATTGGAGGTGGAAAATCTCAGTGCCCTGGGGAATATGCATTTTCCACTATGCAAAACAGGATCACATTCACCAAGAGATTTATTGTCAAGAGTTGAGACAAATAGGAAATCATTAAAATTGCTGCTTCTGCAAATGGATTTGGAAGCTGGATGTATTGGGATCCAACCACAGCCCTCATTTTTCTGATTTTCTGTGACCTCCACCCCCAACCCCCACCTCCATCTGTCCTTTTCGAATGCCCTTTTCTCTGAACCAGATTGAAACTCTATTCACCTACTTCTCCCCATGCCTTCTCGCCTTTTTTTTGCTCTCTGATTAACCCTCTTCCATTTTTATTTATTTATTAAAAAATATTTTTTTAATGTTTATTTTTTGAGAAAGAGAGAGAGACAGAGTGCAAGCTGGGGAGGGGCGGAGAGGGAAGGAGACACAGAATCCGAAGCAGGGTCCAGGCTCTGAGCTGTCAGCACAGAGTCTGACGCGGGGCTCAAACTCATGAACCGTGAGATCATGACCTAAGCCGAAGTTGGACGCTGACCTGACTGAGCCACCCAGGTGCCCCCAACCCTCTTCCATTTTTAAATCCTTGCCTTTTCCATTATGCTTGATCTTGAGATCTATGGCCTTCTCTGTGGCCTTTCTCTTGAGAATTAATCCATTTTTGGAGAGGCAACTGTTGCAGTTTATATGGAAGTTTCCCAAATAGTACTTGAGTTCCAATTTCTCAGCTTTCAGGTTTGCATCTTCAGCTCTCTGCTGAATAATGCTGACATCATATCCATACCTCAAACTAAGCATATTAGAAAAGACTTACATTCTGTCATCCATACGTCTCGATATTCTCAGAACTCAGTCCATGCTTATCATTTCAATCATGTTTGAATCAGTTCTGCATTTCACTCTGTAAACCTAAATCATGTTGTGTAACCTTCCGTAATACCATAGATCTTTCCTTCCTGACAGTAAACATCTTTCTTCAGACCCACATCCTTTCCCTCCTGGACTATTTTTGTAGGCCGCCAGCTACTTCCGACCTGCAGACTTTCTTCTCGACAATTCATTCTGTGCACTTCAGGTAGATTACGCCTTTTAACAGCCCTTACTAACTCATCATGGCATTGCTTACTGAAAATTCTTCAATGACACCAGATTTTTCACAGGCTAATTTCCAAACTTCCAGGCCTCCTGGGCCCACGTCTGGCCTACCCTGACTTTATAATCCCGCTCCTTCCCAGTTATCACAACTCCTCTGGGGCCCCATTTCATTCCATTTATAGGAGATTTCAGATAGGTGTAACTCTTTAAAGGGAGGGTAAAAGGGACCTAAAACCTTCCTGAGATACTTTATTTTCTGTCCAGAACACCTCCTCATGATTACAGACCCCTACTTTAGAGACACAACTGATTCCACAAATATAAAGTGGCACTAGGATTCTAGAAGTTGCTTCTAAAAAGCATTTTTTGTCACCCTGCTATAATCTATACGCTGAGAACTAGCAAATTACCCAAGTGTTCTCTTAATTAATATAAAGATCATAAAAGGAAATAGATCCTTCAATGTTTGGATTTTTCATCACTTTAGAAATTAAAATTTTTTTATTATTAAGTATTTTAAATAGACAATATATTAGGTACCCTCTATACCTATCATCAGATTTAATAGATGAGAAAGGTAAAAGAAAGGTCATATTTACTGAATGTCATTTTAAAAGATGTTCTTTATTTTAGTTCATTCTATTAATTAATGATTTGCTCACTGAGAACTATTAATAATTAGATACTATGATTTTAATCTATTGATTAAGAAGCAAATAAACTTGCATTCATTTATTTGGCTGTGTCTAAGAGAATAACAGGATACAATGAATCCTATGACCCAAACTTCCTATTCACCTGAAGCTCTATATATTAATACTGTGCCAATGACTCAGAAAATATTAAAAAATATTGATAGCTGTGTAACATTTGTGTTTTATTTTGTCTGCTACTTGATGGGAATGGAAACAGTCTATCTAGGAAACATTCTTTTATTAGACCCAGAACTGAGTTAGCCAGTGAATTTCCCATCATATCTTAGCTGCCAAGAAACTTGCAGTATTTAATTGCTAAGCTTCATAAATTATCTCATCCCAGGTCCCTGTACATCTGTTATTCTCCTTCTTTTTAGCAGGTTTTGTACTTTTAATTCTTACCTGTCTTTCTTACATGTCTTAAAAGATGACTATAATCATTTATTGAACATGTGGGGGGTTTAAAAAATACAGAAACACACTAATGTGACATATTGATGAAAAGCATCAGATAATTCCAAGATCAGTTTTCCATGGCAAATTAGTCAAATTTCTTAAGATATGACATCACTAGTTACTTGTTTTAAATGGGAACAATTAAACCTAATTTTTTTATATGTATATGAAATCCACAGTAATCTAAGGGGCGCCTGGGTGGCTCAGTTGGCTGAGTGTCAGACTGTTGATTTTGGCTCAAGTCATGATCCCAAGGTCATGGAATCAAGCCCCGCTGAGCCTCGAGCATGCTTAAGATTCTCTCTCTCCTTCTCTCTCTCCCACTCTCCTCCTCTACCCTTTCCTCTGCTTGTGTGCATGCTTGCTCTCAAATTAAACAAATAAATTAAATAAATAAATAAATAAATAAATGCTTCAATTTCATTTTAGTGTTTACCTTCTCTTTAACATCAGACTTCTTACCAGACCAGTTAGATAATAAACAAAGAGCTGATAAAGGTTTGTCAACTTTTCTTATCATTTTGATAAGATTATCAAGGATTCAAATTCAAATGATTGAAAAAAAAAAGAAAAAGAAATAAGATACCTGATTAATTTACAAATGGAGAACTATGTTGCCCACTAAACTATCTCATTGTACAAACGAGGCATCTCAGTCTCTGTTCATAGCCCATTCGTAAGTTTGGCCCCTGAATTCACTAAAGGAGAACAGTGGCAAGAAGTGACAGGACTTCCAAGTAGAAGAATAAGTAGGTCTTCACTGACTTGCTTGATGGAAAATGAATCCATGCCTAAGTCCAACCTAGAGCCCAGATTTCTTGAGAGGCTTTTCCAGGAACATTACAGCTGAAATAGAGAAAGTTTTCATTGTTTTTGAGTAATAGCATAACCTGAGAGTTGGCTAAAGTAACCACTTTGAAGGACAAGATTTATTTGAATTTGTGCATTCTCTCATGTCCGTTGAAAATCTATTCCCACTCTTGAATTACTACAGGCTAGGCATTTGACATAGGTGTTGATCATGCATTGGACCTCAAGACGCTATGTCTACAAAGTAGTTATTAATTATTATAATAATGTTGAGAAGTGGGTTGAGCTTTATGGAGATTGGGCATAAGAGGGATACCTAATCTAGCCGTGGTTGGAGTGGAGCTGAAGGTCAGAAGTCCAGAAAGTCTTCTTAGAGGGACCGACATTTAGAATGTGAGATCAGGGGCACCTGGGTGGCTCAGTCGGTTAAGCGTTTGACTTCACCTCAGGTCATGATCTCGCAGTTCGTGAGTTCGAGCCCCATGTTGGATTCTGTGCTGACAACTCTGAACCTGGAGCCCGCTTCGGATTCTGTGACTCCCTCTCTCCTTGCCCCTCCCCTGCTTATGCTCTGTCTCACTCTCTCTCTCAAAATTAAATAAACATTAAAGAAAAAATTTAGAATGTGAGATCGATAGGAGTATTCAGACTAAAAAACAGGAGTGGGAAGAGAACAATGTTCCAGATTGAGGAAAGCATATGCAAAAACTCTGAAGGAAAGAAATCTTGATAGGTTTTAAAAACCTAAGGAAGTTCAGTCTGACTGAGGCCTAAGAAAAACTGTAAGACGTGAGGTTGTAGATACAGGCCCCTTCACCTTACAGGTAATGTTAACGGGGTTAGCATTGGTCAAGGAGCAAGGAGAGGACACTTAAAGAGCAAGGAGAGGACATTTAAAGGTTAAACAGTGAAGTGATACGAGATTACATTTTAGAACAAAAGACTTCAAACAGGGTAGGCTCATTCACTGTGGCTCAAGGGGTCACAGGCATGAACAGTTTTAAATAATCAATGTTCCGTTCCTCCACTTCCTTTTATACTCTTTCTGAAAGAGGATCTCCTTAAGAAAGCACACACTTGCAGTGAAGGCATCACGCAGCGTTCTTTTCCTTCATGTATCTTACACCTGGCCTTCCTCTTTACAAAAAAAGAGACCTTCCCCTCACCCATTCTGAATCTCGCTCTGGTGGGTTATTCAGGAGCTCCAAAAATGTAGACAAATCACAATACTGCTATTGGTGAAGTCTTCATTTCTCAAGACATAGTAAATCTGCTTGTAGATTTGAGATTTCCCCTTGTTTAAAAATAGTTTTAAGTGCAAAACATGAAACCAGAGACAGATTGTTAGAATGTTTTGAAGTTAGGCATAGAGCAGAGTGGAGATGCAGGAATAATGCTAGCTCTTACTTAATAATTTTGTCCCTTTTGGGGTGTCTGGGTGGCTCAGTCGGTGAAGCGTCCAGCTTCGGCTCAGGTCATGATCTCACAATTCACGAATTTGAGGCTCAAGTCGGGGTCTGTGCTGACAGCTCAGAGCCCGGAGCCAGCTTTGGATTCTGTGTCTCCCTCTCTCTCTGCCCCTCCCCTGTTCACACTCTGTCTTTCTGGCTCTCTCTCAAAAAGTAACAAACATTAAAAAATTAAAAAAAAATAAAGTGGTCTGGTTTCTTTCTTTTGTATGATGCTGTCCAGTTTTCTTAACCTTCTTTCCTGCTTTGTTGAAGATTAACTGATCATATACAGGTGGGTTCATTTCTGGGTTTTCTATTCTGTTCCATTGACCTATGTGTTTATTTTTGTGCCAGCACCATACTGTTTTGATTACTACAGGTCTTATGTTGAGTGCATAATTATAGTTGTTATAGCTTGCTGGATTATCTCCTTTATTATTATATAGTGTCCTTCTTTGCCTCTTGTTACAGTCTTTGTTATAAAGTCTATTTAGTCTGATAGAAGTATTGTTACTCTGGCTTTCTTTTGACATCAATCTGCAGGTGTCTTTAGGTGTCAAATGGGTCTCCTGTAGTTAACATACAGATGGTTCCTATTTCTTTATCCATTTTGTCACCCTATGTCTTTTGATTAGTCCATCTACATCCAAAGTAATTATTGACAGATATGCATGTATTGTCATTTTATTACTTGTTTTGTGATTGTTTCTGAAGATTTTCTCTGATCCTTTCTTGTCTTTCTTTTGTGTTGTGCTAATTTTCTTTTCTGATACATTTGGATTTCTTTCTCTTTATTCTTTGCATATTTATTAGTGGTTTTGAAATATGATTACCATTAGGTCTGTATATAACATCTTCTGCATATAGCAGTCTATATTAAATTGATGGTCATTTCCTCAGCCGCAGCATTTCTTACTTGACCCGTCTCCAAAGGCAAGGGAATTAAAAGCAAAAATGAACTATTGGGACCTCATGAAGATAAAAAGCTTCTGCACTGCAAAGGAAACAATCACAAAACTAAAAGGCAACCGACAGAATGGAAAAAGATATTTGCAAATGACATATCAGACAAAGGGCTAGTATCCAAAATCTATAAAGAACTCACCAACCTCCACACCCAAAAAACAAATAATCCAGTGAAGAAATGGGCAGAAGACATGAATAGACACTTCTTTAAAGAAGACACTCAGATGGCCAATAGGCACACGAAAAGATGCTCAAGGTCACTCCTTATCAGGGAAATACAAATCAAAACCACACTGAGATACCACCTCATGCCGTCAGAGTGGCTAAAATGAACAAATCAGGAGACTATAGATGCTGGAGAGGATGTGGAGAAATAGGAACCCTCTCGCACTATTGGTGGGAATGCAAACTGGTGTAGCCGCTCTGGAAAACAGTGTGGAAGTTCCTCAAAAAATTAAAAATAGGGGCGCCTGGGTGGCTCAGTCGGTTAAGCGTCCGACTTCGGCTCAGGTCATGATCTCGCGGTCCGTGAGTTCAAGTCCCGCGTCAGGCTCTGTGCTGACCGCTCAGAGCCTGGAGCCTGTTTCAGATTCTGTGTCTCCCTCTCTCTCTGACCCTCCCCCATTCATGCTCTGTCTCTCTCTGTCTCAAAAATAAATAAACGTTAAAAAAAAAAATTAAAAATAGACCTACCCTATGACCCAGCAATAGCACTGCTAGGAATTTACCCAAGGGATACAGCAGTGCTGATGCATAGGGGCACTTGTACCCCAATGTTTATAGCAGCGCTTTCAACAATTGCCAAAGTTATGGAAAGAGCCTAAATATCCATCAACTGATGAATGGGTAAAGAAGTTGTGGTTTATATATACAATGGAATACTACTCGGCAATGAGAAAGAATGAAATATGGCCTTTTGTAGCAATGTGGATGGAACTGAAGAGTGTTATGTTAAATGAAATAAATCATACAGAAAAGAAACAGATACCATATGTTTTCACTCTTATGTGGATCCTGAGAAACTTAACAGAAGACCATGGGGGAGGGGAAGGGAAAAAAAAGTTAGGGAGGGAGGCAAACCACAAGAGACTCTTAAAAACTGAGAATAAACTGAGGGTTGATGGAGGGTGGGGAGAGGGGAAAGTGGGTGACGGGCATTGAGGAGGGCACTTGTTGGGATGAGCACTTGTTGGGTGTTTTATGGAAATCAATTTGACAATAAATTTCATATGAAAAAATAAAATAAAAGAACATAAGTATTAATATTTTAAAAATAAAAAATAAATTGATGGTCATTCAATTTGAACTCATTCTTTTCTCCTGTCCTTCCCACATTTTAGTTATATGTCATCATATTTTATATCTTGTTTTTGAGAGGTGCATGACTGATTTTTTTACAGAAATATTCATTCATACTGCTTTTGAGTGTCCTATTCTAAACTATTAATTTTTGTTCCTCCTTGCCCCTCAGAGTCCCTTTTAATATTTCTTGCAGAGATGGTTCAGTAGTCATGAACTCCACTAGAGTTGCCTGCAGATTTTTCTCATTCAGCACTTTGAATATATCATGAATATATCACGGCACTCCCTTCTGTCTTGGAAAGTTTCTGTTGAAAAATCTATTAGCCTTGTGGGTTTTCCCTTGTAGGTTAATGATTTCTTTTCTTTTTCTGTTTTTACACTTTTTTTGTGTGTCACTATATTTTGCAAGTTTAATTACATTATGTCTTAGTGTTGGTTCTCTTTTTTAAAAAATTGGTTTCAGGAGTAGAATTTAGTGATTCATCACTTACATGTAACACCCAGTGCTCATGGCAGCAAGTGCCCTCTTTAATGCCCATCCCCCCCACCTACCTTCCCTCTAGCTACCTTCAGTTTGTGTTCTATAGTTAAGAGTCTCTTATGGTTTGCCTCCCTCTCTGTTTTTATCTTATTTTACTTTTCCCTCCCTTCCCCTATGATCATCTGTTTTTTTTCTTAAATTCCACATACAAATGAAATCATATGGTATTTGTCTTTCTCTGACTGACTTATTTCACTTAGCGGAACGTATTCTGGTTCCATCCATGTCATTGCAAATGGCAAGATTTCATTGTTTTTTTATGGCTGAGTAATATTCCACTGTGTGTGTGTGTGTGTGTGTGTGTGTGTGTGTGTGTGTGTGTGCATCTGGGCTCTTTCCATAATTTGACTGTTATTGGTAGTATTGCTATAAACATTGGGGTGCATGTGCCCCTTCAAATCTGTATTTTTATATCCTTTTGAATAAATACCTAGTAGTACAATTGCTGGGTCATAGGGTAGTTCTATTTGGTGTGCTTTCGTTCATTCTGCTTGGGATTCTCTGTGTATCCTGGATCTGAATATCTGTTTCATTCCCTGGATTAGGGAAGTTTTAAACTATCATTTCTTCAAATAAGTTTTCTGACCCCCGACTTCTCTTATTATTCTGGGATACTACAATATGAATGTTATTACATTTGATGGAGTCACTGACTTCCCTAAGTTTATTTTCATTCTGTATAATTTTTTTCTCTCTTTCTAATTCAGCTAGATTACTTTTCACTACTCTGTCTTCCAGGTCACTAATGTGTTCCTGTGCTTCTTCCATCCTGTTTTTCATTCCATCAAGTGTGTTTCTCATTTCATTTATTGTGCCCTTTATCTCTTCTATATTATTCTTTTCTTTCTGTTAAGGGTGTCACTATGTCTTCCAATCTTTTCTCAAGTCCTGTGAATATCCTTATGATCATTGCTTTAAATGCTCTATTAAAATCTATTTTGCTTTGATCTCTGGCTGTGGCCTTGTCCTATTCTTTCATTTGGGATAAATTTCTCTGTCTCCTCATTCTGTCAGCTTCTCTGTGTCTGTTTCTGTATGTTAATAAAGTCATCTGTGTCTTCTGCTCTTGAAAGTAGCGACGTTCTGAAGAGGATGTCCTGGAGTGCCCTGCAGTACAGTATCCCCTGTTCACCAAGACCTGGCACTTGAGGAGAGTACCCCATATGTGTTGTTTATGTCTTGCTGTTGTGACTGAATCACCTTTCCTTTTGGTTCACTTATCTGCACTGACTCTCTGCCTATTGTGGCCTTTGCTTACTCTGTGGTGTTAGTGAGACCCAGTCAGGCCAGCTTTGAAGGGTCATGAGAACCTGGGAACAGGGCAGCGGTGTTAGCAAAATTTGCACTGGGCTAATAGTCCTATGCTTGATCTTCCAAAGTGGTTCAAGGTAGCCGGGGGCACAAGGCTGAGCATAGCATGTGACGGTGGCTGGAAGTAACTGCCTGGGTGTGATGTGGTGGCTTGGCCAGGCACATGGTGGCTACGGGGTACCTGGAAACTGGGTGCATCCTGCATGTATGCAGATTTGACAAAATTTTCCCTAAGCCCATGGCTGAGGCTGATGGGCTTGGAGTATGTGAGTCCTCAGGAGAACTCCTGATAAGTTTTGTTAAAGCTTTTTTGGTATACTTCTCAGACATTGGCCAAGAAAATATCTCTAACAACTGGTAAAACATTCTTTCACAAGTTAAGCGGTATCCAATTGTGTGATTTTTATAGGATAAAGAGGACCTAACAATGTTATCAACTGATATATCAATGTAAAAAACTTTAATAATATATCATGTGTTTTTTGGCATATTACTTGAAAAGAATTTAAACACATGACTGTCATTGCTATAACATTTCTCCCTGGCCCACATATGGAATCAAAGCTTATCAAAAATTTTATCTATAAGGTGAAAAAATGGGCATAGAATTTATTCTGAATGCTTTATCATTCCAGAAATATGTAATGTTTATTCATATACACATAAACTAATAGAAAAAAGATTTATCTCATTAAGAGATGGTTTTCTTATAAAATTTTACTTTCATATGTAATAAGTATTTTTCTAGACATGTAATATATTTCTGTTGTTTTCATCAGTTATTTTGTAACATAATTATAACAGTAACTCAATCATCTGTAAGAACATAATAATACAGCCTTATGGTCACAGGAAATTTCTAAACATTTATGTATACGCATACTTTTTGCAGTGTGATAGGACAATCAACCAGGACTGAACAATATTCTTTAGGATGAAACCTGTGGGAAAAAATGTAATGGAAATACAAGTTTACAAGAAAAAAATAAAGCCTTGACATTTCTAGTTGTTAGAGAAGTACTTGTTCATATATTTTCTAAAAGGATGATAGATATCAAATCTTATCATTTAGATACATTTGGATCTATTTGAAAGAGAACACAGCTGTTTTACTTATTTGTTTTTTGTATCAGTGTTACATCATACTGGATATCCCATCCTTTGTAATCAGCTAACCTTATAGTAAAATGATTTTATGTGAACTTAAAAATGTGTAAGAAAGTACACATATTTTTCAAATTTTCCATAGGAGGTTTGTAAGCAAAACAGTTTAACAATCATTGTAGAAAATCTGTTTGAGTACGTATGAAAAGGAACAGAAGTGGGGCAAAACTGGAGATAAGAAGTCTAGCTAGTGTGATGTTGCAGTACATAAGGCAGGATAATGGTTGCCCGGACTGGGTAGGGCAATGGTGATCAATAGAAGTAGATGAATCTGAGAAACATTTGGGAGGTAGAATGAGTAGGATATGCTGAGAGATTAGATGTGGAGGTATGAGAGGAAGGGGGAAGGATGACACCCAGGTTCCTACCTGGGTAACTGATGTTACTGAGAGAGGGAAGCATAGTAAAGGAGCAGGTGTGGGACAGAAAGTGATGCCCTGTGTGTGTGTGTGTGTGTGTGTGTGTGTGTGTGTGCATGCACAGATGTGTGTGGTGTGTTTGTATGTGTACTTTCATACACTAATATGGAATTGAAGGTGAGGAGAGATACTTGGGCTACAGGTTTAAACTCCATGAGCATAAGAATATATACATAGTAACTGAATCTGCAAGAGTAAATGAGACCTCCTAAGAAGAGATGTAGGAGGAAAATTGGGACCATGTGATGGCATGGAAAACAAGAGAAGGCAATGTTTCAGAAAGAAAGGATTATTCAGTGCTAGCAAATGTTACAGAAAGGCAAGGTAAAGGAAGATGGGAAAGACCTTTTCCAGAATGGTTTCAGTAAAGAAATGGAGACAGAAGCCAATATGGAGGGGGAGAACAGATGTATGCATACACCTATACCCACACCCACATTCAAGGTGGGGCAATACAACTACAAGGTTGAACAGCTGACAGTGTATTCATTTGGTGGTGATAAGTAAAATTGCTAGTTAGTAGAAAACATTTTTATATGTAATGAAAAAATGTGTGGCCAATTTATGAATTGAAAAATCATGTGCTTTATGCTTTAAATAATTAAGTTTTTCCTGGAAAATGCAACTTTATAACAACTTTTGCCTCATCCTTTACTATTTAGCCTTGATTCAATAGACAGGGATGTCTATTCAGTATAAAGCACTGGCCTAATCTGGGGTGGGATAATGAATCAAGCATATAGCCAGATCTCACAAGATGCCAGAGGAGTTAACATGTCTTGAAAAACACCACACTATAAAGCAGTAAGTGATATGCAAATATATATATATATATATATATATATATATATATATATATGATATACAAATATACAGTTTGATTTTGAAAATATAAATATGGGTAAATATTTTTACACACACTGTTTAAAGTTTATTTTTATTTATTCTGAGAGAGATAGGGAGCAAGCAGGGGAGGGGCAGAGAAAGAGGGAGACAGAATCCCCAGCAAGACTCATGCTGTCAGCGCGAAGCCTGATGTGGGGTTCGAAGTAATGAACTGTGAGATTATGACCTAAGCCAAAATCAAGAGTTGGACACTTAGCCAACTGAGCCACCCAGGTGCCCCAATACGAGTAAATATTTTTATCTAAAGGCTTTAAATACAATGTACACAGAATACTGGTTTTAAAGTTCTAGTAATTAGATCTGCATTCTTCCACAGTGTCTCTGCCTTTTCCCAATTGTCATTTCTTGAAAAGAACACACAAGTAAGCTCAGAAAATTAACAAAATAATGAAGATGGGGCCTACCTCCCACTTTGGGTTTTTATGTATCAGACTATCAAAAGAGAATGTGCTGCGATAGACCAGCTATTTAATTATTCAGATTAGTCTGCATTTTAAATGGAAATGACAGTATCCAGAGTAAAAAAATAACTCTTCACTCAAATGTGATTCTCCTTTCTTGGCTCTTCTTTGCGGACGGTCTTGAAGTATATCTCTCTTTTCCTTCTTAACTTCTCATATTAAAAATTGCTTAATTAGGGGAAAATATGAAATTTTCTTCTCTCTTTTTTGAGGACTCATGCAATTAAAAAGTTGAGAATCTGCTTGGATGTTTGAGGAGCACAGATTACACTGAACAATCCACCCTTAAAAATTAAATAGAATGTTATAATCATAAATAGCTCTGCCTTGCAGTCATTTCTGTAATTCTGTCTAACATTCATATTGTCATTTGATTAGTTAATCATCCATTTTCAAAGGTGTGAATGTGTTTTCACACTTCTGCTAAGACAGTGTTAACTATGAAACTATAGATAGCAATAGAGATTAATTATCTATTGCACAAGTTCCCACACCTTGTGCTTACCAGATAGAGGAAGAGAGTGTATGTCTTAACACAGGTGTGATTTCAGAAACGGGGAAAAAAAATACTTGGTCAAATGAGTTCAAGGAGTACTTTCAATTGACATACCTTTAAAATGTTCACTGTCTTTACACTTTTAATTTTACTTCATAAAACAATTGATCTCCCACGCATAACCAGATTTATTTCCTGAGTGGATTAGTGCCTGTCTTCAGTTATAAATGAATGAGTGAAGGCATTTTACAAATGAATCAGTCTCTCATGAAATTAGAAAGGGAACAGAACTCTATCAGATTTTAACAGCTGTCATTCCATTAGGACAAAGACAGACATTTTAGACTTGGTCTTCTGAAAGGTTAAGTAAATACATTGAGCCTTCTGAGCACTCTAGGAAGCCCAAATAATAATGGTAATAATAATAGTAACTATTATTATAGTTATAATAGCAATAAAGTCTCCATCTGGCTTTTGGTTTGCTGCTCCCTGAGCCTAATGAAGTCTGTTCATCTCGAACCTGGTTTACCACTTCTTTGGAGACCGATTTTTCTCTCGCAGTGAGTTGAGCTTTGATGGGTAGGGTATTGTGACTGAAAAGAGAGAGTAAGGGATAGAAGTTTATCTGTAACTGCATTCTGTTTTGAGGTAAAGATATGCTCAAATTTTGATCCATCATGAAAGGTAATAATTCCTCAGTCCTAGATCTGTATTAGCTTTGATCTTATGCTAATGTGATGCAATTGATCATTAATATCCTAAAAATCTTCTCTATGATGTAAACCCAGGACCGAAAAGGAACAAAAATGTTCCAACTCATAAGCTTTCTGCTTTCTTCTTTCTTCAGATACGTGGGTGAAGGTATTCTCCCAGGTGTGGTTCTGTATGGACTCAGACAAACTTGCAGACCTCTGAGCCACAACCTTGTTTATTTATTTATTTATTTATTTATTTTTTCAACGTTTATTTATTTTTGGGACAGAGAGAGACAGAGCATGAACAGGGGAGAGGCAGAGAGAGAGGGAGACACAGAATCGGAAACAGGCTCCAGGCTCCGAGCCATCAGCCCAGAGCCTGACGCGGGACTCGAACTCACGGACCGCGAGATCGTGACCTGGCTGAAGTCGGACGTTCAACCGACTGCGCCACCCAGGCGCCCCCACAACCTTGTTTTTAAAGTGCCTCCTATTATACATATATGGCCCCAAATTGCTTCTTCTTTCTTGGTCTGGGTATGACACCAGAGAGGCAAAGGCCAAGGGTTTTGGTAGCAAGAAAATGAGATAAAAACCAAATGCCATTGGCTTGTTAGACAAACTGGCATAACATTCCAATATTTCTTACCAGTCCTGTCAATTCATATTTAGTTACTCTTCTGTAATCTACATTCCCAACCCCATGCTAATACACTCTCCGTTTAATGAATGAGAATGGGCATCACTTATCACCATAGTCCCACTTAGATCGAGGACACTTTAGTTCTCAAGCTTATGTTTTATTTTCCTCGAAGGCCTGGGTTAACCAGAAACTTCCTGAGAAAATTTAGGCTTAGCAGCTTCACTGGTGACTTTTCAATCTTGGAACAGCAACAGTTAAGAGAAAAGGAGTTGAAAAGAAGATGGTGAAATGTCATCAGGACAGAGACTTGTTCTTACAAAAGATTCCAGAAAAGTAAACTTCACCTTCATTGGGCATGCCTCCTGAAGAAGAATGCCATGTCCTCATGTGTATATTTTAACCCTTCAGCTTTGCCCAACTGCTGACCTAAAAGAGAACAAACACAAATGGATTGAAAGAGAAGGGGAGTAGAGGTGCCTGGGTGGCTCGGTCGGCTGAGCGTCCGACTTAGGCTCAGGTCATGATCTCGCAGTTCGTTGGTTCAAGCCCCATGTTGGGCTCTGTGCTGACAGCTCAGAGCCCGGAGCCTGCTTCAGATTCTGTGTCTCCCTCTCTCTGCCCCTTCCCCGCTCATGCTCTGTCTCTCTCTGTCTCTCAAAGGTGAATAAACGTTAAAAAAATTTTTTTTTTTTTTTTAAAAGAAAGAGGAGGGGAGCTTGGAGTCTAAGAAACTAAGACATCTTTCCCTGGAAACCTCAAATCTGAAGTTTAAGATTTTGAATGCTTTGACCAGCTTCAAAAAGAGAGCATATTTCCATAAGAGCACCACACACATTTAAAAATGTGCTCCTTGGAACCATACATTGGCTGGCCTCATTATCTATAGGCCATTTGATCTGGGGCAAAAATACAATAACTGTGAAGTTCCTTTTAAATTAACAGCTGGATCTGAAACAACGTTTCTCTGGGGCATGAAATAGATGACTTCTCCCATTCTTTGGAGTAGTCTAAGCCAGAGAAGGCCCTGTGGGTGACGTACATCCCCTCTTCATCCCTGTCTTTGAGTATGTTCTCTGAATAATTCTGACACATCCCAGAGCCATCTAGAGACTTGAACCATGTACAGGCCATCCAGTTAAGCCCAGATTTCCAGCCATCCACACCAAAGTTCTTCAGACATGTGGGGAGGCTGTCTTGGATTCTCCACACCAACTCTTTTGCCACAGCTGAAAACCACTGAGTGGCCTCAATCAATGTCACATGGGGCAGAAAAATCACTCCATTGAGCCTTGCCCAAATTCCAGACCCACAAAATAATGAAGTATCATTAAATTGCTATTGTAAGGGGGCACCTGGGTGACTCAGTCGGTTGAGCATCCGACTTTGACTCAGGTCATGATCTCACATTTCATGAGTTCGAGCCCTGCATTGGCCTCTGTGCTGACAGCTAGGAGCCTGGAGCCTGCTTCGGATTCTGTGTGTCTCTCCTTCTCTCTCTCTGCCTCTCCCCTACTCGCACTGTCTCTCTGTCTCAAAAATAAAGAAACATTAAAAAAAAAACAACAACCTTAAAAAGAGTCATTATTGTTTGAAGCCATTACATTTTGGTGCGAGTTCTTGTGCAGCAAATGGTACTTGGAAAGGAGGTGCTTCACCACCAAAATCTTAAGTATGTGACATTGGCTTTGGGATTGGGTGGATGCTGGCAGGACCTCAATAATACTGTAAGTATAATCTCAAAGAGCTTCAAGAGGCCGCTGCTGAGGGCTCCTATGACATTGAGGAAAGTGTTATTTGGAGATGAGGAAGAAAGGGAGCTTGCCATGTAGTGGCACAGTTTGCCAAAACTGCTGTCTCTAGAGACGTGGAAAATCAAAAAGGGTACTACTTAAGGAATTCATGGGCTTGGCTGTGGAGATTTCCAGGCAGAGTGCAGAAAGTGCCAGCTGACTTCTATCTACTGATTATGATAACTTAGAAGAAGAAAGAGAGAGGAAATGAAGAAGAAACTATCAGGTTTTGAGGCAAATACAGAAGAATTATAAACCCAGAACTTGCTGGGCTTGAAAATAAAACTGTTTTCTATCCCCAGTCCAGTGTGCCCCAGGAAAAGATTTTCAAAGTAATAAATGGCAAGATCAAGTCCAGAGTCATTAGTAGAGCATATCCTCTCATCTATATAGCTTTAAGACCCTTTATTAGGATTTCAGAACATTTAAGGGTAGACTTTTATAGATTGTCTCAGTTAAATGATAAAGCTTTCAAGAATTTTGAGGGTGTTATTCTACAGCAGCCTTAAACATGGCTCATGTATAGAAGAACTTATCTCAGAAAGAAATTTAAGGGACGCCTGGGTGGCTCAGTCAGTTAAATGTCAACTTTGGCTTGGGTCTTGAGTTCAAGCCTCGCATCGGGCTCTCTGCAGACAGCTCAGAGCTTGGAGCCTGCTTCAGATTCTATGTCTCCCCCTCTCTCTGCCCCTCCCCCACTCGTGCTCACTCGCTTTCTCTCTCTCTCTCTCAAAAATAAAAAAAAAAAGAAAGAAGGAAACGTGGGTGCAGGTTTGTTTATTGGAGTTTATTATAAATTGATATGAAACTCAGAAAGCTGTTGAAGGAATCAAAACAGCTTGCAACCCAAGACACAGCGATAGTACAAAATTAACTTGAGCAGGAAGCAGGCTATGAGAGCTATCTTGCTGCAAACACAGGCACTTTTTCTATAGATGAGAAGTGATGGTTTGGAGGAAGGAGTCAAGCACCCACAGGTCCAAGCCAGGAGCCAAGAATAATCCATTCACAGGGAGCAGAACTGGACCCTAATCAATGGATTAAAGTGGTGCCATGTGCCTGAGTGGATTTCAGAATTGCTATGGGCCTATGATTGCTATGTACTTCCTGTTCCTTGCCTTTTTGGATGGGACTGTCTATTATGGCCATCCAATCTCTGTTTCACTGTTACAGGCCGAGAAACCTTTCTCATTAATTCACAGGTCCTATAATCAATGGGAACTGTACTCGACCACCTATGGTGTGCCATAAGACTTTTAAAGAATGATCACAGTAGCTGCATTCATTACAATCTCAAAATGGGAACAATGCAATGTCATTCAACAATAAAAAGAAGCCAGACACAAAAGACTACATACTGTATGATTCCATTTATATTAAGTTCAAGAACATGCCAACTAAGCTACAATCATAAGGGTTAAAGGAGCGGTTGGCTATCTCTAAAGAGAAGAGGAATTGACTGGAAAAAGGCTTGAGAAAATCTAAGGTAATGGAATATTTTTTATCTTGGTCTGGGTGATGGTATATGGATACATACATATGTAAAAATTAATTGTGCTATGCACTTAAGGTTTGTGCATTTTTATGGTGTCACTTCGATCACAATTAAAACTAAATCAATAGGCACTGTATTGGAAAATCCACGTGTGGCTGTCCACCTACTGTTTAGGTAGATACACACTTGCACTGAATTCTCTTTCACTATTCCTCGGGTCAATCATTAAGGGGCTTAACAGTGATTTCCTCTCCTCCTTCTCCGTGTATTAGCTAAGCGGGAACTTGGTTTTTGTGTCAAGGAATCCTCATAACAATGATATGATTTAATCAGCACTCTGTATTCCTTGTTTTATATTAGAAGAGTCTCTCAGTTTGCATCATCCCCTTTGCAGAGTCTCACATTCATTTTGCTCTTGATGTTTCACTTTTGACTTATCCCGATTTTGGAAGCTAACACTTTTCATCATCAATTTTATTTCAAAATCTTTTAACGTCAACATTTCCCACGCCAAGCTTCAAATCACAGTCGAACAATTCATAAGCAATTAGAGCCATATTTATTTATGGCACTGATTGGCATTATGCAAATTAACTCCATTTATAGCACAGTGGCTTTTTAATGTCATAAAGTAACATTACTTTATATGTTAAATATATTTTGTTTTCAGATGGGCTATCTGAAGTTTTGTTTCTTCTCTTTTTTTTCTTCCTTTGCTTGAGAAAAATTCACTGCATATTGCATGTTCCAAATTTAAACCTGACACCTAGATAGAAAACTGACAAACAGGAAACGACTAAAAGGAAGAGGTTCTTCCTACCATGTTTGATACCATCAAAACAGACGCTTTTTGTAAAACCTTTCTCTTTTCTTTTTTTTTGGGGCACAAAGGGGTGGGACAGTAACAGTGTCAGTTTATACATTTATCCCTTTGTGCCTATGTTAATAAAAAACTGATTGAATGGTTAGTGCGGTCTCTTCTGGTATATGCTTTATAATTTGGTTGGGATTAGAGTATTCAGCTTTCACATCCTTGCCTAGAGAGTTACAAACCAATAATGAGAATGAAGTGCAATGTGTCCCTCTTATAGCATTTCCCCCAACCCTTAGAGATGAATCATGCCATATGCCTATTTCCTATATTCCTAATGAAGAAGGCCAATCAGTGTGCATGTAACCCATGGAGGCTGTTATCTATTGACTGAACCCATGAACTTCAAGTCAGTGCCTTAGATACAAACGCTTCCATCTTTTAAACAAAATGAGGCCTGGAAATAATCTATTGTTTAGGTGTGAAATTCTGGATGTTTTATAACTAGCCATGTTGGTCACCCCTGAATTAACTGTTTTAATTAGAGTTTTTAAACAAAAGAGTAGTACATGCCCATTATAAAAATTAAAACCAGACAGAAGCATATTTTTTTTATATACATTTATTTATTTTTGAGAGACAGAGAGAGACGCAGCCCTAGTGGGGGAGGGGCAGAGAGAGAAGGAGACCCAGAATCTGAAGCAGGCTCCAGGCTGTGAGCTGTCAGCACAGAGCCCGATACGGGGCTCAACTCACAAACCATGAGATCATGACCTGAGCTGAAGTCAGACACTTAACCGACTGAGCCACCCAGGCGCCCCACACAGAAGCATATAAAAAGTGAGTTTCCCCCCTGCCTCCTCTGCCTCTCCCCTTAACTCCCTTCCTACACAGTTACCTTCTTAACAGTTGGTGGGAATCTTTCTATTTCATCTATTTGCCACTTAAATGCAACATATATCTAGATAACGATCTTTCTCTTTTTACGCAAATGAAGTGATACTACAAGCAATGGTCTAAAGTTTATTTTGTCCCCTGAAACACATACCTCATCTTGTTACTGGCAGTAATCTACCAGCTTCAAAATTTTGAAACAAAAAATTTTGTGACGGATTGTAACAATTATTTATGTTTTTACAAATAATATATTGTATTCATAGAGATTAAAATATTACAGAGAGGCTAAAATCCCTTTGATCTTTGCTTTGATTTCTGCCCCCACACTCAATACCTCTCCCACCCATCACCACTGTTAGCAGCTTTGCAAATGTCCTTCCAGACCTTATTCTGTGCATTTATATAACATTATTTACAGAATCATAACATTGTACAGTACTGTTTTTGTGTGTATTTGTTTAACTTAAGTAGTTTTCTATTGTATGTAAGGTTCCACCGTGTTCTTCTTTACTCAACAATTTGTCCTGGTGATCATCCCATGTTAATACATGTAAATCTATCCCACTCTTTTAACTAAGCCTCTTGTACATTTTGTTTAGCACCTCCACTATTGGAGGCCATTTAGGTTGTTTCTGGTTTTTTTCATGCTTAAACATAATGCTACCTAATCTTTGTAACTTTAAATGTGGTTCCTTATGTAATTGTACAAAACATGTCAATTTATGAATACATTAAAAATGATACCTGCCTGGGGCCCCTGAGTGGCTCAGTTGGTTGAGCATTCATCTTCGGCTCAGGTTATGATCTCACAGCGGTCGAGTTCAAGCTCTACATCGGGTTCCCTGTTGTCAACACAGAGCCTGCTTTGGATCCCCTGACCGTCTCTCTTCCTCTCCCCTGCTCATGCACTCTCTCCCCACAAAATAAACATGAAAAAAAAATGATACCTGCGTGCCAAAATTTGTAAGTCATGGGTAGTAACCTGAGCATTTTATTTAACTGATAATAAAAATATAGTAAAATGTGTGACTTTATCAATAATTCTGACAATATCAAAATGTTTCATTTTGTTCAGAACAAGGGAAGTTAGTGAGAAGTGAAATTACTGGGTCATAGATGGTATGTAGATTTTTGTTTAATAAATAATAAACATTAATTTTTGTTTAATAAATAAATATTTAATAAATAATAAATGCCACTGAATTGGCCTGCAAACTGTACCAACTTCAGTTATACCAGCAATGCTTATTCCTTCACATTATTGCTAATAACATTGTCCAGTTTTGAAATTTTTTATCAATCTGACAGGTGAAGAACGCTATAGAATTTATTATAATTTGCAAGCCTTCAAACCATGCCATCAGCATTCCTGGGTGTCCAGCTTAAAGATGGCAGACAGTGGGACTTCTCAGCCTCCATAATTTCATGAGCCAATATCTTATAATAAATGTCTTCATATACACATATATTTATTTATATACATATATATGAGATACATAAGATAGCCCTAAGATAGATCTTATGACTAGTATATTAGTCAAAGTTCTCCAGAGAAACAGAACCAATAGGACATATGTATATGTATATGTATATTTTATATGTGTATGTATGTATATATATCTATATATCTTATACATATATATACACACATATATAATATATATCCTATATGTATATATATAATATAGTCTTATATATATATATCTTTATACATATATGCACATATATATATCTCACAGTTATACACATACATATACATATATATCTTACATCTGTACACATATACACACATCCTATTAGTCCTGTTTCTCTGGAGAACCTTGACTAATATTCTAACCATAACCTACGTAATTTTGTAGACAGCGAACATTTTTATTTTTATTTTATCTTATTTTCTTAATTTAAATTATTTTATTTTATTTTTGGGAGAGAGAGATCATGACAGGGGTGAGAGGCAGAGAGAGAGAGAGAGAGAGAGAGAGAGAGAGAGAGAGAATCTCAAGCAGTCTCCATGCTCAGCACAAAGCCCAATGTGGGCTCCATCCCATAACCCTGGGATCATGACCTGAGCCGAAATCAAGAGTTGGACACTCAACTGACTGAGCCATCCAGGCGCTCAGAGAACATTTTTAATTGTCCTGTTACAATTAACATATTTTTGTACAGCTATTAGATATCAAGACTGTGTTATACATTGCAAGGTTTATCTAGAGAAGCAAGGCATAGCATAGTGGTAGTCGATCTCTCTGCTGTTAGTCGTGGCAGTTGTGTATTTAGGGAAGAAGAAGATTACAGAGGGTCTTCAAGAAGTTCTGGTGGCATTTAAGACATGTCTTGATTTTATAGATGAAAAGTGGCCACAAATTATTTGACCCTGTTCCTACTGAATCTGGACAGGTCTGTGACTGCTTTGATGAGTAGAGTATGCCACCAGTGATAACCAGGGCAGTTTTGACCTAGAGTTTTAGAGGACTGGCAGTTTCAGCTTTGGTTTCTGTGAACCCTGAGTCACCACGTGGCAGTCTGACTATCTTGCTAGAGAGTAAGAGGGGAGCCAAAGTGAGCCTAGCCCTCCAGCTATTCCTGTGAAGGCACCAGTCTATTAAAAAAAGATTCCTTGCATTTTCTAGATGAGCCTAGCTGCCAGCTGAATACTTTCTGGCAACCCTAGTGGATCCCATGTGTATCTGAATTCCTGACCCAGAAATTTGTGAAATGTAGTAAAGTAGTTTATGTTTTAAGTCATGAGTTTAACAGTGATTGGAGTAGCAGTAGATAATTGGAATAGAAGCCGATGTAAAAGTGTGATCTAAAAGGAAAGAAAATGCTTCAGTTGTATAGATTAGTCCACAGGGAGGACAGAGCTTATAATGTGAATCCCTTGTGATGCAAATCTTTCGCTTAATTTACAGTAACAGAGAGCCATTCTTTCCTACATATTTTTGTGCTATACCCACACACTTGTTACAGAGCAAACACAAACCCTAACAGAATCATCTAGGAATAAATGACAATATTCGGCCCCTGAAACAATTAGGTGTTTTTAGATAGCTTCAATCTTAATGCAGAGTATGATGATTACAGCTTAACTCAGCCTGGGACTTGCATCCTAAATATTAGGACAAGACAGGAGATCAGCTGGTACAATTTCCTTACTTTATATTTAAAAAACTGTGTCTGAGAGAGATTGAGCATTTTGGCTAAGGACTCATGAATGATTGTGTCAGAATCTGGAATAGACCTTTGGCTTCCTAACCCTTCTTCTGGAGCCTATTACTACACTACACTGCAAACCATCAGCCCATGCAAATGTGTGTGCGCACAGACACATAGGCACAAAAACATAACTGGGCTTTAAAATTTGAGAACTCAATCATTTTAGTACTATGCAACAATCCGATTTCTAGGACCAAATAATTGTTAAATGTTTTTTTAATGTTTATTTATTTACTTTTGAGAGACAGAGAGAGAGCACAAGCAGGGGAGGGACCGAAAGAGAGAGACACACAAAATCGGAAGCAGGCTCCAGGCTACGAGCTGTCAGCATAGAGCCCTACGCGGGGCTCAAACCCACAGACCATGAGATCATGACCCGGGCTAAAGTTGAATGCTTAACCGACTGAGGCAGCCAGGCACCCCTAGAACCAAATAATCATTTTAACTACCAGCATATACAATGGTGTACTTGTAAATGTTTAACAACCGGCTCTTTGAAAAATGAAGAAAAGTCCTAATTTGTAGTATTTGCTGATTCTGTAGTGTAGATAATCCCACTGTGGCAAAATTCAAGCTACCTAACATGAACTTGGGAATTAGAAGAGATCTGCCAAATCAGCTTTCTGAGCCAGTATGAGCCAGCTGTAGCACATTAATGATTATACCACTTTAAGGAAAGCCAACATAAAAAGAGACCTATTTGAAGTGATTCATCACAAAAGATTCTTTACAAAATACATCACTGCACCACTTCTTTAAAGAGCTGGAACTTTTAAGTGCATTAAAATATTATTTGGGAAGAAATATTTCAATTTACTTATAACTTATAAGCAATGAAACGTTGCCCCAAACAACATTTATAGCCATTATGGACAATACTTTGAAGAGCTGGAACTTTTAAATGCATTAAAATATTATTTGGGAAGCAACATTTCAATTTATTTATATAACTAATAAGCAGTGAAACATTGCCCCGAACAACATTTATAGCCATTGTGGACAATACACCAAATATTGCCCATGCCCCTTACATTTTCAAGACATTCTTGTAGTTGCGTTGGACCCAGGCAACAAGTTGAGATCAATGGCTCATGAGTGGAAGTGATACCAAGGACACAGGTAGTTAAAGACTATGAGTTCTTCATGCTTTGTCATGACACAAAAGCCTTGGAAGCTACAGGTTGAAATGGTGACATCACGAGATGAAGGGAGCCTGAATTCTTGAATCGCCAGATGGAAGTCAACTCTGCCGACCATCTGCAGACTTTGCAAGAGCAAGAAGTCATTAAAAAAAATCTTTTTTAACGTTTATTTATTATTGAGAGACAGAGAGAGACAGAGCATGAGCATGGGAGAGGCAGAGAGAGAGGGAGACACCGAATCCGAAGCAGGCTCCAGGCTCCAAGCTGTCAGCACAGAGCCCAACGCAGGGCTTGAACTCACAAACCAAGATCATGACCTGAGCTGAAGTCGGACACTTAACCAACTGAGCCACCCAGGCGCCCCTGGAATAAGAAGTCAGTTTATCTGTATACGAAACCACTGAGATTTGGAGGTTTGTTACCACACCACAGCAAGAATTATCTTGACTAATAGAGTTATAAAAGCAATTTCATATATTTGAACTGACGGAAACAATGAAGAGCTATAACTTAGAGGAGAATGGAAATAGGACAGAAAGTAGGAGAGAGTTTCCAGCTTCTCATTAAGCAGCAACTATTTCTGATTATAAATTTCTGATGCCCTTTTAATATAGGAGTAATGCTCCCTAGACTATTAGGATACCTCTAATAGAGAGCATTGATTTTCATTGATTTTCATCTCAGTTGAAATTATAACAACAATATTTCTACGTCCCTTTTAGAGCTAGCAAATCATTTTCATACCCTATATTAATTACTTCATTTATTTATTTGTTCATTAAGCAACCATTTAATGAGTGCTTGTGATATTACAGTATGAGACGCTAGAAATATAATGGTAAGAAAAGACAGCACAGGCCCTGCCCTCATGGAAGTTCTAATGCTGGGGTTTACACAGTTATTAATCAAATTACCTAACAATGTTAAGGGTCTCAGAGTAAAAGTATAGCATGCTGTAAAAATGGGACAGGGGCATCTTATTTGGATGTGTTTGCAGTCAAAGTGGAAGGGAAGTGATATTCTTTCCCCTGACAAAGTGATATTTGAATCAAAATCTGAAGGATAAATGAGTTAAAATGAAGAGGGAAGTTTCTTCTTGCTGCTTTAACGCATTACCACGAACAATTGCAGGAATAAATAAACATAATTTATTATCTCATAATTCTGGAGTCCAGAAGTCTAGAATGGGTCAGCACGGCTTCATTCCTTCTGAAGGAATTCCTTCGCTTTCTAGGACAAAATCTGCTTAAGGAAAAGATTGCCTTTTGTTGATTCTAGAGACTGCCACATGCCTTGACTCATGGCCCTCTTTTAGTGATGGCATCTCTCTGAGCTCTGTTTCTGTGGTCATATCTCCTTCCCTCTGATTCCAAATTTCTTCCCTCCCATTTGATTACATCGACCCACATGGGTAATCCAAGATAATCTTCCCTTCTCATGATCCTTAACTTAATCACATTTGCAATGTGGCCTTGTCATGTAGAGTAGCATACTCACAGGTTTGGGGCATTAGGACATGGACATCTTTGGGGGGCCGTTATTTTGTCTACCACATAGTACAAGACATTGGAAACAGGATTTATTAAAGTGCTGAAATAGAGGGACATGTTGCATTGGAAATACAGGATGAAGCTTCTGTGACTAGTGTCAGAGTAAAGGGAGCACAATAATGTGACATTGGCCTAAAGAGAGAGGCCAGGGCTGGGCCCTGCAGAAACCTGTTGTTTTAGTCGGCCCAGGCTATCCGAACAAAAACCATTGACTGGGTGCCTTAAATAACACGTTTATTTCTCATAGCACTGGAGACTGGGGAGCTGAGATCAAGGTGCTGGCCAATTTGGCTCCTGGTGAGAATGGTCTCCCTGGTTTGCAGACAGCCGTCTTCTTGCTGTGTTCTCACATGCAGAGAGATGGCAAGAACAAGCTATCTGGTATCTTCTTATAGGGGAACTAACCCCATCATGAGAGCTCTACCCTCATGATGTCACCTAAACCTAAATAATTCCCAATCCCCTAACATTGGGGATTAGCACTTCGACATATGAATTTGGGGAGGACATAATTCAGTGCATAGAACCTGTAGACTATTTCAAAGGTTTGGGTATATAATTATCATGGGAGTACTGGCAACCATCTTTATTTATCAAGAAAAAAATCTATCTATCAAGAAAAGATCACCTACAGGGACTTTCATCGTTGTTTCTAACCCTGAAGTGTTGTGGAATTCAAAATGTGCCAATAGAAATTCACAATAACTTAATCTCACAAAATGGAGATAATAATCGTACCTGCTACACAGAGTTGGTATAAAAAAATTCATGGAATCACTTACAATAGTCTCTCGGAAACATATAAAGCACTACATAAATATTAGCTACTATACCTAACTGTGCAAAATCAAATCTTCTGGTGTTAAGAGAAAGAGCAATGTTATGGTTTCCCAACCCCATGAGGTTTCGAATGAAAGATGAGTGAGACGAGGTGAATGGGGGATGAGGAAGCTACACAACAATTCAGATTAAAAATGAAATGGCAGGCTAGAGAGTACAAAAAGAAAAGACAAACAAAGTGGCTACCTAGTTGTATTCCCTGGTGAATCTAGTTCAAATGGACAAGGCAGATTGAGTGCATAAAAGAACAAATGAAGCACAGTTTGAAAATCTCTGGGAATTCTGAGATGTCTTAGGCTTCCCCTGATGGAGCTGAAAATCATAGCAAGCAGAATGCCGGAAGTGTGGTGTATTATCAAAGGACAGGGAGCCACTTATTCAAGCTAAACACTTAGTGCTGTCATGCTGATGTGACCAAGAATGACACTCGGGCACAGATATGGGGCCATTTTTGTCAGGATAAATACTCCACTCAGTAATTTAATATAATGGGTTGAGTCTGCTAAGGCATATAGACATTGTTTGAAGTTGGTCTGGAATGACAACTTTTCCACGCAACCTGTAAGGAGTGTTGTATTCTAGTAACTAGGTGGTACAGCTTACTCAAAGTTATTTGAATTTACACCATCTTGAGTTGGGTTTCCCCAGAGTGGACACTGAGATAAGGATTTGAGTATAATAGCTTATTTAGGATGTGACTCCAGGAGGCACGAGCACTGTAGGAGTGTGGACAAGCGAGACAGAGAAAGAAAGCAGACAGTATGGGGTGAGCTAAGAAGCAGGTTAATGCCAAGGGCAACTGGGATCCAGTTCTCCCAGAGACCTGGAGGAGATGGCATAGCAACGTACTTAGAGCTGCCTGCTCACCAAGGGTGAAGACCCTGGGGTACTTATACTCCAACTCGCATCTGTCATTGGCTAACGACTGCTTGGAGGAGGAAGCGTCAGTATCTGAGAACCAAATCTGCTCTTCCAGTCAGAGAAAGCCCTCATGGTGTGCTCTCAGTGGAAACTGTAGGCAAGCACAGGACAGAAAGTGTCAAGAGGATATGGGTGTCTACTGTGTGTATCTCAAACTTAACAAAATCTTGGCATCAATGAAATGTATTGAAATGTACATATCATGACTCAAATGTTGTGATCAATTCCCTCTTGCTTACCCAAGGATACCACTCTAAGGTTTTTTTTCCCCTGTCTTATGCATCATCAAAGTTTCCCTCTGAACTGGATTTATTTTTGCATCATTATAAAAACATCCTCTGCCTTCCTCCCCACTGTGTCCACTTCTTCTTCTACTTGATTCCTGATGTCTCTCTTTCCTTTTATAGCAGGCTCATTGAAAAATATCATTTGGTACTCAATGCTTATAATTCTTTTTCTTCCATTATTTCTGGAATCAATTAGAAATGTATTTTTGCCCTAGTCTTTACAAAAAATAGATAATGACAAGGCCATCAATAACTTTCATGATAATAAACTCAATTATCAATTCTCAGCCCTTATTTTATTTATCAACAGTATCTGACACAGTTGTATACTCCCTCCTTTTATGATAAACTTTTTTTCCCACTGGAACATCACATTCTCTTAGTTTTCTGCCCATCTAATTGATGTTCCTTATGTGTTTCTTTTGCTGAACCTTTTCCAGTTCCTCCTTATCTCCTTGACTTCCATATTTTGAAAGCCCTCACCCCAATCTCAGCCCTTGGACCTCTTCTCTTTTTATCTGCCCTTTGATGATATCAACTGGTCGAATGACCTCAATCTGGGTACTCATGATTCCCAATTTATATTTTCAGCCCAGACTTTTCCATTCTAGTGGTTCTTACCCCAGGACAATTATGACCCCTACTCCGACCCTAAGGGATATTTAGCAATGACTAGCTATATTTTGATTGTCACAACTGGGGGAATGGGTGCTACTTGCATCTAGTGTGTAGCAACCAGGGATGCTGCTAAACATCTAACAATGCACAGAACATCTCCCCACAACAAAGAATTATCCAGTCCCAAATGTCAATGGTGCTGATATGGAGAAACCCTATTCCATTTTCATATAAACAACTGTACATTTAACATATCTGCATGAATGTCTAATGGACATCTCAAACTTAACATCTTCAGAAGTCAGTTCTGACCAACACCCCCAAACCTGTCCTATTTGCATCCTTTTATGGTTTAATTAATGGCATCTCTGCCCTTATGGTTGCTTAAGCCAACAGTGTTGGAATCATCCTTGACAACTTTCTCCACCTCTGACATCCAGTCCATCAGCAAACTGTGCTCAATTTTGAAATCTCCTCACCTTAGCATTATTATCCAGGTTCTAACCAATAACATCTGTTATATTATGTTATCAATCTACTGAATTATTGCTTTCATTTCCAATGTGTTCCCCTGTTTCCAAGTCTCCTATAGTCTATCCACAACCCAGAAGCCAATGATCCACTTAAAATACATGTCATGTCACACTCTGCTCAAAACTATCCAAGGACTTTCTGTATCACATAGAATAAAAGTCAATGTCCTTTAAATGACCTAAATGCCTTACTTGATTCATCTTTCTTTTACTGATTTTAACCCCATTACTCTTGTCCTCACTCAGCCACACATACTTCCCACTTTGCTCTTCTGTGAGCATAACAGATGTGCTCCCACTTCTGGGCTGTTGCACTTGCTGTTTTCCCAGACTATTCATTGCTCCTCCTTTACCTCCTTGTAGGCTCTACACAGATGTCCTCTTCTCAGAAAGGACTTCTTCCAACATCCAATTTAAAATTGTACCCCCTTTTCACTCCAACATACCCTGTCTTCCCTCATTGTGTAGTTTTTTTCCATCACTATATATATCAGTTTCCAGCATGTTACATATTTTACTTATTTTTCTCATTTATTGTCTGTCTCCTTCTTATATGATATCAGTTCCATGAGGTCAGGAAATTTGTTTTGTATACTGATGTATCCACAGTGCCTAGAATAGTGTCTAATATGAAGCAAGTTTTCAGTATTTGTTGAATAAGTGAATTAGTGAACAAAAACATACAGCTGTCTTTGTTTTCTATAACTGATGTAATTTACTTTTTGCTCCTATTCTCAGTCACGGCAGGGAAAATAAAGAATAACGTAAATATGTTAAGTCAGTCTTATGGGCAAGACATAGAATAACAAGACGTCTTATACATTCCTTATGAGAGCACAATTTGGCAAAAACATTTTAGGAAAGAGCTAGGTATTATCTGATAAAAGGCAAAGATTAACATATCCTACAATCCAGCAATTCCACTCCTAGCTATATACTCTAGAGTTGAGAAATTCTTGTCCCTGTGTGAAGCAAATTTTTTCATAACAAACCCCAAAGATAATCTAAACAGACACAGACAGGAGAGTGGATAACTAACTTCAGGTGTAATAAAACATGAATGAATTATAGCTACATACAGCAATGTGAATGAATCTCAAAATAATATTGAGAAACAACAGCAAATCGTTCATACTGATTTCAGAGTTTGTTGGGAGGACTTCTCTGAAAATGAGCGAGCTGGCAGGTGCCATTTTACTCCCCTATCCTCAAGCATAAGCACAGAGACACCTGCAGGAGGTAGGGCTGCACGGACACTTGCTAACCCGCTAGCAATGCACCATGCCCGCGAGCTCTCCTAAGGACTCACCCACTCCAAGCCTGCTAGCCTCAGGCCTGGGCTCGGGGCAATTTTGTTAAAGTCCTGAGGGGAGGGTGCACAGCTTCCACCACATGCTGATTCATTGCACTGTGCACAGCTGCACGCCCATGGCCACCCTGGCATCCATCCTCCAGCTACCGCAGTGCTTCAGGGGATCACACATAGGACTAAAGGCCCAGTTCAAATTTGGCTATCATCATCACCCTGTTCCCAATGTCTCCAGTGGGCATACCACCCCCCCCCCAGGGCTGCCCTGATTGTGTCCTGATAACACCACAGAGAGCAAGCAAAAACCACAACAGGCAGAGAATCAGTGCAGATGACTGAACTGAAAGGAAAAGTGACTGAGACACAACAGCAAGGCATAAACAACACAATAAGATACTCTCCTGAAGTGCCAGGTTCTGGTGAACAGGAGACCCTGAACTGCAGGGCACTCCGTGACCTCTTCTGCACAAAGTCAGTACTTTTAAGAGCAGAAGACACAGATGACTTTCTTAAGACACAGAACAGGTACAGAGAGGCAGAGAAAAAAGGAGATAAGTTTATCTCAAATGAAAGAGCAGGACAAGGCCACAGTCAGAGATCAAATCAAAATAGATGTAAGTAACATGCCTGATAGAGAATTTAAAGCAATGATCTTAAGGATACTCACTGGACTTGAGAAAAACTGGGAGGCATGATGACACCCTTATCATAGAGATAAGGAATAGCATAGCAGAGATAAAGGGCACCATAAATGAAATGAGATACACACCTGATGGAGTAAACAGCGGGATGGAAGAAGCACAGGAACAAATTAGTGACCTGAAAAGTATCAAGCTGAATAAAAAGAAAGAAAAAAAATTATGCAAAATAAAATAGACTTAGGAAACTCAGTGACTCCATCTAATGTAATAACATTCATATTGGAGGAGTCCCAGAAAAAGAAGAGAGAGAAAGGGGGTAGAAAATGCATTTGAAGAAATAATAGCTGAAAACTCCCCAAATCTGAGGAAGGAAACAGATATCCAGCTCCAGGAGGCACAGAAAAGTCTGAACAGAATCAACAAAAGCAGACCAACACCAAGACATATTGTAATTAAATTTGCAAAATATACTGAGATGGAAAAAAAAAATGTTTTTTAAAGCAGCAAGACAAAAGAAGTCATTAACTTACAGAGGAAAACCCATAAGGCTAGCAGGAGATTTTTCAACAGAAACTTTGCAAGCCAGAAGAGAGTTGCATGATATATTCAAAGTGCTGAATGAGAAAAATCTGTAGACAAGAATACTCTATACGGCAAGGCTGTCACTCAGAACAGAAGAGGTATAGAGTTTCTCAGGCAAACAAAAGCTAAAGGAATTTGTGACCACTAAACCAACTCTACAGGAAATATTAAAGGGGACACTTGCAGAGAAAAGGAGAGACAAAAGTGACAGTACGGAAGTAGGAAACACAAAAAACAGTATAAATGAATGTTTCTGCAAAAAAATCTGTCAAGCAACTTACAAAAACAAGATGTAAATTATAATAACATATACCTAAAATGTGGCAAGGACAGGAGAAAACAAAGGATTTGAACTTGAATGACCATCAACTTCATATAGACTGCTATGCAGAAAAGCTTATATACAAAGCTAATGGTAACTAACCATATATCAAAATCCACCAACAAATATGCAAAGAATAAAGAGAAAGAAATCCAAATATATCACTAAAGAAAATCAGCAAAACATGAAAGACAAGAAAAGATCAGAGAAAATCTTCAGAAACAACCACAACACAAGTAATAAAATGACAATACATACATATCTATCAATAATTATTTTGAATGTAAATGGACTAAGCAAAACACATAGGGTGATAGAATAGATAAAGAAATAAGACCCATCTATGTGTTGCTTACAAGAGTCCCATTTTAGACCTAAAGACACCTGCTGGTTGAAAGTGAGAGGATGGAGAAACATCTATCATGCAACTGGATGTCAAAAAAAAAAAAAAAAAAAAAAAAAAAAAAGCTGAAACAGCAATACTTTTATCAGACAAAATAGGCTTTAAAATAAAGACTGTAACAAGAGACAAAGATGGACACTATGTAATAATAAAGGGGATAATCCAACAAGAAGACATAACAGTTGTAAATATTTATACAACCAACACAAGAACACCCAAATACATAAAACAGTTAATAATAAACACAAAGGAACTAATTGATAATACAATAATAGTAGGGGACATTAACATCCCGCTGACATCAATGGACAGGCCATCTAAACAGAAAATCAACAAGGAAACAATGGCTTTGTATGACACCCTGTACCAGATGGATTTAACACATACATTCAGAGCATTTCATCCTAAAATAGCAGAATACACATTCTTTTCAAGTGCACACAGGGCATTCTCCAGAACAGATTACTTTTAGCCCACAAAACAAGTCTCAACAAATTCAAGAAATTCAAAATCAAACCATGCATCTTTTCTGAGTGCAATGCTATGAAATTAGAAGTCAACCAAACAAACAATATGGAAAGACCACAAATACATGGATGTTAAATAACATGCTACTAGACAATTAATGTGTCAACCAGGAAATAAAAAAAGAAACTAAAAAGTACACGGAAGCAAATGAAAATGAAAACACAACTCTCCAAACATCTGGGGTACAGTAAAAGTGGTTCTAAGAGGGAATTTTAGAGCAATACAGGTCTACCTCAAGAAGCAAGAGAAATCCCAAATAATCTAACCTTACACCTAAAGGAGCTAGAAGTTCTTTTTCTAGCTCCTTTAGGTGTAAGAACAGTAAACAAAACCTAAAACCAGGAGAAGGAAGAAAATAATAAAGATTAGAGCAGGAAAAAATGATATAGAAACTAAAAAAAAAAACAAAAAAACAAAAAACAAAAAACCAATAGACCTGAGCCCAAATCAAGAGTTGGATACTTAACTGACTGAGCCACCCAGGTCCCCTAAGAATTCTAAAATTTATATGGAACCACCACAGACCCGAATAGCCAAAGCAATCTTGATAAAGGGAAGAAAAGCTGGAGGTATTACAATTCTGGGCTTCAAGTGGTAGTAATCAAAACGATATGGTATTGGCACAAAAAATAGACACAGATCAATAGAACAGAATAGAGAGCCCAGAAATAAACCTACAACTGTATGGTGAATTAATCTTTGACAGAGCAAGAAAGAATATCCAATGGGAAAAAGACAGTGTCTTCAAAAAATGGTGTTGGGAAAACTGGACAGTATGCAAAAGAATGAAACTGGACCACTTTCTAATACCATACACAAAAATAAACTCAAAATGGATTAAAGACCAAAATGTGAGACATAAAACTATAAAAATCCTGGAAGAGAACATAGGCAGTAACCTCTCTGATGCTCGCCATTGCAAGAGTTTTCCAGATATATCTCCAGAAGCAAGGGAAACAAAAGCAAAAATAAACTGTTGGGAGTACATCAAAATAAAAAGCTTATGCACAGAAATGGAAATAATTAACAAAGCTTAACGACGACAACCTGTGAAATGGGAGAAGATATTTGTAAATGACATATCTGATAAAGGGCTAGTATCCAAAACATATAAAGAACTGATACAACCCAACACCCAAAACCCAAATAATCCAATTAAAAAATGCCAGAAGACATGAACAGGTATTTCTCAAAAGAAGATATCCAGATGGCTGACATATACATGAAGAGATGCTCATCATCAGTTATCATCAGGGAAATGCAAATCAAAACTACAACGAGATATCACCTTACACCTGTCAGAATGGCTAAAATCAACAACACAAGAAACAGTAGGTGTTGGTGAGGATGTTGAGAAAAAGGAACATTTGTGCACTCTTGGTAGGAATGCAAACTGGTGCAGCCACTGTGGAAAGCAGGATGGAGGTTCCCCAAAAAGTTAAAAATAGAACTATCTTATGATCCAATAGTGGCACTACTGGGGATTTATGTAAAAAATTCAAGAATACTAATTCAAAGGGATACATGCATCCCGGTGTTTATAGCAGCATTATTCACAACAGACAAGACACGGAAGCAACCCAAGTGTCCATGGACTGATGAATGGATAAAGAATGAAATCTTGCCATTTGCAATGACATGAATGGAGCTAGAGAGTATAATGCTAGGCAAAATAAGTCAGTCAGGGAAAGGCAAATGCCGTAATATTTTATCATATGTAAAGAAACTTATGTTAAGAAACAAAACAAACAAAGGAAAAAAATAGAGAGAGACCAATAAACAGACTCTTTAGCTATAGAGAACAATCTGACGGGTACCTGTAGGGAGGTGGTGGCAGGATGGGTGAAACAGGTGATGGGGATTAAGGAGTGGACTTGTCAGATGAGCAATGGGTGATGTATGGAAGTGTTGAATCACTATATTGTACACCTGAAATTAATATAACACTGTTAACTAACTAGAATTAAAATAAAAACTAAAAAAAAAGAAGCCATCAAACTGGTTGATGTATCCAAAAAAGATGGCTTTCTGTAGCTCAGAGCAGGGCAGATTATGTTAGAATGGATGTTGAGGGGCGAGCAGAGAGTATCAAACAGAGATGATCATTGTGCTTGCTGTATTGGGTTTAATCCACTATCTTCAAAATTCCTAAGGAAATATAATACTAAACAATTATACGATTTGTTTTCTCCTATATATGGAATGCATAGGAAGAGCGACCAAATGACTTGTCAGACCTTGCTTTTGGTAGTTCAGTCTTGCCATTAACATTTAATTAAAGATTAATCAAAGATTAGTAGTTTAGTTAAAGATTCATAGTTTGCATAGAGAAAGGTGGTCATTTTCAAGTTCAGAAAAGCAAGAGGTAACTCTGTCAGTGTTTATCCAGTAGACTGTAGGAGCACAAAAGTTTCCAGTCAGTGGCACTCCAGTGAATTCTGTCATGAATCTGAACCACTTGGTTCAGAGAGATCAGCCCTTGACAGACCTGTCTCCATTTATTGTTGAGGCCCGTAAGTGCCCCAGATAAAGGTCTTTGACTATAACTCCACATCCCAAGACTCTCTCTGGACCTCACCTCCTTTCTGCTTGAACCTTAACTTCCCCCTTTGCTTCAGCCATGATTTTCCTTTGGACTCTTGGGATCCTGAATAACTCACATCCTTCTCTCTCTACTTGCTTTATACAATAGACTCTGGGTCAACTCTGCTACGTTCCAGTGCTCATTCCTGATTCTCAGAGCTTACGTTCTGGAAATGATGCCGTGTTCAGAGCCCCACAGCCCACCTGCCTGGCATGAGCATTTAGAAGACATTTAGAAGAGTAAGTCCACTACTTCGTGGATAAAAGACCATTTAAGGTTCTTCAACTCTTGTTATTCTTTTTACAAACTTTTAAAATGTTTATTTATTTTTGAGAGAGAGAGAGAGGAGAGAGAGAGAGAGAGACAGAGTGCAAATGGGGAAGGGACAGAGAGAGGAGACACAGAATCCGAAGCAGGCTCCAGGCTCTGAGCTGTCAGCACAGAGCCCGATGTGGGGCTCAAACTCAGCAACTATGAGATCATGACCTGAGCTGAAGTTGGACGCTTAAGTGACTGAGTCACCCAGGCACCCCAACTTTTGTTATTCTAGGTCTATGATCTCCAAGAAAATTCCAGATGAGTTTTGTAAGTCCCTTGTGCTTGGGAAAGCTGACATAAGGATTTTGATCACAAACAACTAACTGGCCCACTCATATATATTTCCATCTGTTTGGATGTAGTTAATTTATTCAGTTTCTAGGGACTGATTAATTCTGAGAAAAATGATAAAGCTAAATTTCTGAATGTATACCACTGATCAGAGTTTGCTCTTTAGATTCCAGTGCTTTTTGAGCATTAGCCTGCCAACCGTCTTACCTCTCCCATCAAGATTTCTGCATGTATGGGGGCTTCTCCTAGTTTGTAACTTGCTGTCCTCCAGTCTGCCTTCTTCCAACTTGTTGACTTTGATGATGTGTTCTTTGCAGCTTAGAAGATAGGGATGTTTAGGTAGCGTAAATGACTTACTAGTCATGATCGAAGAGGATGCTCTACAGGTTGGTACGGCAGGATAAATCCGTATTGCACCACTTACGATACAGTATTGGAATTCTGCCTTCATAATTAGACATCAACTGAAACTTGGGAGGAAAAAAACATAAGGAGTGATTATAGAGGGATTGGTTTTCTGTGAGGAAGTGATGAAGTCTCAGGTAGTCGAAAATAGTGCTCTGTTGGTGGTACCAGATGCGCCTTCCAAGTGCCAGTTGGGACCAAAGAATGAGACTCATAGTTTTCGATATGGTTTTCTGTCAATTAAATTTGCTCATACCAACCAAACACTGACTAAAGTACGCTTTCCTTCTTTTTTGAAAGCTTCTGTGCCTATTGGCCTCTCAGGTTTTCCCATGGTCTTCAGAGTCTCTCCCGATCATTTTTTAAAATCTTGTATCTTCAGTTCTGTGAATTTTAGTATCTGAATCTGGCCTTGCTCTGACTCTGCTTTTCTCACATCTTACCAAAGCTCTTCTGTTTTTTTGACTTCTTCCTGTTTGCCATCTGATAGTGATTTATTATTTAGACTTTGATACTAATAATTCATGGATAACTAGTTCTAAGGCAACGGTGGAAACAGTTTCTACAAACAGACTTACAATGACAAATCTAACTTCTAGTCCAGTATTCTAGCATCAAGCATGCAATTGGGGTCTACGAATATTAGTTGAATGAATAAATAAATAAATGAATCAAAGGTAGTCTTTATGCTTCCATAAAATGCACAAAAACCACACATTTTTGGCAACAATCATATATTTTTATAACATAATTACCAGCCATTTTACCTTGAAAAGAGAGAACAAATGTGTACGTGTGGATATTTTTGGTATGTTTGAAAACAAAGCATAGCACATACAAAGCAGAATAGGTAACAGAGCCATCTGCAAGACAGTGCAAAAAAAAAAGGTGTTATCAGATTTAATGTACAAATGGTAAACATTCAGTAAAACATTTTAGTAAATCTCAGAGACTCATAACTAAGAAAGCATAATCTACATTCAAATTGTGTAAATAATGTTGCACTTAACATTTAAGATTTTGAGGTCAGTTTATAACTCTACGCCAAGGAATGGGTACCTGCCATCTTCAAGATTCAGGTTTTTTTATAAAGTTTTTTTTTGAGAGAGAGAGAGTGGGGGAGGGGCAGAGAGGTAGAGGGAGGGAGAGAATCCTAAGCAGGCTCGGTGCTGCCAGTGCAGAGCCCAATGCGAGGCTCAAACCCACGAGTCCTGAGATCATGGCCTGAGACGAAACCAAGAGTCAGGTGCTTAACCAACTGAGCCATCTAGGCGCCCCCAAGATTCACATTTTTTATGGCAGAAATTCCAAGAAGAGAAACAAGTACAGTTTTAATTTTTGGCCCTGTTTTTCTTTTAGTTCTAGAATAATTTATCCCATGGGGATAAAAAGGAGTTAAGACTTCCCTTCTTCCATGTTTTCCTGCAATTACGCTATCACAAATGTGTGTCTGAGTGGCTATCATCCTTTTTGTGCCCATGAAGATATCACAGCATTTCTCCCTGCTGAGCAAGGACCAATCAACACAGATTTCCAGGTAACTTTTTGGTTGATCTTACCTGGTATCCCCAAACTTAGGTCATTCCTTACGTGAGGAAAAAAATCATTTGCCAAGTACCAGTCTCCATCTCATGGCATATTTATGATAAAGGGGACTTTTATCTCCCAGAGGGCCATTTTAACAATGTTTCCCAGTTTACAGGACTTCCATTGGGGCTTATGAAGAGTTTCCTTTGTTTGGGGGTGCCTTAGTCACTGATGATGTCTCAAGTCTGAAGTCATTCTTGGCTCCTTTGAGGCCTGGAGTGGAAATAGCTACATATGGTGGGAAAGCAGCATATGGAGCATCCAGCTGCCTTGACAGAGTTTTACCTGGGCCCACACATGTGCCCACTTTCCTTCCTTTTTCTCCAAAATGTATTCCTATCCTCTAACTTGCCAGTGATTCTCTAGGATGCAAGCTTCCCAAGGGCTATGGCCACGTCCGTCCTGTTCACCACTAAATGCTCAATTCCTAGAAGTGTCTGGAATAGAGTATGTGCTCAATGATGACAATGGAAGGAAAGAAGGAAGGAAGGAAGGAGGGAAGGAGGGAAGGAGGGAAAGAATGAGGGAAGGAAGGAGGGAAGGAAGGAAGGAAGGAGGGAAGGAGGGAAGGAGGGAAAGAATGAGGGAAGGAAGGAGGGAAGGAAGGAAGGGAGGAAGGAAGGAAGGAGACAGCTTGGATGATTATCTACTCTTGGTGCCCTACTTATCTGGTTTGTACATTCTAGCTTTGTGTGCCATCATTGCTTGGTGAATATGATTCCACATCCCCTTTGCCTGCCCCTGAATTGTTTCTGCTGATGTCCGTTTGACTCCTTTTGGTATTTGATTCCTGTTTCAGTGGCCATATGTATTCTCTTAGCATTCTAGGGACTATGTTTTGTTTTTTCTGCCGTCAAGAAAATTTATTAATTAGATGATTTCTACCTATAGTAACAAAAATCCTGACTCAACTGCTTTAAACAAAAGGAATTATTTCACATAGCATGAATTCCAAAGACAAAGCAACTCCAGATAGAATATAATTAGGACTCTGACTCTGCTTCTTGGGAGTTCTTGTGGCTCTGCCCTCTTTGTGTTGACTCTTCCTTCCAATATTTCCTCTCATTGTTGTAAGATGACTATACCAGTTCCAGCATCTCACCTAGACATGAAAAAATTCAGGGGCTGAAAATAAGCTGGCTTTTCCTTTGTCTCTAAAGTCCTCTAGCTGACTCTCTATCATGTCTTATTGGTCATATCTGAGCTAACTGCTCACGCTAGAACAAGAATGCCATAATTGATCTAGACTAGTTAGGATCCCTTTCTTGGGGTGATATGAGCCAGCCCATGATGCCAGGGAGGGGGGTGGGAACTTCAGGAAAACTGAAGTCATGTTAACAAGGAAGAAGGCAATAGCTATTGAGAAGATAATGGTCTTAGTTTGGGTTACCCTAGAAGCAGATCCTAAAACAATGTGTAAGTTGTGTGTTTAGGAGACGAAACTAGGAAACATAAGGGAAGTAGGAAAGTAAGAGAAGGAAGGAAGCTAGCTAATAAAGGGTACACTATAAATCAAGTTACAAGAATGGGCAACTAAAGATTAATTCAGCAGGGGAATCCTGGGAGTCAGTGTAGACACTTCTCAGAGTTATCCCAACCAAGTTGTCCCATTTGTCTGACAACTGCCATCTGCCATTGGCTTAGGGTTCCTCCCAGTTGTATTAACCCCCGCAGCACTTCCAGCCTGCTACCCAACTCTCCTCTGGCACAGAGTCACAGGTGCTTTTGGTAAGACAAATCCTACAGGATATGGGCGGAGCACTGACAGCATCTGCTACAGCAAACAGCAGGCTGTGCTACTAACACGAACTATTTAAATTTGTGAGTCCACCTTCAGACTTTTAGAACAACAATGCCGTCCCCAGACTAATTTAAAATAAATGTAATCTTCATCATACCATGTGCCTTATAAGCACAGTTGTTCCAACCGAGCAGAAGAGATTTTCAGAATGAATTCCATGTTCTTGATTACCCTTGAGACTCAAATGTCAACTTGGAAACCAGCAGTGGCAGGGGTAGGCCTGTGGGGAAGTCTGCTTCAGATTTTTTTTTCTATGTTAAGTTACTTTTTATAATGCCGTATATTTTTTTAACAAGGCATAATATTTTCAGAGGAAATATCTTTTTAAATAGGAATGAATTATGTAGCTCTAAGATCTTTTAAAAAGTCACTTAAAAAAACAACCCACCTTCTTTTAGAGCAGCTTAATGTTTGCAAAAACATTTAGGGGAAGATGCAGAGATTTCCCAGATACACCAGACCCATGTATGCATAGACTCTCCTGGGATCAGAATCCCTCTCAGAGTGGTAAATTTGTTACAATTGATGACCCACATTGATACGTCATAACCACCCAAGTTCCATAATATACATTATGGTTCACATTATGGTTCATTATTTCTGTTGTACATTCTATGGGTTTGGACAAATATATAATAACATGTATCCATTATTATAGTAACAGAGTACTTTCACTTGCCAAAAAAAAAATCCTCTATTCATCTCCTACCCCCAACTTAGCCCTTGGCAATCTGATATTTTTACTGTCTCCATAATTTTGTCTTTTCCAGAATGTCATATAGTTGGAATCACACTATACCTTTGTCATATATTTTTTTTTTTTTAATTTTTTTTTTTCAACGTTTATTTTGGGGACAGAGAGAGACAGAGCATGAACGGGGGAGGGGCAGAGAGAGAGGGAGACACAGAATCGGAAACAGGCTCCAGGCTCCGAGCCATCAGCCCAGAGCCCGACGCGGGGCTCGAACTCACGGACCGCGAGATCGTGACCTGGCTGAAGTCGGACACTTAACCGACTGCGCCACCCAGGCGCCCCTGTCATATTTTTTCACATAGTAATAAACATTTATGGTTTTTCCATATCTTTTCATAATCTGGTAGATCATTTTTTTAAATTGCTGAATAATATTCCAATATCTAGATGTATCACAGTTCATTTATTAAAAGACATTTTGGTTGCTTCCACATTTTGGTGATTATGAATTATGCTGCTATAAATATCCATTCACTGGTTTTTGTGTGTATCTAAGTTTTCAACTATTTTGGGTAACTACCAAGGAGTATGACTACTTGATTGTACGGCAAGAGCACGCTTGGTTTTGTAAGAAACTCACCAAAATGTCTTCCAAAGTGGCTATATACCATTTTGCATTTCTACCAGCAATGAATGGGAGTTCCTGTTGCTTCACATCCTCACCAGCATTTGGTGTTGCCAGTGTTCTGGATTTTTCCCAGTCTAATATGTGTGTGGTAGTATCTCATTATTTTCATTTGCATCTAGCTGATGACATATAACATCTTTTCATATACTTATTTGTTATCTCTATATCTTCTTTGGTGAGGTATCTGTTAAGGTCTTTGTGCCATTAAAAAAAATTTTGTTGTTGTTGTTGTTGTTGTTGTTGTTGTTGTTGTTGTTGTTTTACTGTTGAGTTTTAACAGTTCTTTGTATTTTGGATATGTCTTTTGCAAATATTTTCTTCCAGTCTGTCTTCTTGCCTTCTCATTCTATTGCCAGTATCTTTTACCAAGTAGCACGTTTTAATTTTAATGAAGTCCACCTTATCAATTTTTTTAAATTTTGTCTTTGGTGTTGTATCTCAAAAGTCATTGTGATACACAAGGTCATCTAGGTTTTCCCTTATGTTATCTTTCAGGAGTTTTATACTTTTGCATTTTACTTTATCTATGTTGAGTTAATTTTTGTGACAAGTGTAAGGTCTCTATCTAGATTCTCTTCCTCCCTCCCTCCCTTGCTTCCTTCCTCTCTCTTCCTCTTTCTTCTTCCTTCCTTCTTTCCTTTCTTTCTTTCTTTCTTTCTTTCTTTCTTTCTTTCTTTCTTTCTCTTTCTCTTTCTCTTTCTCTTTCTCTTTCTCTTTCTCTTTCTCTTTTTGCATGTGGGTGTCCAGTTGTCCCAAAACCATTTGGTGAAAAGACTTATCTTTGCCCCATGATATTGTCTTTGTCCCTTTGTCAAAGATCAATTGACTATATTTATATAGGTCTATTTCTGGGCTCTCTATTCTGTTCCATTGTTCTATTTGTTTACTCTTCTATCAATACCACACTGTCTTGGTTACTACAGATTTACAGTAGGTCTTGAAGTTGAGTAGGGTTCGTCCTCCAACTTTTTCCCCTTTAATATCATGTCGGCTCTGTTGGATTTTTTGCCTCTCCATGTAAACTTTAAAATCCATTTGTTGATATCCACAAAATAAATGGCTGGGATTTTGGCTGGTATTGCATTGAGTCTGTAGATCAATTTGGTTAGCAACTGATATCTTAACATATTTAGTTTTCCTATTCATGAACATGAAATATTCCTCCATTTATTTTTCTTTAGATTCATTCATCAGAGTTTTATCATTTTCTTCGTATAGGTCTTCTATGTATTTTGTTAAAATTATACCTGAGTATTTCATTTTGAGGAGTGCTAATGTAAATGGTATTGTGTTTTTAATTTCAAATCCCACTTGTTCATTGCTGGTATATAGGAAAGTGTTTCACTTTTGCATATTAACTTTGTATCCTGCAATCTTGCTGTATTCACTTATTAGTTCCAAGAGTTTCTCAGCTCCTTTGGATTTTCTATATAGACAATCATGTCATGTGCAAACAAAGATAGTTATATTTCTTCCTTCCCAATCTGTATATCTCTCATTTTATTTTATTGTCTTATTGCATTGGCTAGAACTTCTAGTACAGTGTTGAAAAGGAGTGGTGAGAGGGGAAGTCCTTGTCTTGTAGTTGATCTTAGTGAGAAAACTTCAAGTTTTTTACCACTAGGTATGATATTAGCAATAGATTCTTTTGTAGATACTCTTTAGCTAAGGAAGTTCCCTTTTCACCTTTTTTTTTTAAATTAAAAGTTCAAATAAAATATTTTTCTGGGTGGATTATAAATAATTATAAAATAAAGAGGATACACTTCTGTGTTGTGATGGGTTGAATTTTGTGTCCCCAAAATTTATATATTTAAGTCTTAATCCCCAGTACCTCAAAATGTAAACTTACTTGGAAATAGGGTCGTTTTTGATATGATTTCTTAAGTTAAGGTGATGTCATACTAGAGTAGGGTGAACCTCTTTTCTAGTAGGACTGATATGCTTGCAAAAAGAGTATCTTGTGAAGGGACAGATATGCATACCATGAGAATGCCACATAAACATGAAGACAAAGATCGGGGAGATGCATCCAGAAGCCAAAGAATGCCAGGAAACTGCCAGGAGGTAGGTGAGATGCATGGAACAAGTTCTCTCTCACAGCCTTCAGAAGGAAACAACACTGCCCACACCTTGATCTTGGACTTATAGTCTCCAGAACTGTGAGACAGTAACTTTTTGTTCTTTAAGCCACTCAGTTTGCGGCACTTTGTTATGTCAGCTCTAAAAAACTAATATCATGTTGCGATATTTTTATGAAGACTTCCTTTTAGTATAATTACTAGTCAAGATTTCTGAGAAAGGTTGTCCCTTTAGATGTGGATGAGTGTTTGTGGTTCTGGTCTCTTAGCACCAGTAGTAAATCACAAAGATTTGGGTCATCTTATCCTGGCTGCAGGAGTGGAGGAGACAATGTGAATATATATTTCAGGAACAGTTAGACCTGCCCAGATTTATCAGGACAAAAATCACTCTAGGAAAAACATTGCTGCCATGATTACTGGAGACTTTCAATAATTTTTTTCTTTTTTATTATGAAACTGTATACTACTTGCCTCTTATGTGTCTGATAGTCACTTATAACCTATACATTTGCTTACTGGTCAGTTAGACTAGAGGTAGAGAAGGGATGTGAGAAGCAGAGAAAGATTCAAGTTACCTTGCCAAGAAAGTTGGGATACCGAGGGTGAGGTTTAGATGGAATTATAGTTCTAAAATTGCCAGCTCAGTTTATTTTATAAGGAGCCCTTCAACAGTTTTGCAAAAATTGTTTTAGAGTGCCCATCCAATAAGTGTTTGCAAAATGTCATGTGTGCATTACCTTGGGGAGAGAATGTGTTGTTCCAGTTTCAACGTGAACTGGAAAAAGTGATGTCAACAATAATTTGAAAATCACTTTGTGAGGCAGGATTGGCATTTTTGAAATGACATTAAAGAAGCTTTATTGCATACTTTCTTTTTATAATATTGAAATACTCTGCATCAGTCAGTGCTTTACATATCTTATTTTTAATTCTTAAAGGCAGCCAGGTGGTCATTTTTTTGTTATGTTGTGTTATGTTATGTTATGTTATGTTATGTTATGTTATGTTATGTTATTTATTTTGAGAGAGAGACAGCATGAGTTGAGGAAGGGAAGAGAGACAGAGGAAGAGAAAGAGAATCCCAAGCAGGCTCTGCAGTCAGCAGGGAGCCCCATGTGGAGCGCCATGGAGATCATGACCTGAGCTGAAATTAAAAGTTGGAGACTCAGTCAGTTGAGCCACCCAGGAGCCCTGGTCATTATTATTTCTATTTTGCAAATGGCAAATGAAAGGCTCAGAGAAGTTAAGTAATTTGCCAAAGATCACAAAGCTCATAAAAAGTGAGGACTCCTAGGGGCACCTAGGAGGCTCAGTCAGTTAAGCGTTGGATTTCAGCTCAGGTCTTGGTCTCATCACTTGAGTTTGAACCCCACGTCGGGCTCTGTGCTGACAGCTTGGAGCCTGGAGCTTGCTTCCGATTCTGTGTCTCCCTCTCTCTCTGACCCTCTCCTGTTCATGCTCTGTCTCTTTCTCTCAAAAATAAATAAATTAAGGGGTGCCTGGGTGTCTCAGTTGGTTAAGCGTCCGACTTTGGCTCAGGTCATGATCTCACGGTTCGTGAGTTCGAGCCCCGCCTCGGGCTCTGTGCTGACAGCTCAGAGCCTGGAGCCTGCTTCAGATTCTGTGTCTCCCTCTCTCTCTGACCCTCCCCTGTTCATGCTCAGTCTCTCTCTGTCTCAAAAAAAATAAATAAACATAAAAAAAAATAATAAATAAATAAATATTAAAAAAATTAAAAAAAAAAAGAGTGAGGACTCCTATATGATTCTGTCTTGCTCCAAAGACTGTTTTTATTCTAAGTCCTTTGCCTCTTTGTTCAATGGTAGTCTTCTCTTTAAAACCCTTCTTTCTAAAACTTTAAAAGTTTTGTTAAAGCCAGTTGTAAGCATCTACTATTGTAAGATTGCATTGTTACATAGTATAAGACCTATAGACAAAGTAAACTCTAAGATTCTTACCAAATTCCATGATTCTGGAGAACTGTGAGAAACCCCAGTTTTTTTGCCTATCAGGGCCTTAAACAGAATGAATGGAAATGTGAGGTCTCCTGATCGGGCTCTCACCCTTATCTGTTCCCCCTTACAGAATTTGTTTAAATTGCAGCCAAGCAACTTTGAAAAGGCATGAATAAGGTCATGTCATTCCCAGGGCGCCTCAGTGGCTCAGTCGGTTAGGTGACCGACCAACTCTTGGTTTCAGCTCAGGTAATGATCTCGCAGTTGCAGGATCAAGCCCACATTGGGCTCGTGCTGACAGAACAGAGTCTGCTTGGGATTCTCTCTTGTCCTCTCTCTCTGCCCCTCCAATGCTTGCTCTCTCTCTCTCTCAAAATAAATATATAAAGTAAAAAAAAAAAAGATCATGTCATTCCCTTGCTTGAAAGTTCCCAGTGGCTTTCACCTGAACCAAATCTAAGCAATTTGCCATACCCGATAAACTTTAGAGGGTAAAAGAGAGAATCATTAGTTAATTATTGATAATTGGGTTAAAGGGCGTAACTGGGGTTATCTAGGGTCAAACTCTTCCTTCAAGGTTCTCCCTGATCTGTCCTCTGCTTATCTCTCTGACACAGTATATTTTAAACCTCCCTTCACTTCCTCTCTTTAGCCACACTGGCCTAGTTTCTGAGCCTTGAACACATACCTGCTAGTTTCTGCCTGTAGGTGTTTGCTGTCCTTCTGACTGAAATGCTTTCCCCAGACCTTCACATGCCTCTTCCTTTCTCATGGTTCAAACCTCAATTCAAATATTTCCCCTCTTTAAAAGTGGTCATTCTTGTCCACTAGAATTAAAGTGTCCCCTGCCTCTTCACTCATTCCCTCCCACAGCACCCTATTTTATCTTTTTCCTAGCATTTGGTGGATATTTATTTCTATTTATTCTTTTATGGGTTTAGTGTCTGAATCTCTCTGCTATTAGATAAGCTCTTTGAGGGCAAGGACTTTATCTTGCTCACTGTGTGGTACATAGCAGTTTCTCAAAATATAAATTTTGGTTAGCTGGCTCTTTTTAAAAAATATGGCTATTAGAATAACTTTCATGTCTGTAAGAATAGCCACACTGTAAGAATAGGGGCACATCTGTCCCCTCTCTACCTCTCCACGCTCACTAGTCACCCCCAGCTCCCACCACCTCTGACCTTCTGTGCTCAGGTCTCAACTTATGGGACTCTCCTCCCTGTGCATTCTTCCTTCTCCTTGTCCCAGACCTGCACGTCCACTGGAATTTCTTCACTTGTCTAGAATGTGGTCCTCATCGTATCATGGATCTCTAGTATTCCGACACCGCTCACACTTTATAACCTTTATCTGGTTAGTTATTTTCCTTCTGTTAGATCATCACCTCCATCAGGAAGATGCCATGTCTCTCTTGTTGATTTCTGTATTCTGAAACCTAAGATGCTACCCACATGTTGTCATACTTGGCCCATGAATGAATGAACGCACAAACGTGCAGGTCTCTCAATATATTTGCTTCACTCTGGCACTCTCTTCGATTTTTACATCCTTGCCTTTATCCTAAAAATATAACAGTTCCACACACCAGGCATCAGCACAGGATTTATCACCACCTCCTGATTCATTCTCAATTTCTAGATGTTAGGATATCCTGCTGTCCACAGCATCAGTGCTAAGCTAAAAATCTTCAGGCTCTTATTAGCTTTCAACATCTAATGAGTCACCACATGTGGTACTTGTTTAAAATTGTCTTGCCTTTTTCCAGTGCTTGGTGCCAGATATCCGCTCTCTTGTCCCTTTAACAGAAAGTCTCCTTATTGCCATCATTATGGTCAAAATTGGTGAATACACCTGCTGTCAGATTTTAGTGGATCTCATGGTGTGCAATCAGCTGTTGTTTGAGCTCTCTAATTTCAGCATTAGAGTACTGGGAGATCAGATTCTGCCTGCCACAGAGAATTCTTATGGCACAGAGAGACTGATGTGTGGTGCTAGAAGTAAGCTACGTGCCCTAACTACCTCTGAATTGGTGTGATGCCAAAATCAAGATCACTGGCATAAATGTACACTTAACCTCAGCACTCTGTACCCCAAATGATAATGGGGAATAGGTTTTAAATGGTGAAAAATTTTAGTTATTGCTTTTACTTATTTGTATTAGGGATAGAGCTGCTAATTCTTTGAGGATGTTTGTGCATACACAGAGACCATCCATCATCATTCCCATGGAGGTGCAGTATACCAAAAGCTCTGGATCAGGACTCCCTGAGATTAAATCTCAGCCTCTCCTTGTTATATGACCTAGACTAAGTGTCAGTTTGCTTGATTGCAAAATGCAGATTACAGTAGTAGACAATTTATAGACTTGTGTAGGTCATGTACTTAATACAAATAACAGGGTTTGACATGTATTATGCGCTGTTATTATGATCATCAGTTATCGTTATCCCATTCTGCTAACTCTTCAGTCAATAGAAACGGAGAAATTAAAAATCCTTTAGCTGGTGGGGGGCGCACCTGGGTGGTTTAGTCGGTTAAGCATCTAACTTCAGCTCAGGTCATGATCTCATGGTTTGTGTGTTTGAGCCCCGCACCCGGCTCTGCACTGACAGTGTGGAGCTTGCTTGGGATTCTCTCTCTCTCTCTCTCTCCCTCTCTCTCTGTCCCTCCCTCACTTGCTCATGAGTGCGTGCCCTCTCTCTCTCTCTCTCTCTCTCTCTCTCTCTCTCTCAAAAAAGAAATCCATTAATGGGGCATGTGGGTGGCTCATTCAGTTAAGCGTCAGACTCTTGATTTCAGCTCAGGACAGGATCTCATCATCCCACATCAGGCTCCATGCTGGGTATGGGGCCAGTTTAGGATTCTCTCCCTTCCTCTCTTACTCCCACCCCCCGCCTCACTCCCTCATGCACACACATGTGTGCACTCTCTCTCTCAAAAAAATAAAAAAATAAAAACCCATTAGGTAGATTATTTTTTGGCAAAACATATTAAATTTTATTTTATTTTATTTATTTTAATTTAATTTAATTTAATTTTATATTTTTAAGTTTTATTTATTTATTTTGAGAGAGAAAGAGAGCATGTGAGCAGGAGAGGGGCAGAGAGAAGGAGAGAGAGAATCCCAAGCACGCTCCACGACATCAGCACAGAGTCTGATGTGGGGCTCAAACTCACGAACCATGAGATCATGACCTGAGCCGAAATCAAGAGTCGGACACCTAACCAACTGAACCACCCAGGTGCCCCCAAGCATATTAAATTTTAATTACTACCCAAATCGCACTTGCATTTTGCCTAGGACAAGTCACATTTAGAGAAGGAAGGAATTATGAAAGCAATTCTTCATGCTTTAAAGCTGTTTAAAAAGTTATTATAAGTTGCCCTGCCACAATTCATGTCCTTGTGCTATTTTTCTTACCTGTCACCCTTCCTTAGCACACTGCTTTTAGCAGGCTACAAGTGGTTTAGTTTAACTACTTCTAGGTCTGCACAGTGAACTAAAGGACATTTCTGGATATTTTTCTATTTGAAAATCTATAGAAGTAACACATATTAGTTGTAAAACATTTAAAGAATATAAAAGAGAAAATAAAAATTATATTCCAAACCAAACAATAATTAAAAAAAAAACTCCAAAACTTTTCCATTCTAATCCTAATTCCCAGTAATCGCCATTGATAATAGCTTAGAGTGTATATGAGTATATCCCTTCAAATGTGTCTTCTCTTTACTTATCTATCAGTGTGTGTGTGTGTGTGTGTGTACATATATATACATACATAAATACATATATGTCTGCACACATATTTATCACATGAAAGAAAACAATACTGTTCTATAACTCACTCTTTTCTCTTAAAATACAAACTTGACATTTTTCTGTCCACCAAGAAATGTAAAAATGACTCATTTCTTTTTTAAAATGGCTGTGTTATTTTCTATTGCATGTTTTGGAGACTGATGCATTGGTGGTACCTAAAGGAGCCCATTTTCTGGTGCCCACGACTTTGGGCAGTTCCCTCCCACACTGACACTGAGCTTGGCTGTATGACTTGATTTGAACAAATGGGTAGCAAAAGCTTGATAGGTGCTACCACAAGGGGGCTTGTCCTCTTGGGATGCTGTCTCCTGAAAACCATCTGCCATGTAAGAAGTCTGACTATGATGACAGCACCATCCTGTGTGGAGAACCAAACTAGCCATGTGAAGAGAGAGAGGCCATGTGAGGCGCACCGAGGCACTTGACATGAGTGATGCCTTTTGGAACTTCCAACCTAGACAAGTAACCAGCTGTTGTAGCACATGATTGACCACTAGTCAATACCATACCTGTATTCCCACCCCACAGAATCATGAGAAATAATAAATTATGTTTCTGTTAAACTATATGTTTTGGAGTGGTTTGTTATACAGTATTAGACAACTGAAATACTAGAATTTATTTTTCTAGTACTCTTTAAATAACTATGGATTAGTATAAACTTTTTGCTATTTAAAATTTTTTTCTTTTCTTAATGTTTATTTACTTTTGAGAGAGAGAGAGAGAGAGCGAGAGAGCGAGAGAGGGAAGGGGAAGAGAGAGAGAGATGGAGGCAGAATTGAAGCAGGCTCCAGGCTCTGAGGTGTCAGCACAGAGCCCGACGCGGGGCTTGAACTCACAAACCGTGAGATCATGACCTGAGCCAAAGTCAGACACTTAACTGACCGAGTCACCCAGGTGCCCCAAACTTTTTGCTATTTAAAAAAATTTTTTAATTTAAAAATATTTTTATTTATTTTTGAGAGAGAAACAGAGAGAGAAAGAGAGAACGAGCAGGGGAGGGACAGAGAGAGAGAGAGAGAGAGTTTTGAAGCAGGCTCCAGGCTCTGAGCTGTCAGCCCAGAGACCGATGCAGGCCTCAAACTCACAAACCACATGAGTTGAATGAACCCAAGTTGAATGCTTAACCGACTGAGCCACCCAGGTGCCCCTAACCTTTTTGTTAATTAACCAATTTATTTATTTTGAGAGAAAGTGAGAGTGAGTGGGGGAGGGGCCAAGAGAGAGAACCCCAAGCAGGCTCTGCACGGTCAGCACAGAGCCCAATGCAAGATTCGAATGCACCAACCACAAGATCATGACCTGAGCCCAAGTCTGATGCTTAACCAACTGAGCCACCCAGATGCCCCTGACTTTTTGCTATTTTAAACAAAGTTTAATAATCATTCTTTTATATATACGTGTGTACACTCATGTCAGTATTTCTATAGGATAGGCTTTCCCTTGGTAAGATTGTTGGGTCATAGAATACAAGGATTTAGCATATTGATACTGTTGTAATATCCTTTCATAAAGGCTATATCAGTTTACGTTTTCACCAACATGAATTACATTGCCTATTTCTTTACATTCTTGTTAACACTTTGCAATCAATCTTCTAATTTGCCACTATATTTCATTGTTATTTACTGAGTATTTCTTTATTAGTGTCTGACTATGATTTTAACATCTACTTTTACCTCTTCTGGGACAATTTTTAAGTGGATTGTTTGCTTTTCTCATTCTTGATTTGTAAGAACCATTTAGGTATTAAACATGTTAGCCCTTCATCTGAGCTAAGTGTTCAGAATATTTTCTTCTAATCTATTTATTCAAACTACATACCTTTGTTTATGATAATTTTCAGTTTACAAAGGTAATGAAATTGCATGTTGTCCGGTCTTACAAATTTTTCTTCATGTTTTCTATATTTCTTGGCAAACTTTACAATTATCTTCCTTATAGTGAGATTACAAAACTATTTACTACATTGTCTTCTATAACAAACACAGATAAAATAGATTTAAGTTGACAAATAGATTAATTTACCTAGAATTTTTTCTTGTGGGTGGTGTGAAATGACATAATATTTTTTCCAGGTAGATAGCCAATTGTCTTAAAACTAGTTATTGAGGGGCGCCTGGGTGGCTCAGTCGGTTAAGCGGCCGACTTCAGCTCAGGTCATGATCTCGCGGTCATGAGTTCGAGCCCCGCATCAGGCTCTGTGCTGACCGCTCAGAACCTGGAGCCTAGTTTCGGATTCTGTGTCTCCCTCTCTCTCTGACCCTCCCCCATTCATGCTCTATCTCTCTCTCTCTCAAAAATAAATAAACGTTAAAAAAAAAAAACACAAAAACTAGTTATTGAATAGTTTTCCCTTTCCTTGACGATTTTAAATGCCATTAAGTTTACCGGAAGAAGGTGGAGCAGGATGATCCTAGGCTTACCTCTTCCCACAGATAACACATAGATAACACCTGTATCAGTGTAAACAATCCAGAAAATGACAAGAAGAGGCCACAATAAAGAGGGAAGGAAGGCCAGAGACATGGTCAGGAGCCAAACTGACCATGAGACTGTCTGTGGGAAGGAGGAGAAGCAGGGGGTACAAAGGGGGAAGAGGAGCAGGTCCCACACCAGGTACCCCAGGCAAGGGGATCTGCACTGGGAAGATAAATTCCCATAACATTTGGTTTTGAAAACCAGAGGGGCCAAATTTCATGAGTTCTTATAATCAGAGGGGCTTAATACCTGGAAATTTAAAAATTAGCAGGCTCAGCTCTGGGAGAGCCTGAGGGCAATAGGAAACTGAGTCACTGCTTTTAAAGAGCCAGCATAACAAACAACCCCACTGAGATATAGCATAGAAACACAATTTGAAAAATGGAGTATATGGGAGGGAGATTTGTTTACTAATCTCAGAGCATGTGCTGGAGGGGTGGGGATATTTGGGAGACTTCTCCAAAAACAAAAGAACTGGTTGGCACCATTTCCTTCCCATGATCCCAAGTCAAGATACACAGACATCTGCCAGTAACAGTGGAGACTAATACTGCCCACCTGGCTTGCTAATAGCATGCCCTGACCCTGTGCCTTTCTGCAGACTTGCCCCTCACAGCCTGGACTGGGCAGGAATTTTCTCAGGCAGCTGCAGGTCCCATCCCACAGCAGACTCGCAAGGACCTTGCTAGCACCATGTGTCCTGCCCCCATATTTTCCGCAGACCTTCCCCCTCCAACAAGCCCTTGCCAGGAGTACATCCAAAGTGGTGTCACAAATATGGCGGTGTGCAAGCAGCCCCAACAGGCACCAGTATCACTCCAATTAACTCTTGCCCTGATAAGAAGGGAAGATAACCACCCACACCAATTTGACTGTGGTCCCAGCAGTGGGCAGGGGTCAGATATCTGGTCTGGTCTGACTGCATCCTGCCCACGGACAAAAACTTTTTAGGCTACAACACAGGAAAATCACCCTGCAGTCCGATGCTACTGCAAGTACCTGGTCTGACTTAACTCAAGCCCAAGGGGCCCCAGACTGGCCCACTAACAACACAGGGACCAAACCCTGCCCACAACAGGCAGAGAGAGCCAATGCAGATGACTAGACGGAAAGCAAACATGGATTGGTCACAACACTAGGACACTTAATAAACATAGAAGACACCCCTGAAGCACCAGGTTCTGGTGAACAGGGAACGGTGAACTGCAGGGCACTACAGAACCTCTTCTTCATAAGGCCACTCATTCAAGAACAGATGTAGTTGACTTTCCTAACACACAGAAACAGAGAGTTAGACAAAATGAGGAGATAAAGGAATATGTGTCAAATGAAAGAACAGGACAATATCATAAAAAGAGAGCTAATCAGATGGAGATAAGTAATATGCCTGATAGAGAATTGAAAGTAATTGTCATAAGGATATTCACACATGAGAGAAGAATGGAAGACCTCAGTGACACTCTCAATAAAGAGAAAATATAAAAAAGAGCCAATCAGAGATGATGAATTCAATAACTGAAATTAAAAATACACCAGAGGGAATAAATAGATTAGAGGAAACAGAAGACTGGATCAGCAACCTCGAGGACAGAGTAATGGGAAGCAATCAACCTAAAAAGAAGAGAGAAAGAAATAATAAAAATAAAAATGGAATAAGGGAACTCAGTGACTCCATCAAGCATAATAATATTTGCATTATAGATATCCCAGAAGGAGAAGAGGAAGGGAAGGGGGGTAGAAAATGCATTTGAAGAAATAATAGCTGAAAACTTGTCAAATCTGGGGAAGGAAACAGAAATCCAGATCCAGGAGGCACAGAGAGCCCCCAACAAAATCAACCCAAGGAGGTCCACACCAAGACACATAGTAACTAAAATGGCAAAAAGTAATAATAAAGAGAATGTTAAAAGCAGCAAGAAAAAATAGACCCCATAAGTCTAGCAACTTATTTTCAGCAGAAACTTTGCAGGCCAGAAAGGAGTGGCAGGATATATTCAAAGCACTGAAAAAACAAAACAAAACACAACACCCTGCAAGCATACTATATTCAGAAAGGCTATCATTCATGACTGCTAAATCAGCTCTATAAGGAATGTTAAAGGGGACTCTGAATGGAAAGTGAGGACCATAAGCATGACCATATTTTATGTTTTTATAAATCTGTTTGTATATATACATATATACACACACACACATACACACACACACACACACACATATATATATATATATATATATATATATATATATATATATATACAGTAACAGTGGAGTATATATATACATATATATACATATATATACACACATATATATATGTGTGTGTATATATATATCAAATTGCATATCAGGCCACAGAACAAGTCTCAACAAATTTAAAATGGTTGAAGTCATACCATGCATTATATATATTAGTCAAGAGATTCACAAAATAAAAGGATGTAAAGTATGACACCATACACTTAAAACATGGGAGGCGAGAGAGAAGTAAAAATTTAGTGCTTTTAGAATAGGTTCAAATTTAAGAGACAATCACCTTAATATGGACTGCTATGTGCATAAGATGTTATTTATAAACCTAATGGTAACCACAAATCAAAACCCAGTATTAGATATGCAAACAATATAAAGAAAGGAATCCATGTATATCACTATAGAAATGAGACAAGAGAGCAGGAGAAGAAAGGAAAGAGAAGAACTGCAAAAACAACTATAAAACAAGTAACAAAATGGCAATAAGTACATACTTATAAATAATTACTTTGAATGTAAATGGACTAAATGCTCAATCAAAACATAGGGTGATGGGATGGATAAAAAAAAAAGGCAATCTATATGCTGCCTTCAAGTTTCATTTTAGACTTAGACATATACAGATTGAAAATTAAGTGATGGAAAAGCATTTATCATGCAAATGGAAGTGAAAAGAAAGCCAGGGTAGCAATATTTCTATGGGACAAAATAGACTTTAAAACCAAGACTGTAAAAAGAGATAAATAAGGACACTATATAATCATAAAAGGGACAATCCAACAAGAAGATAGCAACTGTAAATATTTATGCACTCAACATGGGAGTATCCGAATACAGAAGGCAGCTAATAGCAAACATAAAGGAAGTAATTGATAATAATACAATAACAGTAGGGGATTTTAATGTCCCCCTTGTATTGATGGATAGATTATTTAAACAGAACATCAACACGGAAACAATAGCTTTGAATGACACATTGGAACAGATGGATTTAACAGATATATTCAGAATTTTCTATCCTCAAACAGTAGAATACACATTCTTGTCAAGTGCATATGGAATGTTCTTCAGAAAAGATTATATATTAGGCCATAAAACAAGTCTCAACAAATTTAAAATTATTTAAGTCATACCACACATCTTTTCCAACAACAATGCTATGAAGCTAGAAATCAACTACAAGAAAATATATGGAAAGACCACAAATACATAGAGGTTAAATAAAATGCTATGAAATAATGAATGGGTCTACCAATAAATCAAAGAGGAAATAAAAAAATACATTGAGACAAATGAAAATGAAAAACAGCTTCCAAAATCGTTGAGATGCAACAAAAGCTGTTCTAGGAGGCAAGTTTATAGTAATATAGTCTTACCTAAAGAAGAAAAAATGCAAAAAAAAAAAAAACCACAAAAACCTACCCCAAAACCAATAAACAAAAAAAAAAAAACAAAAAAAACAAAAACCCACACCAAAAAACAAGACAAGACAAAAGAAAAAACTAACCTTACATGTAAAGGAGCTAGAAAACAAAGAAAACCTAAAACAAGGAAAGGAAGGAAATAATAAAGATTAGAGCAGTAATAAATGAAATCAAAACTAAAAAGAGCAATAAAAAAGATCAATGAAATGAGGAATGGCTTCTTTTTTTTTCTTAATTCCAGTATAGTTAACATACAGTGCTGTATTAATTTCATGTGTACAATATAGTGTTCAACAATTGTATACATCACTTGATGTTCATTGTAGTAAGTATACTCTTAATACCCTTCACCTGTTTCAACCATCCCCACCCACCTTGCCCCTAGTAAACACCATTTGCTCTCTATAGTTTTACAGACATTTTTTTGTCTTTTTTTCTTTATTCATTCGTTTTGTATCTTAAGTTCCACGTGTAAGTGAAAACATGGTATTTGTTTTTCTCTGAATGACTTATTTCACTTAGCATTATACACTTGAAATCCATCCATGTTGTTGAAAAGATCAACAAAATTGAAAAACTTTTAGCCAGAGTCATAAAAAAAAACAAGGGAAAGGACTCAAACAAACCAGACAAAGACACCACTAACAAAGAGAAATACAAGCCATTATATCTGATGACTGTAGGTGCCAAAGTGCTCAGCAAAATATTAGCAAACCAAATCCAACAATACATTTAAAAAAAATCATTCACCAGGATCAAGTGAGATTTATTCCTGGGATGCAGGAGTGGTTCAGTATTTGCAAATCAATCAATAGGGTACATCACATCAACAAGAGAAAGGATAAAAACCATATAATCATTTCAATAGATGCAATAAAGGCATTTCACAAAGTACAACATCCATTGTGATAACAACTCTCAACAAAGTAGGCTTAGAGGGAACACACCTCAACATAATAAAGGCCATATATGCAAAACCGATGGTGAACCTCATATGCAATGGGGACAAACTGAACTTTTCCCCTAAGATGAGGAACAAGATAAGGATGTCTACTCTTACCACTTTTATTTAACATAGTACTGGAAGTTCCAGCTGCAGCAAATCAACAAGAAAAAAGAATTACAGGCATCCAAGTCAGTAAGGAAGAAGTAAAACTTTCAGTATTTGTAGATGACATGTTACTATATACAGAAAACCCTAAATACTACACACACACACACAACTATGAGAACCAATAAATGAATTCAGTAAGGTTGCAGGATACAAAATCATTATACAGAAATTTGTTGCATTTCTATACACTAATAATGAAGTAGCAGAAAGACATTAAGAAAACAGTCCCATTTATAATTGCACCAAAATAATAAAATTCCTAGGGATAATCTTAAGTAGGTAAAAGACTTGTACTTTGAAAACTACAAACATTGATGAATCAAATTGGAGATGACACAAACAAACAGAAAGATATTCCATGTTAATGGATTAGAAGAACAAATATTGTTAAAATGTCTATACTACCAAAAGCAATCTACAGATTTGATGAAATTTCTATCATAATACCAATAGCATTTTTCACAGAACAGATCAAACAATACTAAAATTGGTATGGAACCACAAAAGATCCTGAATAGACATAGAAATCCTGAAAAATAAAAAGAAAACTGGAAGTATCACAATCCCAGATTTCAAGATATGCTACAAAGCTATAGTGCCCAAAACAGTATGGTACTGGCATAAAATAGACATTGAGCAATAGAACAGAACACAGAGTGCATAAATGAACCCACAGTTATATGGTCAATTAATCTTTGGTAAAAGAGCACAAAGAGGCAATGTGAAAAAAGAGAGTCTCTTCAACAAATGGTGTTGGGAAAACTGGACAGCAACATGTAAAAGAATGAAACTGGAATCACTTCCTTACACCACACACAAATAGAGACTCCAAATGGGTTAAAGAACTAAATGCGAGACCTGAAACCATAAAAGTTCTAGAAGAAAGCACAGGTAATAATTTCTCTGACATTAGCCAGAGCAAAATTTTAATAGATATGCCTCCTGAGGCAAGGAAACAAACAAAATTAAACTATTGGGACTAGAGTCCTGTCAGGAAGATGGTGGCGTATGAGGACGCTGGGCTCACCGTGCGTCCTGCTGATCACTTAGATTCCACCTACAGCTGCCTAAATAACCCAGAAAACCGGCAGAGGATTAGCAGAACGGAGTCTCCGGAGCCAAGTGCAGACGAGAGGCCCACGGAAGAGGGTAGGAAGGGCAGCAAGGCAGTGCGCGCTCCACGGACTGGCGGGAGGGAGCCGGGGGGAGGGGCAGCCTGCTGGCCAAGCAGAGGCCCCGAGTCTGGCTTGCAAAAGCGGAGGGGCCGGACGGAGTGTGTTCGGACAGCAAGCGGGACTTGACATCTGGAAGGTTATAAGCTAACAGCTCTGCTTGGAGAATGGGAGGGCTGGAGGACGACAGGAGGAAGAGTTGCTGAGCCCCGGACGACAGAGCTCAGTTTGGTGGGGAACAAAGGCACTCGCCAGCGCCATCTCCCCTGCCCATCCCCCAGCCAAAATCCCAAAGGGAACCGGTTCCCACCAGGGAACTTGCTGGCACCATGCAAACACCCAACGCTGTGCTTCTGCGGATCCATCCCTCCGGCGGGTCTGACTCCCTCCCGGTGCCGCAGGACCCCTCCCGAAGCGGACCTCCGAAGGAAAAGCGAGCTGAGCCTGCCCCTCCTGCCCCTGTGCACCTTGCCGATCCACCCCAGCTAATACACCAGATCCCCAGCACCACAAGCCTGGCAGTGTGCAAGTAGCCCAGATGGGCTATGCCACCCCACAGTGAATCCCGCCCCTAGGAGAGGAGAAGAGAAGGCACACACCAGTCTGACTGTGGCCCCAGCGGTGGGCTGGGGGCAGACATCAGGTCGGACTGCGGCCCACCCACCAACACAAGTTATTCAAGACAGCACAGGGGAAGTGCCCCGCAGTCCCGCACCACTCCAGGGACTATCCAAAATGACGAAACGGAAGAATTCCCCTCAGAAAAACATCCAGGAAATAACAACAGCTAATGAACTGATCAAAAATGATTTAAACAACACAACAGAAAGTGAATTTAGAATAATAGTCATAAAATTAATTGCTGGGCTTGAAAACAGTATAAAGGACAGCAGAGAATCTATTGCTACAGAGATCAAGGGACTAAGGAACAGCCAGGAGGAGCTAAAACATGCTATTAATGAGCTGCAAAATAAAATGGAGACAACCACGGCTCGGATTGAAGAGAGAGGAGAGAATAGGTGAACTAGAAGATAAAATTATGGAAAAAGAAGAAGCTGAGAAAAAGAGAGATAAAAAAAATCCAGGAGTATGAGGGGAAATTTAGAGAACTAAGTGATGCACTAAAGAGAAATAATATACGTGTAATTGGTATTCCAGAGGAGGAAGAGAGAGGGAAAGGGGCTGAAGGTGTACTTGAAGAAATAATAGCTGAGAACTTCCCAGATCTGGGGAAGGAAAAAGGCATTGAAATCCAAGAGGCACAGAGAACTCCCTTTAGACATAACTTGAATCAATCTTCTGCACGACATATCATAGTGTAACTGGCAAAATACAAGGATAAAGAGAAAATTCTGAAAGCAGCTAGAGATAAACGTGCTCTAACGTATAAAGGGAGACCTATAAGACTCGTGACCGATCTCTCTACTGAAACTTGGCAGGCCAGAAAGGAATGGCAGGAGATCTTCAATGTGATGAACAGAAAAAATATGCAGCCGAGAATCCTTTATCCAGCAAGTCTGTCATTTAGAATAGAAGAAGAGATAAAGGTCTTCCCAAACAAATGAAAACTGAAGGAATTCGTCACCACTAAACCAGCCCTACAAGAGATCCTAAGGGGGATCCTGTGAGACAAAGTACCAGAGACCTCGCTACAAGCATGAAACCTACGGACATCACAATGACTCTAAACCCATAACTTTCTATAATAACACTGAATGTAAATGGACTAAATGCGCCAACCAAAAGACATAGGGTATCAGAATGGATAAAAAAACAAGACCCATCTATTTGCTGTCTACAAGAGACTCATTTTAGACCTGAGGACACCTTCAGATTGAGAGTGAGGGGATGGGGAACTATTTATCATGCCACTGGAAGTCCAAAGAAAGCTGGAGTAGCCATACTTATATCAGACAAACTAGACTTTAAATTAAAGACTGTAACAAGAGATGAAGAAGGGCATTATATAATAATCACAGGGTCTACCCATCAGGAAGAGCTAACAATTATAAATGTCTATGTGCCGAATACCAGAGCCCCAAATATATAAAACAATTACTCATAAACATAAGCAACCTTATTGATAAGAATGTGGTAATTGCAGGGGACTTTAACACTCCACTTACAGAAATGGATAGATCATCTAGACACGCGGTCAATAAAGAAACAAGGGCCCTGAATGATACATTGGATCAGATGGACTTGACAGATATATTTAGAACTCTGCATCCCAAAGCAACAGAATATACTTTCTTCTCGAGTGCACATGGAACATTCTCCAAGATATATCACATACTGGGTCACAAAACAGCTCTTCATAAGTATACAAGAATTGAAATCATACCATGCATACTTTCAGACCACAATGCTATGAAGCTTGAAATCAACCACAGGAAAAAGTCTGGAAAACCTCCAAAAGCATGGAGGTTAAAGAACACCCTACTAAAGAATGAGTGGGTCAACCAGGCAATTACAGAAGAAATTTAAAAATATATGGAAACAAACAAAAATGAAAATACAACAATCCAAACACTTTGGGATGCAGCGAAGGCAGTCCTGAGAGGAAAATACATTGCAATCCAGGCCTATCTCAAGAAACAAGAAAAATCCCAAATACAAAATCTAACAGCACACCTAAAGGAACTAGAAGAAGAACAGCAAAGGCAGCCTAAACCCAGCAGAAGAAGAGAAATAATAAAGATCAGAGCAGAAATAAACAATATATAATCTAAAAAAACTGTAGAGCAGATCAACGAAACCAAGAGTTGGTTTTTTGAAAAAATAAACAAAATTGATAAACCTCTAGCCAGGCTTCTCAAAAAGAAAAGGGAGATGACCCAAACAGATAAAATCATGAATGAAAATGAAATTATTACAACCAATCCCTCAGAGATACAAGCAATTATCAGGGAATACTATGAACAATTATATGCCAACAAACTGGACAACCTGGAAGAAATGGACAAATTCCTAAACACCCACACACTTCCAAAACTCAATCAGGAGGAAACAGAAAGCTTGAACAGACCCATAACCAGCGAAGAAATTGAATCAGTCATCAAAAATCTCCCAACAAATAAGAGTCCAGGACTAGATGGCTTCCCAGGGGAGTTCTACCAGATGTTTAAAGCAGAGATAATACCTATCCTTCTCAAGCTATTCCAAAAAATAGAAAGGGAAGGAAAACTTCCAGACTCATTCTATGAAGCCAGTATTACTTTGATTCCTAAACCAGACAGAGACCCAGTAAAAAAAGAGAACTACAGGCCAATATCCCTGATGAATATGGATGCAAAAATTCTCAGTAAGACACTAGCAAATCAAATTCAACAGCATATAGAAAGAATTATTCACCATGATCAAGGGGGATTCATTCCTGGGATGCAGGCCTGGTTCAACATTCGCAAATCAATCAACGTGATACATCACATTAATAAAAGAAAAGATAAGAACCATATGATCCTGTCAATCGATGCGGAAAAGGCCTTTGACAGAATTCAGCAACGTTTCTTAATAAAAACCCTCGAGAAAGTCGGGATAGAAGGAACATACTTAAAGATCATAAAAGCCATTTATGATAAGCCCACAGCTAACATATCCTCAATGGGGAAAAACTGAGCGCTTTTTCCCTGAGATCAGGAACACGACAGGGATGTCCACTCTCACTACTGTTGTTTAACATAGTGTTGGAAGTTCTAGCATCAGCAATCAGACAACAAAAGGAAATCAAAGGCATCAAAATTGGCAAAGATGAAGTTAAGCTTTCACTTTTTGCAGATGACATGATATTATACATGGAAAATCCGATAGACTCCACCAAAAGTCTGCTAGAACTGATACATGAATTTAGCAAAGTCGCAGGATACAAAATCAATGTACAGAAATCAGTTACATTCTTATACACTAATAATGAAGCAACAGAAAGACAAATAAAGAAACTGATCCCATTCACAATTGCACCAAGAAGCATAAAATACCTAGGAATAAATCTAACCAAAGATGTAAAAGATCTGAATGCTGAAAACCATAGAAAGCTTATGAAGGAAATTGAAGAAGATATAAAGAAATGGAAAAACATTCCGTGCTCATGGATTGGAAGAATAAATATTGTCAAAATGTCAATACTACCCAAAGCTATCTACACATTCAATGCAATCCCAATCAAAATTGCACCAGCATTCTTCTCGAAACTAGAACAAGCAATCCTAAAATTCATATGGAACCACAAAAGGCCCCGAATAGCCAAAGTAATTTTGAGGAAGAAGACCAAAGCAGGAGGCATCACAATCCCAGACTTTAGCCTCTACTACAAAGCTGTCATCATCAAGACAGCATGGTATTGGCACAAAAACAGACACATAGACCAATGGAATAGAACAGAAACCCCAGAACTAGACCCACAAACGTATGGCCAACTCATCTTTGACAAAGCAGGAAAGAACATCCAATGGAAAAAAGACAGTCTCTTTAACAAATGGTGCTGGGAGAACTGGACAGCAACATGCAGAAGGTTGAAACTAGACCACTTTCTCACACCATTCACAAAAATAAACTCAAAATGGATAAAGGACCTGAATGTGAGACAGGAAACCATCAAAACCTTAGAGGAGAAAGCAGGAAAAGACCTCTCTGACCTCAGCCGTAGCAATCTCTTACTCGACACATCCCCAAAGGCAAGTGAACTAAAAGCAAAAGTGAATTACTGGGACCTTATGAAGATAAAAAGCTTCTGCACAGCAAAGGAAACAACCAACAAAACTAAAAGGCAACCAACGGAATGGGAAAAGATATTTGCAAATGACATATCGGACAAAGGGCTAGTATGCAAAATCTATAAAGAGCTCACCAAACTCCACCCCCGAAAAACAAATAACCCAGTGAAGAAATGGGCAGATAACATGAATAGACACTTCTCTAAAGAAGACATCCGGATGGCCAACAGGCACATGAAAAGATGCTCAACGTCGCTCCTCATCAGGGAAATACAAATCAAAACCACACTCAGATATCACCTCAAGCCAGTCAGAGTGGCCACAATGAACAAATCAGGAGACTATAGATGCTGGAGAGGATGTGGAGAAACGGGAACCCTCTTGCACTGTTGGTGGGAATGCAAATTGGTGCAGCCATTCTGGAAAACAGTGTGGAGGTTCCTCAAAAGATTAAAAATAGACCTACCCTATGACCCAGCAATAGCACTGCTAGGAATTTACCCAAGGGATACAGGAGTACTGATGCATAGGGGCACTTGTACCCCAATGTTCATAGCAGCACTCTCATCAATAGCCAAATTATGGAAAGAGCCTAAATGTCCATCAACTGATGAATGGATAAAGAAATTGTGGTTTATATACACAATGGAGTACTACGTGGCAATGAGAAAGAATGAAATATGGCCTTTTGTAGCAACGTGGATGGAACTGGAGAGTGTGATGCTAAGTGAAATAAGCCATACAGAGAAAGACAGATACCATGTTTTCACTCTCATGCGGATCCTGAGAAACTTAACAGAAACCCATGGGGGAGGGGAAGGAAAGAAAAAAGAGAGGTGAGAGTGAGAGAGAGCCAAAGCATAAGAGACTCTTAAAAACTGAGAACAAACTGAGGGTTGATGGGGGGTGGGAGGGTGGGAAGGGTGGGTGATGGGTATCGAGGAGGGCACCTTTTGGGATGAGCACTGGGTGTTGTATGGAAACCAATTTGACAATAAACTTCATATATTGAAAAAAAAAACAAAACTATTGGGACTACATCAAAATAAAAAGCTTCTGGACAACAAAGGAAACAACCAACAAAACTAAAAGATATTTGCAAATGACATATCCAATAAAGAATTCGTATCCAAAATATATAAAGAAGTTAATACAACCCAACACCAAAATATCAAAACCCAATTAAAAATGGGCACTAGACATGAACAGATATTTCTTCAAATAAGACACAGGTGGCCAATAGATATGAAAAGATGCTCAGCATCACTTATAAACAGGCAAATACAAATCAAAAGCACACCTGTCAGAATGACTAAAATAAAAAAGACAAGAAACAACAAGTGTTGGTGCAGATGTGGAAAAAAAGGAACCCTCATGCACTGTTGGTGGGAATGGAAACTGGTGCAGCCACTTTGAAACACAGTATGAAAGTTTCTCAAAAAGTTAAAAATCGAACTACCATATGATCCAGTAAGTCTACCACTGAGTATTTACACAAAGAATATGAAAACACTAATATGAAAGGATATATTCACCCCATATGTTTATTGCAGCACTATTTACAATAGCCCCAATATGGAAGCAACCCAAGTGCCCAAGGATAGATGAATGGATAAAGAAGTGGTGTATATATATATATTATATATTATTAACATATTAACATATATAATGGAATATTACTCAACCATCGAAAAGAATACAATCTTGCCATTTGCAACAACATGGATGGATCTCGAGGGCATAATGCTAAGTGAAATGCTAAGTCAGTCAGAGAAAGACAAAGACCATATGATATCACTCATCTGTGGAACTTAAGATACACAATCAATGAACGAGGAAAAAAACCGACGAACCAAAAAACAGCCTCTTAACTATACAGAACACGTTTTGGTTACCAGACGGGAGGTGGGTCGGTAGGTGGTTAAAATAGGTGAAGGAAACTAAGAGTACACCTAACACGATGAGCACTGAGTAATGTATAGAATTGTTGAATTGCTATATTGTACATCTGAAACTAATATAACATTGTATGTTAGTTATATTGGAATTAAAATTTTACAAATGTGAAAATAGATGTGGAAAAATAAAAATAAAAAATAAAACGACGCAGCACTGGGGTGGCTCAGTTGGTTGAGTATCTGACTTGTGATCTCAGCTCAGGTCTTGATCTCAGGGTTGTGAGTTTGAGCCCCATGTTGGGCTCCACACTGGGCGTGGAGCCCACTTAAAAATCAATAAATTAATTAATTACATTAAAAAACAAAAATAAAAAAAATCAAATATTATTAATTTCCTGTATGTAACCTGGGTTTGTTTCTGGACAAACCCTTTTTTTCCCTTTATTTTTTTACTTATACAGTATCACGTTTCTTAACGTCATGAGTTTTTCTTTTTTTTTTTTTTTAATTTTTTTTTTTTTTTTCTTCAACGTTTATTTATTTTTGGGACAGAGAGAGACAGAGCATGAACGGGGGAGGGGCAGAGAGAGAGGGAGACACAGAATTGGAAACAGGCTCCAGGCTCTGAGCCATCAGCCCAGAGCCCGACGCGGGGCTCGAACTCACGGACCGCAAGATCGCGACCTGGCTGAAGTCGGACGCTTAACCGACTGCGCCACCCAGGCGCCCCTACGTCATGAGTTTTTCTTAACGGTATACTGAAGTTAACAAACTGTTTAGCTCACGCCAAAATTTTGAGATGAGAAATTCTATTCGTTAAAGAGTTGGTTTATATACACCTAAGTTAATAGTGCATACTTAGAATTTTTTAAAGAGGACAACACGCACCATATATTTCATTTAGATTCATGGATAATTAAAATCTGAAGTTAACAGTAAATATGAAAGTTAACCTGAGAGAGCATTTGTGTGATGTCACATAAAATTGTCTTAAATTTTATATGATGACAATCCCAGTTCCTTATCTGCCTTCTTTCCCATACCTCCCAGCCATGTAAAAACTAATGAATACTACGTAGAACTAGAGGGGGGAAAATCCGCTGAGAAGATTAAAGCTGGTTGGGGAGGAAGGATGCCAAGATTGGTAATTGAAATTCTGATCTTAATCCATTTGGGATAATGATAAAATAATGATATCTAATGCATTTGAGAGAGAGTGGAGACCTTTTCTATATTTTTCAGGAGCAACACAAGAGACTTCTCCTGAGTCCAAACTGGGTGTAGTCTTTATAATATGTTAATTAATTTCATAAAACTTTTTGATTTTACTTTGTTAGATTGCTTTTTGCTTTTTTTTTTTTTTTTTTTTTTTTGAGGGTATAGAAACTTTTTTATTGTAGGGCATCCAAGCAGGGGATGGGTAGACTCATCTCATGGAACATGAGGCTCAAGTATTACCCAACTCACAATACAAACTACACACAAATCATGCACAGTAGGACCATGTATCAATCAATGGTTGATGGGGAATGAAAAATAACAGGTCTTGGCTCACAGACAGTAGAGATGCACCGCTACATAGAAACCATCCCCAAGAACCCGATTTTAATTGGCCTTCCTCTCCACAGACTGTGTTTCATGACAGCGGCAGGTGTTTTGCTCACCACTGACCCCACGACCTACCCATATCCAGCACAGAAAAGGGGGTGATAAACAGTGGACATATAAACGAATGGGTTGAATTAGGACTGCAGGGGAATTGCGATAGGCAGGGGTGTGGAGAATGTTCTATGGGGACAGAGCGCTTGAGGCCAACATTTGAAGGTGAGAAAATACTGGCAAACACAAGCCTGCCTGCATTATTTTTAAAACCTGGTGACTTCACATTAGGGAATTACTCAAATTTTAATATGGGGCCCAGCCGGACAGATGGAGAATTCCAGAGGAGTGGATAGATTCCAGAGGATGGAGACTAGCATGTTCACAGTTAGCAGTGTTCAGGTTTTGTTTTTTTTTTTAATTTGAGAGACGGGGCGGGGGGGGGGGAGGGGGAGGTGAGCAGAGGGGGAAAGAGAGAGAGAAATAGAGAGGGAGAGGGGGAGAGGGGGGGAGAGAGAGAGAGAGAGAGAGAGAGAGAGAGAGAGAGAGAATCTCAAACAGACTCCACGTTCAGCACAGGGACTGACATGGGGTTTGATCCCACAACCCTAGGATCATGACCTGAGCCAAAATCAAAAGTCGGTTGCTCAACCAACTGAACCACCCAGGCGTCCCAGCAGTGTTCGGTTTTAAACAAGTAAAATCTTGTCCCTCATTTAAAGGAAATGCTCAAACTCTCTTTAGGTTTTGATGCAGCTCTACCACTTAAATAATCTGCTTGAATTTTCAAGGTTTTGATGGTTTGATTAGGTTCATGTAATTATCTTGGTTAAGTTTTTTACTCTCTTTCATAAAATGATATACTAAAATCCGGTTTCCTAGAGTGACAGAAAAGTGTTATAACAAGTTCTTTGACACAGATATTGATCTTGGGTAACCTGTAAAAACAGTAAGTGGTTTGAAGTCTGGAGTTGTAATGTCCTCAGCTAATTCTACCCTTGAATTTGTGGGCATGCTTTTAAGAACAGCTGACCAATAAATGCATCTTTAACCTTAGAACAATTCAAAACTAAATGGACTTGAGTATTAACGTTTAATTTTTTTTAATGTGTATTTGTTTTTGAGAGAGAGAGAGAGAGAGCAGGGGAGGGGCAGAGAGAGAGGGAGACACAGAATCTGAAGCAGGCTCCAGGCTCTGAGCTGTCAGAACAGAGCCCAAGGCGGGGCTCAAACTCAGGAGCCATGAGATCATGACCTGAGTGGAAGCTGGATGCTTAACCAACTGAGCCACCCAGGTGCCCCTGAGTATTAACATTTTAAAAACTTGACATTAACTGTGACTGCCCTCTCCCTTTTTAATAGATTTGGCATTTTCTCTTCGTTGTTTCAAAATTGTATTTTTTCCTTAGTACCAAAATACAACTTGAAAAATAGAAATGTGAAAAAAACAAAAACAAAAACAAATGATTCATAGTCCTACTATCAAAAGTTAAGAGGTATTAAATAATTTTCTCTATGTTCTTGGAGTCACATACATTTTTCAAAAATGTTTGTGTGCTCACTAGGAATAAATTGTAACATGGTTTTCATTTTATTATTCGCCTCTCTTTGTGAAATGCAAAAACACAAATACCACATCTGCCTCCTCTATGCCCGCACCCCCCAAAGATCAGTACATTCGTATTTTACCTATGATTTAGGGCCCAGTTCAAATGGCATCTTAATTTCATTGATTATTCAAATAATTACTTCCATAAGTAAACCTAGCTTCTGCAAGCTCTTTATCTTTTGAAATGCCATTTGTAACTTGGTGTTTTGCGTTTTAATTGTGTACCTATCTCCCCTATTACATGTAACATTCTTGAGGATACTGCGTTAGTCGAGATTCATCTCCTTGTAAGAGATAAAGTCACAATGTAAGCAAAATCAGATAATTTATTGTCTCTGAACCCTGACAAATCTGATAGGCGTCAGGCACGGCTGGATCCAGAGGCTCCGTTCCTTTCCCTCCTCAGCTTTGTTTATTTCACTCTGGCCTTATCCTTCTCACAGACATATTTTACATCTATTTACTGAGCAATTCATTTTGAAAGAGCAATTCTTTCTTAATACATGTGGCAAAAAAAGTCCCACATATCTATCTTAGAGAATTTATCCGTCCTGAACCTATCACACTAGCCAGAAGAAAGGAACATGTTGATTGGCAGGCCTGGGCCATATGCTCCATCTTGTGGCTGAGTAGTCACAATAGAAGAAATCAGAAAGGGAAGCAAGGAATCCAGAGATATGTGCTAATGATGGGATCCTTATTTGATTTACCTTTGGGCACTCCATGCTTCTTAGACGGTGCCTTAGCATGTACTTGGTAAGTATTCAATAAATATTTTTTGAATGAAATGACCGTATCATTAATTTCTATTTGGTGGTGGGTAAATAGGGGGGCATCAACATTTTTTAAAGATATTTTCAGCTCTTTGAGATCTGCTAACATAATTAAGAAGACTAACTTTGCTGTTTAGAATTGTTTCCTCAAGGAACTCCATTAAACTGATTTTACATAAAAGGAAAAGAAAACTTAAGGGGAACAGATGCTTGTATCTACAGTAAAAAGTGGGGAGAGAAAGAGGTACTTACTTGGGACTTAAACAGATAGCTTCTATTTGCCCCTGCTGATTCCCCGTTCACCTGTCCTGTGTCTGGGGAGGCTGATCTGTAGGATGGCATCACCAGCTTCCCTTGCCCTTTGCTGGGTTTAGCTAATGGGAAGCATCTGCAGAAAATCAGAGGGCAGGAAGTGGGAAGGGTTGAGTATTTGTTCCTCTAACTTCTGCACGGCCAGGTCATTGTGGGTTGGCTACAAGTCTCTTCAAAACGCCATAGTTCATTTTGTATAGCCTCCTCTGTAGAGTTTGATAATGATTCCTTCTTTTTGCCCCTTGAGGCTGAGGGGTGGTAATGGCTACCAATATTGCACCTTGCTGGTTTTTCTAACCCCCTTTCACACCTTTATAAATACACTATTTACTGAACTCTCCTTAAATTAGCCGGTTAGAGTATGCTCTATGTTTCCTGTTGGATCATTGATACCTGCCTAATGGAAACAATACAAACAAACAAAACACAAACAACAAACAGAGCCTACCTACAATCTGCTAACCTTAAAATGTTTACTCTACGGGGTAGAGGGGAGGAAGACAGGTTGGTTCTTGACAACCACACTTTGGAACCCTCAGTCTTCATACTTTGTAACACATGTCCCATTCAGCCTGCCCTTGGTGGTCATTCTCATGGAATTTTATTGCTACGAACACCCTTTCTGTTGGTTGGTTGGGTGGTTGCTGAGGAGTCGTTTTTGTTTGTTTGTGTTTGAGGATTAACAGGTCCAATGAATTTTAGTCTTCCGAAAGATAGAATTTGACTTCTAGAGACACGGCTAACATAAATCCATTGGCCCTTTATTTAGACATAAGTTTTTAACGAATGATTTAAGAAAACAGAAGGCAGAAAAAAAAATATTTCATTAATCATTACTGCATCAAAACCAAAGGAAGTAGCCGAGCAATTCCACTTGCCTGTGACTCAAATGACAAAGCACACTTAGAGTTTGCAAAAAAGAAGTGTTTCTCTCGTCCCAATTAAAGCAAATTAATATTAAGATATTTCAAATGACTGTCCGTCAGCACTGTTATCAGGTAAGAAGCTTCATCGTGTTGCTTGGTTTTGAAGCGAATTACTTTTGCAACAAAGGTAAAATGTATTATTCTCCTTCCTCTGTGACATTTACTCCCAGCCTGTTTATACCAATGCAGCTGCTGTGTAAGTCACTGCTTTTTCTTCTTCTTTCTTTCTTCTTTCTCTTTTCATTTTAAAGGCATATATACGAGTCATCTGACCCAGGTTGTACATGAGCTATACAGCATATGGTTGGGGTAAAGCACATCGTATCTTTTGTTCAACAGTTTTTGTATTTCTTTCCAGTCTTTTGCTTCCCTGGTCCTCAAATAAGGCTAATTACAAAGAAAAAAAAAAGGTGGGACTGGTGGAGAGGGAGGCTTTAAAACCATTCCTTTTGCAGCATGGAACAAAAGAGAGTAGCAAGGCCATGGCTAGGCCTCCACAAAAAAGAAAAGAGAAAAATCACCTAATGAGGATGTCGAGATAAGTGCTTGTGAAGAAAACTGGCAAAAAAGAGCTTTTAGTCTAAAATCCATAAATAAGTGTGCATCAGATGGGTACTAGAACATTTTTAACAAGATAGGCCATGAAAACTATATCCTTCTATGCAAGAGCCTCAAAAAAAAACACCTCCTTTCTTTACAGGATATTTTTCTTTCAAAAATTAATTTAAAAAGAAATACTTGAGAATTAAGATGTTTTATTCATGTCTCTGAATCCATTATAGAGTGGATACCATATAAAGAGTTGTTTTTGAGACATAATTACCAATGCTGCTGGCTTCTTAGGGGTCAAAGGTCTTGCATGAGGATATGAAGAAGTCGTTCACGGAGAAGAGCTGAATACAGGAGATTTTGACCTTGGAGACTTCTGTTGCATTTTTATTTTTACAATAGGAAGGAGAATAAGCAGACATGTTTGAAGTTTGTTAATTCTATGTAGCTCTTCTTTCTGTCCTCCCCGATACATCTGAGCCTTACCCTGGGCACTGACGCAATAGAGGTCAGAGGCTTCAGCCTAAATTAATTACAAAAATACCAAAGAGTCATAGATTTTTAGAGTTAGAAGGACCTTAAATTACCTACCTCTATAAAATATAAGGGTGAAAAAAAGTCCAAGCTGGAAGGAACTCTTATGACCTTAAAAAGGATTTAATTTTGTTGTGTATTTGACCTGAATGTATCTACCTTCAGTTTATGTAAAGAAGAATATAGGAATGTATGTCATGGTAACCTTGATATTATGCTGCCACATAAATATAGTGCTGTATTATATATGGAGGACTTAATTGGTTGGTCTAAAGATTCCCCCCCCCCCTTTTTTTGCCACTTGGTCAGGTAAATACACACATTCTATATATTTGAAAGTTTACTTTCTTCTTTTTTGCTCATCAATCATCTCTCACTGTAATATGGGGATGAAAATTATAATCACTTTGGCTTTATCTTTTCCATGTCCCATGAGTTTAATACAAAAATGATGCTTTTTATCTTTTATTTTATACCTTGCTGTAAGTAAAGACTTTATATTCTTCCATGGAGTTTATTAAATTCAAAGTCTTCCACTCTTCTCCTGCTGTTGAATGTGAGAGGCTGTCTTTATTTTCTCAATATTATCACTATTACTACTCCTTTGCTCAGGACTCTACCATGGTTCCATGTTGCACTTGATAGAAACCCAACATGATTCCCGCCTGTTCTAGTACCCTAAATGCTGATCCTCGTTGCCCTCCTCTGCATTTTTTTTCCTGTAGCACCAATAGCATTCTAACACACTATAAATTGTTGAATGAAATTGTTTGAAATTGTTGAAATTGTTATTTATTGTCTGGTCACCCCTGGTAGGCATAGATAGATCCTTATCTTTTCACTCCCCTATGTACCCTGGGCACCTACAACACTGTCTCCCACAGCAGGCTCTCTGTTAGCATCTGCTAAACTGAATTGAGCTCTAGACCAGAAAAGCTCTAAACCTTTTTCTTTGTTGTATTGTTTTTTCAGGGTAAATCCTTTGGTACTCTAAAGAGCCTAGCCTAAGATGAGTTTTGGTTCCAGAGTATGAACATTTTCATGGTTTTTAATAAAAGTTGCCTGATTATCCTATAAAATAATCACCTTTGTTTATACTGTAACCAGAAGTATATCAATGTACGTTTTTCCACATTCTAATTAAAATATAAATGTTTTAGCTACTATACTGGGAGCAAACATATAGCAAATTACTGGTTTTAATATGATTTTTCCAATAAATTTTGTTTAATATCTTTACTTTTAAGAATTTTTTTAATGATTTTTTATTTTTATTATTTTTTTTTTAATTTTTTTTTTTCAACGTTTATTTATTTTTGGGACAGAGAGAGACAGAGCATGAAGGAGGGAGGGAGACACAGAATCAGAAACAGGCTCCAGGCTCTGAGCCATCAGCCCAGAGCCCGACCCGGGGCTCGAACTCACGGACCGCGAGATCGTGACCTGGCTGAAGTCGGACGCTTAACCGACTGCGCCACCCAGGCGCCCCAATGATTTTTTATTCTTTTTATTTAATTTTTTTTTTCAACGTTTATTTATTTTTGGGACAGAGAGAGACAGAGCATGAACGGGGGAGGGGCAGAGAGAGATTGGGAGACACAGAATCGGAAACAGGCTCCAGGCTCTGAGCCATCAACCCAGAGCCCGACGCGGGGCTCGAACTCACGGACCGCGAGATCATGACCTGGCTGAAGTCGGACGCTTAACCGACTGTGCCACCCAGGCGCCCCTTGATTTTTTATTCTTGAGAGAGAGAGAGAATGTGTGTGTGTGTGAGTGGGAGAGGGGCAGAGAAAGAGACACACACACACAGAATTAAAGCAGGATCCAGGCTCCAAGCTGTCAGCACAGAGCCCAGCATGGGACCCGAACTCACGAACCCTAACTGAGGTCATGACCTGAGACGAAGTTGGACGCCTAACCGACTCAGCCACCCAGGCACCCCTAATATCTTTATATATAATCAGTTGATATAATTTATAATGTCAATATATATGCTATTATATTATCTAAGTTTAATATTAGATCACTTATATTTTTCTTTGTAAAATATCTACTCATTTCTGGGGTTTATTATATTTTGGAGTTTTGGTGATTTTCCTAGTTGTCATTACCAGTTCTATGTTATATTCACTAACCTGTTTATTGTTCTACTATTGTCTTATATTTTCCTTTTACATAATAGTAATGCAGATTTTTTGTACTATGGAAAAGTTGAAGATGTTACCTATTTTTTGCTATTTGCACTTTTCTACTATTCCAATTGTACAGAAATTAACAATTTTCTATACTTATAGTGTATTGATATTTGAAACTTATTTTCAGGTCTTTGTTTCATAAAAAGTGGTCTATAGACCAATAGCGACCTATTGAATAGGAATCTGCTTTTTCATAAGATCCTTAGATGAGCGTGCACATTAAAGTTTGGGAAGCACTGTTTTAGGTACTCTCTCTCATATCCTGACATTAACAGACTAGTTTTGCTGTATTGGAAACAATGATAGATCAGACACACAGCTATTATCTACTTTTGGTTGTTCCTCTCCAGACAAGGCAGCAATCTTCTCTAGATTGGTGGGCAAACTAGAGTTTTCTAGAATTATCTAGAATAATCTAGAATTTTCTAGATTAACTGGGCAATCAAGCACCCTGGCTTTGACGTCAGACAGACTTGAGTTCAAATGATGCTCTATTATTTTTTTCCCATTTTTAAAAAGTTTATTGAGAGAGAGAGAGAGCAAGCAGGGGAGGGGCAGAGAGAGAAGGGGACAGAGGATCCAAAGTGGGCTCCATGCCAACAGCAGAGAGCCTGATGTGGGACTCAAACTCACAAACTGTGAGATCATGATCTGAACCAAAGTCCAACGCTTAATTGACTGAGCCACCCAGGTGCCCCAGATGCTCTATTATTTACTAAATGTATTGGCCAAATCACTTAACCTCTCCATGCTCAATTGTCTCACTTGCAAAATAGAGACAAAAATAGCACCTAAGAGGTTCATCATGAGTGATTATACACTGTCTGGTATATGGTAAGCATCAAACAATGGTAGCCATCATTATAATTATGATCTCATTGCAATCCAGAAAAAACCTTATCTGTCCCAAACAGTGCTTCTCAATCCTCTTAAACTCAATGTTGCAAAGATTTTGTGAGTATTCTGATATTCATAGATTTAAAGAAATCCCTACCTAGAAGTAAAAGAGAGGGAAAAGGAAAGTAGTTTATAATGAAACAATTAAGAAAGTTCAGACATAACTATACAAGAAAACATAAAAAGTAGTCACATGATTACTTTAATAGAGTCCACACAAATGGGAGAGACAAAATGCTGACTGTCTAAAAACTGGTGTTTCAAATATCATAACCAGGACTATAATTAGGAACATGATTTTTAAAAAATGGTTCATATCTTTTTGTCAAATTGTGAAAAAAACAAAGGACAAACTTCCATTGATTTACATGACAGTTACATTTCTAGACCTGTCCGTGAACCTAAAAATTGTGCAAAGTATAATATATGTTAATACATAAAAGAGAGTTGGGTTCTGGGCTCGGGTAATGAGGATATATCATCTTCATGAATATCTGGCATGATGCTAACCTGTGCTGACTGCTGGACAATTCTTCATCACACGGGACTTTTCTGCACATCATGGGTTGTTCTAGCATCCTTCTGGCTATTGCCCACTAAGTGCCAGTGGTAATGCCTTCCAACAATTGGGACAACCGAACATGCCCCATAAATTTGCAAAAGACCCTTAAGGCAAACTGACTGTGGCTCCTGCTGAGACACATTGCCCTCATTGAATGCAGGGTTCTCTTCTAAATATGATGCCTTTTTGTTGTTCATCATTGTAGCTGAGAAGTAACATAACCTATGTAATATGATGTAAGAGGGACCATCCAAGAAATAATTACCACACTTGTAATTTTAGGTAAAAACAGACAGAACCATTACACAATATAGTTATGCCTAAACTTAAAAGTAAATGCCTTTCAGACTGAGGGACCCACAGTGGAGGGATTAAAACTTTCTCTCTCTCCTTAAATCTGGAGATACTTTCAGATACAATTTAGGACACTTGAAGTGAAACTATGATACACTACCAATTGTAACTGACTTTCAGAGAACAGACTTCAGCTTTTCAATGCCCCGAGGTATGTGATCTTACATTAATACACACTTTGTCGAGTCTGATTGCTTAATTAGGACCCAGAGTTCCTGTGATAGTTGGAAACTTCTGGGGGTATTTTCCCTGGCAAAAACTTCATGATCCACACAATCGCACGATGAACAGTTCAAGACTGCAAATGTTATTAATGCAGTTTTTAATGGTTGCTGTTAACATATAATTAAACACCATGACAGATGTTCACCAAGCAAGTCTCCAACAGAGATTGTTTATTTATTCATTCTTTAAGATTATAGTAGCAAATTTAAGAAGGAAAAGTTTGAGAAAATGACTGATCTAATAAAGGGGGTAAAATAGTTATGCTGAAAAGCCAAACAAACAAACAAAAAACTGTGCCATATTAATCTTTCTTTTGCGCATACCTGCCCTTTTCTACTTTTGGTGTGAAAGCATCTGTGGGTTATGTTCAGAGGGTTCAACGTAGCTTAATAAAATTTCCCAGTGAGCTCTTACATGATAGAAAATGTGAACTTTACGTGTCCCCTTGGACGAAATGCTTTTGCAGAACTCGGATCTCACCCAACTATTTAGGCACATAATTGTTCCTGGTGTCTCACCTTTACAAGGAAGTGTGGCAGGATGGCCAGCCTTCTGGCTAAATTGTATGCTTTAATAGCACAGAATTGTCATTACGAACAGGTTTCTAGTCAGACACCATTGCTCAGCATCCCTGCATCCAGGCGAGGTCACGTGACAGAGTACTAGCCAATGGAATGTGGATGGAAGGGAGGTCTACCTCTTCCCGCCCTGGCCCATCAAGTCCCTGGACCATCGTCTATGCCCTCTTACGCCTCATCTGCTAACTCCGTACTTTTGTGGCAGCCGTGTCTAAACGACGGCAGATACTCCACCACGCGGTTCCTGAATCACTAGGTGGAGCAATCCACATATTGGATTTTACACAAGCCAGAAATACACATTCGTAACTTTAAACCGATGGAACTTGGAGTTTTATTCATTACGGCATCTAATGTTACCTTAAGAAGTACTAACATTCACTACTGTGCACACAAATCCTGGAAGAACATCGGGCACATAGTAGGCCCTCAATGAGCAAATGAAAGCACGCTCCCTATTGACGGGCAAAGAAAAATGCCATATAAGCACAATTCCTGGGTCTTCTAGGGAAGACCTTGGTCAAACAGACCAGATCGTAAACTATCTTAAAGGAAGAGTAGGAAAGACAGTGGAGCAGGTAATGCTACCTGCTGTCTAATTCCACGGGACAGTATTTTCTTATGGGACTTTGGGGATCAGGAGAGAATCTGACAGTAATTCCAGGTCATTGAGGAGCCATACAAATGATAGTTGCATCAGAGACACTAGTGCAGTTTCACAGAAAAGCTACCATGGAAATTAGTACTAAAAACCAAAAAAACACAAAAAAAACGTGGTGTCGTCTCTGTGACATAACTCTGGGTAACCACCTGCCTTTGTCCCTACAGCTAGTTGAGGAAAAGCAACCCCATATGACCATTTAAATGTGCTTTTTAAAAACAATTGTTTTAAATGTTTATTTATTTTTGAGAGAGAGAGAGAGAGAGAGAGTGAGAGAGAGAGAGAGAGAGAGAGAGAGAGACAGCACAAGTGGGGGAGGGACAGAGAGGGAGGGAGACACGGAATCTGAAGCAGGCTCCAGGCTCCGAGCTGTCAGCACAGAGCCCAATTCGGAACTCGAACTCGTGAGTCATGAGATGGTGACCTGAGCCGAAGCTGGATGCTTAACCCACTGAGCCACCCAGGCTCCCCTCAATGTGCTTTTACTGTAAGAATAATCACCATTATTTGTGGAGAGCGCACTCCGCCAATATCCACGATTGTGACAAAACCCTTCATGGTAGATTCTATAGTATTCCATTCAGCCTGATCAGAGATGGGTTTCGTTGATTATGCCAAACACTTGCACACACATTTTCTTATTTAAGCCTTCATACATTATTATCCCCCACCTCCCATGAAGGGGAAGGGAATGGAGGCCCAAAGTTGTTGGTGATGTAATTTGCCCAAAGGCACCCAGCTGTGTGCCCTGCCAGACATCTCATTCTCTACTCACCACTTCCTAATATCCCCGGGTCTCACACTTCCATTGTGGCTCGAAGCATCCACCACCGTATCACCACAAAACCCTAGTTTAACATCAAAGACAAACTCAGACAATTAATTCAGGTACAGCACACCGGGGTTTGGAATCATTTCCTTTGGATACTGGCTTCACAAGTTCACTCAAACTGCAAACAGAGCATCTCTGTTGTGGTTGCTGTGTTCTAGTAATCAACTGTTTTCCTCTAGGCGTGCAAGCTTCACCTTGTGCCATGGCACCTTCAGCTTGGGGGGTTTCCCCCCCCCCTTCTTACCTGGAGATTCACTACATGTTGCAAAGTGTTCACTGTCTAGCTCTAGCTGTGTTTCCTAGAGATGTCTGTCTTCCCGGTGGGGTCCCATTACAATCCCTTGGCGCTCTATCCTCCAAAAAACCAATCTTTCATAACAGGGCTCATCAAACCCGCTTCCATAAAGGGACAGGTAGTAAACATTTTAGGCTGAGTGGGCCCCACAGTGTGTCACTTAATGGCTACTTAATTGTCTCCTTGTGGTGCAAAAGCAGCCACAAACAATTTGTAAGTGAATGGGTGTGGCTGCATTCCAAAAAACTTTACAAAAATAGTCTGTAGGTTAGACTTGGACCCTGGGCGGCGGTTTGCCAATACCTACTTGATACACATATCATTTCTAGGATCAAATTTCATGTTTCCCCCAACATTTCTCTGTTTTACAATTTTCCTATCTTGGAGCCTTGATGTGACTGTCTAAACAAAAGCTGATACCCCCTCGGGTTTTTTAGGATTGTTAGAGTTCATGCGTACTCTGAAGAAAAATTTGTGTAAGGGAACTTTGGACTTAAGAAATATTTTCTAATGAGAAAAGGAAAGAAAGAAATGATTTCTGGCCAAGAGCGGAGGGCGCACTAATATGAGAGAACACAAGATTAATGTTGGATACCTAATATTGGGTAATTACTACTGCATACAGTGAAGGTAGGAGAGATTTGCTGTATTTATTTATTAATTAGAAATGTTTGCTTTGTCTCTTTGCTCCAGGCCCTGGAATTAAAATGTGAAAAAGACAAATGTGGTCCCTGTCATACAGAGTTCATGGTTTAATTGGGGGGAGACATGCATTTGACAAATAATTATCACAAAAGGTAAAGAATGTATGGATCTGGCAAGTACAGATGAGACTGTCACTTGGCTAGAAAAAAAGGAATTAGCAGGGGAAGAAGACAGGAAGAAACTGATATTAGTAGAAAGAGACGGACAAATGGTGTTGGAATTTGAGGAGAGTTGAATATGTATCTACAAGACTTTGAAAGGCCAATGACAGACGTCAAAATAGGGAGCGACAAAGGATTGGGAGATTTTTGTTTTTTTTGTTTTTAAATGTATTTCTAATGACCTTTCAGATTAACTGGAGGCAGAGGTGGGGGGAAGCAAATGGAAAGCAGCAGCTACATAACTAGGTGGCAACTCTCAATGAGGGGTTTGGTTGTGTTAAGGAAACAATAAGTAACTTATTTGCCTGGGGCTCTGAATGAAGGAAAGAAAGTAGCTGGAGTTAGGGTGGGAAACAAAGGTTGGAGCCAGACGGTGGGAGGCTTTGAACGCCGGGATAAAGAATTAGATCCACTCGAACAGACTGTGCCAGACCTGAGTAGCCAAGAACGGGGTCTGCGCCAGGCAAGTTTTGGGAAGATAAGTATTAGAGAGGGACGATCTGGAGGCAAGGAAAACAGGTAAGAGACTCTATGAATAGTCCAGGTAATAAAGGGCTGGGAGACGAATAGAGTTACTCCGTCTTGTGAAATTGCTTCCCTCCTGTAAAAACTCCTTTGACTTAAACGCCGCATCTGTGCAGCTGCCTGTGGCACAGTTTTTTCTGGAGGAAGAGCAGCACCGTATTCAGTGGCTGCTGACAGTGTCTCTCCTTGTGCTCTGCTATGTTTTAATTACGTTTGATATTCATCCCGTACTATCATCCAGTGGAAGCAAAGTGAAGACGTACAGCTTCATTTGAAGTCAAACAAAAGCGAGGACACATGTAATTCTATAGTAATATATTATTCCTCGGAAGCCAGGAGAGTTTTAGGTTTAATGTACCTGTGGCTTCCCAACTACCACCCCACTCCCATATCTCACTTTGATTCAACTGTAAGAAGCCTCAGCCCACAATTTAATTACAAATATCCTGAACAAGGAATCCAAAAATGACATCAGGAATCAGGAGAAGGCGGTACTTTTCATTACAGATATTTCAGACACCTATGAAAATAGAGACCAGTATAATAATCTCCCTGAACACATCATTCAGCTTCTACAGTCATCATCACATGGCCTAACTGGTTTCATTTTTAACCCCACGTACTTTTTACCCTTTGCCCACAAATTGGATTATTTTGAACCAAATTTCCAGCATCCTTTAATTTCACCCATACCTACTTCAAACTGTATCTTTGAAAGAGAACTTTTGGGTCACCTGGGTAGCTCTGTCGGTTAAACATCTAACTCTTGATTTTGGCTCAGGTCATGATCTCACAGTCGTGAGATTGAGCCCCACGTCAGGGTCCATGTCAGGTGTGGAGCCAGCTTAAGATTGTCGCTGTCCCTCTCCCTCTGCTCCCCCCTAATTGCACAGGTGCTCTCTCTTTCCAAATAAATAAATAAATTGATAAAAACTTTCTAAAAGCACAGGCTTAATTACTATTATAATGCCTAAAATAACAATGACTTTTCAATATCATTAAATATCTAGTAATGCTTTAAATATCTCCAGTTATCTTGTCATCTTTATTTGATAGTGGTTTTCCTTTGTTGTTCAAACGAAGGAGGAACCAGAGCCACATGTGGAGTAGGTTGATATATCTCTTAAGTTTCATTTATTTATAGATTGTTTCACCTTTTTTTTTTTTTTGGTTGCTATTTATTTATTAAAGAAACTGGGTCATTTGTCATGTAGAATTTCCCACTTCTTGGATTTATTGGTTAGTCATGAGTAACATGTTATTCTAGACCATGGCTTTTCAATAAACTGATAATTAGACCTAGAGGCTTGATAAGATTTGGTTTTATCATCTTTGCAAGAATATTATGGGTGGTCTTGAGTTCGATTGTACTAAATTAGGAGGCATTGAACGTTTGGTTGTCTCTCTTTTGGTGGTGTTAAGAGAGATGAATGGGTTCATGTGTTGTCAACCTAGTCCAATTGTTTTAAAGTTCTCCATTAGTTATTTTAGAGCAAAAGTTTATGAAAGAGAAATAGAATAAATGGTTGATTTTTTAAAATATCTTGTGTATTTATTAGGAAATTTGTGGATTTTTGAAAATACACTTTTTGAAAAAATGTATTATTTCTTCAATACAATAATATAATATTTTTTGAATGCACAAATTATTTTATCTTTGCCCAAAGGAGGGAATACTTCAAGTTGGCTCCTCCTTACTTTTGGCTTTTCTTTGATATCTTTGGTAGCTTCCTTGCTTTCTGGTATGACAAAAGGCTCATTTTGCACTTTCTGGAATCAGCCACTTTTCCAACAAACCCTGTTTCCTTTTTTTTTTTTTTTGAATGTTTATGTATTTATTTTTTGAGAGAGAGACAGCATGAGTTGGGTGGGGCAGAGAGAGAGAGAGAGAGAGAGAGAGAGACAGACAGAGAGAGAGAATCCCAAGCAGGCTCCACACTGTCAGTGTGGAGCCCAGTGTGGGACTTGAACTCATGAACCATGAGATCATGACCTGAGCCCAAATCAACAGTTGGACACTTAACCAACTGAGCCACCATGGTATCCCAAGCCCTGTTTCCTTTTAGTGAGATGGTATTTAGAAACCACAACCTGGGCAATAAGGGTGTTTATTGATGCAGGACTGGTTATTGTTTCTAGGCCTTTTCAAAAGACAGAACTAAGAAATTTATTTTCAAGAAAAATATAAATCATGATTTCATACTAATATTTCCAACATAAATGTATAATTTTTATTTATTTGATTTTATAGGGATAACTCCTTTCTCATGTGCTACAAATCTTAGTTTCTAATGAAATGTAATTCTTTGATTCTTATAACATATAATTTCAAAGTAACCATACCACTATTATTACTATCAATATGATTATTAAACATAGCTTGAAAAAAACCCAAAAAAACAAATAGCTTCATTTCCTTGTAGGTTTTTTTTTTTTCTTTTCTTTAGGGTATATCACACTAAGCCATATAATTAAATATACAACATATAATTGATACATTAATAAAGTCATATGTATAAAATTAAAGTCATCAAAATGATTTTTATCTGGGTGGATAAGCCTACAACTATGTTCATTTCTTTCATTTTGTTTTTATTTTTTAGGGATTTTTAAAATTTTGGTAAATTAATCAAGGTGCTCCAGAGAAGCAGAACCATTCAGATATAGAGAGGTGTATATAAAAGGAGATTTATTTTTTATTATTTATTTAAAAAATTTTAACATTTATTTATTTTTGAGAGAGAGAGAGAGACAGAGTGTGAGCAGGGGAGGGGCAGAGAGAGAGAGGGAGACACAGAATCGGAAGCAGGCTCCAGGCTCTGAGCTGTCAGCACAGAGCCCGACGCAGGGCTCGAACCCACGAACCGTGAGATCATGACCTGAGCCAAAGTTGGAGACTTAACCGATGAGCCACCCAGGTGCCCCAGGGGATTTATCTGTTTTAAGTTTATCTGTTTATTTTGAGAGAGAGAGAGAGCAGGCATACTCAGGAGCCGGCAAGCTAGGGCGGAGCAGAGAGAGAGGGAGAGAGAGAAACCCAAGAAGTCTCCACCCAATGCAGGGCTTGATCCCATCAACCATGAGTTTACGACCTGAGCTGGAACTAAGGGTCCTATGCCCAACCGACTGAGCCACCCTGGCATCCCATGAGAGATTTATTATAGGAATTGGCTTGCACAGTTATAGAGGCTGAGAAGCTCCACAGTCTGCCATCTCTAAGAGAACTGGGAAAGCCAGTGGTATGATCCAGTCTGAATCCACAGGCCCGGGAACTAAGAGCTGCTCCCGAGAATCCTGATGTGAGTGCACACACCTGTGAACCAGGAGTGCCGCAATCTGAGGGCAGGAGGGGATGGATGTCTTAGCAGATGCTGGGAGAGTGGGCAAAGGCACCTTTCTCCAAATTTGCTGCTCTATGCAAGCCTTCAATGGATTGGATGCTGCCCGCCCACACTGGGGAAGGCCATCTGCTTTACTGGGTTCACTAATTCAAATGCTAATCTCTTCCGAAAAATATCCTCACAGATACACCCAGAAATGTTTACCAGCTATCTGGGCATCCCTTAACCCAGGTAGTTAGTTAAAATTAACTGTCACATTTGGGTTAATTTGGTTTTCTGTTACATAAAACATTTACATGGGCCCAAAGGTAAAACTATATAACTAATTGATCCAGAAAAGTGTAGCTTCCATTTCTTTCCTCTTCACCTTGTTCCCTCCTGATCATTATAGATAACCATTTATATTTATTTTTGGCTTGTTCTTCCGCTAAAAGTGCAACTGTTTAATCCCTTCTTTTATGTACTTTTATACTCCTTCTTTCTTAAAAAAAGATGTACCTTTATATTCCTTTTTTTCTTAAAAAAAAGCACATGCTTTCATATTCATTCTTTCTTAAAAATAGACAGTATGTTATACATACTGTTCTCAAGAGGACAGTGTTTAGAAGCTATGGAACAAAGTTCTACAAATCTGAAGTTACTACTCTTACAGAAGTAATTTGTTATCTGTATCATTAAAATTCAGATCTATTTAGTATAAAATCACTATGTTAACATAGATCTAGTAGAAAAAGTTGCATCAAAATGAATTTTGTTTGGCTACACCTTTGTAATATATGAACCAAAACACTTTGCTCATCTCATGATTATATATTCAGCATTTACTCTATGCCAGGCACTGTTTTAAGCACTTTCCAAATATTAGCTTATTTAATCCTCATAACAACCCCATGAGGTAAATATTATTATTAACCTCAATTTAGAAATAGGAAAACTAAGCAAGAGAGATTTAGACAGTTGCTAGAAATTTCCATCTAGTAAGCCACAGAGTTAGGATTTGAACCCAACATCCTGGCGTCAGAGTTCAGACACTTAACTGGATCACCAGGCTGCCATCCCCCAAGGTCAAACATTTACCTTGTATCCTTTTGTTTGCTATAATAAACTGCATGAATTGCAGTGAACAGTGGGCATCCTTGAAGACAAATTTTAGTTCTCATCAATTAGTACTTCTCTACAATGATGACTTATCTAAGTGGGATTTCTGAGTTGAAAGACAAACATATTTTAAAGTAAGTATTTTGGAATTTTTTAACTTTAGCTCAAAGAAGTGAGAAGAAATCTTTCTGAGTGTGTGGACAATCTCTCTGTGTACATTTTTTTTCTTCGATTCAACTCCATGAGGTATAATTTGCATATGATAGATGCATTCAATTTAATTTGTATGACTTGATGTCTTCACAAATATATACAGCCACGTAATCCCCGCTGCAATCAAGAAATAGAACATTTCCAACACCCCCAAAAGTTCCCTTGTGTCCATTTGCTCTTGCCATAAGTTTTGAGGATGGATTCCTTTTACTTGGGGTCTGTTTAGAGGGATAAACAGACTTTTTTAGATATAGGCCATCTCATTCCCAAATGAACCATCTCCAGGCAGAAATAACTTTTCATACTCGTCTGTTTTCCTTTCTGCTAGAATCCACGTCAGAAAGCATTGACTTGAAGCTATCAATATTAACTGCTGCTTCCACTATGTGAGCTGAGAGCTGACATCCACTGTGCTGTTCATAACAAGACAGCGACTCTCACATCTCCTGGGTTACTCCCACCAGCCAGCCCTGCTTTTGTTAGACGTGTATATTTAACTTTTATTTAGAGAGAGGAAAACACCCAAATAGCTATCACAGCCTGTTTCCCCAAGGGAGTGTTATACATCTGTCCAAAAGATGGGAAAGTTCAGTTTTTGGATGATTAGGAAATTTCACTTTGAATCAAGAATACGCAAGTGAGTTCTACAGACATGACCAACTATATTAGCATGCAATCATGGAGTATTATAATTTTAACTTTGGCATCTATTTATAAGAAAAGCAAAGACCAAAAAGCTTAAATGGGTTGCACAAGGTCACATCATTTAAGATACAACTGAGATTAAAGTCCTCAGTCAAGGGATCTAGTACATCTCCCCAACTCTCAGCCTGCTGTCTTAATTTCATGTTCTTTTCATGGTATCATGCTGTCATTTCATATATTTTTTAAAATTTTTAAACATGTTTTATTTTATTTTTTGAGAGACAGAGTGCAAGCAGGGGAGGGGCAGAGAGAGAGGGAGACACAGAATCCAAAGCAGGCTCCAGGCTCTGAGCTGTCAACACAGAATCCGATGTGGGGCTTGAACCTACAAACATGAAATCATGACCTGAACTGAAGTCGGATGTTCAACCAACTGAGCCACTCAGGTGCCCCAAACATATTACTCTTCCTTAGGCATGAGTTTTCCCAGACAAAATTTATAGATACTGTATTCATCATGCTAAGAGAAAATTCTCATGGCCTACACTTTTGGTATCATGTAGATATTAGTTGCAAGTCACAATTATTATACTCGGGCTCATATTTACTTGGTATAACATATGCCTTCTCAAACAGCATGTTGTGCCAGAGTGGGGGGAAAACACATGCACAACATATCTGTAAAATCTAACTCTTGCAGTCAATTACTATAATACAGAGCCACACCGTCACCAGTTGGAAAGGGAGCTGCTGTATGCTTTATAGAATGTTTCCTGTGATAGTGTGGGAAGTCCCACAGGATAGTTGGAAATATATGACCTTCAAAACCAGTGGTTTTTTAATGTAAAAGTAAAGTATTTTTCCCATTTGGAAAAACTAAATAATAACAATAATAAAACAATAAATGAATAAAATAAAATTATCCCCAATATTTAAAAATTGCTTTCTACTGTTAATATTTTGGTGTATACATTCCTCAACTTATAAAAATATTCCAAATTTTTATAGGTTCAGTTTTAATAACACAATCAATACATGAGTAACGTGTCCTTCTTATTAGACATAAGAGAGTATGTTGATTAAAAAGACAAACCCTAGATTACTTGGTTAGCATCTGGATTCTGCTCATTGTTAGTCAGGTGACCTTGAGTAAGTTAATTTGCCCATGCCTCAGTTTTCTCATCTATAAAATAGTTTAATTATAGTGGTTACTTCCTAGGGTTGCTGTCAGAATTAAATGAATATGTGTGAAGTATTTAGAAAAGAATCTAACAGATTATTATTATAGTATCATCACTACAAAGCGACTTAATCAGCATGAATGTCCCCTTGGCCTATTGTCTCTCTCCCCCATTCCAATTCCCTCTACAGAAATCACCCAATTATACACATGACAACCCAAACATTCCAAAGTTGTGATCTCCAAGGATAAATTTATGATAGTGTGCTGGTTTATGCTAGATTTAAAAGGATTAAGGACATACTTCAGGCGTCCCGAATAAAGCTTTCTGAATGGAGTGAAATTTGGGGAGGGGCAGAAATTGTCAGAAATAAGCTAAATGGTTTCCTTTATTGTAGAAAAAGTGCCTAACTTGCTACAAGGATAAAACAGCCCGGCTTCTTTTACAGGTGTGGAAAGGGGGAACAAATGATCTAGGTCCTGCTCTGGCCAGTCTTGACTGTAGCTGCCAACGTCGGATACTACAGTTTTTACCGTGGCCTTTAAAAGTCTACACCGTTACCTGCATAAGTAGGGAGAGACAGAAGTAGTTATGTCTGAGTTCCATCTGTCTTTCATTTCAGAGATTTTTCTCCTCTGAAACCCAACTACAACTATCTCCTGTCTTTGCTCCCCACTTCATGTTGGTGTTTTTGTCATTTTTTCTAACTGTAGACTATTTTTCTCCTCTTAGCTGGAGACATCACTACTGACAGCTCTCAGATTTTCATCTTGTTTCTCACCACCATTGGAGAAGGAATGCCTCTTTTGACTTAGCTCAAATTCTGGGCAGAATGGGTCTAGACTAGGTCAAGTGCTGACCTCCTGAGATAATCAACTACAGTGAGGGAGACTGGGAACCTGTAAAAACATGACAGCCCCTGCCAGAAGCACATGCTGGGAGTGGTGGGAGAGCGTTTTCCATTAGGAGGAGGCAGGAGTGGGTGGGGCATGCTGCTCTTGTAATGATGGTGGGAGCTAAGCAGTCCATAGCACCACCATGACCCTTTCTTAATTTCCTTCTGCTCTCTGCCTGTGCGTCACCTCACTTTCATTACTCAGCAGCATGCTGTGGGTGTGACTTTTGCTCTTGTATGCCATTGGTGCCATCTGCTCCTGCCTTGTCTCCTTTGATGTCATTACATACAGATGGCAAGGGCACAATGGGAAGTGGCACTTAGTTCAATATGGTAGCTCTGGATGCATCAAGCCTGACCTTGTATCAATGCTGCTGATAAGTAATCCTGCTCATGTGTAAGTCTAATAATGGAATCACTACTCGATTTTGGCTTAGCTTCTGAAATCCCATTATAAATTATTGGAACCATATTCATCCATTCTAAAATATGTACCTTCTACAGCTAATATATATGATTGTTTTAAAGGTAATCTAGTAGATTTCTATCAAAAATGATGACAATTTGCTACTAACAACCTACCAAAGTTCAGAAGTATTGTTGATGTTAGAAACAATGGAAAATGTCTTTCGAATGTGCTTGTTAATTTGACCATGTAGGTGTCAGAGCTAATCAGTCAACAGCTACAGCTAATGCAGGAAAGAAAAAAAATTAATATTCATTAGACTCTTGTTTACACTTCTGTTGTCAAGGTTAATCAGTTTGCTTTAAGCACAATGTTTCACTCTTATTAAAGTCATTAGTATCCTTCAGTACACGGAGAACACTTGGGTTTCACAAGTGTGTTTGATTTATACATCACATACACTGCACAGGGACCCAGGCTTAGGGCATATTTTGCTGGGATTTAGACATAAACCTTTATTTAGACCAACCAATTATTATTCTTCACAACTGAATAGTCGTTAAAATTTTCAGGTATTCAGTAATATTCCCAATTGTAGAAACTCACAAAAACTCAGCCTCTCATCTTTGATACAAACATTACATAGGCTCATATCAAAACACTACCGGTACTGATGGTGGAAGAGGATTCTAGGTGTTTTTGTTTACCTTTACAACAAAACAATCATTGTAAATAACTCAACTGTGACTAGAAATTTTTACTGAGGAACAATATATTCCATGGATACAATCTCATCAGAGGATCAGTTTTTCCTATAAATAAAAAAGTAATTGTTCATGCTCTTCCAAGGGTGGGACTATCAATCTGATAGAAATCCCAGATTAACATTATTCTAGTTTACTCGTCAACAAACTGCAAGTCTGGGTTTCCCAGGGGAAGCAGGCTTTTCTGGGTTAGCTCTCTCACCACTGGTCACCCTTTGTTATCCCATGGAGAAATCTGATAGAAATAATAGAATCTGGTTTTCAATTTTTACTTATGTTTCCTTGGAGTTCGGTTCCAGACACAGGAACTACCATGGGTTACTCAGCAGACTGGATATGGACTCTAATGGCTTATGATTTTCTGAAACTAACTCACTACTCACTAAGTTGAGAATTAGAACCCACAGAAATAGTCTGTTCATTTGGGCTTAATATGGAGCTGTGTTGTTTTTTTCTTTTTCAAATTTTATATTCTGATAACTAGGATGCTCTAGGTATATGCCTCTTGGCTAAAACATATATGACAAACAATATTCCTTCTGTATATAAATTAGATATGCTTATGATATTGAATGTAGAGGAACCTCTGAGGACAAACGATTCTTGAATAATTGCTGTAAAAGGACTTAATATTAACTATTCTCAAACTACTAATTTTTTAGCAAATCTTCACTTAAAATTAATTAACACATAGCCAATACATTCATAGAGTAGGAGAGTTCATTCATACTTTAGTGCGGTGGGGACCATTTGTGGTCAATCATTTCTGGTAGTTTTTCTCCTGAAATCTCTTAAAAATAATTGAATATTCACTGGAGCACTCTTGACATTTTCTGTAGATACGATAGGTGACACATATAACTTCCAGCACAAAATAATTTCCACAATACTATAGAAGTATAGACTATAGTACTTTGGGAATTGCATTAATTATTTATGAGTGAGAAAAGACTAAATCTGTAGCCAGATTGGAAATGGCCATCTATCTGGTTTGGAGCCTTTGTTTGGCTTCTCAACTTATTTACTATCTACAAATGCACTGTCCAATATAGTAACCACTAGCCACAGTTAGATGTTAAAGGTTGAAATTAATTAAAACTAAATAAAATAAAAAATTCAGTTCCTTAGCCACATTTCAGTATTTAATATCCACCTGTGGCTAGTAGTCACCATATCAAACAATGCCAGAATAAAATATTCTCATCATCTCAACGTTTTTATTGGACAGTGCCGATCTAAAACTTATGCGTCCTTAATATCACAAAAATGATCACTGCCCAGGAGATTTTTACCTCAAGGCTGCCTAACAAAGGTATATTTTGACCTTGTGTCTTCAAAGATCATCCTCAAACAATAACAGGAACAAGAAACAAAAGACAAATTCCATTACTAATGAAACTAGGAGATGTTTAAGTCAAATGGAATATGAAGATAGAAAAATACAGAGAAATCATAGATGACATAGCAGGTGAGAGGAAGGTCAAGTGACTGTGTGTTCACATGTGAACAGTGCTAACCATAAGCAAGCAGATGAGCTTTGCAGAACCTGAGAGAGGCTTAGAAATCAGAGGTAGTTTCTAAAAAGTTTCACTTTTATCCTATAGGGCCAGAGTACTTCCCTTATTCTATTGAAGTGGGAAGCTGGATGTTTATTTTCCAGATTAACCAAACCAGAGATTCTGGACTGGGGACCCCAAGCATAGAGGGCAGACAGTGGAAGAAGGTGGCATACTGAAAACAGTGTCACCAAGAGAATAGGAACATCCTGAACGATGAGCAGCAGGTTATTTATCCTCCCCTGTCATTACCTCATCTCTAAAACAGGAGACTAGAAACTCCTTCCTTGGAGAAAAGAAACAAGTCCAGAGGAAAGACATGCTGATATGGACATGGGGGGGTCTACAAATAAAAAGTCAGTGGGTGTCTCCATTTCTCTGCATTACAGCCACTAGCACACAACCTCATCCTTGCACAGACAGATGCAAGGTGATTTCTTAGTGCCTCATTCTTAAACCCAGAAGAATAGCCAGTGATAATTGGGGATTTGAGGACGAACTTCAACATAAAAGAAAGAGAATGAAATAAGCAACAAGGGGAAAACATAGGCAGGGAAAAAAAAGGAAAATACAAAACACAGAATCTCAAAGAAAACAGGAGAGAGATAAGAGAAATATTGCACAAATAAAACAAGAACAGCATACCATTAAAAGAAATGGAGAGGGAGATTTAAAATATGAGAGTAAATATGATAAACTCAGTGGAAGCACTGGGAAGATAGAGATGAGGAAATCTCCCCCAAAACTGAGCAAAAATAAAGAGATGACATCAGGAAGAAAAAAAAATAGAGGGACAATATGTGATGAATAGGAATTCTGGGGGGTGGGGGGGGGAGAAGAATAGAGAAAATGGTGAGAGAGAAATACAAGAATATTTTCCCCCAAACCGGAGGAAATGAGTCCAGAATGATGCATGAGGAGAACCTATGTGATTGTGAAATGTCAAAACATTAGGGACAGAAAAAGATCTTGGAGATACGTCACATTGCAAGGAACAGAAATTAGAAGGACATTGATCTTGTCAACGGAGACTCTGGTTGCTACACAGAATCAAGAGAAAAAGGCTGTATACATTATTTTAAAATATTGATATAAATTCCAGAGGAGACAACGACAACAAGCTGAAAATGATTTACTCTGGGCACAGGAGTGAGGAACTGGGGAGAGGGGCATTAAGAAGAGACTGCCATATTTTTGTTGGAAGCCTTTCAGCACTCCTTGATATCTAAGTTATTTGTCTGGCCTATATGAAACAAAACCTATTCCAAGAAAATGATCTTGAGTTATTTAACATCCAATTCTTATCAAATTCCCAGTTTAGAAAATAAGCAAGCAAACAAACAGATAACTGAAACTTTAGGACTCAAATCTCAGAAATACCACAGTATAAAATGTATGGCTATAGGTTATGCTACAAAATGAATGAAGGAAAGTAATGAGTAAGTATTTGGGTCTTTTTATTGTGTGGTGATTAGAAGATATCATAAAATATGTAGTTTTCATTGATATAATACAACTGTGCCTTTTAAAAAGCAACCATAAGAAAAAAGGCAACCATAACCACATTTTTAATCTTACCCTCAGAATTCACAATGAAGACTCCTGAAATTATTCAGCAAGCAGAGAAAATAATCTAAATGGCTGACAAAGAATACATTTTTCATGTTCAGTTTCAAAAATGCATTAATACTAGTCAAGCCTAACATCTTGACCATGACATTTTAGTATGTCAATGATTATGTAAAAATTCTAAAAGCACTCTTTTTCAGGATGATTTTTCTGGAAACTGACATTTATTAAGAAGAATAACAAAAATCCAAATATGTTATCACAGAAATCTTGAAACACCTGTATTTCCTACCAGGTCTTTCATTGGAGAATTGGTAATGTCTCAAGACTTGAATATTATAGAAGATGTCAAGTTATTAATGAGGGCAAATTTAAAAAGAAAGACTGAGAGTGTGATTTTAAGGTATTTTTCCTCCTCCAAATCAAAGTAAAATGGAAATCTTTCAATTACCTGTGTAAGACTGGAAGCCTGGTGGCTTCCTTCTGTCTAGCATATAAAATGTGAATTTCTTAATATTTTATTCAACAGCCTACGTCGATTTTCTCTTTTCTCCTTACTCTTCTTAATACTTCATTAGCTCAAGCCGGATGAATCTATTTGCTTTTTTCAAGTCTGCGTTTGTTTCAGTTCTGCCTTTATGTTTTCATCTATATTTCTGTTTGCCTTGAATGTCTTAATTTCCCCCTTTACCAAACCTTATTTTTCTCAAGGCCCTTCAGGATTGATTCTAACTTTATGTGTTTGTTGCTACGCCAAGCCCTTCTGAGAACTAGTAGTAACTTTACTAATATTTTAGTTTTCATCATGAACTTACAGCAAATTACTGACCAACTTGTTTCCCTTGATAGTAGCCATGCCTTCGCTACCTACTGGGATTTCAACTCTATAGTAGCCTATATAAAATTAATAAAACCTTCCTTTATCTCTTTATGTATATTATGCTTTCTTTAAATTATAGATCCATTGATCACATGAATTTGCTTCATACGCTCAGTGTATCTATTTCCTATAGTGATTGTGTTCCTCAAGAGCCTAGATATTTTGGCCTGTGAGGGTTTGTTCCCCGGAGGGTTTTGGCAACATCTACTAGCATCATGTGGGTGTGTAGGCCAGGTCATGGTTGGTGCCCCTACTGGTGAGAGTAGGCAGAGGGGAGAAATGGGTCCCAGGGCACAGCACTCCAGGCATCAGAGAATGACAGTTGACCATGGATGGGCCTAGGATTATAATCCACTGACTCTGGTGGTTTAGAGGAGGAGAAGAAGTGGATACCCTAGCTCTGAATCTGTCCATACTCCAGCAAGTTTTGATGCCTCGATATGCCCAAACCAGACACTTGGGCTTCTTTTGTGGATGTTGATCTCCAAATGCCTACCAGGCTTGTGGTGACTCTTCTTGTGCAGTATGGGGGGGGGAAGCAAGACCAGAAGGTAAAATAGCTCGCCCATGGCTGCATGGCTGGCCACCCTCTACCCTGCTCCCTATCCTTTGTTCTTTAGGTTCCAAGCTTTCCTCTAGCTATTCAGCTTCTCCAGGGTTTTCTGGGGCGGAGGGGTGAAGCTTAGTTACCCTCCTTTCAGCAAATGTGGTATCTGTTCAGGGATTCTTCATCTTTTTTGTTCCGCTGGCCCTTTTGGAACTCTACACATGCCTATGGACCTCTCTCAGAATAATACTTCTAAATGAATACAACGAAAGGTATAGCATTACAAAGGAAATAATTATATTAAAATATAGTTAACAAAGCCAATTTACGATAGTTATATGTATGCTTATTTATTCATGAATAAATAACAAGATCTAGTATCTCATTTAATAACTATGCTTTCTGATGATGCTGAGCTTCATAATTCCCAGATAGCTGAGACAACTATAATATGAAATACATGATTTTCATTGATACAAGTCATAGATATGGTGAATATGGCAATTTAAAAATTTTTTAAATTAGTTCTAAAAATTAGCAATACATAGATGTGTTACAATTCTAAACTCTTGTGTAGTGAAATACAGTTCTTCTTTCCTCCTCTGTTCCCTGGTCCTTTAGTTACCCTTTCTAGAAGCAGCTGCAGTTACTTGTTTGTATGTCTCCTTCCAGGGAAATTCAGTACATATAAAAGAGAGGGGGGGAAAGTTATGTATTTTACTTAATTCACTTAATACATTTTAAAGACTGTTTTATTTCAACTAAGACTTTTTAAAAACGTGTAGCATTCTACTGTGTGAATGTATCATAATTTATTTAACTCATCCTTTTTTGATAGGCATTTATGGTGTTTTCAACCTTTAGTTTTTATAAATTAGGCATATGCAATTGTAGAAACATGTGGATTATGTATGTTTCACAGACCACTAAAAATGAAATTGCTCAGTCAAAAGGAATATACATTTTTAATTGAGGAGAATTTGGCTGAACTGTCCTCCAAAGAAGGTACATCAATTTCTACTCCCACCAAGAATATTTAAGAACTGTATTTGAGAAATGGACACGTTGTCCCTGGAACTTGGCACTATTTAAGATACTGGGAATAAATTCACAGTATAGTTGATGCTTGAATAATGTGGGGATAACAGGTTTTGGCCCCCCACACACAGACAAAAATAGGTGTATAACTTTTGACTCTTCAACAACTTAACTATTAGAAGGTTACTGTTGACCTGAAGCATTATTAATAATATAAACAGTTGATTAGCATATTTTGTATGTTATATGTATTATATACATAAAAATAAAGTTAGATCAAAGAAACTATTAAGAAAATCATGAGTAAATATGTGTTGATTAACACATATTTTGTATGTTATATGTATTATATACTCAAAAATTAAGTTAGATCAAAGAAAATATTATTAAGAAAATCATGAGGAAGAGGAAATACATTTAAAATACTGTATATTTGTTGAAAAGAATCTACATATAAGTGGATCCATGCTGGTCAGACTCCATGTTGTTCAACTGTACTATTACCAATTCATTCCTCACGTTTTACTTGTCTCTAATGTCTCATGCTCAAGCTTAATAGAATATCGTCATTTTCCTACCTCACTGGCAATTAATTTCACTCCTGTGGCAATGCCTGATTTTGGTTTTTATCTTTGGGAGTGACATAGGATCTTCTATTAGCCTAGGTACTTCTGGCAACCTAGGTAGAGTGTTAGAAATCATTCTAATAAATAATGTTCTGCAGATACTTCATTAGATGTATTGCCTGTCAGGGAGTGGTGGATTTGATGACAAACCTCTTCACCTATGTCACACTGGAAGTTTAACACCAACTTCAAAGCATGCAATAGTTGTCTTCTTTTTAGATGTTTAATTCCTAAAATGTATTAAAGATAAATAATGCCAGTAATAGTCTAACAATGATGCGGTATCATTCCGTTTCCATAGTTAACCTGTGTTTTTATTAACTTAAGACTTCACTTATGTAGCTTCAAACTCTGGGTAATTCTAGTAGGTTAGTAGAACACATTTTTCCTTCCACTGGGGAGGCAAACCAGGTTTTAAATGTCATTCATGAAGATAACTCCCAAATGCTACAATGTTCTATTACATTAAATTCAGAGCAATAAAATATATCTAAGTGTGTTCTCAGAGACACTCATAGCTCTTCTTATTTGACATCATCTTTACCAGTGAAGAGAACATAATTCAAATACTACTAACACTCTTTATAAAATCATTATTTCCTGGATCTCCTCCTGGTTTTAGTTTTGACAAGTTCTTTTGGTAACTCTATGATTTGTAGACATGCTAATTTTAGCCTTCTTTAGACGTTTAGGCTAAAGGATTTCTAATCATTGCAGTCAGTGAGCCCCAAACTAGGTAGGCTCCCCATGAGAGAAGAAGGAGGATTATTAAACAAAAGTGGTGAGAGTTCATTAAAATAATAATGAATAAGTGGGTTCACATTCACCGACTGTTCTGAAATCTGATATAAAGAATTGATCCTTGGTTAATCTCAGGCCAGTTAGGCACTCATGGAGACATATTGAAATTCTTTAAGATTAGATAAGGAAGAGTGGTCATATGTGTTGGTACAGGAAACAAAGAAAATCTAGACCTTAAAGATTAATTTTAATACCTTTGAAAACAGTGGGAATTGATATGAGAACATGTAAAAGAGAATTGAGTATTGGGGAAACATCAAAAGTTTGGTTAGAAACAATCCTCCTATCCTCTCCTGTGAAAGGAGATAAGACTGAGTGATCAAGGAGAAATTGTAACTGCAATAAATGTTGATTTAATTCATTCGTTCATTTATTCATTCAGCCTGGTCCCTGGCTCTCAACATAGCTCTCAATTCTATCCTCTATATGACAACCAACCATGCACTCTGGGCAGATCATCAGTTAGAGAGTCCAAAATAAGTGGTTGGACCGAGTGTCATGGTAAATAGTGTCATCAGTTGTGTACAGACTAATATTAAACCTTATTCAGGTAATTGATTAAAGAGAGAGTTAATTAAATGTATAGACAGACGCATCCTCCAACCTGGGATTTGCAAGGCATCTGTACCTTAGGCCATTGCTTTTGGGGTCTCCACTGTGCAATGAGCACGGGAAAATAACACTACGAACTTTAAATGGAAGGAAGAATTTCTTAATACTCATTCACATTCAACCGATACTTGCTGAGTACCTAATATGTGCCAGGAACTATACTAAGATGCATTGGAACAAAAAGTCTCTGTTCTTGTGCAACTTATAGTTTATTGGTACAGTTAATGATAATCATAATGATCTGAAACACTTGAACAGTAAAGTGAGATTTAGGAATCCTTATATCTGAATGTCTTCAAGTATATGAGAGATTCTAATTTGCATGGGGAGATGAATGGATAATGGAAATGTGATATATATATATATCCATTTTATATATGTATATTAAATATATATAAATATCCACTGTATATGTCCATTACATATAAAACATATATGAATATTATATATATATATACATATGCAAAATGTATTATTGTCACCACAATAAAGAAGCGGTAATTATGTGACATGATGGCGATGTTAACTAATCTTATTATGGCAATCATTCTGCAATACATACACATATCAAATCATCACCTTAAACTTTTACATCGAATGTCAATTATATCTCAGTAAAGCTGGGGATAAAAGCATTATGCATCATCACATAGGTATGTATGAAGGCAACCGTCTAAAGGACATGCTTCTCCAACAACTCTTTTCAATATTCTAGTTCTTAAAGTTAGAGGGAAATTAGGGAAACAATAAATCTTACCATGAGTCAACATGAGGGTCATAAGACTGGTAAAAAGCTCCTGGAACTTCTGCCTGTGTTCACGTGTGTGCACAGAATGAGATAGTTAATGTTCTTTCACCCTCTGCTTTAGTCAGAGTTTGGAGTGACAGCACTTGGCTGTGAGGGTCTCATAGGAAAAACAATGAAAAAACAAGTTATGACAACATGTGACTAGTCAGCATAACAAAGAATCTGAAAAAACACGTTTCATAACATGAAACCCAATTCAGGAAACTGGTGGGCATTTCATTTTTGTTCTGGGGATACAAGTTTGAGTCCCAGTTCTGCCCTTTGTCCTCTGTGCAACCTTAGGTTATTATTTTACTTTTTCTACGTCTGTTCCTCCTACGTGAGAGGAGAATAATAACATTGCCCACTCCGTCAGGATGATGGGAGCTTCTGGTGACTGAAAAGCCAGCTAATCTTGGCTCAGTCCGTAAAGACATCACTTATTTACTTATTGAGATGTCTAGAGGTGGGTGGTTCTAGGGTTAGTTTAATGGCTCTGTGGGGTGAGGGTTCCAGGTTCTCTGTGGTTTTCTTGACCTTCCCTCTATTGTTGAAAAATGGCAGCAGTGGTTCCAGACACGTTACCCTCACAATTTCAAGTTCAAAATCTGGCAGCAGTGAGAGCGAGCAGGGAAATGGGAGAAAGCAAAACCGTCCAAACATGCCCCTCCCTTTAAAAGGGAGGAAAAGTTTTTCCCAGAAACCCCCTAGCAGATTTTCTTCCATGTTTCCTTGGCCAAAACTGAATTCTACAGCAACTCTTGGCTGCAAGAGAGATGAAGACAGAAAGCATTTGCTTTGCCATCATCTATGGCAGGAGAGCACGCAAGAGAGATGGTGCTCACAGAGTTGGCCATGACCACCTCAGAGCATAAATGTAAACATACCAGGAGATGAAACACATAAAATAATTTTCACAGGCACATATTGTAAATATTCAAAAATGGTAACAACTATTTGTTACTATTATTTGCCTTGAAGAGAAAACATTTTTGTTTTAAATAGCTCCACCCTCAGCAAGGAGCCCAACTTGGGGCTTGATCTCATGACCCTGAGATCATGACCCGAGCTGAGATCAAGGGTCAGTGGCTTAACTCACTGAGCCACCGACATGCCCCCAAATCATAGTAACTTTCTATTAGATCTGCTTCAAAATGGTACTGGCTCTGTGCGTAGTGAATCCACCATTAATAAAAGCAGAATTTGTACGATCCCCGTTTTTTAGGTAGGAACTTACATCAGATAAATCTAGGATTACTCTTCATTGAAGCTTCTGTGATTCTATAGTACAACAATTAGAAGCTCAAGATACAAGGTCCTTCTCTTGGTTTAAAATGGATTTAATTTCTGATTGAGCTAAATTGCAATGTTCTGGCTATATTCAGAATTTCTAAAATGAGGATAGTAAAAGTCTAACCATTCCAACTCTGATTGTAATGAGATGCAATCCATTATTATCAAAGAAGAAACTAGTTGCTTAGATACTGAAGGGTTCAAAATAATAGCACTTTTTTCTTGTTCAGAGGTACAAAATTCATCTTATTTTTAGATCTTAAAATTCTAAATATTGATATCTCTTCAAGTGAAAAATGAACGTTGGGTCAGCAGCTCTCTCACAACTTCCTTATTAAATTATGTATTCTTAAAATGACCGTACGTTTCTCATTTTATGAACTTCTCTATTGAGTGTGCATACTCTCTCTCCCTTCGTTAGGATTTGGTAAGAGTGTTCTGAATGTGTTAGAATGGTGTAAATGATATTTTCCATGTAGGATTTGTTTCCTCTCCCCAAGCCTGGCAGGGGAGGGAGGTGTTAGATCTCAAGAGACTCTTTTACCAAGTCCAAATTTTAAATAAATGAAACTTGTACTGACTCCAACACACCATCTTGAGATAACCTCAGGCCCTGAAGCACACTGACAAGCAGAATGATCACAGCCAAGTCGCGAAACTGTCTTTTGAAAAGAATAGCTGGATGAAAAACATTAACAGTGACTGCACCAAGGGAAAGGCTGACGTCTTCAAATTGAAAGGGATTCTAAAGGTAAGGTAAACAGTGAAACCGTGTACCCCAAATTTGTATTTTCAGGATGCTTTAAGCTATCCAAGGAACTCAAAGCTGATATGCAAAGCTTCTTATTGAGAGGCTCACACATGCCATCAACATTTTTCCCCCTCACATGTGTTCTTCAATTTCTCTCCATTTGGCTTCCATTCCACCATTCACTAAAACTGTTCTGTTCAGGTCACCAATGACCTGAGGGTTGCACAACCTGATGGCTGATTTTCTAATCTCACCTTATTTGTCTTTTCAGTATCATTCAACAAGATTGACAGTTCCTTCCTAGATGGCTTTGGTGATATCACATCCTTGTGTTCATACTTCCTTTCGAGCTGCTCCTTCTCAGTACTTTATTTTGCCAGCTCTTTCTGCTATATTCCAGCTTCTATTCTTGGAGTATCACTGATCTCGGATTGGATTCCTCCCTTTCTTCTCTATCCACACTCTCTAAGGCTTGAATTTTTAGCCAATGCTAATCTCTGTGTCCAGCCTAGAACTTCTCTAGGATTGATCTTGGATTGGATTCCTCCTTGGATTGGATTCTCTAGGATTGATCTTAGATTGGATTCCTCCTTTTCTTCCACACTCTCTAAGGCTTGAATTTTTAGCCAATGCTAATCTATGTGTCCAGCCTAGAACTTCTCTGAATCCTATTCCAGATTTCAAACTGCATGTGCCCAGAATGAGTCATGGCTCTTCCTTCTCCCATTCAATGCCACATGACCTCATTCTTTCCACAGTAAATGGTACTATCATCCACCAGTTAATAATACCTGCAACCCAAGAGTCATCCATGAGTTCTCCTTTTACAGAACCTTCACACCCAGTTAATCAGCAATTCCTGTCAATGTATCCTCCCAAACTTACGTCAGGTGCATCCACTTTTTCCACCTCCACCACTGACCTGGTTTAAGCCACCATCATCTCTCACCTTGTAATGCTGCAGTAGCTTACAGGTAGTTCTCCCATCTTCCTTTATTAGCTCCCCTATAATTCATTCTTGGCAGAGTAGGTCAAACTGGAATCATACAACATCACTCCCCTACTCAAATAGCTTCAAGAGTTCCTACTGCAAGTTAAATAAAATCCAGACTCCTTACTACAGTCTTCGGGTACTTCATGTTCCAAACCCTGGCAAAGTTTTCAATGTCATAACAGTTCTTGCTCTTTCTTATAAGCCTCAGTCATATTGGCCTCACACACCAAGTGTTTTCCTGCCTCAGGCTCTTTGCACTTGTCACTTCTCTTAGAATATTCTATGTATGGCTCTTTGTATAGCTTGCTCCTCCTTATCTGTCAAGTCTCAGCTTAAATGCCACCTAATCGGGGATGTCATTCTCAATATTTTACCTAAGGTTTGTTTGTTTGTTTGTTTATTGTCTATTTGTTTGTTTAGACTGGTAGGAAGATAGTTCTTTTCTCCTTGGGATTTGAGGCACTTTTAGAATCAAACCTGGAAAGGATACAAAAAGCCGAAACAAAACTAGTACTTGGAAGACAAAATAGATTATGATGAGAAGGACCCCATTTGACCACTTCTCCTGGACATTTTAACTTTTGACAAGACTTATACATTCTAAAGCTAGAGGGGTCTTTCAGGTGGCTGAAATGAATGTGATGGCTTATGTTTAGGACAGCAGGGAGTAGTGAACTAGTCAGCACATGTCCATGTAAAGGTATTCGAGACAGAAATTTTAAAATGCTGTCCATGAGCAGGTAAGCCTGTGGCAGAGGGTCAAATTTGGCCCTTTTTCTTTTATTTAATAAGTCAGAGAATTCCTAGGTATATAAATATCATTTTTTATGCTTCCATATGTGGAGACTAAAAAATACTAAATAATCACAGTCAGTAGTCTAGAGCTATTTACTCTTTATTAGCTCTTTAGATATTTTCCTTTTTATATGAATGTTTTTTGGAGCATTTTAATGGAGCAATTTGGAGCAAAATTCCAAATTAACTTGGAGCCATTTAATTAAATTTTAATATTACATAGGCATATTTACCTAACCTGGTTTCCAGAAAAATCTTTGTGTGCTGGCCAAATCTCTTAGAGGTGACCCTAAAGGGGATTGTGGAAAGATTTGAAGCATGCGAATGACTGTCATTGTATTTTAGAACATCATCTTTGGAAAAAATCAGTCCACAGCAGTGTGAAATAAGAATGAAAATGAGAGGCAGGTGGCAGAGTGATTAGTAACTACTGTAATTTAGAGAACTGGTGAAGACAAAGACAGTGAGCTTGCGGAGATGGAAGAAGACATAATCAATCTAGAAAATCCAGGTTAAGAAAAGCTACAAAACACGTATACGAAAGTTTTAAATTTCATAACAGTTGTGGAAAAATGGGAAATAAAAAATGCTATTCAATAATAATTACTGGGGGCGTCTGGGTGGCTCAGTCGGTTGAGCGGCCGACTTCAGCTCAGGTCATGATCTCGCGGTCCGTGAGTTCGAGCCCCACGTCAGGCTCTGTGCTGACAGCTCAGAGCCTGGAGCCTGTTTCAGATTCTGTGTCTCCCTCTCTCTGACCCTCCCCCGTTCATGCTTTGTCTCTCTCTGTCTCAAAAATAAATAAACGTTAAAAAATAATAATAATAATTACTGTATACCAGTCAGTACCAAACTATGTCTTGAACTCCAAGAGGAACACATATGGAATACTGACCTTCAAAGGACACTATGTATGCATTTGGCCTTATGTCAGCCTTTGATGAAGGGCAAGGGAAAAATAGTAGTTCACAATTTATTGAATCAGGTCTATAAGGAGCTAAAACAACATGTTATTTTCTTATGATTTAACTATTATGGAAAGAAAACTTTTGAAATCTAGGAGATAATTTAACTGCATGTCTCTTAAAGCCATGGTTTTCAAATCACAGTTGATGAGCTGTTAAGAGTTGTGAAATCAATATTGTAGGTTATGATCAGCTCTTAAAAAAAACAAAACAATAGCTTTGAATAGAAAATAGACTGTAGGAACAAGACAAGGATGTCCACTCTCACAACTCTTATTCATCATAGTACTGGGGGAGCCAGCCCACAGCAATCAGACAACATAAAGAAATAAAAGGCATACAAATTGGTAAGGAAGAGGTAAAACTCTATTTGTAGATGACATGATACTATATATGGAAAACCCTAAAGACTCCACCAAAAAACTACTAAAACTGATAAATGAATTCACTAAAGTTGTAGGACACAGAAATCAATGTATAGAAATTGGTTGCATTTCCATGCACCAAAAATGAAGCAGCAGAAAGAAAAATTAGGAAAACAATCCCATTTACAATTGTACCCCAAATAATAATAATAAACCTACCCAAAGAGGTGAAAGACCTGTACTCTAAAACTATAAAACACTGATGTAAGAAATTCAAGACAACACAAAGCAATGGACAGACATTACATGCTCATGGATTAGAAGAACAAATATTATTAAAATGTCTATACTACCCAAAGCAGTCTACACATTTAACTCAATCTCTATCAAAATACCGACAACATTTTTCACAGAACAAGAACAAACAATCTTAAAATTTGTATGGAACCACAGAAGACCCTGAATAGCCAAAACAACCTTGAGAAAGAAAACAAAAAACAAAAAACTGAAGGTATCACATTTCTGCACTTCAAGTTATATTACAAAGCAATAGTAATTAAAACAGTATGGTACTGACATAAAAATAGACACATAGATCAATGGAATGGGATAGAAAACCCAGAAAGAAACTCTTAATTACATGGTCAATTAATCTTCAACAAAACAGGAATGAATATCCAATGGGAAAAAGTCTCTACAACAAATGGTGTTGGAAAAACTGGACAGCTGCATGCAAAAGAACGAAACTGGACCACTTTCTTACATCATACACAAAAATAAATGGATTAAAGACTTAAATGTGAGACATGAAACCATAAAAATCCATGAAGAGAGCACAGGCAGTAATTTCTCTGATATTAGCTGTGGCAATATTTTCTAGATATTTCTCCAGAGGCAAGGTAAATAAAAGCAAAAATTAACTACTGGGACTACATCAAAACAAAAAGTTTCTGCACAGCGAAGGAGACAATCAACAAAACTACAAGACAACCCACAGAATGGGAGAAGATAATTGCAAATAATATATTTGATAAAGGGTTAGTATCCAAAATATATAAATAACTGATACAACTCAACACCAAAAAAACCAAGTAATCAAATTTAAAAATAGACAGAAGACATGAACAGATATTTCTCCAAAGAATATATATGGATGGACAACAGGCACATGAAAAGATACTCATCATCACTTTTCACCAGGGAAATGCAAATCAAAACTACAATGAGATATCATCTGACACCTGTCAGAATAGCTAAAATCAACAATACAAGAAACAGCAAGTGTTGGTGTAGATATGGAAAAAAAAAAAAAAGAACCTTCTTGCACTGCTGGTGAGAATGCAAACTGGTGCAGCTATTGTGGAAAACAGTACAGAGGTTCCCCCCAAAATTAAAAATAGAGCAACTCCAAAAATATAAGAACACTAATTCAAAGGGATACATACACTCCTACGTTTATTGCACATTATTTACAAGAGCCAAACTGTGGAAACAGCCCAAGCATCTATCAATAGATGAATGGATAAAGAAGATGTGGTATATGTGTGTGTGTATATATATATATGTGTATATATATATATATATATATATATATATATATATATATATTTGTATGTATATATATATATTTTCTATATGTGTATATATATATACAATAGAATATTACTCAGCCATTAAAAAGAATGAAATCTTGCCATGTGCAACATGGCTAGAGCTAGAGAGTATTATGCAACAACATGGATACAGCTAGAGAGTATTATGTTGAGCAAAACAAGCCAGCCCAAGACAAATTCCATATGATCTCACTCATATGTAAAATTTAAGGAACGGGAGAGGTTCAACATGGTGGAGAAGTTGGGGGACCCAAAGTTCTCTCGTCCCTCAAACACAGCAGTGTTGAGGCCAAAAGACTTTGAATTCCAAGGGTCTGGGCTGCAGAGTGACAGAGACTCTCCAGGGGCCCACGGGGACAACCTGGCTAGCCATAGGTGCATGATTGAGAACTAGGAGAGATAAAAAGGCAGCATAGGCATAGAGGGGAAGAATTCTCTTCTGTGGAGAGATAAAGGGAAAAGAAAAAGAGACTGTGGAAGTGGAAGACTGTATCTGGACAAGACAAAAACCATGGACCAGGACAGAGAAAGATCCAATCTCTAACTGCAAGGCTTTCTCTGGACTTGGGCCAGCTACCCTGGTCGCACACCTGGGGAGGAGGGGAGCCAGCCCCGGGTTTGATAACTAGTTCAGAGGCGCAGTCTGCATGAGAGAAAGCGATCCCCTCCCTGGAGTGCTATGGTAAGAAGGTATATAACCGTTCAAAGGACAAAGACTGCCTGCGCCCCTCAGCCAGAGGCCATATACCGGTGGTGTGGAGTGGCACTTCCCCGGAACTGGGGCACACAGAGCAGGACCCTTTAAGAAATCAGGGTTTAAATCCCAGCCGAGCACCAGGGAGGCACAGGAGTCGGCAGAGCGGGACAAACTGCCACGTTCATTCCCACAGCACTGTGAGGATGAACTGAATGGAGTGGTTTGGGATACCTGGTCCATGGAGGAGAGACTGGGGTGTCGCCTTTATTTTCCACATCACCAACAAGGTGGGGCTTCAGGGAATGGACAGCAGGCCCACAGTGGAGGCAAGACCCGCCTACACCAAACCACGCCCCTCCATGCCTGGCAACTGCATATCTATTGGAGCAGGATTGATGCCCTCCAACCAGACAGCCCCTCCTCCAGACCAGCACTGCCACCATTTCCAAGGCACCCAGCGTTTTTGCATTTCCTGATTTAATTTTTGGACGATTCTTATTATATGTATGTGTGTATATACATATATATTTTTTCTTTTTTCCTTCCTTTTTTCCTTCTTCTTTCTTCCCTCCTTCTAGTCTGGTTATTCTGGTTGTTCGTTTGTTTAAGCAGACATATTTGATCTATTCTCTTTATGCCTGTTTTATATCCCCTTCTTTATTTTCCTCTCTCTGGATTAAACTGTATAGTTTCTCTGCCTGGTCAATTTTCTTTTCTTTTCTTTCTCCTGTCCCTGTCATTTCTCTCTTTCTATGGGATAAAACCCCTTTTCCATCAGCCCTGCTCCCACCCCATTGTTTTCTTGGTGCTGGTGTTTTTGTTTTTTGTTGTTTGTTATTTGTTTGTTTTCTTTCCCAGGGCGACTTCAATGAACGAATCAAAGCACAACTGGCATAAGGTCCAACACATCACTATGAATAGGGAGATAAAGCAACCAGAGTCCTAGTAACAGAGAGCAAGTAGCACCTCCTGAAGGTCCAGGCCCTGGATGGTGTATGACCCCTCTTTAATAGTGCTCATAGGACACATAACAAGCTTTTAAAACCCATAAGGGACAGAAAACTAGCCAAAATGCTGAAACAGAAGAATTCTCCTCAAAAGAAATTCCAGGAAGAAATGACAGCTAAAGAATTGATCAAAACAGATATAAACAATATAACTGAACAAGAATTTAGAATAATAGTCATAAAATTAATCGCTGGGCTTGAAAAAAGCATAGATGACAGCAGAGAATCTATTGCTGCAGAGATCGAGGAACTAAAAAATAGTCATGATGAATTAAAAAATGTTGTAAATGAGGTGCAAAATAAACTAGAGGTGGTGACAGCAAGGATTGAAGAGGCAGAGGGGAGAATAAGTGAAATAGAAGATAAAATTTTGGGAAAAGATAAAGCTGAGAGAAAGAGAGATAAAAAAAATTCTAGACCACAAGGGGAGAATTAGAGAATAAAGTGATTCAATGCAACATAATAATATCCATATCGTTCCATATCTTCAGGAGTTCCAGAAGAAGAAGAGAGAGAGAAAGGGGTGGAAGGTGTATTTGAACAAATCATAGCTGAGAACTTCCACAATCTGGGGAAGGAAACAGACATTGAAATCCAGGAGGCACATAGAACTCCCTTAAGACATAACAGGAATTGATCTTTTGCACAACTTATAGTGAAACTGGCAAAATACAAAAATAGAGAATTCTGAAAGCAGCTAGGGACAAATGGGCCTTAACCTACAAGAGTAGATACACAAGGGTAGTAGCAGACCCATTTACTGAAACTTGGCAGGCCAGAAGGGAGTGGCAGGAAATATTCAATGTGCTCAATAGAAAAAATATACAGCCAAGAACCCTTTATCCAGCTAGGCTGTCATTCAGAATAGAGGGAAAGATAAAGTTTTTCCTAAACAAAAACTGAAGGAGTTCATCACCACTAAATAAACCCTACAAGAAATCCTAAGGGGGACTCCGTGAATGGAATGTTGCAAAGACCACAAAGTACCAGAGACACCACTACAAGCATGAAACCTACAGATAACACAATAACTCTAAATCCATACCTTTCAATAACACTGAATGTAAATGGACTAAATGCTCCAATCAAAAGACATAGGGTATCAGAATGCATAAAAGAAACAAGACCCATCTATTTGCTATCTACAAGAGACCCATTTTAGACGTGAGGACACCTTCAGATAAAATGAGGGGATGAAGAACCATCTATCATGTTACTGGAGGTCAAAAGAAAGCTGGGGTAGCCATACTTATTTCAGACAAACTAGATTTTAAACTAAAGTCTGTAACTAGAAATGAAGAAGGGCATTATATCATAATTACAGGGTCTATCCATGAAGAAGAGTTAACAATTATAAATGTTTATGCACCCAATTTGAAAGAACCTAAATATATAAAACAATTAATCACAAACTTAAGCAATCTTATTGACGATATGGTAATTGCAGGGGGCTTTAATACTCCACTTACAACAATAGACAGATCACCCAGGCAGAAAATCAATAAAGAAACAATGCCCCTGAATGATACACTGGACCAGATGGACTTGACAGACATATTCAGAACTTTTCATCCTAAAGCAGCAGAATACACATTCTTCTCAAGTGCACATGGAATATTCTCCAAGATAGATCACATACTGGGTCAGAAAATAGCCCTCAATAAATGTAAAAAAATTGATTTCATACCATGCACATTTTTAGATCACAATGCTATGAAACTAGAAATCAACCACAGGAAAAAGTTTGGAAAACTTCCAAATGCATGGAGGTTAAAGAACATCCTACTAAAGAATAAATAGGTCAACCAGGCAATTAAAGAAGAAATTAAAAAATTTATGAAAACAAATGAAAATGAAAACATGACAGTCCAAACCCTTTGGGATGCAGCAAAGGCAGTCCTAAGAGGAAAATACATTGCAATCCAGGCCTATCTCAATAGACAAGAAAAATCCCCAATACAAAATCCAGCAGCATACCTAAAGGAACTAGAAACAGAACAGCAAAGAAATCCCAAGGCCAGCAGAAGAAGACAAATAAGATGAGAGCAGAAATAAACAATATAGAATCCAAACAACAACAACATCAACAACAACAAACAGTAGAACAGATCAATGAAACTAAGAGCTTTTTTTTTGAAAAAATAAACAAAATTGATGTCTCCCTAGCCAGACTTCTCAAAAAAGAAGAGAGGACTGAAATAGATAAAATCACAAATGAAAATGGCCTTATCACATCCAATCCCTCAGAATTATAGAAAATTATCAGAGAATACTATGAAAAATTATATGCCAAAAATCTGGACAACCTGGAAGAAATGGACAAATTCCTGGACATCTACACACTACCAAAACTCAAATGGGAAGAAATAGAAAATTTGACCAGACCCATAACTAGTGAAGAAATTGAATCAGTTATCAAAAATCTCCCAACAAATGAGAGTTTTGGGTCAGATGGCTTCCCAGGGGAATTCTATCAGACATTTAAAACAGAGTTAATACCTATCCTTCGTAACCTGTTCCAAGAAATATAAAGGGAAGGAAAGCTTCCAGACCCATTCAATGAAGCCAACATTACCTTGAGTCCCACACCAGACAGACACCCCACTAAAAAGGAGAATTATAGGCCAATCTCCCTGATGAATATGGATATAAAAATTCTCAACAAGGTACTAGCAAATCGAATTCCACAGTATACTAAAAGAACTATTCATCATGATCAAGTGGCATTCATTCCTGGGCTGCAGGGCTGGTTCAATATTCGCAAATCAATCAATGTGATACATCATATTAATAGAAAAAAGGATAAAAACCATATGATACTGTCAATAGATGTAGAGAAAGCATTTGACAAAATACAGCATCCTCTCTTAATAAGAACCCTCAATAAAGTCAGGACAGAAGGAACATACCTAAACATCACAAAAGACATATATGAAAAGCCCACAGCTAATATCATCCTCCATGGGGAAAAACTGAGAGCTTTCCCCCCCTGAGATAAGGAACACGACGGTGATGTCCACTCTCACCACTGGTGTTTAATATAGTGTTGGAAGTCTTAGCATCAGCAATCAGACAACAGAATGAAATAAACGCATCCAAGTTGACAAAGAAGTCAAACTTTCACTTTTTGCAGACAACATGATACTCTACATGGAAAACACAAAAGACTCCACCAAAAGGCTGCTAGAACTGATACATGAATTCAGCAAAGTCACAGGGTACAAAATCAATGTACAGAAATCAGTTGCATTTCTGCACACCAATAATGAAGCAACAGAATGAGATATCAAGGAATTGATCCCATTTACAATTGCACCAAGAACCATAAAATACCTAGGAATAAACTTAACCAAAGATGTAAAAGATCATGCTAAAAACTATAAAAAAAAAAAAAAAAAACTCATGAAGGAAATTGAAGAAGACACAAAGAAATGGAAAAATATTCCATGCTCAGGGATTGGAAGAATAAATATTGTTAAAATGTCAATACTACACAAAACAATCTACACTTTCAATGGAATCCCAATCAAAATTGCACCGGCATTCTTCTCAGAGCTAGAACAAACAATTCTAAAATTTGTATGGAGCCAGATAAGACCCCAAGTAGCCAAAGTAATATTGAAAAAGAAAAACAAAGTGGGAGGCATCACAATCCCAAACTTTAGCCTCTACTACAAAGCTGTAACCATCAAGACAGTATAGGATTGGCACAAAAACAGACACATAGACAATTGGAATAGAATAGATAACCCAGAATTGGACCCACAAATATATGGCCAACTAATCTTTGACAAAGCAGGAAAGAGAATCTAATGGAAAAAAGAGAGTCTCTTTAGCAAATGGTGCTGGGAGAACTGGACAGCAAAATGCAGAAGGATGAAACCAGACCACTTTCTTACACCATTCACAAAAATAGACTCAAAATGGATCAAGGACCTGAATGTGAGACAGGAAACCATCAAAACCCTAGAGGAGAAAGGAGGCAACAACCTCTTTGACCTCAGTGGCAGCAATTTCTTGCTTGACACATCTCCAAAGGCTAGGGAATTAAAAGCAAAAATGAACTATGGGACCTCATGAAGCTAGAAAGCTTCTGCACTGCAAAGGAAACAATCAACAAAACTAAAAGGCAACCAACGGAATGGGAGAAGATATTTGCAAATGACATATCAGATAAAGGGTTAGTATCAAAAATCTATAAAGAACTCACCAAACTCAACACCTGAAAAACAAATAATCCAGTGAAGAAATGGTGAGAAGACATGAATAGGCACTTTTCCAAAGAAGATATCCAGATGGCCAACAGACACATGAAAAGATGCTCATCACTCATCATCAGGTAAATACAAATCAAAACCACACTGAGATACCACCTCACACCAGTCAGAGTGGCTGAAATTAACAACTCAGGAAACGACAGATGCTGGCAAGGATGTGGAAAAATGGGAACCCTTTTGCACTGTTGGTGGGAATGCAAACTGGCGCAGCCACTCTGGAAAACAGTGTGGAGTTTCCTCAAAAAATTAAAAATAGAACTACCCTATGACCCAGCAATAGCACTACTAAGAATTTATCCAAAGGATACAGGCATGCTGATGCATAGGGGCACATGTACTGCAATGTTTATAGCAGCACTTTCAATAATAGCCAAATGATGGAAAGAGCCTAAATCAACTGATGAATGGATAAAGACAATGTGGTTTATATAGACAATGGAATACTTGGCAATGAGAAAGAATGAAATCATGCCATTTGCAGCAACGTGGATGGAACTGGAAGGTATTATGCTAAGTGAAACAAGTCAGTCAGAGAAAGACAGATACCTATGTTTTCACTCATATGTGGATCTTGAGAAACTTAACAGAAGACCATGGGGGGAAGGGAAGGGGAAAAAAATAGTTACGAACAGAGACGGCGGGAGGCAAACCATAAAAGAGTCTTAAATACAGAGAACAAACTGAGGGTTGATGGAAGGTGGGGAGAGGGGAAAGTGGGTGATGGGCATTGAGGAGGGTACTTGTTGGGATGAGCGCTGGGTGTTATATGTAAGCAATGAACCATGGGAATCTACCCCAAAACCAAGAGCACACTTTACACACTGTGTGTTAGCCAATTAGACAATAAGTTATATTAAAAAAAAAAAGCAACAAAACAAATGAGCAAAGGACAAAATAAAAAGGGAGAGCGTGAGAGAGATAAACAAGGAAACAGACTCTGAACTATAGAGAACAAACTGATGGCTACCAGAGGGGAGAAGGGTGCAGGGATGGGTAAAGTAGGCGATGGGGATTAAAGAATACACTTATCATGACTAAAAAAAATAATAAAATGAAATAAAAAAATAGGATATCTGTATTTAGTAAGGGCAAGTGATATAACATAAAACTTGGGTGTGAGTTTGTATGTACATGTGGCCCAGTACATTTCTTACTGCGGGTCATGGTCAAAACAAGTTTGAAAAGCTCTTCTGTAGACAACCCTCCTGTATTCCTCATCTCAGCTATGATTCTGACCAAGGGTGCCGTAGAGGAAGGGAATATCTCTGGGATGCTGTTTAAATGCCGATTTGCAGTCATTCATCCGTAGGTATGTGATAAGCCAAGTGACGTCCTCTTGGTTCCACGCGAGGTTACACCCAGATAGACCCAGCTCCTCCTCACAAATTGCTACAAAGGATGTAAGGCTGGCCCAATTGTCCACCTGCTGAAACGAACCCTAGCTTGGAGCTACAGACTTCGGTCCCTTAAAAGTCAAGGCTGCTAACTCAGGAAGCTTCCTTTTGAGTAGGAGCACATCTTGGGCAACCTGCCAGAATGTAACAGTTATGAGATTTCTGTTGTTTGGTGTTGTAAGGAAAAATTCGCTGCTTCTCCGTCCTCTGTACTCTCGGAACACTCGCAGAATACTTCACTTCCGGTCAAGAAGTGTATGGGCTTTCTTCCCACACCAAGCAATTCTTAGATGCCAGCTGGGTGTCTTACAGTTTAACTCCGATCATGACACTAGGTACCTGCACCCCACGGGTTAAGTGCTCAGACCCTCAAGCCGGCTCGGACTTCAGATGCCAATCACAAGTCCACGAGGCTACCTATGCTTTTGACTGATTGGCTATAAATCGTTGGTTCCCACAACCCTGTCCTCAGGTTCAATCATTTGCCAGAGTGGCTCACAGAACTCAGGAAAACAGTTTACCTACTACTACCAGCTTGTTACAAAATGACACAATTTAGGAACAGCCAGACAGAAGATATGCACAGGGCCAGCCATGGGAGAAGCAGCCCAGAGCTTCCATGCCCTCCTTGAGTCACCACTCTCCCAGCACCCCCACATGTCCGACCACCTAGAAACTCTCCACACACTGTCCTTTTGGGCTGTAATGGAGGCTTCATTACATAGGCTTGACTGATTAAATCTTTGGCTATTGGTGATTAACTGAACCCCCACCCCCTCCTCCCTTCCAGGACCAGGGCAGGTTGGGGAAGGTAGGACTACTCATCTTCTAAAAGCAGGTTGGTTTCCCTGACGACCAGCACCCCTGCAAACCCCCCCTCGCCCCCCCCCAACGCCATCATCTGAGGGCTTTCAGAAAATCACCCCATTAACATAAACTCAGGTGTAGTTGAAGGGGGGAGGGTTATTCCGAATAAAAAAGACCTCCATTTCACCTTTATCACCCTGGACCTATTTCAGAAATGGGGAACAAAGACTAAATATTACAACAAAAGATACCCTCACTTGGGAAATGATGAGGGTTATAGGAACTAGATGCCAGGAATCTTGACAAAGACCAAAATATATATTTCTTATTATAGCACAATATCACAGGTGTTAAACAGGTACATCAGAGATCACCACCCAAACTGCCCTCGGGTGTGAGGCAAGTAAAATAAATGTGTGACTACATACAGGTGGATAAAAGAAAAAATAGAGAGTCGTGGGGACATGGTGAGTTGGAAAATGTGTAATGTTCTAAAGGAGGCAGCCAGTCCTTAGCCGCAGTAATTATTGTCTAGGGGAATGTGACCCCAGGGGCTCCTGGGTGGCTCAGTCAGTAAAGCCTCCAACTCTTAATTTCAGCTCAGGTCGTGGTCTCACAGTTCGTGAGATCGAGCCTGGTGTTGTGCTCTGCACTGACAGCGTGGAACCTGCTTGGAATTCTCTCTGTCTCACTTTCTCTGCCCCTCCCTGCTTGTGCTTGTGTGCACACACTCTCTCTCAAAATAAGTAAATACACTTAAAAAAATAAAATAAAAAGAAATGTGACCCCAGTGTTTTCAGTCCTCCCCAGTTGTCAAGGGACCCAGAAATCTGGATTTTATGTAAAAGGACATATTTTTAAATATAGGCAACATTCTTTAAAAAATTGAAGGATGTATTACAGCCTCCAAATTCCATAGGTTAGATCTCCAATGGTTCCTGGTTTGCTTCTTTTCTTTTAGATCAGACTTTTAACATTTTATTTTATTTTATTTTATTTTATTTTATTTTATTTTATTTTATTTTATTTTATCAAATCCTTTTCTTTAAATGAAATTTATATGGAAGTCCAATAAATAAAACCACCACCACCACCACCAATGGTTGGGGGTGGGGTGAAGCTGGCCTCTACTGCCTTAGTCTTTCTAGCCCCGTTCTACGTATGACCTGCCAGTTCTAGAAAATACAGATAACACAGATCCAAATGAGAAACCTATGGCTCTTTGAGCTAGAATTCTTTTTTTCTTTTTATTCACATTGGCAATTTGCCAGCCATTTTTAGTGCTTCTTAAAGCCATCCTTATAATGTAATAGTAAGATTACATCATCAACTAGGGTGGGGGTGGGGTGCAGGTCATTTAAAATTTTTATATGTGTTGGGGTTGGAGGAAACAATATAGATTGTTTCTGTGAGCAGAATTCAATTACTTAGGTACAAGTGATAAATGAAGATATCTAGACACAATCCTGTTGTAAGCCATTAAAAAAATTTTTTTTTAACGTTTACTTATTTTTGAGAGAGAAACAGAGCGTGAGTGGGGGAGGCACAGAGAGAGAGGGAGACACAGAATTCAAACAGGTCCAGGCTTTGAGCTGTCTGCACAGAGCCCAACGTGGGGCTCGAACTCACAAACCGTGAGATGATGACCTGAGCTGAAGTCAGACACTCAATCAACTGAGCCACCCAGGTGCCCAGTTGTAAGCTATTTTAAATTAGAATCGACACTATGAAAATCCATTCTGATACCACCATGTAGACTCAGAAAAGCATTTAAAATTTGATATCTAAGTCAAAATCATATAAGCTAGCCCATAGAACAACCTAGAATTCCTTCTGGGTTTAAGCAGAGTATAGATAACAGGTCTACGTCTATGGAATCCAAAGCTGTTATTAGATCACTTAGGACTGGAAAAATAGGACTTTTCATAACTTTGAGCCCATGATTAAAAGACACGTTTTAAATCTCATTGCGGGGCCTACAATCCAGCTTTTTCTATTCTGAGGTTCCTCTATCGTGGGTTTTCTACACAGCCTCCATCCAAATAACACAAGATTTTAAAATCTCCATAAAAAAAACGTTTCAGGCATCTGATTCAAAATGGCTTTGACAAAAGCTGTAATGAGACTAGATACTTGCTTCTAAACAGATTTTTTAAAGTTTATTTCTTTATTTTGAGAGAGAGAGTGAGGGGGAGGGGCAAAGAGAGGGAGAGCAAGAATCCTAAGTAGGCTCTGTGCTGTCAGCCTGACTCAGGGCTCGATCCCATGAACTGTGAGATCGTGACCTGAGCTGATGCTTAATCGACTGAGCCACCCAGGCTCCCCTAAGCAGATTTTGTTTTAAACAGATTTCCTGTATAACTTTTGTATGAAATCAGTTGACAGCCTTTGGGAGAGGCAGACCAGACTACTAAATACTACAAGTGTGGTGAAAAACGCATCGTAAAATGTGGGTTATTTGCTTAATACATTTCAAATGTTCCCACAAATCTCATCACTCCTCTGGCCTTCCTAACTTCTCTCCCATCCACTCTTAGGGCAGTAAGAGTAAAAAGTGACCCACATAGAAATACTATTTATATCTATCCTTCTACTAGATATCCCACAGTATTTATCACAGAACTTTGATTCTTCCCTGAGCACAGATTCCCTCGTAAACAAAACCAAACCAAAAAGAATCCGTCGATATTTTCTCTTCCATTACTTGCCTCCTGCCCACAATTCTCTTTCTGTTAAGTTCTGCTGAACTCTTGACCTTGGGCAAAGATGCAGCTTGGCATGAATATTTGAAAGTGACTTTTGGTGATTTAGCTGCTAAATGTGTATGATAGAAACCCAGCTTACCTTGGAGGCTCTCAGGGTTTTTCACTCACCGTGCCAGAAAGCAGACCAGTCTGGGGAAAGCCAGCTAATGTCTCCCAGCTGTGCAGAGGAGGTGTGAACAGCTCTGTCAGAAGCTTTGCCTCTTTCTTTTGTTTTCCAGACGGTACCTTAGACTCAAACCATCACTTCTCATTTGCCGTTTGGACAACGGTGATGAAACCTCTGCCTTATTGCCCACGGAGAAGCCAAGTGGGGAGTCTGGAGCTGATCTTGCGGTTCCTCTGGACAAAAGAAGTTTTGAGCTCAGGCCTGGTGCCCGAAGTACACACAAAGAAGGCTGACAGAAAATATATATTCACGGTTTTGACCTAAAGGTTGCTGGTCGACCAATAGGTAATAAGAGGAGAAATGGTCTTTTCTCAAGTTGCAGATCTTTCCGGGTGAGAAAATTAAATGCCATCACTTAGCCCTGGGAGCGATCCAGCATTTCTTGGTAAATATCCAGAGCGTGTTTGTTAGAATGTTGGGGCTGTCGTATGTTCAAAGCTGTTAGAAGAAGTGACAGAAACATAGGGAACAATACCTCGGAAATAAATATTAAATTTTAGCTATGGGGCAATCATTCTCAACCTTAACGCTTTATCGAAAAGCAGATATTGAATGACTGCATTTGCTCAGAACTGTTTGTGGCAGAACCCTTCACTTCCTCCCGGGAGCCATCCCCCCCCACCTCTTCTTTCCTATAGCAACACCCTCCTGTCATGGTAGAGGCTGAAGTTTTGGGAACTTGCCTTCCTAGCCTCCCTTGTAAGCAGTTAGTGACATATTGTGACCCATGAGTTATAAGAAATCTTGTGACTTTCAAGAAAGATTTTTTCCATGATTGCAAATGATAAGGATATGGCTATCTGGGTGGCTCAGTTGTTAAGCATCCAATCCTTGATTTCAGAATAGGTCATGATCTCACAGTGTGTGGGTTCCAGCCCTGTATTAGGCTCTGTGCTGACAGTGTGGAGCTTGTTTGGGATTCTCTCTCTCCCTCTCTCTCTGCCCGCCCCTCCCTCCCTCATGCACATGCTCACTCTCTCTCTTTCTCTCAAAAATAAACGTTAAAAAATGGTTTAAAAATGATAAGGATAAAAAAGCCCTTTTCTTTTTTAATCTTTTGACATTAGAATGAAGCTTCATGAGAATAGGGACTTCGTCTGTTTTGCTTATGGCTATGTTCCTATGCTCACAACAATGCCTGGTCCTTAGTCCCTCACCATATTTACTTCCTGACTGAACGAGGGAATAAATGCAAATATTTGTTAGAGAATGTGATGTTTAGAACTACAGCAACCATTTTGTAACCTTGAAGCAACAACCTTTATGAAAATAGCCGACACCCTAAGGATCTCACCACGGAAGTACCTTGGTATCACTGAGCTACAAAGACAGTCTTGTGGCAAGTTACCGCTGAATTTCTTTTAATATTCAACAAAATCCTCTATTTTTAAAACTACTTTTCATTGGTTAATTCATTCAGTAAATATTTCCTGAGTGCCCAATCTGTGCTAGACTTCATTCTAAGCTCTGGGGAGACAGCAGTGGATAAAACAAAGCCTTTATCTTCATTTTAGTGGAGAGAGTCAGCCAGTGAACAAATTCACAAGTAAATGCATTTCGTATGGTAATTAGCAGTGTGGAGAAAAATAAAGCCACATTAGGAGGGATGGGGAATGCTGAGCTGGGAGGAGTTTTTATTGCTCCTTTACCTAGGATGTTCAGGGAAGACCTTACTGGAAAAGTGACATTTAAGCAGGAATGGACGAAATGAGGAAGGGAGTCCTGCCATTCTCTGGAGTTGGAGGAGCATTCTGTTCAGAGGAAAGAGAAATGCAGAGGCCTGGAGGTGAGATCATGCTTGTGTTTTAAGAATAGCAAGTAGACCTGTGTGATTCGACCAGAATGACAGAGGAGCTTAGTAGGAAGGAAGCTCAGAGAAGTAGTGGGCTGCCTGGTTAGAAGATCCTGATAGGTGATAGCAAGGACTTTGGCTCCACCCTGCATAAGATGGGAAGCCATTGGGGTGAAGGGAGGTTTAAGCGGAAGAGTGACTTAATGGGACATATTTTAAAAGGATCCACTGTTTGGGGTAGGGATGGAAACAGAGAACCATTTAAGAGGATCTTGGAGTAATCCAGGCAGGATAATCCACCGGATTAAAAAAACAACAACAAAAAAAAGGGGGCGCCTGGGTGGCTCAGTCGGTTGAGCTTCCGATTTCGGCTCAAGTCATGATCTCACACTGAGTTCGAGCCCCGCATCGGGCTTTGTGCTGACCGCTCAGAGCCTGGAGCCTGTTTCAGATTCTGTGTCTCCCTCTCTCTCTGAGCCTCCCCCATTCATGCTCTGTCTCTCTCTGTCTCAAAACTAAATAAACGTTAAAAAAATTTTTTTTAAATACCAGATCACATTAGTTTGAGTTCCAGTTTGCTTGAGCTCAGGAAATGCAGATGCTGATTGTATTTCCTTCCCCCAAGGAATACCTGAGAAATGTCCATATATTCCAAATGGTGGTCATTTGTCATATCAACTAACTGGCTTGCTCTGGACCACAAGCCAAGGTCCACCCTATCGCTGTTCTCTTCTTGCCAATTTTAGGCCAGCTTCTTGCAGGCATCTGTGCTCCCCCGGACCACTGCATTTTTATTTAATTCATTTTTTTTTAATGGTTATTTTTGAGACAGTAAAGACAGAGCATGAGCAGGGGAGGGGCAGAGAAAGAGGGAGACACACAGAGAGAGAGGGAGACAGAATCAGAAGCAGGCTCCAGGTTCTGAGTTGTTAATACAGAGCCTGACACAGGGCTTGAATTCACAAGCTGGGAGATCATGACCTGAGCTGAAGTCGGACGCTTAACCTACTGAGCCACCCAGGAGCCCCAGGACTACTGTATTTTTAGCAAAGACATCACCATCACTTTTAATGAGAATTTTCTGAGGTCTTGAGGATAATGTTGTGAGAATCCAGTGAAGAATGGCTATTTGATTCTATCAGTCCTCAGAGTCTTCAGGTCCAAACTTTCCTACTTTGTTTCTCTATTAGGTTCCTCTTTTTTTTTTAAAAAAAACATTTATTTATTATAGAGAGAAAGAGAGCATGATCATAGGAGGGGCAGAGAGAGGGGGAGACACAGAATCTGAAGCAGGCTTCAGGCTCTGAGCAGGCTATCAGCACAGAGCCCAACACGGGGCTTGAACTCACAAACTGCAAGATCATGACCTGAGCCGCAGTCAGATGCTCAACCAACCGACCGAACCACCCAGGTGCCCCAATTAGGTTCCTCTTTGTTTATGTCTTTGCTTCGCTTGAATCCAGTAGTCATGGTCACATGACCGTGTTAAAGGGACAAGTTTAGTTATCCCAAAGTGAGGATCTGAAACACATTTACCATACCCAGTATGGTAGTTATATTTGTTTCCCGTGGCTGCTGTAACAAATTACTACAAACTTGGTAATTTAAAACAACAGAAATGTATTCTCTTACAGTTCTGGAGGCCAGAAGTCCAAAATCAGTATCACTGAGCAGAAAGCAAGGTGTCAGCAGGGCATCACTCCCTCCAGAGGCTCTGGGAAAGGTTGTTTCTTGCCTCTTCAGCTTCTGGTTGCTGCCTGCATTCCTGGACTTGAGATTGTATTACTCTGATCTCTGCCTCCATGGTCACATTAAAACCTCCTGACCTCCATCAGGTATCTCCCAGCCTCGATGATTTTGAGCCCAGTTTTGATGTATGTATTCCTTTTCCATGCCGCCAAGCGATTCTCTGATACTAGAGTGCTGTCCAGTTCAACTCAATTCTGATACTGTCTACCTGGAGGGAGCATCAGATCCCACAGGTTAAGGATTCAGTCCTACAAAACTTCCATCCCTGCCCCCGCCTCCCACTTCAGATGCTGATTTTAAGGCCGGTTGTCACCTGTGCTTCTGACTGACTCAAATTGATTAATTTGCTACAGCAGCTCACCGAACGCAGAGAAATATTTTACTCACCAGATCACCTGTGTATTGTAAAAGGCTAGAACACAGGAAGAATCAGACGGAAGAGACACCTAGGGCAAGGCATGTGTGAAGAGGCACGTGACTTCCATGTTCTGAGCACATTCCCAGAGTCTCCGAGTGTTCACCAACCCAGAAGCTCTTCAAACAGTGTCCTTTTAGGTTATTAGGGAAGCTTCATTACAAACACATGATCGGTATAACTCATTGGCTTCTTTTGATCGAAGTCAATCTCCAGCTCCTCTGCCCTCCCTGGAAATTGGGAACTTTCGATCCCATCCCTCGGATCACCAGCCCCCAATCCTCAGGTTACCTAAGGGCCTTCCGGTAGTCAACTTGTTAACATAACAAAAGACACCTTTATTGCTCTCTTCACAGGGAATTACTAGGGTTTTGGAGCTCCCTGTCAGGAATGAGATGAAAACCAAATATAAATATCTTATTATAAATCACAATGTCACAGCCTCTCCTATACAGACACACATTGTGTCATTTAGGGTCCACCTGGAAAATACAGGATAATGTCCACATCTCAAGAGCCTTAGCTTAATTACATCTGCAAAGGCCCTTTTCTTTCTTTTTAAAAATTTTTTTTTTTTTAACAATTATTCATTGAGAGACAGAGAGAGAGAGACAGAGCATGAGCGGGGAAGGGGCAGAGAGAGAGGGAGACACAGAATCCGAAGCAGGCTCCAGCCTCTGAGCTGTCAGCCCAGAGCCCGACGTGGGGCTCAAACCCACCAACCGCGAGATCATGACCTGAGCCGAAGTTGAATGCTCAACCGACTGAGCCACCCAGGCGCTGCCCCCCTCCATCTTTTTATTATTAACAGCTTTATTGAGATATAATTGGATGTACTTCATACACCATAAAATTCACTAATTTAACATATATATTTTACTGTTTTCTAGTATATTCAGAGTTTGGCAATTATTGCCACTAATTTTAGAACGTTTTGCCACACCCAAAAGAAATCCTGTACCCATTAGCAGATACTCCCTATTTCTTTCCTTCGACTTCAGCGTCTGGCAATAACTAATCTACTTTCTATATCTATGGATTTGCCTGCTCTGCACATTTCATATAAATGAAATCACACGCTATGTGGTGTTTTGTGCCTGGACTCTTTAGCATAATGTCTTTAAGGCTCATCTGTGTTGTAGCAAAAGCATGTGTACTTCATTCCTTTTGTGGATGAAGAATATCCTACTGTACCCATATACCATGTACGCTTTATCTGTTCATCAGCGGACATTTGTTAATAGACATTTTTGATTATTATGAATAAATGCCACTGTGAACCTTGTGTACAAAATTTTGTGTAGACATAGGTTTTCAATTCCGAGTCATTCAGTCTTAGAACTACATGTGGACCATGAATAGTCGAGCCTAGTCCCTTTCCAAGATCTTTCCTCAAGTTTGGGGCAATGAGGTTACACACCTGTAATAGTTTTCCATAATTGTTGTAGCAAATAACCACACTGGGCTCAAAACAACACAAATTATCATCTTAAAGTTCTGGAGGTTAGAAATCTAAAACAGATCTCCCTGGGCTAAAGTCAAGGTGTTCTAGGTTCTAGAGGGGATGATCAGTTTCATCTTCAAAGCCATCTGTCTTTGTCACAATGCATCACTCATTATAGCTCTTTCTTCTGCCTCCTTCACCCATGTTTAAAGGATGCCCCTGGTTACACCAGGCCCACCTGGATAATTCAGGTAATCTCCTTATTTTAAGATCAGCTGATTAGCGACCTTAATTCCAAATGTAACCTTGATTCCTCCTTACCATGTAACATAGCGTATGCACAGATATTGACACATCTTGCCACTTTCCAGGGGCATTATTCTGCCTACCACAGTATCTTTTGAGCTATCTTGAGGTCTCTGCTAGCAGTCCTTTGGAAACAACTATTTTATTTATTTAAAAACAATTTTTTTTACATTTATTTATTTTTTTGAGAGAGAGACAGAGCACAAGTGGGGGAGGGGCAGAAGGAGTCACAGAATCCGAAGCAGGCTCCAGGCTCTGAGCTGTCAGCACAGAGCCTGAGGTGGGGTTGGAACTCACAAACCGTGAGATCATGACCTGAGCCAAAGTCAGACACTTAACTGACTGAGCCACCCAGGCACCCCAGGAAACAACTATTTTAACACACACACACACACACACACACACACACACAGAGATAAAGTATAGATACAAGGAAGTCTAAATCAATACCTAAAAAAAAAACAAAAAACAAAAAAACCCAACCTATTTGGTGAGGTTGCAAAATGTATAACTACCTTGGAAGATAGTGTGGCAGCTTCTTAAAAAATTAAGTATGCTCTTACCAGATGCTCCAGCAATCGCGGCTCCTTAGTACTTACCCAAATGAACTGAAAACTTACAACAACACACATAAATTCTTCATAATTGCCACAACATGAAAGCAATGAGAAGAGGGTAAACAAACTGTGGTACATCTAGACAATGGAGTATTATTATTTAGTGATAAAAGAAATGAGCTAACAAAAAATTAAAATGATAAATTAGAAGCCAAGCTGAAAAGGTTACATATTATTGAATGATACTGACTGGATGACATTCTTTAAAAGGCAAAGATATGGAGATGGTAAGAAGATGGGTGGTTACCAAGAGTTTGGAGGGAGAGAGTGAGAGACGAACTGAACAGGTGAGGCACAGGGAATGTGGGGGACAGTAAAACTCTTCCCTATGATACAATGATGGTAGAAACATGTCATTTTACATTTGCCAAAATCCATAGAATGTACAATGGAAAGAGTGAACCTAATGTGAACCAACTTTAGTTAATAATAATGTATTAATGTTGGCTCATCAATTGTGACAAAGGTACCACAGTAATGCAAGATGTTAGTAACAGGGTGAACTGCAGGGAGGAGTGAGCAGGGTATATGGAAACTGCCCTTTATACTTAATTTGTCTACAAATCTAAAACTTCTCTAAAATGATTTTTATTAATAATAACTAATATATTTATTAATATAATGGATTTATTAATTATTAAAATTCCATCTACAGAGATGCATTCTGACCACCATAAGGGTAGGGTTTCACATTATTTCCTAGAGAAGTGTAGCTCCTTGTTATCTGCCCTTCCTTAATGCCTGGATTTCAGAAATCTTTCTCTCATGTGTACAACTAAAAGTTCATTGGAACAGTCTCAAAAAAAGAGGTCAATTAGCTTCAAAAGTCAATTTTCGTCTCTACCTCATAAATGACAGCACTTTTAAATGACAGATTTTGCAGAATCAACTCATTTAGAATTTCAAACTTTTGTGGGGTCCGGTCCCCACTGCCGTCACTCTGTGACACCTACAATATGGGTGAGAAATCCAACAGGTTTTCATGTTTAGTAGCTACTTAGGTTAGCTGAAATTCAGAGGAATTTCATTTCAGATAGCAGCTATTGTACACTTAATCTCAAAATAAGCTATTTTTGCACTTTTTAAGTCATCTTCAGACCCCTCAGGGGTTTGTTCTTTTAGAAAAGAAAAGAAGTCTCCACCAGTGAACACTGAAATAGACATCTGAGCATTGCCATCATTTCCTGTTTTTCAGTGAGGATTTCTGGCAGGTCAAACTTGTTCATCATTAACACTTCTGTTCAAGAATTATGAAAATTCAAGTCAATCACCAAGAAAGTGAGTTTCCTTAAGTCTTGGGCAAGATACTTGGCTGGGAATGGGGATATGATCTTTGAGAAGGTAAAAAAAAAAAAAAAAAAAAAAAAGAATTTACAATTAGTGAAATTAAAAAACTGCTCAATTTGCTCATTTTTTTAATATTAAGCAGGCAACAACTAGGTATCTAGTAAATTTCTGCCAAGAACTGTGAAGTGTCTGTGATTTTATCCTATTCAAGCTAATGAGCCTGTCACAATTTCATGCACGCCGAGAGACAATATAAGACTTCTGGGTCAGAGACAAAGGACTTGTCTCAGATTTGACTAACTGGTTGTTTTGTTTGTTTCTTTGTTTGTTTTTGGCTTTTGGTTTTTGATTTCTTCCAATTCTTTGACCTCAATGCATTGCTAGTTTACAGGTGACAGATTCAAACAGCATTAACAAGGCTGAAGCATTCCATTTTATTACGCAGCACGACAGAACGTTTGTGAGCCCACCATTGTAGCTGCCATCATGCTTCTACATTACTGGTGTTCTTGACATACAGGAAGAGTGAATTCTCGAGGAAAGTCCAATCCTTCTAAAGGCACATATTTGCCTTGGAATATAATAATGAAGAACATTATTAGATGGCGGCATTTGTCACTACAGCTGGTTAATTTACATCAGCCCTTGAACGGAATGATCCTCTGAAGTTTGACAAGTCTGACTCCACAAGGATAGGAGGCACTATAGTGTCCAGTGGGCAGAACACTGAGCCACAACATTGCCTTCCCAGTCCCTGTGGACTGGTGGGAAGAAGCTCTACCCAACCCTAACACTCCCTTCTGCCTTCAATACCAGGATTACACTAAATGAAGAGTCAGTGAAGAGGGGCCTTTCGTTGGGAACAGCCTAGGGAAAGAAAGGATGCAGTTTGTTTCCCATTCACAGGAAACTCATCTTCAGGCTGGAGTGCCTTGCAATACCTGGTTCATACAGCATATTGGGAGGTCCATTATTACCAGCCAAGTTCACACTTGATGAACATCAAGTTCGTCCAGTCAAAATTATTCCAAACTTAAGTAGGTCAAACAGAGCTGAGTCTGGAAGTTCCTGTAGATCCTTACTGGTGAAACGTACCCCCAAGGTAAGTGTTGTTCCACAGGAGCAGTATCTGAATTTAAAGAAGTCACATTACGACACAGTTATGACATTGCAGAGACGATGATGATGATGATGAAGATGATGATGATGATGGCAATTGGAGGAAAACTCTGGTGATTTAAGTTTATATAGCTCATGTGTCTTGATATTATGGGTATTAAACAGTTCAAATTCTTGGGTTTTATTTTAAGACCATCAATGTGCCCTAGGTTTTTCAATCCATCAATCAACATTTTTGTTGTCATAAAACTCATAAAAGAAGTCATAAACTCATAAAATATTGTGTTTGTAATCTCTAGTGAAATTAAAGTATTTTTCTCCAAAAAAATTTATAAATTTCTTCACTGTCCATATACTTAACTTTGGAATCATGATCTAGGCCTATAATAGATTCTTGAAACTTTTCTGCAGATACTTTGTGGTTCTTTGTTTTGTCTTATGCTTTTTGTTTTGAGGCCGTTATAGAGTCACAGGAAGTTGCAAAAATAGCACTGAGAGTCCTGGGTAGTCTTTACCCAGCTTCTCCCAATGGCAATATCTTACATAACAATATACTCTAAAACCAAGAAATGACACTGGGACATTACAATACAAAACTGAGTAAGTCCTCAGATTTCGCCGGTTTTTACATGCATTCATTACCATGTTTCTGTATGTGTTTGTATTTGTGTATGTGTGTGTTATTGTAAAATGTTACCTTATGTATTGATTCATAAATTCACGGCCACAATCAAGACACAGAACTGTTCCATCAGCACGAAGGAACTCCCTTGTGCTACCCCTCACCCAGCCTCTATCCCTCTATCCCCAGTAAGATCTTAGAGTGTTATTTACTGTTCCCACTGTCTTAGACTGATCTAAGTGTAGGTCTTCTTCCAGAAAAATTCAAACTATAAATATGGTTTGAAGGCTCCCGCTTAGTGGGGGTAGGGTAATCTTTGACTTACATTAACCAGCTACTTTCTATCCAGGCTAATACTTTTCTTTTCTTTATTTATTTAACTTTAATTTATTGAGAGAGAGAGAGAGAGAGAGAGAGAGAGAGAGAGAGAACACAAGAGGGGGAGAGGCAGAGCGAGAAGGAAACACAGAATCCAAAGCAGGCTCCAGGCTCTGAGCTGTCATCACAGAGCCTGATGCAGGGCTCGAATCCATGAACTGTGAGATCGTGACCTGAGCTGAAATTGGGTGCTTAACCCACTGAGCCACCCAGGTGCCCTTATCTAGGATAATACTTAACTCAAAATTTTGATTTTGCATTGCTTTTAATTAATGATGCAAGAGGTGGAGAAATTCTTACCTTTTAAATAGTACATACCCAGTAATTTCCTCAAAAGAAGAGAACTATCTTTGGAAAAATACATCAAGAAGTGCCAAGGGCAGAAGGTGAGCCTTTGGAGAGTACGTGTGTTGAGGCCAGAACTCCTGAGGAAGGGAAGAATTCATCTAGGAGACAAGGGCAGGAGTTTGTTGTTTTGTTTTGCATCTCAAAGGGAAAGCGAAGTGAGTGAATAGGACATTCTTGAGAGTGTGGATACTTAGAATTCCTTTTAAGATGATTTATACCAGGGGGCGCCTGGGTGACACCGTCGGTTACGCCTCCAACTTGTCTCAGGTCATGATCTTACGGTCCATGAGTTCGAGCCCCGCATCAGGCTCTGAGCTGACAGCTCAGAGCCTGGAGCCTGTTTCAGATTCTGTGTCTCCCTCGCTCTCTGCCCCTCCCTGCTTTCGCTCTGTCTCTGTCTCCCTCAAAAATAAATAAAGATTTAAAAAGAATCTAATAAAATAAAGATGATTTATACCATGGGGGCACGTGGGTGGTTCAGTCAGTTGAGCATCCAACTCTTGATTTTAGCTCAGGTCATGATCTCATGGTTCATGAAACTGAGCCCCACTTTGGGGGTGCTGTTAGCGCAATGCCTGCTTGGGTTTCTCTCTTCTCTCTCTCTCTGCCCCTCCTCCTACTCATGCGTGCACTCTCTCTCAAAATAAATAAACTTAAAAAAAGTAGATGATTTATACTGTTGTACTGTGAGCCTCTCTTTCGTCTTAGCTCAGAATGCTTCAGAAAAATCTGTTAGACTCATGTTCTTTCATTTTTTCATGTATTCACTTATTCATCCATTCACTCATCAAATTGTAACTGAGCACCTTTTATATTCATGGCATATCCAAGGCTTTGAAGTTACATCAGCGAACATGCCCAAGTCCATTATCTCACCTAGCTTACATTCTAGTTGGAGAGAGAGACAATAATAAGATTAATACATTTGCAACATGTCAGCTACTATGGAATATCATGAGGAACAAGAAAGCAGGGCATTGGGGCAGAAAGAGAGAGGGGTGTGAGTTAGTTTAGACAGGGTAGTCAAAGGTGGTGATGTTTTAGCAGTGACCCAAATGAAGTGAGGGTGTAATGTATACAAGTATCTGGGAGAACAGTGTTCCAGGCAGAGGGAACAGCAAATGAGATAGAAGTTGGCTTGGGGTGTTTAAGAAACAGAAAATATGGGGCAACTGGGTGGCTCTGTTGGTTAAATGTCTGACTTTGGCTCAGGTCATGATCTCCTGGTTCATGAGTTCAAACCCCACATCAGGCTCTCTGCTATCGGCATGGAGCCTGCTTTGGGTCCTCTGTCCCCCTCTTTCTCTGCCCCTCCCCTGCTAGTGTGCTCTCTCTCTCTAAAAAATAAATAAATATTAAAAAAAAAAAAGAAATAGAAGATAGACCAGTGTGCCTTGAGATTAGTGAAAACCAGGGAGTTTCAGGAAATGATGTGTATGATTGCTGTAGAAAGTAAGAAAGGACAGTTCCACATAGCAAAATGAATATTCCTTTTTAAAAAAATTTTTTTTAAATTTTTATTTATTTTGGGGAGACAGAGAGACAGAGTGCAAGCAGGGGAGTTGCAGAGAGAGAGGGAGACACAGAATCCGAAGCAGGCTCCAGGCTCCGAGCTGTCAGCACAGAGCCCAACGCGGGGCTCGAACCTACAAAGCACAGGATCATGACCCGGGCTGAAGTCAGATGCTTAACCGACTGAGCCACCCAGGTGCCCCGCCACGTAGCAAAATGAATAGAACAGAAGAAACTTCTAGAACCCAGACGCCTGACAATTGTGCCACCTCTGAGAATACAAGCCATCACCTCCTCATCCCAGAAAACTTAGGTACTACTTTGGACTTAGGAAAACAAGGGAATTGGTAGGAGTCGAAGACATTGTCTCAATTTGGAAGGGCAAGGAGTCACTGACATAGAGTTTCCTCTGGCAGAACTCTTTAGAAGTACTTGAACTTTCATCAGAATTTTCATTTTTGGTCATCATAGCTTTTCAAGAAGCTGTTGCATCACTACAGTGTTCCATTCATTCTTTAGTAAAACTCACTAAATTCTGATAATAAAATCACGGAGATGTAAACTGCATGAGAGTATCACCTCGGTCTGTCTTGCTCTACACTTTTCAATCTCTGCGAAAGTGCCCGGTACATAATAGTGCACATATGTATCCTTAAGGAAGTTAACAGTACACATATGTCCCCTTAAATAAGTTAATTAATTAATTAATTTAAAATGTTGATGCTGATGATTTTTCTCCAGGCAGAAGGTAAACAGTACACAGCCCATTCTATCATCTTGGCTTCCCAGGTAGAACATTTTTATGAAAAAATATGATTTGATCACAGAACATCTGTAATAGCCTCCAATATTTGCAAGTAATAAGAGTTTAACTTAGATAGCCGGTGTTCTCATCCAGATTTTGTGACATATTTTATTACTGTGAAGTATCAGTCTGAATAGTGTCAATCTAAACTGAAAATATGCCAGATTTATTAGCACCAGCATTAACAGAATTTTTAATTAAGTTGCTGAGTCTGTCAATAATATAGTTAACTGTCGTTTCTGGAAAGAGTTGTGTAATTATTTCTTCTTTATAGAACTTTTATCCTATATGGGTGTGAAGTAGGGCAAAGTTTCAGCAAATGTGCAAGAATCTAAGCACAATTTCACGACGTGTTGTTTTAATGCTGTACAAATAAAAATGTTTGAATTTGTTCCTCAAAACATAAGTCTTGCTTGTCAGGCTTATGCTTAATGTACTATTGCTTAAATGTAGTATTGAATCAGTCAAATTTTCTTTTTTTTAAATAGGTACACAGGTTGATCCTCTGGAATCCTGGTTCCCGGATAGGCAGCTGGTGACATCTGGTAGTGCAAATTACATTTCTTCTGCTTTTTTATACTTGTAAATGAAAGGAACAATCCAAATGACAGCCCTACCTTAGTTTAAAGCTAGGTTCTCTTTTCTGCTTATTATGGATCTTTGATAAGAAATACAATTGCTGAGAAGTCTGTTTTGCTTGCTGTTTGCTACGAGCATTGTGAGACCTTTCCTGAATGTAACCCGCTGTGTAGTAGAATGGGTTGTAAACCTTCCTAAATGTAGTCTGATATGTAATGGAATGAGTGATTGTACATAAACTAACCGGCATTTCTCGCTTCCGTAAACCTGCTTGCTTAGCACATTCCTCACCTACCCCCTTCCCCCTTTTTTCCTCCCGCCACAAGTAACGGACAAAGCCTTCCCGCCAAAGGACAGACAAAGGACGCCCAATCAGAGAACAACAAATGTCCTTACTTTAAAATCAACTAATCAGGCCCCTCATAATTTGAAACCTCACCTGTGCTATTTGTCTCTGTCTATAAAAACGCTGTACCAATCCTGATCGAGGCCTCTTGCGTCACCGGCGACGAGTGCGCGGAGGACCAGGTTCGAACCTGCAATAAACGACCCTTGCCGCTTGGCTTTGACTTACGACTCTGGTGGTCTTTTGTGGGAGGTTTCGGAACTTCGGGCATTACAGTAAAGACTTCTACCTCTACTCTCTCATTATATTAGAAAGGTTCTCTGTCTTTGTGCCAAGCATACAATACAAAAGAGGACTTACATTCATAAAAACTGAACAACTGAAGAAGATGTGATATTCTAGACTTATTGCAGAATCTAGATACCCTATCCAAAAGCAGAATCTTCATTTTCCACCCGGAAAGGGATAGTACTTAAAAGATCCCTATTACTTACATGTTGGGGCCGGATAGTCCGAATGACAATATTGCCCTAAGATGTGCCGCCATTCACATTCATTCGTCTGTAAATATTTTGTTCTGTACCAAACCGAAACAGGTTGGGTGTTAGAAATGTTGTTGTCCACGCGGAATGACTTGTTTCAAATTTTCAAGTCGGAAGTTACATTTGTTCTGGGACGCCTGGGTGGCCCAGTCTGTTAATCACCTGATTCTTGATCTCGCCTCAGGTCACCATCTTGCAGTTTGTGGGATCGAACTCTCCATCAGGCTGTGCGCTGACAGAGAGAAGTGTGCTTGGGATTCTCTCTGTCCCCCTCTCTCTGCCACTCTTGCGCATTCTCCCTCTCTTTCTGAAAAGAAAGAAACTCAAAAAAGTAAGGTTAGATTTGTTCTAGCTCATGTAGCCTCAGCAGTTGTTTTTATATTTCCTTCATCGATTATTATTTCATATATCAACTTCATGTTTTGTATCCAACCCTTGTTTGAAGGTCTGGATTCTTTTAAAGAGAAAAACCACACGCGGCTTTTGAAAGGAGTATGTCTCTTCTAAGAAGACACACCTCCATTTTAGTTTCTAATCCATCCGCATCTTAGCTTCTGCCAAGGAGTCAATTTAGCCTTTGGGGTAGGTTGATTGTGAAAATGTTTCCATTGTATTTAAACCTGCTCTTTGCTCTGTGACTTTGCACTTCCTTTCATTTAAAGGGTGGATTCTATTTCCCCACCCCTTGAAGCTGGGATGAACTTGTTTTGGCCAACAGAACCCAGCGAAACCGAGCCTCAGATTTACAGACTTCTGCTCTATCGTGGACCCCTCACCTTGCGAATAGCCTACACTAGTCTGCTGGTCAGTGATCAGATTCCTCCCACTCAAGGACATCCTGGAACTGCCCACCAGCCAGCTAACTGCAGATACATAAGCAAGCACCTCTGTGATCAGGTGAACCCCGAGCAGAGTACCAGAAGCACTCAGCCAGCCCATGGATTTGTGAATAGAGTAAGTGTTTATTCTTACATGCCACTGAGGTTGGCGGTTACTCGTTACTCAGTATTATAATGGCAGCAGATAACTAATACAGCTCTTAATGTTATCTTTGTTCAAACGGCTGCAAAGATTCTTGGAAGGCAATGCTCATCAAGCAACTTGTATTGAGTTCTATGTGCCTAACATCATTTCTAGCCCATAGTAGGGGCTCTGGAAATCGTTGTTTACTGAGTTTACTCAGTTGTTTACTCAGTAAAAAAAGTTTACAGTTGTAAACTCAGTAAACGATTTCCATATATATATATATATATACATATATATATATATATATATATACACACACACATATATATGCATATATACATATATTCTTTCTTTAAAAGATTTTATTTTTAAGTAATCGCTACACCCAACGTGGGGCTCAAACTCACAACCCTGAGATCAAGAGTTACACTCTCCACTGACTGAACCAGCCAGATGCCCCACAAATAAGTATATTTTCATACTGAACACACTATACCTGGTGCTACGTGAGAGACATTTCTTTGGCTTAAGAAGTTTGCATTTCTGTAAATATTAAAACTTAGGAAAAATTCTCCCTACAAATTCTACAGGAAGGTTTCGTGTCAAGATTTCCTGAAGGGCCAACGTGGAGGCAGCTGCCACGACTCGCGTCCTCAGAGCCTCAGACGGGGCTGGTTTTGGTGCCGCCAGACTTGCGGCTGCTCTGTTTTGTCCTGTTCTTCGGTCCTTGTGGTTCCCATGAGTTTGGTGGGTGCAGGCTCCTTCCAGCCTTACGACCGTCTGACGTGTCTTGCCTATGTGTGTCTTCGTCGACTTCAGTCCAGGAGAATTAGAACACGTCTGGCCCCACAGCCTGTGACCTACATCCTTGTGCTTTGAACTACATTCTGCTGCTCCCTTCCTTGTTACCAACATGCAGGGCGACTCTGAGCAAACTACGTAACTGCTCTGACTCTTGGTTTCCTCATTTTTAATAACGAGAGCATTGGTTTAGGATGGTCCATAATGGCCTGTCTAATTTCCACTCTGGTTTCTTCTTTGAGTCATTACTTACTTAGAATGTATTATTCATTTTGCAAATACGTTGACTTCTTAGATTAAGAAAAAATGACTTCTCACTTTTTACCTCTTGAGCATTGTGGTTGGAGAACATGACTTGTATGGGACCTGGTGTCAGAAAATGTTGAGACTTACTTTATAGACTCGCATGTGATGAATTTTCATGAATTTTCTATCTGTGATGTGTATTTTTTCCACCAAGGTATAATTGGCACACATTATATTGGTTTCAGTTGTAAAACATAACGATTCAATATTTGTATATATTGCTAAATAATCACCACAATAAATCTTGTGAACATCTGCCACCACACAAAGTTACAGAATGTTTTTCTTGTGATGAAAAATTTTAAGATTTACTCTCTTAGCAACTTTTAACTACGCAGTACAGTATTATTACCTATAGTCTCCACACTGTACATTACATCCCAGGACTTACTTGTTTTATAGCTGGCAACGTGTATCTTTTTTTTTTTTTTTTTTTTTTTTTTTCAACGTTTATTTATTTTGGGGACAGAGAGAGACAGAGCATGAACGGGGGAGGGGCAGAGAGAGAGGGAGACACAGAATTGGAAACAGGCTCCAGGCTCCGAGCCATCAGCCCAGAGCCCGACGCGGGGCTCGAACTCACGGACCGCGAGATCGTGACCTGGCTGAAGTCGGACGCTTAACCGACTGCGCCACCCAGGCGCCCCTGGCAACGTGTATCTTTTGACTTCCTTTACACATTTTACTTACCCCTCCCACCCCAGTACCCCCTGCTTCTGGCAACCAACATTCTCTTCTCTGTATCCATGAGCTCATTTTTGTTTTACATTTTTGTTTTTTTTAGGTTTTACACACAGGTAAGAAAATACGGTATTTATCTATATACATATATGTATATATATACACACATAAATATTACATATACATAAATATATATACACATAAACATTATATATACATAAGTATGGTATTTATACACACACATGCCACATTTTCTTTATCTGGTCATTTATTAATGGACACTTAGGTTTTTTCCATATGTTGGCTGCTATCAACAATTCTGCAATGAACATTCAGGGTACATATGTCTTTTTGAGTCAGTGTTTTTATTTTCTTCAGACAAATACCCAGAAGTCGACTTGCTGGATCATATGGTAGTTTTTTGTTTTGTTTTGTTTTGTTTTGTTTTTATGGTAGTTCTATTTTACATTTTTTTGAAGGAACGCCATACTGTTTTCCGTAGTGGTAGTGTACGAGGAAAGGTTCCCTTTTCTCCACATCCACACCAGCATTTCTGTCTTGTCTTTTTGATAACGGCCATTCTAACAGGGATAAGGTGATGTCTCATTATGGTTTTGATTTGCCATTCCCTGACAGTGATGTTGAACATCTCATTATGAACCTGTATATCTTCTTTGGGAAAATATCTATTCCGATCCTCTGCCCATTTTTAAATTGGATTGTTTGGGAGATTGTTTTTGCCATCCGAATGTATGTGTTCTTGATATTATCTGAGTATTAATTGCTTATCACATCCAGGGTTTGTAATTATTTTCTCCCATTTAGTTGATTGCCTTGTTTTGTTGATAGTTTGCTTTGCTGTGCAGAAGGTTTTTAGTTTGATGTAGTCTCATTGGTTTATTTTTGCCTTTGTTGTTTTAGATTTGGTGTCAAATCCAAAAACTCGTTGCCAAACTGATGTCACGAAGCTTACCTCCTATGTTTTCTTCTAGGAATTTTATGGTTTCAGGTCTTACATTCAAGTCTTTAATCCACTTTGAGTTAATTTTTGTGTATGGTGTATAAGATAGTTGTTCAGTTTCATTCTTTTGCGTGTGGCTGCCCAGTTGTCCGGTAATTGAAGAGACTGTCCTTTCCCCACCATATATCCCTGGCTCGTTTGTTGTAAATCAATTAATCATATGTGTGAGTTTACTTCTGGGCTCTCTATTCTGTTGCTTTGAGCTATGTGTCTGTTTTTAATGCCAATACCATACTGTTTTGATTACCAAAGTTTTTAAAAAATTTTTTTTTTTTTTGAACGTTTATTTATTTTTGGGACAGAGAGAGACAGAGCATGAACGGGGGAGGGGCAGAGAGAGAGGGAGACACAGAATCGGAAACAGGCTCCAGGCTCTGAGCCATCAGCCCAGAGCCCGACGAGGGGCTCGAACTCACGGACCGCGAGATCGTGACCTGGCTGAAGTCGGACGCTTAACCGACTGCGCCACCCAGGCGCCCCGAACCAAAGTTTTATGACATAGTTTGAAATCAGAAAACAAGGTGCTTCCAGCTTTGTTCTTTCTCAAGATTGCTTTCACTATTTGGGCTCTTTTGTGATTCCATACAACTGTTTTATTTCTGTGAAAAAAAGCCATTGGAATTTTGATAAGGTTTGCATTGAATCTGTGCCTTGCTTTGGGTACTGTGGACATTTTAACAATATTATTTCTTTCAGTCCATGAGCATAGACTATCTATTTGTCTCATCTTCAATTTCTTTTATCATTGTCTCATAATTTTCAGTGTATAGATCTTTCACATCCTTGGTTAAATTTATTCCTAGGTGTTTTCTTCTTTTTGATGCAATTGTAAATGAGGTAATTTTCTTAATTTCTCTTTCTCATAGTTTGTTATTACTTTATAGAAATGCAGAGAATTTCTGTGTGTTGATTTTGTATCCTGCAACTTTAGTAAATCCATTTATTAATTCTAACAGGTTCTGGTTCTAACAGTTTTATGTCTGTGATGTGTACTTTTTAATCACTGGGTTTAGGATTCTAAATATGCTTTTTGGGACCATCAAGCTTAGCACTAACTGTAGCCATCATGCTAGACGTGGTACTCTCTTTGCTACAGCAGATTTAATAGGGTCTCGGAAACATGATACGCGACCATTAATTTTGGCTGTCTGGTCTATCCCAATAAAGAAAGGAGATAGTCACAGTTATATGGAACGACTGCCACTATGTATTTACAATTTTGTCTCCAGCTGGTGGCTCACGGAAGGTAGGCGTCAGCTGTGGAGTGCTGTCCTGAGTGAGCTCACACCCTTTTTGGGGCAGTCCGCATTCTGTGGCTGAGAAAGGCAAGGCAACACAGGCCCAACCATTGCAGCCCAACATGAGATGACACTGACAGCCAGAGCGCCTTGCTAGTCATGTACTGGTTGTAACAAATAAACATCCTGTACCCCCACGCTCTTGTCTTAGCATCTGCTTTCCCGAGAATCCAAACTGTGACAACCCACAAATGCTATGCAGTAAAACAAATTCAGATGTGATGCAATTGGAAAGTGGTTCCCAACCCCCCAGAGCTTTTAACGGGCTAGCTGCTCAGGCTCTCCCTAGTCCTATCAGCAACATTCCATCCGGTAATGCAACCTTATGTTTTATGCCATTCAATACTTTGGACTGCATAATGTCATGATGGGGTTTTTTGTTTGTTTGTTTGTTTGTTTGTTTTATTTTTTACGTTGTGCTGTACTTTATTTTACAGTCCTAATCAGTACTTTGATCGTCTTTTCTATTTTCACCAAAAACGAGTTCTTCTTGCTCCCTCAACCTCTCCATCAATACCTGGAACCAGTTGCAGAATAGGACAGCTGCCTTTAGGGAAGAGAGAATATTGCTTCTCTGTTTCCTTTCTCCCCTTCTCAACTGGCTAACTGGAGTTTCACACCTCCTCCAGGGTCAAAGCATGGAAAGGACCATTTCAAAGCAAACGTTTGCGCTCTAACATATTTTGGAGCAAACGCCTTTGTTCCCAATCATCAGAGAGAGTGCAGTCGCCTTCTAGATGCTCACTAGGGTATTGAATATGTATCCTATCTGGATACTCTGAATGAATTTTTAGTTGAACCTCCTGTCTCATATCTATTTCAGCTCTCCTGTGCTTAGTATCTGTCCAGTCTATCTTTTTCCATTCTTTCATTTTCAATTTTTCTGTCTTTATCCCCTAGGGATGTCTCTTGTGAAAAGCAGAGAAGTGCCTATTTTAAAATGTAGTCTGTCAGGTTAGGTGACAAGATTTTCTAGCTTTCCAGATGATTCTTATGGCTAGCATATGTGAGTAGGAGCAGGATGCAAGAACTTTCTGGAACAGGTTGCCGGGGGTGGGGGTGGGGGGGCAGCGTCAGCCCCATCTTTCTCTTCTCCTTCATAAATCTTTGCCAGACCAACTAATAAGCCTATATCCTTAGCCTCTTTATTGCCTTTTCTCAAAATCCAGGGAATGGTCTGGTGAGTTCATCCATGTAGAGGCATCATATCAGTGTTCACCTTCTCATGGGTAAATTGCATTCTAGTGAACAAGAAAATCTCTGTTTGATTTAAAGCTAGGAGAGAAAACACCTAAGTATTGACTAGGGAAAGCTTTGTGAAGATCTGCCAGAGGCCTATAGAGAGATATTAGTCCAAAAACCTGCTCAGGCAAGAAAAGCTAACCATTGATATGTTTCTCCTAGTAGGGATTTCTATGAGGAATACACAGATTTTTTTTTTTTATTTTTTATGTACTGTGAACACAAAGATGTAGCATGAGTAGAATATTAAAGTGGGAGGAATGAAAGACACTATGGGATTGGAGGACTTCATTTTCTATGTTGGAAAGCAAGACTACTATCTTAATTGGAATGCTGTTAGCTATGAGTAAAAGATTCCCAAACTAACAATGATTTAAATACTATGACATTTAATTGTTCCACATAACAAGGAACCTAGAGGTTCCAGTTTTAGGGAAGCAGTTTAAAAATGTCTTCAAAGTACCAAGTTCTTTTCCATCTTTCTGTTTTACCATCCTTAGAATTTTGAGGGGGGGGGTGGGGGGGTCTTGGTGCTTATACCTCATGATCACAAGATAGCTGCTGTGGCTCCAATCATCATTGCTACATTCAAAGTTTAGAAATAGTAAGCTGGTCAGAGAGGCAAAAAAAACAAAAAACAAAAAACAAAAAAAACCCAAAAAACCCTCCTCGCAGGGGGTTTTCTCCTTTTATTAGTAAAGAAATAAGATTTGAAGAACATGTTCCCTCCCTAGCAGACTTCCCTTTAGATCTCATTATGGAAAAAGGAATTCACTTTTTCAAGGAACAAAATTCTATTTCTCTAACAGCTTTTTATAGGGAGACACTTTGCAGTCATTCATGTTCACAGCTAGGATGTGCATGGCTCCTGGGGCTCGCTTGCCTCAAGAAACTTGCTACTGAGCAGAGCGCTCTGGCAAACCCTGTATATGACATGAATATGCGTAGACAAGAATGTCAATTACAGGACCAATGGCTTGATCACAATCAGCTGTGGACTCAAGAAGCCACTCAGGGATAGACGAAACAAAATGTTTGCCAGCTTTTAACGAGTTTGAAACTAAGTAGAGTTCGCTAATTTTCCTCTTCAAAGTTCATTCTTCACTTGTATATCATCCCAAGAGGTTTTGCCAGCTTACTTCCAAGCAACTACAAAATTCTGACATAATCTTAACTTCCCGAGCCTCAGAACAGGGATAGCATTTGGAGCCCTCGACCAAGATCGCTTTTGCTGCTCGATTACTTGGCCACGGCCTCAGAATCTTTCTCAACACGGTGATTTAGGCAGCAATTACCAATAGATCAGAGTTGGCACTCAGGATAAAAGGACACCTGGCTTTTTGTACTAATTCTGATTTTATAGCTTTTGAGGAAAAAAAAAACCCCACGTAGAATTAGTTGTGATAAACAATGCACTCTTCTCTTCATTCTTTCAACTCTCCAACACCAGTCAACCTCTTACCAGTGTTAGGTACTTTGTTACGGCCTAGCTTATTAAATACGTTAATCATACAAGAACTGCACAGAAAATTGAAATTTTAACATTTATTTATTTTTGACAGAGACAGAGACAGAGTGTGAGCTGGGGAGGGGCAGAGAGAAAGGGAGACACAGAATTTGAAGCAGGCTCCAGGCTCTGAGCTGTCATGTCAGCAAAGAGTCCGAAGCTGGGATCGAATTCACCAACTGTGAGATCATGGCCTGAGCCGAAGTCAGCCGCTTAACTGACTTAGCCACCCAGACACCCTCAGAAAGTTTAAATTCTAGACTCATCACCACCGCAACACTTACTAAGGGTGAAGCACCTAGTAATTCTTAGACGTGAAGTTTCATTTGATAGTCTCTTGGTTCAGGACGCGTGAAGAGACAGACTGTAGTCCTGCTGTCTGTAGTCCTTGTCTGATGAAGCTCTTTTGCAAAGAACCTGGAGAAGAACAAGAAACCCTGAAGCTTTCAAGGATCACCTCTGTCCCTTTCAAAACAAAGCAACACCAAACTCAGCGCCATCTGCCAGAACCCCGTCCTGTAGAAGACAGGATCGTCTAAGAGTGTCCATAGCGTCCCCAAAGAGCGGGCCTGATGGTTCCCGGTTGAGCCTGACCGCGCCTGCCGATGAAACAGTTGGGATGTGACCATTTTAACATGCCCAGCGGTTTGGGGCAGCAGCAGAAATGCAGGGATGGTGCACGTTGGAGGGGCCGTTTGCTTGTTAACTTTACGGCACGCTACTGCCGTTGCGATGTTTTGTTGTTGTCGTCGTTTTGACGGTCCCAGGGAAAATGCAAGCAGCACTGACCTCTCCTCAGCCGCTCTGTAACCGTGGGGCTTGTGCAGGCAGATTGGCATCTGCAGGCACATCTTTAGCAAGTTGGCAGCCTCCGTGCCCTTTGCAGGTTGCAATCAAACCTGCCTTCTACAGCAGCCTCTTTCTGGTTGATTAACTTTAATGTAATTTTAATTAAAAACCACAGTGTCAAAGGGTTTAGCTACTCGAGAAATGAGCACAGACTGCGGCCCAGTGGCAGCAGTCACTTGGAAAATGGAAATGTGTCTTGACAATGTGGTGCAGGGGCCAGATAAACAGGGTCGCCGTGGCGCCTCGCTCACATGCAGGAAAACGGGCAAGGGAACATCAGAACCAAGAGGCCGGCTTCTACATCAAGGGGTCCTAATGTATGATTTTCAGGTGCCATCAACATTTTTTAGAACTTGTTCAGTCCTGGCACAAAATACTCTCTACAAGGGCTGGCTGTGACCATTCTGTTCTCCTCTTGGCATTTTAGGCTCTAAATCAACACACAGATCTGGGTTAAATATGAATCAAATTTCAGACAGCAAATGATAGCCAAGCCTTAGTGTTCTTCAACTGTAGAACTTCTCTCTTTCCCACTGTATATATTTTATAGAAGGCCGGGGACTTTAAATATTAGAAATAGACTTTTCTTTCAAGGAAATACTTCCTCTGGGATATGATTCCTTGACTTCTTTACAAGTAGTGCCAAGGAACTAAAACCGAATGTCTTCTTCCAAAAAAAAAAAAAAAAAAAAAAAAAAAATTCTGCATTACTTGAATCGCATGAAAGAGAGGCAATAATCTCGCAAATATGTTTGGTCATGTTAGGGTCAGAAAACAGATTTTATCCTCTTTATCTTTGTATGCGTTAAAATGTAAATATTTTAAACTTTCTAGTTAGCCTGCAGATACTATCTTTTCCAATTCCCATTTTCCTTTAATTTTCTGGTTGATGTTAAATAATGTTTGAAATGGAAGACAAATGTGGTTCTGTGCGGGAGAAGGATTTTATTGATGCCAATGGAATGAATGCCTCTATTCCATGCTGAAATGCCCTTTATTCTTCCTCAGCGTAGCTAATTTTTCAGGGCACAACTCTCAGGAGAACACCTAGTGACGTCAATTCTTCAGAGGAGAATTTCCTCCACCAGGTTTGTGGGATGCTGGGGCTGCTTTGCTGACAGATGGGGCCGGTACAGGTGGGCCCAGAGCCATCTGAACAGAAGGGGCCCCTGGACCCTGACAGAGAGGATAGACAGAACGGTGGGGGAGAGTTTAGGGCAGTGGACAGGGAGGGGAGAGAGGAGGCAGAGAGGATTTCTACACCGAATCCAGCAGAGAGGAAGAAAAGCAAAAACAAGCAGATGGGTGGACAGGGAGAGGTGATTTGAATTGTATAACTTGCTTAAGAGACTAATAAAAAACAATCTCTGGGGATGGGACTTCTCTGCAGGCAATCTTGGAAAATTAGAAATGCGTCTAGGACTGCCAAAGCAGAGAAAAACACAAGGAAAATCAATATGAAATGAAGGTATAAAAATGAACTGTGTGTAATATGCTTGCAGGATGAATCCTCATCAGGCCTTGATATGGACCAAGGTAGAGCCATTGTGGGTCAAGAGCCACTGTTATTGCTCTCATCTCAATTGTTTCTCTATTAAAAAACAAAATAGAATTGTGCTTGTCAGTTTAGCAGGTTACCTAACTGGTCAAAATGGACTCAGAACAACTCAATACATTTATAAATTTTCTATGTTGACAGTTAAAAAATGAAACACCTAGCAGAGCAGGTGTTAAGTTAAACCAGAATATTCAAAACTATCTTTCCTAGAGTAAAATTTTTTCCAGATATTTGTATGTATGTTTTGGAAAAAAAGGTTCTATGGTGAAATTAATGTGGGGAGGCCTGGATTACACATCAAACAGATTTTTTTTAAGTTTATTTATTTATTTAAGAGAGAGAGAGAGCACGTGTGAACTGGGGGAGGGGCAGAGAGAGAATCCTAAGCAGGCTCCACACTCAGCACAGAGCCCCACATAGAGCTCGATCTCCCAAAATGTGAGATCTTGTCTTGAGCTGAAATCAAGAGAGACACTCAACCGAGCCACGCAGGAGCCCCATCAAGCAGATTTCTTTTTAATCACAGGACTTCTCAGGGCCTTCACGTGCTGTCTTACATATGAAGCTTTTCTTTAATTTTGGTCGAGGACTCCTTTTTGAAAAGCATTTCTTGGAGCTAGATTAAAGTACACACTTCAGGAAGCAGACTCTCTTGAACGCAGCAGAAGTGCCTGGAACCTTAGTCTTGCCAAGGGGGTTATCAGCGTGGGCGCAGCTTCAGCGGACATGGCTCTGCCTTTCCATCACACCCTGTGTCGCAATGGGCTCCCACTGACCACCCAGTTCAGAAGTCATCTTATATCCAATAATAGTAATCAAACATGAAAAACACTCTATTTGCAGGTCACCACGTCAGTGGTGTTATTTTATCTATTTTGCAGTAGATAGTTTGAGTTAAAGGGTTTCGATTTGGTAAGAAGTGATTTCTAAAAGTTACGGCCTAAGCATTGACTGGAACGAATTCTGGCCAGATACGCAGCTGTACCTCAGTGTTCCCACTGAATGCCAGGCCTGCTCCCGTTTTGTTTTGTTTTGTTTTGTTTTTGTCTTCATTTACAATTTACTGTGTCCTCATTTACCATGATCAACAAATAGACCTTGAGCTCTACAAGATCAGAGACACGTATGTCTTTTCTCACCCTTGTGTCTCCAACACTTACGTAGTCTGAGCTCAACAAATGTTATTAGAACTAATGAATTGTCCCTCTGGCTAATGCTTGATGATGTTTCATATGGCATGAGCATGAAGCAGGGCCTACATTGGATTCCTCAAGCACCTTTCTATACTAAGTAAGCAGTGATAGTATTTGTTTCCATTATTGAATATCCTGCTTTGTGACAGGCACTGCTAGGTATGCTGTGTTTGTTATTTACTTGTCTGACCACTAACTACAAACCTCGTGGAGGGAGACAGTATATGTTATTCATCTCTGAATCTTAGAAAAATTTGAGACGTCATTTGAAGTAAACGTTGCGGTCTACCTTTCATGCTGTAGTCCCATTTCTCACATATCTTACAAGCTTTGTTCAGGACTTGAAGATACCACCACATAAACACGAGCTTGATCTCTGTTCTCGAAAAAAAAAAATTGGTTTCATAAGCAGTCAGTTGTGTACTTCCCAAACAGCTTGATGCTAAGTCTCTGTTGGATTATTGGCTTCATGAGGATCCAGGACTATTTGTCTTTTCTATCCCTGTATCTCCAGCATCTTTCTTCCCTGGAATATAGTAAGACTCAATTATTGTTCAGTGAATGATGAGTATTGTATTTTTTCCTTTTAGGGGGAGATCTGATTTTGGTAAGTGCTTGAAGGTAGAACATGGCAGTGACTACTAATAGTGAGGTTTTGTTTTCCCAGATAAATTTGACTGCCAATATGATATGTGCAAATGTTGAACAGAATTCATCTGGAACTTCCCAATGAGTCTGGGAAGCATAAATGGTGAGTTTAATTCTAATTGGTAGTGTTCATCGGCCAATAAAGCAGATGGATGGAAACTAGATTTGGGAAGAGAATGGTTATTTCTGTAAAGTTTGGGGGTTCAGCATTCTGAAATCCTATTACATACCCATAAACCTTCTATGTACTGAGGAAGTTTAGACAGAAAAGGTTAAGGGAGAACTGTTACTCCTTTGAGCCAAGGAGTTTATGCTAGAAACTTTTACTTCCATAATTTAATTTTACCAGCATAATTCATCAAAATAGGTATTATTATTATTTCCATCTTATAGATGGGGAAATTAACTCCCAGAGAGGCAACTACTTAGCCTTCGTGCTAGTAACAACCTAGTCAGTGGTAAAATACGCTCAGCGATTCCCTCACTGATAAATTTAACTTTCTTTTGTCTCTATAGTTCTGTACTTTGTATATCATTTTAATATTGCATATATTATACTATATTTTAATAATTTATGTGCACGCTTATCTTCCCTAATAGACCATGTCTCTTTCTAGAGGACAAATTGAGTCACACTCAATATTGCATTCCCTAGCTTCTAGCATGATTCTTTTCTCCTAGATTAGAACAGTGGTTCTTCATCTTTAGTGTGCATTAGAATCACTAGAAAGGGATGTTAAAATTCAGATTTTAATAATGATGATTTCTTCTTAATTAAAAAAAATTTTTTTTATAAGAGAGAGAGAAAGACAGAGCATGGGAAGGGGCAGAGAGGCAGACACAGAATCCAAAGCAGATTCCAGGCTCTGAGCTGTCAGCACAGAGCCTGACACCGGGGCTCAAACTCACGAATCATGAGATCATGACCTGAGCCAAAGTCAGAGGCTCAGACGACTGAGCCACCCAGATGCCCCAATAATGATGATTCCTGCTTCATTAGGTCTGGGATGAGACCTACAAATTGGATTTCTAACAAGCTTCCAAGTAATGCTTCTACTGGTAGTCTAGGGACCACACTGGTTTAAAGGGCTCAGCAGATATTTATTCATTTAAGTTGATTTGAGTTTACCATACAGATTGGGAGAGTATAGGCCTCAAACATTTATTAGTTCCTTAAAGGCATTAACAATCTCCTTGGTTATGACATCCTATCAACCATAGCTAGTGAAAATGGCATCTATGAAATTTAAAGATCTCAAGTTAAAATGTAAAGTAGCATGACAGGAAGGAATGTTACATTGCCTTTCCCCTCTACCCATTCTTGAAGCTGTCAAGAAGACTGTATCGCAAACAGAAGTCTTTGTTTCACTGACTGGGATGTTGTATCTGTCACGGAGACATGTGTACACATATAATACAAGGATGATGAGAGAACCCAAAGAGATGATTGCATGGGGTAAGGTGTGAAGGCAGTAGTAATGGGAGGAGGCTGTGAAAATGAAAGGGAAATAGCAAAGCAGGGTATAGTGAAAGACAGGAGCCAAAGAAAGAAGAGAAAAGAGAGTTATGGTAGATGACTCCAGGAATAGAGAAATCACAAAAACAAGAAAAAATTTTGAAGAGGTTTTTAAGAAAATTCTGTTGTGTGTATCAGACATAGCTTCTTCCTCTTTCCACAAAACTGTAGGTACAAATTCCCATTGTGAGTTCTACTTCTGGAATTGCGATGTGAGGACCTCTGTGGGCCCACTCCTAAGAGAAACAAATGCACCTGATGAAAATTGCATTAAAAAAACCCCAATTTACTATGGAAATTGAGGTGAGGTCATACAGCAAATGAAGAAACATTTAATCAAGAAAAACTACAAAACTAAGTAAGAAAAGCAAGAGTCTAATGACCCTTGAGTCATGACCCACTCTTTTCCTACCTCTCCTACCACCCAGCTCAGTTTTAAGAAAGCTCCACTTTAGGTGTGATAAAGAGAGAGTAGCCTCTGCCCTCAGCTGTCTATTAAGGGCTGCAGCATCTCACCAGGAGGGGAAGGCTACCAGCATCTCTCATCTCTTTCAACTCTAAATTTCAGAGGCTACATTCTGAGTAAGTATCACCACGAGGTCCAGGTCTCCCTTCTTCCACCCAGCTCCCAGTTATGGGATGGAGATTCTACCCCAGGTGTGGTAGGCCAAGAATTCTGGGGCCCTAGTCGCCTTCGCATTCTAAGCCAGGAAGGCTGTGGCTGTGGCTCCTGCTCAGTGCCTAGAGCAATGGCTCAGAGTTTTTTTCCTGGGTGGATAAACATTCCTTAGAATAGAGAGTTCTTAAGATAAAAACAGGGAGGGAGGCATCATAAGAGTCTCTTAAATACAGAGAACAGACTGAGGGATGCTGGAGGGGAGATGGGTGGGGGAATGGGTTAAATGGGTGAGGAGCATAAGGGGGGCACTTTTCAGGATAAGCACTGCATGTCATATGTTAAGAGATGAATCACTGAATTCTACTCGTAGAGCCAAGACTACACTGTATGTTAACTAACTTGAATTTAAATTTTAAAAAAGTAAAAATAAAATAAAGTAATTTAATAAATATGTATATAATTCAACTGTTGTGCTTATAACATGTTGAAATGTATTATATTTGACAATAACATTACAAAGGAGGTAGGTGGTAGCAAAGCCGTATTGGGAAAATGAACAACAACAACAACAACAAAAAGGACACCAGGTGGTAAATTTGAATCCACAGGAACAAAGTTAAAGAACATAAAATATTTAAAAGAAAGTATAACATGCTCTATAAATACATACTTTCTCTGTTTTCTTAGCTTCTTTAGTGGATACAAAAATATATAATGATTATAACAGTGTATTTTTGAGTTGTAACATATATAGAGGTAATATATATCATGATAATAGTACAAAAGAGGAGGAAATGGAATAGAAGTATGTAAGGGTAAGGTTTCTATGTCTTACTGGAATCAAAATTATATGCATCTGAAGTACATTATAATAAAATATATATGCTAAGCCCTAGATCAATTAATGAAGGCAATAATAAAGAAAATAGCTAGAAAAGATATAATAAATCATTGAAGAAATTAAAATGTTCTAATAGAAAGTATTCATTCAATGCAAATGAGTAACAGAGGAACAAGAAAGACGAGACATATAGAAAACAAAAAAGCAAAATGGCAGATGTAAATCCAGCTATATCAATAAAAACAATAAATGTGGATGGATTTAACAATCCAATCAAAAGGCAGAGATACACTGGACGTAAAAATATGACCCAACCCTAATGTTGTCAACAAGAGACAAAATTTAGATTCAAGACACAAATTGTCGAAAGTGAAAGGATGGAAAAAAAATTTCACGCTAATAGCAACCATAAGTTGAGTGGCTGTATGAATATAAGAGAGACTTTAATTTTTTTTTTTCAACGTTTTTATTTATTTTTGGGACAGAGAGAGACAGAGCATGAACGGGGGAGGGTCAGAGAGAGAGGGAGACACACAGAATCGGAAACAGGCTCCAGGCTCCGAGCCATCAGCCCAGAGCCTGACGCGGGGCTCGAACTCACGGACCGCGAGATTGTGACCTGGCTGAAGTCGGACACTTAACCGACTGCGCCACCCAGGCGCCCCAAGAGAGACTTTAAAACAACAACAACAAAAATGTCATTACAGATAAAGAGGGACATTTTATAATGATAAAAGAGTCAATCCATTAGGAAGGAATATATGACAATGATAAACATATATAGACTTAATAACAGAGCCCCAAAATATGTGAAAGCAACCATTGACAGAATTAAAAGGAGAAACAGAAAATTCAACAATAATTGTTGGAGACTTCAATACGTCACTTCAGGAATGGGTAGGAGAAGTAGGCAGGAGATAAATAAGAAAATAGAAGGTTTGAAAACCCCTAAAAATAAACTGTAAGTTCTATCTATAAAACATCCTACCCAATGAGAGTAGAACACACATTCTTCTCAAGTGTGCATGAAATATTCTCCAGGATAGCTCATCTGCTAGGCTACAGTACAAACCTTAACTATTTTTGAAGGAATTTAAATCACACAAAATATGTTCTGTGATGAAAACGGAATGCAATTAGAAATCAATGACAGAGAAATTTGGGAAGTTCACAAATATGTGAACATTAAATAAGACTACTAAATAAAATGACTCTAAAAAGAAATCACCAGGGAAATTAAACAATTATTTTAGATGAATGAAAATGACTATAGACATACCAAAACTTATGGGATGTAGCTAAAGCTGTACTGAGAGGGAATTTTATTACACACTACGTGGTCACATTAGAAATGAGAAAGGTCTCAAATCAGTAACTAAAATTCTACCTCCAGGAGCTAAAAAAGAGAGAGAGAGAGAGAGAGAGAGAGAGACAGAACAAACTAAACCCAAAGCTAGAATTAGTAAAAGTAAAATAGGGTTTGTTTTTTAAAGAGCAATAAAATAGACAACAGACAAACCAAGGGATTGGAGGGAGAGAATACTCAAATAACTGAAATCAAAAGTGAAAAAGGGGCTACTGGGTGGCTCAGTCAGTTAAGCATTGAACTTCTGATTTTGGCTCAGGTCATGCTCTCACAGTCATGAGACATGGTCCCCTATCTGGCTCTGTGCTGGGCATGGAACCTGTTTAGGATTCTCTCTCTCCCTCTCCCTTTGCCACCCCCCTGCTCATGTGCTCTCTCTTTCTCAAAAATTAAAAAAATAAGTGCAAAAGTAGACATTACAACCAACCTTACAGTAATAAAAAAGGATTTTATGGGATATTATAAATAACTGTATACTAATAAATTAGATAATTTAGATAAAATTGATGATTTCCTAGAAAGACAAGAATGACTTAACTTACTCAAGAATAAATAGAAGATATGAGAATATCTATGAAAAGCAAAGAGATAGAATTAGTAATCAAAACACTTCCCGCAAAGAAAACCTTAGTCCCTAATGGCTTCATTGGTGAATTCTATCAAACGTTAAAGATACATTAACAACAATCTTTCAAAAACTCTCAAAAAGAGAGAAGAGGTAACGTTTCACAAAAAATTCTGAAGTCAGGGTTATCCTGATACTAAAACCAGACAAAGACATCACAAGAAAAGAAAATTATAGATCAATATTACATATGAATATAGATACAAAATCCCTCAACAGAAGACTAGCAAACCTGTTCCAGCAACGTATCTGATGGACCATGCACCGTGACTAAAAGGATGTTTCCCAAGAATGTACGTTTGTTTTAACACCTGAAAATCGATTAATGTAACACATCATATTAATAGAATAAAGTACCAAAAAACATTTGACAAAATCTATCATTACTTCATAATAAAAATACTCAACAGAGGGAGGAGTTAAGATGGCAGAGAAGTGGGGGGGACTGAGATTTCCCTCATCCCTCAAACACATCTGTAGTGAGGTCAGAACCCTTGGAACACCCAGGAAATCATTCTGTGGAGTGACAGAAAAATCTCCACAGGTCGAAGGAGATAGCTTGGTGGAACAGAGGGAACAGGCCAGCAGCGCAGTGGAGGTGGGACCGCTTACACCAAGCCCCGCCCCTTGGTGCCTGGTAACTTATCTACTGGAGCAGGACTGACACTGACCGAACCAGACTGCCTCTCCTCTAGACCAGCACAGCCACGGGTCCCAGGCACCAACAGACAACTGTTCTGTAGTTTTGTATGTTAGTCTGTTTCTCCGTTTTTTTTTTCTTCTTTCTTTTCATTTCTTTTCTTTTCTTTGCTTTGCTTTGCTTTTCTTTGCTTTTCTTTGCTTTCCTTTTGTTTTGTTTTTTTCCTCCTCTCTTTTTCTTTCTACCCTTTTTTTTTGGAATCAGGCTTATAGTTTCTGATTTGATTTTTTGGTCAATTCATATATATATATATATATATATATATATATATATATATATATATATGTATATATATACACACACACATACATACATATGTGTGTATTTATAAATATATATTTTTTCTTTCTTTCTCTTGTTTGTTTAATCAGGCATTTTACTCTATTCTTATTACACTTTTTCTATATCTCCTTTATTTTCCTTTCTCTCTCTGGACTAAGCCTCATAGTTTCTTTGATTCTCTGCTTGATCTTTTTTTTTTTCACCCCTTCCATTTTTAACTTTGTATGAGATCAGGTTCCCAGCCCATTCCTTTTTTCCAAGGTTACTTCAATGAATAAATCAAAGCACACCTGGTGAAAGGTCCAAACAATCCACTACCAAGAGCAAGGAGAAGCTTTGTAGAGGACTGACCAATGGGATAGAGCAGCCAAATATGCAACAGCAGAGGGCACACAACACACTCCAGAAACACTTCCTGAAGTGCCACACCCTGGACAGGGTATGACCCCTTCTTAATATAGTAGTACTAGCAGGTGCAGGACACATAAACTATTAAAACATGTAAAAGACAGAAACCTAGCCAAAATGATGAAATGGAAGAATTCTCAAAAGAGATTCCAGGAAGAAATGACAGTCAGAGAATCGCTCACAACAGATATAAACAATATATCTGGATAAGAATTTAGAACAACAGCCATAAAACTAACAGCTGGGCTTGATAAAAGCATAGAAGACAGCAGAGTCTATTGCTGCAGAGATCAAAGACCTAGAAATAGTCATGATGAGTTAAAAAAATGCTATAAATGAGGTGCAAAATAAACTAGATACAGTGACAGCAAGGATGGAAGAAGCAGTGGAGAGAATAGGTAAAATAGAAGATAAAATTATAGAATATGATGAAGCTGAAAAAAAAAAGAGGGAAAGGAAATTACTAGACCATGAGGGGAGAATCAGAGACCTAAGTGATTCAATGAAATGGAATAATATCCATATCATAGGTGTTCCAGAAGAAGAAGAGAGAGAAAGGGACAGAAGGTTTATTTGAACAAATTAGAGCTGAGAGCTTCCCTTTTCCCAAATCTTTCCTAATCTGGGGAAGGAAACAGGGATTCAAGTCTGAGAGGCACAGAGAACTCCCTTCAAAATCAAAACCCACAACGTATCATAGTGAAACTGGCAAAATATAAAGATAAAGAGAGAAATCTGAAAGCAGCTAGGGACAAATGGGCCTTAATCTACAAGGATAGACACATAAGGGTAGTAGCAGACCTGTCCACTGAAACTTGGCAGGCCAGAAGGGAGTGGCAGGAAATATTCAATATGCTGAATAGGAAAAATATGCAGCCAAGAATCCTTTATCCAACAAGGCTGTCATTCAGAATAGAGGGAGAAATAAAGGCTCTCCCAGACAAAAAAAAAAAAAAAAAAAAAAGAAAACTAAAGGAGTCATGATCACTGAGCCAACCCTGCAGGAGATCCTAAAGGGGACTCTGTGAGTGGAAAGCAACAAAGACTACAAAGGACCAGAGACATCACCACGAGCACAAAACCTACAGGTAACACAATGACATTAAATCCATATCCTGTGTGTGTGTGTGTGTGTGTGTGATGGCTTGGAATTTAATTTATTAAAGTCAAATTGGAGTTTATAAACTAGACAACTGGTTATGCTTTGTGGTGAGTGGACAGCAAGGCTATGGGAATGAGTGGGGTGGGAGGGTCAGAGACAGGGGCCTAGACAGTGAGGTACAGTAGGTGACCCACATGTTGGGTCTGCTAAGAAGTTCCTGAGGGGAAGAAGGGACACACGGAGAGAGGATGGGAGAATGGATCTTTTAAGGGTGATATTGTAGCAAAAGAAGTCAATCACACACACACACACACACACACACACACACACACAAAATCAATTAGTACAAGCAACTTCATTCCCCTTTCTTTAGGCTGCTGCTTCCTTGATAGATCAAACAGAATCCTAGGGGTGAACTCTGGCTCTAAACTGTCTAGATTTGAGTCTCAGCTCCTGTAATTACCTGTGTGACCCTGGCCAAGTTATGTTACCTCAGAATGCCTCCGTTTTTTCATCTGTAAAATGGGAACCATGATAGTAGCTATGGCTTGGTTGTGGCTGAGAAGCACATGCGTTGAGCACTCACAGTTCTGCTGGCATATGGTCGGTGCTGAATAAGTGTGACTGTTGCCTCAGAAGAGACAGATTGGGAGGGGGGAAGTCTTATAAGAGTTTCACCATAATGAAAAGTCTTTCATTCCTACGTGTGGGCAAGGTTCAGGGAGCTAGGGATACTAGCAAAATCTACACCCTTGGTCCCTGTTCTCTGGACCAAGAGATTTGAACTGGGATTTGAACTGGGTAAGCTGCTGCAGGGTGAGAGCCCTGGACCAAGGACAGAAAGCCTGAGTGTGCCATAGACACACCAAGTGACCTTGGGACAGACCACTTCTCCTTTCTGGAACTCCACTTTCTCATCTCTAAAATGAGGAGTGGCCTAGATAACCATTCAGGTCACCTCCAGCCTCACCATTCTGACCTACATCACTGGGGGGTTAGGGCACATGCCTTTGGGTAGGCAGCACGAGACTGTCGATACGCCCCACGTACCTGTCCATACTGGTCACAGAATATGGGATATTGAGAAAGAGTGGCAGAGTATGGATACTTAGCTAATTTGTATACAGTGATATGCTCAACTCTAGGTCCTGAAAACTCAAAGAGATTTATCTGGCTATTTCCCCTGATCTAAGAAGTGCAACTCTTAGTGGTCCACACAGGAGCGACTTGCTTACCAGGATGCCAATTCGGCCAGACACACTGATCTTGAAATTTTACAAGAAATTTTTGTCAGTGGGAGGGCAAGCGTTCAGATTCCCACTGCACCTGCAGATTGAGTGGATGCTAACTGGAAGTTGTACTCAGCTTCTAGTGTGGAGCTGCCCGGAGCTCAATGGAATCACCTATTTTATGGTAAAGAACCTGATCACATTTCAAAAATACAGGTGTTTTTACATGAACACAAAGAAATACAAAACATTACTTGCTAACTTTATCCATTTTACACTTTCAGAAGAGAGCCACAGCTCTTGATGAGTATGAATTATGCTTTAAGTTTTTGTGGCAGCTTTTAAAGAACAAAGCTGAGGATGTGTCTGAATTATCTGGCCAAAATGGTAGCTTGTTTTCAAGAGAAGCAGATTGAGATGGAAGTAAACTATGCTACTCAGCAAGACACAGTCTCAAATTTTGGGGACATATGTGTGGATCCCAGAGCTATCCTGAAATTTTGCTCTGTAAAAATTGTTTTGAGTCTACATAGCTCTGTGAATGAGCTTTTTCTTCATGCAATTGCTAAATTGAAGCCATGAACCATCTTCAGTGGTGAAAATTTGAATTAAAGTAAGATTGGCATTTTGTGAAGTATTACTAAAACGATGTGCTTTTGAAGGAATGAAGTTGCTAAAATATATTTTTGTTACTTCTGGATTGTATTTTAAAAGTCGTATTATAAAATAGGGACGATATAATTCACTGTTGTTAGTAACAGACTTGATGCACAAGTTTCTGATTTTACTATGAATTTTATTTTTAATAGTATCTTCTAGTTTATTTATATTGAACATTTAATGTGTTTCCTGATTATATGAATTATATAGGCTAATTTTTAAGTTAGAAAATACAGAAAAATGTAACAAAATAAATATAAACCTCAATGAAATTTACTAAGGTACATTATGTAACAAATACGTCTTGAACCCTTAGTGTTTCAGCCACTAGACCAAGTGATGGAGTATCAAGGTGAAGAACACATTCAATCCCTGCCCTCCCTTACTGGAAGCCTTCTTGGGAAAAGAAGCATCTTCACTGAGACCAGAAGAATGAGTAGGCATCAGTCAAATACATGCAAGAGAGGCGGAAGGGGAATATGGTACCAGGAAGAGGAAACAGCACGTACAAGGCAGGAAAAGGAAAAGGTAGCTAGGCGGGGTAGAGAAAGTAACTCGGGGATAGAGAACAGAAATAGAAGACTGGGGCTCAAGACACCGTTGAAGTATATAGGTCTCAGATGCTGAAGCATCTAGAAAGCCTCAGTATGGTTTGGGGGGGTTTGCCCTGAGGTCACAGAATACGTTTTAGCGTTTAAAGCAGAGTGGTGGTTTGATTGGGTCTCCATGGGGAATGGCTTAGAGGGAAGCAAGAGTGCTCGCAATGGAACCAGTTAGTGTACCCATCCGGGCTAGGCGTTGTTAACAGATTAGAGAGGAAGTGGTGAAGGACGGGTGGGGGGTGCCGAATTCGTGTGTGTTTAAGGACGGAGAATTCACAGGACTTGGAGGAGGGTCAGATGTGATGCACAAGAGAGGACTCAGGGATGACTACTGGGTTTCTGACTTGGAGTGGATGGATAACATGGTTGCTCACTGAGCCTGGGAATAGGAGAGGTGTGGAGGGAAGAGAAGACAGCTCAGGAATACTGATACTTAAGAAATCAGAATAAGTGAATGAAGGATAGGGGTAGGACCCCAATTTGGGCCTAGCAGGGCTTCTAGCCATGGGCACCCAGCCTCACGTGCCACCACCACTGCCTCCTCCTACTTCTCCCTGCGCTCATGGGCAGCTCCTAAATCCATATCTTTTAATAATCACTCAGAATTTAAATGGAATAAGTGTCTCAATCAAAAGACATAGGGTATCAGAATGGATAAAAAACCAAGATCCGTATATATGCTGCCTGCAAGAGATGCATTTTACACCTGAGGACACCTGCAGATTGAAAGTGAGGAGATGGAGAACCATCTATCATGCTACTGGAAGTCAAAGGAAAGCCAGAGTAACCATACTTATCTCAGGCAAACTGGATTTTAGAACAAAGACTGTAATAAGAGATGAAGAAGGGCATTATATCATAATTAAGGGGTCTATCCATCAAGAAGAGCTAACAATTGTAAATGTTTATGCCCCAACATGAATATTCCAAATATATAAATCAATTAATCATCAACATAAATAAATGTATAGATAAAAAGACCATGATTTTAGGGGAGTTTAATACTCCACTTATAATAATGACAGATCATCTAGACATAAAATCAATAAGGAAACAACAGCTCTGGATGACACATTGGACCAGATGGACTTAACAGATATACTCAGAACTTTTCATCCACAAGCAGCAGAATACACATTCTTCTCAAGTGCACATGGAAATTTCTCCAAAATAGATCACATATTGGGTCACAAAACATCCCTCAACAAATATAAAAGGATTGAGATCATACCATGATCACAATGCTATGAAACTTGAAATCAACCACAGAAAAAATTGGGAAAGCTCCCAAACATATGGAGGTTGAGGGACATCCTACTAAAGAATGAATGGGTCAACCAGGCAATTAAAGAAGAACTTTAAAAATATATGGAAGCAAATGAAAATGAAAACACAACAGTCCAAACTCTTTGGGATGCAGCAAAGGCAGTCCTAAGAGGAAGATACATTGCAACACAGACCTATCTCAAGAAGCAAGAAAGGTCCCAAATACATAACATAACCTCACACCTAAAGGAACTAGAAAGGCAGTATCAAAGAGAGCCCAAAGGCAGCAGCAGAAGGGAAATAATAAAGGTAGAAATAAACTGTATACAATCCAAAAAAACCACACAGTAGAACAGATCAATGAATCTAAGAGCTAGTTTTTTGAAAGAATAAACAAAATTGATAACCCCCTAGCCAGACTTCTCCCAAAAGAAAAGAGAGGACCCAAATAGATAAAATCATGAATGAAACGGGAAAGATCACAACCAACACCACAGAAATATTAACAATTATTAGAGAATACTGTGAAAAATTATATGCCAAAAAACTGGACAATCTGGAAGAAATGGACACATTCCTAGACACCCACACACTACCAAAACTCAAATGGGAAGAAATAGGAAATTTGACCAGACCCATAACCAGCAAAGAAATTGAATCAGTTATCAAAAATCACCCAACAAATAAGAGTTCTGGGCCAGATGGCTTCCCAGGGGAATTCTATCAGATATTTAAAGCAGAGTTAATACCTATTCTTCTCAAGCTTTTCCAAAAAATAGAAACAGAAGGAAAGCTTCCAGACTCATTCTATGAAGCCAGCATTACCTTGATTCCCATACCAGACAGAGACCCCACTAAAAAGGAGAACTACAGGCCAATATCCCTGATGAACATGGATACAAAAATTCTCAACAAGATACTAGCAAATCCAATTCCACTGGATACTAAAAGAACTATTCACCATGATCAAGTAGATTCATTCCTGGGCTGCAGGGCTGGTTCAATATTCACAAATCAATCAATGTGATACATCACATTAATAGAAAAAGGATAAGAACCATATGATCATGTCAATAGACGCAGAGAAAGCATTTAACAAAATACAACATCCTCTCACGAAAAACGCTCAAGAAAGCTGGGATAGAAGGAACATACCTTAACATCATAAAAACTGTATATGAAACGCCCATAGCTAATAGCATTCTCAATGGGGAAAAACTGAAAGCTTTCCCTCCTGAGATAAGGAACATGACAGGGATGTCCACTCTCACCACTGTTGTTTAACATAGTGTTGGAAGTCTTAGCCTCAACAAAATGAAATAAAAAGCACCCAAATTGGCAAAGAAGACAAACTTTCACTTTTCACAGGTGACAGGGTACTTTACATGGAAAACCCAAAAGATCCACCAAAAAACTGCTAGAACGGATACATGAATTCAGCAAAGTCACAGGATATAAAATCAATGTACAGAAATCAGTTGCATTTCTATACACCAATAATGAAGCAACAGAAAGAGATATTAAGGAATTGATCCCATTTACCATTGCACCAAGAACCATAAAATACCTAGGAAGAAACCTAACCAAAGACATAAAAGATCTGTACACTGAAAACTATAGAAAGTTCATGAAAGAAATTGAAGAAGACACAAAAATGGAAAAACATTCCATGCTCATGGATTGGAAGAATAAATATTGTTAAAATGTGAATACCACCCAAAGCAATGTACACATTCAATGCAATGTCAATCAAAATAGCACCAACATTCTCCACAGAGCTAGAACAAACAATTCAAAAATTGTATGAAACCACAAAAGACCCCAAATAGCCAAAGTAATGTTGAAAAAGAAAACCAAAGCTGGAGGCCTCACAATCCCAGACTTCAGCCTTTACAAAGCTGTAATCATCAAGACAGTACGGTACTGGTACAAAAACAGACACATAGACCAACGGAATACAATAGAGAACCCAAAAAATGGACCACAAATGTATGGCCAACTAATATTTGACAAAGCAGGAGAGAGTATCCAATGGAAAAAAGACAGTTTCTTTAACAAATGGTGCTGGACAGCAACATGTAGAAGAATGAAACTGGACCATTTTCTTACACCGCACACAAAAATAAATTCAAAATGGATGAAATATCAAAATGTGAGACAGGAAACCATCAAAATCCTGCAGGAGAAAACAGGCAGCAACTTCTTTGACCTCGGCGACATCAACTTCTTATAGGACATGTCTCTAAAGGCAAGGGAAATAAAAGCGAAAATGAATTATTGATACCTCATCAAGATAAAAACCTTCTGCAAAGCAAAGGAAACCATCAACAAAACTGAAAGGCAACTGACAAAATGGAAGAAGATATTCACAAATGATATATTGGATAAAGGGTTAGTATCAAAAATCTATAAAGAACTTACTAAACTCAACACCAGAAAAACAAATAATCCAGTGAAGAAATGGTGAGAAGACATGAATAGACACTTTTCAAAAGCAGACATCAGATGGCTAACAGACACATGAAAAGATACTCAATATCACTCATCATCAGGGAAATAAAAATCAAAACCACAATGAGATACCCTCTCACACCAGTCAGAGTGGCTAAAATTAACAAATCAGGAAACAACACATGTTGGCAAGGATGTGGAGAAACAGGAACCCTCTTGCACTGTTGGTGGGAAACAAAAACAGTGTGGAGGTTTCTCAAAAAATTAAAAATAGAATTACCCTACAGCCCAGCAATAGCACTACTAGGAATTTATCCAAAGGATACAGGAATGCTGATTCAAAGGGACACATGAACTCCTATGTTTATAGCAGCACTTTCAACAATAGCCAAACTATGGAAAGAGCCCAAATGTCCACAAACTGATGAATGGATAAAGAAGATATGGTATATAAACACAATGGAATACTACTTGGAGATGAAAAAGAATGAAATCTTGCCATTTGCAACAATGTGGATGGAACTGGAGGGTATTTTGCTAAGCAAAATAAGTCAGAGAAAGATAAATATATAATTTCACTTATATGTGGAATTTAAGAAACTTAACAGATGACTATAAGGGAAGGGAAAGAAAAATAAAATACAGAGAGGGAGGCAAACCAGAAGAGGTTCTTGAATACAGAGAACAAACTGAGGGTTGATGGGGGTGGGGGTTTGGGGAGTGGGGAAAAGTGGTGATGGGTAATAAGGAGGACACTTGTTGGTACGAGTACTGGGTGTTGTATGTAAGTGATGAATCATGGGAATCTACTGTTGAAGCCAAGACTACACTGTATGTTAGCTAACTTGAAAAAAAAACTTAACAAATTAGGAATAGAAGGGAACTTTCTCAACCTGATAATAGCATCTATAAAAACTCACAACTAACATCTGTAATCAATCTAAAACTGTTGCAAACAAAATGCCTATTAATGAAAAAATGGATCAATGACCTAAATTTAAGGGCTAAAACTACAAAATGCTTAGAAGAAAATACAAACATAAATCTTCATAATTGAATTAGGCAGCTTTTTAAAAAAGATAAGATACCAAAAGCACAAAGTATAAAATTAAAAATGGTAACTAGAGCATCATCAAATTTTCCTACCCCATTTACCCTACTTCCAAGTTTCTCCCAGGGTTGCTTTTGCAACAAATCACTTAGGGGAGTCTGGGTTGCTCAGTCAGTTAAGCGTCTCTTTATCACAATCTCATGGTTTGTAAGATCAAGCCCCGCATCAGGCTCTGCACTGACAGCACAGAGACTACTTGGGATTCTCTCTCTCCCTCTCTCTCTGACTCTCCCCCTCTCCCCCTTACTGTCTCTGTCTCAAAATAAATACACATTTACAAATTCAAACAAACAAACAAACAAATCCAAATCACTTAGACATCAATTCTTGCCTCAGGATCTCCTTCTGGAAAACATAAACTAAGACGGACCACAACAACTCTTGCTCCTGTTTCACACCCAACCCATCCAGCCCAATTCCCTTAGCCCTAAAGGATCTTAAATGGTTAAAGGATCACCTTGACCACGAAGAGATTGGTTGATTATCTTTAGTGTTAAGTTTTTAACTTGCTATGAATTTTTCTAATTGTAGAAATAATACATGTTTACTAAGAAGAAATCAGGAGGGGTCATGATGGTGGAACAGCATGGAAGTTTTTTTTGTGTCTCTCATCCATGAAATACAGCCAGATCAAAACCAGACCATCCTGCACACCTAGAAAACTGATTTGAGGATTCACACAACAATCTGCATAAGCAGAACCACAGAGTTCAGCAGGTATGCAGCTTGGAGAAGTGAACTGGGGGACAGAAGGCACAGGGAGCAGGGAGCTGTTTTTGCTTGCTGAGAGAGGACGGAGATTGGGGGGGGGGTGGATATGGGAAAAGCACCCCCCCACCCCTGCAAAAGCAGCTGGAGAGAAAGTGGAAAAGTGGAAACAGCCGCAGGGACTGAACAAAAAAGGGAGAAAGGAGAGTGTTTAAATTCCATTAAGACTCTATAAACAGGGGGAGCGCAGAGTCTGAAACGCCACAGCTCAATACCTGGTGCCAGCTGTGTTTTGTGATTTACCATAGTCTCTGAAATGCTGCTGCTACACGATCGTGTGAACTTTTTCTGGGGCGGGCTGGTACTCAGCCGCAGTCTCTGGGCTTCGGCAGCAGCACGGTTTGGCGAACATCCCTGGGTGGGCCAGCACCTGGCCGTTGCTTGGTGAGACCCTCCTGCAGAGGGGCAGAACGGGTCAAAGCCGCAGGCCCTCAGAAGTGAGGGGTCGGGAAACACAGCCGCATCTGAGATAAAACTCAGGATGGAGGTGCTGCCTGGGGCTTGGTCACAGACAGCGTAAAAGCGGGGAGTGGACAGAGCCGAAGACAGAGGACGGGTGCTGATCCGGGAGAACAGAGTTCAGATACTAGAGACTGGGTGACGCCATTTTCACCGCTCCTGAACGTGCGCATACACACCTACAAACGCCACAATAATCCACCCCAGTAAGCTAGGCAGCGCCATCTAGTGGAGAACAGAGCCGTTACACTAAGCCCCGCCCAACTGGGCCAACCTCTCTCTTTAGGAACATGAGTCTCTCCGCCTGCTTAGTTTACGGGCTCTAGTGCTTCATAGTTAGACTTCTAGGGGAAACCGATGTAATTTCAATAGTATTTCAGTCTGTTCGCTGGCCCATCTATTCAGTATTTTTTTCTTTCTTTTTTTTTTCTTATTCTTGAATACAGAAAGAGAAAAAATTTATTTTTGTTTTCAATTTTTATTAAAAATATTTTTCTTTAAATTTTTTCTACTATATTTTTTACTTTTTTGTAAATTTAAAAATTCTATTTTACTTCCATCATTTCAGTTTTTTTCTAGTCATTGTATTCATTTTTTTAAATTTTCAAACATTTTCTTTCTTCTTTTCTCTCTCTTTTCTTATTTTTCCCTTTTTTTCTCTAATCTATCAAGCTCCTTTCAACAGCTAGACCAAAACACACCTAGGATCTAGCATCATTTGATTTTTGTGTGTGTTGTTTTTAATTTTTTAATTTTAATTTTTTACCTTATTAATTCCCTTTCTTCCTTCCAAATGATAAAAAGAAGGAATTCACCCCAAAATAAAGAGCAGGAAGAAATGACAGCCAGGGACTTAATCATCACAGATAAGAAAGATGTCTGAACCAGAATTTAGATCATGATAATAAGAATACTAGCTGAGGTTGAAAATAGATTAGAATACCTTTCTTCAGAGATAAAAGAAGTAAAAGCTAGTCAAGATGAAATAAAAAATGCTATGACTGAGCTGCAATCTTGAATGGATGCCATGGTGGCAAGGATGAATGACGCAGAGAAGTGAATCAGTGATATAGAGGACAAACTTATGGAGAATAAGGAAGCAGAAAAAAAGAGGGAAACTAAGGCAAAAGAGCACAATTTAAGAATTAGAGAAATCAGTGACTCATTAAAAAGGAACAACACCAGAATCATAGGGGTCCTGGAAGAGGAAGAGAGAGAAATAGGGGTAGAAGGGTTATGTGAGCAAATCATGGTGGAAAACTTTCCTAACCTAGGGAAAGACAGAGACATCAAAATCCAGGAAGCACAGAGGACTCCCATCAGATTAAAAAAACCTGACCATCAACAAGGCATGTCACAGTTAAATTCACAAAATACTCAGGCAAAGAAAGAATCATGAAAGAAGCAAGGGGGAGAAAAGTCCTTAACCTACAAGGGAAGACAGATCAGGTTTGCAACAGCCCTATCCACAGAAACTTGGCAGGCCAGAAAGGAGTGGCAGGATAAATTCAGTGTGCTGAATTCCAGAAAAATATGCAGGCAAGAATTCTTTATCCAGCAAGGCTGTCATTCAAAATAGAAGGAGAGATTAAAAGTTTCCCAGACAAAAATTAAAGGAGTTTGTGACCACTAAACCAGCCCTGCAAGAAATTTTAAGGGGGACTCTCTGAGGGGAGAGAAGATGAAAATATAAATAAATAAATAAATAAATAAATAAATAAATAAATACCAAAAGCAACAAAGACTAGAAAGGACCAGAGAACACCACCAGAAACTCCAATTCTACAGGCAACCTAATGGCAATAAATTAATATTTTTCAGTACTCACTGTAACTGTCAATGGACTAAATGCTCCAATCAAAAGACATAGGGTAACATAATGGGTAAGAAAACAAGATCCATCTATATGCTGTTTACAAGAGACCCACTTTAGACCTAAAGACAGCTTCAGATTGAAGGTAAGGGGATGGAGAACCATCTATTATGCTAATGGTCAACAAAAGAAAGCCATACTTTATATCAGACAAGCTAGACTTTAAAATAAAGACTGTAACAAGAGTGAAGAAGGGCATTATATCATAATTAAGGGGTCTATCCACCAAGAAGACCTAACAATTGTAAACATTTATGCTCCAAATGTGAGAGCACTCAAATATATAAATCAATTAATCACAAACATAAACTCATTGATAATAATACCAAAATAGTAGGGGACTTCAACACCCCACTCACAGCAATGGACAGATCATCTAATCACAAAATCACCAAGGAAACAATGGCTTTGAATGATACACTGAACCAGATGGACTTAACAGATATATTCAGAACATTTCATCCTAAAGCAGCAGAATACATATTCTTCTCCAGTGCACATGGAACATTACCCAGAATATACCATGTACTGGGATACAAATCAGCCCTCAACAAGTACAAAAGATCAAGATCATACCGTGCATATTTTCAGACCGCAACACTATGAAACTCGAAATCAACCACAAGAAAAAATTTGGAAAGATAATACTTGGAGACTAAAGACCATCCTACTAAAGAATGAATGGGCTAACCAAGAAGTTAAAGAGGAAATTAAAAAGTACATGGAAGACAATGAAATTGATAACACCACAGCCTCAAACCTCTGGGACACGGCATAAGAGTAAATTATAGCAGTCCAGGCCTTCCTAAAAAGGAAGAAACGTCACAGATACACACCCTAACCTTAAATCTTAAAGAGCTGGAAAAAGAACAGCAAGTAAAACCCAAAACCAGCAGAAGACAGGAAATAATAAAGATTAGAGCAGAAATCAATGTTATTGAAATAATAATAATAATAACACTAATAATAATAATAATAAAACAGTAGAACAGATCACTAAAACCAGAAGCTGGTTCTTTGAAAGAATTAACAAAATTGATAAACCCCTAGCTAGTTTGATCAAAAAGAAAAAGGAAATGACCCAAATAAATAAAATCAAAAATGAAAGAGGAGAGATCACCACCAGCACAGCAGAAATACAAGCAATAATAAATGAATATTATGAACAATTATAGGCCAATAAAATGGGCAATCTGGAAGAAATGGAAAAATTCCTAGAAACATATACACTACCAAAACTGGAACAGGAAGAAATAGAAAATTTGAAAAGACCCATAACCAGTAAAGAAATCAAATTAATAATCAAAAGTCTCCCAAAAAACAAGAGTCCAGGGCCAGATGGCTTTCCAGGAAAATTCTACCAAACATTTAAAGAAGAGTTAATACCTATTCTCTTGAAGCTGTTCCAAAAACTAGAAATGGGAGGAAAACTTCCAAATTCTTTCTGAAGCCAGCATTACCTTGATTCCAAAGTCAGACAAAGACCCCACTAAAAAGGAGAACTATAGACGAATTTCCCTGATGAACATGGATGCAAAAATTCTCAGCAAGGTATTAGCCAAGTAGATCCAAAAATACATTAAAAAATTATTCACCACGACCAAGTGGGATTTATACCTGGGATGCAGGGTTGGTTCAATATTCACAAAACAATCAATGAAGCACAAAAACCCTCAAGAAAGTAAGGATAGAAGGATCATACCTCGAGATCATAAAACCATATATGAAAGTCCTAATGCTAATATCATCCTCGATGGGGAAAAACTGAGAGCTTTCCCCCTAAGGTCAGGAACAAGACAGGGATGTCCACTCTCGCCACTGTTATTCAAGATAGTATTGGAAGTTCTAGCCTCAGCAATCAGACAACACAAAGAAATAAAAGGCATCCAAATCGGCCAGGAGGAGGTCAAACTTTCACTCTTTGCAGATGACATGATACTCTATATGGAAAACCCAAAAGATTCCACCAAAAACTGCTAAAACTGATCCATGAATTCAGCAAAGTCACAGGATATAAAATCAATGTACAGAAGTTGGTTGCATTCCTATATATAAATAATGAAGCAACAGAAAGAGAAATCAAGGAATCGATCCCATTTACAATTCCACCAAAACCCATAAAATACCTAGGAATAAATCTAACCAAAGAGGTGAAAAATCTATACCCTGGAAACAATAGAAAGCTTATGAAAGAAATTTTGCACCTTATGAAGAAGGTGCAAAAAAAATGGAAAAAGATTCCATGCTACTGGATAGTAAGAACAAATATAATTAAAATGTCAATACTACCCAAAGCAATCTACATATTCAATGCAATCCCTATCAAAATAACACCAGCATTCTTCACAGAGCTAGAACAAACAATCCTAAAATTTGTATGGAACCAGAAAAGACCCCGAATAGCCAAAGCAATCTTGAAAAAGAAAACCAAAGCTGGAGGCATCACAATCCCAGACTTCAAACTGTATTGCAAAGCTGTAATCATCAGTACAATATGGTACTGGCACAAAAACAGACACTCAGATCAATGGAACAGAATAGAAAACCCAGAAATGGACCCACAAACATATGGCCAACTAATCTTTGATGAAGCGGGAAAGAAAATCCAGTGGAATAAAGAGTCTCTTCAGCAAGCGGTGCTGGGAAAACTGGACAGCGACATGCAGAAGAATGAATCTGGACCACTTTCTTACACCATACACAAAAATAAACTCAAAATGGATGAAAGACCTAAACATAAGACAGGAGACCATCAAAATCTTCAAAGAGAAAGCAGGCAAAAAGTTGACCTTTGCCACAGCAACTTACTCAACACGTCTCCAGAGACAAGGGAAACAAAAGCAAAAATGAAATATTGGGACTTCATCAAAACTAAAAGCTTCTGTACAGCGAAGGAAACTATCAGCAAAAGTAAAAGGCAACCGATGGAATGGGAGAAGATATTTGCAAACAACATATCAGATACAGGGTTAGTATCCAAAATCTATAAAGAACTTATCAAACTCAACACTCAAAAAACAAATAATCCACTGAAGAAATGGGCAAAAGACATGAATAGACACTTCTCCAAAGAAGACATCCAGATAGCCAACCGACACATGAAAAAATGCTCAACATCACTCATCATCAGGGAAATACAAATCAAAACCACAATGAGATACCGCCTCACACCTGTCAGAATGGCTAACATTAACAACTCAGACAACAACAGATGTTGGCGAGGATGCAGGCAAGGAGGATCTCTTGCACTGCTGGTGGGAATGCAAACTGGTGCAGCCACTCTGGAAAATAGTCTAGAGGTTCTTCAAAAAATTGAAAATGGAAGTACCCTACAGCCCAGCAATTGCACTACTAGGCATTTATCCACGAGATACAGGTGTGCTGTTTCAAAGGGGCAAATGCACCCCAATGTTTACGGCAGCACTATCAACAATAGCCAAAGTATGGAAAGAGAGCCCAAATGTCCATTGATGGATGAATGGATAAAGAATATGTGGTATATGTGTGTGTGTGTGTATACATACACACACAATGGAGTATTACTCGGCAATCAAAAAGAATGAAATCTTGCCATTTGCAACTGTGTGGATGGAACTGGAGGGTATTATGCTACGCGAAATTAGTCAGAAAAAGACAAATATATGACTTCACTCATATGAAGACTTTAAGAGATAAAACAGATGAACATAAGGGAAGGGAAGCAAAAATAATAAAATAAAAACAGGGAGGGGGACAAAAGATGAGAGACTCTTAAATATGGAGAACAAACAGAGCGTTACCGGAAGGGTTGTGGGAGGGGGGATGGGCCAAATGGGTAAGGGGCATTAAGGAATCTACTCCTGAAATCTCTGTTGCACTATATGCTAACTAACTTGGATGCAAGTTGAAACATGAATAAATTTTAAAAAATCAGACATGTAGAACTAATCCATGCTTATTTGAAAAAAAACACAACAAAATACAAAAGTCAAAAACACTGTATTTTGACTCCATGTGTCTGACTTTCTGAGACTTGTTTTTGACATTCACCCTGACACTGCTTCTGTTCTCCCAGAGTTGAGGGCAACCCCTATCCCTACCTCCACTAGAGTTCCCTGGTGTTTACTGGATTCTGAGAGACTAAATTGTTGTATAATTTGTAAGGGAAACAGTACTCCTTATATCTCCCCTCAAGGTGAGTTTCCTTCTGACAAGTACACTTCTTCCAGAGGTTGGACTAAACTTTATTCTTTGTTGTAGTCCCTTGAAGTGCCACTATTCAAGAATCATAATTGTGGCATAGTGAGAAACAGCTATCTGTCTCAAAATCTTTGTCATTTCTCCCAGGAAGTACAGCTGGACTTTGGGTATCCTATCATGGAGGTTCAGAGTCTTTTTTTTTTCAATATATGAAATTTATTGTCAAATTGGTTTCCATACAACACCCAGTGCTCATCCCAAAAGGTGCCCTCCTCAATACCCATCACCCACCCTCCCCTCCCTCCCACCCCCCCATCGACCCTCAGTTTGTTCTCAGTTTTTTTTTTTTGTTTTTTTTTTTTAATTTTTTTTCAACGTTTATTTATTTTTGGAACAGAGAGAGACAGAGCATGAACGGGGGAGGGGCAGAGAGAGAGGGAGACACAGAATCCGAAACAGGCTCCAGGCTCCGAGCCATCAGCCCAGAGCCCGACGCGGGGCTCAAACTCACGGACGGCAAGATCGTGACCTGGCTGAAGTCGGACGCTTAACCGACTGCGCCACCCAGGCGCCCCTGTTCTCAGTTTTTAAGAGTCTCTTATGCTTTGGCTCTCTCCCACTCTAACCTCCTTTTTTTTTTTTCCTTCCCCTCCCCCATGGGTTTCTGTTAAGTTTCTCAGGATCCACATAAGAGTGAACACATATGGTTATCTGTCTTTCTCTGTATGGCTTTTTCCCTTAGCATAACACTCTCCAGTTCCATCCACGTTGCTACAAAGGGCCATATTTCATTCTTTCTCATTGCCACATAGTACTCCATTGTGTATATAAACCACAATTTCTTTATCCATTCATCAGTTGATGGACATTTAGTCTTTCCATAATGTGGTTATTGATGAGAGTGCTGCTATAAACATAGGTTCAGAGTCTTTAAATGAGCACAATTTCAAGCTTGCAAGTGACATTGAAAGCTGCTAAACTTACATGGGTCCACACTCAAGTAGTTTTCCATCTAGGTGGAAAAAAAATAGCTATGTTTGCAACACTACTTGAAGTGAAGGCATTTCTTATTAGGAATTATGCTGTTCATCTCAAACATGGCTGAATGGCTTTAGGCTTTAGAAAACTATAGAATATACTACTCATTTCAAGTTCTAGAGTGCTCTCTCCCTATCTCTTACCTCCTCGACTTCCCCAGACAGAGGTGGTCTTCCCAGAACTCTGAATTTCTAGAGAATGCTATTCATTTACTGTAGTTTTTGCCACATTGTATTACCTTTTATCTGTTTATATGTGTCTCTTTTTTCCTCTCTCTCTCTCTCTCTCTGACTATACAAATCTTGTGGGCAGAGACTATTTCTCATTCATCTTTCTATGATCAGCATTTTAGCACAGTACCTAGCATATAGATCACGAGTAGATCTACAAAATGAATATAAACAGCAGGAAAATAACGGGAAGAGAGTTGGTAGCAGAAAATTCAAGTGCTCCTAATAACCTCACATTTTCCATTCTTTTCCAGAAGGCATCAAAGGTGAACAGAGGAGCAAGGTGGGCTGAAGTACCACATACGTTTCAGAAGTCACCAAGCACCTGTCCTGTCCGTAGACACAACATCCATTATTTCCACATAGAACATGTCATATGATGTTTTGGTCACTGCTGCCTCCATGTATTTCCATCTAGTGATTTCCTTTAGAACTTCAGCCTTCTAAAACTAAAACCATACACATTTTGTAAGAGTAGTGAAGGTAAAGGGATGAGCCTAACTTTGCAAATGCTTCTACTATTATCTATAGGATTGCAATGGGTATTGAATAAATGAATTATGGACACAAAACTATTGTACCCCCTTTATCCCTGACACAAGAGACCTGCCTTTTTATATTATAACTCTTCATTTCATACTTTAATGATTTAATTACTAACACAGTTAATAATACCAGATTATGCTGCCAAGTATTACAATCTCTGAACAAGGGATACATTATTTGGGCAGGTGTATAACGACTTAGATCTCAATAGTGTGTAGATAAAAATATATATTTGCAGCCTAAAATAGTTTTACCTCCTCAAATGTACGATGTGTTACATACTCTCCTAAATGATTTTTTTACTTTATATAGTCATTTTTTTTGCTAAAATGGAAAAGATAATTGGAAATGAGGAGTGGGTTATAATCAGGTGGATGTCCATCCCATTTTCCCCAGAACAACCCCTGATTATGTTTGCAAACTTTATTTAATTATAATAGAACTTCCTTTCATTTTCTGAAATGTCCTGGTTTTGATTAAAAATTATGTAGAAGCCCTAATGATAATCAGGTAGCCCTAATGATCACTAGACAAATTATTCCTGTTGCATAGTGCCAGCATGGGCAATTGCTTTCAAACTTCTTGACCAAAACTCATAGGAAGAAATACATTTTTCACCATCACATAGTACAGTCCTACATACACACACACACCATAAAACAAAAGCTTAAGGAAACAATACTTGGATATTTTCAAATTTAATCTAGTTTATTTTTAATTTTAAAAACTCCAGCCATGACACTTGAATTGATTTCCTATTCATAGCTTGAAAAACACCAACGTCGAGGCGTGGGGGTGGCTCAGTTGGTTAAGCGTCCAACTCTTGGTTTCAGCTCTGGCCGTGATCTCACAGTTTGTGAGTTCAAGCCCCACATAGGGCTCTGTGCTGACAGCGTGGACCCTGCTTGGGATTTCTCTCTCCCTCTCTCTCTGCCCCTTCCCAGCTTGCTCTGTCTCTCAAAAAAAATTTTTTATAAAAAAAAATTTATTAAAAAGAAGAGAATGAAAAACACCAATGTCTTAGATGTATCTTGACATTGTAGAACATTCCTTCTAGTGATTCTCCAGGTGATCTTGTGCAAGTTGCCAGACTTCCCTAAACGATACTTTTATGGTTTGTAAAATAATGTTAATAACTATGGTAGAAAGAGTTAACTGAAATGATGTGGTCAGCAAGCCCAGTATCTGGTAGATAGATATTTAATAAATGTTAGTTTCTTTTTCTTTCTTAAGCTTCTAAACCAACAGGACCTAGCTAAAGTTCACAGGTTTTTAGCAGTGAAAAAACATTTCTCTTGGCCCCTTGACCTCTAAAGTTTGGTCAGAGTTTTGCTTAACCACTGATAATAACATTGTTTCTTCTGTGTGAGATGAATAGGTTCACTTACTTTTTGAGCTACTTCTGGTCAACCCATCAGAATAGCACCAGCAGCTTCTCAGAAAAAGAAGATGCAAAAGAAGAAAATGAAAATCATGAGTTTTTAAAAAGTTTATTTATTTTGGGAGAGAGAGAATACATGTGCATGTACTCGTGGGGGAGAAGCAGAGATAGAGGGAGAGAGAGAATTCCAAGCAGGTTCTGCGCTGTTAGCACACAGCTGCACATGGGGCTCAATTGACTCCTGAACCATGAGATCATGATCTGAGCCAAAATCAATAGTCAGGTGCTTAACTGACTGAGCCACCCAGGCGCCCCAAAGAAAATCATGATTAAACAACACTTTTTATTGAGGGGTAGGGGATGGTGAAGACACTGATTATAGTAATGAATATGACAGAAACAGCTTGCATTTCTGCTTCCACTCTTAAATTAACAGTTCTCACACATAACTCTTCCCATTTGCAGACAGACTTTTTGGAAAATTAAACTTGAGAATAAAACAATGGACAGAAACATAGTTTTGCAAGCAGTGATATATTTGTTTTCTGGTTTAAAAAAAATTTTTTTTAATCTTTACTTATTTTTGAGAGAGAGAGAGAGAGAGAGAGACAGAGCGTGAGCAGGCGAGGAACAGAGAGAGAAGGAGACAAAAAATCCGAAGCGGTCTCCAGGTTCCGAGCTGTCAGCACAGAGCCTGACGCGGGGCTCGAACCCACCAACTGTGAGATCATGACCTGAGCCGAAGTCGGATGCTTAGCTGACTGAGCCACCCAGGTGCCCCTATTTGTTTTCTGTTTTAAATGTGAAAGGATAAGATAAATGAGTATTCCATCATATATCTGAGATATGTATCATGAGCAGTAACAGAAGACAGAGTCCAAGCAGGAGTTCTCTGATGTCCCATAATCCAAAGAGACCAGAGCAGTGATGAAAGGAAGCATTCTACCTTCAGGCTGGCAGAATCCAGGCCTGTGTCCAGGGTTCTCTAGTTTTCATTGTGTTAAGACGTGGCAGGCCCTGGTTCATAGCCCCTCTGCCTTGGTTGACACCTGCTGAACCCAAGGAGATAGACGTGGATGAAAGCCACTGCCAATCATTCCACAGTTTGAGCCCCTGGGCCCCAGGCTTGGAGGAGAACCCCTCCATGGAATACACAGTAGGCATCTTATCACTATGTAAGGACTCAAAGGTCATCTTGCCTCTCATCCTCACATCGACTCTTTCAACTTCGTCTTGTTTAATATTGTTTCACCTTAGTGAGCTTTTACTCTTCAAGGGGCGCTCTTGCAATAAATAGTCTTGTAGGCAGGGGCTCATTTTCTTTTTCTGGGGACTCTTGGCTGCCCACACAGTGCTCCCTGTGCAGAGTGTACTCAATAAATGCTGTTGATAAATAAGTTATTCACTCAACATGTATATTGAGTATCTGGCCAAACAAAGATGAAGTTACCATTGACTTTCAAGTCGCCAAATCCATGGATGATTCCTCACTGCTTGTCTTCCTTTTGATGCTAGCCTCCCGTGGCCTACCTCTGCTTCTCAGACCCACTTCCCGACCCTTCCTGACAAGCTTTCCCTTTTTCCTTGATCATTATTCAGCAATTGTAAGGAATTGAATCTGTCCCCAGTGGTACATGGATAGTTTGAATTAGAGCCAGGACTAGAACCCAGGCCTATATATAATCAAAGATCAAGAAACAGCCAACTCGTGGTGTTTCTATTCATGGGGACGAAACCCAGATGGACCTACTCACAATACATGCTTCCAAATCTAAGATTATTCCCCCCTAGGACATTGTTAGGACACTGTCTAGCTAAAAGATATTCAGAGAAAATTCACCCCTCTACCTGCCCCAGGGAAATGGGGAAAATTCAATGCCTGAGTCATTTACCCAAGAGAGTAATCCATGCTGGAAATTTTGCTTAAAGTATTCTTTTAAAAGGCCCTTCTGTCCTTATTATGACTATAAGGCTGCTGAGTCTGCCCAAGCATATGAGGTTGCAAAGAATATTTCTTTTTATTCAGACCTTGCATTCTCTATAAAATGAAAGGATTCTTGGCACATAGTTGGCAATTACTATCTAGGTTTTCTGCATAACGTAGGTTTTTTTAACTAAGCTTTAACTCAATAGACATCAGGCTCCAGTGAAAATACATGTGGACTAACACGAGCAGAAATAAACACAATTCTAATCAATTTAGCTGTTGACAAAAGCATGTGGTTTCATTGCTTGGGGCCAAAGTTTTAAGAGTGGGCTCTGATTTCTCCCCGGCACACCCTTCATTTATGTGTGCAAATAGGGTAATTAAGTGTCCAATTATCAGATTTGCATTGGCAAATGGGGGCTTTGTGTGGGTAAAATTCTCCATAGTTTGGGACCAGCTGAAACTTAGGTCTTTTATTTTTGAATCAATCCTCCAACAATAACGCAGGCATGATGAAGTTCTCATCTTGCCTCAATCTGAAGCCATGGTTGAAGATTTCCCTTTATTTTGGTGATTCAGTGAAGCGGAGAGCCAAAGTTAGGATCTTGGGATTTTTTCTTCCATACTCTCTACTCTGAAAAACAATTAAGCATTTCAAGCGCTTTCAGATTGACTTCCCCCTCCCCCCACCCCCGCCAGCTCTATGGAATTGATTACTGAAGGTGAAATACCTATAAATATTCTTTATGAAGATTTAACCATGTGACTAGTAGATTCAAAGACCATTCATAAAGCAACTTGATTCTTTTCTCTCCTAGTTCTTGGGTGAAATCGAAGACAGGTCCCATAACTTTCTCAAAATACAGGTAGGAAGGTTTCTGGACACTTTCAGTCACAAAGCTGGTCTCCTTAACGGTAATTAAGATGGTCTTTTTGGGTCCAGTTCTAGTCAAGATGGAGTAAATATACTACTTTCTGTCTCTCAGTGAATGCAGTTAAAAATTCTGGGTGGAATACATGCAGCAGCTCTCTGAGGAGTCTGAAAACTTAACAGCAGCAAGCAAATCAGGGAAGGAAACCAGAACTCAAACTATTCCTGAGTCAGTGGTGAGGTGACTGCTTCCCACACTGGTATCTTCTGTTCTAGAATCCAGGGACAGTCAGAAACCTGAAACCATGTACCAGGTACAGACAGAGCTCCAAAGAGGCCCTTGAATTTTGGGCCAGAAGAGAGAGAAAGGGGGCTCCTTTGGTCAGAGAGAGAGGACAAGACGCCTTGTTTTATTGTTCCTTGACATTTCCTACTGCTCCAGCTCCCAGGCAATCCTGTAGTGATGGTGATGAGAATGACAGTGTGGCTCATCAGGCACTAAACAGAAGAGCCCTTAACTCTGACCAGAAAACTGATTTCTCTCTTTCTTCCCCTCACTTGCCACTTGGCCCTGGAGTGGAAATGTTCCCTCTTCTTTTCACCTTACTTTGCAGAGGGCTTGCATGCGTTTTATTACATTCTTTCTGGAATATTCCTCTTCTGTGCACACCACCCAATAAACTTTTGTCTATTTCATGTCTAGGGTAAAGCTACATCCTTGATAAAGCTGCCCCTTTCCAGAAATAGCTTTAACCTACCTCTGTTATGAGACTTTGGTATAATATCTCATAATTACCTCTAGTTTGTAGGTTGCCATCTTTATCTGTGGATTCATTCGCACTATCCAGGGCTTGGTTTACTGCTTTCCATAAGTATTTAAGTAAATGATCACATTGTTGTCTTATATTAGAAGAAATATTAAAAGGGATGCATTAAGCTGATAATTAAGCATTAAAAGTGCCTAAACAGAAATGAATTTATATCAATGTTTTATTATAGACAGGGATGCCATACAATTTATTGCCCAGACTGGGGAATATTTTAAAATGAAAGGGGGAAGAGGTGTTAAAATGATGAAAATATGGTATTTGATCTGTCACAGATGTAACCTGGAACACATTATAACCCTCACTATAGATTTACTGACAAATGCCACCCCATCTCTCGTCAGTTTCTTCACGATTTCTTCTCCACCCATAGCTCTGGATGTGGGCATGTGTATACAAACCCCTCTGGAAATGTACATTTCGAACTCATGTCATATGCTAGACTAAGCCAACCAAGAAAGAGAGGGCGTGGAAACTAGCGTTGCATATAAAATTATTATCTTTATGCAGCGTCCACCTTTCTTTTCATCTATCTTTGACTCTCCCCTTCTCCTAAACACAGTTTCCAAGCACAAGAGGATGATTCCTTGGAAGCTTGTTCTAACTACAAGTTTTAAATAGATGGAACATTGTGGTTAAGCACTCTGACTTTTAGAATCTTTCTCATGGGATAAGATCTAAGTTTTGCTGTTTACTATTCATGTAACTTCAGTTCTTTTATACTCAGTTTCTTCATGTCTAAGTTGAAAACAATGATGATGTAATCTCTGAGGGATGTTGTGAGCATTTAATGAAATAATTTGCATAGCAGGGCTTAGCAGAGTGCTTAAAGTAAGTGGTCAGTAGATGTCAGCTCTCATTACAGTGACCATACAATTCATTGTCCAATCTGGACACTATTTTTTCTTTTCTTGTTTAAAATTTACATCCAAGTTATTTAGCATATAGTGCAATAATGATTTCAGGAGTAGAATCCAGTGACTCATCCCCCACATATAACACCCAGTGTTCATCCCAACAGTGTCCTCCTTAATGCCCCTTGTCCATTTAGCCCATCCCCCCTACAACCCCTCTAGCAACCCTTAGTTTGTTCTCTATATTTGAGAGTCTCTTATGGTCCCCTCCCTGCTTTCATATTATTTTTGCTTCCTTCCCTTATGTTCATCTGTTTTGTATCTTAAATTCCACATATGAGTGGACACTATTTTTTTTCAACTGGGACATTTAAAAAAAATTTTTTTAATGTTTATTCATTTTTGAGAGAGAGAGACAGAGAGAGACAGAGAGTGAGTGGGGGAGGGGCTGAGAGAGATGGAATCACAGTATCCAAAGCAGGCTCCAGGCTCTGAGCTGTCAGCACAAAGACCAATGCAGGGCTCGAACCCACGAACCATGAGATCATGACCTGAGCTGAAGTGGACGCTTAACAACTGAGCCACCCAGGTGCTCAACTGGGACATTTTTGAGATGGAAAGGAGACCCTACTAATAATTTGCTGGGACAGCAGGGGAAAAGTGAGATCACCCCAGTCACATCAGAACATGTGTTTACCCCACCTTCAGTTTGTAAATGACTCCCTACAGTGGCACTCTGATAGCCAACCCCCACAGAATGCCGCAGAAAAGGGAACTGTTACATACTCCGCACAAGCCCTAAGTTCTAAGGCAGGTTTAACTCTGAGAGACTTCCTTAGAGATACTTGATCCCTAAAGCGAAGTCCAATTCTTGCCAAAAGATGTGAAATCTGTCCAGTGTGCCCAATACCGAATTCAGAGATGCTTCTTTCCAGTTAGTTTGCAAGTTTATTGTGTTAAACCCCTACTGCTTTGGAGGAGGAGTACTTCTAGGATGGAGGAAAAGAAGGAAACTGGTAAGAGCTTAATCAATGAGTCTTAAACCAAGCCCCCAAGGAAAGCCACTCTCACCACCACCACCACCACAACAAAAAGAAAACATGACACTAGCTTGCTGAATCCCTGAGTGAAACTAAATTTCTTATTCAAATCCAGAATATTTTACCCAGAGTACACTCTAATACTCAATTCCAGCTAAGCCTAAATCTATGTCTTCTAAAATTACCAACCAAGATCAAACTTGGAGGCCATATGCTTTAGATCAAGCAAATATTTAAACGTGTTTTATTTGCTAGAGAAATGGATTCTCCTGTGGGCACATTTGGTCTTACCAGTGATGAAGGCTAATGCATTAGATGCTGTCAAGGGGCCCACAACAGCATCTCAGGCTTGGCTGAGTTTCCTTTTGGATTAATAGTTACGACTTCCATTCTTTTGAGGGGAGGGAATGAAATTACTAAGAACCTGAAACTCTTTACCTATCCACTTAGGATCCAACAGCCTCAACACTGAATTGGTCTTTCATCACACAGCTCCAACCAAAAGGCTAAGAGTCCTTACAGTGGAATGGATATCATTTTGACTGCCCACGTTTCCATCAGCTCCTGGCTGGCTTTCCCATTGCCCTACTTCCTCTGGAAAACTAAAGTGGGTTATGGTTCCAGTTCACCTGCTCAAGCCATTACATGACACTTCCCATAATTGAAAAGAAAAAAATCACCCTAGGTGCTACCGCCTTTGAAAGGTAATTGAGAATAACCTAATTATTTGAGGAATATCATGGCCTGGTTAATTACATATTCTTTTAACTTACAAGTTAACAGAGCATCTTGTCGCAGCCACGCCTTACCAACATTGGCTCTAAAAATTGTTCACTTTTCTGTGTGAAAATACTATCTAAGTATGAGTACGTACAGTTATATATATCCTGGTTTTCCCCCAAACTAACTTATTTTGCCTTTTTAAGTATAGTTTATTCCATTTTACTTTTTTTTTTTTTTAATTTTTTTTTTCAACGTTTATTTATTTTGGGGACAGAGAGAGACAGAGCATGAATGGGGGAGGGGCAGAGAGAGAGGGAGACACAGAATCAGAAACAGGCTCCAGGCTCTGAGCCATCAGCCCAGAGCCCGACGCGGGGCTCGAACTCAGGGTCCGCGAGATCGTGACCTGGCTGAAGTCGGACGCTCAACCGACTGCGCCACCCAGGCGCCCCCCATTTTACTTTTAAATGATAAAGTTCTTATAGCCTGCTATTGCAGGGGTTGGAAAACTACAGCTTGTAGGCCAAATCCACCTATTTTTATAATGTTTTATTAGAAGTCAGGTACAACACTTTGCTTATTGTCTATGACTGTTTTTATACTACAACATCAGTTAAGTAGTTTCTATAGAGACTGAATGGCTTATAAAACCAAAAATTTTACTATCTAGTCCTTTACAGAAAATATTTGCCAACACTTTGCCTAGTACAATCATTCTAAACACTGATAGTCATTGCACAAATTATGGAAAGTAAAGTGTGGTATACTCTATTAAATATCTTCTAAATGTAGGACATTATCTTAGAGATAGTCAAGATTTTTTAAAAAAATGTTTATTCATTTTTCAAAGAGAGAGAGAGAGAGAGAATAAGCAGGGGAGGGGCAGAAAGAGAGGGAGACATAGGATCCAAAGCAGGCTCTGTGCTTACAGCAGAGAGCCTGATGCGGGGCTCAAACTTGGGAACCATGAGATCATGACCTGAACCGAAGTCGAATGCCCAACTGACTGAGCCACCCAGGTGCCCCATGTTTAAGAAAGTTTATTCCTGACATCAGCTTTTATTTTTCCTTGCTTGCTGAGTTCCCATTAATCAGGATTTCTTATGTAAAACACAATAAATTACCAGTAAAGCACACTTCATGATTACATAGATTCAAATGTTCCTCATGTAAAACCATAACTCCTAGTTGCATAAAAATTTGAGGATATTCAGTAAAATTTACACGTATGAAATATATATCCTGTGTTCATTAATATATATTTGGATGGCAAGGAGGGTAGAAAGCATTAAATGTGTCCTTGCATTTAAGAAGATTATTATAGTCTCAATGGGAAGACATAACCATAATAATGCCTTCAAAAATTCAGATGTACCAAAAAAGTGAATAGCACAGAGAAGCCAGAATTTTAGTTTTTATTTATTATTATTAATTTACAAACATTAGTTGAACACCTAACCCGATCCCAACCCCTTAGCCCAAAGTCTAAGGTAAGACAAAGACATAAGTCATGGTACCTGGTCTCAGGAAGCATATGGCTAGTGAGATAATTAATTACCAGATCAGGGACACCTGAGAGGCTCAGTTGGTTAAGAGTATGACTCTTGGTTCCCGCTCAGGTCATGATCTCGCAGCTTCATGGGTTTGAGCCCCACATTGGGCTCTGTGCCGGCAGTATGGAGCCTGCTTGGGATTCACTCTCTCCCTCTCTCTCTGCCCCTCTCCCACTTGTGCTGTCTCTGTTTCTCTCAAAATAAATAAATAAACTTAAAAAAAAATTACCAGAATAGAATAAGATTAGCCTTTTTTTTTTTTTCAACGTTTATTTATTTTTGGGACAGAGAGAGACAGAGCACGAACGGGGGAGGGGCAGAGAGAGAGGGAGACACAGAATCGGAAACAGGCTCCAGGCTCTGAGCCATCAGCCCAGAGCCCGACGCGGGGCTCGAACTCACGGACCGCGAGATCGTGACCTGGCTGAAGTCGGACGCTTAACCGACTGCGCCACCCAGGCGCCCCAAGATTAGCCTTTAAAAGAGTTATAGGGGCGCCTGGGTGGCTCACTTGGTTAAGTGTCTGACGTTTGATTTCAGCTCAGGTCATGATCTCACAGTCATGAGGTTGAACCCGGTGTCGGGCTCCACGCTGGGTATGAAGGCTGCTTAAGATTCTCGCTCCCTCTCCCTCTGCCCCTCCCTTGCTCATGCTCTCTCTCCCAAAATGAATGAATGAATGAATGAATAAAAATAAAATAAGAGTTATAAATCAGGTCTTCCAAGAGCAGCCTTGAAGTGTTTCTCTTATGCATCAATTATTCTGCTTTCAAACTGGTCGAAGGACTCAATCTGAGGGGAAAAGGGAAGGTTCTCAAAATTGGCTGCACACTGAAATACCTGAGTAGTTCCAGTGTGAAGCCAACATTGTGAGCCACTGGTTTAGAGCAATTCTTCTCAAACATTAATGTGCAAACAGATCACCTGGGATATTTGTTGAAAATGTAGATTTTTTGAAAATTTTATGAAAACAATTCCAGTTAGTATGATAGTAGGTTCAGGTGTAAATTTTTGGTGATTCAACACTTACTTACAACATCCAGTGCTCGTCACAAGTGCACACCTTAATCCCTATCACCTATTTAACCCATCTACCCACCTCCCCTCAGTTAACCATCAGTATGTTCTGTATAGTTAAGAGTCTGTTTCTTTGCTTCTCTTTCCCTTTTTCCCCACCATGATCATTTGTTTTGATTCTTAAATGCCACATATGAGTGAAATCATATGGTATTTGTCTTTCTGACTTGTTTTTCTTAGCATAATAGTTTCTAGCTCCATCCACATCGTAGCAAATGGCAAGATTCCATTCTTTTTTAAGGCTAATGGTCCATTGGTTGTGTGTGTGTATATATACATATACCACATCTTGATCCATTCATCAGTCGATGCACGGTTTCCACAATTTGGCCATTGTAGATAGTGCTACTATAAACATTGGGGTGCGTATATCCTTTAGAATTAGTATTTTTGTATTCTTTGGGTAAATACCTAGGAGCGCAATTTCTGGATCGCAGGGTAGTTCTGCCACTCTGGAAAACAGTATGGAGTGTCCTCAAAAAGTTAAACAACAACAACAAAATGAAATGTAGATTCTTAATAGTAGGTGGGGGGGGGGGCGCAGATGTTACTGATGTTAGTCCGTGGAACACATTTTGAGTCACCAAAGTTGTGATTTGGAATGTGTGCGTGTGTATGTGGGTGTATATTTCCATGCACGTATTCCTAACATGGCTGTTCTTGTTCTTTCTAAAAACCAAACTTGTCTTCTCTTTGAGTATGCCTGGCACACTCAGCCAGGGGAGATTTTCCCTCTTGTTTGTGGAGGATTTCTAATGAACTGCGTGCACAAGGACCCTCCCCTGCTGACTCATGCACACTGTACCCTACTTAAGCTGTCAAGACAGTTCTCTACGCTGTTAGTTAGCTCAGGTTTCTGCTCAGATGTGCTTGTGCTGCTAGCTCCGGAGGGGCCTCACTGATAATGGCATCTGAGGGCATTCAATTAGCACATTTCAGGTTTCTCTGGTCATAGACACCTCATAATTTCTTCACTTATGGATCTTTTCCTTTTTCCAAATCATTAGGCATCTCTTCCATGTTACTTTTCACTTTCCCGGCTGCAGTGGATAAGGATTCTATTTTAATGCCACCTCAACCCATCTGTGTGAGGGTAATTTAGGGGGGAACCAGGTGCTAACTTATTTTTTAAAGAAAAGTTTCATTTTTCTGAATCCCACTAAGACGTTGATCCTGCCTCCTGTCTTTACTTGAATCCGGTGAAACCTTAGCATTAATAAACAGGTGTGATGCAGGCTGTATCTGGAGATGGAAACTGAGTCTGGGAAGACAGGGAGGAGAAAAAAATGGGAACAAAGACAGAAGGCTCTTCAGGTTCACGCTTGTAAAGTAGAGGGTAAAAAACCGCTCCCTTTGGGGCAAGGGCAGGGAGAGTGAGCTCCTCATTCTGTCCGACATCCCAGCATCTTAGGAAGGAATACCTCAAGTGGGACACAGGTGAGATCTGGTGATGATTTCTCTGATGTAAGTTGGGAGGGAGGAGTCCCTGTTTCAGGGCTTCTCAAACTTTAACATGCATGGGAATTCTCTGGAGATAGTAGTAAAAATGCAGATTTTCGTTAGTTAAGTCAGGGTGGTGTCTGGCTTTGCACATCGCTGACCAGCTCCCTGATGACGCTTATGTTGCTGATCTGGGGCCCACACTTTGAGATGCAAGGTTCTACTGGCATGTATCTAGGGCTGTGGTTCTCAACCTTGGCTTCTCATTAGAAACACCTGGAAAGCTTAAGAAAAAAATGTCAATGCTCAGGCCTCATCAGAGACCTATTATTAATTCTGAAACCATGGTATGGGACCCAGACATCAGTAATTTTGAAAGCTTCTTGAGTGATTCCGGTATTCAGTTGCCTGGGATGAAGAAGAATGGGAGGAAGAGGCAAATCAGTTCTCAAAGTGTGGTCCCAGGACCAGTAGCATCGGCATCACCCCAGAAATTGTTATAAATGCAAATTCTTAGACCCTCCCCAAGACCTATTTAATCAGAAAGTAGAACTGGGACCTAGCAATCTGTTCTGGTAAGTTTTTCCAGATGATTTGAAGGCACACGAAGATTTGAGAACCACTGCTTCATATATTTAGCCTCTCAGACTAGTGTGATGGTGGGAATAAATACATTATAAATGTTAACATGATTTCAAACAGCCTCTGTTGAGAACCCACTTGCCAGCCATTGAGTGCTTCCTATTTGCTAGGTAAAATGTCAAGCAATTGATTTGCAATATCTCACTTGTTAGGGTAACATCCTTAACAGGCGAATATTAATGTTCCCATAACACAAATGAGGAAACAGAAGATTGCAGAGGTTAGGCAATTTGCCAAAAGCCACAGAGCTGGTAAGTTAGGATCTCATCCCAGCTCTTTCTGATTCCACCCGCTATCTCCTAACCTGGGCTAGCCTTCGGGGGGGATGAGCAGAAGTGTAATTCACTCATTTTGCAAAACTCGCATTGTGAGCATGCGAGTCATACTAGCTGTCAAGCTACAGCTGTCTAGAAGTTGTCCTTGTCTTCATGAGCTCATGAGCTATTGGGTTTCAGAGAAGAAAACTGGCTGATATTGCATAGACAGACATAATCTATAAAAATTCAGTAGCTTGATAAAAGTAACTTCTTGTGAATTGGAAGGTGGAGTGCCAGGATGTTTCAGGAAGAAGCCCAGAGGAAAAAAGAGAGTGTGGCACCCTAGCATGGCTGGGACAGTATTTTGATTTATGACAAATCAAGTTATTTTTAAATTCCCTTTGTAACTGCTTCAGTTTGATTAAAAGTTTCATTTGGATTTCTCTTTAAAAACTATTCCTTTTCTTAAAAACAATCTTTTTAATGTTTACTTATTTTTGAGAAAGAGAGAGACACACACAGAGTGTGAGCAGAAGAGGAGCAGAGAGAGATGGAGACACAGAATCTGAAGCAGGCTCCAGGCTCCGAGCTGTCAGCAAAGAGCCCGATGCGGGGCTCGAACTCATAAACTGTGAGATCATGACCTGAGCCGAAGCTGGACTCCCAATCGACTGAGCCACCCAGGTGCCCCAAAAGCTATTCCTTTTCTACCAAACAGTGAATTTCTTGTGATATTGACAACCAACCAAGTTATTTTCCATTCTCACACATGGCTTCCACTGAACTAGAATGAACATCTTAACAGTTACCGTTTGCTTGTTTGTTTTTCAGATCAAGAGAGGAAAGAAGAAAGTTCACTGAGTCAATGAAATAATTTTTAGGAAAATTACAGTTCCGCAAAATGACAGGATTTAACTGTTAATGTCATTTGGAATTAGATAATCCATTGCTAGGACCCTATGGCTTTGTTGAAGCAACAGCAAGTAAGTGATGTCCCATAACTAGAACCAGTTGGGTAAAAAAAGAAATGCTTCTCTTTGGAATAAATACAGAACAAATATCTTAATTATTTAACATCTTGGCAGGACAAGTTGAGGCAGAAATTTAATAACCATGTTTTCATCCCTCTTTGGAATTAAAAAAAAAAATACTCTTACCCCACTCCTGGCTCATTCTCACTGAAGTGTGGTACATTCACGAAGCTGGGGATTTGATTGCTGTCCCTGGTTCCTACCCCCCTTTCTCCTCATCTCCTCCTTTTCCCCTCCTACCTTTTCTACCTTGGAGGATTCTTTCCAGGTATAATATTATCCAATTGTCTGAGTTATCAACAAGTGGCCTTGCAGACTTGTATTAGTTTTTTGTGAGTAGAGCCTAAACTTTGGGACCACACCGACCTGGACTCAATTCACAGATTTCCACACCCACCAACAGTTTAGTCATTTAAACTCTCTGTGCCGTGGACTCCTTGTCTGTAAAATGAAGGCAATAATATCTACCTAGCAGGATTTGAATTGGCAGTACATGTAATAATTTGAAACTATTAAATCGATGAATGATTATCACCCCTTTAAAACTGCTCTTTTGTAATCTTTCATTGTCAGGGCTGTATTGCAAGGCTCAGAGACCTCGGAGGAGAAAACGAGTAATGACTGGGCGACAAGTAAATAAGTAAAACAGGTAAATAGTTTATTTGACTTTCCTTTTGTGTACAGTTCTATGAATTTTTTCCGTAGATTTTTTTTTTAATTTTTTTCTTTTTCAACGTTTATTTATTTTTAGGACAGAGAGAGACAGAGTATGAACAGGGGAGGGGCAGAGAGAGGGAGACACAGAATCCGAAACAGGCTCCAGGCTCCGAGCCATCAGCCCAGAGCCCGACGCGGGGCTCGAACTCACGGACCGCAAGATCGTGACCTGGCTGAAGTCGGACGCTTAACCGACTGCGCCACCCAGGCGCCCCTCCGTAGATTTTTTTTAACAGTTTTAGATTCACAGCAAAATTAAAGGGAAACTATAGAGATTTCCCATATGTCTCTTGTCCCCACACAACCTAGCCTTCCCACTATCACCACCAGTGATGTATTTGTTGTAATTAATAAAGCAACAGAAACACATCATTATCATCCAAAGTCCATGGTTTATATGAGGGTTCACTCTTGGCATTGTACATTCTCTGGGATTTGACTAATATGTAAAAGACGTGCATACACATTATAATGACATTACAGTATCACACAGACCAGTGTCCCTGTCCTAAAAAATCTTCTTGCTCTGCTTTTTTCTCTCTCCCTTCCCCAAACCCCTAACCCCTGGCAACCACTGTTCTTTGTACTATCTCTGAGGCTGTCCTTTTGCAGAGTGTCATATGGTTGGAATCCTTTTCCTTGTAACCTTTTCACTTAGTGATATGCCTTTAAGTTTCCTCCATGTCTGTTCATGGCTTGATAGCTCATTTCTTCTTATTGCTGAGTAACATTTCATTGTCTGAATGTACCACAGTGTGTTGAACCCTTCACCTACTGAAGGACACCTTGGTCACTCCCAAGTTTGGGCGATTATGGATAAAACTGCTATAAACATCCGTGTGCAGGTTTTGTACACCTGCGGACGAAAGTTTTCTTTTTTTTTAAATTTATTTATTTAAAAAAATTTTTTTTTCAACGTTTATTTATTTTTGGGACAGAGAGAGACAGAGCATGAATGGGGGAGGGGCAGAGAGAGAAGGAGACACAGAATCGGAAACAGGCTCCAGGCTCTGAGCCATCAGCCCAGAGCCCGACGCGGGGCTCGAACTCACGGACCGCGAGATCGTGACCTGGCTGAAGTCGGACGCTTAACCGACTGCGCCACCCAGGCGCCCCACGGACGAAAGTTTTCAAATCATTTAGGTAAATGCCGAGGCGTGCTATTGCTGGATTGTTTGGTAAGTGTATGTTTGGTGTAGTAAGGAGCTGCCGAACCGTCGTCCAAAGTAGCTGCATCATTTTATATTCTCACCAGCAATGGGGACGTGCTGGTCGATGTCCTTGCCACCATTTGGTGGTGTCGGTGTTTTGGACTTTTGTTCTCGTAAGTGTGTAGTGCTATTTGTTGTTTTAATTCACCTTTTCCCCGACGGCCTATGATCACGAGCATCTTTTCCTAAGCTTATTTGCCATCCACATATCTTCATTCTATGAATTTTAACGCACGTATAGGAATAGTTCCATCATCCCAAATGAAGCGGTCTTCAATCCACGAGTGACAGGAATTGGGGTACAAGGGCTGCAGCTGCCTTAACCCTTGCTTGGGTAAGTCTGAACACGTGCTCTGTACTGGCACCCAGAGTTTCCCCATGGGATCAAGGGCCAGTGGCTCACAGGAGTGACTAGTGTATAATGCATTTTCTCACTGCCTTCCCTTCCCTCTCTCTTCTCCCCAGTCCTCTTTTGATGTTCTCTGCCTCTCCCAAATAAGCTAGATCCGTTTGAATCCTTGCCTGCTTTCAAGGAACCTAAATTAGTTGAGTCATAAGTGTGATAAGAACTCAGCATAGCAAGTAAGGGAGTCTGGCTAGGCAGGGAGAGGAAGGGGCAAGCCATGTTTCTGGGCCTAGGGCAGTGTTGAACAGGAGAAAGATGAGAAAGGTAAAGAAAGGAGGTCAGATGTCAAGATTCCCATTTCCCTCACTCTTGGCCCTGCACTTAAAGTAGGAGAATAATTGAAATGGTCAGATGGGTCTAGGAAGTTCATGGGCTACTTCCCTCGACATTGCTAAGATCCCAGGAAGATCTCCATATTGATGTCTGCACCATATCCTCCTGGAGTGGGAATGCAAATACACTGTTGGCTGATGGACAAACTGGTGAGATGAGCCTGCGGACACGGGCTTGCCCTGCCTGGACTGCACCTGATCTTCCTACCAGTCCTGACACGGGGACACAAAGGTTCAGAGACAGGCAGTGGACAGGAACACACCTTGGGATGGTCAGAGTCTGCATGTGTGAGCACTTCATGAACATAGTCAAAACAACCAGTTTCCAGTAGTTCGCCAGCAGGAAGTTCCAAATGGCTGGTGTAGACACAATCGTTCTTCAATCCATGCAGCCGACCAATGTGCCATCCCAAGGCAGAGGCCTGCAGGGATCTGAGCGTTACCACACGAGTCTGGGGGCCCCGTTCTCTGTTGGCACCTGGCATATGAGCTCCAGACACCGTCTTCAAAAGGAGCAAGGGGACAGAGAGGAAATCTAAAAGACAGCATATATTGGACAGACAACCACACACCCAAAAAGTCTGTTAAAACCATACGAGAATAAAAAATAGAATCTGTCCAGTCTGACATTTAATATTGTTTCTCCATTGGAGGACTATGAAGAAGATTTGATCGGCTATGAATAAAGAAGCTGAAATTTCTTTGTACAGAGATGCCACGAAGCGTTGTGAGAAAATTTACAAGTCACTACATAAAGATTAGAGATAAGGGACAGAAGGCTCCCAACCGAGCACGTGGCCCATGGTAAGAGCTCAGTTATTGGTGGCTCTGTCATTGACACCATACCTGATGACCTGAGTGAATTTGCAGTGCTAGGAGAAATGACAAATCTTAGTTCTATTGTTGTTCTTTCAAAAAACCCAAGTCCTACAGCAGCTTAAAGTTCAGGATTCAACACAATGGTCTTTTAGTTACATGGAGCCCTGGACTGGTTCTGGGGCACTGGTTGATTGAAAGCGTGAGGCAGGTCTGCTCCAAGTCTAAGTTTGATTTGACGAACCGGTATTGATTAGTTTGTTAGAACTCATTTATGTGAAGAGTTGATATTCAAATTAACTCAGCCAGCCCATGCCTCAACCAGGACTGATCTCAGAGACCATTTGCTTGCTCTTTCTCCCATTAGTTTCAAATTGAACACCACAGAGGCATAAAACAACAACAAAGACCATAATGTGCAGCTGAAAGGTTTGGGTCCATTTTCTTGCCTTCTTCTTGCCACCAAAGGCAGATTAAAAAGGCATCATTTTCTTAGACATATGTAGTATGCAGTCACCCTGCCTATTAGATTCAAACAGGGCAAAAGAATAGCGAGGGAGGGATGGGCTTAGGGGGAAATTTGCATACACATTTCCATTAGGGTTAAAGACATTTAAATCCACATTACCCTGGACCGTAGAATAATGAATGCACCATTATGGACAAGGCTTAGCGTGTGTTGCTGCTGCATTTGGCAGGTTCAAGTCTTGCTCTGGGTGTAATATTTTGTGACTCATTTTTCCTCAAGCATAGAGTAATAGGCTTTAACTTTGCTAAGCTTTTCTGCCAGCCCTTCGCCCCCTGCTGTTCCATTATATTGAACTTGTAAGCAGGACGCTCTGTCCGGCTCACCCAGATTACCACAGCAATACGGCCCCGCTGAGGGGCTGGTGTCAGGATAAGTGTTAGGGAGGGAGCTCCCCATCTTGGCATGCTGTTCTCATCTTATTAAATTCAGCTTTGTGGAAGCAGGGAGCCTGCCTCTCAGTCACACTGGCTCAAGCCTGATCCAACTGCTACTGTCAGACAATATGAAAATAGGAACCACCACAGCTAATGGCAGGTGCTGCTTCACAGCTGAAAAAAAAAAAAAAAAGAAAAAAGAAAAAAGAAAAAAGAAAAAAAAGAAGCCTGAGCGGTTTTATTTATATTATGATTTCACGAGCCTATGAGACTGTGTGTTATTTTACTCTTTCAGACACCTCACTGGATTGAAGGCCTGATTCAGAAAGCCTCATGCTTTTGAGAAATGAAACAAGTTTCCATGCTTTCAGTGGTGGAGGGTGTACGTGTTGGGGAGTTGAAGAGGGAAGGCTGCTTTTATCAGCATTCTTTGCTATAGGTTCCAAGGAAGCTCATGTTTAAATTGGGGGGGGTGGGCGGGGGGGCGGGAAGCACTTTTCAATCCCTGGGAGTCAATATCAATGAAATGATTTAAGATTTGTGTGTTAGTGTAACAAGGTGGCAGAGGGTCTGGTTAGCGATAGGAAGCTATTGAACAAAACAGAAAATCCGTCCCTAGAAATAAGTCATCATGTGGGTTTGAGAGTCCCCATCTTCACCCCAAATCTCTCCCTTAACATATGTTTTGGTTGTATATTGTTGCCAGAACTCCAATATTGCGTGGCTTAAAATGACAGCCGTTGTATTGTTCTTTACATTCCGTGGGCTGGCAGTCTGAAGGGTGGATATTTGAATGAACGAAGCCAGCTTAAGCCTCAGCAAGGACTGAACTCCAAGATCACTTGCATGTTATTTCCCCCGTTCATTTTACATAGGGTCTGTGAGATGATTCTTCTGCGGGTCTCACACAGTGTCTCCCTGGAGCTGGAATCGGGCTGTCGATAGGGCCTGAGTAGTCTCTGTCACTCACAGGTCTGACTGGCCTCTAGGCAAGGACATCCAAGCTGGAGCGGCCTTGTCTGGTGGGGGCAAGTGGAGCATAATTAGTTCTCTCTTTCCCTCCTTCAGTTGGTCTTTACGTCTGATGTCTCCACACGGTCTCTCTAGCAAAGTAGCTGGACATCGTACTCTGTGGCTCAAGGACGCTAGGCCTTCTTATAGGCTGAGGCCTTGGAACAATTTTGGTATCACTGCCCCTGCATTCTGTCAGCTGAAGGAAGTCACAGTTTTAGCCCAGATTCAATCTCCGAGTGAATGACACAAGGGCAGGAAAATTGGGTGGTGTGTGTGGTTCATTTGGGGCCATTTTGGACACCAGCTAACATAATGTGTTATGTATTTGGTCCTTCAGTCTCCAACAATAATGCATGATATACCTTCTTGCATGGATAATTCAATCATTTATTCTAGAATTCTTTCAATCGAATGCATGTTTTAACCCTTTGGCTTTGGTATCCATGAATGGAATTCCCATTGAGGTATAAAGCTCATTTTGAGATAATTGAGACTCCATTTAACTAAGGTGTGTGTGTAGTTGGATAGAGAAGGAGAGTAGAGGAATGTGGAAGCTAAGTCACTAAGTACTTGAGCCAGGATGAAGCCATAGATAGAGCTTTCAACAGCATCCTTAAAAAGTAACATTGAATTTATTAGGCCTAATAAGCTAGAGATCTGAAACAGAGGGATTCTAGGAACAAGTGACCAAATGCAACTCTTCAGCATTACCACCAATTCCAATCTGTTTGATCCTGCTTGACCCAGATAGCTGGGTGGGGGGAGAGACCCTGTGGGGAAAACTTCCTTGTTGTCTCTTCCTTGTTACCTGGGTGAGCTCCTTTGTGGCTCCTGGGTAAGAATTTGCCTTGTGGAGGTTAGCAAACTCCTGGGAGACGGTCATCATTGATGTTTCATGAACGTGCTAGGTATCCCTAGTCCACAAGAAGACAAGAAGTAACTGAACAGGAGAACAGGAGGACTGAGTATTAAAAAGGAAACAAGGAGGAGCGCCTGGGTGACTTAGTTGGTTAAGCGTCTGACTTTGGCTCAGGTCATGATCTCATGGCTCATGAGTTCAAGCTGCTGACAGCTCAGAGCCTGGAGCCTGCTTCGTATTATGTCTCCATCTCTCTCTGCCCCTTCACCCCTCGTACTCTGTCTCTCTCTCTCTCTCAAAAATAAATAAACATTAAAAAAACTAATTTTAAAAACAGGAAAGGAAACAAGAAGAGTGGAAAGCAGGAACATTCCTTAGTCTAGGTGTCTCAGCAGGAGGCTAGCTGTTAAGCTGAGGAGTCATGAGGCAGGTGCACTTCACTTCCCCTTGGTCAAATAGATATGAGTCCCAAGAAACATACAAAGAAAAGTAACAAAACTTTATTTTAAAAATTGATGGAATTAATAAGAAATTTGGTAAGGTTGCTATATATATGAAACATATTTTCAGTATGCTACAGCTCTCATAGATTCCAGCTGTGTGTGAGGGATGAGACAAGCCTAGGGTTCTCCTCTTATGCCGCCATCGTAGCTCCCTCCTCACTCTCACACACTCTGGGCTTAAGTACCTGAAATTGGGAATGGAAAACGTTTCACTCATAATAACAACAAAAATGAGAAAACACTTAAGAGTTTCCTGCAAACTTATTGTTTACATTTTAGGCAATTCTAATTAAAAATCAGACTTCTTCCTTCAACTTGGATAAAATTATGTTAAAATTTTTGAGAAAGAATAACCAAGATAATTATGCAAACAGAAGGTGTTGCCTTATCAGACGTCAATACCTACTATAAACTAGGACTGGATAATATCCCATTATGGACTAAGTATAATTCATTCAACCATTCTCCTGATGATGGTTAATAATGGCTAAAATCAGTAAACATTCTTGTACATGTGTCCCAGGTATAGATGCATATATACCTGTGGCACAGACACCCAGGATCAGTTTTTGCTAATTGCCATTCATCTCTGAACTTAGCTGGGATAAGGAAAGTCTTTATTGTTGCATTGTTGACTGATGCAGAATGTGTGTCATTGTATTTCTTCAATATCTTGCGCAGTTTCTTTTGTTTTTTTTAATGTATTCAAGGAATTTTCACTGGATGAATGTGAATAGGTATCCCCAGCTTTAAAGGACTATTCCTTTAAAATTTACAAAAATTCCAAATTTAGGAAAGTTTTAAGAACACAAATATGTGCAAGAATTGAGTCTAAACTCTTCTTGCTGTATTTGTGGATTTTTAGCAAAGGCTTCAAAACAGAAAATTGTGAACAGCCTTTAAAACATGGACTATCAACACGTTTGTTTAGCTCCCTCCCAAAAGCTCTTGTACTCTTGTACATAGTCTTTTAAAAATACTATTCTGAGGGGTGCCTGGGTGGCTCAGTCGGTTAAGCATCAGACTCTTGATTTCAGCTCGAGTCATGATCTCGCAGTTCCTGGGTTCGAGCCCCACATAGGGCCCTGTGCTGACAGTGTGGAGCCTACTTGGGATTTTCCCTCTCCCTGTCTCTCTCCTCTCTCTCTCAAAAATAAACAAACTTAAAAAAAATATTATTCTGAAATATTTCGGTCTCACATAAAAGAATAACAGATAAAATAACTATTATCCATGTACTGACTACCCAGCCTTGTCAAATCTTAGCGTTTTGCCAAATTTGCTTTAGAATTGTAAAGCCAAACATTTTAAATACAGTTTAAGTACCCCTGAGTACTGCTCTCCCCTCTGTTTCTCTCTCTCCTTTCCTTTCTTACTGAGAAGCCATCACTACTTGGAATTTAGAGTTTATAATTTCCATGCAATTTATGTGGAATGCAGTCAACAGCATTTAGAACTCCCCTTCATGTTTTCTTACTTTATAAAAATGGCCTCATACTGTGTATTATTCTTATATGTGCCACTTTAGACAACATCATGTTTTTGAAATTCTTCAGTCTGATACTTGTAACTCTATTTAGTTGAACAGCTATTTAGTATTGTGCATGTGAAATGTATCCATCCCTCTGTTAAATGCACACTTTGTTGTTTCCAAAACTTTTTCCTATTATAAGCAATAGTGCAATAAGCATTCTTGTGCATGTCAAACATTCTTAAACCTGTGGGTAGGTGGGAAAGTTTCCTAGGGTAGTAGTTTGCAAAGAGTGGCTCAGAAATGTGGAGAGTTCTTGGAAACCTGCTCAGGAGGATCTGTGGGACTAAAATCATTTTTGTAACAATACCATGACATTATTTGACTTTTTCAGGCTCATTCTCTCATAAACATACAGCGGCATTTTTCAGAGACTACATGGTATGTAATATCACAATGGATTGAATGTGGAAGCAGATATGAGAATCCAGCTGTCTTATATCAAACCAGACATTAAAGCAATTTGAAAAATGTAAATCAAAGTGCCACTTTTACATTGATTTTTTTTTAATTTTGGAGAATATGGACATTTTTCATAAAAACGTGTTACTTAGGTTAAGTAATGAGTTTATTAATGTTATTTTTGAATGAATGAATGAATGAATGAATGAATGAATTTCTTACATTTCTTGTTTTTGATTTCTAATTTTGTAAATATTAATAAATAAAACTCACAGAAACTAAAGGATTTGGAGTTCTCAGTGATTATAAAGAATTGAAAGGAGTTCCAAGAACAAAATGTTTGGGAATGTTTGTACATTTTGTACTGTTTTTTTGGTGTGTATGTAAACATATGTTTTCATTTTTCTTGGGTGAATACCCGCAAGTGGAATTTCTAGGTCAGGGATAGATGTATGTTAACCTTTTTAAAAAACTGTCCCACTGCTTTTCAAAGGGGTTATATGATTTTACAGTCCCTCCAGCTATTTATGAGCGTTCCTGTTGCTCCACATTCTTGTCGAATTTGCTTTTTAAATTTGTCTTTTTAATTTTAGTCATTCCATCGGCTCTGAGATGATAACTTCTGGTGGTTTTAATTTGAGAGATATCATTTTGGAGATACTTCCTCTGGGTTAAACTTGGCATAGCTTTTTAAAAATGCAAAGACCCCAGGGAAAGAGTTATAGATTGATCAACCCTAGTCTTTCTTCCTTGCTGAGAATTATTTATCAGGTTATTGTCCTAAATGACAAATATCAACCTGAAAAGTACCCAGTCTTCTCTATATGACAAAAAATGAAAATAAAGGCAATAGGGTGATTGCCAAGGTGGGTGATATTGACCATTGGATTAAAGATGCACCAGAAAATACAGTACCCTCCTATCATATCAACGGAGAGCATAGCTTTGGCTGAGGCTAAGTTTTGATGAGTGGATCTTTTATTTATTTATTTATTTATTTATTTATTTATTTATTTTTAAGTTTATGTATTTATTTTTGAGAAGGGGTAGGGGCAGAGAGAGAGGGAGAGAGAATACCGAGTAGGCTCCACACTGCCAGTGTGGAGCCCATCACGGGGCTTGAATCCACACACTGGGAGATGATTATCTGAGCCGAAATCAAGAGTAGAGCAAATAACCGATGGAGCCACCCAGGTGCCCTTGATAAGGGGATCTTTTCCACACGAATGTGGATCTGTTAGGATGGCAAATGGCAGACCATGGGGCACAGAAGACTCAGGACTGGAGACCAGCAGTGTAGTGAAGTACGTCAGACACAGGATTCAGTGGACGTGAGATGGAACCCCAGTCATTCTGGAAGGATTTTAACTTCTCTGAATCTGCTTGTCACTGGCAATATGTTGACCATAGAACCTATATTTCAGAGTGGTTGTGAGGACTGAATCAGTTTTAGATAATTACTTACTTATTTTAGTAAGATTAAAATAATGGCGTAGCGTGGTTTCTCATTAATTTCCTATTCTAATCCAGATATCAATTCCTATCCCGGCCTCCAATGATCCCAGGAGGCTACAAGATTTCAGACCTTTGTGTGGTATGAAGCGTGAAAGAAATGTTAATCCTTGCAAGCATGATGGCATTGAGTGCTCCCGGGCTGCAATGTGGGACAAAGTAAGTTTTCTGAAGGTAGTTGTGGCCACACTGGCTAGCTTTTTCCCAAATCCATTTCTTTCTTCTCCTGGCAAGAGTTTGACCACATTTCTCACATTTCTTTACAATTACCTGTGGACAAATGACTGAGCACTGACCAGTGAAATGGGAGCACACATGATATATGCCCCTGCCACGCTTGCTTCATGGTGACATTCTCACATAATCCTTGACTTTCTTTCCCCTCATCTTCTGGTCTGATGAAGAGAGCACAATAGAAACCCCTGAGATATGAAACAATATGAGATATGACAGAGGTACAAGAGGGAAGGGACCTGGGAACCAACTTCAACACTCCAAAGTTATGCGAGCAAGAAAGAAACTTTTATTATGTTAATTCAATGAGACATCGGCATTGTTCATTACATCTCTCCCACCCTCACTAATACAGCAGGCACCACTTATACCTTTCTGTGGAACTTGCAGAGATTTATTTTTAAAAAATTTTAATATTTATTTACTTTTGAGAGTGAGAAGGAGAGAGCATGACCTGGCGGGGTGGGGGGGGGGGGGGAAGGGGCGGGCAGAGAGAGAGGAGACAAAGAATCTGAGGCAGGCTCCAAGCTGTCAGCACAGAGCCCGATGCGGGGCTTGAACCTAGAACTGTGAGATCATGACCTGAGCTGAAGTCAGACGCTCAACCAACTGAGCCACCCAGGTGCCCCTCAAACTTGCAGAGATTTAAACTGGTGTCTCTTAGGTGCTCAGTAAATAACTTGTTGAATCGGTCATCAAGGAATAAACAATTAAAAAAAAACAGTATGGGATGGAGAGTGGACCTACGAAGGAAACGTGCGGCTTTCTTTATTAGATTGGTCAGGTCTGGCCCATGGTAGAAGTAATTTTAATTTCCTTTCCCACTGGGTTTTAAATTTTTCTGCTCTCTCATGGGCCTATTAAGAGCTGGGAAAGCCAGAGAAGGTGACATCCAAAGGTTATTTATTAGCAGTCTGTTATTTCTCTCCCCAAGTCCAATTCCTCTCCTCTCCTTTAGAAGATTTTATTGCTATAAGGAATGGCATCTGGTACCACAAGAAAAAATAAAAAATTTAAAAATTTAAAAAAAAGATAGAAAAAGAAAAAATAAAATCAAAACCAAACAAAGCAAAATAATAATTAGATTTAAAAAAAGGTATTTCCTGGGATTGAGCTGAATCTGGGAAGGAATATCTCTAGCAGCCTAAACGGCAAAGACGGAATGAATTTTGCAAAATGCTGCGCAGCCTACCCCTACTTATTTACTGGTTCTCACCTCCTTAATAATCCACAAACTGAATACTTCTCACAGAAAACCCAGCAGTGGCACCTTGCTTCTCCACCAAGATTTCATAGCCAAGAGCTGTAATGAGGTCTTCTGCAAGGGCAAGCCCCATTATGTTTACCAAATATGTTATGGTATCTTTACTACAAGATTCTTGTCAACAGTGTATGTCTCTCTGGGCACAGTTTGCAGGGTGAGTGAGTAAACTTACATCACTTTTTTTTTTCAATTAATCCTCCCTCCCAAGAAATGTGCTAATCTGTATTGGACCTCCTTGTCGCTGGTGTGAATTATCTGATTTTTACTGTTTCCAAAAGCATTTTGCATATTCATAAAATGTTATCATTCAAATGTACAATATTAACCCAGCGTGGGTTTCAAGCCAAAAGTCATTAATTCTGTTTCAGATAAATCAATTAGAATTGGAGTAGAGACTATATGCTGCTTTTGTCTTACTGCTTCTGGAGAAGCATAGCCAGTAGACTGATAATTATGGACTGATAATTATGTTTGATCCTTTACAAAGTCATACACTTTCTGATTCACCTGAATAACAGTAAGTTAGTTCTAGTACATAGAGATAAAGGCATGTTTAGCATTGAGAAAATTCAATATGAAAAGTCAAGTTTATAAAGGATTTCGATTATGGGGCAGTTATTTACATTAAGTTATTGGACTATAACTTAAGATAGTTAAGAAAGATAGGTCTATTTACCAGATACCCATGGCTATTTGTTAGTAATTTGACCAAAGAGGTTAAAAAGCTAACTTCAAGTACGAGTCAGAAACTTTTTCTTCAAAAAAAAAAATAAATAAAAATGAGGTGGCTCAAAGTGTATATGTGTCAAATTTGTATGACAGGTAATATGGATTGGTGCATACATTTTTGGGCAAAAGTTGAGTGTAGGGGTCAGGACATGTTCTACTAAATTGGACTGGGGAAAATCAAATGATGATGTGGCCTGACATCCACAACGTCTGTATCTACATTTTCAACTTAAAAAAAAAAATCTTTTTAATGTTTGTTTATTTTTGAGAGAGACAGAGGGAGACAAAGAATCCAAAGCAGGCTGTCAGCGCAAAGCCCGACATGGGGCCTGAACCCCAGCTGTGAGATCATGAGCTGAACCGAAGTCAGTCACCCAACTGACTGAGCCACCCAGGGTGCCCCTACATTTTCAACTTTTTACAAATAGGTATTACTATAATTATGATACATAAACTATTTGTGTATGCTCTAAAAACATCCTTTTAACTTATTTGTTTTTCCTGTTCTATCGTCATTAAGCTCACTTGACTTCTCTGGGAACACAATCTATTTCTTTTAAAAGATTTTAATCTTGAATGTCATCTAGTGAACCAAAAATAGTCAACATTATATTTGACACAATTTTTATTTTTTTGTATTTTTAGGAGAGAAATAACTTCATTTTCTTAACTTTTAGCACATAGTAGTTACTCAAAAATGTTTCCTGAATGCATAATTAAAAGATTACATGGGTTGCTTATGAGCAGAAAATAATCCTCTAGCTGAAGCTTAAACTTCCACTTAACAAACTCAGAAAAGCATGTGTGATGAAACGAAACCTCTAAAGGCTCCTATTTAATTCTCTTATCCCATGTAGTTTTTTTTTTCTAAATAGTTCCCAAAGGGAGGTACTGATGCTGTCTTCAATAATTTTTAAGATTAAAGATGCCATAGTCTTCCGATGTCAATCAGCTTTCACTACATAGCAGATCACCACAAATCTGGCAGCTTGAAACAACAATATTGATTTAGTTCATATTTCTACGAGTTAGCCATTTGGCCTGGGCTCAGTTGGGTGATTCTTCTGGATGCAGGTGGGCTTGCTCATGTATCTGCAGTCAGGCACCAGGGGCTAGATTGTTGCCTCCTGAATTTGCTGGCTGTCCCCTGGGCACTCCCTCTCCCCCCTCCCTCCCCCGGCAGGCTAGCTTAGGTTCACTGGGCAGCTTTGCAAGAGCTCAAGGAGAAGTTGTAAAGTGGAAAGGTCTGGGCCCAGGGCTGGCATGCCATCACTTCTACTACATTCTGTCTGCCAAAGCAAGCCACAGGACTGGGCCAGAATCGCCAGGTGGGAAGGTAGGCTCCACCTCTTGATGGCAGGAGTTGTGAAGCTATCTCACAGGGGCCACTGGTACAAGGAGAGGTGCTGGACTGTGGTCATTTCTGCAATCTGCCACACTCCCCAAGAACACCTTTTCTCTACCATCAGGGCTGTTCCTCTATATCAGATCAAAATCGTGTTTCAGCTCTTTACCAGCTTGTTCTGTCCTTCTTTGATGATAATAAAGAACCAGATTCACTATCTTCCTTACAGTAGTTTTTCCTCAAGGTAACAGCATTGATTTGCCCTTCAGCTCTCTTTTACCATCAAAAGTATGTTTGATACTTTGGGGTTGAGAAATAGATCCTTGAGAAAGAAAGATAGGTCTATGTACCAGATACCTTCAAATCCTTCGAATGCTCACCACACTTGAGAATAAATCCTAGCTTTGTAGCTTACTTATGCTAAATGATAAGGATGATAATTATAATAGCAATAATAACTGCTAATGCTTAGATAGCACATATTTGTAGCAGGCAGTACTGTAAGTGCTTTGCCTTGAAGCCTCACGATAACCTCCTGAAGCAGGTCCTGTGATCATCCTTCCCATTTTGTAGATGAGGAAACTGCAGCACCGAAGCGTGAAGTCAAGTTCACATGGTCGGACAGTAGCAGAGTAGAAATTTGCCTGCAGGCAGCCCGGCCTCAGAGCCCATGTTCTGAACCACTACAAAGTATTGTCTCCTGTGTGGCTCTGTTCAAGCCACCCAACCTCTCTGAACCCACATTTCCACATCGGCAGAGCGGTGATGGTAATGCCTGCCCACAGATATGTGGTGAGACTCAAGTGAGCCGGTGTACCTGAAATATCTTGGGGACCTGCAAATCGCTGTATTAATGTAAGACATTGCTATTTTTATCATTAACCTGACACGGTCATGTACTTCACTAAGAACTCGAGAAGTCCAAAGAATGCACAAATTGTTATATGGTTCATATGTGCTATTTAAATAAAGAAACGGATGGTGTCTGTTTAAATGCAAATCAGTCTGCAGTGTTAACGAAGTCGACATCAGTGTGATTTTGGGTTAACTATTCTGGTGTGAGGTCTTGTTTTCCTACCAAATGCCCTCCCCATCGTCTTTTTCCGAAAATGAAGACAACTCCACTTGTGAAATCTGAGGGAGGAATAGAGAACTGTAGCTCCCCTTGAAGTCTGTGCACCAACTTCCTTGTTTGGCTGGAAATTGTAGGGCCAAACTTATGCGCATTTCCTCCAACAAATATTTTCTAATTGATATGTCTTCATCATCGTGAACCCAATTTACAGCACCAGGCATGCAATGTGTTATTTTTGGAGCAGTGCTGTATACACTGGAAAAAATTTGCACATGCGGGCAAAATAGAACAGACAATTGCTTTTGGGGACTGCACAGATTAGTACATCATTGCATACTAACAAAGTGCTAATTGCTCCTTTTGACCATGGGCCCAGTTTACAAAGCTTTTGCACAAATGTGCTCTGTGCACTAAATTACAAAACTAACACTGCATTATTTCTCAGTACAGCTTGCAAATTCTTGTAGGACGGTATGCATTAGCATTAATTAAATGAGAGAGAGCGAGAGAGAGAGAGCACAATCTCAAGCCTTGCATTTGGGAAACACAGTTTCAGGTCTGCAGTAAAGATGAAAATAGGCAGTTAATAGCTAAAATAATAAAAGTAGGAGTGGTAATAGCCGACATTTGTTACTTACATTTAGTGAGTAGGGAGCTCTTGCTCTGTGGTGGGCCCTATTCAAATAGTTGTACGTATACCAACGCACTTATGCCTTACAATGACTCTAAAAGGTATAAGAATAAAAAATAGTTGATCATTTCATAAACTGACTACTGTTTAACCCCCACTTCATCTCACCCCTGTGACTCACATTTAGGCAGTTGAGTCTAACAAGGATGACTCAAGCTTTGAAATCTCTGTGAAAATACGAGACACGTCTTCCTACTCCCAGTGATCTTTGCTTTCATCCAGATGCCAAGAACTTTAACAAATTACACTATTGCAAAATACGTACAGAATCTTTTGACTTAATCAAAGTAAATATTTCTGTAAATCTGATCCATCCATTTCTATTGGAAAAAAACACAACAACCTTGAAACAAATTTCAATTAGCAATTAAAAGAGGAGTACGTCACTCTATGTCCCTGTTTCCAGATATCAAAAGTTAGGATATGATCAGGCAGATCTATGGGTATGAAGAAAACCTGTTTTCTTTTAAATCAGGCTTTAATTGATGAACAAGAATACTGGCTACAGCTTGAAAGAAAAGTATATGCCTACCTGTTTCTACCTTATTATTAAATATCCAGGATCTTGGGGCGCCTGGGTGGCTCAGTCGGTTGGACATCCGACTTCAGCTCAGGTCATGATCTCACAGTTCCTGAGTTCGAGCCTCGCCTCGGGCTCTGTGCTGACAGCTCATAGCCTGGAGCCTGCTTCGGATTCTGTCTCCCGATCTCTCTGCCCCTCCCCAGCTCGCACTCTGTCTCTCTCTCTCAAAAATAAACAAACATTAAAAAAAAAAAATTCAGGATCTTTCATGAAGTATGTGTTATGGCTACTCTCTACAGCGCAGATTTCAACAAACAAACAAGAGATTATAGTTTGTTCAGGTAGAGCAGAAAGAAGAAAACTATCTGTGGGGAGATCACATAATACGTCCCCAGGCTACGAATTAGCTTGGGGGAATGTGAGAGCACACTCTTTCTGGTGTTACCATACGTGTGAAGTAATCATAAACTAAAACTGTAATGAATCCAATTCTGAAAGTCCACTCTTCCGCAAAGAGAGGCATCTTTTTTAGCGCCTGGGAAAATGCAGCCGATGGTAAATTCAGGCAGGAGGGGTTGGATTCAGGCTGTCAATCGTACTTGTTCAGCGAATGAGCTCAGGGTCGGAGGTAGAATTCTCACCGGAGAATGAAATACAGTGTTGGGTTTGTAGAACAGGAAGGAGTCCCCTCCCGTTATTTGGACGGGAAATTAAGTTATGAGGTTGACAGAAATACCCAGACGGTTTTATACGGAACAACAGGTGTTGTGAGTGGGAGAATTAAAGGGGCCCATCTGACAGATAAGTTTGGGAAACAATGCATGTGGTATTTGCTTGTGGAAATTTGCAAGGCACACAAACATACTAGAGGTTCTGAAGGGCCCTGCTGCTTATTTAAGTTTGCTTAAAAACGATTCTCACAGACTTAGTTTTCTGTGGCACTCAGTTCAGGAAAGGGGAGAGGATTTTTGAAGAAGTGTTTGTGGAAAGAAATGTGCTCACTTGACCAGTAGGTTGAGGTGCTCACACAAAGGAAGCAAAGAAGCATGCTTCACTAAAAAGCACAGCCATAATACTTGGCCAAGTAACGTACTTCAGGCAGACCCAAAGAGACAGACTGCATTGATGAACTATGGGCAAGTTAAGAGTCCTACCCAAGAAGAAAGCCAATTAATTGCTGGACTTTAAGAAAATAAAATCCATTGCTCGACTTAAGAATTAAGTGATCTGTGTTAAACAAGATCATTTTTTTTCTATGCTTTTATCTGAAAATGTGTGGGGAGTTGGTGGTGGTGAGGTGTAGGGCTCTCCCTTCAGTTTCCTTGCAAATGAAGGGTTCTTCCATATTTTGTGAAATTCTAAAAATTCCATTCTTACCTAGGTCTTGGATATGGAAGAATTATATTTTTGTACAGAAAGTGACAAGATCTGGCTACTGGAAATCGAAAGCACCCAGCTTGAATTCTTGATCAGCATGGCGAAGGACACAAGAGTACCCTGGAGGTCATTGCTGTACCCTACACAAAGCCACAGCCAAAAGTCAGAGAGAAATAGGCTAAGATTAATAGAAAGAAGTGAAAACATATCTAAGAGAGCAGGCAGTTGGAACTGTCCTCTTCCACCTGGGCTTCCCTTCATGATCTCTTTTTGCTTGAATTGCTGATGCCTTCACTAATGCTTTGGAAATTCTCAGCTACTGTGGAGGGGAATAGGGGATTTCTGCCTCCTTTTTCTTCTTGTCTTTGTTCAGTTTGTGGCCCTAGTGCCATGCTGATGCTGAGCTGTCACTTCGGGCTTGTTAGTCAAATTATGGTGATTAATGCAAACAGCCAACATGAACTTTGGGCTGCTCAGATGTTAGGTAACTCATGAGCTGGCAGGGAGCCATCTTTCTACATATCCTAAGTGACTCAGACATCTTTCAACACCAAAGAAAGTCTTCCTTAAGCACAGAACTCCGTGATTCGTAAATGACTCAGACACCTTTCAAAACCAAAAGACAGCCTTCTGGTATTTGATATAAATTTGATGGTCAAGTTCCTTTCAAAAGATAAAATTAATGAGACTGTTGAAAAACAAATGGCTTCTGGTGAAAGAGCTGTATTCTATTGACTTCTGTGACATTCACAATGCTGATCCTTTCTAGAAGTTTTTCAACACATTCCAAGCCTCCATCATTTTCTTCCAAATGTGGTCATTTTCTCTAAATGAGTTTGAGAAACAGTTAAGAACCCAGTTCTGTCCATGGTTTAGCTTGTACATGTGGTAAAGGATGATGTAAACATTGTTTTCTGAATTTGAAGCAGATGTTTTGGAGACTAGTAAGAAAAATAAAATGAATATAAGATACTTAGAACTTTGAAAGAAACTTCCTTTAGAAATTTGAGGTGCTATGGTTTATTACATGATACAGAAGCCTCAATTCTGAAATTCTTCAGAGAATAGGTCACCAAACTTTCTTACCTAAGATGAAATTAGAACTCTTGTCACAAGGGATTTCCTGCCTAGATTGATGTAAAGAAGCCAGCTCTGAGAAAAATGTTCCATCAACATAAATTGAAGTTCTATTTCTGGGGGATACCCTATGAAATCAGCCGCTTCCCTTAAGACACCATTTTTATGATTCTATATGCTCACAAGTGCCAAATTGGAAACATTTTGAGGCAGTTGGTTTTGTCACTTTCTTTCTCAGGGCCCATCATCCAAGACTAGACTTACAGACCCTTCTCTTAACTGTAAAAGACCTCTAATGTTAATTATAAAGGATCTTGAGTCCAAAACTATTTCCTGCTCTTCCCCAGGGATAGAGAGATTTCTGGAGTGCCTGGGTGGCTCAGTTGGTTAAGCGTCCAATCTCCTCTCAGGTCATAATCTCACAGAATGTGAGTTTGAGCCCCACATTGGGCTCTGTGCTGACAGCTCTGCTTCGGATTCTGTGTCTCCCTCTCTCTCTGCCCCTCCCCCGCTCTCTCTCTCTCTCTCTCTCTCTCTCTCTCTCTCAGAAATAAACATTAACAAAATTTTTTTAAAAAAGAATAGAAGGATTCTTCTTCTTTTTTTCCTTCTCTAGATGCAGTGGGTTTTCACCTCTGCCATTGGAGTGACAAAGTGTGTTGTTTCCCCTCTAGCATCTTAACACTTACATTCTGTAGGCTAGAAAGGTACAGATGGGGTTCCATCTTTTCTCCAGCAGCAATTGCTCCCATCCTTTGCGCTGTTTTTTTTGAGTACTTGGTGGAGTAGCCATGGAAAAATCCATGAGTGAGGGTTTCTCATTTCTCAAATGTCTGAGTATCCCATGCACGCTATCTCATGATGGCCCTCGCTTAATCTTCGGCAATTTGTTAAAAATATTAGCTGAATTCTTTATACCTGCTTGTATGGTACCCAATGTCTTCATTTCATCTCTTCCACAAGTTAGCCAAAGCTCTTATTCCATCTTTCCTTGGAGGAGCCTCTCTTTCCTTAGATTCAGGCTCCTTGTTTGCCCTACAATCTCAGTAATCTGAAGAGTTCAAGAAAAGTGATTATGTTGTAATTGATTCAGATTTTTCTTGTTGTTAGATTAGCAGGGATATTTTGTCTATTTTTCCACATCTTAGAGTTCCATAGTGGAACTCTGAACCATGATATTTTTTTTAAGAGTAGGGAAGGGTCAGGAAGGGGATGAGAAGTCTTCATTCGAAGACATGTTTCCAGAAGAACTTGCAGACCGTGTAATTTGGGGCTATGAATCTGAACTTGAATTGGCCTGTTAGAAAGGAAAGGGTTATTCTCTTACTTCTAGATTAGTTTGAAAAAGCCTTGGGAAGCCAGATTGATTCGATCTGTCTCCATCTAATTCCCAGCAATGTCCCCTCAGCTGACCCAACAGCTGGTGGTAGGTAACTAAGCTTGTCCTCTGGTTCCTGATTACTATGGTGTATTTTGAAACTATTTTACCCACAGTAGCCCAGCTTCTCCTGGTGTGCGTCTGTAAATGCAACCTAGGCCATCTGGTCTTTTCCTCCTGGGTGACCAAATGTTATCTTGCCTACTGCTTTCATTTGTTAACATTGTGTGCTCATGAAATGATGACTCTGCCTGAATGGAAGTGAAAGGGTAATAGAGTATGAATGAGACAATAACAAAAACCAGTGCTGCTGCTTATCGAGCACTGCCACATACCAGGGCTATGTGAAATGCTTTACTACATCGTCTCATTTGGTTCTTGTAGCAAACCTGTGGGTAAGTGCTATTATTATATCATTGCAAATAGAAAGAATCAATAAATGAATTAACTAAATGGTGTTGGGAAAAATGGACAGCCACATGCAAAACAATGAAACTAGACTACCATCATACACTATACACAAAGATTAACTCAAAATGGATTAAAAACTTGACCTAAAACCATAAAACTTGTAGAAAAAAAAGGCATAGGCAAGCTCCTTGACATGGGTCTTAGTGATGCTTTTTTGTATCAGACTCTAAAAGCAAAGGGGACAAACAGAAAAATAAACAAGTGGGACTACATTGAACTAAAAAGCTTCTGCATAGCAAAGGAAACAATCAACACAAAGAAAAGGCAACCTACTGAATGGGAGAAAACATTTGCAAATCCTGTATCTGAAAGGAGTTAATATCCAAAATATATAAAGAATTCATACAACTCAATAGCAAAAGCTCCAAATAATCCAATTAAAAATGGGCAGGGCATATGAGTAGACATTTCCCCAAAGAAGACAGATGAAGAGCCAACAGGTACTATGTTGAAAGATGCTCAACATTATTATTATAAAGGAAATGCAAATCAAAACCACAATGAGATATCACTTCACCTCTGAATAGAATAGCCATTATTAAAAAGACAAGAAAATGGGGCGCCTGGGTGGCGCAGTCGGTTAAGCGTCCGACTTCAGCCAGGTCACGATCTCGCGGTCCGTGAGTTCGAGCCCCGCGTCAGGCTCTGGGCTGATGGCTCAGAGCCTGGAGCCTGTTTCCGATTCTGTGTCTCCCTCTCTTTCTGCCCCTCCCCCGTTCATGCTCTGTCTCTCTCTGTCCCAAAAATAAATAAATGTTGAAAAAAAAAAAAAGACAAGAAACAAAAAGTGTTGGTGAGGATGTGGAGAAAATGGAATCTTTAAGCACTATTGGTGGGATGTAAATTGGTACAACCACCATAGAAAACAGGTTTTGAAGTCCCTCAAAAAATGAAATATGATCCAGCAATTACAATTCTGAGTATTTATCCAAAGAAAATGAAAACACTAACTCAAAAAGATATGTCCACCCTTAAATTTATCGCAACCTTATTTACAATAACCAAGATACAGAAGCAAACCAAGTGTCCATTGATAGATAAATGAATAAAGAAGATGTACACACACACACACACACACACACACACACACACACAATGGAATACCAATCAGTCATAAAAAACTATGAAATCCATGTGGCAACATGGATGGACTTTGATCAAACTGGCTAGTGGTTTATCAATTTTGTTCATTCTTTCAAAGAACCACCTTCTGGTTTCATTGATCTGTTCTACTGTTTTTGTTTTGTTTTGTTTTGGTTTGGTTTTGATAGCATTAATTTCTGCTCTAAACTTTATTATTTCCTGTCTTCTTTTGGTCTTGGGTTTTATTTGCTGTTCTTTTTCCAGCTCCTTAAGGAATAAGGTTAGATTGTGTATCTGAGATCTTTCTTGCTTCTTTAGGAAGGCCCGGATTGCTATATACTTTCCTCATGACCACCTTTCCTTCATCCCAAAGGTTTTGGGTTGTGGTGTTATCATTTTCATTGGCTTGCATATACTTTTTAATTTCCTCTTTAACTTCTTGGTTAGCCCGTTCATTCTTTAGTAGGATGTTCTTCAGTCTCCAAGTATTTGTTACCTTTCCAAATTTTTTCTTGTGGTTGATTTTGAGTTTCATAGCATTGTGGTCTGAAAATATGCATGGTATGATCTCGATCTTTTTGTACTTATTTAAGGCTGATTTGTGTCCCAGTATGTGGTCTATTCTGCAGAACGTTCCATGTGCACTGGAGAAGAATGGATATTCCGCTGCTTTAGGATGAAATGTTCTGAATATATCTGTTAAGTCCATCTGGTCCAGTGTGTCATTCAAAGCCATTGTTTCCTTGTTGATACTTTGATTAGATGATCTGTACATTGCTGTGAGTGGGGTGTTGAAGTCTCCTACTATTATGGTATTACTATTGATGAGTTTATGTTTGTGATTCATTGATTTATATATTTGGGTGCTCCACATTTGGAGCATAAATGTTTACAATTGTTAGGTATTCTTGGTGGATAGACCCCTTGATTATGATATAATGCCCTTCTGCATCTCTTGATACAGTCTTTTAAAGTCTAGATTGTCTGATATAAGTATGGTTACTCTGGCTTTCTTTTGTTGACCATTAGCATGATAGATGGTTCTCCATCCCCTTACCTTCAATCTGAAGCTGTCTTTAGGTCTGAAGTGGGTCTCTTGTAAACAGCATATAGATGGATCTTGTTTTCCTATCCATTATGTTACCCTATGTCTTTTGATTGGAGCCTTGAGTCCATTGACGTACTGAAAGATATGAATTTATTGCCATTATGATGCTTGTAGAGTTGGAGTTTCTGGTGGTGTTCTCTGGTCCTTTCTAGTCTTTGTTGCTTTTGGTATTTATTTATTTATTTATTTATTTATTTATTTATTTATATTTTCATCTTCTCTCCCCTCAGAGAGTCCCCCTTAAAATTTCTTGCAGGGCTGGTTTAGTGGTCACAAACTCCTTTAATTTTTGTTTGGGAAACTTTTAATCTCTCCTTCTATTTTGAATGACAGCCTTGCTGGATAAAGAATTCTTGCCTGCATATTTTTCTGGGATTCAGCACATTAAATTTATCCTGCCACTCCTTTCTGGCCTGCCAAGTTTCTGTGGATAGGTCTGCTGCCAACCTGATCTGTCTTCCCTTGTAGGTTAAAGATTTTTTTTCCCCTTGCTGTTTTCATGATTCTTTCTTTGCCTGAGTATTTTGTGAATTTGACTATGACATGCCTTGTTGATGGTCAGTTTTTTTTTTTTTTTTTAATCTGATGGGAGTCCTCTGTGATTCCTGGATTTTGATGTCTGTGTCTTTCTCCAGGTTAGGAAAGTTTTCACTATGATTTGCTCATATAACCCTTCTACCCCTTTTTCTCTCTCTTCATCTTCTGGGACTGCTATGATTCTGATGTTGTTCCTTTTTAATAAGTCACTGATTTCTCTAGTTCTTAAATTGTGCTCCTTTGCCTTAGTCTCCCTCTTTTTTTCTGCTTCAATAATGAAGCATAAGTTTCTCCATAAGTTTGTCTTCTGTATTGCTGGTTCACTTCTCTGCCTCATTCATCTTTGCCACCGTGGCATCCATTCAAATTGCACCTCAGTCATAGCATTTTTTATTTCATTCTGACTAGTTTTTACTTTGTTTACCTCTGCAGAAAGGGATTCTAATCTATTTTTGACTCCAGCTAGTATTCTTATTATCGTGATTCTAAATTCTAGTTCAGACATCTTGCTTGTATCTGTGTTAGTTAAGTCCCTTGCTGTGGTTTCTTCCTGCTGTTTCTTTTGGGGTGAATTCCTTTGTTTCATCATTTTTAAGGGGGAGAAGGAATTAAAGAGGTTAAAATTTTTTTTTTAATTACAATTAAAAATTAAAAACAACAAACACAAAAAAAGTAAAATAAATGATGCTAGATCCTAGGTGTGTTTTGTTCTGGGTGTTGAAAGAGGCTTGACAGATTAGAGAAAAGAAGGGGAAAGGGGAAAGGAAAAAAGAAAGGAATCATTTGAAAATTTGAAAAAATGAGTACACTGAAATAGAATTAAATAAAATGATGGAAGTAAAATAGAATTTGAAAACATTTACACAAAAGTAAAAAATATAGTAGAAAAAATTAAGGAAAAATATTTTTAATAAAAATTGAAAATAAAAATAAATTTCTTTCTGTTTTCAAGAAAAAGAAAAGAAATGAAAAAGAGAGGGAAAAAAGGAAAAAAAAAAGAAAATTGAATAGATGTAGCGGTGAGCAGACTGAAATACGATTGAAATTACTTCTATTTCACCTGGAAGTCAAACTATGAAGTGCTTTATAGTCCATAAAGTAAGCAGGTGGAGAGACTTGTGTTCCCGCAGAGCAAGGTTGGCCCCGTTGGGCGGGGCTTAGTGTAATGGCTCCGTTCTCCACTAGATGGCGCTGCCTAGCTTACTGGGGTGGATTGTTGTGGAGCTTGTAGGCTCCACACTGTGCGCATGCGCGGGAGTGGTGCGCATGCCTGAGATCGGTGCGCATGTGTGGGATCGGTGCGCACGCGTGGGATAGGGGAAAATGGCGTCATCCAACTACCCATCCTCTAGTATCGCATCTCTGTTCTCCCCAATCAGCAATCACGCACCCCTCCTTTGTCTTCGGCTTCCGACCACTCCCTGCTTTTACACTGTCCGTGACCAAGCCCCAGGCAGCACCTCCCTCCTGAGTTTTATCTCAGATGCAACCGTGTTTCCCGACCCCTCACTTCTGAGGGACTGCGGCTTTGACCTGCTCCGCCCCTCCGGGGGAGGGTCTCACCGAGCAATGGCCGGGTGCTGGCCACACCCAGGAAGGTTCGCAGAACTGTGTTGCTGCCGAAGCCCAGAGACTTCGGCCGGTGCCAGCCCGCCCCAGAAAAAGTTCACGCGATCGTGTAGCAGCAGCGTTTCAGGGATTATGGCAAATCACAACATATATCTGGCACCAGGCTTCACCCCCAGCGACCTTGTTCCAGCACCAGCAAATGTGGCCGTTCTCCCGGGTCCGGGTCCAGTGGGGCCTTTGCCTGTAGGGAGTCCTTCCAGCAGGGGAACCGCCTCTCCCCGTGTGGCCCGAAGACCCCAGACTTGACACAGCTCCGGAGGATTCGCCTTTCTCACTAGAGCTCCACCAGGTAACGAGCTGCAGAGTTTCAGACTCTGCTCCCCCTGTTTATAGAGTCTCACTGGAATTTAAATCCTCTCCTTTCCCCTTTCTCATTTTTAGTTCAGTCTCTGCAGCTGTTTCCAGTTTTCTACTTTCTCTCCAGCTGCTTTGGGGGGGGGTGCTTTTCCCATATCCTCCCCCCACCATCTCCATCCTCTCTTCACAAGCAAAAACAGCTCCCTGCCCTCAGCAGCTTCTCTCTCCCCCAGTTCACCTCTCTGTGCCGCGTCCCTGCTGAGTTCTGTGGTTCAGGTGGTGCAGATTGTTGTGTTAATCCTCAATCGGTTTTCTGGATGTGCAGGATGGTTTACTGTTGATCTGTCTATATTTCACGGACACGAGACACAAAAAAAGGTTCCATGCTGTTCAGCCATCTTGGCTCCTCCCTTGAGCCTTGAAAGCATTATGTAAATAAGTCAGACCAAAAATCCAAATACCCTATGATCTCATTTATATCTAGAATAATAACAACAACAAAAACAGCAATAATCACCTACCTCATAGATAAAGAAGACAGACTGGCGGTTGCCAGAGGCAAATCATGGGCATGGAATGTACATGGGTGTGTAATGTAATGTGTGACCATAGTTAATAATACTATATTGCATGCTTGAAAGTTGCTGAGAGGGAAAAATAAAAAAGAATCTGAGGCACACGTAATCTGAAGCAACTTACATAAGATTGCAGATCTACTAAGAAGTAGATTCAGAACTCCAACCTAGTATCTTAACGGCTCCTGAAATATATTGATATCTGTCCAATACTGTATTATTGTTGTTGCTGTTTGTTGTTGTTGTTTGACTTACAGAGTAACAACTCTCAAATAGAATGCCTTAGGTTAATGGAAATTTTCTGTGAAAGAGCTGACTTCTGAAGATGATACCAAAGGTCTTAGAGTAAAAGACAGTTTCATTCCCTCTGAGAAATCCTGTCATTCCTAGACTGTGGAAATCTTAGCTCTCTCTCTCCAGAGTCTGAAGCCTGCTCAGATGTCACCCTTAACAACAACAGTGGCTGTGACAGTAAAAGGCAGACAATGGAGGGGGTAACCAAAATCCTGAGTCCCTGCTTCCCACTTCAGGGTTGACAAGCCACACTGAGTCCTGTGGCCTGGGTTTGGGACACAGCTGCTAAAAGCACTTTCTTTTGGTTTCTCCTAAGTGGGATCTCCAAGAAGCCCAGTGATTGTGAATGCTTCAGACAGGCACAGCTGTAGGGGAGCCGGGGAACATCTTGTTGCATTTCTATAAAGAAAACAAGCTGACCATATATTCGGATCTATCCAAGGTTACTGCATGTACTTCCTTTAAAGTTTTGGTTTTTGTTTGTTTTGTTTCGTTTATAAATTTTGAGGCAGAATAAAAACATTCAGGTGGTGGCAGCCAGATTTTGTCCAACTTTACACACTTTCATTTTTCCTGTGCTTCTTGTGGACACATGTCAATAAATTTTATTCTTGTTATAAAAACAATAATGCCATACAGGGTATAGCTTTTAGTATTCTGCAAGGCCTTTTACATATACTATTTCATTTCATGTTATGAAGTCAGTAAGGCAGATGGAGAAATTGACACACACTTGAGCAAAGAGAGTTCTACTAGAGAAAAAAAAAATAATGAAGCATCAGATCGGGGTCTGGATTTCCACCCTTTATGATGACATGACCTGTCAACACAACCTGTGGTCCAGTCCCCCAGTCTTCGTCTTGGAGGTGAGTCAGTGGGACTGGACCATTCTTGTTCTTTCTCCCTATTGCCCTCTACAGCTTGGACAATCCTGAGCTATCCATTGGTAAACATTTTGCCTATCTCATTACAGGTGGAAAATGGCATCCCGTGGTCATTTAAATTCATCTTCTTATTCTTACTAGAGTTTGGTTATCTTCTCATAGATTTATAGACCATTCATGTCTCTTCCTTTTGAATTGCCTCTTCATCTTCTGCTTGATATATGTTTATAAATCTCGGTATCTTCGATCCTTTCAAGTCAGTTTAAAAGTATTTTCCTTGTATGGGGCGCCTGGGTGCCGCAGTCGGTTGGGCGTCCGACTTCAGCCAGGTCACGATCTCGCGGTCCGTGAGTTCGAGCCCCGCGTCGGGCTCTGGGCTGATGGCTCAGAGCCTGGAGCCTGTTTCCGATTCTGTGTCTCCCTCTCTCTCTGCCCCTCCCCCGTTCATGCTCTGTCTCTCTCTGTCCCAAAAATAAATAAACGTTGAAAAAAAAAAATTAAAAAAAAAAGTATTTTCCTTGTAAACCGCATATATGGAACTTTTTTCTTTAAAAACCTAATCTGAAAGTGTTTGTCTTTGATGATGAAGTCCAAGTCCTTTACTTCTGACGTGATTACATGTATTTGATCTTATTCCTGCTGTCTTATTTTCTCTTCTGTTTTGCTGTGATCTTCTCATTCTTGTCGCTAGATTGACTGAATTTCCTTTGTTCTTTTCCTGAGTTTGTGCTGCATTTTGCTTTGTTTAAAACTAGTAGTTTTGGAAGCTCTCCATCTTATTTCCAGTTATCTCATGTTTAGCCATATATTTTTAATGTATTTATACATATTTTCCTATTGTCCAAAATAAGTCAACATTTATAGCCCACACAAACAGGTGTTTGGATTATTTTTATTTCTTCCTTTCTCCCTAGAATATTTCAGTTCCAGATTTTAATTTTTTTTTTTAATTTATGATTTATGTCTCTCAAATGTTTAGTGATTCGTGCTTGTTTATTTAATTTTGTAAACTGACGGCTGCAGTAATTAATATAGGCAGCTGACCTGGGGTTTTCTCATGTATGAAGTATTATGTCTGTAGTGGAACTCTGCTCTCACTGGAAAGTTTCTCTTCAGTGGATGAAGAATGGTAGAATTTAGGCTTCTCTGAGAAGTGGGCCAAGAGCATGGTACGTTCTCTTGTGCTTGCCGAATGTAGGAGGCAATGTGCTTTAATACCTTGCATTTCAAAAAGGAGCTGCCTTTCTATTGTATATCCAAATTCAGAGTTGCAGCCAGCTTTTCTCTCTTGTCCCAGTGCTCACTGTTCATTCTCAAGACAGAACCCTCGATTTATGTAGAGACCATTCTTGTAGTTTTAATCTGTGTACCAAACCATGGCTGACTGCTGAATACGGGGAGATGGATGGGAATGGAGATCAACCGGCAAAACTACTCAGCTGTCCTCTGATAAGTTATCTCAGGGATCCTCACTTGACCCCAGCCCGCTGCATTTCCATTGAGAAGGGTTGGGCTGCTTTAGTACCCTTTACTCGTGGCACAATTTGGGATTGCCAGTCCATGCTGTGATTTTTCTACCAACAAATCATTTCTGCTCCTCTCTTCCAAACATCCCCCAAATTTCTGATCCAGAAATGACACCTTTTCTTATTTACCACCTTTAACCAGAATGACTAACATTTCACAGGCAAGGAAGCTAAGGCTTTGAGAAAGCAACCCTGAGAAGTAGGAGGTACCCTCCAAGGATAATAAGAGGCTCGAAGTATTGATAAGATAGTAAAGGGGAAAACCATTCTTGGGAGCCCGCTTTACTTCTCCCTTCACTGCACATACGCGTGCTTCATATGTTTTAAGCACTAGATGATCTCTTCTCAGTCCCATTCTTTAAGAAGATGCTATTTACCTGGTGTGATCCAGTGATGTCAGATATGGCATGAGCCAAGAATACATTGGGGAAACATGGTAGCTGAAGCATATGGAAATGTATGAGGAACCCCTCCTCCCCTCCATACTCCTATCACGCTTTTGTTGATTTATTTAACCAAAATGTGTCAAGTGCCTACAAATTACCATATACTCTGTTAATCCTTGGTTCACTGTGGTAAGTACAACGGGCAAGCTTTTTGTCCTCGCAGAACCTATAGTCACACTGTGGCATCACACTGGCCAACACCTTCTACTTTTGCTTCTTCTATCTCTATTCTCAGTAGGAGAATCTACTAATCAATCCAATTAAGTGGCTGCATTGCCTAGAACTTTGAAGCTATCTCTAGTACTGTATAATGAAAGAAAAGTATCATTTCACCAACATTTAGGTTTGGCCAACAGGGTCACACATTTTTTAATGACTTTTGGAGGGGGGATCCCTTTAGAAAGACATTGGAATAAAGAATCCTAGTTCAGTGAAAGCTTCTGAACCACCTTTCTCATGTTGAATGTGTATTGCCATCTTGAGCAAATGGGGCTATATGAAATATGTTGTAAAGGTAAGGAATGAAGTGAGATTCAGAGTGGGATCAAACCTTGAGATAACATGTAGTTTGGGAGATATTGAGAGCCTTGTTCTCCATGTCCAAAGAATAAAAAGGTGGCACTAAATGATGTCTAAGGTCTTCTAGCAGTAATGTTTACTGGGCCTACATTAATTAAAAATATAATACAATAAGCTCTGTTTTCATCTTTTTGATTTCCAACCACATAGGACGTTTCTTGAGCTTAGCAGAATTTCTGTGGAGAAAACAAAGAAGCAAAAAGGCAACTGAACGTACAAAGTAATAGTCTTGCAAATCCACAAACTTGCAGTTGGATGGTGTATCTTTTTTTTTTTTTTTTTAATTTTTTTTTTTTCAACGTTTATTTATTTTTGGGACAGAGAGAGACAGAGCATGAACGGGGGAGGGGCAGAGAGAGAGGGAGACACAGAATCGGAAACAGGCTCCAGGCTCTGAGCCATCAGCCCAGAGCCCGACGCGGGGCTCGAACTCACGGACCGCGAGATCGTGACCTGGCTGAAGTCGGACGCTTAACCGACTGCGCCACCCAGGCGCCCCTGGATGGTGTATCTTAAACTCCCTAATAAGGTGTCAAGGTGTTATTAAGGTGTCTTTCTTAAAGGAAAGACAAAAATATCTTTCTTTTTTTTTTTTAACATTTATTTATTTTTGAGAAAGAGCACATGCACACAGGAGGGGTGTAAAGAGAGGGGGACAGAGGATCCAAAGTGGGCTCTGCACTAATAACAGCCACTGACCCGGGGCTAAACTCAGGAACCATGAGATTGTGACCTGAGCTGAAGTCCAACGCTTAATTGACTGAGCCATCCATGAGCTACTTTCTGAAGAAGGCCTCTTGTCTTTATAACTCTCCTGTGTTGTCTATGAAGTCCCAATGACAGTAGAGAGGAAAATCAAAGCAGGATAGTTAAGTTTCTTTTTACAAAATAGTGTGAGATGGAAAGATTCTTTCTGGGTTTTGTAGTGTTCTCACCCTTCTCTTCCTCCCTCTTTCTCATCATCCCACTGGCCACTCCTGCCCCCTCTCAGAATAAAGCTGGAGAAAGCAAGCTTTGGGACCCGACAAGGCTAGGACATACTTTTTAGTGTAATTCACACCTTTCCCAAGTAAATTCCTTAGGAACCTCAGTAATTGGTAACTGATGTTTATTGAATTGGTCTCCTCAAATTGTCACTGGGATGGAGTGAGAAATTGTTATACATCCTGCCAGCAGCCTGCTGTTGATGTTTGGTTTTTAAAGTCCCTTTAGATTATCCATAGAAGGTGTGTCCATGAAGAATTGTTCCAAGACTCTTAATATGTCACTCTTCTTCTCTTCATTCCACTCTTCTGTCACCTCTAGTATCTCTCCTCTAAAACCCACTGATACACACATTGGACACAGACACACACACACACGCGCGCGCGCGCACACACACACACACACACACACACACACACACACACCCTTATGTAAGTATTTGTATGGAGCCTGTGGAATATACCTAAGAGCATAAGCTCAGATTGCCTGGTTTTTCCATTTAGCAGCTGAGTGATATTGGGCAACTCACTTAACCTCTCTGTGGCTCGGTTTCTTCTATATCACAGCACTCTTGTGAGGATTAAATGGCCTCATCCTCATTCAGTATTTAGCCCAGTGCCTGGCACATTTTAAGTGCTCTATAGATGTGAGGTATTATGCTCATGATGAACCTTCATTGTGCTTACATTCTTTTGGAGTCCTGGAGAAAGGACACCTTTAGCAGTGAGATGTTCAAGTAAGGTGCTCTCAAAAGACCAGCCCAGATTGAGCTAGGTCTCCACATGTGGGAGTAGGGTAGGTAAAGTACTGTGTGGCTTGCCCTTTGTTCTTACATGAGTTCAAGTCCTGAAAGCAGCTTGGGGACTGGGTGGCAATGGTCTCCAAGTGCCCTTTCGAGAAGGCAAAGCTAAATGTCACTTGCTAGGTGCTGAAACTTAACTCTAAAGAGAGTAAGTTAAGGGAACTAGTTGTATTAAGCAGAGCCAGGTAAATTATCTGCTGCGGTCAAAACCATTCTGGCAAAGCTCCACAGTGCTCACTTAGGTACCCGTTCCTATTGCTTCTGTACATATAGCCCTCAGCATCACTCCGGGAAGGAGAGAGGAGGGTAGGTGGGTGGGGACTTCTGATGTGGTGCTGACAAATACAAGCACTGGGAAACTTGACAGTTTCTGTCCACATGAGCTCCCTCTGTTTCCTTTTTTCTTTTTTTCTCAGTTGTGATGGGCTTTGGTTTCGTTGAAGTTTAGTTTTGAGTTTTGACCTTAAGTAAACTCTGGTTGCAGGGTCAGTGTGATTGCCTTGTACAGGAGCTGTGGTTACATGCACAGGGCTGTGAGGGGCACCAGCCTGGCTGGAAAGGATCTGCCCTCTATCTCCAAAAACTTGGCTTCCACCAGGTGAAATGAAATCCTACCCCTTTTAAGCTCCCTCTTCTACGTTAAAACATTGTACACAAAGATGGCAAATAAGAGACTCTTATGTACCACAGATCTTGCTTTCGTGGGCGGTATGTCACAAATTTTCTATGTGGCTGAGAAGGAGAGAGAAATATTCATGTAGAAAGCTGTGTGTCTTGTACAGATAAGGAATAATAGGAACAAAAATATCTTGTTTCTCTTTCTATTTAGTGTAACAAACAGTCTAGTGCACAGAATTTACCACACAAACTTCCTGTAGCATAAACATACAGGTCCTGAAAATGGACAAATTTCATAAGAAATTTTTAAAGAAAATAGGAAAAATGCTCTACCGTGTAGAACACAAAGCTTTGTGTAAATGCCACGGAAGCTACCAAGCACTGGCTGTTGGAAGCTATTGTGAATTCATCAGGGTGTTGTATACTGTTTAAGGTGGTAAATCCCAACCTTTCATAAATAAAAGCTCTTTTTCATTTTTGCAAGGCCTGATGCCTGGAAGGGGACAATGATGGATCAATAATCTCACCAGGGTAACATCTGGAGAAACTATTGAATACAGGTGTGAGAATGGTGTTTTGTGCCTGTATTGTGGGTTTCTGCCAGCCAACATTCATTCATTCATTCATTCATTCAGTCAGTCAGTCAGTCACTCACTCACTCACCCATTCATACTTCTAGCTAATAGTATCGGCTACAAGTTACAGCCAAAGCTGCTCACTACCAAAAAAAGGGGGGGAACTGTGATAACGTCTCACAGACCAACTATAACTTCCTCTGGGAGAAGGAACCTACAGATCTAGAGATCTCTAAATTCTGTCCTCTGGGAAAAATGGAATTTAGGCAACATTTAGACTGTGCATTCAGGGTCCTCAATCTATAGGCATGAAGCTTTGCTTATGACACTTATAAATGCCTGCAAGCCATGAAGTTAGTCAAGATTGGGCTGCTGCTGCTGCTGCTGAAAGAGGGGAAAGGCAATGAGACTCTGGAAGCTACATGGCAAATGAACCACTTGTGTCTTTTAAGATCTACTGGAAAATCCAAGAGTCCCTGTCAAGGGGGCCACTCCAAGACATCCCTGACGAGGCAGCTTTTCTCCATGAGCCCTGCACTGTGACAGGATGTAAGTCCCATTTGGAAGAAATCTTACACCCAGAAACACACTCTCCCATTGATCTTTGTCTTTGAAGTGTGGGTTCACCCACAACATGTGACTCAAAGACACATAAAAGAAGCGGCAACCCCCATGGCCACGGATAAGGTCATTAACTCGTGAGAGAGGTTAGTTTGGAGATTAGTCACACCTCATGCAGGATAACCTTTGCCATTCTGTGCCCACCTTCATTACAGCTAATTTCAAAACAAATCCTTTTCTTTTTCAAGATGTTTAAAAAAAACAAAGCAACAAAAAAATCTCTGGTCAATTTACATATGTGATTGTATCAGCCTTCACAAGAGTTCAGGCTCATAGCTGGAAATTTGTTTTATTAAGTGATTTGTTGGTTTACCCTGTGATCCTTGTTTACTCCTGATTATATCTCTAATGCAAAGAGAACTTGGGACCTTCAGTTTTTAACTTTATTATATTTTGGCTTCCAAAAATAAGATGGCTGTGGATTTGTGTATCTCCTCTGAAAGCGTTAGTGTTTGCACTTATACCCCAATGTTTATAGCAGCGCTTTCAACAATAGCCAAATTATGGAAAGAGCCTAAATGCCCATCAACTGACGAATGGATAAAGAAGATGTGGCTTATATATACAATGGAATACTACTTGGCAATGAGAAAGAATGAAATCTGGCCATTTGTAACAACGTGGATGGAACTGGAGAGTATTATGCTCAGTGAAATAAGTCAGGCAGAGAAAGAGATATCATATTGTTTTACTCATATGTGGATCTTGAGACACTTAACAGAAGACCATGGGGGAGGTGAAGGGGGGAAAAAGTTACAGAGAGGGAAGGAGGCAAACCATAAGAGACTCTTAAATACTAAGAAGAAACTGAGAGTTGATGGGGGGTGGGGGGAGAGGGGAAAGTGGATGACGGGCATTGAGAAGGGCACCTGTTGGGATGAGCACTGGGTGTTGTATGGAAACCAATTTGACAATAAATTACAAAAAATAAAAAAAAAAATAAAGTGTTGGTGTTTGGGAAAAAAAAAAAGCCTAAAAAACTCAGCCCTATTTTCTAAAATGTGTAATTAAATTCCATGGAGTCCACCTGGATAATAGGCAACAAATATGAAAAACACTCTTTCTATTGGACTATATGTCCAACTGTACCCCCAAGAAGACTGAGAGTTGTTAGCTATGTCTCTGGGCCATCATCATCACAATTTGATATCACTAGTTCAACTTGGGAAGAACAGAAATGAAGTAAAACTAATATGTCAGTGCATGTCTTTTAAAATACACACTTGCTGTCTTTTGAAAACCATACTATTACACTACTCAGAATCATTGTGAAATTTCAGATGAGAAAAATGTGGGGTTTTTTTTTCTCCCTCTGCCTCTTGGTAATACCCCTTCAGATACTTTTTCTCTTTTTACACAAGGGATTCCTTCTGGATAAGTGTTTTTGTCAGTCAGTCAGTAAACAAGCAATTACAAATAGTCACTGGGAACCATATCAATACAAAGTATAGCTCATTTTTCTAAGCCATATCAGATCTTCTCAGCCCACCAGATAGGGTGCTGCCCCATCTACAAAGTATCTAAGTACCATTGCAGATAATCTTGCATTCTCTGAGTTTCTATAGCCCTTGGTATATACCTTAGAACATTGCTTTATACTAAGTTGTGTTCATAGGTGATTTTTTTGGTGCATCCACCATCATATACAGATTTTTATATCATCTTACCTCACATCCTGGCCTTCTGGCTGACCCACAAATGTTTAAGTTGGCTTATAGATGAGTGTATTTCCAACTTCATCAAAGGATCTTGCCACCCCAATTTCAGATTTAAAAAATGAGATTTTCATCAGTAATATTATCTGGTATTAGTCTGCTAGTGCTGCCATAAAAAATGCCACAGACTGGGTGCCTTAAACAACAGAAACTAATTTTTCACAGTTCTGGAGCTTAGAAGTCCAAGACCAAGATGTCAGCAGGTTTGGTTTCTCCAGAGATCTGTCTGAGATGGACACCTTCTCTTTGTGCCCTCACATCACCTTTCCTCTGTGAGCACACGCTCCTGGTGTCTCTTCCTCTTCATAGAAGGACATTGGTCCTATTGGATTGGGACCCCACCATTATAAACATCATTGAACCTTAATTACTTCCTTAACAACCTCGTCTCCAAATATAGTCACTTGGGGGATTAGGGCTTCAACATATGGATTTGAGGGGGAACACACACAGACAATAACACCTGGTATGGTAGGTAGGCTTCTAAGATGTCACGTAGATTTCCCTCCCCCTGGTGCACATGCCCCAGGACTATGAAGATGGTGGATTTTGCCCCGTGATGAGGCTACGTTATATTGCAGATTTGACCTTCAGATGTGAGATTATCCTAACTGAATCACAGGAGCCCTTTAAAAGCAGAGGGTTTTTTTGTTTTTTGCTTTTTGTTTTGTGGTTGTTGTTTTTGTTGTTTTCTGTGTGTCCCACAGAAGGGACAAATCAAAGAGATTTTAGTTGAAAGAAATTTGATGTAAGGGAGGTTCTCTGTTGCTCAGATGGGGGAGTCACGTGCCAAGGTGTGCTCCACACTGGCATGGAGGAGCTGACGGTGGTCCCTGACCGACAGCTGGCAAGACGGCAGGGAGCTCAGCCCTACAACTACAAGGAATTAACTCTACCAACAACCTGAGTGATCGTGGAAGTGGATTACTCCCCAGAGCCTCCAGCTGAGAACTCAGCTTGGCCAGCATCTCCATTTCAGCTTTGTAATGCCCTGAGTGGAGAACCCAGCCATGTTCTGTGGGACTTTTGACCTACCGAACTGTGAGATAATAAGTAGGTGTTATTTTAAGCTGCTAAGCTTATGGTAATTTGTTACATGGCAATAGAATATTGATACAGATAAGTATTAATAGGTCGTCTGGATTAGCCACAGACCCATGGAAACAGAACCAACTGGAGATAATTCTTCTGGCACATCCACATCTTTTATACCAAGTTCCCTGGTGTTTCTCACACCTTAATATAACATGCACATCTCCTGGGGTTCTGATTCAGGCATTCTATGGTGAGTCCCGGGGTACGGCATTTCTAACAAATTCCCATAGGAGGTTGCTGCCACAGTCCGAGGGTCACACTTCGAGTAAAAATTGTATACTTAGGAAATTGGTTTTATCCTCAGAGCTGTGGGAAGCTCGGTCTATCTTCCCTCTGCTTTTTAGTCGTTGATTGGTCACATTTCTCAAAGGAGTTGGTCTAGAATCTCTGACATTCATGTTAATGGCGTCAGAAATTTGAGATTTGTAATAATAAGAGTTAATATTCATTGAAGATTTCCTATGTGCCATGCACTTGTAAGTATTTACATGAGTTGCTTCATTTAAATCCTATGACTTCTCATCAGTACATACTGTAGTCATCCCTTTGTTTGGAACCCCAACCTTAAGGAGCACAAACAATGTGGCCCAGATCACATTGCTTACAGGTTGGAGTTACAGTTCGAATCTAGAATTTTCTGATACTCTTAATCATTATTTTATTAAGCCCTTCTTTCTTGCCATAACTGAGAATATAACAAAAGAAAACATATATGCCCTCCTCCCTTGCTTAGTTAGAGAGGAAATGTATTTTTTGTTTATTCCTCTCTCAAGACTTGTTTGAAAGGGTCTCCTGCCTACAATTGTGATCCAGAATATGTTCAAGAAAATACTGTAGTTTACAAGTTTCTGGCAGATTTTTTTTTTGTAAAGCTAAAATCAGAGTCTTTTGGTTAAGGAAAGGCCTTTCTGTGGTTGTTTAAATGCAAAAATAAAAAAAATAAAACTCAGAAATAGATAAAAAGTTTGGGTGGAGAGAGCAAAGCTTAATAAGTGAAGAAGATGGGGGGGGGGACGGAGGGATGGGGACCAGCAGGTGCAAATGGAGGGCAAGATGAGTCTGAGTAACATGGCAGGTGGGGGCTTTAGGAGAAAAGACAAACCATGTCTAGCCATGCTAGACAAAGTCCTAGAAGAGAAACGTCTTTGAAAAACAATTCAATTAAAGGACAACTGAATGTCGGCATATTAAACTGTTCCCTTTACTGAGCTCTGTTGTTCTCTCCTTCCTTGATCTTAATACTTTCAGTCAAAGGCCTTTGTGTGTTGGGGGACAAAGGGACAGTCCAGTAAAGAGGAATACAATGTTTGCCCCATGACACTCTGCTGATACCAGCATGGTGGCAGCAGCATCGCACAGAGAAAGGGCGGAATCCCAGAGCTACAGGCTGTTTCACTACAGCAGAGGCATGGGTCCAAGCTGAGCACTGGAGATGGGAGCGTGGGCTGGCTGAGTAAGCAGCAGTGTGTAGCATGCAGTGCCCCGTGGAAGCTCAAGTCCCTACCCTGAGGTTTCTCGGCACTGGAGCTGATGATGTCTGGGTCCTGATCATTCTTTTTTAAAAAAAAATTTTTTTTAATGTTTATTTATTTTTGAGACAGAGAGAGACAGAGCATGAATGGGAGAGGGTCAGAGAGAGAGGGACACACAGAATCTGAAACAGGCTCCAGGCTCTGAGCTGTCAGCACAGAGCCAGACTCGGGATTCGAACTCACAGACCGCGAGATCATGACCTGAGCCGAAGTTGGATGCTTAACTGACTGAGCCACCCAGGCACCCTGAGGGGCCTGATCATTCTTGGTTGTGGGCTGTGGTCCAGTGCCTATCAGGATATTTAGGGGCACTCTGGCTTCTACCTCACTAAATGCCCATAGCACCCTTCTTGCCCCAGTTGTGACACCAAAAATGTTTCTAGACATTTCTAGATATCCTCTATGGGCAAAATCTCCCTGGCTAGGAACAGTTACCCTACACCAAACCTTCCAGACATATTGGGAAGGACTCAGATACCTGCAAAGCATGGGATGTTGACTTAAGCCATAGGACTAAAGAAATCCAGGCTACAGATCTAGGTTCCAGTAACGTAAAGCAGAAATGCAGAGTCAGGGTTTGGGATGCAGTGGGAGCTAGGGGTAATCATATCTGTGTTTTCTAGGTGTTTATGATTAATTTTTTTTTTCAACGTTTATTTATTTATTTTGGGACAGAGAGAGACAGAGCATGAACGGGGGAGGGGCAGAGAGAGAGGGAGACACAGAATCGGAAACAGGCTCCAGGCTCTGAGCCATCAGCCCAGAGCCTGACGCGGGGCTCGACCTCACGGACCGCGAGATCGTGACCCGGCTGAAGTCGGACGCTTAACCGACTGCGCCACCCAGGCGCCCCTAGGTGTTTATGCTTAAAAGGAACATTGGGGAAACAAATTTTTTTTAATTTCAAAAAAGGAACATCAGTCTCTAGAGCACTTCTCCAGAAAATAAAAGGGCTGAGGATCTCTCACCATTGGGGTGTTTGCCCAAATCAAATATAGTTTTTCTTAAAAAAAATCATAAATATTTCATTGCAATTGTCAAAATGAAGACCCAAAACGAGACTTTTCAATTTTGGTTACTAACAGGCAAAGGCTGTGATTTGGTTCAAGCCACTTGTGAGCCGTCTGCCTTCCACGGGTGCTGCCTTTATAGCACCCTTGATTAGATGTGACATTTTCTCACCCTGAGTATTTTGCCCATATTTGAAGAGACCTACACAGGGGACCTTATTAAAATCTGCAGAAGCCTGTGAATAAGTGAGGATGCACTTATGTGAACGGAAGGGAGAGAATGGATTTTTTTATCTTCTGGGAATCTGGTGGTTTTATTTTAGAGGAGCTTGCAAACAGGAGAAGAAGATGCTGATCTCATTTGATAACGGACCGCAATGCCTCCTTTGCTTGGAAGTTCGAGAGCCCAGGGTAAAGCAGAGTTTAAATTATTTTTTATCGCCCAGTAAAATGGGAATTGCTTCTTCTGTTAAACTCCAGTTTCCTTTCCTAGTTATAGTGAAGAGATGTGGATGGCACAGAGCAACAGATCACCATGACCCCATGTTTGTAAAACTTGGCTCACTCGAGTCTGTGTCTGGGCTCACAAGAGATGTGAGCTCAACTCTGCTCCCAGTCTGATTTGTCCCTGATTTGCTTTTCTAGTAAAGGACCTGGGTCCCAGTATGAGAAAATGGAGGCAAGCCTCTAAAAGAAGGCTGACCCTGTTGAAAATGGTGAAATGAGAAAATTTGTCCCCAGTGTTCCTTCCTGTCCCCTTTCTATCCTGATAGGGCCTTTCTTCACACACTTTTATAGGCCCTCAATATGCTAATGGCTTTCTAGATACATCATTTTAAGTGAAGCAGCCTCATTCCCAGGCTCCGATGCAAGCCACATGACCGTGGTTCTACCACCCCCCACCCACCCACACCACATAGGATCGGGGGGTCAGGGGTGGGATCTTGGATCAAGACAGCCACCTATGACAGGGGAAAAAGGACGAGATCTGTCAGCCCATATGTTACCTTAGGAATTTACATTAGGGGCGCCTGGGTGGCTCAGTCGGTTAAGCATCCAACTCTTGATTTCGGCTCAGGTCTTGATCTCACGGTTCGTGAGTTTGAGCCCCGTCTCCAGCTTCCTGCTGACAGTGCAGAGCCTGCCTAGGATTCTCTCTCCCTCTCTCTCTGCCCCTCCCCTGCATGTAAACAAACTTTAAAAAAAAAGGAGTTTATACTGAAAAGTGACAAAAGGAAGTAGGCATGAACTGGGATAGCTGGCACCAAGACTAGGAGGCTGAGCGGGCTGAGGGGGAGGAGGTAGAAGAAATGGCATAAGGAGCCATGGAAAGCAGAAAGCTATTGATCCCTTAGCAAATATTCACTGAGTATTTACTGTGTGCTGCACAGTTCTAGGTGGGGATACGGCCCCAGCTTCCGGGAGGCACTCAGGCAATGAAGAGGTAAACGTAATACAAAAGATATTAGACACTAATGAGGGCTATAAAGAAAACAAAATGGAGACAGGCGACAGAGTGACCTGTTGGGGGGGGGGGGGAGTGGGGGGAAGGGGCGAGGGGGCCCACTTTGGGACGGTGTGGTCGGGAAGGTCTCTCTAAGGAGATGAGATCCAAGCTGGGTCCCCAGTGACTCGCACAGATGAGTCTCCGGAGACTCAGGAAAAACATCCCAGGCAGAAGACCTGGCGAATACAAAGGCCCTGAGGCAGGGGTGAGTGTGGCCTATTCAAAGAAAGAAAGAAGGGCTGTGTGGCTGGAATGCAGAGGCAGGAGAGAGCGGCACAGGATGAAATAAGAAAGGAAGGGGCAGGTCATCCAGGCCGACGTGACAGTGGGGAAAACAGGGTTTATCCTGAGTGTAGGGAAGCCTTCACATGTGTATGAGCACCTCGAAAGTGAATAGAAACAAAACTAACAATGCGAAGTTCCTGAGTAAATGTTCAAAGGAAAAAAAAAAAACACACACACAAACAGCTCGTACCTGTGCAAAAGATGCCCAATTTCAATTTCTGTTGGCGAAGCCGAAGAGAAGCCTCCGGGTGCTGTCATACAGGGCTGAGGCATGTGCAAAATGGGGCAACCCCTGCTGAAAATGGCATTTGCTAATGGATTCGATCCACGAACAAGTCAAATGTAAGACTCAAAGATGATGTCTAAACATTCAGCTTGAGCAATAGGGAGGGCTGTGATGTGATTTGCTGAGTAAGGAAGGCTGCGGGAAGAACGTGTAAGGGAGTGGATGGGTGCAGGAGACCATTTCCAACATAATCCATCCAAATCCAGCTTGGGGTGTGTTATATATGAGATCCCTGTCGCTCGGTCAAGTGACGACACCAGCAGGCAATTGGATGTGCAGGATGGGAGCTCAAGACTGGAGAAGTGTATTTGGAACTTGACAGGCTCTCTGTGGTATTAGCAGTCATGGCCTGAATTGGCTCCTGGGGGCTTGCTGCCCCCATCGCCGTGTGCAGCTGAGGTAGAGCATAGTGGGGCTCAACTTCAAGGTCCATAAGAATCACCTACGGAGTTTTGAAAAAAATCTCCATTCTAGGCCTCAGCTCTAGAGATTCCAATTATGCATGCAAGCACTGGGTTGGACCCAGGAATCTTCATTTTAAATACACACTTCAGAAAATTCTGGGATGCCTGGGTGGCTCAGTCGGTTGAGGGTCCAACTTTGGCTCAGGTCATGATCTCACACTCTGTGAGTTCGAGCCTTGTGTCGGGCTCTGTGCTGACAGCTCAGAGCCTGGAGCCTGCTTCAGATTCTGTGTCTCCCTCTCTCTCTGCCCCTCCCCTGCTCATGCTCTGTCTCTCTCTGTCTCAAAAATAAATAAAAACACTAAAAAAAATTTTAAAAAGAAAACTCTGATGTTGGTGGTCTGAAAGGCCACACTATAAGACATGGTCCCAGAATGCTGCAGAGCCCGATTCAAAAACCATGAAAGTACCTTCTTAAACTACACAAACCGCTAAACACAAACGTTTATACCTACACGGATCTGGAACACTAGCTACTTATTTTATGTCCATTCATTCATTTAATTCTTTGTTTTTCATAAATTTAAATTTTTGAAAAGGTAACAAGGTCACACGCTTAAAAGTAGAAATGGTATAAAAAGGGAGACGTCAAAAAAGTATTGCTTCCACTGTCATTCCCATTCGTTTTACGTCTAGCTCCCTGTCCCACAAGGACTTCTATTTCTATTAGTTTCTTTTGGGTACTAAAAATAATTCTTTTTGAAATTTAAAACAAATATAAGTGCTTTTTCTCCCTCAGTGCCTCACCTTTCTTAGACAAATAGAGCCCCCTGTAGACAGTATCTGTTCCTGAAAGGATTCACTAATAAATGCTGGAGATCTTTCCATATCAGTGCATAAAGGGCACCTCATTCTTTGTTTTACAGCTGCATAATATTCCATGGTATACATGCCCCATAGTTGATTTCCCGGTTGGTGGGCAGTTGGACTGTTTCTTATCTTTTGCCGTTAATTAATGCTGTACCGCATATTAATGTATATTCGCTGTTTCGTATCTACGAGGTGTACCTGTAGGATAAATTCCCAGAAGTGGGATTGCTGGGTCAAAGGGTAAATGCATTTGTAATTTTGATAGCGCTTGCCAAATTGCCCTCGGCAGGGGTTGTACCATTTTGCACTCCCACCAGCAATGCATGAGAGTGCCCGTTTCCCTACCACCTTGCCAACAGAGTGTGTTGTTAAACTTTTGGGTTTTTGCCAATCCGATAGGTGAGAAATGTTATTTTAGTGTACGTTCACTGTTTTGTCTCTTATTAGGAGTGAAACTGAGCTCTTTTCATATTATACATATAAACGCGGCATGTACTTTTTTTTTTCTTCCCTTAAACAGTCTGTTCGTGAAACTTTTGACCATTTTCTTCTCGATTTCTAGGAGCTCTTTATATATTAAAGAGATGAGTTCTTTGTAATATAAGACCAAGGCAATGTTTCCAGTTTTTCTTTTGTGATTTGATTTGCTCATTTTTTAAATGTATTTGAGTGTATCCAGTTTTCTTTATGGCCTCTGGATTTTGAGTACTTGTTAAAAGGCCTTACCACCTGCTCCCCCCCCCCCACCCCCAAAGTTCCAAAAGCATTCACTCATTATTTTCATTGTTTCAACCATCCTTTAGCAGATATCATTAGCCTTATTTTATGGCTAAGGAAACTGAAACCCCAGAATTCAGACCTAAGCCTCCCTTACTCCTAAATTTTCTCAGATCGTGATTCAAGGAGTAAGAAAAAGAATTCCTCTTCATAACGTCACTTTTTAAACTTTCGCTAGGAGATTTGTGAAGGTTATTCTTTGCACTTGGCTCCGAATCTCAAATTTTAATGCTAGAACACCTGTGGCCGCTGCGGGAAAACATGTTAAAGAAAGAGGCCTTGTTATTTCTGAGGCTTTAAATAAGCACAAAATCGCCCAGTTTCCTGTAAACATTAACGTTTGCATTTATACAAACACAAAAACAATCCCCAAATCTTATAAGCATCAATGCTGGAAGCCAACATGTCGAAACTGCCAGGGCCATGCGCACCACCTACGGACGTCAGCAAATGTCCCTTTTAATTGAACGCTCAAAAGGATATCTGCAGGCAAGCAGAGAGGCCCTGCGGTGGCCACGTTGGACTGCATTAAGGGACACCTGGAATCCATGGCAGCTCCTCGTCCCTGTCTCTCCCTTTCTCTCTGCCAGAGCCAGCAGGTAGGGAGAGTGCTGACGTGTCTATCGAGGGCTAGGAAAAATACTCCGTTTGAGAGCCAGTCCTCAGAGGGAAGATGACCCAGATGAAGCCTTGCGCCTGAAGTCTCCTCTCCCCACTAAACTCCGGAACCCTGAGGGCCACTCTCTGCAGAAGCAGGGTAATGAGACATCCGCCTCACCAGTTTGGCAGGGGAATGGCTTTCGCCAGGTCACATGTCAGACCTGCGGTTGTGATAGGTTTTTCTCTAGGATTAACTGATCAGCTGGGAAGTGCCGGATGAGATGGAGTCCAAGGCCACATCTAGACACCAAGCTATAAAGCACTGAGATTCATTAGTGATGTCTGTCACTGACGTAGCAGGGGGGAATAGTCACGCCCGTGTCGAGCGTCTGCTGACCCCCGTTTGAAGGCTTGTAGTTACTTTACAGAACAAAGACCCAGTGAAAATGACTGGGATGAGCTTACCCACTCCAAGTGCCAAAGTTTGGGGATGCTTCATTCTAGTGAGGTCCTCTGGGTCATTTTCCACAGGGCTGTATCAATGATATAAAAGGCAACCCTTTTGCTTGGTTGTCCATACCCTGCCATGGGCTTACTCCTTTATTTCCACCTCTAAAATCCAGTGCTTCAGATCCTAACACAGTGCTTTCCAACAGTATGCCCGATGAACACTGAATTGAATTATATCACATTTAGCAGATTGAGTTTTAAAAAGCACTTGGCACACATTCATATAGTCATTCAACAAATACTTATTTAGCATCTACTTATTTGTATGGTACTAGTTAGATGTTGGGATTACAAGACTGAATGGCTAAATATGGTCTCTAAAAGTGTAGGTTTTTCCCAAATGCATGCATTAAAATTTTTAAATTCTGATGACTCACATTCAAGGCAACTATTTCCACATTTTTTCTTCTCCCTTCCTCTTGATGAAACTTACTCGATTGATGCATTCAATTTATTGAGCACTGATCATATACCAAGCACTGGTCTAGTGCTAGGGACACCGCAGGGAACCAAAGGTCTTGCTCTCATGAGGTTGCCAGAGAGGAACAGGAGACAGACAATATTAGCACTACATTTAAACAAGTGAGTGGCCTCAGGACTTCGGAAGAAAGAGGCTGCCTGCTGTCCCCCTTGAGAGTTGTTTATCATGATCCTTCCACCTCAGCTCAAAATTGTTCAGGAGAGTCTTCTAAACTTACAGATCCCTCCACCAACTTCCTCCTTGCCTCCCTTCCTCTTTTCCATTCCTATGGGCTTAGGGAGCTTCCTATGCATCAGACACTCTTCTCATCAAACTCCCTGATCTCCTAGGGCTCACATTCTGGGGAGACACACAATAAGCTAGGAAATTAATATCCATCTAATGCCAGCTCTGGATCAGTGCTATGGAGAGTAAGAACACAGGCTTCTGGGTAAGGAGAGTAGCAGGTCCAGAGGCACTGTTCTATATAGGGAGAGCCTGGAAGGCTTCTGGAGTGAGATGACATTTGAGCTGAGACTTGAATGAGGAGAAGGCAGAGCCATGTGGATGTCTAGGAGACAGTGATCCAGGTAGAGGGAATGCTAAGTCAAGGCCTGTGGCTGAAAGGTACCTGGTGCATTCCAAGGACAGCAATGTGGCCAGAGGGTCTGGAAGCAGAGCGAGGATGGGGGGTACAGTAAGAGGGGACATCAGAGAGGTGGATGGGCTTCACAGGCTATGCTTAGGATTTGAATGAGATGGGAACCTGCTGGAAAATTTTGGTGGAGTGACAGGATCTGATATATGCTTTAAAAGGATGGTGCTAGCTGCCCCCTCCAAAGAGTATTTCTACCCTCTGGCTCCCACTTACCCTCCACTCCAGACTTCAGACAGCAGCCCACCCTGTGAGCAATATTTGGGGGCCAGTTAAAGTCCCAGTTCTGTGACCAATGAGCTCCCCAGACAATGCTGGTGGTTACATGGTGGGAAGAATCACCCTGCTGCATATAACACCTTATAAGAAAGGATTTGGTTCAGCTTGAATTATGGGAAATAAAAATGGGTCTGGCCATCAGAAAACCTACCCTCTATTCTCTGTCAACAGCTAACCCTGTGCCCCTGAGCCGTATTTCTCTGACCTGGGTCTCAGTCTCCTCATCTCTGAAATGTGGGAGGTTGAACCTAAAGACCTCTGAGGTACTTTCCAGCTCAAAATTGCTGTGGTCTCCTGACAGTTGATGCACAGCTGTGTATCAGGACAGCCGCCTCTGGATAGTAGGGGTGTGGGGAGAACTCAGGGGCCAGCTTAATTGTAGTAAATAGTTCACATTGATGAGAACTTACTATGTGTCAGATATGGTGCTAAACACTCTATGTGTGATATTTCCTTTCCACTTACAGATGGAAAAACACAGGCTTAAAGAGATTAATTTACTCAAGCTCACAGGTCTAGTAAAGGCTAATTCTAGTGTCCCCTCACTTGGTCCGTCTATGATTCTGCCGTTCATAGATGCAGTTAGATGGGAGTAAGATTTGATCTTGTGAGAAAGAGCATTTGACAAGAGGCTTACTGCCACTGTGGTTGACTCTGAGACTATAGCTGGATTTAAACTAAAGAGACATCTTTGATCTCTGCCAAGATTATTCTCAATATGTATTTTTTTGTTCTGCGTTTTTAAAAAGTCTGGTTAAATTGTTGCCTATTCCGCGGAGCAAATATCTATGTAACATAGTGCCAAAATGTATTGGTACAGGTTGGAACTGTAAAAAAGACGAGCAAACCCCAGCATTCGAGATACATTCAAAGACAATAGTTTTAGATAAATTAAAATGAAACACAGAGAAAAGTTGCAGTCGCGGAGTGCTTATCAAACAGGATCAAGTTAATTATGATTATGAGCCTTAAAATAAATCTAAAATGTTTTCCAGGAGGTGTAGGAAGGAGCATGAAAGAGAAAGTTCCTTTCCTCTCTTCTCTCTCTTCAGGTGTTCTTTTCTTCAAAAATTTCTATTATGGCAATATACATGAAAAATGCTTTTCAGCTAAAATAACTTGTTATTTGCCCAAAGCCTGAAGAGGAATCTCTATTTCCAAGGTTAGTAAAATCTGCAAACTTTAAAAATCCTGACCCACCTCTCAAAAATGGTATTTTTAAATGATATTTTCTCTTTCTTTAAGGATATGAAAAGGTGAAAGCAAATTGATACATATTTCCAAAGTGACTATGTAATTATGTAAGATCAACTGAAGGCTCTTTTGAGCAAATCTCAATTCATCGGTTCATTTGGTTATACAATGTGAAATAACTACAGTTATCTACTCGGCACCAGAAATAATGGGGCAGTGAATATAAACATCTTTTAGGGACATAAAGGACAAAATACCTGAAATAAAAAATCATGCCACAAAGCCCAGGATGTATGCTCTCTAAAAAGATAAGCTACAGTTTTTATTGTTGTTTTTAAGTTGTATTTTTATAGCATTGCTGGTATTGCATCTTTAAGGTGCAGTGGATTTCTTCTGGGACAAGTCATTATTGCTATTTAGATATCACTAGAAATGGTGGGGGAAAGGAAATAGGACTTAGACTAATGAGAGAGAGAAATCTTGAGGAAAGAACCTAGATCGGTAGACAAATAGATCATCTGTCCCTCAGGCCCAGCAAATTTGCCTGGTTTGCTCGCAAAGCCTCGACTTCATCAAAGTTAGGGGGTGTCTGCTGTAGATATGGTTTGCCATGTCTTTAAAAATAAACAGTAGCCATAAATTTTTGAAACAAAATAAAGGAAAATATAGCCATAGCATTAGGTAAACCATTCAGTTCTGTAAATAAACACACTGCGGTACAACTGATCATGTCAAGCTCCTGCTCAAAATCCTCACCAAACTTCCCCTTATGCTTAAAATAAAATAAAGTCCTATAATGGCCTACAAAGTCCTACATGACCTGGCCCCTGGTACCATCTCCAACTTCATTTCCTATCATGATTCCTCAAACCAATTGACCTTCATGTTCTAGCTTTTTATCATCCTTCATTTTCTTTTTTCTGGTTAAATGTTAGGGTTGTGGTTGATTTTCTGTCTTCTCCACCAGACAAGAAGCTTCTTGATGCAGAGTTGTTTTTTTGTTGTTGTTGTTTTGTTTTGTTTCATTGCTCTATTCTGGTGTCGGGTTAGGGTAGATGTTCAAAAAATATTTTTGAATGAATGAACAATCAAACCAACAGAACACTAGACTGCATATTTGTTGACTTGAAAGTCAATTTCTTTAGTAGGTGACCTTGGGGAGATTGTTCAGCCTCTCTGTGTCTCAGGCCCCTCATCTCAAAACTCAAGAGTTTAATGAAGATTTTGAAGTCTTTGTGTTCACAAAAACATTATTTTTCGAAAAGAACGCAACTCGGTTTTCAAGAATTGTGACTGCCTGGCATTAACTACAAATACTTTTTAAAGGCCTTGGTGCATGAGGACCTGCACGGATCCACTTTCTCTGTTTTTATTTTGAATTTGTTTTGAAATAGTTGATAAGTGCATATGTGTCCATCATTCCATGTGTTTGTATGGTTGAGGTATATTTCATTTTCTGCCCCTGGATGTTGAGATGGAAACCCAACTTTATAATTTTTGCCATCTATATTTTATGACTCTCATGTACCGACAGGAACTAGGTGGAGAGATGTGGGCTTCAAAGCAAGACTGAAATGCAGTGAAATGATTAAAACTAGATTTTTAAACAACCCCTATTAAAGTTGTTGGGAAAATCCACACCTCTTAAGTGTTTTATGATTTTCAGTTTGACTGGTTTTCTTTGTTTTTTACAATTAACTCAGCTTGGAGGTGTTGCTTCAAAGAATATGAAAACTCGATTGGCATTTAAACCCCAGTGATCAAAAAACGTACTAATATTTGATGGATAGATGAAATATAATTAAGGATTCTGTTTCCCTTTAAGCCTGTATCTCTATGGACTATAGCCTTAGGTAGGATCCAAAAGCTGGAACATTTTGAGCTAACCAAATATCCTCTCTCCTTTATGTCTTGTACTCTGTTGCATTTATATACTTTTCTTAAGCTAGGTTTCAGAACCATCCTCCTATGATTTAACCATCAGAAGAAACCAAAAATGAGAATGTACAAATAAAAAATGTGTTTTATAAAGTAACGTTTGGAATGAATCGGTATGAACACTGGCCTCCAGCACCTCTGGGGTCTACAGGGTCCCAGTGAAACCAAGCACACTGTGTAGATGGTTAGAGCATAAAATTTATGCATTAGCATAAGTGGTGGACATCTTGAACAAATGCCACTTTGAAATAAACAAAGAAGGGCTTGGTTAATATCCATCTACTCTTCAGGCTAAGACGTTGAGAGATACAGCTATTATTGGTTTTTTCAGACCAACAGGATTAAATGAAAAAACCAAACACAGTAAAGCCTTGGTTTGTGAGCATAATTTTTCAAGAAACATGCTTGTAATCCAAAGCCTTCGTATATCCAAGCAGATTTCAAGAACCATTGGCTCAGTTGTGATCATGTGACATTCGGCATCATGTACTACTTGACATCGCTCATTTATTTATCAAGTTAAAATTTGTTGGAAAATAAATTTTTATCAAGACCACTCATTTATCAAGTGATGATCATCACTCATTTTATCAAGACATCACTCATTTATCAAGTTAAAATTTATTGGAAAGCGTTGCTCATCTTGCGGAACACTTGCAGAACAAGTTACTTGCAATCCAAGGTTTTACGTATATCACTAGCTCTCGATACTTTTCCCTTCTTCCTTTTGCCAGTGCAACCCATTGTATCAGTCAATCTCCCAATCCTAGCCCACGATTTGACTGTTGTGCTACTTCCTGCCACTTCCTAGGAGAGCACAATGACCCTGATGTTCTGCAATTAGGGACTATGTGTGTGGTAGTAAAAAGAACAAAGTTTGAAGTCATACTGTGCCAATTTTGTTGTTATTTGGTATTTTAACTCCATTATCTCTAAGCGATATGCTTACGTTGCTATATCATTGCGGTTCAATTTTTGAGCATTCTCTATCGACTTTCCCTATGGAAGAAAAAGATATAACTCTCTTTCACTCCCCTCCACCCCCCACCCACTCATGAACTTGTCTCATCTCCTTAAACTGTCACATACTGCTGTTGGTTATGCTAGTGTTCACGTGACTGTAAATTCTTTTAAATGTGCCCGGTTGGGAATCACCCTGTGTCAGGAAAGACACTGCTGAGGGGTTTCTGTGATGTCTGTAAGCAGCCTGAAGTCGGGAAAGACAGTCTGCAGCGATTTAAAAAAAAATCAAATTCTAAATTAAATTTTATTGAGATTTTATTTAGGATGGCATTATCTCTTTACATTATTTTGAGGAAAAAGGACGATTTTTTACAATATTCAGCCTATTTACATAGAAACACAGTATATCTTTCTGCTTATGTCTTTTTACATTTTTCTTTTTTAGTCACTTTGTAGTTTTTTTCATTGGAGCCCCACACATTTCCTGCTGAGAGATTAGACTTAATTTAAGTATTATACAATTTATGTAAGTGGAATGTTTTTAATGTCATTAAATGACCCGTGAGTGTGGGCATTGAACTTAGGCAAAGAAGACTGACTTCAGAGCTTTAGGATTGCTGGAAATATAGATAAAGAATTGGTGACCAGACTTTTAATGTTTTCATAATTCACTCTCTTGTATTTTCTAGGGAAAAAAATCACTTTTTCCCTTTTCAGGGAATTTGCCTAAATTCTCTTTCATTTCTTTTTTTTTTTTCTTCTAAATTTTAATTTAAATTCTGGTTATTTAACATACAGTGCAATATTGGTTTCAGAAGTAGAATTCAGTGATTTATCACTTACATACAACACCCAGTGCTCATCATAACAAGTGCCCTCCTTAGTACCTATCATCCATCTAGACCATCCCCAACCCACCTCCCTCCAGCAGCCCTCAGTTTGTTCTCTCATTAAGAGTCTCTTATGGTTTGCTTCCCTTTCTCTCTTTTTTCCCCTTCCCATATGTTCATCTGTTTTGTTTCCTAAGGTCTGCGTATGAGTGAAATCATAAGGTATTTGTACTGACTTATTTCTCTGACTTACTTCACTTAGCATAATACACTCTAGCTCCAACCACATCTTTGCAAATGCAACATTTTATTCTTTCTGGTGGCTGAGTAATATTCTATTGTGTATATATATATATACCACTTCTTTATCCACTCATCAGTCGTAGGACATGTGGGCTCTCTCCATAGTTCGGCTATTGGCTATGCTGCTGTAAACACTGGGGTGCATGTACCCCTCTGAATTTGTATTTTTTTCCAAATTTTTATTTAAATTCTAGTTAGTTAACATATCGTGTTTCTTATTGGATTTACTAAAACTTCCAAAACGATGTCTAACAAATAATCATAACACTTGTGTGTGGCTACTTAAAGTAGGTTGTTAGTCTTTGTCATGCTAAAAAAACAGTGTTCCTTATTATGTTTAAAGAAACCCAATATTATATTCAGTATTTCATATTGAATATGAAATATTATTATCTTTTCTCCTTTGTATTAACTTCTGATTGCTGATGTAACATATTGCCACAAATTTGGTGGCTTAAGACGATACAAATCTACTTTCTAACTGTCTGGAGATCAGAGTCCAAAATCAGTGTTGCTGAGCTGAAGTGAAGGGATTGCCAGGAGTGGTTTCTTCTGGGCTCTCTGAGGGAAGAGTGCACTTCCTTGTCTTTTCCACCTTCTAGAGGCTGCCTGCTTTCCTCAGTTGTCGGTTCTCTTCCTCCTCTTCAAAGGACATCACTCCACTCTCTGCTTCATGGTTGCCCGGTCTTCTCTGTCTCTAACTCCCTTACGTAACGATACTTGTGTTTCCACTGAGCCCACCTGATAATTGAGGGTAACTTCCTCACCTCAAGATTTTCAACTTGATCACATCTGCAAAGTGTCCTTTACCATATAAAATACAAATTCATAGTTTCTGGAGATTAGGACATGGACATTTGGGGGGGGGGGGTCATTATTTGGCCTACTATACCATTCTAGTAAGATGATCACATATATTTCCTTTTTGAATATAATGTGATTCTGTAGGTTATGTTAACAATTTTTTCTAATATTAAGCCATAACTAAATAGGTACATTAGTTCACATACAGTTTTAATGCTTTTTTGTGATAATTTTTATGTGGTTGATTCTATATTCATCCTTAATATTAGCCTATGTGTGTGTGTGTGTGTGTGTGTGTGTGTGTGTGTATGTGTGTGTTCTTTACTTAGGTTTGGCAACTGAGTTAACCTGATATTGTGTATAAGTCAAGTAATAAATACTCAACTTACACGAACTTAGGTGGAAGGGGGGTTTTCTTTCCTTGTATAATGAGAAAGGATACTGGAATATCTCAGGGGACTGAAGAAAAACTGAAGGAACCAAGCCTCAGGGACTGCTAGTAGTAAACTTGACCCCAAAACTTTTTCTCAGTCCCTCTCTTTCTCTCCTCTCTTTCTCTCTCTTGGAGTAATTTAAATTTTGTATCAGGATAGACAGGCTTTCTCCATGTGCCATGAAACATGGGCCCTCTCTATATCCCATTAGACCATGCACGACAAAAGAAGAGGAAAGAAGGAGATTTTCTTTCCTAGCATTGGTTGTGAGAGATGCTTTATCTAAGTCATATCCCTTCTCAAGGTGGCCAACATCCAAAGACTGATTAATGTGGGAGTAAAAAGGCTGGACATCTTATGCAGACTTAGGGCTGTCCTAGCTTAAGAGCTTCCTTGAGGCCCTGCTGAGGAGGTACTGGGGTCTGCATCACAAGCCAACTTCTTCCTCCATCCAGTTGTGTTCCTTTTTTCTCCCTACCGCAGATGTTGGTCCCTAGGACCATCCTGTCTGCTAAACCCAGTGTTTCAGTCTGCTTCCTGGGGAACCCAATGTGGCCTACTTGGGATGAAATAGATTGCTGGGGAGATAGATTAAAAATGAAAACCATTCCAATTATTTCTATTTTATTTGATACTATTCTATTTAGTATTTTTTCTACTTATTCATAATTGAGATTTATCTATAGTATTCTTGGTGGGAGTGGGAGCTGGGGATGGTTTGTACCCAGTTTTGCATTAGCATTGGTGTCTTTATAAGATACAATGGAATGAGGTTCATTTTTTTCTTTTTCAACCATGCTGTGGCATGGATTGTTATACATGGAAATTTTCTGTATTTTAAACATTAGGGGGAGAAGGTTTCCTGTAAAACTAGCTGGGCCCAGAATCTTTTTTAAGAGCAAATTTTTTTGATAAAGAAAATAAATTTCATGTTATTGGTGAAGGAGTAAAAGCTATGACTCAGGTTTAATTCAGGGCTGTATTTGCACCTTGAGCTCAATGAAGTCAGCAGACTTATTTCACTCCCCCCATCTCTGCCATTTTTACTGTTTCAGCCCTTACATGCTAGTTTGCTTTTGCTTCAGAGGGCGAAATCTGAGTATTGCAGGACTATGTTTCTCTGAGCAACTGCATCAAAGCTACAGTTAATAGAAATTATTCTTTCGCTGCCCTTTAAGAACTCTTTTACTCTCTTTCTCTCTCTCTTTCCTTGCATTTTCACTTACATTTTCACTGAACATTGAGGGAGGGGTTGTCAGGAACTGTTAACATCCTACCAAACTGACAGAGAACTCCTAATGTCTTTCTTCGAAAGGAGAAAAGCCCACACTAGCCTTTGCTATAACCTTTCCTGCTCTTTTTACCCAAAGAGCAGCTCTTGCACACATACCCACAAACACACACACATACACACCCGAATACTGAAGGTGTTCCCTTGATTGCATTAACTGTGGATAACAATGCATAACATTAGCACGTCTCTAGTGTTTGATAAATGTGATCAGTTTTGACTTGGGGCAACATGATACTGGGGAATTCTTAAGGCAGAACTTCCCTCTTGGATTCCACAGTTGTCTTCAAGTCTGGCGAAATGACAAGGTGCTTCTCCAAGGAAACTCCCTGACAAATCTTGTTTTCTAAAGAAAAGCGGAGGAGAAGTGAGCGGAAGGAAGAAGAGGAGAGAACAAATTTAAAGTCATAGTATTCTATTTCCATTCAGGTGGTCATGTTCATTGTTTGGCTATGAGACTCCCCCATGTATTTTATTTTTTACTACAACTGGTGTAAACAATGCCTTACATAATTAGAGACCAAAATAAGCCCCGATTTTACTAAAGAAAATTTTTATTTTTTATATCTGGTGGACAAATGGATTTAAAATGTAGGATACTTGATTCTAGTGGCTGAAATTTTAGAGTAGTTCAAAAAGTCTTAGAGCAGCCTTGAAAGTTGCCGTGCTAAACTGGGATAATAACATTTAGACAGAGTTGGGAGGAAAAAGTTATTGTGGTCATTCATTTGACTTCATTGAATCAGCATGTAGCCAAAGACTTTTCATGTGAGCTGGTAGAAGGGGCTCAACATTAGTTTGACCTTTAATAGTGACTATTGGTCCTAAACTAGTAAGAATGGATGCTAATGATGTCATTCCTTGTTTGTTTGTTTTGTCCTAGACTCCCTTTACAACAGATACGGGTAGATGAAAATATATGTATCTACAAGTCTTGATTAAAATAAACCTTTTGATCCCTGGAAGTTTTCAAGGTGTTACTTTTTTCTAGTGGGAGGTCTGTGAGCAGCGCTTCTCAAACTTTAATGGGTGCACGATTCAGTCGGGGATCTTGTCAAAATGCAGATTTTAACTCCGTTGGTCTGGGATGGGGCCATAAAATCCCAGGTGATCCTGATCCATGAACCACCCTTTCACTAGATCAGCATAACTCAGACTTTCTCATCTAGGTCTGTCAGTAAGGAGTTGCATGTGATCTTGGATATATTACCGATCATCGTGAGAACCTGGATTTCCTCTTTTTCAGTATAAGGTTATTTGCCTACTCACATGTATGGCCCTTCTTAAACACACACACACACACACACACACAACATGACATGAGGGAATTTCAAGGTATCAAAGGATGAACCCCAGATAGTTATCCTCATTTTTAAAAGATTTAAGTGGTGGCTTAGAATTCACAAGGGGAATGTTTAAGGATGTTTTTGCAAATCACTCCATTTAATCAAACAGATCTTTATTGATCCCCTTTTAGGTGAAGGCTTTTTGCAAGATACCTTCAGGCAAAACCAAAGAAAATGATGACCCTATTCCAACCTTACTGAAGTTTGTAAATTGAAGGTCATCAGTTGTGCCGAGTAAACTTTATTATCTAAGATCTCAGGAAGGATCTCATGTAAGGATGGAATTTACCTTAAAGAGGTGACAGTCTAGTGGTATCTATGGAAAACTTTAGAAGCATATTTTCTTTTGCCCAGTCCATAGACTAAAGAGAAGTTCAAGAGACAGGATCGTGTGAATTATGCTGGAAACTTTGGGGCTAAGCTTGGGAATGCTTATGAATGTTTTTCTTACGGCATTGTCTATTCATGTCAACAATTATGGACAGGAAAACAAGCAGTCTTCCGCACATCTCTGGAAGCTAACCATTACACACAAGCCCCAGATAGGTCTTCTCTTGCTTTCCCACTAAAGGAGGGTCTATAGGGGTGGGGACTGTAACTACATGGTTGGTGGGGGGGGGGGGGGGAGGGACAGCAAAACAGCTCTGTGATTCAGCACTCCTAGGAAAAGTACCACTAATCACTTATCCCTCATCTGCTTTTACTTTTCAAAATTTTAGCAGAGGTTGTAAAGACTTGCCATTTGACCTGTTGGCATGGGGAAAGTCTTTTTTTTCCTAAAATGAGGATATCATTTTACCCAATATACTCAGAATCCATTCAGCCTCAGAAGCCCCACGGAGCATTGCTTTATCTTTTTGCTAAGCATCAAGTGTGGGCAACAGATCACAGCATCTGACAAAGCTTCTTGTCTTTGTGCCCCACTTCTTAGCCCTTTTTGACACTGTATCTATTGATACCCTCGTTCCCAAATCCTCATTCCATTTTCTCTTATGACATACAAACCAATGATGGACAGTGTTCAGCTGAATGCACTTGTGGTCCTCCCCCTCTTCCGGGTTCCCCTTGTCCCTACTTCCCCTGCTGGCACAGAGCAGTCTCAGTGCCAAGAGTCTGCTCCCGATGCCACATGCTTTCTGAATGGTCATGGTGGCACTGTTTTCCTAGGACACCCGGCAGCTCAACACTCTCTCATCTTACTTATTTCTGCTACTGCCAGGATCTTATTTATTTTTGTAAAACTGCAAAATGTGCCATCTTGGGCACTTGTAAATGTGGGCCTATCCTCGGTGGCTCATTAACATCATTTCTCAGCTCAGCTTCATCCACTAGTCTCTGCAGTGGTTTGACATTAGTCTCGTTTCTGCCTTAAGTCTGACCCAGTAAACGACATCTTCCCCAGCGTATCTTTTTCTTCTCTCAAGTGTGAATATAAGATTTATCAGTTATTAAGCTGTTTATTTTTTTAAAGGTATCTAGCTTTGCGTCACTGTTGATTTCACTATTTGCAAACTGGCTTTGTCATTTTATTGATAGCACTTGAGTGAAGAGCTCCCTGTTAATATATGCAAACTCACAGCTCCCAACGAGCTTTCCAGCCCTGTTAATGAGAGGATTAGCAAGAGCACTGCAATGTATTTAACCTGCGGCACTAGCTCTGTTTCAATAAGACTTCAACAGCCTATTAAATGGAGTGGGGGCTCAATTAACCCACACAAAGGCCACTCTACTGAACGTGGCAGGGAGGACCACATTTAGCATCTGCCTAAGCAGCTTGTTGGAAGCTGGAAATAAAGAGGGTGACATGTTCTTGCCTGGAGCTATGATATAACTGAAATGGTGATTCTAGTTCATCTGGACTGACTGAATAGGTGACAGCATTGAAACCTACCACTATCTCGCCATATGACAGTTTTTTAAAAAATCAGAATATGCTCAACGGTCACTCCGCTCCCCTCATGCCTTTTTCCGAGGGAGCACCCCCATTGTTCCTGGGTCAGTAGGAGTCATGGATTATGGATTTGAGGATGGAGCGTGTCAGGGTGTGACAGTTTGTTGGTTGGGGAGGAGGGATGATGGGGTACACAAAGATGTCCCAGGAAATGCGTTACGTTCAAACAGCATTTCCTCTCATAATTAGAAGCTAGAATTCGGTCTTCATCTCTCATAAGCATGCATCACCAAACAGCCGGCCAAGAACCAGCCATTTTCTTCTGGAAATCAATGTACAAGTAATAGCAAATATTGAACTGGATTCTTCTAAACCTTCACTTGAATCGTGTTTGAATTGTTGGCTTATGTGGCCTGTACAGTCAACTATCTGTCAGGAAATCCAAGGTGTCTCAATTGTTTCAACATTTCAAGTCAAAATAAAAGTTGGCTAATTAAGTAGATTGGTGTTTGTTTACGCAAGGTGACTTGAATCCAGCTGTAGTGATAAACCTAAATCTCCTTTTAATTTTCCACATGTGAATTCTCCCTGTGATACAATCAGAGACCTATTTGAAAGAAAAAAAGAAAAGAAGAAATTTTGAAGGATGTTCTCTTTCCAATTTTCCAATGGGCATTTCTTTTTTAAATTCCATTTTTTCTTGAAATTCAACCGTACACAAATATTGTTACAGATTGACTATGTAAGTTTGTCCATATATTTTGATCTTTTTCCCCCAATGTATATCCTATAGCCAAGGATAAAAGTGTGAAATATGTGCCATATCTAAATATGAATGAATCCCCCTTACCCTGTGCTGCCCTCCCGCCACATTGCTTGTGACCTTCTAACATACTCTATTCTATATTTATTTATCATGTTCATTGTTTATTGTCCTTATCCCCTCGAATGTAAGCTTAACAAAGGCCAGGACTGTGTTTTGTTTACAGATGTAGCTCAGACATCTAGCATGTTGTAGATGTTCAATAAATATTTGTGGGATAATTGAGTCTAAAAAAGAAACATAAGTTTGTTCTGGTTATGGAATCATAGCCAAATGGTTCATTAGACAAGATTCCTACCTACGAAAATACGAAAATAGTCTACTCTTACAAAAAGAAGTGTCTAAATTCTAGATTGATAGGCTAAATCTATCAGAGTGGTTTCAATAGGGCGATGCACTATCTCTTACACCAGAGGGGTGAGAGATTGGGTGGAACATGGTTTCCCAAACTGGGTTGGACCACACTGTCCTGTGAAGTGGACTGCATGCTCACTAAATATGAACTCCTTTAATCTTATTCTAGGATATGCTAGAGCACAGGTTTATTCAGTGTAAATTAGAGACACAAATTACTAAGATATTGCATCATAGATGCACACGTCAGGACTGATAGAAATGTCACATTAATGTACCATGTTCATTGCAATTTTCCACAAAGCATTGTGCTTTGGATTGCTAAAAAGAAAACAACAAATGAAGATATCCTGTAATGCTATGATTATATAGTTTACTGTGATGTGATGCTAAAAAAACATTTATTATGTAAATTCATTCACTTATGTTTCCGGGCTTAAGGCTACCATGAAACTAGAGAGTGTTTACACTTTTGATCGTGAACTCTTTGTATTAACACTCTGGCAGCTGTAACGTTCATTTATCTATCTGAGTAGCCACAGAGCTGAGACAGATTCTAAGACTCTCCCTTTGGCTCTCTCCATCAACAGGTTGGTACCTGTGGATATTTCATGGGGACAGTTCTCACTCCCAATCTTGAATACACTTTGGGCCTCTTAACGTGTGCTGGGTGAGGAAGAGAATTTCTGTGGGTGTATCCTATAGAGGAAAGAGCCATCTTCTGTTTGAAAAAAAAAAGAGCCTTATTCAATGTAGAGCCCAGAACTACTATTGCCTGAAGTGAGGCACACATGTTTGGAAAAGGGTATCTCCTGAGACAGCATTTTCTCACTTGTTAGTCGAGGAGCCCGTACTCATGTAATGAGATCAGTTGTACTTGGTTGGGGTTTTTAACTATGTTCAAGTTCGTGCTTCCTCTTGTTGGTGAGGAAAGATCAGAAAGAATTATGAAAAAAGGTGTTAATTGTGCCCTGTTCTTACTTCAAAGTTCTGGGCACTAAGACACCTGAATGCGTGCCTCATTCTCAATGCTTCACTGTATCTCTTTGGTTGATGGAGAAGCTTGTTTGATATTTTATGTTTAAGATTTTGGTTGTAAACAGGGACTTAATGCCAAGCCAGTTTATGTTTTAATGATACTGCTTTCCAGAGCGAAGGGTTTGTCAATCGGTATCAAGATGTAACTGAAAAGATAATTTAGAGTTAATTATTTTTTCCATAGGATGGGTTCTTATGAATTTGACTCTTGACTGAAAACTTCGACTATCTCAAAGTAGCCACTTCATTCTATGACCAGTTGAGTCGCAAAGAGAGACGATAGTCTTGGCCAGCAGCCTACGGTACATTCCATCACTTATTTGTCAACAAGCTTTCTTCTGTATATAAACACAACCTCCCGTGCTATAAAATAAACCTACTGCTACTAATCATTTAACTTGTGGAAATGGACCTCATGTAAGGTTGATAATCTCTTTATTTATTTAAAAAAAACAAAAGCAGTGGTTTGTAGGTGGCTGAGTCAGTTGAGCGTTTCTTGATTTCAGCTCCGGTCATGATCTCAGGGTTGTGGGATTGAGGCCTGCGTTGAGCTCCATGGTGAGCATGCAGCCTGGTTGAGATTCTCTCTCTCTCTTCCTCTGCCCCTCTCCCCCACTTGTGCTCTCTCTTTACAATTAAATAATAACGATAATAAAATAAAAAATAAAATAAAAGCAAAAAACACGCATAAATACCTTTAAATGACCCTTAGGTTTTTTTTTATTCAAATTGCAGCCTGTTTTATTTTTGCTTGATGCTCTATAACTTCATAGCTGTGGGAAAACTACTTATTAAGAAGAAATGAGGCAATTTGGAGTCGAGATGGTGCCAGAGTGAATAAATTAAACATATCCCCCTGAAACAACATATAAACAAAAAGGAATTCCCTACAAAAAGCCACCTAGGTCTTTGGCAAAGAGTTTAAAATTCATTATCATTGGGTTCAGTTATTGGCTTTGTGAGTCCTAGTTTCAGCCTGACTAAATGATATAAGAATGTGGAGGTTTGCTGCTCAGTGTAGATTGATTGAAATGGGGGAGGTGTACTCTATTAGATTTTGTTAAGCCAAGAGTTGGAAATGTTGAGAATTATTTCCTATAATAGCCTCCATTGTTACTGATGTGTCAGGCACCCTACAAGATGCTGCAGATACAAAGATGACTTTGTATAGCTAACGCCGTGAAAGTTTAAAGATGTAGGCAAGAGGTAACCAGACAATTTCAGTAAAACATGGTAAATGCTAAGATAAAGGAGTAAGTTCAACCAATATCTCTGTTAAATGAACATGGACCACTCATCATTGAAACTAACAATGTTTCTCAAATGGATTCTGGGATTGAGGGCTCACTGTGTGTTCTTCATTATCTGTGTCGTATTTGCCATTTTATGTGATGATAGGGGCCACCAGATGAAAACTGGATTCAAATTACAGTTTGATTCTTCTGTTAAGTTGGTTGAGTCTTGGTTATTGCATCTATACAATGGAGGTGCAAATAACTACCTCATTGGCTTATTATGAGGATCAAACAAGACTAAAGTAGAGCTCCTAGCCCAGTGCCTGGCATATAGTAAGCCCTCAGTAAATAACAGCTAGTGTTGATGCTGCTCTTGCTCTTGCTATTGTCATTAGATTCTGAGAAACTCCAGTAAATATTTTTCTCTTACTATAGTGTTAGATTGTGGCAAACCCGTGACTCACTGTGGTTCACCTACTTACTGTTGTTAATTCCTCTCTTCCTCTTCTTTTCTCATGCCCCGAGTGCCTTTCCATTTCACCTATGGCTCATGGGCATTTCCCTTCACAGACTGTCTTCCTGCAGAAATCATCCTCTTTTCTGGAGAAAGAGTATGATTTATGGGAAACCATGAAGTTTGGGAGTCTTCAGGGGAAAGGAGATGAGCATGAAGTAGATGAGGAGTTTTGGCTGATTCCGACACTCAGAGACCTCACTGATAAATTGTAAGGGCACCTAGAAACTTGTGCGGAATCAACTGAGTTGATTTGAGGACAAAGGGAGAAAATTTTCCTGTGCTTATCAGGATGCTTAAAAGAAGGTATTGACATCAAGATTCTGGAAGCAGAAAGCCTAGGATGAGGAGAGAGGAGAGAAGAGCCATGGCAGGAGAAGAATGAAGAACCAAGAGAAAAGAACGATTACAACATTGACAACCAGAGACCATTCCAGAGTCGGCCTGATTTGTAGAAATGAAAGAAGATGAGTTTGGAACCAAAAATTCCATTGATCAGATTTTTAACCCTGGTTTTAGTTCTATAGATATTAATAACTAATCTGAATAAACTAAGAAAATCCTGTGGCTTTAGGGATTGTGGAAATTTAGAGAGATTAAGGGTATATACCCAACCCTGTAGAAAGCTTTGATATCTATTTCCCATATGTGGTCAAAATCTATCTGTGCTGTTTAATACATAATGCATTTTTCTGTGATTCCTTTTTTAAGAAAAACCTTTTTATTTTTTTGATGTTCACTTATTTTGAGAGAGAGAGAGCAGGAAAGGGGCAGAGAGAGAGAGAAAGAGAGAGAATCCCAATCAGGCTGTCACCACAGAGCCCCACATGGGGTTGAACACATGAACCATGAGGTGATGACCTGAGCCAAAACCAAGAGTCAGACACTTAATCAACTAAGCCATTCAAGTGTCCCTAAGAAAAATCTTTTTATTGAAGCATAATGTACCTATTGCAAAGTGCACATATTATAAATGCTCAGCATCCATATAATCAGCATTCAGGTCACAAACAGAACATTACTAGAACCTCCCCAATACCCCTTTTACCCCCATTTAGTTATTAGCACAAACTCCCTGCCTTGCCAGGGTCATGAGAAACCATCCTGATATCTAGCAGCTTAGAATAGTTGCCCTGTTTTTGTACTTTATTTAATTGAAACCATACAGTATGTGCTCTTTTAGCATCTCATTTCTTTTGCTCTGCCTTTTCATCTACCTAAAACTTATAATATTAAACATTTTATATAACTCTTTAAGCAAGAGTTTAAATGCTTGAAATCACTATCCATCATACACTATGTGTGTATCCATATAAGATAAATTAGTCAACCTTTTATAAACTGGCTCATTCATTTATTCAGTTGGCATTTATTCCATGAGGGATATAAAGAAAGGAGAGATATAGTTCCTGCTTTCAAAATCTTAACATCCCTAGGAAAGGTCAAACTGTCCTGTGGCTCAGTGGAGGCACATCTGTAAAGGGTGGAGTGTGTGGGAACAAAACTGAAGCCCGTGTGCCAGATGTGATAGGGAAGTGAAGTCAGTGGGATATCAAGGGCAGGGCATTACACTTGTCCTTCCCAGACACAGAGTAAAAGGATACACTGTAAAGAATTTAAAAATCATAAATCATTAGTGAAAATGCTTTTTATTGTCACCAAGTACCAACAATTCTTAACTTATCAGTGGCACAGTATCTCCCCTCCCAACAAAATTTGTAGGTCTAGGTTCTAGACAATTAGTATATGCGTAATCTTCAAATTAGTGCATGCATTTTTATTACTGACCCTTTACTACATAGGTAGTCTACATGGAAGTTAATTTGGAGAATACCCCGTTTCATAGTTGACCTCTGATACCTGTGGACTCAGCGGCACGTGTTTGTTGCCAGAGTGAGTTCTTGATGCTTCTAAATCATTCAGGTTCCCTTCAGGCACAGTTTGAGTCTTCACATGCTGGGTGGGTTCTTTATAAACAACAATCAAGACGAAGAAAACAGAACTTGGGTTACTTTATTTTTTTGTCTTTCTTTGTGACCATGTGGAGTTTTTGTGTGTGAGTGTTTAAAATTTAAAACAGTGAGCCAGGATGGGGACCACAAGGTGCAATATTTTGTTTGGTAAGTGCAAATTTTAGTTCATATGTGAAATATTTTAAACAATTCGAGTAACTTTAAAATTGACAGTGATTCCTTTATGATTGTTGGTTAAGAAGTGAATGATCAAGAAATTACAATGTTAAATGAGCGGTATGACTTCATAGTTACATCAATTGGACTTTTTGCATTTAATTGGAAAGTATTAATTCATTCCTTTCTCCTTTTTTAAAACATTGACATTTTATTTTGTTATTATTTTTCACTAACGTGATTATAAATCCAAAGTTCAAGGAAAGAAAAGCTTTTATCATTTGCATTGATTTTCTGGCCATTATTCATTTAATTGCATGATTACTGCTGGAAATAAGTTTGTGGATCAGAAGAAGATGGATTAAAAACGAGCCACTCAGGGCATCAGATAAACCAGGTATATACTGAGGGGAGAAATGTACAAGGTATTTCAGGTATCCAAGGTGCTAGTGGATATTAAAAAAATAGTTATTTACCTAAATTTTGGGGAGGACTGGTTCACATCTTTCTCCAAATGAAAGTGAAAATGGGGCTTGCCTGAAACTGGAAACGCTTAGTGAGCGTTAGATTTTGGAATCAAGATGAAAGCATGGGGCTAACACAGCATTTTGATAGGTCCAGTGCAGCCTGTTCAGTTTGGGATGGAACTGACCATCTGCTTAGAGCTTTTTAAATGTGTTTAAGTCTGAGATGGCCTTTGTTGCTTTGGGCCTTTGTGTTGGGGTGTATTATTATTCCAAATTGTTGGAAGCCAGTCTTGCAGGAGGTAAGGTTTTGAATTCCTGATGGTGTGTGAATTTTTATCCCGAAGGTTTCTCTCTGGGATGAATTGATTTGCTGGCCAGAAATGAGACTGAATTCCTACATCAGGTTAAAGGCACAAGGGTGTTTGGTTTAGCAGCCTGCCCCAAGTGCCTCATCTGCATACTGATAAAGCCCTCTCCCCTCCCAGCCCAAACTTGGCAGTGGCCAGTTACCAATGCAAGCTGTTTGGGGAACAAAGCAGAAATCAATCTAGCTTTCACCTGAATGTAAGTAGGGCCAAAAGGAAAGGTCCCTCATCCTCATTAAGGTCTACTTGTTTTGTTTTGTTTTGTTTTTTTAAGCAGGCAACTATCTCTAGTCACATTTCATAGACTCCTACCACCTCAGCAACTCAAAGACCCTCCGTTTTTCTCTACCTTCCCCTCTGCCTTAATCAGGCGTCTCTTCTCTAGATTTTCTAAGACAGCGTATTAGTTTGCTTCGGCTGCTATAACAAAATGCCAAAGACTGGATGGCTTAAATAACAGAAGTTTATTCTCTCTTAATTCTGGAAGGTAGGAGTCCAAGATCAAGGTGTTGATAGGATTGGTTTCTTCTAAGACCCTCTCTCCTTGGCTTGCAGGTGACCATCTTCTTTGTGTCTTCACATGCTCTTCGTGTGTGTGTGTGTGTGTGTGTGTGTGTGTGTGTGTCCTAATCTCTTCTTACAAAGATACCAGTCATAATGGGTCCATCCCTATGTCTTCTTTGACCTTAATTACCTCTTTAAGAGCCCATATCCAAATACAGTCACATTCTGAGGCACTGGACTTCAACATATGAATTTCAGGAGAGACACAATTTGGGGCGGTGGGGTGTGCAATAACAAACAGGACATTCCAAGTGCTACTTGAACCTGTGAATGATGTCTCTGGCCCTAAATGATGGATTAGCCATTTTTCCCTTGCTTTGGAAAATATTCAGGGTTAAAAGTACTGCCTCAAGACAGGATAGTTCTACACACATCCTGGCAAGTCAGCTTTCAGTGGTAGAGATGGGCATTTTCTCCTGGTCCTGTACTTGAGTGAGTCCACCAATCCAGGGCGTTGAAAGATACTTGACTAAATTAAAACAGAATCCAATATCAGGGGAGCCTAATGCGCTGGGGGGAGGATAGGAGAGGTATTATTGAGATTATGAGATTATTGAGATTATGATTATTATTATTTGAAAATATGTCTTAATGAAGCAAATGAGTAAAGTATGGTAAACATCAAGCAAGCTGGTCCAGAATTCATGGAGGATAGGATTTAATTGACATTTTCTGTGTAAATGGGTCTAGGCACATTGTATTAGCCATTATCTTGAAGGATGAAGGTTATATAATCCCAAGGTCAGACAGAAGACATAATAAGATTTGAGAAAAGAAATCCACTAGGACTATTTTTTGTGTGTGATTCTAGAATGTTCTGCATATAACATTCTGGGAAAATGGGAGTAGGGGGTAGGACTTGGTTTACTTCCAGGCTTGGGTATAGCTAGGAGAGAATGTCAACTAGCATTTGAACTTACACTAAAAGACAGATATTTTTGCCCAGAACTTCCTAGATTAGAAAAAAAGAGAAGATGCACACCTCTTTAAAGAGAAGTAATCTAATCTGATCTGAGAAAGTAGTAAGGAATAACTTGATTTTAAAACATATTAGAGCCACTGTTATTGTGTGGTCAGGAGAAAGAAATGACCAGTATGACACAGAGACACAGATGGTGTTTTCTGATTTTATTTCAATACAGGCAACTTTAATACATTTACTCTGTTCCTACTGCTTTTACTCTTTTCTTTGACTATGCATTGTTACCAAGGCTCAAGGGGAGTGCAAAGATGACAACAGTTACAAGGCACTGAGGATAGGTGCATTGTTCCTCAAGTGGCAAGGTGGAATGTCATTATCGTAGTGAAAACTTTAATCTGGGCCTTGAACTTATTAATGAATTTATTCAGTCAACAAAATCTCCAGGTACTAATTCATGTTGCTAAGATGTTGCTACAAACGGCCAGAAAGTCCTTGTCTTCAAAAAGCTGAACACCATTCTTTTTTTGTTGTTGTTGTTTATTTATTTTTGAGAAAGAGAGAGAGAGAGACAGAGTGTGAGCCAGGGAGGAGCAGAGAGAGAGAGGGAGACACAGAATCCGAAGCAGGCTCCAGGCTCTGAGCTGTCAGCACAGAGCCTGATGCGGGGCTGGAACCCACAAACCCTGAGATCATGACCTGAGCAGAAGTCGGATGCTTAACCAACTGAGCCGCCCAGGCACCCCTTTGATATTCTTAATGGATATACTACACCAAATAACATGAACAGGGAAATCACTGAAATAAATAATGATTTTTCTAAAGGCAAAGTTTGGGTACAGCTTATAAAAACTGAAAAAATAAATTAAAACATAACAGACACTTTCAGTTTCTACTTGGACTTTGAAAGGCTGATTCTGCTCCAACATACCAGATTTGGTAGATAGACCTGGAAGATAAAAGCATTTACCCCACAATAGGATTAAAGGAACTTGTCTGTGGGGGTGAAAATCAAAGAAAAGCTTTCATCTAGTACATCTGAAATTACTCATAACTCTTCCTATGATTAACTATCACAAACACCCAGGAGACTTCACTCAGAGCCCAAGGTACTTCTGCAGTAGTGTGTGTCCCAGTGTTTTATGAATCTGACCTTGTTCCTTAAAAAGTAATATGCTCTCTACCCTTCACCTTTGCTGTGTTTGATTTAAATCAGATGTTAACTGCCTTACATTGTGGAGAGCTATCCATCCATTGATATAACCATCATAAATTCGTCCATCCATTTGTCTATCCAACGCCTTGTCCGGTGCCTGGCCTATTATAGACCTTTAGCAAATATCTGATGAGTGAGTAAAAAAAACCCACTAAACCTTGATTGTCTACTATGTGCCACTGACAATCTACAGACCATGTCCAATTCTACCTGGATATCACCTGGAACCAGGTTCACTCAGGGGTTTTCAGGAGCGTGTAGTGCCTGTTATATTAGTGGCAGGAAAAGTGTGAGTATAATTTTTACAACAAATAGCTTTCCTAACACACACACAAAATTCTAATAATGTGCCACATTTAGATAGACATAGAAAGAGTTGTTAAGAAAGGTAAGCATCCAGTTAACTTAGAAAAAGCTTGTAAGCAAAATAAAGTGTGATACTCCTGAGTTCTGAGAACATGGTAGGTTAGTGTTTGGACTGAGAGTTGCCACTTTCTCCGAAGGGACAACACATTGAATAGGGTTCACTTGAAAACCTCCAGGGACTTGCTGAAACTCTCCTTAATGTCCTTTTAGGGGAATAGATCCACAGTATCAACCTGCCTGGAGAGAATCTCAGGGAAGAGCAGTCTTTCATGGAACGAGAGGCTGGGAGGCAGAGAGACTAACCATGGCGAGACGGGCTTATGCTAAGAATGTAGAAGAAGAAAACTATATTTGTTTTATTCTACGTGTGTCTGATGCCTGGCTCTTGGTCATAGGAGGAAACTTGGCAGACACCAGATGCATCGTTTCAACTAACAGTGTGTGGCATTTTATGGTTTGCCAGTCATTTTCTCATGGTGCTTCTCAAACAGTTCCTCCAAACTGCCTCTAATGGCAGAGTGGAGTGAATGGAACTCTCTAGGGCCTAAGGAGTAGCACTAAGCATTCTGAAGCAGATGGGGGGTTTGTTCTGAAATTTCCTAACTGTTGATAATTCTCTCATATTTTACTTTCTATTCTAATATAGTTCTGTGTTTGCTTTCATGCATTCATCATCCTAGAGTAAAATGTATCCTCAAGATAACGACCTCTGTACACCATCGCCCCCCAGCAGGACTCTGCACCCTCGGTTGCATGCACATACTCATTCCCCACCATATCCCCGTGGGGATGAATATTATTCTGCGATCTTCCTTTTTAACAGGAGGAAATCAGGGATCAGAGAGGTTAATCGAAGCTGATAATTGCCTCTCTTTAATAGTACTCACCAAAGTACCAGCCCTTGTCCTATGGTTTCATGCACACTTAATTCTCACAGCACCTCATCATTACTGTTTTATAGAAAAGGAAACCAAGAATTGTAAAGGTTAAATAACTTGCCTTTGGCCACAGGGTTATAAGGAATGAGCCTGAATTTGAAACCAAATGTCTGACTCCAAAGAAACCACTCTCTGTTATACCATCACTGTCACTTTTTTTTTTTTTTTTTGAGAGAGAGAGAGAGAGAGAGAGAAAGCGCAAAAACAGAGGAGAGGGGCAGAGGGAGAGAAAGAGAGAATCTCAAGTAGGCTCCACATTTAGCATGGACTGCATGTGGGGCTTGATCTCACAATGGTGAGATCATGACCTAAGCCAAAATTATGAGTCAGATGCTTAACTGACTGAGCCACCCAGGCGCCCCAACCATCACTGTCACTCTTAATGTTTCTTTTTTTTTCAATATATGAAATTTATTGTCAAATTGGATTCCATACAACACCCGGTGCTCCTCCCAAGAGGTGCCCTCCTCAATACCCATCACCCACTCTCCCCTCCCTCCCACCCCCATCAACCCTCAGTTTGTTCTCAGTTTTTAAGAGTCTCTTATGCTTTGGCTCTCTCCCACTCTAACCTCTTTTTTTTTCCTTCCCCTCCCCCATGGGTTTCTGTTAAGTTTCTCAGGATCCACCTAAGAGTGAACACATATGGTATCTGTCTTTCTCTGTATGGCTTTTTCACTTAGCATCACACTCTCCAGTTCCATCCACATTGCTACAAAGGGCCATATTTCATTCTTTCTCATTGCCACGTAGTACTCCATTGTGTATATAAACCACAACTTCTTTATCCATTCATCAGTTGATGGACATTTAGGCTCTTTCCATAATTTAGCTATTTGTTGAGAGTGCTGCTATAAACATTGGGGTACAAGTGCCCCTATGCATCAGTACTCCTGTATCCCTTGGGTAAATTCCTAGCAGTGCTGTTGCTGAGTCATAAGGTAGATCTATTTTTAATTTTTTGAGGAACCTCCACACAGTTTTCCAGAGAGGCTGCACCAATTTGCATTCCCACCAACAGTGCAAGAGGGTTCCCGTTTCTCCACATCCTCTCCAGCATCTATAGTCTCCTGATTTGTTCATTTTGGTCACTCTGACTGGCATGAGGTGATATCTGAGTGTGGTTTTGATTCACTCTTAATGTTTCAAATAAAATTTTCATCTTGAGCAATCTAACTAAAATAATACTTTTAAAGCAATGGCCCTGTTATCCATTAATTTTTTAAAGGGGATCAGAAGGGAATCTTTGAAAAGTCGAGTGATTTAGCTCCTTGAACTCTGAAGAACCTAGTGGACAGTTATATAGACACACAGGTTCCTTCCTCCCAACTCCTGAGGTGGTAAAACAAAGGTCTTTCCATCAGTCAGTCTTCAGTGGTCAATATGGACTCCACACTTAGCCAGGTGTCCTTGAGAAATATAAATGCAATCATGGCTTTGCATTTGAAGAACTTATAATGCTTATAAACATACTTAGACGAAAAGTGAAATACATTATTAAGCAATGAGTGGTTGAGTACTGGTGAGTAGGGTAGATCTCATTACTCCAGAAATTTGAGGTTCATGGAGGTGCTGCATGGTTGAAGAATGGCAAGGTAGGATTTATTTGGAAGAGGATGGCAAGTTCTCCATTCCATTTTTACCCGAAGCATTCTTGTTTTTCTTCTACGATGCTCTGCCGGCCAGTCAGTTCTCCAACACACTTAGGTAATTTCTCCCAGACTTTCTGATTCTCGAAAGTCATGGAAGTGGAAGTGGGAGTGGTGAAAGTGGCCTGTTTGCTTCCTGTAAACCTGTTCTCCTCCTACCAAGCTGTGTGTATATCATCCCTTGCCTCGTTTCCTAGATATGTGTGTACACCTACATATTCATTTAACAACACTCATCTGTTCATGAAATACTTGTTAAGCACTTACAAGGTGCTGTAAATGATAGAGAACAATATAGAAATGACTTCCGCATTCATAGAGAGATGAGACATAAGGTAGAGAGGAGGGACTAGAAGAGAAAAGATAAAAATAAATGCAAATATTTTCTAGAGTCCACATTTCTCTTTTCCTTGTCACCTTTTAAAATAACTGAGCCTCCATGTAGTGAAAGCACTATAGCAGAGAGGAGAATGAGGTCACAAATCTGTGTTCTAACACGTGTGCTTCCTGAAGTAGTCTTTGCAGACACTACCCTGAACAACATGATTTGAAATACCCTTACGTTGTGTGATGGTTCTTTCTGAACCAAACAGTCCACTTTTGGCAAATCTTACTAACAGCTGAGAAGCAGTTGTTATTGCTTGTTAGCTCTAGCAATTAAATAACCATCACTTAAAAAATAGTATATGGATCGGTTGGAAACGGTAAGATGCTACATATTGGGTATAAAGTTGCCTGGACTTGCTGTGTCTGGTGTTGATAAGGTAGCAGATGGTCTAATAGACTCCATCCTTGAGCAGCTAAATTGGTAGGGTCTTGGTTTAATAATCTTGTGTTCTAATGATTTAGGCGAGTGATGAAAAGCAGTGCAATTACTCACTTGTAATAATGCCCAGTTGGCCTGGATGGAAGGGGCACTCACTCATACATGGTGTGATGTAATTAACTCCTGTTCCCCAGAAACATGGCTGTTTGTAGGCAGACTACCTTGATCAGACACATCTCACCTTTATGATAAAACTTAAAAATCATTTTCCAAGCGGAAAATGTCTCTTAATGATTTAAATCACTGGAGGAAAGAATGTTTTCAAAGCTTATGTTAGTGTAGTATTTCTGTGTTTCCAAAGCCTGTCCACAAGTATGATTTCTTTGGATTCTAAAATATGTTTCTGGGGCAGAAAGGACTTATGCGAACCATTGATGGAGGAGGAAATCATTCAGAGACTTGCTTGAGCCACAGAGAAAATCAGGAGTGCCAAACAGCCCAGGTATTTCAAACACAAGGCCTGGGTGCCGTGCACCCTGATATACTGTTCAGACTCCTTTCATCCAGCAGTTTTTTCCCTTTGCCAAACTTCTCATCAGTTCTTCAAGTATGCTGTATAATCTGTGGGTTCAAGTTATTGTTTCTCATGGTTTTCACTTTGAACCTCTGCTGGGGTAGATTGAATGGAATGAACACCATCAAAATATAGGTAGTAATTAACTACACTTTAATATCCCCCATGATATGATGTTATTTCCACAGGATAGAATCCTAACAAATATTGTGAAATAAAATTGCTTTCTTAAAATGTCAGTTTATAAGATCAACATGCAAAAATTGATTTCATTTTTATGTACTCACAGCAAACATGTGGAAAGCAAAACTAAAAACACAATACCATTTCTAACAACTTCAAAAGAAATTAAATACTTAGATAGAAACTTAACAAAACATGTATAGGCTCTATATGTTGAAAACTATACAATTCTGATGAAAGAAATTTTTTAAGAACCTAAATAAATGGAGAATGTATTCTATTCATTGATTGAAAAAGTAACATAATAAGGATGTCAATTCTCCCCAAACTGATACTCAGATTTAATGTAATTCCTATTAATATTTTTTCAGGATTTTTGTACATATAGAAAAGCTTATTCTAAAATTTATATGGGAAAGCGCATACCGTATAATAGCTAAACAATCTTGACATAGAGAAATAAAGTGGGTTGAAGCAATCTATCCGTTATTAAGACTTGTTATAGCTACAGTGATTGAGACTGTGCAATATTGACAGACGTAAATGGACATGAACTAATGAAACAGTGTAGAGAATTCAGAAAGAGAATACAACCCACACAAATACGCCAAACTGGGTTTTTTCCAAAGGTGCAAGCTCAATTTAATGAAGGAAGCTTAGCCTTCTCAGCAAGTAGCACTGAGGCAATCCATAGTTTAAAAAAATAATAATAAAAAGACCCCGGGGTGCCTGGGTGGCTGTCAGTTAAGCACCCCACTCTTGATATCAGCTCAGGTCATGATGTCACGGTTTGTGGGATCAAGCTCCACATGGGGCTCTGTGCTGACAGCATGGAGCCTCCTTGGGATTCTCTCTCTCTGCCCCTCCCCCACTTGTGCACGCACTCTCTCTCTTTCTCTCTCTCTCTCCCTCCTTCTCAAAATAAATAAATAAATGTTAACAAATGGGGTGTAAAAAAGAGACAAAAAGACCCAAACATTTACTTAAACTTCACACCTTATAAAAACTATCTCAAAATTCACTGTGGGCTTTAAAGTGAAACTATAAAATTTTAAGGAACAAACAAGAGATAAACTCTGGGAGCTGGGACCAGGCAGAGTTCTTTGACTTGACACCAGAAGCATCATCCACAAAGGGAAAAATTTATAAATTTTACCCCATCAAAATTAAAAACTTTGCCCAGCAAAAGATTCTGCTAAGAAAATGCAAATGCAAACGATGGTGTGGGAGAATATATTTGCAAACCACATATCTGACAAAGGCTAGCATCTGGAATATATAAATTGCTTTCAAAACTCGAACTCCACAGTAAAAAAGTAAACAATCCAATTAGAACATTGGGAAAGGATATGAAGAGACATTTCACCAAAGATATACAGATGGCAAATAAGCACATGAAAAGGTGCTCCACATTATTAGCCATTAGGGAATGCAAATTAAAACCGCAATGAAATATCACTACACGCTTATCAGAATGGTTAAAATAAAAAATAGTGACAATGCCAAATGCTGGCAGGATGTGGAGAAACTGGATGACTCATACATTGCTGATGGGGATGTAAAATTGTTCGGGCACTCTGGAAAACAGTTTGGTGGTCTTTAAAAAAATTAAACATGTAACCACCATATAAGCCAGCAATTGCACGCCTGAACATTCATCTAGAGAAATGAAGACTTGTGTTTACATAAATCTGTACAAGAATATTTATAGCAGTTTTATTCATCGTATCTCCAAACTAGAAACAACTCAGATGTCCTTCAACTGGCGAATGGGTAAACAATCTGTGGTACATCTGTACCATGGAAGGCTGCTTGGCAATAAATAGCAATGAACTATCGATTTACCCAACAACTTGGTTGCAAACCCAACGAACTGGGCTGAGTAAATAAGCCAATCACAAGAGGTTACCTCATTTCCATTGTATGTTCCCATACGTATAACATTTTGAAATAGTAAAATTACAGAAATCGGATCAGGGGCTAAGGAGAGAATGGGGACAGAAGGCAAGAGGGTGACTATAAAAAGATAACCCCAGGCATCCTTGTAGTAATGGAACTGTTCTGTATCTTGACTACATGAATGTCAATATCCTGGTTGTAATGTTATACTATAGCTTTGCAAGTTGTTACCATTGAGAGAAACTGGATAAAGGCTACGTGAGCTCTCTCTGTACTATTTCTGACAACTGCATATGAATCTATAATTTTTTTTAATGTTTATTTATGAGAGAGAGACAGAATGTGAGCAGGGGAGGGGCAGAGAGAGGGAGTCACAGAATCTGAAGCAGACTTCAGGCTCTGAGCTGTTAGCATGGAGCCCAATGCGGGGCTTGAACACATGAACTGCGAGATCAAAGTCAGATGCTTCACCGACTGAGCCACCCAGGTACCCCTGAATCTATAATTCTTAAAACTGCATGAGTCTACAATTATGTCAAATAAAATTTTTTTAATGTTTATTTATTGTTGAGAGAGAGAGTGAGACAGCACAAGCAGGGGAGAGGCAGAGAGAGAGGGAGACACAGAACCTGAAGCAGGCTCCAGGCTCAAGCTGTCAGCAAAGAGCCCGATGTGGGGCTCGAACTCAGGAGCAGTGAGATCATGACCTGACCCAAAGTTGGAAGCCAACTGAGCCACCCAGCAGCCCCCAAAATAAAAAATTTTAACTTAAAATAATATTTCCTGACTCATGTATTATTATAGGCACCATAATATTTTATACTTTAGCAACATTTAGATCAAGTCAGTAGAATGCCCAAATCAGCCTTTGTATGGCAAGTACAATCCTTGACTACTGCTGGTTTTTACTGGATTTTTCTTCCAATATCATTAGCAAATGTTCACTGATTTCTTGCTTCATAACTCTGTTTGCTGCAAATAATGTCATTGGCCTAGAAGGTTTTAGAAGAGGGATTGACACTGTCTCATCATTTCTCACAGTCAACGATTCTCCACTATTGTTTCACTCAAGCAAACATCTCACCACCCTGGCTACCTGCCAACCTGTCGACTATCCAGTTTCTTTTAGTTAGTGACCTATTTTGCTCTTTAATTTTAAGTATTTGCTTGCAGTATAATCACAGAGGGCTAAGTCGAACTTACTGAATTCTTACTACATGTCTACGTGCTGCCATGGGCGATGGTGGCTACCAAACTGGCAGCCAAAAGAATAAGAGAAAAAATAGAGCTGCGTCGTGTTAGTCTGATGAGATACTGTCTCCACCCATGAAAGTCGGGCTTGTGGTAGGACTTTCAAGAGGAATAGATCTGGTGTAACTTGGTGATGTTTTAGCAGCTGGACTAAACCAAATATGAGAAGGTAGGCCCTAAGTAAGGTGTTTCATATACATATGCTCACAAGCCCTCTGAGTAAGTCCTACTATCATTGCCATTTGACAGATAGGGCAATCAAGGCTTACTGATATATTGTACAAGGTCTACTAAGGCAGGAACCAGTATTAAGACCCATATCTGTCTGATTCGTAAACCTGTATTCACTTCCTCGTATACAACAATGACAGGGCACTCTAACAGAAGTAGTATTTTCTGTACATAGTCTTCTTAGTCACTGTCTTATGAAGAGATGGAGACCGTGATTGGTGATACTTGTTTCTAAGACAGCTCAGTGCCTTCAGTTCTTAAGAGGAAAGGAGAGTAAAATTCTCTTCCTGTATTACTCTTCCATGAAAACATTCCCTTAAAGACCTCATCCTCCCTTTTTACCCTTTCCCCTTGGCATCTCACCTTCCTCCTCTCTGCTCTGTCAATGAACTGGTTTCACCATAGCTTTGTGGTTGTTTGTTATGCAGTAGTATGGTAGCAGCAGCCAGCTGATGAAGCATGCCTCTAGCTGTCTCCACCACCCCACAAACAGAAGCCCAGTTGTCCTTCTCCGTCAGCAGAGAGAGCCCAGCCCCATCTATCTGCCACCACTGAGTAGCTAAAAATTAGGAGTCCCAGTTAGTGAGCTGAAAGTGTTAAGTTTGCGCTAGGGACACACTCTTCCCTACGGAAATGTACTCACTCTGGGAGACAGCTTCTTTTACTCTCAACATAGCTGGGAAAAGAGATAAATGCTCATTGATGTGACAAATGTTAAGTACATGCCTACGTGTTCCAGGTACTGTTTGCATCTATTAAGCTCTAAGTAGTTTTATGTGTATTATTTCATTTCATCTTCAGAAGTTTTATTACCATATCCTGATTATGCATATCTTTTCAAGTTTGCCCCATAACATCTATCATTACTTGATATAAATTCTATGTGAGACCCTTAACCATAGAGAAGAAACTGGTGGTTACCACAGGGGACATGGGTGCGGATGGATGAAATAGGTGATGAGGATTAAGAGTACACTTACCATAATGAGCAGTGAGTAATGTATAGAATTGTTGAATCACTATATTGTATACCTGAAACTAATAAAACACTGTACATTAACTATGCTGGAATTAAAGTTAAACACTTACTTAAGAAAAAGAAAGAAATACGGGCGCCTGGATGGCTCAGTCGGCCGAGTGTCTGACTTGATTTCCACTCAGGTCGTGATGTCATGGTAATGAGATTGAGCCCCAAGTTGGACTCTGTGCTGGGTGTGAAGCCTGCTTAAAATTTTCTCTCTCTCCCCCTCTGCGCCTCCCCTGCTCACACACGCACATACTCCCTCTATCTCTCTCTCTGTCTCTAAAAAGAAAGAAGGAAAGAAAGAAACAAAGAAAGAAAAAGAAAATTAAAAAAGAAGTTCTATCTGAGTTGGAGTAAAGCAGGTTCTGGAATCCTCAGGTACACAGAGAACCAAAGAGGCTTGACTTTTTTCCAGTGTTATTCTTACCCTTCCACATTTCTTACCTGTATAAAGGTTGTGTGGTGTAGAGGAAAATATATATTGTCTCAGTCATGAGATCTGGTTCTCAGTTATGAGATCTATTCAGCTCTAGTCTGAGTTCTACTACTACCTAGAAGTTGGATTTTGGCTGAATTAATTAGGCTTCTTTTGCCTCAGTTCCCTCATTTAAAACATGATGTCATAGACTAAAGTTTTTTTAAGAATGCTTTATGCTTTAAAATTGTGTATATCACCATCTGATGGTCTATAGTAGTTTGTCAGGAGATTTGAGAGCAGAGTTCATAACTTAAAGTTCCCTTTTTTTAATGTTTATTATTTATTTTGAGAGAGAGGGAGTGCTAGCAGGGGAGAGGGGCAGAGAGAGAGAGAGAGAGAGAGAGAGAGAGAGAGAATCTTAAGTAGGCTCCATGCTCAGTGTGGAGCCTGATGTGGGGCTCGATCCCATAACCGTGAGATAATGATCTGAGCCAAAATCAAGAGAGGGACACTTACCTGACTGAGCCACCCAAGTGCCCCCAGAGTCTGTAACTTAAAGCCAAATTTCTGACAATCCAAGGAGTCATTGGGTACAAGTGTAATGCTGTCTCTTCCTGGGTCCAGCTTTCCAATCAGAGCTATCAAAGCATAGATCGCATAATATGACCCTAGACAGCGATAACAGATGTGGGCCTAAATTTTTCTGCCAAGCATGTACATATACCCAAGCAGATGTTAGGGCTGAGCATTTTTTTGTTTTGTTTTTGGTTTGTTTGTTTTTAGCCTCTTGGCTTCCAGTTCTTGTGATGAATTTGTTTGGAGGCACACTGCATTATTTTTCAAACTGGGAAAAACCCTCCTGGCAACAACTATTTTTTAAGTGTAAGAACATCTTCTAGCTTCCTTTAACCCAACTGAAAAATATTTAAAGGAAAGAAACAACTGGTGTCAAGTAAGAGAAAAAAATAGTTGAGAATCTCCTAGGAGCTACACAGATGATTTTATTCTATCTCTACTGTACCTAGCAAGACGATAAATGTTAGACATCTGTCAGTCTATAATACTTCAGGACTGTTGGTGAGAAACCAAAAACTATTGGGTGGGGCCAGGGTTTGGGGAGTGTCTGTCCTTTTGATTGCTAAGGAAATTCTGTAGACTTAGTTTCAATTGCTTCTTGAAAATTTCCACATCAGAGAATTTTGGTTTGCCCTAGCATGGCAGCTGGTATATAGGGTCTAACATTGTTTACTTTCTGTCTTTATTTGTCAAGCAATGGCATGATTTTATTGGTGGTAATGAACTGAACTGGCATCCAGGTAAAAAAGTTTCTTAAGCATGAGGAAATATTGAATCATGTGACTGAGGTTAGAAAGAGTTCAGGAAAGAGTTAGATAGGAAAGAAGTTAATCAAAATACTGTAATACTGGCAGAGGTTAGCATTCCTGAGGATCTATGCAGAAAATCTTTCACTGAATGTGTATAGAAGACATTTACACTCATCCTCAGTAACTTGCCCTTTATCCCTACCTCTTTTCTTGGGTCTCTGATAAGCATGCCCTGTACCTAGAGACTGCCATGTAGTAAAGCCCCATGGTAAGCATGCTTGTTGAATGACAGCAAGAAATGAATAGATGAATAAGTAAACAAAGGAATTAGAGACTATACTTCCTACTCACTGCCTATTACTAAAATGAAAAATTTATAATCAATATGTGCTTAATGGGTTCTGGAGGAAAGACATAAATTTTAAGCCTTGCTTTATTATTTACTGTGTGTTTTGGCAACTTACTGAGCTCCCCTAAGACATAGTTACTTAGTCTAAAAATGAGAAGAATGATACCACAAACTTCATAAGAATGTTGTAAGCACTGACATTTTCATACAAATTTCACAATGTCCGGCACATAATAAGCAATAAAACAGATGAGGCATTATTGTGGTCACCATTATTGACAAAAATTTTCATTTGTAGTTAACAAACTTCCTACAAAGAAAACTCAGGTCAAATGACTTCATTAGTGAATTCTATCAAATATTTAAAGAAGAAATAACATCAATTCTACAGAAAGTCTTTGCAGAAGTTATAAGAGAAGAAAACATTCTAAGAAGCCAGCATTACTCTAATACTAAATCAAAGATGTAAGAAAACTACACACCAACATCCTACATGAACACATTAGGAAACTGAACAAAAAAATTAGCAAATTAAATTCAACAATATAGAAAAGGATAACCCATTAAGGACATTCTTGGGCCATGTTGGCTTAACATCTAAGAATCGGTAACCCCATATTAACAGATAAAAAAATAAACATCGTATGATCACCTCAAAATAGGTACAGAAAAAGTTTTGATAAAATCTAACATACAATTATGGTAAAAAAAAAAAAAAAAAACTCTCCACAAACTAGGAATAGAAGGAAGAAAATATAAAATAAACCAAAAGGAAATAGAAGGAAAGAATTCATTTAAAGCTAAAATTAAAAAGAAATATAAAAATATGAAAATATTTCTAAAAATTAAAAAATAAAATTTATACATGAAACTAAGATAAGTTTCTTCAAATAACTGAATTTAATGGATAAATACTTAATATACTAAGGAAAACTATAAAAGAAGGGGGAAAAAAGACAATATTAGGAATGAAATAGGAAAGAACTACAACAGTTATTAAATAAGTTCCAAAATTTTAAGTAATTATTTTGTGTTCCTTTCACCGAAAATTTGAAGGTCAAGACTGAATGAAAATAGTCAGAATAAAATGGGGAAAACACTCAGGAAAAGATATGTAAGCTAAATTGTCTAAAATCCAAACAGGAAACTGAGGTTTGTCAAAGATCAACTCTTTGAAAGTGTGCCAGGATCAGAGTAAACCTAACCCTCCAGAAACAGGTAATTTCCACGTTATTCAGATGAGAAAGCCAACAGAAACATCAAAGCCAAAAATATTAACACTGGAAGAAATAGGCTGGTAGGTTAGCACTTATATATATACAAAAATTTCTAAACAAAACATCAGCAAATCAAATGCAGAAAATAATTAAAACAATAAGACACTATTTTTAAGGATGACTCACACACTTACAAAAAAAAAAAAAACCTATTAACACAGTGTTAGTTCCTTAGTATAAAGTGGTGCCAAAAGGACAATAAAAATACCAAAATTGTTCTGAAGACATGAAATAATGTTTGAATAAATAGAGAGATATGTCATATGCTCAAATGGAAACACTAAATATATAAATTTAAGATGATTCTGTACCAATCCCAATTATTTCATATATGTGTTTAATTTTTAACTTGACAAACTGATTATGGAATCCCTTGAATAAGTGAGTGAGAATAGCCCATATAGTTTAGAAAATGAATTATAATGAAAGGTTAGCACTATCAGATAAACCAATTACAGGAGCAGAATCTGGAGAAACTCAAAAACAATTGGAAATTTAACATGTACTAACAATAGTAGTTTATATCCTGGGGGAAAATGGATTGATGCAACTTGTGTTAAAGCAACTGGATATCTGTATTTAAGGAAATAGATGATAGCTTGAATTGTAAAAAAAATAAATAAATAAATTTCATCTGGATTAGAGATCTAAATATAAAAAAAATGATAGAAGTATTAGAAGAAAATGTACAGGAAATAATTTTTTTAAGTTTGGTATTGGGAAAACTTAAAATCCAAAATCTCTCAGCAAAAACTTAATAATAAATATAATTATATAAGTGTTAAAAACATTATTAAGGCAAAGAATACATAAACAAAAATGAAAATGGCAGACTAGGAGAAAACAATAGTAATATATGACACATAAAGGATTAGTTAAAATACAAAATGCATTTATATAAACATAGGATATACAAGTACATATAAATATAGATATAGATACAGATATAAACATGGAAAAGCCAATCTAATAGGAAATTGAGCAATAGATATGAACAGGAAGTTTACACAAAAATAAACACAAATGACAACAAACATAGAAAAAGATGGTAAACATTAGCTGTAACTAAGGAAACACAAATTTAATTTAATTTAATTTTTTTTTTTTAATTTTTTTTTTTTCAACGTTTATTTATTTTTGGGACAGAGAGAGAGCATGAATGGGGGAGGGGCAGAGAGAGAGGGAGACACAGAATCGGAAACAGGCTCCAGGCTCTGAGCCATCAGCCCAGAGCCCGACGCGGGGCTCGAACTCACGGACTGCGAGATCGTGACCTGGCTGAAGTCGGACGCTTAACCGACTACGCCACCCAGGCGCCCCTAATTTAATTTAATTTTAATTTAATTTTATGTTTAGGAAACACAAATTTTAAAACAAGTCATTTTGCTTCTCTGTGGCTAAAATTTAAAAGATTATTAAGAGCCAATGTGAGCAAAAGTTTTGGAAAAGAAGCATTTGCAGGTTGCTAAGGACTTACTGGGTATAATGTTTGATGAAAAAGTTGTTAGCGACAAAGCTAACTTTAGGATTTCATCGTGTCTCAAGTGTCACAAGCCTAAAAAGATATGTGTACAAACATGCTCACTGGATCAGAGGTTGTAACAGAAACTGTGAAAATGCCCATCAGTAACAGAATGTCTAAGTAAATTATGGTACACTCATGAGAGTGCAGGCCCAATAGGAAATCACGAGGTAGATCCACATTTACGGATCTGAAAACATGGCCAGGATGCTATTAAGTTAACAAAAGAAAAGTTATAAAACAATGTCTATCATATGATTCCATTGTTCTATAAAAGTTACAATAGATGGGGAGGTAGGTGATCTTTATGTTCCTTTTGTTATCTTTGAGCCTTCATCTTGGCATTGAACTGAGTCTTTAAGCTCTTGTGCTTGTGAGCACAGGTGAAATTCAGGAGTCCCATCAACCATCCTCACCCGGAAGCACGTAGGCAGAACCACAGAGGGGTGCCTAGGATACTCAATTCAAGAAGGGAGCACTTGGGTCCTTTAAGAAACTTTATAAAATAGGGGTGCCTGGGTGGCTCTGTCAGTTAAGCATCTGACTCTTGATTTCGGGTCAGGTCATGATCTCATGGTTCATGAGATCAGTCCCATCAGGCTCTGTGCTGCCAGCTCAGAGCCTGCTTGGGATTCTCTCTCTCTCTCTGCACCTACCCCACTCGCACATGCAAGTGCTCACACATACTCTGTCTCTCAAAATAAATAAATAAAGTTTATAAAAAAGAGAAACTTTATAAAATATGCAAATGAGTGTGTATGTGTGTGTGTGTGCACGTGTGTAAACAGTAACTCAAAGTAACAGTGGTTTGGAGCAGAGGCAATACATGATTACAACCCTTGTGCATGTATCCATTCAACAATCAGTCAGTAAATACTCACTGAGTGTTTTCTGTGTGCCTTGCTAGTCTAAGTGCTGGAAATACAGTAGTAAAGCAAAGTGCGTACTTTCATGGAGCTTATATTTTAGTTCCGTCACTACTGAGAATGCAGATGAACATGAATTGCCTCCCCTCTGAAAGTTACTTCCTCTAATTTTGGCCTGAGATTATTCTAGTTCTTGCTCTGAGGCCACATTTTCCTGACCCCTTAGAAGAATTCTAATTGATTCTGAATTGATGAAAGTTAAAGTTTAGGATTAACTTTAATGCTGGCTTTGAGCGGCGATTGGATTTCCTATTCCAACTTGAAATTACTCTTCTCGCCTTTCTGTGTACATCATCACCACCACAAACTACTTAGTAACTACGACACTAACAGGTTTGCCAAGACGCCCTCCCCAGGAGCCACAGAAAACTTCTTCACTCTTCTTAATCTCATTCCATTTCTCTTTAATTCAGTTCTCAGCAGCTCTCTTATTGAATGGATAAAGCCATCTCCTTCCAAAGGTGATCCCTCATTTTCCACCTTGAAAATATCTCTGAGCCCTTAACATTCTCTCTGGCCTCAAAGGGGCAGATCTTCTTTGTAAACTCCTTCTGCATTTATCTCTTTCCTTCCCCCACAGCATCAATCTTTCTTGTACTGATTTCTTTGCCTTTACCTTCAAACATAAAGATCTCTCTTAAAGGCACAGAATAAAACTGCTTTCGGATCCTGCTGCCTCTCAAGCTAGGGGCTCCCTGCCACCAAGCTCTTCGAGTTGGGCTCACCTCGGGCTGCCTCTCTCTCTGTCGCTGGCTTCCTTACTCCCAGTGGCCTTTCCTCACCTCAGAAGCTGCACTCACAAAGCTCCCGAGGCAACCAATCACCCAATCCAGTCCTCTTTTTCTCATTTTCCTTTTGCTTTGGCTTTTGGTGTTTGTTTTTTTTTTTTCTAAAGTTGTTTTGTTTTGTTTTGAACACAATTATCTACCTTCTAACCCTTGAACCACTCTCTGTTGGCCCCCTTAAGCTTCTAGTTTCCAATCTGCTTGTTCATTGGTCCCAGTCTGATGCTTTCAGAATCCTCTCCTACGGACTACCAATTGCCGCTGTCTACAGCTGCCTAACCCATTATTAACATACCCTTTGGGGTCTGCCCCACCTAATTCTCCAATTCTGACTTCTTTTCCAAGGGCCACCTCTGCATCTCCAGTCATCTACCAGACAGCTGCTTTTGGGTAGTAGTCTGACAGACTAAATTAAGTATGCCTGAAGCCAGACCCTTCACCTTCCCTGAGAAACTAAGCCTGATGTTTGGCTCTCACCTCTCTCAATAGTCTGTTTGGCCACACTTACTCTGTGTTTCCCAAGACCAGATTCTTTGTAGCTTTTCTCATTCCCATTGTTTTTTCTTTCTTTCTTTCTTTCTTTCTTTCTTTCTTTCTTTCTTTCTTTCTTTTTTTTTATTTATTTATTTTAATTTTTAATGTTTTATTTATTTTTGAGAGAGACAGAGCATGAGTGCAGGAGGAGCAGAGAGAGAGGGAGAAACAGAATGCGTAGCAGGCTCCAGGCTCTGAGCTGTCAGCACACAGCCCGACGTGGGCTCAAATCCATGAATGCGAGATCGTGACCTGAGCCAAAGTTGGGTGCTCAACTAACTGAGCCACCCAGGTGCCCCTATACTTTCTCTTCTTAAATGAATATATGCTTCTGAAGGAAAATGGCCATTGCATCCATTAGGAATTCTGCTTGTTTGCTAGTTACAGAGACCTGAAATAACAGTGAATTAAACATGGTGGAATTTATAAAGAAATAATATGACAAGCAGCCTAGGACTGGTGTTCATCAGAGAGACTCAGACTCTATCCTTATGCTTTGTCTTCCTTAAACTGTGGCTATCAACATTAGAGTGTCTTCATTAACACGGTATAGCTGTTGGAGTTTCAGCCATCAAGTCTACATTCAGGCAGGAATGAAGAGGAAATAGGGAACAACAAAATAATGTTTCCCAGATGAGTCATTCCCTTTCATTGGGCTCTCCAAAAGCTCCCTACCCACCCAATGACTTAGGCTTAAATCCAGTCAAGACAGGCTGTGAAAATGCAGTGTTTTAGGTTACATTACCATTTTGAATAAACTTCATGTTTTGTTAGTAAGAAAGGAGAAAATTGGTTCCACAAATATGTATTGATCATATTTTATGTGCCAGACCCTGTTCTAGTTCCTAGGAATAAAACAATGAACAAAATGCATAAAGATTCTACCCTCATGGACCTCACATTAATAGTGCATGGACAGGGGCGCCTGGGTGGCTCTCTCGATTGAGTGTCCAACTTTGGCTCAGGTCACTATCTCATGGTTCGTGAGTTCGATCCCCGCGTTGGGCTCTGTGCGGATGGCTCAGAGCCTGGAGCCTGCTTCGGATTCTGTGTCTCCCTCTCTCTCTGTTCCTCCCCTGCTCACACTGCATCTCTCTCTCTCTCAAAAATAAATGAAGATTAAAAAATTTAAAAACAATAGTTCATGGACAAAGTAAATAGGCAAACAATCCAGTAAACTTGTAGTCAGGAAAGTCTTCACTTAAAAGATAATTTTTTTGTGGAGACCTGAAAGAAGTGTCAAAGCAAGATATGCAGATATCTGAGGGAAGAACACTTTAGGCAAGAGAAGAGGGAGTGCAAAGGCCCTGATGAAGGAAGGTGTTTGACATGTTTGAGTAAAGAGAGGACTGATGGGATGGAATGGAGGAGAAAGACAGGAACAGTAGGAGATGAAGTCATAGTAGCAGGGAGAGGCCAGGTAGTAGGAACTTTAGAACAATGTTTATCCAGTGAGTCAGATGCAAAGCCGTTGGTGAGATTTCAAAGAATCACTCTGGTTCTTCATAGAGAATAGACAGTGGGAAGATCCAGGAGAAACTGAGAGGTCAGTTAGGAAGGTATTAGAATAATCTAGTTAAAAGATAATGATGACTGGAGGATCAGACTTTGAATCTCTTTTGAAGATAGGGATGGCATAACTTGCTAATGGTTGGGGTATGATGAAAATGATTAAAGGGATATTGAATAGAAAACTAGAAGACTCTACCACTGCTTTGTACATATTTTTTTCATATTTCTCCAAAGTGCCTACTACAGTGCTATGCACATAATAAATCTTCAATAAGTATTCACCAAATAAACAGATTTTAATCTTTTCAGAGGACTACTTAAAGAATTTTTTCCCCAAGACACCCACCATTAATGATTTAAAAACGTACAGAAAAACCTAAATCCTAAAAGCAGACACTGCAACTATATTTTCCTTTGGCTTCTTGTTAGTGACAACTACTTCTAAAAGCTTAAGGAAGAGAAAATACTGGGAAAAAAATTAGTTTGGGTCATTATTAATAGAACATTCAAGAAGAAATAAGGTACCAAATCTCCCATCCAACCATGATGGAATTTACCTGCTGTGTAAATGCCTGTTCAAACCAAGTCATTTTCACACTTGTGTGTGGGGTATCACATGAGGGCATATTTGGTGAGAAAAAACAATTGACGTGGTAGCTGTGTAGGAGATGGAAAAAAGAAGAGAAGAGAGATTTTTCAAAAATATCCCCAAACTAACAAATTGACTGAAATATATGAAAGGAGAGCGTCACCATCAACATGGAGTCTCATGTGAAATGCTCAATGCTATCTGCGGGTATGCAAAGCTCTGAGTTGGAGAGAACTGTTTTCAGTCATCTTGTCTCATGTAATAACCCATGAATAGCTCCATTCTTTGAGGATCCTTGGCCTCCTGGATTGGTGTGACATAGAATAAAAAAGTGAGAAAGGAATTCAAAGAGATTCTTGGGTATTTTCCAGTTGTTATGTGATTTTATGCTAAATGAAAGCACTTAGCTAGCAACAAGATGGCTCTAAAACACAGTCCTCCTAACACCAAGGATGGGGCCTTTTATTCATCACTTTTCCGCAACCACTAATGCTTATTTCTCTACTACCACCGCCCACCCACAGGAATAAAATTAATGATATCTCTACCATAAGACATATTCTTCTCGCCCACCCAAGTCGCAGCTTGGAACTCTTTTTTTGGTGTGCCCCTGAATCTGAAAGTTAAACGCAAATGAGATTCTCAGAAAATTATTATTGGGCTCAATTCAATGCCCTTGGGCCTCAGAGAGCTTAATATGTCCAAGTACTCTGAGCCTCCAATGGGATGGGAACGCAAAAGGGTTCCATTCAAGTAAATGGTCATCCTTTCCTTCCAAAGGTTGAATGAGAAAGGGCGCTTAGGTCAGAAAAACCTGCTGTGAGCTACCATTTCCAATTCATCTTCTTCCTGTAGCTGTGGGGAGGGGAACATTTCATTAACAAAATCCCAGCCAGATCAGACTCTGTCATCACTATTGATTCTCCTCTCAGAAAGCCCACTGTGTCCCCAGCACTGCCCTCGGTTTCAGTCAATACTATCTATCTCTCTTCCGAGAAATTTAGAGAAAAAGAAAAAGAATCACCAAGATGAGAAAAAGCTAAAAACAAGAATGGCAACAACAATGGCAATGAAAGATAAAAATGGAAGACTAGGGAAGGAGAGAGGAAAAGGACTTGTGATTTATTGTTGTTCTTGTTGTTATAATGATTATTTTAAAAATCCAGCTCCTTCTTAGAAATTTGGAAAAAAGCACCAACATTTCAATTCACAGGGACATAGATTACTCTATCTTGGTCAGACCTTATTGAAATCTTTAGTCATTATACTATTTGTATTAACTCTAGAACTTCTGGGCTTTATTTTGGACAGTGGGATCTGATGGGATTTTCTAGCATCCATATCTAGATTTCTCCATGTTTAGAATGTTGGACAGAAGGAGAGGTGACTATACTCTGGTCACAGGATTTTACTTTGCAGACAGCGTGCCTGGCTAAGTAATTGGTTCTCAGGGACATGCAACAGTGAAAAAAAAGACTGACAGGCTGGCCTTTTTCTTAGAGAATAGGCTTGGTTTCCCCGTGAGGTCTTCATTCTGTGCCACCTGTCTCTGGGATTTTCTACCCCTGAGACTGGCTATCTGTTAGCAGCCCATGCTACAATCCCCTCTTTCCTGCCTACAGGGACGGGGATATAACTAGTATTTCAAAGCTCAGTTGAACCCCTACCTAGCTTTGGTTAAAAATGAATTTGGATCCTAGGCTGTGTTTTGTGTTGGCACCTATCTAAACACTAGTATTTTATTTTATTTTATTTATTATTATTTTTTCAACGTTTATTTTTTGGGGGGACAGAGAGAGACAGAGCATGAACGGGGGAGGGGCAGAGAGAGAGGGAGACACAGAATCGGAAACAGGCTCCAGGCTCTGAGCCATCAGCCCAGAGCCTGACGCGGGGCTCGAACTCACGGACCGCGAGATCGTGACCTGGCTGAAGTCGGACGCTTAACCGACTGCGCCACCCAGGTGCCCCTATTTTAAAAAATAAAATTTAAAGCCACCTAGGAAGGAGAGAAAGGTTGCCCCGGAAGAGAGTTGGTAGCATTAGGACTAAAAGAAATATATTAACAGGACAGCCTCACCCAGATAGTTATGGAGGTAGTGAAAGTCTTCATCCATTGACAACCTCTAACTGCTTGAGGACATTGAGCAAGTGCTATGGAGCACGATGGCAGAAATGCCAACCGGCGTGAACATAGACCAGGCATCACTTTTCTCCAAAGTTTTTATGTTTGGTTTCCTTTTTTTTAATGTTTTCTTTCTTTTTGTAAGAGTGCAGGCATGTACCTGCATGCAAGCGGGAGAGGGGCAGGGAGAGAGGGACACAGAGGATCCGAAGTGCGGGGCTCTGCACTGACAGCAGTGAGCCCCATGCGGGGCTTGAACTCACAGAACTCATGTACCATGAGATCATAATGGGAGCTGGAGTCGGAGGCTCAACTAACTGTGCCACTCAAGGCACCCCTTCTTTTTTTTTTTTTTTTTTTTCTAGATAAAATAGAAGGTAGAGATGCTGCTCTGGGCAGCGGATGCAACAGACTCCTGGGGTCCCAATCCTATTCTCTGCAGAGAATCACGTGGGGGTCTGTACATCAGAAAGAATTATGCCTAGTATGTACAGTTACTTTGGACTCAGGAATATATATGCTAAATGGAGCATTGAAGGAGGCAGGTGAAGAACCCTATAAATTGTTTTGTTCAAATGCAGTATTGAGAAACATTTAGCTGTAAAACCCTGTTTCCTTAGTTTCAGTATTTGCTAGGTTAGTGAGTTATAAAGAACTGCAGATGGAAAAAAAATCTCAACAATTTGTTTTTCTCTTAGGAATTCACAGGAGTGTTGTTTCTCAGCCTCTGGGGTGTGATCCTGTCTGCATTTAGTGAACAGAAAAATAATACCCTTCTCATTGTGTCTGTGGTCTCTGAGTGGAACGGGCTGTGCAAAGGAGTCAAATGAAAACAGATCCTAGGCCAGCCCAGGTAAGATGGCCAGAGACCTCCTGAGGCTTTTGATTCCACCTATATAAAAGTTCTCGGAGCGGCTATTTAATGCATGAATGTAAAACGGTGTGTACGCTAGGGGCAGGCTAGGAGGGCTCTGTATCCACAAACAGAAAGATGAGAAATGACATACCACAGAAGGCTGGAGGATTACTAATAAGCAAATCTTGTTTATCGTTAGATGTCGAGCCTGGATCTCCAAACAAGGGGTGGGTCTGGAGAAAGGATCTACATTAGAAATGTCAGTCATGGAGTCTACTCCGTTTACATCCCCTTTATACGAAACAGCACATCAGTAGCCCCAATGAGGACACAGGAAACCTACTCCCCTCCCGGTCATGGGGCAAGGGAGGAGCGCCTGCCGTAAGGGCAGCCATGTTGTGCCGCCAGTGAGTCATAATATGGTCATGCTGGCTCCAGCAGAGACCGTCTCTCTGAAAATGGACTGAGGCAGTAGTGGAAGAACCCATGCTTGGCCGTGGAGTCGTTACTGTCACCACTCTGGTTTGACTTATCAAAGCCTCATGCCTTTGTTTCTCCTCTACCCCCAGGGCCTAGACAGCCTATGTGTAACTGGTACCACTGTCACCTCTCTACTTGTTTATTACTTATTTATAAGTATATAATTATATATACTTAATCAATTGCATGATTATTATATATACTGCAATTGATGCAGTATATATGCAATTGATGCGATTGATGATTGAAGAAAATATACTAAGCTTGTGAGTGTGCTTAACCATGACAAGTAAATATGGAAAATGTTACCATCAACAGGGTAATGCATTCTCTATTTGTCACCTTCAGTTAGAAACGACACACCTTGAGCTCAAAAAGTCCACTTCAAGGTGTGAATCTAGTTCTCAATAAAGACAGAACGATTTTCCTAATTCAGTCAAACAGACTGATATCACTGACCCTGTTCATGCAGTTTAAGCTTCGTAAAATATCCCCTTAAAATACAGACTAACAAAACCAAGAAGGACTGGTCTATATCCATTGGCAAGAAACACTGTCGACCAAGTACCACAGACTGGGCAGCTTACACAACAGAGGTTTGTTTTCACACAGCTCTAGAGGGTAGAGTTATGAGTTCGAGAGTGAGCAGAGTTCATTTCTTCCGAGGCCTCTTTTCTTAGCTTAGAGATGGCCATCTTTTAACATGTTTTCTTTTATAGTTAAAACATTTTTTTTTTTAATTATGGTAGGTACACTTCACCTGAGATCTACCCTTCTGAAAAAATTTTAAGTGCACAATTGAGTGTTAACTATGGGTACAATGTGATACAACAGCTCACTAGAACTTACTCATCTTGTGTAACTGAAACTATGTACCCATTGTACAGCAGCTCCCCTCTTTTCCTTCCCCTCAGCCCTTGCCAACCACCATTCTACTTTGTTTTTATGAATTTGACAATTTTAGAGACTTCATATAGGTGGACACATACAGCATTAGTCCTTCTGTGACTGGCTTATTTTACTTAGCACAACGTCCTCCAGATTCAGCATGTTGTTGTATATGGCAAGATTTCCTTCTCTCTCTCTATTTTTTTAGTTTGTTTATTTATCTTGGGAGAGAAAGCGCATGAGCAGGGGAAGGGCAGAGAGAAAGGGAGAGAGAATTCCAAGCAGGCTCTGAACTGTCAGGTCAGCGTGGAGCCCAACTTGGGGCTCACATCCATGAACTGTGAGATTATGACCTGAGCCAAAACCAAGAGTCAGATGCTTAACCAACTGAGCCACCCAGGCAGCCCGATGTTCTTTTGTTTTAAGGCTAAGGAATATTAATTCCATTGTATGTGTATACTACATTTTCTTTATCCATTCATCTGTTGCTGAATATTTAGGTTGTTTCCGTGTCTTGACTATTGTAAACAATACTTCAGTGAACATGGGAGTGAAAATATCTGAGATCCTGATTTCAATTCTTTGGGAGATATACCCAGAAGTGGCATTGCTGGATCATATGATAATTCTATTTTTAATTATTTGAGGCACTTCCATACTATTGGCAGTGATAACTTCACCATTTTACATCACCACCAACAGTGTACAAGGGTTTCTATCTCTCCACATCCTTGCCAACACTTATCTTTTGTGTTTTGCATAGTAACTATCCTAACAGGTATGAGGTGATATTTCATAGGTTTTTTTATTTGCATTTCCCTAATGATTAGCAATGTTGAGTATCTTTTCATAACTTGTTGAGTATTTTTTACCTTTTTTGGAGAGATGTCTATTTAAGTCTTTTGTCCATTTTTAAAAACAGGTTATTTGGACTTCTTGCTATTGAGTTGTAAGAGTTTCTTATGTATTTTGGATATTAACCCCTTATCTGTTAGATGGTTTGCAAATATTTTATTCACTCTGTTGATTGTTTCCTTTGCTGTGTAAAAGCTTTTTATTTATTTATTTTTTTTTCAAAATTTTTTTTTTTTTTTTTTTTTTTACGTTTATTTTTGAGACAGAGAGAGACAGAGCATGAACGGGGGAGGGTCAGAGAGAGAGGGAGACACAGAATCTGAAACAGGCTCCAGGCTCTGAGCTGGCAGCACAGAGCCCGATGCGGGGCTCGAACTCACGGACTGTGAGATCATGACCTGAGCCGAAGTCGGACGCCCAACAGACTGAGCCACCCAGGCGCCCCAAAGCTTTTTAATTTGTTATAGTTCTACTTATCTATTTTTGCTTTTGTTGCTTGTGCTTTTGATGTCATAGGCAAGAAATCATTGTCAAGATCAATATTATGAAGATTTTCCCATTTTCTTCTAGAAATTTTATAGTTTCAGGCCTTATATTTAAGTTTTTAACCTAATTGGAGTTGATTTTTGTGTGTGTGGTGGAAGATAAGGGTCCAATTTCATTCTTTTGCATGTTGATTAGATGGCCTTCTTCTTCCTATATTCACATGATCTCCCCACTGAACTTTTTTGTTTCCAAATTTCCTATTTTTACAAGGACACTAGTCCTATTGGATTAAAGCCCACCTGAATGATGCCATTTATACCTAATTATGTCTTTAAAGATCCTCTGGCTTTATACAGTCACATTCTGAGATGCTGAAGGTTAAGACTAAAACATAGGAATTTTGGAGGGACACATTTCAATCTATAACACTAACCAAATAAAATGCTGTAATTTCAAGAGTAAGGATGTAGTGACTCCTTCCTTTTGTGGTTTAAATAAATAGAAATACTATTACAGTATGTACAAATGAAAAGTGACCTGTTGGCATGGATTTAGGTAAATTACCTTAATTCTCCATATTTCAATTTTTCTGTGTATAAATCAGAAAACAAATGTATTCCCTATCCTCTCTGAACTTTTCTAACTGGTCAGAAATTTCAATCTTTAAAAATGATTTTGTTAGGGCACCTGGGTGGCTCAGTCTATCGAGTGTCTGACTCCTGATTTCAGCTCAGGTCACGATCCTAGGATCGTGGGATTGAGCCCGGCTTCAGGCTCCGCACTGAGTATGGATCCTGCTTAAGATTCTCTCTCTCTCTCTCTCTCTCTCTCTCTCTCTCTCTCTCTCTCTTTCTCTCTCTCTCTCTCCCCTGTCCCTCTCCCTGCTCATGTGCTCACTCTCTCTCTAAAAAAAAAAAAAAATGATTTTGTCATCTTCAAAATCTCATGTGTATTAATTTCCCTGTGGTTTTTATTACAGTGTGGCCATTTCCAGGTTGCTGTCCCCTGACTCAACATTCATAATAGCTCCAGGATGCCCCTTGGAGAGCAAATACTCTCTTGCCACTTTGCAGATGAGGACATCAGTATACAAGGAGATTAAGGGATTAAGGAAGCTAATAACATTTCCAAAATCATATATATTAAGTTGTGACCTTAAAAATGGAACCAAAATTACTTGACCCGTTATCCAATAGCATTTCAACTACACTCTTAATATATCACAATTTTGAATAGCAGCTTTTGATGAGAAATAGAAGAATAAGAGAACAGTGTCCTGAGACTAAAGAGTTAAAGTACTAAGAATCTTAGTTCTTTTTTCTGGAGCTGGCTTCCTTTTCCATAGGATTAACTAGAGTAACATGGCTCCAATGAGGGTTGAAATTTTTGGCATCGTCAACATTTTATGTATCTCTAGTGTCTTTCCAGGCACAATGTTTATAAAATGATGGTGATGGCCTCCCACAAATGAGTCATGTTCTATGGTTTAGATAAGTTTCCTCAGCTGATAATCATGAACTGATTATCATTATGGCTTTTTCCTGGACTTGTTTCAGTGCTGAATTTCATCCAAAGCCTGTGTTCACACATTTATTTTCTTGTAATATCCATTGGCAATTTCATTTCCAGTGGATTGTTGGACTTCTTACTTATTAATTTCCCCAAGCTCATTAGTTAGTATTGACGTTTACCCCTTGTCTTATGTTGATTGCAAATATTTTTTGACAGATTTTCAGCTATCTTTTTATGGTGTATTTGCCATATCCAAGTGAAGATTGTATTTTGTTTTTCATAGTAAAATCTATCAAATATTGCCTTTACTGTTTCTGAATTCTGTGACTTGCTTGCCAAGATTATGTAATAATTATTTAAATTTTGGCCTCGTTTTTAAATGTTTTTTTTAATTTTTTTAACATTTATTTATTTTTGATAGAGCATAGCGGGGGAGGGGCAGAGAGAGAAGGAGACACAGAATCAGAAGCAGGATCTGGGTTCTGAGCTGTCAGCACACAGCCCAACACCGGACTTGAACCCATGAACTGTGAGATCTTGACCTGAGCTGAAGTCTCAGTCTCAACAGACTGAGCCACCCAGGTTTTGAAAAACATATTTCACTTTCAAATTCACCAGGAATTTTTGTGTTTGTGATGAAAGAAGGAATATAACTTTATTTTATTTTTCGACCATATAATCCAATTTCAGCAAACATTTTATTAAATCATCTATCTTTTCTATACCTTAATCATACTCAATTCCCACTGTATATGAACCAGGTTCTCTATTCTATTTTTCACCATTAATTCTTTTTTTCCTGTTCTTATACCATTATCACACTACTTAATTTCTGCAAATTCTTATTATGTTTTGATATTTAATGAGGCAAGTTCTGTGTCTTTCTGAAATTATCTTGAACTTTCTAGCACATTTACTCTTCCAGAATAATATTTCAGTTATTCAAATGGTATATATTTTGTAAGTTTATTTATTTATTTTTTAGAGAGAGAGAGACACACAACAATGAGTGGGAGGAAGGGCAGAGAGAAAGAAGAGAGAGTGAATCCCAAGCAGTCTCCGCAAGAACCCGACACAGGGATCGATCTCACGAACCATGAGATCATGACCTGAGCAGAAATCAAGAGTCGGACGATTAACCAACTGACCCACCCAGGCATTCCTCAAATGGTTTTTTAAAAATGCCATTGAGTTTTCTAGTTTACTTCAGTTTTTATTTTAAAAATGATTAAACCACTAGACTAAAATATAAATAGTTCATATGTAATTCTGGATTGACTAAGAAAGTGGATTTTACTACTTGCAAAAAACCAACAAAAAATTAACTTCCATATGGCAAATATATCGTAAACAGAGTTAGAAGACAGTTGACAGTCTGTCATAAAAAATATTTGCAAAGTAGTTGAGCAACTTTATATGTCAGGCATAAGGTGCTGGGCATTTCGCAATGAATAACTCAGGTGATAATTCCTGTGTGGAATTAACACTCTAACAGGGTAAAGCCAACAATAAACAAGGAACACAATAAATAATTATCGGCTAATTAGTAGGTACATATGCTATGAAAAAAAAGATACAAAGTAGAGGAGTCTGGTAAAAGAGTCAGAGTTCCCTGGATGGAAAAAGTGTTGAAGTTTTGAATAGGGTGATAGGGAAAGGTTTCAATGAGGAAGGGATATTTGGGCAAAAATTGAAGAAGGTGAAGGGGTTAACCATGTGGATAATGAGAATTATTGATTGGGATTGGTGTTTATAAAATCACTTGGGGAGAGTTGATATATTATGGATTCTTCTTATCCAAGAATCAAGTGTGTCTTTTCCATTTATTTAGGACTTCCTTTAATTCCTCCAGAAAATAATTTATATCTTTGTATATCTTGGGTATTGATGGGGTCTTCCACATTTTCAGTTAGGTATATTTCTAAATAATGTATGATTTTTACTCTTGCTATTTGTGGAAATGGAACTTTTATATTTTATAATTTTTTATTTCTAGTGCATAGAAGTATTGATTTTTGCTTCTACATCTTCTATCCTCCATGTATTGGACTCAACTCTTTTGTTGGTTGCAGTTTTTCAATTTGTAAACAAATTATAAACAAATTATATGGTTGTCTGTAGACAACCACTGTAACTAAAAATGTAAGTGGTTCTATTATTTTCATGTCTTTGTCTCTTTTATTTACTTATCTCAAGTATCAACTAAAACTTCAAAAATACCATTGAATACTACATGTATTAACTGGCATCTATGCTTTTTTCCTGATATAAATGGGATGTTTCAAACTATTTTACCTTTAATTATGATGTTTGTTCAAGGTTTTCAATAGACTACTTTTACCAATTTAATGAAATTTGAGTCAGAACCACATGTTAAAATGATAAGCTTTTAACAATCATCTGTTGCAATAATTATGCTATTTTGCTCTTTTATATGGTCTGTAATTTTCTTTTTTTGGATAATAATAGGAATTCTCTCTCTTGGACCTTAAATCAACAGCCTTGAAAATTGTCTGGACTTTGTACATAGCGTATTGTTAACCGCGCAGTTTCTTCTGTAGTTACAGATCTACTCATGTGTCTATCCTTGATTTTGCTGAAAGATCATCTATTTCTTCTGGACTTGTACATACTTTTTTTGGTATCAAGATGTATAAGTCATCCTTCTACCATTTTCTTCTTGTTTTCATTTCCCATTTTTATGGTTATGACTTTTTTCTTATCACTAATATTGCTTAGTGACTTATTTTCTCCTTTTCTTGAATAGATGTGCCCAAAGTTTTACTATTGCATTGGACTTTTAGGAGAACAAGTTTTAATTTTATTAAGTCTGCTTTTATTATTTTATTTTATTTTATTTTATTTTGTTTTATTTTATTTTATTTTAATTTTATCACAGTTTTATCATTACTAATTCCATCCACTTTCTTTAGTTTTACCAGTCTTCTTTTTAGTTTTCTAAATTTAGTGCTTATACACTTATTTTCCTTTTTAAAATTAATGCAAAATCTTAACAAAGTAAATGTAAGCACAAAGATTATAAAATCAATTACTACTACAAAGTGGATAACCATCAACCCCCCAGAAAAGCAACTGCCCCCTGCACCACTCCTTTATATATTCCAGTTCTGTTTCTTAGAGGAAACCACAGATAAATCTTTTACTATTGTATTTGGTCCCTACTTACTATCCTACCATTAAAAATTACTTCTTTTGTTATTTATTGATTTGTCAGTTTTAGATATTATCCATAACTTATTATCTATATACTTCTGTTATGCTTTGCTTTGTTACCGAAATTCCATATAACCCAACATCCTCTTATACTACAATTTGGCTTAAGTTATAGTCAGTATTTACAATATTATGATTGTGTAAAAATATAGTTTGCTATCGAGCCATATAGTCTTTTCTTTCTTGTGTACTTTTTCTTTTTCTCTGGAGTTAATATTTATCATACCTTTTCTTTTGTTTAGTAGTCTATGCATGTAAAGCAATGATTTTCCAAATGTTCCAAGAGAAACCTATCAATTTTTCCCCAAACAGTAAAGCACAGAAAATAATCTTTTGAGCACATTTCTGTCCTGGTTACTTGCTCACCCCAGCTCCCCAGCCTCCAACTCCATCTGGACTGGCTGGCCTCTAGAAGAGTTGTAGAGATGCTGCCCAGACACTTCCTTCCATTCTTCTCTGATCTAAAATCCTGTATTTCCTGGATCTCATGTTTTTGCTCCTTTCTTTCTTTCTTTCTTTCTCTCTCTCTTTCTTTCTTTCTTTCTTTCTTTCTTTCTTTTTCTTTCTTTCTTTCTTTCTTTCTTTCTTTCTTCTTTCTCTCCTTCCTTTTCTTTCTTCCTTCCTTCTTTCCTTCCTTCCTTCCTTCCTTCCTTCCTTCCTTCCTTCCTTTCTTTCCTTCCTTTTCTTTCTTTCTCTCTCTCTCTCTCTCTCTCTCTCTCTTTCTATCTGAGAGAGAGTGAGATAGAGAGCTTACATGTGCATGAGTGGGGGAGGGATAGAGGGCAAGAGAGAGAGAGAGAGAGAAAGAATCTCAAGCAAGCACCATGCTTAGTGCAGGCCCCGACGTGTGGCTTGATTCCATGACCATGAGATCATGACCTGAGACGAAAAGAAGAGTCCCACGCTCAACCCACTGAGCCACCCAGGCGCCCCTCAGTTTTCATTTTATTCTCATTTTACTGAAGTACATCCTCCAGGATTTTCCATAAGAACGATGAATGGGAGATGCTTGTAAGTCTGATTTACCTCAATTTTAGGCTCATGTTTAATTGATGGTTTGGCTAGATATGCAACTCTGGTTTAAAAATCATTTTCTCTTGGTTCTGAAGGCATTGTTCCACTACCTTTCAACATCTAGTATTCAAGATTAAGAAATGTAGTGATTCTCATTCCCATGTTCTTGTTTATGACCTATTTTCACATCTTCTTTCCACCTACAGGATTTTGAAATTTTTATACTGATGCATGTTGGTAGGTGTCTTTTTCGCTCCATTTGATGGGCCCTCTCAATCTATAGATGTACCCTTTGGGTTTGCAAGTTTTCTTGTAAGTTTTCTCGATAATTTTCCCCTTTCTATATCCCCAGTTTTCTCTGTGTAGCTACTGACAGTGGGATGCCACATTCTTGGCTTGATCCTCCAATGTCCTCATGTGGTCTTTCCCATATTCCACTTATTTGCTTATTTATTAATTCTTTGATTTATTTTAGCTTCTGTGAAGTTTCCTTAACTTATCTTTGACTTCTTCTACAGAATTTAAAATTTCTAGGGGCGCCTGGGTGGCGCAGTCGGTTAAGCGTCCGACTTCAGCCAGGTCACGATCTCGCGGTCCGTGAGTTCGAGCCCCGCGTCAGGCTCTGGGCTGATGGCTCAGAGCCTGGAGCCTGTTTCCGATTCTGTGTCTCCCTCTCTCTCTGCCCCTCCCCCGTTCATGCTCTGTCTCTCTCTGTCCCAAAAATAAATAAACGTTGAAAAAAAAAAATTAAAAAAAAAAATTTCTAACAGCACATTCTCTATTGCCAAGAGATCTTTCTTATCTGCCAAGTATGCCTTTTTATCATTTGTCAGCGTGTTGTTTTCTTTTCTCTCTCAGGTCATAGTAGTTATTTTGAAACTTCCTTCTGCTATCCCCAGCCCCAAATTATTTTGGGATTCCTTTTCCCTGTTTTTTGGTGGATTTCCTTTTCATTTAGGTAGATTTCTCAAAATGTTTAAAGATTGTTGACCGTCCCATCATATTTAAGATTTAGGCACTAAAATGCTGATAGGAATCTTGTACACAGGTAAGTTAGTTGCATAGCGGAGGGACTCCAAAACGCCATGTTTGTTGAAGTATCCTCAAATGTTAGTGTTTCTAGTTCACTCACTTCAGACGGGAGTCAGCCACCCTTCTGACTGCTGGCATTCTGATGAGCAGTGTCAGGAAATTTATCTTCCTGTTCCCAGTCCTACTTCTTTCCCCTGCTCCCTTGTTTCATACTACTCCTGCGGTCCTCAAGGTTTAGGCCTCAACGTCTCAAGTCCTTTAGAACATGCACCTTCAGTGCCACATGGGCAGTGTGGGGACGTGGCCAGGTGCTTGGCTGCGTAGCGGAGAAGGACCTAAGTATCTGGCTGCTCTGTGGAGGGAACTCCGAATGGCCTCTCATGTCAGCCCCATGACCCCGTTGCACCTTCCATGCTCCCTGGTATCATTTGGAGCCAAGCTTGACAGAGGTACTGAGATGAATTGCATGCTATTTGTTGATATCATTGTCTGCACAAATTTGGATAACAATTTTAACTATTCAGTTAAATCAAGTGCTTTTCAACTTGCCAAATAATCGAAACTCCTCAGCTGAAGTTTTCTCCTCTCCCTCTTTGTCAATCGAGAGCATGTTAATATCTTTACTGGCATTCTAATATGGTTTGGGGAAAGAGAAAGTATAAATACCTGCGATCAAATGCCATGTAGTCACTTTTCTGGTTTTCTAATAAATGCAACCAAAGGCTAAAATTGTGCTACGAGTAACATAGGGCACAAAACCCAGCTTTTTGCATGAGGTTTTCTCATTATTATTTCTAAAAACTCACTTATATGAACAGTTACTAAACTATTCTGTGATTATTTTCAATTTTAAAATGAATCGATTTGTTTGGCTTTCATTTTCTTGCTAATTTTTAGTTTTATTAAAATACAGTCAGAGAATATGATCTATATGATTTCTGCTTTAAGGATTGATTTATTGTGATTTTTCTTTGTTGTTTGTGCATTGCCAAATTTTCCATTGTCTCATGAATATTTGAAATTGCTACAAATTTACCGTATATCCATATTTTATCTAAAGTTAATTGCATATTATGTTAATTATGCTATTCATACTCATTATACCCTTATGTCTCACCTACTTCATCTGTCACATTTTGACAGGGGTAATTTATTAGCCTTCCCTTATGCATATTGGTTTATTAATTTGTCCCTAAAATTCTTTTTTTTTCTTGATGTGCCAGTAGGAGTTAAAAAGTTTCTTTACCCCTTTACCAATATAAAAACCCCTTTTTTGTTAAATTCTGTGACTTAGATTCTATTCAGTCTGTTTTTAATGTTGCATAACTATGTCACTTATTAGTATTTCAGAATATGTTTCTGTTCCATTATTCTGAGCCTTTTTGTATCACTTCATTTCTGGAGCATCTCTTGTGAGTAACATATAACTGGTTGAATTTGTCACCACTCCATAAGTGAGGAGTTGTCTGTGCTACAGGCAATTGGACTGAGAGGGATTTTAAGCAGATGAATAGTATTATTGGATTTACATATAAAAAAATTGCATACCCTTTCTAGAGATAGAGAAGAAAGTGGAAAGGAATGCGATTAAAGGCAGGTGGAATTTGGACTTAGGTTTCTAGCTTAAAATTTTAGTGCTCTGGCCCCATTTTAGTATTTATCTAAAAATGAAATGATAGGGGTGCCTGGCATGCTCAGTCAGTGGAGCATGCAACTCTTGATCTTGGAGTTGTGGGTTCAAGCCCTGTGTTGGGTGTAGAGATTACTTAAACATAAAAATCTCTTTAAAAAAATTTTTTTTAAAAGTGAAATGATATCATTTAGATGTCCACAGCCTCTGGAAGAAAAATGGTGAGAAAGGAGGGTCTTACACCATAGTTCAAGAGACTGTCTACCAGGCATGAGTAAACTGTTCCTTTTCAATGCTGTTTTAAGTTTTCAAAGATTATTTTCTTTTTTTTTTTTTTTAATTTTTTTTTTCAACGTTTATTTATTTTTTTTGGGACAGAGAGAGACAGAGCATGAACGGGGGAGGGGCAGAGAGAGAGGGAGACACAGAATCGGAAACAGGCTCCAGGCTCTGAGCTATCAGCCCAGAGCCTGACGCGGGGCTCGAACTCACGGACCGCGAGATCGTGACCTGGCTGAAGTCGGACGCTTAACCGACTGCGCCACCCAGGCGCCCCTCAAAGATTATTTTCAAGAAGTAATGACCACATATTAGATTGCAGACTTTGTAAAGAATCTGTCTTGTTCATCCTTATATCTACAGTACTTTATGCATGGTACATGTATGATTCATATTTTCCTTTATATAACTGAACTTAATTCAGAGAAAGTGACTCGTGTTTCAGAATTATTTTTATGCCATTCATTCCACATTTCCTAAGACTCTCATGGTAGGTCCTCAAAGCTTAAATGGACTCCCATAATCAATATATAAATTAAATTGACCTTCTTATAACAGCTTTGAAGCTCAGCCAGTTGCTCTGAAAATCTAGCTCAAGGAAAAGGTTAGATGAAAACTGGGTTTATGTGTTCATTGGAAAGCCCCTTAGTCATGCTTCCTACCCCCACTTGAGAGCAATTCTATAGCTGTTAAAACAACCACAGTCACCTCACCCTCAACACTCCCTGTATATACACTGAAACCTCTTGGCCACTCTCTCTGTCTATATCCCTTGAAATTGTTCTCTAGTACCTCTAGCTCAGCAGGCGTTTTTCTTTCATGCATTCATTGAACAACCATTCATTTTACCCTTGTCATATTCCAGGCACTGTTCTTGGTGCTGACGGTCTAGCAATTGATAATGCCTGTTCCTCTGGCTGCGCTACTGGTGAGATCTGAAGCTGAGTCAGAAAAGGATAGGCAGTATATGATATATGGTACAACACAGATGCCTTAAAAACATTGTGTTGAGTGAAAGAAGGCATTCACAAGAGGTCATATAGTTTATGATGCCATTTATATGAAATGCCCAGAATTGGCAAATCCATGGAGGCAGAAAGTAGATGAGTGGTTGCTAATTAGGGGCTGAGGGGAGCAAGTAATGGCTATGGGTATTTGTATTAGTCACAGTTCTCCAATGAAACAGAACCAATAAGGATGGGTATATGTATTTATTATAAGAGATTTAGTATGAGGATTTATAAGAGATTTAGCATGAGATTTAGTTCACATAATTATGGAGCTTGGAAAGTCCCAAGGTTTTTAGGTTGAGTTCTTAGCTGGACCCCCAGGAGAGCTGATGGTGTAGCTCTAGTCTGAAAGCTATCGGGATCAAGATCCATGAAGACCTGATGATCAGTTTGACTTCTTCAACTGATTGGACGTGGCTCACTCACATTAGAGAGAACAATCTACTTTACTCAGTCTCCCAATTTAAATGTTTATCACATCCAAAATCACCTTCAGAGAAACACCTAGAATAATTTTTGACCAATAATTTTGACGAAAAATGGGCCCAATTGGGGCACCTCACTGGCTCAGTTGGTAGAGCATCTGACTCTTGATCTCAGGGTCATAAGTAATAGCCACATGTTGGGTGTAGAGATTATTTTAAAAAATTTAGGGGCACCTGTGTGGCTCAGTCAATTGAGTGTCAGACTCCTGATTTTGGTTCAGGTCATGATCCCAGAGTCTTGGAATCCAGTCCTGGGTCAGGCTCTGTGCTGAGCATTGAGCCTGCTTAAGATTCTCCCTCTCTCTCATTCTCCCTCTATCTGCCACCCCTCTCATGCATGTGTGCTTTCTCTCCCTAAACAAAAAACAAACAAAAATTGGCCCAGTCAAGTTAACGCATATAATTAACCATCACAAGTTTGTTTCCTGGTGTAATAAAAATGTTGTTAAATTAGATAGTGGTGATAGTTATACAACTCTAAATATACTAAACCTGCTAAATATGTATGAAATAAACTAGACTAAATATATACACTAATATAAAACCCACTGAACTGTGCACTTTGAAAGAATAAATTGAATAATATGTAAATTAAATCTCATTAAAGTGATTTAAAAATAAATACAATACATAAAAAATTATAAATTTTGTAAATTTTTCAAAAATTAAAAATAAAAAGAAATACAAGAAAGGGCAGTATCCCAAGAGTGATATGGGTGCTATGAGACATTCATCTAGAAAGTGCATCTAGTACCTTGCTTCTCCAAGTATGGTCCAGCAGCTTGGGCATGATCTGGGAACTTGTTAGAAGGGCAGAATCTCAGGCCCCACCTGCTGACTCAGCATCTGCATTTTAACAGAGTCAAGTGATTCAAATACCCAGTGAAATAAGAAGCTCTGATTTAGTGGTCTTACATTTTACTTATCATTTTATTTTGATCAATGAAATAATTTCTTAATCAACATCTTATATTGAAGCTTGATATATGAACAAATGAAAATTGAGCCTCTCTGGTTGAAGAGAGTCTAGGAACCCTCAGCCCACCTGCTTGCTCCCACCTGATAGAAACCCCCAACCCCTCTGCCCTAGGAATCCAACACAAGTGGGTCAGATCTCTTTCTCTCTCTCTCAATCTCTCTCTCTCTCTCTCTCAAGTAAAGTTTATAATAACGACTTGTAGGCAAACTGACAAGACAATTAGTCCTCTCTTGTAGGAGAAAGAGAAGGAAGAGAAGAAAAGAAGGAAGGAAGAAATAAAGGAGAGATGAAAAAAAAAATAAAGAGGTCCCAACATAGATGTACTCCTCTGCTCCCCAGAGCCCATTGCCTGCCCCAGATTTGCTGTCTTTTCCCATTGTGACCCAGGCTGTCTATGCTACACTTCATCTGACAGCGTGGAGTTGGCCTGTCCCAGTGCACAATGCAAGAAAGAGACATTTCCTGGCACCTGTGTGTCATTGGGTGCCTCCAGCCAAACCCCACAGTTGAACCATCGGAAATGCACTGACCTTCCCTTAGGAGCCGACACCCTTCACTCATAGCATTCATTGGGCAATCAGATGGCATCCCAGTGACATTCTTCACAGCTGCTGGCAACAGCCTTTAATTCATCTGGTATTTAACCAGGGTGATGCATCCTCTGGCTATAACATGTTCGTTGGTGTGAGCTGAGTCTGGCTCATCTTCCGCTCCCTCTAGTTCAGGGTTTCACACCAACTTGTAGTCTGCAGGCAGTGCAGCAACTACACAAAGTGCTCTCCTTCCATCTTCTGTTTGTGCCTTGCATTTTTATTCTCCTTTTGTCAGCTCTCGGTCAAAGGAAAATTACAGAGCTGAAACACAATATTTCACAGAGAAGTAAAATAAAACCTAGAAGCTCATGCAACTTGGAAATATCAGTCAGGATGTCACCAGAAACCAGCCTTTCTGGTTCCAGATGCCTTTCTCCTGGACAAACGTTGCCCCAGCGCTAGAGTCCTCAGCTTATAACAGGTCAAACTGTTAGCCAGCTGATAGTTAGATCCAAGAATCACAGAAAGTTCTCCAGCATCTTTAAAAAAAAACATGGACTTTAAAAAATACCCCAAAAGATGTTTTTAACCCTTTCCAAAACCTCTTTGGTGTGAGATATCATGGAAGAAAATGATGATAAATATCTTCACATGCAGATTTTGGAATCAAAGCAAGACCATTCGGGAGAAATCATGGGTGTCTGCATAAGAACTGTAATTTCTTCAGTGTCCACATATTTCTGGGTTCAGCCTTTTGAATCACTCAGTGTTTGTCATTGGGAGGAAAGACACTTATCTAGGACCAGGGACAAAATGCAACTTTTGATGGAGTAAGTAGGAAATGTGTGAGTTGGCCAGTCATGCTTTAAGTCTCAGATTCTACAGTCCGATTTTCTACCCTTCCATCATGCAAGGTTTTGACTTTGGATGTGTGATGACAGTAATAAAAGGGTGCTCTGCCTGAAGAGAGGATAAAAGCATCACAAACACTTGGAAGACACTTCTTCAACCACAAATGAATGAGTGATTGTCTTGGGCTAATTTTCTATTCTAAATGACCTAACGAAGGATACATCAATCCTGGTGTACACTCTTTGGGAAACCTGCTGTATCTCATAATTATTTGATCAGTGTCTCTCCTTACTCTACTATGTGCTATATGAAGACAAAGGCTTAGTCTTATCCAAAGCCCTATTCCTCAATTCCTGAGTGCAAGATAACCAATACTTACTAGTTGAATGAATGATCGTTCATGTATTTTCTACTAGTGTGACCATATTTATTAGAATTATTGTTATTGTTATTTGCAAGTAGCCAACCCACATTAGCGTAAACAAAACCAGATATTTCTTCCCAGGCCTCGGGAACAAACTAAAACCAGAGGACCTTTCTCTCTCCACCTCTTTCTTACCGCAGTTTCCTTCAGACCCTTCTTGTTCCTTGCTTATTTTTCTTTCCCACTACAAAGCAACTTTCTGTGTCTGAGTCTACAGACAAGCTATACGTGTCTTCACTCCACCCACCAGGAAAACACAGAGACTCCATTTCCAAAGTCAAGTTTATTAAGAAGGGATTTATAGGGCAAGCAACCACTTGTGGTAGGACAGTGGGATCCATTTTGGGCATGGCTGCTTTGCCACCGTCGTTAGGGTGAGTCTGCCACAAGGCAGTTCCTGAAAAGAGATCCACTTCACACGCTTTCTGCTGATTTGCATTTCCTCTTGTGTGAACTGGTTCGTCTTCTTAATTGTTTCCATTTTTCCATTTTGGCATCTTTTCTTTTTCCTACCATGTCGATAAAAATTTTGACCTTTCTGTTTAGCTTTCTGAAAACACTTTTCCGGTTTATATCAGTCACAATTCAATGCAGAAAACAGAAATCATTCTAGATATTGTAAACAGAATGGGATCGAACACAGAAAATTAGATGCTTGTAAAATCCCTGGAAGTTCTGTAGGGACAGCCTCTAGGCCAGGCTTCTGTGAATGACTCTTGCAACATCACAGAACTGGTCCTTAAAGGTTTTGGCCGCATCTGCCACCGTCAGGAAGAACACTCCACTGCAGCTGGGGTGCGAGGGTCAGGGAGCCACCACCATTGCAACGCAAATGTCTCCTGACAACCACAAAGGTAAGGATTAGACACTGGAATGCTGTTCCAGAAGGCCTCACACCTCCACAGCCAGACCTAAAAACAAAAACAAATAGCCAAATGCAGGCTCTGCCTCACTTCTGGCTCCAAATTATCGCAGGAATGTATTAATGAGTAAATCTAATTTGAATCCGCCATCCCAGGTGCAAAGGAGCCTGGGAAATGTCATTTTTACCTTCCAACCTCTGAAGTACAGGAAGGCACATGAAAAAGGGGCGGACAAGATCCTAAATGCCACTTGACTTTGTCTACTGCAGACATATAAACACACAGTACTTTCTGAGAGATTTAAATTTTATGTAATTAAATCGGTCAGTCTTTATCTTTGTAATGTATTCTATTGCTTCCAAACTTATGAAATCATCCCACTCCAGAGACATTTAGTAACTATTAAATTCTGGTTGCTTCTTGTCTTCTTATTGATACTGTTGTTGGAAAAGAAGATGAATGTGGAAGCACCCAAATGAAAATAATTGCTGGGGACTAGTAAAAAATTTGCTCAAAACTGTATTCAACTCCATTGTTTTTACCACAAAAAAAAAAAAAAGACAGTGATTACAAGGGTGCCTGGGTGGCTCAGTCAAGCATCCGACTCTTGATTTTGGCTCAGGTCACGATCTCATGGTTTGTGGGATTGAGCCCCACGTCGGGCTCTGTGCTGGCAGTGCTAAGCCTGTTTGGGAATCCCTCTCCCTCTGCCTCTCCTTGGCTCGCTCTCTCTCTCTCTCTCTCTCTGTCAAAATAAATAAAGTTAAAAGAAAAAAAACCAGTGATCAGAAAGTAACAATATACAGCCTGGTTGAAATTTTACTTCAAGTGGCACTTTGGGCCTTTGCGACAGGCTATGGGCAAATCATGTCATAGCATGGGCATCAGTTAACTCTGATGTATAATTTTTATATACATAGGTGAGAAGTTATTCTCAACTTTGTGCTGTTCACACAAGTACAGCTTCGGTCTGTTCTCAAAAGACAGCGAATGATGCAGAATGCCACACGATCAGGAAAAACAAGGCATGTCGGGTACCTGAATCATTAAGTGATCTTTGTTTCGTTTGAAGCTTGGTTCAGAAATGATTCTTTTTTTCTCATAAGATTTTGTTTTGAGGTTTTCCAAAATCTCTCATTCTTTTTAAACAAAAGCCTCCATAAACCTCTCAAAAAATGTTTATTTTGTTTGGCAGTTAGAAGAACACTCTGCAGAGATTTGTTTTCATCACACCTAATTGGCCATGTACTGCCTCCTCCTTGAGGTGAGCCAGGGCGACTGGATGCCAACCTATGGAAAATGGTTTTCCAGAGCAGCGTCTGTCTCTCCACACAAGTCCTGGGGCTGTAGCTGGCGCTGTGGTCCTTGGAGTCCCCTTGCCCTACAATTGGATGGTTTAGTCAAACCAGGGCTCTCCCCAGCTGTTACATCCTTGAGGAAACACTTCTCTGAGATGCCTTTTAGTAAGACTTTGTTGAGCCACTGTCTCCACTTTTATTGTGGACAATTATGTAAACTTAACCCTTTTGTGTGGTCAGCTGAAAGTCATTGATAATATATTCCAAATCAGCGTTTCCCAATCTTCACTATACATCAAAGTAGCCTTCAGAGACTTATTTCAAAAAATAATATAGGTATACCCAGAGATTCATATTCAAAGGTCTGGCATGGTGCCTAGGCATCAGCATTTTTAAGCTCTCCAGGTGATTCTGTGCTGCAGCCACGGTTGAGAACCACTGCAAAAAAATGATGGGCCAGCTCCAGTGAGCAATTTGTGTTCATTTGCCTGAGACTTTCCTGGTTTTAATACTGTAAGTCTCATGTCCCAGGAAGCCCTCAGTCCCAGGTAAACCAGGACAGTTGATCACTTTAGACCTATAAGTCTTTCCTCTCAACCTCCCAAGAAAGCCTGAGTCACATATGCACCCTCTGTAATTACTCATTGGACACAACACTGGGTTTACACACCCAAAGCCCAGGTTGGATACAGCCCTTCTTCTGCCATTCCCTAGCTGTGACCCTGGGGGGAGTCACTGAACTCTTTAACAATAAGAGTTTCCTCCTCGCTGCCATGTTGGGGGCATCAAACAACAGTGCGTGTGACAGAAGAGGAAACTGAGGCTCAAGGAGGCTAAATGACAGCGCTTTAGTCATTGAACTGAAGTGTGCCTTGCCTCTCAAGCCTAAATGTCTTCCACTGCTGCTGTCCTGGAGGGCCTCCAGGAGGTATTCTGCAGCTGGGAATGAATCACCACCTCAGGCTAAGAGCAAAGCAGTGAGCCACCCACCTTCCACACACTCCCTCCAGTATATGGCTTGTATGGATATTTCTCTTTTATGCTTATTTGGAACTAAGGTCATCTTTGTAAAATGTGTTTGGTGGAGATAGCTTAATTTGTCCCAAGTTCTAGCTCCTGGAGGTGGGTTTAGATTATGCCTGAGTAGCCTCTTGAAGGGAAGGTTCCAGTTCCCTCCCCACTCCTTTCAGGCCACCCATTGAAAAATGCTGTATTAGAGCTTTATTGTTGACATTTTTCATGTTTTATGTTTCTGAAACAAAGATGGGTATTATGATCAATGGGTACATCATATGTGATGCTATTTTCCTTTCCTCCCCAAACTGCCCCTGAATTAATGGTATATCAATACACTTAATGGAGTTATTAGTATGCAGAAAACAAAACTATGTCTTTTAATTCTACCAGCAGCCCTGGAGGTAGCTTTTGGAGAACGTAGAGTTGCCTTAAAGCATCGTGCAACCCTCCGCCCCCATCCCCCACCCTGGGCTGGAGCCCATGTCGGCTTCCTAAAGGCAACAGAGCGCGCACACAGCCCTTCTTCAGTTTGGCAACTTAACACGAATGGATCCCACATTCTTGGAGAACGTGAGACTGCAGCTCAAACAGTATTTTTGGAAGTCATTAGTTAGCTCAACTGTCAAGCTTGTCCATCTCAAAATGTAGCCAGGTGCCCCTCAAAGTCATAATGAGCTTAAGACGTATTGTGTTCACATCTGTCGTAATTATCAACTTTCTGCCCTTTGCCATCCCAGCGACGAAAACTTGATACCAACAGTTATGTGAATCAGGAGAACTGGGGCCCGAGAGGTCTAAGAGGCATTCTGAGAGGAGTCCAGCAGTTGCCTATTTTACATTCAGAGCTGTTTGCCTCCTACTCTTTTGACCATCCACTCTCACAATGTAACCTTTGAATAAACTTACTTTAAAAAATAAATGAATAAGGGTAACGGGCCACCTTGTTTAAGTGATGTTCTCATCACAGTCGGACTGAGCAACTTGGTAGGACCAGCTTGCCTATCTGGAGTTGAAGGAAGAGAAGTGAACAGATTTTTAAAATAATTATTCATAAGATGTCAACTCTCATAACATTGTTTCTTGATTATCTGCCGACCTGAGGGGCTCTTGCTCTGCTCTCAGAATAATGCGTGACACGCTGACATCCAGCTGGTCAATGGTAATGAGATATTTAGTGGGTGAGAGAGAAGGGCCTGATAAGTAAGTCCAATTCCCTTTGTCTGCGATCTGTTGGGATAATTCGCACAATGTTTCGAGGAGTGCGTGGGGAAATGAACTGAAAGCGAAGAGTCTACCGTCCTTAAGTATTTATGTTCTAGGTGATAGGGGCAAAAGATAATATTGATCTAAGAAAAGTGTAGGTTCTCTTGAGGGAAATATTTAAGCATCAGGGAGGAAGTGAGGAATAAGAGACAATAGCAGCCAGGCAATTTTCAAATTCCCTTCTTGCCAGCGTTGAGCTGTGTGACTGTGGACAAGTCACTTAAACTCTCTGGGCCAGTTTTCCATTCTTAAAAATGAGGTGACAGGCCTTAGAGGACAGTGGTGATGATGAAATGGAATAATCTACACAAGATATAATGTGCATAAAAACATATTCAAAATAGTGACATTTAAATATTACATGTTATTTGTTCTAAACATTCTTTTTCCATTTTGAACTCCTGGATTCCCAAATATATTTTGTTAAATATCACATTTTGTGTGGCATGTGTGCTGTTTTAAAGGTGTATAAGAATACAACATGAGTATAAATTCTGAGTTAGAGAAAGATTATAGAGAGATTTTTGTGATTCTTAAAAGGCAACTACTTTATTTAATGTTTGACTTGGAATTGTGTTCTGGGCTAGTTTCAGAAGGATTCAGGTCTTCTGTCATGTGATAGTGATGTGGCCCTTAGAAAGGCAACCCATGGGGCGCCTGGGTGGCGCAGTCAGTTGAGCGTCCGACTTCGGCTCAGGTCATGATCTCAGTCTGTGGGTTCGAGCCCCGCATCAGGCTCTGTGCTGACAGCTCAGAGCCTGGAGCCTGCTTCCAATCCTGTGTCTCCCTCTCTCTCTGCCCCTCCCACACTCTCACTTTGTCTCACTCTGTCTCTCAAAAATAAATAAATATAAAAAAAATTTATTTAAAAAAAAAAAAGAAAGGCAACCCAGGTGAGACTGTTTATCCTATCTATAAAATGGGATAATTCTCCTCTTCCCACCTCACCAGGATGCAGAAAGGATCAAGAGAAGATACATACAAAGGGGTGAAGCACTCTAGTAATGAGAAAGATCATTATTATGAAGAGTATGGTGAACACCTGACATGTTTATACCTGTGGGCTTAGGAATCAAGGTTTTCATTGAATACACAAGCTCTAGAACCCCAGAAAGAGCTCCTGGAGATGCCAGGGTGGAACCAAGGCTGCTGTTTAGAGTTGAGCTTTCTTCTTCCATATTTTATGGGGGAATTACTCTGTCTTGGTCAGTATGTTGGACTGAGCCTCAAGTAGAGACATTGTTCCTCCTTCCCTGCATCCTAACACTACCACCACAGGTCATGATATAACCCCACCCAGAGAAGAACTGCAGTTAGACTTGGGAATTTTCATAACACAATGTCGTCCTTACCCCATAACACAGGCATCCCCTTTGGGCAAAAGTTCAGAACCTCTAAATTCCAGGGCCACCAGAGAAGATACCATTGAACCCACTACTCCCTCTCTCTCACCTTTCAAAAATCAGTTGAGAAAATGCATTCTTGGGGTGCCTGACTGGCTCAGTCAGTAGAGTATGCAACTCTTGATCTCAGGGTCATGAGTTTGAGCCCCATGTTGGGGGGAGAGTTACTTAAAAAAAATTAATTAGTTAAAAAAAAAAAAGAAAATGGATTCTTAAGGAGGATATTCAGAGGTCCATGCTATCTATTTGACTGTCTAAATCATGGCTCTTAATCTTTTAGTGTGTGAGGATTCCTTGCTAACCAAAACATTTTATTAAGGCCTTTCTATATGACAACAGTTTTATTTAGTGACCACTGATTGAGAAAATACACAGTGACCATCAAAAATACTAACCACCACCATGAATTCAAAAGTACTATCATTGAAAACATTTATACCTATAAAAAACCAGCTATTCAGATAAGTGTGAGGTGTATGTATTCAGTCTGTAGGCAGTGCATGTGAAGAAACTCTCACGAGAGCTGATGTGTTCCCCATGGGGGCTTTGGACCCTGGCTGAGAATCCCTGCTCCTAGTTTAAGAACGTCAAATTTCCATGACCTCCTTAGCTTTGCCTCACTAGAAACACTTTCACTCTGCTATTGTTGAAGATGTCACCCTCAGACTGAAGATTGACAATTATGTTATCTAGTGCCACTTATGAACAGACCACTAATTTCTTTTAGAATTTAATGCCAGTAAATGCTTATGTTTCCTGAAGAACTAGCAAATGGGTTTTTTGTTGTTTTTTTGAGGTTTTTTGGTCAGTGGTGTTCTAGTTGTTGTGTCCGTGTGGTTAGGGGCATTATTTTGAAAGTTTAAAAAAGTGGGACTGGGTGTTGAAGTTGGTGAGGACCCAAAGCCACAGCGCGTAAGGATCTGTCTTTACGAAGTTGTACATGCAGAAAGGGGACGTGAAAACAGGCATTTTCTCATTTTTATGGGCTCATGTTGGAATATCCTTTATTTTTTTAGCGATGCCCCTTCTGGTATTCTTTCATGGTGAAAAGAAATAAAAATGCTCTATTTCTCAAGATACGACTATCTGGGATTTGCATAGGGTTTTGATTGCATAATGAGGGTGGTTGGAGCAAGTGGTAAATATATAATAGGAATCTGCTTGCCTGCCCAGAGAGAGACTTTTGGGGTGGCAGTTCTAGAGTCTGATCCTTTTTTTTTTTTATTGAGGTATAATTGACATAAGACGTTTTATTAGTTTCAAGTATATAACGTAATGATTCAATATTCGTGTATTCTGTGAAATGATCACTACGATAAGTTCAGTAACAGTGATTGCTACCTAAATTAACAGTACTTTTGAAACTGACTCACAATAACCAAACTTAAGAGACTGATGTATAAATCAGAATGCTAGCATATGACTTCACAACAGGGGAGATAACTGTCCAGCGGAGAACATCAATGTCTATCATCCAACACACTACCTTTCTAGTATTTGTATTCGGGGGTCAAATTATTCATCAAAGTTTGGCTAGTAAATACTGAGTTTAATAAAAACAGAATCAGTAAAGTTTCTGATAAGCTTATTTCTCCTTTTACACACACTTTTCCTAGAACATTTTCAGGGCACTCTTCAAGACAAACTCTGTGCTTATTTTTGTCCTTAATTGGTTTCTACCAAATGTCCATCTCACACAAAATGCTTGTACCTCTTTGGTTGAGTTCACCCAGAAGCAGACCCTGAGAAAAGGAATTAGTTCAAACCATTTATTTCCGGAGGAGATTGCAGAAACCACCGGTAAGAGCTGGGAAGTGAGACAGGAAGGGAAGGAACCATTACAGAGTGTGTTAAGGTGTAGGCTATCATTTGGGGCACCGGGGTCTCCGTCCCACTGGACATTTATGGGAAGTGATACAAAACACTCCCTAGAATGGCTGCACTTGAGGGCAGAAGAACCTGGGGCCCTTATCTTCCCATTCCATCGACCATTGCCTAAGGGACATTCCCAGAGGTGTTAATTCCCTAGAAGGATTTGACCTGCCCCACCCATGAGCTGAGCATACAACAGAGCATTAGCTACTTGGGTCACAGAGGCTGGCAGCAGGAAGTCCTGGGGTGAACAGGCATCAAGAGTGGGGAGGGATATGTGCCGGCCATTGATGGCCTCTGCTAATATCCTACTGGGCAGAATTTGTATCAACCTACTTCAAACAGGGTTGGCTGTCATAATTCATATATGACTATTGACATCTTAGACTCAAGATATCAAGGTAGATTTCCCTCAACTCATAGGCAAAATTGTGAAAACTTGTGAGACCATTTCCTTAAGATGATGGCAAGAACGTTTCCACCTTATGCCCTGCTTCATTATCAGAGTTCCTAAGGTTAGCAAGGTGATGAAACAAGGCAGAGGATGCAGAACAGAAACACGGTTCATGGCAGTGAATGAGTGTGCCACTGCTGCTGTAACAGATTGGCACAAATATAGCAGCTGGAAACAATACAGGCCTATGCTATCTCACGGTTTCCCTGGGTCAGAAGTCCAGGCCCAGCTGAGCATGGTCCCTTGCTCAGGATCTCACAGGACTGTGAGCAAGGTGTCAGCTGGGCTCCATTTTCACCTGTGGAAACAACCTACTTCCAAGCTTATTCAGGCTCTTGGCAGAATTCATCTCCTTGAAGCTATGTGACGCAGGGCTCTGGCTTTTTGCAGGCTGTCAGCTGGACACTGTACTCAGGTCCTAGAAGCCATCCACAAGTTTTTGCCATATGGGCTTCCTCTGGATGACTGTTTACTTCATCAAGCCAGCAAGGAGAATCACTGCTAAGAGGGAATCTCATGTAACATAATATAATCACAGGAATGACAGCCTATCACCTTTGCCATATAATGTAACCTAATCGAGGCCATGACATCTCATCACTTTTGACATATTCTGTTAGTTAGAAGCAAGTCCCAGGTCCTGCACACGCTCAGGGGAAGGAGATTACACAAAGGCGTGGACTTGGGAAGTGGGAAATCCGTGGGGGTCATGGTAGGATCTGTTTGCCACACATACATAGTGCACACCCGATACATATTAATTTGCTTCCTCTGCTTTGGATTCTTCTCCCATCACTGCATGTATTATTACTGTCACAGTAAATTTAGGCTAGAATAAAGACTCATGATGGACACCGAGACTCTGGGATTGAGAAAACAATTCAGACACGACAGCTCCGTGGTGACAACAAACACTGTCAGATCACATTACCTGTTCATGCACAGTTATCACACATTTAATGTGGTGAAATGTTATGGCCACATCACAGTCAGGCTGAGCTGATGGTTTTAATTTGGGTCTAAGGCTACAGTTATGCTGATGCTTTTCACCGCTGGCTAGACTGGGGGACTCACATTTCCATGAGTTTCTGCTATCAGGAGGAAGGCTTTGTTTCCCCTTCATCTTGAACTTCTCATGCAAGTGAAAGCTAGTATTTCCCAAGTGGAAAAAACTGTCATTAGACATTAGTCCCCTGCATTTCATATTGGATGAGAGTCTGAGTGAGTTATGGAAATATAGGGGCTGGCACTTTCAAGCTCTGGGAACTCTAAGTGGCAATTGAAATTTGGCTTTCCTAAGGACTTGATGAAAAAACAGAGCTTATAAAAGTCCACAGGCATCAGCTTCCAAGAAGTCACCTGAGGATAAGCTGCAAAAATGCTTTATGTGCGTATAACTACTGTCATTTCCCACCCTGGCCCCAACCACTAGTTTCCAAAAAAAAAAAAAAAAAAAAATGACTTGACTGTCAGCCTTTACTGCAATAAGAAATATTCATGACTCAATTTTGAAGATTATATTCTTGGAGTTGACCTCTGTTGATCTAGGAGAGATTAGGCCTGTTTTACTGATGGTATTACCAGTCTATATGGATTGAGGGCTCCAAAGCAAAGCAGTGGACTTTTGTTTTGTTTTGTTTTTAAAATTTTTTTTTTTTTCAACGTTTATTTATTTTTGGGACAGAGAGAGACAGAGCATGAACGGGGGAGGGGCAGAGAGAGAGGGAGACACAGAATCGGAAACAGGCTCCAGGCTCTGAGCCATCAGCCCATAGCCTGACGCGGGGCTCGAACTCACGGGCTGCGAGATCATGACCTGGCTGAAGTCGGACGCTTAACCGACTGCGCCACCCAGGCGCCCCTGTTTTGTTTTGTTTTTAATGTCTTCTCTATTAACTCAGAACCTGAAAAGTCTGCAGTTGTAGTGCTGGGAATAAACGTTGTGAGGACAACAGACGTCTCCTAGAAGTTCCAGTTGATGGAATTCTGTTGTTCATTTATATATCTCCTTGATGACACCATTGGTGGACAGGGTCCAATTGGCTTTCAAACCCACAGAAGAGGGGCGCCTGGGTGGCTCAGTCAGTTAAGCGTCCAACTTCAGCTCAGGTCATGATCTCACGGTTCTTTGGACCAGCCACATTTCAAGTGCTCAGTAGCCACATGTAGCTAATGTCTACTGCCTTGGATAGCACAGTTAGAAGCTTCCATTTTAAGTTTTTTGTTTTTTTTTTATGTTTATTTATTTTTGAGAGAGAGAGACAGAGAGTGCAAGCAGGAGAGGGGCAGAGAGAGAGGGAGACACAGAATCCGAAGCAGGCTCCAGGCTCCGAGTTGGCAGCACAGAGCCCGACTTGGGGCTCCAACTCACAAGCCGTGAGATCATGACCTGAGCAGAAGTCAGATGTTTGACCGACTGAACCACCCAGGCACCCCAGACACTTCCATTTTAAATGGATTCTTAGGAGTTTCCTTTTATTGGGAGGGTGGTGGATGTGGTAGGGGCGGTATTGACCAGTGCCTCTTAAACTTTAGCATCCGTGAGAATCACCTGGAGAACAGGTTAAAATGCAAATTCCTGCGTCCTAACTCCAAAGATTCTGATTAATTGGTTCTGGTGTAGGGACCAAGCATTTGCACACCCGAAATAATGCTGATGTTGGTCCATAAACCACATGTTTGAGTACCCATGGTACAAAGTCTGCGTCCTTCAGTTTTATCGTTAACCTTACTGTTTTCGTTAGTTTTCCAAGAGAAGACTAGTTGTACCTATTTTGGCCGCAGTAATAGAAATGAAGGCCTTTCCCATGGCACGCATATCAGTTTCTGTTTCTACCAGCCCCACACAGGTAGAGGATTGAAAACCTGCAACCCATTCACTCTCACTCTGCCAGTTGTTGAGCCGCTAGGACCAATGCTTGTTCTATCTGGGGTGTCTCATCTCCTCCATCAAGTGGAGATCAGCTGGCTCCTGTTTCTCCAAACCTAGAGATCTCCCTAGGCCACGTCCCTATGGGTCTCCCTGGGCCACGTGTCCCCTCGGTTGTAACCTCTCTTTTTAATTATCATAGGCTCTGCCGTTATTATTACATTGAGTTTGCATTTCAAATAGTTTGGTACAATCGATGTGTTGAATTTACATAACGATCTTGTCCTAAAACCTGTGTAGTATGACTAGCAATGTCTTTTATCATAGTATATATTGTTTCTCCTTTTCCATGAGCATAAATGACACTAATATTTAGGCAGCAGATCATCTGCCTAATTGTAAATCTTCATATCATGGTCGTGGTTTATGATATTGCCATTACAAAGCAATGTTGAGTAGTTATGGTAGAAACTATGGGTTAGTCTCATGTTTACGTATAACTTATAAGGGTCCATCATTTTGTTCTAGCTAAGCACTATTTCAGTAACCTACCTACCCTGTGGCCCTCCATGAAGATATTTAATAAATGCTCAATAGCCTATTCTCTAAAAGAAGCTGTTTATAATTTCACTGGAGAGTATTATGCAGACAAAGAAAAAAATGTCCTAGGAATGTCCAAATTCGCTTAAAACACCACTAAGTTCTAGGTGCCCAGTGGCCAGTACAATGGGGGACAGAAAATGGACTGAAGAGATAGTCAGGTTTGAATGACAATTTCCGACATTAGGCCAGTTAGGCAACTTATTTATTTCTCTAGGGCTAGTTTCCTCATCTACAAAACAAGAATAACAAAACCCCTAGTTAAGGAGGTGACTGTGAAGATTGAATGCATGTACAGGGAGTGGTGCTCAGCAGAAGACTTACTGCTATTATTGTTTCAAGAAAAAAAGGGTCTCTAGGCTGCTAATCTGAAAAGGCACCATGAAGGAGATAGCATTTGAGTTAGGTCTTTAAAACTGGTAATATTTGTTTGGTGTTCTTTTAAAAAAAAAGGGGGGGGGGGACGCCGGCGGCTCATCGGGTTAAGCGCCGACTATTGATTTCAACTCAGGTCATGATCAGGTTATGGGATCGAGTTCCTCATCGGCCTCTAAGCTGCTAGCGTGGATTCTCTCTCTCTCCCTCTCTCTCTGCCCCTTCTCTGCTCATGCTCTCTCTCTCTCTCAAAATAAATAAATGAACATTTTTTTTTAATTTTTCTTTTTTTAACATTTATTTATTTTTGAGACAGAGAGAGACAGAGCATGAACGGGAGAGGGTCAGAGAGAGAGGGAGACACAGAATCCGAAACAGGCTCCAGGCTCTGAGCTGTCAGCACAGAGCCCGACGCGGGGCTCGAACTCACGGACCGCGAGATCATGACCTGAGCCAAAGTCAGACGCTTAACCGACTGCGCCACCCAGGCGCCCCGAACATTTTTTTAATTAAGAAAAAAGGTTTGTACATAAACTGTAAATTCATCGTATACAATATTGAAGTGATAATTTTTAAATGTTACCGTGATTTCACCATTTTCATTCATTTTATGTTGAACAACAAGGTGTTAAATAGAATCATAGAATAGAATAGAATTATTCTTATTGAGGGGTTTCAGCATGCCTAGTGTCCCCACATTCTAAAGCGAAGTACCACACCATCTATGAAGAATTTGCATTTTGGGTGCTCTTTTGCCAGCATTTGCCCACCACCCACTTCATCCTTAAAAAAAAAAAAAAAAAAAAAAAAAAAGGTGAAGAAGTCAGTGGGAAGTAGAAAGTTTTGTAGAAAGAATGTCTTTAGGTCAGTGCCTCTCAACTGGAGGCAGTTTTGTACCCCCAAGGGACATTTGGCAATGTCTGGAGATATTTTTGGTTGTCACAACCGGGGGGCGGGGGGTGCCACTAGCATCTAGTGAGTAAAAGCCAGAGAGGCTGCTTAACATCCCTCAATGCACAGGACAGCCTCTGGCAACAAATACTCATCTGGCCCCAAACGCCAATGGTGCTATCGCTGAGAAACGCCGCCTCAGAGAGAGGGTTGTCCTCGAACAGGTGCGCTGCTCCTGCCCACATCTGTGGGACTTGTGCTTCTCTCTCACCCCGATCCAAGTACGAGGATTCAAGAAAACTCTTCAGATCATTTGGCCGGGGTTCTTTGGAGTTTGGTAGACACGAATATCTGTATTTCATTCCCTTCTGGAAAAACCCTGAAGAGGAGAGGCTGAGGGAAAGTTCAGTGAAACAAAGATCCCTGTTTTTCTGGGCCTCAAGGACTATGGCTGCAAGAGGCCACCTCTAAGAAGAGACCGGAAACGGAGTGAAGGCTGAGAAGACAGCAGCACAAGACCAGGCAAGGGCAGCATACATCTTCCTGAGTGGAAAAAGTAGGAGGGAGGTCTGCAAAGAGCGAAAAGGCAGGAGGATCCTGTCGGGCCAGGGACAGTCTTTCGAGAACATCAAGACAGCCTCTGAAGATGAGCATTTAAACTGTTGTCACACCCAAGGGGATGATCTTCCCATCTTCCCTTTCCTCCCTGCCTTCCTTCAGCCCAGCAGGGTAGAGAGGAAGCCAGCGAGTAGACAGGAGGATGAAGGGACCAAGTGGGTAATTGTGAAGCAACCAACCAATCCCCTTTACCTACTGCAGGTTTCCTAAGCTGGGCCAGGAGAGAAGCTTACATAAAACAAGAGCCTGAAGGGGCACCTGGGCGGCTTCGTTGGTTAAGCATCCGACTTCAGCTCAGGTCATGATCTCAGTTCACAGTTCAGTGCAGAGCGGCTTTTCGGATCCTCTGTTGCCCTCTCTCTCTGCCCTTCCGCCGCTCACTCTCTTTCTCTCCAAAATAAATAAACATTAAAAACAACAACAACAAGAGACTGAAGATGTGATGCTAGCCTAGGCAAGACTTTTTAATACCTGCAGATGACTATACAAGCTAAAAGGCCTCCTCACAAGGTCATCTTGAATACTGGAAGAATGAGTCTCTAGAGTTTCTTTGAAAAAGGTAGTATGTGGAAGAATAAAGTTACATTATATTTGGAACCTGCCAAGACTGGGTCTTTCAATAAGCTGGTTACATGCATGTGTATAATAGACATGATATGTAAACATATAGGTACACACACCTGCAGAGAATATATCTGTGTATCATTATATCCCATATATGACAAACAGCTATACATACGTTTGTGGATGTATGTTTTCATATATTTGGATTACACTCTCTATATAAAGTTTTCTGTTATGCCTTATTCACTCATCACTTTACTATAAAATTTTTTTATGCATTGAAATAAGCCTTCATATAGATAGATATACCACAATTCATGTGAACAACCCTAATTCTGTTTTTGGATATTTCAATAATAAATCACTAATTTACTACCAGAAAGAACACTCCAATGAACATCTTTATGACTCTCCACCTATATTATTACTTCCTGGACTAAGATTATGAATTTTATTTTAACACTATTGATATTATTATCCAACTCTTTGAGAAATCTTTATCAAATTTAAAAATTTTTAATTGCAGCAAAAGACATATGGCATAAAGCTTACCATCTTAACCATGTTAGTTTTTTGAGTGAACAGTTCAGTGGCATTAAATATATTCACATTGCTGTGCAACAAATTTCCAGAACTTTTTCATTTTGTAAAACTGAAACTCTTATACCCATTAAACAACTCCTCATTTCCTTCTCCCCCTACCCCCTGGTAACCACCATTCTACTTTCTGTTTCTATCAATTTAACCATTTTAGATAACTCATACAAGTGATTCAGGCAGTATTTGTCTTTTCATGATTGACTTATTTTACTTAGCAGAATGTCCTCAAGATTCATCTATGTTGTAGCATGTGATAGGATTTCCTTCTTTTTTAAGGCTGATTAATATCATATATATATATATATATGTGTGTGTGTGTATATATATAAATATACACATATATATATTATATATATACACACATATATATATATATATATATGTATATATACACTAAATTTTGTTAATCCACTCATCCATTGATGAACATTTAGGTTGCTTGCATTTGTTAGCTATTGTGAGTAAAACTACTACAAATATGAGCATACAAATATCTCTTGAAGACTCTGCTTTCAATTCTTTGGAATAAAGGACTTGAATAGAAATTTCTCCAATGATGATATAAAAATGGCCCACAAGCCTATGAAAAAATACTCAACATCACTAATCATAAGATAAATGAAAATCAAAACAACGAGATTCCACCTCTTACCCATTAACATCACTGTTACAAAAACAAAACAAAATAGAAAATAACAAGTACTGGCAAGGATGTAGGGAAATCAGGGGCACCTGGGTGGCTCAGGGGGTAAATGTCTGACTCTTGATTTCGGCTCAGGTCAAGATCTCATGGTTTGTGCAGTCGAGCCCCTCTTGATGTCTGCCTACAGAACCTGCTTGGGATTCTCTCTCTCTCTCTCTCTCTCTCTCTCTCTCTCTCTCTCTCTCTCAAAATAAATAAACTTAAACAAAAAGGTGTAACGAAATCGGAACTCAGGCATACTACTTATGCGATTGTAAAATGGTGAAGCCACTATGGAAACCGGTATGGAATTTCCTCAAAAAATTAAACATAGAGCCACCATATGATCAGGCAATTGTACATCTTTTTACATTAGAAGCACAACATTACTTCTACCCCATTCTATTGTTCAAGGCATGTCACAAGACCAGCCCAGGCTGTAATGAAAAAGAAATAATGCCACCTCTTGATGAGAGGTGTAACATGTTTGTACAGTGATGGAGGAATTATGGAAGGCTATCTTTAGAGACCATTTACATAGATAATTTGATATAGGGATAATGATAGTCTTAGGTTTTATTTTACATTTCTTTGATTACTTCTGAGTTTTTTTTTCATGTTTCCCAGTCGTTCGTAGTTCTGTGAATCATTTGTTTATGCCTTGTGACTTGTAAAAAACTTTCTCCAGCAGGTTTTTAAATTTTCTGTAAATGTTTTTGTATGTAGGGGTGCCTGGGTAGCTCAGTGGGTTAAGCGTCTGACTTCGGCTCAGGTCAGGCTCAGGTCAGGATCTTGAGATTGGTGGGTTCAAACCCTGATTCGGACTCTTCACTGACAGCTTGGAGCCTGGAGCCTACTTCAGATTCTGTCCCCCTCTCTCTCTGCCCCTCCCCTGCTTGCATTCTGTATCTCTTGCTCTCTCAAACATAAATAAACGCTAAAAAAATTTGTTTAAGTCTTTGTATATTTGTTGCTTATGAGAAAATAGGATGTTAATCAATTTCCTGTCAAATTTATTGTAAAACTGTGTCATATAGCATTAAGTTTTTAAATGCAAAATGCATTCTAAAATTTTTATTTTCAAGTAACAAAATCTGTTTCGTTTTCTTGATAACATATTCAGTGATAATACACAAAATACATGATTATAGTGACTATTCATTATCTTGTTGGCAGTGTAACATCTTTATGCCTTTCCTAGTTTGAGGGAATTTCCAACAGTCTGGGTTTGGTATTGTACAAGGCACATACCCCTGGGGTACACACATGTGGTTCACTAGGAGCAGAGAGAAAATACTGAGATATTTCTTTTTATTTACTTTATCTTTAAAAAATATAGAAATTAAACTTTACCGATACTTAACATAGATACAAATCCTGGGACCTTTGTTTGGATCACACACCAGGTATAGGGGATAAACGAGAGAACATGGCACTCTAAAAAAACATGGAAGGTTGGTGGTCCTACCCTTTATTCCTTTTGGGAAGATTTTCATGTGTTTCCGTTTGCATATGACTAAAAAGATCTACAGGCTATAGTACCCAGCTTTATTTAAACTATCCTTTATGGGCATCTGGCTGGAGGAATTGGAAAAGCAGGCAACTCTTGATCTTGAAGTCATGAGTTCAAGCCTCATGTTGGGTGTAGAGATTACTTTAAAAAACTTTTTTAATTAAAAATAAAAACTATCCTTCAAATATGGACAAGTGCCTAGAAAGTTTCCTGCAAATAAATATGGAGTGAATATCCTCTTATCAATGCAAACCTAAGGGAACAATGTGAAAATAGTGAGGCTGACACTCTACTTCTTGTTGCCTTAAAAACCCATCAAATTTGCCAAGAGATGGGCCAGAACAGTTAAAATGAGTAAGAAGACTGTCTCACATACAGATATACACTTATGTCCCATGTGTACATTGCATTTGGGTAGCTAATGGTAGCATGAAGTCACTATGATTCTCAAGATGGTCTACATGACTATCTAATATGTAAAGACAAATATCTATATTTTTCTCAGATATCAAAATTCACATGACATTTATTCACTATTTAAATCTTTTCCCCTAAGCTTAATGATATATACTGAGTTTAACGTTTATACTCAAGTTTCTTACTTAACATCTTTCTGAGGGAAAACTTTCAGTTGTGATGGCCATTAAAAATTGGTATTGAAATAAACTCAAGAAACAGTCCTTTGGGGGCACTTGGCTAGCTCAGTTAGAAGAGCATACAACTCTTGATCTTGGGGCTGTGAGTTTGAGCCCCATGTTGGCTGTAGAGATAACTTAAAAATAAAATCTTAAGAAAAAAAAAAAGGATAAGAAACAGTCCTTTGGACACTCTCTCAAAAATAGCTAAAGCAATATTTTAGTGAAGCAGATTTAATCATGGTGCTATTATGAAAATATTATTTATAACCGTTTAAGGGTATAAGTAAAATACATTAGTACTAATAATACAAAAATAAACATAATAAAGCAAATACCATAATTTCCATTTTCATTTTATCACAGCATTTAAAAATGTGTATTTGTTTAATTTTTATATATAGTCATACATGACTATGTATAAATAAATAAATGTTTGTACAGGTATACTGCTGGCTCACACAATGGGCAAATTAGAAATAGGGATCTTTCTTTAAGTAAAACTTTTTTTTTATTAGTTTTTGTTTATTTCTACAAAATAAAAAACATTCTGTATAAATTATAAAAATAAGATTGTTGAGTATAAAATAATAGAAAATGGAAACTTTAATCAAAATAGTTATAAATCACAGTTAGAACATGCATTTTTTTATTTAAAAAAATTTTAATGTTTTGTTTTATTTTTGAGAGACAGAGAGAGACAGCATGAGTGGGGGAAGAGCAGAGAGAGAGGGAGACACAAAATCCGAAGCAGGCTCCAGGTTCTGAGCTGTCAGCACAGAGCCCGACACGGGGCTTGAACTCACAAACTGTGAGATCATGACCTGAGCCGAAGTCGGACGCCTAACCGACTGAGCCACCCAGGCGCCCCAGAACATGCATTTTTAACGGTTGTTTTATGGAAATGAATTCTTTATGATGATTTCAATGCTTACTTGACCCAGTATCTCATTTTCCAGAGAAATCATCTCCAATTGACTTGCTAGTTTTCTTCAGATATTGCAGACCTTAAGTAGTTTTAAGTACATTTTAATTTTGAAACTATATTTGCCACTGGCAACTGATAGTGGAAAATCAATATATAGTGGAAACTATATTTGCCACTAGCTCTGAGGCTATCAGGATATTTGAAAATGTATCCAGTAAGTTATTGCTGCAAGCATTTCAATATTGAAATTGCAATATTTCAGAGGAAATCTATGTAGATTCTAGAAAACAGCTTAAAGATTTTAGTTTCTCAAAATATTCATGACCCATAAATATCACATTTGCTGTTGTAGTCATCAATAGATACCAACTGTAACTTTCTGTGTAATTGCAGTATTTCATATCCTTCATATTTCATCAAATAGTATAATCTAGAACACCAGAACAGGCATAGTATTCTCCTGGCATTGTAAAATTTTCCTTAATGATAATATTATTGTATCTGACACAGAAAACAAAATTTCTCACTTGGAAATTTGGGTTTTGGACAGAGTCGGGGTGACCATAGGATTCGCGGTCCAACTTGGTCTTCTCACTTGTACTTTTTGAGTTCCATATCTATGTCCAGTGACTGCAATTTCTACAGCAACAATAATATATTTTTCATAGATATCATAACCATAATTTCTTTTTTAAGGAAATGTCTTAATCTCCGATGTTTCAAGGGTATTAAGTCGTGACTTTCAGTTTCTGCAACATTTTGCTCACAGTATTAAGACTTTTAAAGATATGATAAATTAGAGCTAAACAAATACATATAAATGTTGATATTTTTTCATGTATTCTTTGGCTTCTTTTCGAGACTATTCATCTTTATTAATGCCACCAAAAAATTCTAGAAGAGTTTTTAACCTACCCCTACTTGTGTTTTTATTTTATTTTATTTTATTATTATTATTTATTTTATTTTATTTATTTTATTTATTTTTTATTTATTATTATTTATTTATTTTAATTATTTTATTTTATTTTATTTTATTTTATTTCATTTCATTTTATTTATTTTTATTTTGAAAATTTTTTAATTTTCATTTTAATTTCAGTACTGTTAGCATACAGTGTTGTATAAGTTTCAGGTATACAATATGGTGATTGCACACTTCCATACATTACCTGGTGTTCATCACAAGTACGCCCTAAATCCCCATCACGTATTTCAGTCACCACCCCCCCCCACTATCTCCCTTCTACTTGTGTTTCTAGTAACATAATGTTACCAACTGCATTTCCTATCACAAATTCAACAATGGCTAAATACTAATATTTGGTAAGTATGTATCCAATACTCTTAATTTTCATTGAGGCTAAAAAGTACTTGTATAGTCTGTGCAATATAAAAAGCTATTCGGAGTGTTTTCAGAGAGAGTTTTGCTGTCTCATTTCCTCTCAGTTTAAAAAATGCACAGAAAGCAGAATATGGGATAGTCTATCATTTTTGAATATCATCTGTTGCAATTTGTTATGTTTTCCATGCCCATTTATTCTATTGAATCTTAGATTTCCAGATTTTCTCTTGTAAGTGGTCTACTAAAAATGCATGTATAATCCTTCTTTACTTATGTCACCTTCTGGGCAGAATTGCCCGAAAGAGTTGCATGTAGAAATAACAAGACTTGCATTTTTAAATTCTCAGATCTAACAATTATCATCTGTTCTACGTGGCTTTGACTGCATGTGTATGTGCCGTGTAGGAGCCGGCTTGCACGGGCTGGTGAAAGAAAGCCTACCGTTAAATATTCAGGAATTTTATAAGCCAATTGTTAAAATATTGGACATTTGAAATCAGTCTTATTAGGAGTGTTTACACCATTGTGATTGGCAAATGCCACAGATCAGGGCTTTTTTTTCCCCTTTTTTCTTTTTTAAAAGGGTCAGTTTAGGGGGCGCCTGGGTGGCGCAGTCGGTTAAGCGTCCGACTTCAGCCAGGTCACGATCTCGCGGTCCGTGAGTTCGAGCCCCGCGTCGGGCTCTGGGCTGATGGCTCAGAGCCTGGAGCCTGTTTCTGATTCTGTGTCTCCCTCTCTCTCTGCCCCTCCCCCGTTCATGCTCTGTCTCTCTCTGTCCCAAAAATAAATAAACGTTGAAAAAAAAATTTTTTTTTAAAAAAAATAAAAGGGTCAGTTTATCAGCACACCACTTGTATCTAAAATGAATGATAATTAGCATTACTCGCCTTATTAAATAATCTTATTCATTCCATCTGCTATAATCTTAATTTTTGGTTTTGTATTTCAGCCCCTAAATAGCGTACAATATTATTATTTGTTGTTGATGTTCATATTATGCATGTCAGTCATAATGTTATTGAATTTTACTATCGTTTCTACCAAATGAGGAAATTCCCATTGTCATTCAATTGTATAGATTATTCTCTGAGTGCTAAATTATTTTAACTTATTTTAAATACTTATTGCTAAACACGTAAGTATTTATAATATACCTCTTCTAATAGCCTGTTAATATTTTTTTCATCCTCAAATAGTTTATTTCCTGTAGCGTCAATAATTATCTACTTTTTTCAAAACAGTTTTTAATTTTGAACGCTTAATAAAATGTTTGTGGTGCATCTCACTGTATTCCTGTTTTACAACAATTAAGTGACAAAGATGTCGATCTATATCCCCATTCTCTTTATTCAGCTGTTTTTTTTTTCTTTAAGGGATTTACATAACTTTTTTTTTTTAAAGAATTCTTTCAGCTTAAAATAAAAGTAACAAGAGTTAGGATTTTTATTTTCAACATTCGTCAGAATTCTTATGTACGAAGTTTCCAAAGACTTCCTACATGTGCTTTCTTCTGGAAGATAAATTTGTCCTATTTGATGCTCAACGGGAGGATTTTGCTTTCGATATTCAAATACATGGACTTTAACTAGATCAACTGAGAGTGTATTTCATTTAATGGATTCTACATGGTTTTTTTTTTTTTTTCTTCTCTCACTTTTTAAAGAAGAATTCATCCATTCTTTTGACATGGAAATAGAGGGTAAATTCACCTCTTGCCCTCTCTGTGAAGTCTGTGCTAGAATCTTCTGAGGCTAATCATTTCCTTTTCTTTCTTCCCCCTGGCATTCAATGATCCAAACTTTTCTTTTTTTCATTTTATTGTATAGTGGATTCTCACTTTCTGTTTTTCTGATAGGATAAACTATTTTCTTATGTTTTGAGCATCTGGGCAGAGATAATGTGATCATTTAATACATTTCCTTTAGAATGTGTAATATTTTAAAATTATATTTATGTAGTGAGCCCTTAAGATTTAACAGCAATTAAAATTGTATGATAAAATTTTCACGGCATGATAATGACTGTGATACAGTTAGATCATTATGTGCTAATGGCAAATAAATATTACTTATTCTATAGTGAGTCACTGAGAGTATAGGCTTAAATTGGAAACTCTGCAATGTCATTTTAGTAAAATAAACAAATGACAATACTGTTAACTACAAAATGAAACATGAAATTTAGCTACATTTTACCCATTGGAAATTTTCCTTTTTTCATTTTAAGATATTTTCTGATGAGCTCGTGAAATTTGTGAAAAGCAGCTTCCAGTAGTAGAAGCCTTGTTAATTGTTACATCAAGAGAGTCTTTTGTTTGTTAAACTTGTTCTTTCTTTGTGAGTCAAAGCAAAACGGTATGTATGTACTCTATTATGAAAAGATATTTTACTTGATGAGTTAGGGAACTGTTATAACAAATACACAAATAGCCTCTCTTTGAAACCTCGGGAAGTTATAATAAAAATGTAGAAACATACTAAATATGTCTCCAATGTGAATGTCACTGTCTTAGTTGCCATTCCCTTGTATGGGACACAACTTGGACATCTGTAGGCAGCAGATGAGCTCCTGTTGGAGACGCACGTTCATAGGGTCTGGAGACCATTTCATCAGCATAGCATAAGTACTAAGCAAGCAGGCATTACTTTTCTACAAATAAAAACAAAATTTAAAGTCATTAATCTGATCCATCTATTCCTTTGTGATTTCCTCCATTGGTTTGCTCTCTGGTTTGGCTTATAGTTATTTCCCTGAGATCACACACTGATCATCCATATTTTTCTGCTATTTTTTACATTAAAATACCTTTTAATTCTGTTAGGTTTATTTTAATGCATGATATATAGTGAGAATCTAATTTGCTCTCAGAATTTTATCTATTGTATACTCACCCTTCATTTCATAATCTTTCTCTACTCATTTCCAATGTCATTTTTATCATAACAATTTTTGATAGAGTTTGCTTCTGTAATATCTCTTTCATTTGTACCTATTCTCGTACCTTTAACATGCTATTTTATTCAGTATAGCTTTATAATGCATTTTATTATTTGGCGAGGTGGATCTTCACTCATTAAGTGTTGCTTCCCTTTTTTCATAAGACATTTTTGCCGATTCATTCTTTCAAAGTATAATACAGGACTTGAAAGCATGGAGATAAAGAGAGAAAAGGTATTTCAAGGAGGACAAAAGACAAAGAACTTCCAGTAAATAGATGGAAAGTAATGTTGAGTTTGACAAAGGAAGGTCATCTGTCTCATCTCACCGATCTGGAAGCTAGAATTTATCCTCTGATATCAGCTCATCTACTAAGAGAATTGGAGAAGGAAAAAATACATAAATACTCTAATATCAATGTGTGTGAATACTGCAGGCTTACCAGGCTTACCACAGCACTTGCTTCTTGAATTTGCTCTTCAGCACATGGTGTCTAAATAGAAAGTTTCTGAAAATATTCTGAGAGAGTAAAATTTTATTTTATAATGGTTTTTCCTACACCTGATATGGGCTTCACGCTGCCCTCCCTGGAAAACTTACCTCTCACCAACTTTCGCGAAGTGTCATATATTCTTTTAGTAAATCTGAGTCAAGATTCAAGGAAGCCCTGGTTTTATAATTGAGAGGTTTTGGCTTGGTTTCATTTTGAGGTTTGGGGGATGATAGAAACTCAAAACAAAATGAAAGCTCTTTAAATCCTCAAACCTCCATTTTATAATAAATATATCGTAATGGCCTCTGTTCTGGCCCAAATGAAATTTAATTTGTAATAAATTAACCTACCTACACCCAGATTTTTAAAAATCAACAGAAGTCTAACTTTAATATACAGGATAAATAGAAGGAAAGAAATGTATCATTTCCAAATATAAATGCTTGGTCACAGTCACACCGAAAGGTGTAAGGAAGTTGTTAGATATTTACACTCCGTGTAGCAATCACAGTGAATAAGACGGCTACAAAAGCAGAATGGAGTGCGCAGTATTGGCAACTCAAAAGCCTAAGCGGAGAGACCGTCAGTAATTTGATTTTCCAAAATGGTAAACCTCTGTTGATAACGTTCAGTCTAAAACACAATGCAATCCTTTTCTTGATTTTTAGGTAGTTGCATACTTGAAGCAGGCAGTGTATACACGAAGCAAGTTGGAGTCTGGAGTCGTGTCATCATACTCATGCACTTTCTGAATGCATTCCAGAAGTGCCATCAACTCTTGACATTCCTACAGGACAGATCTTCATGGATCACCAAGTGTGACCTTCCCAATATTATAATGAGATGGAATACTAGATTGACAATGATCATCTCAAGTATGTGAGACGCAAGTGAATGTGTATAGAAGAAGGGAGAATGGGTGGAGGACCCCCCAAAATGAGCTCTCAAGCCCAAATTCCAAAATATGTAGGAGAAACTAACCCCAAGAAATTCAGCCCCTGGAATCAACAATCAGGAGATAGAGTCACCCCTCATCAAAAAATAAATTTTTTTTTAAGTATAGAAGAACCGGAAATAATTTCATAAAGTCATCCGCCATGAGCTCTGTAGCTATATAAATAAAATACTTTCACTTCCAAAAGACCTGCTGTTTTTCAGTAGGATACTTCAAACGGTGATTATGTACACAGAGTGAGAACGACATCACCTGAGCTAGATTTTTATGGCTTTTTGTTAAGTAAGTCTCCTGTGCCACTTGAGGGAGGAAAAGCTTATTTCAAACCAAATTTTTAAAAATGTTGACTAACCAGTAAGAAATCTCAGGGGAATATTGGCCTCCTAGAAGTTCAGAATCAGAGACCTCAGACTCTCCACCAGAACCTCAAATCTGTCAATACCAACCATGACACCTGCCTAACCCACTTTCAGTGAAATCACTGCTTCTGTGGCCCATGCTCCTTTCCAACTGTAAATAAAGTTCTTTCTCACGCTAATTAGAACATGACAGGGAATGAGGTGAGGCCATGAACTCTGGAGCAGAAGTAAGTTTGAATCCTGGCTCTGTCACTCACCAGCTGTAGGAACTCGGGCAAATGATGTCCCCTCTCTGCATCTCCATTTTTTCACCTGGCAAATGGGGATAGTAATAGTATTTATTGCTCTGGTTGTTGTAAAAATTGAAAGCTAAATTTTATGAAGGGCTTGAGACAGTGCCTGGGAAACAGCCAGTGCTACAGAAAGGTTGCAGGAAGTCCAGCCTTGGTCTTCACTGCTCTCTTTGAATGCTAGAAAACTGCCAGAGTCCCAACTAAGGATCCCAGGTCTTTGCAGGATTTCTCATATTGCCTGATTTTTATTCTCTGTCCATCCTTATCAGGCTCCAATTTGGCAATACTCTTGGAAATTGGGTTCCTGGATTGAACCTATATCTCTGCCATGTAGAATGTATTCATGCAGCAACTTAAGATCAATGCCTACTGCACTGCTATGAATATGTACAAAAAGTTATTCATATAAGGAGCAGGAATGTCCATTGACAAAATGTGTCCAAGAGCTCTTTTTTGTGTTTTTATAACTGAATTCAGTTTATATGGTGAGTCCCCACACTCCTGGATGGTAAAGACTTAATTTGAGTTAATTCAAATTCAGACTCCCTGGCTTGCCCCAAGTTTACATCAGAATTCTGGGGGACGCAAGGTTCACAGAACTCGTCGAGTCAAGGTGTCAGGATGGAAAGGGAGAGAATATCTGGTTGTCAGTGCGTATCTACACTATCATCCACTCAGAGGTTCTGGTTCCCTTCTAGACCTCGGTCATTGGTCATTGCTGCCAGTATGGCACCCTCTGGCCCTACCCTGCTATTCTCATCATTAAAGCCTCTTTAAGATCCTGACTCTCCTCTGAGTCACACTTCTGTGAGGGAAAATTCCACTGTAGGGCATTGCTCTGATCTGGGGAAAGCTTGCATTTTCCAGTCCTAGACTCCTCTGCTGTTGCAATGCTATTCTCTGACACAAGGAACTCTTGGAGGCTTACACCACCCGGAGCACAGTTAAGCTTCCTCATCAGGCTGGTGACCAGGCCCGGGGCTTGCATCTCCCCCGTCACACTCCCAGGCACCACCCAGGGACAGAAGCCTGGGTCTCCTCTGCTCTCCTACCTCCAAACTTATCCCATTTTCTCAATCCTCAGCTCACCCCCCTCCCTCCGACCCCACAATTGCTCGAGAAAGCCACCAGGTCTCGTCATGCACCCTCTGCAGCTCTCCATCACTCAGGATAGGAGATCTTTGTTTACCTCTGTGAGGGAGACACTGGCTCTGATTCATCATGTATTCTTCCAAATGGGAAGAGGCTTTTTTGAAAAATGGTCACTTGTTAATTTCACAGCATTTTAAAAGTCTACCTTCTCCTATGCTGCCACTTTCCCAAGGACAGGAAGGCAAAATGCCTCATGTCTCCAAGTGCAAGTACACAAAAGGAAGGAGAGAGTTGGAGAGAATAGGAAACATGAGAAAGACCTATCAGTGAGAATCACACAATTTCTCACCTTATTACCTTTTTTGATGACATTCAATCAAATAGAGGCAATTCTATGATCAAGGGAAATATTTGCTCAGCCCCTACTGTAGGCCAGCATGGTGCTCAATGCTGGGGCACAAAGATGAATGAGAGTGAGCCCCTCTGTCTCACCCAAGTAGATCTCATTCTCTCCACTGCTTCTTCTGTTTGATTTAAGCTCTGTAATTTTTCAGCTATAGTATCATCTTCTCACCGGTTTCCCTGCCTCAAAGCTCATTGTCCCGTCTTTTGTGCCTGCTCCTTACCCTTCACTTTTACTAAAACGTACACCTAATTGTATTATTCTTTACTTAAAATTTACAGTGGCTCCCATCATCTTTGGGATAGAATGCCAGGCACAGTCTTAGTTCTTAAAATTATTTCCCTTAGTTCTCAAAGCAATGCTGTCAGGTAGCCATTGTGATCGCAATTTTATTAACAAGGAACCTGAAGATCAGAGAGCTTAAGCCATCCTGACCAAGCTCACAGAGCTGGCAGAATTAAGGCTCAAAATCAGCTTTCTTGCCTCTAGACCCACTGCTTTTAATGCTCCGGTCTCCTTAATTCATCTCCCCTCTTACATTAAGGAGTGATCTATGTAGTAAGACTACCACTACCATTAATGTCATGACTACTAACAGTACAACAAGTAACTATCACCTGGGATTTCATGCCCTCATTTATCTTCGATATAGAGAAGGAAGGAGGAGAAAGACACTTACCTAGTTGGTCAAGTCGGTCAATCAGCCAAACGAACCTTGGCAGTCCATGGGTAACAAATTTCGAGCCAAATCACCCTTGCATGCAGTGTATTTTATACAAAGACTTAACGATAAAATACTTAGTTTATAAACCATCACTGTGAAAGTAGAATAAAAATTCCAGTCTCCTGAATCTTCTGTCCACTAACCCAAAATGCAACAAATAAATCCACTAATCTAAACAAACAGAAACCTTGCCATAAGTTAGCCCCGTGTAACACACAACTTAACACGTTTGAAAGCTTTACAATATGACAATTAATTACATCTCTAGGAAGCATGTGGTACAGCTAAATGGCGATTCACAGGCAAACCTCAAAAACACCAACATTGCTTATGACTGTTAACCTCACTCAAAATTTTTTCCCTAGTGGTTTCAATATTCAGTTGGAAGAGTGACAGTTGGAGTTAATGGTTTTCTTTTCTCACCTTTCCTCAGAAACCAGTCCATCTCACTATTGCAGTGCTTTGCAACCTTTTTAAACCCATGGCCTCTTTGGATAAACCTGAAAATCTCATGACACCTTCCCTCCACCTCTGACTCCTACCCTGACCAGTGGGTTTTGTGTGTTCAGAAAATAAATTCTATTTCCTGCATATCACGTCAGACAAGAAAAAAAAACTATGGTGGTTAAGTTTTCGAATTATTATGTGACAAAGGCATTTTGCTTTCCAAATATAAAAATATATTTTGACATTTTTTCCCCAAATCACATATTATCCACTCTTAACACCCCACCCTATCTTCCTCCTTTTTCCAAACATTGCCTGGACAGCTACAAATGACGGATGGAACACATTCCCTTATCTCCTCCAACAAAATAGTGGTAAAGGAGTGAAAAAGGAAAAGGAGAGACTTGTTCACATTTTTGGAAGATGTAAAGCAGGTGGTGGAGTGGTGGCTGATGTGATAGAAGAAGAAGCTTAAACCTACAATTCATACCCAAGGGGACACCAAGGAGAAGTACACTTATGTGCCCTGGAGAACTCAGCAGAAAACACAGGGACCCATGGCCAGGGGTAAGGCTACACAAAAAAGGTGCCTGGATGGCTTGAAATCCCAGATGTGTGTTCATATCCCACCTCCCTCTATCCCCATGCAGACGTGCCAGCAGCCAAATGCTCCATTGCCCACGACTGACAGCCAGGTTCTATTCTCCAATGAAAGTGAAAGGGAAGGCTTGTGTTCAGAAGCACCAAATACAGAAGAGGGTGACAGGGAGGTACAAGACTGTAAAGGGGGTAGTCTATTGAAAATTTTGCATAATCTCAACTCCTTTCACAGAATCTCCTATCTTAATAAATGGAATTGTTGGGTTTTTTTTTCAGTTGTTTAGACAAAAAAAAAAACTCAACAAATACCTCATACTTTATAAAAAATTAACCAAAAATTAATCGTAGACAGAATGTAAAATATAAAGCTATAGCTGTTCTAGGGGGAAAAAGATGAGAGGAAATCTGCACAACTTGGGTTTGGTCAAATTTTTGAACATGAATCCGAGAACATATGACGTGAAAGAAAATGGACTTTATCAAAATTAAAAATATTTGCTCTATGAAGAGCACTATTAAGAAAACAGAAAGAGCCACACACTGGGAGGAAATATTTGCAAATCATATATCCAATAAAAACCTTGTGTCTAGAATATATAAATAACTGTCACAATTCAACAATGAAAAACAAAGAAAACAAACACATCAATTTTTTAAAAATGAGCAAACAAGCGATATGGACACTTCACCAAGAAGATATATAGATGGCGAATAAGTATGAGAGATATTCAACAGGGGCTCCTGGGTGGCTCAGGCAGTTGAGCATCCAACTTTTGATTTCGGCTCAGGTCATGATCCCAGGATTGTGGGACTGAGCCCTGTGTTGGGCTCTGTGCTGAGCATGGAGACTGCTTAAGATTCTGTCTCTCTCTCCCTCTGCCAATCTCCCCAGCTTGCACATGCACTCTCTCTCTCTCACTCCTTCTCTCTAAGGGAAAAAAAAAAAAGAAAAAAGATGTTCAACATCATCAGTCATCTAAGAAATGCAGATTAAAATCCCAAGGAGATACTACCACATATCTACTGAAATGGCTAAAATTTTAAACGCTGCAATATCACATGCTGATGTGTATTCAAGAGCAACTAAAACTCTGATCAGAATGCAAAAAGTTACAGCCATTTTGAGAAAATTTTAGGAGAATCTTACAATGCATGTGATAAGGAGGGCTACATTTCTTGTTGTCAGAGAAGGAACAGAAGTTACAAATAAACAAAAGGTAATGGTAAGAAGAACCCTATTGTGCTGTGTTGAAGAAGAAAGTCTCATGGTAAACTCATGATTTTTTAAACATGCACACAGAGGAATAGAAACAGAAATAAATATAGATTTGTGTCTGTATGAGTTATAATAGATAAATAGACAAATATGGCTATCTATTTATCTATCTCTCCGAGCCAAGACTACTTATAAGTCTCAGAAGCAATGAAATCCCAGTAGCAACCTAGTACCTAGATCTTGGTTTTGAAATACCATTCTATAATAAAAGAAACCAGGGTTTCTTGGACAAGTGGTTGATTCCAGTGTTGGAACAAGGAAAATAAAAAGTAGCCTGGGAGCCTTTTGTGGTGCCACAAAGGAAGTGTTATTCAAAGAAACGAAAAAAGAAAAAGACCCGTGAAAAGATTAAATAAATAAGAAAGAAAAGGCAACTGTTCCTCACAACATTCCAATTAATAAGCATGCAGGGAATAAGGGAAATAGGAAATCATCATTAGAACACTGCAGTAACAGGTACTTGAGCCTCTGATTCTCATGGAAAGGCAATATTGGTTGGTATTGTCTACTTCACATTTCTTTCATGTGATTAGAGAAGTTGAGTCCTATCTGGCTTTTGTCACAGATATTTTGAGTTTTCTGTCATGTAAATTCAATAGAATCCTATGAAGAGGAAGAGAAGCCTCTAAAAGTTTCATTTGACTCTTTCATTCAAAAGTGCTCTGGGCTGCCAGCGCCCTGGTCTTTGATAGTATAGGGAGAGGAACCGCTGAAAGCATTTCCCCATGTTGGAAGAGCTCATCCTGTCCTTTCCAACTCTGGAGCTTTCATACACATCTTTCTTTCCACTGATTTGTGTTACTTCCTGGTACCTGGTGCTGTGTGGCTTACTGAGTGCCCTTTGCAGAGTAGGGCCCGGCCTCAGAGTGTTTCTGTTCATGGGCCAGTGGTGGAACCACGATAGGAGCCCTTTTCTCCCAGGGCTCTCCCTGGGAAGCTTTCTTTGCCTCCCCATCGCACCCCTTCCCACACCCTCGGCCCCATCTCTCAGCCCTGATTACACTAGACGTTGGTGATTTGCTTGTCATGCCCCCTATGCTGTGATCTTGAGGGCAGTGCCTCCATCTTGGTGCCTGGCATGTAGCCTTAGACAAAACAAAACAAGATGGAGGAGACCAAGGCACCACGTGGTTGGTCTGCGTATGTAGAGCCTCCATGATGCCAGGCCCCGGGGCCCTGAAGTCCACCTTAGATCCTGAGGCTGTTGAAGTAAGTCCTAAGACCGTGAGTCAGTGACCCGCAGGACGACTTGGGGTCCAGGTTTGCTGATATTTCTCCCCAAGTTTCTCTTGGTGGTGTTAGTGGTCACCAGAGGGGCAGAGAGTGGAAAGGGAGCCCCCGCATGACACATCCTGAGAGCACTTCCCGCCATACACTCAGAGCATCATGGATCAGCTCTTCACTCCACACAGGAGGTCAGAGGGAAAGCACTGGGGCTGGGGCCGGGGTCCACTTCAGCTGGCTCTGAGTCTTAATAACGGTGCCCTGAGAAGCCATTGACAGGGAAGGCCAGCCCCAGGTCCCATTGCTATGCCTGGAATAACTTTAATGACCAAGAGTTTTTCTCTTGGATTGCAGCTGCTCATCACTTTCCCCTCTGCCTACCCATTCAAAACACCTTACAGGCTTGCTGAAAAAATGAACGAATGAATGAAGGAATGAATGATATGTTTCATTTGAGGAACATCATATTCTGGCATTTCCAGCAATGCCTCAACAGCCATTTACTTAATGACTATGATGGGCATTTGACATACATCAATCCCTTCAGTCCTGAGAACAAATGATATATTATTATCCCCTTTTTGCAAATGAAAAACAAAATGTTTCTCAGAAAGAGTAAAAATTGGCCAGGCTAGCTCGTGTGGCCGAACCTAAAAATGAGTCTGTGTCTCATTGGCCATATTCTTTCCTCCATATTGCATGGTCATCTCAGCGAACTTTTAGAATACTTCCAACTGGCAAGTAGAGTTTAATTTTCCTTTTGAGGAGTGAGGAGCATACCGAGGAACAGGAAGGCTAACCAAATATCGCTGCTGACTTCTGATTTTAATGATGTCTACTAGTGACATCTCACAGGTAACAACCCCTACAATCCTTCAGAAGGAATAACCCTAAGAAGTTCAGCCCAGGGACTCCCTTCAGTGATCTGACATTGCCAGAAATTATCTGAGAACTGGGAAGATGTCTCCCCATGTTGACTGAGGTAGTATGTCCCTACAGTTGCCACCAGTTCCTTCTCTTAGTACATACATGACATTCCACATGGAAGATGGGGTCTATCCTTCCATCCCTTTGACTTTGATCTGTCCCATGACTGCTTTGATCAAGAGCCACAAGGAGAGGCATCAGAGCACCACATGTACGAATGAAGGAGCCATGCTGGACATCCAGCCCTAGCTGAGCCTTCGGATAACTCTAGTCCCAGCCCTTTCAGACTGCAGTTACATAAAAGACCCCAAGAAGAACCGCCCAAGTGAGTCCAATCAACACATAGAGCCTAGAGATAATCATAAATTGTTTCAGGACGTTACATTTTGTGGTGGCTTATTACGCAGCACTAAATACCAGGAACCTTGCTGGTGCCCCTTCACACTGATACACGGAGAGTACTGGGGACCACTGGTTAGCAGACTTTTTGAGGCATTTCACAGGAGAGAAGTGGAAAATTCAAAGCAGTCTCCCACCTTCTTCTTTAGCAGTGCCCCAAACTCTCCAAGAACAGGGGAGGGAAGCTGCCTGCCTCTTGGCTTTACCTTCAACAAAGGTGAGCTTGTAAGAAAGGAAATATCACAATTCTAGAGAAAGAAGGCACTGCAGAGGGTAGCGCAATGGGTAAGGATGGAGTGGGGGGAATTCCAGTCACAGGGGGTAGTCCCCTGTTCTCTTTCATCCCCATCATCTGTTCATGCTTTTTTCTTCTAGAATGCTTCCCCCACCCCCATAACCACCGTTCCTCTCAGCCAAGTTAAATTCTTAACCCAGTGCTCCTTTAGCACTCTGTCATTCATAGCATTGCGATTCTTTCTTCAAATATTTGTCTTGCCCACTTGACTGTGAGTCCCTTGAGGGCAGGGGACATTGCTTTCATCATCCTGGTTATTTTCGTCTCTACATCAAAAATGTTTATTGACTGAATGATGCGTTTTGCAAGTAGGCCATAGCACAGTCTTCCAAATGTGTCTGTTAAAACATAGTAGAACCTGTTTTGCTAATAATATTTGGAGGCTATTTTTATTTTGCTTTCTGATCTAACTACCAACGTCAGCAAACTCAAGTATATGTAGGGCCAGACACGTAAAGTACATGAGAGAAGCAGGCCAGTCAGCAAGCACGTGGCTCATCCAATGCTGGCAGCTGTCACTCACTCCAGTAAAGTGCTGTCCGGTGGGACCAGTGTTGCTTCTAGAATGATTTTAAGGAAGTCCCGAATCCAGATTTTATGTGAAATGCTGGCCAAGCATGTCATCCAGGCAAATCACATCTGTGGTCTGAAGTTGGCCCGTATTCAGCCACTTAACAATCTCTAACTAGGAAATACTTCAGCCTGTCTCTACTCAAGTGTCTTCCCATGAAAAAGGCTTTTCTGACCACTCTAACAAAACTAGCACTCTGTACACACACACACACACACACACACACACAGACACACCCTGTAGACACTCATAGATGCTCATTTTTAATCCCGTCAGGCTGCTTAATTTTTCTTCATATCTGTTATCACTATCTGGTATTATTCTGTATGTAATTTTACAGATTTGTTTACTCTGTGTCTCTGCTACTAGGATGTCATCACCACTAGAACAGGGTCCCTGTCCGTTTTGTTGACTTCTCTATCCCCAGTACAAGTAACTGTATCTGGCACATACAAAGGACTAATGTAAACTGCTTGACTATTGAGAGTTCCTGCCTCCTCTGCTTTTTCTGCTGGATTTATGCCCTTCTCAGATACTCAAAGATAGTTTCTTGAGAATTCTCCCTCTCTAGCCCTGAGCTAGTGCCTTCCTAGACTGGTGAGTGGAGTTAACACTATCAAAAGAAACTCCAAGGGCCCTGACAGTTCTGCTTCTCACAGCCCAGGGCCTAGAAGGAGCTGCAATTCATCCAGCCTTCTCAGCCCTGCAGGGTCTTAGGAGTTTCCTGACAGTAAGGTACACTCAGCCCTAAACAGCACCTACATGTTTCAAAACGGGAAGAGTAAGGGCCTGAAGGGTCTCCAAGGAGCCTTTTCACTGGAGACTCTACAGTCAGGTCCTCGTGCTAACTGGGGAAGAAGACAGGACAGGGCGGGTGTTTCCATAGGAAGTAGTGCTTTTCTCCAACATGTTCTAAAGCCTTCAAGACCCCCTCTCCAGGGAGCCTGGGATGAGGATGGAAGCAAGAACAGGAAAGGCAAGCTGGGAGCCAGGACAGTGGTCCCCTGACTGTCCGTGTCCATGCTCTGCAGAGTGGAGGCTGGAGGTCTGGGAGGTCGGCAGACCCTGGAGGCACACATCTGAACGTCTCGTTTTTTTCATCACAGCTTTTGCCACATGTATTTGCTTTCTGAGCTATATTTGTTGTTACTTTTCTCTAACTGAATATGGTTTTGAAATTATTCCGTTTACTTGAAAATAAAATTTTATATGACAAACACCAATGGAAAACCAGGATCATTACATAGAAATAGGTGACGTGCACAAATGCACGCACACCCCGTAAAAAACCACAGAAAACAAAATAATGCTTTTAAATCCTAGTTAGGTAAGTTGGTTGGCAAAGTTCTTTGTCTAAAGAACTCTTTGTGCTAATCGAAAGCTCACTTAGCAAGTGTAATTGTTCTTGACCTGACCTGAAGGGACACAGCAGACCTAAAAAAAGGAGTAACTCTATGTGATACTGATAGCCGAGGTCATGATCCTAAATTCATGGCTATTCGTACACACTGGGAAACACAACTCTCAGACTTAGATATAGCCTGATACCAGAACCACCTGCAGGTAAAGATGGGGCATGCCAGTGACAGGTAAACGGTTGAGTTCGGAATCTGTAACTGAAATATCTCAGTAGTTGCTGGCGAGTGGGGCCAGAGCAAGCAGGGGCAGCAAACGGAAAGAAAATCCAGGAAACATTCTCAATCACTTCTCCTGGCTCCTCCTCGTGCCTCTGGGCTGGGGCATCTCAATACACCATGTAGCCTCGCCTCCTCCAGTAAACTAGACCGGGCTTCTACGTAGCCTAGTGATTTCTACATAGCTTAGTGTCCAAGATGGTTAAGAGCCAAAGCTTCAAGACTTTTTAAAACCTAGGCCCCAGAATTGAACATTATATCTGCCACATCCCATTTATCAAAGCAATAGACTAGCTCGAGTTCAACGGGGAAGGAAAATAGATTCCACTTCTTACTGGAAGGAGTGGAGTATCACATCCCAAAGGGGTACAGACACAGAGAGGCATGACTTCTTGGGGACTATTATTTTAACTACTTTCTATGTATCTATTTCTGTGGACCTTCAAAACTCTGATTCATCTGATCAGACCCTGCTTTCCTTTAAAATTATTGATGCCATTGTCTTACACAGTAAACTGAGTTGGGAGCTATTAAAAGGGGCTAAGTACCAATTCAAATGAATTTAATGTAACCACTCTGATTCCCCAGTTTGTAATCAATACACAGAAGGAAGGTGTTTTTTTTTTTTTTTTTTTTTTTTTAAGGACGGCACTTTTCTTTCTTTTTCCGTAGCTCCTGAAAAGTTAGATCCCCTCCAACTGGAAGTGATATTGGTGTAGCACAGTGATTCTCAAATGGTGGACCACTTGGGAACGTGTCAGAAATGCAAATTATCAGGTCCCGTCCCAGACCTACTGAATCAGAATCTCCCGGGGTGGAGCCCAGCAATTTGAGTTTAACACACTTTTCAGGTGACTCGACTGCATATTGGAGCTTGACAATCACTGATTGGTTAAACCTATTACTGGATTCAAAATCCCATCTCTATGACTTTTCAAGGTGCATGACTTTGGGCAATTTACTTCATCTTTCTGTTGCTCTGTTTCCTCGTCTGCAAAAGGATGATAGTAAAGGAATCTGCCTCAGTGTTGCGGAGAGGAGAAGACAAAGTAGCAACATAGAGCACTTAAAGAGCCTGGAGCATTCTAAGTATTGTGTAAGTGTTGGCAACTATCATTAAGGAGTTCTAAGTACTGGTTGTAATGGACCATGGTCTTTCAGAGTATCAAACTGGGTTGGATACAACTAAGGACATTTTTGAGAGGAAAGATTTTTTTTTAATGTTTATTTTGAGAGAGAGAGCAGAGAAAAGGGGCGGAGGGGGTGGAGAAAGAGAGCGAGAGAGAATGAGAATCTTAAGCAGGCTCCACATTGAGCCTATGTGGGGCTCAGTCTCATGACCATGAAATCATGGCCTGAGCCAAAGTCAAGAGTCAGATGTTTAACTGACTGAGCCACCTAATCATTCCGAGGGGGAAAATTTTTGACTGCAGGTTGGAGGACAAAGGAAAGCATTGAAAATCAGGATGCTTTCAGCTAGAGTTAAGTGGGGAAGTGGAGATTTCTGCCAGCACTATTGTTTTAGGATCAGGTATTAGCTTGGTTTCCCCAGTAGCAGTTTTGAATCCCATCTGTAGTGTTAGAAGTATGGCCAAAGGTGAATAAACTTTGATTTAAGAGTAAAAGGTAGTAATGCTGAATTTGCTATAAAAATCCTGTCACATAGGCTACCTGTTATATAAAAGGATTGTAGAATTGGAGGGCACCTACCTCTCTCCACCTGTCTCCTCCGTGGTTTACCCGCTGTCTTTCTTCAAGTGTGCACTCCAAGTTCAATTCTCAGTCAGCCCTTCGTGAGCATTCTCTTTAAAATTCACACACACACACACACACACACACACACACACACACCCCTACACATACACACACAGGTTTCCTATCCCTCTTCTCCCTTTTATTTTTTACCCTTAAGAATCACCCCCATCTCACATGCTGTGCATTCTATTTACTTAACTTTCTGATGGTGACAGACAAATCAGGTCAAAATCTGTTCTCAGAGGGCAGAGACATTCATCTGTTTTATTCTCTGCTGTACCCCCAGTGCCTGGCACCTCGTAGGTGATCAAAAACGATTCTTGAATGAATGAATGAATGAGTGATATTAGTGCCTCTACTGCTTTGCTCCATCAAATTGAGAAGGAGATGAACAGAATCTGGAGGGGCACCTGGCTGGCTCAGTCAGTAGAGCATGTGACTCTTGATCTCAGGGTCATGAGTTCAAGCCCCACATTGGGCCTAGAGCTCACTTAAAACAAACAAGCCAACAAACAAACAAACATAAAATAGGAGTGCCTGGGCGGCTCAGGGAGTTGAGCTTCTGGCTCTTGATTTTGGTTCAGGTCATGATCTTGCTATTTGTGGGATTGAGCCCTATGTCAGGTTTCGGCTGATAGTGCGGAGCCTGTTTGGGATTCTCTCTCTTTCTGTCTCTCTGTTTCTCTCTCTCTCTTTCTCTGTCTCTCTCTCTGTCTCTCTCTCTCTGCCCCTCCCTTGCTCATGCTCTCTCTCTCTCAAAATAAATAAATATTTTTTTTAAAACCCTATAAAATAAAATATTTTTAAAATTTCAAAAGAAAACAAACCGGAATCTGGAGAACTGAGGTTTTGACTCGGGGAGGGGGAGGCTTAGGCCCTTCCAAAAAGATGGAGTCATTAAACACCCAGGAAGTTGCAGTCATGACGCAGGATGTTAATCTGCCCCTGCTGTTGCACCAGGCACAGTGGTGGATGTTTTGTGCTCAGTCTCTACTTCCAGCCATCACATGAGCATTCCTACGTTTACAGATAAGGAAATGAAGGCTCAGAGACCTTCAAGTAACCTGTGTAGACTCACACAGCTGGGAAGTGGCTGTGCAGAGGCCGCGTCCCAGATCTTTAAATTCAGCTTCAGGTTCTCTCCTTGCTGCCAATGTTGAGGACGAATGCTCAGAAAGGTGAACTTGGAAGGCTGACTGAAAATGGAAAATAGGCTTCACATTTTTCAGTTTCATACCTGCTTTTGTAACAATGCTATAACGATAATAACTATAATCATTTGTATTATCCTAACCAACATTTACTTGGTGCTTAGCATGTGAAGATACCTTACAAGGATTATCTCATTTAATTCTCAAAATGAGCCCCCTGGGATTTATTCTTTTATTATTTTATAATAGATGGGAGTAAAGGCCTAAAGGGCTTAAAGGTCGAAGGACGTACTTACCTAAGTCACACGGCTACTGAGTGGTAAAGTTGAGGTCTTTTATTGGAATAGTAACATTAGAAAACCAACAACCTGCAGCATTCACACCAGCAATGTAACCAGGTTACACGTAATCCAATCCATTGCCTGTTGGTAAATCCAGCCCTGATTTACACTGACATTTGTAAATCTCGGAATGCCTTCCTGATTACCTACCCTGGTGACAAGCAGAGTTACTTAAAAGTAAGAAAAAGGAGAATGAACATAGTGGGTTAGCGAGGAAGTATATTTCTGTGACCGTCATCTTTCTTTGTAGGCGCTACACGTTTGTTGTTTCCCCAAAAAGATGAGGTGACTTCAAATCAGACCCGATGCTGGATTTTCACGTTTTCCGCCATGTCTGTAAGAATTTCCCTAACCGTGAGGATGGGAGGAGAGACTTCCCATAATTCCCTGCCCACCATACCCCCGGCCCTAGTCCCTGCTTGCCAAATCCTTTACGGTGGTTTTCTGATGTGAGCTATTATCCAGGAGAGTTCCAGAGCGACATGTGAACTCCGTTTCTTGGAGGGCTCAACCAGAATTCCCTGAAGTGAACGCTTAGTCTTTTACCTACCAGCCTCCCTCTTTTTATAGTTAATCAACTGGCTAAATCCTCTGAAGTGAAAAAATGCACATTTTGTTGTCTGTGACTTACTGAGGCTGAATGCCTCTCACGATAGCAAAGTCTAAGAAACGACTATGTATTAGGGATGAGTGATTTCTCACACTTAATCTGTTTCTATCCAAGACTGCCAAGTTGGTCCACCGGGCCCCAGAACTGAGATATCACATTTCCCACATTTCTTGCTTCTCTTTCTACTTGTGCTCCATTATTTATTAAGGTCTTGAGTGTACCTGGGGTTCATCCCCAGCTGGGGTCAGACTCTTCAGACCCTCCCTCATTCTCAGGAGCTAGATTTTTATAAAGCGTGAAAGACTCCTACCCCTGCAATTCTGCAATCAGCCTCTTCTTAAGAACGGAAATGGAGACACAAAAGCTCAGCTGAGAGAAGGTATTGCCAAGACTGGAGATCCAAAGGCCAGGATACCTTCTGTTAAGGTTTCTTTCCTTTCCCTTCTGGATTATGGCGAAAGCTAATGAATTGTTTGTCTCCATCAATTCAGACACTTTGCTTGGAGGTAATAGAAAACTGAAAGCATTCCTCAACCTCCACCATATAAGTGCAAAATCCAGGGGTAATTGAAAGTTTTAGGAATACTGGACACAGGTTCAAAAACTATCCTTAGACGTCATGTTTTCCCCATCTCTTCCCTTTGCTTCTTTCTGTGTCCACTGCTGTCTCCAGCAAATGTAGCAGAAACTGTTGGCTTCCTACACACGGCTCTCATACACCCTCACCTGGTGCCCTTTTGCTTCCTTCCAGTGCTTCCTTGTCACCTGGCTCTGAAGCTAGCATTGCCTGCTGCTGCCCTAAGAGCCAGACATTCCTGGGATTGTAAACTCCCCAGGGGCAGACCCTAACCGAGGCTCACAGGAGCAGATATATAAATACCCCAACTCCCTCCCCCGTGAGGGGAAAGACTTTGCAGTTGACCTTGTCTCCAGAGCCACCTCACCTCCCGCAGAGCTTAGCCAGAGCCACAGAACTTTGCCTGATTCTGTACTTCGCTTGGCTGCCCAACCTTCCCAATCTGACTTCCATCCTTCCCCTCAGGTTTATCCTAAAAACAGAGTCCTTGTATTAGGGGAATCCTGCCAAAGACAGGAGGAATCTTTGTACCCGCTGGTCCAAACATTCTGGGCATACGTCTTTCTCACCTGAAATTCACAGCTGTCCAAGCAAAAGTCCCTTAATTCGATTTGATTTGACTTTGACTGACTTGACTCAGGTACTCACCTCTAAGTCAATCATAGTGGGCACAGGCTATGCATGATGTTTGGCCAGACCTGGGTCCCATGCCCACCCCTGGATCAAAAGTAAGGCCCGAAACCTGCCCATCCACGTGGATGGAGAGCAGAGCTGGTGGGAGGGATGGTTCTGGCTCTTTCGGAAAAGCAGGGAATGAATGCTTTAACATTGTGTAGCAGGGATCCACAAACTCGGGTCCACAAGCCAACTAACTGCCTGTGTGTTTAAACAGACTTTTATTGGAACACAGCCATACACCTGCATTTAGGTATTGTCTATGCTGCTTTTAAGCTAGAATAGCAGGGCTGAGCAGCTGCCCCAGATACCGTATGGTTGGCAAACCAAAAATATTTACTACCTGGCCCTTTAGAGGAAAAGTTTGCTGACCCCTGAAACACAGCATCATTTCAGGATATGCTCTGATATCAGTTTGTGGCACATCCCAAGGAAATGCCAGGAAGTAGTTAATTGGTGTCATCACACGTTTAGGAAGTTTGAAGTTGTTTTCTTCAGAATTTCCAAATTGAGGGAGGGGTAGACGCCCTGCGGTGGTTGGCAAACTATGTACTGAACACCCCCCCCCCTTTCCCAGGAAGCTCCTGTGGGTGGGAGACAGCTGAGTGGGTGGGAGGCCAGCACACAGGACCCTCGGAATCCCTCCCTGTTTCACATTTACCTGTTTAGCTGGCAGGCTGAACTTGTGGCACTCATGGTTTATATTTCAAAAACTTGGTTTTTAGTCTCTCTCAGTCTTGCTCCGTGGGAACTGTCCTTTTCCACCTCTGGACGCAAAGTAAGGCAGCCTGTAACTTTTCTGTCCAATCTTAGTTAGCACAAAGTCCCGCAGTCTTATTAAGTCACCGAGAATCTTAGCTCAGAGATTCAAATGTAGGATATCAAGTCACATTTTAACAAAACAAAGCTTCCCTCAAAGGTGAGGTTTCTGAGCGCCCCCAAGCAGCCCACTACTGCCTTTAGGGAAAGGGGGTGCTCATCTTCTTCCCCTCTCCTGCTTCTCCACCTGCCCCTCTGCGAGCTTCTATTTCCGCTTCGGTTCTCTAGCCTGTTCTGATTGCAGCAGAGTGGAGGGCAGAGCATTAAGGGCAGGAACGTTTTCACTTGTGTGCTTCTGTCTCAGCTTTGCCACCTCCAGCCCTCACTGGTATTCCAAACTCAATTTTGCTCTCAAGAGACACTTCTCTTGGCTTCTTTGGGGATTCCCCACCATTGAGAACCTTTTTAGATTACATCCCAGACAAGAACTCACAAATAGAAACACAAACATATACCCTTTTTTCCTGGCGCTGGAACGTTTGCAGTGAAAGTGTTTTCTTTGGCAAAGTTCTCCCAACCTAGAGGTATCATGAAGAACTAGGTTAAGTCTTGGGAAATTCCATAAATGATTTGACAGCTTTGGTGTCAAAGTAGGAACCCAGCAGAGTAGGTAGGTAAGTGCTTCAGAAATCTTGACAACCTAGAGATAAGCAGTGCTTCCTGTTTCTTTTCTAACATCAAGATGGTGGTTTCCTGTAGGCTGTTGATGTGTAATGATTAGAATTTCTTTGATAGCACATTGAGAAAGTATTTTAATTAAAGTGCTGCACGTTGGATGAATAAGGAGGCAAAGGAATCCTATACAACTCTAGGTTGGATGAAAAATATTTTGCCTGGAATAAGAAGAAAAAGGGAGAAAGTAGAACAAGTCATGAACTTAAAAGAAATTGTCTTATGCGTCAGATAAGTCTATTAGACTTTGCATCTTTAGGTTCCTTTAATAGATGGAACTGGAAGTATTTCTATTTGAACTTCCAGACTCTCTAACAAAGGATCAGAAATTCATTCTTAAGAACTGACTTATGAGCAAACTGACATTCATCGAGTGATTGTATGTTTTCAGATAGATACACATATCATCCAGCTGTAATTTTTTCCTACTCTGGGCAGGATTTCCTTGATATTGTTTCTTCAAAAGATGCTCCTGTTAAAGACCAGGAGAAAAAGACTCAGAGAGGTTAAGCAAGTGAGTAGGGTTTTTGGCAAAGCAGGTGCCAAAACCAGAGCCTTCAGACTTTCAACCCATTTCCCTTCACTCTCTATTACACTACGTCTAGGGCGATGTATTCCAGACACTACCGGATGTTCTACTTTCTAAAACATGGCTCCATAATATGAACTTCCCCACCTCATCCCATTCCTTAGCAAAGCAAGGATGGATTTGATTTTTGAATATACTTAATAAAGAGTTATAAGAGCCAACAATAATTCAATTTAAAAAAAGAGGGATAAGAGTCAAAGTAAACAAGTCAGGAGTTAACCCTTTAAAGCTAGGCACAGTGGTAGCACCCAGAGAGGTGTCACCTTGTTGCGGGCCATTCATAGAGTAAACAAGGTCAGATCTCTCCTATCTGGGAATCACTAGCCTGAAATATTATCTAGTCTCTGAGAACCAACCTAGTCATATAATAAATAATTGCTAAATTTCACGACGCCCAACAACTTGATGTTTTAAGCTACAGGAAGACGTTCAAGTCTATAATTATTTATTGAGCATATACTAGTATCAGGTTCTATGCTACAGTCTTGAGGATACTATGGACAGGCATAGTTCTTTCCTGGCCTTACTTACGTACTTATTTACCATATATTTATATAGTTCTTGCTTTGTCCCAGAGCTTGAAGTCTAGGGGAAGAAAAAGGCCTAGGGGCCCCTGGGTGGCTCAGTCAGTTAAGGGTCCGACGTCATCTCCGGTCATGACCTTGTGGTTTGTGAGTTCGAGCCCCACATTGAGCTGTCAGTACAGAGCCTGAAGCCTGCTTCAGATTCTATGACTCCCCCTCTCTCTGTTGCTTTGTTTTGTTTCTGATTCTAGGCACCAATACTCTCCACCACCTTATATAGAGCCTGGGCGACTCTTGATAAAGTGGATGGCAGGCATCTGTATTACTAATACATAATGTTTAGTTATTGCATAACTTTCAGTATTTACTGTAAAAGTGTCTCAAACTGGGGAAAGACAAAATTCTGAAAAACTGTAAAAGTTGCAAAACCCAAATAACTTATTAAAAAAAAAAATCTATGAAGCATCAGCTGATCGAACGGGCCAAAGGGCTGGGTAAAGGAGGCAGAGTAATCAGATGAACCAGAGTTTCTCCTGTATAAAAGACTCCCATTTGCATTACTGCAATCACATGTGTAAATTACTAGCCCCGGAAGAATCCCAAAAAAGAATACCATAAGACTACTAATAGAATGTTAAAAATTAAACCAAACTCCTAAGAAATCTGCAAATTCTCCCAGGCAGAGGAATGAGGAAGTGAGGTGGGCTGGAGTCACCAGCTTCCCTTTCTTCTTTGCTTGTTGACATATCTGTGGAGAGCACAACACCAGGACCTAGTGGGACCTTTTCCCCTTTCTCTCCCCTGGTCCCCTCACACACACAATTGCAATTTTTCCTGAAGAAACTAAGGAACAGTGTTCAAACCCAAGAGGAATTGAATTATAGACTTACTTGTACAACTACGCTTGTCTTTTCTTACCCTTGCAATTTTCGGAGGCTTGGATTTTTAAAAATCTATGTTACAGCTTTCAGGACCTCACAATTGCTCTGTTCCAAGGGTATCCAGTAAGTACCATAATGAACCTGCTTTTCAGAAGGGGCCCCTGAAATCAAATATGTTCAAGCAGAGAACATGAGCCCAGGACAGGACTCAAAGGCTCATTCGCCTGCCTAGAGTTGTCACTTCATGTTCTTTTCATGTAAATCAAAGATGAGCTACAAGGTAATTCAGTTCTTTGGTGCAATTACGATTCTAATATATGCTGTGGCCTGGAGCCCCTTGCAGAGGTTCTGAGTTTTCATCGGCGTTCATTTTTAAGTGGTTCAATTCTGCCCCTGATTGCCAGGTGCTAAAATATGAACCTTCACACTTGTGAGTCACCCAATTTAACCAAGCTGTGGCTTTACCCTCAGAGAGTTTCCTAGGTGTGAACCTAACCGTGCCGGGGGCCCACAAAAACATTTTAGTCAAGATTTCCAGGGTAAATTCTAGCCCACCCTTGTCAAAACCACACAGACTCCCACCCCCACCTCGCTGCAGAGAGTTACTCAACCTGGGTCTGAGCAAGAAGACCCTTCCAACAAAAAGTGGGGGAGTTCAAAGGTATGATTTGCCCTTTAAGAGGCTCTCTGTTTTTTTTGTTTTTGTTTTTGTTTTTTTTTTTTCTTCTGATTCTGGCAGCTCCAACATGCCCAAGGCATCCCAAACAGGTTGAAACAAGAGGGAAGACAATAGAAAGCAAAGTTGAATGGCACCTGGGTGGCTCAGTTGGTTGAGCGTCCAACCTCGGCTCAGGTCACGATCTCAATGTTTGTGGGTTCGAGCCCTGCATCGGGCTCTGTGCTGACAGCTCAGACCCTGGAGCCTGCTTCGGATTCTATGTCTCCCTCTCTCTGCCCCTCCCCCACTCGCACTCTGTGTCTCTCTCAAAAATAAATAAATCTTAAAAAAAATAAAAAAAATAAAGCTGCTCCCATGCCAACTTGGATTGCTCTAAAAAAGGACATGAGCTAGAAATCATTCCCTCAGCTGACAAGAATTTATTGAGTATCTGCTCTGTACACAGAATGATAAGAAGCTTTATGGGGAATTCGAAAGCAATACCAAGGCCTGATCTACAACTTTGAGATAGCAATGCAGGCTGGCACCATTGAAAGGGAAAGAACACTGGAGTCAGATAGATTTGAGCTTAGATCCTGATTCCACTGATACTAGTTGGCTAGAGGAACTTTGGCAAGTAAATTCACCTTCCTGGGCCTCAATTTCCTTGTTTGTGAAATGGGAATAATCTATCACATAGAGTTATTGAAAGAATTCAGAATAAAATAGTATATAAAAAGTTCTTAGCACATCCTAGGAATTCTCTTTGCCTCAAAGAATTTACACTTCTAATTAGAAAAATGAAATATGGACACGAGAAGCAATTGAAAACATGATTGAAGCACATATAAGACAATTAGCAAATGAGGTATGACTTTAGTTAGGGAGCTAGATGACCTTGTTTCATTTATCTAAGATACCATCTTTTGTAAAAGGAGCTTCCATTTCAAAGATGTAAAATGTGGAGAAAATATAGATGTTAGAAAAATGAAATTACGTAAGTATAACTTGTAAGAAACAACATTCTTGCAAATAAGTTCAAGTTATTTGCAAGCTACAGACTCATAAAGCTATCTTTTTATTTTTTTTTTCTCTTGCTTTTTTCCTTTCACCTACTTCTCTTTTTTTAATCTTGGTGCAACCCGTATATTTTGGTAAGAGTCCTTAAAACTATCTTGGCACAAGGCGGAGAATAGACTGCCAGGTGGAGAGATGGTCTAACTTACTGAACCAACTTCAGCCTTGCTCTGGGCAATAGCAACCATCAGACTGGTTTCCTAGACTCCAACTGGGCGATGATTTGTGGTTTTCCAAATTCGTAAGCAAAAGATAACATAGGTAAATTGATTGGCAAAATCAATTTCCACATAATAAACTTGATGCTGAAAGGAAGCATAAAGTTTACAGAATTCTTTTAGAAACATCTCTTTTTCCTTTAGTTCATACGTGTTATTAGCATAGTCACACTGCCAGACCTTTAATTTCTCCCTAAGGCAACCATACCGGCACATACTAGGTTCAGCATGTATTAGGTTTTAAGGCAATGCCTCCATGTGCTCCATTTGATAATGGTCTATCAGCCTATGACCTAATCTCATTGAATAATTCTTATTGAATAAAGAAAGAATTCATTTTTCATCCTAAAGACTACAAATGTCTCTGATCATTTGGAGTAAATGTCTTTACTAGAAATAAGGGGGCAGGGCCTATAGTTTTGAGTGGGAGATTAGACTGTAAGCTCCAAGAGAAAAAGGACCAGGATCTAGCCCAGTGCCTAGTCCATGAAAGGTGCCTCGCAGGTATTTGTTGAATGCATGAATGAAGGGAAGGACAGATGGAGAAAGAGAAAAAGATTGTGAGTAGTGGGTTAGGAGAGATTTGGATTTCAAGTAACCTATCGGAGAAATACAGGAAAAATTTATCCCAAGAAATAAGAGCAGAATAGGAGAAGGTTGACTATAGATATATTTGTGGACAATATTGTCATAAATTTTTTTGTCTTCTGATGAATACTCTGAAACACTTTATCGGGCCTGTTAACAATTTTATAGGCCTTATCAAGACATACCTTCAGAGAAAATCTGAGGGGTTAGTGACTGAAGGAGCTTAAACTTGCTCTTCGGGGATTTGCAACTTCAGATGATCTCATCACACTTGGTCTTCTCAGATGAATGGAGTTTTGAATGGGGATCCCCCCCAAGATGGGTGAAGCAAGTAGTTATGATGACAGGGTAATGGATGGATGGATGGATGGATGGATGGATGATAGATGGATGAATGGAAGGAAGGAAGTCAAGTCTCTGCTTAGGACTTTAGAGCTACACACTGTGTTACTCCAGAGGCTAGCATTCTAGGATGTGAATCTCGTTGCCTGGACCTATGCACTATACAACCTGCATGACAGGACATGGTAGCCATAGCACAAAAGATAACTATGAAATCTTAGACCATTCAAGTTACCAGACCCAAGCCTAGCAGTGGAGCTAGGGACCAGGTGAAGCATATTTATGGATGGCCCAGGAAAAGAAGACTAGCCTGCATCAAGAATAAAAGCACACTGAAACTTTAAAGTAGACATCTCCAGAAGAAAGAGGGCCTCGGGGCCAGAGAAAATTGATGTAGGCAAATGACAGTAGACCACACACTAAGTCCTCAGCACAGCTGTGGACTTTGGCATATTTAGAAATCAGATGAGGGGGGCGCCTGGGTGGCTCAGTCGGTTGAGCATTCGACTTTGGCTCAGGTCATGATCTCTTAGTCTGTGAGTTCAAGCCCCGCGTTGGGCTCCGTGCTGACAGCTCGGAGCCTGGAGCCTGCTTGGGATTCTGTGTCTCCTTGTCTCTCTGCCCCTCCCCCACTCATGCTCGCGCGCTCTCTCTCTCTCTCTCTCTCTGTCAAAAATAAACATTAAAAAAAAAAAGAAATCAGATGAGGAAGTGCGATGCTTGATTTTAAGTGTCAACTTGATTAGTCTACAATAGTTAGTCAAATGCTAACCTAGGTGTTTATGTGAAGGTAATTTTGTACACATAGGTAACATCTACAATAAATTGACCCGAAGTAAAGGAGATTAACCATCGATGATGTAAGTGGGCTTTATCTAATCAGTTGAAAGCCTTAAGAGCAAAAGAGCAGAAAAAGAACTATTCTGCCTCAAGACTATAGCATCAGCTCCTGCCTGAGTTTCGAATACGCCGACCCATGTTATAGATTTGGAATTTGCCCCATACCACAGGCAGGTGAGCCAATTCCTTAAAATCAATCTAAATAGATAGACTGCTTGATTATTTTGGTTTTCCTTTTTTTATTTAGAATTTTGCCGTCAACGTATTAGCATCATTAATAGTAAAACCACCTTTGTAGCAACTCACAACCAGTCATTTACGAAAATAATGTAGTACTCAACCACTACCTCTCATTTGATCTACTGGCAAGCCCAGGTGATAGCATACGTGTATATCCCAAGTATATCTATATCTAATCTAGATCTATATCTTATATATCTGGAGATCTGGCCGTCCCTTCTAGAGTGCCCCAAGGATATCTACGAGGCCGCCCTGGCCCAGGGCCAGGAGAGGCACAAGAAAGAGCTGTCCAGCTGTGAGCCCTTGTGGGCCAAGTGGGACCCACTGTGCCAGACCTCCCAGTCCTGGCCCTGGCCTCCCGTTCAACCAGCCCTGCGTCATAGTGGAGGAGTTCAAGTGAGAGTAGAGGCTCGGGTCCAAGGCAGTTGAGGGGCTTAGTGGGCTGCAGACCAAGGCAGCCAGGGAAAAGGAAAAGCTGAGAAAAAAGTGCTGCCATGCGTCTACTTCCCCAGTGGCTGCCTCTGGAGGCGGCCTTCTAACTCTGGGCAGCAGATGTCATAGCTGCACAGTCCCTCCGTGTGGTTTTGCACAGAGACCGTCTGCCTTTTGAGCTGCCAGCTTCGGGAACACAGAAGTTGTCAGGATGAGAACCTGTCCTTCAACAAGTTCAGGATGTTATATCTCTACTCCTGACTGATACAGGAGACCACCTAAAATTACAAGGCAAAATGGAGTAGCCATCATCTGATAGTCAACACATCTTCCTTGAGTGCCTTCTACGTGCCAGCCACTGTGGATGCAGCTGAGTGCAAGTGATGGCGAGTGGGGAGGGAAGTCAATATGAGACAGCATCATGGGCTGCAGAGAAGTGGGGTCAGCCCTGCTCTTGCAAGAATAACAAGACAGATAAGCAGCAGAGAGCTGCCTTTGACTCAGCCCAGGAGGCAGCCATGCCAAGTTATCAGAAATTTAACTTGCAGGTGGAAAAAATCAACACCAAGGATTCTGCTGAATCATAAGCAAGACTAACCATGGAACCTTGCGTAAACTCATTTCCTTTTTGTCTGTTCACCTGTTCTGTTAAATGCACGTGTGAAGAAAATAATTTCTTTCATGGTTGCTGAAATCTGGAGTTCGATTGGGTTCATTTCAGCAAGTTACTAACCGCTTTCTTTTCTGATTCGAATTACTGAAGCTGCTGAGAATTGCTGGTTTCCTTTGATGCTTGCAAGAGAGAAGCTGTTTAAAACACTTAGGATCCCATGCAGGTTGATTTACCTTCTATGATACATTCGAGAATCAGAGACCAAGATTAGGTTTGGGGGATCCTAGAAGACATTCTGAAGCCTGTAGGAGCCGATGTCCTGTTTCTTGCACCTCCCTACTCACCTTCAGATATGGAGAGAATGCTAAAATGGCAATGGTTAGAGTTTATATCCTGCAGAATCTCACGTGGTTTGAGCTCTCAACAGCTATCACCAATCCCAAATATTTCCTGCAGTGAGGAGACAGCCATGAGAGGTGCAGAGACGAGAAAGAGAAAAAATATTCATCATCTTGCTTTTACATCCTGGTAGGAGATTTTGCTTTGGGGGTCATTTGGATGTTTTAGCTTTTAATGAAAAGCAGAACTGGTTATTGCAATTGGAAATAAAGGGAGGAAAGCATTAAACTTTTTTCTCTTCTCGCTCCCAGATTTATTGAAATATAATTGGCATATAACTTTCTGTAAGTTTAAGGTGCACGGTGTATTGATTTGATACACATATATTGCTGAATGATTAGCTCATGACTCCATCAAAATAGTTATAATTCTCTTCAAAGGCTGAATGATATTCACTGAGTCTCCAGAGGAATGAATGCTTTCAAAGCAATGAACCTATAGTTTTAAAAGAGAAGGACCACCTCTATGTGTTGATCTGGGGAGATCTAGGGACAATATTAACTGAAAAAACAAAAAAACAAAAAAACAAAAAACAAAGGAAAGATTAGTATGCATATAGTATGTTAGATTTTATGAGAATAAAACAGCTATAAGAATATGTATTCGAATTGTTTTATATTTCATAAATATGTAACAAAAAAATAAACCATAAACTCCTAAGGTGGTTACCTCTAAGAGCCAGGGTAAAGTAGTGGGTCAGGTAGAGGTTACAGTGACGGGATCAAAGCTTTTCTTCCAATGTGCCATTTCATATTTGACCCTTTTTGTGTGTGTGGTAAAATACACATAGAATTTACCATTTTAACCAATTTGAAGTATCCAATTCAATGACACTAAGTACATTCATGGTATTGTACAACCATAGTAACTCTCTGGTTCCAGAACTTTCTATCACCCTAAAAGGAAACCCCATACATACTATTAAGCAGTCTTTCTTCATTCTGCCCTCCTAACCCCTAGATACCCCAAATTTGCTTTCTTTCTCTATAAATTTGCCTATTCTGGATATTCCTATAAATGGAATCATACAGTAAGTGGCCTTTGTGCCTGGCTTCTGTAATGTTTTCCAGGTTTATCCAGGTGTAGCATGCATTAGTACTTAATTTCTTTTTTTTTTTTTTTATTTTTTATTTTTTTCAACGTTTATTTATTTTGGGGACAGAGAGAGGCAGAGCATGAACGGGGGAGGAGCAGCGAGAGAGGGAGAGAGGAAGACACAGAATCGGAAACAGGCTCCAGGCTCTGAGCCATCAGCCCAGAGCCTGACGCGGGGCTCGAACTCAACGGACCGCGAGGTCGTGACCTGGCTGAAGTCGGACGCTTAACCGACTGCGCCACCCAGGCGCCCCAATACTTAATTTCTTTTTAAGGCTGAACAATATTTTACTGTATGTATAGAACAAATTTCTTTATCCATTCATCCATTGATGGACATTTGTTTCCATCTTTTGCCTATTATACAGAGTGCTTCTATGAACGTTGCTTTTTTGTCTTTGTTTAAACACCTATTTTTAATTCTTTTGGATATATTCTGAGGAATGGAATTTCTGGGTCATGTAGTAATTCTGTTTAACTTGTTATGGAACCACCAAATTGCTTTACATAAAGATGGCACCATTGTATTCCTACCGACAATGTATGAGGGCTCCAATTCCTCCACAACCTTGTCAACCCCCGCTGTATCCTTTATTTTTTTTTCTTATTATAACCATCTTACTGAGTATAAAGTGGTATCTCATTGTGGTTTTGATTTGCATTTCCCTAATGACTGATGATGTTGAATATCTATTCGTGTGCTTGTTGACCACTTGTATATCTGCTTTGGAGAAATGTCTATTCAAGTCCCTTGCACATTTTTAATCATGTTGTCTGTTTATTGCTGAATTGTAGGAGTTCTTTATACATTCTGTATACTAGACTTTTATCAGAGATATGATTTGCAAGTATTTTCTCCCATTTTGTGTACTGTCTTTTCACTCTGCTTGAGAGTATCCTTTACACAAAAAATTTTAATTTTAATGAATTTAGTATATCTATCTGTCTTCTGTTAACTTGTGCTTTTGATGTCCTAAGAATACACTGCCAGATCCAAGGTAATAAAGAGTTACGCCTATGTTTTCATCTAAGAGTTTTACAGTTTTGGCTCTTATGTTTAGTTCTTTGATTTTGAGTTAATTTTTGTGTATGGTATTGGGTAAGGATCCAACTTCATTCATTTCCATATGGATATCCAGTTCTCAGCATCTTTTGTTGAAGAGACTGTTCTTTCTCCCATTGAATGGTCCCATCACCCTTGTTGGAAATTGCTGTTCGCCATGAATGTATGGGTTGATTTATGGTCTCAGTTCTACTCCACTGATCTCGATGTCTATGCTTATGCTAGGATCACACAGACTACTGTAGCTTTGTAGTAAGTTTTGACATCAGGACATGGTAATCCACCAAGTTTGTTGTTTTTTTCAAGACTGTTTTGGCTACTCAGGACCCCTTGCAATTCCATGTGTTTCAGGATCAGCTTTTATCATTTCCTCAAAAAAAAAAAAAAAAAAAAGCCATGGAAATATTGTTAGAGATCTGGTGAGTTCTGCCATTTTAATTATGTTGTCTTCCAATCTGTGAGCAGGAAATGTCTTTCCATTTATTTAGATCCTGTTAAATTTCTTTCAGCAATGTTTTATCGTTTTCAATGTACAAGTATTTTGCGTTTTTGGTTACATTTATTAAGTATTTTATTAGTTTTGATGCTTTGTAAATAGAATTGTTCTGGTTTCAATGTAATTTTCAGACTGTTCTTTGCTACCATGTAAAAAATACAACTGATTTTTTGTGTGTTGATGTTGTTTCCTGCAATTTGGATAAACTCATTTATTGGCTTTAATAGATTTTTGTGAATTCTTTAGGGTTTTATATATATGAGATTGTGTCATCTATGAGTAGAGATAGTTCTACATCTTTCTTTCTTATTTAGATGTCTTTTGTATCTTTTTCTTAACTAATTGTTCTGGCTAGAACTTCCATTGCAATGTTAAATAGAAGGGGCACCTGGGTGGTTCAGTCAGTTAAACATCTGACTCGTGATTTCTGCTCAGGTCACATCTCATGGTTTGTGAGTTCAAGCCCTGCCCTGGGCTCTGTGCTGGCAGCGCAGAGCCTGCTTGTGACTCTCTCTCTCCCTTTCTCTCTCTCTGCCCCTCTCCTGCTTGCAGGCTCTCTCTTTCTCAAAATAAATAAATAAACTTAAAAAAAAAAAGAATAGTAAGAATGAGCATCCTTGTTTCTAATCTAAGGGGGAAATTTTTCAGTCTTTTACCATTGAACATGCTGTTAGCTATAGGGTTTTTATATATGTCCTTTATAACAGCTTTTGCCTGAAGGTCTATTTTTTCTGATATTAGTATAGCTACCCTAGCTTTCTTTTGATTTGCATGTAATATTTTTCTATCCCTTTACTTTCAAACACTTTGCATCTTCGGATGTGAATCTCTTGTAGTCAGCAAACATATATCATGTTGTTACTCTTTTATTCATTCTGTGAATCTCTGCTATTAAATTGGAGAGTTTCTTATATTTACATTTAAAGTGATTTCTGATAAGGAAGGCTTCGGCCATTTTGCTATTTGTCTTTTACTTTTTTCTTCCTCAATTCCTCCATTTACTGCCTTCTTTTTTATTTAGTTGGGTGTTACTTTTTTGTGGGTTTTTTTTGTACTGTTTCATTTTGATTCCTTTCAACTTTTTAAATTTTAAAACTATTTTTAAATTATGTTCTCAGTGGTTATCTTGGGGATTACATTTAACATAACAATCTAGTTTGAGTTAATATAAACTTTATTTCAATAGTATGCAAAATTCTACTCCTATTTATCTCGAGGCTTCCTCTTTATGCTGTTGTTTTCACAAATTACATCTTTATTGCATGCCCATTACATAGAATTATCATTTTATACTTTGAATTTAATATGTCATTTCACTGACTCCATGGTTTCTGATGAGAACTGGCTGTTAATCTTATTGAGGATCCCTTGTATATAATTCATTACTTCTTTTCTTGCTGCTTTCAAAGTTCTTTGCCTTTCACCATTTTGATTATTATGTGTCTCCATGTGGATTTCTATTTGTCCTACTTTGAAACTTGCCCTATTTTGAAACTTGTTGAGCTTCTTGGATGTGTTGATTCATGTCTTTGTCAAATTTGGGGAGTTTTATAGTATAATTTATTCAAGTATTCATTCTGCCCCTTTCTTTCTCTCATCTCTCTCTGGAGTCTCATTATATATATTTTAGTATACCTGATGGTGTCCCACAGTTCCTCTAGGCTCTATGATTTTTTTGCTGTAATTCTTTTTCTACTCCACAGACTAGACAATTTCATTCCACCAATCTTCAACTTCATTAACTCTATCTGCTAAAAAAAAAAAAAAGTTAAGCCCCTCCAATGACTTTTTTATTTCAATTATTGTACTTTTCAGCTTTAAAATCTCTATTTAGAGAGAGAGAGACTCATTGTCCTAGTTTTCTTTTGTTCTTCGACCTTGGTTTTCTTTAGCTCTTGGAGCATATTTAAGGAAGTTGATTTAAAATCTTTGTTCAGTAGGTCTGCTTCCTCTTGGGCAATTTCTGCTAATTTATTTTTTTCCTTTGGGTGGGCCATACTTTTTGGTTTCTCTTTTGTTGAAAACAGGCCATTTCGAGTGTTATGACGTGGTAACTGGAAATCAAACTCTCTCCTCTCCCTAGGATTTTCTGTTATTGCTTTTTGTTATTGTGGGCTGCACTTAGTTGTTTATTTAGTGACTTTTCTAAACTATTTTTGTAACGACTGTGTTCCTTGTCATGGGAAGACTCTGAAGTCTCTATTCCTTTAGCGTAGTGCCCAGCTTGTTGTTTGACAAAGATTTCCTTAAATGCCTGAAGCCCAGAAAAAGAAAGTCTGGAAACGTAAACAAAACAATTCTCCAGGTCTTTGCAGATTGGCTCTGTAGTGGGTCACTCCCTCCTTAGCCACGCCATATTTCAACTCTGCTTGAGCCTCCTCTTTGGGCTTGCACTGAGCCTAAGTAAGGGTCAGCTAGAGATGAAAGCATACGGTTTTCTCAGGTCTATTCTGAGCATGTGTCCTGTTGGAGAGGCATGCACATGTTCTCTAGATTCCCTAGCATACATGAGAATTCTTCAAAGATGTTATCCCCCTCGAAAATCTCACTCCTTGGCATTTCTTCCTGTACTTTTGGTTTGACTATTGTTCGCCCAAACTGCTACTCTTTGCCCCAGACGGTAGTGGTACGTTCTTCATCTTTCAGTGTTTTGGGGAAACATCCTCCATGTAGCCACTCAGTCCTGATAGATTTCCAAGTGGGGTGAAGAAAAGGAAGCCCCTTGGATCAGTTCTTTGGAGAAACACCAATAAGGTCAGAACAGACAAACACAGTTCCTGAGGAACAAGGTCTTGTCCACTTCCTCTGAAACCTGATGCCCACGCTGGGAATGTGGGCTGTTGTCTTGAAGTCCATCACCACATTGAGGAGAATGGTGGGACTAGATGAAATGAACATTTCTTGCCATGTTTCAGTGGCCTTTTCTTGGTGAAGCATTCACTTGGTTGCTATAAACCTTTGATTCTCAGAGTTTAGTAAGTTTAATTCTGACAGTTTTTTTGTCAGGCTTTTCTGTCTCTACTGATAAATCCCAAGACTTCCCTCCTCCACCATTTGCACTGATTTCTCATATTTGCCTTTTGAATCATGCAACTGTATTACTTATATCAAAGAATAATCAATTTGAAAAAATTTTTTGAGAGAGAGCATGAATGGGGGAGGGGCAGATGGAGAGACAGAGAATCTTAAGCAGGCTACATGCCCAGCATGGAGCCCCATGTGGGGCTCGATCCCTAGGATCATGACCTGAGCCCAAATCAAGAGTTGGACGCTTAACCAACTGAGCCACCCAGGCACCCCAATTTTGAAAAAATTTTAATGAATGTTTTAGTAGATAGGGTCTTATTATCTAACCTCCTGGCATTCTCAAACTTTGGCTCCACCAAATAATTGTTGCCACCAAGCTCTCATTTAATCTTGTTTGAGGCAAATACAAGAAGAGAACTCAACTGAGAACCAAGGCTAGTTTGTTAGTTAGGGCTTACACTAGTCAAAACCTTGAAGTATTAAGTCTGCCTTCCCATAGACATTTTCTTTCCCATCTCTCTCCATCTTTGTTCTCTTTTATTCTCAAACCCAAGCCTAGTATTTCACCTGCTCTCCTATCACCTTCCATGATGAAACAATAGTGACTGACTTAAACTTGTTAAGTGTTTAAGGAGATGAGCAAGTTTCTATTTCATAACTTGTCTTAGAATTCTGATCTCCCAAGATCAAGTAGTACACAGTCATCAATTCATTCACAAACATGAAGGAAGTCATTTTTGTTTGTTGGTTGGTTGGTTTTCTGAAGAGCCAGCTCTCAGGTTTGGAGAGGATAGAGCAAATTAAAGGAAGAGTTAAGGTGCCTTGGGAGAAGGATAAGGGCAACAAAATATGATGCTGTTGGATAAGCATCACATGATAATTTTGTCAAAATCAGTGCCACATAAAGTGTGGTCTCCAGATGTGCTGACTCAAGATCTCTAACCAGGAATCTGCATGTTCACCCATGCTCCAGAGGATTCTGAAACATGCTATAGTTTGAGAGCCACTGCCCAAAGTTACCTTACTGGGTTTTTCTTATAATGAAGGTAATAACATTCCCTTGAATTTCTGTAGCCCTACAAAGTTTTTTTTTGTAGATGATAATCTTACCTGTTATCACAAAAGCCCAGGATTGGGCTTTGAATAAGAGCCTCTTTTAATAAATAATAAAACTGAGTTTTATTATTTGACTTTTTCCATGGTGCACATTCAAACACAAGTCTCTTGACTTCAAATCTATGGATATTCTAATTTTGCCTATATGAAACTTTTTTTCAAAAAATTAAAGTAAAAAGGATGCACCTTTCCTGGTGTAGCCACTCACCCTTGCCTTTCCTTTGCTTATTCATTGGTTCATCCACCATGCAATCCTTTACATATTCAGCAAATATTCATTACAAACTATAATAAGCCATGTAGTGTGTATATCCAGGGCTATCTAAAGTTATATTCAAAGATCATGACAGTTTCTTTTTATGGGTTTGTCTAGGGTGATACACTCTTTATTATGTATAATTCCATTACACACATTTTCTTTAGTAATTTAGTCACTAGCTTCTTTAAGAGCAGTTAGCATAGAGGAGCACCTGGGTGGCTCAGTCATTTAAGCATCTGACTTCTGCTCAGGTCATGATCTCAAGGTTTGTGAGTTCGAGCCCCACATTAGGCTCTATGCTGACAGCTCCAAGCCTGGAGCCTGCTTCAGATTCTGTGTCTCCCTCTCTCTCTCTCTGCCCTCCCTTCCCCCGGCCTGTGCTCTGTCTCTCTGTCCCTCAAAAATGAATAAACATTAAAAAATTAAAATAAAAAAAAAAAAGAGCAGTTAGCCTAGGGATTCCCTAACATTATCTCCTATGAGAATTGGCAAGATGTCTCAAAAATCCTCAAATCCAGGCCTCCCTACAGACCAATACATCAGAATCTCTGGGGACAAGACCCAGGCATCAATATTTTTAAAGCTGTTCAGGTGATTCTTATGTGTAGGCAAGGTTGAGAGCCAGTAAATTAGAGAATATAAATCTAATTCTAGTGCCTCCTAAGAAAAGTTTTCCTATTCTGTGAGTCTCATTCCAAAACACCTGAGAGAGAGAGAGAGAGAGAGAGAGAGAGAGAGACTGGGATAGACAGATAGTTGAGGGGATGGCAGAATCTGGGTGTGTACCCTCTTGGAAGTCTTCCTTTCCATCGCTCTGTTAATTCTTACCCCACGGGTATGTACGTGTTCAACTCAAGCTGATGCTCAGTACTCCTCAGAAGTGTATGTCTACACAAAGCAAGCATAGTTTTCAAATTAAGTGTTCATTATAAAGTCTTGGTGAAAATCTAATGTCTCCAAATTATTCTTGCTTAAATTGGTAGAATCAGTCGGACAAGGCTACCAGTCTACTTTGAAATTTATCTGCGACACCCTCACGGAAGTACGAATTACTTCAACTTACGACAAAGTTTCTTTCCCTTCCAGTTTTACAGCCCTCCATCTATTCCTTTCCCATGATGCTGCACTTTCTAAAGTCTGTAACATTTTACATGTGCCTCTGAGCGGCTGGTTGGGGAAGTGACTTCAGGACCAAGGAAATCTAGGTGTGAAAACTGGCTTTCTCAATTATTGGTAGTGAGATCCTGAGCTCAGTATTGCATCTCTCTGAGCCTCAGTTTTCCCGTTTATAAAATAAGGGTAATAATGCCTTGCAAGGTGGCTGTGAGCATCAGAAGCAAAATGTGTAAACTACCCAATGCCTGGCACATTGGCCCTCAACAAATGGAATTATATTGATGATGCTTCCTCTGTCCCACTGGTCTTAAGCTCTTTATCCTTTTTCAAAGCATCTTTGCCTTCATTATCTCATGTAATCTTCCCCACAAGTGAGATAGGCTAGAAGTTATCTCTGGGCTACAGAAGAGCAAGCTGAAGTGCCAGACAGTTAATGGGATGGATTCAAGAGACAATTATGCATTCTCTTCATAAAACATGCTCATAAAGAGAGACAGTCCTAAGCGGCAATCTAATTGGGGAAAACAAGACAAAACAAAAAACACACACAGGGCTAAATGCAGTCATCCGCTTTGGTAGATCTGAAAATAAATACCAGTGTGAGCAAAGTCAACAGGGGGAACATATACATCCAGAATTTGAAGCTGGCGTGGCCAAATGAGACGTGCTGTCGAGTTCGGGTGGTAGGATGGTGATTGATAGATCTTTCTCTTTTCTCTGTTTTTTAAATGTAATCTTCTTGTCTTACACCTTTCCTTATTAGATGAAACTTGTAATGTCAAAGATAAGATGACATATGTGTTGATTCATATTTATGTATAAGTATATATGATTTTTCATAAATCGTGTGTGTGTGTGTGTGTGTGTGTGTGTGTGTGTGTGTGTTTTCTAAATGACAATCGCAAACCATTCCTGATTTTGGGTTTTCCCATGGACAAGAAGCAACCTTAGGCCCAGTGTGATGCTGCAGTTTCTGCCAACCCAGAACACCTGGGGAGCAACTGATATCTAGAGTGATTGAGATAGGGATACTGTCTTTTACTGCACATTAAAATCACCTAAGGAGATTTAAAAATCCCAATGTCCACTTCTCACTCCCGACCAAATGCGTAAGTATCTCTAGGGATGGGATCCAGATATCAGTATTTTGTAAAGCTTCCCAAGTAATCCCAGTGTGCAGCTGAGTCTGACAACCAGTAGTCTAGATCAGTGCTTCTGATGCCGTATGTCTGGGGTGGGGACTGGGATTCTGCATTTTTAACACGCTTGCTTCCTGGTGGTGCTGATTCTGTTGGTCCTGTGACCACATTGACTGAGTAATAAGGATATAAAGGGATTTCTTTGCTTTCGTTTTAGGAATATTAACACATGGGTTGCACAGCCACCTTAGGGACTGGTTTCATTAGTTATAAAAGTGAGAATTTGGGCTGGATAATTTCTGAGCTTACTTTGGCACTCCAAACTTCTATGCTTTATTACCAGCCAAGGCACAGATCTTGTGTTTCTCAGGGGACAGGAGACTACTGTTTGTACCAGCATCTGTGGAACATTTGGCAGCCAGGCTGGTCCTCTTCCCATGAGACAGACTGAGGCAGGGCTGCTCAAACATCTGTGTGCAGCAGAATCACATGGAATGCTTGTTTTGAATGCTCTAGAGCCCTCCGTGCAGAGATTGATTTCATAAGTCTGGGCTGGAACCTAGAAGTTAGTGGTGTTACCAACAGTAACAGTTCACATTTATTGAATGTTTCCTACGTGCCATGTATTGTTCTGGTAATTTCATAACATAAATCCGTTGAAACTTCACAGTGATCCTAGGTGACAGGGACTAGTATTTCCCCCAATTTACAGATGAGAAAACTGATAAAGAAGGTAAATAATTAACCAGGGTCATACAGTTAGGAAATTGCACACATGGGATTCTACTGTGAGGAAATTCAACACAATTAGATTTTGAGGTCTTTTCCTCAAAGAATTTGGTCATGAAAAGGGAAAAAAAAAGGTGGGGGGCGCCTAGGTGGTTCAGTTGGTTGAGCATCTGACTCTTGATTTCGATTCCGGTCATGATGATCTCACTGTTTGTGAGATGGAGCCTCACGTGGGGCTCCGTGCTGACAGTGAGGCAGAGCCTGTTTGGGATTCTCTCTCTCCCCCTCTGTCCTTCCCCCGCTCGTGCTCTCTCTCTCTCTCTCTCTCTCTCTCAAAAATAAATAAATAAACTTAAGAAAGAAAGAAAAGGGGGGAAAAACAAGCAGTCATAGGGACAGCAGAGTCAGAAGCTGGCTTCAGATGCCAGACTTTGATCTAGCTGGTTCTGACGCAGGCAGGTTCTAGATCACACCTTAAGTTCCCATTTATAGATCTGCTGAGCCAGCAGACTAGCTGCCTAGGACCTTCTGGGAGCTTTTTTTTTTTTTTCAACGTTTATTTATTTTTGAGACAGAGAGAGACAGAGCATGAACGGGGGAGGGGCAGAGAGAGAGGGAGACACAGAATCAGAAACAGCCTTCTGGGAGCTTTTTAAAGTACAGTCTCCTGAATCCCCATCCCTCATATCTTGACTCCTGACGTCCAGCGTGAGACCCAGGAATCTGCATTTTAACAAGTATTAACCACCCCACCCCACGCTACCCCCCGGGATTCTAATCCACAGCCAAATTTGAGAACTATGGCAAGAATGGGACTTCGAGACTGGCAACCGGCATTTGCGACCACGTTCTGCCACTTAGCATCTCTGTGTCCTCGCTCGTTCATTCACTGATTTAACAAATATTTGTGCAGCTACAATACACTAGTACTGGGTGCTGGAGATTTCCCAGCAAACAAAACAGGCAAAAATCCCTTCCTTTATGGAGCTTACATTCTGGTTTACTAGAACATGATAAATGCAAGGGGGCAAAGGAAACAGCAAAGGAGTTGCAACTTTAAATAAAAGTGGCCAGAGAAGGCTTCATGGGGAAGTTGACATTTCAGGAAAGATGTAAGGACAGAGCAGGTTAAGCAGAGACCTGTGGGAAGGGTCTTCCTGGCAGAGGGAACAGCTTGTATGAAGGCTCAGAAGTTCAAGGGTGCTTGGCACGTTCAAAGAACAGCGGGAAGGGCAGTGTAGAGGGAACAGAGTGAGTGAGGGGGAGAGGACATGAGAATGAACCCAGAGGAGGAACAGAAGTCATGAGATCTAGAATTTGTAGGCCACTAAATGGACTTTGGCTTTTGGTCTGTGTGAGATGGGAACCCTTGGAAGATTTGAGTGAAATCATCTGAACTATCCAAAAGGATCCCTGGTTGCTGATCCCTGGTTGCTACTGCACATTGTAGTAGAATGAGGGAAGAAGCATGAAGACCAGTTAGGAGACCGTTGAAATTATCCAGGTGAGAGGTTGTGCTGGCCTGGCTCAGGCTGGTAGCGATAAAGGAAATAAGAAATATACTCCGAACATATTTGGAAAGTAGAGAAAACAGGATTTGCTGCAAGTTTTGGGTTTGGGTTAGAAAAGGGAGAAGTCAAAGATCTTCAATAAAATGTATTCAATCGTTGATTCATTTTAAAGAATATTTACTGGACGCTACTATGCACAATCATATGTGCTGGCCACTATGCAAAGCCTTGAGGTAGTTGGTAAATTAAACCTATCATCCCTGCCCTCAAGGAGTTACATTCTAGTGACATGAGGACAATAAGTACCTAACTCTTTGGGTTATGACAATACAAGATGCATAATACAGAATCTAGTACATGGCAGGGCCCAATACATGGCAGGTATTACTGTTATACAGATTATTTAGCAAAATGGCAATATATTTAGGTATAGACAACATAAGTTGGTGCTAATGAAATACAAATGAAAGGAATAATTAAGATGGAGTGGGATAGGGGCGCCTGGGTGGCTCAGTCGGTTAAGTGCCAGACTTTGGCTCAGGTCATGGTCTCACAGTTCATGGGTTCCAGCCCTGTGTAGGGCTCTGTGCTGGCAGCTCAGAACCTGATGTCTGCTTTGATTTCTGCATCTCCCTCTCTCTCTGCCCCTTCTACTCTCACGCTCCCTCTATCTCAAAAATAAACAAACTTTAAAAAAAAATTTTAAAAGATGGAGTGGGAGAAAGAGTTAAGTTAGTTCACATCCCTCCAATTTCCCAAATAATGCAACATTCATGTTTTCTGATTTTAATTTCAAAATGGTGGATGGTCCACTACCAGAAAAGTCAGGAAGCCACAACCATTGGACTTGAGCCCAACTCCGGGAAAGATTTTGGGTGCCTACTGAGATTAGAACAGCACAACTTTTTTGGTGACTTTTTAGGACTAGATCTCAGCAAGGGACAGTGGCCATGTCTGGAGACATTTTCAGTTGTCATGAACGGGGAGCATGGGGAAGAAGTGTGTTATTGGTATCGAGGGGGTAGAAACCAGCAATACTGCTAAATGTCCTATAATACAGAGGACACCCTCCCCTTCCGACTCACCAAAGGAGTATCCAGTCCAAAGTGTCAGCAGTGCCCAAGATTGAGAAGCCTGAGATGAAGAAAAGAAATGTAGAGTTATCCAAAACCGTAACTATGTGGTCATAAACAAAATCAGTGGTTTGAGAGAAAAAGTGTCCACACTCTAACAAATGTGATGAACGCTGGGTGACATCATCATGTCACTAATAAAAGAGGACACTCGGAAGAACAAATGTGTGCTGCCTTAGCTTTAGGCAATTATTCATTCTTCCTGCAGTCTTCACTGAAGGGTGTGCCAGTGCCTTTTCTTCTTTCTTTTAAAGGTCCTGTTTGCCTAGACTGGGATGTGCGGTGTTCTAGGAGCAGGGAGAGTCTGTTTGAAGACATTTTATTCTGGGAAAATTAATGGGACAGACAATGCAAAAGAAAAGAGACAAATTGTTCTTTTGGTTCCAAATAAATGCTTGTTTTCTGACACTGCCTGAATTTAAATGGTCCTCAGTTTGACTGTGAAATTAACACCTCTTTGAGGTTAATTGTGGGGGTGGGGTGCCATTCACACCACTTCCAGAGCTATTGTCTGTCTGGAATGCAGCACCAGCACTGGGTATATTTGCTTAACCAGCACTTGCTCAGTATCTCTTCAGCTTTCATCCGGATATTCCAACCCAAAGAATCAGACATTCGCACTGTTGACCCAGTTGCCATACTTGTCTCTCTCATCCAAGAAACCATTAAGAGAGGTCCGTGGACCTTGAGCCAAATGAATTCACCTCTGTGGGCCTCGTTTTCTTTCTCTTTAAAGTGGGAGAATTGAAAGAGTTCTGTATGGTCGTCTCGGCATGACTCTGCCTTGACCAACAACTTGCTTCTGGCCCTGGATTCTTTTGTTGGGTGCTGTCTCATCACCGAGAGCAAGGGGGTGGGGGTTATTGCACGGAAAGATGCAGAACTCATAATTACAGAATCCACCAGCCACAAACTCAGCTTCCTATTACCTGGGAGACCTTAGGAAAATCGTTCCAACTCTTTAGGGCCATCTGGCTACATTTTTAAGATTCCTTCTGTCTCTAAAATTATATAATTTTAGGAATCCTAAAACTGGTGACTCAAAGTTGAAAAGAATTTTGAACTTCATGGTGCTGCTACTCTGAAGTTACATCTTAAAAGGATAGTCGGAGAATGGTCTTGTGTACATTTTTATACTGATCACTTTTTCTTTGGGAAATGAAAACTTTCTGATCATTCTTACATATTGTTAGGATTTATACCCACAAATGCCGAACCATTTTTAAGTGTTTTTGTCTGTGAGTACATATGCCGGTTTTTCCATAGCCCATAGCATTAGATTTTATCATTTTTAATATTTTGGTTTACTATAGTGATAACTTTATTTAAATATCTATATCTATAACCATCAAAGAGCCCATCTGCATGCAACCATATTTCCTTTATACACACTGTTACCTGGACATTATGAAGCTGATGAGAAGCTCATAGTAAAGAGAGCTTCTTGCCTTAAACGAGTGATTTCTTTTTCCCCAGTGAAGCTTCAAGGACAGGATATTGAAGCTACCAAGAAAATATTATTCTAGAGGAGATTTTGTTCTCCTCCAAAACTAAAACAAACAATCAGAAAACAAAACAAAACAAAAACCTAAAGGAAACATTGGATACTTCTCTTAAGTTTATTATCAGGACAGCTGGGTGGCTCAGAGATCAAGCCTCCTGTAGGGCTCTGTGTTGGGTCTGCAGCCCGCTTGAGATTCTCCCTCTCTCTCTGTCTCAAAAATAAACAAACAAACAAACAGACATTTAAATTTATTATCAAGGAAGGTGATCAAATCTACGTTTCTGAAGGTCTACGCTTCTGAAGGGAGCACAAATTCTCCACTTACAGTGATGGAAGAAATGCAGAAGTGTTTTAAAAACAAAAGGAAAACTGGACTATTCACTGCAAGACCGCAGTCATCTCTGGATACTTGTGCTAAGAGTCCTTTAAAAAGTCTGGAGAACAAGGATAAAGAAAATGCACAAGAAAAATTCAAAATTGTTCCCAGATAATGTGTTTTATTAAACTTGTTCCCCCTTCTTATTTCGCTCGTAAATTCTCTCACCATCCTGCCCACCTCCTAGCATTCATTCTCAATACAAAACCATAACCCAAGGGAGCTCTTTCTGCCCTCGGGTCCTGTCCCTGTGCTTCAATAAAAATCACCTTTTTGCAAAAAAACAAAACAAAACAAAACCATAACCCAAGCAAATAAAATCCTGGCATGTTTCTTTTTAATTATTTTAGCCACAGAAATAATAGATATTCATTGTAAAAAAGCTAGAAAGATAGATCACAAAAGGAAGAAAACAGAACCCATCCATAATCCCATATCCCGGAGAGAGCCACTGTTAGCCTGGGTTCTGTCTTTCCAGATGTTTTTCCATGAAAACCTTTTCAAAAAGAAGTCATACTCTTCAAACTATTTCTGTCCCATCTTCTCGTTTAACAACATGCTATGTGCACTTTCTGGGGCTTTTTCTTCCCCATCGAAACCCACCCTGATTTATTTATGAATCCAAAGGTTACTTCTGTTGTGGAATCCTGACAATACTTCTTGCTTTCTATTGTTATAAACTTATCTGTAAATAATACCTTGTCACTTCACTTTTGTACACATCTTTAATTACTTCCTTATAGCAAATTCCTGGATGTGGCACTGTTAGACCGAATGGGGATGCCCACTCGTGGGCCTTTGACACACAGTGCCGTATCTCTAAAATCTGACACTGAAGTGACTTCATCTCTCCAACTCTGGATGATTGACATACGGGCCTGAAAGGGTCTTGCGTGGCCTTTCAATACCAGAAGGTTTTTGGGAATATGATTTAGGAAGTGTAGGTGGTTCAGTTGAACCATGGCAGAAGAAGTTTCAAAGGTAACAGCTTCAGCGAGTCACTGTACTATTACGATTTCTGGCAAATAAGTGGGTGAAAGGCAAAACAGAAGGGCTTTCCTCTGAGGAAGAAAGAAACCAAACCTCACACAGCAACAAATCCAGATTTCACCCACAAAGGTAAAGGCACCCCTGAATGTAGGTTTAGTTCAATTAAAGATACATTGAAAATTGAAAATGCACATACCTACAACCTGGAAATTCCATTCCTAAATGTGGATTACTAAATTAAATTCTAAATAGAAAATTCTTACTTATAAGAATGTAAACTGGGGGTGGTGCCTGAGTGGCTCAGTCCGTTAAGAGTCCGACTCTTGGTCTCAGTTCAAGTCTTGATCTCTAGGTCATGAGTTCAAGCTCTGCACTGGGCCCCGTGCTGGGTATGAAGCCTACTAAAAAAAAAAAAAAAAGAAAAGAAAAGAAAAGAAAAGAACGCAAAACTGCAAACACAAATTGGAAACAACCCATATGTCCGACAATAGTGGAATGGATAAATTGATTACATTACATTCACACAATGCAATATTATAAAGGAGATAAATAAATCCTCTGCATATGCCATGGGTAGATTTTAAAATATACTTGTACGTTAAAAAAAGAGAAAGATAGATGCGAAATTATATGTGCAGAACAATAACACAGAGAACAACACAATACAATACAGTAAAGGCAAAATATATGTATGTATATACAATCATAGCCTGAAGGACAGATACCACATTTATGAGTCTTTATTCCCCTTTGGTGAATAGAGAAATGACACCAGTGGGGTGAGGGCAAGTGGTAGGAGAGAAGAAAATCTTTCAATTTTATCTGTAATATTATTTTAATAGTAAAAATCATGCTGTTTTATCAAACCTAAGATGCCATTGATGAAAAAAACCTCATATTATTTTATGTATCACTCAGGAAGAAAGTTGCCACAATATGTAACTAATTTTAAAGTGCACCCAATTTCAGAGATGCTAAGATGTGAAAAAATGTGTGAAATTCTCTCCATATAAGGCAAAACACACAAGGTTAAGATCTGCTAATTCACGAAGTGGTTGGGGTACATGGTTATTGGTTATGTCACTCTGTGAGCTTTTAAGAACTTTTCCAAAGGAAAAGAACACATCAGATATTATAGGGAGTGGAATTCCTCCATCATATGTAGCATTTTATTTATTTATTTATTTATTTTAAATTTTTTTTTTCAACGTTTATTTATTTTTTTGGGACAGAGAGAGACAGAGCATGAACGGGGGAGGGGCAGAGAGAGAGGGAGACACAGAATCGGAAACAGGCTCCAGGCTCCGAGCCATCAGCCCAGAGCCCGACGCGGAGCTCGAACTCACGGACCGCGAGATCGTGACCTGGCTGAAGTCGGATGCTTAACCGACTGCGCCACCCAGGCGCCCCTCATATGTAGCATTTTAAATGCATACTGCTCATGTCACAAATATACTACTCTAAAGCCCAGCTGGCTTTTTATGTGTGGTCCCCAAATGAACTAGAATGTGGTGAAGGCGGGAGACATTTCCTCGAAGCTTTGTACCTTGAGAAGGATGACTTAACATTTACTCAAGAAATACTTGTTCGCTGCATTGAAGTTCTCCCAGATGAAAACAGCAATCCCAAAAAACAGATCCTGTCTGTTCAATAACCCATGTGGGAGGAATTTGATGCTGCTGACTTAGGCGTGCAGCCTCACAGCTCATCAGGTCAGTGCAGAAAGCCAGGAATGTTCATTATAGGGTTATTCCCTTGGAAAAGAAGCAAACTGAAAACAAGGCTATTTGTCCTACCATTAGCCAGTAAACTGAAGCCATCCAAGCTCCTCCCTTCAGCGTGAATGCATCCTAGTAGGTCACATGGCACGGGAACTAACTTGTCTATAGTCCTTTATTTCTCCCCTTGGCTTAAAGAAAGTCTTTCTCTAGAAAGTATTCAGAAGAGGGGAGCAAAAAAGGTTTAGAGCTAGCATTCCCAGATAAGATACAGATTCTCGGATCAATTCATTTATCAGATCAACCATGAATGTGTTTTAGTAAGTCTATTTCACTGAATGGAAAGATCAGCAACAAATAACTTTTTGCTATCAGCGTGTGTAACTATTACATGGGACATAATTATACTAAAAGTTTTTTCACTGTTTACTTGAAATTCAAATTTAACTGTGTTTTATTTTCTACATAGGACAAACCTATGAGGAGAATTAGCTTAATGAGAAATAAAAAAGGGGGGGGGTGGAGAATAGGACCGGCAGCTAAAAGGTGAACCGAACATAGAGAATGGATTAGAAGTGGCTGCAACAGAGAAAGAAAAGAGGAGAGGGGAGGAGGGGTGGGAAGGGGAGCAGACGGGAGGAGAGGCCCGGAAGCATCTGTGAAGGAGAGAATATTTGAGCTGAAGACTGTGTCCATCTTTCCTACTTTCTACTGGCGTGGAGGGGGTTCATTCTAAACTGAGCGCTGAATGTGGTCCCGGGAGCCTCAGTCACCTGGTGGTCACTGCCTACCTGGTGTGTCCCCGAAGTCGGCCAGCGGCAGAGGTCTCTCCAGGAGAGAGGAATTGATCTGGCGGGCTGGCTCGGGGCCATCTCCTCAAACCTGGCTGCTCCCTTCCCTTCAATGCTGAGTCAACAATCTTGGGGTCCTTTCTTAACTTTGCATTGGAAGACCACGTACAGGGTGACCTAGAGCTCCCTGGGCCGGCTGGAGAATGGACAGCAGACGTCCCCCTCCCGGGTTAGGCGGCTCCTCCCGGGCGAACTGGAGAGCCTGAAGGCCTGGCCCCGGCCCAGAAGCATTTTCTGTGGCAAGCTGGTAAGCTCACAACCTCCTCGCCTTCTAGAACACAGGCAGGCCCTGAATGCTGAAAAACATTGAAAAAAAATATACCCCTTCCTGTTCTTCTCTAAGTTATAAAAATAGAAGGGAGGGGGGGAGGGGGAGGCAGAGAGAGAGAGGTGTGAAGCAGACATTCCCTGGGTCTGAAGGAAGCAGCAGACTCCACCGTGTCTCACACCTTCCCTGGGTTTGTGTAGAGAGAGCTGTTGCTGCTGGCCTACCCTGCCGCCTGCACGCCGGCACGCCGTCCGTCTAGAGCGCGTGATACCTTCCCTTTCCTCTTGCAATGGTTGTTGACGTGAGAATTCAGCTATTGGGTTTTTTTCGCCTTCTGTTTTGATCTCAAGGGGTTTAAAGTTACTTTCACTTTTGCAAACCCTGTGGCCCTGGTGGGAAAAAGCGCGAGCCCTCACCGTGAGCCCCGGGGAGGGAGGTTTGGGGAGAAGGTGCCCCCATTGGGCTGGTAGTTTTCACAGCTGGCAGAGGCAGAGCGACTCCCGAAGGGCAGGCTCTGACCACTGGCCCCGTTTAACTTCCTGCTCACAGCAGCGCAGTGGGGGAGGCCGAGTCGTTCCCGTTTTACCGAGGAGGAGACCGAGGCAGAACAAAGAGACGGGCTCACCTGCCATCTACATGTAGGATACTGACATCTCTGGAAATGTGATGAGAATGGAGACAAGACTGTTCTAAAACTGCCTTCGCAGAAAGACTTGCAAGCAGATAAGAGGGTTGCTTTGACCAGCGGCTTAGGAAGCAAGGAGAAGGGGAAGGGGCCACACACCCAGGGCCTTGCCACAGATGGGGCTCAGATGGCCTGCTAGGAGAGGTGGGGAATCTGAGAGCAGGGCTTTTCTTGTGCTGAGTGGGCACAGTTAGCTTGGGAACAGAACGGAAGTGTTCTAGACCACTGAGCAGGGATAGTCCACCTTCTGGGTCCTCCTATCATTGTGCTTCTCGGCAGCTTTAAATAGCACATTAGCCGCAAAGAGAGGAAGAATGGAAAACCATCCCTCTTCTCATTGACAGAATTCTCTTTTTAAAGACTCCTTTTTCGCTAGTGGTAAAATTTTGGAAGCTGGAAAGCGGAAAGACAAGTATTGACTGACTTAATAAACCCAAGGAAGCTGGACTCTTAGACATGGGCACCCGATTTGGAGAGGTTTATCAACCTCAACAAGGATTATCAAACGTCTGAGGAAGACCACAAGTCAGAAGTCTAAGCAAAGAGATGACAACTTAAAACAAAACAAAAACACGACAGTCATTAATATTCTCTGAGAGAAAAGATGATGCATGTAGGAAATAAAAATAGGATTCTGTTTTTAAAAAACATGCAGATAACCAGAGTGAGTTTTGGAAAATAAAAATCTAAGAGCAGAAATGTACCTATCAATAAAAATGCTGGAAGATAATTTTGAGGATATTTCTCAGAAAGTAGAACAGGGGCGCTTGGCTGGCTCAGTTGGTGAAGCTTGGGACTCTTGCTCTCAGGGTTGTGAGTTCTATCCCCACGTTGGGTGCAGAGATTACTTAAAAATAAACTCTTAAAAAAAAAGTGGAGCAGAAGACTAAGAGATGGAAAATAAGAGAGAAAACATTTGCTAGATATTAAAGAGTGTCCAGAAGGCTAAACATCCACACAAATGAATTATAGAAAGACAGATAAAATAAGCAATGAAAAAGCTAACAAAAAAAAGTTTCAGAATAAAAAGGTCTCATCAAAGTTCACCACAATAAATTCATACGGATTCTTTTTTTTAAAATTTTTTTAGTGTTTATTTATTTTTGAGAGAGAGAGAGAGAGAGCGCGCGAGCATGAGCAGGGGAGGGGCAGAGAGAGAAGAAGACACAGAATCCGAAGTAGACTCCATGCTCTGAGCTGTCAGCACAGAGCCCGACGCGGGGCTCGAACTCACAAACTGTGAGATCGTGACCTGAGCCAAAGTCAGATGCCTAACTGACTGAGCCACCCAGGCACCCCAAATTCAAATGGATTCTTACCACAACTTACAAAGAGAAAAATCCCAAAATCTTCCAGAAAAGAAAAAAATTTTTTTTTTCACTTTCAAAGTACCAAGATTCAGAATGGCTTCAGATTTCTCAGTAAAACCATGGAAACTGAAAGACAATAGAGATATTCTGAGGAAGATCAGGTTCCAATTTAGAATTCTGTGCCAGAGACAATTAAATTTCAGTGTCGATGAGAGACGTTTTTATATATACAATTTGTTGCCATTTTTACCTCCTGTGTGCTTCTTTCTTAGGAAGTAAGTCTAGGAGGTGCCCTCCAAAGGTAGGAATAAAACTACCTTGGAAGGACAGAGACGGGGAACTCAACTCGCAAGCAACGTAAATAGAAAACCTAAGTCGTGAACATAAGCCAGGCCAGAATCCAAGACCACTGGGGCTGTGATTTCATTTCATTTTTTGTTTTTATCCGATTATCATGTTAACAAGGGTTCAACCAGATTTATTATGAAAGTAATCAGCCCCCGGGCCATCTTCTTTTTCCCACTACTAACTATTCCTCTGAAGCAACCACTGTCATCCCCTTTTGCTATCTCGTTTGGCATTGCCTCCGAGTCATTAAATAACATAGTCCTACTACTTGAGGTTGCCACTTTAGTCATTCCCTATGTATTCTCTACTCTGAAAGTTAAAAATGATTCTCTACTCTGAAAGTTAAAGATGAGCCTGGCTGGCTCAGTGGGTTAAGCATTGGACTCTTGATTTCAGCTCGGGTCATGATCTCATGGTTCATGAGATTGAGCCCCGGTGCCCAGCTCTGCACTGACAGTGTGGAGTCTGCTTGGGATTCCCTCTTTGTCTCTCTCTGCCCCTCCCCCACTCACGCGTGCTCACACTCTCTCTCAAAATAAATAAATAGACATTAAAAAAAAAAAAGATGATTCCCATTCTGCCACCACCACCACCACTTTTTGGATAGGTCTGCTTATTCTGGAAGTTGTTTCTTGCCTTAATTTCCACACTACACTAAAGCTTTGGGTTGTGTTTCCTATCACTCAAGTATGTTTCATATGGTGTGTGTGTGTGCGCGCATATGCGTGTGCGTGTAATTTGATGATTGAGTCAATGGGTTTGAAGTAAAGCAAAGACAAGGAATCAGTAAAAATAAAAATTCCTACAATCAAGACAAGCACACAAATGTGTGAATAAGATTTTCAACAGAAACATAACAGAGACCATGGAGAATATAGGGCAAAATAGAGAAAGTGTTAATAAGTAGATTTATCAGGGCAGCACACGTGAGAAATAAAAGCAAGTTCAAGATCAAAGAAACTACTCAGCCTTCTTACTTTAGATACAAATTGGCAATTAGCCTAGATCACCTTACACAGTGACCACAGAAGGGCTATGGGATCCAAACAGGAAGTATCAGCCTCAGAAATCTTAAAAGCCCCTGATGCGAACTTCTACTCTTTGATCTGCCAGCACCAATTTTTCCTTATGAGGACAGACCCTCTTTTTTTGGAGAACTGCTCCTCTCTCCAGGATAAGCATATATGTGGTGCTAGCAAAAACTTCTTGTCCCAAACATTTTATTCTGAAGCCCTGTTGATCAAGCTAGAGGTGGATATGTGATATAAAGCCATGCGAATTCAAATCCTTCCCTGAGATGTTATAGAGAGTCCTACAGAGCGCAGATGATCTTTCTTAATGGTACCACGAGTCACCGAAAAATCGGAACTTCTGAAATATACAAGAAAAAAGAAAAGAGATATTGAGGGATGACTACTAGCCTCCACCACAATTACCTACTAAGACAATGTCACAGGATATTTTAACTGGAAATTCTCCCTTACACCACAGCCCTGGGGAGGGTGGGTTCTGTGCCATGTTTTTGCTTTAGAATGTATCTGCATCAATGGGGTAGATTTCAGATTATGCAGATTTACAAAGGAAAGGAATTTGAAAACTCATTCTGTGACTGTGAATCCCTTGGGTGTTTCAAGAGGATTAGAGAGGGAGCAGGAGGGAGAATTTGGTGGAGGGGGGCAGGGGGGGAATGGCTGCCACTGAAAAAGTTTGCTGTGAGCTCCTGGGCCTCTCCACCGGGGGTGTTTGCGAGAGGACAAGGCTGTAACTGCCTCTTCTCCTCAAGTCCAGTGAGGAGGCCTCCGCAGAATGTTGTGACGGGACATTGGTTAAAAGATACGTTTGCATAGAGCTGCTGTCATTCCTAGGGCCCTGCTCTACCATCCTGCCTTGAGGAAGGAGTAGGGGAGAGTTGCTCCTGATTAATTTGAAGGGTGACGATGGAGTCTTCAAAAGGACCCCCTGGAGAGCCTTGAGCTGGGAGATACAGGGAACCGGTGCTTGACTTACACTCACAGCAGACTGTGGACTGGGTCTGAGTCCTCTTTAACAAATCTAGAGTGAGAAGGGCTGACCTCAAGCTTTGGTGGTGGCACCCAGGAGCAGCTGCTGGGTTGAGATGGGTCTACACCTTTTCAGAGCAAGGGATGTGGGCTGTGGGGGCAGAGTCTGCGTGAAATTGACCTGGGCTTTTTGAAAGACCTCCTTAAGAGATAAGGACAACTCAGCAGAAAAAGGCTAGAGATGTTTGTCATTAGTGCCCAGAGCCCATTAACACAGAAGGCAGGTCACATACCTCTTATGCTCAAAACCCTGCAAGTAAAAGCCCGAATTATTACAATATCCCAGGAAGGTACTCCTGTCCTTGCTTTTCCCCAGAAGCAGCCGGTTGAAATCAGCTCAGGCCCTCTATGTAGAATATTCTTCATCCAGGTATCTGCAAAGTATGCTCCTTTACTTCCTTTACATGTTGTCTTAGGTTGGATTCCTTAGAAGCAGAGCCTGTGACAACGTGTTTTGTGCAGTAACTCCTTGAGGGAGTGCTCTCGGGAGAAACCTGTAAGAAGCAAGAGAAGGAGAATAAGGCAGAGGAAGCCGCTAAGCAAAGGTGTGATTTCTAACTTCCCCTACCTGATCCCACGGAGAACTCAAAATATGAATGGCACTACAGAATTGTCCTACCTTGATGCAAGGAAACCAGGTTATATATACCACCTATCAATCAGTTACTGGTTGCAGGCTTCCCCTCAGTGGGATGTATAAACTTCCAGGCATCTCCTGGCAAAAGGGCTCTTATCAGCTGAAGACAAGTGTCAGAAGGATGACCTATGAGTCATTATGACAGCTAACACAGGGACTGGGACATGGGAGCACTCTCCCAACAAACGCGAGCTGGGAAGGTCGCCAACAGTGTCTACTATGGGTATCTGAAACAGTCTTATCTTCCTGCCTTGAATTATTGTTTCCACCACTGGTATCACTTCCTAACATTAATATCTTTTACTTTTTTTTAATTATTGCTTATTTCCCACAGCGAGGATGTAAGCACCAGAAGGGAAAGGATTCTATTTTGTTCACTATTATAGCTACATGTGATACCTAGAATATTACTTGATTCAACAAACACATACTTGTAGGTACTTAATAGATTCTTATTGAATGAAAGACTAAATGAATAAATGAGCAAGAATCTGGAGGGGAAATGTTTAAAAGGAATGTGGGAGACAAAAATGTTGCTTTTTTTTTTGGATACTAACCATGTTTCATGCTCATTTGAGAAGCTGATTACTGAAGATACCAGTAATCACTTATAGGGAAAGTTTGCCCCTGGGAAGCAATACTATTGAATGGAGAGCACAATGTGAGGTGCTTGTCTCACATAGAGGCGTGATGCTGTATATTGATTTAGTATAGAGAGGACTCTATTAGAGCCCTAGTGATCTGGTATACCAGATGGCTGGAAGAAGGAGTCTGGGAAACCTGTAACTATGTACATATGTGTTGGTATCTTCTATCTCAATGGCTCTATCTATCTCAGTGGGTCTGGAGGGTTGGCCCAGCTACAACTGTACCAGCCAGAAGCATCTCTGAAGATGCTGTCGCTAGAGGAGTAGCCCTGCCCAGAAGCAACAGCCCTGTCTGTCCTGTGCTGAGAGTGTCCAGAGAGGCTAATCAAATCTCCCCTTTGAAAAAATCAACATAGACTTCTCAACCCTGGGAAAGCTAAACCTGAATGTCAGATTCACCTGGGAGCTTTAAAAATCCTGATGCTCAGGTATAAGCCCAGACCAATTGAACTCAGATCTGTGGAACGGGGGCCCAGGCAGTGGTATATCGAGAAGGTCCTCAAGTGATTCTAATGTCCATTCTAGGTGGGAAAGCCACCAGCAACAAAGCAAAGGAAAGGACATTTTCAACTTGTGTAAGCAACAGTGAACACATTGACTGGTTGCTTATGGAAGTTACATGGTAGGAAATCGCATTCCCAGTCTTTTCAAGGAACACCGGCTCCCAAGGAAAATTTAAACAGTTCTGTATTTGAGGCTCAGGTTATGTCGGGGAGGCTGCTGTCTTACTGGGGTAACATCTCACTTTCCTCCCTGATAGGTGACTGAGGCAGACCCGGGGCCTACGAATCTCCCTCATTCCTTAGTACTCACCTTCCTCTCTTCACTTCCCACTGTCTTTAATGTTTAGCCAATCTGGTACGTCTCCCCAACCAGATCCTCCCACCTACAGACTTCCATCTGTGAAAATTTAAAAAGCGAAACCTCACTAAACTGGGGTCAGGAGGTTCAGCAGGGGGAGCTCTCACACCCTGCCACTTTTCAATTGCAGACCCAATAGGAAGAGAGGGACCCAGGACCTAAGTGGATACTACTTTATTACCCCAGCAGTAGGAAAAAGGTCTCTCCTCCTCTCCACTCCCCCAGCAGTCCAGCCAATGAGAAATTCACAATCGACCAATGGAAAGCCACTGTACTTCAAACTCCTGGTTTACTTCCATGGACTTTTTGTTTATAACAGCCTCCCCAGTGTCCTCTCTTTCCTCTATAAAAGGGCAGTCTTCTCCTTTGTTCTAGGGCCTTGTCTATGATTTTGCCACAGATTGCAATTCTGTTATTCTAGAATAAACCCATCATTTGCTGATAAAATAACTGGCAGTTTTATGTATTTTCTTTTTTTTTAATGTTTATTTTTGACAGAGAGAGAGAGAGAGACAGAGCATGATTGGGGAGGGGCAGAGAGAGAGGGAGACACAGAATCTGAAGCAGGCTCCAGGCTCTGAGCTGTCAGCACAGAGCCCGATGTGAGGCTCTAACTCACGGACTGTGAGATCATGACCTGAGCCGAAGTCAGACACTCAACCCAACTGAGCCACCCAGGTGCCCCAGTTTTATTTATTTTCTTAAAAAATGTTTATTTACTTATTTTGAGAGAGAGAGAGACTGTGAGTTGGGGAGGGGCAGAGAGAGAGAGAGAGAGAGAGAATCCCAAGCAGGCCCTGGGCTGTCAGCATAGAGCCCGACGCAGAGCTCAGTCACAGGAACCATGACATCGTGACCCGAACCAAAATCAAGAGTCCGATGCTTAACCAACTGAGCCTTCCAGGCGCCCCACTGGCAGTTTTGTTTTTAAGGCTAACACATCTTTGTGCCCTTATAATTAATCCTAAACCACTTAGGCTCGGTCGTTCATTTGAAGCTGACAGCCTTCCTCCTACACCCAGTTTCTGAGGGCCTGCAGCAGGTGGGGTGGCCTCTGAATGCAGTGCCTGAAGATACTAGAGAGGTAAGGTGGGGAACAGAATAGAAAGAAGGAAGCAGAATCTTTCCCTATGGCTTATTAAGAAAAGATACACCTGCAGCTAAACTTTGCAGTGAGTATTGTCCTTTGGCACTTATACATGTATACTTGCTTTTGGGAGCCTAACTTCTATTTTTATCTTCCTAACAGCAACCCTACTTTCCTTTATTGTAACTACCTCTTTCCAGTTGAATACTCCCTGGAGGTACTGTGTTCAGGGACCATACTCTCTTTTAGCCAAAGGGCAGGCACATGGCTAGGGCCAGGTCAAGCAGATATTCTCTCCTGAAATATACACCTTGAGCAAGGGGTCAAGGCAACGGAGTACAGTGTTACAGTGAGTCAGCCCAGCAGAATATTCCTACTCAGATTGTTTCCAGTGAGAGAACATCCCAATGGTTTCTGCTTCCAGCCTCCAAACGCTGTGCCTTCCCAGACCCAATTTTCCAGCCTCCTTCCGGATGCCTCTCTGAACTCTCAGTAGCCTAACGATTTCCTCTTTTGCTCTTGTTTTGTTTTGCTTGTGCATTGGTTGACGGGGGGTGGGGGGTTTTTGTTGTTGTTGGTTGTTGTGTTTTTGTTTCCTTTTATTCTATTTTTGTCTAAATTTGCCAGAGTCTGTTTCTCCAGTTTGTAAGCAAAGAACCCTCCCCTAATCAGTCTTCCATTTAATGTGCATAAGAAATCCAAATTCCTTCCGTGCCCTCTATTTCTTATGAACCAACAACCAGGTCTTATTACATTTGAAAAAAAAAAAAAAAAAAAAAACTATCCCTGCACATCACCTACCTAATTCCTGTCCTAGTTATATTTCAAAGTTCTCTTACTTTAGTCGATGATGAGAATAGTTATGACCAAATTCTTCTTCTTCCTCTTCTACTTTAAATGTGTATTTATTTTTGAGAGAGAGAAAGAGCATGAGCAGGGGAGGGCCAGACTGAGAGGGGACAGAGGATCCAAAGTGGGCCCTGCACTGACAGCAGTGAGCCTGATGTGGGGTTCGAACTCATGGACTGTGAGATTGTGACCTGAGCCGAAGTCAGACACTCAACCGACTGAGCCACCCAGGGGCCCCAAATTCTTCTTAGTAGGGGGAGTTTAGGGGTATGTAAAGACACATAAGTTAGTCTTGCACTCAATATGTGGCCTACCATGTACCAGAAATGGTGTTCAGGGTGATAACCGTTTCCACCTCCCATGTCATTTTATAATACATTTCTATGTCGATAAGGAATCTGTGCATGTTGACCCTGTAACCTGAGCAGTCCCAGCCAGCTGGTCTGGTGTTCCTCGGTTCTAGTCCTGATGAGGCCCCTTTCATGTGACCTTGAGCAACTCACTTCCCCTTTCAGACTGATCTATAAAATGAAAGACCTAAAGAACGTGATGTCCAAGTATGACCTTCATTGATTGCAGGAAACTTAGGTCATATAATTTGGTATCGTAATCTCCTCAGGGCCTGGAGTTCCAGATGGGGCCAAGGCCTGGAGACTGACTCATCCTCTTCAGGATCTCATCAGTCCGTCTGCTTCTATCCATCCCTGTGACCACCACGACTCTCTACTATTGTCAGGACTATTGCCACAACTTCCTCAAGGGTTGACTCTGGCCTCATCACAACTCTTCTCTGCACAACAGAGATCTTTTTAGAAGGTGAATCTGAATATGTCAATTACATTTCTTTTAGGGTGATCTGATCTGAGCCCCTTCCCATTTCTTCAGTCTCGTGTCCTTTTTGTTCTTGCCCTGTGTGTTCCAACCTCAATCATCCGTTTTCGATTCCTCCCAATGCCACAGATTTTCCTTGTTCCAGGATCTTTACACAAGCTCTGTCCTCTGCCTCTAACACTTACCCCTCTCCCCTTGCCTAGCTATTTCACTCCTCCTGCAGATCTAGCCTCAGAGAAGCCTTTCCTAACCTCCAGGACAAGCCAGGTAGCCCTGTCCAAGGATCCCTGTATTTTCCTGCAGAGTCCTTATCACAGTGATTAATTATAAATTTAATTATATGTTTATTTAAAAAGTGTTATTTCCCCCACTGTTTTGCTTATCACTACAACCCCAACACCTAGCACAGTACCTAGCACACCACGAAGAGGCAATAAAGCCATTGCATACATGAGCAAAGAAGTGAAACTGGAACACGTCCAAGCATCTCATCCCTCTTTCCTGTTCTCTGCACTGTGGATAGATCCATACCACAGCCCAAGCCAATGTCCACTTACCTTGATCAACCTCTTCCTTATTCTTATAAAACATGCTCTTGGGAAAAGCTGTAATAAATCAAAGGGAAACTCACCATCAGTATGCCTGGTGTATTTACACATCTACTGGCATCTGATTTAGTAATGAGCAATGCCTAGGTTTAACTTGAGTCCGAGGAATCTTAACTTTCTTAGCAGAATTTCAGAGGTTCAAAGGCAAGCCCTTCATTGTAACATTTTTTTTTTCTGGCCCTTTAGACTCCCATGTCGTCCCCATTACAGGGTCTCCTTATCTGCTGGGCCCATCATAAGGAAGTTACACATAATATCCCATTATCCTATCCTATCCTACTGCACGAATAAGGAATTCCTTCCAGAAGCATGAGAGCCCCTTTTCTGTGCAGCTTGAGTGCTTCCTTCCCAGCACTTCCTGCCAGTTCAGTATAATGATATGGCTTTCTCCTTTCTCTGGATGGCTTTCAGTAGAATTGCAGAATCACACAATATTTAAGCCAGAGATTTCTGTGAGCCCATCCTATGTGGCAACAATCTCCTTGAGTGCCCTGCATGATCATCTATAATCAGAAGCAGCAGAGGAAAACCAGCCTTGGGTTCAATGGAAGGTAAGATAAATGTGATGATTACTTTGTGAAGCTCCATGGAATCCAAGGTCTTCTCCTCGCTGTGGGATAGAGACGTCATAGTGATTGAAGAACCAAGGCTTGGGAGCCAGGGAGAGCTGGGGTTAATCCCTGCCTTTGTCCCTGTGAATTTGGGCAAGTGACACCTCTACAAGCCTCAGCTCACTATCCATAAAATGAGAACAATAATGCCTACCTCATATACTAAGGTGCAAAGCAGAGTCCCTGAAGCAAGAGGGGAGGTCACTGTGTAGTGGCTTAAAAACAGAAGAGTTCTCAATTTATTTTTTATTTTTATTTTTTTTATTTTTTATTTTTTGGCTCTAAGCTCATGGAACCTATGGAAGAGGAAAAATAATTTCCCTCTACCCTTCTAGATTCTTGGCTGAAGTGATCCCTGTAATCAAAAGTCAGGTTAACATGAGAAATCCCCCAAGAAGTTTAAGAACATATATACCTCTGGTATACATGGGATATACCGAGAAAATTCCCAGGAAAATAAGGTGATGGTCCAAGCCATCACCTTATATAACATCCCCTGCTAGAGACAAAAGATGTTCAGAAGTGGGAGGCCAGTTAAGGGCGGTTTTCAGGTAAAGCTTAGTAACTGACGGCATGATTGTTGCACAGATTTAAGTGTCTGCCCTTCTCCACGGACTGGAGTTTCTGGAGACTAAGTCATCCCCTCCCCCATCTTCCTGGTACAGCCTGTTAGACATCCTTGCAAATGCAGATTTCCCTTATAAATGTAAATGTCTCTTACAAAAGGGTAACTTCTCAGTTTTCAGAGCTTCACCTGTTTCTTAAAAATAACCAGTTTAAAACAATCAATGTGCCAATGAGGTGTATTTTGCGGTTTATATTTTGTCCCCCCTTCAGGCTTTACTGTTAATTTACTGGGTATCTCTACAGTTTGTCCTTTTAGTCTATGTTTCGAGATTGGCTCCATCTAACTTTTTCTTTCCTGACATGTGTATAATACAAAGGAAGACATTTTTTTTAAAGTAAAACCCTCCCCCCCCCCCATTACTTAATCTAATTCCTGTTAGGATAATTTTTCTAGATAAGTTTATCTGTCATCCCTTTACTCTTCCTTTCTGAGTTTAAAAGGCTATAATGATCTCAGTCTCACTCATTTAGAGCAGCGGTTCTCAATCTGGTTGAGTTTACCCCCAGGGGACATTTGGCAATATCTGTAGACGTCTTTATGGTCACATCTGGGGAAGGGGTGATACTGGCATCTAATGGGCAGAGACCAAGATGCTGCTAAATATCCCATAATGCACAAGACTGCCCCCCCTACCCAACCCCACCCCACCCCCACACAACAAAGAATCATCCAACCCCTCACGTCAATACAACCGAGGTTGAAAGATCTTGCTTTAGAGTAAGGCTGTTCAGCTTGTCCAAATCAAACCTCCCTTGAATCCGGTATCTCAACAGCCTCGATTAAGACAAGCACCTCCCTTTAAACTTTGATTCCCTCCCCTCCTCTCCAACTCTGACAAACAGCTGCTTCAAAATAGTAACATGCAAAGTCTATCTTAAATACACTGAGTCAAGAAATTCAGAGTTAAGGTTTAAAAATTCGAGGCTGGCACTCTGCTGTTAAAAAAAGACAAAACCCAAAGGTGCCAGGGTGTGAGCTGGAGACAGTGTCAAGCCAAGCTCTCAACTCCAACCCTGCTACTTTTGACTTTTGTGGCCTTAGGTCAGACTCTGTCTGCTATCCTGGGATGGCTGTTCTGTGGTTTCCTTCCGACTGCTATAGAACTTTAAGAAATAAACATTGGCAATATTCAGAGATGGAGGCATGAGCTATTTAAGGTGTGGAATCCAGGGATGTCTGGCTGGCTCAGTCAGTAGAGCATGTGACTTTTGATCTTGCAGTCATGAGTTTGAGCCCCACGTTGAGGTTAGAGTTTACTTAATTAAAAGAAAAAAGTTTAGAATCTAAATCTGTAAATTTTATTTGTTTACTTTTTTATTAAAGTCTTTTAATGTTCATATATTTTTGAGACAGAGAGACAGAATGTGAGCAGGGGATGGGCAGAAAGAGAGAGAGGGAGACACAGAATCCGAAGAAGGCTCCAAGCTCTGAGCTGTCAGCACAGAGCCTGACATGGGGCTCAAACTCACAAACCACGAGACCACGACCTGAGCTGAAGTCAGACACTCAACCAACTGAGCCACCCAGGCACCCCAATATTTCTTTAATAAAATCACTAAGTCATGGCATTTTATATTCTAGATTCATCATACTTAAAACACATTATTGTTTGTGTCACTTACATGTTCAGTAAGTCAGTTACCTAATAATTTTGTGCGATGCAAAAGATGGCATAGCCAAAAAGCATGGTACTGAGAGTCAGGACAAAAGTGAATTTCCGTCCTACCTCTACTGTTTACATTTTGAACAAGTTACATAACTTCTCTGAGCCTTATCTTTCCCTTTCAAGAAAAGGGGAAAATAATCTCTGTTTCATGGATGAACCTTGTATGTATATGAAGTCCAATCAAAGTTCTGGAACATATAGTCCCTTTAATAAATATTAAACCTTACCAAAGGGCAAGTTCATCTCTCCAGTCATGGGACCAAACTACACATACATGAAAAGGGAAACTGAAAAATTCAAGGCCATGAATGACATGATAACCTGCCTTGAGATTCAAGAGGATTACAAAGAGATCACTAATGATTATCTTGCTGTATTAGCCCAGGGCCAATAAATACTAACTATATGTATATTTGTATGAAAATAGGAAGATGGACCAGGATATAATCAAGTTGTCATAATTAGCTGGATTATAGTGTATTCACAAGACTGTAATGAGAGGTGAAGCTAAAAAAGTAGTTGGTCTGTATCAGTCAGATATAAGCACAATAATGAAGGATAGTAAACCACCCCAAAATGCAACAAGCATTTATTCTCATGCTTATGGGTCTAAAGGTCAGCTGAGTTTAGAATGATCTGGATTGGGCCTGGCTGGGTAGCTTAAGTCCACTCTGGAACAGATGGCTTGGATCCAGATTATGGTTTGGGCTCAGGTCTGCATGTGTGTTCACAGTGGGGCCAAGGCTAAGAGGACAGCAGGAATTCAGAACATACTCTTCTCATGGCAGATCCAGAGCATAAGAACCAAGCCAAACCATGAAAAGCATATGTGTGGCCTTGTCTCCTATGACATCTACTCATATTCCATTGCCAGACCAAGTCATGTGGGGTAGGGAAGATAATTCCACCTACAGTAGGAGGGCATAACAAAGTTATAAAGCAAATGTATGGATGTGTAATCCCATTACAGGGGAGTGAAGAATCAGGACCAATAATTGAATCTATTACAAAGTCCATGAGGGCAGATCCTAAACAAGGAAGTACTCTGTTGTTAGAAAGAAATAAAAAGAAAGAAAGAAAGAAAGAAAGAAAGGAAGAAAATTTTGTCCCAATAGGAAATCTTTGGAAGCAAGTGATGTGTTCAGAGCTGTAGCTGGCAGTAATGTATGAAATAGATTGGATAATGGAGAGAGGGTACCAAAGGCAATGAGAAAACATATCTGTAGCCTGGAAGGAAGGGCATGGTGAGCTGTATTTCAGAGGAGGCATTGGAAAAGAAGATAAGGACAATGAGAGGGATTGAGAACATGGCATTCAAATAATTGAACTATTAACTGGCTGTTAGGTGGATATATGGCAAAAGAAAAGGAGTCATCAGGGATAATTTGGAATCGGAAGATTTAGACCTTATAGTCTAGGAGAAAGATAAAACTACTTGTAATAATAGTATATATATTGTTTACCAAGCACTGTGCTAAGAACTTTATAGACATTATTTTATTTAACCACAATAACCCAATAAGAGAGGTACAGTTTTTTTTTGTTTTTTTTTTTTTTATTTTTTTTATTTTTTTTTCAACGTTTATTTATTTTTGGGACAGAGAGAGACAGAGCATGAACGGGGGAGGGGCAGAGAGAGAGGGAGACACAGAATCGGAAACAGGCTCCAGGCTCTGAGCCATCAGCCCAGAGCCCGACGCGGGGCTCGAACTCACGGACCGCGAGATCGTGACCTGGCTGAAGTCGGACGCTTAACCGACTGCGCCACCCAGGCGCCCCAGAGAGGTACAGTTTTTAATCTCCATTTTTGAGATGAGGTTACTGAAGTAACCTGCCTAAGATCATAGCCAGAAAGTGGTAGAACAGGATTGAAAGTCTGGTGATCACTTCCAGAATCTACACTATGTTACCATTCATTTCCTTATTTCTTACCCTGCTATATTACTGAAATGTTCATATTTTATATCATATTTAGCCACATACCAAACTATTTCTCTGTGACCAATAAAATAGTTCAAGTGGCAAGTGGAATTATTTAAAATACTATGAATTCTTAGGATTAAAAAATATATAAGGCAATGGGAAGGGCAGTAATAACTGATGTCTGGTCAACCAAAATGGTCAAGACGGATAGAAGAGTCACATCTATAATTATTTCATGGAAAGGTCTTTTATTCGATCATTCTGGTTGAGTAGTTTTGTTTCTCCCTCCCCACTAGCCTAACCACTTCCCAAGTACAAACAAAAAGAAGAGATTGCCGGGAGAAATAAATACCACCTAACTTTAAGATGCCCCTCTATGTATCCTCCACACTCGACAGCTGTTCCTTAATTGGGCAGAGGCTGCAAACACTGAGGCTCTTCTCCTTAGAACTAACTGGAAGGATGATACTGCTTCAAGGAGAGTACAAAGAGCTTTCCCATTTTAATTACTACTCATCCAGGTTACTACTATCCTCTCCGTATTCCCATTTCACAATCTGGGGTTTAAGACTTCCACCCACTGGAAGTCTCTCTGCAACTAGGGCCAAGTCATCAGCATCACATTGGTGTCAAGTCCTTCCATTTCTGTCCAGATTTTTAGCTCATCTTTGAATCATGTTGACTTTCTGCAAGAAGCAGTAGACACAGAAAAGTGGGGAAAGTTTTTAAAAATCCCTTTTAATTACTCTACAAAATGCTTAGTTTCCATCAAGAGTTTGATACGTAATCATCCCCTTCTAGAAAAGCCTTTTTTGGTAATTGAGATCCAAGAAGAACATTCTGGTTTTTGATGCTGAAGGGGTGTGTGTGCTACAGACACGGCACTGGAAGTCGTTTCTACCAGTTGACGTGAAAAATTTTTTTTATTTTATTTTAAGTTTGTTTATTTTGAAAGAGAGAGAGCATGAGCAGGGGGAGCGGCAAGGAGAGAGAGAATTCCAAGCAGGCTCTGCACTGATAGTTTGGAGCCCCACGCGGAGCTCAAACTCGCGAAGAACCATGAGACCTGAAACCGAGATACAGATGCTTAAGTGACTGAGCTACCCAGGTGCCCCTTGAAAAAAATTTTAAATGGCGGATCTTCCTGACTGCTATAGGAAGGAACAAAAGAAAGCTATCTTTCTTTTTCTCCCACAGAATCTGTAAGCTTCTTTTTATTCAATTTTTTTAATGTTTATTTATTTTTGAGAGACAGAGAATGAGTGGCGAGGGGCAGAGAGAGGGAGACACAGAATCTGAAGCAGGCTCCTGGCTCGGAGGGGTCAGCTCAGAGCCTGACACGGGGCTTGAACTCCCAAACTGTGAGATCATGACCTGAGCCTAAGTCAGTTGCTTAACTGACTAAGCCACCCAGGCACCCCAGAGTCTGTGAACTTCCCACTGTGTCTTCTTTGATAGAGGTGCAAGCCTAGCAGCTGTATTGAGGAGGCTGGTGGATACCAAAAGCCAGTCTCCACCAGATGGTTAGCACCTGTCAGGTAGCACAGCAGGCGACACCTCTGATATCCATATGCCTCGATTATTTTCAAAAAAGGTTTTGTTTTTGTTTTTCTAATATACTGCCAATTTAAGAGGTGCCATTTCTGACAACCTTCTTGCTCTTTTTTAAAAGAAGCCTGGGATTGGGAGGGAGGTAAAGAAGGAGACTTACCTGTGGCTTGTGAAGTTGATCTCATTTTGGTTCCACAGCAGCCAATGCGCTATTCAATTACAGATGGAAGCAACTTCGGTTCAGGGTTTACCATAAATGCTTTAGGAAGGGAGCCCAGGGAACCCATGTAAGGGAATCCATACGTGCTTCACATGTATGAAGCATATGAAGGAAGAAAACTGATGAATCAAATTTAAAAACATGACAGCAAGTGTGCGATTGTGGCCTTAACTATATTAATAAGGATTACTTACGTGATGGTTTTTATGAGTTTTAAGAAGCACGCTTCTCAAATAATGAGTGTACAGGGAGTCAGAAGATTTTAGGCAAGTCATTCAATGTCCTTGTCCCTTAGTTTTCTTTTTCTTCTTTTTCTAAAATGTTTATTTATTTTTGAGAGAGAGAGAGAGCAGACGAGGGGAAAAGGGCAGAGAGAGAGGGGGACAGAGGATCTGAAGCAGGCTTTGTGCTGACAGCAGAGAGCCCCACACTGGGCTTGAACTCACAAACCATAAGACCATGACCTGAGCTGAAGTCAGACACTTAACCGACTGAGCCACCCAGGCGCCCCTCTTAGTTTTCTTCTAAGTCAATTATAGGTAATAATAACTTCCCCTTTAATTTCTTAAGGCTATTTAAAATTTTAAAGTGCCTGGGGCGCCTGGGTGGCGCAGTCGGCTGAGCGTCCGACTTCAGCCAGGTCACGATCTCGGCGGTCCGTGAGTTCGAGCCCCGCGTCAGGCTCTGGGTTGATGGCTCAGAGCCTGGAGCCTGTTTCTGATTCTGTGTCTCCCTCTCTCTCTGACCCTCCCCTGTTCATGCTCTGTCTCTCTCTGTCCCAAAAATAAATAAACATTGAAAAAAAAAAATAAATTAAAAAAAAAAAATAAAATTTTAAAGTGCTTGAAAAATGTGTGCTGCATTATTACAAAGTATCAATATCATATGAAAATTGGAGAATTGGTCTAAACTAATATTATATTTCATATGAACTTCTAAAAATCAGTGCAAGCTATTTTGCTGTGAAAAACCATTATAATGAGCATCGTTTGGTAGTAAGAGTAGTGATCTTGGAGTTCAAAGACCTGGGCTTAAAGTATTAGTCCCTCCAATTGTTTGTTGTATCAACTTTGGGAATACTTCCATGTCCTCTAAAGTTTGGTTTGCTCCTGTCAAAATGAAAATAACCCACAATCTGCCAACCTTGTTGGAATGTTGTGACTTAGAAGTACGTATGGGGAAGTCTTTGAAAAGGATAAGTTTCCACAGGAGTGTAAGACTCTTTCATCGTTCTCTTTATGTTGAGAATGTGAATTATTTGTTAGTTGGGTGACAGAACTTTTACTAAAAAGATAACCAGAAGCACCAAAACCTCTGCACACTATTCCATCAACTTTTTCCTTACACCATAACATTTTCACTAACAGAGCATATGGATATATCAATGATATCTTATAACTTGTTATTTTTAGAAGATATGGAAAGGAAAGTTTGCTGGTTCCTTTTCCTCACCACCACCCCCCCCCTCCTTCCTACTAGCTCCTGCTAATACATATCACAGGTCCCTATAAAATCCCTTCCCTGAGAGGATTCCTAAGAGGATTCCCACATAGGCTCAGTTACCATAGGACATCTGAAGTCTGCCTTTTTCCCAACTACTCTCCTTCCATTAAGCACCATCACACCCTCCAGCATTGGGTATTGTAGCTCCCACTGCCCATAGTTCTGGGCAGCACTGCCCCATCTGAGCTACCATCTGTCTACTGAGAATGAGTTTTCTGCAGTCATTCCTAAGTTGGACCTCAAGCACCCAAAGTTGTAGGACACTTTTTGTGCTTTGGCGGTAGGAGTGGTAGGAATCAGTCTCCCATTTTACACATTACACAGAGTACAGCTTGGAGAAAACTCAGGCGTAGAGAGTTTGGTGTGTGTGTGTGTGTGTGTGTGTGTGTGGTTTTCCCTTTATTTTCAGTAAGCTCCATGCCCAATGTGGGGCTTGAACTCATGACCATGAGATCAAGAGTCACACAGTCTTCTGACTGAGTTAGCCAGGCACCTCTCAGTCCTAGAGAGTTTTAATGACATGGCTCTTCAGTAGGTTCATGGTGAGACACAGCTAAATTAAAGGTGCCGCACTTGACTCTGGATGATCTGCCCCCAGAAGATCAAGAAAAGATGGGTCTTTCTCATGGATACAACATTGGTTCCTGCAGAGATCCCTACCCTAAACAAAAAAACCCTGACTCATCAAAGAGGTCAAGCAGGGAAATTAGCTTCAAGCTTCAATCTCCTTTATATGTCTAATACTTCATTTCATCTCCTTAGTTTCTTTGAAGCAAAGTCTCATATTTTTCCCTCTCCATTTTATAGACTTTGGAAAAAAAAACCTAAATCTCCACCTGTTCTAATAAACAAAATATGACAGATCACCAAAAGTGTGAAAGCCAAAACGATGTGAAACACTGCCTCAAAAGATGAGAAGCCCATTTGGAGGGAAAATATGTGGGTTGCTAGTGGGAGTTTCTCACTATTCAGAATTTTACATAGGCTTTTGCAAAAGGGAAAAGGTTATGAGGAGGTGAAGTGTGGAGACCAAGCAAAGATTTCTTTAAAACTTCAGATTGCTACTAACCTATGGAAATATCACTTTCAAATATTAAAAATCCCCTCAAAAATAACCTCCAATTCAATCTGGTTGAAAAACATGACAGGCGAAAGAAAATCAGTCACATAGAATGAAAGATGGTGGGCCTCTATGGCCTGGAGGGTGACATGGAAGAAAAGGATGGAGGGTAGCAGGAGGAGGAAGTGGGAATGGTGTTTGGAATTCTGTTTCTTGTCAGTAACACAATAATAACAACTGTGTTGGAGACTTTGAAGTACATAACTAACGTTTGAAATCTTCATTCCTTAGTGGCAGGCAGTCTTAACAAATCCGTTCTTGTACAAAATGCTTAAAGTCGGGGAGCCTGGGTGGCGCAGTCGGTTAAGCGACCGACTTCAGCCAGGTCACGATCTCGCGGTCCGTGAGTTCGAGCCCCGCGTCGGGCTCTGGGCTGATGGCTCAGAGCCTGGAGACTGTTTCCGATTCTGTGTCTCCCTCTCTCTCTGCCCCTCCCCCGTTCATGCTCTGTCTCTCTCTGTCCCAAAAAATAAAAATAAACGTTGAAAAAAATATTAAAAAAAAATGCTTAAAGTCATTGTCATCATGAGTACAATCTTATTATCTTTGATAACTGATGTTGCAAAACAAATAGAATCAGTGTGAGGTTTTTCATGGTCAGCAAATTCTAATTTTATTTGTTCCAATTTTTGTCAGATTTATCAATGAATACATTTGTTCACTAGAGGTAATAATGAACTCACACAATTCAGAATTGGATACAAAACTCACTGGATTTAATCAACACATTCCTGTAAGTCTTAAGGCATGATTTATAGCACTTCAAAACTACCCTTAGTTTATTCTTCAGGAATTATGGAATGGAAGCCCACTTTTGCTTTGTTGGTTTTCTGAAATAGATCCATAATTCAGACTGGTGTCCTTTGTACTATGCTGCTAAAGGTGACATTTTTAGACAAGAACAAGACATCCCAGGGGAAAATGTTTGCCAAAAAATGTTTCATTAATCAAGAACAACAGTCAACAACTTCTAAGGTATAATGGTAGAGTAAAGCCAGATCATACACCGAAAATCTAGTCTAATAAATTGAACAAAGTCAAAGAAAAACAAAGTATTATATATTCATACATATTCATTCATTCATTCATTCATTCATTCATATGTGTGTGAATATATATAAGCATATGAATATGTACAAGTATATAAATATGTATCCATTATACACACATACACACACACACACACACACACCATTGGCACTTAGGCAAGGTACAACTTCACATAAAGCTTTGAAAACAGAGAGCTATACTTCATAGTAATTTACACATGTCTCTTAAAATCTGAGAAAACCCACTAAGAACCAAAACACATAATTTGAAACATCAAGGAAAAAAATGATTTAATCAAAACAAAGTCATAGTCACATAGGAAAGTATTCAAATGATCAAAGATAATGCAGAGAAAAACAAAATGACAAAGAGGCTAAAAACTATTAGGGAGATGAAAGGTGACAGATGTGGAAGACAGATCACAATGATTACACATACATATAATTTGTTACATAAAGACAAGACGATAACTAATAAAACTGGAATAAATAATTATAAAAGAAGTTATTCCTAAAACAATGGGAGACCTAAATCTGTACATCATAAAGGACAAGAAATTTCAGAAAACTTAATGCCAAAAAAACAAGAAACAAAAAAGTGGGAGATTGGGAGGGAGAAAGGAAAATAGACAATTTTTAAAAATTGCCATGGGTACATGTATAAAAATAAGTGATGGGCAATAAGAGAGAAAAATCAAACTGCCTCCAGAATTCTACACAACAATGTTGTCATTTAAAATTAAAGCAAGAGACAGAACTCCTCAAGTGTGCAAAAATTATTTGATGACAGAATTCAGCTAATAGATGACTAGAATTAATGAAACTAGTAAAGGAAAACTTGCTTTCAAGAACTTGTCATAATTTTGAACCTAGTGAAACAAGAATACACCTCACTATGGAAATAAACATTATAGAACAGAGTAAAAATAAATATGGTGCAGCTATCAAACAAAATGAGGAAGAATTTTCATGAACTGGAATGGGAAAGTGTATATGAGATGTTAAGTTGAAAAGGATATGTGAAAATAATTTTATTTTCTCCTAGAGAAAGGAGTAAATAGTGCCTAGTATATAGTAAATGCATAGTATACATAGATAGTATATATAGTAAACAATAAATATTTGATCAATTATTAAATCTTAAATATTGTAAAAATTTTAGGAAGAATACAGAAAATTTTAATTCTATATTCTTCTGTTTAATTTCTTTCTTTTTTTAAGTTTATGTATTTATCTTTTGAGAGAGAGAGAGAGAGAAAGATTGTGAGTAGGGAAGGGGCAGAAAGAGAGGGAGATAGAATCTCAAGCAGGCTCTGCGCTGTCAGTGCAGAGCCTGAGGCAGAGCTCAAACTCACAAACCATGACAACAAGACCTGGGCTGAAACCAAGAGTTGGACACTTAACCAACTAAGACACCCAGGCACCCCTTTTGTGTTTAGTTTCTTACCAAGTGCACATGATACCTTTTTTTTTTTTTTTTTTTTTACATAGAAAGTTTAAAAGTAATCAAATATCATCTTAGTTATCATAAATGATGTCCAACGACTATCCAGGGACATTATTTCTGGGATCTGCTGAATACTTTCTGAGAAATTAAAAACTTTATGTTCTTTAGGAATTGTATTTAAAAATATGAAAGCGATCGTTGATTGCATTGACAGAAGGACACCACCAGGAGCTTAGAGTTTACTTAATGTTACTTAATACCTGAAAGCCCCTCTGACAGGCGGTGGTAAAGGATGCCATATTCATGCCATCCCGTTGATGCCAATTGATTTCTCAATTCAGTGGGCAACTGGTGGAAGATGGTTCTTCTCAGTTGGTGGAGTGATCTGCCTGAATGATGAAAAGACACTGCCTTAGACGGAGTTTCCTAAAAGCAGACGCTGAGATGAGTATTTTGTGTGCAGGTGATTTATTGATGAAGGGCTTCCAGGGAAAACCTGTCAGGGACTAGGGGAACAGAACAGGGAAGGGGAAGAAGACTGGCTGAGTGTAAAGTCCCAAGGACTGATCAGGCTGGGAAACTGTAGTGTAGAAGTTAAGCCCACAGGTGTCCCTATCCCTACTCCAAGGCAAGAAAAATTGGTTTTCACATATTCATACTTGTTGGTCATTGGTTCTTCAAGGGCGACTGCACACCTGACGATCTCCTTTGGTGAAGACAAAAGGAGCTGAGGACAGATGCCCAGAAAGAGCTGAAGGTGCAGGCCACAGAAAGCTCAAATCATTAAACCTTGTCTCCAAGGTACTCTGAAACAAATACTAAAAAAGGGACTCAAGAGGATGTGGGAGGAGCACTGACATTATCTCCTACAAACTTCACTGAGGCAAGAATAGGTAAACAGATAAATGGAATAGAGGAGAAACCTCATTAAGAAGGTCATGTTTTTATGAGATTTAGTATAGGATAAAAACAGCATTTCAAATCAGTAGGGGATTCAACAGCCAAGAAATAGTGGGTCTCAGGGTTCAAGGTTTGAGTCCCACGTCAGTGTTTATGCTGACAGCATGGAACCTGCTTCAGATTCTGTCTCCCTTTCTCTTTGCCCCTTCCCCGCTCTGTCTCTCAAAAATAAATAAACGTTAGAAAAATAAAAAAATAAAATGAGTACACAGCTAAAGGATCATAAGCAAAGTTCACTGACAGATAATTTAATAGCTCACTTACCACAGTGCTAAAATTGCAATCATTCAGAAAGAGACAATGTAAAGTTTTTCAAAGCCAGGTAAGACAACAAAATCCTGTTTATAGTAGGATTAGTTACAATGCCCAAATTAGGGATACAGTCCAAGTGTCCATTTACTGATGGATGGATAAAGATGTGGTATACATACATAATGGAATATTACTCAGCCTTTAAAAAGAATGCAATCTTGACATTTGCAAAGACTTAGATGGAGCCAGAGAGTATTCTGGTAAGTGCAATAAGTCAGTCAGAGAAAGACAAATACCATATGATTTCACTCATACATAGAATTCAAGAAACAAAGCAAATGAGCAAATAGGAAAAAAAAAAAAAGAGAGAGAGAGGCAAATCAAGAAATAGACTGTTAAGTATAGAGAACAAACTGATGGTTACCAGAGGGGAGTAGGGTGGGGGGTTGGGTGTTACAGGAGATGGGGATTAAGGAGCACACTTGTGATAAGCACTGGGTGATGTATGGACGTGTTGAATTGCTGTATTGCACACCTGAAGCTAATATTACATTGTATGTTAACTGGGATTTAAATAAAAACTTTTAAAAGATAAATAAAATTTTATTTGTTATTTTTAGAAAATTTTTTAATGTTTATTTTTGAGAGAGTCAGAGCATGGGTCGGGGAGAGGCAGAGAGAGACAGAGAGAGACAGAGAGAGACAGAATCTAAAACAGGCTCCAGGCTCTGAGCTGTCAGCATAGAGCCCGACATGCGGCTCGAACTCGGGAACATCAAGATCATGACCGAGGTCAAAGTTGGATGCTTAACCAACTGAGCCACCCAGGTGCCCCCAAATAAATAAAATTTTAATGTTTATTTATTTTTGGGACAGAGAGAGACAGAGCATGAACGGGGGAGGGGCAGAGAGAGAGGGAGACACAGAATCGGAAACAGGCTCCGGGCTCTGAGCCATCAGCCCAGAGCCCGACGCGGGGCTCGAACTCACGGACCGCGAGATCGTGACCTGGCTGAAGTCGGACGCTAACATTTTAAAAAGCAGATGAGAAGGCAGCCTGCCCTGTGTTGGGGTAAGCTGTACATCCTCATGGTGGTTTAGCAAGAAACTACCCCAGTGAGGACCTCTGGTCTGTTTTTGTCCTAGCCAGCAGAGTGGAGGAGCAAGTGGCCATGCTGGTTCTACTCAGCCAATCCAGGCAGCAGCATTTGTTGAGGACGCACTAATTTCTTCTTCTCCCTTCCTAGCTTGATGTCGCTAGTTCCATTTTCTTTTCCCTCCTTCTACATATGTTTATTGACCATTAACCCTTGGGCCAAACGAAACAACAGGCACTGGGATTTCAAAAATGAACAGGACACTTTGCCTTGAAGGAGTTTCCGGTCTTGACCCTTCTACAGGATCAAAAGTTGTCAGACACAAGTCCTACTCCTGAAAAACAGCGCCATTTACCTCTGTGGATAATTTGGTGCAATCCCAATGGTCTGCCACTGCTTACAGCTATTGCCGAAATCCCCCTATGAGATCTGACAGTTAACGCAAGCACCATTCACATAGCATTTAACAGATCAAACAAGGCAAAGGTTTAAACGCTTCTCCTCTGGGTTCAGACCTCTCTCAACTTTAACTTTGGCTGATTCTCTGATCCTCAGGATTCTGGCTCTGCCTACTCTGTTAGCTTTCCATTTCCTTCCCCATGCTCTCCAGAAACTAGACCACTTGCTTTCTCCCTACCTTGACCCACAGAATCTCCCTGTCCTTTCAAAGGAAGCCAAGTTTCTGGCCCTTTCTGTCAGGTTTGTCTTAACAGGGCCCTTGCCCTCCCTTGTAAATACGCTTACTTGGCTAGCTGTGAGGGCCACATCAATTCTCTTGAACAAGTGGGAGGCTCTACTCATTGGCCCCGGGGTGAAGTCTTATTTCCAGTGCAGGTGGTACCACACAGGTTAACACCTTGGATATATGTTTTGTTTTTTATTTATTTATTTATTTATTTATTTATTTATTTATTTATTGAGAGACAGAGAGAGACAGGGTGAGCAGGGGAGGGACAGAGAGAGAGGGAGACACAGAATCCGGAGCAGGCTTCAGGCTCTGAGCTGTCAGCACAGAGCCCAATGCGGGGCTTGAACCCACGAACTGTGAGATCATGACCTGAGCCGAAGTCAGACACTTAACCGACTGAGTCACCCAGGCACACCCTACACCTTGGATATATGCCATTTTCTCTGGCTTTCCCATTGATCTTTGCCTCTGTTCCTCCTCATATAACACCACAGTTATTGACGTTGTTATTGCTGTGGGTGCCCTTTAGTCTCTGCCTCAATTCCTCCTCAAATTCCACCTCCAAGGGGCTTAGTTGGTTACGTGTCTGACTCTTGGTTTCAGCTCAGGTCGTGATCTCCCAGTTCATGAGATCGAGCCCTGCATCGGGGTCTGTGCTGGCAGCTCAGAGCCTGCTTGGGATTCTCTCTCCCTCTCTCTCTCCCTCTCTCTCTCTCTCTCTCTCTGTCCCTCCCCCACTCATGCATGTGCGCTCTCTCTCTCTCTCTCTCAAAATAAATAAATAAACTTAGAATAAAATCTACCTCCAGGATTAATGCACAAGTATTTTAATGGGTCTCCTCAACACGGGTGACAATAACAATGGTGGCTAATGGAGCAGAACATTTACAGGAGGCAAGTGCTGTGCTCAAAGCCCGGCTTGCATTATCTCACTCCATCTCCACAGGAACCCTTATGCACGGTTCTTGTGACTGACTTACAAGCAGTTTGGGGTTTCCCCCAGGGCAGCCTCTACTGGAGGTCCTTGTTTGAGCAGTTTATTTCGGATGTGGGAGGTCGGTCCCAGGAAACAGGGTAAGGAGGGACTTGAGATAGGAAGGTAGGAAAGCCATAGAAGACCAATGGGTGGATAATCACTGTGAACAACTGGGCTCAGTCCCCCGGAGGCTTCTAGAAATAGTAGAATGCTCCCTAGACTTACTTCTTCATGAAGAAAGCAATGGAATAGATGTCTACAGATTTCTACTCTTCACCGACGGGGGGGGTCACACCTGGGTGATTTAACTCTTCGGAGAACTTCCAGAGCACAGAGACCAACCACTCTCCATGGCAGAAAGCCAGCAGAAAGCACTGCCATGGACAGGAACTATCTATCACTGACTTTGGAGTGGGTCAAGTTCATATGGGGAAGCTACTGAGGGGTCTGCTACAGCAATACCAGAGAGAAGTGAGGAAGAGAACAGAGATGACAAGAAATCAGATCTGATCTCACCCTCACTACGCTCATGAGAATATTATATAGACCCCTAAAAGAATTTAAAATTCATCCATTCCATAACTATTGAGTGTCTTACTGGGTCCCACTCACTGTTTCCCACACTGAAACAGTGTGGTATAGGAGTGAGCAAAAGAGTCATTGGCCTCATGAAGCTTACATTCTAGAATAATTAAGTGCTAAACAGATAGTGCTACCCATACATCCACAAAGGCCTGAGAAGGGAAATAAGTGTGAGCTGGGATGGTCAGGAGAGTTTCCTGGAGAGATGCCTGGACAGTGAAGGGAGCTTCTGTACTGAATGTTGGTCCCTAACTGAGAGGCTGGGACAATGGCCGTTACGTCACCCCATAAGAAAATCTAGCCCCTCGTATGCCCCTGTGTTCTCTCTTTGAGGTTCTTCCGTGATACCCTCCAAATGGGGTCACGGGGTCAAGCTCTGCAGGCAATTGGTACAGCCCCATGGTTCTGGTCCCTCCTAGACCTTCCTGCTTGCTAGCTCACGGATCTGTTCTGGGAACAGAGGCCCGGACTTGGGAACGTGAAAGCACTTTGTTTAGTTTTTGTACTCAAAAGTAGCATTTCAGATATGAGAAAAACTTGCAACTAGTTTGTCACTGGCAAGTGAAACACAAGGCAGACCGTCAAGCTGCTTCTTGCTGTCATTTATAGATTTCCAGGTACCTCATGCAGGGATTAAATATGGAGTGATTTGGTACACAGGACGCGTTCATGTCTGCCACGTCTTTTTTAGTCATTTTATTGAAGTCTCTGGTGCCTCTACTTTGCTTTTTCTCTAGAGTTACCAGCATGTTCTTCTCGACCCTGTAAGCGCTAGACCAAGGCTTGTCAAACACTGGTGACACCCACTGATCCTGCCTTGTCACTCTTAGTGTTTTGGTTGCCTGTTGCACAGACTTTTTAGCACCCAACATACTTCGTAAGACACCCACTGCATCTGACCTGCCACACAAGGAGGGAAATTGCGTAGTGCCGGAGACGGGCAATGGCTGAGCTTGGCGGAGCAGGGCAGGCCTGTCTGGGGGAAATGAGTTATATCCACATGTATGACTGACAGCCCGGCACAGCCACTACAACAGCCTCCTACTGGACTGTCAGCCTCGCCTCTGAGCTCCTTCCGATGAAATCCGTAATCCTTCCTGGCCAAGGCGTACAACCTCTATGTGAACTGGCCCCTCCTCCGCTCTGATGTCACCTGTGCCACTGCCCCCAACCCCCTCTCTGCTCCAGCCACTCCTCATTGAGACGGGCACACTCCTGCCTCAGGAGCTTCTCACTCTCTGGTCCTTGTCTGGAATGCTCTTCCCCAAACACCTGCATGGCTCACTCACTCCTTGCTCCATCTAGGTTCCTGCTCAAATATCATCCCATCAAAAAGGCCCTCCTTGATCCCTTCTATTATAAGGCACCTCCCTTCCCACTCCATCACTCTCAGCCCCATCCTCTGTTTTATATTCTGCCATACCATAACCACACATTGTTTTGTTTGGTTCACCCCGTGTAGAATGCACGCACCAGGAACCTTGCCAAGTTCACTCACTGCTGTATCACCGGCATCTAGAACGGAGCTTGTCGTAGAGCAGACCAGCAGTATGTATTTGCCGGTGAATATGAAGAGGGATTTAGTGAGTATACATGTGTTAAAGGGACTGAGTCTAGAGATATTGTGACTTGAACATTAATTATTTACATATGAAGACTCCCACCCGTGCAGATGCCGCTCCCATTGCTTTCCTGCTGTAGAAGTTTTAGATGATCCTGGCAAAGGCAACTGTCCAAAGAATCTTCCAGGGGGAAAATGATCAACCTATGAGCAACTAGGGAGCTGCCAATTAAAACAGTAACGATCCCACTACTGACCAATATTTTCCAGCTGCCTTAGTAACCGGCAACACTGGAGGAAGGGGCTGGGCACTATTACACTGTTGGCCAGTGTGTAGACACATTCAACTTTTCTGACTCATAAATATGCATGAAAAGCCTCAGAATATGCAGTTATTGAAATGTTATGTCTGAAGAAGTCCCTGGGTGACTCAGTTGGTTGATTTCGGCTCAGATCATGATCTCATGGTTTGTGAGTTCAAGCCCCATATGAGGCTTGGTGTTGTCAGTGCAGAGCCTGCTTGAGATTCTCTCTCTCCCTCTCCCTCTCCCTCTGCCCCTCCCCTGCACTCTCTCTTTCAAAATAAAGAAATAAACTTTTAAAAATGCTGTTTTTTGAAGAACATTTATTCATATGGGATTATTTTTACAAGCAAAAGAACGGGGTGAATAAGATAGAGTGCAATCCCATTTTTTGTTAAGGAATTCTGTATACTGGCAGGTTGCACCCCAATATGTTAACAGTGCTTACCTCTGGGCAGTGGAATTACAAGTCATTTTAGTTTTCTTCCTTTTACTTGCCTGTATTTTCAAATGTTCTGGAGGCGGGGTGCCTGGGTGGCTCAGTCAGTTAACCATCTGACTTCAGCTCAGGTCATGATCTCACAGCTCATGAGTTTGAGCCCCACGTCAGGCTCTGTGCTGACAGCTCAGAGCCTGGAGCCTGCTTCCGATTCTGTGTGTGTCTCTCTCTGTCCCTCCTCACTCCTGCTCTGTCTCTCTGTCTCTGTCTCTGTCTCTCTCTCAAAAATAAATAAATATTAGAAATTTTTGTAATGTTCTATAGGTAACTTGCAAGAGTTTTTGCTTTTCTATTATAAAATATTACATGGGAAATTGAAAAATACTGATCAGCAGAAATAAAAATAATTTCTAATAGAGACAAATATTAGTACCAATACAATAACTATAAGCAACATTTAACTTTAATGAAAATAAATATTTTAATAACAAAAGATAATATATATTCATGATGCTAGAACGCCCTCCACTTCCAGTCTCTTATTAATATAAGGCCACACAGTGTGGACAAGCTACTGAATCCCCCTGGAGCTCCATGATCCCGATAACTTGGGGTGGCAGCACTCTCTCCTGAACTCCAACTAGTGTCATTCCAGAAGAAGCAAACTTTATTCTGGTTCTCTTAAGTGGGGACTGTGGCAAGTTAGTGGCCTTGTAAAGAAATGCCTCCCTCAGACCCATGCTGGGACAGACCCACAGAAAAGCTTTCCATCACGTTTACCATCATGTACCCCCTTGGCACAGACTCATATATATTATAGGGCTGGAACCTTGGCTGTTTAAACTGAGCCCTATAGACTGATGCTTCACAGCACAGGAAGGAGACTCCAAAGGTATAGTGTTATTCCATTTAACTTAAGTAAGTAAAGGTCCCACTATTGTCCCTCCAAGTTGAAAATGGCCACCTACAGCGGAGGCCAGGTCCTAGAAGATGTTCTTTCAACCAAACACATATGAGGCTTTGTAATTTAGACAGTGTCTTTTCATGTGTTATCCTATTTGGCTTTACTATCCTGTGACATAGGTATTAGAGCCCAATGTGGGGTGACAGAGAATGAGAGAGACACAAATACCTAAAAGATCTTATAATCAAAGCTCTCTCAGTAATTGGACTTGTGGTCAGAAATCTATATGTGGGGGGCGCCTGGGTGGCTCAGTCAGTTAAGTGTCTGACTTCGGCTCAGGTCATGATTTCACGGTTCGTGATTTCGAGCCCTGCATCAGGCTCTGTGCTGACAGCTCAGAGCCTGGAGCCTGCTTTTGGATTCTGTGTCTCCCCCTCTCTCTGTCCCTCCCATGTTCTGTCTCTCTGTCTCTCAATAATAAATAAAAATTTAAAAAAACATTAAAAAAAAGAAATCTATATGTGGAAGGGATACCACGAATCCTTTATTAATAACAATAGTGGGGCGCCTGGGTGGCTCAGTCAGTTAAGCATCCGACTTTGGCTCAGGTCATGATCTCCGGTTCTTGGGTTCGAACCCCTCATTGGGCTCTGTGCTGAGAGCTTGGAGCCTGGAGCCTGCTTCAGATTCTGTGTCTCCCTCTCTCTCTGCCCCTCCCCTGCTCACGCTCTGTCTGTCTCTCAAAAATAAAAAAATAACATAAAATAAAATAAATAAACATTATTAATAACAATAGAGAAGGTTAGTATCTCATTTATTCAACATATACATTTTCATTAGTTTTACCAAAATGAGGGGAAAATAGAAATTTAATTGATTTTATTTATGCCAAAGTATGCCATCATAGTTCTACTTCTTAATTTTTTTTTTTCAACGTTTATTTATTTTTGGGACAGAGAGAGACAGAGCATGAACGGGGGAGGGGCAGAGAGAGAGGGAGACACAGAATCGGAAACAGGCTCCAGGCTCTGAGCCATCAGCCCAGAGCCCGACGCGGGGCTCGAACTCACGGACCGCGAGATCGTGACCTGGCTGAAGTCAGACGCTTAACCGACTGCGCCACCCAGGCGCCCCTCATAGTTCTACTTCTAACTCATACGTTCTGATGTAATTAGCAAGACGCTGGTTTTTAACAAATTTGGTAATACAATAATTTTCTACCTTGTTTAGGTTTCTTTTTTTTTCTTTCTACAAGTAATTCATCTTTATTATTGACATTCTGTAAAATACACAAAGTAAAAAGAGGTATTAAAAAAAATCACCATCCGGAGATACACTGCAATATTGATCTGTTTCTTGCCAGTCTTTTCTTTTTCAACTAAGATACATCAATTCTAAAATTTTTAAATGTTTTTTTTTTAAATACAGTTTTCAGAGAGAGAGAGAGAGAGTGCAAGTGGGAGAGGGGCTGAGAGAGAGTGAGACACAGGATCTAAAGCAGGCTCCAGGTTCTGAGCTGTCAGCACAGAGTCCGGTGCAGGGCTCGAACCCATGAACTGTGAGATCATGATGCGAGCCAAAGTCAGTCGCTTAACAGACTGAGCCACCCAGGTGCCCAACACCCCTCCACCCCCCCCCCCGCTTTTTTTTTTTAACTTTTTAAAAAGATGCATCAATTCTAAATCAGTTTATACAACTGATGATGACTCAGCTTTAACTCATTTTGTGAATGAAATGCTCTTCCCCAGAATTTAGTCAAAATAAAAGTTTAAGAGTTACATACTCAAATCTAAAGAACCACAGATAATGTATCTTCTTGTGTATACTTTAGTTTCAGTTCAAATAGCTTCTCTTGATACTAAATGTCATGCTTGTTCATTCAATCCTTCTCTCGATGACCATATATTGAGTGCCTACTAGATACTTAGTATTTTCTAGGTACAGGGAGTATGGCATTTTAACAAATCAGATAAAAATTGCCATAATCATTGAGCTAACATTTAAAAAAATTTTTTTTTCAACGTTTATTTATTTTTGGGACAGAGAGAGACAGAGCATGAACGGGGAAGGGGCAGAGAGAGAGGGAGACACAGAATCAGAAACAGGCTCCAGGCTCTGAGCCATCAGCCCAGAGCCTGATGCGGGGCTCGAACTCACGGACCACGAGATCGTGACCTGACTGAAGTCGGACGCTTAACCGACTGCGCCACCCAGGCGCCCCGAGCTAACATTTTTAAATGGAAGATAATCAACAAGTAATCAACAAGACAAATAAGTAGAATATACAGCAAGTTCGTCGTGTTAACCACAGAACCACATGCCAGAACATCCTGAAGTTCACACTCCAAAGGCAGCCATGATCCTACTTGCTGATACATTTTAAAAATGGAGGAATCTCTTTTGAAATTATGACTTTATTTCCTGTCGGTATCTCTGTAGTCCTTCAATACATGGATTTCCATTGAGCTAAGAGTCCATTAATCGAGAAAAGCAAGAATCGACGTTTGTCTTATTTGTTCATTTGGAATCCGAACACCCTTATTTCTTTGTAGACTGAGCAGTATATCCCTTCAGGCTTACTCTGTTCAGTAAACCACAGTCTTTGAACCAAGGTAGATCTATAAACTGAGTTCCAAGCTGTCCTTTAATTCCGATCTGTCCTTGATCTATGGAATCTGCTTAAAATAGAGTTTCAGCAAGTTCCCACAATCCAACTTGATAACTGCACTGATGTGAATCTGACAAACTCTTTCATATACTTTGTAAAATGGAAACCTTGAAGGGCACAAGCACAAGAAGTCTATAAGCAGAATTAGTTCTTCTAACATGGCATAGAATGTATCTTTATAAGATGAATTTACAAAGTGTGAATCACATAGTCTTTTGGTAAATGATACAGTAAAGGAAAGACACTCATTTCTTTCTTTTAATTTGCATCCAAGTTAGCGTATAACGCAATAATGATTCCAGAAATAGATTCCAGTGATTCATCCCCTATGTATAACACCCAGCCCTCATCCCAACAAGCATCTTCCTTAATGTCCCTTACCCATTTAGCCCATCCCCCCACCCACAGCCCCTCCAGCAACCCTCAGTTTATTCTCTGTATTTGAGTCTGTTACGTTTAAAAAGAAAAAAAAAAAAAAAAAGAGAGAGAGAGAGAATCTCTTATGTTTTGTCCCCCTCCCTGTTTTTATATTATTTTTCTTCCCTTCCCTTGTGTTCATGTGTCCTGTGTCTTAAAGACCTTATATGAGTGAAGTTATATGATATTTGTCTTTCTCTGACTGACTTATTTCACTTAGCATAATACCCTCTAGTTCCATCCACATTGTTGCAAATGGCAAGATTTCATTCTTTTTGATTGCTGGGTAATACTCCATTGTATATGTATACCACATCTTCTTTATCCGTTCATCTGTCTGTGGACATTTGGGTTCTTTCCGTACTTCAACTATTGTCAACAGTTGTTTATAGCAATAAACATTGGGGTGCCTGTTCCCGTTTGAAACAGCACACCTGTATCCCTTGGATAGACACCTAGTAGTGCAATTGCTGGGTCATAGGGTAGTTCTATTTTTAACTTTTTGAGGAACCTCCATTCTGTTTTCCAGAGTGGCCGCACCGTTGTGCATTTCCTCCAGCAGTGCAAAAGAGACCCTCTTTCTTTGCATCCTCGCCAACATCTGTTGTTGCCTGAGTTATTAATTTTAGCCATTCTGACTGGTATGAGGTGGTATCTCATTATGGTTTTAATTTGTATTTCCCTGATGATGAGTGATGTTGAGCATTTTCTCATCTGTCTGTTAGCCATCTGGATATCTTCTTTGGAAAAGTGTCTATTCATGTCTTTTGCCCATTTCTTCACTGGATCATTTGTTTTTTGGGTGTTGAGTTGGTAAGTTCTTTATAGATTTTGGATACTAACCCTTTATCTGATATGTCATTTGCAAATATCTTCTCCCATTCTGTCAGTTGCCTTTTAGCTTTGCTGATTGTTTCCTTCACTGTGCAGAAGCTTTTTATCTCAATGAGGTCCCAATAGTTCATTTTTGCTTTTGTTTCCCTTGCCTCCGGATATGTGTTGAGTAAGAAGTTGCCGCAGCCAAGGTCAAAGAGGTTTTTGCCTGCTTTCTCCTCTAGGATTTTGATGGCTTCCTGTCTTAAGTTTAGGGAAAGACACTGATTGCTAACTTTTTGGGGGCTTGACTAGAATGTTGAAACCTTGTCACATGACAATCGAAATTGGCAACAAACAAATTATGTCCTGGAAATTGAGGATTCTTTCTAATTAAAATTCCCCAGGACATCTACTAATGTGAATGGTTACCAAGTTAACACACAAATACCTTGCTTTTCTGAAAATAATAACTAGTTAGGAAATAGAATTGAAGGAAATATTTCAACTATAATAGCACCAAATAAGGCAACATAACAGAATAATCTATTTAAAATGTTCCCTATCTTCAAGTAATATATAAAAATCGACAGAGAGACACAACAGAAGACTTGAGTAAATGAAAATAATCACCCAAATTTTGGACAGTGTGACAAACTCTGTTTTCCAAAGTGCCCATAACAATATTTCCCATCTCCCATGATCTTCTTTCAATGATGCTCTAAAAATCCTTCTATTGATGGGGTCCCTGGGTGGCTCAATCAGTCAAGTATCGACTCTTGATCTTAACTCAGGTCATGATCTCATGGTTGGTGAGATCAAGCCTCACATCCGGCTCTGGGCTGACAGTGCGGAGCCTTGCTTGGGATTCTCTCTCCCCTCTCCCTCTGCCCCTTCCCCACTCATGCTTGCTTGCTCTCTCTCTCTCTGTCTCTCAAAATAAATAAATAAACCTAAAAAACATCCTTTCTGTTGAGAAATAAGGTCTTTGTTCCTTTGCCTTGAAACTGGGTGCAGTTTTGACTATGGAGAAATGACACTATATGAGGCAAAGTCATTTAAGGCAATGCAGCTTCTGCCTGATTTTCTTAGACTGCCTGTTCTTGGAACTCAGCCAACATGTCGTGAGGAAGCCCAAACATATAGAGGAGCCAGGCTCCTGCCCTCAGTCCCAGCTAAGCCTACAGCTGACAGTCAGCACTTTGCTTGACATGCCAATGAGCCATTTTGGGTGTGGATGGTGTTTTAATTTGGTTTTTCTCCCTCTTCCGGCTTCTTGACTTTGTGACTCATTTCCCCCAAAATGCCCTGCATATAAGATCGGTTCATGCAAACCTCCCTCCAAACATCGCTGTTACGGATTTCTGTACTTCTTTGTAAACGAGGCCTTGTTTTGTGCCAATGCAAAAAAACCTACATATCTTGTCTGTGCTCTTTCCCCCACCTATCCCTCAAATCAGAAATAAGAAAAAAAAAAGAAAAGAAACAAGAGATCAATGTAACCCTTACCTAATATACCAGCTCTTCAAAGACTCTGCACAAAGTCTTAAAAAGTTTGTTTAGAAAACTTTAATCATTCTTTTTCCTAAAGCTCTGACTGACGGGTTAATGTTATGCTCAAAAAAAAATCACGATAACGGCCTAAAGATTAGTGTAGTAAAAACTTGCTGAAAGAGGATGAAAGAAGCAGCAGGAAGAGCTAGGGGAGGAAGAAAAGGAAGAAATGAGAAGTAGAAGGAGGAAACAAAGAGGCAAGACAAAAACCAAGAACTATTACCACTCCTAGTATGTGGGCCGGTAACCTCTTTACTGTGTCAAGATTTGGGGTGGAGGGGTAGATTACCATATGACCTTGCCACACTGATTCTTTTGGATTATGTTTATTTTTTACTCTGGCCTCCCCCAAGTTCTGCCTGCATTTTCCAGCTCTTATCTAGCCACGTGTGCATTTCCAGACGTGCTAGAAGTCTACCGTTGGCTGTTGCAAAGGCATGTGCAACACCAAGAGTGGTATTTCCCCAAACCTGCTCTACCCGTCTCATTCGTTGCACGAATGGGAGCAACCTCCCATCGAGCTGTTCAGATGAGAAATTCTGGAGTCTTGCTCAGATTCTTTTCCCTCTCACTCTTACCTGTACTGCAGCCACTCCACATCAGGTCTTGTGAGCTCTGCCTCCAAATGTAAGTCACGTTGCTCCCCTTCTCTCCCTCACCTCCACTGACAACACCCTCATGCAAACCACTGTCCCCTCACTACACCTACTGCACTGGCCCCAGGTCCACTTCTGCCATCTAGAAACTGCTTCCTGCACACCAGCTAGAGTAAAAGCGGCTTGATTTCCTCCTCTGCTTCAGTATAAAGCGGATCGATCTCCAGTTCATCAGTATAAAGCTGCTTGCTTTCCTCCTCTGCTTACATGGGCCAATGGCTTTCATCAGAGTTAGAGTGAAATCCTCAAACTTTAATGTGGTCAAGAAGGCCCAATGTGAGCAGGACTTTACTCCCTCCCCAGACACGTACCACTACCCCGTACCTCATTCTGCTCCCCCCACACTGCCATCCAGCGCCTCAAACACGCCGAGAGCCTTCCTGTAGCGCCAGATCTCTCTTATCCTTTCTGTGTGGCACTCATCTCTCTCTTGACTGCTTTCCTCCCGCCTTTTTTTCACATCTCGGCTAAATTGTTGCTTCCTCAAAGAAGCTCTTCCCAGCCCCGAACTAAATCAGTATCCTGTTCAGGACGCCCCAGAGTGACTCACTCAGTTTCCACTCCACTTTCCTCCTCCTTGGACGGGACAAAATGCCGCTCACTATGGGGGCAGACCCCCTCGCAGCCTGGGTTCTGGATGCCGATTCAGTTCACCCAGAGGTTTCTATTGGCCATCACCAGCCCTAAACACACGAGGCTTCTCTGTGCTGCCTGTTTTCAGATTCCTCGCAGTGAGGAAGTAGAGGGTGAAGTGGCATTGGCGGTCACGGTGGCATCTGGACCTGGCTTCCTAAATCACGAGCCACGGCCAAGGGTGTCCATTTGGTAGCTTGCTGGGTGTTCGGAGGCGGTTTCAACGTTTATTTTATTTATTTTTTGGAGGACAGAGAGAGACAGAGCATGAACGGGGGAGGGGCAGAGAGAGAGGGAGACACAGAACCGGAAACAGGCTCCAGGCTCTGAGCCATCAGCCCAGAGCCCGACGCGGGGCTCGAACTCACGGACCGCGAGATCGTGACCCGGCTGAAGTTGGACGCTTAACCGACTGCGCCACCCAGGCGCCGCTCGGAGGCGGTTTCAATAGGCAGTCTTCATGGGTGGCCGTGAACTCTCGGTCCCGGCGAAGTTCCATTGTGGTGGCTCCCCTGGTTGGACAATTCTGCAGTATTCTGGAAGATACTCCTGAAGACGTGGGATTAAACTGCTCCAACAGCCCTTCCAGTGAGTTTTACGAACATCCAATCCCTTACGTTAATCCATGCCCTTCTTAAAATACCTAGAGTTGCTTCTATTTCATACACTGGGTCCTGAAAAATATAGTCTGCCTGTTAAACCCTCTCAAAATTCTTACCATAACTTGCAGTTTTATATTTATTTGTGGTATTTTGTTTCCGTCTTGGTCACTGCTGTGTCCCCAGCACCTGGCCTAGAGCCTGACACACAAGAGAAGATGCATACGTGTTTGCCAAACCAGTGAGAGAACTTAGCACTTTGAACTGTGTGGGTAATTCATCTGTCAATTGATGATGGAGATCATTAGATTCACATCCCAATTACCTCTCACATCTTGAAATAATAACAAGATTGCAAAATATCTAAAAGGAATACAAATATGGTTGTATTTTTTTTTTTACCAAGTACCAAATATTTAGAGCTGCAGCCTGTACCCACCATGAGAGGGGTCATCCTGGAAAGCTAATGAAGAAATCCTTATCAACTCTGATCTGATCTAATGCCTACTCAATCCAGGGACTGAATTAGGTCAATTGGGAAAAGGCCATCCATATAGAGACCTAGGTAACTCTGGTTATGCTGTCATGAAAGAAAAAGATTTTTGTAAGTCAGTTGGTCTGGGTCTAAGGTTTGCAAGTTCTTGGATCAGAAGGAAACTGGACCAAAAAGTCTCCAACCTCAAGTGTAAGGTTTGAAAGAAGTTAATCTGTGTGCGTGTGTGTGCGTGCGTGTGTGTGTTTTGAGTCTGAATGCTGCAAAGCAACATAAGAGCAAATGAGCATTTAGTATAGTCCAACCAAAGCAGTATTTCCAAAGCATCAGGCCCTGCAACATGGTGGCCAAAGCACAGTCTTTGAACCACACCAACCTGGATGCAAATGTTGTCTCTGCCACTTAAGAGCTGAAAGACCTTAAGCACGCCATTTAACCTGTCTGAGCCTCAATTTCCTTATTTGGTAAAATGAAAATCCTAGTCATACTTGTGACGAGTCACAGGGTTTGTCTCTGGGATTTAAGGAGAATCATGTGTATAAAAATATGCAGCATGCAATTTAGAACATAAGCTGTGCATGTTTGACAAAAAAAAAACGATTATTCTTACTGCTTAATGAATGTATTCTTTTCCTTTTCCTTCATTATAGAAAGTGACATCTGAGCCATCAGTTCTGAACCTAGAAAAGGAGTCACTAGTCCTATTGTTAGATTATGTTAGTTCCAGGTGCTTCTGTTGAGGTAAAAAGGTCCGGAAATTTACTGTATCGTCAAGAGAGTACACGGAAACATCAGAAAGTATTTTCTAGTCTGTGAAATGCTTATTGCTTCCCACATCCTTTGGAAGTCATATCCACTCTTCCTGGGGTGACCATCCAGGGTACTTCAAACTACCGGGACACAGCGATTGTTCTAGAGCCGCAGCATGTGTCCCAGCACTATAGGCATGAGACCTTTTCTGGAATTGATATGAATATGGAAGAGAAGTTTTGCTTTCTCAGATATTACATGCTGTAGAGGCAATATAAGCTGGAAGTAGTCTCACGGGCACCAGGTTTTCTGTCTGACAATAAACTAATGCATCAAGGGAAACCGTAGCGAGAAAGAGACAGAGAGAAAATGAGAGAGAAGTCATTGGGTTCCTTGGATCCAGCCATCCTTAAATAGGATTCATGACCTTTGGACATTGCATTATATGAGTCAGTGAACTGACATTTTTCCTTTTTTTTTTTTGGTCCAGGATAGGTTGAGTTCATTTGAATGTATGTCACTTACATCTGAAACGATTGTGATTTATACAAACACTGGCTTAGTTTGAGGTATGCTCAGAAACAGACCCTAAGAGAAGAATTCGACTATAGGAAGCTTATTTGGGTGGTAATCCTAGGAAATACCATAAATCTCCATTAAAGAATGGAGAAGTGAGTCAGGAAAGGGAAGGAAGCCAACAAATGATTCAGGGAGCCAGAAAGTGTTATATAATTGAGCTAGTTATCACTGTGGGCCCCTGGAGCTTAATACCACTGAGGAAATTCTGGGCTCCAGTGTAGACTATAAGACCTTGGAATCTTCTGAGTGATCCCACCAAGAGGCAGGGAGAGCAGGGTATTTATAGAGCAACCCTGATCTGGGCGTAGGGATTCTCTGGTATCAGTTCACCTTGTGGTATATACCGGGGACTGGCTGCCAGATTAAGCCCTTAGTAAAAAATGATACAAATACTGGCAGTTGGAGAAAGGCCTCTGGGTATTACAATGGCAGGTGAGTCGCCATAGTATGTAGGTGGGACCAACAGTATATGCTACAAACACAGTGTTCAGAAAAAGTCCAGAAAAAGACCAGTAGTAATATTAGTTTATGTAAGAGTTATGGATTATAAGTGGTTTTGTCACATTTTGCTTGACACCGCCCCCCCCCCCCCCCCAGTGCATTCCTACTAGATCACTAACAGGAATCACCATCCCTATTCTACTAAGGAGAAAACTGAACACAGAGAGGTTCAATAAGCCGCAGAAACATACACAGTGATTAGGCAACAGAGCCTCAAGCCTGTGTTCCCTTTCTTTCTTTCTTTCTTTCTTTCTTTCTTTCTTTCTTTCTGTTTATTTATTTACTTTGAGAGAGAGAGGCAGAGAGAAAATCCCAAGTGGACTCCATGCTGTCAGTGCAGAGCCCAAAGCAAGACTTGATCTCACAAACTGTGAGATCATGACCTGAGCTGAGATCAAGAGTCCAACGCTTAACCATCTGAGCCACCCAGGAGCCCTCAGCCTGTGTTTTCTCATTCCAAGTTCACAACTATGGAATAAGTTCACAACTATTGGGATAAGTTTGGTTTAGAGCAACTCTGGAAGAATAAGTCTTTAACAGACAGAAAATTCACCTCAAATGCAATCATGTAAGATGGCTGAATATGTGACATTTTGTCTTGTTTTCTCTCTTCAAAATTCTCTGTGTCATCAACATATTGAAAGTTTCTAAACAAGAGGGACACAACCAAATTTGCACTAGTTTACTTCCATCAAAAGTGTAATAAGCAAAAAACCCAAAAAAGTATAATAAACATTTGTATCTAGATACCTGGATGAGCACAAGTATATTATTATGGTTATTTACTTATTTGGAATAGAATAATACTCTTATTTCCTCTGAAGGAAAAATATACTTTAATTCTTCTTATTTTATGATTTGTTTAAGGCACTGCCCCATGTCACAAGGAGGAATTAAAATGGCATCATTTCTGATACGGGAAACAGGAACTCTCTATGCTTTTCTGCTTTTTAAGAATGGATTTCATGGTATTTAAAAGACTTTTTTAAATGCTTATTTATTTTTGAGAGAGAGAGAGAAGGAGAGAGAGAGACAGAGTGCAAAGAGGGGAAGGGCAGAGAGGGAGGGAGACACAGAATCCCAAGCAGGCTCCAGGCTCTGAGCTGTCAGCCCAGAGTCTGTTGCGGGGCTGGAACCCATGAGTCGTGAGATGATGACCTGAGCCCAAGTCAGATGCTTAACTGACTGATCCCCCCAGGCATCCAATTCCAACGTATTTTAATCTCCACCACAACTCAAGATGGAAAAAACACAAAAAGTCATAACAATGTGAAACTGCTGCAACTACTTAGTGTATATACAAGTGTTACTTCACGTACCCCTAGAATTAGACAAGAAGGGAGAGATTATCCTATTCAGCAGCTCCCAAACTTTGTGGTCTCAAGAGTTCTTAAAAAATATTAATGAGCCTTTGCTGATGTACATTACATCTATTAAGAATTAGTAGAAACTGAACTTAGGACATTTTTAAAACATAAGAACGCACAAGCATACGTTCCATCAGCCACCAGAGCTGTGATGTCATCTCACTTTGTGTGGCCTCCAGAAAACTCCCGTACCCACCCTTGAGAGAATGAGGGTGTAAAAAGTAATAGTATCTCGTATGATTGTAAAAATAGTTTTACTCTCATGGACATCCTGAAAAGATCTTAGGAAAGACCATCACACTTTGAGAACCACTAATCTACTTTAACTAGAAGATTAAGCCAAGAACATGCTTGAGAGCACAGAGCTATGAGGATGAGAGCCAAGGTTCCTGCTCTCTGACGCGCATGGACATGTGTCTGTCCCCACAAGGTCACTTAGCAGTAATTCTAATGTGTGTTGGTTAGGGTAATGCTAGTGGAAGGCAACAAATTAATTTAAAATTTTAGTGGCTTCTTTCTCACGTAATAGTCTAGTGAAGATATTCCTGGACAATGGAACCTACCCCATTTTGCCTACGACAGTCCCAGTTTTAAAACTAAAAGTCCCAGGGTGCCTGGGGGCTCAGTCGATTAAGTGTCTGACTCTTGGTTTTGGCTCAGGTCATGATCTCACGGTTGGAGGGTTCGAGCCCCACCCCATGCCGGGCTCTGCTCTGGCAGTGTGGAGCCTGCTTGGGATTCTCTCTCTCTCTCTCTCTCTAACCCTCCCCTACTTGCACTGTCTCTGTCTCTCTCATAAATAAATAAATAAATAAATAAATAAATAACACTTTTTAAAAAGCTCTAAAAGATAAATAAACAAACAAATAAATAAGTAAAACTAAAGTCCCGCATTTCAAGAATCCCCTCAGTCTTGGACAAACCAGAACAGTTGGTCACCTTAACTCTTTTCCTCCCCATATTGATTCAGGGACCAAAGTTCCTTCCGTCTTGGGTTTCTATCATCTTCTAGGGTTTTGGGACTTCTGTTTCTGGCCAGTAGAAGAAGGCATACCCCCTTCTCTAAAACTTCAGTGCAGAAGTAACACCCTGGCCTTCTACTCACATTTTGTGGTAGGAAGTAGTTAGGTGAATGTGGAAGACCCAAGATGGACCCAGGAAGAAAGAATACACATACTGGGCAGACCATTAACCACCTTCGCCCCAAATGGTATTATTTTACTTTACCTCCATAACACTGCTCAGAGGAAGGTATGGGAGCCATTACAAATGCTACCCATCCTGGGCGCCTGGGTGGCGCAGTCGGTTGAGCGTCCGACTTCAGCCAGGTCACGATCTCGCGGTCCGTGAGTTCGAGCCCCGCGTCGGGCTCTGGGCTGATGGCTCAGAGCCTGGAGCCTGTTTCCGATTCTGTGTCTCCCTCTCTCTCTGCCCCTCCCCCGTTCATGCTCTGTCTCTCTCTGTCCCAAAAATAAATAAACGTTGAAAAAAAAATTTTTTTTAAATAAAAAAAAAAAAACAAATGCTACCCATCCTTCCCAGGCTTATAATAGAAATGGAAAAAATGTGCCCCCTCAAAAGGTAAATACCCTAACCAACTATTGATGTCATTTCCAACTTAAATCCTGCATAGAGGATTTGGTTTCAACCAATATTGATTGTCAAAAGGGCACATTAATTATTACAATCATTCTTTAAGAACATTGATCAACAAAATCATATTTTATTTTATTTTTTTAAGTTTTTTTTTAATGTTCGTCTATTGTTGAGAGATAGAGAGAGAGAGAGACACAGAGTGGGAATGGGGGAGGGACAGAGAGAGAGGGAGACACAGAATCCGAAGCAGGCTTCAGGGTTCCAGCTGTCAGCCCAATGCCTGACGCAGGCCTCGAACTCACAAACCCTCACCTGCGCTGAAGTCGGTTGCTTAACCGACTAAGCCACCCAGGCACCCCAAGAAAATCATATTTTAAATGCATTGGAAAAAACTTGATACTTACAGGCAATTCTTCTAATGCAAGATAATCTACATGAAAAACAAAACCAGGAATCTTTTCCCCATTCGATACGTGCCTGTTGTGGGTGCACGTGTGCTCGCATGTGTTTTCTTGAAGTGCTATGACTCTCTCGTTTTCCACTTAATTTGAGGCTCATCCCCAAATTCTACCACCACTGCTTTGAGTGTTAAGTGTCTGGTGCCCGAGGTCCCCCAACAAAGGGGTGGCAGGGTTCAATCTACCACCTTTGTCAGAGGTCTTCCTGCTGCATTTGGATCTGAATGCAAATTCTCACAAGAGATCCACGAATTCAGAAATAAAAGAACATCATTTCACTGGCAGGAAAGGAGATTGTCCCGAAAAAAGCCTAGTAGGCTGAGCTTAACTTTCAACAACCAATTATGTTTAATTACATAATCTTAAGTGAATAAGAAGGAAAATAAATACAGGAAGCGACAGAGTGAGAAGAAATTTTCCCTGTCCTTCAAAGCTTGCATTTAACAAATTGAAGACGTTCTTGTTAATAAAAAAGAGAGAGAGAAAAAAAAAACTGCTTGAAAACTGCAAATCACTACACACGCAGAAGACATTGTTATTGGGGGATATAATGACATGAAAAAGGCAAGTTAGAAATTGCTTGGGATTAAGAGAGAAAAAGATTAGGATAACCTAGTATCTGTGTAGATTCTATTTTTACACAGTTTCTAAATTCTAAAAAACTGCACAAATATGTCCCATAGAATTCAAATTATTTATATTTGCTGCTCATGTTTTCTGTTCCCTTCAGAATTTAGCAAGGAAAAGTCTTCTTTATTTTCATAAGAATTGTTCTTGCATGGCTGTGTATTTTCCCTCCTTGAATAAATTATAATTTATCTTCCAAACCAAAGCAAATTCTACAAGAGTTTGGATATTAAAAGTATGTTCATCTAATCAATACTAAGTGAATTTCCCCAGTGTAAGATCACACCCTCTCTTTTAACTTATTGCTAGCTGCCAAATGTAGTCCTTTGCTGAAAGTGGAAATTTTGAGATTTGGAGACTTCATCGGAGTCCTATATGATTTTATTTTTACTAAAAGAAAACATGATTTTATGTTTACTGAAAGTTGATATTCTGATTCATGTAAAAATGAACATACCACTAAGAAATACAAAATGTACTTTGTATTTACTGATACTTTTTCTAAGAATCAATAGTTAGAAGTGTAATATTTAGCATTATAAATACTTAACAAGTACATTCTTCTCATATTACTGTGTACAATCCTAGGTTGTGTTTTGCTTTTCAGAGTACCTCTTGTCTGGAGGAATTCGTTGCTTACAAAGGACTTTTTTAAACATTCTTCTTTGGTTCTGAGATGAAGCTCTTTACTTGAAATATACCTTGCCCAAAGCAGTAAATAGAAACAGTGGCAGTTCTTTCCATGTGATTTGCCAAAGGGGTGTTAAGAAATTTCTCTGTTTTTTTCTATATGTGTGATTTGAAAAGAAGTGCTAAATTGCTAAAGGAAATTAAAATGGAGGGAAAAAATGGAATTCTACACTTTGCAGTCTTTGAGCAATTTCTGAGCCCTACATACCCAGTTAAGCTGAAAATCCAAATTTGATAAGGGCAAGACTTGTTGGGAATAGGGAAAGAAGGAAACAAGAACAATTAAATCAAAGCTATTGAGTTTGGTGTCTTTGGCTGGAATAGAAGTACTCACCAGGTACTTAGAAGAGCAGCTTGAAAGCAAACAGATTAAGGGGTAAAATTAGTAGCTGTTTGAGGGGCTTTCATTCAGGGGAATGACTGTGAATTGTCTTTCCTTTTATATTATAAAAGTCATAATAGAATAATATTCAGAAAGCATGTGAAAGCAGATAAAAAACAAAACAAAACAAAACCTCACTGGCCAACCCAGGTACCAAACAACAACCACTATTATCATTTTGGTGTATTTCCTTCCAGTTACAAAACTCTTCTAATGAGATGACTTCTTTCAAAAACAAAAACTTTCCTAGAGCTGTTGGATGGTTCCGAGAAGTGGATAGAGCTTTTGGTCTTGAAGAGCAATTGGTATTCATTTATTTTGTTTTTCAAAATCTGGGAAGAATCATCCCTTTGATATGCAAGCAGAGCAACAGGTGAAAAAGGAAACGTTAGACTTGCCCAACTGGAGCCCGATAGACCTTTGTCAGCATTTAAAAGCCCCCCAGGCAGCCCCAGCCTTCTAAAGTGGAGATTGCCCAGCTCCAGTATTGAATCTGGCTTCCTCCTTCCTAATCCTCCCCGAAGCCCATCACCCAAGATCACCTAGTCACTTCACTTAACTTTCCACCTTGGTTTTCTGATCTGGCCCCTTATCCCCAAGAGAAAAGAAACTGCAAGCCCAACCTGAATTCATCACTTGGATCCCCACGATAGGATCTGCAGCCAAGTGCCAAGCGTCCTCCCCAAATCCAGATGACCCCCCGATACTCCGGACCTTGCAGTTTGAGAGCTACTGTCTTTATGTCATCGAGGAATCCGATTGCCCGGGTTTATCTCTGTGATGAGAAGGGACACAGGGAGACGAACAGAATACAGCTGAGAGTGTTGTGAGTTTGACTCACAACCCCAGAGGGATGGGGGGGGGGGGATATGAAAAAAATAAAATTAACCTCTTAAAATTGTTTTAAGGAATTCAAAACATCATTACACCTATCATCAAAACAGCCTTCTGAGGTTGTTGAAAATAAGATTGACATTTTCCACAAATGAGAAATTGAGGTTTGTTGAGGTCCAAACATTGGACTAGAATTTGAGACATCGTGATTCCTAAACTAACTAGGCAGTGTACATTTGTTGATTACTTATTGTCAATAAATAGACTTTTCAACAAGGCAATGCCTGTGTGGGATACAAATCCCCTTCTTTCAACTAACGTATGACTTGAAAGTTGTATCCTGGCTGAGAACTGAAGGCATGTGCTGGGAGAGCTGGAAGCGGGTGGGGAAGAAAGGTCAGCATGCTGGAAGATCTGGAACACAGAGGAACCGGAAACGTATTGCATTGTTGGGACTGAGAGGAGGGCCAGGTGGCTGCAGAAAGGGTCTAAAGGGGCAACCTGTGAGAGGAAAATTCTGGAGATCAGCAAGAAGCCATAAGTAGCCTTTTCACCTGAGCAAGAGAAGAAACCTGCTAAGGAGATGATGGGCAGGGAGTATATGGTAGTGACGACAAGGGGCCGGACTGGAGAATTACTTAGATTATAAAATCAGTAGTCTTTGGTGATGACTGAAACTTGAGAGTGGAGAAAAACAGGGTCTTAAGAATGACTCCCTGGGGGCTCCTGGCTGGCTCAGTCAGTAGAGCATGCAACTCTTGATCTCAGGGTTGTGAGCTTGGGCCCCACTTGTGGTTTACTTATAATAAAAAATTATAAGTTTTTATTATAAGTAAATATAATAAATATAAGTAAACTTATAAGTTTACTTAGAATAAAAAATTAAAAAAAAAAAGAATGACTCCCCATCTTCTGGTTATCCAATTGGATATCCAATGGTGTTAGGGCTCCCTAGAATGGACACTTCTAAACACCATGGATTTGATTTGGGCATGTTGGTTTGGGGTCGCTTTGAGACATCTGCGTGGAGACATGAATTCATTGTTGGATACTTATATGACTAGAATTCTCAGCCCATCCATGAATTAAATATGGCTTTCTTAAACTCTTCAAAATAGCTCAAATGATTAGGTAAAGAGGACTTCAGTACAATCTCTTCCCCTGAAAAAGCAACCAAATAGCATGTAACAATAGCTTGAAAGGCATTGGGAAATCAGGGCTCTTCCTGCAATTACATTCATTATTCATTCATACATATTCATTCAAGCATCGTATATTAAATAAACAGATATTATAACTTTAGTTTAATAAATATTACACAATTGACCTGTAAAATCTATCTGGAACTTGGGGGAATTATGTGAGTGAGTGTGTGTGTGTGTGTGTGTGTGTGTGTAATTCTACTCACTAAAATATGCACTCACAAACATCCTGAAATAAAGTATATTTAACACATTAATATTTGAACAAATATTTGTGAAAGTCATAAGCCCTTGAAATCATTGTATTTTAATAGGAAAAATCAATTCCAGAGCTTCAGATACATCTGCTTTAATCATATCCTTTAACTTAGAAGGGAATATATAATTTAGTGAATGCTGGGTTGTTCAAAGCTATCTTCCTCAGGATACAGTATCAAACAGCCCCTCTCAACAGAGCTTTTGTACACCCAATCCTATCAGGCCACTATTTGCTAACAAACCCTGAATGGTTTTCATGGGTAATGGGTTGACATATCATCCTTGACACATGGCACATAGGGAACATGCTTGACTCGGTCTTGCGCCCTTCAGGCGGTACAGAATTGCAGACATCCACAGCCATGCCCACAAAGCCGTATACGTACCCTCTGGAACCAGTGGTGAGATTACTTGTGGATTTGGATTCCAAGGGCTCATGATGTGGGGTAAATATCAACACTGTACAAACATTTATCAACTTGTTAATGCACATATCGCTCATTGGTACTTGTGGATGAGCTAGCTGTGGTCTTTAATGTAGCATTTATGGAGGCGGGTGGAGAAAGCATGCAGGAAAGATGAACTGTGTTTGGGTCTTACAAAGGAAACCACGTGTGTTAAGGCCCAGAAGTATGTCTACATTTGACTAGGACCTTTTCATCTTCACACTAAAAAACGGTGAAAGGTGTTTTAGATAAACCAGCTACGTTTTGTGAGGATGGCTCCAAATATTAGGCTTTTTGTTCTTCTGTGCTTTTTAAAAAATGGATGATCTAGGTATATACATGGTTTGCAACTTTAAACTCCAGGATACGTGACACAATTGTCACAATCCGTTGGAGATATCCAGATTTGGAGGGAAAAAATCCTTATTATGTACATGTTTTGAAATATAACTGTGCACAGCCTCTTTCCCTGCCCAGCCTTCTGAACTGTCCAAGTTCACCTCAGAACCAGGGAGGAGGGGGTGGAGTTATAGACCTGAGGATGTTGGGAAAAGCTGGAAGGTTGCTTTCCATAAAAAAGACCATGGAGCCATTTCCTAGGAGAAAGGTCTAGAAGAGCCAGGCTAGATTTTGAGGGAGGGAGAGACAGGAATGGACTCCTCTGGGCCTGCAGGATCTTCAAGGAGAGAACCATCTTGAGAGATTTGTTATTTTGCTCTGAGTTGCTGGGCAGACTTCTCACTTTGTTACCTCTTATGGAGAATTCAGGAAACATGTTTTATTTAAGACTCTGGGGATTGCTATTAATGTCTATTTTGATGAAACAGATTATAGAGGCAATAAATGAACTCAGATCATTCAGGATGCATCTCCCATTCTTGGGAGGTAGGTGCAACACAACAAAAATTTAAATTGTACAACTTTTAATAATATAGCAATAGTACTTGCTAATTACGGACACCCAGAAGATGGGCATCACTCCCATACTCCAGGGCTCTCTCCAGCTTTTGTCTCCCACTCAAGAAGGCAATAAAAGTGTATGTGACTGAGAGAGACAAGAATGTAGCAAAAATCCTGACTGCTCTCATTTGTAAAAGTTTTATTTACAAATTTCTGTATTTTAATCACTTTGAGCAACATATAAAGCAGTGTAAAAGTGCTGTTTGGAATTGGGTTTTGGAGCCCTTTCTAATCAGGTGACACAGGGCAGTTAACCTCTCAGAGTCTACATTTCCTCATTGCTAAATGGCTATTGTGAAGTTTAAATAAAATCATGTGTCCTTAGCACTATAGATGTATTGTGCACACTAAAATTAGTAAATATATGTACACAGTAAAAACTAGTAAATGTTTGCTAGTATTATTTTTAGCAATAAAAGGTCTTGGAAAATATCTCCCAACTAATGATGGTAAACCAGGAAGTCATAATCCCTAATGTAGGCAGTTCTCGAGTTTTCCTAATTTTTTTTTTTTTTGAAATCAGGACTTAATTTTATTATTTTAGCCAGGTTTATATTTTATTTTTATTATTTTATTACCCAGTGGAATTTATTTTTTTAAATGTTTCATTTATTTTTGAGAGAAAGAGAGTGGAATAGGGGCAGAGAGAGAGGGAGACACAGAATCCGAAACAGGCTCCAGGCTCTGAGCCGTCAGCACAGTGCCAGATGCAGGGCTCGAACCCATAAGACGTGAGATCATGACCTGAGCCAAAGTCAGACGCTTAACCGACTGAGCTACCCAGGTGCCTCACCAAGTGGAATTTATTATGTATCCACATCATTTTGTGCTGTGGTGAGCATTTTATAGTGTAAGCTGAACAAGTCATGTCCTTAGCCATAGGAAAGCAGAATATAAAATGGCAACACTGACCAAGATTAACATTTTTTAGAACACATATAATTCATGCACTGCTAAGAGGGAAACCATTTTAGCAAAAGCAAAAAAAAAAATATATTATTATAAGGAAACGTGACAGTAAGGTTTTCAGTAGCAGAATTTATCATTCTTTCTTGATCTTGATTCATTCCTTGAAGCATCGCACATCTGAGAGAGCCTGCTGTGTTTCGGGGACTGGGCTAGGCACCTGAGATACAGCAGCAAACAAATCTGAGGAAAATTCCAGCTTCATGCAGCTTATATCTTGTTGAAGCTTGGATATCATCACTTTAATTTTAATGCAACAAAAATGGCACCACAAAGGCAAGGGGATCTGAGACTTGCCATCACTTAGACCCCTTTCCAAGGCTGGTCCTCTAGAGGCTGCTTATTTCTTCCTAGAATTGTGTCTTTAAGTAAATAGCTCCCACCAGAAGATGGGAAAAACACAGGTTATTCTTGTTCCTTAAAACACTTGGGCTTCCCCTATGTGAGGGAAGCTGGATTAAAAGTGCATTGTATGTCTTTTTGTTGAAAATATAGTTTCCTAATTAAATCATCACTTAACCAATTGTTAATCTCCATTATAAAATTTAAAGCAAATTCAATCAAAATGAAAACTCCTATGTACCTTCACAGGCTTTCCCTCAAATCTTCAGTGATTATCATTCACCTCTTAATTTAATCTGGTTTTCTGCATAATTGGTATAAAGAAATATACTCACGTTGAATTCTTTAAAAAGTCTTAAATAACACATTTAAAGATGGAGGCACGATTCCCTTTACCACCAATTTGTCAGGAAATTGTTCATCAATGTTGTCCCTGGATATGCTATGCATCTGTCAAGTCACCATAAGTAGAAATTGTGGAATCAGGGTTTATTAACTCTTTAGCCATGCTTCCTGGAGGGGGTGGGGGGGGGCGGCAGAGAATATATATAGATATAGACACATAGAGATATATAAATACATAAAATGTAAGCCAGAGAGACAGAAAAGGAAAGAGAGAGAGAGAGGGAGAAGGAGAGAGAGAGAGAAAATGAAGATCCTAACAGCTATATCTCAAGATTCTAGCCATGGAAAATTTGAAAAAATAATACTGTAGTATACGTAGCATTAATGACAATAAATAAATAAAATGAAATGAAATTAATGAAAATAAAATAAATAGGTCTTCTTCCATGAACCAGCCTTTCACATGGTCCAAAAGCAGACATTTTATTGATGTGTTTTAAAACACTGAGGCAAAGGAAGGGTTACTAACAAGAAAAAATAAAAGCAGAAACATAAATACCAAGCCTTCAGCATACCCCCAGAGGATGTTTAATTGTCAGACGAATAGTTCAGACCTTTTATGATAAATGTCAAATGTTTGATGCTTATAGAGGAACGAGGTAGATTCGAGATAGAAATTGGGCCTTGGATCAGGGTGAGAAATCTGGGGCCACGCAGCACGGAGGTGGGTGCTGCCCAGGAAGCCTGGTGTGCCCAGAGCTAGCGTGTCTAGACCACTGCGATCCTGGGACAGTCATGGAATCCCGATTGGCTTTCATCTCCACTATTGGGAGGGCAGGCCAGCTTCAAGGAGCACCTCCAACTTTATGATTTTAAACCACTTCCAACACCACCACCCTTAGTTTCTGAGTCATCATAAACTATATTTAGAGAGTAGGCAAAACAGATTTCCTTTGCCTGATTCGTTCAGAAGCTGAGAATATCCAACCCAACACCAATCCTTGCCAATTGTACACTTTCAGGCCCAACTCAAAGCTCACCTCCTCCATAAAGCTTTCCTTAACCAAGCTTATTCTCACTCTGGTGCCTCCATGTGGTTCCAGCATATTCTTTACATTGTATTTTCTACAGAGTGATTATCATTCTTTTTGCATGCATTATTGAATGTTGTGTTTGGGTGCCTCGGTTACTATATGGTCTCGTGGAAAAAACATGAGAACATATTAACATGGGTTAAATAATGCTGTTTCAGGATGTTCCAATGTTTCGTTATTGAATGCTCACAGTTTTCAATGAAAAAAAAAAAGAACTTAAAGCATGGACACTGGAGTCAGAAGATCCGGGTTTAACTCTCAGCTTTATATCTTTCTAAGCCATGTGACACTGGGTAAGTTACTTAATCTCTCTGATCTGTAGTATCTCAGCTGGAAGAAGATGTTGAACAATGCTGACCTCACATGGGTTTTTGAAGATTCCTTGAAATGCTGAGTACCAAATGCCTGGCACAGAGGAGACACTATGAATCATAATTCTCTGTCCTTTCTCAGGAGACAGACTCATCTTTTGGGGAAAGGGAGGTTGTTTTGTTTAACTCTCTGGTAATTTCAAACATTTAGTATAGTTCTTTGTATAGGGAAAGTGTCCGCTTACCACTGGTTGAAACCAATCTCTGAACTGGTAAAAAATGAAGAGAGTTAAGGGTAAAACATAAAGGAAAGAACGCTCCATGGTTTGGGCACTGGATCTTGGTTCTCATTCTTGGCTAGCTGAGTAACCTCTACCCTCTGGCAGAACCACCCTTAGAAGGATAGAAATGAACTAGAGCAGAGGTTTGCAAACTGGTGGCCTTCAGACTATACCCGTCCTGTAGACGTGTTTCTGTTGGTCTACAAAATACTTTTTTCTGAAACTTGACTTGTTTGCCAACGTTAAAAAATTATGAAATTTACCATGAAAATCGGATTGATGAAATTTTATGGAAAGATCCTGCAACCTGGGTCCCTGTTTCCACATGACAGTAGTCTAACAAAGTGGAGGTCAGCTCCCCCTGTAGATGGAACACGTGCCTCCCAGTTCACCCAATCCCCTCCCGGCTCGCTGCTCTTGGTGGTGCTACCTGTCTCATTCTGAGAACACTAGACAAGACAAAATCTAGAATCCCTAGTTGTCCTCATTTTTGGAGCTGGAGAACCAAGATGGCTGAGGGCATAACTGCTGGTAGGGCCAGCAAGGATTTACGGGGAGCACTGGCTGCTGTCTTGGAAGGGCCCAGAGGCCTTGAGCCAGATCCCTTCCATCCCCCCATTGCCACACACTGAGCAGACTGGAGGACATGAAGGTTCATAAAATTAGGGAATCTAGAAGAAGAAACTAAGCTCATGAACGGTTCCCAGCATATTTAGTAAAATAGCTGAAACTTCATTGCTTCAGAGAATATTAAGAAGCCCTCGCTTCCCTTCCGGAAGAATCTCAGAATGATCCCTTGGGAACAGAGACAAGTGGCGTGGGAGAAAGTGAAGGAGAATATGGCTTCAATGCAGAGCCATAGGCTCTTTGTCCCGTCTATTGCCATGAGAGAAATAGGCTCCCTTAGGCCATGTGAGTCTCTTCAACCCCCAAACAGTGTCCCATTGGCAAGAGAAAGTATGGAGTGAGGAGCTGGAGACTGTAAGGTGGCATTAATGGCAGGTTCAAGCAACACCCACAAGCCACCTCTGGTAAACAGTCTCAGTGGGGCAGCTCAAAGTCTTGTGAGGGAAGTAGCCTTAACCATTGCAAATAGACGCATTCGGGGAGGCACCCGCAGGAATGTACCTCCTGTCCTGCTACTTCGCCCTCCCACGGAGGGTATCCACCTCAGCTTTCCAGCAGATCCAATGGATTCCTCAAGAAATGGCACCTAAACTCCTCAACCAGGAGTCCACGAGAACAGCAAAGCAAAAGAACAGGTGTACCTGTGGCTTAAAAAAAAAAGAAAAAAAAAGAGGAAAGATCAAGGAGAGAAGCAATCTGTGTGTAATATGCTGTGGTAGTTAAACCGTTATCTTCTTTGAATTCTTTTAGAAATAAAATAAATATAAAAAGACAAGTAATTTTCTCACCTAATTTGCTTGTGGAGCTGATAATTAAGTGTTGTTGGTTGCATCACCAGAATGAATTTGTGATACTTGCTGGAGTGTCTCTGCATATTTAAAGACGAAAATGCTCTTTCTGGTGCTCAGTAAAAATATCATTTTTATGAGCTCCCTGCCCCCACCGTGCCCCGGGCAGTGCTTGTAGCCTCCATGCCATGTTTAGGGAGCTGCAAAACTCCCTGTGTGAGATGTGGAAACGATCAAGCTTATACCCAAACGCTCCTGGCAGCCTGCCTGTTCCTTAACTCTGAAAAGCAGGTCTGGACTCTGAGTTCTACAGAAATTCCAGATGCTCTCAGAGACACTTCCTCCCCTGCACCTGTATGTTTCCTTCCCCTCCTCTCCCCTCCCACAGTTCAAAACGTGGTAAGGAGGAAAATTGCAAAATGGTTAAAAACTCCAGCTTCAGGGGCCGTCCTGTTTTGGATCGCCCACTAAACTTCTTCAGCCTCAGTTTCTCTTTCTCACTCTCAAATAGAAGCCATATCTAAGTCGTGGGGGGTTTTACGAGGATGAAATGGGCTCATGCATGGATAATAATTAGCACACAGGGTAGATTTCACTGTTGTCACCGTCACTGTCTATTCTAGATGACTCCAAAGTAGTTGCAAGTCAGAATAGCCTGAGGAGATTCTAAAAAATACATATGCATAGATCCCACACCCAAAACCATATTGGAACTTCTGAGAGTGGTCCTAATGATGTCTTCTAAGCTCCTCAGGTGAATGAATAAATGCTCAGCCAAGCCTGGGAACCGTTGATCCAAACTTACCACCACAGAACCTTAGAGACTGAACATGGAGAGAGTGACAGTTACAGGGGAGTCAAGGTCAGAGACAGAGCAAGGGCCCAACTGCTGGTCTGAGAAGCATGTTATGAATCTTCTTATTTTATTTAGTCTTCAGGAAAGGGCATCATCACCCTGTCATTTGATATATCTCCTTTCTTGGGGCGCCTGGGTGGCGCAGTCGGTTAAGCGTCCGACTTCAGCCAGGTCACGATCTCGCGGTCCGTGAGTTCGAGCCCCGCGTCAGGCTCTGGGCTGATGGCTCAGAGTCTGGAGCCTGTTTCCGATTCTGTGTCTCCCTCTGTCTCTCTGCCCCTCCCCTGTTCATGCTCTGTCTCTCTCTGTCCCAAAAATAAATAAACGTTGGATATATCTCCTTTCTTCCCTCAGCTTTCTTTTCTTTAAGTTTGTTTGTTTGTCTGTTTGTTTAGAGACAGAGTGTGTGCTAGCCGGGGGGGGGGGGGGGGGGAGAGAGAGAGAGAGAGAGAGAGAGAGAATCTCAAGTGGGGTTCAAACTCACAAACTGTGAGATCATGACCTGAGCCTAAATCGAGAGTCAGAGGCTTAACCGACTGAGCCACCCAGCTGCCGCTCTCTGCTTTCTTTTTAATCGTATTTATTGGTACCAAAGACATCCATTGTTAGTAGACCGGGATATTCCAACGAGATTGAATCTGCTCATTTTTTGTCAGGTGTGACAGTGGAGAAAGCAGAATAAATACAGGTGGAAATTAAAAAAAAAAAAATTAAGAAATAGGGAGACCCTCAATTCCAGTTATTCTAACTAGCATCTCCAATCAGGCTTAGCTCCTGTAAAGGCTAGTTACTGCACATTCTTTGTGTGACGTCCTCAGTTGAAATGATCAGCCAAACACATTTCTCCCAGGAGATGTGCTGTTCTTCTGCCAGTCGGAGCAAGAAAGTTCTCCACTCCAGTTGACTGTGCACAACCAAGAGTTGTTTGGGCTGAGGAACAACAGTTTCACCTCAAGATTTCTCACTTCTGCTGCTAATCAAGTGACGGATTTGTGAGACACCAATGTGGGTGACGGGTGTGGCCAGATCTTGACAAACCCTCCGAATGACAGGGAGCAAGCAAAACCCTGCATTTGCTCGTACGCATCACCACCAGGGCTGGTCCATGTCTAGTAGCCACTGCAGGCCGGATCAGAGAAAGGGCCTCTCGGCACGCACGTCATTCCAATAGCTGTCACGTCACCTGTCTCCCCGTTCAAGCAATATGTTGGTCTACAGCTACCAGTGACATTTTTAGAGGGATAAATAGAATTTCATTTATAAGAACTTTATTAAAACTGATGTGAATTTGATCCGGCCTTTATTAAGGCTTACAACATAGTTTGCAACTGATGTTGGGATTGGGAGACTTGCGATAGAACAGCGGTCCTCAACTGGGGGTGATTTTGCCCCAGGAAACGTCTGGAGACATTTTTGTTGAAATCACTGGGTCAAGGGGCTGCTTACAGACATCTAGTGAGTAGAGGTTAAGGACGCCGTTAAACATTCTATCATACACAGGTCAGGACCCAGTCAAAGAATGATCTCACTCAAAACGTCAATAGTGCCAATGTTGAGAAGGCTGGTTGTAGAAAAACCTGTCAGGTGTAGCTCCTGCTCACTTCACTAAACTTCTCTGCCCTCCTCTGCGTGGCAGTCTGCTTTTTTGTGCCCCATCAGAACACAGGGGCCACCGGTATTGGTTTTCATTGTTGGCTTGTCGGTCAGCCTCTGAGGCAGGGGACATCTGCTTGCAGAAATCTCTTTCCTCCCATGGGTAGTTGGAAGGAAGTGTGTATTTCAGGCTAACCTGAAGGATTACAATGGCACAGCTAGCTTGGGGTGGCTGAGACCCAGTCCTGCATCCTGTAATAACTAGCTTGAGTGCTTAACAAAATCAAAAAGATGAATGTATGTCATCTGTGTTGCCCCTCTGTGTTTAGGAAGGTGCACTAATCAGAAATAAATGGAGAAAGTTGTTAAACAGTTGGCATGTGGATTAACAACAAAAGGAAGATAAAATCCAAATTGTGTGGTAAATCTGCCTCATCGTAGCCATTCCTTCTGCTGAAGCTATTGTTTTTACTTAACACCCACCCCAAGTTATGCCATCATTGGCATATACATTCTTCATACTCTTGACTCCAACTGGGTTTTTGATATCTAATTTTCTGAGAAAAGATTATCTGAAAATTGTGAGCTGTGGCAACATGAATAGTACGTGATATCCTAGAGAAAGTGTGGACCCGGTTCTGAAAGTCAGACTGTTTCGTTTTCATCCATGTTTCTGTATTCCTTAGATCTCATTTCTCCCAAATGATTTGTGTTTCTTTTTTGTGGCTCTGAAACAGGATGGTCATGACTCTGAGTTAGTCATGAGCCAATAAGCAGCTGCTCTGAATCAGCAGCAAAAATGGAAACAAAAGAATCCTTTGGAACTTTCACTGAAAAAAACCGGAGGGGATAGTTGTGAGTTTCGTTCTCTTGAAACACTTAAATCATATTACATCATTTGACTTCGATAAAACAAATGTTGCCTCCTTTGAGTGGCCATCCTGCTGGGTTGCAGAGAGATTGGTTCTTACTAGTGCTCACCACCACCACCACCGCCCCAGGGATCCTAAGAAGCGTCAGGGGCTCTGAGGTAACCTAGAGCATTAGCTCAGGGTGCTGGTTTCTACCGATCGCTCATTGTCCTGGCCCTTAACAGGGCTGCTACACTAAACAACTTCAGAGAGCACCATTCACCTTCAGAGAACCTGGGTGACTAGTCTGCAGACTACACTGGAAAAGACTCCCCTAGAAACAGTCAAAGGAGACATGTCGCCTCAGTGCTGCTGGGCCAAGCTGTGGCACTGAGACTTTGCCAATTCTGGAAGCTACTACAAACATGGTCAGGCTAGCTCTTCCTCCCTGAGACTCTCCCAACTCCCTGGAGCACTGTAAAGGAGTAAGGTGCCAGTTAATGCCATACCTCATCTCCTTCTCTCTTTTGGGGAACCCCACTAGAGCTCCCAAAGCTCCTCCTTCAACCTTCTTGCTTTGCCCTTCGTAAAGCTCATCTGCCCACCCATTGTCCTTCTAATAAACTGGGCTCACCAGAAATAGGAATTTAGCCTTTCCTTGGTCTGGGAGGGACAAGGTGGTGTAGAAAAATGAGATGTTGAAATTGGTCTGGTATTTTTGTTCTCTTTTCCTAATTCATCCTGATCTACCCGGGGCTGAGTTAGTCCCAGCATTTTTTTCCGGGAGGATTCTGAAATAACTTGGCAAATGAGAGGAGGAGAGCGCATCCCCAAGAGCATTACACCTCCTGAAGAAGAGACACTTGTAAGCATGAAAAAGAAGGAAGCAACTTAAGAGAGAAAGGCGGGAAAGAAAAAGCAAAGACAAACTTTGCAAAGTGTAAGTTCATTTCTCCAGAGTACATGTTAGGTGAGCATTTTTGCTCTCCTAGTTTCCTTCTTCCACTGGGCCTCTCAGGTGGGGTCTGCTTTGACCCTCTGGTTATAATCACTCCTCTTGGTTCTGGGCATCACCTCATCCAATGGCACCCTGTCTCCAGAGAGCTCCCCCGCCCTGTTGGGTGAATCTATTGGTGTCAGATTAGTTGGCTGAGAATGAAGTTTCCAAGCAAGAAGTATGGAGAAAAACCACTCTAACCAGGAAGAGAATGGGGAGTCTGCATACCAACAGAGCTGAAGGATTTCCTATGAAAAGAGACATTCTGATTCTGACATTTCCTCCTTGAAAAACAATGTTTATGATTCACTGCTTTGCTTAGACATATTGCTCTACTGTTCAATAGATGTTTCCCACCTCGCAGTCCCTTTATTGCCCCCCTTTGTACCGTCATGGTAACACTTAGCACATTGCCTGGTGCGTGTTAGGTGTTCTATACTGGTTTGTGGAGTAGAAATAAAAGCAAGAGGAAACTGAGAAGATGGGGCAGTGGGAGAGAAGGTATGGAAACCAAAGCCACTGGTAACCATTTTTCATTAATCTTGTATAGCAGTAGCCTACTCCTGAAATCTGTCACACCTTTGAAGCGAAGCAGTGTTGTGCGTATGTGTGTAAGTGTGTGTGTGTGTGTGTGTGTGTGTGTGTGTGTGTGTGTGTTTTAAAGGAGAAAATACAAAGCACTAAGTTGGCTTGTTGCTCAGCCACCCTCCCACCAGGGTGCTGGGAGCCTGAGAGCCACTAATGAGCATGGGTTTTATGCTTCCATTTGTCCCCGTTAGCTGGATCAGAAGAGAGCGTCTTTGAGCCTAAGCAGCCCACAAATCCTGGAGCACTTCCCTTTCATGTGCCCCACTGCTTATCTACTCTGACAACAATATGGTGAGACTTCCCTCCCTCTGGCTTAGGGCCATGGTCACCATCAGAGCACACACAGTGCTCTAGGAGTGGGCAGAATAGCAGGAAAAGGTCAGAATGAATAGTTACTTCTCTTGAAAGAAATATACCTTAGCTCAATTGCTTGTCTGCAAGAACAGAGGACATCTCTGCAAGGCATCTGCCAAACCAGCAAGTACTCCTGAGGATGGAATGTTGAACTTCTAACCCCAACTTGAGTCAGTCCCAAGTGACACTCTTTCACAGTGACTAGCAACCCTAATAAAAAGGGTTTTGAAGGTGGAAGATCCATCTCACCCCCGGGTGGTGATAAAGGCGAAAGGGAAAGTGGTAGGTAATGTACAGTATTTGGATCTGTTTGTCTTGAGTGAGAAGGAGAACAAAAATGAATTGACATCAGAGTGCTATGTAATGTCACATGTCCCCAGTAGGTCTTACCAGGGAAGGGGGCAAGTGTCCAGGCCTTATTTTAAAAGATGCTGGAGGGGTGCCTGGGTGGCTCAGTCAGTTGAGCGTCCAACTCTGGCTCAGGTCATGATCTCACAGCTCGTGAGTTCGAGCCCTGCGTCGAGCTCTGGTGCTGACAGCTCAGAACCTGGAGCCTGCTTCAGATTCTGTGTCTCCCTCTCTTTCTGCCCCTAACCCACTCGCATTCTGTCTCTGTCTCTCTCAAAAATAAATAAACATTAAAAATAATAATAATAAATAAATAAATAAAAATTTAAAAATTAAATAAAAAGATGCTGTAAATGCCCAATCTCCTTGGCCTCTTTAAAACGTCTATCTTTCGTTCTAAGAGGTTTTCTCATTTGAAATGGGAAGAAAAGGACACCCATTTGCAATGCCACTGATTAAATGAGACAAAGCCTAAAATGGCCAGTCGAGGTGATGTGTCCATTCACTTTTGATGTGCAATGAGCCATCCTACAACTTGGTGGCTTATGACGTGTTTATTGAAGCCACAGTTCTGTGGGTCAACAATTGGTCCAAAGTTCTGGTCTAGGCTGGGCTAGGGTATCTCTGGTCAGCTACCAAATTGGCCAGGGGCTGGAACAGCTCATCTCTGCTCCACGTGGTCTCCCATCTTCCAAGAAGCTGGAGCTTGTTGACCTGATGGCTGGCAGTCTTCCAAGAGGCTAAGCTAAGTTGCTCACGGTTTCTGGAGGCCTACACTCGCAACGGGTACAGCCTTATTCTGCCTTATTCTATTGGCCAAACCAGGTTAAACCCAGTTTTAAGGGGTCAGGAACACAGGAACAGACTTTGCCTCTTGAAAGGAGAAACTGCAAAATCACTTTGCAAAGCTGTGTGACTTCAGAGAGGAGTCTAGAAATTGGTAACTTTTTCGTGTATGTGTGTGTGTGTGTGTGTGTAGTTTTTTTAATGTTCACTTATTTTAGAGAAAGTGCAAGCAGGGTAGGGGCAGAGAAAGAGGGACAGAGGATCAGAGGATCCAAAGAGGGCTCTGAGCTCACAGCAGGGAGCCCTATGTGGGGCTGGAACTCACAAAGATCATGATCTTGTGAAGTCAGACGCCTAACCAAATGAGCCACTCAAGTGCCCCAATTGGTAACTTTTTCAAACTATCTGCAGAGTAGGGCTTTTTGGCACTTGGTCCTAGCCTCTGTCACAGCTTTGAAGAAATCCACAGAGGCAACCAGTGGGTGATTTGAAAAAAGAGCACTGGAGTAAGAATCAGGAAACCTGAATTCTTGTCCCTATCCTGCCATCATCATCAAAGTATGTGTTGCTATAACTTTGGTTTTGTCTTATCTACAAAATGAAGGTGGATTCAATAAACTCTAAGGCTCTTTCCACAGTTAAAGCCCTATGATTCTTGGATGGGAAGCTTTCCTTTCAATAACTCAATAAGTAAGGATAATATATTTTTTGTCTTAAAAATGGGCATTATTATGTTTTTCATTATCTTCTGCTCTGGTCATTGCCCACAGCTGGCTTGTTCTCATTCCATTCCACTGTCTAAGGTATCTCCTTCGGAAATGCGGATCCTTTGGGAAGCAAATAAATATAATAAATGGTCTCTATTTAGTTTTAATTACTTGTTGCACAAATAACATGGTGAAAACAGTGTCACAAAGAGATAAACGCTCAAATATCCTACCACTCGCATAATATACACAGAATTCCACATGTTCCATGAGTACTTATGTATAGCGTGCATTGTATTTAAAATTCATGGCTATCAAATCTAAAGCATATGTCTTTATTCTAAGAAACGTACATCCAGAAAAGTGTACATATTTAAGTATAAAGTTGAATTCATTTTCAAAATTTAAACATTCCCACATAACAAACACCCCGATCAAGTAAAATGTTACCAAAACCCCAAAAGCCCTCCTTATTCTCCCCTTTTCCACGTAGTACTCAACTCCCGAAAGTTAACCAGTATCTCAGCTTCTATTACTATAGATCAGCTTTGCCAGTTTTTGCCTTTCATGTAAAGGAAATTAGACAACATGTATTCTTTTCTACCTGACTTCTTTCACTCAACATTATGGCTATGATTCATTCATGTTATCGCACAGAGCAGCAGTTTGTTAATTTTCATTGCCGTAAGTTATTTCAGTGTGTGAACATACCAATAATTTATTCATCTAGTGCACTGTTGGGCATTTTGGTAGTTTCTAGTCTGGGGCTATTATGAATTGTGCCCCCGTGAACACTCTTATAAGTGTTTTTGGTGCACATGCGTACACATTTGTAGGTGCACACCTAGGAGTGGAATTGTTGAATCGCAAGTTTTATGTTCAGCTGTCGTAGATACTGTTCAACAGTTTGCCAAATGGATTTTGCCAAATTCCATCCTTAGCAGCAGCATATTGGAGTTCCAGCTGGTTTGCATCTTTGACAACACTTGGGCGATATCAGCCTTTTTAAATTTCACCACTCAGTGTTTTCAGGTATGGCGCTGTGGCTTTGTCAGTGTCATTTTTTTCGGAATCTGTATGCGTGTGTGTTTATACTACATAAAAGATCGTCCTTTGGGGCACCTGGGTGGCTCAGTGAGTTGGGCGTCGGACTCTTGATTTTGTCTCCAGAGTCTCACAGTTTGTGGGATCTGGCCCCGTGTCTGGCTCCACGCTGACAGCACAGAGCCTGGTTGGGATTCTCTCTCCCTCTTTCTCTGCCCCTCCCCAGCCTGTATATGTACTCTCTCTCTGTCTCTCTCAAAATAAATAAACTTAATTTTAAAAAATCATCCTTTGAAGTTGCATCTGGACCTTGAATTCTGATTCTTCCTTTCCTGGTATGAAATTTAAAAGAAAACAAATATGCAAGAGCAAAATGTGATATATACGTACAATGGAATATTATTCCATCTTAAAAAGGAAAGAAGTTCTAACATGCTATGTAACATGGGTGGAAATTAAGGACGTTATGTGAAGTTAAATACCATTGTGCTAGTTTAGTCAGAAAAAGACAAATAGTGTCCTATGCCACTTATATGAAGTGTTTAGAATAGCCAAAATCATCTAGATGAAAGTAGAATGATGATTATCAGGAGCCAAGGGAGGGGAGTGGGGAGGTATGCTTACCGGCAGAGTTTCAGTTTTGCAAGATGAAAAGAATTATGGAGATGGAATGTGGTGATGGTTGCATAATAACATGAATGCACATAATACCACTGAACTCTATGCTTAAAAATGGTGAAGGTGGCAAATTTTGTTATGTGTATTTTGCCAGAAATAAAAAATAAAGAGCAGAAAGAAAGTGGACATCAGTCCCAAACTTTTATAAAGTATAGAGTATCTCCTCCTATCTTGACCTTCAAAGTTCTCTTAGGAGATGCCAAGTAGGCTAGGCAGAGAAAGAATATGAACAGAAGAATTTTTCTAAGCATCGCATGTTCCTTTACCATGCATCATAGAAGTCATCTACCTCCCACTCACAAAAAAAGTAGAATCACTGGGGGGTACAGTCACAAGGAGGCAGATTTGAACACGGTACAGGAAAATACCTATCTGTAAATAAACTGAACAAGAAAATGGCCTTCAGGACACTGGCCATGTTTGAATTTCTCTTTTGAGGGATGCTACGGACATAGGAAAATGGAAATTCCTCCTGATTCTATAACTCTAGTAGGTTTTTCTTAACAGTTGGATCTTAAACTGAACATGAACATAGATTATTGCCGGCTAACTTGAAATGCCTTTTTGAAAGTATTCTCCCCTTCTCAGAAGGTACATGGTCCTTTCAGATCATTCATAACCAAGATCCAACAGATGATATGAGCCCATTAAAAATTGCCTGGAGATGACATATGCCATTGTCAGGAATAAACTCCCATGGAAACAGTCCAACTTCATGGATACCCATTAGATGGCCTGCTTTCTCAGAGACTTGGTGCTAGAGACTGAATGTTCATGTTCCCTGAAAATTCACATGTTGAAACTTAATCTCTAATGTGATAATATTTGGAGGTGGGGCCATTGGGAGGTGATTAGGTGATGAGGGTGAAATTCTCCATGAATGGGATTAGTGCTCTTATAAAAGGGACCTCAGAGATCTTCCTCACTTTTTCTATTATGTGATGACATAGTGAGAAGACAGCCCTCTTGTGAGCCATGAAATAGGTCCTCACCAGACACAGAATCTGCTGGTGCCTTGATGTTGGACTTCCCAGCCTCCAGACAGTGAGAAATAAAAATGTTGCTTAAACCACCCAGTCTATGGTTATTTTGTAGCCTAAATGGATGGAGATATTTGGCTCCTTAACCTCAATTATATTCTACAACTAAGCCCTTAGTCTCTGGCACATCCCATTTGAACTTCTATTGATTCTCCCCTTAACTCCTTAGTGTGAATTAGATGCCAGCCCATTGTGTCTCTGGGATTCCCCTGGCACAGTCCCAGTCCAGCCTTGTAAAGTCCTGTGCAATGCCAAGTGAGAAGACAGACGGATGAAAATATTTCTTATTCAAGCCATTTCCTGTCTGAAGTGGAAACCAGGTTAATGATGGGCATAAACATTGTGATCACTTTTAACTAGGGTATTAATCAGCTTGGTGTAAAAAACTCTCTTATAGCTATTTTTATTTTCACTAGAGTTTTGTCAGGAAACATTATTTTAATAGGTGCCAAATCCAAGGTTAATTTCTCACCTACCTAGGTCTCTAATATTCTTCAACCTGAAATATTTAAGTCAATTTGTTTAGTGAGGTCTGCATGCAGAGTGCAGTCAGAAATCTTTTGCTCAGTTTGGAGAAAAATTTATGTCAAAAGATGCTGTCAACTATGTATAAATAGATGATATCTAAGATCCAAATTAGTTTTAGAATGCTATGATTACTATTAAGTAATAATAATGGAGACCATTTATTGACTGCTTTTGTTTCATGAGGGAGAGAGATGTAATCACTTTCACCCATTATGCATACGAGGAAACTAAGTCTTAGTAAAGTGAAATATACTGCCAAGGTCAATCCCAATGCCTGAATTCTAATTCTATCTACAATGCACACATGTTCTTAACCACTACTCTCTGTAAAGGACACTGTTATCCTCACTTACTGAGCCAGACTGAAAAGAAACAGGCATCAGGAATAAGAAGGGATATGAGTTGGATAGAAAAATTCACTGTCAGTAAGAGTTAACAAACAGTGAAAAATGTTATAATAAAGAAGCCGTGACATATCTGCAGCAATATTTTAAAAGACATTATATGCTCTTATCTAACTAGTCAGTCCAGTGAAATTGACTAAATCGGAGACCAAAGGAACAGTGGCAGAATATTCCATCCTGAAATTCTACAATTAGTGAGATACCAGGGGGAGTCTAATCTGCTTATCCATTAAAAGTTTTACTTGAACATAATCTATTAAGGAAGATGCTAAATCCGTTTATCATTGTTTTGTCTGGCATAGAGAAGACATCCAAGAAATATTTATTGACTGCCTAACTGGTTGAATTTGAGCATGTTCTGGTCTACATGGGTGGGCAGATGGGGTGAGCTAGCTATGATTTTATTGAGAGGCAGGCTTGGTGAGCCTCTTTAGATATGAAATACCTGAATTAGTTGGGAGTGATGGCAGAAGCTGTAGGGATAAGACTGCCAAACGAATGGGAGGAAAACCATGGCTCTAGTCCGTGTCCCAAAGAAGAGAAGATCAGAGCCTTTAAGTTTGATGTGATAGTCTTGGCTTCACTTTGGGGAAAGGAGCAGTTTACATGCAAAGCAGTCCCTTCTGCATCCAAATTAAGTTCTGGATGAGTCTTGAGGGAACTTGGGGTAAGTTCCTAAGAAGAAAGGGACAGCAGAACCTAAAATATCAGCTACTGAAAAAGTGCAGTGAGTCTTCCAGAAGCTGGGAGCATTTGTTTCTGGCTTCAGTTTAGACCTTGGCATTGAAGGGAGGAAAGCCTACATGTCACAACTCGTGGGAGATGTTGATGCTGAACAAAAAGACAACAACTGGAAGTCAAGACAGATGACATGAAGTAGAACCCACAGAAGAGATTTTAAGGACATCTTATGGAAACTAAGGCCTAAGCAGAATGTCAGAAGCAACAGACAGATGGAAAGTAGGTTTCTTGAGTAGAAGAGGTCTGCAGCAGCTTGCTGGCCAGGACAACTTGGTCACCTGCAGGGACAGAAGCAGAGAATAGAAAAGTGCTTGCCAGGGATTGGAGGATGGGGGGAATAGGAAGAGGATGGTAAAAAGGTATAGACTCTTAGTTTTAAAATGAGCAAGTTCTGAGGTTCTTTTTTTTTTTAAGTTTTATGTATTTATTTTGAGAGAGAGAGAGAGAGAGCATGTGTGCAGGGGAGGGACAGAGAGACAGGGAGAGAGAGAGAGAGAGAGAGAGAATCCCAAGAAGGCTCTGCACTGTCAGCACAGAGCTGATACGGGGTTTGAACCCACGAACCCATGAACTATGAGCTCATGACCTGAGCTGAAATCAAGAGCCAGACGCTTAACCAAGTGAGCCACCCAGGCACCCCCCAAGTTCTGAAGCTCTAATGTGAAATATGGTGATTATAGTTGCTGATCTAGTATTGTATAATTGAAACTTGCTAAGCAGTAGGATTTAAATGTTCTCACACACACAGAAAGGTAAAATATGTGAGGTGATGGATATGTAAATTAACTCAGTGGGAGTACCCCTTCACAATGTGTATGTATGTACAGTTGAATTTTGCACAACATGGGTTTGAGCTGCACAGATTATCATCTTATCCTATAGCTTGTATCTCATCTTATCTTATCTTATCTTATCTTATCCCAGCACTAGGCTCAAGAACTTGCAACCATGAGATCAAGACCTCAACCAAGATCATGAGTCAGAGGCTTAACAGACTGAGCCACCCGGACGTCCTATGCAAGGCCATTAAACATGGATTTCTTTACAGTACAGTCCTGTAAGTATATTCTCTCATCCTTATGATTTTCTTAATAACATTTTCTTTTGTTCTATTTTACTTTATTATAAGAATACAGTATATAATACATATAAAAGGGGCACCTGGGTGGCTCAGTCAGTTGAGCATCCAACTTCAGTTGGGGTCATGATCTCATGGTTCCTGAGTTCGAGCCCTACATCAGGCTCTGCACTAATAATGTGGAGCATACTTGGGATTCTCTCTCTCCCTATCTCTGCCCCTCCCCTGCTAACTCTCTGTCTCTCTCTCTCTGTCTCTCAAAATAAATAAATAAACTTAAAAAAATACATATAACATACAAAATGTATGTTAATTGACTATATTACCAGTAATGCTTCTGGTCAATATTAGAGGCTACCAGTAGTTAAATTTGGGGGGTCAAAAGTTATGCACAATTTGCAACTCAGTAGGGTGGGGTGCCAGTGTCCCAAATTCCCATGCTGTTCAAGGGTCAACTGTATATCAAACCACCATAGTGCACTTTAAATATCATACACCGTTGGGTGCTTGGGTGGCTCAGTTCGTTGAACGTCTGACTCTTGATTTTGGCTCAGGTCATGATACCATGGTCATGGGCTTGAGCCCGGTGTTGAGCCTCACATCAGGGTCCATGATGGGCATGAAACCTGCTTGAGATTCTCTCTCTCCCTCTCCCCCTCTCCTCCACTCACTCCCTCTAAATAAATAGATAGATAGATAGATAGATCTGCTTGAGATTCCCTCTCTCCCTCTCCCCCTCTCCTCCACTCACTCCCTTGAAAGAAAGAAAGAAAGAAAGAAAGAAAGAAAGAAAGAAAGAAAAAGGAAAGAGATATCTTACAGTGTTGTGTCAATTATATCTCAATAAAGCTGAAAATAAAATAAAATACAGACTGCAAAAAATAATAAAACAACAATATTAAAGCTTCAAAATCTTTGGAGTCATCTTCTTTCATTTTTTCAAACCCCAAACTACTTCCATATTTTCTGCGTCCTGTGAAATTGAGACTTATATTTTGGAGGATGCTTATGTGGCACACTGATATCACTGTACCTTTAGGGCCTTGGGAAGTTATCATGAGTTTATAAGATATTCTCAAAATCCCACCAGCTTGTATATTACATGAGGACAAGAGCTGGCTGTTTTGCTCACCGCTGAATTCTCTGCATCTAGTACAATGCCTCGTAGGCATCTCAAAATTATTTGTTGAATGAACAGCCCTAACGCTGGGCTACTGCATTGTCATCAGAATAAATATGGGGAGACAACTAGCAGTTTCTGTAGCAGCAAAGTGTGAAAATGGCAACTAAAGACTCAGAAATAGTAATACATTTGAAGTTTGGAATTGTGGTTTTTAGGAATCATTGCGTTCCATCAGTAAAAAAAGCTTACTTGCTGTAATTCCCCCAAATCGGCTATATTCATTCCATTTTAATCATCTCTGACCTTCCCTTCCTATTTCCCACCTCAATTCCAGGGAACAAAAACAGTTCCATGTGTCTCTTTTTCCCTACCTCCCTGTTTAAGACTTAACAGTGCTAGGAAGCCACGATTTGGAATCTCTAAGAGTTAAAATGAGAAAAAGCATGAAAAACACTGCGATCCATTTTCCCTAAGCCCGTTGATCTTCCTGAGTTCCTACGGTCAACGGATTCTCCTCAGCAGGTTTCATTTCAATCCATTGCCAACTGGTATGTATGGAGTCAGCATGACAGTATAAACCACATTATGGCTTAAATGCAGAGGAAATAAGTGGCTCAAAGCAGTATCCTTAAATGCAGAGGAAATAAGTGGCTCAAAGCAGTATCCCAAGACCCTGAATTCACAATAAGATGCTGCAGATTTGTGCGACCAAGTCACTAAAGAAAGCATTCCTGTAAAACAAACGAGTAAATCAGGAAGAATAAATCAGGGTAGTGAATCTTTTTCTTTTTCTTTTTCCTTCTGTTTTGATAGTGCAAAGAATAAAAAGGATACTAGTAAGTTTTGCTTGTCACAGGATACTATTCTAAATTGGTTGAAACTGCTACACCAGTGTTCTGCTGTTTTCATTTGGTTTAGTTTGGTTTGGGTTTTTGCTGGCCACTTCCGTGAACCGAAGAATAGAATAATCTCTGAGTCTAAGAGAGACTCCTGAGATCTCACCCTTAATTAGTTCATCTATCACCATCAGCATGATGCAACAGAGGGGGAAAAAGTATATTTTTAAACGTAAGTAAGACCCTTTTGAAGCTGAATCTCAAAGGCATTACATTAAGTGAAAGAAGCCAGACTCAAAACATGACCTGCTATATGATTTCATTTATGTAACATGCTGAAAGAGGCAAAATAATAGGGACAGAAAACAAACCAGTGGCTTCCAAAGCCTAAGGCTGGGGTAGGAATTGACATAAAGGAGTGGTTAAGAATTGTGGGGGGTAACAGAAAGGCCATATGTCTTGTCATTGTGTTATACAATTGTACACGGAAAATTGTGAATGTGCTGTATTTAAACTATTCCGTGATAAAACCGAAATGAGGGGGAAGCCTCTATTGACACAAGCATACCAATTTGTCCCCAAAGAATGAGAGGGTGAGGAATGGAAGGAGACAGAGCAGGTGGAGTGAAAGTAGCATTAGCATCATCGTAACTACCATGTTTTTAGTTCTCCGCACAAAATGGATGTGTGGCAAACATTATCTCATCTGGTTATCGCATTAGTTTGCCTGAAATTGTATACCAAGTAGGCCCCAGGCACGGGTTTCAAACCCCAATCTGGCTGACTCCAAACCCCAAGACTTTCATAACGTGCTAAACCGCTTCTCCCACTGTGGGCAGGCACTTGATGTACAGAAATGCCTTTACTTCCCATGACCTTGTGGTAAAACACATTAGTGCCCGTCTCTCACAGATGAGGAAACCCATCAGAGCCTGGTAACTTGCTCCAGAGCCGGGATTCAGACCCGGGTCTGTGTGACCCTATACCATGTTTTTGTTGTTGTTTGTTCTTGTTTTCGCTCTTTCCAATGCCTCTCCCAGTAAGAGCTGAAAACTCTGAAGAGAATATACATGTGTCTATCATTATGCATCCTCATGCACACAAGAAGGCAGGCCTGGATACTGAGGGGTTTGCAAATGTAGCTGCCTTGCGCGATTAATGATAAGCCACAGACTAATACATGGCTAACTATACATGTGGAATTAATTGGTTCTAATAAGTATTAATTAATTAATCAATTAATTAAAATTAAACACACCTTATTAAAATTTGCAGATGTTGAATGGCAAATTGAAAACATGTCTTTTAGAATCAGATGACCCAGGTCTGAAACCCCACTTAATGCTTACTGGTCAACGCTGGACAAATTTCTTAAATTCCCAATGCCTCAGTTTCTTTAACAGCAAAATAAAGATGTTAACGGTACCAAACTCCATAGGGTCGGTTTTGCAATTTAATTACTTCATCTGTATAAAATACTTAGTGTTCTAAGTGCCTGGGATATGTGGTAAAGAATTGATACGTGATTTTCTTTTTCGAGGTAAACAAATACAGAGATACAGAGGAGGAGACTCAAAAGATGGTCAGCCCCAACAAGTAAATGCTTGCTACTTGCCTTCCTTCTTTCCTTTTCTTATCTTCTTTTCCTTCTTTTGGACACACGCACACAAATGTCATCGCCGGAAGGTGATCAAAAAAGAGTAAAAACTAAAAATTTTTAAAAAAGAGAAAACTTCCCCAGGTCTTATATATATATATATATATATATATATATATATAGCCCTATAATCCTAAGGGGGTGAAAGAAATATTAAAACTGAGGGGGAAAAAGCCCATAAAGTTCCTTTAAGATAAAATCTGTGAGCCTTAAATCTGTCTTGTTTATCATTAAATACCCAGTTCTAAACATTCAATATATACTATACTTACCGGTGATACTGATTTCTGACTGTGCCAGACGGTATAAGGACCACGTAGGTTACATTTCAGAGGCTCAAGTCACCTATTGGTCAAACCTTGGGAAAAAGCTGCATAGGTTGCGTTTTTAGGGAGAATTCCAGCTATCTATTGTTGTTTAAGAAGCTACCCCATGGGGCACCTGGATGGCTTTGTCGGTTAAGCTTCCGACTTTGGCTTAGGTCATGACCTCACAGTTGGTTCTTGAGTTTTGGCCCCTAGTAGGGCTCTGTGCTGACAGCTCAGAGCCTGGAGCCTGCTTTGGATTCTGGGTCTCCCTCTCTCTCTGCCCCTCCCCTGCTCATGCTCTGTCTCTGTCTCTCTTTCTCTCTCAACAATAAATAAACATTAAAACAAAAGAAGCCACTCCAAAGCTTAGGGGCTTAAAACAATGATTTATTATTCTCGCTCACAATTCTGTGAGTTGACTGAGCCCATTTGGGCTATTCTGGCTTGATGTGTCTCCTACAGTTATAGTCAGATGGTGGCTGACACTGGAACCGAGTAACGGTGTCACCGGGCTGCACGTGAGAAATGCCTCACTCACATCGCTGGCCGTCAACACTGGCTGCGTCAAGGATGGATGTTCAGCTGGGACAGTCTGCCACGGTACCCGTAGGTGGCGTCTCCATGTACCTACTCTCCTCACGGTATGGTGGCCACTTTCCAAGGAGAGTCCTGAAAGAGAGTGCTCCCTGAGCAAGCATTCTGAGACACCCAGGAAGAAGCCATTAAGCTTCTTATAACCCAGCCACAGAGCTTCCAGAATGTCAATTCTTCCTCATCTCTCGGTGACACAGGTCAGTCAGCTCAACCCAGATCCAAGGGAAGAGGAGTCAGATTCCACCTCTTGACGTGAAGAGCAGCACGTCCATACAAGGAGGAAAGGAACAATGGTGGCCATCCTTGGAGCCTATCACGTAAAGACACAGCCTCAGGAAATAAAGAGAGGCATAAAAAGCAATAGTCACTATCACTTGGCCTCTTCTCCCCAGCAAGGGCCCTGTTAAAAGAAACGAAGCATGTACTTTGCAAGCTTGGGTTCTTCTTTCCCAGCTCCCTCCCACAGACATTAACTGTTCCCATGTAGAATACGAGTCAGAGAGTTCCTGGACATGAGGTGCCCAATGGCTGGATGGAGCACCGGGTGATTTAGAACAAGGTCTCTTTTGATACTCACTATACACTGTCACCGGCAGGTCCTCAATTGTCCTTGACGTTTTTGTGCCCTTGTATCTCCCTTCTCCAGCTTCAAGCAGAGGCCTGCTTCTCCTGACAGCAGTGGGATGAGACGGCACAAACACAAATGATGAGTAAAAGACAAAAGCCAAACCTAATAGATCCTTTGTTCCTCTCCCCCTCCCCCGCCCCTCCCCCCCCAATGTGTTTCTGGTTTTTTGTTTTTTGTTTTTTTTTTAGTAAATTGAAACATTTTAGAACAGGTTCTGATTTACTGAATTATTACAAAGATTCTATAGGCTGTTCTTATATACCCCACCCTCAGTTTTCCCTGTTCTGAACATCCTGCATTACCAGGGTACCTTACCACAATTCATGAATCAACATTGATATATTATTAACTAAAGTTCGTATCTTTTTTTTTTTAATTTTTTTTTAACGTTTATTTATTTTTGAGACAGGGAGAGACAGAGCATGAACGGGGGAGGGTCAGAGAGAGAGGGAGACACAAAATCCAAAACAGGATCCAGGCTCTGAGCTGTCAGCACAGAGCCCGACGCAGGGCTCGTACTCACGGACCGGACCGTGAGATCATGACCTGAGCTGAAGTCGGACGCTTAACCGACTGAGCCACCTGGGCGCCCCTAAAGTTCGTATCTTGCTGAAATTGCCCCGGTTTCTCTTGATGTCCTTTTACCATTCCAGGATCCAACTCCTGTGATCACACACACATTTAGTTGTTTTGTCTCCTTATGTTGCTCTTGGTCATTGCCATTTCTGACTTCCTTGTTTATCCTGACATTTGAGAAATAGGCAGGTTTTCTAGACTGCTCTCCTCAATTAGGATTTGTCTCCTGTATTTCTCAAGGATAGACTAGTATGAGGTGTTTGGGGGCTATTTTATTTTTCATCTTTCTGGCTTGGTCTCTTCCTTTTTATTAGTCTCATATTAATAATAGTCCCAATTTGTTTCATATTTGGAAAGAAAAGAAGGCTATTAGGAGGATAATATTCTGATTTTTCTTAATCTGGAATCTGACTTAAAGGTCTAAAACAGTGGATTCCATTTCCTGCTGGAAGCACTGAGTTCAAAACACACTAGACTCTCAGGACCATGGATAATGATACCAAATATAAATTTCTACAGGTAAATACACACAACTTTCTCAAAGTGAAATTTCTCTGGGACTTAAAAAGCCCTGATGATTCAGTCAAAATATGTGCTCAGAACTTAACCATATTGTGTGTTTTCAACCTTACCAAACAGCAGTCCTTAAAATCTGTCATTTTTTCTTGAATGGAAGGATTTTGGCTTCCCACTTGTGTAAGTAAATTTCATGACAGCCTCTCCAGGAAAAATTCACAGAATGAAGAGGAGTGGTTTGCTCTGGCAGATAAATAGCTTCTCCACTCAACATTTCTTCAATGTGTTGTTTGTATTTTCTCTCCTTACAGTTTCCTTTCCCATATGGAGGGAACATATTTTCACGCAAACAGAAATATGTTCATATCAATATTTGGTTGAGATTTTTCCCCCTTGGCATCTACTTAACTGCTGTTAAATAACAGGCTTTCCATATTTACAGTGTCAACAAACGCGCGGGGAATTTTTATTTATTTTCTTTGGCTTTCAACAAAATGGTTTTATTAAATTGAACTGCCAGTGGGGAATACTACAGAGGGCTCTCCCCGTCTCCCTCTCTCCCTTCTTCTCCCGTACTTCTCCCCTCCTCAATGCACACACTACTTTATAATATTTTCTGAACATGGAAAAAAAAAACCAGTTCTAGTAATATTCATAATGATTTTACTTTTCAAAATTAAAAAAAAAATTTGTGTATTTATTTATTTTGACAGAGAGCGCACGCTCAGAGGAAGAGAGAGAGAGGGAGAGAGAATCCCATGCAGGCTCTGCACTGTCAGCGAGGAGACTGATGAGGAGTTAACGAACTTTGCAGCCCATGACCTGGGTCAAAACCAAGAGTCGGATGCTTAACTGGCTGAGCCACCCAGGCACCCCAACTCATAATGATTTTAAAATCCCAGCCCAGGTATGAAATTAGTGAAGAATGTTATTTATAGAGAGAATTGTGTTGGTCTCTGTGTTGCCACCAACTCTCATTCTGGGCAACTTTCACTATAGTCCTCTCTGGACTTCATTTCTTATATTTGATTGACGAGATTCCTGATTACTTTCCCAACACTAAAACACGATGCCACTTTGGGCTTTTATTCACAAACGCCCCATAACAGTGGTGGTGTGCTGGTAAAGCAACTCTCTTGGAGGACAAGCCCTGATTTGCAGCCTTTGCCAATTTCTGTGGCACAAAATAGTCCCATTATGGCCAATTTCAAGCTACCGACATTTTAACAATCAGCCTTCATATTTTCTGAATATTTAGAAATCAGTTCTCTTGGGTTCTATAGGATCACTCCAGCATACCAATCATGCAACCAATAATAAGGATTGGGATTAAATTTTATTGGGGATTAAGTTCATTTTGGGAAAAAAGTACATATATACTTTCTGATTCAACTAACATGATTCTGAGAGTGAAAATATTGTGTGTATTCTGGAGAATCCCTTTTTATTTTCACTGTCACCACCTTAGTTGAGCCACCCAAATCCAGATTATTACAAGAGTCACAATAACTACCTGAATTAGTTCTCATTCCCTCAGAGCAGAGCCTGAGAGAAGGATTCAGATTCAAGTAGTTTATCTGGGAAGAGATAAGAATATGGATATGGGAAAATGGAAGCAAGAGTCTATATTTACCATGTCTTTTATTTTCTATATTCTGATGCTTTGACATCTAGAGCATTGCCAGCCTTCAGGGGGACTGCCCCTTCCAGAGTTGGCCATTTCCTGGAGATAGTTAACTTGCCCATGAGTGAGTTTCAGATATAAGTCAACCAATCCAGAGCCCGTATCCTAACTACCTCCTTTGTTGGGCTGTCAAACTCCAGGCCGTTATTCACCTGCCCTAATGACCCAGGACCAGGTACCAGACCACTAGGAACAACCCCTTTGCCTTAGAGCCTGCCAAAATATCCAAACTAGCCAACCCTAAACCTGTTTATCCTGCCCCTTCTGTTCCTTCTTGAGGAAACCACAGTAAGGGCTCTTTCCCAGTTTCTCCTCTCCTTCTGCCTCCTGACCAACCCCATTGCTTTCCCCTTGTCCCACCAACCCCTGGGATGGGTGTGCCCCTCCTCTTGGGAACTACGAGTAACAAACTACCTTTCAAATGGCAATTATTGCCTGGTCCGGTTGGTCTGTTAATACACTGTATTCTAAAACAGTTGAAAGTGAAGGCAGTCATTAAAGCATGTTATTAAGCCAACTACAGACTGTAAGCCTAATCCCATTTGGAACCAGTGTGGAACACACCCCTCAAGATTGTCCCTTGAGGAACAAGAGAACTGGGCGATTTACACGCCAAACCCTGTCTCTTCTAGTGGCAAAGCTGGCTCTGATGACAAGAGACAGCTCTGAGGCAAAGAAAATCAGATGCTGAAATGGCACAGATAAAGGGCTGCTGCCCTACTCACTAGCGTTCCCTTTGGACCCCTAGACCTTGACATCTTTTTTGGGTCACTAGAACCGTCAGGGATGTCAGCTGGAGTTGCCTTAAACTTTAGGGCCTAAAAATTCCAAAATGTGACTGCTCTTCAACCAATTGCAAAAATCCATGGTGACCCAGGTTCTCCTAATCTCCAGTCCTTCCTTCTCCAGGGGCTAATCAAACATGGCCAAAGCCTTTGCAGTCTTCCAGAACCATCACCTAAAGTCAACATGCTGACTGAGCATCTTCACAGACTTCCTCAACAATACTGAAACTTCCCACACTGATTAGCTTCTTAAATTAAACCAATACGAAAGTTTGTGGGTACCTGCCGGTCATGTGCAGGCCACAGAGAACCTCAGGAATTACCTCAGGCCCTTTGCTCCCCAGCTTCTGTACCAATCTTTACTCTCTGATTCTTAGATGTCCTATTTTCCCTTGAGTCCCTACCTTAGTCCCTTTCTCTGTCCTTTGAACAATCTGATTTCTAAATGTCTGCTGCCCTCTCAAGAGGCAGCCTTGAAGGATAACGCACCTCCCAGAAATGATCTATCAGTCTACTCCACTGCCTCATGTCTCCTGCATTAAATATTTGCTAGATGAATGAACACACCCACAGCAATGAAGGGTGGGAGATAATAAATATATTTATCCTGACTCTCCATTACACTTTCAGCTCTATGCAGCAATCCCTCCTCCTCCAGCAGCTTTACCCCTTTTCCATGCCATTATCTATTCATTTCTCCACATAAAAACTTTGCAGTCCTCCTCCCTCCCCCAAGTTGTGACTGGAAACAAGACAGGTTACTGTGGTAGCTTGACTGAAAGATGGCTATCAACGATTCTTTTCATCCTTGTGAAAAAGCACACTGCTTCTCCCATCAACTCGGGGAAACTAACCGCTCTCCTCTTGAATCTCAGGTTGGCCCTGTGATTTGCTTTGACTAATAGAATACAAGTGATGCTCTGTGAGTTCTAGAGCCTTAGCCTCAAGAGGCCATGCAGCTTCCATTTTCCCTTTCTTAGGATCCAACCACCACATAAAGAAGCTTGGGCTAGATTCATAAGGGATGAGAGATTTTGATATCAATATAGAGAGAGAAGAAGGGAGGGAGGTGCAGGTAGCCCGCAGCCATTCCAGCCATTCTGGAACCAGACACATTTCCAGATGTGTGGGTGAAACCATCTCGGATATTCCCAGGCTGAATGGCAACCCCATGAGGATTCCAGTTGCATGACTCAGAGCAGAAGGACTGCTCAGCTAATCCCAATCAACCCACGAAATTATGAGAAATAATAGAACTTGTTTTTTAAGCCACTAAATTTTGGGGTTCTTTATTGTGCAGCCCTAGATAACAGGTTTTTTTAGTCCCCTCTCCTTACTCCCTACTACACCCATCACTTATTTTACTAATAGAAAATAAATGCAAGGGTGCCTGAATGGCTCAGTCAGTTAGACATCTGGCTCTCGATCTCAGCTCAGGTCTTGATCTCAACGTTGTGAGTTCAAACCCTATGTTGGGTTCCATGCTGGACATGAAGCCTACTTAAAATCAACCAATGAATCAATCAATCAATCAAAAGAAATAATTTATAATAACAGAACTCTGTTAATAGGGCCTGGCGACCAGATCAATGGTTGAGTGACTTCATTACAATGAATTTTAAAAAATTCATCAGTGCCAACAGTAGCCAAAAAGAAGACCTCCCAAAAGTTCATTAACAATAGAATAGATAATAAGGAGGGCCTGGGTGGCTCAGTCAGTTAAGTGTCTGACTCTTTACTTCCACTCAGGTCATGATCTCATGGTTCATGGGTTCAAGCCCCATGTCAGGCTCTGTGCTGACAGTGCGGTGCCTGCTTGGGATTCTCTCTACTCTCTCTCTGCTCGTTCCCTGCTCACGCGCTCTCCCCCTCCTCTCTCAAAATAAATAAATAAACTTAAAAAACAACAACAACAATAGAATGGATACTAAATGGTGGTATATTTGAATAATGGTATAATTGAATAATACAGCCATGAGGACTTACTACATAAATGAGCGAATTTCACAAGGATACTTTGAGTGCATGATGCCAGATAGAAAAGAGTACATATGATATTATTGAACTCATCTGAGGACAAAAACAGGCAACTCTAGGCTAAGCTAATAAAAGTCATAATTTACCCCTTAGAAGGAAGTGGGTGGGGAAGCTTTTTTTTTATGTTTATTTATTTATTTATTCATTTTAGTAATCTCTACACCTGACATGGGGCTCGAACTCACAACCCTGAGATTGAGAATCACATGCTCTCCCAACGGAGCCAGCCAGGTACCCCTTGTTGTGATTTTTAAGATACTATCTCAGCTGTCATGAGGAGGAGCTTTGTTGATATCCCACATCCATGAAAATGGAGGCACACATAGCATTTATTAGGAGATAAACAGTTTCCTTCATTTTTTTTTTTAACATTTTTGAACATGACTTTCCATTCTGAATGAGAAACCTACTTGAAACTCCAAAACCCGGAAAATGAAAAAAAGTCTCTCTCCCTTGGGATGGCACAATTCTGTACCCTCCCTCAGCACACACATTACACAGCTCCCCAGACACCGCCATCTGAATTCAGACCCCAAGGTAAGCTCGGAGGGAACCCTGAAAATAAGAGACGGATGGAGGCCCATCACACATCCCCAGGGAGGAATTGGTGAAACTGCATAATTCAATCCACAAGTACTTATTGCCTTGCATGTGTCAAACACCGTGCAAGCCACTGAGCGTGCAATGATGGGCCAGACAGACACCATTTCCTGCCCCCTGATGGCGTATTTATTTTTTGTTTTGCCCATCAGTTCAATTAATATGTCCTTTTTGACACAGAAGGTTGTACAACAAAATCCCTGTCCTCGTGTTCCCACACACAGCTAGAACACATTTTTCAGCCTCCCCTTCATTTGGATTTGACCTTGTGACTGCATTTCGTTGGAGGAGAATGTGGAAGAGAAGCAGAATGTACACTACTGCTTAGAAGAAATACACACTCTTTTATGAGCACTCTTCCTCATGCCTTTTCGTCCTTCTCACTAACTGGGGTGGAGATTATCCCCAGAAAAGCCCTAGAAGTTACATACTATTGCCAACGGCAGAGATTTTGCCATAGTTGGTCTCTGATTGACTGCTTGGAAGAAAAATTCATTGGAGTGTTACATGAATGAGAAATAAAGTTCTACGGGGGTGTTAGCCCCACATTGGGCACGGACTACTAAAAAAAAAAAAACGAACTTGTAAAAAAAAAACCAGAATGCAATTAAAGAATACGCATAGTGTCTCGAAATATCTTGTTGAAGACCACCTACAACATGAGGTATAATTAAAGATATAACATATCTCAACTCTCTGGAAACAAAAACACGCATTATAACATGCAAACACATCATTTGATGAGAGTCCACAGTTTCAGAAATGCGTCATGTATAAAAGGGTGTATAAAAGGGGGTCTCGTAGCTGGACCTCTATGAGTCCTCTAAAGTAGAACAAAGAGCTGCCTACTTTCCACATAAGTTAATATATTATGTTGGTTGTAACTAGTAGAAACTGTATCAGCTTGAGTGAAAAGAGGAATTTATCATTTTCTTAAGTTTATTTATTGAGAGAGAGAGAGAGAGAGAGAGCACGAGCAGGGTAGGGGCTAAGAAAGAGGGAGAGAGAATCCCAAGCAGGCTCTGTGCTGTCAGCACATAGCCTGATGCGGGGCTTGAATCCACAAACTATGAGATCATGACCTGAGCTGAAACTAAGGGTCAGATGCTTAACTGACTGAGCCACCCAGGTGCCCCAAAGAATTTATTACCAGAACAACAGATGGCAATCCCCACTCTTAAAGCCGGGGAAGAAGGCTTGCAAGCAGAGCTCCACACCCTGTGTCCACAGGCTGTGTGGTCCACAGCCCAGTGTCAGTCCAGGAACTAATAGTTACTTGTATGCAGCAAGGGAAACACAGAAAGTAAGCCTAAGTATTCAGAAACTTTTATAACAACTTGATATTGCCTCAACATCTAAGCACATGACTTTAAATTTTGCAAAATTGTTGGTCTCCAGTATGACATACTTTTTCTAATATCACTATAAATTTTAGAGAAACAGATCTTCACCAAATATAGTTTGAGATGCATTGTTTTACAGGACCCTGCCTGGCCCTCCTCCGCCGTACATCTCCTCAGGGGGCAAGGAGACTATGGGCCAGCGGATGTGTTGATCCAAATTTCTTAAGATCACATCGCAGGACCCTGGAGATCTTTGTCCAAATGTACAGGAAGAAAGACAAGTATAAGAAAGTGACTCCAAACTGGCTTAAAAACAGAATTACTCCTTTACTCTGGCCTGTCTGTCTTGACCATGCTTTCCCTCTGTCTCTACCTCATACTTAAAAAATAAACATAGAATGGGAGGGGAAAAACGGATGATGATCAGAAAAAGAAAGGAGGCATAATGAGAAGCTTTGAAGATGTGGAAGCAGAAATGATATCACCATGAGAAAAACATGGTGTCTTTTCCCACCCACCCAACATCAAACAATGAAACAGAGACCCTTCCCCAAAGAGTTATCTTCTGATATTGTGGTGGTTCAATAAGTAAAAAACCAACTGGCCTCAAGTTCAGCTCTTTTTATTTTAAGTTTGTTTATTTACTTTGAGAGAGAGAGAGAGAGAGACAGAGAATCCCAAGGAGGCTCTGCACCACCAGTGCAGAGCCCGATGCGGGGCTCGAACCCAAGAACCTTGAGATCATGACTTGAGCTGAAGTCAAGAGCTGGACGATCAACCTACTGATCCACCCGGCGCCCCTCAAGTTCTGCTCTTACCTGCTCACGCAGGCAACAGACATGCTCAGTGCCCAGTTTGTCTCCAAGCGCCTGAAGGTCACAACTCTGCATGCAGTCACTGATGTCCACCACTCCCTACTCTCGCCCCAGGCGTCCACCAGTTTGGAATCCAGTTCACGATGCCCTATCTCTAGCTGGCCTTTTCTTCCTGTAGATCCAGACTCACCCAGCCCTGGGCTGCAGAACTAATGAAACATAACTGCCAAGAAACCCAAATACACCTAAATACACAAAGTACTCACTTTCTTGATCTAAATTGGAGGAAGCCAAGAAGTGAGAACCTGGGAGCCCTTGAGGTCCGGTAGCTCCTTGTGGTATTGGAGAAAGAAAACATCTTTTGTTTACTCATTTACTTTTTTATAGTAGTTCTGCCGGGCGAGCCTGAGTGGTTCAGTCAGTTGAGCTTCCAACTTTGGCTCAGGTCATGATCTCATGTTTATGGGTTCAAGCCCTGCGCCAAGCTCTCTGTGCTGACAGCCCAGAGCCTGGAGCCTGCTTTGGATTCTGTGTCTCCCTCTCTCTGCCCCTCCCCTGCTCCTCCTGGCTAGCCTGTCTTTCAGTTTATTTATTTACTATTTACTCAGTAAATCTTGCAAACTTCTTCCATACAAGATTTAAGGTGAAAGAAAATACAGTAATTATTGTAGTTCTAAGCAGTCGGAGGAGGGATTGGGGTCTGGATGCACACACACCACGTGGAAGAGAAGCTGGCACAGGTTCCCCCACCACTTGGAGATGAGAAACTGGCAAGCCAATTTAAGGGGGCGTGGGGTAGGGAGTGTGACTGCCATGAGGGAGAAGATGCTAATCCCCAAATCTCCATAAGTCATAGTTCCTAGAGACAGTAGACCTGGTGTTGTTAAAAAGAAACCAAAGCAAAGTAGATCAACCTCTTGGCACACCATTGGCTGAAGCAGTCACCAAGAGAGGACCACAGAGCAGAGACAGAAGTCCCAGGTTGACCGGAGCAGAAAGAGGCAAGGCCACCTGAAAAGGGGGCCGTGTGGTTACTTCCAGAGTTTCACGCACCAGACAAGGAATAAGAGATGTGCACTTGCCTTCGTTACAAAGTTGACTTTTCCACATGCTGTATTTTATGCTTGTCTCCCAAAGTGAACTTGTGCTAAGAAGTCATGCTTTTCTGTTCAAACAAGGCCAAGAGAAGAGTTTCTGTAGGAACAGCAGTGGGGGCTGATGAAGCTTTCCTGAGTGGGAGAGAAATGCCTGGCAGGGTCACAAACGACGAAAAAAGGAAAACGTTCTAAGAGACAGTAATAAAAGTAAAAGTTCAATGACATCCTCTGAGTAGGTTTATAATGCAAAGAACAGACAGCAAACAAGAGCTGCAGGAAATGTCTGCTGAATGAGTTTTGCATGGAGGTTGACGTTTCCACAGTGAAGAATGAGGAGCATCGTACAAGGAGAAAAGAGAAGAATAATAAGGAGAAGGGTAGGAACTCAGTTCTGTAGTCTTGGGAAACAAGGAGAAAAAGGCATCCAGAGGCCATCATTACCGTTCTCAGGGTAGGGGGTGGGGGGCGGGGAGGGGTAAAGCACATTCAGATCCTTTCTGACTCACGGCCAAGAGGGGAATCACCTCCATATACTCTTCATTCACCATACGTCCTTTTTCTTTGAAAACATATATATGCTACCCTGTGGCCCTCCCCTACCTCCTCCACTGTCCCTTCTCAGCCCACCCATGGCCTCCATCCATCCAGGTCTGTGCAATAACAGAAGGAAGATGAGGCTTTAGGAGATAGCCCAGCTCTTTGATCTTCCAGAGACAGCGCTGAGCCCCACTCCCCTGGGTGCCCATCACCTCTTCCTGCTCATTCAGAAAGTTTCATTGATCTTTAACTACTACTTCCCTGTGAGAAAAATAGAGTGAATGTCTTACCATTCCCTAGATGTGAAAGCTGAGGCTCTGAGAAATTAAGCAATTTGACACAAATATACCCAATACATCAGTGATTCCCAAGAAATGCTGAACAACCCATTTAAAATCCCAACTTATTGCCCTTCTGCAAGACCATCTTTCCATAAAGAACGGTTCAATGTCTCAGAAAAAGCTCTGCTAATTCATACAGGATGGGTGAGGGCAGTGAGAGCTTTAGCAATAACTTGAAAATGGAAATTATAACTATACTATCTCAAAGGGGAAGAAATAGTGGCAAAAATGACATGTTTGGAAAAAGAAAGAAAAAACTGGGACATGGAAATTTTCAAACAAAATAAAATATTCAGTGTCTTAATTAGATAAGATTTTGAAAGCATCCAAGTATTAATAGCACTCTGAAGCAGGGGAAAATAAATTAGGAGAGAGGGAGAGGGAGGGTATAAATGTTTATCTAAGTCTGCTCAGAGCACAATTACTACCTGAAAATATCTGTATTTATTTATTTACACTCTCCCTTTTCCAAAAACAAGTTGAGGCAACTTGTAAGAAAGTATAAAATACGTTAAGATAAAATCAGTTTAAAACATGGGAAAAAAATTAAACTGGGACAAAAAGTAGGAAGGCAAGACAGAGAGAGGGAAGAGGTTAGTATCCAAAGGTGGGTGTCCAAACGCCTGCCGTGCAAGGGAGTGTCACAGAGTGGCTGAGAGCATTTTGCTGTCAGACAAAACTGGGTCTGTGCTCCTCCTCTGCCATTCTTCTGTGACCTTGAACAAGTCCACTTAACAAGTCTCAGGAAAAGAGCACTTACTACCTAGTTCTGTTATGAGGAATACAGAGAACATTTTTCCTAGGGTGTTTATCCCATTGTTTGTCAAACGGCCTGGAAAATAAGGCCTCCTATTGTAACCCACTTACATGCTAAAGGAAGCCCCCATGTAGGATTTAAGCTTTCTAGCACCTACCAGGATTGTAGGATTTACAGTGGACACTGTAAATTAGAACAAATCCATTGGTCCAGAAAAGTATAAACGTTCTTTTCCTGAATCTAAACCTAGACAAAGAACTTTCTCCTATGGACCTCAACAAAGAAACACAATGAACTAAATGACTTTATAATAAATACAATAGTGAGCTATAAAGGTGGGTTTTTAAAATCTCACTCCTCATTATGCACTCCAGTTTTATGCTGAAGCACAGGTAGAACAAGGCAGTCCTTCAGAGACTCTATAATATATGATTCAGGGGTACCTGGGTGGCTCAGTCGGTTGAGCGTCTGACTTCAGCTCCAGTCATGATCTCATGGTTCGTGGGTTTGAGCCCTGAATCGGGCTCTGTGCTAACAGCTCAGAGCCTGGAGCCTGCTTTGGATTCTGTGTGTGTCTCTCTCTCTGCCCCTCCCCTGCTCACTCTCTCTCTGTCTCTCTCTCTCTCAAAAATAAATAAACATTAAAAAAAATTTTAATATGTGATTCAGCTACCACATCCTCCAATTGTCATTTCAATGTTGAGGACAGATTTTAGAGTTTAAAAAAAAATTCCTTTCATGTTTTGTTCTGTTCTGTTTTGTTTTATCATTGGGTCCCTGGACCCTGGTCTATGCTTGGGCTTCTGGATATCTCTGGATCCGCTATTGTCAGATACAAAATCTTGTGGGAAGAGGAGGACAAAAATATATGTATTTTGGGCGATATTCCATAGAGAATCATCAGATTCTCTCTGGAGTCTGTGACCCCATACATCCAGACCCGCTTTCCTGGAGGAATGGATAGAATACATATGCTGCAAGTAGAAATAATTCAATTAGTCTGGTCAATCTCATATGGATAGAAAAAGCTATGAAATAAAAGCACCTGATAGAGTGTCTCAACTGGGAATCCAAAAGTTCACTATACTTAGCAAAATTGAGGAAGTGTATTTAATGAACGAATGAATGAATGAATGTACTGATAAAGGGTGGCTAACCAATGCAGACAATGGAAAATTACAGAGTCATAGGAAATACAATTTGGCAAACATTGAGACCATGTTTATCACAGTAGAGTAGTATTTAAAAAATACTTAAATTGGCTCTTACTTATAAGTTACAAATCATTCTAGTGTTGTTGATGGGATTTCAAAAATTCTGAGGATTCCCATTTGAGTAGCACAGACATGCAATGTGTCACTTACATGTCCTTTTGTCCCTTCCCACTTCCCTCAAGTCATAAAGAAATCATCTTCATAATAAAGCTTCTCCTCACCTAAAATACAACTACCTCCCATTTGACATTGTGTAGCCTTCTGATTTTTTTTCCTGACAATTTATTATTTTCTAATATCCTATGTATTTTACATTTCATCAAGATGAAACTCTTTCCCAAGGTGCCTGGGTGGCTCAGTCGGTTGAGCATCCGACTTCGGCTCAGTTCATGAACTCGTGGATCATGAATTCGAGGCCCGCATCAAGTTCTGTGCTAACAGCTCAGAGCCTGGAGTCTGCTTTGGATCCTGTGTTTCCTTCTCTCTCTGTTGCTCCCCGACTTGCTCTCTCTCTCTCTCTCTCTCTCTCTCTCAAAAATAAATACAAATTAAAAAAAATTTTTTTTTAAGATGAAACTCTTTCCCAATTAAATTCCATGATTAAAAAAAAAATTTTTTTTAAAGGGGTGGGGCGCCTGGGTGGCTCAGTCGGTTAAGCATCCGACTTCGGCTCAGGTCATGATCTCGCGGTTGGTGAGTTCAAGCCCAGCATCGGGCTCTGTGCTGACAGCTCAGAGCCTGGAGACTGCTTTGGATTCTTTATCTCCCTCTCTCTCTGCCTCTCCCCTGCTCACACTCTGTCACTCTCTCAAAAATAAATAAAGATTAAAAAAAATTTAGAGTAAATTCCATGAGGGCATAAGTTTGTTCATTGTGACATTGTTGGTAATAGCTAAAAATTTGAAGCATCTTAGATTTCTATGAGTAGGAGAATGGAAGAAATGATGGCATGCCTATATTTGGAAACTATTTGGAAATATTGGAACCACTTCCAGACTGGAAAATATTTTACAACAAAAACATTAAATTAGATCTAGATAACTAACAGAAAATGCTGTTTAAGAATCAATGTTAAATGGAGGGGCTCTGGGTGGCTCAGTCAGTTAAGCATCTGACTTCAGCTCAAGTTATGACCTCACAGTTGTTCAGGCCCCACATCAGGCTCTGTGCTGACAGCTCAGAGCTTGGAGCTGTTTCACATTCTGTCTCCCTCTCTCTCTCTGCCTCTACCCTGCTTGCAGGCTCTCTCTCTCTCTCTCTCTCTCAAAATAAATACATAAACTTATAAAAAAGACTTTTAAAAAAATAGGAGATTTTAATGTGGGGTAGTTAAAGAACCTTAGTTTTGTCTGTACTATCTACATTTTTACAGAAACGAATTCACTTACATAGTTTAAAATGGACAAATACCTTATTTGCTTTAAATTCCTACAGAGGAGTGTTTAGGTGGTTCAGTTGGCTGAGCAGCAGACTCTTGATCTCTGCTCAGGTTATGATCCCAAGTCATGGGATCAGCCCCTTGTCAGGCTCCACAGCATGGAACCTGCTTAAGATTCTCTCTCACTCCCTCTGCCCCTCTCCCCAGCCCTCTCTCTCTCTCTCTCTCTCTCAAGAGAAAAGAAAAGAAAAGAAAAGAAAAGAAAAGAAAAGAAAAGAAATTCCTACAGAATCTGTGTATGTATCTATATTGATTATGCCTTAGACATACAATCTGATCCCAGAGCTGGTAAGAAGTTTGCCCTTTTCTAAATCCCCACTTTATTATTCTATTCCTATCATGTTTCACGCAACACTTCCTATCTGGAAATACTTTCATTTGTATATATATATCTTAGGAGTATGGTGTAGTAAATATTACTTTGCTTCTCAGTCATATCAATTACTCCCCAGGAAAAAATAAATTGTGGGTTAACCCAGAAAGGGGTTGAAATCCCGAACGTAGCACCGACCGTAGCTCACTACCTCATCCTTTTCTTCTCCTATTCCTGCCCCGCCTCTACAGCCTGGTGTCCTTCCAGGGCTCTTATCAGGAGAATTCCAGGTGGCTTTACCTTCTGCTGCACGGGGGCCACCTAGTTCCCTCCTCCTTCTCCTCCTCGTCCCTCTGGGATCCTTCCCTAACCACACTGATCAACTTTGGGCATCCCTCTCGTGGACTTCCATGATCCCTTGCAACTTTCATGCCCTTAGCACTTACGACATTGAGGGGCCAGAGCAACTTGTACGGAAGCATCCACGACGTGCCCTCCTGCCAGACACAAGCTGCTGCAGATAAAGTGGGGTGAATTAAGGAGACGTGTTTCCTGCCCTCACGGAGTCTACAGGGTGAGGTGTTCCTTTGCGTGTTCGTTTCTCTTTAGATCCGCTCTCTCCAAATACTTTCCTCTCACATCCAACCCAGTAACTACATTGAACTTCACATTCCCAAGAATGTGCGATTAGATTTAAGTTTATTGAAAAAAACGGGGCGCCTGCGTGGCTCAGTCGGTTGAGCGTCCAACTTCAGTTCAGGTCATGATCACACAGTTTGGGGGCTCTGTGCCCACAGCCCAGAGCCTGGAGCCTGCTCTAGAGTCTGCGTCTCCTTCTCTCTCTTTCCCTCCCCTGCTCACTCTCTCTCTCTCTCTCTCTCTCTCAAAAATAAATAAACATTAAAAAGAATTTTTTTAAGTTTGTTGAAAAACTGAAAAATAAATAAATGAAACCGGAAAAGAAACAAAAAAAGATTTTCGTACTTGGTGAGAGCAATATAATCTAATACTCTTTTCTAAAAGAAAAATAAATCTTGGTCTCACCCTTTGTGGTTCGGTAATTTTCTGGTCATAATTGCCTCCTGGAGTTACTATCTCTGGGTTACCTCAACAACTCCCGTTTAGTTTTTCCAGGATTACCAATCTGTTAAACTAATTCCTCATATTAAATTCCCTCGGGGCTCCTGGCTGGTTCAGTCGGTGGAACAGGCGACTCTTGATCTTGGGGTTGTAAGTTCAAGCCCCACGTTGGGTGTAGAACTTCTGTAAAAAAAAAAAAAAAAAAAAAAAAGAGGTTAAAAAAAATAAATTCTCTCTACCAACATAACCACTGCAGTTTCTGTCTCCCTGTTTGAACCCTAAAAACTATACCAAGAAATATTTTTATACGTGAGTGAATGGAACTTAATCTCTCCCTCACTCATTTTGCCTTATATTTCTCCCACTCTCTCGTGACACAATTAAAATGTAAGCCACTGAAGTCATCTCTTCCTGCCTTTTCTATGAAGAAAATTGCTCAAGGCAGCAATGCTTATGAAGCAAGTGCAAAGAAGCCAAGGAGCCAGGTGTTGAGGGGACATGTCACACCGACCCAAGACCTGTGCCTTTGATTTCCAAATAGTTCGAACCCCTGAAATCATCAAACATCATTCCGGTTTGTTCTAAAAAGCAGGCTCCTTAAGGAGAAAACTTACATGATGTCATCCACTCAGAATAAAACCTAGTCCCAGGCTGTTCCTTAAAGAAAATTCCTACCTACTCCTCACTTTACTGTTTGCACTTATTGAAGCCATCGGCAAAGTAACGGAAATGCGGTTTTGCTTGTCAGTGAACAAGGACAGAAAGTAGTTTGAGTTAATACCAGGAGGGGTTCTGATTCGTGGCAGGAAATTCAGTCAAACGGCAGTGGGTGGTGTGGCAACTCCCTTTACTGCACAGGTGCAGCTAACAAGAGGATCCCAAGGTCAAGTTTGACATTGACCGTTCTTTGCCTGCTTCCCCAAATACAATCTCACTTATATAATATGGAAAGTAAGTTTGACTTTTTTTTTTAAAACCAGCATCTGATAGCTTAGCTATCAAAGAGCCATCCAGGAGGAAATTGCAGCTAAGGATTCTAACAAGTGGCTTGTTAGCGGAGAATGTCCTGACTGAACTAAGGAGCAGGCTTGTCACTTTTTACTCCATCCTCTGAGGATAATAAGTAAGGAGGACAAAATGAGTGCAGCCCTCCTGGGTCTCCCCTTAAGAGTTTAAAAGCAAAATATTGATTTTGAGTTACCCTGCTTCAACTCAGCTTTGCTCTCATGATATTTTTATTCCCTTGTAGATTCCTGGGTCCATTTGTTGCAGATTTTAAAAGTAAATCACTGGTGAATCTGTGGCGTGTCCATGTAACATTTCTGCACCTAAAAATATGGTCAATTGACACCTTAAAGGTCTCCGAGCAGCTCTAACTCTTAGTGACATCTCCAGTTGTGTCCCCAGGATGCTCAAAACAGATAAAGTGGATGTATTGATTTTAGTTGTATAAAACCCTTGACAAAATCTCTTTGTGGCCATCTCTGCAGTCTCTTGATGATTTATAAAGGATTTGCTTATGACACAAATGTGATCCTTCCACTCTTTTCCATTTTGTTTTTCAACTGGGTCCACAGTGAATTTCCTGAGGCCAGCAGACCAACAGCAGAAAATGCATAGGTACCCAGTGCTAGCCATGGAATCTTTACTCATTTGTTTTAAGAGATGGCACTAGAATTGTGAGTCAGAATACCTATCAATATTATTGTCAATAGACCCTTCAACTGGACCACTTAGGACTGTCAAGTTTTAGCTACCATTTTAAAATGAACTTTCTTCTGTATACAAAGATTTGTTGACTAAATTCAGATGAGTGAGAGCTGGGGGGGAAAGCATACAAACGTGTGCATTCTAAATGAACTTAGACATGCTTGAGTTTCTTGGGATGGGATAAAAATTACAATTTGGGGCAGCTGAGTGGTTCAGTCGGTTGAGTGTCTGACTCTTGATTCCGGCTCAGGTCATGATCCGAGGGTCGTGGGATCAAAACCGGTGCTGGGCTCAGCACTGAGCGTGGAGACTGTTTGGGATTCTCTCTCTCTCCCTCTGCCCCTCACCCCGCTCGCTCGCTCTGTCTTTAACATAACACTTATTTAGAAAGAGTTTACATCAGAAGATAAGTCTAAATTCTGAATCTTCATTTAAATTTCTCAAAATTCCCTAACTTTATTAATAATTGCATATGCGTCCAAGGGAATGAACTTCATTCATTGTTTGCTGGGTCTTCCCACGAAGAGCCATTTCTAGCCAACAAAATGGATCTCAGCTTTTCCATCTGCAAAAGGTTTTGGAAGTCTCCAAAATGTTTTGATATTAAATCCCAAATGGAGAAGATCGCTCTTGGCTGTGCCAGAGAGATGCTAGGCAAACTTCATTATTTTTCACTCCAGCTTTTTACACCTCTGGATTACCTTCTATGAAATAGAGTCACCCCATACCCCTGCGACAAATATTTCTCCATAGAGATGCTGCTAAAGTCGTCAAAAAGGTAAAAATCCATATGCTCAATAACATGTATTGAGACACTGAAGTAAGGAACTGTAATAAAGAGATGAACAAAGCACAGATTATGGTGAGACAAAAGCAAAGAAATCAGTGATCAAAACGCAAAAGATGTGAGCAAAGAGACAGAGGGGACTCCTAATTCAGCTGTGGGAGAGGGCTGGGGTGTCAGAAGAAGCTTCCCAATGAGGAGACGGCCAAACCAGATACTCACCAAGTGTAAAGAAGATGCTAGGGCTGCCATACTGAAGTACCACAAACCAGGTGGCTTGGAACAATAGAAATTCATTGTTTCACAGTTCTGAAAGGTGCACAGTGCCAGCATGGCCATGCTCCCTCTGGGGGCAATGGGGGAGGCTCTGTCCAAGGCCTGTCTCCTTGCTTCTGGTGCTTCCTTGACTTGTGGCTATGTCACTCAGTCTTCCTGCAATGCTCTGGCTGTGTGTGTGTGTGTGTGTGTGTGTGTCCAAATTTCCCCTTTGTCCAAGGACACGAGTCATACTGGATTAGGGGCCATCGTACTCAGGTCTGATTTCATCTCTTAACTTAATTACATCTGTAATGAGCCTATTTTCAAGTAAAGTCACATTCTGAAGGTCATGGGGTTAGGGCTGAAACACATAAATGGAGGTGAGAGACACATTTCAACCTATAATAGAGGGGGGAAAACCAACCAGGCCAGGTAAGTTCCTGTACAGTCAGTGAGGGAAGGCTCCAAGGTGGGGCTTAACTGTGTGCTGGAAAGAGTGGAAGGAAACTGGGAGAGGGTTCTGGGGGCCCACCAAACACCTTGACTCTTATCCTGAAGATCATGGGAGGCCACTGAATCAGAGGCTTGGCATAATCAGATGCGCACTTTAAAAGAGCTCTCTGCCATCACAAAGTGGATGAATTGAAAGGGGCAAGACTGAGACAGGGAGGGTCCATTTCACAGAAGTGGAGGGCAAGAATAGCAACTCATGACTCCTTAGGAAATATTTCCTTGCCTAACTATTTAATTAATAACTATTACCTCATTAAAGCTAATTCCCTAGAAAGTGGTTACCCTTGTAATCAGACTCACTGAGGTCCTACCAAACGCCTGGTATGGTATGATACTGGGTTATGAGGATATATATCAGAGATTGACATAAGTATCTGTATCATAGATACATCGTAAATATCTAAGTCTAAATAATGAAGCACATCAACATGTTGAGAAGGCAATGCTGCATGAATTAAACAAAGAGAACAAAATAGATTAGAGAGAAAATAAAGGTCAGCACCAATGCAGTGTGTGTGGCTAAAAGTGAAAATTTTAGGAAAGACTTCTGGAGGAAGTGGGACTTTGTATGGGTCTTAAAAAACAAGGAGAATTTAGGGGCGCCTGGGTGGCTCAGTCGGTTGAGCATCTGACTTCGGCTCAGGTCATGATCTCGCGGTTCATGAGTTCGAGCCCTGCGTCGGGCTCTGTGCTGACAGCTCAGAGCCTGGAGCCTGCTTCGGACTCTGTGTCTCCCTCTCTCTCTGTCCCTCCCCTGCTCACACTTCGTCTCTCTCTCTCAAAAAAATAAAGATTAAAAAAAAATTTTTAAAAATAAGGAAAATTTAGATAAAATCAGAACGAGCTGTGTTGATGTTTTAATCTCTCATTTAAAACAAGTTGTCACTTTCTTCAACTACCAGGAGATGAACTAAGAACTCCTTAACAACGATAAGATCAGAGCAGAAGAATAATAACAGGCACACATGGCAAAATGCTTTATTTTGAAAGATGCTTTAAATTTTTGTAACTCCACGCGAGGAAATCTACCCAGTATAAAATGTCCTGATTCTAACTTTAACACTTTGACATTGGGAACTGGCTATTCTAGGGAGACAGCAAGAAATCTGCTCCCAGAAATATATACAGCACTGAATGTCAGCACTCTGGCAAGTAAACCATGTCAGCGTCTTTCCGAGCCATCCTAACTTGTTCGGAATCCAGAAAGAAAGTGATTCATTTTTGCCCTTTAGGAATCAAGAGCAATTTTCATATTGTGAAATCTTGGCAGCAATTTCCTCTTCACAATAGGCGAGGGGGGGGGGGGGGAAGCTGCATTAGGTACCATCTGTCAAATAAAAATCCTTCAAAACTAGCAGTGACACCAGAATAAAATAACATGGTGTAAATGTGGACAATTTGTCTTACGTGCATAATCCTGTTAACAGAAGCTGTCTTCACATGGTTTATTATCCTCACTTTTTAGTGACATTAAAAAATTTCATGCCCTTCTATGTATCCCACTACTTCCTGTGAGGGGTTATTAGGATTAACATGCTTTGAAAACTTTATAACTATTTTCTGATACATGCCTCAAGCCTCATCAAATAATAATTCAACATTGGGAACTAAAAAACAGTGGTGTGGACTGCAATATGGTTGCTTTCTTCACTATGTACGCCTGGGGAAAAACTAATATATCAAAATAGGGTGGTTTTAGTTATAAGCCATAGAACTCCAATTAAATATGGCATAAAAATTAGCCAGTATGTTAAACAAAGAGAAGTTATGTTTAGGCCTCCTGTTCTGTAAAAATGCTTCAATGTGGAAACTTACCCTCTGCCCCAGGATGAAAATTTAGGCAGTCCTGTGATTTTTCTAGTAACTATGGGAGGAAGGAAGGAAGGAAGATAGAGAGAGAGAGAAAAAGAGGGAAAAAAAGAAAAAGAAAGAAAGGAAAAGAAAAAAGAAGGAAAGAAGGAAAGAAAGAAAGAAAGAAAGAAAGAAAGAAAGAAAGAATCCTGTGATTTTTCTAGTAATTCTGGAAGGAAGGGAGGGAGGAAGGAAGGGTGGAAGGAAGGAGGAAAGAAGGAAGGAGGAAGGAAAAAATAAACTTTAAAAAAATTACAAAATTTGACAGTGATTTTAAGGCAAACATTCTCCTTTCCTAATTCCAAAGCCTTCTGGAGAACAGGAAGCTGGAGACAGTGGCATAAACCTGCCCTTTCTTGCCCTTCGTCCCCATCCGTCCTTCCTTACTCCCCTGATCAGGGTTGCTGACTCACTAGGAAAGTCAAAGCAGCTGGGAGAGAAGATGGTGAAAAGGAGTGGAAAAATGTCACTGGACCGGTCCTGTCATTGCCGTATGATGACATGTGATCCAGCCAATGATGAAAGTTGATTCTCCTTCTTGGGAGCTTTCATAGTTTGTTCAGAGACCATCAGTGGGACCACCACGCACTTCCTGTGACAAGGGTGAAGGGTTTTCTCTCTTTGGCCATTCTCCGCTCTGCTATTTGGAATTTTCCAGCAGTCCACTCCACACTCGCTTGAGGCCTAATTGCCCCTACAGGTGGCCCTCCTTTTGGAAAGAATTTAAAAGGTCTCTCCTTTCCCTTTTCTCTTCTCTTCTCACATCCAATCCTTGGGAAAGTCTCACTCTCCCTTTAAAACTGAATTTCTAACATCCACCTTCAAGGATTTCAACTGAGGGGAAAGAGAGTTGTCACAGATGGACCTGAGTGAACCTCTCAGAGACGATCATCCTGATGATGTTTTTATTATTTATTGGCCACATACTAGTGCCCACTACTTTTAAATTTTTTTAGTGTTTATTTATTTTTGACAGAGAGAGAGACAGAGCATGAGCGGGGGAGGGGCAGAGAGAGAGGGAGACACAGAATCAGAAGCAGGCTCCAGGCTCTGAGCCGTCAGCACAGAGCCCAACGCGGGGCTCGAACTCACGGACCATGAGATCATGACCTGAGCCGAAGTCAGATGCTCAACCAACTGAGCCACCCAGGCGCCCCTAGTGCCCACTACTTTTAAAAACACTTTTCATGAATGAACTCTCTGAATCTTCACAATAAACCTATGCAGTAGGAATTATTAATTACCTCCCGGAAACTGAGGCACAGAGAAATTATAAAATTTTCTGAGTCACTCAGCCAGTAAAGGCTGCTGCATAGAGAATTTCTCTTTTCATTGCATTCTGGTGTCGCAGTTAGGTTTCCTGACTGCCTTTTGCCACCCCTCCTGCCCTTTGCACACACCCTGTGCTAGTCCTGAGAGAACTCCTCCCGAGAGAAAAGGATTCCTAGCACCGTGTTCAGACCCTACACAGATAATGTCTTCTGTATCTATGTGAAACCAAGTCATGCAGTGTCTGACCCAACTCTTGCTTCCACCAGAGCTATGCCACTTCAGTCTCCAGACATTTGGCCAACATCCAGGAAGAAAAACACAAGACAACCCAAGCAGTCATAGGAGGAGACCCAGATGGTCTTGGCTCATTCCCACCTTGACCTTTACTTGTTATTCTTTCCTTCTTAGCTTGTTCTTTGATAGTTAGGGAAGCAAGTGGGCTTGGCTCTTTCAGCTGGATCTTGGGTTGTCATCCTGGTCAAAGGCATCCTAGTTAATATATAAACCAAGGACTACAAGACCCCAAGCCCACAACCTCTCGGGCCGACGAGGTAATGTCAAACAGGAAACATTGGGAGACAGTCAGTTCCCACTTTATTCACACGAGTGAGGATTTGGTCAATTCTACAATATAAATATGTGTGTTTTCAGCCATACGTTTATGGAACATTAGAGCATTTCATCTGCAAAATCCACTAAACTGGAGATCATCAGCGATCTGGCAAAAACAAATGAATGCTGTTATGTTCTATGTAAAGAAAAAAAAATCTTCAGTCTCCTTTGCGTGTGTCACTGGCAGATGTGAGGACAAGTCAAATCGTAAGCAAATTCAGCTAATCAGAACGCTGAAGACGTCTCCTGTACCTCAGTGATTGACCTGTCCCAGCTATCAATTTAAGAAGCTATCTATAGCAGTTGCGAAGGCTCATTTTAAGCAAAACTAATGTAGTAAAATGTGTATCACAAAAGATTAGTGCTCAATAGTAAAGTTCTTAGTAACTGACAATAAGGTTTTATCCATTTTAAATATCCAGTCTAAATGAATTGTTGATTTTTAAAAAGAAATGCAGGTGGTAAAGAACATGAATAAAAGCCCCACTTCAGTTCTTAATTAATTTTTAAAATGCAAATCAAGGCAACATACCATTGTTCAACCTATCAGACTGAAATAACACCTTTCTCAAAGTTATGTATTCCTCTCCTGATTTTACAGACATTTTACATAGATATTCACTTAAAAAAAATTTTTTTAACGTTTATTTATTTTTGGGACAGAGAGAGACAGAGCATGAACGGGGGAGGGGCAGAGAGAGAGGGAGACACAGAATCAGAAGCAGGCTCCAGGCTCCGAGCCATCAGCCCAGAGCCCGACGCGGGGCTCGAACCCACGAACCGTGAGATCGTGACCTGAGCCGAAGTCGGACGCTCAACCGACTGAGCCACCCAGGCGCCCCTAGATATTCACTTTTAAATGATAAAGTCAGAAATGCAAAGAATTTCAAATCTGCAGATATTTCCATTGGATTGGCTGGAGAGGAAATCTTGAAGAGAAAAGGTCAGAAGAGTTACTGAAACAAACCTGAGTTTATGGTAAAAGATACTAACATTTTTGTGGTCCTTGATTCCTATGGGTAAGTTTGGTTCCCAAAGGATTAAAGCCATTTACACCACCACGGTTGATACTTTCAGCAATGTTTATTGTTTTAAAAATGTTCATTAGGCAAAAAAGGACTGTGGGTTTGCTTTTGTTGTTGTTTTCAATTGTGTGAATTACTAGTAATTTACATCTTTGTTTTCTAGAAGCAGTCTTTTTCTGTGAACATTTTTGCTCATTATCGCTTATATTATTCCCTCATTTGACATATAGTATTTGCTGTGAACATTCCTGCCTCTATTGTTCTATTTCATTTTGGTTTGATGCTTTTTGAATTGTACCTTCTCTGTAGTCAAATTCATCTCTCTTTTCCTCAGTAATTATAAAAACATTTTTGCTTAGAAAATTAAGTTTGCTCCAAAAACGTGGCATTTGGGGGTGTTTCTTATCCGAAAATTTTTTCATCCTAAAGTCACTGGGAATTAATTTTGACATGTTACTTAAGGTATCGATTTAAAATGAAGTTTCCAGCAGCAGCGGGGTGGCTCAGTCGGTTAAGCATCCAACTTTTTGGCTCAGGTCATGATCTCATGGTTTGTGAGTTCGAGCCCCACATCAGGCTCTGTGCCAACAGTTCAGAGCCTGGAGCCTGTGTCTCCCTCTCTCTCTCTGCCCCTCCCCTGCTCACACTCTGTCTCTCTCTGAAAAATAAATAAACATTTAAAAAGTGTTTTAAACAAAAAAGTAAATAGATACACAATAAAAGGAAGTTTCCTATCCCTCACAATTACTGAGCTGAGTCGCCAATATCATTTAATGAAGAGTTGTTTTCTGTATTCACTTGTGGTGGCTGTCTTGTCGTATATTCTTATATCCTAAAATTTCTGCAGATTTCATCAGAATTTGCACGGAATCAAGTTCAAGTTCCATCTGTGGTCCCTGTCCTATCCCAAATCCAAATATTTGTCATTTACCTCATCAACAAGCCCAGCAGCCTCTAATCTGAAGCATCCTTGACACCCGTGATCTCCACATTGATGGTAGCACCTGCTCAGGCTACCAGCATCTCTTGCTTGGACCAGTGCACAAACCTTGAATTTCTATATGGCAGCCAGAACGACACTTTAAAAATATAGACCTTGCTTATAATCTGCTGCTGCTTATAATGCTCCTTGCAGCAATTACACTAAAATGTAAAATGCTTATTGGGGGACCACAAGGTCCTGGATGATCTGGCCCCTGACCACCTTTCTCATTCCATCTCATGTCCCTGTCTAGCCACAGTCTCCAGAACTGTCTCCTTCCGGGTTTAAGAATGCCATAAACCGGATCTCACCTTGCGGCTGCTGTACGTACTGTCCCCGCTGTCCCCGTGCTGAGAATGCCCTTCCTCCTCATTCAGGCTGCAGTCCATCGTTTGGGGCTCACTGACAGGACCTCCTGAAGGCGGGCTTCCCTGAGCGTCCTGTCCAGAGTAGCTCTCCTGTCAGTGTTTCACACCAACCTGCTTTAGTTTCTACCCCACTCATATCAGATCTGCAACTGCCTTACCTGCTTGTTTTCCATTTTGTTTTCTGTCCTTATGTTTATAAATTCTTTGAAAGAAAAGGTCTTGTGCGTCTTCTTCATTCCCATAAACCTAGCACTTAGAAAAGTGAATGTTACAGTTAGTGTTCAGTAACTATTTCTTGAGCAGATGAGTGGATGGCTGGGTGGATGGATAAAAGGGCCACCAGGAGTCCCCTGGCGCTCTTCCCCAGCACCTCCAGCCTTGGATTAATGTCTTCTGCAGTGACCTAGTGTTTGTTATCACCCAAGTATGCATTTTGCCTTTTCCTGTTCCTTACAGCCTTACGCTCGTGAGGCTGTGTGTGTGTGTGTGTGTGTGTGTGTGTGCACGCGCGCCATCCCCTGGTCCAGGAGTGGCCCCGTGTCTCTAGGCACAGAGATTGGTTCAGTGATGAGCAGGATAGAATACCTAATTCAGGCCTGAGACTAGAGGAGAAGCGGGGGTGGGGGGCTTCTGGGGAAGCATCCGCCTGTTCTTCCGTGTCATGGAGATATGAATTAGACTTGATGTGATCCCAATGAGAATCTCAGCCAGGTTTCTTCCACAGCAGAAGCGATAAAGGAAGAAATTAACAGAGGTGGATGAAGATATACATGAATACATGGTTTTTCTTTTCCTAAAATATGAAATTAAATGCTTAATTTATTTCCTCTTTTTCATTTTGTTTTATAAACTCATTTAAAGCTGCGGCTTTATAGATACTTGTCAAGCTAATTCTAAAATTCATATGGAAATGTAAAGGAGCTGGAACAGCTATAGTTTGGGCTGTTCCTTATTAATGTGGACATATGTTCCCACTACTCCTTTAAATATACATTAATTCTATTCTTAATTCCTCTTTTAGTCCCAATATTGTTAGAAAAGAATGACTGCTTAGTTTCTGTGAATTCCAAAGTGGTTAGAGTTTTAAACATTCAAATTTATATTGCCAATTTATAATTCTTTTGGCAACAGTCAAAAAATATGATCATGTTGGGGCGCCTGGGTGGCTCAGTCGGTTGAGCGTCCAACCTTGGCTCAGGTCATGGTCTCACAGCTCGTGAGTTCGAGCCCCACGTCGGGCTCTGTGCTGACAGCTCAGAGCCTGAAGCCTGCTTCTGATTCTGTCTCCCTCTCTCACTGCCCCTAACCCACTCGCATTCTGTCTCCGTCTCTCTCAAAAATAAACAAACATTTAAAAAAAATTTTTTAAATACGATCATGCAATTTCAACTATTTTGGAGGTTAAAAGTAAATATGAGATTTCTTTTTGGAAAAAAATTGTTTAATAAAACTTCTTCAAATTCTTGAAATGTCCTGCCCCATAACTTTAAAAGTAAATATCAACTTAAATTTCAATCATCTAATTGCTGGATTTTGCCCATTGTATATTGTGAAGCTAAGAATAAAAACCACATCTTTACTCCATAGTTCTCTATGGCCTGGTGCCATCAAATCTTTTGAGAGAGAAAAGGGATAGAAGTTTAATAGCTATTCTTAACGAAGAAATGACTTCACTTTCAGAGCTGTCACACTCTGTCACACAACATCTGAGAATTGTCAACAGAAAAGGAACTGGCCACTTTCCTCATGTTCAGAAAGGGGAAACCTGAGGAGAACGGCACCATTTTTTACAATCTTTTTAAAAATGTTTTTATTTATTTTTGAGACAGAGAGAGACAGAGCATGAGCAGGGGAGGGGGCAGAAAACGAGGGAGCAGGCTCTGAGCCAATCTGAAGCAGGCTCCAGGCTCTGAGCTGTCAGCACAGAGCCCGACGTGGGGCTCGAACTCATGGAGTGTGAGATCCTGACCTGAGCCGAAATCAGACACTCAACCAACTGAGCCACCCAGGTGCCCCTAGAGAATGGCACCATTTTCACAAATGTGGGACACATTATCTTCCTTACATCTAATTTCTGCAGATCATTTTGTATTAATGGGTATAGTATGAACTCCTAAATGCAGGAAGTTAATTGAAAGTATACTATTGTCCTTCTTAGTCAAAGATACTGCCAAAAGTGTTGCTTCCTGTATTTATAAGCACAGCTAAAGAGATTGAAGGGACACCCGTATCCTTTCTTGGGAATCACAAGTTTAAGTATTGTATTCAGCAATAGTAATACTAGATCTTTAAAGAACTAGGTGTGCAAAAATCGATACATAACAATCAATCCATAAGTAATCATTCTGTCTTTTAATTCAAACATTCACGGTATCTAGATAGCATCTTAAAAATAGAATTTTTTCTTCCATATTAAGTTGTCTCCTTTTTGCTGTTGCCATTGTTTGATTCCTTTTGTATTACCAGTAACCTTTGTAAGTTCATATAATGATGGCAACAATGTTAAAGAATTAATAGACTGAACAATCCTCAAAGACATAAATCTAACCTTATTAATCCTGGCATCCTCCGGTTAGCAGGGAGCCGGGCACCTACTCAATCTTTCATAAATTTGTGTTAAATGAGGGTAAGTGGCACTGAAAAAATGTAATCCTAGAAAAAGAATGATGTTGTCCAAGGTAAGTCACATACCGGGAGGCAGTTGTTAAGATCCCTTGACTTATCTGATATTCCACTAAAGTTTTCTCTCCATTCTGGAAGCTCATTAAACCCAACTATTCATTGCTGCGAACAGTTTCTGCATAATCCCAGTGAAGAAGGAGGAAAACAGGATCAAGGGAGAGGGAAAAAGAAAAAGAAAAAAAAAAGGAAGAAGATGCAGAAATAACAAAATTACTCCAAAATTACACTCTCTTAGTGTTTTTTGCTCATAATGAGCCATCTAGGAAGTGGATTTGGGTCCAGGAGAGAGGGTCTATACCAGCTGTTCAATCAGACATCCCATAGTCCACATTCAGCCCACATGTTTTCTTGGCCCTAGGCAAAAATTTTCTGGATTTTATGACATCTAAATGGTTTTCAAGTATTTAAATCCAGAAAAATCAGAATAAATATCTAAATTCTGACTTTTCTTGAATGAAAACCAGTAGAACTGACAAAGTTGGTCTCCAATTCTCGCCAGATGGCAGTGGGCTGGGGCTGAATCATGATTGCCCCTTTGGATGGGGGCATGTGTTCTCCAGTGTGTCACAGACCCCCCACCTCCAGTTCTGTCTTCAACGTCTAGGTCCGCTGCATTTGTGATGGTTGGACTGCAGACAGGTGGTCAAGCACAGTGACTACCGGCATGGACTCTGGACCAGATTGTCTGGGTTTGAATGCAGGTCCCCCTATTTTTGACAAGGGCTCATCTTGCGGGGCTGGTCATCTGGACCTCGGTTCCTTATTTGTGAAGTGAGACAGTAACTGTTACCCAACTTCGTGACAGGATTAAATGATTTAGTACACGAAATACCTAGAACAGTGCCCCACACACTGCAAGCACACCCAAGTAAGCGTCAATTATCACCATCCTGCCTGAACTGTGTTTTCTTACAGTGAGGTTAAAAAAAAAAAAGCTCAGGGGTGCCTGGGTGGCTCAGTCACTTTAGCATCCGACTCCTGATTTTGGCTCAGGTCATGACCCTAGGGCTGTGAGATCGAGCCCTGAGGCCGACTCGGTGCTGAGTGTGGAACCTGCTTAAGATTCCCTCCCTCTCCCTCGGTCCCTCTCCTTGGTGCTCTCTCTCCCTCTCTCTCTCAAAAAAAATAAAATTAAATAAATAAATAAAACTAAAAAACTAATGAATGAATGAATAAATAAATAAATAAATAATCCAGAGGCAGAAAGATCTGCCACACATTAAAAGAGGACTCAGAGAGTCAATGCTGGGTTGTTACAAAACAGGAGCAGTAAGTCAAACAGAAGATGGCCAAGGGAACAACAGAACATCTCAGATGGAGCCCTCTTCCCATCACCGGTAGGAAGACGCTTCTTAGTCTAAAGAAGTACCAAGGTATACAAATGAAGGTTTCAGAGGGTTTAGGGTATTGTTCACCATACATCAAATTCACCCAAGAGTATCTTATTAAAAAAAAGGCACAACCCCAGAAATTCTGATTCAGTCAGTGCTGGATAAGAAAGGATTTGGCAATACAAAGGGCTACCTATTATAGTATTGTTATATAGCAAATGACTGGAAAAACCGAAATGTCCATTAGTGGGGAAATAGATAAATAACCATGGTGCGACCATGTAAAGGAATACTCTTGCAACCGGCTAAAAAATGAGCAAGTTCTTTATGTATTGACATAAAATCATTTCCAACATTTATTGTGAAGAGGTAGGAAAAAAGCATGATGCGCAACAGTGCTATAATATGCTACCCTTGGGGAAGAATATAAATATGCCTCTAGTTGAATGAAATATCTCCAGAAGCATCCATAAGAAACTGAGAACATTGACTGTGTCTGGGAACAGCAGCTGAGCGTCTGGGAAAGGAAAGGAAAAAGATACCCCTTTTTTATTCTCGAGTTTTAAATATATGAATCTACTGCTTATTTTAAACAATAAATGTCTTAGAAAACAAAATGAAAGAGAGAGAGGAAGAGAGGGAGGCAGGGATTGAGGGAGGGAGGTTGGAAAGAAGATCGGATCATAGGAAAATAGCACCTGCAAAGTTTTCCTGAGAAAATCTGTATAATAACACAATCCAGTCATGCAAAAGAGATTGGAAACGCAGAGGGCAGTGCACATAAGGACTGGCAATGAGCTCAGAATCCATTTAATTATAAATGGTGGCAGATCATTATAACAATTGCAATTATGCAACAAATGTTAAGTGTTCTCAGTTCTTGAAGGAAAAACAACATAATGCCAAACTTACAAGAATATAGGTATAATGTAGATATAAGGGACTGGTACCTACATCTCAAAGCCTGTTGTCAAAAAGTCAAAGGTATGAGGCAGTGACTGCCTTAATTCCCTCACCCAATCAATTTCTTCTATGTATGGAACATGTGCTATGCACTGAGAATCCAAGTAGTGGATGAAATAGACGAGGACCCACTTTGTGCTGATACTTACATGCCACCTGGTTGTCCTCATTCCCAATAGCTTGTAACAGCAGTTTTATTTCTTAGTCATCAAAAACCACAAGTGTATTGTTTAAAGTCCTTGTTAAGATAGTCACTAGTGATAGGTTTTTTTCTGAAATACTAATGGAGTATGGAGAGGGAGAAAAGGAGACAAAAAACACAGACGGCATCACATACAAAAAAGAAGAAAACAAAAAAGGCAGCAAGCAAGAAGTACAATCCTAAAATAAGATAGCAGAATGAAGACCAAACACAAAACATGACAATATCGCTACATAACGAGATGGCTACATTGTATAGCTATACAAGTTGGTAAAACTCTGCTAAAACGCTTGAAAATTTAAGAACTAAATCAGTGAATGAAAATAAAAATAAAAAAGCTTTAAAGGGCATTTCCAGGTCCTATTCATTTCAGGGATAAGTTCTTATTAAACTGAGACTCGTATTTAAGTTGATCCGTAGAGAATAAACAAAATTCCTAACTTATTTTTACAAAGTTAGCCTATTATTGCGATCAAAGCCTAACAAACCTAACAAACGTAACAACACAGGCCAATTTCTCTTGTAAATATTTATGCCAGAGCTGTCTCGCTGACTCTGTTGGTGGAACATATATATGACTCTTGATCTCAGGGTTGTGAGTTCGAGCCCCAAGTTGGGTGTACAGATTACTTTAAAAAGCAAATCTATAAATAAATAAATAAATAAACAAATAGATGAATAAATAAGTAAATAATATTGAATAATATTTATTTATTTATCTATGCAAAACTCCCAAATAATAGATTAACATGAAGAGTCTAGCAATGCTTTATGGATATAAAATATAACCATAGCCAGTTCACTCCAGGAAGACAGGAGTATTAAATATTGGAGAATCTCTTAGTAAAATTCACCATAATGATAGATTATCAAAAAAGTAAATACGAAAAAGTAAACTAATCATCATAGAAACCAGAGTTGCCAGGGACTAGGGGGTTGGGAAAAGGGACTGATGGCAAAGGAGCACTTCAGAATTTTTCAGGGTGGTAGAAATGTTCTTTCTCTTGACTATGGTATTAGTTACACAAATACACACATTTGTTACAAGTTTTCAAACTACACTCTTCTAAAAAGGATGAATTTTTATTGTATATAAAGCATACCTTAATAAACTTGACTTTAAAAATAATTCACGTGGTGAGCTAAATGGGCAAGGGGCATTAAGGAGGACACTCATTGGGAGGAGCACTGGGTGTTGTATGTAGGGGATGAATCACTGGATTCTACTCCTGAAATCGTTATTGCGCTATGTGCTAACTAACTTGGATGCCAATTATTAAATAATTAGTTCACTAATTAATTAATTTTAAAAAATCATTCACTTGAGGGGCACCTGAGGGGCTCAGTTGGTTAAGTGATTGTTGGTTTCAACTCAGGTCATGATCTCACGATTCATGAGCTCGAGTCCTGTGTCGGGCTCTGCATTGACAGAGCGGAGACTGCTTGGGATTCTCTCTCTGGGTGCTGCGCGCCCCCCACCTCCCCAACCGCCTGGCTCACTCTCTCTCTCTGTGTCTTAAAATAAATAAACTTAAAAAATAGAATTCACTTGAATAAACATGCTATTTATTTGGTTTTTATAAATGTGACATTACCTCTGATGAAATAAGAATTGATGGCAAATTTCTTAACTTGTACACATCCACAAAATACAGGCACAAATTGTGTATTTACAAAAACATATTCAAATGTATTCTAAATTCCCATGTTTGTGATATATATTCAAAATTTAACATCAGGCTGGATGATTTAACATAAGCATTCCCACTAAAGTTAGATACAAGAGCCCAGGGACACTATTATTTATCATTTGTTGGGAGGGACAGCTCTGTATTCAAGAATTAAACTACTAGAAAAGAAGAGGAAAATGACCATGTCCAAGTGGAAGATGTGAAAAAAAACCCAAAAGATAAGCAAATGCAAAGCTACTCAAAGTCATAGGGATCTCAGAAGGTAGTCAATAACAAGATTATTCTTTGAAACCAATGGCTTTACACCAAATAAGATCCAATTAGAAAATATAATGGGGGAACCTGGGTGGCTCAGTTGGTTAAGCGTCTGACTTCGGCTCACTCAGGTCATGATCTCATGGCTCCTTCCTGAGTTCGAGCCCCGCGTCAGGCTCTGTGCAGACAGCTCAGAGCCTCGAACCTGCTTCAGATTCTGTGTCTCCCTCTCTCTCTCTGCCCCTCCCCTGCTCATGCTCCGTCTCTCTTTCTCTCAAGAATAAATAAACATTAAAAAAACTAAACATATATTTGATCTAATAACACCAATTCGAGGGATTTATTCCAGTGGAATAGTAGGACATGTACGTAAAGATTTTTATGCAAGGATGTTTACTGTGGTGTTGCTTATAATAGGAAACATTGAACAATGTGTATTTACATATTACATATGCATTATATTTGTGTAATACTATGTTCAGGCATATCTGGGAAGATATACAATTGTTAAAGTTAGGATATTGATTCACATTAGCTTATGCATTAACCTAATGATTATCTCAGAAGGTAGGGCGGGCTCGACCATCAGCAGCTCAAAGAAGTCATCAAGGATCCCCTTCTTTGCCTCTCTCTAAACTGTTCCTTGATTGGGCAGCTGGGTGGCTCAGTCAGTTAAGCATTGAACTTCAGGTTGAATTCAAACTCTCAAGGTTTGTGAGTTTGAGCTCCATGTCAGGCTCTGTGCTAACAGCTCAGAGCCTGGAGCCTGCTTTGGATTCTGTGTCTCCCTCTCTCTCTACCCCTCCTCCTCTCTCTCTCTCTCTCTCAAAAATGAATAAACATTAAAAAAAATTAAACTGTTGCTTGAACACCGCATTCCCTTAAAGAGATTCCCTCCACTGTCCCAAAATGGTGCCAGCAGCCATCAGGAAGCTACTTGCTTCCTTCTTCTACATAAGTAGGATTATAAAAGTAAAAAACAAAAAACGAAAACAAAAAACCTCTCTGTAACCAGTGACTCCAACTTATCCCCCTCAGCCTGGACCAGTAGCAATTTCCATGGAAACAACATATACTGATTGGCTTAGACTAAAGAGACTCTCCCCTATATTGGGTCTGGTATCATTTTTCCGAATCATGTGAGATTCTCACACCCCCAATCCCCCTCCCCCCAGCTCATGCTCTGTCTCTTTCTGTCTCTCAAAAATAAATAAAAATGTTTAAAACATTTGAAGTTCAAATAATACTGGATTTCTGAACATGGATGTTGGTTATACAAGTGCATTCAATATGGGAAAATTTATTGGGTTGTGTATTTAGGAAACGTGTGCCTTTCAGTGGGTACTATACTTGAATTTTTAAAGTTTATTTTAAAAATATGGCTTGAAATATGTAGATTACCACTTCTTTATAAGTTGTTTTAATGGATGACATGAATGCTTTCGGCTGTATAGTGCTGTTTGGCCAGATGAGACTTTTCTACCCCGAAACAGTTATAAAACTGAGGTCCACTGGTCCTGGATGGCTCAGTTGGTAGAGTTTGACTCTCTCTCTCTCCTTCTCTCTCTTTCTCTCTTTTTTTTTTAATTTTTGTAATGTTTATTCATTCTTGAGAGACAGAGAGACAGAACATGAGGGGCAGAGAGAGAAGGAGACACAGAATCCGAAGCAGGCTCCAGGCTCTGAGCTGTCAGCACAGAGCCAGATGGGGCTTGAACCCACAAACCGTGAGATCATGACCTGAGCGGAAGCCGGACGCTCAACCGACTGAGCCACCCAGGCGCATCCCCCCGCTTTCAAAAATAAATAAATTAACTTTAAACTTAAAACAAACAAACAAAAAAACTGAAGTCCAATTGAAATAGAGATCCCACTCTCCCACTTAGTTGAGCTCTGAAGTCCTCTCTCTCCCCCTCACCTCTATTCTCCTTCTTTTAACCCTTCTCAGTTTCAGTTGACTCAACTGGACAATCTTTTAAGTTTTTTGTGGTGATTAAAACCATAGTGAGTTTATGTCCTATCTCTTCAACTTGGTAGTGGTGTCTGACTTAAAGTAACTTACCTTTCAGTACCTCAGTTTTCTCATCTATAAAATGTTGTTAAGGGGCGCCTGGGTGGCGCAGTCGGTTGAGCGTCCGACTTCAGCCAGGTCACGATCTCGCGGTCCGTGAGTTCGAGCCCCGCGTCGGGCTCTGGGCTGATGGCTCAGAGCCTGGAGCCTGTTTCCGATTCTGTGTCTCCCTCTCTCTCTGCCCCTCCCCCGTTCATGCTCTGTCTCTCTCTGTCCCAAAATTAAATAAAAAAAAAAAACGTTGAAAAAAAAAATTTAAAAAAAAATCATTAAAAAAAAAAATGTTGTTAATAAAAATAGTTCCTAGCTCATACAGTTCTTGAGAGGATTAAATGAACTATAAGAAGTAAAGCATCAGAGCACGTGAGTGGCTCGGTTGGTTAAGCATCTGACTCTTGATTTCTGCTCAGGTCATAATCTCACAGTTTGTGGGTTCAAGACCCAAGTCGGGCTCTGAGCTGAGGGTTTGGGGCCTGCTTAGGATTCTCTCCTTCTCTCTCTGCCCCTCCCCCATGATGTCTCTCTCTCTCTCAAAAATAAATACATGAAAAAAGAAAGAAAGAAAAGGTGTAAAGCAGTGAGAGTAGGGAGCTCATTGGATGAGGCTGGTTTGCAAAAATTCTAGGACACACCTTTTAATCTCAAAATCCAAAGGCATTCTACAACCCACGATGACTTACAATCACTGTTGGTCAGGTGACAGTTGTGACATAGCTGTCACTGTCTGAGCTTATAGCTTTTCTTTCCTTTTATGTATGTACGAGTGAAATATGAAAATAACACTTTGTCTAAAAAGGCAGTTCTTCTTTTAAAAAAAATTAATCCAAGGACAATTCATCTTTATTAACTGCTTTGATCTTCATCTGAAATGAGAATATGTGCTCTTTTTTAATGTTTATTTATTTATTTTGATAGAGTGAGACGGCGTGTGCTGGGAAGGGCAGAGAGAGAGAGAGAGAGAGAGGGAGAGAATCCCAAGCAGGATCCTTGTCCCCACAGACAGAGCCCAATGTGAGGCTCAATCTCTCGCACCGTGAGATCATGACCTGAGCTGAAATCAAGAGTCACAGTTTAACCGACTGAGCCACCCAGGCGCCCCTAAAAAAAAGGAAACAAAACAGTTCTTTCAATAAGCACAAACAAAAATTTTAGGAGCTCGCTTTTTCTTTCTTAGTGACCAACAAAACAATGGTGTATGTTAATTGATGGCATCTTTGATTTCATGAAATGTCCTTATGAAATACCTCATGAAGAAGCGTTTAGGGATTATTCTATTTTAAAAATATTTCCATGCTTTATTTGATTTTTAAGCTAGGTTTTAAAATCAATCATTTTGAACGAGGTATTTTCCAGTGATCTCTAAAGCTTCCCTAGGAACTGGGCAATTGAAAGACTTCCCAGGGACGCAGAGCCCTGTGACCAGATTCTCAGCAAATCACTTGCTTCCTTCTCCTCTTAAAATGCCTTTTCTCCCTTCTCCTTTGCTGATCCCAGAGGACCAGCAAGCACAGGACGTGGGCACAGGGTGTTCCTTGAGGTCTCCCCCCCACCCCCTTCCCTTCTGAGTTCAAATGCCAGTTGTTCAGAAAGACCTCCATCAACCCCCCCCCCCCCCAACCCATAAGCCCAGTGGTTCTCCAACTTCGCTACACATTGAAATCATTTAGACAACTTTCAGTAATAGTGATGCCTGGGTCTCACTCTCAGATACTCTGACTCAATTGTTCCTGGGGTGCTACCCCGGAACTGGGATGTTTAAGAATTCCCCCAGACGACTCCGCCAAGATTGGAAAGCACTACATTACCCTGTTTGATGATTTTCTGAAAATTTCTTAATTGCTTACTTGATGCTGTTTATGTCTTCCGCCAGCTTCTGAAGACACGGAAGCTTATTCTTATCAACATTGTGCAGTCTGGTACCCGAGCACCCTGCTACGAGCTTAGCCTTATAGCGCGCCTTTTAAGGAGAAGCGTAGAGAGCTTCGGCTTCGTCAAGAGTGGCCGCTAAGCCTCAGGAAATTTAGGAAGTAATTCAGATCGGGTCCCTCCTTGGGCCTTCGGCCACACGCGATTCCTGGCCCGCGTCCGCCCTCAGCAGCCCAGCTGAGCGGGATGTTAATGGGACGGACGGTCCCCTCCAGGTCCTCCTCTTTGATCAGCTTCGGGACAGTCTAGCAGATCGCTCCCCCGCCCCTGAGCTTCTGGAGCACCCGGCAGGGTCCGAGAACTTGTTTACCCGCTTCTGGGGTCTGAGAGTGCGAACAACGGGGGGTCTCAAAGGCAAGAAAACTCCCACAGCGCGGCCCTGGCGGGGTTCCGCGCACGCGGAGCAAGGGGGCGCTGCGCCCGCCGACGTGCCCGCCTCTCCTCCCGCCGCGCTTCCGGGAGCGCGGGGCCTCGGACGCGCGGCCTCCGAGGGGCTCGCCGCGTGGCCCGGCGTTGGCGCAGGCAGCTGCAAGGAAAGCCTCCCAAGCACCAGTAAAGCTCAGTTAAGCCTTTCGGGCCGGTGGTGCCCTGGGACGTGCCGAGCTAGCAAACAGTCTGACCTCTCCAGGAAACTAAGCTGAAGACGTATTTTAAGTGAAAAAAGCAAGTTGTTGCGTACAAAAGCATGCAGATGGAGAAGCATACACATACCTGCTGGTGCAAACATGTAATAAGCCCCGGAGATACACGCAAGGAATTAGTCGTGGTTGTCGTGAGGCCGAGGCGCGAGACGTTGCAAGCTGGTGGTTTTCCGAGTTGTTTAAAAGCCTTGTGCAAGGGTGTTTAAGTAGATATATATTGATTTTATATTGTATTACGTATTGTGTGGTGTTGTATATAATGTATAATAATGTATTCTATCGTTGTGAGAGACAATACATGTTATTACAGGTAACACCATGCAATATGTTATCTAATACACATATACATTTATCTCCAATTGGTGGAATCAAAGAAGTCCACGTTTTCCTCTGCCTTTCGGTCTTAGCTAACACACAGAAAGAAAAGGCTCGCGGAGAGAAAAGGCAAAGAGGGAGGATCAGAAACATAGGGGACACCCCCCATATCTTTTCACGCAAGACGCCCGGGTGGTTGTGGGGAAAGGGACAGGGGAAACCGAGGCGCTCGGCTACCCGAGCGCAACCCTGAATGCGTCGAGTTCTAAGCCTGCGGCGGGGCGGAAGCTGAGAACCCATGCCTGGGGCGCAGAAGCCTGCGTTTCTGGCCGCGCCTGGAATTGGCTCCCCGCCCCCCTGCTCTGGCCACGCACCGGGGCGTGGGTGGGATCTCTCTGGCTTCACCACTGGGCACTAGCCGTGCGCTCCGAGCTCTAAGAGACTCCCTCGGCTTCATCTGATGGCGGGGCTCGGTCCCGGGACTTCGCGTGGCCAGGCTGGGGGGCTGCAGGTGCCGGGCGCGCCAGGGAGAGAGACCCAAGAGGCAGCCTGGCTTTCCCCGCCCGTCTGCAACTGAAACGCTTCGAGCGTCCGCCAGATAGGCCAGAAAGGTCCCCAGCGTCCCCCAAATCTCAGCCCTGCAGTGCGTGGGATGGGCGCTTGGCTGCGCGCCGCGCGGCTGGGAATGCGAAGGGAAAAGGAAACGCGACTGGCAGGGGGTCGAAAACTGTCTGTTTTCTTCGCCGTCGCTCCCTTTGCGGATAGCCCCTCTGTCAAAGCTCATAACCAGCGACTTCTGTCAAAGCTCGTGCCCAGAGACCCCAGTTTTCTACTAAAGGTTTCAGACTTCCAGGGAAAAAGCACCGCCTCCCCAGCTTCCAGATCCGCTGGAGCAGCTACTCACAAATTGTATGCCACCAGGCAAGTTTTCTTGACTACTCTCTTGCCTTGGTTTTCCTATCTGTAAAATGGGGATGACAAAAGCACCTACCTCTGTGGGGTGGTAGCTAGGGTTCAATGGAATATTGTCGGCCAAGGGCTTGGACCAGCTCTAGCTTGTAGAGCGGTCCATGTCTGCTATGGTTATCCCAAACAAGAATGACCAGCCTGAACCCAGGACTGGGATTTAGGGTGGAGTTATGGGGCCCAGCTTCCTCCAAAGAGACTCATTCTACAGGTTCAGCGGCTGAGGCGTGCACCGAACGCAGTCCACTAGCTTCCCCCGAAGCCACACAGTATCCCCATTCCAACACCTACCTGGTAGCCTTCCCCTCAAAGAAAACAACGCCCCACACCCGGCACCATTCACACATCCTTAACTCCTCCACTGGGAGGCCCGCAGTTTAGAATGCCAGGATTCAAATTCCCGGGCTACCAGTATTAGCTGTGTGCCTGTGGACAAGGGCCTTCATCTCGCCGCGCATTGCTTTACCCTTCTGTAAAATGGGTTGTTAAAAAACGTTTTAAGGTGCTGATTTTAACAGATCGCACAGATAAAGCAGAGAGTCTGGCCTATGGTCACCTGCTGCTTCTTTTATTATTTTCCTCCTTTGTCTGTGGACTGGAAGATAAACTATTCTAGCAAAGTCAGCCCCAAATGGATGGAGAAATGATGCCGGCTGCTCTTTGCTCCCCCCTAGAAACTCCTTTCCTGTGGACCCCTTGTAATCTGTGGGAGGAGGGCGTTTCACGAAGTTTCCCGGACCCTGCCGGGTGGTTAAGCAACCCAGGCCAACCAGGACTTGGGGGCCTCCTCAACAGCAGCCCTCTATGGTTGATCTTGCTTTGCCCTTGTCCTCACAATTTGTAGATGCCGCCAGAGGCCCTCGGGGGTCCGCAGCGTGAGGCTCCAGATGCCGTCTCTTTGGGAACCCCCAGTTCAGGGTGCCTTCTCCAGGAGCTAGACCCCTGCGGGAGGCATCCGACCATTCACTCAGATCCTCCGTCGTCGGACTTTTAACCAAGTGTTGGAGAACAATACCTAAACTACCTAAACTAAACAACCCCCCCTCCCTTTTTTTTTTTTCTTTGACAAATAATCAGCCGAACGGCAAAATCCCGGCGGGAGGCGGGAGGGCGAGGAGGCCTGGGAAAAACAGAATGCTAATGGCGGCCTGGAGGGGGCGGAAGGCGCACCCCTGCACCGGCGCCCCCGGCCGCCTGCCTTTGAAGTGCACCTTTGCAGCCGCGCTCTAGGGGAGGGCGCAGGATTCCACCGCCTTCCCCCACCCCCTCCATCCCGCACTGTTATTGAAAGAAGCTGAAGGAACAACTGGGGACTCCCCTCTCAGATTCTGACTGACTCACTCCTGCTTCCCACTTGGAGTTCGCGTTGTCTTTGACCTGTTTGTTCCTGGCCTCCAGCCGTCAGACTGGGAATCTCTGGGAGAGAAAGACTGTGGTTCATGCATCCGCATTGAGCCCCAGTATGTAGGAAGAGGGCAAAAAGTGAGCTCAGCATAAGTGTGATGGGGAGTAATGGGAAAGCCTTTCGACCTTCCTATATGCCAGGTGCTGTTGTAATTGCTTTACATTCTCTATCGTATTATTTATTACAAGTGGGAACTGGGGACGGAAAGGTTAAGGAGCTCGCTCAGACTCACAAAGCTAGCAAAAAGGTAAAGCCACAAATACATACAATTCTGCACACAACGTTCTGCTTTTCTCTCAGCTTGTGGAGTGATCTCTTTGCTTCCCTTATTCCGTTGCCCTTCCTGTCTCCCTCCCTCTCGCTCAATCATTCGTGGTTATCTTGGGGGCTTAATGCTTTCCACAGAAAGCGTTCTGCAGTCTCCCCCACCAAGACGTGCCCTCTCCCCTTTGCTCACGTGGGGCCTGGATAGGAGATTCCAGCTGACCCCGTCCCATTGAAACCTTGGTCAACAGGATTGGATTCTGCCCACCTGTTGTGTGGACATCCTGTCGCACCTGTACCGCAGAGGTGCCTTCAACAGAAGGTGTTTCGACAGAAACATTAATTTCCAGAGGCTCTGCCAACTCTCTTAGTGATGTGCAAGTGATCGATGTTCAGGATATTTCTCCTTGGCTACATGTGGGTTGCTCCCAGTAACAGCTGTTCTGCAATTCCAGCACTAACTTTTCTGTTTTCCTGTGGAAGCATGTCAACACTGACGTACACACGAAAAGCCATGCGATAAGAACTTTGGGTTAGAAAAGTTCCAGAAAAGACTTTTTAAGCCTTCAAAAGGCTTAAAAAGATGAAAATGCTAGGTCCATCAATTTAGGAAGACCTGTGTTCCCTTTTCCTTTAGGAAGAATAAAAAGCATTTTCACTTTAGTCTTCGTGGCTATAAAGCCTGAATCCTGGCACTGTCCTTGGGCTGTTTTATCTGTTCTAGTTTACAGATTTAGTAACTCTTTTCTTTCAGCTAACAGATGAGCACCTACTGAGTGTCAGGGCTTTCCAGGTGCAAAAGTAAGCAAGACAGGTGGAATCCTGTATAACTCTTTCATATTTTAATGAAGGAATAGTTAGCCAAACACTCCCCTAATTTATTTCTGAGAGCATTTTCCTTTATTTACTTTGCACTATGTGGCTTTCCTGTTATTGATGTGAATCTGTGTATTCCATAAATATGAATACAATAATAAAACAGCACTGAAATCCAGGACTTCATTTGGAGTTTAAAAAAATACTTTCATACAAAATTCTCAATTCAAGGTTTAAGAAAAGATCACTTATTTTTTTTGTAATAAGAGACCTTGGGCATGTTTCTTACCTTCCTCTCCAGGATTCCCCTACCTCGTCCTATTTTAACAGTGAACTATAATTGCATTTAGCAATCTAAATGCATACATAGATTGGTGGCTAAGATAACAGTTTAAATTTGTCATGTTTGAAAAACTACAGTGAGTTTCATGTAACCCTTTGCCTCACGCATTTGTGGACCTGGTGATTTTTTGTTTTGTTTTGTTTTTGTTTGTTTTTTTTGTTTGTTTGTTTGTTTGTTTTTGTTTTGTTTTGTTTTGTTTTTTTGCTTTTTGTTTGTTGTTAAGCAAGTGGTCAGTCTATTTCAGTACCATGGTGAAATACAGATTCTTATAAAGTGAAACTGTTGGTGGGGGTATCTTGCTGTTGTCAACAGAACCAAAACTACTTGTCCTCGCCAAAATGTTTTATCTTCCAGGACGTTTTCTTTAAAAGAAAAAAAAAAAAAAAAGTGAAATCCGCACAACCTTACAGTGATGAAAGCTCCCTCCCCCTTCGGAAAAGCTCGGGGGAGATGGCAGATCTGGCCAGCAGAGAACAAAGGGCCAAAGAGTTAACCTGAGATGGTGAAATAAAATGTAACATCAACAAAGAAAAGGCCATAGATAAATAGTCAAAGGACCAGCTCACCACAAAACACCCATTGACGTTTTCCCAGAGTCCAGGCGAAGCCCGGTGACCGGGTAATGTTGGAATGTTTTCCTAGGGTTAAAAGGAGATCCAGCAGCAATGCTGCCCAGAATTTACAAAGTGTTTGAATAACACGGACGGTGTTTTGATAACACATTTTTAGTGGGGGTGAAAATAATAGAATTTATTGGGACATTTATATGGGCCCCCTCGGTTGTGTGTAGAGGGGGGCAGGGCAGGAGAAAAATCGTATATCACTGCACTCATCTATAACTCAGCCCTGTTACTTATTCCTATGTACGCATATGCATTTGATGTGTGACAGTCTTGAGGCCAAATGCTGCTTCGCAGAGCTGCTTTTAAAAGATCAATGCACTGGTAGTGGTTACCTTTAAGGGGGGAGAAGTGGGTAAAGATGTCCCCTGGCCAGGTTGGCAGTAACTTTGTGTTACCGGGATGAGAGGGTGGCACGACATTGGTATGAGTGCTCGAACCAGTAGAGCAGAAGATCTTCCGTAGGTTCACACATAGGCTTGGCCTTGGCCTCCTTGTAGCCTTCAAAGGTCAGGCACGTGCTCCATCTCAGGCTGAAAGGGCAAGATGTGAGTTAATCCAGCCGGCATTTGGGTCTGGGGTTCCAAGGGGTCTCCACGTTTCCTCCCCAATGTTGATGTTTTTGTTCAGTGTATTCCAATACACTGTCAGTTGAGCCACATAAAACCAGGCACCTTTCAATAAATGTCTCATTTGGATTTCATGAAGCTTGGGGTGTAATTGAAATCAAACAGCAAACAGGCTGCAAGGGGCTGTTATTTGCCCACCCAATCTAAGGAGGGTGTTGCCTGACTCATTCACTGAAGCCACTGCTTTAGCTTTCTTTTCTCTTCCTATTTCTAGAAAAGAGTGCTTGGACTTTAAAGTTTGGCTGGGATATGTGAAAATATTTTCTATGTCTCCTTCCCTGATTGTAAGTAAAATTGAACCAGCAAAAGAAAATTCCTTCCAAGTCAGGAAATCACAGGTTGGCTCATCTGTAACTCTCCAGGCATTTAGACTAGTATATTCCATGTGTAATAATAATAATGCCATTAGTTAATCAATACAGGAAAACCATCCAATGAGATTTCTTGATCTCTGAGTTGTCAGAAAAAAAAAAAAATCACCTTTAGTTGAAACAGCATTTTCCATTATGTTTAAAAAGGAATTTGAAATATATGTTTACGAATATAATATAAATGATGTATCTGTTTTCCATGGTCCCCAAATTCCAGGTCCCAGAGCAGTTTTGTGGAGCCTGAATTTTGATTCTCTTTGCATTCCTCTTTCTCTCTCCATCTGTAAAGTGTGTTAAAATTTGAGTAAAATAATAGATGTACTGGGGAGGTGGGGAGATATAAACGGCAACTTCCTGACCCAGGAGTCAACACTAATCTTGATCACACATACCGTGTATATATTTAATAAGTAGGTAGCACTCAAAATGAACCCACGCGCTTTCAAGAGCTTGCTTTGGGGCTGGAATAAAATCAACCCTTTCTGATGTGGCGCGGGGGACAGCTGGCCCGCGTTATTTGCGCCAGAGTGGGTCGGAACGATGCCTGTTGCCTGCGATGGCACTTTGCCACGCGCAGCGCTTCCCTGGCCGCCTCGAAAGCAACTTGAAGGGACACAGAGGCCCGCTTTCTCTCTGTCATAAAGCGCAAAACTGCTATCTACCCCTAGCCACCCTATCTCCAAATAACGTGCGATTCGATCTCACCCCTGCTTTTCCTTCATACATCCTGCAGCTCAGGTGAAGGCCAAGGCTGACGCGGAGACTCCCTGGGGCCGTAACCAGGTTCCCCAACCCTCGGCTATGTGGCCAAGCCGCCCAAACCGCGCAGCCCCTTCCTTTCCCGTTCTCGCGTCCCCCTCACGGAGTCTCCACTTTGAAAATCATCAAGTCTTCAAAAAACATAAAGTGCTCGAAAAATTCAATTCTTCAAGACTCCCCTGGCTCAAAATAAAACAAAAGCCGGGAGGTGGGAGTGGACGGCGGTGTGGTCAGAACCGAGAGCCACGCCAAACCCGAATTCAAAACTAGCGGGACGAAATGCCAGGCGCGCTGGCCTGAGCGCGCTCTGGGCCAGCTTTCCAGGGATCTGTTCCGGGCCGTTCTGCCCAGGACCTGCGGGGCCACCTCGCTGCCTCACTCGCTTCACGTGCTCCATTCCCACTGGTGTGTCCTGACCCTGAGAACCTTCTCACGCCCCCGGTTTTCACCACCAAGGAAAACTGGTAAATTCCCTGGAGCGTCCGAGTGTATCACGGACCATCTCGCTCTCTAACCCAGACGTGCCGAAGTTGGGGCTGCTGTGGTTTGAACCTAGGCCGGAAAGCTCCGAGCCGTTCTGCACGGGCGTGTGCGCGCTGCACAAATCCTGCAGCCGCCTCATCTGTTGTGGGCTCAGAGTTTCCCGTGTGATCGCGTTCGGTTGGGGAAGCAGCGTCCCGACATCTCAGCCGGAAAATGCGCTCCCGGAGCGATTACAAGCCGCGTCTGTAATTGCTTATTAACAGCGAATATTCATGCTTCTCCTTTTCCGCAATGAAACGTGCCTCCCCCCTTTTCGGTAATAAAACAATAAAATAAGACGGCACCACTCTTGACTCTACTGTCTGCGGAAACGCAAGGGAGAAACAGGCAGCTGGGGCAAAAGGGCTTAATTCAATATCAAACTGATTATTTCACTAATTATTCTACCTTCTGTGTGGCGCCGCAGAGCAGAGGCGCAGGGAATCTCAACCGCACTGCTGCTGGGGAACCTTTGTTTCTCGGTGCCAGGCCCAACTGAAGACGGTGGAGGGAATCCAGGATTCAGGGCAACTGAGCTGCGTGGATTTTAAATTGTGGGGAGTAAAAGTGCTTGACGCGCGTTTGAGGGTGTCCCCAGGACCCCACCCCACCAGGGCTTCTGGTTCATAAGCTGGTCCTAGAGGATGGCCATGTGCTCTGTCTCGCCGTCCCTGGAATCCCAAAAGCGGAGCGCAAGGTTCCTCTTCACAAACCCTTCCCAATGAATAAAAGGGTGGGACCGAACAAAAAGTGGTTCCCGTGTGTTGAAGGCCGGGGAACCCTCCCCTATCTGGAGGAAAGTGTGCCTGAAGCCACAGCCCCTGACGAGGAAAGAGACCTCGCTTCGGCCTCTCTCCGACTCGTCCCAGATCCCCCCGCTCAGGGACCGGCGCCTCCCTGCAAGCCATCAGCTTGCGTTGCCTTTCTGGTGCCAGCCTCTAAAACCTGCTCCCGCCCCCGCATCCTCCGCTCAGGCTGCTGGGATGACTTCGATGCTTAGAGTGGACCCCGCTACGGAGACCCCTAAATCCTGTTCCCTCAAACTCTAGCAAAATATGGACACAACCACTGATTCTCACAGTAGGACCAGAAGAAAAAAAAAAAAAAAAGACTAAAGGAAAAGAAAGTCGCAGGCGACTTGATCCAATTAGTAAATGCCTAATTGAATTAGTGTCACCTCCATCAGCCAATAGGAGGGTCCTGGGCTGTGGGGCAGCGAAGCCCCTCCCTGGCCTCACGTATATAAAGCAGCCAATGACAGCCTGCAAGTTTCCAAGTGGTCAACTTGACCGACAGTTGGGCAGTCGAGAAGGGCAGAAAGGACAGCGCTGGTGGGTGGATGGGGCAGAGATATTAGTCCTCTTCTTCCTGGGTGTGAGTGAGGAGGCGGACGGGGATCCCGAGAGGCAAGGAGGACAGAGAAGGAAAAGGAGAGTGCTTTTCGGTCAATTGCCACCTCCTGCCTTCAAACTCAGCGAGTTTTCCTTGCGGCAAGTACGCTGGGGTCGGGGCGCGCGAGTGCGCGCCTTAGCCGCCCGCGTGCAGCCAGGTGGGTAGCCCCAGCACCGGAGGAAGGGGAAGTTACCTTCCCCTCGGAAGAGGGCGCTGGCTCCCCCATCCTGCCTTTATATTAAGGCCGCGGGAGGAGAGGAAGCAGCCAGCCGCCGTCTGCGCTTTGCAAAGCATGCAGTTAGGGGAGCAGCTCTTGGTGAGCACGGTGAACCTGCCCGGCGCTCACTTCTACCCGCTAGAGAGCGCGAGAGGCGGAGGCAGCGGGAGCGCAGGCCACCTCCCTGGCGCGGCCCCCTCGCCTCAGAGGCTGGACTTAGACAAAGCGCCCAAGAAGTTCCCCGGCAGCCTCTCGTGCGAGACTGGGAGCGGGGAACCCACAGCAGCCAGCGCGGGGGCCCCCGCGGCCATGCTCAGTGACGCCGACGCCGGGGACGCCTTCGCCAGCGCCGCGGCAGTGGCCAAGCCCGGGCCCCCGGACGGCCGCAAGGGCTCCCCCTGCGGGGAGGAAGAGCTGCCCTCTGCCGCCGCCGCCGCCGCCGCCGCCGCCGCGGCCGCCGCCGCCGCCGCCGCCACCGCGCGCTACTCCATGGACAGCCTGAGCTCGGAGCGCTACTACCTCCAGTCCCCCGGGCCTCAGGGCTCCGAACTGGCCGCGCCCTGCTCGCTCTTCCCCTACCAGGCGGCGGCCGGGGCGCCCCACGGATCTGTGTACCCTGCTCCCAACGGGGCGCGCTACCCCTACGGCTCCATGCTGCCCCCCGGCGGCTTCCCCGCGGCTGTGTGCCCACCTGGGAGGGCGCAGTTCGGCCCGGGAGCCGGCGCGAGTAGTGGCGCGGGCGGCGGCGGCGGCGGCGGTGGCGGCGGCGGCGGGGCGGGCGGCCCGGGCGCCTATCAGTACAGCCAGGGGGCTCCGCTCTATGGGCCGTACCCTGGGGCGGCAGCTGCGGGTTCCTGCGGAGGACTGGGGGGGTTGGGGGTTCCTGGTTCCGGCTTCCGTGCCCACGTCTACCTGTGCAACCGGCCTCTGTGGCTCAAGTTCCACCGCCACCAAACCGAGATGATCATTACGAAACAGGGCAGGTGAGCGCAGCGCCGAGGGGCCCCGAGGTGAATGACAAGTGAGTGACTGTGTGGTCCTGGGGAAGGCTGGGGGGTGAGGGAGCCGTACCCGTTCGTTCCGCGCTTGGCTTGGAAGAGTGTTTTTCCGCGCGCATCTCCAAGCCGGGGTCCCTGCCGGTCTGCGCACCGCCTTGCGTGCGGTGGGTGCTAACGTTACAGCTGTTTCCCCCCCACCCTCACCCTCCCCCCCACACACACACACCCCTCCCTTCCCCTCCCCTCCGGTCACTCTCACCTGGACTGGCGAGAAGGAGGCGGAAATGGAAATTGGGGCTTGTCCACAAAGCTGGATTTACTAGCTGTTCCCTGCATACCCGCGAAGAGCCGCGGATGGGGAAAAGGAGCAGGGGTTGGCTTCCTGAGCGCAGTAGATGGGCTCCCGCAGTTTAGGCGCCACAGTCGCCGTGGGGCGCCTGGAGGAGATGGGCGTTGGAGGGTGGGTTGGTCGGGGTGGTTGGTTAGGCAGGCCCTGGAGCCAGACCTGGTGGGGTTCCGGGCGCGAGAAAGTTCTGATACACTTCCAACTGCTAATAGTGGGTACTAACGGGGAAAGCGAGGCGTGGGTGCTGGGAGAGGGGCGCTCAAGCGGAACTTGGAGCCTGACGAGTAAAATTGCAAAATTTTAAGACGAGCAACTGACTGTCGTTCTCTGGTACTTGTACGTAGAAAAATGAAAGAGTTTTTCACATCCTGGAAGAAAAATTAAGGACTTGAGTGGGGAGAGAGGGGACTGGGGAAATACTGACTTTGGGGTCGATTGTCTCCGAAAAGAGATGTTCCAAGAGTTGCCAAGTCAGAAATATTTTGCAGAATAAGGGCCACGTTATGTGGCGGTTTTCTGTTCTTTCAGTAGACTTCTAAATGTCCTGCTCCGACCTACCCCAGGTGGCCGCAAACCCGGCCTAGAATGGGCCTGCTCCCGGGCGTCCGAATGTAAAGTGTTTCCCCTGGTTCTATTCCCTTGCACAGGCGCATGTTTCCTTTCTTGAGCTTCAACATAAACGGACTCAATCCCACTGCCCACTACAACGTGTTCGTAGAGGTGGTGCTGGCGGACCCGAATCACTGGCGATTCCAGGGGGGCAAGTGGGTGACCTGTGGCAAAGCGGACAATAACATGCAGGGTGAGGAGAGAGGAGGCCCGGGCAGGGAGGAGCGGGCCAGCGGGGGACCCTGGACTCAGATAACTCCCATTTAAATCGAATACTTCCCCCTGATCTGCAGAGGTGTTAGTATGAGTTTCTTTATATTGTTTGAATCTGGAGAGAGGGAGAGAATTGCCAAGCCAAGATTTCTTGCCTGTCAATATAAACTTTGGTACTTTTACCATACCCTACTCCTTCCGCCCCTCCGCTACCAATTCCTACTAAATCTCCCCTACCCCCCACCCTCCGTCCCGGGGTGGGGGTGGGGTGGGGGCAAGGGCTCCAGTCTTCGAAGCCTTGAGAAAGCCTTGCCAAGGCCGAATCCACCCATGAAAACCCAGCCACTTTCCATCAGACGTTGCCCTTCCATCTTTAGAAGGCCCCAAAATGACCTTCAAGAGACACCTCCTCGTGGTTCTATTTTTATATTTTGAACTAGCATTAGATGACTGCCTTGTCCAGGGAAGTCTGGAGGCACAGGCGCCCTGGGTGGGCTGTGGGTGGAGTCTAGTTGGAGAGCTAGCACAGGGAAAACTAGGCTGGAAGAGTAGCTCTTAAATGTTGCCCAGAGGTAACAGACATCCCTCCCCGTGTGTCCATTTGTAATCAGCCCTGTATGCTTGGGTTTTGTGTTTTGTTTCATTTTCTCTTAGGCAACAAAATGTATGTTCACCCAGAGTCTCCTAATACTGGTTCCCACTGGATGAGACAGGAGATTTCTTTTGGGAAATTAAAACTCACCAATAACAAAGGCGCAAACAACAACAACACCCAGGTAGAGTGACAGAGGATGGGGTGTCTTCTGGCGATAGATCCCTTTCCTGACGAGTTTCCATACCCTTCACTGTATTTGTAATATGTGCACTTGTTTCCTGTTTGCTCGCCTATTTCTAACCTTTTTTTTTTTTCTTTTGACCTTTCTCATTTTCACTAGATGTCAGTAACAGTGAATTGACCGTTAGGAAAAGAAATACTAAGAGCTTTGGGGGACTTCATAAACTAAGAGGAAAGAGTGTTTATCAAATATGCATGCCGGGCTGTGTTTTTAGGTTTCAAAAGCAGCAAGGATAAGATCTGAAAAATGACAATAGAAAAATGTCGCGGTCGTGGGGAGCAAGCGGGAGTCCCATCGCAAAACTGTGTAGTTTGTCAAGATTTACTTTTGCGGAGCCTCTAAGAGACTCCTGGGATTTGGCGACACTTTTTCTATACCATTTCCAGATGATAGTCTTACAGTCTTTGCACAAGTACCAACCCCGGCTGCACATTGTTGAAGTTACAGAGGATGGTGTGGAGGACTTGAATGAGCCCTCAAAGACTCAGACCTTTACCTTCTCGGAAACACAGTTCATTGCGGTGACTGCCTACCAGAACACTGACGTGAGTGTCCCCACTGTCCCAAGAACCTCTACAGCCAGGTCCGGTGTGATAACGCACTCAACGACTATTTTTCTCCCCTATCTAGATAACTCAACTAAAGATTGACCATAACCCCTTTGCAAAAGGCTTCAGGGACAACTATGATTCGTAAGTGCAACTTTTGTTCATATTTGCATGGTCACCTTTGAACAGGATATACATAACCAGACACTTTCAGAGAACATTCTAGGAAGAGCTTTCATCTTTGGGATTTTTATCTATTTTTATTTTTTGCATAGTTTTCCCTCAGCTAATCTTGCTTTAGAATTTTCACAGAAGGGTTTTGTTAATTTCTAAAGGAAGGTTAAGGGCTGAAAAATGAGGAGCTTTTTTTTTTTTAACACTTGAGTGGAGATTTGAAATTTTCATAATCTGCATTTATATACCTTCCTTTTCATGTGAGCCAACTTTTTTTTTTATCCTCTAAGGAACAGGTATTATTACTCCCCTTCTTTTATTATTATTATTATTATTATTTTACATGAGAAAAACTGAAAACTAAGAGGATGTAATTTTCACCTTAAACAGCAAGACCCCACAATACTTTTTAAATTTGGAATTTCTAACACCACAGCCAGCGCCCCTCCCCTGACATTGACGAAGGAGAATTGCACCTTCTTTAACTCCCAGCCCTTAGAAAGGTGGATTCTCTATAGTTTCAGTCCTTAAATGCTTGGGAGGAAACTTTTCCCCCATGAGCCAAGAGTCCAGCGGAAACGGGCCAATGTGCCTCCTACCTCCGTCCCTCCACTCCAGCAGACCAGTGCTCCCAGTGCAACCCACTAAGTGAGCCTTTTTGATTTCTGGGAGGTGGTTATTTGGGGCAACATTAGGGTTTTTTTTTTTAAGTGTTTCTCTTTATATTGTAGCATGTACACCGCTTCCGAAAATGACAGGTTAACTCCATCTCCCACGGATTCTCCTAGATCCCATCAGATTGTCCCTGGAGGTCGGTACGGCGTTCAGTCCTTCTTCCCGGAGCCCTTTGTCAACACTTTACCTCAAGCCCGATATTATAATGGCGAGAGAACCGTGCCACAGACCAACGGCCTCCTTTCACCCCAACAGAGCGAAGAGGTGGCCAACCCTCCCCAGCGGTGGCTTGTCACGCCTGTCCAGCAACCTGGGACCAACAAACTAGACATCGGTTCCTATGAGTCTGAATATACTTCCAGCACCTTGCTCCCATATGGTATTAAATCCTTGCCCCTCCAGACGTCCCACGCCCTGGGGTATTACCCTGACCCAACCTTCCCTGCCATGGCAGGGTGGGGAGGTCGAGGTTCTTATCAGAGGAAGATGGCCGCTGGACTCCCATGGACCTCCAGAACCAGCCCCCCTGTGTTCTCCGAAGATCAGCTCTCCAAGGAGAAAGTCAAAGAAGAAATTAGCTCTTCCTGGATAGAGACACCCCCTTCCATCAAGTCTCTCGATTCCAATGATTCTGGGGTATACACCAGTGCTTGTAAACGAAGGCGGCTGTCTCCTAGCACCTCTAGCAATGAAAATTCTCCCTCCATAAAGTGTGAGGACATTAACGCCGAAGAGTACAGCAAAGACACCTCAAAAGGCATGGGGGGGTATTATGCTTTTTACACCACTCCCTAAAGAGTTACTTCAACTTCGTAAAAATGAGCTAACTTTTTGCAGATGGACTTGGTGGTGTTTTTTGTTGTCTTCTTTGCCTAGGTTTGCCAAAAAGACGTTTGCATTCCACCTTGATGCATCCTGTTTTGTGCAATCCTCTAAAAGAAGGTGCCAAAGCTTTTTGATTGCTGCAGGTAACTGAAACAAGCCTGGCAATTTTTTGTTTCTTTTTTAAATAAAATTAAGGAAGGACTTTAAAGTGTTTTAAAATTCCAAGGTTATTTGAGGTTCTGGATCTATTTATTGGAGGCACTAAACATTCAGAGAATCGGGCTGTGAAGATTGAGTGCTGAGCGCTATCCGATGAGTTGAAAGCCTCGGTTCTCATTTCTATTTGTGAATCTGTAAGCAAAGAGAATCCCAGAGTGGTAAGATGTTTTGCTTCTGGAAGAAAAGGGCTGGGCCTTAAGCTTCAACAAGGGACTTTTTGCTGTTACTTTCTGCTGGGGACAAAAGATGCTAGGCCTAGGAGGTGAGAAAAACTTTCCTGAAGGTGCTGGTTTTACCTGACTTGGATTCCTCCTAGGCTTTGGAAACAAGCCATGTTTGCCCTAGTTCAGGATCGCCTCACTTGCCAGGCCTCTGCTGCGTGCCGGGGTGGCCAGTAGGACTCAGGAGAGGGCAGGCAAGAGGGAGTCGCCAAAAAAGAAAAAAAAGAATTTTAAAGTGTACAATTTTGTGTGTGCTTAGATACACCGTAGAATAATGTGGGACATATTGTACAAATAGTCTACCTACGTGTCTGAGATTATGTAACATTGGTGCTTTGGCTTTGTAAAGAATTTCCAGATCACCTGACAACAGTTGCAGGGGCAGGGGGATTGGTTCTCTCATCATCCCTGATGTTTGGGAATATTCTGTTTACTTCTTAGATAGTTCAGAATGTATTCAGCTACTCTGTACTAACTTGAAACGTGTTTAAGGAAAACTATTTCACCCTCTTGCCATCCCCCTACCCAACTCGGTCATGTGAAGAAACTAAAACCTGATGCCACAGCTCCCGTAGGCTTTTTAGAGATCTTGGATTTTTATGTACAGTCTTAGTCATTTTTAATAAATGTGGTTCATTAAGGGAACCGGCATAGCTCCGTCTTCTGTACAGTTCTACTTTTTGTTCTAAAGACCTTATTTTGCTTCTTCCTCCACTCTTCTCCAGCATGAACACTGTTCCCCTCCCTACCTCCCCCAGCCCCACCCCCACCCCCATGTTCTAGAATCTGTAAGTGGACACAGTAGTCATGAGGGGGTGGGATTGCTTTTGTTTATCTTTTTTTTTTTTTTTTTTCTTGAAGATGAATGGGGTTATTTCCTCGCCCCACTGGGAAGTCTGGACAATGGGTATTGGGCCCGTGGGGGTGGGGAGGAGGGGAGGATGTAAAGATGCTGGGTTGCCTGTGCTGGGCCCCAGCCTGGAAAACCTCAGCCCCCCAGCCCGTGGGTTCCCGGACCTGCCTGGGCCAGGGACCACTTCGTTCTCTGCGCCTTTTCCTAGGCTTTCTTGGGGCCACCCATCCCTGGACCCATGTGGGCTCCCCGGGAACCCCCGCGGCCCCTGGTGCGCCCACGAGTTACTGGTCCCTGAAGCGCGGCGGGAAGCGGGGCCGCCCACGGCTCAGTTTCTGCTCCGACCTGCGGCTTTTTTTCTACGCGGAGCCCCGAGGCGCACCCCCGGCCGCGGGCGGCTCGCCTCGGTCGCTGCTGGCTGGGGCGCTTTGCGGGCAGCCAAACTTGGCCGGCGACTCTGGGGACGCTGGGGCTGCGGCGCGGGCTAGGGGCGCGCGCGACGCTTACAAATGAGGATTCCAGTCGTCCCGTGCAGTGCCGCTCGACGAACAGCAGCCTGGGAGCGGTTCGCCCAGAGTTTAGCTCCGTTTCTTTGCCTCCCATTCCCCAGGAGGGCGAAGGCCACCCCGTCCCCTGGCTGAGCCTCGGGCCCGCAGAAACGTTAAACCCAGGAGTGGGGCGGAGGGCCCTTTGTCCCCCCGCCAGACGTCCCGCCAGGCTTATCAGCAGACGGCTTCTGGCCCAGCTTGCAAACCTTTCCAGCCCCTTCCTGACCCTCCCGGGGTAAAGGTCTGGCCAGGAGGGTCTTTCTGCTAAACTGCGTGGCGCGGAAATGCAGCCGCTAAGAGGATTAGCCGCTGGGAGGCGAGCCATCAGCCGGGACCTCCTCCTCTTCCGCGCCCAATTAAGGCCGCCAGGAGCCTCCCCCCACTTTCCCATTCCCTGCACCCTTCGTGGGCCCGACTTCTTCCCGCGCCGCCCGTGGCCTTGGGGACCCGGCCTCTAGCCCCACGTGTCTACGATGGTGCTTGTTCCAAACGCTTTGCCAAAGCCCCCCCGGAATTTGACGACGCTAGAAACGAAAGCTTGAAATCTGTTTTATGCACACTTATGGTGGATGACGGCGTCAGACTCTGGCGGGAGGACTCGCAGCCCCCCCTCGCTTGGTCAGCGCCCCCCGCCCCACCCCGAGGAACCGTAACGTATTGGGAGATGCGACGGGATTGCGAGGGACAGCGCTCTGCCCTCTAGAAAGCCGGAAGATGCTAATCACCGCCGGGCTGCAGCAGACTCTGGCCCCGGTCTATTTCGAGTCCTGTATATTTTTGCACCGCACGGCAAAAAGAACCTGGTACTTGTGAAAAGTCCCTCACAGTGTTTAATAGAAACGTAAGTGGCTGAGTGGCCCCAATTAACACCTTGTGATAAGGCATTCCTAAGATGGAGTGTCAGACTTCAAATTGTGAAGAGATGTATCTAATTAATCCTCCCGGGATGACACCGATAAACAAGCCTCTATTTAAATAAAGATCAAGGGCCCGGCGCCCCGTTTGTTGACATTCGCCGCCAGGGTCCCCGCGTTTGCACCCGGGCGGGCGGCCTTCCCGGCGCAGGGTGGAGACCCTTGGCCTGCGGGGCTCCTGCTCCGCCGGGGTTCGCTTCACCTCGGTTCCTGCCCCCAGACAAAAGCGCACAGTGAAGCGAAGAAACCCCAACGAACGCCCAGAGGAAAACGAAGGGCCTAAAGGACCCTACTCCGAGGTGGAAATGCTGTTGTTTGCCATTTTCCACGCTGTCCTTTACATAGTCACATTAAAAAAAAAAAAAAAAAAAAAAAAAAAAAAAAAAAGGCAAACAAACAAACAGCCCTCTCCTAGACCCTGGAAGGGTTGCTGATTGGGGAAGAACTCGGGGCTGGGCCTTCCTCCGCTCGCCACTCAGCCCCGGCACGCGTTCTCTTCCCGTGGTCCCAAGATTCCTTCTCGGTGCCGAAGCTGCGAACTCCGCTGGCCCCTCGGGTAGCTTTCCTGGGGGTGGGGTGGGGGGCGGCCCGCTGGGAAAGGCAGGAAGAGTAAGTACGAAAAGGGGTGCGCGGGGGGGGGGGGGGGAAGCCGCGGACCCGCGCGCCAAACTCCGAACCAGGGCCGAGCTTCGGAGCCCTTTCCGAGGCTGCAGCAAAGCATCTCCCGACCCCGGAATGGAGACTTTCAAGCTCCAGATCAGCTTTGGATCCTAGGCTCCTGCTTTTCCAGACACCCTTGATTAGCTTTAAACCTGGGTGTAAAGGCAGACTCACGGTTTTCCCTTTCCTCCACAGTGCCTTCCTTCTTTCTGAACCAAACGACTGGGTGTGGGGGCGGGGAGGGTGGTGTGATGATGCAGTTAAAAAAAAAAAAAAAAATGCAGGTGTCACAAAAACGCACCGGAGTAAGAACGTTCTCGCATGCCCCTTGAGTTTAATCGAAATTGAGACTCCAGTAGGGGCAGGAATTAAAGCCACCCATTTTCCATTGGCCTGGACGCCGGCCGCATCCCTTTTCTCGTGTTCGCGCCGCAAGGTCCCGCACTCCACTGCACGCCGACTCCAAAAGAAAAGTTTGGCTTTCACTCGCGGAGATGCCGGCATCATCGGGAGGCGCTTTCAAAAGACAATTTGCAAAACGGTTGGTGAGCCCGACTGAGTCCCCTTCCAGACCTGCCATAAAATCCCCATCCTTCTGTCCCCCACCCCTCAAGTTTAGCTTTCGAGCAGGTGAGCTCCGGCCCGCGTGGACTCAGACGCGCCGAATCTGTCCACCCGCTCCCACTCTCGTCGGGGTCGCACTCCAGCGGGCGACTGGAAGAGGCCTGGGCCCAGCCCACACTGTTGGGGTCCCCCCCCCCCCCCCCGGCTGGAACCTGAAAGCTCCTGAAACTTTCGGGAATTTTTTTAAAAACATGATGGGACTCTCACCTTGATGGCCACCGAATTTCCCCTTATTACGGCTTAAAAGAAAAATAAACCTCCTCTCCTGGAGATTCATTTACTCCTTCCCCCCTTTCTCCTTGGCCCTCGGAATCCTTTGAGCTTGGCCAAAGAAGCGCATCAAGTTCCCCGGGGGAAGGATTAGCTGCGCCACATACAGAGCAGGCCCTGGGCGATGGTCCCCAAAGGGCTTCTGAGGGATCCGTGGACCCACCCCGGAGCGCGAGTCACTGTTTATTTTAGGCAACACGGCGCGCACCCCCCCCCCCACTTTAATCCCCTCACGCCCCGGCCTCCTTAAAAAGCCCTAAACTTGCTCCCATAAGCTTGTGGACTCCCATAGCAACTTCCGTCACTTTAGGCTCGCCGCATCTTTCCGCGCACTGGCGGAGCGCCTTGCCCTTGGCCTTGGAGTCTCGCCGCGGATTCCGCGCCAAGACGCGCGAGCCTTTCTCCCCCGGGCGGCGAGCAGCCTTCGCCATCTGGTGGCCGCGGAGAGTATCTGCCCGGGCGCGCAGGGCTCCCTTCCACTCCAGAGGCCGCGGTTGTGTCGGGTCCTGAAGCGTTCGGTAAACAATTCTTTCCGTTATCCCACTCCCACTCTACCTTTTTAAAGCTTCCTGGTGTGGGGGGAGGAGCCCAGAACGTGGAATTTCTAAGACGCGGCGTTCTAGCTCTGGTCCGCGCGGCTTCCTGGCGGCAGTTGCCCTGGGCTTCCTTGAGCTTCGTTCTTTTCGGCCAAGTGGGGACTGAAACAACACAGATCTCGCCTAGTAGTACCCAGGAGGGAGACATGAGACTATAAATTAGCTGCTTTGTAAACTGTCGAGGGACTCCCAGTATTCGTAGGCATTATTAATTACTGACTTTATACATGATGTGTGTTGGTAAGCCCAAATGCATTGGCAAATGAAAGATTCTTTATTAGTTCAAAAAAAACTACAGAAAATTTCAAACATACACCAAAGTAGAGAACAATGGACCCTCATTTATCTGTCTTCCAGCTACAAACAATCATCAACTCATGGCTGTTCTTGTTTCATTCTATAATCCTCACCTCATTCACACATCCTAGGAATTCTGACACCTAAACCACAATGATTTCCATACATGGCCCTAAAACATGAGGATTCTTAAAAAAATAAATGTTTATATATATAATTTATCACGCCTACAGGATTAACAATAATTTCTTAATATCATGAGACAGCCAAGCTTGTGTCCTTTATTGTCTCATAGTTTTTGTTGTTCTTTTGGTTTTTTTTTTTTACAGTTGGTTGGTTTGAGTCAGGATCCAAACAAGTCCCACACATCTGGTTGATGTGTCACTAGATTCTCTTAATCAAGAAGTCTTCCCCTTGCTCTCTTCTTTTAGTTTTCCTTACAATGTACTGAAAAAGTCTGAGCATTCCTTCTAATTGTCCAGGTTCTGGATTTTGCTGGCTGCATTCTCACGGTGATAACATGATCCTCTGACCCTTGCATTTGCAATAAAGTGGTAATTAAATAGAAAGGCTTGATCTGATTCAAGTTCTGTTTTTTGATAACAGTATTTCATTGGTGATAGCATTCCACGAGGAGGCTTGTGTTGTCTGGCTTGTCTTTCCTTGGGGCATGCCATTGCCCACTGAGTACTGTCCACTAGATCCGTTAATTCATTAAGGATTTGACAAAGGAAATAAATTTCAGCATATCTATTATCACCAATGATACATACATAGAAAGTGTAAGTCAATGACACTTTTTTTTACCATGTATTTTTTTCCCATTTTTATTAGTATATAATCGACATGTAACATTGTGTAAGTTTAAGGGGTACAACCTGATGATTTAATACGTGTATATATTGTGAAATGATGACCATAGTGAGGTTAGTTAACACTTCAATCACATGAGATAGTAACCACTTCTTTGTGTACGGGGAGAATATTCGAGATCTACTCTCTTAGCAACTTTCAGGTATGTGATACCATATTGTTAACTATAGTCATTATGCCATACATTACATCTTCAGAACTTATTCATCTTATAACTGGACCTTTATAATCTTCTACCCTTTGACCAACATCTCCCCATTTTTCTTCTGTCCCTGCACCCAGCTCCTGGCAAACACCATTTTGTTGTCTATTTCTATGAGTTCGGCTTTTTTAGATTCCACGTATAAGTGAGATAATATGGTCTTTGTCTTTTTCTATCTGACTTATTTCCTTTAGCATAACACTCTCAAGGTCGATCCATGTTGTCACAGAAGGCAGGATTTTATTTTATTTTATTTTTTAATATTACACTAGATAGATAGATAGATAGATAGATAGATAGATAGATTATACCATATATATAGATATATAGATACATAGATTATACCATATATATACATACATATCTCCATTCATCCATCAACGTACACTTAGGCTATTTCCGTGTTTTAGCTATTGTGAATGATGTTGCAATGAACATGGGTGCAAGTATCTCTTCAGGATAGTGATTCTCAGTGACACTTTGAATGTGACAAGCAGAGTAAACCAAAAAGCCAAGGTCTCTGCCCTTTATATATCATCACGAGAAAACAGCTGTGGCCCTCTGGAGAACATGGGCCATAGAAGATTGAGTGAGTGGGGTGCCTGGGTGGCTTAGTCGGTGTTTGACTTCAGCTCAGGTCATGATCTCACAGTTCGTGAGTTCAAGCCCTGCATTGGGCTCTCTGCTGTCAGCACAGAGCCCACTTCAGATCCTCTATCACAGAGCCTGCTTCAGATCATCTGTCCTCCTCTCTCTCTGCCCCTCCCCCAAGCATTCTCTCTCTCTCTCAAAAATAAACATTAGCAAAAGAGAGAAAATTAAGTGAGAAAATGGACAAAGTGAATAAATTGGTAAAATTTAGCAGATGATATACTTTTATTGAAACAGTTTGCTAAACACAAGTTGCTAAGAAATCATAAAACCAGTGCATAACAAAGTGATAAAATATGTTTTTATTTGCTTTTGTACTCCCAGGGCAAACCGTCAATCTCCTAATCCCCTTACAGGTATATTTCAAGAATCCATAAGGTGAAGCATCACATGCGGATCGTAAGTGATAAAAAGGACTATCAAAAAACCTTGATGGTTGTTCGAGGGAGGTGATGATTCCAGCCATGACAAGTAAAGAAAAGTGGTTTCTACCGTTTCGTTTGGAGTGAAAGCAAGGTTTGAGGAGGGGGTGTGAGGGAGGAGGTGGGGGAGAGTCCGTGGGACTGCCAGGATTCACAGTTCCCAGCCCAGGACTGCTGGAACAGAGGTGGAAGGGGTAACTGAGAATATCATGGTGATTCTAACAAGAACAAGCATCGATTTTAAGATGGAGATGCCATTGCTATGATCCTGTCCCCTTCCTCATCCCAGACACAGTATTGGAGCCTACTCCACAGGCCACCAGGCAGGCTGCAACAGTCTGTGATTGTCACCATTTCTTTTCATAATGCCCAGTTTTAATGCCCTGAGAATATGGCCTTCTGTCAGATAGGACTTCTTCCTAAGTCCCCAAACCAATCGGCAGTCCTCGAGTCACTGCACTGGAGAGCTAGGAGGCACCTTGGAGACTGCTCTGTCCATCCCGTCATACAGAGGTAGGACAAGGGTCACAGTGCTCTGGGGCATGCCCTGCCCCCTAAGGGGTCCATGAGCTCTGCAGGATACTGTCAGTTGGACACTATACTTTAAACATAAAATATTTCAGTAAAATATTATAGTAGTGGAACATAAATGTAAAATATTTAGTAATGAAAACATAACATTGTAAAGCGTAGCTTTCATTGTTGTTTTTCAGGGAATGAACAAGATTTGAAATCTAAATGGAGCAATAATTAATCTTTCTTCTTTATTTTTTGCTAAAATCTGACCCTGTCATGAAATGGCGTCTATTTCTTCCTGCACTTTGACCTACACTCAGCCCTGTGGTAGAGAAGCCACAGAATCTACGTCCTCTATCCTACATATTTGCCGGTGTTCTTAATCTTGGCAGGCAGGTTTTATCTTTATCTTATGAATCTAAAATCCAAGAACGTTCTCTGGAATTGTACTTCTTCTGGGATTCCAGTTTTTTCCGGTGCAAAGAGAAGGTGATTGTGGATCGAATGGATCAACTAGTTAGACTGTGTTCATCACTAACTACTTAGAAGGCTTCAGACGGAGGATCGCCTGGGTGGCTCAGTGGGTTAAGTGTTCCTACTCTTGATTTCAGCTCAGGTCATGATCTCGCGGTTTTTGAGATCAAACCCTGTGTGGGGTTCTGCTCTTGAGATTCTCTCTCTCCTATCTCTCTGGACCTCCCCTCTTCCCCCTCTCTTTCTCTCTGAAAATAAGTAAGTACATAAATACATAAACATTTAAAAAATGGTTTAAAAAGGAAGGCTGCAGATAGGGACCACATAGCTGCTGCAGAAAAGCCCAGGGAAATGTGAGTTGACGTAGCGTACAAAAATATGCACGTGCGTGCTTTTATGTGGGAGTGTGTATTTGTGCTCCAGAGCGAAATATCATTAAGCTGAGGTTACAGAATATAAAATATGATTAGAATAGAATGATTTGGTGACATCTAAAATTTCCTTTAGGGATTCCTCTGCTCAGAGCTGTCAAAACAGATTGTATAACTAGACTATACCAAGGAAGGTGACCCTAGTCCTACTGATGAAATACTCTTCTGAAAGAACGTAAACAGAAGAGGGTCTCTAGGAATACAACTGAATCCTAATCTGGAGGTGGATGCCTTAAATAACTCCTTCCCATTACTCTTTCCCTTTCAGCCAAAAGGATTTAGCTTGGCGCTAAGGAAGAAAGGTTCCTGCAGGAGTCTCTAGAGAGTCAGGGCAATAATGTCCACCAAGTATATCATTGGTTTATCTATGTTTCTTAGCCCCCTTGTACTTAGGCAGGGTCATTAGAACCCAGAGAGAGAGAACAGTATGGATAAGGCCATTTGTCAGAAGCTGCAGCCTTGCAAAGAGGGGCTTGGTCAAACTTCATTAATCCAGCAACGAGGAAGCCAGCCTCTTGTCTTGCGTCCTTCCACCCTGATCCCTTGCCAGTGTCCGTAATAGGCTGAACCCACTGAGAAGCCAGAGAGCCGGGCAATCTTTTGATGCAGTCATATAGGTCAACCTCCTGGGCACGAGGAAGGATGGAGAAGAGTGGAGAGTGCAAATGGCGGCAATGAGGAAGATGTGCAGCCCAGCTCTCACCCTCCCCAACCTACCCCCAATGCCTTGATTACTGAAAGTTACATTTCTCAATACCCTACGGTTGATTTGCAGTATTTCTAGAAAAGGTATGTCAAGAGGAGCTGGAAATCTGGATTCTTATATGGAAGCTGCATTATTGCTCAGGATCGACAACTTATTTGACAACACTGAACAACCAAACACTCTTGGAAAAGATTCAGCTATGGAACAGCTAGCTCTTGATCCCTGATCTGGGTGTAATTCTAAATTAAAAAAAAAACACAAAACTTTTTAATGTTTATTCTTTTTTCTTTTCTTTTTTTTTTTTTTTTTTTTTTTTTTTTAGAGAATGAGGGAGAGAGACACAGAACCTGAAGCAGGCTCCAGGCTCTGATCTGTCAGCACAGAACCCATCATGGGCCTGGAACCCACGAACTGCGAGATCAGTTCTGAGCCAAAGTCGGACGCTTAACAGATTGAGCCACCCAGGCACCCCAAGATTTAATTCCAATTAAATCTGAAAAATGTCAAAAGCAGGGCATCTGCTCCAAGACAAGATGGGGTAACAAAGATATGATTTATCTTTATGCCTGGAAAAAACAATTTTTAACTGAAAACCAGGCAAAATATCAGAGACATCGAACATCAGGCAGGGTGGAATAAGCATCTGTTAGAGAAGATTAAAAACAAATGAGGAAAGGCCTCAGAGTGCTCCAACTTGCTGCCTGGAGAGTTTTCAGGCTGCAGTTCAGGGTAGGGTTAGGGGCCCGGACAGAGCCCAGCAGTCTCCTTGAGTTGAGGACACCGAGTTGTGAGGCTGGGCTACCAAGATGGCTAGAGTCCTCGGGGCAGAGTTTCAGAAAGGAAAATGCCGCCCAGAGAAACAGCCAAGAGCTGAGCAGGGTCCCCCTGAGCTCTCAGAGTGCTGATGAGCACGTGCATGTGAAGAAACTACCCAAAGCCCAGGGGAAAAACCACCCAAGAGGATAAGGCAGGGTTTCTCAACCTTAACGCTACGTTGGGACAGAGATTTCTTTATTTGAGGGGCTGCATTATAAGATGTTTAATGGCATCTTGGCTTTTCCTGACGACAGGTCAGCAGCAACACTCCCTTCCCGAGCTGTGAAAACCGAAAGTGTCTCCAGACACTTTCAAATGTCCTTTCTGGGGCAGTATTGCCCCCAGCTGAGAACCACTGGCCCTCAGCATCCCCTCTGCTGGAATAGTTCCTGTTCCCACCAGCTGGAGCACAAAACTTCATGATTCATGAGGTGTTGGGAAGAGGACTCGAAAAGGTCCTGTCTCTGTAGTGGGCTAAAGTAGCCCTAGACTAAATGCTGCTTCGGTCTTTCTAGTAAAGTCAAAGAGTAAAAGCTGACACTTAACTACATCCTGGAAGAAAGCTCAGCTATATTTATAGTAGTGAACATAACAACCAGCACATAACAAGCAAAAAATTAAAAATTTGTGGCATGTAGGGGCATCTGGATGGCTCAGTCGGTTAAGCATCCCACTGTTGATTTCGGTTCAGGTCATGATCCCATGGTTCGTGAGTTTGAGCCCCACATGGGGCTCCACACTGACAGTGCAGAGCCTGCTTGGGATTCTCTCTCTCCCTTTCCCTCTCTCTCTCTCTCTCTCTCTCTGCCCCTCCCTTCACTCTCCCTCTCTCTTTCTCTCAAAACAAATAAATAAACTTAAAAAAAAATTGTGGTGGGGCGCTTGGGTGGCTCAGTCGGTTAAGCGTCTGACTTTGGCTCCCATCATGATCTCGCAGTCGGAGAGTTCAAGCCCCATGTTGGGCTCTGTGCTGACAGCTCGGAGCCTGGAGCTTGCTTCTGATTTTCTGATTCTGTGTCTCCCTCTCTCTCTGTTCCTCCCCTGCTCTCACTCTTTCTCTCTCTCTCTCAAAAATAAAGATTAAAAAAAATTTTTTAAATAAAAAAATAAATAATTTAAAATAAAAAAATTTTAAAAATTTAAAATAAAAAAAATAAAAAAAAAATTGTGGCACCTAAGAAAAAATACCAAACATGCAAAGTAGCACGAAAATATGATCCAGAAGAAGGAGAAAATAAAAACTGTCAAAACCAACACAAAGTGACACAGATGATGTAATTAGTAGTTAAGAATATTAATTATTATTATTATAATTTATTCCATGTGTTCAAGAAGCTAAAAAAAAGTTGAACATGCCAAGTAAAGACAAAAATGATACAAAAAAGAACCAAATGGAACTTCTAGAGGTAAAAACTATAGTGTCTAAAATGAAAAATACACTGGAGATTAGTGTATTTAGTGTATTATGCCTTGCAGAAGAAAAGATTAGTGAACCTGAAGGCATAGCAATGGAAACTACAAAATGAAACACAGAAAGAAAAAAGACTAAATTGGTGGAGCTACTACAGAAAACAGTTTGGAGGGTCCTCAAAAAATTAAAAATAGAAATACCATATGATCCAGCAATCCCATTTTGGGGTATATATCTGAAAATAAGATACTAAAGTGATACCTACACCCCGTGTTCATTGCAGCATTATTCACAATGGCCAACACATGGAAACAACCTATGTGTCCATTAATGGATTAATGGATAAACAAGATATGAGATACACACACACACACACACACACACACACACACACACTATGGAATCTTATTTAGACACAAGAAAGAAGGAAATCCTGTCATTTGTAACAACATGGATGGACCTGGAGGGCATTATGCTAAATGAAACAAGCCAGACAGAGAAAGACAATTACTATGTGACAATACTTAAATGTGGAATCAAAGAAAGAAAATAGAAAAGAAAGAAAGAAAGAAGAAAGAAAGAAAGAAGGAAAGAAAGAAAGAAAGAAAGAAGAAAGAAAGAAAGAAAGAAAGAAAGAAAGAAAGAAAAAGAAAAGAAGAAGGAGGAGGAGAAGGGGAAGAGGAGGAAGGGGGGAGGAGAGGAGAGGAAAGGAGAGAAAGGAAAAAGTAAATCTCATAGAAACAGAGAGTAGAAATGTGGTTGCCAGAGGCTGACAGGCAGGGGAAATAGAAAGAGGTTTATAAAAGGATACAAACTTTCACCTGTAAGATGAATAAGTTCTGAAGACCTAATGTAAAGCATGGTGACTATAGTTGATATGACACTGTATTGTATAATTAAGATTTGCTAAAAGAGTAGAACTTAAATGTTCTCTCACACGCAAAAAGATAAATGGATTTGTTAACTAACTCAATGGGGGGGGGGGTTCTTTCACAATGTATATGCACATCGAATTACTACAACGTATATTTTAAATATCTTCCAATTTTTTCTGTCAATTAATGAATAAAACTGAAACATTTTTTTAAATACCAAAAAAAAAAAAAAAAAAAAAAAGGAATAGAGCTTCAGCGAACTCTGGAAAATTTCAACGACCTCACTTACATGTAATTGGAATCAACAAAATGGTACGGAAAAAAATATTTAAAGAGATAATCATCAAATTTCTCAAATTTCATGAAAGTTATAAATCCACCAATCCAAATGGCTCGATGTGGCCAATCACAGAAACATGAAGACGACAACAAAAAGCCTCACGTTAATCAAGTTGCTTAAAACCAATGATAACAAGGAAAATGCAAACGCAGCTAGGGGAAAGAGAAAAGACACGTCATGTACAAAAGAACAAAGATTGGAATAACGGCAGGAAATAGGTACACTGAATGACAGTGCAACATCTTCAGAGTACAGAAGGGATAAAACCATCAACCTAGAATTCTATATCCAATGAAAAAGCCTTCAAAAATAAGTGACGTGAAGACTTTTCAGACACATGGGCGCTGAAGAATTCATCACCAGCAGATCTGCACTAGAAGAAATGTTAAAAGAGGGGTAGCTGAGTGGCTCAGTAGATTAAGCCTGAGACTTCAGCTCAGGTCGTGATCTCACAGTTCATGAGATCAAGCCCTGCATTGGGCTCCCTGCTATCAGTGTGCAGATCCTCAGTCTTCCCCTCTCTCTGCCCATCCCCCCCGCGCATGCGCGCGCGCGCTCTCTCTCTCTCTCTCAAAATAAATAAACATTAAGAAAAAAATGTTAAAAGAAATGCTTCAGGTAGAAGGAAACTGATACCAGATGGAAATCTGAGATCTAAATAAAGGAATTAAGTAAGACCCTTGGGACTGGTAAATACCTGGGTAAATTTAAAATACTTGTTTTCTTATTTCTAAAGTCTCTTTAAGAGAAAATCAACCATTTAAATGGAAAATATGATATTGTTGTATTTGGGCGTCTGGTTGGCTCAGTCGGTTAATGGTCCAACTCGCGATTTCAGCTCAGGTCATGATCTCACCGTTGGTGAGATGGAGGCCTACATAGGCCTGCCTGATGACAGCACAGACCCTGCTTGGGATTCTCTCCCCCTCTCTCTGCCTCTCCCTGCCTGCACACTCTCTCTGCCTCTCAAAAATAAAAAAAATAAACTTAAAAAAAAGAAATTATTGTATTTATAACATATAGAAGTAAAATATATGACAATTATAGAACAAAGACTGGGAGGAGAGAAATGAAGTATATTATTATGAGTACAACAAGTGGTATAATACCTATATAGTATAATAGTATCTATAAAATAAATTATATAATATTTGTACAGTATAATATAGTATCCATACAAGTGATATAATATCACTTGAGGGTAAACTGTGATAAGTTAAAGATATTTACTACTCTCCCTCTCTTTCTCTGCCCCTTGCTCACTTGTGTCCTCTCTCTCTCAAAAAAAATAAATAAATAAAATAAAAAAGAATTATAGCTAATAAGCCAACAAAAGAGATAAAATGGAATCATAAAAAATATTTCATTAATCCAAAGAAGGCACAAAAAGAAGAAAAAGGAAACAAAGAACAAATTGGACAAATAGAAAACAAATAACAATGCGGTAGGTTTAAATCCAAAATATCAATAATCACATTCAACGTAAATGGTTTAACCACCCCAGTTAAAATTCAGAGATTGTCATATTGGATTAAAAAGCAGGGACATAACTATATGCCGCTTATAAGAAATATAAAGACATACCTAAGTAAACATTTAAAAGATTAAAAATATATACACGCTAACACTAATCAAATAAATCTAGAGTGGCTATATTAATATCAAAGTAGACTTTATTTTTTAAATTTTTTAAATTTTATTTTTAGAGAGAGAGGATGAACATGAGTGAAGGAGAGGCAGAGGGAGGAAGAGAGAGAATTTTAAGCAAGCCCCAAGCTCAGCATGGAGCTGGATGCCAGGCTAGATCCCACAACCCTGGGATCATGACCTGAGCCAAAACAAAAGTTGGACACTTCACAGACTGAGCCACTCAGGCGCCCCTCAAAGTAGACTTTAGAGTAAAGAATAAAACAGGTTATTCCATAAAGACAATGAAATAAATTTACCAATAGGTCAGAATAATCCTAAGTGTTTATAAATCTAATAACAAAGATTTATCTCAGGTTTATGTAACATTAAAAAAATTAATGGAATTCACGATGTTTATAGACCAAAAATGAAAAACCATGATTATGTCTATAGATGCAGAAAAAGCATTTGAAAAACTCCAACATTTATTCCTGAAAAACCTCTTAGCAACCTTGAAATAGAACTGAATTTCCTCAACCTGCTACAGGACATCCACGAAAAACCTAAACTAACATCATACTTAATAGAGAAAAGTAGGGGCACCTGGGTGGCTCATCAGTTAAGTGTCCGACTTAGGCTCTGGTCATGTTCTCACAGTTCGTGGGTTCCAGCCCCGCATTGGGTTCTGTGCTGACAGCTCAGAGCCTGAAGCCTGCTTCGGATTCTGTGTCTCCCCCTCTCTCTGCCTCTCCCTTGCTCATGCTCTGTCTCCCTCTTCTTCAAAAAATGAAAAAAAAAACATTAAAAAAATTTTTTTAAATAGTGAAAAGTAGAATGCTTTCTTCTCTAGATTGGGAACGAGGCAAGGATGTTTCCTTGTTTCTACTCAACATGATACCAGAGGTTCTAGATTAGAAAGGTCACAGTAAAACTGTCTTTGTTTGCAGGTAACACGATCTTATACAGACAAAAATTCTATGAAGAAGCCATTAAAAATAAGAAATTATTTTAGTAGCATTGTAGGATAAGTGTAAATGATCAATGCATACACATTTATTGTATTTTTTACATACCAGCAACCAACCATCAGAAATTGAATTTAAAATGTTCCTTAAAAATGGTATCAAAAAGGGGCACCTGGGTGGCTCAGTTGGTTAAGCGTCGACTTCAGGTCATGACCTCACGGTTCCTCGGTTCGAGCCCCACGTGGGGCTCTGTGCTGACAGCTCGGAGCCTGGAGCCTGCTTCGGATTCTGTGTCTCCTTCTGTCTCTGCCCCTCCTCCACTTGTGCTCTGTCTGTCTCTAACAAAAATAAATAAATGTAAAAAAATTTTTTTTTAAATGGTGTCGAAAATATGAAATTCGTAGGTAGAGACCTGACAAAAGATGTAGAAGACTAATGCTCCAAAAACTATAAAACGTCGATGAGAAAAATTAAAGACCTAAATAAACAGGGAGTTATATTGTGTTCATAGATCAAAAGGCTCAATATTGTTAAGAAGTCAATTCTTCCCAAAGTGATACATACATTCAGCAGGATTTTTTTGGTAGAAATTGACAAGCTGATCCTAAAATTCCCTTGGAAATGGAAAAAACTTAGAATAGCCCCCCAAAAAACAAAGAAACAAACAACTTTGAAATAGAAAGATACTGTCTTTAAGACTAATTATAAGGCTGCACTAACCAAGATAGTACAGGGATAGTTGGCATAAAGACAAACAGACCAATGGCACTCATAGGGTGTCTAAATGTTGACCCTCACAACCGATACCTGACTTTCCGCAACAGTGCAAAACCATTCAGTGGAGAAAGAGTAGTCTTCTTAGCAAAAGGTAGTAAGATACCTGATAATCATATGCAAACTATACTTCGCATTGTATTCAAATACTTCACATTGTCTTCAAGTGTCAGTCCACAATGGGTGATAGACTTAGCTATAAAACCTAATATTAGATCGTTTATAGAAGAACACGTAGGAGAAAACTTTGTGATCTCGGTCAAGCAAAGATTTCATAGGTCTGACATCAAATGTACTATTCGTAGAAGAAAATATTGATAAATTGGACTTTATCAAAAATAAGTAAGAACTTCTGCTCTTTGAAAAGCATTGTTAAGAGAATACAAAGACAAACCAGGGAACGGGGGAGATACCAATCTTTAAAAGTTTTACACCTTTCTCCTTACTCCTCAGCAGGAAAAAAAAAATGGGTTGTGATCTTTAGCTGTATTAATTTGGGTCAGATTTATATTTTTGAGATATTAAGGCTTTCTATCCAGTATATATCTACTTACTGAAATCTTATTTTGTATCTTTCAATAATATGTTATGCTTTTCCTTTGTAGATCCTAATTTGTTTTTTTTTAAGGTGGTTTTTTAAAAATATTTTTTTAAGTTTTTTTTTTTAAATATTTATTTTTGAGAGAGAGAGAGAGAGACAGATGGACAGACAGAGCACGAGCAGGGAGGGGCAGAGAAAGAAGGAGACACAGAATCTGAAACAGGCTCCAGGCTCTGAGTTGTTGGCCCAGAGCCCATTGGCACCCCAAATCCATGAACTGTGAGATCATGAGATCATGACCTGAGCATAAGTCGAACGCTTAATGGACTGAACCACTGAGGCGCCCCTTAAGTTTGTTTGTTTGTTTGTTTGTTTGTTTGTTTTGAGAGACACAGAGAGAGCATGAGCAGGGGAGGGGCCAAGAGGGGGAGAAAGGGAGAATCCCAAGCAGGCTCCATGAGGTCAGTGCATGGAGCCCAGGGTGAGGCTCCATCCCACCAACTGTGAGATCGTGACCTGAACCTAAATCAAGAGTTGGACGCTTAAATGACTGAGCCACTCAGGCGCCCCTAAACGTGATTTTATTAAAGCATGGGGACAGTACTCATAGGCAGAAAGAGCTGTGTAGATCCTAATATGTTGTTGCATATTTGTTCCTATGTATTATATGGATTAATCATGAAAGAGGAATGTTTTAGTTTTCATTTTAAAACTTACCAGTGATATTTTAAAAGCTCTTGATTTTTCATTATATAACTTATGCTCATCTCTCTTACCAACTTTTCTGGTTTACACGTTAACCATTCTGACAAGTGTGAAGTGATTTCTCACTGTAGTTTAGATTTCCATTTCCCTGATGATCAGTGATATTGAGCATCTTTCCATTTGTCTGTTGACTATCTGTAAGTCTTCTTTGGAAAAATGTCTATTCATGCCTTCTGCCCATTTTTAAATGGGCTCATTCATTTTTGGGGTGTTGAGTTTTATAAGTTCTTTAGGGATTTTGCATACTAATCCTTTACCAGATATGTTATTTGTAAATATCTTCTCCCACTCAGTAGTTGCCTTTCAGTTTTGTTGATTACTTCCCTTGCTGTGCAGAAGCCTTTGATTTTGATGAAGTTCCAATAGTGTATTTTGGCTTTGGTTTCCTTTGTCTCAGAAGACATATCTAGAAAGTTATTGCTTCAGCCAATGTCAAAGAGGTTACTGCCTGTGTTTTCCTCTAGGAGTTTGATGGTTTCAGGTCTCACATTTAGGTCTTTAATCCATTTTGAATTAATTTTTGTGTATGGTGGTCCTCTTTCATTCTTTTACATGTTGCTGTACAGTTTTTCCAACACCATTTGTTGGACAAGCTGTCTTTCTCTCATTGGATATTCTTTCCTGCTTTTTGGAAGGTTGATGGACCGTGTAGTATGGGTTCACTTCTGGGTTTTCTATTCCGCTCTATTGATCTATGTTTCTATTTTTGTGCCTGTACCATACTATTTTGATCACTACAACTCTGTAATATAACTTGAAGTCTGAAATTGTGAAGCCTCCAGCTTTGCTTTTCTTTTTTCAAGGTTGCTTTGGCTATGTGGTGTCTTTTATGGTTCCATACAAATGTTACTAGTTCTAGGATTGTTTGCTCTAGCTCTGTGAAAACTGCTGGTGGCATTTTGATAGGGATTGCATTAAATGTGCAGATTGTTTTGAGTAGTATAGACAGTTTAAAAATATTTGTTCTTCGAATCCATGAGCATGAATGTCTTTCCATTTCTTTGTATTGTCTTCACTTTCTTTCATCAATGTCTTACAGTTTTCAGAGTATAGGTCTTTCACTTCTTAGGTTAGGTTTATTCCTAGGTATCTTATTGTTTTTGGTGCAATTGTAAATGGGAATGATTCCTAAATTTCTCTTTCTGCTGCTTCATTATTGGTGAATAGAAATGCAACAGATTTCTGTATATTGATATTGTATCCTGCAACTACTGAATTCATGTATCAGTTCTAGCAACTTTTCGGTGGAGTCTTTTGGGTTTTCTATATAGAGTATCATGTCATCTGCAAATAGAGTTTTTTTTACTTCTTCCTTACCAACTTAGATGCCTTTTATTTCTTCATGTTGTCTGATGTTGTGGCTAAGACTTCTAGTACTGTGTTAAATAACAGTGGTGAGAGTGGACAGCCCTGTCTTCTTCCTGACTTTAGAGGAAAAGCTCTCAGCTTTTCCCCATTGAGGATGATGTTAGCTGTGGGTTTTTCATATGTGGCCTTTATTCTGTTGAGGTCTGTTCCCTCTAAATCTACTTTGTTGAGGATTTTTATCATGAATAGATGTACTTTGTCAAATGCTCTTTCTGAATCCATTGAAAAGATCATATGGTTCTTATCCTTTCTTTTATGAATGTGGTGTATCACATTGATTGATTTGAACCACTCCTGCAACCCAGGAATAAATCCCACTTCATCATGGTGAATGATTCCGTTTGCTGGATTCAGTTTGGTGGATTCAGTTTGCTGGTATTTTATTGAGAATTTTTGCATCCATGTTCATCAGGGATATTGGCCTGTAGTTCTCTTTTTTAGTGGAGTCTTCATCTGGTTTTGGTATCAGGATAACACTATTTTTATATGTAAAATGGAATTAGGTCCTAGGCTCAGGTTGTTATAAAAAGGGTGTTCTCTTACACGTAGTGTGATATGATAAGGGAGGTGCTGACCAACCAGATGGATGCCGTTGTGCTAGCCATTAACCCTTTGATGATGGATTATGTGTGTGTGTGTCTCCGTGTGTGTGTGTGTGTGTGTGCGTGCGTGTGTTCCTAGGGGGTCCTTAGGGAAGAGGCTGTGGCAGTTGGGGGCCTCTGGAAGACACTGGCTTTTTACCAAACAGCTTATTTGTATATTATTCTTTTAAAATTTTTTTCAAAATGTCTACCTCTCTTTGGGTTTATTCTAGTGATAGTTTACTAAAAACCATTCATTTCTTTCACTATTACCTTATAACCATTTTATATTCAGATATGCTTGTGTTTATAGCTTTTTAAAATAATTTCTAATATTGTGTATTTTAAATTTTTCCCTGTTTTCCCATGGTTTTCAGAGTTTTACATACATACTATTTTTTTTTTTAAATCAGTGTTTGGTTTTTTCTCTATTTAATTAAGTCCTAATTTTATTTTTTATTAAATTCTCCTAATTGGGGGTTTATACTATTCATAATTTCTACAAATGCCTACTTTGTTCACTTATTTTCAGTTTTTAATTTTTGCTGATAAAAGCATTTAAGGCTACATTTTTTTATAAGTATCTGATTGTTTTAAATATTTTTTAAGCTTTGTTCTAGACTCAGCTAAATTCCTACATTTTAATTTGTTGATGTTTCTCAAGTTTCTTTTAAAATTTTTTTTAAATATTTATTTTGAGGAAGACAGAGAGTGAGCAGCAAACAGGGGAGGGACAGAGAGAGAGGGAAAGAGAGAATCCAAAGCAGACTCTAACAGCACAGAGCCTGATGCAGGGCTTGATCTTATGAACCGAGATCATGACCATGAGCTGAAATCAAGAGTGGGACACTTAACCGACTGAGCCACCCAGGCGCCCTACGTTTCTTTTTTTAAAACCAACTTTACTGAAGTAAAACTTACATAAATAAAATGAATGCATTTTGAGTATGCAGTCGAATGGGTCTTAGCAAATGTGTACCCATGAAACGTTCCTCTGACCTCAGAAGATTTCTTTGTGTCTTTTACCAGTGGAGCCCCAAGGTATCCGCCAATTTGTGTTCCATCCTTTTATCTTTCCACAATTTCGCATACGTGAATCATACAGTGTATATTTGATTGTATCTAGCTTCTGTTTCACATTAATATTAGATAAGGAAATACATAGTTCTAAGCCTGTCATGTTGTAAGTGCTTAATAAATCCTTGCTATTTTTACTGTTATTCCCTGGCTCGATTATAAGCAGTTTGTACCTCTAACTCTGTTCTGTGCACTAATAGGTGGTCAACATACATTTTTAGTTTAACTGTAGACTATAATAATTTTTTTTTTAGAAAAAAGCATTTGCAAATATTGTGTTAGATAACTGTTATACCCACATTGCAAATATTGATTCACTAATTGCTCAAAATGACTCCATGAGGAAAGTGTGTTATCCTTGGCTAGCAGGAGCGACTGAAGTTCAGAGAGTCAGAAAACATGCCCAGATCATACATCTAGCAAACGGCAGAGCTGAATTTCAACCCAGGCAGTCAGGCTGCTGAATGTACGTGATTGGACACTGTCCCATGCATGGGGTGGGTCCATGAAGTGCAACCGTAACACAAATAACATACCCCAGAATGTCCTTGATTCTCATGAGCTAGCTACCATTATCCCAATTTGACAGATAGTTGATGACTGAGTGACCTAAAAGTCACACGACTTCGGTGCCCCGCCAAGCTGACTCCAAACCCGATGATTTCCCACTTCTTGACGCCATTTCTTTACTCTCCCACAAGCCACTCCATTTATAGAGGAACAAGTCAACTTTTGGTAGATGTGTTCTGCATATTCAATCTGAGCAGTATTGGCAAAATCTTGATGTGCTGGTCAGTTTGGGGGAATGCGGTAAAATCTCAAGCATCCCACTGCTCTGGGAGCTCACTTTTTCCCCACGCTTTACATTCTTCTCGTCACCCACTAGAGGGCAGATTTGTGTCACTACTTTCTCCTCTGAGAGAGGAAACATGATGCCCAGTCCAGCAGCAGAACCACAGGCTGAGGGCAGACATTGCCCTGAAAATGTGGGTGATCTCACCTCTTTGGTAGGAAAGTGATGAGATGGAAGGTCAGTAAAAAATCTTAAGTGTGTGTTGGAGCACCTCATGCACTGCGATCCCTTTCTTACTTCTGTGGAAAGTGAAGGAAATGATGATTTGGGAATACCTGTTCCTGTTTCCTCTACTCTTGAAATCTCCTGCCACTAGGGTGAGGACCAGGAGACAAGGGAGTCAGGAGCCACTAACAAAAGGCTTGGGAACAGGGTGAGTTCTTCCGCTGGCTTAGAGTTCTCTGGCCCGGTGTTGAGAATAATAAGGCAATGTGCTGCTATAATTGTGCACCTGTGCTCAAGTGCACATGAATGCGATCTGTTCCCAGGAAAGTTCCAGTGGACAGCTGTGGGGCCGTCGTCCATGGCCTGGCTTGCTGAGTGTGCTTGCTCCACAGGCAGCTGGAGCCCTGACGAGCCCCAACAGGATAAGGCAAGTGCCCATGTCTGTGTCATTGTCAGTCTGGCAGGCTCTGGTTCCTATTATAAGCTACTTGGATTTGGGAGGGGTGGGGGAGGGGAGAGGAATGATCCAGCTACATGAGCTGCCTTTCTGAAGGTGCCGGAAGCCTGGAGCTTCTATCTCTCACAGGATTTTCTAAATGGCTTATAGCTGAACTTGACCACAAGGTCTCCAAGTACAGTCAGGGTGAATGCAAGGGCATCATTCTCTCCTCCAGAACTGGAAGTAGAAACAGTTTAAGAAAAAACAAGATTAAGGGCAAAAGCAAAACCACGGTCCTCGGGACTAAATGTCTATGTATCTAGGTGGAAAGAATGTGTCTTTCTTTTTGACTCCATTCCCAAGCACAGGTGCTATTTGCAGCCTACTTGGGGCAGTGGAACTTGGGCTCACCTCCGTCATTGGAATGTATGTGACATTCTTCTGGTTCTGTTTGTTCCAAGCACCCTGCTTCTCAGAGCTCAATTCTTTATGTCTGATGGCCCGCCCCATACCCTCATCTGTTTAAATACAAAAGTTATCAGGGGAAACAACAGGTGACTCACGGCACGTTCTGTGCAGAGAGGACCAAGGAGCCGGGTGGATGTGTCCTGGAGCTGGGAATTTAGGCTGCTCTTTTAAGGTCCCTTAAAGGCTGTTACTAACACATTGGGCACTGGAGGTCCTTAGGAACTAGGACTTTTGTAGTTGTATGATGTGTCTTCCCCAAGGTTTTCTGCCAAGAAAAGAGAAAAGCTGTTTCTCCGGGTACCATTTATTTCACAAAGTAAATGCTTACAGTTAACACTGTGGAGAGGTTAACTGGATGGAGTATGAGCATCTTCAGTTCCAGGACTGCTGCCAGCTTAGAACAGCTGCTTACTCTCTCCAAGCCTCAGTCTCCCCATCTGCAAAATCAGAATTTTGAAATGATCCAAGGAAGAGCTGAGGAAAGGGCTGGGTGAAAGGACATTTGCAAAGTGCTTAGTGTGGTGCTTGGCATATTCTCATTCTCAGGAAAGGGTGGCTATTCCCTTATGCCTTGTGAAACTCTGTGGTCAGTGACTTCTAGACCTTGAGTGCTCCCACTCGTTAACTGTTTTCTTTAAAGCGCTTTAATCAATCAATCAATTAATCAATTATTTTTGTAAGTAGACTTCACCCCCGACACGGAGCCCAATGCGGGGCTCGACCTCACGACCCTGAGATCGAGACCTGAGCTGAGACCCAGAGTCAGACGCTTCTGACAGAGCCACCCAGGCGCCCCCTTTAAAACATTTTTAAAACTCATTTTCTCTCTGTGGTAGAGGTTGCCTTCTGTGACTTTCACACCACTGGCGGAGAAGCTGGAAGAAAGGGAAGGAAAATATGCCTACCTCTGCACAGGCCTTTTCCATGCTACCCAGCAGGAGTGATGACGAAACCGAGGTCAGAGAGTTGGAAACGCCCGAGGGGCAGAGCCAAGGCCTGAGTCATATTTTGTGTGGCTATTAAAGTTCTCGCCCACCCAGATCTTGTTCCTTACAAGTCCTGTACAGTTTGGTTCAGGGCCTGGGCCTGGTGAATCTGTGTGTTTGCTCTAACATGTACTTATGATGCAGCAAATCTTCATTTCGCTGTTTTTCCTCCGGCGCTGGCTCACGGCACTGGCCCTCCTTCAGGTTGGGTGTTACTCACGCGGATTCTCCTTTCCCTTCAACTTGTTCTCTCCCTCCTCACGCCTTTGGATTTCGGTCGGGACGGGCGGGGGTGGAGAAAGCCAGCCTTTCTGTCACAGTAGTCAAGCCGTTACTGAGTTGTGAGGACCCCAGCTGCTACAATCGTCCTCTCCCAAACAGGCCTTCGAGGCAATCCGCAAGGTAGAACGCAGTCTGCTTCCGTGACTTCAAAGTACGTGCACATTGGGGGATGCACGCATACGGTATATGCATGTTTGGTCGGGGGTATGTGTACACGTTGGGGGGTAGTTGAGAAACAGCAAAGCTGGATCACGGATGCACAGCCCTTTATATGTATCCTCGACAAACACGTACTTAGGCCTTAACCTGCACAAGTCACTGAGATAAGGAGGGGCGTTCCATGTGGTTCTTAACCTTGAGATCCATTATTATCAATAGGGAGAGAGAGGATATGTGAATATGCTAGAAACAAACAAGGATAATAATTGACAGTAACGAGGACGTCAGGACCTCAGATGAGGAAGGATTCACGAAGGCCCGGTGGAATTCTAGAAGGCTTAGAATAAGAACAAAACACTATTTTGACGGGAATTTGAAGACACATTAGGAATCAGAGAAGCAGTATAGAGGTGCAACATCTGTGCAGGCTTGTTTCACAAGACACTAAATACACTGTATTACCGGTGTTATCAAAGTTCTTTCGGCTGCCAGGGACCAGAAGAACCCCACTCAAATGACAAACAAAACCACAATAACCCACATAAGCTGACAAGTTCAAGGCATCGCGCTGACTTCGGTTCTCAGAGCTGCCACAAGACATTGTGGCTATCTCTTTGGCCCTATCCTTCCAAGTGTTGGCTTTAGTTTCAGATAGGCACCCTTCATAGATAGGGCTACTTGGGGTCCAGAATTTAATTCTACCAGCACAACGTATGCATGTTTCCCCCCAGCAGGCTAGCAAAACTTTCGGGATTCTTATTAGCCTGGCTTGGGTCAACCATCCATCCATGAGTCAGGTACCACGACCAGTGGCATGGAATTCTCCAGTAGCCAGATCTGAGCCACGCGCTCACCCCCAGAGCCAGGTGGTGGGAATAATCCAAACTGTGCCTCATGAACTGAGAGTAGGAGTGGGGAAATCGGGTTGCCACTGCCACGAGGAAGGGACGGTGGCTGGGCAGACAAACACAACAACAGATGTCCCCTGTCATCTCATCCATTAGCAATCTGTTGGCAACTCCCTTCTTGAGTTTCATAATTCCTTTATATGAATATCAGAGGTTCCTGACCATGACCTGTCCCCAATATTTGACTCTAGATCTCAGACAGTGAGGGTCTGTTCTACTTTTTTATTGACAGGAGATCCATCTGATGATTCCTTCAGGCCCTCAGAGGAAGGAGCATTAGAAAATTCTCATGCATGAAATTAGGACCGCACTATGTCCTTCTAGCTATGAATGCTTGTTTGACCAAATGATTGAGATCAAATAATACTTTGGCATTCATGGTGTATCCCAGAGGGGAAACGTCTTAGGAGGTCACCAGAGAAGTGTGCAACCCAATAAGAGATGGGAATCTACATATAGTTCTGGATATTTTTGTCCCTAAGGATGGTAGCAACCAAAATCATAACTCTCTGCAGCCAAGGGACAATGTCATTGTTCTATTATTTCTTAATACAGAAACACTCAGGATCAACAAAAAAGTGCAAATGAGCTGAATTGTGCTTGCAAATTGGGACTTGGCAAACGCATTTTGGCAATGAGCCATGTTCTCTTTTGTTCTGAAGTCTTGGCTTTGATGAAAGATGTCTAAAGCTACACTAGCAGCTGTATCATTAGGGTCCTGGAAACTTAGCAAATGCACCAGTCTGCTGTTTTAGACCCCAAGCAATTTGTTCCTCAAGCCTTTAACTGTAGTAATGTAGATCTTATAGACCCAAAACTATGTCAGGGTTGAAAGGAACCTCATGTTTACTTTTAGTTTTTGTTTTCAAGCTTTGTTTTGAACAGAAAATATTTTGGAAGTCTTTACCATCTCGACCAGAGAGTGGCAGATAAGTGCTAGGTATATGCAAATATAGAAAAAATGTTTTTAATGTTTTAATTTTAGTCCCAGGCCATACCAACAAAATGCCACCCCATTGAAGTTTCTTAAATGAATCAGAGGTTTTGACACATTTAACAAGCTTTTCTTTTCTTAAAAAACTATTTAAATTTGGGGCTCCTGGCTGGCTCAGTCTGTTAAGCATCCAACTCTTGACTTCTGCTCACGTTATGAACTCACGATTTGTGAGATTGAGCCTCATATTGAGCTCTGCACTGACAGCACAGAACCTGCTTGGGATTCTCTCTCTCTCCCTCTCTCTCTGCCCCTCCCTTGCTTGCTTTCCCATGTGCACACACGCACTCTATCTCAAAATAATTATTAAAAAAATAATTTAAATACATTTTCCTTTTTAAAAAAGTCAACCATTATAAATAAAGCTAAAATTCTCCTTCCTCCCCCATGCTTAACGCCCAGTCCTGGTATTTTATCCCCCCTTTTCCCTGGTCAAGTCTGTTCCAAGTTTTGGAGTGTGCCTTCCAAATATTTCCCTGTGCACACACATATACCTGTCCGTATAGCCATAGAAACTTGAGAGTATTATTCAATGTACATTTAGATCAATGATATTATACTAAATGTATCTATTTCCAACTTGCTATTAAACGTATCTATTTCCCACTTGCTATTTCCGTATGCCGTGTGCCTTTTAGATCTACTGATATTTTTACAATGTATACATTTAGCCAGCCTTCAGTTTATGGACAAATGGGTTGTTTCTAATTTTTCACCATTATAAAGAAAACCATTGCAAATATCCTTGAACATGTCTCCTTGTGTATGCGCTTAAATTGTTCTGGAGATAGATATGGAAAGTGTCTAAGTCATAGGGAGTGTTCATTTTTAGTTTTAGTAGATACTAGTAAACTGCCATAAAAAAATAGCTGTAATAATTTTTCCCAGCTAGAGTCCCAATTCTCTACATATTGTTAATATTTTACATTCTGTCAATCAAATATGTATTTGCCAATGTGAAATGCCATCTCACTGCTTTGATTCAAATTTCCTCAAGTGTTAGTGAGGATGTTCCTAAGATGAAACTGTCACCCTGAGACATTAAGGGACTTACTATGGTGCCAGTAATAACCGACTTAGCAAGATGACTTTTTTTTTTTTTTGTGGTAGACATGATTTTTTGTTCACTTAAAAGGAACTCACCTCGGGTGTGCTAATGTACTATGTCTAGTGTTGCAGATGTATAAGAAAGCAATATTTGATAATTACCTACACAGAAAAGAAAGTTCCATAGAGATGCAATTTGGGAAACCCACAGGCAAGCCTATTATTGACTAACATCTTTCTTAGTCCATTTCTATTTGTAAGAAAACAATGGATTCTTTACACGGAGTCAAAAGGCTAGATTTGAAAATCTGTGTGCCTGCCACCTGTAAATATTTTGTTTTTGTCATGCCCATAGGACAACATGTCCCATTATTTTGAAGGATTTCCAGGAAATGATAATATTGAATCTAGAGTCCTTTTGTGAAGTGTATTGAACCCTTTGAAAGGAAATGTTGAAAAATGATGTTTTATCCTGATGGTGTCTCTGATTGACAAACATCCCCCTTTCTTTAATCTAACCCTGACCACTCCCAAAGGTAGAGAGTTGAAGGTCATCAGGAGTCTGCAGAGGTCAAATCAGTAGCTTCTTTAGGCTTACTTCTCTTTCCTGCTTGCGATCACTTGACTTTGTTGACTACTTGTCTCCTTGAAGCCGGTTCCTCTGCTGCTTGCTGTGATGCTCCGTTAGGAGGAGTGTGGCTCAGGAAATCATAGCACCCAGGTTTTGGTCCCGGATCTGCCACTTGCAAGCTATAATGTGCCCTCTAGGAAATTCTGTTTATCTGCAAATTGGAAAATATTAACTAGATAGTCTTCAACAGTCTGCCAGGCACTAAAATTCTATGGCCCAAGATTCTCTCTGTCTTTTTTTCTGTTTTCTTCTGATGCTCTGTTTGTCCCCCACCCCCACCCACCCCTTCTTCAGCCTAGGCAAGTTTCTGGACTCGTCCCTGGCTAATGTCATCTACTCCAAATGACAGCTTCCAAGTCTCCAGTAGTGATGGCTCTTTCAAATGCTGGTGTTGCGTCCCCAGCTGTATGCACGGTCCCTATCTTCCCATAGGATAAAGTCTGAGCCTCTTAGCCTGCCGTTCAGGGCACCACAGTCTGGTCTCAGTCTCCCCTATGTGCCCTTAACCTCCATTTCTTCCTTTCACCTGCCACATGGTCTTCTTTCCCTCCCCCAGATGCAATTTCCATTTTCTTTCCGGGCTATTTTTCTTACATGACTTGTTCACCCTGCTCATCTCTTACTCCATAATCTCTCTCATTCTTTAAACACCTGCCTCAATTCTGCCCCCCATAGGAGTTTTCCATGATAGCCCAGGTTTTTCTTCTGTCTTGAAATTTTCCCTCTCCTACATTTAAGCAATTATAAGGAGCACTGTTTTCTCTCTCACATTTCAATGCTTCTGGAATCTAGACTCGTGTTACAATCACTATTGGCTGTGTAGCACTCATGATACAGCTATGTCTGTCCGGATGTGTGCATCAAAATTTGCAGATAAGTTTTCAGCATCTCAGAAGAAAATTCTGAAAACATCAGTGGAACACTTTCCAAAAATGCTGTATCACCAAAGCCTTTGATAGGACAAAGGACAATACTGTGTGAAAAAGATTTGGAAGAGTTAGACTGTCATAAGAAAAAGTTCTAAGGATTATTTAACAAATTCATTTCACTTTTTCTTGTACATCATATATCATGCAAGAGTGATGTATGCTAAAAATAATGCATACATGAGTATTTATAAGAGGTCTTTAAGTACAAAATGAAAATTCTAAATGAAAAGAAAGCATTATGCCATAGTTTAATTGGCCATGTTCTTTCTTTTCCTATAATAATATCATGTGATATGATATGATATAGTATAATAAATATGATATAATAATATATAATCATATCATATCATATAATTTGTGACTTAAAATTAATGGTGTTTATATTTGGTGAAATGTGGTATATCAGTGAGACAGCAATTTTACCACTATGTTATGATGACTGGTAGCCTTCTGTCTCATCAGCTGGGTTAGAAACTCTTAGAACGCGGAGCTGTGTGATGATCAAAGCCCTCTGCATATAATAAGCATTTTACATTTATTTGTCTTTGTTCCCCATTTTTAAAAATGTCTTATTTGTTTTTGAGAGGGGGAGAGGGCAAGTGGGGGAGAAGCATGGGGGGGGGGCGCGGTATGGACGATCCCAAGAAGGTTCTGCTCTGACAGCAGTGAGCCCGATGCGGGGCTCGAACTCAATGAACTGTGAGAATATGACCTGAGCCGAAGTCCAATGCAAAAACCGATGGAGTCACCCAGGAGCCCTTATTTATTTGTCTTCAAATGGAAATACATTAGAGGTGCCTGGGTAGCTCAGTCAGTTAAATGCTGACTCTTGATTTGGGGTCAGGTCATGATCTCATAGTCATGAGATCAAACCTCTGTGCTGACAGCACGGAACCCGCTTAGGATTCTCCCTCTCCCTCTCTCTGTCTGCCCCTCCCGCTTGTGCTCTCTCTTAAAATAAATAATTTTTTTAAAGAATCTTTAAATAGAAATTCATGAAGCATAGTTCAAAAATCAAATATAAAAAGTATTGCAGAGCAAGTCTTCCATCATGGGGCCTCTCTGCCCAATTTTCTTACTAACTTGAAATAAGGAAATGACTGTTATTAGTTTATTATTTCCAAAGATTTTTCATTCATGTGCATGCATATAAGATCTATGTTTCTTGTTCCTTTTCTTTCCTATATATTTATCTATTTTGTTTAAATGTGTTCCATACCCAACATGGGGCTTGAACTCATTACCCCAAGATCAAGAGTCCTATGCTCTACTGACTGAGCCAGCCAGGCTCCCCTCCTTTTCTTTCCTATGTAAATGGTAGCTGGGCCTACATACTGTTCTATATGTTGCTTTTTAAAAATAAAACAGTCTTGGGACGCCTGGCTGGCTCAGTCGGTCAAGCATCTGACTCTTGGTTTCGGCTCAGGTCACGATCTCATGGTTTGAGTTCGAGCCACTCATTGGGCTCTGCGCTGACAGCCTGGAGCCTGCTTGGGATTCTCTCTCTCCCTCCCTCTCTCTCTACCCCCTCCCCACTCATCCTCATTCCCAAATGTGTACTCTCTCTCTCTCAAAATGAATAAACTTAAAAAAATAAAAAATAATAAAAACGTAGCAGTCTTAAAAATCTATCTGTATCAATTCATTGAGGGTTTTTCATCCTTTTTTTTTTTTTTTTTTTTTGGAAGCTGCATTTCTTTATGTAGATATATTTAACTGGTTCCTCAATGATGAAAATTTAGGTCATTTCCTGTCTTTTTCTATTATAATCAATCTTGCATAGAATACCAGTGTGTATATGTTACATCACTCACAGGATACATTCTTAAAATCGGGATTTCTGGGACCAGTATACATATTACATTATATAACTTTGATAGACTTTTCTCATACATCCTGCTAGCGATGTATGAGAACCTTCAATAAAGATATATGAAGAATAAAGAAGGGGTGAATATGAAGTCACATACTCATTTGGGGACCATAAAATTTTCCTTTCGGGCCACATTGATATCACTTAGTGGGCAAAAATCTCCCCAATGTGTAATTAATTTTTCTTTTTTTTTTTTTTTCAAAGTGTATTTATTTTGAGAGAGGGAGAAGGAGAGAAAATCCCAAGCAGGCTCTGTGCTGTCAGCGCACAGCCCAACGTGGGGCTCAATCTCACGAACCATGAAATCACGACCTGATCCAAAATCAAGAGTCGGGCACTGAACTGAATGAGCCACGCAGGCACCCCTGTAAGTAATTTTTCAAATGCTAAACTATCAGGCTCCTTCAAGAGGCCCATAACTTCTGCAGTTCTTCCCGTAATGACAGTATCTCTCGTGGTGTTACCTAATTATCTTCTTCTGAGAATGACTCTCAATTTTCTCTCTCACTTCAGACAGATCTTTGTTGTTCCCCAAACGAGAGCCTTCCTTGCAGGCCTCAGCAGTCATGATCAGACACACCAGCACACCCACCCACAGCGGTTGGGGTGGTCGTGACAAATCAAGAGAAAGGCAACTGGAAATACCTCTCCCCACAATCACTCTTAGAAATGCTCTGCACCTGTTCTTGCCACGAAATCTGCTATATAACTGTAGTCCTCAAAATTCAGACAGTCAAGCTATTCTTTACGTGAGCACACACAGTAAGATGGGAGAAAGTAGACAAGAGTGTTCCTGCCTTCGTGGAATTTACTGAAAGTGCACATAAGGCAAATACAATTTATCCTGAGAAAATAAAAATTTTAAATTCAGACCTCTTATCTAGACCAGCACGATCACAGGCAGTGATGCTACGAAGTCCTGCATACACTCATCTAATATCCATTCACGAGGGATCACAAAGAAATTGTGGCAAAAAAATTATGAAGGCTTAACCGGCATTGATGAGATGGCTCTAGAGTAAATCGTGGGTCCGTTGTCACAGGGGTGTCTTAGGTCAGGTCCCCTAGAAGCAGGGCGTGACGTGGTGATGCTCCTGAAAGTTTAATTAAGGCAGTTCTCTCAGGAAAGGGAAGGGAGAGAAGCAGGCTGAGGAAGGAGGAGGGTTAGTGTTACTTCTGCATTCCAGAACACATTTATTGAGAATGAATGTTGTATCAATTTTGTATTTAATAACATAAGAATAATTTAGTCTTAATGACTGACTCCCTTTTCCCTTAAATTCTAGGAAGCTGAGAGCTCAAAGTAACCATATTATTTGTCTACCTTGGGCTCATATAATAACCATCACTTACTACCACAATCTCCGCCCCCCCCCCCCCGCCGACATCCCTTATACATAGATTTTAATTTCCCACATCAGTTTTGTTCCTACGTAGGTATGACTTATTACTACCATGATAGTAGTTCTCACTTACTGAGAAGTATTATACTAAATTCTTTGTATGTGCCATCTTTGAAGCCTCACAAGATTCCAGTAAAATCCAGATTGCACAGATGAGGAAACTGAGGCACAGAGGGGTTACCTGACTAAGATGATAGTGACCATAGTGACATAGCCTGATTTGCACCCAGGCAGTCTGACTTTTACACACCTTTTTTTTTTTTTTTAAGTTTATTTACTTGTTTGAGAGAGACAGACACAGCACAAGTGGGACAGGGGCAGAGAGAGAGGGAGAGAGAGAAGCCCAAGCAGGCTCCGTGCTGCCATCACAGAACCTGACGCAGGGCTCGAATCCACAAACCGTGAGATCATGAGCTGAGCCGAAACCAAGAGTCAGACCCTTAACCGACTGAGCCACCCAGGCGCCTTTATACACTCTTCTTACATCATCACCCCTCGTTCTTTTATTTTTTGCTAATGGGTAGAACCAAACTAGAGAGAAATATGGGTGGTAGAGCCTACTCATCCAGGGAGAGGAGGGTCGTCACCTGCCTGTTTCTACAGGTTGCGTCGCACGGCGATGGGGGATCTGCGAGGCCTCTGCCGTGTCCTGGCCGCAGATCAGAACCACACTCTTTGTGCACACCCGGCCGAGCACCATGGCTTTGCTCCCAGGGGCCCTTGAAGACACCGACAGATGGATCCCCCACCTTCCATCACCATCTTGGTGGCGGCCGCAGCCTCGGGGAGGACAAGTCACCCTGGACCACACTGGAGCTGCCTCCCCGGAGTCAGCGGCCCATCTGAAGCTCTCCTTAACGAGTCTTGCCAGGCCTAATGAGCTCTGTTTGATACCCTGCTCCGTAAAAGGCCCTCTCTCTCACCGGCTGCCCTCAGATGACACCCGTGTCTTCTTTGTTCTTGCATTTATTTACCTTAGTGGGCGCGATTCCTGGGGGTCTGACAATCCCCCTGTGCTTCTCAAAATTTCCAACATCAGCCCTACTTTCCTGTCCCATCCAAGGACGGGAAATATTCTGAACTTGCCAGAACTGTCCTCTCTCCCGAGGCTGAAAGAGTAAACGAGGCGATGTCTGGAAAGTGGCTTGAGCGTGCTGAAGGTATGCAAACGGCCTGTGGCGCTGTGGTCTACACGTGCTTTTACTTTGTCTCTGTTTTGACAGGTTCACATTTGATATTGGCTTGTTAGGTCAGTCCACTTGTGTTTGCTTCAATGCCGGCTGTAATTTTTTTATTTATTTTAACGAGACTGTTAGAGGAAGTTTTAATTTGCCAAAGGAGGGATGTGCTGACTAAAGGAGCCATACTGAGAGCTCAAGTCTCCTTTGGGGGCGCCTGGGTGGCTCATTTGCTTAAGCGTCAGACTTCAGTTCAGGTCACGATCTCACTGTCAGTGAGTTCGAGCCCTGTGCGGGGCTGTGCTGACAGCTGGGAGCCTGGAGCCTGCTTCGGATTCTGTGTCTCCCTCTCTTTCTGCCCCTCCCCTGCTCGTGCTCTGCCTCTCTCTCTCTCTCTCTTTCTCTCTCAAATAAATAAACATTAACAAAATAAAAAAAATTAAAAAAAAAGAACTCAAGTCTCCCTCTGTATGTCTGAAGTGCTGACCTGTCTTCACTCAGTGGGTTTGTCACCTGCTTTCTGCCATGGAGAAGTTGGGTACAAGAGTTACTTGCAAGATGGCCTTAAGGTTTGAAAAGTCCACTGACAGTATCATATATTCTGGGGTACTCAAGAAATCCTTTTTTTAAAATGTTTATTTATTTTTGAGAAAGAGGGAGAGAGAGTGCAAGTGGGGGAGGAACAGAAAGAGAGGAGACACAGAATCGGAAACAGGCTCCAGGCTCCGAGCTGTCAGCACAGAGCCCGACGCGGGGCTCGAACTCACAAACTGTGAGATCATGACCTGAGCTGACGTCGGATGCTCAACCGACTGAGCCACCCGGGCATCCCAAGAAATTCTTTTAATTTAATGGTCTAGCCACATAGCCATGGTATCAGCCACTGAGGTAGCCCTTGGAGCAGGCTTTGAAACAAAACCCCCTGGATTATGCACAACAGAACAGACTCTGTGGGTTTGTTTCCTTTGATCGCCTGCGGGAGCAGACACACAAGTGTTCCAAGTTTGGGAATGACTAGTTTTTATGTGTTCAAATGGAAGAATCCATAGAGACCTACCTTCATAGAACGCGATTGTGATAGAACACATAGACCAGATCTTGGTGGGGTGAGAAGGTGAGGGGGTTACCAAGGTGAGGGAGAAGGATGGGCATGGGAAGGGATGTTGCTTCTCAGATAAATGCTTCACGGCTGGGAAACAAAATCTCATGTTAGTTTCTGGTTCCGTTGGCTTAGAAACTGTAAGTGCTCTTCTAAGTGTTGTTGCAGAAACAGTCAGATACCAGCACCGGGTTTGGGGCTTGCTAGTTTTAGCAGATGATTTTTCTCTCCCCATAACCCTCTCCACACACCCCCCTCCTCCTTGTCCTTCTCTCCTACTTACTCAAGCTCTGATATAAATATTGCTTGATAGAATTTCCAGCTTTCCGCTTTGAATGATATAATCAGAAGCCACCCATACTGTGTAGTGAATTTTCTGGCGCTCACCCAAGTCATAAAATTCAAGGGTCTCACCCAAGTCATAAAATTCAAGTGTTCCCACAACCGAGAACACAATCTCTCACGGAGAAAGAAAAACATGTCTATGTCCTAGTGAGGGTAAGGATCTCAAGGGGAAAGTTCTCGTAGGAGAAATGATATCTCACAGTTCAGCTTCTACTCCCTTTCCGCGCGGGCCCTAGACTGATTTCTGCCCCCCTCACCCCTATTCGCAAGCATGCACGTGATGGTCAGCGTGCCCCAGTGATTTCTGGGTGCACGTCCTCCCCAACCACACGCAACTCTGTTCTGGTGCCAGGAAGTGAACATCCCCCAAGAGCAAGCCTCAACTACGAACTGATGGGACTGGCGTGTGAATATCCCAACTCCCTCACTCTTCTCAGGGGATGGCTAAGGTGCGTGTGTTGTACTGACTCCCAGAGTTGCCCCCCAGGGTTAAGCTCCTGTTGCCCACAATGGTAGCGGCCTTGGTGAATGTACTTCCCGTTGGCTGCCTTCCTTCCCTATCTCATTTCCCACTTTCTCCCGTGCAAGTATTAACCAGGCCCAACCCTGCTTGGCTTCAGAGATCAGCTGAGATGGGGCGCATTCTGGGTGGTGCGGCTGTAGACTCACTTCTCATTTTCTACGGGTGCTCCTTGCACCTCTTAAATAAACTACTCGCTCTGGAATCCCGATTTCAGGGTCTGCTTCCAGGGAGAGCCAACTAAGACAACTTGGAAACGTTCATTTAACCGACGTTTACCGGATGCCTATTGTATACCAGGCACTGCGATGAACCAGATGACATGGATGTTGCCTGTTTTAGGATTTTTAAAAAATGTTTATTTCTTTTTGAGGGAGAGAGAGAGAGAGAGTGAGGGAGAGAGGGAGGGGCAGAGAGAAAGGGACAGGGGATCCAAAGCAGGCTCCACGCTCACAGCACTGACCCCAACGTGGTTCCCCTGTACTGTGAGACCGTGAGATTGTGACCCGAGCCAAAGTCAATCACTTAACGGACTGAGCCACCCTGGTGCCCACCCCGGGTCCTGCCTGTTTTTTATAAACATTTTTTTTTTTAATTTTTTTTTTCAACGTTTATTCATTTATTTTTGGGACAGAGAGAGACAGAGCATGAACGGGGGAGGGGCAGAGAGAGAGGGAGACAGAGAATCGGAAACAGGCTCCAGGCTCTGAGCTGTCAGCACAGAGCCCGACGCGGGGCTTGAACTCACGGACCGCGAGATCGTGACCTGGCTGAAGTCGGACACTTAACCGACTGCGCCACCCAGGCGCCCCGGGTCCTGCCTGTTTTAAATGACACATGCTCTCCTCCTTCTCTCTTCCTCCTCACCATTGAAATCTTCAGGCTGTTTCGCCTCCATTCTACCCCACGCATGGATTCCCAAATCACCATCATAATGTAATTCTCATTAGGACCCTTTGCAGCTTCAAAATCTGTGACTGCTTCTCATGACCACATCCCAACTTCAAGCTTTTTCAAATGGCACTTGAGGACATCACGATCGAGCCCTGAGCTTTGCTCCTCAAGGTCTTGTGTCTTTTCCCCTCCCCTTCCCATGTGTCTTGCGGTCTGGCCTTTCCAGAGCAGTTGGATGAGCAGGACACCAAGGTTAGGAGCATGGGCTTTGGAGCCAGAAGCATGGCTCTACCACCCATGTCAATACCAGTGTGACCTCGGGCAAGTGATTTTTACCTCTCTGTGCCTCAGTCACTTTACCTGTAAAATGGCATAGCAGTACTTAGTCTATTGAGTCACCATGACAGAACAGAAGCTGGGTGTCCTGTAAGTTCTATTACTGTTGGTAGTTTTCGAGTACATCACATGTGGAACTCACAGCGTGTGCTTGTGTTGTGCCCTGCCTGGACCACATTCCACCTTTCAGTTCATTTCACAAACTTTTCGCTCAAGACCCCACTCAACTATTAACCTCTCAATGCAGCTTTCCCTGACCAGCTCCTTATGCCAACCTAAGTAATAATTCGTCTCAGTTTTTTAATTCTATGGTATCTTACATATATTTTTTGTACTAACACTATATTATGGCTAATTGAGTGTGTGCATGTGCGTGCATGCGTGTGTGTGTGTGTGTGTGTGTCCCTTGTGGACTACGAGCTCCCTCAGTGTGCAGACTGTATCTTATTTGTCTTCACATCTCCAATGTCCAGAAGAGTACCTGGAGTACAGTTGGTGCTCCATAAAATTTAGTTTAAGGTGAGGAGGAGCAACTGTATAAATAAATGAAAAAATGAAAGAATGAATGAATGAATGAATGAATGGATTTGTTGCAGGACATAGAGTAGGGCCTGCGTCTAAAGCCCCACCCGTCTTCTGCCTCTCTCTTGAGACTTTCAATAGAGCAGGCGACATCTGCCCTGATCCTCTAGCGGTCTATTTGCTTCACGTCCCTCGCCAGTCCTGACCTGTCCCCCTCGGCGCATCCACTTTCTAGTATTTCTACTCTGGCCTGTAGAACATAAGGATGTGATACTGAAAGAGTCTGAGCATTGGAGCAGAGAGGCAGGTTCCCATGGTAACCATCCACAAGGACAGCATCAGTGTGTGCCACTACGGACGGTCCCTGACTCACGGCTCGTCATCTTCCCATTTTACGACGTCGTGGAAGTGATATGCGCTCCGTCGAAACTTTGAGTCTTGAATCTGCGTCTCCTTCTGGGCTGGCACTATGTGGTCAGATCCTCTCTGATGATGCCGAGCAGCACGGCCGGTACGGCTCCCAGTGGGCCACACAACCCAAGGGGCGACAACAAGTAGGGACACTGACAACCCTTCTGTGTCCATAACCGTTCTGCTTGTCACTTTCAGCGCGGTATTCGCCAAATTGCATGAGATAGTCAACACTTGATTGTCAAGAAGACTTTGTGGGAGATGATTTTGCCCAACTGTAGGCTAACGTAAGTGCTCTGCGCGCGCTGAAGCTCGGCCGGGCTAAGCCATGACATTTGCTAGTTTTAGGAGCAGTAAATGCATCTCGATTTAGGATATTTTCAATTTACGATGGGTTTCTCGGGAGGTGACCGCCTCATAGGTGGAGGAAGACCTATTTCTCTGTTTAGGCCTCTGCTCCCTCCCTGGCCACGGCTGGTGGGAGGCAGAACAGGGACCCTCTGTGGCATCTGCACACGACTGTGCCCCTGCCCCTTCGTGTCATGCTGCTGTTCTGAGTTTCTAGAACTTGCTTTCCTGTGGGGATTTTGTGTCCTTAAGATGTGAGGTGGTGGGAGAGGGGAGGCGTGGGCCCGGTGACCCCGAGTCACCTTATTAAGTGGTTTTTAAAATAGCGGGAGCCTACCCTTGATCTCCTGTTCTCCTGCTGTAGAAATGCTTCGGGGATTAGTGAGAGGAAGCTCCTTTGGTGCTTAAGAGCTCCTCTGGGAGGAAAATATCATTCCTGTTGAGCCAGAAACAAGCCATAGGTGTGTTGTTGTCAGTCGTGGGTTGGAGGCTCCTGGGAAGGACTTGCTCCTCTGACATTGTTCTCAAGACTGCTGTTTACAGGGTCTTGCACCAAAGGCACATGGGAAACGTCTTTGCATTTCCTGTGAAAAACAACAGTAGGGAAACTTCCTTCCAATAAGCGAGAGTCTGATGATAAATTCTGAGAACTCGGGGCCCAGGAAAAGTTTGTTTTACTTCTCCTCATGAACGGGACTTATTAAAAAAATTTTTTTTTTGTGTTTAATGTTTATTTTTGAGAGACAGAGAGAAAGAGTGAATGGGGGGAGGAGCAGAGAGAGAGGGAGACACAGAATCCGAAGCAGCCTCCAGGCTCTGAGCTGTCAGCACAGAGCCCGATGCGGGGCTCGAACTCACGAACTGCGAGATTGTGACCTGAGCCGAAGTCGGTTGCCTAACTGACTGAGCCACCCAGCATGCCGCCCCCCCCACACTGGCTTTTTTTTCTACTAATGGATAATGAAAGTCATATGGCTGCTGGAAGTTCTGAGTTACATATTATGTTCCTGGTGCTGTTCTCAGCCAGCAGGTTTTGTTATAAAATACTTACATATATATACATATGTATATATACAGACACACACATATATATTATATATTCCCTTTTTTGGCTTTTTCGGAAGCTGTAACTTTATTAGAAATCACTTTCTGTCTAGTCAGTGACCGGGAACGGAGCAAGAATGTATGAGTACCTGGTATATTGAAGAATTCCAATCATGACGTGTTTTCCCCATCATTTCAACGGACAGGGCTGGATTAAGTCCCCCAGCTAACAATAAGGCCTCTTACTTTGTAAAACAACCCACTTTCGTGTTTAAATTTCGTCTTACTCGTTTAAAACTTCAGTCTCATTTCTGAGAACAAGAGTTCTCCTCGTTTTCAACCATCCCCCGTAGACTAGACTTGGGGGTCTACGAGCTAGGAGTGAAATGGGGGTGGGGGATTGGGGTTGGGGGGCTTTTGAGCCTTTGCCCTCACTCTTCTCAGTGAGCGCCGATGGGCCCTGCTGACAGGGGGGCGCGTCTGAGTAGCTCTCCGAGGCGTGAGTGATCCCTGTGGAAATCCAGTCGCTTTGTCTGGCAGACCCCCGGCTCGTGGCAGCATTGGTCAGACTGAGAGCACCCCCTTGCCCAGGCTGTGGTAGTCTCAAGCAAGGTGGTGGCCAAACATCTCGTCTGCCATCCCTTGGGCATTTGGGCACGCAGGGGCCTCTTTCTTACCTCTTGGGAGCTGGGAATGCGGGCTGCGGTACAGGATGGCGAGTGTGGACGCCTGAAGGCCCCCGCCACACTACCTCGCTCCCACATTCGCTTCCCCGGTCCTGGTGGCACTCAAGCAGGTTGGCAAGTGTGGTGGCTACATGAAGAATAAAATGCCAAACAGCTTCAACCATCACAGGCGATTCTCTTAAGTTCCTCTGCGCTCAGGAAGCGGGAGGAGGAAAGGCAAATAGCTTCACTTTGCAAACACTTCTCCCCTCTCCACCCCAAAAGGTGACCCCTCCTGTCTCCTCAGGTCCCTCCTGTGCGGACTGGGGTGCGTTGGATGGAGGAGGTGGTCCTGCTAAGGCGGCCCCTCCTGGCAAGTCTGGGAAGGAGGCAGTCGGCCCCAGCTTCTGCGGGTTCTGTGGGGTGAGACCCTGGGCTCCCCGGTGAATTTTGTGTCCAGCGATGACCCATATTCACAATTCTGGGCAAATGGGGGGAAACGTCACATCCTGTGACATAAGTACGTCGTCAGAAAGTTGTTTCCTGAGTAGATGAAGATTTTATGGCACCAGAAAAACAAAAACCAAAAAACAACCTAGACGTCTGTTTTGTTTTATTTATTTATTTTTAAGCAGACTCCACACCCAACGTGGGGCACAAACTTCCAACACTGATGGCGAGAGTCACACGCTCTACTGACAGCCAAGCGCTCCTTGTTTTTTGTTTTGTTTTGCGGTAGTCCTCTCGTTTACAGATGTCAGATCTTGTTTTAAAGAAAGGACTACTAAAAACCTTGTCATTCCCAGGCTTCCCTTTGCCTATAGGGGGCAGTGGCTTCATCTAGAGCTCAGGATTTTGTGACCTGTTCCAGAGGCTCCAGAGGCAGATACTTGGGGGCTCACTTCTTCGTTCTCTGTTCTCAGGTATGTGTGTGGCTCACTACCTCTGGCTATCCATCATTGGCTAGAGAAAACTTCCACGTTCTTTTCAGGCCATGAGTTGGGAAACATGCGGTGTGGTGAAGTTCAGAAGAAACTATTTCTGTAAGGAATTAGGGAAACTGATAATGAGCAGTTAGGTGAATCACTAACAAAAAAGGTCAAGAGGCAGAGAAACTTATTGGAGAACAATCCCCTTCCTGTAGCTCTGTAAGCCTAGATTGGATGCTGCATTTGTTCTGTGGCGACAATAACATTAGACCAGAGAGAAGCCTGCCTCCTGTAAATAGATGGGATGGGCGGGGGGTTGGGGGGAAGGGGCTGTCTGTATGGTCAGTCATCCGAGGAGCGACCCACCCTTCGGAACCTCAACTGAGATCAATGTCCCCAGGTAAGATAACAGCAACCATTTGTCAAACACTAACTGTGTCAGGATGCCTGGGTGGCTCAGTTGGTTAAGCGTCTGACTCGATTTCTGCTCAGGGCATGATCTGGTGGTTTGTGAGATTAAGACAGCCTAGAGCCTGCTTGGGATTCTCTCTCTCCCCCTCTCTTTCTGCTCTCTCTCTCTCTCTCAAAATAAATCAAAAACTTAAAAGAAAAGAAAAGAAACCTCTAACTGTGCCAGATTCTAACCTAAATGGTTATCAGGTATTATTTTTTTTTAATTTTTTTTTCAACGTTTTATTTTTTTATTTTTGGGACAGAGAGAGACAAAGCATGAACGGGGGAGGGGCAGAGAGAGAGGGAGACACAGAATCGGAAACAGGCTCCAGGCTCTGAGCCATCAGCCCAGAGCCCGACGTGGGGCTCGAACTCACGGACCGCGAGATCGTGACCTGGCTGAAGTCGGACGCTTAACCGACTGCGCCACCCAGGCGCCCCCAGGTATTATTTTATATATTCTCCACAATAACACCACGAAGTGCATCCTAGTAATACCGGAGGGGAAGCTGGGGCACAGAGAACTTAAGTAATGCGTCCAAAGTCACAAACCAGTAAGCAGTAGAGTGTGGATTTGAACGTGGGCAATTTCCGTTCAGAGCCCAAATTCGGAAACCTCTGCTATGTTATTATTGCCCTGGCGTGGGCAGGATTCTTTGGAGGTGTGCAGCGACCTAGCCTGGTGAACTCGGATAAAGCCCATCAGCCAGAGGATCAGAAACCAGCTCATTGTATGGTTCACGCTTTCTTTTTCTTTTTTTTTTTTTTTTTACCTACACATTTTTTTCCTGTTCGTTGTTGTTTTTGTTGTGGTTGTTGTTGTTGTATTGATTATACCCTTTTAAAATTTAATTAGGGAGTCCATGAGAACAGGGTTTTTCAGTTGGGTCAGACTGGCACACAGGGATCAGAGCGCCTTGAGGCCACCGTGATGATGGCCAGGTGGGTTCGAAGTGAGACAACAGCAAAAGTATGCTGGCAGAGGGGGCCCCAGTCCCGGGGGCGCGGTTCACCCACCTTTGTTCCAGTCTGGGCGTTCTCTTTCCGTGGCCAAAGCTTGGAGCTCCTGGTTTGATTTCGTTGGAGAACATGGTACTTCTTAAGATAATAGCTTCAGAAAGAAGTTAGTAACTAAAAACAGGAAACAAATAATTTGGAAAGGTTTGATCAAAAAAGGAGATGTTAAACTTTGACCACGTGGAAAAAAGTATCTAAAAAAGAGTCCAGACGGCGTTCCTGAATCGCACTTGCAATCTGTCCAACATGACATAGACCCTCGTTATAGTACAACCTCCTCAGGCCGTCATCTGGGAAGAGCGGAGTATTTCGTAGCAATGAATGTCACAGCTAACGGAAATGACTTCTTTCAATATTGTCTTTACATTTATACACTTTTGCACGAGGAAGTTTTTTTCAGGTGATAAAGGGATGTGTCCTGCATCCTGATGGGGGGTGGTAATTACATGAATCCATACATGTGTTAAAATTCTCAGAACTATACACATTGCCAAGAGTCAATTTTATTGTATGATAATTTTCTAAATAAAAAAAAAATAAAGGAGAAAAATTCCTACACTTTTTAGAGGAAATATTAAAATGTGTACTTCCCAGGGGCGCCTGGCTGGTAGAGCACGTGACTCTTGATCTCGGGGTCGTGAGTTTAAGCCTCACGTTGGGCATAGAGCTTACTTACAAAAAAAATAAAAATTAAAAAAAAATACCAGGGCTCCTGGGTGGCTCAGTTGGTTAAGCTTCTGACTTTGGCTCCGGTCATGATCTCATGGTTTGTCAGTCTGAGCCCTGTGTCGGGCTCTGTGCTGACAGCTCGGAGCCTGGAGCCTGCTTCAGATTGTGTGTCTCCTTCTCTCTCTCTCTGCCTTTCCCAACTTGCGCTGAGGCTCTCTCTCTCTCTCTCTCTGTCTCTCAAAAATAAATAAACATTAAAAATAAAAAAAAAGACTCTTCTTTTAAAAAATGTGTACTTCTCAGACTTTTTTAAAACAAGATAAGCTGCATATGAATTTACCTCTTCCGTGGGTTTCAGGGGCATCCATTTGAGGGGAAGGGAACTCATGTTCTCTCTGGTAGAGGGAAGGTAATGAAATGTAAGTGTCAGGACCCACATTATCACAGGCCTGGGAATGTGAGCTCCAGCCAAGCATGTTTGAAGTGGGGAGGGAGGCAAGATTGCAATAAGGAAACATTTGCATGTAAACATTTCTGGTCAACTGCCAAGAAATCTCAGAAAAGGGGAGCCTAAATCCACAGAACTCTGGCAACTTGGTGTGTGTGTGTTTTCCTATCTGAAATAAATACTCACTTTTAAATCTACTTGTGCATTACTTATTTGTATTCTTTTTCTTCAGGAAAGTCCCTTAAGCTGTATAAGGTTCAGATCCTACAAGGATCCGGGTCCACTCCCAGCTCCAGGGTTAGGGAGCTGTGTAGGGCTGTCCTCTAGTTGTGGGGCTGGATTCTTAGAGTTTTTTGTCATTACTGTTTTTTTCCCTGTGGCAGTATGCTTAACTCCAATGGTACTAACATTTTCTTTGTTAATTCCCTTCTTCTGATCTTGTTGGGGCTAGAAACCCATATAATGAAGCTTTTTAGAATTACTTAACTCTGGGTAAGAGATTAACAAAGTTTCTTGTGTTCGACCACAATGCCTAGAATTTTTTCTACTCACTTCCCAGCTCCCACATATACTTCAGATGGTTGATGTTCCTACACAAGTTATTACCGCATGAGTTAGATTTTTATCATATTTTGCTTGTTAATAAAACAGGACATTTTATTTTGAAAAGAAAAAGTCGGGTGTTAGGACTTCATAAAGTTTTAGGACAAGTTCTAAACCTTTAAGCTGCTTCTTACAGCCATCCTGATCCTCCAAGAAAGCACTCAACAGTATACAGGCAGGTGCACGCTTTCTATCAACAATTTGTGGTTTTAGAGACTCTAAGAGCACCCGGCTCTGTCCATTTCAGGCTCTGGCTGTAATAAATGGGGCGAGCTTTGTAAGTGACATCACATCCCCATTCCATGGTCCCCAACGCTCCTGTTCCTTCAAGCTCTCTAATTCTAATGACTCTGCCTCTGGATTGGGTCTTCAAGGGAAGTTCAATGATGTCACTGTAGCTTGTGGCCAGCAGGAGGCTGTGGCAGTTAGTGGACTCTCAGGCTTTAGACTTCCAGGCTGCAGAATTGACAAGAATGAGCAGAGGGTGTCCATCCATTCCCAGAGCTCCTCCCCACTATTCTTTCTGAGCCTTATTCTCCACCTCCACCCTAAGTCAGACGTAGAAATAGATACTAGAAATGAATAACTACTATTAGTATTAACTGCTATGTAATTAATAAGTTGTAACGAATGCTTATTATTTTTTAAATTTTTTCTTTTTTTTAACATCTATTTATTTTTGAGAGACAGAGTGTGAGCAGGGGAGAGGCAGAGAGAGAGGGAGACACAGAATCTAAAACAGGCTCCAGGCCCTGAGATGTCAGCACAGAGCCCAGGGCAGGGCTCGAACTCAGAAACCGTGAGATCTTGACCTGAGCTGAAGTCAGACACTTAACCGACTGAGCCACCCAGGCACCCAAATGCTTATTATTAACAACAATCTAGACAACGTTTCTTTTCCAGTTTCCCGAATTGAGTTAATCTCAGCGAAGAGGCAGAGGGCTGTGAGAAGCCAACAATTTCCTCTGATCTGAGCCAAGAAGGGAAGCCTTCTTCTTTTCCATCCACCACCTGACATAGTTGTAATAGGCACACCATGAGTCACAGGTCTCACATCCAAGGAGTCTTTGGGCCCATTTCTGCCTCCCGAGCTGATGTTTCCAGCGATAATAACCTAAGAGGTCTTAGCTGTTTGGTTATACTTTAACCTTGGGCAGCTGAGATAATGGGAGACAGTGGGTACAGGACGAGGGAAACCCACACTCTTCTTTCTTTCTAAGGGACAGACTCCACTGAGAAATCCTTTCTTGTCTGAGTAACAAGACCATGGGTTCCTTATCAGGCACTTGAAAGTCAGGTCTGACTACTAAATTGTTATACAATCTCAACTCCTCTGTTGACTTCCCCTTCCCCATCCTCATCTGGAAAATGGCCTTTTACAATACCAGGGCCTTGCTTAACACACTTGTGTGTTTTTATTTGTCTTTTAAATAACCTATTGTCATTGCCATAGATGTGGACTATAAGATTACAGAAGTAAAGCTTATTATCATCACAATGTACCTGGACTGTGTCATGCACTGATGATAATATTGCTCAAATTGCCATTCACCAGACAGGAATGAGCCCCCAACATGCATCAGACACTGTATTGGGCATTGTTTTTGTACAAATCAAAGCAGTCATTTCCTTCACCCTTAAGGAATTTATAGATTAGTGGGGGGGGGGGGGGTTCCAGGGCAACGTTGTGGGTGTTGTGCATGTAGGGAACACAGGGGGCCACCTAGAGGGTACCCTCTCACACTTGGGGCCAGAGAAGACTTAAGGAGCTGAGTTTTGAAGGAAGAGTAGGAAGCAGCAAGAGGAAGGAAAGCAAGGGGGCATCTGGGGAGCAAGAACACAGCCAGACAGAGGCAGACTATCCATTAGTCCCAACCTGAGTGTCTCGTTAGGAAAACCAAAGGTAATACAGCTCTCTGGTCCAGAGGTCAGGAAATCCGGGGTCATGGGCTGGCATTGGCAACAGCTTTGTGAAACTGGTCCACCCAGTCACTTAATCGCCCTGAGCTTATTTACTCAATGATCCACGGGAAGGCAGCTTGCTTAGGCTCAAAAATGGCCCCAGGCCTAACTTTCTATATAATTCCACATTTTGAGCTAACCCTCAGAAGCCAAGTGAGGGTTCCAGGCACCCAGTGACGTTGTACCTTGCCCGGCAGCCTGAAGGTCATCAGCCAAGTCTCCTGAACCCAGTGGTGATGCGCTGTAGGTAGCTCCGGGCCATGCACAGCACAGCTGCCCAGTGTTCTGGAAAACACTGGAAGTCAGCACTCCACCTCCTTTTGAGGGGGATGGAAATAGCAATAATGACTTAGAACCCGGGAAGTCTGCTATGTGATGTGTTCACCAGGAACAAGGTGCTGAGTGATGGGGCAGAGAATTTTGGATTCGTGCCTTGAAATTGTCTTATGGAAAAAGTTGGAAAGCCAGCCCCACCCCTGATAGGTCCCTAATGTTTCTGATGGATGGGGATCTCCAACAGCCATTCAGCTGCTGGAGGGTTTAAGACTTTAACCTTGAATGTGGCTTTTGGAAAGCTCCAAATCCAGTTTTTCTGACTCTTTCAGATATGATACAGGGTGTATTGGCCTGCTGTGACAGGAAAAATAAGTTCCTGGGCTGGCGGTGGGAGCCGGGCAGCAAGGGTGGTCAGGCAGGATCAGTCTTCATCTGTTCCTGGTGTCGGCAGCCAGCGCTTCCTTAACTGATCAAAGCCAAGGGCCAGCGACATCTTGTACCCCCCACTTCCTATTCTCCCCTTTGCCTCACCTTCAGGCAATAGCTCCTGCCCTTTGTGGGTCAGATCTTTTGACTCTTTAGATCTGGTTGTGAACAGTCTTGGTGTCCTTTTCCCAAAAAAGAAGGCCCTTCCCCATTCTTGCCAGAAGTCATCCGAGAAGTCAAGGAGAAGGGAATCGAGCCAGAAAGGTACATTCTCGTTTCTTGACCAAATGATAATAGACATTAGGCCAAGGGCCTCATTCCCTGAAGCTGTTCAACAGAAAGCAGCAAGAGTGGTTTTAAGAACATAAGGAGGTTATGGGGACTGGGGGAAATTTTGCTTGAAGTTTTAACATTTTTATTGTACTTCTAAACCGAGTCCTTCATGACCCTATCGGATCAAATGGCATTTCTCCATGAACTCTGAGGAAAAGTTCTAATTATAATCAGTGCTCTCCAGAGAGACTTCCAGACAAAGTGAACCACACCTGAGAGGATATTCTAAGGGTAAAAGTCAAGAACTTCAAGTACTCACCGTTTCCTTACTGAGGAAAACGTGGGAGGAAAGGTTACGTTCAAGGGGGTTATGTTCAAGGGTTTCTTCTTGCGGTCAAAACTCCATTAAAATCACCTTTGTCTCCACTGCGACCTCTAGGGTCCAAGAAGGTCCATTTGCGATTTGTTTTTCTCTCCTTCATGACCCTTGAACTACATTTAGGCCTCTGGGTTTATGATGGTATCCGGTCTAAAACTGCCTGTTTGAGAAAACCTTTGCACCTTATTGCTGATGTAGGCAATCCTGAGGATTAGTGACGTATTGGGTGGAGTGCTGGAAATGAGATGAAACCACAGGAGGAGCGAAGTGTTGCTTCAGCTTGAAGCGATGAGGGATAGGCCAACTGGAGGAGGGTGGGGGGGGGGGGGGCGTAAGTAAAAAATCTTGCTTTCCTTGCCCCCAGGAAACTGCTTTTGCACCAGTAAACAAAATGGCTCGCCGCCTTAGAATGGTGACTACATTTGGAGATCTGTAGATGCGTCTTTGACGTCGTGGCAAACCCAGCTTCAGGTATAACACGGTATCTGCTAATTTAAGCGTACAGCTGCTGCCCTGAGGATCCTTCAGTTGCTTGGAAGAACGAATTGAAGAGGTGCTGGGGGGGGGGGGGTAGGTCTGGATCGATGTGATGAAAGCAAGGTCTTCCTTTTCCATGTGGGAATGCTTCTCGGCCCCGCGGTCCAGCCTGCGTCTCGGTGCTCAATGCATCTCTGCCGTATCAAGAGGCATCAGCTGTGACAAATGAAAGATTGGGTTGACACCAATACACAAAGTGTAGGGAACATGTCTTGGAAGGCCTTCCCTCTGATTATTTTGTGCCCTGGTTGGAGTCGTGGATGAGCTCCACGGCACCCCAAAGCACTCTCGCTTCAGTCACTTGCAACGTGGCATAGCGTCCTATTATTCCCTGTCAGGTGCATCCTTGGGATTGCCTGATAGAAGGTGAAGGGCAGCTTGGCTGTGGCTGTTCTGCGGCCGGAGTCACTTGCCCTGTGCGGTCCCTCTGTCTCTGTATAAACAGCACGGTTGTGAGAAGCTGCTCCTTTCACTGTATCTAGGTCTCTGAATCAGGGATTTTCATCAGTTGGGTTGGAAGTACCTCTCAGGGGCGCCTGGGTGGCTCAGTCGGTCAAGCCTCTGACTCTTGGTTTCAGCTCAGGTCCTGATCTCATGGCTTAGTGGGTTCGAGCCCTGTGTCGGGCTCCGCGCTGGCAGCTCGGAGCCTGCTGGGGATTTCCTTTCTCCTCTCTCTCTCTCTCTCCCCTTCCATCATTTGCACTGTCTCTGTCTCTCTCAAAATAAATACATAAACTTAAAAAAAAAAAAGTACCTCTGAGAAGCCGATGTGTCCCCCACACATAATCTGGTGCCACAGAGTGCCCTCCCGGACCGTGGTTCCCAAACATTGCTGCATATTATAGTCATCTGGGGAGTTTTAAAAAATCCAGATGCCCAGAACACACCCACACCAGTTGAATCAGATTATCTTGAGGAAGGACGCGGGCTCCATTATTTCTTAAAACGTCCCAGGTGATTAGAGCATGCAACAAGTTTGAGAACGAGTGCTCAAGAATCCCCTGAGATTTAGTGTTGTGCCTGAGGATAAGCCCTGTACCCCACATGGGGGACTGGCGAGGCTAGAGAGGGCATTTGCCTGAGACAAAGCAGGTGGGGCATAAAGATCTTACAGGCGTGACTGTTAATGCCCCACAGACCATATGAGGTGCAGCGCGCTCTCTCAGGGCCCCTACCTTTGCTTCAGAAATAGTGCCAGCGTTGGGGCGCCTGGGTGGCGCAGTCGGTTAAGCGTCCGACTTCAGCCAGGTCACGATCTCGCGGTCCGTGAGTTCGAGCCCCGCGTCGGGCTCTGGGCTGATGGCTCAGAGCCTGGAGCCTGTTTCCGATTCTGTGTCTCCCTCTCTCTCTGCCCCTCCCCCGTTCATGCTCTGTCTCTCTCTGTCCCAAAAATAAATGTTGAAAAAAAAAAAAAAATAGTGCCAGCGTGTCTCAGAATGCGGACCTTGGATGACAGGCTGCTGTGTCAATGTTGACTAAATAACTAAGCAGGCATTTTAAGCATACGCTCAGCACAAACGAATGTGAGTATGCTGTCCATTTATGCCGTGAGCCATGCCTCATTTCTTTTCAACAAAACCCCCCTTTCGTGATTGGAAAAGTGTTTGAGTCTAGTAGCATTAAACAAGCCACCCCCACCCCACCCCCCCCAACCCTGCAACACGCACACACAAGAACAAAGAGTCTTTAACAAGACAGCTAAAAAGATGACGGCAAAGAACTCTGGGACCGCTTGGACCTGGATGGTCACAGGTGTCTCAGAGGCCATTCTCTCTTATCTGGTGCTGGAATGCAGAGGGAAGCACCATGTCTCCCCCAACACAGCTATTCGCATCTGGGGCTTGGGTTTGCTGGCTGTGGAACAGGAGAACACAGCCGCTCTTGTATTATTTCCCAACACTAAAAGGAAACCAGAGTGGAGGTGTTCCTCTGGTAGGGGAGTAGGGAGCTTGAGGAAAAGACAGTGATGGTTGGCTAATTTTGCTACCGGGGTGGTGGCTCCTGAGAGAGGCCAAGGTCAGCCCATGAGCACAGCTTGAAGGGAGCTTCACCTTCTGAGGTTTGCGGGGAAGGGGTGAGGCACTGGACATGTGCGGGCTCCCGCGCTCTACCATCAGGCCAAAGACCAGGAAAGTCAGGACTCCCTGGACGACAAATGTGGACAAGTGTGTGACCCTCTGAGAAAGCCCTGCAGGTGGTGAGCTGGTAACGCCTATGAATCCTTGAAAGCATGGACTGCAGATTTGTAATAATAAGGGGCCCTGCTATCGTATTCTCACATACGATATTTTAAAAATTGAAACAGTACAGAAAGATATAATTTAAAACTGCACGTCTTCTCAAATCCCACTACCAAGAAAAAGCCCTTGTAAAAAATCATCCAAATTGTTCTCTACAAATGTGTGAGTGTGTGTGTAAACGTCAATATAACTATACATTTTCATAAATTTGGGCTAAACTTTTTCAGTCAGCGATTGCTCCCGGACTTCCGCGGGCACATTTCCTTGTATGCATGTACCATGATTTGACCAGCCTTTTATTACAGATAAGGCTGCTAAGAATTCTCTTGTACATTCCTTTTTTTGGACACGCACCTCGTTTCTCTTGAGATGTACCTAGGAGGGGGGATTGCTGGGGTTATCAGCCGTCAGTCACCTCCTTTTGGACATTGAGGTTTTTTCCTAATCTTTCTGTTTTCTCAAACAATTCTGCAATGATCTTCCTTCAGCAAGAATGTAACCTCTGCAAGGGCAAGTTCCTTTTCTGTTTGCGTCCGAGATGAACTCCAAAAGCCTATGTTGCTATTTTCAACATGTTTGCGGAAAGAACTGAATAAACATGGATTTTTTTTTCTCACATCTGTAGGTAGACATACAATCCATTCTTGCCTCAAAGTTTCTGCTGCTCTGCCTATGTCCATGGATGACCGTGAAAGTGTCATGAGTAACGATGTAGCAGCTACAAATTCATGGTAGTGAGTAGGCAAATTTGCAAATACAGAATTCACGAATAATAAGGATCAACAGTATTTCATGGGATCTATTCTTTGATTTGGACTTGTTGGGTAATAGAGTATATACACGTTAAGTACCAACAGATACTGTCAAATTTCCACCACCCTTCATTAACTTATTATATTAGATATTATTAATTATATTATATATGAATATATATATTAATTATATATTAATTTGCATTGCCATCAGTGCTATGAGAGGGTTCTCACTTTCCCAGGCACTTCTCAACCTTAGACCAGACCTTAGATCTGTTGTTGTTGTTGTAGACCTGAATTGGGGAGACTTACTTTTTTTTTTTTTTTAAGTTTATGCATTTATTTTGAGAGAGAGCATCTGAGTCGGGGAGCAGCAGACAGAGAGGCAGAGAGAGAATCTCAAGCAGGCTCTGCACTGTCAGCGTGGAGCCCCGAGCCGGGCTCAAACTCATGAACTGTGAGATTGTGACCTGAGCAGAAATCAAAGTCCAACACTTAACCTACTGAGCCACGCAGACACCCGGGGAGACTTAAAGTTTTATTTTGATGACAAAATCACACAGGGAAGAAACAAATTGCAACTGACAAACTGGTAATCAAGTGTGGGCTGGGAGACACAGGGAAGGGAATGGGTGCCCAGAATCCCTTGGAATCCTTCCTGGAATCTTAGATTTCCTTCTGGAGTCCTCCAGGGACCCCGGATGCCTCCTGGAACAACCCTCCCAGGGGTCCCACGGAGCCCGTTTTGAGAACCGGCACTCTAGGCAAAGGACTATACTGTACAAGAAGATGAAGCTGTATGGGGGTATTCGGACAGTGGCCTCGGTCTCAGCGCTCCTCCAGCAGGGCCACAGGATGCCTAGGTCTGGCAGGGGCACTGCGGCGTATGAGCCAAGAGCTTGACCATGCAGTTGTGCAGCTCAAGGACTGGTCCGGTCAGTCCCGCTTCATACTTGTGACTGGTGCCTTGGTATCCAGACTGGGCAGGAAGGCAAACGTGTTTCCAGCACGTCTTCTCTTCCTCATCAGAGCCGTTGTGGATATAAACAACGTTGAGGAAGACACAGGCCCTGGAACGTTTTCTTCACATTCCTGCAGGGAGACCAGTGGCTGGCTGGACAAATGACTGTAGACAGGATGGTGCAAACCACATCCGGGAGGAATTGTCAGCAAGTTCTCAGCAACTAGAAGCTCAGCTTTCTTCTGGATGAGGCTGAAACGCCTTCCAGTTTGAACACGGGAGGTAAAATTGGGCACAGATTCATTATCTCTAGAGAGAGAAGAAGGCTCTTTCTAGGTCTGCAGGCGGTTGCTGAGCTCTTGGGGGTCGGGACTCATGCCAGACAACCAGGCTGTGTCCTCTGTCACCGTCACCAGTGAGAACTTGTGGCTCTCGTCTATCTTGTGTTTTGTCCCCATGAATATTTTGGTCACCTTCTGGGAGACAATATGGGCAGATGATCACCTCCTGGACAGTGGACACTTGGCCTCTCCACCAGGACCTCAGAGGCAGGCAAGGGCAACGGCTAGGGCTTGGGGCTGGTTCCAGAACGGTTGAGGGTCGTATCTTCAGCACTGTCTGCCTCGCTCTGGGCCTTGCTGTGGCTGCCCCTGCTAGCCTGGGCTCCCAGCGTCGGGTCCTCGGTCCCCCCAGGGTCGGAGTACATGCAGGGCCAGCTCCTCCAATCCTCCTCTTCCTCTTCCCTTCGTCCCCCTCTTTCTTACAGCCATGACACCCCAAATCTTTAACTCTATATTTACAGTGCCTAGCACACTGTCAGTCCTGATTCAATGATGCCCGATTGGCTGGTTGGTGGGTTGAATGAATACTTCGCTTCAGGCTCTTCACTCTTTTCCCATTTGGCTGTGGATTTTCTTGATTTTTCTGGAATCTAATCTAAACAGTAGTCCCTGGATGGAGTCTCTGGGTATTTTACTCCAACTTTGAATGAGTCCACACAGCAGTGGGAAAGCAAAGGTTCTGAAAAGCAAAGATGACTCAAGGGCCCAGCTTTCTCTCCACAAAGGCCGAACCACTAGCAGAAAATGCAGTTACCTTTACAAAGCTGATAAGCAATTGATTTTTCAATTCAGTAAATTATGAAACATTTTTTTAAGCCAATGACAACACTAATTAACACCAAAGAAGATTAAGCAGGCACTCAAGTTTTCCACTAACTTTAATGAATTAGATGCATTGCTGGAACATTACTCGGCGCAGGAAGAATAAAGGACAGAGACGTGGTCCCCATTCTGCTGAGCATGGTAATGAGGTCTGCACCTCATTTGCAGGGGAAATATTCTTTAGTGAGCATCCAAACTGACTGAGATAATGAATCTATGCCCAATTTTACTTCCGATTTTATTAATGGATTATTTTACAGACTAATGCAGTTATAAATTAGCTATTCGACGGCACACAACGGAATTCATGAACAAATCTGGTTAAATGCTTTCCTTGATTGCACTGCGTGTATGACATCTTTAAAACAGGGATTCTATTCTTAATTCACACCATCAATTAATGTTTGCACACATTGTATTAAGCAGTTCCCATTGCCAGGAGGACTCCCAGTTGTTTACTGGTAGGGATATATTAGCATTTGCCGGCATCTCTAACTACTAATCCGAAATTCCTGGGGAAAGGGGGAGGAAAGCTTTTTTTTTTCTTTAATTTGTGTTGTTGAATATCAGAATACTCTCAAGTTCATGATATACTAAGAGAAAAATGCAAGTCCAAAACAATATGAGTTGCACAATGCCCTTGCCATTTATTATCTAAAAGAGTCTAAAAGTATCCTAAACTTTTGGCCATGGTTATTTCCGGGCAATAGATTCCCTGGCGACTTATTTTATCCTTGCTTTCCTGTATTTGCAGATATTTTTATCCATTTGGACGATGATATATAGAGCCTGACACACATGCGTACGCTAAAATACACTAAAAACATACAAAGCATTATATGGTTTCTAGGAGTCCTAATATTCAACAAACCCTTGTGTAAGTGGACTATAAAAATCTATTACATCCCAGAATGGGAGGTTAACTGTGACAAATGAATTTAATTGTATCACAAGTCTAAGCGACAACCGCACCTAAAAAGGAAGGGAAAAGGAGCAGAGCAACCATGAAAGGAGCTTCTCAAGATGGTACTATGGGTACTGTAAGACTCAAGGCCAAAGAATTCTGCACACACACCGTACTCCGGTTGCTAAATTAGTTTCTTGCAGGGCAGTGGATTAGCAGTGTGTACCAGGATTGATCAAGGAAGTAAGTACTGTCAGAAAAGAAGTGAAGGCCAGAACGTGCGTTAGATTGGAGTAGAATAGGAAATAGCAGTGTAAATGTATGTGTATATTAAGATATGTATGTTGATATATATTTAATATATACGTACGTATTTTATTTAACTTTAATCTATTTTAATATATATACACGCAGAAGGTTAGATGCAGAAATAAATACAGGTATGTGTGTGTACGTGGCTTAGTAGGGACACATAAAAGTGCTCACTCTGCCAGCTGCCAGGGCCTGGAAGTAATGACACCCAGCAGCGAGGAACAAAACAGTGCCAAGGTCTTGGTCTCTAAAGGCCATTGTCCAAAGAAAAGAGCCAAGGCTGCCTGGAGAAAGGGCGGGGACAGGGCAAATGAACATCTCGTAGTTTCATAAATGAACAAATTCTCCCCTCCCCCACCACTCACACAAAAAGGAATTGAGCATGGCAGAAGGACGTAGGGGCCAACCTGACATCTCTCCCAGTGGCCAATGCTGGAACGTTTTTAGCAAGAAAATAAATAATTACAATATTGGGTTATAACACGAGGAATAAGCTAAATATCCCTGACTACATATTGATGTAAATAAATGATTGAGTAAATAAGTAAATGAAGGGGAAGGGACGGATCTTCTATGCAAAAGAATTCCAATTAATAAATGTAGACACTCCCCATGGTAGAAAGTGAAACTTAATTCCTCTTTCCTTGAGCGTGAGCTGTACTTAACAGTGATTCACTTCCAGGCGCCTGAGTGGCTCAGTTGGTTAAGCGTCTGTCTCTTGGTTTTGGCTCAGGTCATGATCTCACGTTTTCTGAGTTCAAGCCCAGTGCTCCAGTATGACAGCACGGAGCCTGCTCGGGATTCTATTTCTCCCTCTCTCTCTGCCCCCCCCCCCCCCCCCCCCCACCCCCCGCCCGCTTGCTCTGTCTCTCTCAAAATGAATAAACTTAAAAAAAAAGTTTTAAGCAAACAAACAAACAACAACAACAACAACAACAAAATCCGGTTATTTGCTTGCAATGAAAAGAGTATGGAAAGGGGAGGACGGTAACATTGCAGTGACAAAGCCTGGCACCCATCCCCTTAACCAAGTGATCAAGGTTAAGATCGCTGGTGACATGTTATACTGATATCATACTCTCTCTAATATAATGGGAGGTCACTTCACCTCTCTGGTTTTCTTCCTCCAAACTCAGTTCCCCAGTCTTGTTCTGCAAAAACTTGTCAGACAAACCCAAACTGAGAGGTGTCTCTTCAAAACTGTCGAGATTATAGACATCAAGGAAAGACTGAGAAACTCTCATGAATTGGAGAAAACTGGGGAGGCAGGAGAGCTAAATGCAACACTGTATTCAGGATTAGATCTGGGAATAGAAAAAGGCATTTAGTGTAAAACTGGTAAAATTGGAATAAAGTCTGTAGCTGAGTGAATAGCATTAATTTCTTGTTTGTGTTAAATGTGTCGAGGTTAGATGTTCACGTTGGAAGAAGACGGGTGAAGGATATTTGGGGCTTTCTGTATTTTTGCAAATTTTCTGTAAATCTAAAATGACTCTGAAATTTAAAAAAGATTTCAAATCTTTCCTAGGATTTTATAACTGTTCTAATTATTTCTGCTATTGAAAGAAATGGTTCGTTAATAATCTCTATCTTGTATTTCACTAGTTAGCAGCAGTAGATGAAGACTCTGGCTGCCTGGGTTGGAATCCTCCTCATTATATGTGACCTCAGACAAGTCGTTTAATGTTTCCGTGCCTCAGTTTCTTCCTCTGTAAAATGAGATTAATGATGTATCTTAGGGATAACGGAGGATTAAATGAGATAACACTCAAACAGTAGAGCTCCTCTAAAATGTGCCAGAAATAACCTGAAAAAAATCAGTTTCCCCCCACACAATTCTTTTACTTATGAGTCAGAAAATGAGCCCAAAAGTCAGAGATGGATAAAAAGAGGTGTAATTAACCCATATTTGTTAAGTCCCAGTGGGTACCAGAAGGAGAACCAATTTAAGTAAAGCAAACATTCATTTCACTCTCTTTCTGCCTTTTAAAGGTAATTTTTCTCTTGAATGTGAACAAAAAGTTTCCTAAGTTACTGTTTCTTCCATTTTTTTGTTGTTCTATACTGTTTCTGGATCAGAGGGCCCAAACACCAGAATGTTACCTGTGAGATCCCTTGCCCAGCCAGATGCAAGAAATATTTAGGACTTATTATGAATAAACAATTATATTTTTCTAATATTCCTAGTATTGCAAAACTCAGGAGTGTTCCTGCAAAGCTGACTGCATAACCCTTGGACGTTTTACCTTTGGGCCCCATTAGTCACAATTATTACTAAGCAGGATTAAATTACTAAGCAGAGTTGAGATTTAATTTTTTTAAAGGTTTTATTTACTTAATATTTAAGTAATTTCTACACCCAACGTGGGGCTCAAACTCACGACCCCAAGATCAAGAGTCACTTGCTTTTCTGCCTGAGCCAGCCAGGTGCCTCAATATTTCATTTTTTTAAAAGACTGCATTTGCTAGTATCTGACTGAAAGAAATACTTATGAAAAAATTCTGCCTTTTGTATCTCACTGGCAACAAATGGAGAAGTTTTCAAGAATTCCCTTTATTTAGGACAGTGGTTCTCCAATTTTAGCCTGCATGAGAATCCCGTGTAGTGCTTATGACATCACAGATTGCCAGGTCTACCTCTGGACTTTAAAATCCAGTAGATCTGGGGTTGGAACCTGAGAACTGTATTTTTTTTTTTAAGTTTATTTATTCATTTTGAAAGAGAGAGAAAGCACAAGTGGGGGAAGGCTAGAGAGAGGGGGGAGAGAGACAGAGAGAGAGAGAGACAGAGACAGAGACAGAGAGAGAATCCCAAGTGAGCTCCACGCTGGCCATACAGAGCCCAACATGGGGCTTGAACTCATGAACCATGAGATCATGACTTGAGCTGAAGTCAGATGCTTAACCGACTGAGCCACCCAGGTACCCTGACAATTGCATTTCTAATAACCTCCCAGGTGATGCTGATACTGACCACACTTTGGGAACCACTATCTTTGGTTTGAAAGGACTAGCATGTTTTAGGACTCATTTTACCTAATGGCCAATGGGAATATGGCTAAAACCATGGGATGAAAAAGGGATGAATTCAGTGTCCTCGTGAGCCCACAGACATGGAATCACCTGTCATTGTTTTCTCCGGTGCTCTCAACAGTGACACTACTTTTATTTATTTTTGAGAGAGAGAGAGAGAGAGAGAGAGACTGTGATAGAGGAAGGGCAGAGAAAGAGGGGGAGACAGACTCTGAAGCAGTCTCCAGGCTCCGAGCTGTCAGCACAGAGCCCAACGTGGGGCCCAAACTCATGAACCGTGAGATCATGACCCGAGCCGAAGTCGGACGCTTAACCGACTGAGCCACCCGGGCGCCCTTACCGCTTTTTATTGTTTCTCGAGGCTTCTCGTGCAAAAAGATGTTTGGCTGCTTATCTGCTGGGATAGAATAGGCTCCCTCAAATGTTTTCTTTGAGGAAGGCCAAGGGGCGTGTCTCTAGTTCAGTGGTTCTCAAATTTTATGGTGCATGACAAGCACCTGGTGAGCTTATTTAAAAAGCATGTTTCTGGGCCCCACCCAAGAAATGTTGATTTATTAGATAATAATAACAGCAAGCATTTATCATGCATTTACCTGTGCCAGGCACTATCATAAGCACTTTACTTGTATGAACTGATTTAACCCTCACAACAACTGTATCAGGTAGCTGCTATTGTGATTCCTATTTCGCAGATGAGGAAGTTGAGGCTCAGAGTGGTCGATATCTAGCTAACTAGTTGTTAACTACTTAGTAGCGGAGCCTGGATGTGCACCCAGCAGCTGGCTCCAAAGTCTCTGACCTGCTATGACACTCCCACATCTTGTCCGGTGAGGCTCCTTAATCTGAGTCCCCCAAAGGGAGCCCTAGATGTAGGCAATTGATTGGACCGAGGGTTCCAGAGGCAGAAACAAGTAAGCAAGAAAGCGAGGGAGGGGAAACTGCGCATCAATGAGCTGGTTGTTGCCACGGGTAGCCAGGGCTCAGTCTCACTGGCGACCCTCAAAAGGACCGTGAAGAACATGCGTTAGAGTTGCCCTACCGAAGGGTGGAGAAGCTGGGGTACTTACTCTGACGCCTTTCCCTTCTTGGTTGCGGGTCGTCTTACTGAGCATGAGTTCCCTGTCACTGGCATACTGCTCTGAAGCCAGAGAAAGCCCGCAGGCAGAAGAGTGGAGAGATCAAGGCCGGGAACCATCCATCAACGCTGCAGGCAAACTCTGAGGCGGGTCAGAGGGATTTGGGGCAGAGCTTTGATGGGAACCTGCATTTTAATGTACTGTTCAGGTGGCTCAGGGAACACACTTTGAGAAGCATGTTTTAAATTTGCAGGTGACCTTGGGCTGCCCCAGTATGGCAGCTCAACAGGGTTCTAAATGATATGAAACTGAAAATGTTCCCATTTCTCTTTTCATCCCCAGCCCACAAAACTGTACCCTAAGAAGTGAACCAAACAAGACCAGTAATTCATTAGGATCGCGCAAGGCAGTCGGATCCTGCCTCCTGTCCGAGACCGACGGGTGGTGCAACCAACCAGAAACAGCCCTGTCTCACCAATCATGAGAAAGTTAAAGTTCTCTGGATGGATGAGGAAGGGGCAGAAGTTTCTGTGCTTGCTTTCACTGTCTGGGTTTCGCCTTTCAAATATGTTTAAACATTTGTCACTGCCTCCCTCACCAACAAAATTGAACTCAGAACCTGAATCGTTGGGAGGATAGAAGGTGAAGCTTAAGAGGCATCTGAAAGGCATATATTTAACTCGTCTCCCATGGCACTTGCTGTCTCCTGTTTAAACAGCACAGCACGAAGCAGGCAGTGAGAAAGAACTAGAAGCAGGGATATCAGAGCCGAATGGAGGATGTAGAAAAGCTTCCATTTCAGGGCCTGCAAACTCAGAGGCCATCACGGGCCAGGCAGTTATCATGACTGGGTATAAATCCATGAAAAGCAACTATGAAAATACAATAAAGAGCAGGGACGCCCGTGGCAACGAGAGAATGCACACTCTTTCTCATTTTCAGTAATGCTGGGTTGGCCAAAAGTCAACAAACAAAAAACACTTTGGGGCTCATGTTTGCACACTACTAATACATGCCTGTTTAATTTCACTTATTCCCCTTTAGTTGAGAGGAGATGGTTTCCCGGGATCACTCAGGGACTTACATTCAGCGGATACATGCTGCTAAGGCCATACTTGTTCTAAGTGGTCAGGGCCCAGCTGTAAGTATTCTTAAGTATTTGACTATGACCTCTGAGTTCATGCAACTAGCATACCAAAGAACTGAAAACATACCCACACTCTCCTCTGTCGTCTGCCCTTAAAAACTTACCTTTTGCATTCATAATATGGAAAAATAAATACACAGAAAAAAATGTGAAATGAATAATAAATGCATAGATAAACGTATTTGTGAAATAAGAGGTGCAAGGGACCTTAGCTTCTATGACAAATTCATTAGAAGAGGCACCTGGCTGGCCCAGCCAGTAGAACCTGATCTCAGGGTCATGAATTTGAGCCCCACATTGAGCATAAAGATTACTTTTAAAAACCATTTATTGGAGCAGTGCCTGGGTGGCTCAGTCGGTTAAGCATCTGACTCTTGATTTCAGCTCAGGTCATGATCTTGTAGGTTCAAGCCCCACATCAGGCTTTGCACTGACAGCACAGAGCCTTCTTGGGATTCTCTCTCTCTCCCTTCCTCTCTGCCCCTCCCCCCTTATGCTCTCACTCTCTCTTTCTCTCAAAAAAAAAAAAAAAAATAGATAAATAAACTTAAAAAACTTTATTGGAAGGGCATATACTTCAGCAGGATACAATTAATGATCTAAACATTTGTTGATCTTCCTTTTGTCGACAGTTACATTCTCAACAGAACACCTGGACTTGTGCTGTCATCAGGGATACATAAAAACACGCTGGAAAAACCCCCACCTTTTTACCTTAAGTTTTTTAAACGTATGTTTATAAGTACAAACTCTTGCTGTGTTTGCTCTCGAGGAGCTTCAGTAAAAATCTCCATGGTTTGGCAACAGTCACCAGTTAAACACAAGCCAATAGGTTGTACCACCAGGATGGGAGCTTTAGGAGGTAGGAATATTTTTTGTTTTGTCTACCTCCATATCCCCAGGCACCTAGAATCATGCCTGTCACGAAGATGCTCAGCGCTCCGGCTTTGGTCTCATTTGCTCATTGGTGGTGGATATCAGCGGCCTGGGAGATTTACATTCTGAAATATTTTAGGGTTCTAAAACTTTTGTTATGCAGAGGACCTGTATCTCCCGAGGCTGATTGATGACGGAGGGACACGAGGGAACGGTAAAGTCCAAGGGAGCATCTGGAAAGGTTTCAGGAAATAGCAGAGGTTGATGGCAGAGTGTGAAGGGATAAGGGTTAGTGGTCGAGGTAATGGAGGACCAAGAGAGATGGGCATTCTGAACATACATGCAGTGATTCAGGGTGAAGAAGTGACAGAACAAGGGATCAAAAGTAGGATTTCCTCAGGCAGGCAGCACAAGGCGGAGGGGAAGAAAAAGGAGACTAGGGGGTGAGGGAGAGGAGTAATTGGCAAAGTCATGGCAGAAAAGCCATTCTGGCAAGAGTTCCTGGTATCTCTCTCAGCTTTGCTAGTCCAGAGTGCTCTACACATAGGGACTGCAAAGTGTTGGCTAGGTAACGTATAATAAAGCTTAAAAATACCCTATAGGGTGCCTGGCTGCCTCAGTCAGTATAGCAATTGATCTTGATCTCGAGGTCATGAGTTTGAGTCCCGCATTGGGTAGAATTGACTTTAAAAAATATCCCATAAAAAATACCCGCTAAGGGAGATATGGCACTACACCCTGGAAATATGGGTTGGAACAGCCCGAGAAAAAGACACCTGGCCAGAGGGATGGCTTTATGGACCAAGAAGCAGCTGCCCGAAGCGTGAAGGGAGCCCACATGAGAGAAGTATCATGTGAGTGATGGAAAGCTCTTCTAAACTGCCTACAAAGGTGACCTGGGGAATATTTGCTCCCAGAAACAGGATCCTGAATGATCCTGTTTACATTCCATTACATTGCTCTTTTTTCCAACAAATATGCCCATAGAAGTTAGATTAGGCATTACTTTTTTTTTTTAACTATACCATAAAGATATTCTCTAAAGCTTTGTATCAGTGTAATTAGGCAAAGGAAAACAGGTCTTATGGAAGGCTCAAATAACTTTTGATCCCATTAGAGCTACTGGGAGATTTGCAGAGCAAAGCCAGAGAAGGTTAATGCCTAACCAGGACTTAATTTATGATCTGAGTGTACAAACCTCTTTCAAGACCGTACAGCTGACTAATGAATTTATTAGGGAGATTAATGCTTATTATCTACCATTTCAAGCTGTGCTGGTGTGTGCTAACTTGATTCTTATACCTTGGAACATGCCGAAACGTCCCCAGGTGCAACTGACCGACGGGTGTGTTCCCCGAGCCCAGTGCTCCCGCTGTTTAAGGTGGGGGATTGAGAGGAGTCAGTCCCCACTCCTGTGTTGACTTCTGTGCCTTGAAACCCATTTCCATGGGGCTGGCACCCTCCCCCCGGCCCCAACACACACACAACAGACTTGCTCAGGGCTAGCCTTGAGTAGGTGCAAGCAATGTACCTGCTGTCAGTAATTGTTGCCACCCTCTGGCAGCCAAGTGGCCTTATGGAAGGTAAAGAGATTTCTTTACCATCGCCACTCGTCTTCGGCATCCTCCCCACTCCCGCCTCATACACATGCGCAAGTGAACCATGCTGTATATCCAGATGGAAATAACCTCATCAAAGCAGAAATTCGCAAGGCAGGTCTAATCACCTGCTTCATCCCCAGAGTCACATCTACAAGGGTTCAGTAAGGTCTCCCTTGTCAGGTGTGGCTTCTCCTTTGACTCCAAGTCACATGAAAACAGCCAGCGGTTTAATAAAGAAAGACTGAATTGACGCGATGGGGTGAAAACCGTATGCATTTGGTCTTTACGTTTTGCCTAGACCAGGTAACTCTTATGGCTTGATTGATCAGCCCAAGTGAATTCAAGCCTACTGATATTATCAAGAAGCACAGCATATCTCTCAAGGACCAGCTCCCCGCTCCTCGAATTGTCTAAGAACCTCAGGGACTTACTCAAACCAAAGTTGGGGAGAGAGCTGAAAAGTACCACAGGGTCTCCTACCACTGTTGCCTTGATTGCCATGTGAGGCTACAATGAGAATTCAGCACAGGTTAAGGGCTTATCCCCATGGAACTGCCCCCCGCTTCAGATGCCAGTCACCAAGCGGCTGTTGAGTCTGATCCCACACAGGCTAAGGGACATGTATCCCCTATGACAGTGAGACTCTTACCGGTCCAATGATGCCTGAGCCAGTAGAGCCCCAACTCAGGGTTGAGTCAAGATTACAGCTCTTTTAATTAACCTTCATGTGCTTCACATAATTCCTAAGGTGTGCCCCTACTCCTGGCTATCTGACCCAGCCGTATGTTGTGCCACTAGTCACCCTCCCCGAGACCCTCTCCCACTTCTTTCTGCTGTGGACATAGGTTACCATTCCCGACATTCTATTTCCTCATGGGGAGTTCCTTTTTGAGGCTTTTATCTGATGGCAGCTGTCAGTGGACCTCTCAACTGAAGAGAGATTCTCAAGGTGTTGAATCTCAAAAAGTAAGAACTGGGGCTTCTCAATCTGTCTTGTTGCCTACAAACTTTCCTACCTTTCCCTTGGAGGACAGCTCTGTAAGGGGCGAGGGTCCCAGAGCAATGGACACCTCTCGCCTTCCTTTGCTCCTAAGAATTCCTGAAAAGAGACTCTTCCCTGAACACTAAAAAACTGGCTATTTTCCACTGCCCTGTCCCCACTCCCTCTCAAAATAACAAGAAGAAGAAGAAGAAGAAGAAGAAGAAGAAGAAGAAGAAGAAGAATATAGTTTCTGCTCTGCCAGGCATCCCATCAAGAACAATCTGTAGCGATTTCTGGCTCCTTCTGCTCAAGAATTATTGTTGAGGGTTAAGGGGTAGACAAGAGGTCTTAGCTGAGGGAGCACCTTTCTTCTGCTATGGTCTGGATTTTTCTTCTTCAGGGCTCTAATTGTCTTCTGTCTGTTCACTCTACAACAACCTAATACTTAGATCTGTTCATGCATTTACAGTTTGAATTTTATGATCTTTGTCTTGCTTTCTTCACAAATGGGAACTTGCACATGTGCTCTGGAAATTTGGGCTGCTGTTCTACTCATTGTCCTCTGTCTGCAAGGTGCCGCAGGTCTGCTCTTTAACCTGGGCAGGGGTCAGTGTTATGGACTAAAGATTTGTGTCCCCACGAACTTCATATGTTGAAATCCTACCCTCTACCCACCTCCTCCCAGATGATGACATTAGGAGGTGGGGCCTTTGGGAGGTAATAAGGATTAGATGAAGTCATGAGGATGAAGCCCGCATGATGAGATTAGAGTCCCTGTAAGAGTCAGGAGGAACTTGCTTCCTTTCTCTGCTCTCTGCCAGGTGAGGATACTATGAGAAGTCAGCCAACCGCAACCCAGAAGAGGGCTCTGACCAGTACCCGACTGTGCTGGCACCCTGTGGCAAACTTCTAGCACCAGAACTGGGACAAATAAATTTCTGTTGTTTATAAACCACTCATCTATGGTACTCTGTTACAAGCAACCCAAACTAAGACAGTAATCTCATTTAGTGTGCTGTATTAACGTCTGCAGGAAGGTGGGAGAGATCTTTATTCGGCTGCCTTTGACATGAAGAGTTATTTCCTGGTTGAAGTCTGAGCTGAGAATAGGTTTCTCCCCTGGAAAGGCAAGAATGAGAATACTATGACACTTCCTATACAACACCACTCAACAGGAGCTCTGGCTCCTTCAGTTCAAGGTGCATATCTGTTGAAACATCTCATGCACTGTGTCATGCGGTTTTGCAAACTTATGTTGGTTTTATCACTGGCAACTTAGGCACTCCTTTCCAAATCTGGGAGTGGAAGGAGTCATCCACTCAACTGACCCCAGGGTCCAGGCTGTCACCAGGGTCTTAAACTATCTTTCAACACACACATACGGTCTGCATATTGAACATGCAGGAATATTCCTGAAGTCCAAAAAGAAATTTGTGCACTCCCATTTTCCTTGAATCATGATCTATCTCTTGCTATTTCACTCTTATATGTATGTATATAGAAATAGAAATAGAAATAGAAATAGAAATAGAAATAGAAATAGAAATGTATATATTTTAGAAAGGAGGGCAGAGGGAGAGAGAGAGAATCTTAAGTAGGCTCCACGGTCAGTGCTGAGCCTGACGTGGGGCTGGATCCTATGACCCAGGGATCATGACCTGAGCCAAAATCAAGAGTCGGATGCTAAACTGACTGAGCCATCCAGGCATCCTACTATTTCATTCTTTCAACGTTTATTTATTTTTGGGACAGAGAGAGACAGAGCATGAACGGGGGAAGGGCAGAGAGAGAGGGAGACACAGAATCGGAAACAGGCTCCAGGCTCTGAGCCATCAGCCCAGAGCCCGACGCGGGGCTCGAACTCACGGAGCGCGAGATCGTGACCTGGCTGAAGTCGGACGCTTAACCGACTGCGCCACCCAGGTGCCCCTACTATTTCATTCTTAATAAAGACATGAACCCAGATAAGTAATTCTCTACTTCGAGAAAAATAACAGCAAGTAAAAAGATCAATAAATGAAAACCAGCAGTGAATAGGAAAATTCACTTCTTATGTTTCTCCTTTACACTCATGCTACTCCCACACTCACAACACTTCTGACACCAGAGGTGTGGATTTTTTTTTTTTTTTTCCTCCCTGAAAATACCAAGTAATTCTCTATGAGACCAGCTGGGTGTCCTACAAGCCAACTCAATTCTGACACTAACTGGAGTTAAGGCAGACCACACAGGTTAAGGGCTTAGGCCCATGAGTCTGCCCCCTGCTTCAGATGTTAATCACCAAGTGGTAGGTCCTCAGGTTACCCACAACTTATGTTCAACTTGGCTGCAAATCAGAGGTTCCCATGACCCTCCCCTTGGATTCAACTATTTGCAAGAACAGCTTGCAAAACGTACAGAAACACATTTACCGTTTATTCTACAACATAAGGTATGATTAAAGGATACAAATGAAAAGCCACATGAAGAGATACATAAGGTGAGGTCTGGAAGGGTCCCAATCGCACAAGCCTCTGTCCTCATGCAGTTGGGGACCCTACCAGCGTGTAGATGTGTTCACCAAGCAGGAAGCTCTCCAAATCCCATACTTTGGCATTTTTTATGGAGGTTTCGTCATGTAGACATGAGGGATTATTAATCCCTTTCCCAGCCCTCCTCCCACTCTCCGGAGTGGGGGCAGGGCTAAAAGTTCCAAGTTTCTAATCATGGCTTGGTCTTTCTGGTGACCAGCCCCTATCCTGGATCCCCGCCAACAGTCACCTCATTGGAAAAAAAAGATGCTCTTATCACCCAGGAAATTACAAGGGATTTAGAAGCTCTGTGCCAGGAACCAGAGGCAGAGACCAATGTATCTATAACTTTATATCTATATCTATATCTCTCTGTCTACTCTTATTTCATAGGCTCTTAACCTCAAAGTCAGGGAAATGATTGGGAATGGCGGGGACTGTAGCACCCGGGGGTACTCACTAGCCCGTTCCAGCTGATCGTTGTCAAACAAGGAAAGTATCATTTCCCTATTTTTAAATTTTGGCTGAAATTTTATAAAAACACTGGGTAGTCCAAACTAAACATGTCTGCAGACCAGATCTAGCTGGAAGTCTTCAAGTTTAGAACCTGAGATGGGAAACAATCACGTCTGGGAAGCACAGCCAGTTACCCAGTTATGGTAAAGTAAGCTGTAGGCCACTGAATTCGCTTTGCAATTGTTTCCCGAAACACCAACCAGAACCTCCCAGCATCCTGGGCACTGAAATTCATCTGAGATACTTCTTTGTCTTGAGGAATAGATCACCCGTATTATGAAAAGCAACGTGTGTCGCTTTTAGCATCTCCCAGCTGTAGCGGGCAGAAAAGAATTGTATTCTTTCCTTTGGTCCAGGGAGAAAAAGATTCAGAGAACAGTTTGCCTCGGTCTGAATCAGAATTTCTAATTTGGAAGTAGCTAGGTGATAATGGATGGATCGTGTTCACTGGTAATTTCCCCCCTGCATATGGAGGAGAAGGTGCAACAGTGCCTACATGGTGAAAGAAAATGATGACATGAAAATGGAAGAGGTATTCAATTATAGGATATTTGCAAATATCCGGGACGCTGGTATCATGTAGTCAAAACAACTGGGTGAATCGCTGAAACTGTCAGCTTCTGGATATATGGCTGGCATACAAATACCAAGAGGGTGCTCTTTCCACTTACAGATGCAATGCCTTTCCCTTCTTTTCTTCATTCTTTCACCCAACAAAGGATTCCAGAGTCCCTCAGTTTAGTACTCCTGTACTCTGAACAAGATACCCGTGAAGACCAGTATACCCCTACGTATCATAGCTCCCGAGTGCCAGACCATTCTTACTCATCCTCTAAATTAAGTAACATCCTAGGGGCTCATATTTGGAGGACATGTATAATGCTCATGTTGTCTAATTGTAATTGAATACGTTGCACACTGAGAAATCTGGCTGGCACCTTGCTTGCAATGGCCCCAACAATGAGCAATGTCCAAAGTTACATTTAAAAAATGCATAGAAAGAAAAGCCACAGGGCGTCTCGGTGGCTCAATTGGTTAAGCGTCTGACTCTTGATCTCATCTCAGGTTTTGATCTTAGGGTCATGACTTCAAGCTCCCCATGAGGCTCTGCACTGAGTGCAAAGCCGAAAGAAAGAAAGAAAGAAAGAAAGAGGAGGGAGGGAGGGAGGGAGGGAGAGAGAGAGAGAAAGAAAGAAAGAAAGAAAGGGAACCCAGATTAAATAAGGAAGAAGGAAGTGGGCATGAATTAGCACAACAGAGTTTGACTCATCAAGCGGGAAAAGACAATTTAATTATTCTTGAATGCTTAAAAATAATGCTAATGGGTACATCAAACTAGGTAAACAAAACATGTGATCTCACAGTGCTTTAATTAATGGATACAGATTTTAATTAGACCGTCAATTATCTGTAGGCAAATGAGTGTTGGGAAATTACTTGTTTTCTTTAATCTCCCAAATTTGTATTCTTGGAGTCATATTTGAATCAACCCTATGTCCAAAAATATCAAGATACCAAAGTCTGCTCCTTGTGACCTTCTTATGCTTTTCAAATCTACCCTTCCCTCACTTTCTCTGCTAACATCCTAGCCCAGTGCTTCCTAAATTTCAAATATATGGGCAAATCTTGTGGAGATTTTGTTAAAATATATATTCTAGTTGTCCCAGAGTTCCACCCTTGAGTAGCCTACACTTTCCTCCCCACCCTACCCTCAATTCTAGTCACCTCACCCTCTAACCTCTAACATTATTGGTCCTGCAGGTAAATCTGTCTCTCCCAGCCCCTCCTGTATGCCACTGGCAGATAAATGTTTCTTGGGTACAGCCCCGGTGGTTTCAGGAAGGGATCGATCAACTTCCCTTAAAGGGAAAGAGATGCAGGCATTCCAACAGTTTCTGGGGGGAAGTATTGACTAGTTGACTTTTCTGGAATAGCTCTGTTGACCCAGTAAACATGCAGTCTCCCCCTAATCTCCCCTATTCTCTGGGCAGTCTTTGTGATCTCCGCTGCAGTAGCATACCAGTCCCAAAGGGTTCTCTGTTTCCACTTTAAAACCCTTACCTGAGAATGGCCCAAAGCACCCCCCACCTTTTTTTTTGGGGGGGGGAGGGGTTATACTCAGCACAAAAAGGAAGTGTGATAGAAATTCTAAAGGACATCATGGGGATCAGATTCAAGTATCTAATCTTAAGGCAATACACTCCAGTCCCAAAGCCCTGTATAACTTACTTAGAAAATGATCTGATTTTCCTTTTGAAATCAAACTTCCATTTTGATGAGCATCGTCTTATTTCTAGTGTCCCAGGAGCTGTTTCCCCAATAGCTAGGCCCAGATAGAAACCTTTCAGACACCCTACATTCTCCCACTAAGCTCTGCTTCCCAGTGAGCCAGGTTGGGGGTGGGGGTGAGGAGCTGTTTCACGGCCATGGCCAAATGGTAGACACAACACATGATCTCATCCTTCCTGAGCCAGCTTTGCCCACTTGGGAGCGTTTTGTGATCCAGGTGAGATCTGCCTCTCCACATACAGAAAATGGTTGGTCCATATATATGAAATGGCCATAACAATTCTGTAACCACAAAATCTCTGTAACGTATATAAAACCCACCCGAGCGAACATTAATTAGGGCCAACTTATCTACCAGACGTAGCAGGCACAATGTCTAAGGCCCATGATACCTTTAGGGGACTGTAAAAATGTTTTAACTTTAATTTCTTTTAAAATAAGAAGAGAAACTAGCTATAATAATATGAATGTAATAATAAATTCAGCCTGGATTGCATTAATCTTTATGTGAATGTCGTCATAAAATAGAATTCTTTTGTGTCTTTTATGAAGGAAAGAAGCCCGTAAAGATGAAAGTGCCGAGGGCCCCTGAAAGTCCCATTGGAGCCCTTTCTGTAATAAGAGGGTCATTCTGTCTGAATTTATCCAAAGCCCTGTGGCTGACTATAAAGGTCTTCCACAATCTGGCCTCACTCCACACGTATAACTTATTATTAATTTTCCTCTGCTTGGGCCCTCCGTGCTAGCCAATCTTTTCCTTTTCCAGCCATTATTTCAGTGACAGCCCCGGGTCACATTTTCTTTTGTTAGTGTGTCTTTATTCACTTCTCCTTCCACATCTGGAAAGCTCTCCACTCCACTACTACAGACCCTACCCCTTTTAATCCCACCTTTTTTTCACGAGTCCTTCCCTGACTGCAACCACCGGCATTTATCTGTATTCCGAGCTCCGGCAGAGTTAATTTGCCATATGTGCCGGGACACAGGTAGCCCCAAGTGGGAACATTCACTCATTTTTCCAAAGAGAAACCACCCCTACCAAAAGAAAGCGATTTGGCCAACTTAAATTCATCAGTTTTTGGTGATGTAGCTAGAATAGTCAGGTGTCTGCTTACCATGTTTAATTTACGTAAACAACACAGAAGTTTTTAAAATAGCTTTTTGTGTAAAATCCTACCTTGATTTGGAAATACTTCCTTTTGGTCTTATCTGACATTTCATGAGACAGTTTTATTTAAAACTTCATTGCAACTGAATTTCTTAGTCATCACTAGGGATACATTTTGAGTCATTAATTGCAGTGTCTAGATGATATCATCTTTCCTTCAAGCTAAGCCTTCACTTCCAAATAAGTCCTTTCTGAAATCCCTTATGGGGCTATTTCTAGAAAATATATTCCAAGCTACAGGTAGCTCTTCACATCATAGTACATCGCTTACCTGTGCGATTTCCTCATTGGAATCACTGAATCGCTTAAAAAAAAAAAAAAAAAAAAAAAAAAAGTGATCTTGTTTTAAACTCACTTCTCTACAATAAACAGCCAATGTTTAGGAGGCAAGAGAGGAATAATTACTACACCTTTGTTGAATCTCTGCATTGCTTTTAAAACAGCTTCACCACTTGATAATCTGTAAATTTCAACCTAGTATTGATTTCAGTGGTTCCAGATTAATATACAATTTCCCATGAATACTTACCGTTCAGAATAAAATCATTGAGCCAGAGACCCATGACAGAGACTTATAAGGGCTAGAATTTAAAACCACTCATCCCTTTGTTGTAACATACTCTAGGGGATAAAAATTTGCTGTTTTGAGCCTATATATAGGTCCCCACATCTGTTTGGCATGTTGCTAATAGCTCCACATGTGTCCATTTTTTCCCTTCCATCCCCAAACCAATTGTTTTTCTTTCCACTTTTTGTGATGGAAATTCTTAAATATATACAAAACATAGACAGTAGCTTAATAAATCAAATGTACCTATAACCCATCTTTAACAATAATCAATATATTTCCAAACTTATTTCACCTATAACCCACCCAGTCCCCCCACTCCTGCTTACTTTGAGGCAAATTCCACACATTATATCACTTCATTTGTTAACATCTTAATGCTCCCCTAACACGACACCATTTTCTAAGCTTGGGCAAATTAACAAGAATCCCTTAATATAATCAAATATCCAGGGTTCACATTTTTGTTTTACATACTGTATTTACACTTTATTTATTTCATTCTGGATCAAAATAATGCCCATATATTGTGATTGCTTGATTTGTTTCATTTCTTAACTTATAGATTCCTCCAACATCTTCCTCTTATTTTTTCTCCTTGCAATTTTTCTGTAGAAGTAACTTGAGTGGTTTGACTTGAACTTTCCCACAGTCTGAATTTTGTTACTACATCCCTGTGGTGTCCTTTAACACATTTCTCTATGCCTTGTATCTCCCATAAATGCATAGTCAGCTCAGGAGGCTTAATCAGGCTTAGATTCAATTATTGTTATTTTGGCAAAATTGTGCCATAGATAGTGCTGTGTATTTCTCCTGGGAGGTATGGAATGTCTGGCTTTCTCTCTTTTTGTGATGTTATCAACTCTTAATGATCATTGCCTACATCTAGTAATTCAAATGGTAGTATTCTAACTCTATCACTCATTCTTTATTTATTAGCTGCAATTTTTCTATAAAGAGTAACTTCCAATATCAACCATTTGGTCATTTTTTGCTCAGTAAAGGTAGGATAAACATTTTATTTTTTTATTTGCCATTTAAAAAAATAATAACGAAGCAGTCCTCTAGTATCTCCAGAGGGATTCAGCTAGTAGATTTGATGTTCTTTAAGTATTGTAATGAACTTGTGGATTTAAACATATCTGAGAGTTTTTTTTTTTTTTTTTTTTTTAAGGATTTATAATTTTTTTTTTTCCAACGTTTATTTATTTTTGGGACAGAGAGAGACAGAGCATGAACAGGGGAGGGGCAGAGAGAGAGGGAGACACAGAATCGGAAACAGGCTCCAGGCTCTGAGCCATCAGCCCAGAGCCCGACGCGGGGCTCGAACTCACGGACCGCGAGATCGTGACCTGGCTGAAGTCGGACGCTTAACCGACTGCGCCACCCAGGCGCCCCAGAGAGTTTTAACTTACTACTGATGCTTAATTTGCTATATCTTTGGAGATTTAGTGTGACATTTGCTTTTTTAAGGCAATGCTGGTAGTCTTTTTTTTTTTTTTTTTGTAATTTAACTTTATTTTTTGTTTTTTAAAATTTACATCCAAATTAGTCTATAGTGAAGCAATGATTTCAGGAGTAGATTCCTGAATGCCCCTTACCCATTTAGCCCATCCCTCCTCCCACAACCCCTCCAGCAACCCTCAGTTTGTTCTCCATATTTATGAGTCTCTCATGTTTTGTCCCCCTCCCTGTTTTTATATTATGTTTGTTTCCCTTCCCTTATGTTCATCTGTTTTGTCTCTTAAAGTCCTCATATGAGTGAAGTCATATGATTTTTGTCTTTCTCTGACTGACTAATTTCACTTAGCATAATACCCTCCAGTTCCATCCACGTAGTTGCAAATGGCAAGATTTCATTCCTTTTGATTGTCGAGTAATACTCCATTGTATATATATACCACATCTTCTTTATCCATTCATCCATCGATGGACATTGGGCTCTTTCCATACTTTGGCTCTTGTTGATGGTGCTGCTATAAACATGAGGGTGCATGTGTCCCTTCGAAACAGCACACCTGTATCCCTTGGATAAATGCCTAGTAGTGCAATTGCTGGGTTGTAGGGTAGTTCTATTTTTAGTTTTTTGAGGAATCTCCATACTGTTTTCCAGAGTGGCTGCACCATTTTTTTTTTTTTTTTTTTTTTTGACAATGCTGGTAGTCTTTACAACTACCTTGCTTTATGGCAAGACAAAATGCCGTAGGTTCATTCTGCATCTGGAAATGTACATATTCCTGATTGGAATCAGTGATTTTCCAAGGCATCATAGTCAAAGTGCTAGGGTATCCATTGGCAATGGGTTGATCACTGTTGCTAGGCCTTTTCAGTGGACAGACCTAAGAAATAGAAATTTCTTTTAAATCAGCTTAATTGAGGTGTAACTAATATACAACAAAATTCACACATTTTAAGCATACAGGTAAAGACTTTTGGCAAAGTTTACACTTATGCAAGCATCACTCCAATCAAGATACAGAAAATTTCCATCATTCTCTAAAAAAAGTCCCCTGTACTCTCTTCCCTCTTTCTCTCAGGCAATCACTGATCTGACTCATATCACTATACATTGGTTTTGACTCCTATAGAAGTTCATATAAACACAAACAGTATATACTCTTTTGATTACGCTCTTCTGTTCAGTGTATTTTTGAGATTCATCCATGATGCATCAATAATGCATTCATTTTTATTGCCAAGTAGTACTCCAATGTATAACTGTATTATAATTTGCTTTCCTATTTACCTGTTGATGTTACCTTTTATTTGTTTCCAGTTTGGGACTATTATGAATAAAGCTGTGCATATACATCTATTACTGATCATATATTTTCATTTCTCTTTGATAAATACCTAGAAATACAATTGCTGGATGATTTGGCAAATGCATAAAGTTCTAACTTCATAAGATATTTGAAATGCTTTCCAAAGTACTGTTTTCTAACACTCCTAATTAAAAAAAAAAAATCCTGAGCCTTTCAGTCACTCCATATTCATGCCAACATTTCATAGTATCAGATGTTGGCATCGGATTTTAGCTATTATACTCAGGATGAAGAAAATCTCATAGCGGTTTTAATTTTCATTTCTTTTATGAACACTTTAACATGTGCCATTTGGCCACATATATGTTTGTGTCAGTGTGTGAAGTCTCTGTTTAAGGTCTTTGATGCTTTTTAAAATAGTGATGAACTAATTTGCTAATTTTTGAATAATGTGCCAGGACTAGGAGTTATAGGGAATAGAAAAAAGTTGATTTATGTAAATCATCAGATTGTATAATTTCCTTGCTTAAAACTGACCAATTTCTTACCTCATTAGAATAAAAACCAGACAACAAACACCTGGAAAAAAGAAAGCTTTTTTTAAAATTACATTTGTTTTGACTTGGCTATTTTTCAGTTGGGTGTTTGTCTCTTATGACTGAGTGGTGAAAGTTCTTTGTATATTCTGTATACAAATCCTCTGTCAGATATAGGTATTGTGAATATTTTCTCCATCCCTATGGCTTACTTTTTCTTTTCTTTTCTTTTTTTTTAATTTTGAAGTTTATTTATTTATTTATTTCGAGAGAGACAGAGACAGTGTGAGCAGGGGAGGGGGCAGAGAGAGAGGGAGAGAGAGAAAATCCCAAGCAAGCTCTGCACTGTCAGCACAGAGCCTGACGCAGGGCTTTATCCCATGTACCATGAGATCATGACCTGAGCCAAAGTCAGAGGCTTAACCGACTGACCCACCCAGGCGTCCTTTCTTTTTTTTTTTTTTTTTTAAGGAAGAGGAGAGCTGGTTCTCTGGAACCTATTTTATTTTAATTTAGTTTACATTTAGATTTTATGTTATGTTACTTTATTTTATGTTTGAGACGGAGAGAGAAAGGATGACTGGGGGAGGGTTGGAGGGAGAGGGAGAGAGAGAATCTTAAGCAGGTTCCATGCCCAACAAGGAAGCTTATATAAGGCTCAATCTCACGACCATGAGATCATGACTTGAGCCAAAATCAAGAGTCACCGCTTCACTGACTGAGCCACCCAGGTGCCCCTACTTTTTCATTTTTTATTTTGTTAATGATACTTTTGAAAAGAAAGTTTCAACTTCAATGAATGCAACCTTATTATTTTTTCTTTTATATAATACTTTTTGTGTTCTCTCTAAAAACACTTTCCCTATCTCAAGTTCACAAAGATTTTCATCTTATGTTTTCTTCTAGAATTTGTATAGCTTTACTCTCATGCTTCGATGTATGGTCCATTTTGAACAAAATTGTGCCTGTGGTGTGATGTACAGGTGGAAGGTAATTTTTGTTTCCTTATAGATATCTAGTTATTCCAGCAGCATTCGTTGTTGTTGTTTTTAATTTTTTTAAACATTTATACATTTTTTTGAGAGACAGAGAGGGACAGCGCAAGTGGGGGAAGGACAAAGAGAGGGAGACACAGAATCCAAAGCAGGTTCCAGGCTCTGAGCTGTCAGCACAGAGCCCAATGCAGGGCTCGAACTCACAAACTGTGATATCATGACCTGAGCCGAAGTCAGATGCTTAACAGACTGAGCCACCCAGGTGCCCCACCAGTAGGATTTGTTAAAAAGACAATCTCTTCTGCCATTGAATTGCACTACTCCCTTTATCAAAAATCAGTCAACCACAGGACTTTCTGTTTTGTTCCATTGGTGTATGTATCTTTACGTACCATTACACGAATAACAGGTTTTATAGTGAGCGTTGAGATCATTTGGTATAACTTCTCTGCATTGGGGTTCAGTTAGATAGAACCATTTGCAGATCATATGTCATTAATAAGGATTTGTTACAGGCATTTGATTGTGAGCAGTTGTGCTAGCTGGTTGAACAATCTCTGTAAGAATGTTATCGAAGTCTCAGACACTGGAGCTTGGAGTCCGAGGGCAGGCAGGCAGTCAGGAAAGGAAGACAGACGTAAAATTGGAATCCACGAACATGAGTTAGAACTCTAGGTCAGTTCTCACCGCCTACAATCTTCATAGACGTGGCCCAGGATTCAGAGAAGCCGCAGGAAGACCCAGGAGAAGGTGCAGGGCTGGCTGCTGCCCACGCCAACCACACAATCCGGCGGATAAACAAGTGTGCACTCGCTACAAAACATGCCTGCCCCCACCTTCCGACATGCCTGCTGCTTGGCTTCTGCTCTCCAGATCTTACACACAAAAAATGTCCGTGAGGCCCTGGAAACATACAGTGAAGGGAATTCTGGGGCATGTAGTTCAGCACAGCCCAGTTGACACATTGCAAAGCCATCACCTCTTCCTACTTGTTATCTTCCAATTTTTTTCCTATGATTTTTAGATCCTTTGCGTTTTCACATAAATTTTAGAATACGCTTGTGATTACCTTAAAAACAACAAAACTGCTGGTTTTGGAAACGCATTGACTTTATAGGACAATTTAGGGACACTGGACTTCTTCCAATCCACAGATAAAGTCCTTTGATGTATTTAAATCTTCCTTAATTTTTCTCAACAATGCTTAGTAGTTTTCAATGTAAAGGTTTTCCACATCTGTCAATAAATGTATCCCGAAGTAATTTATCATTTGATGCTATTGTAAATACTGTAAATAATGTATTTTAAAATTCATTTTCTAATTATTTGTTGCTAGCATATACAAATTCAGTTGACCTTGTATCTTAAAACCTTGATAAATTCCAATATTAATTCTAGTATTTTTAAAATTGTTTTAAAATATTTTATTTATTTTTGATAGAGAGAGACAGAGCACAAGTGGGGGAGGGGCAGAGAGAGAAGGAGACACAGAATCCGAAGCAGGCTCCAGGCTCCGAGCTGTCAGCACAGAGCCCAACGCGGGGCTAGAACTCACAGACTGTGAGATCATGACCTGAGCCGAAGTCGAATGCTTAACCGACTGAGCCATGCTGGTGCCCCTAATTCTAGTATTTTTAATAGCTTGCCTAGGATTTTCTATGTAAATAGTCATGGTGCAAGCTGACATTATATTTATTTATTTATTTATTTATTTATTTATCTAAAAGTAGCCTCCACGCCCAAGATGGGGCTCCAACTCATGACCCTGAGATCAAAAGTCACAAGATCTACTGGGCCAACTGCCCCCAAATTTTTATTTCTTGCATTATGTTTCTGGCTAGAACCTCCCATCCTATGTTGACTAGAAATGGTAGGAATGGACAGCTTTTGCTTTGCTTCCAATCTTAGAGGGAAAGCATTTACTCTTTCATCATTAAGTATATTATTAGCTGTAGGCTTTTTAAATAATCTGGTTACTGGATTTAGGAATTTGTCTTTGATTTTGAATTTACTGAGAGATCTTATCATGAAAGAATATTTTTTAGAAGTGATCAATGCACGAATTTTTTTTTAAGTTTATTTATTTATTTTGAGAGAGAGAACACGAGAGGAGGGGGGACAGAGAGAGAAGGAGAGAGAGAGAATCCCAAGCAGGTTTCACACCATCAGTGCAGAGCCCGACACAGGGCTCGAGTCCAGGTACCATGAAATCGTGACCTGAGCCGAAATCAAGAGTTGCCGGACGTTTCACCGACTGAGCCACCCAGGCACCCCAACTTGCTAAAATTTTTTACCATTTTTCCACATATTGTTATTAGGGGGTCAGTAATTTTCCTATAATGTCTTTGCCAGATTTTGATTAAGAGTTATACTGGTCTAAGAACGAGATAGATGCATTAACTTCTATCTTCTAAACAAATTTATATATGTTGCTATTATTTCTTCCATAAATGTCTGATAGAATTTCATTCTAGGGCACTCTGTGGAAAGATTTCAAAGTGTTGTGTTCCATTAACACATACATACAGAGCTATTCAAATTTCCTTTTTTCTTATTGTTCAGTTTTGATGACTTGAGCTTTTCAAGAAATTTGTATATTTCAATGAAGTTATTAAATTTCGTAATGTAAAGTTTTTGCTAATATTCCCTCATTATCTTTTTGGTGTTTGTAGGATCTATAAAGATAATTCCCTCTTTCATTCCTCATACAGATAATTTTTGTTTTCTCTCTCTTTCTCACTAGGGGCTTATCCACTTTATTTTTTTCAAATAACCAACTTTAAGATTTTAAAATTTGGGGGTTTTGTTTGTTTTCTATCTCATCTATTTCTGTTCTTCGCTTAAACTTTTTCATTGAAAGCTACATTCTCACATTGGTGAGATAAAAAAAGAAAAAAGAAAAAAGAAAAAAGAAACATCCAATGCGGTAGACTTATAAAGAGTAGCTTCATTTTTTTCTTTCTCTATGCGTAATTAATATTTTTCGCTAGATTACTAAGATGGAAATTTAAATACTTGATTTTAAACTTTCCTCCTTGGTAATATCAGCATTTAAAACTTTAGCCTCAGGGTGCCTGGGTGGCTCAGTCGGTTAAGCGGCCGAGTTTGGCTCAGGTCATGATCTCACGGTCCGTGAGTTCGAGCCCCCTGTCCGGCTCTGTGCTGACAGCTCAGAGCCTGGAGCCTGTTTCAGATTCTGTGTCTCCCTCTCTCTGACCCTCCCCCGTTCATGCTCTGTCTCTCTCTGTCTCAAAAATAAATAAATTAAAAAAAAAAAATTTTAAAATAAATAAATAAATAAAACTTTAGCCTCTAAGAACTGCTTTAGCTGTAACCTACAAATGTTGCGATATTGTTTTTAATTCCCATTCCTTTGCAAATATTTTCTAATATTCCTTGGCATTTTTTCTTTGACTCAAGAATTATTTTGAAATCTCTAATTTATTACATTGGCAAATTTTCTAGATATCTTGTTTTGATTTCTAATTTAATTCTGTTGTTCACAGAGAATGTAATCTATGAAGTTTCAGTCTTTTGCAATCTTGCTTTTTATTTTTTTATTTTTTTTATTTTTAAAAAATTTTTTTTTTTCAACGTTTATTTATTTTTGGGACAGAGAGAGACAGAGCATGAACGGGGGAGGGGCAGAGAGAGAGGGAGACACAGAATCGGAAACAGGCTCCAGGCTCTGAGCCATCAGCCCAGAGCCCGACGCGGGGCTCGAACTCACGACCGCGAGATCGTGACCTGGCTGAAGTCGGACGCTTAACCGACTGCGCCACCCAGGCGCCCCTGCAATCTTGCTTTTTAATCCAGCATATAATCTAGTCTCTTTAGGTGACCCTAGATATATCTTTAACCTCAGTGAAACGGGACTCTATCTTCTCTGCCTCATGCTTCGTGGACTTTATCTTGCTGTACTAGGATCAGGACGCTTTCCCTAAGCAGAGCTGGGACAACCAGAGCTTGCTTCATAAGCCTCCCTGTTTTTCAGGGCTCTCAGGCTTAGAAATAAATCAGTCAGGGGCGCCTGGGTGGCTCAGTGGGTTAAGCGTTACGACTTCAGCTCAGGTCATGATCTCGTGATTGATTTGGAGCCCTGCATCAGGGTCTGTGCTGATAGCCCAGAGCCTGGAGCCTGCTTTGGATTCTGTGTCTCCCTCTCTCTCTGCTCCTCCCCTGCTCACACTCTGTCCCTCCTTCAAAAATAAATAAAGATTAAAAAAATTTTTTTAAATAAATAAATATTTGAAAAAATGAAAAAAAAGGAAAAGAAATAAGCTAGAGAAAGAAATACCATATGATTTCACTCATATGTGGAATTTAAGAAACAAAACAGATGAACATAGTGGGAGGGAAGGAAAAATAAGATAAAAACAGAGAGGGAGGCAAATCATAAGAGACTTATCAATACAGAGAAGAAACTGAGAGTTTCTGGAGGGGCAAGGGGTGGGGGGATGGGCATTAAGGAGGACACTTGTTGGGATGGGCCCAACATATACTGGGATATATGTACGTGATGAATCGCTAAATTCTATTCCTGAAATTATTACACTATACACTATACTTATTACACTATATGTTAACTAACTTGAGTTTCAACAAAATTTTAAAAAAGGATTCCCAGGTTTACATTGCTTCTTATCTAATGCCGGAAAACATTTGCTTCTTATATTTTGTCCAGTTTTATGATCGTTAATAGTGGGAGCGTTAGTGTAGTTCAAGTTACGCTGTCAGAATCAGAAACAGAAATCTCTTCATTTATTTACTTTGTTTTTGTCTCTTTTGCCCTTCTTTTTCTGTAGGTGTAATCTATTGGGCCTATTTCTCCTGTGTTGCTTTTTAGTCTTTATTTATGAAATGATTTTTTTCTTTTATTTGTAATTCTCGCCTATGTTAAGTCACCATTGTTTTCAAATAGTCCTTTTCCCTGGTTGCTTCATGGCTGAGACTTTCCAGTTCTGATTTATGCTTCTCTTACAGAATTTCTATGATTTTCTTACTACATTTTAGCTCATTTTTAAATATGAGTTTTCATCTATTTTGTGGCCATGTGTTCTTGGCACAATATGAGTCGTTTTATATAGGAATATATCATGGTTTTTTTCTGTTTGTAACTTTTTAAGTGAAATAAACGTTCCTTTGTGTTTGGGAAAGAAGGATGGCCAGGAGCTTTTCTAAATTCAGGGTTCTAGAACTGTCCTGTTGTTTTCATAAAGTGAGAAGAAACTCTGTGTGTGTGTGTGTGTGTGTGTGTGTCTGCAAACTTTCTTTTCTTTTTAAATTCTTTAAAATGTTTATTTATTTGAGAGAGAGAGAGAGAGAGAGAGAGAAGCAGAGAGACAGAGCATGAGCAGGGAAGGGGCAGAGAGAGGAGACACAGAATCCAAAGCAGGCTCCAGACTCCGAGCTGTCAGCACAGAGCCCGACGCGGGGCTCGAACTCAACGGACGACGAGATCATGACCTGAGCCGAAGTCGGACGCTTAACTGACTGAGCCACCCAGGCGCCCCAAACTTTCTGAGACCGACTCATATCTGGGCTGCTTCCTTCCCTACCAATATTGGGACCTCATTTTTCCCTTTGCCCCTACTGTCCTAGTCCTCAGCTTGGATTCCACGTCCAGCAGTTCCTCCTTACTTCAGGGCTTTGCTTTGGCAGGGAGCTCCTGTCTGTTAGTTTTGAGGTTGTCCAGGGCCCAGGTGGCTCCAGCACCGTCAAGCCCTACCGCGTTAGCATCTCCCGGCAGGCACACCCACAATGGACCTTGCGGAAGCACCTTCCGGTTGTCGTGGCTCTTCTCAGACTGACCCAACTGTGCTTTCTCGTGAGTGCATGTTGGTGACTTAGGGGCTGTCTCAAGCCCAGCTGCCTAACCTCTGTTCCATCTCAGGCAGTTCCTCATCCCACATGGGTCTTGAGGCATCGGGTAGTTTGTCTTCGTCTACACGTTTGGGGTTTGTTAGGAGACGCGCCGTGCAGTTTCACTGTGGACGCTGCCTCTCTGTGTTTGTTTTTGGTCGTCTGTCTGTTCCTCTGAGAGATTCAGGGAAATTCATGAACTGTGCTGCCCCCTCCATCCACCCAGAATTTTCTGTTTCCAACTAGATTCTGCGCAGGACCCGGGTCCTGTATTTCTTTCGTAACCACCATCCCGTGTTACAGTGCTGGGCACGCAGAGGAGATCATCGGTACTTGCTGACTGATGAAAGTTTATGTATTAATTATCTGTTGCTATATAACGAATGATCATAAAACATCACCCATATGATAACTGTAGAAGTTCGGGCATAGTTTGGCTGGGTTCTCTTTTTCAGGGTGTGTACCACATTGCAATTCACGTGCAAGCTCGTAAGAGGCTTGATGGGGAAAAGATCCACGGCCAAGCTCTTCCAGGTTGTTGGCAGAATTCATTTGTAGGCCTGAGGTCTCTGTTTCCTTGCTGGCTGTCAGGCCGGGGCTGTGCTCAGCTCCTAGAGGCCGTCCTCAGTGCCTTTCCGCATGGCTCTCTTCCTCATGGCGGCTTACTAAAGCCAACAATAGAGAGACAGTCTCTGAGGCATGCCAGCGGGAATGGCGATACACGTATCACAACACAATCACAGAAGGGACATCACATCAGCTTTGTCATATTCTATTGGTTAGAAGCAAGTAATCTGTTTCTCCCACACTCAAGGGGAGAAGGCTATGCAGGGCATAAGCACGGAGCCATGCTAGGGTCTGTCTGCCACAGTTTATATCTGCCTGAAAACCTGGGTTACCCTCTTTGTTTGTTAAGACAAACAGCTTTGGGGCGCCTGGGTGGCGCAGTCGGTTAAGCGTCCGACTTCAGCCAGGTCACGATCTCGCGGTCCGTGAGTTCGAGCCCCGCGTCAGGCTCTGGGCTGATGGCTCAGAGCCTGGAGCCTGTTTCCGATTCTGTGTCTCCCTCTCTCTCTGCCCCTCCCCCGTTCATGCTCTGTCTCTCTCTGTCCTAAAAATAAATAAACGTTGAAAAAAAAAATTAAAAAAAAAAAAAAAAAGACAAACAGCTTTATATTAGTAGACTGTCAATGATGAATTTTAGCTCCATTCCAGGGCAAATAGCTATAAATTCAAGTACGATAATCAACTATCCAGTTCAAATATAAAAATCTGGGACATCAGGAACTTGAAAATCCTACTACAACTGAGCTATTTTTAATGCCCTAATTTCCTGTCCTTCTCTGTGAATGGGCATGAGTATTTCCACCAGTCCCAACCTCGCGGAGAAAGTGTAAAATGATCCTTTTTAGCGTCCTTAGGGAAAGTAAGATTTCATTTCATTGCATTTCTAATGCAATTTATCTTATTTTACATCACCTGTGCCTGTGCATACTTTTGGAGTCCTTCAGAGAGCTCGTGTTTAAGAATGACATAGGATGGGAGCGTCTGGGTGGCTCAGTCAGTTAAGCCTCTGACTTCAGCTCAGGTCATGATCTCACAGTTCATGAGTTCAAGCCCCACATCGGCCTCGCTGCAGTCAGGGCAGAGCCTGCTTTAGATCCTCTGTCTCCTTCTCTCTCTGCCCCTCCCCCACGCACACTCTCTTTCAATAATAAAATAAAACATTAAAAAAAAAAAAAAAAGAATGACATAACACCAAAAGCAATTGTTTCAATACTCCGAATAAATCAGACAACCTAAGAAAGCTTGTGGGGGAAAATGAAAAGATTTGTGTAATTTAGGGCCACCTGGCTGGTTCTGTCGGAAGAGCAGGCGACTCTTGACCTCAGTGTCATAAGTTCGAGCCCCACGGTGGGTGTGGAGATTACCTAAATAATTTAGAAAAAAAAAAAGGTATGTATTTTGGACACCACATTTTTGGTGCAAATGATGGAGGAAATCATCTCACACCCCATGCCAGATCGTTGTAAGACTTCCATAAATGGGTTCATTATTTGAACACAAAGTGACACGGTTTATTATTTCTGCTTTTGTTCTAATAAATGGGAGTAACCATCACTTTCATCTCTGTGTCCTCACATGCTCATTCTGTCTCCTGTGTTCTCGGTCTCACTGTTTTTCCACTCTGCACGAAAGGGGTTGGAAAAAGTGCCTCTCTCTGCTGAAGGTACACGATCGCTTTGTCCTAATGGTGCCCTGTGTGCTTGGAAGCATTCAGCTGTGGAAGCGAGGGATTCTTCTCTTCTGCTTCAGTGTAGGTGAAACACTGAACAGTTCCTCATTTGACGGATGACACACGAATGCTGTTTGCTATGGTGACGCCATTTCCTCCTGGCAACAAGGAGGAGGTGGGGATGGGAGACTCAGGAATACAACACACAGTGTGTGGGTACAAATTGTGCGGAACACTCTGCCCTGTGAATTTCTGATTCTCCTCCTTGTGAGAACAGCAACACTAATAACCAGAGTTAACATTTATTGAATGATCAATACCGCAAATGATATACAAAATGCTTAACGACTGAAACAGCAGAAGTATCGACCAGTCAGCATGAACGCTGGCTCTAAGGGCATCCATCCGGATGAGCCCAGGCCTTCCCCGTGCCAGTTGTTAAATGTGCTGACAACTGGCTATTTGACTGAGGACTCAAACGTCAAGGTCAAACCTCAACACCTCAAGGACCTTTGCTCATGGAATCCTCCCGGCCCTCCTGCAAGATGGAAACTCTTGTTCTAATTTGACAAATGGGAGAACTGAGGCCTAAGGGAGATTGAATGACCTGTCCCACACCACACAGATAAGAGGCAGTGGCCCTGAACTTGTACCCTGGTGTGTTGACCCTGGAGTTGAAGCTGTTAAGTAAGTTCTACATTCTGCTAAGTCTTGAGGAAACCCCGCCCTACAGCTCTTTTCAAGCTTACAAGGAATGTACACTTTACAAACATGAAAGCTGAACTTTATCCCCCTGGCCTTAGTGACAAGCAAAGTAGCCCTTGGCCAATCCATTAATAAAAGCGATGCAAACAACATAATGAAAATGTCAGAATGAAGAATAAGCCCTGGGACCAAGCCTACGCTCCAGAAATGATTCTGGAGTTGACCCAAGGTCCTTCTTTAAAGGACTATGGAAGCCCAAAGCCCAGACTGGCCTTCCAGCCTGAGAGGGCATTTTTCAGGTAATTGTCACAGATCCTAACTTCACATTCCTCTAGCCATTAAAAGAATTCTGTCTGGTTATGGCTTTTGAAGCTGGGTTTATTTAGAGCAAAGCAAACAACTGGATTCCAGAGATGGGCCACACTGATCTTATGTCATTGTCTTTCTTGACTACATGGCTGGCTGGCTGGCTGGTTGAATTTTTTTCAACCTCAGCCAGCGGCAACACCGCGTTGTTGCTGTGAGCCATTCCCGTTAGTGACACACAGTGAAACACTGTGAGCCATTCTCAAGAGTGACACGTTGCATTTCCAGAAAACTGATTCTTTAGAATCAGTCCGTGACACACAGGACTAATGAAATCCTCATGCCCAACACACTGCCATGAGTGGTCTTCACCTATGGGCTTAGGTGTCACCCACCCTTATCTCTTTCTTTCCCGTTCAAGAATGTGTTGTGGAAATACAGACTGTAAGGGTAATGTTCCTAGGGTTTCCATTTGGACAACGCTCTTAATATCTCCGAGCGTCAGTTTCCACATCTGCAAAATGTAATTGAAAATATATGCTTTGGGTGTGGGCTGAGCTCAGGGCAGGGAGGAAGGGATGATTGGTCAGAGCAAATCTTTATCTCAGCTTTTCCACAACACTCATACGGACGGACTAGACAGATTCTTGAGTTACAAAGAACGAGTTACTAACAATAAAATGCCTATGTTTGCGTTATCAGTGTCATTGTTACCTGTACGATGACCGTTACCAACAATGGTGGTGATCATCCTAATAATGGGGGCTGGTTGTTGAATCTTTACTACATGCCAAGCACAGTGCAAAATGAGATATATCTCATACCTCCTGCATTCTTCAAAACAGCCTTATGAAATGAGACTTCATGCGGGTAAGTTTCACCACTGCTCTGGCTTAGAGGAATAGGTCAGTGGGTCTTGAGATAGAAGAACCAGATCTAGAGGGTCCATGTAGAGACCCGGAGTCTTCCAGGCTCCACCGGCTAGCGTGAGCATTCTCTGCTGCTGGCACCAAGAAGCCGAGTGGGTACTTAGTGCCACGGTGCCTCCAGCTTCCACTCCAGTGAGAAGTACTGCCTGTGCTGAGTAGCTGCACCAGCCATCCAGGCAAGACAGCCCGGCCTCAGCAGGCAGCAAAGACGCTATTCTGTCCAGGCATCATTCAGCAGAAGTGATGCCTCTCTGGCCTCAATGTATGTGGTGCTCCTGTGACACATTCCACACCAACCATAACACTGACGAGCTGCCCCACTACTGATGGAGGTGGGGCTCGTGGACACCAGGAGGATTAGGAGAGGTGTGGCGCCCATCTGATGGGCCGGTACCTCTTCCTTAGAGTGGGGCGGTGGTGAAATAGACCCACATTCACTTTTAAGGTTGTTTTGAGGAACGAATGAGCTACGAGATGTACGTTATTGAGCACAGTCCCTGGGACATCATACTTAATATCACAAATGATAAATACCAATTGCTATTCTTAGTAAATAATATCACAATAATTCACAATAATATCACAACAATTCTTAGTAAATAACATTGCAATAAAGTCAATAGAATGCAAACATTCACACTGTAACAGTAACATACTGCCAACTCTTGTCACAGATAATCATGACAGGACCGTGTCACCACATTTTGTTTAAGAAGCCCTGCTTCAGAGGCACATGGGTGGCTCAGTTGGTTGAGCTTCTGACTCTTGATTTTTGGCTCGGGTCATGATCCCGGGGTCCTGGGATCAAGCCCTGCGTTGGGCTCTTCGCGGACCCTGCTTAAGACTCTCTCTCTCTCCCTCTGCCCCTCTCCCTTGCTCATGCTCTCTCTTTCTCCTCAAAAATTTTTTTAAAAAAGAAAAAGGAAAGAAAAAAAGGAGAAAGAAACCCTGCCCCAGATAACAGAGGGCACATATGACTTCAGAATCAAAGGGGATTTTCTGGCCTGGGTGATGGCTGGTCTTGGACAGCATTACTGGGTGCTGCCTCAGAGGAGTCGCTCCTGTCTCTAGCAACAGCCAGCTAGGGACACATTGATAAACTGGCCACGGCTATGTGGATATGGGGCCTGGGAGAAGCAGCCAAACACCATTCGCTGCAGCCATGAAACATTACATCTCCCCCTTGCCCCGCCAGGATATTGGCGGTTCCATGTTCGATTTAAATGTTCTTGCTTTCAAGGTCATTCCAGCCGGAATAAAGCTCTTCACATCAGTAGTACCTCGTGACTTTTGTTTTGTTTTGTTTTTAGTGTGTCTAGACCTCTTAATAGTACATGGCCATTTTACCTCTCTTCCCACAATTATATTCAATCATGCAGAGATTAAATTCATTTACTCATATTTTCAGTCTACGGTGAACTTGTTTCCTTACCCGAGCTGTGGAGTCGTTGAGTCTTGGGGCTAGAAAAGACCTATGAGCCCATTAGTCTGGTGCTATTCAGAAGAGTTGGCAAGGATGGGGACGTTCTATACCTGCACTGTCTAGTGTGGTAACCACTAGATACAGGTGGCTCTTGAGCCCTTCAACTGTGGCCAATGTGACTGAGAAACTGAATTTTTAACTTTATCTCATTGTAACTAATTTAAATTTAAATAGCCGTATGCGGCTAGTGCTATTTCTTGGATCACGCAGATCTCTTGGATAGCCTATCTCTTCATTTCGCTGAGTCCCAGACAGGACCTCACAATTGGGTAGAGGCACGGCAAAAGCATAGAAAAGACACTGACCACGGTGTGGGTCCATTCAGACTGCTGCCGGAAAATACCATACGCCGGGTGGCCTATAAACAACAGAAACTGATTGCTCACTGTTCTGGAGTGTGGAAGGGTCTGATGCCAGCATGGTTGAGTTCTGGTGAGGGCCTATTTCCTGGTTCAGAGACAGCAATTTATTCACTGTGGCCTCGCATGGCAGAAGCAAGAAGCCCTCTGGGGTCTCTTTTACAAGGGCACTAATCTCATTTACGAGGACCCTGCCCCTATGACCCAACCACCTCCCAAAGGCCCCACCTCCTAATACCATCACAGTGAGGACTAGGCGTCAACATATGGATATGGGGGGTCGGTGGGGGGGAGGGTGCAAATATTCACTCAATAGCCATTGCCACCTCACTGTTTTCTCTAACATATCATGTTCCACTTATTTGTCCCCAGGCAGAAACAATATTCCACCTACACACTTAGATTATTGGGGGGAGGGAGGTGGGAGATGTTGTCTCCCCACAGCAACCATGCAAACACTGAGGAGAGAGGAAGAACAGAAAAAACTCCGTCTGAAGAGTTTGTATCCAACATATTTAAAGAACTGATACAACATCCCCCGCCAAATAATCCAGTTAAAAATGGGCAGCACCTGAATAAGCATTTTTCCAAAGAAGGTATCCAGATAGCCAACAGACACATAGAAAGGAACTCGACATTACTTACCATCAGGTAAATACAAATCAAAACTACAATGACGTATCACCTGACACCTGTCAGAATGACTAAAATCAACAATACAAGAAACAGCAAGTGTTGGTGAGGATGTGGAGAAAAAGGAACCCTCTTGCACTGTCAGCGGGAACGCGTTTGCGTGCAGCCATTGCAGAAAACTCTATGGGGGTTCCACAAAACATTAAAAATAAAACTACCTTATAATCCAGGAATTGCATTACTGGGTATTTACCCCCAAAATACAAAAACACTAATCCAAAGGGATGCATGCACCTCTATGTTTATTGCAGCATTATCTACAGTAGGCAAACTATGGAAGCAGCCCAAGTGTCCATCAATAGATGAATGGATAAAGAAGATGTGGTATATTTATACAATGGAATATTAGTCAGCCATAAAAAAGAATGAAATCTTGCCTTTGCAACAACACAGAGCTAGAGAGTATACTGCTGAGCAAAATAAGTCAGAGAAAGACAAATACCATATGATTTCACTCATATATGGAATTTAAGAAACAAAACAAATGAACAAAGGGAAAAAAAAGAGAAGGAGAGAGAAAGAGAGAGAGAAACCAAGAAACAGACTCTTAACTATAGAGAACAAACTGATGGTTACCAGAGGGGAGGTGGGTGGGGAGATGGGTTAAGTAAAGGATGGGGATCAAAGGGTACACTTATCATGATGAAAAATAAAATAATATAAAATACTTTTAAAATGTATCAAACACCTAGTAATCTAATAAAAGACTTGTAAGACCTCCACAATGAAAACCACGAAACGTTGATAATGGAAATGAATTAAAACCTACATAAGTGGAGGGATAGACTATGTTTATGGAGTAAATAACTAAATTTAATAACAATGTCAAGGGGTGCCTGGGTGGCTCAGTCAGTTAAGCGTCCGACTTTGGCTTAGAACACGATCTCACAGTTCGTGAGTTTGAGCCCTACATTGAACTTGGGATTCTCTCTCACTCTCTCTGCTCCTTCCCTGTGTGTACTCTCTCAATCCTTCTCAAAAATGAATAGACTTTGAAAATAAATAAATAAATAAGTAAGTCAACTCTCTGGGTTGGGGGGCGGGGGAAACGCAACCACCCTGTTTGAAATACTAAGAGGGACAAAGAAAAGTTAGCAAATAGCTGGAGATGGGGCTGGTGAAATGTGGTTTGTGATTATCACATTGTAATTAAACACTGCTAATTCGCATTGGCTTTTTTGCTTTTTTTCCAGTTCTGTTTCTATCGGATAAACCCCTACAGTGAAACATGAATCAGTTGACTAATGTTGAGGACCCGCCATGTAGAAAGCCCAGTGTCAGATACTAGAGGGTGCTTCAAAAAGCGGAAAACAGAGCGAGCCCTTCCCTTCAGGGAACAGGTCACCTAGTTGTGTGGGCATGCCATTGTAATGGAAAAAAGATCATTTTCTCTCTACGTTTCTGACTTCTTATCTGCTGGTCCCATAATAAAAGATTAACATGAGAAAAACAATCTGAAGTTTATCAATGTGTGTACCTTATCTGTACGAGTGGATATACCCAGGAAAACTGAGGAACTCCCTGGGTGGCTTGATTACGATTCAGGTTAAAAGTAGCCTAGTGGGGGAGGGGTGGAGGACATAGGCCTTCCAGGGGAGAGTAAAGGATGTTTATGAGAGATGAACGGGCCCTCAGAAGAACAGATGGGAGACAGGATGGTTTCTGACCGTGTGGGCTCAACCTCTGGTCCCCTCCTCTGCAACAAGACTCAGTCCTACCTTGGGAAGACACTCCCATGGAAGGGATCTGTGACAACTGAGTTCCTCTCAGAGGGTTTGTCTTTAGGCAGATGGGGAGAGTTCGGAGAAAGCCTCTCCCTGCATTGGCTGCTTTTCAAGTGCCTACAGTTCAAAATGACCGACATGCCAAAGGATGGCGTATTCTGCTGTCCTTCATCGTTAAAACAGGAAAAAGTAAAAAAATCATACCTTTTACGATTTTTCATAAATAATTTCCACATGTTTTACAGAGAGTGGCCTCCTGATGAGACAGAGATGGATGGAGACTTGCCACCTCTGGGCTTCCTTCATAAGTGCCGTTCATTTCGGTTTAAGGACATTAGCAGTGTCCTGCCTTCACCTCTGACACGCTCAGGGGAAGCCAGGAGCCCGTGGCCAGGAAGGGGACACGGCAGAGCAGATGTGGCCTCCCCCGCTGCACCACCCTCTACAGGGAATTTACCTCTTGGGACTCCATTTCCCTTCTGTCAGAAAATCACTTCAACTGGACAGGTTGTTACCAGGAGTTACTGACTCTCTCGTACATCATCCCATTTCTAAATTCAGGCTGTGAACTCCACCAGTGTTTGGGACTGGCTGCTGCCTCTTTACCCCAACATCTGTTCTGCAATTCTTTGGATGCAGAATTCTTACCCTGGTATGGAGTCCTCATTTGTTTCCTGCTTGCTTAGGCTTGGCTTATTTTTCTGGCTTTTCCTTCTCTCACGAAGGAAGTACAGATTTGGATAGGATAAAATGACACAGTGGAGTGTAAGTGACACGGTATTGGCACAGAGTCAGCATCTAATACTAAGAATCAGGGACGTCCGGATGGCTCAGTTGTTTAAGCGTCCGACTTCAGCTCAGGTCATGATTTCACGGTTTATGGGTTCAAGCCCTGTGTCGGGCTCTGTGCTGCCAGCTCGGAGCCTGGAGCCAGCTTCAGATTCTGTGTCTCCCTCTCTCTCTCTCTCTGTCCCTCCCCCATGTGTGCTCTCCCTCTCTCTCAAAAGTAAATAAATAAAAGTGAAAAAAAGAATCATATGTGGAATATCTGTTATCGTTTATTAATCTCTCATTACGCACTGCCATTGTCCCAAGTAATTTATGTGTATTAGCTCATTTAAGTTCCCTGAGACAAGATTCAAAGGCAAGTGGTTTATTAAGAGCAGTGGTCCTTGACCCTTGAGGGAGTGGGGGAAGCAGTTCGAAAGAGAAAAGTAGGTGCAATTTCTGGTACATTCCCTCAGCTCTGATCCCACAGGGGAGCACTGCAGTGTAAATTACGCCTCAGGACTTGATGGCTGGGCTTTCTTTCATATTGAGACCCCTGACAGTTCTGGGCTAAGGACCAGGGTAAAGAAAACTCCAAGGTCCTTCCAGTTCTCTGCCCCTGCAGGTGAGCAGCTCCGGGAGGCTGAGGAAGTCCCCCAAAGCCATTTGTAGGTGTTAATAGGCAGGCGGAAGCTGACGTGCAGAGAAGCCAGAGAAAGGATGCAGAAAACACTAAAGGGATGTTGGGAGGTATGGCAAAATGCCAACCATGTCTCCCGCAAACCTCACAACCAAAGGGTCCATTTCACAGAGGAAGCACATGATTAGGGGATTTGCTCCCATCCCAGAGCCGGTAAGTAAGCGGAAACGAAGGATTTAAATCTCGGCAGGCCATCTCCCAAGTAAATCTGTGCCCTTCAACCTGGTATCAGCCGAACCTCCTAGCCACTCCACATCCTGGTTTCAGAGGTGACGTCGACGTGTCGGTTTGTGCTGCAGACAGCTGGAAACACACCGAGGCGAGCCAAGTTGTTCCTTCACGCAGGACGTCCTTTGTCACCCTGACTTGTCTCAGCCTCCAGCCCCATAATGTAATCAGGACGCTTTTCATCTCCATCAGCTCCTAATTCCTGCAATTTTCTCGTAACGGCACTCCGGATCTTGCTGCTGATTGCAGCGCCTTTCGCGGCCCCGCAGTGGGTGCCGTTGCGTCTAGGCCAGGTGCAGGCTCCCAAGGCCCCAGCTCTTCATCTGAAACAAATTTCATTTTACTTCGACATGTCAAGAACTGTTGCTCTCCCTTCAACAACGTTAAATCGCCCTTTCCTGGAAAGAGTTTGGCCACAATTATTATTATTGTTTTTTCTATAAAAATAATGTCAGACCATTTCCTGTCGGTTTCAGCAATTAGGGAAAGTTCGGACTTTATCACGCACTTTGGCGGTACACATCAGCCGAAGTGCATTTGACATTTGAGTTGGTAACCTCTGGCCGTCGGGGTGAAAAAACAGACTATGAACTTCTATGGCATAATTGATGGGGTGGTGATAACACTTTATTTGATGTATTGATAAAATGTCCCAGATTAAATACATAATATTTTTACACGTGACTGATTACTTATTATCGTCAGAAAAACAACCATAAATATGATGGAGCAGTGACCCTTGTGATCACCTCCTCCCTAGAGCAGGGTTGCTCGCGCTTGGCATTATGGACCCTTTAGGCCAGAGAATTCTTTCCGGGAAGGGCTATCCTGTGTAGTGTAAGACGTTTAGCAGTGCCTCTGGCCACTGCTCAGGGGTTGCCAGTCCCAGTACCCACCCCAACAAGCTGTGATAACCAAAAATATCTCCAGACAGGGCCACTTGTCCTCTGGGAAACAAAACCACCCCCGGTTGAGACCTACTGTCCAGAGAACAGTAACAGAGAAGGGACGTCCTGTTGTGTGTCTTCTGGTGTCACGCCCACCCACCTCTCTGACAATGTCCCTTCTTGGTTTCTGTTTGACTGGTATTTCTGACATTGATCAATTTTGGCTCCTTGTATTTTGCAAACCTGTCTGGCAATCTCTCACTACCATCATCTCTCTCTCTCTCTTTTTTTAACCTTTCCTCATAATATACTTTTTAAAAAATTTATTTATTCTTAAGTTAGTTAACATACAGTGCAGTCTTGGCTTCAGGAGTAGAATCCAGTGATTGGTCACTTACATACAACACCCAGGGCTCATCTAGGCAAGTGCCCTCCTTAGTGCCCATCCCCCATCCCCCCTTCCCCCCCCCCCACACACGCATCAACCCTCAGATTACCACCATCTTTCTGGTGTCCACACCATTGCAGGGTTTGGTCCACTGACTGCATTTCTGAGCCTGCGTTGTCCCCATTGCCTTTGCGTCTGAAGCTTGAGCCTTACTTTCTTCCAAGTATCATGTAGGAGAAGAAGACACTGACCGTAACTGGTAGAAAAGAGCCTATCTGTGTGACACGTCTACACATTTTTAGCACTCCCCTTTAGTACCTTTGTTACCCTGTGATGTGTAAAATAATGGGGAAAATGAAGGGGAATTGGAGTGCCCTGTTTTGACGTGTCAGAACTAGTAATAGAAAAAGAATCTAGGTTTCCCAGGATCTAGTGATGAGACTTTTTTCAGTTTTAAAAATATGATCATTCAGGGCACCCGGGTGGCTCAGTCGATTGAAGCATCCGACTCTTGATTTCGGCTCAGGTCATGATCTCACAGTTCGTGAGATCGAGCCCTGAGTCAGGCTCTGTGCTGATTAGAACAGAGTTTACTTGGTATTCCCTCTCTCCCTTTCTCTCTCTGCCCCTCTCTTGCTTGTGCTGTCTCTCTAAATAAATAAATAAAACTTTTTTTTTAAATACGATCATTCTAGTCAGAGAGGTTTTAGTAATTCTGATCAAAACAGTCATATCCACAGCCACAAAAGGCTGCTCTTGCATTTTTTTCAAAGTTCAGGCCAAGTATAGCAAACAAATTTCATCCGTCATGCCACCGTGGTGGATATCTCTTTACACTTTCTTTTCTCATCAAGTTTCTAGAGTTGGATTTTACAAACAGCCACATTACTGTGCTGCCACAATCCCAAGCCAGGTTTCTGAGGGGGTCTGAAGAACACCTCGGTTCCCCTTAAAACTTGCTCTTAAAAATTAGACAGTTTTGGGACACCTGACTAGCTCAGCCGGTAGAGCATGTGACTCTTGATCTCAGGGTCATGAGTTTGAGCCTCACGTTGGGCTTAGAGATTACTTAAAAATAAAAACAAAGAAACAAACAAAAAATATGTATATATATATATATATATATATATATAGTTGCTTCTTTATAAAATATGAGGAAAATTGACCACTCAGGCGTGAAGTTGATGCCCAAATAAATACTTGCCAATACCTATGAGCAGTCAAATTCAATGTTCATGACCAGTCAAAGGATGATATGAACTGACCAGTGAATCTATTCAAAACTCGGGTGTGTCTAACTCTGCTCCACATCTCTGTTGGTCTCAAATCCCTCCTTCTTTCAAGGTCTCGTGCCTTACATGACAGTCTCCCCTCTTTGAGTGCTCATGCCACTGTGGTCACATTTTTATTGCTCTCTTTTATATTACAGTCATTTGTGATCCATTTGTTTTTGTCCTTAAACTTCACGTTGTTTTTTTTTTTTTTTTTTTTTTTAGCTTTAATGTTTATTTATTTTGACAGAGAGAGAGAGAGCGAGAACAAGTGAGGGCAGGGGCACAGAGAGAGAGAGGGAGAGAGAGAATCTCAAGCAGGCTCTGTGCTGTCAGTGCAGAGCCTGACGTGGGGCTCGATCCCGCAGACTGTGAGACTGTGAGATTGTGACCTGAGCCCAAACCAAGAGTCGATGCTTAACCAACTGAGCCATCCAGGCACCCCTTAAACTTCATGTTTCTTAAGGGCATATTTCTGTTAAGTTCATTCTTTTTTTTTTTTTTTTTAATTTTTTTTTTCAACGTTTTATTTATTTTTGGGACAGAGAGAGACAGAGCATGAACGGGGGAGGGGCAGAGAGAGAGGGAGACACAGAATCGGAAACAGGCTCCAGGCTCTGAGCCATCAGCCCAGAGCCCGACACGGGGCTCGAACTCACAGACCGCGAGATCGTGACCTGGCTGAAGTCGGACGCTTAACCGACTGCGCCACCCAGGCGCCCCTGTTAAGTTCATTCTTATGTGCGTACAGGACCTGCCTCAGTACACAGTAAGATCCCAACAGATGCTTGTGCAATTGAACTTTATCTTTGGAGAATAACCCCAGTCTTTTGGTGCCACCTAAGGAGTCTTGGCTGAGGATACAAGGAAGCAGCAAGGGAAAGCAGGAAGGAAGGAGGGAAGGAAGGAAGGATGGTAGGAAGGAAGGGAGGGAGAAATTTATTTTTTTCTTACTCAAATATGTTTAAATACCAAAACCTTTTAGGAGGTATGAAATGTTCTGTTGAAATCACAGTAAGGTTACAATGACATATTTGCCTCACCTAAAGGTGAAGGTCATTATGAATAAGAACTAAATAATACCATATGTTAACTAACTGGACTTTAAACAGATACATTTTTTTAAAACAGGAACTAAACAAATACCATTCTCCTCCGGCCCCGCGGTTGTCGAATGTAGAAAGAAAGGAAACGTATTGCTTAGAAAGAGCGAGAAAGCTTCTTTCTTCGCTCACGAGCCTCGTTTCCTTTCGGGGGCCTGTGCTATGGCTTTAAGATTGTGAAGGTTGGGAGATGATAAAGTGCTGTGCTATCCACTTGGCAGCACCGGGACTTCTCGGGTATGTGAACATCTGTATGTTCTCTCCTCAGAGCAGGAACTTTGGTCACATGATAGCATTTCCTCCAAGCACGACGTCCATCTGCCCGGATCTGAATTTTCCATTATCAACTAGATGCTGTAGCATCCCGCAGCTGGTTCTGCTGCGTTCACTCCGAGGCTATGATACACCACAGTCCCCGGCGACCGCTCACTCTATGTGGCTCTAAAGGCTTGAGGGAGATTTTAGTACACCATAAGGAAGATTTCCTGACCAAGAAGGTGGCCCAATCACCCAGGCTCAAAGACACGTGGTCTTAGTTCCATAGCTTATGCAAAGCACACAATAGAGGTAAAAAGGAGTCTTCTCTGAGGCAGTAGCGTTGGATGCTGAAGAAGACGTGAAGAGATCTGATATCTTTTGGGTACGTAGCTAATGTGGAATCAAACCCCTTCAGGCTTTACGAACCCCTGGGGATTTGGAAATCTAACCAAAGTGAGTGGACAGAATTGAGAAGGATGTGGCCAAAGCACGAGGCCGGCTCAGTCTAGAGAAATGGATCGGACCAGGTCCTAAAGTTCCTGAGATATGAGGTCTTCACTGGGTGATCCATAACCCTGGAAAGGTAAGTAGGCTTCACATTTTGTACATTTTTATAAGACAAACATCCATCCCAAGAATGTGAGCGTGTAACATTCTGGTTGACCAAGGAACCGGACCATCTAAACAAAGGGAGAAGGAAACTAGGGGCTAATCGTGTGGAGGTCAAAATGTGAGAATGGGGGACACGTTGGAGGGTTAAGAAGTTCAAATTCTAATGTAGGAAAAGTGGATCAGTTCAAGCGTAAGAAGTGAAGGACACCGTTGTCTGTGTTTATCTCACCCCGCGGGCATACCCAGCCCTGATCCTGTAGTCTCTGAAGGGCAGAGACTTTCTGAGGTGACACAATCAGATACGCTCTGGTTCCTGAATATTTAATGACGGGATGCTTTCCAGTTGCTCACTTCCTTTGTTATTTTTAGCTCCTACAATCTCAGTAGGATGGGGATGTCATGGCCTTCTTCCAGATGCTGCCATCGGACAGGCCTAAAATGAAAACTACAGGAGGTGGAGTGGTAGACATATGAACTGTGGAGGTGTAAATGGTAGCTGCTTTCACAGCTCAATCAATGGAAAAGGCTTCAAGAGTGGCATCGCCCATTGATTTGCTACAGACAGTGTTAGCAACCCCACCATTATCAGGATCGTTGGACTATGTTGTAGCTTTACTTCTATTACATGGAAATATATCAGTCACCAATACTTTACTGTGAATCAGGATCCGCACACCCCCCCCCCCTTTTTTTTTCCAAACTGAGAGTACATTGAGATGGTGCACTTTGAACTTTGCTTTGTTTATTATTACTAGTATTATTATTAGTAGTAGTGTAGTATTTTTGCTTTGCTTTAAATAAGAGAGAGGAGAAGGAGAAACAAGGCTAGTAGATGAGAGCAGATGGAGGAGTGGCAGAGAGAGGAAAGGAAGCAGAGTTTCAATAGAAAACCAGCAGAAAGGTGAGAGATGCTTGGATTGCCCTAGAGGCAAACTTAGGTGGCTTTATGGACTGGCCCAGGACCGGCTCTACGGATGGAACGTGAGCTTGGTTTCCACATTGGTTCCTCCGTTAGACCACAGGCATTATTAGGTTTGAGATCAAAGTATCTTGACCCATGCAGGTAACGTCAAGACTCACTTGAGCAGAGTCCAGAGGTAAGTGAGGTTTCGAGCTGTTTTTTCCTTCGGCTTAGCAGTGCCATCAAGGTCTGTCTCAGTTTATTTCCGTGAAGCCCTGGTGTGTCCGTTCCACTTTACTGCCGCTGCTAGTCCTTCAGCCTCCCTCTTTTGTATTCAGAACGAGATAAGCGGTTTCTAGGAGCGCTTTGATGAGAGCAAGAGAAAATTACTTCCCGAAAGCTCCCAGAAAATCCCCTTCTCCTGCACTGCTGTCCATAATGTGGTCTCACACCCGCTCCTGAGTCATTTCCTGCGGCGGGGAAATGCCACGCATCGGTGGCCACCCGAGCCAAGAGCCAGTCACTCGAGGCGGCGTCACGTCCTCCGAGGGGGCCACTTGCCGCGACGCCAGGAAGCTGGGGCGCTGCGCCAGTGGCCTGTGCATGGTGCCGGAGCCCCGGAGCACCTCCCGGGCGGAGGAGCCGCAGGGGGTCCCGAACAAGCAAGGGGGCGATCCTCCGGTGCGAGGGGCCTGGGCGCAGGCCGGCGTGTGAGCGGGAGGCCGGGTTCGCGGAGGGGGGTCCAGGTGGAGAGAGAGGCACCGCCAGGGCCGCGGGCCTATCCTTCCGAAGGCAGGACCAGGGGCGGAAGGGGTGACCCAGCTGAAGCTGCCGGCCCGGGAGGACTGACAGCGTGGCTCGCAGCCACGCACCCGGCCGCCAGGCTCCCCTCGCGATCGTGGGTCCTCCCTGCGGGACGGACCATCAGCTCGGAGCAGCGGAGCCTGCTTGGTGCGCGGCGCAGGCCGCAAACCCTACCCGTGCTGGGAGATGCGATTAAAGTGTTTGGGGAAACAGACGCGCTGGCTTATCTAGTGCGATATGCACAGCTTGTTAACGCTCGAGGCAGCTTTGTGTTTTGGTTTGTGTGCAACGGATGTGCTACGGGCATAAACCGCAAACGTGGTAAGAGCTCACGGCAAGTTGGGATGGACCGTCGCTGAGATCCGAGTCTGTTTTGTTATTTCAAAATGATTTCTATCCATAGTATCCATTCTGTAGCTAAACTGGGAAAGATCATCGTTACCAAATCTTGCCAAGGATGTGGCGCAACCGGGACCTTTCTGTGTTGCTGGGAGAAGTGGAAGATAGTACAACCGCTTGGGAAAACCGTTGGAAGTTCCCCATAAAGTGAAGGCCAATCCTACCCTACAATGAAAAATTCTACTTCTAGATATTACCCAAGAGAATTGAAAACATGTCTACAAAAACAAAACAAAACAAAACAAAACAAAACACCAAAACCTGTATGAGCATGTCCATAGCAACCTTACTCATAATAACCAAATACTGGAAACAACCCAAATGTTCATCAACAAGCGGATAGGTAAAATACATTGCAGCGAATTTGTACAACCGGATAGTACTACTGAGCAAGAAAAATGAACAAATTAGCATTCCATACAGCAATGTGGATGAATCACAATTACATTATGCCGAGGAAAAGAAGACGGACACAAAAGAGAACGTATTGGTCAATTAATTTACATGAAGACTGAAAACAGGTGATAGAAATCAAGAGAGGTCACCCTGGGAGGCTGGAGGCACACTGGAAAGGGACAGGGGACACTTGCTGGGGCACAAAAGTTTTTTTCAATCATTATCTTGGTGATGGTTACGTGGGTATATACATTTGTCAAAACCTACCAAACTGCAAATGTTTTTACACATCCACGAAAAAATACAAGTACAACAAGTAAAGTGACCTACTATGGCCATAAAAAGTAAACTTTTGACCTTACTCAACCTGGTCTTATCTCCTTAATATAATGCATTTTAAAATTAACTTATCTTGTGGACTAATCACAAACTGTCATCATTGGGCTAAAAGTACATTTGATAAAACCTTACGGAAAGGTCCAAGTTCATCTCTTTTCTGTTGAATCATTCTACTTGTTTTTTTAAATGCTAAATATGGTTCTTATTTTAGTAATTTAGTAAATTCAATTTATCATTGAATTTGGGAATGTCGAATTCTGGTGATACCTACTTGGTCAGTTAGCATTATGAGTTACTAAAGGTGCTGTTCTTCACTCTGAGGTGAACATTTTCTAGAAACTGTTCATTTTTGTCAAGAAAGCATAATATTTTCTTTCTAGAGTGGTGAATTAGGAATGAACCTGTTAGACACACTGATATTCACATTGTATACAATAGTTTCCTATTTCCCTTGGTCTGTTGGTTCTCAGATTCTTTATTTAATTAAAAATGAAGGAGAAGGAGAAGGAGAAGGAGAAGGAGAAGGAGAAGGAGAAGGAGGAGACCAAGGAGAAGAAGGAGAAGAAGAAAAAGTTTTCATCTTTATGTGAAATCCAGTCCTCCCAGAGCCTCAGACGCTGAACCTGTAGTTGTCTGATGTAACCCAGTTGGCTCCGTGATGAATGACTGGTATCTTCTAGCTAAAATTACCCAAAAGGCAGCATCCAGGGTGAGGCATGGAGATACATGAATCGCCAGGTAGTCTGAGCCATGGTCTGGTTTTCTTGTGTGAGGTTGGAGCTGAAGTCAGTGGAGACTAGCTGCTCAACAGGAAAGATAACACCACTGTGTAATTCAACCCGGCAACTAGTCATGCGCCTAGGATGGGAAAATTCATAAACCAAGAGAGAGAGCGCTCCGCATCTCCTCTCCATTTCTCCTTGGAAGGAAGAGGGCCAGGGCCAGGCTGAGGAACACGTCCCAGCTGTGCTGTGGTAGTTTCCCAGTCTCCCTTCTTTGCTGCCCAGCCCCCCTTACTAACTATAAGCAATATGAGATTTAGGTGGTCAAGTGTTACAAATGGCTTAATGTTTAGCAAGGATATCAAACTTGTTTTGTACTTTTGTGGAAAATACCGCTGCCTCACTCTAGCGACCGTGGCCCAGAGAACTATGGCTCATATTTCTGACTTTTGGCCATTTTCTTTTTTGACTCGCTGTCTGCCTAACTTCTTTTGCTTTTTTGCTCTTCTGGCCTCAGGTGAGCAATTTTATTTATAACCCACAGAAAAGAGGTTTTAGGTAGCGGTCACTACAAGCAGATCCAGGGACCAAGATTTACACGAAAGTGCTTGATTAGGAAGAATTCCTGGGATGAAACAGGAAGGCGGTGGGGAGGTTTGAAGGGGAATAGAAGGAAGCTGGTCAGCAGGGGAGTATCAAGCATCGTCACCAAGGACTGCTTCATAGCTGCAGGAGAACCCTGGAGAAGGTAGTTGCCTCAGAGAGGAGGGAGCTGACGTACTTATACCCTTGTGCCCATCAGACCTCCTGTGTGCCCATCAGACCTCCAAAGGGAGGTCTGGAACTAAGGACAGTCCTCTGACCAAGAGACCCAGGTTCTGATGGTTGTGAGTGAAAGCACCCTGGGAGTCTGTGTGCAGAAAAAAATGTAGTATGCACAAAAAGTGGATATAGGTGAGGCACCAACATCTACCCAGTAGCAGGCATCTCTCCAGCTGGGAGCCTGTGATGTGACAAAGACGATCCCTTCTTCTTCTCTTCCTCCGTCCTTTCTGCTCTCTATTCCTGTTTTCCCCATTCTCCTCTAAGCAACTTTCCCAATAGTGGTTCATCAGGCTTGTTTTTGGTTCTGCTTTTAAACTACTTGGCTAATTTAGGGGCACCTGGGTGGCTCAGTCGGTCAAGTGTCCGACTTCAACTCAGGTCATGATCTCATGGTCTGGTCCATAGGTTTGAGCCCCACATCAGGCTCTGTGCTGACAGTTTAGAGCCGGGAGCCTGGTTGAGATTCTGTGTCTTTCTCTCTGCCCTTCTCCTGTTGTCTCTCTCTCTCTCTCTCTCTTAAAAATAAATAAACATTAAAAAATATTTTTTAATAAATAAATAAATGAATAATAAATAAATAAACTACTTGGCTAATTTCTCAGATTGTTCCCATTGGTAAGGTTCCCATTGGTAAGGTCCAATCTTATTTTAACTCTTAAAAGAAGGTAAAATCAAAGTTCTATGAGATTCCCTCAGGCTCTTTTGGGTTAGACAATGCTTGACTACTTTTCCTGTCCTCTTATCTGTCACTTTCCTTCTTGCCATTACTTGTATTCACCTTGGCTCTTGAGTTTTTGTTACATTTCAGTGTCTGTCTAGGGCTTATAGACTTCATGTCAGTCAAGAATGCTGTTGGGTGCATGCTGAAAGAAAATAGTTGGTGGGATAGCTGAATAATACCTAGGACCCAGGATCTCTCTTTCTTGCTTTATGCTCTGCCATCTTTAGTTCATTGCCTTCATTCATGTTCATCATTCTACAGGGACAAGATAGCTACTGTATTTCAAGGCATCACAGCCACCATTCAAGGAAGAAGAAAAACAAAAGGTATCGTGCTAACACCATCTAGCCTTTTGCTGGGAAAACAAAACTTGGCTCTGATCTCCCCAGAAAGTTTGTCATTATGCCTTTCTGGGCAGAATTTGACCAGTTGTCTCTCCAACAGCAAGGGAAGCTGAGAAAGCAAGTATCTAGTGACAAGAAAGTGACATGGAAAAGAGGTATGAATGAGGGTTGGATCACTCAATGAGCAATACCTGCCAGAAGTATCATGGAAATACTTGAGTTGGTAGAAACATTTATATTCTCTCGTAATATCTTTGTGGTTCAAAAGGCGTAACTATTCTAAGCTTTCCGTCGGGTCATCCCAATATCTATATATTTATTTACACATAGTACATACACATGTATATTACATATTATACATAGACTAATACATAGTAAAATGCATAGAATATTACATTTTATACATTAATACAAATGTATTTATAAATACATTTTTTGCATTATTGAACATACTAGCCTTCAACTGAGCACATGATCAATATATATTTGACATCTGAGTAAAAAATAAAGAATGCTGCCGAAGCATTGGCAAATGGAAACCACATATTTTTCAGCAAAAAAAGACCGTATAATGTTTACTGGCTGCTCCCAAAAGTGAGCTAGCTTTTTTCAGTGAAGAGGTATGTCCTCACTTTGAAACAAGCTTGTGTTATTTTCAAATTGTGAAGGAACCACATTTAAATGATGGTATTTTCAAAATAATCTCACGCCAGTGTCCTTTCACGTGGAATATTAATTTTCAATAATGCCATTTTTTGTCTTTTGAGATTTTCACCTCTCTGGGGGTCCCTTACATGTTCTTGTCCCTGAGGAATGCTTCAGTTAAGACAAAATAGTTCAGGCAGGTAGGGAGGAGGATGAGGAAGGGTAAGATTTTTAAAAATTTCAAAACCAGGGCACCTAGCGCTAAGTCAGTGGAGCGCACAACTCTCGGTCTTAGGGTTGTAAGTTCGAGCCCCATGCTGGGTGTAGAGATTACTTAAAAATAAAAAATCTTAAAAAAGATGACAAAAGCAATGGGAGTCTAGTATTACTCATTTTATGAATTAATGCAATCAAATGCAATTTAATTTGTAGTGTAATTAAATGGCTCTATTCTTCCAATGCTGACATGCCACCCAGAAGCCCTTTCTTCTGACGTCATCAGTGATTCCTTCCCATGGCTTCCCTACATTGCTTAGCTGTTGTTACCAGTTGATTTCTGAGATATGAGAGTGGGCTATCTAGGAAGTGATAATTCAAAGTCCATGGTTCCTGGGCTTTGTTCTTACATCTAATGTACTCAGCTGGATTCTACTCCAGGAGATAAAAACAAGAAGCTACTGCAACACTTAATTTGTAAGAGGCAGCCACCTGCCTATTGACCTTGAACTTCTAAGGAGATCCCTGCTGAAATGATAGTTGCTTAGTTTCCAGAGTCAAAGTTACTGATAAAGGCTTTCTCCCAGTAGACTCTGTGTGTGTGTGTGTGTGTGTGTGTGTGTGTGTGAGAGAGAGAGAGAGAGAGAGAGAGAGAGAGAGAGAGAACACCTTAGTTCAAATAGTGGAGAAGACCCCACCGTCTGTAATTTTTAGAATTTGATGCAGGCCACTGGTCTTCAAAAGCCCCCTCCTCAGCTCAGATCAAAGCTTTTCCTAGTAGACCATGAGCCATTAACATCCTGTCCTTCTGAGGAAGTGAAGACAAGAAAACTTAATTCAAAATTTCAGGCTGGAAAAGAACTCTTGTTAACTGAGTTTTGGTGGAAGGTGAAAGCAGGCTTGAAGCCATAGACGTTGTAGCAACCATCCCTTTGTAGATCGACCTGAAAATGCCTCTGGGAGTTTGGGGTTTGGTCGGACAAGAAAAGGGAAGGGTATGGAGAGAATAAGGAACAAAGAGGGAGAGAGTGCAGAAAATATTTGAGAGCAATTGAAGTTGACAACGTTGGATTTGCCCTGCCCTTGTTTTGGGTTTTCATTTATTGAAGGAAGTTGCATAAATAGATCGCATGCTCACAGTAGAGAAGCGGATCTATTACATAAGATGTCCCGGTTGGAACTTTGCAGCCTCTAAAGGGAAAAGACTCTTTTTCAGTTTAATTCCTTCCGGCAAAATTTCGTACAGACTGCTGTGTGCCTCTTTGCAACTGTTGATTAAGCCTGGCTTCGAGGGAAATGAAAGTACCTTTGGTCTCTGCACAACCACTTCTTTATTTTTTCCTTTTGCCGTTTACCAACTTAGTGCATCTGTGCTGACAGCTGAAAACTGAAGATTCAATTAGAGGAAGGTGGTTATTGCATTTTAAGATCATGTTAAACACTTAAACACATTGCAACGCTCCGAGGTGGAAATGGCTCCTGTAATCTTTCATCTGGATTTATGACCAACATTTCCTTCACTGACAGTATCAAAAGCTACAATGGTCAGGGAATGTTCTCACCCACGCTGGCAAGGGGATATGATTATATTCTCCAGCGCAATGGGACGTCCGGTTGCTTTTCTTCCCCCTTGTAAAAACAATGGTTTCTGGTTACCCCCAAGGGTACAGTGACTTCATGAAACACTTCATAAAATGAGCTCTACAGTTTTGAAGGGGACCTAGGAGGGACGGGGAATTGCTCTCTCTTTGGAAATGAGGTTTTTCTTTTCTGGAAGATGGCAGGGAAAATAGTGTTCTGGGCCAGCACCTATTACAGACTTGGGTGTTATCAGAAGTGATGATGGGTTGAATTTAGATCTCAAAGCATGTGGCTCACCTTCCAGCACTGGTTTTCATTTCTCTTGACAGAAATTTATTTCTGCTCCTTCAGCCTGGCATTGTGCACACGTCCACTGAGAACAAAACGGTTACCAGTATTTTCCAAGAGGGCTTTGCCTGTAGAGTCAATTGACCTTTCTTTTACTTTTCTGCTCTGAGCAGAGAAGGAAACAGAAGAAAAAGCTGGAAGAATGGAGCACAGCTCTTTCTCCTTCTTGCTTTTTTTTCCTTTTGTAGGTTTTCATGCCCCTTCTATTTTTGTTCCTCTGTTGTCTTTATATCTACTTTTAGTGTTCTTACTCCTATCTAATCCTGTGTTCTGCCTCTTTGCTTTGCTTTTTTTTCCTCCTTTCTTTGCCCAAGAGGAAAGATTCTCTCCTGAGTGGAGGAAGGGGATGGGATTGCAGAAGCACGCCTAGTGAGACCGAAGGTGGTGGCTGCGTCCCGGTCATTAGGTTGAGATCACTGTTCCACCCTCTGCACGCATCAGAACCCCACCGCCAGGCACCCCTCCACTGCTGTTGCCATATTTTCATCACCACCATGTCCTGCCTAAGTTATTCTTTTACTCCCGACTGCTCACTCTCATTCCACCTTTGCCTTGGTGCAGCTGATGCATTGCCCAGGGTGACCCTTTTAAGAATGAAGTCACTCCTTGGCTCGCAATCTTTAAACAGCTTCAGAATAAATTCCAAATCCCTTTCAGCGGACCACGGGGCTCGAAGTGACATAACCCCTTGGCTCCCACCTCATGACACTGCTCCTGCCACTCTTCCTTGTTTACCCCAGGCAGTGCTCTGCTCTCCTGGCTGCACTGCCTTTAGGGCTACTTGGCCCCCTGCCTGAGCCACTTGTCCCCAGAGAGGCTACTCCCTTCATTGTCTCTGCCCAAACCTCAACCTCTCATCAAAAGAACCTCTTTAGGGGCGCCTGGGCAGCTCACTCAGTTCGGTGTTGGACTCTTGATCTCAGCTGGGATCATGATCTTGTGGTTCATGAGATCAAGCCCCGGGTAGGGCTCTGCACTGACAGCATGGAGCCTACTTGGAGTTCTCTCTGTCCCTCTCTCTGCCCCTCCCCCACTTGCAAGCTCGTGTGAGCTCTCTCTCTCAAAAGTAACCATTAAAAGGGGCGCCTGGGTGGCTCCGTCGGTGAGGTGACTGACTTCGGCTCAGGTCACGATCTCACGGTTCGTGGGTTCCAGCCTCGCCTCGGGCTCTGTGCTCACAGCTCAGAGCCTGGAGCCTGCTTCGGATTCTCTGTCTCCTCTCTCTGCCCCTCCCCTGCTTGTGCTCTGTCTCATTCTGTCTCTCAAAAATAAAGAAATGTAAAAAAAAATTTTTTTTAATAAAAATAAACATTAAAAGAAACAAAAGAACTTCTCTAACTTCTCTAAAATAACACCCCCTTTATTATCTGTCCCCTTTATTTAACAGTTATTTATGTTGTCTCCCCATCCTGGAACATAGAATATGAGGATTTGTCTTTACCCCCAGCAGCTAAAACTGCATCCAGCACATTGAACATAATAAATACTTGTGAACTTAGTGGCCGAAAAGTCATCATGCTAGCAAAATATGTAGCCTTTGGCCAACCTCCCTTTCTGTGGCGTATGTGTGTTAGAGGCCGCACTTCTTATGGTGTGCTGGAAAAGAAAGCCATATTGGAATGCTGAGGCCCTGACCCCGAGCCAGCTACTTTCTCCTTGGTGGAGCTCTGTGAGCCTGTAAGCCTGTCTTCTTTCTTATCCTCAGCTTACTGGTCAGAAAGGGCGTGCCCACTCACGTACTTGACTTCAGCATTTTCCAGCCAGAACAATGTGCACCCACCCTTCTCTTAGGTCCCGGGGCCAGGCACTGTACCTGTCGGTTGCATTTTTAGCTCTTATTCATAGTCATGATTCTGCCCCACCTGAGCACTTCTATGCCTGAGCAGTCTTGGAAATGACAGGGGCCCTTGGCTTTGCAAACTGGTCAGATCCGGGGAGGAAGGATAAACCTCTCCCAAGACGACTTGGTGAGCTAAGCCATCATTGTCAGACCCTCCCAGGATCCCAGAGTATGGGCGTAGGGAAGGATTTTGAAGACCTTGGACTACACATATATTTAATTATTTCACAAAAGCAGTGATATTTTCTGTTCACATAAACTCTCTTCTGGAAATCCAGTATGTCAAAAAACCAAATCAGAGCTTCTCTGTTTGGAAGGGAGGCAGGGACTAGAGTCTGCTTGGCTCTATTCAACTCCTCCTGGAAGGGTCCCTGAGCAATGTTGCAAAACCAAGAGTTTCCACAGGGAGCAGTGTGAAAACCCCAGGTGTCATTTAACATCATTGCTTTATAGATAAGCAAAGAAAGGTTCAGGGAGGTGAAAGGATGTCCCCAAGGTTACACAGAGAGCAGCAGTCCCGGAGTGACACTAGTCTCCTAATTTCCAGTTTATACATCTCTTCCTACCATATGCACCATATTCGGCTCACAGTACCACCTGCAAAGTACCTACTGTGTGCAGATCACCATGCTAGCAATTCTGCTTTCGACATTTCGTTTAATCCTTACATCTACCCTTTGTGATAGATACTATAAACCTCATTTTATAAAACAGGGACTAAGAAAGGGCTCCCAGGAAATTAATTAGTGGAGCATATATTTGAACTTAGGTCTGTCTCGTTCTAAAGCCTGTGTTCATTCTATGTCTCACGTAGAACAGAGAAACAGGTTATGTGTATTAGTACCTAACAATGTATTATGACCCAAACCCAGACAAAACTTATTTCTTGTTCATGTAAAATCACAAGACAGATGAATAGGTTAGCGCGGGAACCTTCCACCTTGAAGTCATTTAGGGGCCAAGTTGTCAGAGGATCTGTCATCGTTTTCAATTTTTTTTTATGTTTACTTATTTTTGAGAGAGACAGAATGTGAGCGGGGGAGGGGCAGAGACAGAGGGAGACACAGAATCCAAAGCAGGCTCCGGGCTCCCAGCTGGTGGCACAGAGCTGGACGCAGGGCTCAAACTCAGGAACCGTGAGATCGTGACCTGAGCCAAAGTCAGACGCTCAACCGACTGAACCCCACAGGCGCCCCACAGGTTCTGTCATCTTTAACACAAAAGCCATCTTCATTCTACACAGCCAGGGAGGGAAAGAGCATGGAGAATCACTAGTGGAGAATGTTTATAAACTGAGGCTGTATAACTTACACAGTCTACTCACTGTAACTGGGTCACTTGATTGTGCCTCATTGTAAACAATGTTTGGAAATATAGTCCCTAGATCGGAAGTCACATCCCTCTGAGAGTTCTATTGTATGAAAACAAGAGCACAGATTTTCAGTGGATGGGTAGCAATTTTTGCCTCATCAACCAGGGAGCTGGTGCACAGACAACATCCTAGATTCAATGTTCTTTTTATTGACACAGCTTTCTAATGTTCTTAGGTGCAATCATAGCTGTGGTGCACATTGGTCAAATTTTTTTATTTCAACATTCAATGTCCCTTCTTATTTTGGAGGAATCCATCAATCCGCCTGTCATTACAGGGCACGGTTCCCCTCCTTTATCTAAAATTAGAGGTGGGGGGTCATCCTCCATTTCTCTTGCCACCAGCGGTAAAGATTCGTGCAAGGGGACTAGACTTTCCTAAACGATCAGATGACGCCTCTTGGCACTTTGAGTCTGCAGAGTGTAGTGCAAAAGCACAGGAACTGCTGGTGTTCACCTGCACACGACGATACCCATTGGTGGCCGTTCTTGCAGTCGTGTCCCGCTGCGGGGTGGCATTCAGCCGGAGGAGGAGCACCCTAGCCAAAGTGTTCCCGTGACAGTTTCTGAAGCCGCTCAGTTCCTACCTGTCCCCCCAGGTTTGTTCCCCACCCTGCCACCTTCGACCCACTTCTGGTCAACTCTGTGGACCACTTCTTGATACCTTTCAACGGAGGAAATCCTCTTTTTGCCTGCCTGCAACCAACACCTTTGATCGATACAGAGCCTTTCAGAGCGTGTTGTCTAAACCTGCCCCCACCAGGCCTGCAGGTTGGTTAATTTTGATAATGCCGAAAACACTGTGGTAATCAACAAACACATCCGGGGCCCCGCCTCCTTAAAAGCTGGGGCCAGAGTTCCTGATCCATGCTCTTTTTTTTATTTTTATTTTTTTCGGGTAAGGAGAGTCTTCTAGGAATAAAGGTGTTAAGCTTCCTGTGCGAAGGAGCAGGCATGCAGAAGAGTAGAGAGGCAAGTACCCTGGCTCTTGCCAGCTGTTTCCAACCTGCGTCTCAAGCAGACAGCAGAGGGAATAGAAAGATTTCTGCAGAGCCCTGCATGGCAGTTAGTGAGGAAAGAAATGTGGCTGGCTAGAAGAGTGGATGTTGAGGGTGTGAGGAGAAAAGGTGTGTGTGTGTGTGTGTGTGTGCGTGCATGTATGTATATATATATATATATACACATGTGTATGTATATATACATATATATATATACACATGTGTATGTATATATACATGTGTATATACACGTATATACATGTGTATGTATATATACATGTGTGTGTATATATATATATATATATATATACACACGCGTGCACGCACAGGCACAGCTAGGAAAAGGGGCAAGGTAGCTTGTACCAGACTCTCACAAGAAGGAGATAGAAGAAGGAAGTTAAATGACCAATTTGTTCTCCAGTGAACTTTTAAAAACTGGACACTGCGTTCTTTCTTTCGGACATTCAAGTTGGTTGACAATACTTTTCCCTGGGAGATTTGAGTGAAATTTTGCTGTCAAAAAGCAGACCCAGATTCTGTATTGTCAGGACATTAACTGTTCTTACAAGTAAATGTTATTGCTGTGCTCTTTTTTTTCTTTTTAATGTCTTTATTTTTGAGAGAGAGAGAGAGACAAAGCACAAGCAAGGGAGGGGCAGAGAGAGGGAGACACAGAATCCGAAGCAGGCTCCAGGCTCTGAGCTGCAAGCCCAGAGCTTTACACGGGGCTCCAACTCACAAACCGTGAGATCATGACCTGAGCCGAAGTTGGATGCTTAACCAGCTGAGCCACCCAGGCGCCCCTGATTGCTGTGCTCTTTTTTGTGTTTGTTTGTTTGTTTTTTGCTGTGCTCTTTAAAGAGGGATTGACTCCCTGGGGTTGTGGACATTGGCTTTTGATATTGATGGAATTTTGTTTCCATATGGATGTATTGATAATCTTTTCACAGTGCAACTGTCTACATACTGCAAATTCGTTAGGACTCCCAAAGCTCATAGAGCTAAATAATACTTACGTGTTTCCTCAAATTTCCTTGGTTCATAGTCCTCACCTGTGTCTCCCTCTCTCAAGCCCATGCCCTTTAGTCTCAGGGGGTCCTCAAGGGTCTCTTCACCGACAGCCCTCTGATGTCCTTCGGCTCCAACAATCCCACAGGCTACTTGAGCAATGCTCCTGTCATGGACAGAATTGTTGAAGCCTCCACAATTCGTATGTCAGAGACCTAAGCCACAGTACCTCAGAATGTGACTGTATTTGGAGATAGGGTGTTTAAAGAGGTGATTAATTTAAAATGAGGCCATTAGGGTCATCCCTAATCCAGTTTGATTGATGTCCTTATAAGAGGAAAGTGGGACACATAAGGAGACACCAGGCATATGGAGAGAAGAGACCATGTGAGGACACAGTGAGAAGGCAGCCATGGGCAAGCCAAGGAGTCTTCAGAATAAAATCAACCCTGCCAACACCTTGATCTTGGAGTTCCAGCCCTCAGAACTGTGAGAAAATACATTTCTGTTGTTTCAGCCGCCCCGTCTGTGATATTTTATTATAGCAAACTAACACAGTCCTTAACCATAACCGTGATTGTTGAGACCATTATCCTTGATTTTCTGATGCTTTGACACCTTGGCATCTTGCTGAGCATGGAAGGACTGCCCCTCTAGGGCCTGCCAGTTCCTAAAGATAGTAAAGGACTCACCTATAAGCAAGCCTTATGCAAACCTATAAGCATACATATGCAAACCAACCAATTCAGAACCCCTACCCCACTCCCTCCTTTATTGGGCTCTCACACTGGGGGTCATGATCCGCCTACCCCAGTCACCCCAGGGCCAGGTACCAGGCAACTAGAGATAGCCTCGACACCCCAGCACTAGCTAAAATTATTCAGACTTGATAGTCCTAAATCATCTGGCCCCGCCTCACTATTCCTTCCCATGGAAACCACAATAAAGGCTCTTTCTCTCCTTTCCCACCTCTCCCTCTGCCTCCTAACTCTCTCTAGTGCTTTCCCAGTGGCCCTGTGGGACATGCCATGGCCGCTCCTTTCAGAAACTATAAGTAATAAGCCATCTTTCCAACAGCAGTTGTCTCCTGATCTGTTGGCCTCATCATATCTGAATAATAAGGAAAATTTATAGGCTTCATCAAAGAAGACTTTGGTGAAAATCTGAACCCTAGGCTAGGGTGCTATCTACCAGTTCTCTTAAAGCTGAAAACCTTCAGAAAAAAAACAAAAACAAAAAACAAATTAAAAAAAAAAAAGTGTATTTCTTTTAGTCCTTCCTTGGGCCTTCCTTTAACAACCATACTGCATTTATAAAGAAATGAGGAGAGGGATCCTGAACTCCATGCCAGATCATCATCTGGCCCCAGAGCAGTATGGTTAATGCACTGTGAGCTACAAAAGAATCTGCTCCCTCTGCTTTTGCAACAGCTCCTTCTCTCCCCAGAGCCCAAACAAATCCCTGGGCCCAGCTTTGGCAGCAAACATCACGCCATCCTCTCTACCTCCGTGCACTAAACTTCCTCTTGGAATGACCCTCCCCCACCATGCAAAGCAACAACATGCAAACCGATTCTCGTGGGCACTATTTTGCATAAGCAGGGAAGTCCAAATTTGTATGATGGTCAGCCAGGACCTACCCACCCCCACGGCAGCCTCTGCTAAGAAGGCAATAGTTTGTGAAGGAAGGAAGGGGGGAGACAATAGACAACTCCACAAGACACAGTGCCTGCCCTCCAGGCTCTAACTGCTTGTTTGGGGAAACTCAGGATCTAAAGAATGAAGCAGTCTCTATGGCACTCAGGAACCAGATAAAGTCCATTGACAGAGTTCAAAAAAAGGCAGAGATGCTTTCTGACTGGAATATCAGGAAAGACATAGTGAGAGATAAGGAGCCTGAGATAATACGGGAGAAGTCAGCTGGGTAGAGAGAGATGTACTCAGGGAAAGGCAGGAAGATTCATTGACTTGCCTAAACTAGAAAGGTGAGGAAATGCAGGAAACTGAAGGGGTTTAAGGTTGCAGGAGCAGTTGGTGCCTGACTGGAAGGCCTCGAGTGGCTTATTAAGAAGTATCGATAGGAAGGGTACCTGGGTGGCTCAGTCGGTTAAGCATCTGACTCGTGATCTCAGCCTAGGTCATGATCTCACAGTTGGTGAGTTCGAGTCCCACATTGGGCTCTGTGCTGGTGGCGTGGAGCCTGTTGGGGATTCTTGCTCTCCTTCTCTCTCTGCCCCTCTCCCACTCGCACTCTCTCTCAAAATAAATAAATAAACTTAAAAAGAAAAGAAATGGATGAATGGTCTTTGCCCTCAAGATCGTACTTCTTGTAACAGAGATGAAATTTAGAGTGGGAAACAGAAAAGAGGATACATCGTTATATGTGGACATTTTGAGGTCTTAACATGTATGATGCAGAGCAGCGGTCAGCAAATATTTTCTAAGAGCCGGATAGTAAGTGTTTCAGGCTTTGCAGGCTCTTTGGTCTCTGTCACTACTACTCAACTCTGCCATTATATTGAGAAAGCAGCCATTAGACAATGTACAAATGAATGGTGTGGCTGTGCTCTAATGCAGTTTTATTTACAAGTACTGTCAGTGGGCTGGATTTGGCCCCTAGGCCTTAATTTGCGGACCACTAGTGCAGACACAAACTTTAAGTTGTTTGGGTGTTTCAGTCAGGAGCTCTGCTCAAACCTCAGGGAAAAACTGGATTTGGAAGGATGATAACACTAAAGATGGCATGTCCCAGTGTTCAGAAACAAATAGCATCTAGAAAATTTGGGCCTCACCAATGTGTCCTTAGATCCATCTAAAGGCTAGGCTCTTCCACTCAGATATAACAGACCAACTTCTCCTCTGAAAATCTGAGTCTCGAACTCAGCAGACTTAAATCCTGGAAAATCTGTGACGTAAGCATAAGCAACTGCCCTTGGCTACAACCTGCTTTTCTGAGCTGGAAGGATTGGTCCTCCATCTGTTGATTCTCAATCCTCTATTGGTTTTCCATTTTAGGGTAACATTGTTGTCTGCCTTGTGCCAGGTGCTGTGCTGACACACCAATCCTCAAGGCTCCCTGAAGATTCATCATCACACACACACACACACACACACACACACACCACCTTAGGACCAGGTAGAAGAGTTTGTAGTGATCCAAAAAGATTTAGTTAGTATTTCAAAGTTCCACTCTACTGCTCAGTTAATCTTCACATCAATCCTGCCAAGTAGGTACTATTGTTACTATCCCCACTTCATTAGAAATGAAGAAACTGAGACTCAGAGAGGTTCCTTACTGGTCCAAGTTGGTATCGTAAGTAAATGAAGCCAAGAGCAAACTGGAATTCAAATTCTGGTACATCTAACTGCTATGAGTATAGGCCTTGCCTATTCTATGACCTGTGCTCTGCCTCACTGCCCACCCCAGAAAGGCATTTAGTTGTAGGGAAAAAGATCCTTACTTGCTATGGTTGTCCAGTTTCCTTTGGACAGAACCAGAGACCAGCTGATCATAGGTCTCAGCATTGGGGTGATGAGTCAGGGGACATACCCAGATCTTCCATTAGCAGATAAAATCCAAAAGGCAAGTGCCAATACTAGAGCCAAAGAAGAGAACTCTGGTCATTTCCAGAGAAGCCAAATCAGTATCAGATCCAGGGGACAGGTGTGAAGCTAGATACAGGGGAAGAGACACAAGAACCAGAGCCCCAGAGATGAGAAACAAGCTAAGAAGAAGAGGAAGAGAGAAGAAGAAGCAAACAGCTTCAAATTATAGACCAAGAGGGGCACCTGGGCAGCTCAGTCGGTTAAGCGCCTGACTCTTGGTTTCAGCTTAGGTCATGATCTCATGGCTTCGTGGGTTCGAGCCCCGCTTCGGGCTCTGCACTGACAGTGGGGACCCTGCTTGAGATTCTCTCTTTCCCCGCCCCCCCGCCCCTCCGCCACTCGCACTGTCTCTGTCTCTCTAAAATAAAATAAAATAAAATAAAATAAAATAAGATAAAATAAGCTTAAAAACAATTATAGACCAAGAACAAGGCTTAAAAAAAATTATAGACCGAGAACAAGGCTGGGGAATGGGGAGCCTTGAATTCGATTCTGACTGCAAAGGAGGAAGTAGGGTAGCTTAAAACTGTGGGCTGTGGCCAGAGAGAGGTCATTGACAATGTCCTCATGAGAGAAGTGATAATGGGGTTTGAGCTGGCCCTTAAAGGGTTGGCAAGGTTGATCAGACCAGGAAGTTATTTCAGGAGACTTAAACAAATCTGGCTGTATGCCTGATCAGGGAACAGCGAGCTGGTGTTGTGGTTACGTAGAATTTAATAGGAGGCACTGCTTTTTGAGGGTTACCTACTCCATGAATCCTCTTGGTCTTTACTTTCCCAGTGGTCCAAGAATGAAGTATCTGATGTCCATATCGAGGGATTGCCCTGCACCTAACTAGAAGGTCCAAAGCTTAAAAGATAGGGCTGGGCTTTTGTGAGCTTGTGCAGTGGGGAATCTGTTTTAGAGGTTTATCACTCTTTGTTTTAGATGCATATTATTCAAAATATAGGTCTGTCACTGAGACTCTCTCTGAAGCAGCTCGGACTTCAATAATTGGCCAATCCAGAAACCTCTAAGTCCTGAGAAAGTAAGAATTACACCACGTGCCTCTCTTCCTTCAGGCAGGGGACTGCGTCCCACCTTACTATAAGTGAGGCTTTGCTGTTGTTTCGTGGGCCTCTGACTTTCGAAATACGCTCTCCCCTCCTCTAAGCTCACTTTGCCCTCGCACCAGCAAAGGTTCAAAGTCTTCCTGGCTAAAACTAATTCTGAATTCTGAAATACCATCTGGGCCACTAAAGGGTGACCACGTGACAGTGTAATATTAATTTTCCAAAGAACAGAGTACAGAACATGAGCTGACTTGTCAGGACAAAGCGTCTCCCTTTCACACAAAGCTCCTGGAACAAAGATTATGAGGGGGAGCCGCCTGGGGAGGAGGGCAGTTTCCCCCTAAGATATGTCCTGTGGGGCACAGGGATCCCGACTCTCTCACAAGCCACCAGGTTGCAGGTTGCCGAGAAGGACTGTGTCGGGGTCCAGCAAAATACGGCAAGGCAAACGACCTTTCTTTTAGAAATCTTTTTTTTTTTTTTTTAATTTTTTTTTTCAACGTTTATTTATTTTTGGGACAGAGAGAGACAGAGCATGAACGGGGGAGGGGCAGAGAGAGAGGGAGACACAGAATCGGAAACAGGCTCCAGGCTCTGAGCCATCAGCCCAGAGCCCGACGCGGGGCTCGAACTCCCGGACCACGAGATCGTGACCTGGCTGAAGTCGGACGCTTAACCGACTGCGCCACCCAGGCTCCCCTCTTTTAGAAATCTTTTAAAATGGTCTCCAGGAAGAAGGAAAGTCCAAGAAAGGTGAAGAGAATCTGCAAAGCAAATGAAGGCCACGGAGGTGCCCACAACAAACAGGAACTTTGAGTGGATTTTACATTCTCATTAATATATCAGCGTGTGATCATACTGCTTCCCTGCCTGCGGTCTTGAGAAGCCATAAGCTGGGAGAGCGCATGGACGGCCTCGGAGCTGTGTCGGAACCTTGTGTCCACCCCGAGGAGCGAGGAGCGGAAGAAGGCAGGCTTCTCAGCGCCCCTGCCCCTCAATCCCTAATGCAAAACCATACAAGTGTGGTGGGGGGGATTGGCAGTTCAGGGAACACTCCCTCACTGTCAGGGGGAATGCAGCAACACAAAGCCCGCTTTATTTCATTTTGTTTGAGGATTGAGAAACAAAAAGATTAGAGCACATGGCACTGTTTTTTTTTTCTGAACAGGAATAGACCAGATGGGACACAGGGCGTCTACACAATTATTTTGTTACTCTTGGGTTGTTATGTTTGCTTCTACTCAGAACAGAACCATCGGAAACCTCAATGTCATCCGACAGGAGTGCACGCGAGTGTGTGTGCTGAGTCTCTGATTGATGGGATGTCTTCTCCTCAAGGTCTTCGATTTAGAGCCATCCCAGCCAGTCCTAAGCACGGTTACGGAGCAAAATCATAGCCCACCAGAAGGCAAGTTTGGGGAGGCCCCTTAGAAATCACAGTTGCCAACCCCATACAATAAAGATGGCAAATTGAAGCCCAAAGAGATGAACTTATGAGGCTGGTCACATAGCTTGATGAGCACCGAGATGGGTCAGGAACCCAGACTCCAGCAAGATACAGTGGAAAGAACATTGGCCTATGACCTTGCAGATCTGGGTTCTTATACCCGGTCTACCAGCCACGGGCTGCCTGAGTGGTCTTAGATAAGTCACTTAGCATCTCTGTTTCAGTTTCCATATTTATAAAAATGACTATAGCAATTTTATGCCTATCTGTCTTCTCTCGGAGGTCTGTCAGAGCAAATGGGTCTGAGGGTGCTTTACAAAGTGCTCTACAAAAACCAATGATTGTGTGTCTGTCACGTGTGTGTGTGTGTGTGTGTCTATACCAAAATATAGGCTGCATAGTATCACGGGAGAAGAGTCCAAATTTGTTAGGATTCTTCTGGTTGTTCCATTGTAAGTAATAAATCTGAACTCAAACTTGTTTAAAAAGGAGGGTGGGAGGGAAAGAAGGGGAGTAGGGTGGGGAGACTGAGATTGATTTATTGATCCCACAACGAAAAAGTCTAAAGATTATAGGCTTCAGGTTCTGCCAGATCTAGGGACTCAAGTGATGTCATCTGGCCCCACCCTTTCTCCTCATTCTCAGTTGTCCTCTTGGATGCTTCCATTATTAGGCTTTCTACAGTGGCTCCTGGTGGGTTCACGCTCACACTAACCTTCCAACCGTCAGTCACAAAGGAAAGAGATGCTCCTTGCTTTCTTTCATTTAATTGACATATGGGCCTGGCTTGAGTCACATGCCCATAGAATTAAAAAAAATTTTTTTTTTAAGTTTTTTTATTTTGAGAGAGAGAGAGAGAGAGAGCGAGAGCGTGCAAATTGGGGAGGGGCAGAGAGAGAGGGAGAGAGAGAATCCCAAGCGGGTTTAGCACTGACAGTGCAAAGCCCAACATGGGGCTCGATCATGACCTGTGCCCAAATGGGGAGTTGGATGCTCAATTGATTGAGTCACCCAGGTGCCCTGCCCATAGATTTTAAAAACACGGGTTGAGGAGATTGCCACATGTGAGAGTAACTTTGTGCCTGGTCTTCAGATCATTTATTTGCTTTTATTTATTTATTTTTTTAATTTTGCTTAGGCAAGTGTACGAGGGATGGTGAGGGGTTCAAAGCCACGTCGCAAGGAATACGCTAAAGGGGTGGGAGAAGTTTAAAAGGGAGGGAACCATGGATACACAGAGGGACTGTTGTGATTATCTTCAGATATTTGAAGGGTGGACATAAGGAACATGCTTATGTTCCGAGTAGCTAGGGAGGGCTCTGCTAGCAGCCTGTGGCATATTTATAGATGGGGAGATTTAGAACGAATGGGGAAGCGCTTCTAACATTGGGGTTGCTGACACTGAAGTAGCTCCCCCCGGGATGTGCTAAGCTTCCTGTCACTTCAGATTTGGGGGTGGGCATGGGGGCAACCACTTGTCACAAATTTGTAGAGGAAGTTCAGTTCTCTTGTGAATATTTTTCCTAAAAGGTAGTGTAGCAGATGTCCCCCCACTTGTGGCCCATTGGGTTTGCCATATCAGTGTGCTCTGACTGACTTCCACCTTCCGGCTTCTGCCCCTCAGAGCCTGAGAGACTTTTCTGGAACTGTAGAAGGTCGCTCTGTCATCCTGTGTACGGCAGGCTTGAAGGGCTGCAAATTATTATACCCCCAGGAGCCGCCCTCCACCAGTGACTCTTAGGAGTCGGCATATAAATATCTCAGCCATCTTGCCATCTTGTAGGATAATTCCCAGGACGTGTTTTGCACCTTTTCCCAGAGTTTCCCTGGGAGATGAGGCTCTAGTTGTCCACAGAAATAGCGTGCTTAATGACTTATTGGCTGCCTTCCCTTCCCCATCTCACTTCCCACTCCCCTATGGCTGTCCCCGAGTCACTTCCCAAATAAACTACTCTCACTGGAATCTTCGTTTCAGGGTATGCTTCTGGGGGAACCCAAAGTAGGAGTGGTAGCTCCTAACACTATTGGTCCAGATAGTCATTTAGCAACAAACACCAAGAGTTCCTCTGGGTGGTAGGTGCCACAGGAGAAATTAAGGTGGTAAAGATGTGGCTCTCAAGCATGAGAATAGTCTGTGTGGAAGGGGGAGATGGACTGCACCCCGACGCATTCTATACCAGAGAGGTCAGAAACGTTACGAGATGCAGCCCCAGGAGTGGTCAGGCCATTGGCCCGTGAGTCTTTCCACATTTCCTTGGTTTCCACTAGCAAAGAATATTTTTGGAACAAGAACTCCTGGAGGCCAGTCCTCCTTGCCTTTTTTGGCCAGGGCCTGCCTGGGAGTCATACCATGCACACGATGTTCTTAGGAAAACCGTTCTGTCTTTCCTTCACGTGCTCTCCAGGCCAGGCAGCTGGGGAGACGGCAGCAGTCAAGGTGGGCATATGTCCAGGCCCCCAGGCTGCTGGGCAGTGATGCCAGCCCAAGCATACTGAGGTTGCTGCTTTTTTTTTTTAAGTTTATTATTATTTTCTTTCTAGTAATCTCTACACCCAATATGGCCCTCGAACTTACAACCCTGAGATCAAGAGTTGCACACTATTGCAACTGAGCCAGCCAGGAGCCCCCCTGAGATTGTTTCTTGATTTTAGAAATAAAAAAGATGAAAATCCCGCGCCCCCCCCCCGTCTTCCTAACCCCTACCCACCATTTTTTTAAAGTTTGTTCATTTGAGAGAGAGCGCGCGTGCGCATATAAGTGGGGGAGGGGCAGAGAGGGAGAGAGAGAGAGAATCCCAAGCAGGCTCCGGACAGTCAGTGCAGAGCCTGATGTGGGCTCCATCTCAGGAACTGTGAGATCATGACCCGAGCTGAAATCAAGAGTCAGATGTTTAACCGACGGAGCCACCCAGGCGCCCCTCCCTCCCTACCCTTTTAAGACTCAGTTGTAAACCTGCTTCCTCTGTTAAGTCTTTGTGGCCCAGCTTTTGCCAGCCTGCTACCCCCTCCCTCCCCTGAGCCCCTCTGCCACTACTTATGGGACCCTATGGGACCTTTCCTCTTCTTGCTTTGAGTTACCACCACCCACCCTTTTCCTGTGTTTACAGTTCTTCTTTGTGAACAGAAGCAACGCTGTTTATTGAACACCATGTTTTATTGGTTATGGAGTACAAAGTTTATGGGGAGTCAAAGATATGTAAATATGCAATTAAAAAACTTGAGAGACCCACATGTCCCTTGAGAAGGAAAAAGATAAGGAAGTTTTTACAATCGTACCAAGAGATACGTAGGTAGCTGTTGAAGAGAAAAAGGTACATGAGCATGTAAGGATATGGGGGGAACATGTCGATTAGAAAGGTAAACTATAGCCTCAAAAAGACACAGAAAAGCCTAAAATGTATATCATCCAGTGACAGGAGTCTGAAAAGAAAATGTGCTGTGTGATTCCAACCTTTTGACATTCTGGAAAAGGTAAAAGTGCAAATACAGAGAGAAGATTGGCGGTTGCCAGTGGCTGAGGTGGGTGGGGGTGGGGTGGGTAGGGATGAGTGGGTAGAGCACAGTGGGTCCTTAGGGAGGGTGAAACTATTCTGTATGCTATGTAATGGTGGATATGTGACATCATGTATCTGGAAACCCAGAGAACCCAACAGGGAGGGCGAACCCTAATGTAAACTATGGACGCCAGTTAGTAACATATTAATAACCGCTCCTCAATTTTACCATATGAACCACACAAGATGATAATAATAGGGGAAGCCATGGTAGGGAGGGGAAGTAGATGGGAACTCTCTGTACTATCTGCTCAATTTCCTTGCAACCTGAAACCACTCTATGAAATAGTCTATTAATGAAAAAATTATAGGACAACAGGAACAGTATGATTCTATTTGAATAAACCATCATTGCACTGGTAAGCGCGACGATTTACATGTTTGAAAGCAGCAAAAGTCTAGAAAGACCGGTACACCATGAACTGTTAAGAGTACTTCTGGCAGATGATGAGTGCCAAAGAAAAGGAAAGACTGTCCCCTTTTAATGAAATATTCAGGTATTAGGGGCACCTAGGGGGCTCAGTCGGTTAAGCGTCCAACCTCAGCTCCGGTCATGATCTCACTTTGAGCCCCACATCGGGCTCTCTGCTGTCAGCCAGGAGGAGCCCACTTGGAATCCTCTGTTCCCCTCTCTCTCTTCCCCTCTCCAGCTCGTGCTTGCGTCCTCTCTCTCTCTCTCTCTCAAAAATAAATTTAAAAAATTTTTAAAGAAATATTCAGATATTAAATGGCACGCAGAACAAAGTTATGGCCACCTGTGTACCTCTCCGACCCCCACCAACGAACTTCTGAATCAAAACAGGGGGGAAGGGATTCGTATTTGCTACTCTGTGTACTTTTATATCTTACAACATCAGCACATAAGCTTATATTCCTATTGTAATTTAAAATTCCTATTGTAAAAAAAAGACAAGTCAGCAGTGATCGGACGACGTGCTGCGTGACAGCAAAGGTGGAAGCAATGCATTATGGCTGGAGTCGGGGAGACTCAGAGGTTGACAGACAGGTGACATTGAAGCTGGGGCGGAACTGAGGAAAAGGGACAAGGGAATTAGCAAATGCAAAAACAAAGAGCTGGGAAGGGCCCAGCTTCTCTAAGGAACAGAAGGTGATTTTGAGAGGTGGGGGCAGGGAGGAGGGAAAATGTCCCAAGAATTAGAATGGAGCCCGGAGTGTTTACTTTTGGTTTGATTGTGAAAGATGTTCAGTATTGCAGTGAGGAGTTTGGTCCTTACGTAATCAGCCAAAAGTATCTTGAAGCGGCATCTAAGATGGTTCAAAGACCTGCGTAGATTTGTTTTTGAAGAGAGCAGCAGCAGGCAGCAGGGCCTGGATTAGAGATCACCAGACATGCTGTCAGTAGGGTGATTCCTGTGTCCTCCAGCTGCAAAGACATTAAGAAAGCATGAGTTTTATTTTAGGGTCTTTACATATTTTGTTCATTTGTGTTGGACGAGTAACTTAATTCTTGCTCCTGATGTGTTGAAACAACACAGAAATATGCCCAGCCGTCTGTGAGCGCTCCCCTTGACCTCTCCCTACCCGAGTCTTCCTGAAAGCTAGACTCCATTAACCCTCATTATTTTGGGAAGTCACGGTACAGAGAAGACCACAGCCTTCCCATCATCCTCACAAAGGGGTATGAACTAGCTTCAGGAGGTCCCACTTAAAAGTGGCTATGTTACTTGAGCATGGCACTAAATTCCCAACGTCCCAGTGATGACATCCCCTTTCTTCAGAGCTTCTTGGAGATCCTTCGTATTTTCTCCTTAATGGCGTGCCATTGATTTTGTGAGTTCAGAAGTGAATGACCGCTTGGCCCTCATGAAGCCAATTGTCTTTTCCAGGAGGCAGTCTGTTTTTGCCTGTAATGACGAAGGGTCACTATTTGTGAGTCTCAGTATCTGAAACAGAGAGGCGTCTTGATTTGGTGGGGGGGGGGGGGGGAGCGTCACAGACTGGGTCTTCTGGGAAATTCGCTGTGAGATGGAGTTACTGTGCCAGAGGCTGACAGGGGAGGGCTCCTGTGATCCACATCTTTGGAGAGGAAGGAAATGAAACACAGTCAGCTAGTGGGGGAGGGAGAGCAGTCATGCAGGTCCAATGAGGGCCTCAGCCAACCTCACAGGGAGTTCTGAAGATGGGAGGATCCTTCAGAGTTCTGGACTGGGACAAGAGGGCAGGGCCTTTACACCCCACGCCAGTCAGCAGTGGCTTTGGATGGCTGTGGGAGAGAGACGCCATGTTGGGAGAGGCAGCTCTCCTCAGCTGAGGCAGTCCCCGGCAGGGGCTGAGCTGAGAGCATAAGACTTCCCATCCTGAAGTGTGATCTGAGGTATGCATCACAATGTCTACCCCGGAGGTGAGGCATCCAGGGGCCTTCCTGACACCGAGGAAATCCATGCGGGCCCTAGGCTTCCAGGAGGATCTCCTCTCCTTTTCCTCTTGAGCTTCTGCAGTGGCAAAGGGCCTTGCCAAAAGCCCTCAAAAGTTCTTAATCTTTTTGACAACTACTTACTGTCTGCCGTGTCAATGCCAGCATCACAGCAATGCGTTAGCACAACAGTGCTTACGTTCTAGAGGTGGTGGGGTGCAGACCATAAACAAAAGAACTGATTAGAAGACACAGTCTGTACTGTGGTGAGGTTTGCTGTGGTACAGGAAGGGGGATGGGAAGTGCTATAGGGTGGGGGTGGGGCAAGGATTTCCAGGCAGACCGACTAGGAAGGACAGAGGTTTGAGTCTGGCTGTTAAGAGCGAGCAGGCTGCCATGGCTGGAGTAGTGCAAAAGAAACAGAGAGGACTTTCAGGAGGGGCCCCAGAGGTGAGCAGAGCCATTGGGGAAGGGCCTGGAATTTCCACGAGCCCTGTGGGTCACTGTGAGAATTTGGATTTTTCCTCTGACGTGGGGAGTTGGTGGAGGGTCCTGGGCACAGGGGACATGATGTGGTTGACATTTTAACAAGATCTGTTGAGATCTGTTGAGAATAGACTATAGGGAACAAGAACAGAAGTAAGGAAGGCAGTGAAGGAGGCTATCACAATGGTCCCGCTGACAGATCAAGCATGGATTGGACTGGACCAGGGCGGTAGCAGTTGTGATGGTGGGAAGTGATGGTATGATAGGAAAAGATAGCATTCGGTAGGCAGAAAGGGAGAGGCTAGGACTTGAAGTTCCCTGCTTGGGAAAAAACACCTATTTTAAAACATTTCTTCTGGGAACGGCAGGCCTCAAGCAAACTCCCTCAGGCATAAAGTTCCTCTTTAGAATGTGACGGACAACTACCTACTCCCCCTCAGGTTTCCCTCAGGAATTTGACCAACAAAAGACCTGACTAAAAATAAGTAGACCATAAAATGCATGACCCACAAGGAACAGTTTGACCATAGACCACCCCTCACACAATGGAAAGGAGCCAATCAAAAAGGAAGGACTAGACGTTTACAGTTCTCAAGCCAATAAGGGTAGAACTGGAGAAGGAATGAGGGGGAAGGAAAAGGGGCCAACCTAAGCTGATAAAAGAAAGACCCTTGCCTGTTGTCGGGGGGCATTCACTTTCAAATGCCCCCTCTGTGTAAGAAGAGCTTCCATACTATTCTCACTTCATAACCTTATACTCTAAGAAACTTTTGCCCGCTGCTCATTTCACTGTGTCCACCTTTTCATTCTTCGAAGCGGAGAGACAATGAATCCCGGGTATTAAGGTAAAAATCCCTGCAACAATGGTACCCCGAGCGCATTTCAACGATGAAGGCAGGGGCACCTGCTGATGAGTTCCATCTGAGTCCTGAGAAACAGGAGTCAAAGATGCTCTAGCCTCAGGCAACTCGGAAGATGGCATTTTCATTAACAAAGATGAGAACCACCGGAGGAGATTTAGGGGTCGGAAGCAATCAGGAGCATATTGCAGACTTACTAAATTTCAGAAGATGTTAGCACATGCCATGTTTCCATTGGCTGGCTGCTTTTCATTAGCTCCCCAGCCTCTCAGTAGAGGGATTACTTTCCGAAGTGGGATCCGTGTCTGCCAAGCTAGACCATGCCTGGAATATGCCCTCTTCACTCCCTGGGCTTTTCCTCCAGGGCACATGGCAGTCTGCAACGATAGATGCGTGATTCTTGGATTAATTTGTACCTCCCTCACTAATTCGCAAGGTCCATCCCCAGCTTTAAGATCAGGGTCCGTTGGTTGTAACTATTGTCATGAATGAATAAATGGAAAAACTGCGTGTGGAGGAGGAAAGGTGTGTTTGATGCCTCCTCCCTGCTTCTTTTTTGTGAAAGTTGGCAGAATCCTCAACTCAGAGCAACTCTACTTCTTTTTTTTCTTTTTAATGTTTTATGTTTATTTACTTTTGAGAGTGAGAGAGCTAGAGCACAGGCAGGGGAGCGGCAAAGAGAGACGGAGACATAGAATCTGAAGCAGGCTCCAGGCTCTGAGCTGTCAGCACAGAACCGGAGGCGGGGCTCGAACCCGTTGACCGCGAGATCATGACCTGAGCTAAGGTTGGACGTTTTACCAACCGAGCCATCCAGGCACCCCAGAGCAGCTCTATTTCTAAAGTCTCTACCACCAACCAGTCCTCCATGCCTCCCCTGAAGTTATGTCTCTAAACCCAGCTCTGGTGGCAAAGAGCATGCAATATGGAGTTCAAAATCTGGGTGACTTTGAGCGAATTTATTAACCTTTCTACGTCTTAGGAAATAATAATTAGTACCCATCTCATAGGACTATGGCTAGGATTAAGGAAAATAATTTATGAAAAATGCTTAGTGCAAAGGCTAGCAAATAGTATGTGCTTAATAAACATTAGTTGTTGTTGTTGTTGTTGTTGTTATAATTATTTTATCCATCGTACCTTGAAGAGTCATCATGGTTCACTCTGGTGCCTACAAAACGATGTCTGAACTCTACAGCAGGTAGGGGCATCTGGGTGGCTCAGTCAGTTAAGCGTCCAGCTTTTGATCTCACCTCAGGTCTTAATCTCCAGGTCATGAGTTCAAGCCCTACATTGGGTATGAAGCCTGCTTACAAAAAAAACAGAAACAATTCTACAGCAGGCATCCACGCCCACCACCGTCTATTACATCTTAATTTCATTGTCTGCCGTCCCCTGCCCAACCCCACGATTTCCCACTATCCTTTGTGCTTTCCTGCAGCCCACTCCTTCTACTTGTAATGTCTTTATCTCATCCTTCTGCCTGTCAGGCTCTGACCCATCTTCGGGACCCAGCTCAAATGAGGAGCACTGTTGCATAATTATTTTTCTAGCCCTCCCCCCCCCCCCATTGTAGAAAACAGAGCCCAAGGCAAGGATTAAAGTGCTCACACTACACTGGGGAGGCACAGATCCAAGGCAGCAGGGATGGGGAAAGTGCAGTGGGACAAGGGAGGATGTGAAGCAATATGACCTGATGCTCTACTGCGTTGAACACAGGTTGTCATGCATGTGTGTCTGCTCTGCACATGGAACTTCTCTCACCCTGAAGTCATCCACAGCCACAGGAGACAGAGAGGAGGGGCAAGCTTCTCTCCAGCTTCCCCTTGGTAGCAGTTGGCCCCATAGGGCCACTCCTGGATGCATCATTGTCTCCCTTCTCTCCGTCTCATGTCCCGCAGCAGGATGTTTCATCCAAATCCAGAAGCAGGGACACAAGAGTGTCTGCCTGACCAGCAGCAGGTGCCAGCCAGATGGCAAACCTTTTCCACTTCAAGGGAAGTGCCTCGTTGGTCCTGGGCAGCTGCAATGGGATTGAGGAGGTGGGCGGTGCCAGACAAATGAGTAGGCACAGAGGATCTGCATCCTCCGCGGTGCCCAGGCAGTAAAGCTAGAGGATTCTGGAGGAGACCGCTTCCCACGATTCACAAGCTGTATGAGCTGGGCAATTCACTGAATTGCTCTCTGTGAGTTTTCTGTCTTTTCTCTTGTCGCTTGCACTTTGAAATACTTTTAAACCTGCAGAAAATTTCAAGTGTGGCACAAAACCTCCAGTATACCCGTCATCCGCATTCACCAATTGTTAATGTTCTGCCATGTTGCTTTTGACATTCTCTCCCCCGCTCCCCCTGCCTCTCTTTCCCTCTCTCTCCACACACACACAAACACACGCGCGTGTGCACGCACATATTGACACACGCGATTATAACTATTTTCTGAAGGATTTGAGAGTAAGTGTGTATCATGCCCCTTTCTTCCTAAATACTTCAGGGTGACTTTCCTCTGAACAAAAATATTCTCCTGTATCATCACAAAACGCTATCAAAATCAAGAAAAGTAGCATTCATACAATGCTATTATCTATCTAATCTACAGTCTGTATTGACATTTCACCAGTTGTCCCAATGATGTCCCTTATCACACATTTTTCAGTGTCCTAGTCTGGCTAACGGGACCAATGCTAGTGCCCTCTCATGAGGTTGTAATGAGATGGAAATGAAATAGTACATGTAAGGCACTGCAGGGCAGGCCCTGGCACAGAGTAGCAACTCCGTAACTGTTAGCTACTTCTAGAATGATTCCTAACTCTTCAGTGAGGTCCTTCGAGTCCCCTTCCCCTCAATTCAAAATCAGTCTCTTCCCTCTGTGTTTCCTTAGCATGCCTTGTATTTCTACATGCCTTGTAGCAGTTTCACATTAGTCTTGTTCATAAGCTTCTTAAGACCCCAGGGCTAACTCCTCTTTGCTTCTCCCTATGGCTCCAAGAGCATCTCGTACATAATAGGGCAGCACTGAGTTTTTTTAGATGAAAGCAGAAGGTTGTTGAAGGAGATTGGAGAGAATGTATCTCACAGTATTGTTCTAGTAGACACGTTTTTGTCTTCAAAGAACTTATGAGGGGCACCTGGGTGGCTCAGTCGGTTAAGCATCTGACTTCAGCCCAGGTCATGATCTCACGGTTCGTGAGTTCGAGCCCCGCGTTGGGCTCTGTGCTGACAGCTCAGAGCCTGGAGCCTGCTTTGGATTCTGTGTCTCCCTCTCTCTCTCTCTCTCTCTCTCTCTCTCTGCCCCTCTCCCGCTCATACTCTGTCTCTCTCAAAAATAAATAAACATTTAAAAGACATTTAACATTTAAACATTTAAAACAACAAAGAACTTATGATTCATGAGGGTAAAGAGAAATACACAGGTGAAGAGTTAAACAAAATGAGAACTGAACTGATCTCAAAGCAGCCTCTGGGGAAGGGCTAAAAGTGAATAGGAATAGACAGAAATTTGGGGAGTTTAAAGGAGGAAAAGACTCTGGAAAGGAAAAACAAATAAGTCACTTCCAGAGAGTATTCAACATGGCCTCCCCAACAAAACAGACTTTGTGGAAGCCTGATAAACCAAAGTTCTAAGGGCAAAGCTCTCAGATACACTTTCCTGAGGCTTGTGAGCCTGGGTGAACAGCTGAATTACATTTCAGCCTCCCTTGCTAAGATGACGTTCTGGACAAAAGGACCTGGGCGGAAGTGATGTTCTCCACTTGCAGGCCTGGCCCGTCAAAATCTCCCGTGTGCCCGCTCCCCTTCCCTCTCCCTCTCCAGTGGCTTTGGAGACCACGTGTGGAAAACCGTGATGCACAGGTGGCCTGAACATGAATCTCCGCATGACTAGATGAAATGGAATCCCCACCCCCTCCAACCCACACTGCTGTGAACAGGAGGCAACTTTTCTGCACTGCACCACTGGAAGGTGAAGGCTGCTGGTTACGGCCACCATTACTTACCCTGTCTAGTGCACAGTTAAAACTGAAGGCTGGATTCAGAAGACTCATGTTTATATCTTAGCTTCATCGCTTGGTCACAGATGAGCCAGGTCAAGTCACTTCATCTGGGAACTGCTGTGAGGAGTCAATGGAAAAAGGCTTTATAAACTCTGAACGTGCTATGAACGTCGGATGTTATTAGTATTCATCCATTCCTCCTAAACTGGCCAAAATAACAGTCCAAGAATAGTATACAGGGATTAGTCATTCTTTCCAAACTAATAAAAAGAAGAACACAGACTGGGGTCTCATGATACTGGTATTAACTCAAGTGTTGGAAAAGGAGTTTGGGTCAGTCTACGGAAGGCCAGTGATTTTCTTCTGAACTGGGGCGACTTTTCTGCTTTGTTATCAAGGGGTAAAGTTTTTGTGAATACTCCCTTATTTGGAGGTAACCTCAACATCGTGATCTCTCAATAGTTCAGCTTCTGTTGAGGGAAGGCAACAAGAAGAAAAGAGAGAATTATTTCTAGGTGAACCTTAGCAATTATTTTCCTCATAGTCAAATACATTCAAAGTATCCTTTGGGGCCTCAGGTTGACCGGTATTTTTGTATTTCTCACAAACGCTGACGATTCTTTGCTTTATCAAGGAGGTTAGGATGATCCAGAAATCATATTCCAACATGAATTATATGTTACAGTGAATGAAGGACAGGACCAAGAGACGTCCAAGACTGAGAGAATTACTCCCCTCACACATTCCACCAGATTGCTGAATACCAGAGCAGTCCTGGGGGTGGGTAGGCAGGCTTCCCGGTGCGAGGTTTGGGGGTTGGCAAAGTATCTCAGCCTCAGTGAACAACTTCCAAGGCACCAGTGGGAGCTCGTGAGGCCACCCACTGACAGGATATGGCCCTTCACTGGTGACAGTTCCTGCTGCAGCCGGATGAAAGCAAGAGGCAGAGTTTGATCATTAAAACCATCTGGGCCCTTTATTCCTGGACCTGAATCCAGCCCATTCTAAGGAAATGATTTCTTAAGCTAACCGTCGCTCCTTTTTCCCCTTTTCTTATGACTCCGCTTCCTGTGTGTAGCGACACGTCCCCCTTCTCCCTAGACTTTATCAGCTTCTCTTGTTTTCTTTTACATTTTGGGGTTAGGGATGATTCCAGAAAATGAAAACCCTTCCTTCTTTTCTGGATCTTTTTCCCCTAGGATTGTATTCCCTTCCTCCCCTGTTGGCCCTTCTGTTCATCAGATTTGTTTTCACTTCCATCTGCATTTGGGGCACTGGAATGTGAATCAGAAGACTTAGGCTCTTGATCATCAGCGCACGAAGCAACTTTATTCTGCTCAGACTCCGTATTTCGTCTGTAAAACTAAAGTTCAACCCAGAGCGGCTCCCTATCTACTTCCTCCTTAGGTTCTGTGTAACATCAGTTCCCCATCAACAGCAGAAAAAAAGACGTCTTCAGAGCTGTCTCATTCCGCAGTTGAGTGGATGTTCCTTGTTTTTCAAGATTAAAACAAATGTTTTTTTTATTTATTTTGAAAGAGAGAAAAAGAGCACGAGTGGGGGAGGGGAGGGAGGGAGGGGGAGAGAGAGAGAAAATCCCAACAGGCTCTGCGCTGTCAGCACGGAGCCCCAGGCGGGACACCATCTCACAAGCCGTGAGATCATGACCCGAGACAAAATCAAGAGTCAGACGCTTCACTGACTGAGCCACCCAGGCACCCCTGTTCCTTGTGTTTTGGAGTGAGACATCTGGGTGAATTTCCAGAAGAAGCAAATTGAAATCCTGGCATGCGAATAAATTAGGAGCAGAAGAGGCCTCAAGCTTAGAAGGACCACACATTATACGTGAGGTTTGGAACTTTTTTCACTGAGTGGTGGAGAATCTTGCAAGTGTGACCAGATTGTGTTTTAGGAAGTTCATTTTGATGGTTATACGAAGTATGGTGAAGATAGGAGACAGTGCCACCAAAAAACTACCACCATTTTTCAGGCAAAAAATGAACAGGATTTAAAGTAAGAAAGTGGAACTTAGTTGGAAAAACCAGGAGGGGGCAAATTTGATACATTTGGGGATTGGTTGACTGATTGGGGAAGTTCAAGAGGGAGAGGAGTCCAGGATAACATTCAATGATTCCAAGGGATGGATTTCTCACAACGATAGTGGACACCTATGACTTTTTACTGAGGAAAAAAATTACACCCTTTCTTCTGAGAACTGTTAACAATTTACTTTAAGGGAGATACTATTTTTCCCATAATTTTGAGCCCATGGCCTTAACTGGTAGGTCTAGAAGGACACCTCCCCTGTGAATAGAACCCCAACTCACTAACAGCAGTTAATGGATACAGAGGAGGGCAACTGATTCGAACCAAACCAATCAGAGTGCTTGTCCAGACTTTTGAACTTGGAACCAAAGCAAGCTTTAGTCTGGCCTTTTTAGAGATAGAAGTTTTCCATGGACTGAACGTTTTGTGACCGCCCCCCCTCCCCCAATTGATATAATTTATATATTGCAGCCTAATCCCCAACATGATGGTATTTGGAGGTGGGCCTTTGGAAAATTACTAAGTCATGAGAAAGGAGACCTCATTAATGGGATTGGGTCCCTTATAAGAAGTGACGTGAGAGAAATAAGCTCTCTCACAGCCATGTACTTCCCATACAGTAAGGAGGTAACTGTCTACAAGCCAGAAGTAGGTACTCACCAGACACAGCCTTGATTTTGGCCTTCCCAGCTCACTGGGAAGATGTTTCTCACAGGTTGTTTGTTATTTAAGCCACCCAGCCTATGGTATTTTGTTATAGTAGCCTGAACTAAGAGAATGCTTCAAGATATAAATGATGGAGCTGGCAGCCATATTTTCTACCATATAGAGTTGGTCTGAAGCAAAAGAAAATGAAACCAAAAGGCGAAGAGAAACAGAGAGGAGTTTTGTTGTTTTTTTTTAAGTATATATTTTGTTTATTATTTATTTATTTATTTATTTGCTTTTTTAATGTTTACTTTTGAGAGAGAGACACAGAGTACAAGCGGGAGAAGGGCAGAGGGAGAGAGAGAGAGAGAAGGAGACACAGAATCGGAAGCAGGCTCCAGGCTCTGAGCTGTCAGCACAGAGCCCAATGTGGGGCTCGAACTCATGAGCCATGAGATCATGACCTGAGCCGAAGTTGGACATTTATCCAACTGAGCCACCCAGGTGCCCCTGTTTATTTATTTATTTGGTGTGGGGGGGGGGGGGGGAGAGGGGAGAGAGAGAGAGAAAGAGAGAGAGAGAGAGAGAGAGAGAATCCCAAGCAGGCTGCACGCTATCAGCACTGAGCCGGACTTGGGACTTGATCCCACGAACTGTGAGATCATGACCTAAGCCAAAATCAAGAGTCAGACACTCAACTGGCTAACCACCCAGGTACCCCCAGAGAGGAAAGTTCTATAATGTTTGAGACCCTGGCTTCAGTTGTTCCTGGGGCCCATTTGCATCCCTGTCCTTCCCAACAATTTGTTTATACAATTTTCCTTGGATTTCCTGAGACAATGTTTTCCCTTTGTTGCCTAAGCTAGTTCAAGGTGAGTTCAAGCACTTGCAGCTAAGACACTTGACTAATATGGCAGTCTATTAACTGAGTTAGGGAGGAACAGAGAGAGGCAAGTCTGAGAGAGAAGATTATGATGTCGCTTTTGGACATTTTAGGTTGAGTTGCCTTGGATATCCCTATGAAGATTTCCAGCAGTTACTTTATTATGACGCTGAAGCTCAAAAGATAGATCACATTCTCCCAGTCATCCAAAATATATTGAAAAAGGCAAGTCTAAGTATGATGCCCTATAGTATATCACTACGTACACCCAAGTCATGATACTCTCAGGCTGTAATTTTTTCCAGTTGCCACACCTCTATTCAGTGGAGCTAGTATTCAGCTTACCATTCTCACACTGCTTCACAAGGATATTAGAGTTTTTCTAAGAACTTGGATGAAATAAAAATTGAGTCGTTCCATGGCATGCCCCTGATCTTCTAGCTCAGCAGAACAGCATCAACATAAGGTGGAAATGAGATTAGTCCGACATGACTTGATCTTGGTGACCACCGCTCCTAGGACTGGCTGCAAATGAATGTTGCTATTCTCTAACTATTCATAAATTAAGCAGCAGTAACTTACTCTTTCTCGGCTTAATCACCTGTGTTCGTCTAAATCCATAGAACTAAGAAGTAATGGGTGGATGTATTGAATCTTGAATAACGTCTAGTATGTATCTCTGTTAGCCTTGTCAGTTCTATGCATGGATGCTTTTGGACCTCCAGGCAGGGAGATCCCAACATTCCATGAACTTAACGGTGCCTGTGAACTGTTCTTATTGTTCTGTTCCGCATGGAAGGGTGACTCTGAAATATCATCTCATGCCACTCCACGAGAAAAGTATCTTTTCTTTCATGCCACACCAGAGCCTATTGCACCCCAGAGGGTACAAATATTGGTCCCAGCACCCGCACGCTGTGTGATCTTGGGAGAGTTACTTAAATATACTGAGCCACAATTTTCCTCATCTGGAAAATAAGAACAACAATGAATTCCTTAGCACATTTGTGAGAATTAAATTAAAGGACATGTATACTGTTTATGGTGCACAGTCCACTTTCAATAAAGAGTAACTGTGACTTATTTGCTTACTTGTGTTTGCTTATTTGTTCTAGTTGATGCCATGGATTACTTCTTCCTCTTTCCCATTCACCCATGCTCACCTCTGGTCGTGATTCTTTTGCATATCATTGACCACTCTTTTTGATTTCCCTTTTGCATTAATTCGTTCAGCATGTTTGGGCACAGCTCATCCTCATGAAAAAAAAAAAAGCTAAAGCATATTCCTCTACTCATACGAGCTGTCTGTATGGATAGGCTATATAACTGGTGACCTTAGGCAGCTAGTCAAGCAAGGCCCTTGGTCATTTCTGTCCACAGCCCTGACAAAGTGTCCACTTCCGGGCTGGTTCTCCAGTGCCTCCAGGTCAATCCAAACCGCACTGGGGGTAGATTATGTACACGTTACTAAACATGTTAATACACGTAATTACACATCTGGTTCATCATCCCTTTATGAGACACGTATTTCTGTCTTGTTGGCAAGAGAGCAATGGCTGAGACAAAACTGCCCTGCCAAGCTGAGCTAGTAGGGCCTTGTTATATAATACACAACATCAAAGCAAAGGCAAAGAAGAGGCTCAAAGATATTGTACCTTTCCAAAGATCAAGACCATCTTGGAGTGACCTCCCAACTAGCTCTTGGTATCCCTTTCTCTCCACACCCATTCCCTAGCCCACGATCACACCGTCCTCCCTTTCAGCCTATTCTCTCTTCTCCTGCTGGTGGGAGCTTTCTAATTTGTAAATATGACTATGTCTTTTTGCTGCATGAACTGTTCAGTCGGGCTTAAGTAAGGCCCATGGTGATCTGGCCATGACATACCTCTTTAGTCCCGTTTCTCACCACCCCCAGCCTCTGGTCTATGGTTCAACCACACTAGACACTGGAGTTTTCAGTTTTTTGAGTGTTCCATGATGTCTCTTGTCCCCCAAGCCTTGCCTGTGTGGTAGGTAGTCTCTGATAAGCCTCTGCTTTCCCAACATTCTTGCCTTTGGCCTTGTCTAGATATCACTTCTTCTGGGAGTCTTTTTCTGACCCGAGGCTGCACTATCTGCCCCTCTAATAAACTGTGAATCATGGCATTTATCACATTACACAGTGATTTCCTATTTTTTAAGTTTATTTTTATTTATGTAATCTCTACACCCAACGTGGGACTTGAACTCATGACCCCAAAATCAAGAGTCACTTGTTCTTCTGACTAAGCCAGGCAGGTGCCCTGTAGAGTGATTGTCTTTTCACTTGTCTATATCAGTCTACTAGACTTCAGGGACAATATGCGGAAGATCATGTCTGTTTTGCTCACCACTGTGTGGTCAATGCTTTCCATAGTACTCATCATTGAGTAAGGCCCTCAATAAGTCAGTGCTGAATCAGTAAATGAGTGAATGAATTATGACATCAGAAGGTGACAAAACAGGGGCGCCTGGGTGGCTTAATCAGTGAGTGTTCGACTTCAGCTAGGGTCATGATCTCACAGCTTGGCTTGTGGGTTCGAGCCCCGCATCAGGCTCTGTGCTGACAGCCCAGAGCCTGGATCCTGCTTCCGATTCTCAGATTCTGTGTCTCTGTCTCTCTCTGCCCCTCCCCCACTCATGCTCTGTTTCTCTCTCTCTCTCTTAAAAACAATAAATAAACATTTAAAAAAAAAGAAGGTGACAAAACATCAAAACTCAGACATCAGTCCCAACTATCCATGAAATATCTGGGACAGACTTATACTAAAAAAAATTACCTGTTGTTTATCTGAAATTCAAATCTAACCAAGCATTCTATATTTTATCTGGCACCCTTCTTTGCTAATTTCAATACCTCTTTCTGCATGTCTGAGAGATAAATGTACTAATTTCAACAAACCATCTTAGATTATTTACTACCTTAGCATGTCAATATACTGAATGATCATGCAGCTGGTGATGAATAAATCCTTTCTCTCTCTCTTTCTTTAAGCAATGGGGATTATGTAGCTTTCTCGCTTGAATTTCAGCACTTCAAAGCCCTGGCTTAATGGGAACCAGTATAACGTGCATTCCTTTACATACTCTATTGTTGTGAACTCGGTGGTTAGTTAAATTCCTAGGGACAGCGGTGACCCTTAAAATTGCTAAATCCTAATTCTTTTACACATTCCATTCATAGTCTAATTCACTGACTCCATTTTGAGTCTCTTTGCTTTTAAATTTTACTTTCATTATTGCACAATCAGTAGTGACTGGTGTTGAGTAATTAATGAGTAATCTGATTTTTAAAAATAATACACTATATCTTTCCAATCCAGTTTCACCAATAATTTTTCAGAGATTCTTAGGTCCTTTTCAAGAGAGAATTTATGTTCTTAGTGGTGCGCCTGGGTGGCTCAGTCGGTGAAGCATTCGACTTCGGCTCAGGTCATGATCTCGTGGTTTGTGAGTTCGAGCCCCGTGTCGGGCTCTGTGCTGACAGCTCAGAGCCTGGAGCCTGCTTCAGATTCTGTGTTTCCCCCTCTCTCCGTCCCTCCCATGCTCATGCTCTGTCTCTCTCTCTGTCTCTCAATAATAAATAAACGTTAAAAATTAAAAAATATATATATATATGTTCTTAGTGAACTAATAAGGAAACAAATACTGATAAAGTTAAGTGCACAAGTATTCATAACAACAAACAGTAGCATAACAAGATATTGGTAACAATGAAGGGAAAAATCTTTAATACACAGTTGGTTACACCATTTAGTATATTTTTTCAGCATTTGCTGGAAGATGCAAAAATTGTTAGGTTACTAGGAATTTTTAACCTAGATTGCCACAAGGAAAATGAATTTAAGTCCAAAATTACTCATTTATTAAGAAGATCATTAAGTATTTGCTTCCATTGAAGGTTTTGTCCTAGGAACAGTTCCAGATGTAGAAATAAGTGCTTTCCAGAGAAACAAAAACAAAAACAGTCTTATTTAGGGATAAGATATAATCTGGCAAGAGGAAAAGTGATGCTACATAAGACACCCTAAAATATTCAGTGTGAACTCAGATGTAAGAGCTCAACTGGAGGAACCAGGTAAGACTCTGTTCCTGGTTTTTGTCAGACACGATGGTATTGGTCCTGGGCCTTCGAAGGTAGGTAAGATTCCAAGATGACCCTTCCACAGAAGGGTCCCCGTGGTTAAAGCCTGCCTTTACCTTTAACAGGAGCAACATTCAACCGTTTGGAAATTACATCCTCTAAAGAAAACCTCAAACAATGTTTACACAATGGCCTGAGAATTTCTAAGATGGCATCATAAAACGTTAATAAGGCCCCTAGCTATATTTTAAAACACGACAGAGATACACTGAGAAAACATGGGGCGGGAAGCTAGCCGTGTCTGTGATAGTCACAGATAACTCCCCACGCCATGTATTTGAAGACAATGCTTCCGAATGATTTTCCTGTGACTGGATATTGGAGATGGTCTCTTAAAGCTTGTGTCCCTAGCGTGAATACAACCAGCCCCCTCAGTTGACAGACATGAATGTTTTTTAAAGAGCTGGATGATTTTTCCCAGTGCAGGGCTCCAAGGGCTGGCAGCCGCCATTGGGACGCCTTAGGAGGAAGGTTCCGTGGGTGTGTTACAGTGCATGAAGGAACAACTCCAGGAGAGGTTGTGGGGATTTTTGTCTCCTCCACCTTGGTTCTGATTCATTTCCTAGGCTCATGTAGCTCTCAGGTGGCGGGGCCACAGGGTGTGGAAAGCAATTGCAAGGCTAAACCCTAAGCCTTCCTCTTGGCCATTCTTCTGTAACACAGGATGCTCTCCCCACAAGCTCTCCCCCCTCTCATTTTGTTCCGATTTCTTTGAAGAATGTGGATGTGAATGGCAGGTGAGGCCAACCATGGAAACAGGAACTACGAATTCACTAACTCTGACCTGCATTTCCAAACTCCAGAAAGCTCTACAAACTGAGTTTTTGTAACTCATTTGGCAGCAAAATCTGACCTCACCTGAACTCATTTGAAAGCTAAATCTTACCTAGACTGACATGAGGCTATTTATAGTCTTTGGCCAACTAGTATAAATATTCACGTGTTTTACTTCAGAAATGTGAATGTATTTTAGCACAGAGTGCTGTCCCAGAGTCTGCTGTGAGTGTAAATAATATACAGTGCTTACACTGTATTACTTTTGTAAAATTCCAAGATAATTCTGAAGTTCGGACACCTGGCCCCAGGCTTTTGGCTAAGGCCTCGTCATCCTACAGCACAAAACGTACTGTTGATCGCACACAGGGGGAGGAGCTGATCTCACTGTACGAAAGATGGACCTTGGTTCAGTTACTACCTCTGAATTCTCACCCTGCAGCATATGAAATTAATATTCCTCTGCCTCGATCGGTTTCAATCTGTGATCTAGGAACACTGGAAATTTGTATGCTAACTTAGAGAGTCTAAACCTTTATTATCAGATATTAAAAATTTGTTTGTACTTTATTATAATAGCAAGACATTACCGATAGCTCATTAGAACGAAGGCTGTTTCTTTTCCCTACTGATCAATTTCCTCCTCTGTCTTTGTGTGGGATGGTGGTAGCAAGTGGGGAAAGTAGGACCAAGGCCAGCTTCATGGATATGTGACCGGTGTAGTCACACAAGCCCTGTACCCCAAAAGTGTATTGGGGTTCTCCAAAGAAGTAGATATATATGGGGGGGGGTATTTATTATAAGGAATTGGCTCATGGGATTATGGAGGCTGGCAAATCCCAAGATCTGTTGGGTAAGTCAGGAAGCTTCAGACCCAGGAAAGCTGATAGTTTAGTTTCAGTTGGAGTCTAAATGCCTGCGAAGTAGGAGGGCCAATAATGTCAGTCCAAAAGCCAGAAAGAACTGATGTTTCAGTGTGAATCTGAAAGCAGGAAAAACTCTTACTTGGAAAAGAGTCAGCCTTTTTGTTTTATTCAGTTGATTGGATGAGTTCCATCCATATTAGAGAAGGCAGTCTGCTCAACTTAGTCTACTGATTTAAATATGAATTTCATCCAAAAACACCCTCACAGAAACTCACAGAATCACGTTTGGCCAAATATCTGGGCACCCCATGGCCCAGTCAAGTTGATGTATAAAATTAACTATCATAGAAGAGGACCACATGCTTGGAGTTTATTGGTCTATGGCCATCAATTAGAAATATTTGATAATCTTATCTTTTCTTAAAAACAGATTTTATTTTTAAGTAATCTCTGTACTCAACATGGATCTTGAGCTCACGACCCCGAAATCAAGAGTCCCACACTATACTCACTGAACCAGTCAGTCTCCCTGATAATCATATCTTTTATTTGTATTTTCTTTTTTTTTTTAATTTTTTAACGTTTTTGTTCATTTTTGAGAGACAGAGAGAAACAGCATGAGCGGGGGAGAGACAGAGAGAGGGGGAGACACAGAATCCGAAACAGGCTCCAGGCTCTGAGCTGTCAGCACTTAGCCTGATGGGGGGCTAGAACCCACGCACTGTGAGATCATGACCTGAGCTGAAGTCAGACGCTTAACCGACTGAGCCACCTAGGCACCCCTATTTGTATTTTCTAACTGAAGCCCAATGGGACATTGCAGCATGTGTGAAGTTTTGGAACCTCAACCCACCCAAAGTCCCATCTCTCATCACTCCCCGTCTCCTGTTTTTGTCTGCCTGTCCCTGTACCCCTGCCCAGCGACCACTGCTGCCCTCTGCTCCTGGCATGGGGCCTGGGCACAAGTGTGGGAAGGACCAAGGTCAGGCACCAGCCAAGTTGCAGGGCAAGGCCCCCGGGGTCTGGAGGATTTGAGCTGGCACTCTAAGTATCCCTATATCTGCGATAATGTGACTCTAAATAGCAAAACCGAACAAGTAACAAAAATACCAAGACAGATCAGAAAAACACCATAGAAGAAAAGGAAAGAAAAAAAAAAAAAACAAAGAACCTGAATTTTCATTTTGCACAGGACCCTGCAAATTCTGCAGTGGGCACAGGGTAGGAAGAATACTCAATGGAGTCTTTTTAGCTTTCGCTACCTCCCATATGCAAGCACATCTACACACACACACACACACACACACACACACACAGTTGTTTTATTGTTGTTTTTCCTATTTTTTTAAACATTTTGGGGGGGGTATTTTATTTTTTAAGAGAGAGAGAGGACAGAGAGAGAGACTGAGTGCAACTGGGGGAGGGGCAGAGACAGAGAGGGAGACACAGAATCTGAAGCAGGCTCCAGGCCCTGAGCTGTCAGCACAGAGCCCGATGTGGGGCTCGAACTCACAGACTGTGAGATCATGACCTGAGCCAAAGTCGGACGCTTAACCAACTGAGCCACCCAGGCGCCCCTTTCCTATTTTTCATGGTATGAATGCAAAAGAAGAAAAAGTTCAAGAATCAGTCAGTTCAACAGATATTTTAACCTGGGATCATAACAGACTTTTCCCTTTCACTCTCTTCACACTTCCAGACTGCATATAGTCCTGCTGATGGTTGAAAGTAGCTCTCATCACCATGCTTCTCATTCATTTCCACTCCTGATGACCTATTCCAAGAACAGCACCCCCCTCCATCCCCCCTCCTCCTTCCCTTCCTCTTGTTCCTCCTGCATTTTCTATCACCATTACCACCACCACTATCACCATAGGAAGGGTTATCATGCTTCAAATGTACCAGACAATGTATTAGGTGCTTCATATATTACATAATGTATTTCTCACAGCCCCCCAGCGAAGTACATGAGATTACTCCCATTCCGCAGTTGAGAAAACACTGCTGGGACTTGAAGCAGCTCTAGGGTGTGCCCCTTCCACTGAACAGACCCCAGTATACGACCTGAACAGCCTCCTAATTTAAATGGCTCATCTTGTCGTTTTCAAGCTTTTTTCGTCGAGCATTCAGAGCCCCCACCGTAACACAAGTGTATCTACTAATCTTATCTTCGGTTAACCCAGTATTAGGTTTCTTTCAGCTGCAGGTGACAGAAATGCAACATAGCAGAAACACACAAGGAATTGTTTGGCTCCTGTAACTGGAAAGTCCAATGTGGGAGGAAAGTTTTGCTTCGGGCCCAGTTGGCTCCGAGGATTCAAACTCTGCCCTCGGGAACTCCTTTCCTCCCCTCATGGCTCTTTATCCTTCCAAGTTGACTTAATTCTTAGGCAACCTTCTCTGTAACGACAGTGATGCCCATAGCAAAGCTACATTTACACTGTAAATGTATTACACTGTAAATGCATAACTAGCAATCACAGAAAAGGGAAAATTATCCCTTCTTCTCTTGCACCCTTATTAATCTCCCCAGAGGACTCTGATTGGCTCTGCTTAGTTCACGTGCTTCCTCAGAGAAGTTCTCTGTTCCAATCCAGGGGTATAGAGTGCCCTGATTGGACAGACTGTCAGGTGGTAGGTGGAGCCCTGTGACTGACCAAAAAATCAGAATCGCGAAGAAACATGGAGGAACGATTCCTGAAAGCAAAGGAAGTCAAACAAATGAACAAGAAACCCCACAAAAATATGTCCATTGCACCTGCTACATCAGCTATCAACTCTGACTGAGCAAGGTACGCATTTTCCTGACTCTAAGCGACTGTTCATTCTGCCCATCCCCCTTCCCCACCTTCAAACTCCAGACTATTCCTGTTTCCTAATGTTTGCCCTTAATTCAGGACCTGGATTAAGCTCCCTCTTCTAAACAGTTGTATCGGGCTGCTTGGCTAGCTCAGCTGATAGACCATTCAACTCTTGATCTTGGGGTTGTAAGATCGAGCCCCAGGTTGGGTATAGCAATTACTTACAAATAAAATCTTAAAAAAATAATAAAATAAAAAGCTGTATCTATCTCTCCTTCCCAAGGGGATCTTAACTTCCTCTCTACTTGGTGTTTATCTAATTATAGGCCTCCCCATGCCTCAAAGATCAGGGCATGAACCAAGCAAAAGGTCAATGCCACCTCAGCCTTTCTCTTTAATGAGGTTTAAGATCTATAGCCAGTTCAACCCAGCAACAAGGGCCAGAAACAAGCTTGCCTGCTGCCTGGAGTCTGAGAACTGAAGCTCTGTCCTTTGAAACTGTCTTGCAATTCTCTTGCTGGCACCTGCTTAGGGAGTTGGGCAGTCTCTTTCACCTCACAGAATCCTAGCTCATTCCTCTTCCTTCCTGTGAGTATTTGCTGTCTGGCATCTAGACATCTAGAGCAGGGGCCAGCTTGTGCTGAACCGATCCTTTCCTTCCCATGGACTCCAATGATGCCCTCTTGTCTGTCATTCACCCAGAACTTAGCATAGATGATCCTGTTTTGTTGGTATCTTTGCATATTACTATTGGCCAATGATTATGATGGACTGTGACTGGCCATCTGTGGTTGTGTATAAGTCCCAGATAAGTTGTGCAGATAATAATATTTATAGAGGCTCAGGGTATTTATGGAGCCCTTGATAATTGTTCCACTCTGTGCTAAGCACTGCCCGGGTGGGATCTGGGAATGCAGAGACAGGCTCTCTTTCCTTAAGGAAAATTCATCTTGCTGTAGAGACCGACCTCTCTGAAAATAGTGAGTGATCAGGTTCATGATGTACTTCAAGCTACTGACTCAGAATGATTGGGCAACATGGTTCAGGATTTGTAGGATTCAAGCAACCAGTTCTGATCACTCCGACTTCGTTTTGAAGACTGGTGCTCCTTGGGAATCCACAACAGGAATGAGAGCTAAGAATTCGTGACAATATAGGTTGCATATATGAGTGGAAATAGTGATAGAGTACATAAAATAACTTTGTCAAAAACTTGAAGGACAGGAGCGCCTAGCTGGCTCAGTCGGAAGAACGTGTGACTCTTGATCTTGGGGGTCCTGATTTCGAGCCCGGTGGTAGATGTAGAGATTAATTAAAAAAAAAAAAAACAATAATAAACTTTTTAAAAAAAATTTTTTTTTAACGTTTATTTATTTTTGAGACAGAGAGAGACAGAGCATGAACAGGGGAGGGGCAGAGAGAGAGGGAGACACAGAATCGGAAACAGGCTCCAGGCTCTGAGCCATCAGCCCAGAGCCCGACGCGGGGCTCGAACTCACGGAGCGCGAGATCGTGACCTGGCTGAAGTCGGACGCTTAACCGACTGGGCCACCCAGGCGCCCCAAAACAATAATAAACTTTAAAAAAGAATTAAAAAATAAAAACTTTGAAGGACATAAATGTGGTGTGAGCCAGTTGAAGACAGGGAAAGTTCCAGGTCAGATTCATTTTGACTGTGTCAGTATATTAGTACTCTACAGCTTAGTAGAATAGTAACAAAGTTATCTTAGTGCAGCTTAGAGAATAATAACAAAGACCCAAGCATAGAAGTGTCTTAAATAAAATAGACGATTACTTTTCCTTCGTGTTAACTGTTCAAATGTGAGCTGTCTGGGGTTAATATGGCACACCCATGATGCCATCAACCTTAACTACCATATTATTCTGCCGTCCTTGGCACAAAGCTTCCATCTGGTAGTCTAAAATGGCTAGTCTGGATTCTGTGTCAGTTTGCAACCCTCTGAGGAACTTCCTGGCTATAATCTGAAACCAGCCTCCATATGTGAAGGGCAGGGAGAGATGGAAGAAAGAGGCAGGTTAGTAGGTGGCAGATTTAACGAGTAAAGGGAACTTATATATGAAGCTTGTACTGGGCAGCAGCATGGCGAATGGATTCTCCCACCTGCCCGCCATATCTTAAAAGTTCATCGCTGGGTTCGGCCATGTATACTGTGCAGGTGTTCTCAACATCACACTGCTATCTCAAGGCTGTGTCCTTGGAGCAGCCTCTGGGAGTGGGAGAGGCAAATGGAACCCGTATTCCAAGAATGGGGGGAGGGGGTGAGTCTCCAAGTGCCCAGGTCCGGCCAGCAGTCATGTCTTTTTGATGACCTTCCCCAATGTGCTGCCATCATACTTTTATCACAGTCAATGGGAAGAAAAGAAAAGGTTTAAGGGGTAAGCGTACTCATGCCTTCGCAAGGCACGATTCAGAATTAAAACCCATTCCCTTCTGCTAATATCCTACTGGTCAAAACTGAGTCACATGGTCTTATCTAGCTGCAAGGGAGGCTGGAAGATGTGGTTCTTGTTTGGGATGCCAGTTGCTTAGCTAAAACTGAAGGGATCCTATTACTAAAGGAAGGAAAGAATATGTGATGGTATAACCAGCAGTAAGTAAAATAGAGAAACAGATGAAATAAAGGTGGGATGGAGAGAGATACATTTGCTTCACCTGTTGATCAGTTGCTGAAACAGAGATGTTGGCAAGTTTTCCAAACTGTTCAATTTAAAAACAGTTCCCTTTTGACCTTTAAGGTTGCTTTTTGTTTCGAGTATCTTAGTGCCTGTCTTCCCTCCTTTCAACTTCCGTTGTTCCTCCCGTCTCTGAGCTTAGCACCCTTGAAGAGCTAACATACCTAGCAGGATCAGAGCACAGGCAAAGGTTAGCTCATCCACCCAGTAAATCTTTCTTGAGGGCCTACTATGTGCCAAGCCCTGTTCTGGGTGCTTGGGTACGTCAGTGAACAAAATCAAGATCCTTGCCTTGTGTAGCTCCTGTTGGGAGGCGGGCAGGGGGGCGGGGGTGGGGGGGCAGGAATACACAGTAGCAGGAAACATTAGTTCCCATGGAAACAATATTAATTATATCTCAGACAAGTCTTTCAGCTCCTAGAAGGGAGGAGGTGTAACCCCTGTAGCCTGTAAGGGTCCTGTATCCTACATGTGTGCTGCCCGGACACTTGAAAGATTCTTTTCTTGTTTGGTTATTTATTTGCTTTGAGAGAGAGACAGAGAGAGACAGTGCACGTGGGGGAGGGGGAGGGCCAGAGATAGAGAGGGAGAGAAAGGGAATCTCAAGAAGGCTCCACACTGTCAGCACAGAGCCTGATGTAGGGCTCGATCTCACACACTGTGAGATCACGACCGGAGCCGAAACCAAGAATGGCATGCTTCACCCACAGAGCCACCTGGACGTCCCTTGAAAGATTCCTAACAACGTTGATAAGTATCTCTGTAGAGTTCCTTGGATTTTTTTTTTCCTCAAAAAAAAAAAAAAAAAAAAAAAAAAAAAAAAAACCCCACCTGGCAACAGTTATTTATTTTTCACAATCAACTGGATCACTATATTTAATAGGACTTTTTGGTGTGTTAGCAACCTAAGTAGCTTGGGGACAGGGAAAGGTAGTGGAGATGTTTTTTGTTTTTTGTTTTTTGTTTTTTTAAGGATTCTGGGATGGCTTATGCTTTAAGACAAGCTAAGTAATCTTAGGGACAATTGGAACTAAAAATTCAAATGCAGGCAGCACTTTCTAGGTGTGAGCTCTTTTTTTTTTTTTTTTTTTTGTCTCTGGACACTGGCTTCCTCTGTATGCAAAGAAGCCCTATACCTCCAAATTGCACATCTCATGGTGTCGTCGAGAGTATATGGGGTTCTTTTTCACACTTCAGTTTGACAAATTCCAAGGTAGCACTGCCATGGGTTTGACTTGGGTCAGGTGTGGAACCTATATTGATAATCTGTAGGCCCAGAATCAGGAAAACAGGAAAGACGTGATCCCTAAGAGCCTACTTCTTGGATATACTCAGCGGCACTGCTGGCTCAGTTTGGATACAGAAGCTATTTGACGGATTGTCATAAGATTTGAGGACATCTCTCTCATCAGTCACTTTTTCAAGGAGTGGTACCCAAGACTGAGCAGGTTAAGAGCAGAATTATTCTGAAACAGTGAAATAACTCCAGAGTCAAATCCCAGGTCTTCACTTTTTTGAGAGCATTTTTAAAGCGATGTCATGAATAATGAGTTAAACAGAATGTTACAGTCAGGAGTGTGTTTTAATTTGTTTTGTTTTGGAATAGGCCCCAGGCATCTTTCAAGCGTATGTGCCCACAGAAAATGGGTAGTTCAGGAAGTTCTGTAATAGCCACAGATAATTATCTTTAAGAAACAAGAAACTGAGACATTAATGTAAAAAGTATTCTGTAAACAATGAAGGCTTTTATTTTAAAATGTCAAGGTCCCCGGGAAAACAGCTCCAAGTTTACAATCTTTGTTTTCCATTTGGTGGTGATGAGCATTATATTTTTCTCCCCCAAATGAGAATGTTTTGAATCAAATAATACTTCCTTCTTCCTTTGTGACTCAGCCTAGAATGACAGCAGAGTTAGTTTTCCTTATCTCGACATTTCTGCCAAGGATTTGTGTAGGTTCACTACCATTTGGAATGCTAGCGGGGCAGGGGCTCTGTTTTTCTGAGCTTTGTAAAGTCCCTAATGCAGCAAGAATGTGCGGGCATCCAGATACATTTTAATTATATACACTTGAAATAAAACATAGTATCCAGGGGCGCCTGGGTGGCTCTGTTGGTTGAGTCCAACTTTGGCTCAGGTCATGATCTCCCAGTTGATGAGTTGGAGCTCCCCATGGGGCTCACAGCTATCAGCACAGAGCCCACTTCAGATCCTCTGTCCCTCTCTGTCTTTCTGCCCCTCCTCTCTCATGCTCTCTTTCTCAAAAAACAAAACAAAACAAAACAAAACAAAAACAAAAACATAGTATCCAGCCTCCAACTACATACAAAAGGCCAAGTTCTGATTCGACAACACAAACTCAAAGCAGTTGAGAAGTTGAAGCTCTTTTCACTTGCGGTCTCTGCTTTCTGAAAGGGAACCCGCAATGCCTGTGGTCAGACCCCTTCCCTGGGTTAAGTCTGGACAAGCGCAAAACCTGTTTATTTGTTGTTATTGTTGTTGTTGCTTAATGATCACCTTTATTTCTTTCCAGCCATCTTAAATGGCTTGATCTGTTGGCCAATATCAGCGAAATAAAAACTAGCTGTTAGGGCAGCCCAAACTGTCTGATCACTTTTTTCAAGCTGGTGTTTTTTGGCTCCTGGTCCCGGCATGGCACTAGGACTTTGTAGAGCATTCCTGTTGGAGCATTCTGGGTGGTCTTGAGGTCCCTTCCAGGAATGAATGGTGCCAGGCATAGCACTGAAGAGAGGGACATCGGGAAGATATCCTTTCGAAGCCAAGGCGGTCTTTCAGATTCCAGAACGGTTGGGTGATGTTGGTAGCCCACCTACCCACACCACCCCCTCCCTCCTCAGCCACACTGCCAGGCCAATGGGGAAAGACGCCAGAGAGCTGCTGGCATACAGATTGGTCAACTTCAGCAGCCCCATCCCTCCTGCAGCTGACAAACAGGCAGTTGCCTATTTTTACTTTGACTAGACTCTACTTCCGCTTACCTCAATCACATCCTTTATAGATTTATTTCCCTTCCTTCCTCCTCCTTCCTCTTTCCCACTGTTATTTATAAATGTTATATGCTTGTTTACAGAGAGAAGAATGATCTTTAAAACTAACCGCGGATACCATTGCCAGCCGACCCACTTTCGGGTGCCCGCTCTTACCATCACAGATATTTCTATTTCTCTCTTTTCGATCGCTCCCCCTGGATAGAGAAAGACCGGCAGCAGGAAGGGTGGTGACTCAAACCCAGAACCCAAAAAACAAACACCCACTAATGACTCAGATGCTGGAACTGGGGAGATTCTGAGACTTTCCTTTGCTGAAAAAATGCATATGCAAACAACATTTCCATCCACAGGAAGCCAAGCTGGTTCCTGGCTCCTCCCGCACGGGGACTCTGCTGAGGTGGCAGCGAGTCAGGGATGTGTCACCGACCCAGACGTGGAGTTTACTGGGTCAGTAGATGGAGGGCAGCCTGGACTCGGATCTCTTTGCTTTTTTTCCAAATGCCTGTTGGAGAAAATCTGAAGTATCCTGTGTGAGTCAGTCGTGAGTGTTGCTGTTTCCAGGCAAGGGCGTTTAAGTCACTGCCCTCCATCTTCCCTGCTGGGTTTAATTGTGATTTTAATTAGCAAGCTTGTCACTGGAGCGGAGGCGTGGCCTTTCTTCCGATGGAGAGTTTGCTGGCTGTGTGGTCCTTGGTTGCCACTTGGATCGTATAATCATAAAATACTTTTTGTTTTCTTTAGTGCTTTTTCTTTCAAAAGTTCAAAGGGCTTTACCAAACCTTAACCCTTAGGGCCCTCCGTTTATATTTGGATTAAAAACTGAGTGAAGATGGGGATCTTTTGTGGCAAAGTGCTTTGAAACCCTGAGATGAAAGGGAACCCGTAAAGAGAAATTAACCTCATTTATTTTTTAAGCACCATTTTGCATGCATGTGTGGACAGATGTAATTTGAGGCAACTTGAATCGAGCCTCCTCTTTACTCTGCTTGTGACCCTCCCCGTCTCCAGCCGCGTGGAAGGACCTTTTTTTTTTTTCTTTTCACTTCTCTATTTCCCAAGCCAGGGCCTGTCTGGTGGAAAGGCTGATTCAGGTTTATAACCAACTCTGGGCCCTGCCTCCAGGCAGGGCACCCCTCTGTGGCTGGATCGCCGGGAGGAGGAATCCGAAGTTCAGTACAGAAAGGAGAAAGTGAGGAGAAACGAGGCCCCAGCCTGGCTTGGCTTCCATACCTTGCATTCCTCAGTTCATTCCGGAATTCATTAACGCACACGCAGCTTTGCACTCATAAGTGCTTGGGGGCAAGGCTAAAATCTAGTTGTTACCACACTGGTCTTACCGTGCATGTGGCTGGTATATTGAAATACTCTTATATTGACTTGTAAGTAGTCATTGCCTATGCCTCTGCCACTCTTAAATGTTTTGGATTTCACCCCTGCTTTGTGAGCTAGGAGAGAGTCTTCTTGGTCTCCTCTAATGCTTGGCATCGTACCCTGCCCTGTGTTTGAAACGGGGATACTAATTGATTAGGGAGAAGAAAGGAAAGCATTCAGCTGCTTCCTTAGCCCATCGGGGTGGTAGAGGGACCAGCTCAGGATTTCCCTATAAGTGGTATTTGAGTGCTTCTAGTAAAGGAGTCAGAGCTTCAATTTTATCATTCAGTCTCTTAGGTATTTGAACGGAGAAAAAGCCCACACAAAGATCAATGACTGGATGAGGAATAAAATACATTTCCATTTATTGACTTAGTCAAAAGTTTGACAGCCTCTGGAAGACCGGGCTGGAGGGCAAGGGCCAGGCCTGAAGCCCCACACACCTGTTATGGACTAAATGTTTGTGCCCCGCGCCCCCCTCCCCCACCTGTGTTAAATCCCTAATTTCGTGGTATTTGGGAGATAATTAGGTGTAGATGAGGTCATAAGGGTGGGACCTTCATGATGGGATTAGACAACCCTCCCTGCCTCCCTCCCTCTCTGTCTCTCTTTCTCTCTGGCTGACCTCTTCCCCTCTCTTTCTCTCTGGCTGACCTCTTCCCCACTGTGCACAAAGGAGAGGTCATGTGAGGACACAGCAGGAAGGTAGCATTCTGCAAGTAAGAGGAACGTTGTCGCCAGAACCCAAAACATGCTGGCGCCCTGACCTCAGACTTCCAACCTCCAGAGCTGCGAGAAATAGAGGCCGGCTCTTTCACCTGTGGCAGCCCAAGGGGACCAAGTCAGTGCCCTGCTCCTCATTCACTGGATTCTCGTGATTCTCTCACATGGTAGAGGTGCTGAAACAGCAGAGGCCAGTGTGCCTGAACCCACCTGTGAAGGCCAGTGGCCTAGAAACAGAAAAAACGGTCCACGTTGCTGGACCCTAGAAATAATGGGCCAAGGATGGAACCTGGTCTCTGCCTTCAAGGCCCACTGCCTCTCAGTGTCTCAGATTTCGACCAATCAGAGCTCCTCTTCTGGTGAGGGGGCTGAGGGGGGAGAAGATGACACCCTGTTGAGAATACATGCCCTAAGATGACCTAGGAGTCATGTTCAACCTAGTGTGCCAATTGAGTGTGGGATTGAGAAGTACGCATTGGATCTGACACAGGGAGGGATACCCAACTTTCCCCGTTGAGCATGCGTGTCTCTACCTTACCCTGGGCTTTGATGGATTCAGGGAATGGCAGATAGCCCAGTCGCGTGAATTCACACCATAGGGCCATGGTTCTCTACCTTCACTACATATGGGCATCATTTGAGGTACTTTGAAGAAGATCCTGACTTAACTGGTCTGGGATGCTGGGGGCATCAAGAGTGCATTTACTACACATCGCACATTGCACATAAGGTCTTTGCTTAGATTGCTTCCCTGATTTGTGTTTCAACAGACTTGCTGGGCCAATGAGGACAAATCAATCACTGATCCGTTACTGTGCCTGAGTTACTACCGAATGAAGTCCATGTGATTGCAAAAGTTGGGATATTGTCATGTACTCCTAGGCAACGTGCTCCTAGATTCCACGTTCTGGGTCACTGATTTCTTGTGTGAAAGAACCGTGGCAAACCACCTCATCTTCTTACTCTTATTTTAAACAAATTAAAAAATTCTTAGCAGTTAATTACAAACCGGGTACTCTAAAAGAGACGATTTTGAGGCACGACTGTGGCATTTAATCGTTTTTTTTCACAAGTGTTAATTTTTCTCAAAGTTGTGTATGTACGTTGTTTTAAAAGTTGAATGAGGCTTACTATGGCAAATAGCAGTCCTTTACTTTTACTCCTTCCCCTTCCCAATTCACACTCCCCGATGGCAAACATATTTACCCTTTCAGCTGGTTTTCTAATATTGTCCCATATGTCCGGATAACAGGCTTCCCTTGCTATTTCTTAGCGATAATCTGTTGACTTCCTAATGTAAAAGATAAGGAGTTAACTCTCTCACTCTGCCTCTGCCACACACACAAACATTTCTTCTCTGACATCCTAATCAATGCATAGATTTTGGTTACGTCGATATTTAGTTAATCATGTATTATTATCATAGCTGAGCCATGCAGGGTGGTGATCAGATTTCCTCGCTTGAATAAATTTCTTGCTTTTTTTTGGATTGAATAGTTACCTCATTTTTTATTTGCTTAATTTTTTTTATGTACCTTAGGTTAATTTATCTTCAGATTGTCCCCCATCTTCTAAGATTGTGTTCAAGTGTATCAGATAATCTGTCAAATTCAACTGTTTTGGGTTGTTTTTGTTTTTTAGAGTGATTGCTGGTGGTGCCATTTGTATATGCTCCGGTCTGGACTGACCGATTGTGCTCTGGAATTGAGAGAGCTGATGTTCTAGGAGCTCCCTTCATCATCATTGAAGGGATTCTCTTCACCTCTCTCCTGTGTTGGGTTTCCAGCATCTTGAATCTCGTGTATTCCTCTTTCCTGGTTTACTCCCTCATTTTAGCGGGACATATGCTCCGGTAGCTTTCTTTTTTAAAACTACTTCTTAATTTTTTTAATGTTTATTTTATTTATTTATTTTTTTTGAGAGAGAGAGACAGAGCAAGTGGGGGAGGGGCAGAAAGAGGGGGAGCAAGAGAGAATCCCAAGCAGGCTCCACATTGTCAGCACAGAGCCTGACTGGGGGCTCAATCCCATGAACTGTGAGATCATAACCTAAGCTGGTATCAGGAGTCGAACGCTTAACTGACTGAACCACCCAGGTGTCCCCCTTCCAGTAGCTTTCTGAGTAAGTTGTATGGGAAGAAAATCATTTGAGGCTTTGTGTAATCAGTAGCGTGTATATTCTAGCTTTGTAGTTGATTAATAGTTTGCTTAGGGACAGAATTTTAGACTGGAACTAATTTTCTTTCAGAATTTCAAAGGTGTTGATTCATCATCTTCTAGGTTTTAGGCTTCTGTGGGAAATCCAATGCCATTCTGAAAACCAACTTATATTACTTATTTTTACATTCTGAAAGATTTTGGGATCATCTCTGCTCTATTATGAACTTTCACAATAATAGGTGTCGGCATGAGTTTGTTTTCATTTATTTTATTTTCATTGTTTGTCGTGGCTTTATTTTCATTTATTTTCATTGTCTGTCCTGGCTTTTAGAGGGACTTCTCAGTTGGGGAATTAGAGTCCTTTACTTCTGGGATACATCCTTGAATTATTTCTTTGACAAGATCCTCTCATCATTTCTTATGTTCTCTCCCTGTGGAAATTGTATTACTTAGTTGTTGTATGTCCATGACTTATCTTTGTTTATTATGTTTTATTTTCTATTTTCCACCTCTGTATTTTAGTTCCACCTTCTGGGAGTTTTTCTTAAACTGATTTTTTAATTTTTCTATTGAGTTTTTCATTTCTTCTATAACATTATTGTTTTCTAAAAGCTTTTTAAATTTTGTTTGTTTTCTCTCTTAAATTTTTTTTTTCAACGTTTATTTATTTTTGGGACAGAGAGAGACAGAGCATGAACGGGGGAGGGGCAGAGAGAGAGGGAGACACAGAATCGGAAACAGGCTCCAGGCTCTGAGCCATCAGCCCAGAGCCTGACGCGGGGCTCGAACTCACGGACCGCGAGATCGTGACCTGGCTGAAGTCGGACGCTTAACCGACTGCGCCACCCAGGCGCCCCTGTTTTCTCTCTTAAATAGCATGTCCTTCATATTTCATGGATATAACATAGTTTCTTATCTAAGGATATTAATAATATTAATTTGAAGTTTTCTCTTTTCTGCATAGTGTGTTTCCCCTGAATGGCTTTCCCCCCATGATGTGTTGTTGTTATTTTCTGTGTTTTTTATATTAGAGATTTATCTTGGATGTTGGTAGTCAATGATTTTTCCACTTATGCTTCATAGTGGGGAACTCTAAAGCTGGTTGGAAGCTCTGGATATGTGTGATGCTCTAGGTTAGAGAGCCTCTGAAGTCAATGTATTTGGGTCTTTTAAGGTGGTCAGTTTTCTCCAAGGAAGACTCCTTCAATCTCCTGCTCAGAGGAGGGTACATGTCTGATTACCAAAGTTGCTGGGGTGGAGAGTTGGATTGGTGAGGAGGAATGTCTTAGAATACTGTTAATTCCTTCACTGAATCTTGGTTTTGTCATGGACCCTGTCTGCTTTTCTGTGCCTGATATTACCCAAATAAAGAGACCCTGTGATTTACTCTTTCCAGAGAATAAACTTCCAGACTTCTGCCAGGGTAGGAGATAGGCAGCTTGCCCAAGCACGTGAAGTGGGAGAAGGGATATAGGGATGCAACTGCTTTTCAAACATCCTTCAATCAGTCCTCCTTTGTCAATATTACCTTAAAAACCTCCGCCCCACGTTCATAGGGGTTCATCAATTCCTGAATTTTTTTTGGCAGGCTTCATGCCCAGTGCGGAGCCCAACATGGGGCTTGAATTCACGACCCTGAGATCAAGACCTGAGCTGAGATCAAGAGTCGCATGCTTAACCAACTGAGCCACCCAGGTGTCCCAATTCTGGAAACACGTAATGAATCTGAAGTTAGAGTTCCCCACTGTTGGGTTAAGATTCAGCTTTCTTGGGTTTGCCAGTTTGACCACCAGTTGTCTATCTTCTTGTCTTCGAAATTCTGTTGCTATGGTTTCCTTCCCTGCTCCACCATTGTGGATTTATGCCTTATAAAATTACTTGTATTGTTGTTGCATTTGGGTTTTAGGAAGAATGTGTTTAATCTACCATCTTTGTATAGAAACCCTTAGATTCTCATTACTTTCACCATGTCTCAAAAAATAAGAAGACATCCCCATTTTACAGATGAGAAAATGAGACCCGATACCATAGTTACTACATGATTTAAACCTATACTCTCTGTGTTCAAATCCATTGGTCTTTCCATTATCTCATTTTGGCCAACTTAAACCTAAAACTTAAAAAAAAAAAAAAAAAAGGTGGTCATGATATTTCAGTTTCACTAGAGCAAATTATGAGGCAAGATGATAATTGCTGGGGGGGGGGGCACATGGATGGCTTAGTCGATAGACCGTGCAACTCTTGATTTTGAGGTTGTGAGTTTGAGCCCTACATTGGGTGTAGAGATTACTTAAAAAAATAATCTTAAAAAAATATGATAATTTCTGGGCAAGATAATGATTTGAAATTTAACGGTTATTAAACGCAAATAACATGTTAAGGCTGTGTAGGCCTGGTTTCCTGACTTGAAGATCAACAGGAAAACAGTCTTCGAAATATCTCCTTTCTGCGTATAAATGTCTTCATGGAAACTCTGGGAAGTTTGGTGTTGTTCACTGTTTTAGCCATGTTGGGTTACTGATTTTCAGTGTTGGGTGTTTTGTTTTTATTTATTTTTAATCTGGAAGTTACATGATTTTTTTGAAAAGGAAAGTTGTGTATATGTTTTCTGGCTCTGAAAGATGCTTTTGTAACCACAAAACAAATATTCCTTTACTTACTGATTCCCCTCCACACCTCTTCACAAAGCATGTGCATTTTAAATGGCATTATTAATAGCAGAGTCACTGAGAGAGCTATAAAGGGCTTAATGAATGTACTAAATGTGTTTCCAAAAGTAATTTCCAATTCTTATCCATGTCAGCAATGACAGTTGTGTGAATGTTTACAAGGTATTCATAGGTCAAATGTTGAGACTTACCATTTGGTAGTATCTCTTAGGTGGCTTTAACCTATATTGGTAAAGGCACTTTAACCCATACTGGTAAAGGTCTTTATCAACTGGTATGCCATCCTTGTCTAAGAACTAAGTTTAAATTGAGTGACCTTTTGAGCAGCCTAAATTTGTTCTGCTTCTTGATTTTGTCCATGGAAAACCCTTTCAGTTGCTTTTAGGTCTGGCTTTCTTCTGGGCTTGGCATTTCAGATTTGGTTCCAATCTGTGAATGACTCTAACCAAAGTGATGGGTTTAAGCTTCATTTTTAACTGGAGAGACAACAATTCGATCATGCTTCAGGTCATAAGTCTTGTTGCCAAAAAGTTTCACAAGTGACAGTAATTATGTATTTATGATTTATTGGAGAGTTTGAGTGTTCCAGAATAAGAGTTGGAAAGTGAACACTTTAGGGCAGAAGGTAAATTGACACAGAGAGGCTCTTCCAATCCTCTTAGGCTACTTGTCCTCTTAGGAGGTGTGTGTGTGTGTGTGTGTGTGTGTGTGTGTGTGTTCTGGACTTAGAGAAACTATAATTATTTGTCTATCAGCTTCAATAGTGAACTTCTGGTCCCAAAATTAAATGGATGGCTAACATTGCTGTGCTCGGGAGAGTTAAAGCTCCTGAACAATTTTCTATGTCTTTGATCTGAGACATTTTTATGAGCAGGCACAGGGCTCCCGAATGCATCATACAATTGGATTGAAGCCTGGAAATTCACCTCGGTGTGTTTGAACAAACTGTAGCCCATGAATGCCATATTTTTTTATATTGGAACATTCCTTTCCTTTTTTAAAGGGACTCAGCATCTATCTTATCCCTTTTCCACATTCTTGAATAGTCGAAATATCACTCTCTAAAGTCTTTTCAAAAACTTTACTTTCATCCTTTTACAAGGGTAGAAAAAAATAAATCAAAAAGGTATCTGAAATTCAAATAGGATTTAAACATTATTTTCAGCTTACAGATTCCTTTTTCTCTGTCTCTGTCTCTGTCTCTCTCTCTTTCTCTCGTACACACACACACAGAAGTCCATGCACACATACAGATCCTGTACATGTTATATGAGTCATATTAGTAAGGTGGTTAACACTGTCAAATGAGCACACCACAATCTATTTATTACACAGGTGTTATAGGAGTACACATCTTTTCTGCTTTAGTTGATCATATAGTGACATGAACTACATTGATATGAGAGGACAGATCAGATAGAAAATAGTGGATATCATATATTTGCAAAATAACTGCAAAAATTCATTCATCAACCTTTTGAATATTTCCCAGAGGTACTAGACTCTGTCCTAGACTTTTGGAATATAAAGATGAAAAACATGAGATATCTGCCTTATGTAAGAGATTGAGGTATAAACATAAATCACAGTTCATGAGAAAGATTAGAGATTTTTGAATAATGTGTTAGGGAAATGCTATAGACTGAATGTTTGTGTCCTCCAAAATTCATGTGTTGAAATCTGAACCCCAATAGGGATTTGGTATTTGGATGTGGGGTGTTTGGAGGTGATTAGGTCATGAGGTGGAGTCCTCATGAGTTATAAAAGAGATCCTATTCCCCTGCTGCCTCTCCCATGTAAGGACATAGCAAGAAGACAACTATCTATAAACCACACACCACATCTGCCAGTGCCTTGACCTTGGAGTTCTGAGTCTCTACAACTGTAAGAAATAAATTTCTGTTGTTTATAAGCCACCCAGTCTATGGAACTATGTTACGGCAGCACAAACTAAGATGGAGAACAAAAAATTAAGCAACTATCCTACCTGATGGGGGTTTTACTGAAAGGAATCATTTCAGTTAAAACTTGAAGTGTGGGTAGAACCAGCCTAGCTTAGAAAAGGGTGGAGTACATTCCTGGAAGAAGTCCTATAGCATGTCCACAAGGACTGATCAGATTTTATTTATAAGATGGGCAAAGTATAAGCTGATTGGTTTTTATACACTGAATATTTATATTTTTGGAGCCATTCTTGGAGTCATCTTGGATTTCTCTTTCTCGCACATACCATATCCAACCTATTGGTAAGTGTTATTGGGAAAAAGTCTATACTCTATGTTCAAAATACATCCCAAATCAGACCATTCCTCCCTATCTCCATGACTACTAGCCAGATCCAGGTCACCATCATCTCTTGCCTAGACTACTACAAAAACATCTTGGTTGGCTGTGTTGGTTTTCAGTTGCTGTGTGACAAATTACCACAAAGTGGGTGACTTAAAACCACACACATTTATGTGTCACTGTTTCCATGGATTAGGAGTGTGGAAATAACTTAACTGGATACTCTGCTCAGGGTCTAACAGTCTAATCAAGATGTTGGCAGGCTGCATTCTTATCTGGAATCCACCTCCAAGTTCACACAATCCATTGGCAAAATTCAGTTCCTTGCGGTTATAGAACTGAGAGCTGGTTTCTTACTGGCTCCTGGCTGGGGACTGCCCGTAGGTCCTAGAGGTCTCTCATAGTTCCCTGACACAAGGCCCACTCCATAGGCCATAGGCGGTTGGCTTCCTAAATATAGTCAAGAGCAGATCTCACATTCCAGTCTGCTAAGATGAAGTCTTAGAAAATGTAACATAATGAAGACAGTTGCATCAGATTTGTCATATTTGGTTCATTAGAACCAAGTTATAGGTTCTGTGTACATTCAGGGGAGAGTCCCAGACAAGAGCACGACTCATATTCGAGGTCAGCTTAAGGTGCGTCCACCACAGTGGTATCGCGACTTCCATACATGCCCTCCTACAGTTTATTCTCCATGTAGCAGCCAGAATGATCCTTTGAAAATGTAAAACTCATAATGGCATTCTCTTGCTTACAACTCTCTCCTGGCTTAGAATAAAGCCTATAAGATCATGCGTGTATAATCACTGGCTACCTCACTTGCTTCATTTTTTGCCGGTCTTCCCTTGTTTATTTCTCTTCAGCCAAATGGGAATCTGTTGCTCCTGAACCAAGCACACCTCGGCATGAGCGTCTTTGCATTTGTTATCTTAGCCACCTCAAACACTGCCCCAGCAGATGCTTATGACGTAAACTTTCTTTTCATTTAGGTATCTGTTCTAATGTCACTTCCTCAGAGAGCACTTCTCAGAATCCCCTAATCTAAAATAGCCTCTCCGCTATGCATCTCTACATATTTCCCCTACCTTATTTTTTTTTCCTGGCCCTTATCTCTCTCTATATTTTAGAATGTACTTATTCACTTATTCATGGACTGTCTCTCCCACTAGAACTCAAACTTCATGAGGACAAGGACCTTATCTATCTCATTCTCTGTTGTTTTCCCAAGCTTAAATCATTGCTTGGTATAAAGTTGGCTCTTAATATCTTGTATGTGAGTGAATAATGAAAGGATTTAAGATACAAAACAAAACTCTTCAAAAATATCTTATTATTATTGATAATATGTTGAAGTTTTCAAGTAAGCAGTGACTAAACTCAAAACCATGCCATGATATCTTTCTCATGATTTGGTTTTATCAGAATAGTGAAGAATAATCAATATCTCAAAAGAGATTCAAAGTCACCTGGTAACTTTAAAGTAGTTGCTGTTTCTTAGTTGTGAATGATTCAGACTAGCATTACTAATAGTGATAGAACCTGACATTAACAAAAGAAGGCAGTGACACAATAAGAGAAAAAAGACATGAGACATGTAGAAAACAAATAGCAAATTGGAAAGTATAAATCCTATCTTATCATTAATGACATTAAATGTAAATGATTAAACACTCCAATTATTAGGAAGACATTGGTAGAATGGCCATTTTAAAATGATCCAAGTATAGTCTGTCTAGAAGCAACAACCTTTAGATTCAAGACACAAATAAGTTAATAGTAAAATGATAGAAAAAGATATACCATTCAAAGTGTAACCAAAAGAAAACGAGAGTAGCTATATGAATATCAGACAAAATAGACTTTAAGATACAATTGTTACTAAAACAATTGTTACTAAAAACAATGTCCTTTTTTGGACATTTTATAATGATAAAAGGGTCAATGCATCAAGAAGATACAATAATTAGAAACTTAAATGTACCTAATTGTCCCCAAATTCATGAAGCAAAAAACCAAAAATGTAAGCAAAAATAGAAAATTCAATAGTAATAATGGGAGACATCAAAATCCTACTTTCTATAATGGATAGAACAACTGGACAGAAGATCACAATGGAAACAGAAGATTTAAACGATACCGTGAACCGGCCTGACAGAACAGACATTTATAGAACATCCCAAAATACTAAAAACACATCTTTTCAAGGGAACATGGAATATATTCCAAGGTAGACCAATATATGAAGCCATAGAAGGAGTCTCAAAACATTTGAAAGGATTGAAATCACACAAAGTATGTTTCCTGAATACAATGAAATGAAGTTAGAAAATAATAATGGAAGAAATTTTGGGAATTCCCATTTATAAATTAGTCTGTTGGAAATCAATATGCTTATAAATAATAGATAAAAGAAAAAAAATCATATGAGAAATTAGGAATAGTTTTAGATAAATGAAAACAAAAATACAGAATACCATAATTTATGGTATACTTAGAGGGAAATTTATAGTTTTAAATGCTTATATTAAAAAAGAGCAAGGGCGCCTGGGTGGCTCAGTAAGTGAAGTGTCCGACTTCGGCTCAGGTCATGATCTCCCAGTTGGTGGGTTCAAGCCCTATGTTGGGCTCTGTGCTGTCAGCTTGGAGCCTGAAGTCTACTTCAGATTCGGTGTCTCCCTCTCTCTCTGCCCCTCCCCTGCTCATGCTCTGACGGTCTCTCTCTCAAAAATAAATAAACATTAAAAATAAAGTTTAAGAAAGAGTAAAGCAGGGCGCCTGGGTGGCTCAGTTGGTTTAGCGTCTGGCTCTTGATTCAGTTCAGGTCATGATCCCAGGGCTGTGGATCGATTGAGCCTCTTGTCGGGCTCCATGTTGAGCGTGGAGCCTGCTTGGGATTCTCTCTCTCTGCCCCTCTCCCCTTCTCATGCTCTGTCTCTAAAATAAACTTTAAAAATAAAATTTTAAAAAAGGAAAGCTATTAAATCAATAACCTACCCTTCTGCCTTAAGAAACTAGAAAGAGATTAACCTAAGCCCGAAACAAGCAGAAGGAAGAAAATGATAAAGATTACAACAGAAATAAATGAAACAGAGAATAGAACAATGAAGGGAATGTTAAAAATCTAAAATTTGGCTCTTCAAAAGTATCAGCAAACTTTTAAAAATTTAGCCAGCCTGACACAGAAAAAAAGGAGAGGACTCAGAATACTAAAACCAAGAATGAAAGAGGTGATGTTATTACCAACCTTTCAGAAGTAAAAAAGAGTATAAGGGAATACTATAAACAATTGTCAACAAATGAGATAACCTACATGAAATGAGTAAATCACTACAGTGCCAAGAAAAGTCAGTGCGAGGGGCGCCTGGGTGGCGCAGTCGGTTAAGCGTCCGACTTCAGCCAAGTCACGATCTCGCGGTCCGTGAGTTCGAGCCCCGCGTCGGGCTCTGGGCTGATGGCTCAGAGACTGGAGCCTGTTTCCGATTCTGTGTCTCCCTCTCTCTCTGCCCCTCCCCCGTTCATGCTCTGTCTCTCTCTGTCGCAAAAATAAATAAACGTTGGAAAAAAAAAAAAAATTAAAAAAAAAAAAAAAGAAAGAAAAGTCAGTGCGAAAAGAATAGTCCAGTTCAACAAATCGTGCTAGATCAACGGTATCCATGTGCAGAAGAATGTATTTGGCCATCCATTTCATACCATATACAACAATTAATTCAAAATAAATCAAAGACCTAAATATAAGAGCTAAATCTATAAAACTCTTAGAGGAAGCATAGGTGTAAATTTTCATGACCTCGGATTAGGCAACAGTTTCTTAGATATGGCACATAAAGCCTAATCCAACAAAACATAAATAAATTGGACTTTATAAAAATGAAAAACTTTTATGCATCGAGAAGTGATGAGACAGCCTCCAGAGTGGTTAAAATTTTTGCAAATCACATATCTGATAGGGGTGTGGTATCCAGAATATATGAAGAACACCTATAACTCAATCATAAAAAAGACAGATAACCTAATTAAAAACCGAGTCAGGGTCAGAAATTTCTTCAAGGCACCTACGTGGCTTAGTCAGTTGAGTGTCCGACTCTTGATTTCAGCTCAGGACATGATACCAGGGTTGTGAGAATGAGCTCTGTATCATGCTCCACAATGTGCATGGAGCCTGCTTAAGATTCTTTCTCTCTCCTTCTTCCCTTCTCTCCCGCTCATGCACACACACTCTGTCTCAGAAGGAAAGAAAGAAAGAAAGAAAGAAAGAAAGAAAGAAAGAAAGAAAGAAAGAAGGCTTTTCAAATAACGTATACAAATGACCATTAAACACATAAAAAGATGTTCAACTCATTAGTCACTAGAGAAATGCAAATCTACAACACAATGAGAACTACTTAACACCCACTAGAATGACTATAATCAACAAGTTGGACATTAACAAGTGTTGATGAGATTATAAAGAATTTGGAACACTTACAGATTGTTGGTTTGAATGAAATGGTACAGCTGTTTTTGAAAATAGTTTGGTAATTCCTCAAAAGGTTACATGTAGAGTTATTATGTCACATAGCAATCCCATTCCCAAGCACATACCCAAGAAAATTGAAAACAGATATTCACACAAAAACTGGTACAACAATGTTCAAAGCATCATTATCATAATAGCTAAGAAATGGAAACAATTCAAATGTCCATCAACTGACAAATGGATAAAGAGATGTGATATATCCATACAATGGAGTATTATTCACCTACGAAAAGGGATAAAGTACTCTACAATGTACAATACAAACAAACCTTAAATACGTGCTAAATGAGAGGCAACACACACAAAAGGCCACATATTATAAGATTTCATTTATATGAAATTCCCAGGACGTATAAATTAATAGAGATACAAAGGAAATTTTTAGTTTCCAGAGGCTGGCAGAAGGAGGGAATGGGGAATGACTGCTAACGTGTGTGCAGTTTCTTTTAGGGGTGATGAAAAATTCTTGAGTTAATGATGGATGTGTAACCTTGTAAATTTACCAAATGCCCTCAACAGTACACTTTTATTTTTCTTATTTTTTAATTATTTTAGAGAGAGCAGGGAGAGGGGAAAAGCGAAGGAAAGAGAGAGGGGGAGAGAGAGAGAGAGAGAGAGAGAGAGAAGGGGGAGAGACAGAATTTTAAGCAGGCTCCACCATCAGTGTGGACCCCAATGGAGGACTCATCCCATGACCATGGGATGATGACCTGAGCTGAAATCAAGAGTTGGACGCTCAACCAACTAAGCTACCCAGGAACCCTTGAACTGTACACTTTGAAAAAGCTAATTTGATGGTATGGAAATTATATGTTGAGTAAAAAAAAAAAGAATCTATGGGGCGCCTGACTGGCTCAGTCTGTGGAGCATGCAACTCTTGATCTCGCGGTCATGAGTTCAAGCCCATGTTGGGTTTAGAGTTTACCTAAAAAATAAACAAAAAATAAATAAAATTTAAAAGAAGAATCTATGGGGGTGCCTGGAGGGTGCCATGTCTACTCACCTCTCTGTCTCTGTCTCTATTTTCCACCCTTGGTTCCCACCTCCCACCTCTTCTTTCTCTTCTTGCACGTTCCCTTTCTTCTGGCCACAATGTGGAAATAAAATATGTTGTAAAGCATTTCTGTAAAAATTACGTACTTTTTTGCTTTCTTTGCTTGGCTGGAAAGAAACTGATTTTGATGCTTAATATTTCTTTAAGGAGAAACAACTCTCAATTAATTACAAGGTTGATTTTGCTTTAGGGGATATAGCCAGTAATTAAAAAAAAAAGATTATCCACCCATGCTATATGAGTAGTTATAAATAATTGAAGTAAGATACTTTCATGAACATTAAAAAGTGATTTGTAAATATGAGCAGACACTACTGGTAAACACTGATAATATCTAGTGTAATGATGTTCACCAAAGTTTCTTAATTATAATTTGGCTCTTCTACGTGTAGACACGCCTGAGTTAACCATTTATGCTACAAAGTAAAAGCCTCCTATTCAGATGGTTTCATTTGACTCATATAAACCTGATCACATTTTCCCTCTGGAATGTCCTTTCTGAACTAAAAAAAAAAAAATACAACATGGGTTGTAAGCTCTTCTCTTGCGAAGCCATCTTCAGAATGACCAATTATTCTTTGTCGTTCATCTGGAAGAGTGAGTAAGTACAAAAAGAATACCATTAGCCACAAAGTTGTCATCTTCTTCAAATAAAAGTCTGATCTCTGGCTTGAGTGTTGAAACGGAAGATACACTGTTTTCTTGTGTGGTGGGTCAAGAGAAATGATTTTTGTTCTCAACTGTCATTTTATGGAAAGAGCCTATTCCGTTTGTTGATGAAATGTTAAGAAAATGAACTGGTTAAGTTTCACAGGACTTGGTGATTGAAATTCTAGTGCCCAGAGTAGTGGTGTCAGAGTGATGAGGCATCCAGATAATGATCTCAGAAACCTTCCCAAACAATGTGACTGCTTCATTAGAAGGGGAAGGGGGAGGGAGGAAAGACGGACTTAATTCTCCAGTCAGCTCCTAAGAGGCCATCTATCCTGTCTTGGAGAGACAGAGTGCTTCACTGTGGGGCCTGCTTTGGTGCAGGGGTACAACTATCCCTGAAAGATTAGAATTACTATTAGATATTAAGTATTTGGGGCTCCAAGGAGAGCTGAAGAAGGTGGACTTCCATTGACTGGCTCTAGCAGTCACCCAGGTGGCACCTTTAAGACCCGCCCCCCCCCCCCCCCCCTCCCCACAGCCTGGATTGAGAAGCTTGGTATTTGCTTATCTTCCTTAAGCTGCACAAAGGCTCTGTGTCTGGGTATGCAAAAATGAGTTCCCTCTTGTTCCTGTTTCTCATTTTTCGTTTGTCATTGGCTCACTTCCTACTTTTGTTTTGGTTTTAATTGATTAATTGGTAGTAAAATCTCCTCTTTAAACCTTGTCCCTCACCTCTACCCTCACCCACCCCACAAATATGATTGAATTTGGAAACAGTTATCAGGGAAGATTTTCATAAATTCTCCCAGGATGAGAAGGGGAGTGTTAGGGGAGGCTAGTTGAGGAGAAGAAGTGTGGTGATGAATGGAGGAGAGCCTAAGGAGCGTTTAGGATATTTGAATTACTTCCATCACAAGGATGGTGAGAAGAAGGCTGCTCATTAGGGACCATGGTGGATTACTTTTGAGGATGCTAGGTTGTGAAATTCTCATTCAATAGAATGAACTTTGTTTACAGCACGAACAGCCAGCCTGGTAGCAGGAGCCAACCTTATTCTGCAGTTAAAGAAATAATTTTATTTGTTTGTAAGATTTTATTTACTTATTTTTTAAATGTTTATTTATATTTATTTTGAGAGAGAAAGAAAGAGAGAGAACCTGCAGAAGAGGTGCAGAGAGAGTGTCTCAAGCAGGCTCCGTCCTGTCGCGGCGCTCAGTCTCACAACCTTGGGATCGTGATCTGAGCCTAAATCAACAGGTGGACGCTTAACCAACCGAGGCACCCAGCCCCCCCCGCCCAGTGAGATTTCATTATTAAGTAATCGCTGCACCCAACACGGGGCTCGAACTTACAATCCAGAGATCAAGCCAGGCACCACAAGAAATAATTTATTTTAAACTGTTTTATTGACCTGTATACAGATTAAAATATGAACTTTTTTTTTTTTTTAAGTAGGCTTTGCACCCAGCACGGAGCCCAATGCGGGGGGGGGGGGGGGGATCTCATGACCCTGAGTTTAAGACCTGAGCTGAGATCAAGAGCCAGACACTTGGGGCACCTGGGTGGCTCAGTTGGTTGAGCATCTGACTCTTGATTTTGGCTCAGGTTATGATCCCAGGATCTTGGGAGGGAGCTCTGTGGTGGGCTTTGCAGAGTGTGGAGCCTGCTTAAGATTCTCTCCCTCTGCCCCTCTCCCCCACTCACTCAAGCACATGCTCTCTCTCTGAAATAGAAGAAAAAAAAAAGTCAGACGCTTAACCCACTGAGCCACCAAGGTACCCCAAACTTTTTTTTAATGTGAACCATTAAAATAATTTTTTTTTTAATTTTTTTAAAGTAATCTCTATACCCCATGTGGGGTTAGAACTTACAACTCTGAGATCAAGAGTCACATGCTCTACGAACTGAGCCAGCTGGGTGCCCCCAAATGTAGACCTTTTTATTAAAAACACACAATTATTTACAATTAAAAACACAATCTTTGAAGCACTGAATAATGAGACAAGTGTAAGCCATTTTTTATTATAAGAAAGCTGAGTCAAAATTCAGGAAATATGTGTTGAGCTCCTTTTGTATGTCAGCTGTATGTTTTCTATGGTTCAACCCAACCTCTGCATTTTATTTTTCTATACATTTTAAGTAGTAATACATAGAAATATATACTGGCACCTTGGTAAGTTTTGTGACACCATCTTATATATACTAGGCAGAGTATACAAATGACAGTAAATTTAAATGAACACATTTTTAATCCCTCTTGATCTTCTAATTTCATCGGGAAGTGTCAGGGGTCAGGTTCCTGGGAAACAGACTCTGAGACTCTTACATTTTCGGACAGAAGTTTCATTGGAGGGTGCTCTCGGGAACAATACTGGTGGAGAGTAAGAAAACAGAAGGAGACGCAAAAGGAGAGGTGAACCACAGTCCAATTGCAAAGAGGCCTCAGCTGATCCTACGTTGAGCTTGGGAGCTGGAATGATTCTTCAGAGTTGCTCCAAACTGAGACAACTGGTCTGAACATTTTTGGATGCTGGTTGTCCCCGGGGCAGAGTATAACCTGGGGCAAGGTAGTTTCCTTCAGCTCAGGACAATTCCCTGAAGAGGAACTGAGTTGTGAGCCATTCGCAGCCAATATGCCTGAGCCAGAGCTGTGAGTTCCTTGATCCCAGAAGGATCGGTTGGGCACACAGCAGCCACGGTATACACATTATGTGTGATTACATCATCATGTCAGAAAAAGAGAACGGTGACAGGATAGAAATAAACAGAGGGAGAAAAGTGAATAAAAAGGGAAGAGAAGAAAAAACAATAAATCAGTATTTGGGGAAAAAAGAAAATAAAGAATAGAAAAAAATTCAATGAAATAAAAAATAACCTTAGCACCAGTTCCAGGTACTGACTATGATTTCTCAACACAGCACATTCCAGTTCAATGTAGGCATTAAAATGGCTAAGGTCACTTGGTACATCAGAAATAGTTATGGAAAGCACCTGTGAATCATGATTCAGAGGCTTGTACCATAACCTTCAAAGCACATTAAAATGACTGGAAATGCATTCTGTTCAACTACTTACCAGCAGAGGTCATTCAGTCAGAAGAACACTTTCAGAGCATGAAAAAGCAAGTTTGATGAATATTGATGCTGTTAAGTTTCGCCAGTTTGAGTCTTGGCTTATTTATGAGTTATTAACTTAAAAAAATTTTTTTAATGTTTATTTATTTTGGAGAGAGAGACAGACAGAGCATGAGTGGGGGAAGGACAGAGAGAGAGGGGGAGACACAGAATCTGACACAGGCTCCAGGCCCTGAGCTGTCAGCACAGAGCCCAACGGGGGGCTTAAACTTGGAACTAGTGAGATCATGACCTGAGCCGAAGTCGGACGCTTAAGCAACTGAGCCACCCAGGCACCCCATGAATTAACTTTTAATCATCCCATGGGTGACTCAAAAATTATGTATATTTGCCTTTGGAGTTCATGATAAGAATTTGGTCACGAGTAATGGCTGCTCCTGGGCATATTGATTCTCCTAAATTTCAGGCTTGCTTTGTGCCAGGTGAGCAGCCTCTCTGGGCTTAAGGAAGTGGCCTCGGGGACAGAGAGGTAGCCTACAAATTAACCCTGAGTATAGCACCTGTGCAGAAATATAGACATAGATATAGAGATATATGCAGGAACCTGTCATTGTGGCCCCTGCTACACTGATGGTCCTAAATATATTTTTCTTTTTATGAAATTAAAGTTGGTTTCCATCACCGAGGATGTGCCAAGCTGTGGCCAGGAAAGAGAGAACCCAAACAAGAGGAAATCATTCTGAGATCCAACATTTGGGCATGGGCTAGGCACAGGGGAGAGACTGAGAGCTGACGGTGGCTTGACCAGGCCAATGCTGTAGGAAAAGTCCTGTGAGTGAGAGTCCGTGAGGACAGCTTCCTCGGTTCATTCATTTGGACCATAAGACTCCTGAGCTGGAGAATAATAGCAGAGTGGAAAGTTTTCAGGTGGCTATTACCTTGGTCCCGTGCCAGGTGGATTACTCACTGCTCACAAAGCTCCAGCTGGTACTTACCCCCCAACAAAAGGGGAAAGAAAAGAGAAAAGTTCTTGGTTTTAACGTCACGGTGGGCATAAAGCATGAATGATAAGACAACGGGATGGGGAAAATGGGAAAAATTTCCCCTGGTCCTGGTTTATTTTTATGACGGGATATCAATTCTTTGTACCCCTTTAGGGAACATAAGAATCTAAAGTGTTTTCATTCTTTAACTAAATTTTGTTTATTAACCTCATATCTGAGGAAATAACATTTAATCAGCTCACTTCCTGAAGGGCTTGTTTCATATCCTTGACTCAGATTACTGTTGTGTGATCACGGACAGCTTTAGTCTTTCCTCCCACAGGGAGCTGAAGAGCAATTCTGTGGCTCCCAATACACACAATAAACCCCAGAACAAGAACTATCCCGACCCTGAACATCCTCTTATGTTTTAACGAAGAAAATGCCTCCCAAATTTAATCTGTAAAAAAAAAAAAATCAGCCAGGATCACATTACCAAAGAGGAAGATGTTTAGTTAACTCATTTATTTAACAGATCTTCATGTAGCTTATGTACAATGTACAGAATGCTGAGAGGGAGGTGAAAATGAGTAGGCCATGTTGGCAGTCCTTCCAGAACTTACTGGTATTTAACACAGAAGGCATGAAAGCAATGGATTATAATCCAACAAGAAATGAAACAGTGGTCTGATATCCTGTGAGAAATTAATGGTGCTGATAGCCCTTCTCTCATTAAATATTAGACCGCTTCTATTTCACACCATATTATTCAGCAGTTGTTAAAATTCTACCCTCAATGGTTTCCTACGACTTTCCCAACTCCATGCTAACCTTCTCAAGGTCAGGAAGGAGATCTTGAGAGCTGTGTTTCCTGAACTTCACTGTGTCCGGCAAGCTCCTCCCACCAGCTCTTATCCTCCTACAGCCCTTGCCAAACTAAACTGCTCAGCATGTTGGATTCACGACTGCAAAAAGGCTTTCGAAACTATCAATCACTTTTATTGCACCTGATAGACAAGCTGGAGACTCCTAAAATACGGTAGACAACTCACGTACTCAAAAAGTAGGCACATTGAGTGTGTTAGGATACCATCTGCCCAACACTCATCAGCGCATGGTGCTTTCCTATGTGCACAGGCCTAAGGATTAAGCACAGGCATACATCTTGTGGTTTTTCCAAGAGGCTGAAACATCTGTCTTCATATTTTACCTCTGGTCCATTCGTGGATTGCTCAGATAACATTCCTCAGGGGTACTGTATTTGCTTTGCAGAGTAAGTTCTTCTGTAATGAAGAGTGTAGAATGAATGCTGATCACGGGCTCCAGAGCAAGTGGCAGGCCTCAGTGCTGTGTGGCAGTTCTAGAGCAGTGAGGGGTGGGAGCCTGTTGCTGATCTGGTTTAGGCTTCCTAAAGAGACACGCTCAATGCAGGCTCAACCTGTTGTTCTGTTTGATGCCTCTGGTCCCCAGCTATCCCATGGATATTGAAACGAGTTCTGTATGCCTCAATCTTTGGAATCATAGATCGTTCTCATCCCAGTGTGAGCCCCTGTAGATGTCTAGTGCCTCCCATATCTCCAAACTGTCCTCTGCTTCTTCTCCTTTGATCCTGCCTGACTGCTCTCCCTACCAAACGTCCTGCCCTTTGGAATTTTTCTTCTTCCTACTTGAAACTTTTCGTCTTCCCATTGCAACCTGAGTGACTTTACATAACACAGTTCTGATCAAGTCACTGCCTTAATCCCTCGAAATGGCTCCCCATTGTTCTCAGAAAGCCCCCAACCCCCACTTGCCAGCCCTGAGTCATGTGTTGCCACTCTAGCCAACCTCTTCAGGTTCTGGGGTGCCCCCATGCTCTCCACCCCTAGCTTTCCAAGTGTCTGTCTGCACTGTACTTCTGGTTTTATTTTTTCTATACATTAGGTCTCACTTAGCAGTCTCTGTCTTTGGAATTCCTTCCCTGACTGCCAGACTGAAGTTACCAGTACTCACATCGATGCTCTTATACACTGCAGGTAATTTCCTCTTTCCTTGTCTGTTCTCTCTGTTAGACAGAAAGATCCGTGGGACAGGCAGTCTTTGTCTTGCTCATGCTGTAGACTTACTGCCCAGAACACAGTGGTTTCTTAATTGGGCCAGCTTCACTGGCACTTGGGAGGGAGTTTCGGTTTTAATACCCATCAGTTGCTGTCTTGAACTTTTTTTTTTTTTAAGATTTTATTTTTAAGTAATCTCTACACCCAATGTGGGGCTCAAACCCACAACTCCAAGATCAAGAGTTGCACACCCCACCGACTGAGCCAGTCAGGTCACCCCTTGAATTTTTTAACCATTTGTCTTTGGGTTTATGTTTTGGAACCCTGGTCTCACTCCCTGGGATGTTCCCTGCTGTACCCAGTGACCACTGCCTCCCCGCCCCCCCGCCTTCCCCCATTTCCCTTCCTACACCAGGCTTGGTGCAGAACAATGAGGGATTGGTTGGATTCTCCTGCCCACATGTGGAGTCAAGCACAGAGTCTGTGGTGCCTGTGAGGCTCGGCACTCTCTGTGAGCACCCAGGCGTCCAAATGAGTACAATGCTGAGTAGCAAATAAAAAACACAATGGCAGGTTGAGAAGAAGTCCACAGAGAAAAGAAAACACTTTTTCCCCCTGCTTCTGGAACAAGGGATTTTGCATCTTCATTTTTCACTAGGCCCTTTAGATTATTTAGCTACTCCTGGCTCTCAATGAATATTTGTTGAATAGCTGAATCAAAGAAATTTGATGAACCAAATGCAAATTTTTTTCCCCCAAGCAATTACCCAGAGAGATTTTCCAACGGGGTGGTCATTTCCTAAAACTTTTTGGAACTTCTTTCTGAGAAAGTCACTCATTTGTTCAGCAATTATTTTTTGAGTAGTTACTATGTGCCAGGTTCTCATATACAGCAGTGAACTATTTAGATAAGGTTGCAGAACATCTTTACCCTTAGAATTGCTTTGTTGTGGATTTATTTTCTAAGGAAGCAAAAGTCTCCAGGGACAACATCTGCTGAGTACAGTGGAGCATAAAACTACATAGTAACCACTTGGGAGCTCTTGGGACTAAAATCAACTTAATAACTATGCAACCATAAATTAGAAACATTGGGTTTCTTATGTGAGTAAACCGATTCTGAAGATAATTCCCAAATATAAATTTCAAAACCATTTTGAATTACTTTTAATAAATGAAGAGTATCCCAAGGTGACTACTTCCTTTTTATTAAAATGTTTTATTTATTTCTTTTAATATTTATTGGTTTTGAGAGAGCTAGAGAGAGCGAGTGGGGGAGGGACAGAGAGAGAGGGAGACAGAGAATCCCAAGCAGGCTCGTGAGCTCCCAGAAATCTGGTACCATGAGATCATGACCTGAGATCAAGAGTCACGAGATGCTTAACCAACTGAGCCACCCAGGCACTCTAAATGAGTATTTTTTTCAAATGCTTTTTATGCATCTACTAAAATGGTTATACAATTTTTCTCTTTTATTCTATTAATGTCATAAATTTACATTGACTGATGTTTAAATGTCAACTCAACCTAGCAGTCTTGGGATAATCCCACTTGGTCATGATATATTATCCTTTTTACATATTGCTGGATTTGACTTGCTAATTTTTTCTAAAGTTTATTTATTTATTTTGAGAGACAGAGAGAGACAGAGAGTGAGAACAAGCAGGGAGGGGCAGAGAGAGAGTGGGGGACAGGGGATTCAAAGAGGTCTCCGTGCTGACAACAGTGAGCCAATGTGGGGCTTGAACTCAGGAACTGTGAGAGCATGACCTGAGCGGAAGTGGGATGCTCAACCTCAACCAACTGAGCCACTGGGGCACCACCCCCCCGCCCCGCCCCAATCCTGCCCCAGTGACTATCTTGAAACAGCAATTACGATTTACATATAGAAGCTCTGGGTAAATAAATAAATAAATAATAAAATAAATAAATAAATAAATAAATGTAGAAGCTCTGGAATTAATACATATTTTTCCAAGAAAGCATTGTTTTTAGTAATTTCTATTTTTTTTTATTTTCTTAAACATACTTTTTCATCTAGTTTCGCATGCAAAAGGAATTTGCAGGTGATCTGAATGTGGTTATTATTAATAACCTGCTTCTATGATGACATTGTTCTTACGATCTTTACCATGAATTGTTCGCTGCTTTGTTACAACTTCTAAATTATGGTTTTGTTCATCATCTTTGGAACCCAGCGATAGCCTACTTATTTTATAATACCTTTCCTATGTAGGCTGGCCCTTATTAGCAGTGTTATCTTAACCTCCTTGTGCCTTGGTTTCCTCATAGAATTGTAGTGGGGACTAAATAAATTAACATACGCAAAGACCTTAGAATACTACCTAGCATATGGTAAATGCCACATTAAGATTTTTATTACAATAATTATTATTATCTGGCCTTATGCATCTAGGCCAGGAACAGGCAAACTTTTTCTCTATAGGGGCAGACAGTAGATATTTAGGGCTTTGTGGGTCAGATGATCTCTGTCACAACTGCTCAAGGCTGTTGTAATGCCAAACTCAGTGGTAGACCATACATAAATGGATGGGCATGACTGTCTTCCAATAAAACTTTAATTATAATAACAAGTGGCTGGTCAGATCCGGTGTGTGGGTAATTCATTTGCTACCCCTCGTCTGGGCCTTTTTGATGGGTTTGAGTGTGAATGGCTGGTGAAGGCTTAGCCACGAGTCAGGAGTGGAGCCATGGTGACTTGAGGCATCTGAAGCCCAGGTCACAGTAGTCACAGGCTTCTATAGATAGGATGGCCCAAAGCGAGGGCTGGGTGGCGTGTCCTTGGAAGTGCATCTGGGGCTGGTGGCCATCGTGGAGTAGGGAGGCTACAACCGGAAAACTCCATGGATTTCACTCACCAGAATTAGTTTTGTCCTGGCAAATGGAGTCCATGAGCATTTTAGAGACCCTTGTTCAGGGCTGCGTATGCAAAGGTTTACTGTACTCTCACAGCAGGCCTATCGTATGCTCTATGTATCTACACGGATGCGCCATGTCATCCAGTGAATGTTCCGAAGCCATCTGGAATTTAATCTTTTTAAAGACTAGAGAATAGGTTTCTTTGAGGGGCCACTTTGCAGACCCCAGATTTCTATAACATCCTTTGCCCTTAAAATAATCAGTGAGCCTAAATATTATGAGAAAGTGGAACCCCTGACCTGCTTGGCAATCACTTCCCCCGGAGTGAGTGACCTCAAAGGAGCCGGGGAGTGAAGTCTTGTGTTGTTGTTGTTTTTCCATATCAGATCAGCATGCAATATGCTTGCCTAAATAACAGATATTATCTAGAGAGATAGGTAGATATGGAGAGGATATTTGTTTTCTTTATGAACTTGATGTCTTAATGTACCTGGTAGGCAGCATGCACTCTTTTGCAATATTCCTCCAGTTTTGCATGGGCACTCTCCTTAAGGCAACAAAAGGTACCTGCCAGAGCATATTCTACATTTACATTGTGCTTTCCAGGGGCACAGCTTTTCCTACAAGCTGGAGGATGACCCAGACTTCAACTGGGCTCTTATTTGATACAACAAAAGAAATTTTGATTTGTTGATTGGTTGGTTCAAGAAATATTTACTCAGCTCCTAATCATATGTACCACACACCATACTGGTTCTTGGAGGTTTCCAGGGGTGACTTCCTGCTCTCATGGAATTTACTGTTTGGTGATACAAGTCAGGGAACAGGTAAGGGCAGCATGTTATTAGAATGAGCAGGAAGTGCTAGAAGGGAAATGAAAGTTTATCATCATATTTCTCAAATCTACTGGTTGGAAGAATCATCCAGGACCCTCGGGAAAATTAGGGAATACTTGGTTCCATCCAGGACCTGCTGAATTGTAATCTCTAGGGAAATCTGCATATTTCACAAGTACTCCGGATGATACTTAGGAACAAGCAAAGTTGGGAAACCCTGGTCTAATAGAATTTAAAACAAAGACAAAAACTCTAGCTTCCAACCAGGCAGTAATCTTAGAAGCTTTCATTCTAAAGAAGGATTATTAGGCAGGTCTTTGAAGATTTGTTGTCATAATTGGCAGAAAACTTCCATGTCAAACTTGTGTTTGCTGATGCTGATGACCTATGGACTTAAATGCCACCTTTATGAAACCCTCATTAGGTTGCTAGGCAATGAGTACTCTCTCTACGGACTGGGTTTAGTTTCCTGGACATGAGACTTTCTGAAACTTCTTTGTTTTCTTTCTCTCTGTTAAAAAAAATGTATATATATATATATATATATGTGTATATATATATACACATATATATATATACACATATATATATGTGTATATATATATATACACACACACACATATATATATATATATATATATATATATATATATATATATTTATCCAGAAATGATGCCATTGAGAATATTTACTCTAAAAACTTAACATTCTTCTCCTTTTGGACCCTCACAGCATACTCCATAGACCTCATGGAAGGCTTTAGTTTAACCCATTGAATTTTTGCCTTGGTCTCAATGAAAGAAGTGATCCCTCTTAATATGTTATGAATATTCTTGTACTGTAATTACAGTGTTTAGTTTTAGTTACTACTATTTACTTACTACAAACTACTGTTTGGCTTTTTTTTTAATTTTATTTTTTTTAATTTATATCCGAATTAGTTACCATATAGTGCAACAATGATTTCAGGAGTAGATTCCTTAATGCCCCTTACCCATTTAGCGCATCCCCCCCCTCCCACCCCCCTCCAGTAACCCTCTGTTTGTTCTCCATATTTACGAGTCTCTTATGTTTTGTCCCCCTCCCTGTTTTTATATTATTTTTAGTTCCCTTCCCTTATGTTCATCTGTTTTGTCTCTTAAAGTCCTCATATTAGTGAAATCATATGATATTTGTCTTTCTCTGACTGGCTAATTTTACTTAGCATAATACCCTCCAGTTCCATCCATGTAGTTGCAAATGGCAACATTTCATTCTTTTTGATTGCCAAGTAATACTCCATTGTGTGTGTGTGTATATGTGTATATATATATATATATATATATATATATATATATATCACATCTTCTTTATCCATTCATCCATCGATGGACATTTGGGCTCTTTTCATACTTTGGCTATTGTTGATAGTGCTGCTATAAACATTATAAACATGGGGGTGCATGTGTCCCTTCGAAACAGCACACCTGTATCCCTTGGATAAATACCTAGAAGTGCAATTGCTAGGTCATACGGTAGTTCTATTTTTAGTTTTTTGAGGAATCTCCATACTGTTTTCCAGAGTGGCTGCACCAGCTTGCATTCCCATCGGCTTTTTTAAAGTAGTATTTAACTTTCCAGTATTCTTATTATAAGCCACTGCAAAAATTTCTCATGTAGACTATTTTGCCCAAAAAATGTTTGCAGGGTTTTTTTCTTAGTATAAAAGTAATTTATTCATTGTAGAAATTTGTAGAAACCTAAAAAGAATAAAATTTAAAAATCACCTGTATTCCTACTGCCCAGTAATAACAACTATCGGCATTTTAGTCTATTTCCTTTTAATCATTTTATTGTTAATTTTTAATATGTTACTTTCAATTGATCATTCATTGATAAGTAGTTATAATTAGGGTTATACTTGTGTCAAGTTTGTATCCAGATCTCCTAACAAAACTTTATACAATGAGCATATTTCCCTTAAAATTTAGAATGTCTTCATGAGTATATTGCATTCCATCACGTAGATATGCAAGCATTTATTTAAAAATGTTTTCATTGTTCAATTTTAGGTGGTTTTTAATTTTTCACTTTCATACATATAACCTAACATTTCATAACATTGGCATGAACCTCTTTGTACATAATTAAATATATGTCCATATCTATGATCCATCTTTCAAGACATTCCTAGTCATGATATTACTGGGTTGAAGGACATGCTGTTTTTTGAGATTGTTAATACATGTTGCCAAATTGCTTTTCAGGAAGATTGTACCAATTTAGGCCCAGAGGGTGTCTTTAGAGGGAGAGGCTAGAAAGTACCCTTGACTAGATGGATCCATTGGGACCCATAAGCACTAGGAAATGGCTGTGATTTATGGATACACCAGTTAGACTCCTTGTGCTCTGTGATCCTAGACTTGTATTCCTAACTCTGACAACATAGTTTCACAAATGAATATCATAAGTAGGATGTGGAAAGAACCTTATCAACCTACCTCTGCTATTGTACCAAAGTCTTGTAGAATATACGTTCCTGATGATGAATAGTCATGCCATCTTTATATACAAAGGGCAGCTTATCAGTGAAACCATGGTCTGGTCTCTACTCATATTATAAGCATTATTGTAAATTGGCATTGAAAGAGGACATATGGGGGCCCTTGGGTGGCTCAGTTGGTTGAGTGTGCGACTCCTGATTTTGGCTCAGGTCATGATCCTGGAGTCATGGGTTCAAGCCCTGTATCGGGCTCTGCACTGAGCATGGAACCGGCTTGAAATTCTCTCTCTCTCCCTTTGCCCCTCTCCCCCTGCTCATGCTCTCTCTCTCTAAAATAAATAAATAAATAAATAAATAAATAAATAAATAAATAAATAGGAGATATTCGCTAGTGAGTCATTGGTAAATGATAATGCTAGTATTATCATTTATAGGGGATATATACTCAGCCCTCCAGTGGAAACATTTCCAAATTCTTGGTGCTTTTTCCCATTAACTGTCTCTAGGAAAAGAGGAAATGCTGGTGCTTGTAGCTTCATACTTTGTAAAATATCTTTTTCTTCTTTCCCTTCCCATTCTCAGCTTTCAACTGTAATGCCTCAATGGATCTCAGCTATGAAAAACAAGTAAAAGGAAAGGTTACTACTTTTCAATCCTCATTGACCCCAAGTTACAGGACACAGTTATTTAAGTGGAGTTGTCATGTGGGTTAGTGTGCCCAGTGACATGTGATGAAATGGCTATTTTCCACCAAATGAATCAGTTGGTGTAAGAAAGGAACCACGATTTATTTGATTAGGACCATAATTTATAAGACTACAGCTTATGTTGCTTGTGTGTGTGTGTGAGAGAGAGAGAGAGATAGAAAGAGAGAGAGAGAGAGAGAGGAAGAAAGTAGATCTACTCTTTCACATACTGGCACAGGTTACCATATGCTGGCTTCTGGCTTCAAGCAGTAAAGATTGCAGAAGTCCCCAGGATGTCTAGATAGCATTTGGAAGCACCCCAAGGGCTTAAATTTCCATTTGATTTGATTTCTTTCCACTGTCTAATGGCACTTCATTAACAGTCTGAATTTAGCAAAACTACAGAACAGTAAGAGATATCCAGACTGGTCCTGGTTGGGAAATGAGCCCCTAATCATAGAGAACTGTTTTTAGGAGAGATTGTTACGGAGAGGGACAGCATGAAAGTGGAACAGGAGAAACTGTAAGACAGGCAGAAGCTCAAAGCTGCTTCTAGCATAGGAGGCGAGATCATCCGTACTGAAGACGTTCTAAAACGTAAGATCTCCAGGGCTCCCTATAGTTAAAAAAAAGATACAACACTCATTCTGTCCAAGTATTTTATTACCTATCACCTTATTTGGCTTTTGCTACATCTTTGAAATAAACAGAACAAGTATTCTAGATGTGCAATCCTTTATTTGAAACCCTTAGGGCCAGGTATTTTAGATTAGAGAAGTTTTCAGAATTTAGACAAATGACATAATGCCAATTGTGTATGCTATGAAACACCCTTAAACAGGGTCTGGGACATCGTCCCGTTATCAGACACATTATGTAGGCAATGAGACAAATGGATATTCACAATAAGGAGAGAAAGACTATAAACACTACATTACAGTTTGGGTTAAGTTTTTGCAGCCAAATGAGTTACAAAAATCATTTAGTTTCTCAGAGATTTATGGAGTTTGCAAGTGGGGGTAAAGGATTGTGGCCTCAATTATCCCCATTTGACAGATGAGGGAACAGAAGTCCAGAGACGTTAAGTGATATGTGCAATGTTAGGCAGAAATTAAGTCTCCTTTTTCCTGTCAGTTCTAGATTATCATAAAATGGGATGATCATGAATATTCCAAGTTGATCTAAACCAACCCAAGTACTTATATTAATATTAATGCATGGTATGGGATGGCTGGCTGGCTCAGTCATTGAGGTGTGCAACTTTTGATCTCGGGGTTGTGGGTTTGAGCCCACATTGGGTGTAGAGGTTACTTAAAAATAAAATCTTAAAACAAAATCCATTAGTGCATGGTAACCTTTTACGAAATTTGATTCCATCCATGGCAACAACTGTTTTCTTCCATCTCTGCCTCCTTATATGTTTTTAAACCTTTCTCAAGATGGGACCTTGGGATTTTATTATTTATTCGTTTGTTTTATTTTATATTTTTATTTTAGAGAGAGAGAGAGCCTGAGCGGGGGAGAGGAAGAGAGAGAGAATCAGCACAGAGCCCAACAGGGGGATTGATGTCACTACCCTGGGATCATGACCTGAGTCAAAATCAAGAATCAGATGCTCACCACCTGAGCCACCCAGGCACCCTGGGACCTTGGGATTTTAGATTTCCCCTTTGGCTCAGATCAGTCCTTTTCCAAAATTCGTTGTGGTCTCAGTCATGGACCTGGTTGAAGGGATCGCTTTCATAAAAGGGGTATGTGTTTATGGAAATTTAACCATATGTAAAGAGCGGTGCTAAGAAGAAAAAAAAAAAAAAATGAGCAAGAATCTTCCAGTGCTTCCGTAGCCCAAGTACTAGGAGGAATGGTCCTTGGAAAGCAACCAAAACATAAGCCACACCCAAGTGTACCTAGGTGTTACCAAAATGGACTCTGACTTTTAAAGAACACTAAGTCCAAGTGTGTAACAATCTTTAAAAGAAGTTTGCTGGCCCATCTCAAGGGCCAATGGATACTATTCTGTACTTACTTGCCACCTGCTACTCAATGGTAGATTTTAGTATTTCACCTAATGTCTGAGCAAACTAGGTGGTGACCAATGACTTCGAACTGACTTGGAAAAAATCAGCATTGTTAAAGAAACAAGGAGCTGAGTGTTAGTCAGTATAGAATTCAGTTCTTAACTTGCTATGTTATTTGATCATGATAGGGCTTACAGACTTCAACATAATTGTACTTGTATAATAATCGTAGTTCCTTCTGAGTATACATGTGCATAAAATAATCAGAAGTGGGCATACAAATAGTTTGGTATATGTTTCCAAGAGGAAATAGATATATTGATGTAAATATATAATTGGGTTTTTTTCTTACATAAAGCATCGTAGCATACCCACTTACTTTGCATTTTTTTTTTTTTTGGTAACTTAATATTAATAATATATCTTGAAGCCCATTCCTTATTGGCACACTTATATAACTCATTATTTTGGTGCTAAATCGTATTTCATCATTTGGAGTACCAAAATATATTTAACCAATTCCCCGTCATTGACATATTATTGCCAAGTTTTTTCTATCAATAATGTATCAATGGATATACCTGAACATATACTTTACCTACCATTTTTATTAGTGAAAGCAGATTAAAATGCTTTTAACCTTTTTCCTGTGGCACCAACTTAAACTTTGTTCTTTAGGACTTTTTAAATGTTTATTTATTTTTGAGAAAGAGAGAGCGTGTGAACAGGGGAGGGGCAGAGAGAGAGAGGGAGACACAGAATCTGAAGCAGGCTCCAGGCTCTGAGCTGTCCACATAGAGCTTGACTTGGGGCTCGAACTCACAAACTGCGAAATCATGACTTGAGCCAAAGTTGCATGCTTTACTGACTGAGCCACCCAGGCGCCCTATAATAATGACCGAGTTCTTTTTATTTTTTTAATGTTTATTTTTGAGAGAAAGAGAGGGAGAGACGGAGTGCAAACAGGGTAGGTATAGAGAGAGAGGGAGACACAGAATCTGAAGCAGGCTCCAGGCTCTGAGCTGTCAGCACAGAGCCTGATGCAGGGCTTAAACTCACAAACCATGAGATCATGACCTCAGATGAAGTTGGATGCATAACCAACTGAGCCACCCAGGCACCCCAGGATCTTTTTAATGACTATTTCTTTTAGTGCAGTTTGGTTCACAGCAAAACTGAGGGAAGGTACAGAGATTTTACCTATGCCCTGTGCCCCCGTACAAGCATAGCCTCCTCTATGATCAGCAGTGTCCACCGGAGGGATACATTTGTTACATACAACCGATGAACATACACTGACACATCATAATCATCCAAAGTTCATAGATCGCATTTCAATTCACTCTTGGTGGTGCCCGTTCTTTGGGTTTAGACAAATGTATAATGACATGTATCCATCATTATGGTATCAGGCGGTATTCTCATTGTCCTATATGTTCGGTGTTGTGCTAGATGGCCTCATTTCATTTTCGTCATTGCAAACCCATGAGGATAACACCACGATTATCTCCAATTTACAGTCTCAAAAAGGAGGCTGGCCATATGAAGTCACTCGCCTAAAAACACAGAGAATGAGAACAAAGGGAACCCGTCCAGGGAATCTGCCTGGGTGAGAAGGGATGCTTCAGCACTTGGTTACCCTGCTTCTTTGGATCAATCACCTTGATCTTTTCTAAAAATGTTTATTATCGAAGTAGAGTTGACATACGATGTTATATTAGTTTCAAGTGCACACCATAGTGAATTGACAATTATATGCTCACAATGCTCACCACGATCAAGTGAAGTTACCATCTGCCACCTGCCAAAAAGAAAACCATCGGTCCAAAATGGTGTCACTTGGGCCAGGCCAAGTCACCAAACAGGGGCTTACTACCTAATCCAGTTGAAGTTTCAATAGCCCCCAGAAATGTAGTTTTAACCAGTCAGTCAGGAATTTTCTGATCCGTGTCAACGAGGTAATCTGTCACTTGGACCCTCTCCATCCCCTACAGGAAGATGAAGTAATCTTCACGATAAGACCCCTTGCCTTCCCCATAAGGGAAGGTGATCTTGCCTCAAACAATCCATTCTTTTCTTTTGCCTCTAGCGTTCTTGCTCCACGCTGCTTTCTATTAAAATCTTCCATTTGGTACAACTCCTCAGAGCCTCCCTCCACATGCTGGATGGGATGCTGCCAGATTCATGAATCCTTTAATAAGGCCATTTAGATCTTCAGGTTTACTCAGCTGAATTTTGTTTTTTTAACAGATCGTAAAATGTTATTACAATATTATTGACTGTGCTGTACCCTTCACCCTTATGACTTACTTATTTTATGACTGCAACTTTCTACCTCTTGATCCCCTCACCTATTTCTCCCATCCCCTCTGGCAACCACCAGTTGGTTCTTTGTATTTATGAGTCTGTTTCTGATGTTTTCTTCCAGTGCCCTTGATCTTGCTGTTACCTCTGCTTGTAATGCTCTCCTTCCTCCCCCTCTCCCCAATGTGATCAAGTTTTACCATTATCATTCATAACTCAGTTTAAGTCTACTATCGTTAACTTTTCCAAACACCTGCACATATGTCCTTTCCCCACAACTGGTAGTCCTCATTCCTCTCCTGCCTCAAAAAGCATCCCATTCTGGGGGCGCCTGCCTGGGTGGCTCCGTTGGTTGAGCCTCTGACTCTTGATGTCACCTCAGGTCATGATGTCCAGGTTCCAGGGTTTGAGCCATGCATCTGGCTCCGTGCTGGCAGTGAGGAGCCCGCTTGGGATTCTCTCTCTCCATCCCTCTCTGCCCCTCTCCCACTTGGGCACGTTCTCTCTCTCAAAATAAACAGACTTAAAAAAAAGTTGATCCCATTGTTTCCCATTGAGATTCCCGTGACTGCATTAGAGCTGCACACACTGCATTGTTCGCATTCGTCTACATATTGATGTCTTTCATCTTGAACTCCATGAAACCAGGGATTAGGTCTTTCAGTTTTTGTTGCTGTTGTTTAGAGAGGGAGAAAGTGGGGGATGGGGCAGAGAGAGAAGGAGAGAGAATCTTAAGCAGGTTCCAAAGCTCAGTGTGGAGCCTGACGAGGGGCTAGATCTCACAACCCTGAGATCAATCATGACCTGAGCTGAAATCAAGAGTCAGACATTCAACTGCCTGAGCCACCCAGGCAACCCCTTTGTTTTGGTTTTTAAATTTATCAGAAGAGCCACGATTTTTTTCAATCATCTTCCTTTTGTCTTTCTCCCATTGCAGCTGCCCCGGTGATCTTGTAAACACTATTCCAAACAATTTAGTTTTCCTTATAAGATCAGCTGCTTGGGAACATTTAGATCTCAGCTATGACCAAGAAGAGGCAATGAAGTGATACATAACTGTCAAAGGATCTTCTGTTAAAGGTTAAGGATGGTTCCAGGCTTTTCAAAATGACAAAGAAGCTGCTATTTGTCTTTACAAAATATGCTCTGACTTTTAGAGAGCCGTTGGGAGGAGATTATTCGCTCCTCAAGGTGAAGATCTTGCCAAGAGTTTGCATCCAGGACCCTGCTACTATTACCTACTGTTTCAGGAACCCAGGAAGTGTCCTGGGCTACAGCTGAATGTCATTAATTTTAGGTGCTACGAATTCATTGTTAGTGATGAATTTAGGTTCAAATTCACTTTTGTTTAGCAGTTGTGTCCCTGTGCTACATTTTGGATGAATATTTAAAAGACTTCAGATAATAATTTGCCTTTCAGCACCTTGGAGCATTTCATAGTCATTTACATTTGATGAACGTAATTTTAACACATTACCTTCTTTACTCACTACAGCCATCACCTTAGGATGAACCCTGGCCAAGCCAGAATTAAGTGGGAAGTTGAGAGTAATAAATTCTATAATTCAGACTTTTACTACATTATTGTTTTAGCAGTTGGGACCAAGTGAGAAATGGAAAATGTGCACGGCAACACAGAAGTCACTCAAAAACCAATTGTGGATTAAATAAACCAGGGGCTTATTTTTTCCTTTTGCAAGATGGGTGAGGAGAAACTCAATTTTTCTAGCATGGTCTCCTGAGTACATATGTTCAAGCCTTCTTGAAGTTGACTACTTAGCTCTTTCAACTCTGGCACCAAGGGTCTTGGTTCCTACTTTGTTCCTGTTACTACTTTGACCACAACCTCAGCTGTCACCCAGGATGCTCTTGGGTCTTAATGGATGCCCCCCTTCCCCTCCACCTCCACTTCATTCAATTAACAGAGAGTTTACAAAGGCCAAGCACTCTTCTAGGCGCACTAGGAATTTAACAGCAAACAGACAAAAAAAAAAAAAAAAAATCACTGCTTTCATTGCTTGCATGGAGCATACATGGAACACACATTACTATGTTAATGTATGTGTATAGACAAAGCATAATAAAACATAAAATATACAAAGTGTTATAAGAGGGTAAGTGCTGTACAGAAAAGCAAGGCAGAGAAGGGGGGGTGGAGGGTATTCTGCAGACACTAATTACAGTTTTATGGCTACATTGTAAGAGAGTCCAGAACTAATTCTTCAATATGAATCCATTCACCTTAGAGAGTGATGGGTACAAGTGATTGATGCCTTCAACAATTTTAGGAGGTGCTTTTTAAATTTCTCCATATTCCTTGTTTCATTCTTGTTGCACCTTTTCTTCCCCTTTTCTTATTGTTGTTCAACTATCTTTAATGAGGCATTGGAATGGTGCAACTGAAAGAGCAGGTCTACTGACCAGGACCTAAAGCTAGTTATCTCTATGAGCCTCTGCTTCCTCACCCGTAAAATGGGGATAATAAAACATATTTTGTAGTGTTGTGAGGATTAGAGATGAACCATGTTTACAAAACATCGCAGTCTCTAATTGCTGGCCTCTTTAAACGGTAGCTATTATTAATAGAAACACATATGCTCTTATACAAGTAAGTGAATAATGGGTGCTAGCCTTGAAGTAACTCTGGGAAATTGAGAACAAAAGGGGACTAGGACCCAAACAAGGACCAGGCATGCAGCACCCTTAACTTTCTGACAAAGGGCTTTACTGCTAGAGACGGATAGGACGACGTGTGCTCCAGACCCGGTGTAACATACAGTTTCCCTCCAAAGCATTGATGTCGCTCCTCTCAGCTAACATTTTGTTATCTTTTAAAAACATTCACGATAAGCTTGTGCACAGTGATGCTCATAAGAAGCATGCTAAGTGTCAGGCACGTTTGCGGATAGAAATACACTTAACCCACCCGTGACCCTGTGCGGCCGATCCCATCATCCTTCCCAGTGAGGGTGTAGATATTTGAGAGCCGACCTCGAGGTGTGGATATTTGAGGGTGGACTCAAGAGTGTGGGAGCCGCTGTGGTGCCTGGTCAAGGGGGCAAGCACGCGAGGATACTGTTTTCAGAGTTGGGGTTCACACCTACAGAACTGAGAGATTAAAAAAAAACAAAACAACTTGGAGGAGTCACGAAGACCCGTTAGCTCCTTTGGGGTTCCCGTGAGCGTCCTGGAAAAGGGAGCCATCCTCCTACCCTCCTGCGACTCTGTAAGGAGCCTGGTTAGGAGGTAGGGGCCACGGTAACCCTCCACCGCACTTCGAAACCTCAGGCGAATCTCGCACCTGCAAAACGAGTTAGACAATCTGTTTGGGTCAGTTACGATTTTACAAAGAGGGGCGGAGCCTCCTGAGGAGGCGGGGCGGCGGTGGCGGTGGCGGTGGCGGTGCACGCGGAACGCCGCGAGCCGCCGATTGGCTGGGACGGACGCCCGTCCCGCTTCCCTCCCGCCCCGTCTCCGGGTGGCCTCGCGGCGGGGCCCGCAGGCGCGCAAAGCGGGCTGGCGGTGCCAGACTGGCAGGGGGCGTGACGAGGGAGGCGGGGAGGGGGCGTGTCGGGGCGGGCCCCGGGCGCCGCGCGCGTCACGGCCTGCGGCCCCGCCCCCGGGCCCTACGCGGCTCACTCCTCCTCCCCCGCCTCGTCCTCCCGCTCGCTCAGTTCTCGCTCCACGTTCCACGCCGCGGCCTCGCTCCCCCGGCGAGAGCCAGCCGGCCGCCGCGCGCACCCGCCGCCCCGCGTCTCCCGCGCACGGCTCTCCCCACGCGCGCGCCTCGCTCACGGACGCACGTTCGTTTCCCTTCGCGCGCCCGGGTCTCGGCGGCGGCGGCGGCGGCGGCAGCGGCGGCCGCGGGCGGACCGCGCGGGGCAGCTCCGTAGCGGCCGCCGCGGGCTGGCCGGCGGGCCATGGAGGCGGATGGGGCCGGCGAGCAGATGAGACCGCTACTCACCCGGGTAATGAGCGGGGTGAGGGCGCCGCGGGCGGCACGGCTGCTCGGCGGGGGTGGGGGAAGCGCGGAACGAGGCAGACAAAGGCGGGGGCGCGGCGGCCGTCGCGGTCCGGCCACCTCGTCCCGGGCCCGGCGCCCTCCGCCGCCCCGCAGCCGGCGCGCCTCGCCATCCCCTTTGTGTGGCCGCCCAGGGCGCGGGGGCGAGGGGGCGGCGGCGGCTGCGGCGCCCAGGAGGCCCGAGTGGGGGCAGCCGGCGGCAGCGCGCCGCGGGCATCCTCGCCACCCGCATCCTCGGCGCCCTGCGGGGCCGTCCGTCAGCCCTTGACCCCAACCATCTCTTCCTTTCTCTCCGCAGCGCTCGCCTCCCTTATTCCCGGGCGTGCTCCCCGGCCGGGGGTCTCGGTTCCAGTTGCCTTGGCGCTGGAGTTCAGATTAGCCCCTCGAAAATCCATCTTTCTTCTCCCTCTAAGCGCGGCTCCACCTGTTTCTAGCCCCAGGCAGTGGTGAAGAGTTGGGGTGGATCTTTTCCCTTCTTGCGCGTCTCCCCACCCGGTCCGCGCGGTGTGCTTTTGTTCGGTGAGTTCTCCGGCCGCGTGGACGAGCTGCCTTCGCAGCCAAGGCTGCTTTTCGCTGCTGACTCTGCCTGGTCCGCCTCCTCTTTTGGCGAGAACCAGGGGAGTAGCCTCCTGCCGCAGGCCAAATAGAAAGAGGAAAGTGTCCTGAGCTCTGCGAGCTGCTCCTTTTTAAATCAGCCTAGCAGAATCCTGTATCCCGGTGGCTTTCGCTTCAGGGTTAGAGGGGACTGGGGGTGGGCTTGCAGAAGGCCAGCGTTCCCATTTAGGATGCTGGACGGGCGGCCCATGCTCGACAAACTGACTTCCTGCTCTCATGTAGAATACATGTGTCCCCACAGTTGTGATTCTCCTCTCTCTTCGTAGTTCCTGACTCAAACGGCATGGAAGTGTTGTAAATTTTCCGCTTCCAATTCTTACTCTGTGACCAGCAGAGGAGGGAAGGATGCAGTGAAAATTTTCCAGTCTTTCACAACTAACAGGAAAATTGCTTTTTGTGTGTTTTTATTCGCGTTTTTAACCAGCCGCCCCCGCCCCCCCCCCAATCTTTTTTTAAAGATTATTGTAAGGCCCTGGAGAGTAGTCGTTGATTATTACTTCAGTATGTTCACTTACAAATTCTCAAATCATGGAGGAAAAGGGAGTCTCCAGACAGTGAAGTCATTTAGCAGTGGTTTAGGGGAGGATCAAGTCACAGTGGTGGTAATGGAATCCTGGAAACTCGTTCTAAGGAATCTTCCGTAATTCTTTGTGTGACATTTGAATAAACTGCATTTTGGAGGTCTTTCTTTTTCTTTTTCTTTCTTTCTTTCTTTCTTTTTCTTTCTTTCTTTCTTTCTTTCTTTCTTTCTTTCTTTCTTTCTTTCTTTCTTTTAGCACTTTCTCTACTAATGTGTATCAAATACAGTGTTGTCTGTTCTTAGATTTGTTTGCGAATTTTCAGTTTAGAGCAGTTAAAGAACATTCTAGTTTTCATAAAACTGGATAGAAATTATGATGTCTTCTCAGATATTGGCTGCTTAGCTATCAAAAGAAGCGTGCTAGGGGCGTCTGGGTAGCTCAGTCTGTTAAGCCTCCGATTTCAGTTCAGGTCATGACCCCATGGTTCCTGTGTTTGAGCCCCGAATCAGGCTCTGTGCTGACAGCTCAGAGCCTTTAGCCTGTTTCAGATTCTGTGTCTCCCTCTGTCTCTGCCCCTGCCCAGCTCGCACTGTGTCTCTCTCTGTCTAAAATCAATAAACGTTAACAAAAAAAAAAAAAAAAAAAAAAGGCATGATAATGCCATTGCCTACCAAATCATTCATTCATTCATTCCTCATTGTAATAACACTTAGAACCTATTGTGTAATATCCAACAAGACAGAACCAACTCTGCACTAATGAAACTTACATCCAAATGAATGACAAAGAAATTATCAAGCACTTAATAATGGCATGGCAGGGGAGCACTTTGGAAGGGTATACTTTCGAAATCTTTGGGAAAATAAGACTTGGCCACAGTAAATATGCAAGTCAGTAATAGAAATCAAATGTAATAAACTATCACACAGTCTAAAAATAGAATGAGAGAACTGTAGAACTGTGGTTTATGGAGTACGAACACTGTAACTTGAAAACTGGGAAGAGAGGAACTATTTGTATCAATAAAGTTATATTTTCTCATCAGTTTTCCCCTGGGAAATAAAGTCAGAAGAACGGAAGAGTATGATACTCATCAGTCATTACTTCTCCAACTGGCAACTACTTAGCATAGCCAAAAAAGTAGAATAAAATTAATATTCATCAAATGCTATCTTGGGTATGTGATTATGCAAAATTTTTGAATAAATTGGTGGCAGTATATATGACTCTGAACCAAGTTCATCTGTTCCATAATTTCGGCTCTCAGGTTTCTTCTGCTTCTAAAATTCTGTAATTTTCATTGATCATGGTTTTGGGATAGGAGGAAAGTCATTTATCTTATAAAAATGCAACTTTTGTTTGCTTTATTACAAAAACGTATTGCAGGCTTCTCTTTGGAATTGACTTGAACCATCAGTCGTATTTTCTCATATAGGTTAAATACTCTGTTACAACAGACAGCACTGGTTAGAAGGTTCCCAAGTTTTGACAATTGTTCGTTCTTTTAGGCAGTACGTTATTTAATACAGTTCTGTTACCACTGAAATTTTCAGGCTGCTCCATGAATTTTGTTGGTACACAATTTCATTCATTTCATGGGTATTATGTTATCTCCTAGGTGCCAGGCACTGGGGTATGGGCACACAGGTAGACAGTCCTAACCTCATTGAGTTTACTTTGGCGTGTGTTAGTGAACACAGTGATAGCCATTTGCATTCCTGCTAATTCCATTTGTGAGTGCCAGTTAAAACATTTTCCTGAGTCCATTAGAGACACTTTTAAAAAAGTAGTCATTAGAATAAATAAAAGATACTAACAAACCAGGATGAATTCAGTGGTGATTGGCAAGTAGAAGGTTTTTTTGGTAGGTCTGTAAGTAAGCATAGCCTTTGGGATCTGTGGTTAGGTATTGATAGCTCTAGAGATCATATGTACCCCACGCATATTATCAGAATTTTCGTTACCTTTCGGCCTGTAGTTGGTTTGTTTCTCTGCACCACGATCTATGGAGTTGTAATAAAGGGAGAGATAGGAAATCTCATCCATTCAAATTAAGCTGTAGGACAATTGAGTTGGATTGAAGAATTGCTTTATTTGGTAATTGAGACCGAGAAGTACACAGGTTTTCTTCTAAGGGAGCTTAGGGTATGAAAATTAGAATATTTTGTTACACTAGACTCCTGTTACTTGAGTAGGTTAAAATCGAAAGCCAAAGTAACCTGTTGTTAGAGGAACCTGGTTTATTTTAGTGGTATGTGGGTATGAACCAATATATTCTAAAGCCTTAGTAGTTAAACTTGTCAACATCCTGTAGTGGGTTGTTTTTCTTCCTCTTTCCTTCCCCTTCTTTCTTATTATATTTCATCACAAATATGATGTTAAAGTGGATAGAATCTACAGTTCACAAAATGGGCCATTTACATAAAGGAACATACAGGTGAGTCTAAGGGTTAGTGTTACACATTAGGCAGTGTGGTTTTTGATTCATATTGTAGCTTTCTCTTATCGATTGTGGATTCTCCTATAGTTACCAGTTTTATGGATACAGTATTTCAGATTTTGCTGTAAGCACGTATTCGTAATAAAGATCTGTGTATGTATGTGTAAGGATGCAGCAACTCACTCCCCCGCCCCTTTTTAAACCTCCTTTTGAAACAAGAGAACTTGGTTCCTGTACAAAGCAGGTAGCTATTCCAGTATTCTAGCTTGTAGTGAAGTTTGCCTCTGTTTTTGTTTAGCAAGCAACTTCATGTATTTTGTTGAGTGATACTCATTGAATCACATAACTTGGGGAGACTTTGATGATTATTCGTAACTATGATGATAAACCGTGAAGGGGTCTATGGTTGGCATGGTGCTAAGATAGTGTTTGGTAGTGTTGCTGTTAAGTCTTCCTGAGGGCAGAGGACTTAGCCTGGAGTAGTGCTAGGTTTCGAAATTAGTGACTCTTTGCCTCCCTGGGCTAGACATTTTTAAATGACTGATGGAGGATGAGAGTGGCCAAAACTTTTTGTCAATGCTTGGTTTATGAAGATAATGTGATTATGATGTAAATGTGCATTTTTATCTGGAGCTGATTTGCCAGTGCAGAAACGCTCTAGATGGGCTATTCCAAACAGATTTCCATATTTACTCCAAAGAGGATATTTTTAAATATTTTAATTTTTATTAAGCCATAGTTTGGATTTTAGTAAGTTTAAGCAGGGTTTTTTTTTTTTTTTTTGAATAATACCCAAGTGAAGGGTAAAGCATAGTCTGCCTTTCATAATGAAGTAGGAAAAATACTTTAATATTTTACCTATTTCTTTTTCTTTTGTAGGGAATATGTATATTAGTGTCATTTGGTTTTCATTTTGTTCACATGCCAGTGTAGAATTGTCTTCTCTTTCTATATTCCTGGACTATACTGCTTCTTTTTTGTCAGATTGCCCGATTTGGAGAAGCTGTTGAATTCTGTATCATCTCTGACTAGGAACTTGGGAATTGGATGTACCTTTGGAAATGGATTCACATGTGTAAGGTGGCTATACTTTATTTTATATCATAGACAAGAGTGTGGAATGGTTTCTCAGAAGAGCATGAGAAGGGTAAACATGATACATATAATCTCTTTCTCAGAATTTGCTGTAGCATATAATTAACACTTGGTGCTTGTATGTTTGGTGCATGTTCTTTTAGATATAGGGTGTTTTAAGCTTGATACCATTCTTTATTCTGGAAAAATACTGAAGATACACAGATTCTTACCTTGGGAATTGATGTACTCAACAAAGATAGGAATAAAGCAAATTCATATATAATAGACTGTATTCTCATTGAGTTCCATGGAAGTATTGGAGATGTTTTCATTAAAAAAAAAAAAAAAAGTTCTGTCAAGCAACAAATTTTGGGGAGCACCTGGGTGGCTCAGTTGGTTGACCGTCCGACTCTTGATTTCTGCTCAGGTCATCATCCCAAGGTGGTGGGATTGAGCCCTGTGTTGGGCTCTGCACTGAGCTTGGAGCCTACCTGAGATTCTTTCTGTCTCTCTCTCTCCCTCTGCCCCTCTCCCCCGCTCACATACGCATTCTCTCTCTCTCTCTCTCTCTCTCTCTCTCTGTAAAATAAAAAAATACCATTTTTGATAAGAATTTAAATTAGAAATTTCCATTCTATTATAGTTTGGCTGCTGGGATACCATCATGATCTAGAAAACATCTTTCCTTTTTAAAAATTGTAGGACTTTTTAATGTTTGCCATGGGTGGATGGGGTTTTGGGGGGAAGGAAGTTGTCTGGGAAGAGAGGGAAGAAGGGTATTACTGAACTCTTTGTTTGAATTACAACAGATGCCCCTTGTAAGCAGATTCAAACTTCAGCACAAGGCTCCATGAGAGGAGCCTGGTCTGGGCTTCAGCCCCCACTGGCCCTCTCCTTGGAATGCCCTTCTGCCCTTTTGCCCTCCTGTAGGGTACCAGTCCCAAATCAGATGTGGTAGTCCTGCGTTTGTCAGTTTTCGATTTAATACTTCTCTCTCTCTCCTAATCATTTCACCTGCTAGACTGTAATCATGCTTGGGGATTTTCTGTTCTACATTTAAAACTCCTGGAATTTTTTCCTCCCCTGGGCATTCACATTGTCACATTCAGATCTGCAGCAGAATTATATTTCTGGTAGATTCTGCTGTTTAATGTGAAATGCATTTCATTCTGAAAATCCTTGATCTTGAGATCATATTGTACAAAATGAATTAAAGACCAACTTTCTTAATCCTGTAAGAATCTAATGTATTTGTTTAAAATGGGAGCCACCTGTGTAAAAATAAGACTACAACCCCTCGTAACCGTTTCCACAGTTATTTAATAGGATTTACTTTGTGTGATATCATTAATTGTTAAACATGATCCCTTTTGAGGGTGCTTTATTTGCTTTACATCAAGGTACACTTCGTGGTGAATTCTGTGCTGTTTTTTCATTAGTTCTGGGTTCTGTCCTAGCATTTGAAATATCAGTGAGGCCACAGATAATATAGCGCTTCTATTCAAAATTACTTTTAAAATAGATAAGACCATGGGGACTGTGGTCCATGAATTCCCAGACACTGGAAAATTTTATGTTTGTATGCATTCTTTGTAGGCGAGGATCAAGTAGCTTTACATTGAGATCTCAAAGGGGTTTTTAATCCAAAAAATAGCTAAGGAATACGTAGTCTGAAAATTGGCTTAGCCGGTTTCTTTAATGTTCATAGTAGTCTTACATTTTGTTTAAATAGATGACAGTAATTATATATGCCCCAGTATTTGCTAAAGTTTGTTTTGTGGAATACTTCATCTATAGCAGGTTTGGCCAAAGAACTACTCTGTGTAGCCAGATAAGTTTGGGAAGTGTCACACAGTATACATTTTGGAGATTCATAATGCATAATGGTATATTAAAGGCTCTGTGAAATCGTCTAATAAATACATTAAACTTTGGGGAGAGAATGCAGCCATGTGAAGTGGAAATTTCTGATGGTTATTACGAAATATGAACAGTAGGTCACTCATCTGTTTTATTACAGGTCTAAGAAAACAAGTCCTGTGAGAGGGATAATTCACTTGGTTACAGTGGCAGGAGAGATTTGAAAAAAAAAAAAAAATGTATCACTTAAGAAGATGTTTTGGAAGCAACCTGATAGGGTCTGGTTGAATACATTATGGTATATCCACAGAGTGGGGTACTACGGCTCTTAAAAAAAAGGTGGGGGGGGGAAGATGTCTTTGTACTGATGTGGCAGATCTCTAGGATAAATTGATGGAAAGAAGCAACGTGAGGGACAGAGGGCACTATACAGCGCCTTTTCTTTAAGGGGGATAATAAGAACGTATAGTTGTATTTACTAGGATTTTTATAAATACACTGGAAAGGTAAATAAAAAGACTAACAAGAAATGGTTGCCATAGAGAGTATGAGGGAACAGGACCTGAGGCAGGGGTAGGAACAAAACCAGTGTGTCCCTTTCTATGTAATTTTGGATTTTGAACCTCGCAAACATAGTAGCTATTCGGTAAAAGAGGGGATGGTTTCTTATGTCACTTTATGTCATGGGTTAACATATTTCGTGAGAGACATATGGCTTGATGTAGTCTAATATGTTATGAACTGCTTAACTTTAACTTAGGGAGTCGTGAACACACGACTCGGTAAAATCACATGCTACATGCCTACTGGTGTTACTGAATGTCCGAGTCCTTTGGCACCTTTGGGTTTGCATGTTACTGATGTCCTGATTGTCCTTTCACTTTCACGTCATTTCTGTCCTGGGACTTAGACTGTGGAAGAGCCAGTAGAAGCCAGTGGGAAGACACTGAGGATGCTGTTATACATGGAATGCCTTAGGCATAGGAAAAGAGCTGTTTGGTTGTATATTTTTTTAAACTTAGAATTTTCCTTTGCAATTTTTATACTTAACTTCAATCGAGGATCATAAATGTTAAAAAAAAATCACCCAGACTAATTACAATGAATTGTTGAGATTACAGTGGTGCAGTGGCAGGGGGCACCATTCATGCTGTTTTCCTGGTTTTGCTCCAGAAGGCACCATTTACGCTGAGTGTGGTACGGCCGCTTCCCCACAGAGCTGTGTGACCTGGAGGTGTGGTGGGAAGACGACACTATGACTGTGCCTTCCTCACGTGGGAAGTGTTGATCCTCAGGCTGGATTGATTAATTCACGAATTAACTAATTTTAATTAGTTAAAAAAGCTAGTTAAAAATAAGACTAAGAAATGATTTCTGTTTAGCTAGGTTTTTCATTTTTTTAAAACTTTTTTAAAGTTTATTTATTTTGAGAGAGAGAGAGAGAGGACGAGCAAGAGAGGGGCAAAGAGAGAGGGAGAGAGAGAGAGAATCCTAAGCAGGGTCGGTGCTGTCAGCACAGAGCCCGATGCCGGGTTCAGTCCCAGGAACCCTGAGATCATGACCTGAGCCAAAACCAAGAGTCAGATGCTTAACTGACTGAGCCACCCTGGGGGCTCTTCTGTTGAGCCAGGTTTTAGAAGTCAGTAACTTGGAAAAGAGAATCTTTTCTTTTCTTCTCTTGAAAGTATTTTCCTATTTGAGCGTAAACCTCCGTGGTATTCCTAGACTTCCCAGCACCTGAGATGGAATAATGAAACCTCTTCCAGTGGGCACACTGGATAAGGAGGAGGAATGCTGTGTGATTCTCACGTCGGGAATCGCTAATCGAGGACTTGGGGGTTTTGTCCTTTGCCTTGGGGGCAAGGGAAGAACAGGTAACTGACTCTTTAGAGAAAGCCTGCTTTGAGCCGTGCATCTTATTAGGCATCTTTTAATCACTTATTATCCCTCTTACAGATGGGAACTCCTAGGCAGAGAGATTTTCTGAAATTTCCCAGTCCGTACAATTAGTAGGAGGCTAAGCTGAGATTTGAACTCATGGTCGATGCGAAATCGCTCGTGTTCCATATCTCATTATTCTAGAGTAATCCGTGATCCCTGTTTGTCAATGCCATTTAACATTAATCACATTAGATCATTTTACATGTATGATACTTTGAAAGCCTTAGATAATTGAGCCGAGTTTTATAGTTAACAGCTTTTATTACTGTAACTTTTGTGACTTTGTTGCTAATATTATAGAAATAAAGTATTTAAAAGAAATTTGCCTCTTTGCCTCCAGATTCAGGAAACCTGAATTTTTCTGGATCATTGTTGAATGAATCCTCCTTTAGGTCTCTTCCCGCAGTTAGGTCTGTTCTGTGGTTTAACGTGTAGAAAATGTTCAGTGACTGTTCAATGAATGAATATAAGGATAATGTCATGAACTCCTAAGATTTGAAGCTGAATATGTTCCTAGTGAGTTGTTCAATCAGTCAGTTAAGAAATTATATAGCTTCTGTCTGGTGGTGTTACCATGAAGCAAAAGACTCTTACTTTGCCAGTAGAAGAAAATGTTTTTTGCCTTTGTTCTGTTGTGGTGGACGGGGGTGGGGGGTGGGGGGTGTGGATATTGAATAAATACAGTTTGGAGTGATCCCAGAGTAAGAGTACTTAATATTTTTTTACCCTGAGATACAATTTCAGGCAAGTGAGTGTTGAGCACGTTAAAATGAAAATTTTATGGCTCAGTATATTTTCACAAGTTCTAAATACATTTAAATACATTGTTGGAAAAGAGTGCATTGGTATTTTACTTGTATAGTAACACTTGTGTAATTGCTTTATGAAAATCTGTGACATTTAATGTATACAATTACAAAAGGACCAGTAGCAAGAAAAGGGATCTCAAAGCCCAGATACAATGTCAGCTGCTATATATATTGGTTCGAAATTGTGCTGTTTCTCTAAATTCTTTAGAATTATTACTTACATAAAAGAATTTTTGTTCTGTTCATTTGCTTTAAATTTTATGATTTTGTGGTTTGTGGGCTTTCTTCCTTCCTGGATCCCACCTTCCTGACTTCCCAGTCCACCTTCCTGACTTCCCAGTCTGTGCATCTGTGTTTGCACAGGTGCCATAACTGGCCAGTGCCCTGGCTCAATAGAGTCCTTTCAGTAATATTCTGTACTTAGTTTTGTTTTGTTTATAATTGTTCCCAGATGACCTTCTAACACGTTGAGGAGGAGTTTCTTTATCCATTTATGCACGTACCATTAGCAGTATCCTCAGGATAAGGTTCTGCTGTGAGCCTGTTTAAATCTGGGCAGTTGGCCTCCCTTTTGTTAGGAATAAGGGATTCATTCAGACCAAAATTGGCCTTTATGTGGTCTTACATTTTAGCTTATTGAACTGTTTTTATTCAGTAATAGGAAATTCACGAAATAACCACAAGTCCCAAGCCTTATTTTTAAGACAAGGTAAAATTTGGATGTAGCCTAACCTTAGACCCTGGTGTGACAAGTACACGCTTGGGTTTGAGACACATGTCGGGTTCCCATACATCGTCATCTGCCACCAGGTGGCCTTGGGCAACTCACATCTTTGAATCTCATTTTTCTCATCTATAAAATTGAAATTATAATACTTACAGGGCTTCTTCAGGATCAGGGAAAAGCATATAGTGTGCATAAAATGCTGAATGTGCCTGTGGAAGCTTGTAATTAGTAACCATTGTATACTTTTATGCAATGTCTCATGTAACAGAATTCTAAAAGAATTAGTCTCCATATTGATTGAAGAAATAGAAAACAAAGTCTTAACTATCCTTAACTTCTGGCATTGAGATCTTCTAGATAGCTCTGTGGGAAGGAATTATGTATTGGGAAAAACCCAGTCCTCTTCCTGTATTTTTCCTTTTCTCTCACATGACTGCCACACTTACAACACTTCTGACGACAGATGTGTGTGTGTATGTGTGTGTGTGTAGGGGGGGATTCCTCCTACCAGTCAATGCTGTGGCCCTAGCTGGGTGTTACAATTTAACTTCATTCTGGCACTGTCTACCGGGAGATAGCATCAGACCCCACAAGTTAAGCACTCTGACTCACAGCTGCCCCTTCTGATGTCAGTTGCCAGTCCAGGTTGTCACCTGTCCTTCTGACCGATCAGCTATACGGTGGAGGTTCCCATGACCCCTTCTTGGATTCCACTGACTTGCTAGAGCAGCTTACAGAACTCAGGAAAAGTTTCTTCACTTTTGCCAGTTTATTCTGAAAGGGTATATGGTAGAGGACCCAGATGAACATCCAGGTGGAGGAGATGCATAGAGCGAGGGGTGCGGCAAGGGCTGGTGGAGCTTCTGTCCATTAAGAGTGCCACTGCTACTCTCCCGGCACCTCCACCCACGTGTTTGGCCACCCAGAAACTCTCCAGACCCTGTACTTGGGGAGTTTTATGGATGGCTTCATCGCGTTGGCATGACAATCATTAACTCCATTTCCAGCTTCTCTCCCCTCTCTGGAGAGTGGGTTGGGGCTGAATTCCAAGCCTCTCATCATGGCTTGGGCTTTCTGGTGACCAGCCCCCATCCAGGAGCCACCAAGAGTTACCTTGTTAGAACAAAAGACCCTACTGTCATGCAGGAAATTCCAAGGGATTTAAGACTTCTGTGTCAGGAACCAGAGACAGAGACCAAATGTTAGAAGGAAAGATGCCTCTGGTGCCCTTATCACTTACAAGATTATGAGGGATTTAGGAGCTCTGTGCCAGGAACCAGGGACAGAGACTAGTATGTATTTTGTTCTGCTACCTCACAGGTTAGGTGGTGGTTTATTGCCTTAAGCACCAAACTTGAGATATTTTGACAAAACGTTTAGACATTTAAAGCATAATACGATTTTTTGATTTAAATAATTTTAACCATTTGACAGAACATTTGAAATGTGATATGTGTGTCTCCTTTTAAAAATGAGTACTGATCACTAGTATTAGGCTGTTGTGGTCTGTTAAAATCTTATTTTAATTATTTTCTTTTGTCATTGAATTTCTTAACGTGTTTTAAAGATAACAGAGGAAGTCACAGAGTCATTTAAATGTGGGTAGGGAGGAGAAGGGTTTTGTGTGGTGTCACTCTGATATACAAATCTTGCCTCTTCAGATGGTCTTCTGATTCTTGACTTGTTATAGATAGTTGAGGTTACTAGATTGCTTAATTCTGTTTTCAGGAGATCTTGTTGTATCTTATTAGCGTTAGATTTTCAGAATTTAGTCTGTAGGGTATTTCAGTATAGAAGAATTTAGCACACTGCTTGGCAGAGTAGGTATAAGATAGTTCCTAATTGTTATTCTGCTAAGGCTCAGTGACAAGAAATTTTATGAGTTTATAGTTTCATCTTAAATTTAATTGTCATTTATATTTTTTCTGTAATCTGAAATAACAAGAATGATTTAAGTACAAGTGTACTTAATTGGATAAAGTGAGGCTTCTGAATTTTGCATATATGTGTACACATGTACATATATAGGTACACATGCACTCTCATATACATGCGTATGTGTTAATCTGAACCATTGGATCACTAAACAATTTGGAGATATTTAGGAATTTTCAGATTACCTGTAACATTGAATTTTAATGGGTTATATTAGTCAAGATACCATTCTACCACAAAAATGTGATTTCTCGAAAGGTCCTTATTGTAGGAATTTTAAGGTAATGCAGTTTGTTTTAAGGAGGTCATGTAAGGGGGCACGTGGTGGCTCAGTTGGTTAAACATCTGACTTCAGGTTCATGGGGTTGGGCTCTGTGCTGATACCTCGGAGCCTGGAGCCTGCTTTGGGTTCTGTGTCTCCTTCTCTCTGCCCCTCCCCTGCTGGTGCTCTGTCTCTGTCTCTGTCTCTGAAAAGTAAATAAATATTAAAAAAAAAAAAAAAAAAAAGAAAAAAAAGGAGGTCATAGACCATTGTCAGTTGCATTTTTTGTTTTGTTTTGTTTTGAGATTGATGTTTTCTTACCTCCATTTTTCAAGCTACTTCAAATCTTTTTTAAAAACAGTTTTAGGGTGCCTGGATGGCTCAGTCGGTTAAGTGTCCAACTCTTGATTTTGGCTCAGGTCATGATCTCATAGTCATAAGATCAAACCCCACGTGGGGCTCTGCGCTGAATGTGGAGCTTGCTTGGGATTCTCTCTCCCTCTCTGCCCCTCCTCAGCTCACGTGCTCGCTTTCTTTCAAGAAAAAAAAAACAGTTTTGATAGAGGTAAGATACAGATAAATAATTTTATTGATTAAAAGTCAAAACAGTATTTTACTGTAATAACATAGTTGTTATAGCAACGTGTGGGCTCACCCAGAATTAGAACCATATTGGAAGTGTGTTAGGGAGAGGTGGGAGATAAGGTCATAAAGGGAGTGAGGGAAAGAATTTTCAGGTTAAATTTCATCATTTTAGATCACAATTGAAAAATACAAATCGCATGTTTTACATAATTGCATTTAATACTCAGTTTTTAGATGTTAATTAATTTTGCTATCATGTCCTAATTGCATAGAGTTAGCAATAAATGGGTTTGAAAGGTTAAGTGGTGAATATTGAGTGGATTAGCCACGAGGGATTGTTTTATACTTATGGTGCCAGTGCCTCCTCACTTCCCGTTGTGAACTTCAAACAGTTAGGGGCAGTTTGAGATTTCTAATTTGGTGGCACTGCATCTCAGATCATTGGGGGTTGCTGCATTTTCCTGCCTCTACAATAGGTAGAGGTATCTTATGGGAGAAGTAAATCATGGTTCATTGAGAAAAATTTTTGTAGAGAGACAAGATGATACCATATCAGCCTTATTTTTCAAACTGCCTCATGAGAATGCCAATACATCAAAACAAATGAACACTGATAGGCTCATTTTGGTGGGACCTGTTGATTAGTGTTTGTTTAGTGTTTAATGTCTTGAATCTGGAGTAAACAGCTTTTGCTTTAGCTTGTTGTCTGAAATAAATGAACTTGACCGTTGTATTTTAGATCATAGGACTAGGGCCTTTAATCAAAACTTTTTACTCATGGTGTAGATGGTGAATTAAAATGTTAATTTTTACCCTTTTTTACTTTGTCTTCCATTATTCAAAATAGTTATGAAGCTAAAACCCTGAGTAGTCTCTGCTTGTCCAGCTTCTAAAGTAGGTATGATTAAATAAAATTTAGGAAGGATATTTAATGTCAGAATATTCATTCTCTGTATCTTCTCACTGTTTTCCAAGCTGTTATGATTTATTACTGGTTTGTAAAAATAATGTATTATATTATCACAAGCATTGAAAAAAAAAAGTAGAAAATACCAGACAGTACAGTTGGAAAAATAATTATTTTGTGAAACTTTTGTTACATATACATACATGGATGTGGACAGATAATGTGTGTACTATATTTCCAGGGGTTACTGTTAAGGAAAAAAAATTGGAAATCCGTTTTCATAAGACTAACATTTCATTACATTCTTTTGAGATTTATATATACATATGCACATGCACATGTATTGTTTTTTCATTTAAAATTTTAACAAATCCAAATAAATGTCCAGATTAAACACTTATGTGATGTCTAAGTTAAAGCTGCATCAAAAGGTTTTATACTGAAGAATTTAGCTTCTGGTTCCATGTACAATAAATGAGGCGTAATGAGAAAGAAGTGCCTGTATATATGTGTGTATGTGTGTGTATATACATACACACACATACACACACACATACAAATAAACAAATAAGTAACATATATAAATGTTTATGATATGTAAATAGAAAGACCTTTATTTAGTCAGTTTGACCTACACGTACCTGAGATGTTGTATTATTGTTAATGAGATGATCATTTAGAAAGGACTTGTATGGAAACTCCATGGAGAAAATCTTACCTTTAATACCTTAGCAACTGAATCAGTTCCTTGGTGCTATGCATTAACCGCTTTAGGAGTTTATAAGAAGCAAGATGAGTCGCATGCACTGCTTAATGACATTAAACTGTAATTTTTAGATTTTATGTGTATGTAAATACACATACTTTGAGAAAGCTTGGAGGAAAACAGGTATTATTTGTGTACAGGATAATCCTTATAGACTTAGGTTTTTTTGGAGAGGGATCTGAAGGAGAGTCCATTTGTTTCAATAGGAACCAAATTCATTGATGTAGGGAGGCATGAGTCTGATTCTATTTGATAAGCTGTAATTTATTTTTTAAAGAAATCTCTATGCCCAACATGGGTCTTAAACTCAACCCTGAGATCAAGAGTTGCATGTGCAGCCAGGTGCCCCTATAATAAAGATTTAAAGACATTTAATAAAGATATTTTAATAAAGATATCTCTAAAAGAGTTAAATTATTGTGCAAGGACTAGACAAAATGGTCATTTTTTCACCGGATCATCATGTTGGCACCTTAGCAGTGATTTACTTATTGACCTGTGTGTCGAGTTTATTTTTTTAAAGTTTATTTTTTTGAGAGAGAGAAAGAGAGCGCACGAGCGTGCACAGGCGAGGGGCAGAGGGAGAGGGAGAGAGAGTTCCAAGCAGGTTCCACACTGTCAGCAAGCCCAGCTCAGGGCTTGAACTCATGAACTGTGAGATCATGACTTGAGCTGAAACCAAGAGCTGGACAATTAACCAACTGAGTCATGTAGGCACCCCCTGTGTGTTGAGTTTTAACTGGAAAGGTGGCTGTAGTGAAAATTTTCATATAAATTTTCATATAGTTGAAGTTTAGGCTCTTGATGAAGTTAAGTGTGTTTAGGCATGACTATCTTATGAGTGGTCCTCTAAAGCTGTTCTAGGACTGAGTTCCTTTACGAGGTATTCAAGCCTTGCCAATGTTTGAGCTTTTGACGACTGTTAGAGAAGTCTTCAGTGGACCCAATGTAGGAATTTATGTTAGTTTCTATTTTACAGTGTCATTAATGTGATATATTCCCGTAATTCTTATTCTGTGAACCTTGAGACTCTTAATCTACCTTTCATTTTTGGTTTGTTTTCTGTTTTTGTCTATTGCCTGCACTTTCCTATCCAGTTTAGAATCCATGACCTATATCTTCTGCCTCCGTTTTGTTGTTTGAGGACATTTATCATCATGTCTCTTGGTTTTTAATATTTTGGTAAATTCCTAATCCTCAGTCAGTTTACCTGTGCTGGAGATACTCAGAACAGCTGGAAAAATTAAATTACACAGCTTTATAGATGGGTACTCCTATACATTTCTGCTTCTTTCCTCTGGTTCCTCATGAAACATAGAAAATACTCCCATGTCTAATTATCTCCTGTTCTGTACAGCGGGCACATCAAACATTCTTGCTCTCTCCAGAATGTATCCTCTTGCCCCCTCAATCTTAGTAAATAGTGCTGCTTTCTTCACAGAGACAGTAGAGGAAACCAGAAGGAGCTTCATCCACTGTTTCTTGTTGGACAGCTCAGCTAGACCTTGTGGTGTCTTACATAGGACTTAGAAAACCTTTTCTTCTGTGTTTCTTATCAATGAATGGCAAATTTGACTCAAATTTGAAAATGGGAGCATTGTCATGACTTTTCTTTCCGTCTGCCCAAACCCCAAATCCAGTGGATTCAGCATCCTATCTCTAGTCTCCTTTCTCCAAACTTCCTTTGATCATTGCAGTTCAGGCCTCTGTCTTCTTTTGCCTGTAATAATGTAGTATCTTTCCAGTTGGCTTCCAGTGTTAAAGAAAAAGTACCGTTTTGTTAAGGAAAAAGTTTCGACACTTGCTAAAGAAGGTAAAGCAGACTGTATTTAAGGGAAACTATCCTGATATGGGTATAGTGGCCATACAGTGGAGAAGAGAGATTGGACCCAACCCTGAGTCTAATGAGGACAAGAGGCATTTAAATCCAAGAAGCAGGGATGGGGATCAGTGGGTGGAAAGTTACTAAGAGGAAACAGCAGAGGTAAGGGGGTCCTTATTAGACCGACTCAGCAGAATCTGGGAGGGAGGACAGGGTGGTCAGGTATCCAAGGTGGTCAGGCTCCAAGGATGAGGGATTTTCATTAAACTCATTTGTCAGGATTCTCACTCAAACTGGATTCTGCAAGGACAGAGAGGGAACCCAAGGTCTGCTCAGAGAAGCCTGATTCAAGTTTGGTCAAAGGAGAGAGTCTTTGTCACCAGTTTCTACATTGTCACCTTGCTAGGGAATCTTGGTACCAGTGATTATAGTTCCCTTTTTAATTTTTTTTTTTTCAACGTTTATTTATTTTTGGGACAGAGAGAGACAGAGCATGAACGGGGGAGGGTCAGAGAGAGAGGGAGACACAGAATCGGAAACAGGCTCCAGGCTCTGAGCCGTCAGCCCAGAGCCTGACGCGGGGCTCGAACTCCCGGACCGCGAGATCGTGACCTGGCTGAAGTCGGACGCTTAACCGACTGCGCCACCCAGGCGCCCCAATAGTTCCCTTTTTAAAGCCTCTTGCTCTAAGGATGAATCTAAAACTTAATCTGTGCCCTGGAAGGTCTGGCCCGTTTCCCTTTCTCTACCTTTTTTCTGCCTTATCTGCTCTTTCCTCTTTCTTATATTTCAACCATTGTCAAATTCGTTTAGTTATTTGAACACACTGGACTTTCTCATCTCTGGGTCTGGGTATATTAAATCCCTACTCCTAGCATAGTTCCCGACACATAGTAGGCAGTCAGTAAATATCTGTTAGATGATTAAGTGAATAAAGGAATAAATGAAAGTATCTTGTAGTATAAGGATAGATATTAAAATCTCTGAAAAAAATACATAGATATCCAAATGATTGAGGTAGTGAAAAGATACACTTAAAATCACATATCCAAATGGAGAATTTCTTAATAATGTACGGGCATTTTGGATAGTTACAATAGTGCTTTCAGTAAGATGCAAATTTGTATAAAATGAATGGAAAATCATTTGCATTGAAGAAACCCTTGATCTAAAGGATGGCGCTCCCATTTCCTTAGATTTAGGTTTGAATACTATCTGCTGGCTACATTATTGACTGCCTCCTCTGTCTCCTAGAATTCATGACTTAAGTCGCAATTTAAGTGAGTATGAAACCATTAACACCTGGAAAGACAAGTGACAGTAAGTGCCTTACCTATGCTGAAACCAGTTTTTTTTTTAAACCTTTCAAAATATCCATGTTTTTAAATGAAAGCAAAAAAAAAAAAAAAAAAAAAAAAGAAGATAAAAAGCCCTATGTGACTTGCATCAAACCTGTCTAGAAAGGAGTATTTCATTTTTACCAGTAAGGATCTGTTGTACACATACAAAGTTAATAATTCTGTGTGAAGAATTTTCAAGGAGCTTAAAATTAGGTGGGAAATAGTGGTGAATACGTAAAGAATAAATTCAATTTCACTTAAATATAAAATGTAAAATTAACATAGGATGACCAGTGAAGACGGTCACATGATAGGATGGTTCTGATACCTAATATTTAATTGTTTTGTGCCAGGAACTTTTCTGAGCTCATTACCTTCATTATCTTGTTACATTGTTATAATTTATCAGTTGTAATACATACTACAGATAGAGGACACTGAGATTCAGTGAGATTAAGTAATTTGTCCAGTTTTGCCTAGCGAGTAGTAGAGCTGGGATTTGAATTGAGGTAATCTGAGTCTAGAATCTATATTCATTAATGTAATTAATGTTTTATCTGTAGCCAGAGTAAACTTGTTGACGGGTTGCATTACGTATATATAGGCACTGTTTTCCGTAGTATTTAGTGTTAATTTTATATCTAATGTAATTTATGGAGATAATTTGCTGGATTAGGTCATTAATTAGAAGCTGTTTCTCAAATATATGTAAGTCATTTTAATTAATGAAATTTTATGCAGTGTTTCATTATTTAAACATGATTTTGCTTTCTGAGTCCTACTTTATTTCTTCCTTAGCCACATATTCTAATGTTGCTGTTATTTTCCAGATGCTCTGACCACTGCAACATGTACTTTTTGTCTTCCAAAGATACTATGTTTCTTGTTTGTTGTAGTTTCTTCTTTCTCTTTGTACTTGTCAGTTTATCTTTTAAAAAATTAGTATCGGGGCACCTGGGTGACTCGGTTAAGCTTCCAGCGTTTGGTTTTGGCTCAGGCTGTGATCTTACAGTTCATCAGTTTGAGTCCCGTGTGGGGCTTTGCACTGACAGCACGGAGCCTGCTTGGGATTTCTCTCTCCCTCTCCCTCTGCCCCTCCCTGGATTGCACTCTCTCTGTCTCAAAAAATAAATAAACATTAAAAAAATTAAAAATTACTATCAAGTTAGTGAATTTTGGGAGGGAGAAGAGATAAACCCAAACCCAGTCTTTGATCTGTCATGCTCCTTGATGACCCAAGTCATTTTTCTTTACTTCCTTGCCTTTTGTAAGCATAAAGTGAGTTACTATTGGAAGAAACCTTTATTTATTTATTTTTTTCAGATAAAAATGTGTTTTCTGGGGTGCCTGGGTGGCTCAGTCAGTTAAGCATCCGACTTTGGCTCAGGTCATGAGTTCGAGCCCTGCGTCGGACTCTGTGCTGACAGCTCAGAGCCTGGAGCCTGCTTTGGATTCTCTGTCTCCCTCTCTCTCTGCCCCTCACCTGCACCCTCTCTCTGTCTCTCTCTCTCAAAGATAAATAAATGTTAAAAAATGTGTCTTCTGTTAGAGAACAAATATGGAAAATATTGGAAGACCGTGAAATAAAATGACCATTTGTTTGAATTCAATTGAGTTAGTTGCTGAAAATACTTAAAGTTAGATGATGTGCTTTTCAACTGGAGAATAATTGCCTGATGAATTAATTTCATTCAAATTTGGGCCATTTGGAAGATAAATAATTATCTTGAATCCATAAAAGAACTAGTATCAGAGGAAATAGCAACAACCATTTGTTGTAATGGTTAGAATTTGCTAGTTTATCTGCACAACAATTAAATTTGGCAACTTTTAATCTTAGATTTTTAAACTACTACTGTTTTATAATGGACAGCTTTTACCTTGGTAAGTGAAAACAAATAGAATGGTTTTGAATATTCCAGGCAGGATTCTTTTGGTTGCCTGGGATCAGAAATCTATTTAAACTTGCTACAGTTAAAGAGATCTTTATTGCAAGTACGTAGAGTTTTTGCTGGGATCCAGGAAAAGCTGAACACAAGCTTCAGAAAGGGAAGATGGCTTCAGAGCACAACCTCTCTAATCTTCCTCTTCCTCATCTCTGACACGTGGCTTCTTTATGAAGTGCCCCTTGAAGTCACTTGCGTCTTTTGTCCTCATCTGCTTCAATTTCCCCAATTTTTTGTTGTCAAACTGACAGTCTCTAGTCTGGATCCTTCTAAGCAAGGTTGAGTCTATGACTTTTAATTTACCAGATTAACCAGATAACTCCCTTGTGGTGAAATGCATACAGGGACAAGTTGTGATGATTTTCCTAGTGGATTCATTCTGTCGATTGGAGGAGTTAACATAGAGATGCTCTGTATTTCAAAAACCACTTTGAAAGGGGAAGGTTTATAGGTGAATAAGTAAGGCCTGAGGACTTGTTTTACAATGTCTTAAAGGTACACATATGTAAAAAGATTTCCATCCTGCCTTTATTTCTCTAAGAGTTATTATTAAAACTACAGTAGGGATAGTGTATACAGTAAAATTATCCATATGACATCCTTGGGATTCCTGTACACTGAGAACAAGTACCTTTCAGTAAAACCCTTCAAGCTCAAGATGCATTTCTGTCTGTAGAGTTCATTGCTAAATGCAACTTTTATATAAGGATGAAGGCTTCACTTTATGTTCGTCTCGGTGGGCATCCATGCTGACTTCTGAGGAAGAAGCTGGTAGATTTTGTTTGTTTTACTGATCTTAAAATACTAGAGATAAGTAGTAGCTCTCAGGTGTTTCTAGAGCAGCGGTTCCTCAGTGGGTCTGCGTGTTGGGGTGTGTTTCGTCCCTTAGGACCTCTGGCGTTCCCAGAGACATTTTTGCTTATCGCAACTGGGGAGAGGGGGTTTGTGTGCTACTGGCACCTAGTAGGGAGAAGAAGGCAGATATGCAACTGAACAGCCTGCAGTGCACGGGACCTCCCCCTACAACAAAGAAGCATCCAGCCCCAAATGTCAGTGGTGCCCAAGTTGAGAAGCTCTGTTGTCGGGAGTCAAGGATCATAGAGCCAAAAAAAGGTTACAAGGTTCAAAAGAGACACGATTTTGGAGTTAAGCACTGGTTTTTGAATGCCTTAGGGGAAGTGAGAGAGGAGATCATTTCTACCAAAAGCCTGTGTGTAAATATATCTGAGTTTACTACATTAATCTGCATTTTGACTTTGGTAATTGTACTATATTTAAACTAGTTTTAGTTACATTTTAATTCTTACCAATCATACTACTTTTTAATTTCATAGGTATGTTTTCCTAATGGTAGTCCAAGATGAGACCTACAAGAATGAAAAATTCTTTGTAATTGACATTTAGGAGTACTATAAATGAGTATTTTCTTAGTGCAAATATGAATTGAACTACATCTCCTTCATCCCTAGCATTTACATGTGAAGTATTAACTGAGAAAAAGATGCTTTCCCAAGAACAGTTGCTACTTTTTATAATGACATATTTTTTTCTTGAAAGTTTTTTTTTTTTTTTTTTTTAAGATTTATTTATTTGAGTAATCTCAGCACCCAAGGGGCTTGAGGGCTTGAACTCATGGGGCTTGAACTCATGACCCTGAGATCAAGAGTCACATGCTCCACCGACTGAGCCAGCCAGGTACCCCAGAAAGTTTTTTGATAAAACAATTTTTACTTTATAGTGAAATATATTTGTGAACTAGATTCTTCAGTTCTTTAATTCTCATGAAATTGTAGATAAAGCTCAAAATATTTTTAAAAACAAAATTCCTGAAAGGCTATAGGTATTTGAAATACTTTTAAAAAAAATGTGTGCGTGGGGGGAGGTGCTGGGTGGCTCAGTTGGTTAAACATCTGACTTCGGCTTAGGTCATGATCTCACAGTTCGTGAGTTTGAGCCCCACATTGGACTCCGTGCTGACAGCTCAGAGCCTGGAGCCTGCTTCGGATTCTGTGTCTCCCTCTCTTTCTGCCCCTTCCCAGCTCGCACTCTGTGTCTCTTTCTCTCAAAAATAAGTAAACATTAAAAAAAAAAAAAAAATGACCGTAGGGTTGCCTGAGTGGCTCAGTCAGTTAAGCATGCAACTCTTGATTTTGGCTCAGGCCATGATCTCACAGTTCATGAGATCACGCCCTGCGTCGGGCTGTATACTGACAGTGTGAAGCCTGGTTGGGATTTTCTCTCTCCCCCACCTCTCTCTGTCTCTCCTCCACTCATGTGTGCTCTCTCTAAAACTAAAGAAATTTAAAAAACAAACAAACTGTAAGTCTGCTTCACTATAACACATTGATTATTCAGTGTGCATTGTAAAATGCCCATATAAAAAATATAGCTGTCAATTCCTAAATATTCTAATATATAAATGGAACAATTTATTCAGTAGCTCTGTACAGTCTGATCTGAATGACGTTAATAACGTTCAGGCTTCTTAAAGCAGCTCCCACAGAAGTTTTTTCAAACCCTGAATTTCCTGCCTGAAACGTGAACTCTCCATTATCATTGGACATCCTGCATGTCTGACGATCGCCACCAGATGGTGATCTTATACGTTGATAAAGCCGGATCCTTGGTGAAAACTGAATTGGTTGCCCAAATTAAGCCATGTGAACTCAGCAGTGATATTTAGCAATGGTGAAGGGTGTGGACTCGCTATGCTTCCCTCTGAAACATGTTTTAAAATGAGGTATGTTTTCATTTGTTTTGGAGGGCTTTTTCTTTTCTTGGCTCTTCGGTTCACATTTATCTATGGGAAACCAAAGTAAAATAACATCCCCATAACTTTATTATAATACTGATGCTAATTTATTGTGTTAAAGTTTTTGCTTTTGATCGGAGTTATTTTATGGCTGTTACCAAATTTCTGATAGATTTAAAGTAGTATTTCAAAGTAATTAGGTGAGTGTTTTTGTGATTCAGTACATTTTACTTACAATTCCCTAAATGAGGCATAGAAGCAACTAAAGTTATATGTAGAACAAATAAAACTATATGTAGTTCAACTTCGGGGAAGGTGTGTGGCCTGGTGGAAAGAGCACAGGCTTTGAAGTCAGATGGCCCTGGATCGGAAAAAGATCAGCTGTGTTACCTTGCAGAGTTCTTGTGAGGATTGAAAATAAGGCTTGTAAGTGGCTCTCTGAAAAGTGCATTCTCCCTGGAGGCAAATGGATGTGATTTAACATTTTAGCTTCTTCCAGTGTACCCGGTGGGACCTTGGGAAAATGACTTAAGTTTTTAGAGCCTAAGTTTCTTCTTTTATATATTTGGGATAGTAATACCTCCTCCTAGAAATGTTTAGGGTAGTAAATGAAAGAATGCATGTAAGGCATATAGAAAGTTTTAATAAATAATATCTGTTACTTTTGTCCTCTGATACCATACAAGCTAGTAATGACCCCAGTGTAGGTCTATGTGTAGTAAGAAATACAACTAAATTCCTGTCCATTGCTGTTAAGGGAGATTGTTCTTCCCACGTCTCTTTTTTTTTAAGAGTTTAGGAAAATATGAGAATGTAGCAGTTTAAGTTAAAGAATTTAAAACATGTTTTTCTCTTAATTAAGAAAAAATGCGGCTCCCCCCCCCCCCCCCTTTTTCCTGGGCAGATAAAGAAACTTCACTGGGTCCTTTGCTTTATGTCAGCAGCATCCTTTACATCGTTAGCCATCACGCCTGTATTGTGTTCCTCTGTGGTCGTCCTTGCCCCGTCAGTAGTTTCACTTGCCATGAGGGAGAGGTCTAGAAGCAGATGATCCTCCTTCTGACTGTTGTCACAAGGCCAGTGCAGCCTAACACACATCATAGTGCCTCTGTCATGCACCTCACTTCATCTCCTCATAGAGGCATTTTATTATCTCACATCATCCCAAGAAGAAGGGTGAGTACCGTGAGATACTTTGAGGGGGACAGACTGCATTCACATAACTTATTATAGTATGTAGTTCTGATTGTTCTATTTTATCATTGTTGTTAATGTCCTGTGTATGTAAGTTATACATAGCTATATGCACAGGAAGAACATATACAGGGTTTGGTACCATCCGTGGTTTCAGGCATCCCCTGGGGGTGTTGGAACGAATCCCCCGCTGGTCAGGGGACTGCTGTACTGGAAAAGTGACTTCACATTTGTAAAGGGAACTTAAATGCAGATTTCATGTTTTTAAAATCATTTTGATTCCTGTACAATTCTATACCACACTTAACGTTTCTAGATTTTTTTCCCCTTTGGCTGATTAAAATTCACAATTAGAATTCTGTTTTTGTATTATTTTTTCCTGAATTTAAGATGATAAAAAAATCAGTTTATGTGATTATGTAATTTTCTGACCAGGATGTTGAGAAAATGCTAGTTTCTTCCCACTGTGCCTACAAATTTATTCTTTTTTTTTTAAGTTTCTATTTAAATTCTAGTATAGTTAACATACAGTGCAGTATTAGTTTCAGGTGTACGATACAGTGATTCAGCACTTCCATACAAGACCCTGTGCTCACCACAAGTGCTCTCCTTAATCCCCATCCCCTATTTTACCCATTCTCCCACCCACCTCCCACCCACCTCTCACCTAGTAACCCATCACAAATGAGCAAAGGAATAAAAAAGAGAGGCAAACCAAGAAACAGACTCTTAACTACAAATTCATTAAAAAAAAAAAAAAAAATGGCGGGGCGCCTGGGTGGCTCAGTCAGTTAAGCGTCTGACTTCGGCTCAGGTCATGATGTTGCGGTTCGTGAGTTCGAGCCCCGCGTTGGGCTCTGTGCTGACAGCTCAGAGCCTGGAGCCTGTTTCAGATTCTGTGTCTCCCTCTCTCTCTCTGACCCTCCCCCGTTCATGCTCTGTCTCTCTCTGTCTCAAAAATAAATAAACGTTAAAAAAAATTAAAAAAAAAATGGGAATGTGTTGAGGAAAGTCTTGAACCGTCTTCTGACCTTGTGAAATATGCTTTCATAATGTTACTTGCCTTCGTATCAAAGTTGTATTTATTAAAACATGAATTGGTCATAGTTTTGAAGAATTGACTAAACCGATAATTTTTCATTTTTAGTGACTTCTTAATGTTTATCTTTGCTATTAAATTTTATACTATATACTTATACTATATACCGTATACTTAACATCTTTAGAGAACCATGATCTTTGTTGAAACAGACCAATGTATTATCCCCTATACTTTGTCTGTGTTCATAGAAACAGTTACTCACAGATATGTTTTACCCTTTGTGATCGTATTAAACATAATAATTCTGCAGTTTGCTTTTTTCTTAACATATTAATTGATAGTTATTGAGTACAACCTCCTAGTTCTGTCTCATTCTTTATATTCTACTACCGTGTAACGGTAATTAACTATTTCTGTTTGTTTACTTTCAGGTTGTGTTTTGTTTTTGCTAGTTTGAACAGTAAGCATGCTTGACCTTATCTAAATATTTTGGTGCTTTTATTTCTGTGGGGTAGATACTCAGAAGTTATATTGCTGCACAAAGAATATTCTTAAAGATTAAAATAAAATGGATTCTCTCTAGCTTACTCTCCAAAAATATAAGTTGAGAAATTTATATTCCCACTGAGAATTATGAGAATGTCTGTGTCTCTTTACCTTCATCAGCTTTAGATGCTAATTATAATTTTTTTTTTTTTTTTTGCTAATCTGATGACTAAATTTTGCTTAACCTCTAGCGAGAGTGTCCATCTTATATGGTTATTGGTCATTTGTATTTTCTCTTAAGGGAATTACTTGGTTCATATTCTTTGTCCATTTTCGTATTCCTTTTACTTCTTTTTTACATCAAGAAGTTTCTGGTATTAGAGATATTTAATGCCATGTCTGTCATGTCTACATATATTTCCTTGTGTTCTACCTTGTCTCTTTGTGATGTTCTTTGCTTTAGAGAAATGTTTGATTTTTTTTTTTTTTTAATGTTTGTTTAGTTTTGAGAGAGAGAGAGAGAGAGAGACAGAGCTTGAGCAGGGGAGGGGCAGAGAGAGAGAGGGAGATACAGAATCCGAAGCAGGCTCCAGGCTCTGAGCTGTCAGCACAGAGCCCGACGCAGGGCTTGAACTCATGGACCACGAGATCATGACCTGAGCTGAAGTCGAACACTTAACTGACTGAGCCACCCAGACACTCCTGATTTTTTTTTTTTTAATAGAGTGAAATAAATCTGTGTCAGTCTTTTTCTTTATGGCTTCTAGATTTCTCATCTTGCCTAAGAATATATCCTAACTCCAATAGTATAAAATACTGTTTTAAATTTTAGATATTACCCTTCTAATTATCTTAAAAATTTTTTTTTTCATGTTTATTTATTTTTGAGAGAGACAGAGACAGAATGTGAGTGGGTTAGGGGCAGAGAGAGAGAGGGAGACACAGAGTCCAAAGCAGGCTCCAGGCTCTGAGCTGTCAGCACAGAGCCTGATGCAGGGCTCGAATTCACGAGCTGTGAGATCATGACCTGAGCTGAAGTCGGACACTCAACCGACTGAGCCACCCAGGCACCCCTACCCTTCTTATTATCTTTAATCCACCTAGAATTAATTTTTACCTCTGGTTTGCTGTAGACAGCTGTATTTCAACAAAATGGAAAACCGAAGAAGTCTTTGCATTTAATAAATGCATTCCTTTCTGTTTCGTGACTCTCTTTTGTCTTACAAAATATTTAATATATTTATTATTTCTGTGCTGATACCATAGTCTTCATTATCATAGTTTTATAGTATACTGGAATGTTAGGCAAAGTGCTCCCCCTCCCCCAACTTTTTTTCATGATTTTATTGGGAATCGATTATCTTAGAGATAGTGGAATCTTATGACTTGTATAAAGACTGAAGTCTTCAGTATTTTGCATTTTAAAGATTGCTTTTGGTATCTAGTTAATAATTTTATCATTTTTAGGCAGATTCTTTTTATTCTCATTATATTGAAGTCACATTGAAAGAGATCTACTTTAATACTTGCGAGTTTCTTGAGTGTCAGAGGTTTAGTGACATTTTCTTTTTTTTTTTTTTTTTAATTTTTTTTTTTTTTAATGTTTATTTTTGAGACAGAGAGAGACAGAGCATGAATGGGGGAGGGGCAGAGAGAGAGGGGGACACAGAATCGGAAGCAGGCTCCAGGCTCTGAGCCATCAGCCCAGAGCCTGACGCGGGGCTTGAACTCACAAACCGTGAGATCGTGACCTGAGCCGAAGTCGGACGCTCAACCGACTGAGCCACCCAGGCGCCCCTTAGTGACATTTTCTAATGGTCCGATCATAAATCTTGATTCTGGAACTAGATAGTAATGTTTAAGTGATCCTTATACTCTAAATGTTTTTTAACATGGATTTCAAAATTTTAGAATTCACCAGAGGACACAGCTTAGAAGGCTTATTATAAATATTGCACAGAATGTAAATGTTAATCAGTCTTGATATAAAAATAAAAATCTAATTCAAAACAGAGATATTGAAGAGATTGTACGTGAAAAAGGTGTGTGTGTGCATGTGTGTGTATGTGTGTATGTCAGGGGAGTGGTGTGTGAAAAATCCTTGTTTTTCTTTTTGTAAAATTAGCAGATACTGCCTAAAACGAGATATTATTTAAAGTTATGATGGCGACTCTCGTTATGAGAGAACAGTTACAAGATGGAAACAGAAAGTACCTCTGTCTGGTGAGTGGATGTGGTATGCGAGGAATACTTCTTTGGGGAGACTTGTGTTAAGACTTGATTTCTTCCACCACATACAGGTTAATTTAATAATTTACTTCAAAATGTAGTTGCTGTGTACTCATACCCAAAAATCTTTAGGATGTATTTTTAAATTGTTATGTACATAACAGTTGTAACGTGGCTACCTTTTTTTGTAGGCATATATATACTTCTGTTTGCATTACAGAAATGGAGACAAGGTTGAAAATGGAGCAGAGAGAACAAGGGAATAAAGGAGACTGTTTTGATTTACATAAGTGTACGGCTAAATGAAAGAAGCCTGATACAGAATAACAAATACAGTGGGATCTCACTTATTGCAGACTTATAGAAGTGGAGAGTAGAATGGATGATTGCCAGGACGAAATGAGGGGGGTGATGGTCAAAGGGTACAAAGTTTCAGTTACACAAGATGATTAAGTTCTGGATATGTGTTATACACTACACAGTAACAGCATACAGCTAACAATACTGTATTATATACTTATATTTTTTTAACAGACTAAGACAAGTGTTCTTACCACACATAAACACATAATAATAATAATAATAATAATAATAATAGTAGTAGTGGTAGTAGTAATAAATTGGGGAGGTGACAGGCAAGTCTTTGGCCTTGGTGGTGGTGGTGTTTTATGGGTGTGTGTTTATTCCCAAACTCATCAAGTTGTATGTATTTCATATGTACAGATTTCTACATGTTGACCATATCTCAGTAGATCACCTTAAAAAATAAGGATTGCTATTACATAACACTGAAAAATCTTTAAAGAAATAGCCAGGTTAAAATTCCTGAGCTTATATATTGAGTTAATAGCTTTTTATCGAGAATAGTGGAATAAAACTTTACCTTTCTATTTAATCTGTAAACTTGATTTTAACATTTAATTTGAATATTGGCTTTAGTAGTGCCCAGGATACCATCACAACAGGGAGCATGTTGGAGAAATGAATCTTTTGTATTTTGATGAAGAGTTAATTTTGTTTTGCAATTTTGGAAATTAAAAATCTATGTATGTGGTTCCTTCTTGTCTCCCTGCGAGCTCTTAACCTTCCTTTTCTCTTCCCCTGCCCATCCTCCTCCCCCTTCTTCTACCTAAATCCCTGTGCTCAGGGTTTTATAATCCAGTTGGGGGAGACCTATGCCTGACCAGGGTTTTAAGCTCTTAAATACTAGTGGGGAGGGCCAAGATTTTCTATAGGAGGTAAATTTCAAGAGGCTATTGTAGGAATTGGTATTGAACCTGATTGTTTGCAGATGCTTTTTATTCTGGGTGTGATGTATTGAGAATTTTTGAAATCAGTTTTTCTGATTTCTATTTGCTTTTTTAAAATTTATGTTTATTTGCCAGGTATAAATCACAGAAAGATTGAATATTTTTAAAATATGATAGGGGCGCCTGGGTGGCTCAGTCGGTTGAGCGTCCGACTTCAGCTCGGGTCATGATCTCACAGTCTGTGAGTTCGAGCCCCTCATCGGGCTCTGTGCTGACAGCTCAGAGCCCGGGGCCTGTTTCAGATTCTGTGTCTCCCTCTCTCGCTGCCCCTCCCCCGTTCATGCTCTGTCTCTCTCTGTCTCAAAAATAAATAAACATTAAAAAAAATAAATAAATAAAATATGATAAATTATATGCTTTAGTGTAACTTGATGCCATTGGGGCTTCTAATTCTTAATCTGGTATAGGTCTTCAGTGAATTTAAGATTACATTTTGGGAAATAGATATTTCTATAGAAAATGCCATTTATTTGCTTTGTTAAAGTAAAGACTTTGATGGTATCGGGGAGCAAATGTGTCTATCCAAAAAGAATGTGTTTAATTTAATTGAGATTATATTTTATATGAATTTGGTAGACATTTTTTCATTCATGTTCAGTTAGAATTTTGTTTTAATCATTTCTGGTTGGAAATTTTTTTTCCTTACATTTCTTTTTTTTTTTTTTTTTAATGTTTTTATTTATTTTTGTGACAGAGAGAGAGCATGAGTGGGGAAGGGGCAGAGAGAGAGGGAGACACAGAATCTGAAACAGGCTCCAGGCTCTGAGCTGTCAGCACAGAGCCTGACGCGGGGCCCGAACTCACAGAGTGTGAGATCTTGACCTGAGCTGAAGTCGGACACTTAACCAACTGAGCCACCCAGGCGCCCCTTCCTTACATTTCTTTATGCATAGTTGGAGTAGAGGAAAAGCATGGGCCGAGAAAGACTAGTTTTGAATCCTAAACCTACTGCTTACCAGATCTGTGACTTTGCAGAAGTAATTTAACATCTCTGAGCTTTAGTTAGAGTTGGGAGGATTTAATGAAGTATCTGAAGGTTAAATGTGCTATAGAAAAATAGGATATATGCAATTGTGTTTAGCATAGTTTTGGCACATAATAGGTGCTCAATAAGTATTTTTATTATTTTCTAGAAACCCAGAATAACAGAATGATACTGTTTAGTCTTCGTTCTTTAAAATGTTTGTTGGGGGCGCCTGGGTGACTCAACTGGTTAAGTGTCCGACTTCAGCTCAGGTCATGATCTCACAGTTCGTGAGTTCGAGTCCTAGGGCTGTTGCTGTCAGTACAGAGCCTGCTTCAGATCTTCTGTTCCCCTCTCTCTGTCCCTCCCTGGCTTCTGTTCTCTTTCTCTCTCTCAAAAATAAAAAAAATATTAAAAAAAAACTTTTTACAATTCTTAAAAAAATAAATAAAATGTTACACAAACAACATCATAGAGAAACTAAAAAGAATATAATCCACTCACAACACTTTATTTACTTATTCATTATTTACTTATCTATTTTTAAGTCAACTCTGTGCTCCGTGTGGGGCTTCAACTCATGACCCCAAGACCAAGAGTCACATGCTGCACAGACCGAGCCAGCCAGGTGCCCCCTCACCCACAAGTCTTTAATTCTATATTTTAAACATAAAGCCTTTTCCAGTACTTTAGCAGTGCTGTCCATGGACCCCTGCCAGTCCCTGAGATCAGGGGATCTGTAAGGTCAAAACTATTTTTATAGTAGTGCTAAGACATTATTTGCTTTTTCCACTGTTTTGGAATTTGTATTGATGGTGCAGACACAATGATGAGTGAAATGATGGGTCTCTTAGCCCAACACAAGGCAGAGGTACCAAACCGCACTGGGAGGCATTCTCTGTTTAAAAAGGGAAATGAATTTTTCACTTAAGGATGTCCTGATGAAGCAGTAAAAACTATTTTAGTAAATCTGAACCTTTGAGTGCACACTGCTTTAATATTCTGAATGAGAAAATAGGAAGTATGCATGAAAACACTTTCTGCTACATACTGAAGTACCAGTAATTGTCTGGAGTAAAAAACACTGGTGTGATTGCTTGAAATGTGAGTTCAAACTAGCTGCCTTTTTACTTGAAAGAAAAACTGCAGACTAAACTGTGGTTTATTCAGACTTCACATTTGGCAGATATTTCTTTAAAAAGCTATGAAATGAGTGAACCTGCCACTTCAGGAAAAACAGCTGGTAATATTTGTTACCAGTGATAATAAATCTAGCTTTCATGATAAAAAAGGAAATTTGGAAAACGTGTCTGCCAGCCTGACCTTGTCAGTTTCTTAGTAGTTGAATGTCTCTGATAAGATTACTGATATTAACAAGTGTAATTTTTTAAAAATTGCATAATGAAATGTGAAGTTTGGAAAGTTTCTAGTACCCAGTGAAAACATATTTTGCAAATGGGTGAGCCATTCAAAGTGCATGATAGACCAGTGGATTTCAGTATACAATGTGTAACAACATTCATTTGTTTTATTTGTTTTAATTTATTTCTTTATTTTTGAGAGAGACAGAGTGTGAGAGGGGGAGGTGCAGAGAGAGAGGAAGACACAGAATCTGAAACAGGCTCCAGGCTCTGAGCTGTCAGCACAGAGCCCGCTGCGGGGCTCGAACTCAAAAACTGTGAGATCATGACCTGAGCCGAAGTTGGTCGCTTGACTGATTGAGCCACCCAGGTGCCCCATCATTTGAAATTGTTTTAGATTCCACCTTGCAAACTGACATTTAAGAAATGACTACTTTTGGGATGCCTGTCTGGCTCAGTAGAGCCATGTGACTCAATTTCAGGGTCCTGATCTCTACCTTGGGTATAAAGCTTACTTACAAATAAAAAAAACAAACAAATAAATAAGGAAAAAAAGACTAGTTCTTAAGTTTGGTGATAGGTATCAAAGAGGAATATCCACCTTACTTGAAAAGAATATTAAAACACTCTTCCCTTTTCCAACAGTATTATGTGAACCTGGAATTTTTTTTTTTTTTTTTTTAGTTGTGTATTTTGAGAGAGCGCGCACGCGTGCATGCACACACATACGCGCGCGCACGCACACACACACACACACACACACACACACACACACACACGAGCGAGTAGGGGAGGGGCAGAGAGGGGAGAGAGAATCCCAGGCTGACCCTGTGCTGTCCATGCAGAGCGTGACACGAGGATCGATCTCATGAACTGCGAGATCGTGCTTGAGCAGAAATGAAGAGTTGGACGCTTAAGCGACTGAGCCACCCAGGCTCCCCAACCTGGGATTTTTTATATAATTCAACCAAATAAATCGTATCCTCGATTAGAGAAGTGGATGTGAAAATCTAGTTGTCTTCTAATAAGTCAGATATTAGAGATGACCAAAAATGTAAAAGCCTTTTTTCTCACTAAATATTTTATTTTTGGAAATGATTATGTTTCAATAATGTTATTTACGTTAACATGCAATGATTTTATTGTTTTAAGTTGAATTTAAATATTTTAAAGCTTTCTCAGTTTTACTTCCACTATGATAAATACAGGTGTTAAACTTGTGTAAACAAAGGCCCTTTGAGGTCTTCTGTCATTTTTAGAGTGTAAGAGCTTGAGTCTGAAAGTTGGAGCGGTGCTTCTCATTTCCTTTTTTCTCATTTAGCTGTTATCCATATGAATACTTCATTTTGGTTAGAATAATTATAAACCATAATATGATTTCCTCGTCTTGCTATTAATATAGTTACACCAAGTTGGCATAAATGTGGTAATGATAAGACAAGACTTTTTTTTCGATGAAAACATCTTTGGGTCTTAACTGAAATTAAGTGAAAGGGCTAGATTTAACCAGCAATGTTATTGGCAGTTTTTCCTTCCCTCCCTCCAGTCATCCCCTTATAGCTTTAGAGTATGTTGTCTTTTGAACTAACCTTGCAGAAAGGTTTCCGTTGAAAACTGATTGCTTTGTTTCTCTTTTGGTGTTTTCAGTTACAACTAAATGTGTGTATTATACTCGGAGTCTCTTCTGTGACCCTGTATAAGTTATTAGCTTGGAAGATTAGGTAACGTAGAAGACTGTGATTGGCTGTACCATGAGAGCAACTTAGAAGAGTTCATCTGTGCAAAGCCCAGTGACCTAAATCAGATATGTACTCACTGTCCCTGGAATCTTCAAGGGACTTAACAGCATTACGTTGTCAAAGACAAGGCATTTATACGTTACCATGGAAAGATTTCGCCTGGAGAAGAAGTTACCTGTATGTATCTAGTTGTGATCTTGTGTTTTATTTACAAACAGATTTGGCTTTTTCAGTTTAATAGTGAAGCTTGAAGAAATGTCAGGCTTATTAGCACTGGCTTAGAATAGTATCATCCTCTGTGTCCTTGGCTGTGGAAGTCATCTGCTGAAAAGAGTAACTCCTTGTGAAAAGTTAGCAATGATTGTAGCATCTTTATTATTCTATAAAATTTGGTTTTTGATCAGTTAATATGACTTGAATAAGGCTTTTAAAAATTCTTTTTGGCCAGGATGTTGGGAAAGAGATTAATTTGTGGTAGGTATCTTCTGATGCTGTTTTAATAACAGATTTTGTAAATCTCAAGTGTCAAAAAAGGATGTGACTAGATTTGTGAATATATTGTTAATCTTTGCCTTTCTTTTTTCCTCAATATTATGCCTTTGACATGTTAAAGTTTGACTTTTGATCATTTGGCCAAGAAAATACACATCACAGGTTTTGCTTTTGCAGGTAGGAAAATGACTTATGCGAAGAATTAGTGAAATGTGTTATGTAGGTATAAAATCTGTTTCAAATAAAACCTCATTTGTTTGATTATGCTGCGAATTCCTGCTTGTGAATTGAATTTAGGTTTTATCATGTGTCGATGATGGGCTTGTTTTTAAACCAATTTACTAAATTTCAAAATATTGAGTACCTTTGTATGTTTGAGCTTTAATTGTGTTCGTAAGGAGTTTTTGAGTGAATCCAGTATAAATTTTTAGCCGAGTGTCTTGTCCTTTGAAACATATTCGACATTCAGGTATTTATTAGAGAACTTAACTAAGAGTCCTGCTCAATGTTAGGATATAGTGGTGAGGAAAACAGACACGATTTCCCGCATCTTGGAACTTATTTTTCTACTGGAAGATAGTAGAAAGAAGTTAAATGAGTAGTTGCATAAACATGTAAAGAAAGCCAAAGAAGTAGTTACACAAATATGTGATTATAAGTTTTGAGAAACGGTGTAAAGAAAAAGTACTATGTGTCCTCAACATATGTTTTAGTGACCTTGGTCTGTTGTCTAGTGGATGAAGAACCCATCTAATTGGGACTAGAGACCTGGCGTTTAATTTTAGTTCTTTGACCAGCTCAGTGTGATCTTAAGTCACTTAAGCTTTGTGCGTGTGTGTGTGCGCGTGCATGTGTGTGTGTGTAAAATGTACATATAAAATCAGAAAATTGAACCAAAAAAGTAAATCCTGTTGATACCTATGAGGTCTCATTTATTCATTGGGAACGGAAAAGACAATTCACTTACCTCTGGATTTCTCATCACTGGGAGCCACGCAGCTATAAAGTAATTGTTGAGCTGGACATTTGACTGTATTAGCTTTTCATTCTCTGATGTATCCCTGGTACCTGGCATAATGCTTGGCACACAGTATACACTCACTAAATATTTGTTGAATGAATGGATGAGTTCCTTAATTGCTAGTCTTTAAATGAATGAGATTTCTTTCGTCATCTGTTGGATTTATGGGGATCCAGGGGTATTATCCAGGGGAAGAAGAGGCAAACAGACCATATTGCTGAGGGATTTCCTGCCTGTCTCCTGTTGGGTTTTCACTAGAAAAATGCAATGGAACTCTAAAAATACCAGGTAATGAGAACCCCATGCTGACTGAAGATGGGGAATCATGATAGAAACCTACTGGGCCTTCTTTTGCTGAAAAACATCTATTGGATCTTTGTGCGTGCATGGTTTCTTCCCTTTGGTGCAGAATGCCTGTGCCTTTCTATACATTTAAACCACCAATGAAGTCTACATCGTTTCTTTAAAAACCTGTTTTGGAAATGGATTTTGTTACTATGCTTATTTCTGTCAATAACTATATACATATTTGATAACCCTAAAATAAGCGATTTCTATATGTTTTTTTGGTTTGTATGTACTGAATTAGAACTTGGCATGAATGCATCTCCTCATAGAAATAAAGTAACAAATATTCGTGATTTATAATTTCAAGTAGAACCCTGATGAGGCTTTCCATTTGCCCATGACTCTTGTGCCTTGTAATGAAGCGTGTGACAGTAAAGAGTGTCTCCAGCGATCCTCTTTACTGTTGGAGGCCATTACTTGCCAGTTTTTATTGTCCCATACCTCTTTCAGTTTTCTTACTCTTACATTCTTCCATTTCTTCACTTTTTTCTTTTGAAATTTTTCTTTTAAAACTCATTGTCTTTAGTTTTAACGGTGATATTTGAAATAAATTTCTGAAGGCTTTTTGTTACAGTGTTTGAATCTGCCCAGTTCCTCCTGTGTCTGGGGACAAAGCATTTTTCTTAAGACTTCAAAATTTTCTTTTCTTTTTTTTTTCCTGTGGGGATTGCATGATTGCCTGAGTTTAAAATTTTTAGTTACAGGCGCCTGGGTGGCTCAGTCAGTTAAGTGTGTTAAGTGTCTGACTCTTGATTTTGGCTGAGGTCATGATCTCGGGGTTCGTGAGATTGATGCCTGCTTTGGGCTCTGTTCTGACCGCGCAGAGCCTTCTTGGGATTCTCTGTCTCCCTCTCTCTGCCCCTGCTTGCATGTGCACGCTCTCTCTCTGTCTCTCTCTCTCTCTCTCTCTCTCTCTCTCAAATTAATAAACATTAAAAAAATAAAAATATTTGCAATTTTAAATTTGCAATAATTTCCCATATACCTTTTATTTCTTTTCTGCTTTTTTTTTTTTAGAGTAATGAATGAATTAAAAAATACTAAATGAGTTCTTTAGAAACTATGAATATCATTCTTTGGCTTTTTATTTTATGAAATGGTCGTCATTGATTATTGATCTCCCTTTAACTGTATTAGGAAAGATTATTTGCCTTACTCTTAAGCTTTTTGCCCGTAAATTTAAAATTTTCTAATTAAGTTCACCTCTTGGTGGTAGTTGGGGATATGGTTGGGAATTGGAATTATTTGGAGGAAATTTGTATTTTGGGGGACAGCATTGTTATTTATATATACTTTGGTAAATTACCTTGCACATTTTGGGGGTAATCTTCTAACATACAGATCAACTTTTAGAACTCTACTAATAGATTTGGGGTTCTGTGTATTACAATGGAAGTGTATAATAATTTTACAGTATTGTGAATTGGAATGTACTTTTCATTTTCTGAAGGATCAAAACCATGTAAATGAAGCTGGCAGTGGTCCCAGGCAGGCCTACTAAAATGATTAAGGGCACGAAGCAGTCTTTAGTGAAGAGCAGTTTAAATATGTAGGACTTCAGTCTGAATCATAACCCGAGGACGTGATATTCAAACTTCGGTGTGCATCAGAATCACATAAGGAGGTCATTATACATAGACACACTCGTTCTTCATCTCAGCCTCCTGAATCAGCATGTCTAATGTAGGGCAACGGCAGGTGAATTTTAACAAGTTCTTTAGGTATGTCTGAATTTACAATATATTAAAAAAAACTCTTAAAACTTTGTTTTTAATGTTTATTTGTTTTTGAGGGAGGGAGAGAGAGTAAGTGGGGGAGGAGCAGAGAGAGAGGGAAACATAGAATTGGAAGCAGGCTCCAGGTTCCGAGCTGTCAGCACAGAGCCCGACTTGGGGCTTGAACTCACAAACTATGAGATCATGAGCTGAAGTCGGACGCTTAACCCACTGAGCCACCCAGGTGCCCCCCCCTCGCCCCCCGTGGCAATCCCTTAAAGTAATAGTTTTATATTGTTATGAAAGTTAGTTGCAGCATCTTGGCGTTTTCTCCTAGATACTTATGTAGGCATTTCCTGTGAATAATTCTGTATGACCATAATACTGTTCAGGATACATTTTAAGCCTTCACTTCACTTTTAATTAGGAAACTAATAATTTGTTTGTAACTCATAAGGCTTATCTAATCTAGGGAACCATTTTTTGTAGAAACAGAATAGTTTCCTCATTTAGTTCAGTAAAAATGGGAGTTTTTTTGGTGGGTTATGCCCTGTTCTTGGCATTTTCATGTAGTATCTCCTCCCACCGTGCACCAAGATAGATAGGTAAATGACTTTCAGAACATGGCGTACTTAAGTCTCTGCATTCACACAGTTAAAATAAATCAAAGCAATGTAAACAATAATGAATTCAGAAGTCTGTCTCTACTGCCATGGGTAATAAGTTTTTCTTTTCTTGTATGTCCTTCCCAGTGTTTCGTTATGCAAAATCAGATGTTCCTATTCTGGGGGTTTTCTTACACAGAAAGTGGCAGACCATATATATTGTTCTCTACTTTGGTGTATTTCATTTTATAATAGATCTTAGATATTTTTTCATGCCCGTACATAGACTGTCCTCGTTTTTTTTTTTCTTCCCCCCAGTAGCTTGGTATTCCATTGGTGTGTAGCCATACCTCTATTAAGGGACTCTTGGGTTGTGTCCAGTCTTTTCCCGTTATAAGCTGCAATAAATAAATAACCTTGTGCATGTGTCCTTTCATACATAGAGAATTTAAATTTTCATTATGATCTTTTATGGCTAATTCTTAAATCTGTTGTCTTCTTTATTATGGAACACTGGTACTCTGAATAGTTACCTTATTTTATAAATAGAAATGGGATAGAAATTCGACATTAAGGCAAAATAATTTTTTTAAGATTAGAGTGAGTCAGTCTTACATTGACATACTTTGGGTGCTTTTTTAATTCTTCCGTGTATTTGAATTTTCTCAATGCCTTAGCATTATTTCTTTTTAGGAAGACTTCATAGGCATCGGCCTATGTCACTTATCTGATGTTAAGAACATTTTGATGTCAGGGGTTGCTCTTTGCTGTTACTGGTTTTAGTTTTCCACTATATTCTTGGAGTTAAAAAATGAGGAAGAGTTTTTTTCTAGATGCTAATGTAAAAATAAGTGATATTTTAACAGATAGAAATTTGAATTCATTCTCTTTTTAAATGACTAAAATTAAACATGTTTGTAAAAAAAAAATCTACACACTACATGTGTGTGTAATTGCTTTCCTAATCATTAGTGTGAGACAGTGTTAGCAGTTTCAAAGTTAGCCTTCCGAAGATTTATTACGTACGTGCATTTTTTTGTATGTATGTTAACGCAAATGTAGTTTATACGGTATATTAACATACTTTATGTTATATATTTGAAGCATTATCCTAAAATGATAGGATTTAAAATGCAGTCTATTTAATTCAGAAATGTATTACCCCCTTGAAGCATTGATGGCTTTGTTCTTAGCGATTTTCAGTATTTAGCCTTATGCAGCCTGAATACTTTGTTGTATTACTCGTAATATGTCAAGGTGACCAATTTGTGTGGCTTCCTTAATGTAAATGCATTTATAGCAGGTTGCCTTTTTGATTCATGTTGCACAGCTGTTGAAAAGCTATGAGAAATTTTTAAGAGAAGGGAGAAATGCAGATGAACCCTCCCCCCAACCCTGTCTTTACAGAACTAGTATTGTAAATTTTTAGACTTTAAAAGTTTGAACTGTAGTTTGTTCTGCAAGTTACACATGAAAACATTCTTGTTGAAAGCCCAGTCACAATAAAATGATCTTCTTACCTGGCTTTAAGTTAAGTGACTTAGTTAAGGCTTCACAGACAATATGGAACGGGAGCAAAGCTGGGTGGGTCAGGAGGGGATATGCTGATGGCACCCTTTTTTCAACATGCCACTTTTTGGACATATTGGGAGGATTTTTGTATGATAGATGTTTAGGTGTCCAACTTAAGCTATTTTTGAGTGTTAGCTGATCGTGTTGGTAATACATCTAAACATGTAAGTGTATCTGTGTAGAAAGAAAAGAGGTTTTTTTGGTTAGGGGTAAGAGAAAAATGTTTTGCTTCCTAGCTTTCTATCTTGGCAATTGTTCCTGCTAATGAAAGTTTGGAATGGGAGCAGTTAATCCCTTTAAGAATACACAGTATGCTACCTCTTGGATAATTGTCCTTTAGGAGACTGCTTGTGTTTTGTACCTGGGCATGAAATCACTGGAGGAGAGCTACAAATTTTAGAGTGTGACATGCTTAATGGGTGGTAATTACTAACTACTCTTTCTTGTACTGTGTGTGTGTGTGTGTGTGTGTGTGTGTGTGTGTGTGTGTATTCCTATACTTTCTACTCTAGCCTTTCCTCATTACTAAGGGTGTATGAATGTTGTGAGGCAGTTTGAAGAACTATAAATCGTGTTTGTTTTTGGTCTTCTTTGTTCGCCCATTATATGAAAATATCTTGGAGTCTACACAGCCTGCTTCCCACTCCTTTAGATATGGAACCTTAGTAAGTCGTTTAGCTTCTCTGAGTTTTCTGTATTAAATTGAACACCAGTCCTTCAAAGTCCTATACAACAACCTCTTGATAGCCAAATCTATCTGATTATATATTTGGATATCTAACCTTCAGAAAGTAAGTTTGGATATCAAGATCTGCATTGCCTTAATGTACTGTTTCTGGGTTTCGGGGAAGTTTTGGGAAGCATATAATTGAGGGTTTGGGTAGCAGGGGATTTGTTTAAAAACTTAATCAAATTGTTTCAGTTTCTGAATTTTCAGATAAGAGAACTTAGACACAGAGTTTAGATAATAAGGAACAGTTGTATATGAATCTAGTGTATATATTGAAAAAAGGTATACACAAAAGTGTGATACTGTAGATCAGAAGTAGGAGGAGATTTCAGAAAATCATTTTAACCAACCTCCTATTTGATTCTTTCTTAAACTAGTCTTTCAGTTTATGCTTGGACATTGACAGCGGTTAGAAGCTAACTGCGTTACGGTTCTTTCTGGTTATTCTGAGTGTTAGAGGAGATCCTGGACTATAAGATCACCCATAAAAATGGGAATGGCTGAAAATGTGTCTTGCAAAACTTGAAAAGTACTATAATTGGATGGATAAAAAAGTATTCTAGAAAAGTAATATTCAGTGGACCATTAATAATGTTGTAATTAATGTTGCTATTATTATTATTATTATTTAATTCTCTTCTATAACTCCAGTGGTCTGTGTTGCCTGTAAAAGTACTAATCATAGCATAAGGACCTTCAAAGAGAATGAATTAGATTCATTTTCTTTCTTGAAAGCTCTTTACTCCTGCTTTTGGCAGGTTTGTAATACTTCAATTCCATCTGAGTCAGAACAGTGTCCATTTCCTGTTGCCCATCCTTTGGCCTGCTTTGAACAACTGGATCCAGGGTATCCACCTGTGTCTTCATCAAGCCCCCAGCCCCTTCCAGGTCATTTCTGGGTCTTTAGCCTCTTCCCTGACCATCCTTTTCCTTGTGTTCATCTTTTGCTTTGATTCTTTGGCAAAAGAATCATAGGCTGGGCCCTCTCCAGTGTGATTGGTTTGCTGAACGACGTTTCGTATCCTGGGTTCCTCAGTGGGCCGCGTATGCAGCACAGACTCTGTGGGCTGCCCCGTGTTCCTCTCGAAGTTCAGCCGGGCTTGTTCAATATCGGCCAGCTCTTCCTCAGATCCTTGGCATATCTTTGCAAACTCTTGAAAGTCTTCCTTCAGCGTGTCTCCCCGGTCCCAGGCTTGGTTGGACATAGCAGAGTCCTTGTCCACTGTTGCCTCCCTGTACACTGTTGTCTAGTATTAAAACAGAATAGACTTTGCTGAGGAACTGCAAGTGGTGGCGTGCTCCTTGCCCGCCCAGTCTGGGTGCCCCTGTGGTAGTCGTGTTAGACAAGGTGCAAGGCCTCCGAGCGTTGGGAAACGTTGGCCAGGCCGAATATTTCCTTGCACAGCTGCAGTTGACCCATGCCGGGCCAGGGTCCAGGGAGGGCTACAGCTCAAATTGAAGACTTTTTGAGGGAAGGGAATTTGCTCATCTGTCTCTATCTGTGGCACAGAATCTCGAGCGTCATAACGTTTCTTTCAAAGTTAAGTTAGAAGTTTCAGAAGGGAAGTTAAAGCTAAAATTTTATTCTCTTAAAAACAGTCTCTGCAATATTTTACAATATAGATGTTTCTTTTTGTTGAACTGAGGAAGGGAACAAATATGAAGGTAGACTTAGACAACTCAAAGTTAGGATCTCCTTAAAGGTTAAATTTTGTCACGGCTTTTTCTTTGCGGAGAAATGAAAAGTTCTTCTAACTTTGATTGGCTCTTGATTAATTTGCAAGTGGAAGTGGTGCTACATATTTAATCTATAGACTCATTTTTGATCATTTTATGTGGAACCATAATACAACCCAGTATAGCTGCATTCTTAACTAGAGGACCTAAGAGCAAAGAACAATAAAGAAAACATTCCATAGTGATATCTAAGGGTCACCCCTCAGCCCCAGTTTTCTCTCATTTCTGATCTGGATGGTCTTTCTGTTGAAGTGAATATACGTACCAGTTACTTAGTAAACTGCCATAGAAGGACCAGTGAAAAATTGTCACCTCAATTCTTACCAAGAAATTTTGAAATAATCTTCTGTGGATTGGGAGGGGGGAGAAAAGCCTAGAAGAATAATTTAAAAAGAATGCAGTTAGCTATAATAAGAATTGAATTATTTGCGAGGTTCTTTGCGAGGAAGGTAATCTGTTATCTGTTTTTTAACTATTTCAAATAATGCCCCTATTAGTAGAAGGTCCTTGGTGTATATTGATGTCATGAGTAAATGAGAATAATTTCATTTTAGGGTCCTGATGAAGAAGCCATTGTGGATCTTGGCAAAACCAGCTCAACTGTGAACACCAAGTTTGAAAAAGAAGAACTAGAAAGTAAGTTTGTTTAAAATACCCTGTGTATAGCAGGATAAATTACTAATGAAAGTTTGTTACTGTTCTTTAAACTTTACCTGCTATTTGTGGAACTTTTCGTTTTTGTGAGGTAGAGCATACAATTTGGGAGAATGTTTTAACGCTTTTCTAAATATAGTTTAAGGGATAATACAGCAAACACCCATGTAACCATACTCATATCTGTTAATAGAACATTCCTTGATTATCTTTGTTGAAAGTATTGAGATAACGTAGATTTCAGAATCTGTGGTTTTCAGACTTCATTGGTGGTTACCATTACTTGCCTTGGGAAATTAAAATACCACAGTTGCAAAATCAGTTGATTCTTTTTTTTTTTTTTTTTTTTTCATTTCTAGCAAGCTACGTAATATGTGTTTTTAGCAAACTAGAGTGCCAGACTAATAAGCTACAGTTATCACTAGTTGTCATCTAGACGTTCATATTCTAGGTCTGTTACATCAGCCTTTTGAAGTGCTGTAATAACCTCAGCATAGAATTATGGAGCAAATGAATTATTTGCTAGTCTGTCTTCCAGGAACAAGTCTTGGCAAATGGTTTCTTTTTTTTTTTTTTTTCCTTTTGAAATAATTTTGGATTTACAGAAGAGTTGCAAAGATAGTACAGAGTGTTCCTGTATACCCTTCACCCAGCTTTTTTAAATTTTAGCATGACCATCATAAGTTAATGAAAATGAAGAAAGATATTGGTATATTTCTGTTAACTAGAGTACGGATTTTATTCGGATTTCACCAGTTTTTGTACTGATGTGCATTTTCTGTTCCAGGATCCAGTTGAACAGTTCAGGATCTGGTAGTACATGTAGTTGTCCCATCTCCTTGGTCTTCTCTAGGACGGTTTCTTGGTCTCTCCTTGTTTTTCATGACCTCAGCATATTTGAAGGGTAGTGATTAGAGAATGTCTCTAAGTTTGGGTTTGTCTAATGTTATATGAACAGACTGAGATGATAGATATTTGGGGAACAAACCACAGAAGTGACGTGCTCTTTTCAAGGTATCATGTCAGAGGACGCATATCAACGTGACTTACTGGTGACGTTAACCTTGAATACATGGTTAGGGTGGTGTTTGTGGCAAATGTTTTGATAGATTTATTTTGGGGTCTTTTTGGGAACTACATTTTTAAGTTACAGCTTTTTGTGAAAGCTGGTACCATATGGGGGCCTTAATCTGTTGCTCTTAAAAAGGACATGGAAAGAGGCAAATAAGTCTTCTCCATATTATGAGATGAAAGAAAGCCCTGTTTATTAAAATTGACTTTATTTTTTATTTTTTTAATGTTTATTAATTTTTGAAAGAGAGAGAGAGAGAGACAGAGCATGAGCAGGGGAGGGGCAGAGAAGGAAACACAGAATTTGAAGCAGGCTCCAGGCTCTGAGCTGTCAGCATAGAGCCCTACGTGGGGCTCAAACCCACGAGTTGTGAGATCATGACCTAAGCCGAAGTCGGACACTCAATCAAGTGAGCCACCCAGACGCCCCTAAAATTGACTTTGAAAGTCTAGGCTTACTAGGGCTTCTAGAAGGAACCTCTGCTATCTATAAGTTTAGGGTTAGATTTTGTGAATTCCAGGGACTAGGGCAGTTGAAATGTTTAGCAATAATTTTATCAATTAAAATGTGTGGTGAATCCATCGTTTAGCATTTAATGCCACCCCTCAAATATGTGTGACCCAGAACGTGAAGAGCAGACTTAGCTATATGTTTGTTCTTTTGCTTCCCTTGTTTATCCCAGAGCCTTTAGCTTTACGCACCTTGTACGTATCTAAATTTCAGTATCAAGTTTGAGGGAGAGATTAAGTTTATCTCAGAGTTTGTCTGAATAGGTCTTTGACAGAATAAAGTTAAAGGTTAAAGAAAAAGGAAAGAAAAAGTTATAACAGAGGACACCAAGGGTGATAATAAGAGCCAAATAAACGATAAGGCTTGAGCTCCCAATCTTCGGATTCTGGCATATTCCCGTTTATCTATTCTTTCTAAATTGGAAACTCCTATAATTTATTTTCACTTTGGTGTACTGGAGCTATGTGCCAGAACCCATTAATACTAATTTGAGTACAACTTTGTAATTCCCAGGGCGCAGTGATGAGAATGTGACTCTTTAATTGACATTTTTCCATAGCGTTCAAAAGAAAATAGTTTCACTAAAATTAGATAGTAATCATGAGTTTTGTTATAATTTTTTTTTTACTTACTGAAGTACAATTTATTTAACGTAAATTTTATCATCTTACAGTGTATAAATTAGTGGTGACTGGGTGGTTCAGGTGGTTAAGTGTTCAACTCTTTTTTTTTTTTTTTTTTTATGTTTATTTTTGAAGGAGAAAGAGACAAAGTGTATGTGGGGTGGGGGTGGGGGCAGAGAGAGAGAGGGAGACACAGAATCTGAAGCAGGCTCCAGGCTCTGAGCTGTCAGCACAGAGCCCAGCTCGGGGCTTGAACCCACAAACCACGAGATCATGACCCGAGCCAAAGTCAGACGCTCAACTGACTGAACCACCCAGGCGCCCCTGCATCCAGCTCATGATTTCAGCTCAGGTCATGATCTCATGGTCGGGGTCTGGGCTGAGCGTGGAGCCTTCTTGGGATTCTCTGTCTCCATCTCTCTCTGTACCCTTCCCCTGCTTGTGCTCACTCCCTCTCTCTCTCTCTTTCAAAATAAATACATAAACATTAAAAAAATAAAGTGTGTAATTAATTTTTTAGGGTGTGTTCACTGTATTGCGTAGCCATCATCACACTAATTCCAGAACATTTTCATCATTGCTTCCCCCACCCCCCCCCCCCCACCCCAGTGCTATATAAATGATTTTTAATTTTGGGATTCTCTGGTAACATTAAAAAAAATTGGTAGTTAATTTCTACAATTTTTTTTTTTTTTTTTTTAATCTAGGGCCTACCATATATTAGGCAGAGTACTAGGTCCTGGAAGATGTTTAAGCAGATAATTTTAATTCATTGTATTTCTATAGGTCTAGTTCTTTTTTACTTTGAATGTGATTATTTAGTTTACTGATAGTCATATATTGGTAACTGAAACAAATCAAGAGTGTCACCTTATTTGTAAATGACTGCAGAATTGCTAGGAGTATTGATTTTGGGGTTACAAATAAATTTTAGCAAGTTGGCAAACTGTAAAATAAAGAATTCACAAATAATGAGGATTGGCTGTATATTCAAATCTCATGTAAAGATGAAGATCTTGAGTTTCTTGAAGTATTTATTTTCTGGCCATTTTAATGAAATTTGTTAGGAAAGGAGTGTCCTTGACTATTCATATTTTAGTGTGTTAATTTTTAAATGTACATAATGGCAAATAGCAGCTGTGTGTCAGAAGGCTTTTGCATGGTTGCAAGTTAGTTAAATTTGTAGCCCACCACCCCTTTCACTTCACACAGCTTAGATAGGAACTTTACTTAAACTATTTAAGAAATCAATTTCATGCCTCAGTATTTGATATAGTGCTGCTAGCTGTCCTAGTTCCCTGATTAAGTTTTATTTAGTGGGCAAAAGCAGAGACTGCCTTTTATAACTGTTTTGTTGGTTACAATACAAACTCAGAATAATGCAGCATCAGCAGTGGCCTTTTATATTCCAGAAGCATATGATAACCTTATTGTATTGCCCCCCCGCCCCATCTGACAATTCATGCCCTTTAATTGGAATATTTGGACCATTTACATTTAATGTAGCTTTCAGGAATTTGGACCTTACTGATTTGGGATTTTCAAAACTTTAATAAATATTTATAAATGTCCATTTGTGAATATTGATTATAAAGTATTATCATTAAGACATATCTCTTAAGAATCTCTATCACCTAGGGTTGACATTAAATGTAGATGAAATAAATTTATGTCTGCATAGTATGATTTCTTTCTCAAAATACGTTTTTAGCCTTGCAAACTAATGCTTACACAAGTAACCTGTTTATCTAGTATGTTTATCAGTCAGTGGTGTTAACCCATGATGTAACATTCTGTTTAGTGCTCTGTAAAATAAAAGAACAGGAAATAACACTGTTAATTACATGAACTTATATATAATTCTTTTTTATCAAAGCAAAATTTGGTATGCTATTGTGTATATTACCTTTGTCCCTTTTGGAAAACCAGTAATGTTTCTGAACTTTTGGCTAGGTCATCGAGCTGTTTATATTGGTGTTCACGTCCCGTTTAGTAAAGAGAGTCGTCGGCGTCACAGGCACCGGGGACACAAACATCACCACAGGAGGAGAAAAGATAAAGAATCAGATAAAGAAGATGGACGGGAGTCTCCTTCCTATGGTAAGAGAAGACAGTAGTTCTCTGTTAACACTTTAAAATTCTCTCCTGGAAAGCTTTGTCAAAAAAGTGGAATATTTTCTTTCTTAAATTTTATGTCTGCTGTAATTTAGACATACGTATTTTATAAATCTTGAAGAATACTAATTGAAGTAATATTTTTTCTACAAGAAAGATACTTAGTTTATAGGCTAAGGTCTACTTAGGAGAAGTGAAAAAAGGAAGGGCCTTTGTTTTCTTCATTGTATTCCAGCTTTGGAATCATAATAGTTGAGTCTTGACATGTACACTTCAGTTTGATGGGGTTTTATTTCTTTTCTCTATTACCTGTCTCATCTTTTATATATGCAGGGAACAAATATCTGGAATCTTCAGGCTCCTGAACAAGATTAAATTTTTTTTTCATTTTTAAATACATTTTTTGGCTAGAAAATTTTATCCACTAAATTGAACTACTCGGTTATCTGTGCAAATAAGAGTGCTCTGAGTTGATAGTATTGTCTATGAAAGGACAAGATTTTTGTTTGAAAGTAGACAAATATAGAAGTGCCAATAGACAGGAAATCAGGAAAAAAAAAAGGCATAGTGTAGAGGAAAGAGAATGTTATAATAAATATTAATAGTACTGATTTAAGTGGCCCTGAGAAATGCGTATGGTGAGAGCCAGAAAAAACAGCTGTGCAGCCTGAGGAGGACTCTTAAGACATTGCAGGTAGTGGACATCGAAGGCATCATTATTTTTTCAGGACATCATGGGCCTACATGGCCATCTCTACACGGGTCCTATGAGCATTCTAGAAAAGTTACGTGAGCAGTACCCTGTAGGCACTTGTGTGCTATGCCAAAGGACCATTTTTGTGAAGAAGAGGGAACGATGCCTATGTGTAATACAGCTACAGCATGTACGTTATGCCTTGCCAATTCTGTGCTAAGCATTCCACCAAGCTCTTGACATACACCCTTTGATTTAATCCTCTCTGCACTTTTAATCTAATTTTATTTATTTTTCGTTTTTATTTTAATTCCAGTTAGTTAACGTGCAGTGTTATTCTAGTTCCAGGTGTGTGATATAGTGATTCAGTTCCACACATTACCCAGTGTTTATCATGACAAATACACTCCTTAATCCCCATCATATCTAACTCATCCCCCTAATCCTTTCCCTTCTGGTGACCATCAGTTTGTTCTCTGTAATTAAGAGTCAGTTTCTTGGTTTGTCTCTCTGTCTCTCTTTTTCCCTTTGCTTGTTTTGTTTCTTAAATTCCACCTATGAGTGAAATCATATGGTATTTGTCTTTGATTGACTTATTTCACTTAGCATTATACTCTGACTCCATCCATGTCATTGCAAATGGCAAAATTTCATTCTTTTTTATGGCCCAGTAATGTTCCATTGTATATATATATATACACCACATCTTTTTTAATCCTCTCTGTACTTCTTAAAAGACAGATACTGTTTTCAGTGTGTAGATGGAGACACTTCAGCTTAGAGAGACTAAGTGTGATGGGAATCTCTTAAAAAGCTGTACTAAAAGATAGTACATATATAAAACAGTAATTTGCAGACATTGGACAACAGGCAGTATGGGACTCTGACCTCTGAGAGAGGGGAAGCAAGATGAGCCTTGTGCTTGTCTGAGCATATTACCTAGAGACAGTTTTTCCAGGCCACAGCACAGGAAGGGAATCTGGAACAGAACCTTCCTTGAAGGCTCTCAGAGTTGAGATGGAGATTGGAATTTGGGAAGGCCAAAGAAGCTAGTCAGGTGTGGAGTGCCAGAGAATAGAGAGCTATACACAGAGACGGTTCCAAAGGTTGAAGAAGGATCCTTTGAATCTTTGGTGGAGTACTAGTTTAAGCCAAAGGAAACTACTTGAGGCCTGAGAAGTAACCATCAGAAGGCAGTAGGCTAACTAGTTCTTGGATTTCACGTAAGACTGGGAATAGGGTGTGTTCCCATCAGTCAGAGTGGAAAGACCTTGACATACAGGGCATTGTGTAGAGTTCTCAGAAGGGTATTGCCATAATAGCAGGTCTTAATTAGTTTTGCACTAAAAACTGCAGTAGATCTCCAAAAATTTTTACAGCAGGTCTTGAAAGAATTAAATTAAATTAAAGGTCTTTGCCAGAACAAAGTATAATACTACTAAAAGAAATACTGTAAAATCTAGCACTTAAACATGTAAAGTTCACACTATCTGATATCTACAAATTACTTGAAATATGAAAAATAGGAAGATATGAGCTATAACCAAGAGAAATAAATCAGTAGAAACAGATCCATAAATGACAGAATTGATAGAATTAGAAACCAGCATGTTAAAGCAACTACACTGTTTACTTTGAATGTTCAAGAAGATACAGGAAGATGTAACTGTGATGAACAGAGAATTTGGAAATGTAAGAAAGCCCAAATGGAACTTCTAGAGATGAAAAATAAGGTATCTTAAATTAAAAATACCCTAGGTAAGATTAACAGAGGATTTGACTCAACAGAAAAAAAGGATCAGTGATTTTGAAGACAATAGTGATAGAAACTACCCCAAAGTGAAACAGAAAAGCCTACAGTGAATAGAGCATCAATAATTTGTAGACCAATATCAGTTAGTCTAATATATGTATAATTGGAGTGCCAGAAAGGAGGGTGGCAGAAAAGAAATTTGAAGAAATACTAGTTGAAAAATTTCTAAATTTAGTGAAAACTCTGAACACACAGGTTCAAGGAGTTCAACAAAATTTAAGAAGAAATATGAAGAGAACCCCACAAAGGCACATAAAAATTAAATTGCTGAAACCGGGGTGTAACAATCCTAAATGAATATGCGTGTAGTAAAAGCTTCAAAATACATGAAGCAAAACTGATAAAATTGAAAAGATAGATAAATGTATTGTTGTTGGATACATTTATAAGGTTGTAGATTTCAACTCTCTTTTGTCAGTAATGTATAGAACAAGTTAAAAAATCAATAAGGATATAGAATACGTAAATAACATTATCAGATGGATTGATATTCACATTCATTGAGCCCTCCACCCAAGAAAAGCAGAATATTCTAGTCCATAAACAAGTCTTAATACATTTAAAAGATTGAAAGTGTATTCTCTGACCACAGTAGAATTAAACTACAGTAACATCAAGAAAAATCCCCAGATGTTTGGAAATTAAACAAGATGCTTCTCAATAACCCATGTGTTAAAAGCAGTCACAGCAGAAATTAGGAAATATTTTGAACTCATAAAAATAAAACACAGTACTGGCAATAATTGAGATAAAATCTTATGAAGTGAGAACATGCTTCTGATGTGCAGGTTGCTTTAGCATGGTACTGTGCAAAGTTAGACTGCCCATATATATTGAGAATTGTTAGATGCAGCCAAAGCAATGCATAGAGGAATATTTATAGCACTTAACCCTTATATTTTCTAGAAAAGGAAGATCTGAAATGAGTGACTTACATTTCTAACTTAAGAAACTAAGAGAAAACATAGAGCATAGTAAACCAAAGTAAGGAAAACAAAGGGAAAATATAAACCAAAGCAGAAATGAATAAAATAAAACCCAGAAAAACAATAGCAGAAATCAGACTGAAATCTGATTCTTTGAAAAAACCAATAAAATAGATAAACTTGTAGCTAGAGTGATTAGGAGGAAAAAAAAAAAGATATAAATTACCAGTAGCAGAATATTTCTGTACATACACTACAGATATTAAAAGACTAATGAGGGAATATTATGAATGATGTTATGCCAACAAAATTGATAATGTAGATGAGATGGGGAAATTCATTAAGAATAAAAGCTACTAAAAATTGATAACCTAAATTACCCTATATGTATAAAGAAATTAAATTTGTAGTCTAAAACAGTTCAACGGTGGAAATTTACTCCCACAGAGCTCATGGATGAATTCCATCAAACATGTAAGGAAGAAATTACACAGACTTCCAGATAATTGAAGATGAAGGAACACTTCCTAATTCATTTTTATGAACCCAGCATTACCTTGATACAAAAATTAGATACAGATATTATAAGAAAATGAAATTACAAACTAAATATTTCCCATGAGCGTAGTTTCGGAAATTCTTAACAAACTAAAAACATATTTTATACAGCAGTATCTAAAGAGGATACTATGACTGTGTTAGAGGGAATAATGCCTACCAAGATGTCCCAATTCCTAATGCCTGGAACTTGTGAATGTTAATCTTATAGCAAATTTGAATTTACAGATGTGATTAAGTTAAGGATTTTGAGATAGGGAAGTTATAGTGGATAATACAGGTTGGCCAGTTACAATCACAGGGGTCCTTAGTAAGAGGCAGTCCAAAGATCAAAGAAGTAGTGGATGTGACCACAGAAGCAAGTGATTGTAGTAAGGGGGAAGTGTTCAGACCCAAAGAATGTAGGCAGCTTCCAGAAGCGAGAAAAGGTAAGGAAACGGATTTTCCCCTAGAGCCTGCAGAAGGAACCAGCCCCATGATGTTAGTACTGTCAGACTCCAGAATTATATATAAGAGAATAAATTTGTGTTTATGCCACCAGGCTTGTGGTAATTTGTTACGACAGCAATAGGAAATTAATGTGATAACCTGTGGAAAAGCAGAGTTGGTGTAAAGTTTAACTATCAATATAAATAATCATATTTATACTATAAAGGAGAAAAGCCATATAATTATCTCGGTAGGTGCAGAAAAAGCCTTTGACAACATTCCATCCTCATTTATGATAAAACTCTCAGCAAACAAAGAATAAGAGAAAACTTCCTCAGACCGATACAGAGCATCTATTAAAGAAACTTCTTTAATGTCACATTTAGTGCTGAAGAGATGTAGTGCTTTCTCCTTCTGATTTGGAGAGAGAGAGGCAAGGCTGTTCTGTGCTGCTTCTACAGAACATAGTACTGGAGGACCTAGCCTGTGTAATAAGGCAAGAAAGAAATTAAAGGCCTACAGCTTGCAAAGGAAGAAGTAAAGCTGTGTTTATTTACACATACAGGATCATGTATCTAGTAAATCCTGAGCAGTCTATGAAACTACAGAACTATGTGAGTTTAGGAAGGTTGCACTCTACAAAATCAGTTATCTTTCCATATATTTCTCTAGTAGCAATGAACAGCCAGACATTGCCACTTACAGTAGCACCAGAAATACTGCTTGGGGATAAATCCGATGAAGGAATTGCAAGACCTAAAAATGTTGAAAATTTCAAAACATCAGTAACTTCAGTCACAGTACGTTTTAGTTTGTCCTGCATAGGTCCAAGGGTAGTCCTTTTATATGAAGATCCATGTGATATACATACTGGAAAATTTGCTAATACAGTTTTTATTGCTTTTTCCCCATTCTTTGTATTTTCTTCATTCTGGGGTTCTTCCTGTTTGTCTTTTTCTTTTTCTTTTTCTTTTTCAAGTTTATTTGTTTTGAGAGAGAGAGTGTGAGCAGGGAGGGAGGGAGAGAGAGAGAGAGAAAGGGAGAGAGAATCCCAAGCAGGCCCTGGCTCCAGCGTAGAATGTGATGTAGGGCTCAGACTCATGAACCTGAGGTGAAACCAAGAGCGTAACCCACTGCACTACCCAGGTGCCCCCTGGTCGATTTTCTTACTCTGTTCTCTACATCTCTGAACCTTCCGTTTCCCGTCTTTTTATTTGTCATCGATGCAGTCTGTCTAATTTCTTCAGATCTGTCTTTTCCTATGTGAATTCCTTCTACTCTTTAACCTGTTCATTGCACGTGTAAGTGCCTGGAGGTTTTGTTTACTTTGGTGTAAATTTTGAGTTTGACTTCCTGTCTCTTATTCAGCAGGATTCGGTTTTGCTTTCAATTGGTGCTTTTGGTTGTTTGGTGGCCACAGGGCTTTCCACTGTCCTGGACTAGGATTTATACTGATTTCTCTTGAGAGCCTGTACCATGTAGTTTAAATTCAGATGCCACAAGTGCGGTATCTGTTTCTTAACAGTGACTTGTCCTGCCTCCCTAACCTCAGCCGACAAGAGTTTTACTTCTCTACGATAGCAGGAAAGGCCACTTTCTGTAGGCCCCTAGCTTTGCTTTTTCTCATCATTTTTTGGACCTTGGAGATTTTCCTTTTTCACTCTTGAATTTAGCTACATATTAGATATTTTTACAAATTCTGTTTTCTCCAGCATGTTCTTGTATTTTGAGTGAGAAAAAAGTCCTGTCTTTGAGCACAGTGTTCCATGGTTTTGGAAGTTTCTTTTTTTTATTTGTTTTTACATCAGTTATAAGATAAGTTTCACTTGTTTATCTTTTTTTAAAGATTTTATTTTTAAGTAATCTCTAAACCCAACGTGCAACTCGAACTTACAACCCTGAGATTCAGGGGTCAAATGCTCTACCAGCTGAGCCAGCCAGGCATCTTTCATTTGTTTATTTTTACCATACAGTTTTTCTTTTTTTGTCTGTGGAGGTGACCTCTGTGTGAGACTCTTATTTCCAGATTGTTGGTCCTCGTTTCCTTCAAAATTTATAGTATTTTAATAAAAGAGTATATTTATTTATTTATTTATTTATCACAAAAACATGTCACTTTCAAACTGAGTTTATCTTTGAATGAATTGTGGCAATTTTTGAGCGTATTTAAATTCTTTTGTTAAGACACACCATCCCAAAGAGTTCAGTTCATTCTTGGCACTGAAGATGATGATGAAGAGCACATTCCGCATGACCTCTTTACGGAAATGGATGAACTGTGTTACAGAGATGGAGAAGAGTACGAATGGAAAGAAACCGCCAGGTATTTACTGAGTCTCAGTATTTAGTTGGCTTTTCTTGATTTCTTCTTGTAATGTAAATATAATGAATTCACGAGCTACCTGGTGCTTTGAAATACTGAGCAGAGAATTTACTCGTGTCTAGAAGTTACATCTTCAGGGTATCTCTTAATTCTCAAAATTCGTTTTCTTAAGGAATACTTTAATACAGCACAGAAGGCAATTATGTTAATTGTACTTTCTAATGTCTTTGATTAGAGAAATACATTTGAAAAAGTCATGATCCTGCTGCACATTTTCAGTTTAAAAGAGAATTAGAAGTGGAAACTATGGAAATTCCACAGTGGGTCACTGTTGCGATAGAGTAGGAGGAGGAGCTGTAAGGTAACCTGGGAGGATAGATACTGTGGACTATTAGTTTGATTTGCAAAGATGTGTCTGTAGCCAAATTTTGTGGTTGGTGGTGGTGATCTTTGTTTATCTTTAAAAGAACAGGTTTATGTGTTTCATATTAAAAGAAGCAAATAATAAGGATTTCATTATTTATAATCCTCATTATTTATAAAATATTTTTTATGTATTACACATTTCAGATGGCTGAAATTTGAAGAGGATGTTGAAGATGGTGGTGACCGGTGGAGTAAACCTTATGTGGCAACTCTCTCTTTGCATAGTCTTTTTGAACTCAGAAGTTGCATCTTAAATGGAACAGTCATGCTGGATATGAGAGCAAGCACTCTAGATGAAATAGCAGGTTATAGTAGTCTGCCTTTTTTAATATTTAATTTGCACTGCAATTAGAGGTATTTAAGTTAGGGAAATGTGGTGGAATTTTAGACCCTTGATTTAATAGCTCTGTGTTGAGTTTCCATCCTGTGTGGGACCACATGAGGAGTACACATATAAAGAACACCTTTTGTCTTTAATGGAGTTTAGGAGGTTGAGTTAGACAGTCCCAACTACAGTACCAGCAAGAAAGTGACTAGTGCCATAAGTGGGATATGCAGTCTGTTTCGGGAAATGTAGAGAAAAGAGCTTTTGTTTCTTCAAGTTTTGGACGAAGGTATCTGGGGAGGATCCACGAGTACATTAAATGTATTACCTATTTTTAGACTGAGCACATGGGAACAAGGAACAGGTGGTACAAGGAAAAAGAAAGTAATCTAAGGAGGAGGAAGAAAAGGAAGAAAGGTCTAGAAAGTATAGAGAGGTATGAATTTCATATCAAAGTCAGTTCCCTGTGAATGTACAGATTTCTTGAGTAGGAGACGTTTACTTTGGCTTTGAAGTGATCGCATAATACAATGTAATGTTTTCATTATTTACAATGTAATGTTTTATAATCCAGGGTCCACTTGTATGGTAGTCTCTAGTCATTGTGTTAATGTTACAGTTTACCTGCTAGGTAGGTTGATTCCAGTTTTCTGTTAGAGGACTCTTACAGGTTTCAAAACTTGACTCTTTATCTCAAATTAGTGGCACTGTTTTAAAAAAAAAAGATACAGATATAGATATATATTTATTTATTTATAGGTTAAAAGTAGTTACAAATACAGTTATAAAAATAGTCCAGCCCCTACAATAATGTATCATATGGCATTACATCAATTCCCCCCACCCCCTTCACACCCCGATGTACTCATCTTCCTAGAATTTATTACTTCATGATATTTTACCTTTTCATTTGCTCACTGGTATTTCTACCTCTGGAGGAGTGAGAGCAGAAACTTGATCTGCTTAGTTAAATGCTATATTTCCAACACATAATAGGCAAATAGTTAATTACTGAATGAAGGAGTCCAGATATCCATCTATAGTTTTGATGATATGAAGTGAAGCAATAAAATACCTTCATGTTTTAGGAAGCCAGTATTATTGAATATTCACTTTAATAGAATTTATTGTGTCCATAGCAGGAAAGCACTTGCAACTACAGGGAAGCTATTAGTGTGGCCCCTTTATAAAGGGCCCCTTTATAAATGAATAACAGGACTTATTAAAATAAGGGTCTCCTTTTAACTTGTTTATTTTCCTTAGATAATGTTCATATTTATCTTACGTGTACATTATACAATATCAGAAGAGAATAATACTTTCTAGAACTATTTAAAGATCTTATTTTTCAGTAAGGTTCCACTTACAATTTATTGCTTACTCTGTGTTACAGTCATCCAAGTGTTAGCTTCTTTAGTAACAATGGCTGCTATCTATTTATTTTTCTTTCAATAGATATGGTATTGGACAACATGATAGCCTCTGGCCAACTGGATGAGTCCATAAGAGAAAATGTCAGAGAAGCTCTTTTGAAGAGACATCATCATCAGAATGAGAAAAGATTCACCAGTCGGATTCCCCTTGTGCGATCTTTTGCAGATATAGGCAAGAAACATTCTGACCCTCACTTGCTTGAAAGGAATGGTGAGATAAGTTGTGGCATCCAATTTTCGCTAACCCTTCCGCTCTAACAGCATTCCAGTCTAGTACAGTTAGCATTTGGGAGAAGAAAGGTATTTCTTACAGATAATTCTGTGGGTCATTTTAGTATCCCTTTTATTCTTTTTAAAAAATAATGTTATCTTTGTATTTAAAACATATCATTTCTAAAATACCATTCTTGACAACGTGACCATTAATCTGTAGAAATCATTTAGATGAAAAAATTTAAAATTCACTCTAGTTAAAATGGCACATTTAAGTATTGGTGACATACAGAACACTGTCACTATAGCTAATCCTGAATTCCTTCTTCCTATTTATTTTGCTTTTTTGTTTTTGTCAAGAATTCTCGTATAATAGATGAAGGAGGCATAAATTATGATCTGTAAGTGTAATCTTCTTAAAATTCCAAGTCTTGGGTTTAAACTTTTATTATCTGTATTCAAGTTTTTCATAGTGATTTTTCTCTTCGTTTCCTGAGTTTACTTTATTTGCTGCACAGAAACAAGTGTTCTGGCATTGTTTTGATGATTTCACTGCCCTTTATTTATACAGTTTGTGCAAGTTTTTATGGATGTTTTGTTCTTATGCTAGGGATGACCTCCCCGATGTCCTCCTAACCTCTGAGTGGCACGGACCCACATGTTCCAGCTCTCCGCCCTCACTCGTGGTCTGGTAGTGGTCATGTGGGGATACAGCAGTGTTCTTGTAGCCGGTTACCTCTGTCCCTGTTTTAAGACTGGAGTGCCCGGAGGCTTTGCCTCCCTCTTTTTAAAGTAGAAGAATACAGCCCTGGGGTTCTATTTTGGCTCTCAGAAGAGAGCTCTGAAGACAGTGACTCTGCAAAACCTACATACAAAGGGTTGGAGTTGCTTATGAGGGTCGTTCTTGCCTCTAGCTGCTGCCATTACTCAAGGCCTAAAAGGATTAGAGTGAAGAGGAGTGCAAGATGGGCCACAGTGTCTTTCTGCTCCTCCTTTCTGTCCTGGCAGTAATAGTATGGCTTTTAAGTGTTCTCCAAACAGCCATTGGTGATGGGATTTAATACATCTGAAGTTTGACAGTAATCGTCTTTTGCAGCTCAGTGTAAACATACTCAAGACCATCCTTCTGAGCGTTTGACCATTAGAACTCTTTTTAATCTGTTTAAGGTTATGCCTCTGTATACGTAAGTGACCCTAAGAATAAAAGAAAGAATTACACTTACTTCGGGGCGTAAGTGTAATTTTAAAGCAAGCCACCTGTGTCACATTTTACCTCTCGTTTTCATCTTTCATGTAGTGTATACTCTCAACTTTTGGGAAGTGAGTTCATTTACTCAGAGAGACCCAATTGAATCTTTTTTCCTCATGTGGATGGTTCCTGATGATTCCCTGATTGTCATTTGGTTCCTTTTAATCGTAACACAATGGCTGTTTTCTTTTAAATGCCGTTTTAGCATGGACATTCTGTTATTTTCTTGTGTTATAGCTGTAAGCTAACAGTTTTTCTGCATGTAGCTTTTGTTTTAAACTAAATGGTGGTGGTTTGTTGATTCATATGTCTTGAGATCTCTTGAGCATTTGGCTTTGATAACTTAGATCATATGGGATTGTCTGTCATACCACATTTTTCCTAAAATCAGTGTTATTTTACTAAGGTACATGTCATAGAACACGAGGTGTTTGAAATATAAATATATATGACCTTTGGAAATATGCTAGACTTATTTCGTTATTGCCATTGTTGGTGAAAAATACTTTATTATCTAGCTGGATTAAACAATTGTATTATTTAATTTTATCTGCTGTATTAGAAATGGAGGCATATTTCAGGACATGTGTTAATATCTTTAGAGAGCGCAAGAATATCCTTTCAAATCGACACTATATTTTTATTTTTAAAAAATTCCTATAATTTGTCTTATGTTTTAGAATTTTACCTGGGAGCATTACCAGTAGATGATGCTCTACTGATATGAAGATTTGATATCAACTTTAACTTAAGAGTTATTAGCTAATGTCAACTTTTATTGTGAGAGATAATTGTCTGTAGCAGTTAAGTACGGTTTAGGAAAAATACACTGAATATAAGCTATCAGTACTTGTAAGTTTTGTTTAGGGTTTTATTTCTTGGATTATTCTTAAATCGTATTCTCATTTGCTGTTTATTATTTATCAACTTTGCATTGATATTGTTTTTTTTTTTAAAGCTATATGATTGGGCATTGTAATTACTAACAGAATATTCCCCTGCCCAGTCTGTCATTTGCATTGTTTTGTATTTTTTGTTTTGTTTTTTTGGATACACCTTCAGGGAATGAATGGTAATTTCAGCAACTTTTCAGTGACTTTCTCACATTTAGAAATCTCATTGCCATGCTAACTCTGATAGCATGGATTTCAAATTTGGGGCTTCGGAGCTTGCAGTTTACATTGTAAATTGATTTTGTGAGTGTGTGTGTGTGTGTGTGTGTGTGTGTGTGTGTGTGTCTCAATTTGCCTTCTGCAGCGAACTTCATCGTGTTTCATTTATTTGTTTTGTCTCAGGGGAAGGCCTGTCAGCCTCCCGCCACTCTTTGCGAACAGGCCTGTCTGCCTCAAACCTTTCCCTGAGAGGAGAGTCGCCTTTCTCCCTTCTTCTCAGTCATCTTCTTCCTTCTTCAAGAGCTGGAAGCCCTGCAGGCTCAAGGTGTCCAACCCCAGTACCCACCCCTCAGCACAGCCCTCCTTCCAGCCCTAGCGTCAGTCGCCCGACCTCCAGAAGTTCCCAGCAGAGTCAGCCTCAGGCCCCAGAGCTGCTGGTCTCACCTGCCAGTGATGCTGTCCCCACAGTAGTAATTCATCCGCCCGAGGAAGACTCGGCAGCGCCCACAGGCCAGGAGCAGAAGGCTGAGGACAATGTTGGCATGACTCCAGGCAACTATTCACACCCTCCGTGTGCGGTGCCCCCTGCCGCTGCCTCTCTTGCACGCGGAATGCCTCTCAGCACGGAGCTTTAGCAGCAAATGTACCTCATGCTTACAACTTTGACTTGTGCATGGTTTGTTTTCCTTATAGCGTATGGTAGAAGGGAGCGTAATTCTTAGAAAATTTGAACCTCCAAAGCGACTCCAAAGAAGATACACATAATGTAGCCCTTTCAAGAATTTTCAGACGTTTTACAGGTCAGGGCATTTGGATAGTTCAGAAAAACGTAGGAATTTTTAGAAGCGATCTTTCGATTTGCCGTGATTTTTAAAAAACGGTGGCTTTTCTTCTTGTGCGCTTCATTCATGATGTGATGAACGCATGTCGGACATAAGTTGCATGAGGTGATATGCCTCTTAATCTACTGTTCCGTGCTTTTATCCAAAGAGTGCGGTGTATTTTAACCTTCCTGACACAAATAGGATCGAATGTTCTCTTCCTCATTTTGTCTCTGAGAAGATTGAAGTTCTCCAGTGGCTATCTGGAAGGAATCATCATGATTTTAAGGCTAGTTTTATATTTGGAATAGACTTTAATTGTTCTCTGTTGAATGCCATATCTATCTTTAATCCAAATTCACCTTGAAATTTTCAGGACCTGTAGTTGTGGCTATAGCGATCCTATAGTCGTAGCGAGGATCTCTTTTTGTCTGTGCATTAGAAAAATTATTTCTTAGTGGGTAAAAGGGGCATAATTCATCTATGGTTATATATTATGGTAATATTGGCTCTCTGTAATATATTGGTTATACATATGTTTAAACATCTATATCTTTCCACCCAGTTTATATAAAGAAGTCTTCTTTAGTAACTACTTCTTACTGACAGCTAAGCGTATGACATAGGAATGCTAGCTACTGGTTTTCATCACACAGGTATTAATTACTGCATTTTTCCATAATACTGAGAACACCTAACACTTCACTGATAGCTTACGTTTATTATATTGGCCTACTTAATGTCTAGGCAAAGTGGTGTAAGTTAGGTGGATACACCCATCTTCAGAAACCTCAGACTCAGAAAAGTTAAATAACTTCCCGAGTCATGCAACTAGTAAGTGACAAGCCTAAGTCCTCCGACAAAATCCTCATGGTCCTACCACTAGATGACAGACTTATCTGTATTGAATTTCTCCAAACATACCAAGTATGTTTCATCAAGGCTCATTGTAGTTGCCAAAATGAATATACTTTTAGAAATAAAAAGATGGAAGTAAGGTGGATAAATCATTGTAACATTAATTATGATGACAGTTACAGCTACTATTTAATATTGTTCCACACACAGTGGCATAATGATATATTAAATATATCGTATTTATAATTCTAACAATTTGATGAGGTTCATCCCTGTTTTACAAATGAAGAAAACAAAGACATTAAAGGTATTAAGATCATACCATAAAAGACCAGAGCAAGGAATTGAACTCAGATCTATAATATTTCATTGTAGGTTTTGGTACTTCATGGAAAATATATAATGAGGGAACTGAACAAAAAGAAAGAAATAACTAGAATTATTTACTTGGAAATCATTAGCAGTCTTTTTTATTTTTCCTTAAAAAAATCTTTTTTGACTTTTTTTTTAATTTTTGAGAGACAGAGACAGAGTACGAGTGGGGAGGGGCAGAGAGAGAGCGAGACGTAGAATCTGAAGCAGGCTCCAGGCTCTGAGCTGTCAGCACAGAGCCCAGTGCGGGGCTCGAACCCATGAACCGTGAGATCATGACCTGACCTGAGCCGAAGTCGGACGCTTAACCAACTGAGCCTCCCAGGCACTGCTTTTTTAAAAAAATAAAATTTTGGGGGCGCCTGGGTGGCGCAGTCGGTTAAGCGTCCGACTTCAGCCAGGTCACGATCTCGCGGTCCGTGAGTTCGAGCCCCGCGTCAGGCTCTGGGCTGATGGCTCAGAACCTGGAGCCTGTTTCTGATTCTGTGTCTCCCTCTCTCTCTGCCCCTCCCCCGTTCATGCTCTGTCTCTCTCTGTCCCAAAAATAAATAAACGTTGAAAAAAAAAAAAATAAATAAAATAAAATTTTGGGGGGCACCTGGGTGGCTCAACTGATGGTTCATCAACTGATTAACCATCTGACTTCGGCTCAGGTCATGATCTCACAGTCTGTGAGTTCGAGCCCCACATTGGGCTCTGTGCTGACAGCTCAGAGCCTGGAGTCTGCTTCAGATTCTGTGTTTCCTTCTCTCTCTGCCCCTCCCCTGCTTGTGCTGTCTCTCTTTCTCTCTAAATAAATAAATAAATAAATAAATAAATAAATAAATTTCTTTCAAAAAATGTTTATCAGCACTTTTAATTACAAGGAACCAGCAGATTCCATGGACACTGTCAGTGCAGAGCCTCATGCAGGGCTCGATCTCACAAACCATGAGATCATGACCTGAGCCAAAATCAAGAGTCAGCTGCTTAACTGACTGAGCCACCCAGGCACCTTGAACAAAAGTGATTTTAAAGTTAATTCCTTGCATTTGTTTTTACCTGTATCTAGGCATTAACACTCAGCATTTCTTGTTTTACCAGCTTCTATGAGGAGCTATAAATTCTCTATAGTAACTAGGAGGTGACATGAGTTCACAGTGGCTTGTTAGGCCATATTGTTAACGGGATAAAAGTAGCAATTACCTGAAAATCGAGGAACGTTATTAAGCTGCTTTTCCTCCTTTGCTAAAAGTATGCCATGAGATTTAAAGAAAATAAATTAGAATGGAGGGAAAAGAGGGAATTTCTAAAGGTAAGAAAAAGCTCCTAATTACTGTTTGAAGACATCTATAGAAGGTATGTAATTAAAATAATAGGGACAGCTATATGTTATTCCCTTGTTTAATTGCCTTTGGTGCTTCAAGCACCTAGAAACTCTGGTTGAGTGTCCTTGAAGTCTGATGTTATGTTACAGGAGTAAGGTGGCCTCAGTATCATTTTGGACAGGGAACGAAGTTATTTTCCTAACAGTTCCATTTTAGAGACTACATGTAAAAGAGTTAAGCTGTTTTGTAGTATTTGCAACAGTCTTCTGACTTTCAGCCGTGGCGCTATTGACATTTTGGGCTGGACATGCCTTTGTCATAAGGGGCTGTCCTGTGCAGTGTAGGATGTCTGACACCATCACTGGCCTCTGTTCACTAGCCGCCAGTTACACTCCCTAGTTGTGACGACCAAAAATGTCCCTACATCTTGCCAGATGTGTCCCGGCGGACAAAACCTTCTCACTTTGAGCACTTCTGCTCCAACTCCTTTTTTTTTTCTTTTTAAGTTTTTAAAATGTTTATTTTTGAGAGAGAAACAGCATGAGCAGGGGAGGGACAGAGAGACGGAGACCCAGAATCCTAAGCAGACTCCAGGCTCTGAGATGTCAGCATGTTTCACCGGCTGAGCCCCCCAGGCGCCACCCTCCCCCCCCCCCGACTACTTTTATTTTCAAACCTTTAGTGACAGAAGACTCTGATATCTTTGATTTATCTTTCTCCAGTTAGATATGCTGTTGTGAGAAAAAAATGTAAGGGCAAAATAATAGATTTACCAAACTATGATTTTTAAATCCGAGTATTGATTTTATATGTACATACATTGCTGCTTCTTTTAAGAAAATACAAAGAAATTCAGTCTTTCTATCTGCGCTAACGATACTTTTAACTTTGGGGAATTTACTCACGTAATCCTGAGCGCCAGAAATTTACTGCACAGATGGGGAGACTTCCTTTACTGATTGAGGAAACAGCTTTATCTTAGCTGAGACTGTGAAGGACCATGTAGACAAGATCATGGTGAACAGCTCTAACTTGTACTTGGCATGCCCATTTTAATAGGTTCCGGATGACCAGGTTAACCTAGCCGAATGACTTCGGATCATGTTCTGGCTTTATCAGTATGGGTTCCTCCTCATTTCTTCTTCCCCTTCCCACTGTGTCCTCACGTTCCCCCCATGGTCTTATCCCGCTCTTCTCTCCGGAAGCCGGTGGCTGAGGCAATTCTGGGGAATTGCACATGTTTTCTTCTGATTATGCATCTGTGGATATAATACATTTAGTAGTTAGAAGTATATGTACTGATGTTTATGTGCAGCTGCCGCCAAGGCCTTAATGGTATTCTTCATTTTCCTGTATGGAAGTCAGTGGAAGCCACTGAAAACTACGGGTCAGCTTTTTTTTCTCCACTTGGGCAGTGTATTTTAATAAAGGAATTAATAGAGGAACGGACCTTGTTCTGGAAGTTTAGAGACAAAGGTCAAAGAAGAGGGATCATCATAACTTGGCTAAGCTAAGGTGGTGAGAAAGGAGCTAAGTTTTAGGAAATAGTGTTTATTTCAGAATTGTTTAACACTTCCAGAGCATCTAGCTATATAGTTTGCATATGCCTTTTTTTTAAGGTTTTATTTTTAAATAATCTCTACACTGAGTGGGGAGCTGGAACCCACGTCCCCAAGATCAAGCATCACACACTCCACCTACTGAGCCAGTCAGGCGCCCCAATAGTTTGCATATGCTTTTTATACTTACGGTTTTGGGTCACGGCAACATTCTGTGACAGAGAAGGGGTATCAAGAAACGTCTTTGGTCATTGAGGTTAAGCAGGCCCAGATGACTTGGTTTCAGTTATTAGTTACAGTGTGTTTCAGAAAAATGAAAATTCCATTAGATGCATCAGATGTAGCCCATGTGCTTACAGTTCAGGCTCTTCACTAATGCTGACTTTAAAGTTTATAGGATTTAAGCACAAACTGCTTAACTGGATTTCTGTGGATCACTGGATTGTGGTGAGTGGCAGAGTTAAAGTTAAGTCTGTTGTAATTCACTCCAGCACCTTTTCTCCTGTGGTACTCTGTGTTTGGGGCAAGATTATATATTCTTGAACTAGAATATCCTGGGTGTTTTTGAAAAAATGAGATACATTTAATGGTAGAAATCTGTGTTACATACTTGATAAATACTGAGATTGGAACTTTTTGCAAAATTCATAGTGGTAATGATTGGGTATAGGCTACAGGTTATTTTTAGGTTATTTTATTGTGAAATATTGCTGCTGAATGTTACTTGAAGTGAGCATTCTAATGATTGCACATTTATCTACTGTTTGTAATCCAAACAAGCTAATTTTATAGGTTTGTCTGAGTCTTAGTTTTAGTGAGTTGAAGTCACATGGCTACCAAGTGGCAGAGAGTGCTGCTTTCTTTTTTTTTTTTTTTTTTTAATTTTTTTAAATGTTTGTTCATTTTTTGAGAGACAGAGTGTGAGCGGGGGAGGGGTGGAGAGAGGAGACACAGAATCCAAAGCAGGCTCCAGGCTCTGAACCGACAGCACAGAGCCCGATGATGGGGCTCTAACCCACAAACTGTGAGATCATGACCTGAGCCAGAGTCAGACTCTTAGCGGACTGAGCCACCCAGGCGCCCCAGAGAGTGCTTATTTCAACACAGATATGTTTGACTATAAAACCCTTAGTCTTTGTTATTTATATTGTAAAAACATTGCTACTGTCTTTCCAAGTTCTGTTTCTTAGGAATAATGGCAGGAGGCAGCACATAAATACTACCTGAGAAATGAAATTGTTGAGGAAGTTGTTATGGTGGATTTCTGAGTCGCATCTAGGGTTTCTCAGAAAGTAAACGATGTCACTCATTCGCGTGTGTGTCAGATGTGTTAGAAGCGCGTTCCCCAGGTACTCGTAGTGTGAGCTGACCCAGATCTTCCATCTTCTGTGCTCCTCACCTACTCACATTTTTTTTCTTGTTGGCAAAAGACCACCGTTTTCGTACATTCCAGTTATTTTAAATGTTAAAATAAACAGCCTCATTGTTGCTTAAAATTTTACTCTGGTCTTGCTCGTACGGTACTAACACCTGGCACTTTTTTTTTTTTTTTAACCTTGCACATTTGCTTTTGATAAATTACCACTTTCAGGATATGAGCAGAGTCCATCTAGAAAGTGAATTTCCTCCTTACTAATTTGGATTTTGTTGTTGTTGTTCTTAAATTCAAATTCAGGTGTTTTGGCCTCTCCACAGTCTGCACCTGGAAACTTGGATAATAGTAAAAGTGGAGAAATTAAAGGTAATGGAAGTGGAGGAAGCAGAGAAAATAGTACTGTTGACTTCAGCAAGGTAATTCTGTCACTCACTGTAAATCTTCATAATCATCCTTATTGAGAAAATCACTGGCAATGTGGCTTTATTAGCGCTGATTATGATAATTTTTTAATAGATTGGGGTTTATAAGCCTGCATGTGATGCTTGTGATATGTGACTTAAGTTCAGAAATTATGAGAAGGGTAATAGTCCAAGAGCATTTGAATGACTTTGTTTACCAGTTTCAGGAATCTTGACAAAAGACTATCTGAATAATACGGGATTTCCATCTATACCTACCCATAGATGAAACTTCAATACCTTTTGAATTACAGTCATTTGTTCTGGGGCTGCCCCCCACTGGAAAGATTAATTTTGGGAATGATGTTATAGCACTGGCGATTCAACCTTTTCTTGGCTGTAATAAGATCCCAGAATTACTGTCTTAGGGTGTCAGTACTTTCTGGAATGTCCCTGGGAGACATAATCGGCGTTTGCCCATGGGTAGGTAAAGGCATGGATTTAAAAACAACTCCCCTATCTGAACTATGATTTTTTGTTTTGGTAGATGAGTATTTAGATGAAATAGAAAAAGAAAACTTCAAAATTTCAAAAGAGCAGGGCAAGAAACTCCCAAGTTCGAATTACAGTGGACTATAAAGCATACTCTCTGAGTACTGCTTCTGTATCATTGATTCTGTGTAGCTGTTACAATTTTTTGATAGTATCAGTTTGCTTGCTATAAGATGCTTTCTATGTTAACATTGTTGTATCCAATTTAAGACTTTTAATTAAATACGATTATTTCAAGTAAGATTCATTTTTCTTAGGCTTTTTATTTTATGGTGCAAAACCTGTAAATCGCATTTTGCAGAAGAGGAGTGCAAATGATGGTTTGCATTGTAGCTTTGCTTGAGCTACTAGTTCTAAAATTACAAAAGGCCTTGCATAAGGTACGTTAACTTATGCAGAAAGGCTACCGTATTTTTAATTCTTCCCGTCTAACTTGATCATATTTTGACTGGTGCTTCTGTTGCTTCAAATGAGTGAGGAGTGTTCCGTAACTGTACCGCAATTTATCCTTGTTAAATGGATTAAATGTAACTTACATTATAGATCTCCTCTAGACATGGCAGGTGCCGTTTATTTTTGTTGCTCTGTCACAGTTTTACTTTTTTTTACTTGGCCTATCCTTGTGTACACCTTGTCTCCTGTCGGGCAGGAGTCTGCCTCCTGGCACTGTAGTTGTGGCACACTGGGTGTGGGACTCAAGAGGCCCGCTGTAAGTGCTGCTTTTATTTTTAATAGATAGCCCTGTAAGTGGTTGTTTAGTGATGTGTGTGAAACTGCATATAAATGAAATTCCCATACTTTGATATTCTGTTTATAGCCTTTTCTTTGTAATTATACACAGACGACTAAATTTGATGTTATAGCACTGTCCTATGTCTATAGCGATAAATGGCTATTTATTTTAGTTTTAAATAAAAATAAAAACAACTTTTTCCACTTAATGAAAATACCGGGGAATACACAGAACGCTCTAAAACAAAAAGGACTTATAAAAAATATATATAAAATACAAAGGGGCTAATTCATTTCTAAGATTAAGTAAAAATAATCATGAAATGAATATTTTTTAGCACTGTGTATAATTTCATGAACCATTGTTAGTTTGTGAGCTATATTTTTGTCCTTAGTAGTTTTTAATGAATAGTGCTATAATCACTGAAAATTTTCTCTAGTTTGTATGTTTGATAACTTAGATCTCTGAAGTAGTAAAGATTATGACAATTAAAACGGTTGGGAGCATTGTTTGATAGATGTGTTTTGCTTGCTTTTTTGTATTTGTCTACTCCATTCTTTACATGTGTGGGGATTTTGGTGTTTATCCATTAGATCACCAGTTTTGATTAGCGAATAGTAGTCTTGAAAGCATTTTTTTTCTTTCTTATTTCCCTCCAAATAGAGTTATAAATGCCACGCAGATTTGATTTTTAATTATTATTTATTTGTCAATAGGTTGATATGAATTTCATGAGAAAAATTCCTTCAGGAGCCGAGGCATCCAATGTTCTGGTGGGAGAAGTAGACTTTTTGGAAAGACCTATAATTGCATTTGTGAGACTGGCCCCTGCTGTTCTCCTCTCGGGGTTGACTGAGGTCCCTGTTCCTACCAGGTAATGTTCTCAGCATGTCAAAAATCTGAAAGGTTTTATCTATTGATAAAAGGGATAAAAGCTTAACTTTAACTAATATTTTCATTGCACTGGATGCTTTGACTAGTAGAGCATAAAAGAGTTGTCTTTCTTTCTGGAATTAAAAAAAAAAACAAAAACAAAAAGAAAGCATCCTTTGAAAAATACTTAGCTGGGGGCGCCTGGGTGGCTCAGTCGGTTAGGTGTCCGACTTTTGATTTCAGTTCGGGTCGTGATCTCAGGTGGTGAGATCGAGGCCTGTGTTGGGCTCTGGGCTGACAGTGGGGAGCCTGCTTGGGATACTCTCTCTGTGCCCCTCCCCTGCACTCTGTCTCTCTTTCTCAAAATAAATAAATAAACATTTAAAAAATAATACTTAGCATTTGTACCTTTATAAGAAGTTTGGTGTTTTAGGAGCTTTGGTTTAAAAGACATGGCTCAGATTCAGACAGATGTATTATGCCCTGTGGAGTCAGAATGGAGTTGAATCCGGAAAGGTCAAGTCTGACTTAATTTTTCATTTATAGAATGAGGATATGATTACTTCCTCATTGATGATTGATAAGTACCTCTGAATTAAGCAAAATGCTTTGTTCTGACCTGACCAAAATTTTCTGTTCAATATATGTAATTTAAAAAGGGGGAATATCCATAAGAATTAGCAAGTTGTGTTATAGGGGATAATCAGTTTGTTAGTTAACTGATTTAATTATAAACTTAATTGTAAATAAGAGTAGTTTTTAAAATCTTTAAAAAATCATTCATAGAATATTAAATATGAAGAATTAATTGCCATTTGATTGGAATACGTGTGCCTATTTTTAGTATGCTTTCCTGAGTTGCATTAGTGGTGCAATGTTAAGGTAAGTGAGAAAAAATAATTCCATAGATTCACACTTAAATTCTCATAAAGCAAGAAGGTGAATGCTTTCAATTTGGACAAGTGTGAATATTAATATTTTACTGTGGTGTTCATGAGGATGTGGTAGGCAGCTAAATGCTTTTTTATTTAGACACTTACAAATAAATAAAAAAATAAAATAATGTGAGGTTTGATGTTAAATTTGTGGAGCTATACGTAAAAATTATTTTTCCTTCCATAGTCCCTTATTTACTCATTAGAGTCTTTATCCAGACTGTGGTTTGAGGGGTTGTGACTGTTTATTTATACACACTGAATTTACTAGGCAAACCTTACTTATAAGTATTTAATAGGATTGGTATTTACTCAATTTACTCATTTATCTTTTTTTCAATACAGATTAGATCAAATTGTTTACTCAAATTCAAAAGGGTAAAGGGAATGGGAACTTGTAATGTAGAACACTCAATTCTTGAATCACTCGTTTACCGTAAGGAGGATGGGGAGCAGGAGGTCGGTAGAAAGTTTATGAGTGCCTTGCGTAGTTTTGACATCTGCTTTACTGTGAGTAGAGTTGTTGTCATTTTTTTTTTCCGGTGATTGGTGTGCGGGGATGGAAAAGAGGGCTGAATGTGGTTTCCGTGTTTACATTGGAATGATTTCTTTATGACTGCCTGCGTTTAGGTTTGTATGTTATTTGTATTTAAGTCTGTGTATTTTAATGTTTCTTTAGGTTTTTGTTTCTGTTATTGGGTCCAGCAGGCAAGGCACCACAGTACCATGAAATTGGAAGATCAATAGCCACTCTCATGACAGATGAGGTAATTAAAATGCCCTATGAGGTGGACACTGTTTACGTGGTATATAATATAAAATCCCTTTGAAGTGGAATTTCAATCCTTTCGAAATGGACACTGAATGTAAAACATATATGTCAATTACAGTTCTCTTTTTGTTCATAGCGAAGCTTAAAAAATTGTCCTTGCTGTCTGTACTCTTTTATTCACTCTTCAACCATTTACCTTTGGTAAGACCTTCAAGACCTTTCTGTCAAGATCACTGGATACTCTTTGTCCCCCAGCCCCTCCACATCTGAGATTATTGACTACCTTCTTGAAATTTTCTCCATCTTGGATTTCAGGGTATCATTTATTTGGGTTTTGCTCAGGACTTTGTCTTTTCCCCTTTTCCTGCTTTTTTTCTCCATAATTTCTCTCTCCCATTTTTGAACCCCTTCATTGAGCTTGGCCTATATTGACCAGGACTTTTGTTTCTCTTTGGGAGAGAGCTTTGTAATCAGGTGTTAGGCATGTCTGCCTTATGTCCCTAAAGCATCTGAAATTCCACATATCTGAACCTGACCTCCTTTCTCTGTCCTGTCTCAACCACTTAGTCACCAGATTCTACTGATTTACCTCAATGTGTTTTGCATTTAGTCTGCCATCTCCTTTCCATCTCCACGGCCATTTCTGTGGCTTGGACGCTCTCACCCTTTTTTCTTTGGCAATTAACATGGACTTTATGGATATTTCTCTTACAGTATTTTCCTCTACACTGCTAATAACATGCATATTTGAATATATCGTTAATATCCAGATGTATCTTGCTATATATGTATGTTTATATTTAATTCTTGACCATTGTCTTCAAAGAGTTTCCCTGATCAAGCCTCCGCATATTTCTTGAAACTTTTATCCTACTACCACTACTCACCCTTCCTCCCCCATTTTTTTTCAGGCCACATTAGCTTCCTATTAGTTCTGATGATTTATGCTCATTTCTGCCTCTGAACAAACACAGTTGCTCTTCCCTTTGCCCAGGTGTCCTTCCATCACCCCATCCCACCATTTGCATGGTTTTTGTCTCATTTCATTCAGATTTCTCCTAGAGTGTTACTTCCTCTTAGACCTTCCTCGGTCACCCTTTTCTTCTCCATCAACTTTCTTTCCTTAACCCTGCTTTATTTTTATCAGAGTATTTATTACTTGCAGTTCCATACTTATGTAATTACTTGTTTTGCTGTCTTTCCTCCTGGGGAAAAAAAAAGAGTTCTGAATGCAGGGACTTTGCCTTATCTATGTCCAGTGCACTATCCACAGTGCTTAAAATTGTGCCCAGCAAATGGTAGGCAGACAGTAAATATAAGTGATCAAGTACCTGAATTTTTTAAGTAAAATATTTTGCAGATCCATGCTCATTTCGTAGGATAAATGACCCTAAAATGTCATAGAAATCGAAATGACATGCTACAGTATTATTTTATTCTGTAATGACTAGTAACCATTTCTCATCCAGAATACTCTTTTTAAAAAAGTTGTTCTGTCTTAATGCATCACTCTTTTCTTTTGTTGGTTGATTGTTATTAATTCATCTGATAATGCAATTAGTGGGTAACTTTTTATGGTTGTTACCCTGGGTGGAATGGAGACCTGCCTGGGATAAGAGTTTAGGTAATTACCTTTGTTTCAGATTTACTTGTAATATCTAGAGTAGGTTTACTATATGTAGAATTTTCTTTCTTCTTTAAAATCCTTTAACTCAATTTTTTTTTCTGTAGATTTTTCATGATGTAGCCTATAAAGCAAAAGACAGAAACGACCTCTTATCTGGAATTGATGAATTTTTAGATCAAGTAACTGTCCTACCTCCAGGAGAGTGGGACCCTTCCATACGCATAGAGCCACCAAAAAGTGTTCCTTCTCAGGTAAGATTCCACACAACCCTGTGAGTTGCTTTGTCCTAGTTAAAATATCTTTGGATAGGTTATACATTTTTATGATTCACAAATCAAAACTGTATAAACGGGTACACTCAGAGCGGTTGTGTCCCCGTCATGTTCCCTTTACCTTCTTACCCCTGTACCCACCTCCCATGGAACATCATTGTCCTTCTAGTTTGTATTCAGTCCAAGGAGATGCAAATATAGCCCTGTTTCCTCCTTTCTTACCAACATACCACATGTCCTGTTCTGCACCTTGCTTTTTTTTTAGTATAACAGTATATCCTGGTGATGTGGATCAGAAGACATCACAGAAATATGTCTTATTTTTCTCACAGCTCTGTTTTATTTCACTTATGGATATACTATATGCTGTTTCTGGGCTCAGGTTGTCTTCAGTCTTTTCCTTTTCTAAGCCGTATCACAATATTTATATGCCAATTTAGTCTTGTGCAGGTGTATCTGTAGTGTCGGTTCCCAGAAATAGGATTGCTGGCTCACGTGGAACCTTTTTTATAATTTTAGTAGATATTACCAGAATCCCTTCTTACTGGGTTGTGCTGTTTTGGACACCCACAGTGATGAATGCCTCTTTCCCTACAGCCTCGCTAACAGCGTGTTATCAAACTTTTGGATACTTGTCAGGTGGATAGGTATCTTTATCCTACTATGTCAGGTATTATAAAGTGGTTTTCATTTACATTGCTATAATTAGTGAAATCGAATATTCCTGGATATACTTTGTTCATTGCAACCCCCCTGCTCCTGAAACACACAAAAACCACACCTTTTCCTAACATTTAAATCATTTGTTGATCCTTTGGAGTTTATTGTGGTGTATTATGTGGAATATGCATCTAGCTTTATCTTTTACCTACATTGCTGCCAGTTTGTTCCAGTTTATTAAAAAGTTGAGCATTACTCCCCTTGATTGGTGTTGTTGCCTTATCGTTTTGTAAATTTCCCTTTGCATTCAAGTCCTTCTGGAATTTGTTTTCCATTCCATTGGTCTCTCTGTTCATGGACCAATTCCATACTTTAATTTCTGAGGCTTTTTGGCATATTTTAATATCCAGTAGGTCTAGATTCATTCTTGACCCTTCTGTTACTCTTGCTTTCCTGAATTTTCTTGGCTGTCTTTGTATATTTATTTTTCTATGTAAGCTTTAAAATGAGCTTTTAATTTCCAGAGCTAAAACCTGATTTCTAAAAAACTGTGATGGCAGTTAAATTTGTAAATGAACTGAGGGAGAGTTGACATCTTTTAACATTGAGTCATTCAAGAACATGGTATGTTTCCCCCTACTTGTTTTCCGATTTCAAGTTAGTTACTGTGTCCTTAAGGAATGCCATAAAATTCTCCTTTACCTACACTTTACGTACTTGGTGAGTGTATTCTGGGCATTTTATCTTTAAGGTCTGTATTGTAAATGAGGTTTTGTTCTGTTATATCTTCACTTTGTTACTTTTATACATAAAGGCTCTTTGTTACTGAGTATTTCTTTTTTATTCTCCTCCCTTTCTGAGTTCTTTCATTGTATGTAATAGTTTTTCAGCCATGTCATCTGCAGTAAGATATTTTGATCCCTCCTTTTCTCCTTACAGCTCTAGTGTATTTTCTGTTGTCTGATTGTATTGGCTGAAATCTCTAGTAATGTTGAGTGGCAGTTGACTTTAAATGGGCATTTCTTAATTTGTTCTCAGTTGTAGTTAGTGTCCCTAATGTTTCTTTCATTAAGTTACTGACGTTGAAGCCAAAATACACATTTTATCATGCTCAGAAAGAATCCAATTAAAGTCTGTTTCATTGAAATTTTTAATGTAAGTGGATGTTAAATTTTTCAAATGGCTTTGTAGCATCTCTGGAGATGATTGTATGACCTTTGATCATTTATTGTGGTAGACCATATTAATAGATTCTTTAATTTGAAAACACTCTTGCATTGAATGAACCCAAATTTGGCTTCAGAATGCTGGTCGCCAACATCTAATATTTTAAGTTGTTTGCATCACTCTAAGTAGATTGGTCCGTAGTTTTTTGTGCAGTCTTCCGGCTTTCATATCTTTCTTCTATTTATTTCATATCTGTAAATTTTCCCTTCCCTGTTTTTTTAAAACTTTAAATAGCTAGAGTAATTTGGTTCTAAAAGTCTGGAAGAATTCCTTTGGAAAATTTTCTGAGCCTGAGTATTTTGTTGTATGGTGGACTTTACAACTTGCTTGTTTCTTCTGCAGTGATTGGTTTGTGTAAGCTTTCTCTGTTTTCTGGGGTCAGTATTATATTTTCCTAGAAAATTGCCTATTTCCTGTTTTTCTGGTTTCAGTTTTGGGGAAATTATGTGTTCCTTTGTATTACCCATTTCTTTAAGGTTTTTAATTTATTTGCATAGGGTGGTGTATGTACATACGTGTGTGTGTGTGTGTACAAAATTTCCTTCAGTTTGAAGCTGCCTCCTTGTCATATCTTTTACTGTGTGTTAGCTCATGGTTTATCCTGTTTCTGAAATAGAGCAGCTTTTACAGCTTGTTTCAGTTCTCCTTTTTTAAAGAAGCGTTTTGTTTTCTAACTCCGTTTCTGCTTTTAGTGGTTTCATTTCATTACTTTCACTTCAGGAAAGAATCTGTTTTCATATTTCCTGAGCTGGATGTTTAATTCATGTATTTGTATCCTTTTGTTTTTCTTAATATAAATGCTCAATTTTCTTGAATGATGGTTTTTCTATATCCCATGGATTGTGTTATGTAGTGTTTTCCATTTCTTTTGTTTTTTAGGAATTCTGTAGTTTTGTACTCTTCTTTCCCCTTTGAGCTAAGATGTAATTTAGTTTTAATTTTGACACTTTCAAGCGCTAATCCTATGATTATAGATAAGCCTTGCTACGCTATAAATGTTGAACATATAAACCAAGTAGTGTAAGTTTGTAGTTCACCCAGGGTTTTTGACCAATGGGATCTCCTGGGATGGACACCCTTCCCCTATCTTTCTTTCCTTCTCACAGCTGTGTCACACACAGCCCATTGACCACTGACCTCTGGAGGTAACAGATTAGAAGTTACTTCCTTGATCTTCAAGTGAAGGGAGGGGGAGCCTTTATCACTCACGCAAGTCTTGAATTACTAATAATAAAATGTAATAGGAAATTGATTTTTATGAAAACGTGTTTTTAAAAGACAACTCTTGTGCTACTTTCATCTTCAGGGAAGTATTGTGGTAAAAGGAAAATGGCATTTACTTTTTTATTAACATAAAGTGTATTTTTCATTAGTATGAGCAATATTTTAAATATTCTGGTTAGAGAGATGCTTTTGGGTATTTATTTTCCTATTACTGAGTGACAATTTGAGATGGTGGGTATGAATGTGTTGTATATAGTATATTTGGTTTAGGATACAAAATATAAAAAGCCAATCAGTCATAAAGTGGAAATGTTAATAGAGACAAATATTACATAACTGTTCTAATGTGCAGTTCATTTCAAGTGGACGTTTATATGAGGTATCATTATTTCCAAGGGCATTGATTAGATGATGCAATCAATATAAGATCTCCTGTTCCCTCTAATTCAGGAGTGCCATCTGAACTTTTTGAAAACAGAATTCTGAAAATGTGTTTTTTGTGAAATTCAGGAAAAGAGGAAGATTCCTGTATTTCCCAATGGATCTGCCCCCAGCTCGGGTGAGACACCTAACGAGGCCGGTCATCATGCCGGGCCTGAGCTGCAAAGGACTGGACGGTGGGTACAAATACTGATTCAGTGTGGGTGTCTTTTGAGGACTAGGGGTTGATTTGATGAAGAAGGCATAAAAAGTCTTTTTCTTTGCAAGTATATGGAAGTTAATCTTGTACAGTGTTTTTTTTTTTTTTTTTTTTTATATTTAAAATGCATCATTATGTAAGTGTATTTTGTTGAGGAAAATTATTTAAAAATAATTTTACTAGTAGATGCTTGGATTCTTTATATCAGGCTTTAATTTAAAATGAAAATGTTATGGCCCATATGATAAGAATATTGAGCAGTTACATAGAATATAGTGTAATTTACATTACCCATTCAGAAGGTTCTTGAAGAAGGTGTGGAGTGCTATTAAAATTCTCCGTATAAAGTTACAGAATTATGGGAACAGAGAGGAATTACAACCAATAGTTTGTGTGTGTGTGCATAGATTTAAAACTCTTAAGTGAACATTGTATCATGAGATAGTGTAAAATGAAACCATGGTAATGATCCCTGGAAACCTAGTTAGAAAAACTGTTGAAGGTGTTAATTTTGGGAATAAAAAATAGAAATATTGCTAGGTGCAAACATTGTCTGAAAATATTTTGTAGAATAGAGAAATGTTACGGTATTTCCATACTGTAGAAAAAAGCATGTGGATATTGATACTGTTGTCCACGGGTGGTGGCTGTAACTAAGATTTTGAACCTTCTATATTTGTTTAAGACATCAGGATACTTGATAACAGCCACATTATTAGGGGCATTGATGACATATGCCTAAAGGACGCTATCAGAGAAAAAGAACAACTGGCATATTGAACATAAAATTTAGAGAAACTTGAACACACAATTTGTTCATGGTCTAATATATTAGTCTCTGCAAGTATCCCCAAACACTAGCAGTTACTGTTACTTCCTCGGACTTCAGACTGAGATCGGGTTAGTCAGTGAGAAATACCAAGTCAGGCCCCCACTGATCTCACGGTCCGTCACATGAGAGCCTCATATAAACTGTTGATCAGTTGTTGATTTCATGATGTGGTTTCATTTTCGACATGATCATTGACACCTTTTTTTATTGCAAGTTGATTTCCCCCGCTGTCAGATTATTTACACAGTAACTTCTGTCAACTTGTCAATGTGTATTTAGTATTTAGTTTGCAATATTAACTTTTAAAAAGGTAGAATGGTAAACCTTGAAACATCCAAAACATTTTAAAGCTTAAGATTACTTTTTTGGTGTATTTTCTGCAGAATGTATGTTTTATGAGTCACAAAACCTTTTTGAATTACTGATTTGTTACTATTTACTGAGTACCTACTATGTCCTGGGCAGTGTTCTAGACACTGGTGATAATGGCAGTGAACAAGGAAAAGTCCCTGCCCCTCACTGAGGCTTATATTTTAGTAGAGTGCTTTCAAGTCAGATGTATCCAAAAGTTAAATTAAAAAAAAAAAAAAAAAAGACAAAAAAAAAACACCTACATTGAAATGCTAAGGCTCTGATGTGCAAATACCAATTTACCAATTTAAACCTTAGTTTTCTAAACTTAATTTAAACCAAATACAAATTTACCAATTTAAACCTTAGTTTTCTCCATGTGCACGTGAACTTGAGTACATATCCAGTAAATTAAATACCCTGCGTTAATTTTTTAGGCTTTTTACCTGGACCAGAAATATTTATGTGATTGAAGTAGTAATTTTAAAAGTAATTAAAATTATTCAATTCGCTACTGAGTCTAAGCACAGCATACTGGATTCATAGTAAAGGGTATTTGAGGACTTACGGTTTATATTATAATTGCCTTCCTGGTATTTCTGACACTTGCCTTTAAGATTTATAATGTAGATACTAACTGATAGAATTGCTTATGCATATTTTCTTGAATGGACTGTTAGGTTTTATTTATTTTTATTGTATATTTTCTTGTACATTTGTGTCTGAAATTACATTTACTCATATAAAATCATTTGCCTGCAGTCTTCTCAGTATATAGTCCATAAAATACAGATGTTTATGTGTCTTTTAACGTAATGAGATCTGCCTTTCCTCTGTCAGTGGATGAGATTAAATGAGTGTATCTTCTGTAATTTATATCGTGATTTAGCTAGGATATTAATTTCTGTTGACAAAACACTAGGCACCAGCAGTTTTATGTAGCCCATAGATTTAGTTTGAACTAGCTAGAAGCCTCTAGTGTACAGTTTGACGAGTTTCATCTCACCTATTTAGGCTTTTTGGTGGTTTGATACTTGACATCAAAAGGAAAGCACCTTTTTTCTTGAGTGACTTCAAGGATGCATTAAGTCTACAGTGCCTGGCCTCGATTCTTTTCCTATACTGTGCCTGTATGTCTCCTGTAATCACTTTTGGAGGGCTGCTTGGAGAAGCTACAGAAGGCAGAATAGTGAGTACAAAGATTGGTAGTGGCCAGGCTCTTAGCTCTTCAGAGGCAAGTGTCTGTGTGCATTTGTCTCACTATTCCTACTTTTATTTGAAGAGTCTACCCACAGCATGATTAACCTGTCCCAAAGCAGACTTCCCCCAAGGGTAATTGCTATGGAAAACATGGGGAAGCCATTTGAGCAGGAGAAGATGCACAGTTGAGGTAAAAAAAAAAAAAAAGGAAAAAGAAAAAAAAAAGAAAGAAAAAAAAAAGAAAGAAAACAAGAAAAAGAAAAAGAAAAAAAAAAGTTGATCCTGGCCTGCTGGATGAATGGTTTTATAAACTGAGTAAAAGGCTTGTATTGTCTTTGTTGTGGGGTGTGGGGAAGGGTTGGTGGTGGGAGACAAATTGAACTGGTTCTGGGTGGGTCAAGGGTGGGTGAATTTATCAGTGGGGCTACTTCATATCCTGTAAGGCATCATGGGATTAGTTAGAGCCCTGGGATTAATGTTAACTCATCAGTCCTGGTGGGTAGGCCCAGACTAGATAAGTAGCCTTTGCAAGTTGTAGAAAAATGGTGGATTTCTAGTGTTGTTTATTTTGCTGTTACTAAATTTGTGTAAAAGTAGCCAACGTTTTAATTGGAAAGTGTAACTGAAAACTGCATCCATATTTTGATATGACTAAAATGAAAGTTTTTATGACTTTTTGTTCTTGGTAATGCTGTATGAGGGGCTGTGGGAGGCATGATAAGAGTATCCAGTGCCTTGTAAAATGTTGAAAAAGACTTTTTTGTTTATTTAAATTTTAATGGAATTTAAATGAGATGATTTGCAGTTCTTAAGTGTATTTTATTTCCTTGCATTTACTCTTAGGAGGAAATTCATTTTTTTCCAGATAAAAGGTGAAAAAAATAGCCAGAAGCTAATTGATCATTATTCAGTTAAACTATTTCATGATCTGAACGTGAGACAAATTTGACAACTAAAATTTCCTTTGAACTCAATTTATTTTTGGTTATTTAGATTCTTTTACCCCTCAATCATTTTATCAAGGAAATCTGTTTTTAATAAGTTGCTTTTTATGCGTTGTTGCAAAATATACATGTAACTCTGCTGGTCCCCCTGGAAATGTGTCTTACCTGTTACCATCATGGAAACAATGCTGCTTTGCTTTTGGACTTTCCTGCACTGCCTGCCTTTCTCATCCTGCTGTTTAATATACCCTGTGCCTGTGATGGTGCTGTAGGCATTGGGGGGACATAGACAAGTGTCAGATGAGCATGTGTCTTCTGTCCTCAAGGCTTCTAACAAGACAAGAAGATACGGTAGTGTGTACCTAGGGAATATGTCATGGTGTGCTGTGGCACATGTGAATGAGATCAGGGGGGAGCTGTAGCAGGTGGAAGGACCACAGTGAGAAATCCGGAGTATTACCGAGGAAAGTGATACAGAGATGATGTGTTTGTTTTCAGGTGCTTTGTCGGAACGTCAAATAGAAGGTACAGTTCCAGAGTTTGTACAGTGGAGCAAGTTTGTAAGGAGCAAGAATAAAGGTTGGGAATAGGTGACGGTGACAGGGGAGATCATTCATAGTGAGGGGAGAGGGAAAAGTACGGAGTTACGTTTGTGGACCGGAGGAGGAATGAGACTGCGGAGGAAAATGGCCCAGCAGATGAGACACAGCACCACCAGAACTTGAAAACAGGAATCAGGATGATGTAAGTTTGCAAAAGCCAAACTAGAGGCTCTGAGAAAGAAGAAAGATTAGCGTGGAGCGGTCACTGCTGTGCAGTGGAGAGGTACAGGGAAGCTTCTGGTGGGTAAGATGGAGGCTTCTGATTGTGGCCAGAGGAAGGCAGTGTGGTAGGGCTCTGGTTTCTTAGGGAGAGAGACCGTTCTGCTTGGGAATGAACATAAAAACCATTTACAAATGAGGATAAGACTAGATCTGGGCGAAGGAACTAGTGAATGTGCCAGTAAAGGGCTTGGGAGAGGAGTGGTGGACACAGTGGTGAAAGGAAGGGCTTCCTGGGACAGGTTCTGCCTTTTTAACACCATGTTGGGAAGGGAAACTATTCTTCTGTGCCTGTTTGCCCCCAGTTAGCATTTCTTTATTTGCCATCTGCTTGCTTCTCTTCTCGGTTTTTTGCTCTCTCTCGACACCATGTAGACATTTTTTTCCTTTGCCTTGAGCTCTGCTTCAGTTCATTCCTAAATATGCGTATTCTGATTGAAGCAAGTATTTTATAATGGCTTAGCAGTTAATACGGGCCCTTTGTTTTGGCTGACGTATGTGAGTTTGGTCCTATTTTATACTAATAGTTGAATAATACTTTTACTGCATACTCTTATTTTGTGATTTTGCTTTTGGAAGATGCTGTTATTGCTGCTGATGAGAATCTCTGCCATTTATTGAGTGCATTCTGTGTGTCAGCCGGTAGGCTGGTAGGTGTTTTCTCAAACACCGCTTCATTAAGTTCCCCCGGCTCTTACCGCTCCCGCTGAAAAATGAGTAGGGTTGGGCTCGAAAAGTTTGAATAATGCCAGTGGCTTAGCATCTGGTAGTAAAGGGTCGTCTGCTCCACTGTGGTTCTGAAGCCCTGCTCTTCTGCTGCTGTGCTGCCTCCCACGCCCAGGCGGGGTGCTTCTCACGAGCTTCTTTTCCTTGCCTTTCCCAACGATGATGGGCTTTCCCCTTTCTTGATAGTGCATTCCAGTTGACCTTGATGTTGTGAGTGATGAACTGTTCTTTTCTTTCTGATCCCTCCCCTGTGTCTAGTGGCATAGCCTGTACCCCTTATCATCTAATTAACTAATGAGTTAGGATGTCCTATTGGTAGAGGTTGACGTACCAGCTTTGATTTACACTTTCTTGAGTCTTTGATTTTCTTATTTTACCTTTTTTTTACCTAGCTTTAGTAGTCACATACTTCTTCATTGAATGGTTGCTCTGAGTTTTTAAAGGAGATATTCCATCTATTTTATGTTAAAAGCATTTTATTTTTGATGTCTGTTGGTTAAGCCTATCATATAAGAGTAATTTCTTTGAAACGTGTGGAAAATTGCTCTTTAGAAATCATTTTGTGACTGATAGGATCAGTTGTTAATTTCTGACTTACCTATCTGAAGGAGTCTTTTTTTGTAGCACACCATATCGAGTATTTAATGTTTCCTATTTTTTTAATGAATTATTTCAGACATATAAAAATATGCACAATAACAAGTGTATTTGTACTCCCTACAGACTTAAGAGATAAAATACCTATAGATAGAGTTAGAATCTAGGCTCCTCTTCCATTGACTCCTCCCTCCTGCCTCCCACAATACTGAGTTCTGTATAAAGGTTGATTGCAAAAGCTCACTTTTAATATGAAAACAAAGCAGTTTTCCCGATGTATTTAAGATGTATTTGTAATTGTCCATATTTAAAATAGAAAGTTAAGAATCAAAAGTTGTGTCTGCTTTGTGTGTTAACTACTTGATTTGTGTTTTTATTTTTCAGATGTCTTACGTGTATTTCAGTAGGTCAGAGATAATGTTTATGATGTATTACTTCTATTCATTTCTTTTTTCCTTAAACAGAGTGCAATAGAGTCTCTTTTTGGAGCATCATTAACTGGGATTGCCTATTCGTTGTTTGCTGGGCAACCTCTAACAATATTGGGGAGCACAGGTCCAGTTTTAGTGTTTGAAAAAATTTTATTTAAGTTCTGCAGGTACGTAATAGTTATTTACTTATCACATGTGTCTACATATGTGTATAATTATATTGTTTATTAACTTTAGTTAAGTGCATTATATATTTAGTAGCTGAAAAAGACAGAATATATATTTTCAGTATTTGGGGGCTACTGTGTGGTTGACCCTGCTCCCGTCCCTGCTATTGTACCTACCCCGTCACCGTGTGTATAAAATCAGTGGGTTTGAGTCCTGGTCAACAAATCACTTGCACAATAAAAATCCTTTGTGCTGGCAAGCATCAACCCAGCAAGAAGGAGTTAATCTAGTTGTTGATTAGCTGGTATGTTGGTCTTTTAAAGGAATTTTAAAAAGAGGTGGATCTTGGAGGCTGTAGCTGACTTTGCCAATCAGGTCTATTTAGCAGAATGAATTTTAGCTGTCGGAGTGAGATGTCAGTTTCCATTGGCAGGGTTCACAGTGTGGGAATCAGTTCTGGGTACTGTAGCTGGTAGAGTTGGAATTTGATGTGGCCAGTACTATTCCTTTTGTGAGATAAATGCCATTGAATATTTTAGCCTGAAACCACTCGATCCTATTAAAATATCTGATTCATCTAACTCATCTTGTTCTGATTGCTTCTTCACTGAACAAGCTGATTCTGATTCCAATCTGGCATGCCAGCTGCATAGACTAAGAGAGAATGCAATGACCTGAAGTGTTCTGGACTCTGTGGCCTTAAAGTAATTTCTTATTTGAAATTGAATTTACAAAATGAAGTCACTTTCTGTGGCGATACTGGTGGCAGAGGAGATGTTAGTGATGGCTGTGGAGGGGACGGGGTGTGGTTACCATGTTAACGTAGAGCTTCCGGGTCTTTAGAGAGTCCCATGTAGTTCTGTAGACTGCACGTCTGTCTTCTACTCCTCAGAACTGATTTCTAAAGTGAGGTCATTGTTTTTGAAATACTGATTGCATAGCGGATTTTCACTGTAAATCTTTTATATAAGTAAGCTGTTATAATTCTGTTATCTTCAGTTGCAGCAGAGACATACCGAGGGCTTTCTTTAGTCATTATTGTTATTCTGTAATTTACTCTTTTTAGGAAGCTTATGTTTTTAGACTCTTGTTATTGCTTGTTGTGAAAATCTTAATTACAGATATACACTGCTGTGTGTGTATGTTGATCATGTCCACATTTTTTCCCTAAACAGAGATTATCAGCTTTCCTATCTGTCTTTAAGAACCAGTATTGGTCTGTGGACTTCCTTCTTGTGCATTGTTTTGGTTGCAACAGATGCGAGCAGCCTTGTGTGCTATATCACTCGATTTACAGAGGAGGCTTTTGCAGCTCTTATTTGCATCATATTCATCTACGAGGCTTTGGAGAAGCTCTTTCACTTAGGAGAAATATATGCATTTAATATGCACAACAACTTAGATAAACTGACCAGCTACTCGTAAGTGTTTCTCTTTTCCCCAATATTATTAGAATGTATTTTTTACAGCAATGTCTGAGCCTAAAAGCATTTATTTTGCATGTGATGCTCATGGTATATCTAGCTGTAACTTACCCAACTAGCCATGTGAAGGTTGACTTGTTTGTTACAGATGAGACTTGACCGACGCACTCAGTAGGAACATAAATACAGTTGAACAAATTCAGTCATTTTTATTTCCCGAAACAACTTTCTCAAATGTGTGTATTTTTGGTCTTCTGTTTGAATTGGATCAGTCAATTTAAATGCAATTCTTTGGCAACTAAGCACTGTATATTTGAACCAAGCAATTTTGTTAGATCTGGTGTTCCATCTCGTATTCTGTAACCAAGTCCTGAATGTAGGACGCAGAGATTTTTATATTCCTCGTAGTTTGCATTTTCATTAACATTTTTGAAGTCTGATCATTTTTATTTGAAGTTATTTTTATGGTATAATTTCAGTACACTCTGATGCTGTTTGCTGGACTGTTTGCTTTGTGATAAGAAAAGCATGAATTGAACATCTTTTAAGACTCTGGAATAAAATAGGATTTGAAAAGTGATCATAATAGTTACAGAAGGTTGACAAATATATTCAATTAAAAGTCTAACATATCTAGGTAGATGCCTGTATTTGCTGTCTGTAGCATATAGCATTTAGTATAAACGTGATCCTGCGTTTGATTGACTTACAAGGAGAAAGTGGTTACCAAAATACTGGGGTACAACTGTGTAGTGCTGTTGGATAATTCATATCACATTTGACTTAGTTATTCATATCCTAGCCCTTTTTGTGTATGAAGAAACAGCCTCATGGAGGTTAAAACTTGCCTTGGGTCAAACACAGCTAGGAAATGATAGAGCATGGAATGAATCCAACGTCCAGCCTCTTGCCTGTTCTTCAACAGCTGATAATCTAATTGGGAATATTCCTGTGTGTTTCTCCTTTTTATTTTTTAAATCCACAGTTAGAGATTTCTTTGCTTGTGTGTGTGTGTGTGTGTGTGTGTGTGTGTGTGTGTGTGTGTTCCTAGTTTTTCTTTAGGCGAGTGAGTTCTGGGGATATAAACTGAACTTTCCGATCTCCTTATGACTTTCCTAGTTCTATCCTGATGAAAAATTGTTTTTCATTTATTTCTTTAAGAATGAAACTTAAGATCCATAAAGGATGAGCATGAGTAGGTAGGGCTTGTCAGAGTACAAAGCAGAAATAGGAGTATCTCTGTATTGGGAGCTTCGTACTTCGTTTATGTGTGCCTGGGGAGGCAGAGCTGCTCCCGTGGGGGTCAAGTAGGTAAGATTTAGTAGAGTGGCCTTACTAAATATGGTAGTATCTTGTCAGGTTTTAAAAGAAAATAGCACTGCACCCCCCCCCCCCCCAAGGAATACATCTAACAAGTTTCATTAAGATATTCTTTAAAATATCATTGTATTGATATTTGTATTTGTTACATTTTATGTATATAAGGCAAACCTCATCCGTTCCATTGTTTCTGATGTGTTTTCATTTTGTAGTCTCCATGCATTGCAACATGGGGAGAAAAGTTAGATTAAAAGCTACCACATTGGGTGATTGATATAATACAATGTAAACATGAAATGTAGGATCCTTAAAATTTTACCCTGTTCTCATTTCTCAGATGTGTATGTGTTGAACCCTCCAACCCTAGCAATGAAACCCTCAAGGTGTGGAAGGAAAAGAATTTAACAGCACACGATATTTCCTGGGAGAATCTCACTGTTTCTGTGAGTACATTATGAGATAAAGGATTTTGCAAATAATAACCTAGTTCTTTAGCTTTTTCTGAGTAGACCTACATTTTCTTCTTGATTAGTAGTTACGGTATGTTTTCAGAACACAGTGTTGTGTTGACTAGATAGGAGTTACCACATTTTTATGTATCACACAGTAGGCTGCAAAGAATGAACCTGGTAAGGGGGATAAAAAGGACTAAATATGACTTCCAAGGTATGATTATTAAAAAGATGTGAACATACTTCTGGTTTCTCGTTCCACGTAGATTGATAAATTCACGGAAAGTATTTGCTATGACTGTGGTTGCACATACTGCAGTTGGCAGTTTAGAACAGCCCACATCTTCTTGTCCTGCTCGCTCTGTATCAGTTCATCTGCTCCATGAACAGCTTATTTAGAAGATCCTGAGTGCTTTCCTCATGCCTTAGTGTCAAACTAAACCTTGTTCAGAGACTTGTAGAGACTTGTAGACTTGTAGAGACTTGTAGAGACTAACGTAACTTAAGCACCTCAGGAAGGAAGAAGGACAAAAAACATGTAATGAGCACCTACTGTGTACTGAATACTATTACGTCTTCTTATATTCTGTTGGGGCATATTGTCCTAGCTGTAGAATATCTGTTTTGGGCACTTCCCAGATTGGCATTTGAGATTAAGTCATAAAGTGATTGTAGCAATATCAAAACCAAGATCCCCTGAGTTTCTGTGGTGCTTTTTATATCATATAAGCAATTTTATATAAGCAATTGTAGGCCATTTTTTTCTCACTAAATATAACTCCTAACTATATCATTGGAAGGATATCTGAAATTTTATCTCATTGATAATTTATGTCTCTATGGTCCAGTATAGTAGCCATTGGCCACGTGTATCTATTTAAATTGAAGTTAAATACATTTAATTAAAGGTTCAATTCTCAGTTGCACTAGACACATTTCAAGTACTCGGTCACCTTGTGTGACTGCTGACTGCTACGTTGGCCAGTGGAGACATTGAACCATCATCATAGGAAGTTCTGTTGGACACTGCTGACTTAAAGCATTATATATCAGTAATCAACTTAGATTCATGCTTGACTGCTTTATATTTAAAAAGTCATTTTTTCTACAAAAGAGGTAGAGTTAACAGAGTTGCTCAAATGAAAGTGATTTGTTTAAAAAAAAATCTCATTCATGGTGAATAGGAGGTCTTGATATTATAGATACAGGTCTTTTTGCTGTGTCTTAATATTCAAAAGGCCTGGGTTTTTGTTTTGTTTTGTTTTGTACTTTTAGCTTTTATTTTTGTGAGCCATATTGTAAATTTGAGGCTTTACTCATTTCGGCACATAGAAATTGAGAATAATGGAACCTGAGACTATTTTTCTCTTGGTAAACCTGAGTTGTGTCATTAAAACAAGTCTCATTAGAATATAAGTAAGAGAAAAATGACATTAGAGGCATATGTCCTTTTTAATCTCTGGTTGCCTTTGAGTTATTTTTTTTCCCCAAAAGGAAAATCTGGTCAAAATATTTCTATTATTGCATTTATATTATGCTGTATCATTAAGTTATTGATTTTTTTTAAATGGAAATACTGTTTGAATGATTGATTTACTGCTCCTAGTCCCATGCTTTAATCCTGAGTCTTGAGTGAAGTCAGAAAAGCCCAACAACTTTTTATTCCTCATTTGAACTTGGCACTTTTGTTTTAAGTGACTTGTTTAGAAGTAAGGGAAAGATAGTAAACTTGTGGACCATCAAGAATGCATACAAAGTATTCAGAAATTATTCACTCTGAAGCTTTCACTAAAGAGTATGTGGAGTTGAAAGAAAGGACTGTGTGATGTAACTTGGCAAAATACTGTATTTTCGTTCAGTGATTTAAGATTCATATATTTTTCAAACTATAGCATCTCTGAACTCAGGGTATGTCTTACGGTTGATGATGTGTTAAAGTTGACTTGGCAGTGTTTTTTCTTCCTAAGTAAAATATAAAATAATGGCATGTCTTCAGTCACTAGCATCTTCGAGTCAATAGAGTTCATTAGTAATTTATTAGGTATCTGAGAATCTTATTCTCTCCTTTTTCTATTTTTTTCTCCTTCCCTCCCCCCTCTCCCCCCCAGGAATGTAAAACCTTTCATGGTGTGTTTGTAGGGTCAGCCTGTGGTCTTCATGGACCTTATATTCCAGATGTGCTCTTTTGGAGTGTCATCTTATTTTTCACAACATTTTTTCTGTCTTCATTCCTCAAGCAGTTTAAGACCAAGCGGTATTTTCCTACCAAGGTAATTGGGATGTGATTTTGGAGTTCTGGTAATATTCATGTTTTTAGTTTTTGTTTCTCTGGTTTATTTCAAAACTGTAATAAATTGTTTGAGGTTAATACTTGATGTCAAATAGGTGTAAAGCAATTACTTCTAGAGAAAGATGCATATTACATGTCTGAACTAATAGTAGGAAGATCATGGTACCATGAGGGATGGTAGGTTAGTTATGAAATGTGTCTTTTATCTTTTTGAAAGTATACTAGAAATAAATGTACTTCATTGACACATTATCACTAATTAAAAACCTTATTGACACTTTCTAGTGGCATGTTTTAATGTGAAAGATATGAATTATTTAGAAAGGACACACAGTTTTTCTGTGTTTATTTTAACTTGATCCTTTTAACATAGGTGCGATCGACAATCAGTGACTTTGCTGTATTTCTCACAATAGTAATAATGGTTGCAATTGACTACCTTGTAGGAGTTCCATCTCCTAAACTTCATGTTCCTGAAAAATTTGAGGTAAGGATTAAAACATTTGGTTATTTGTTACATGGGAATACCAGATTATTTACAAAAAAATTTTTTTTTAATGTTTGTTTATTTTTGAGAGAGAGAGAGGGACAGAGCGTAAGCAGGGGAGAGGCAGAGAGAGAGAAAGAGAGAGAGAGAGACAGAATCTGAAGCAGGCTCCAGGCTCTGAGCGGTCAGCACAGAGCCCGATGTCGGGCTCGAACCCATGAACCATGAGATCATCACCTGAGCTGAAGTCGGATGTTCAACCGACTGAGCCACCCAGGTGCCTCTTAAATTAAGTGGGGCACTTTATAGAAATGTATATATATATTTCTCACATACATAAAAAATGACAAGATGAGAAGAGACAAATGAATCTATTAGGAAACAGGCAAGAACGTATCAAAGTTAGTCCCATGAGGGAAAATGAATGAAAATATTAATGGTAAATAGTTGGGAGTCATTTAAAAACTTGACCCTGCAGTCATAGCTGGAGTTTGTGATGTGTTTTCCAGGCAGAAGAAACATTCTTCATTTCTTTATAAGGAAGTGACTCAAACTTGAATTTAAAAGTGTAACAAAGAGATTCTAGTTAAATTTCTAGAAGGGTGGTGAATCTGATAATGAAATGAAATTCTGCATGTATCGTTTTCCAGCAAACTCAGGAGAGAATCGAATGTATTCTTCAAGGAGAAAAATGATACTTAGCTGACCAATTAGAAACCCTTTGCTTTCATCTGCAGACTGTAGTTATGTTGTACATAACAGACCACAAGTGTGTTACAGCATCCAAGAATTGTTTCCCTATCTAAGTAGGAGTTGGTAACTTTTGAATAGTTTCTGGGGTTTTCTTATAGTTGAGTATTTGTGTCACTGGTTATGTTTATATTTATAGCAAATTATATGACTTCTTTTAAAGATAGAAGGTTTAAAGGGGATTAGAAATAAGGAATACAGTGAATATAATTTTAGTCTGTTTTTTCTTTCACTGGAGGAAAGAATTATTTTTAAAACGAGTGGCCTCCGAAGTACGAGTGCATGGGTGGAAAATGATCCACTAAAATTATATAGAAGGTCTCCTTATATTTTTATTTAAAAATAAGAGAAAATTAGCTTTATAATATTTACTATATGAATTTTACTATGGAGCACCATTAGTAACATAACACATAGATGCGTATAGAGCCATTGGATATACTCAATATTATTCAGATTTTTAAAATTTTGCTGTTGAAAGTATATAATAAAATTTGGATACCTTTGTTTAAAAGCATAGCTATTGAACCACTAAAGATTTTAGGCCTTAATTAAGAGATGAGTATATGGAACTCATTTTATTTTTACCAAGTCTTAGAAATAAATGTAACTGTAAATTAATACTGGTTCGAAATATTGATGTAATTTCCTGCAATCCTGGGCATAGTGCCTTATTTTCATTCGTAAATATATTTTTGTTATCCGTTCATTGATCTAGCTTTCCAGTAGCAAACTGATTTCAAGGGTCATAAGATGCATTGGGGAAATAAATCAAGGAACACTTAAGAATTGTGCATTGTATAGGTAAAATATTTTTATTCAGGTACAGTATTGAATATTAAGCAGTTTAATGTGTATCAGTGTGGGAGAATTAGAATACCTGAATTTGAAAATATTGAATTTCCTCTATGTGTTGACAAACGTTTTCATGAAGGAAAAACAGGCTTAAGGTGAAGTTTAGGTAGTGAAAACACTTTTAGATTTCAATATATCCAGTGCCCTCCAAGAAAACTAAACTCTCTTAAGATCTTTTAAAATTTTTATTATGAAACAGATGTTATGTTTCAGCATCAAAATGTATTTGTGTCTAATAAAGTGCCAGGTTTTTGTCAGTAGATGCTTTGGAAAAGTATGTCCGGAGGCCCCAGTTCTGATCTAGTACCGACCCTGCTGAGATCACTAGTCTGCAAGATCTTCAAAGCAGTTTAGTTTAGGGGTTGATCTAGGCAGTAGATGGACCTCACTTTATTTGAAGTAGGTTAGGAGCCTGTTGAAGTGACACTCTGCTTCACTTACCTATTTGTCTATAACAAACTTCCCCAAACATTAAGCCTTTAAAACAACAATCCCTCATTTGTTCATAAATCTGTGGCACTTGGTACTTAAACCTAGTAGGGTAGAGTAGGGTCTCTTGGTTTGGGATCTTTTGTGTGGCTGCAGTCATCCATTGCCTTGGTGGGGCAATATACTCCATTCAGATGGCTGAAACAGCTGGGGTAGTTGGCTCCCATCTCTCTCTCACTTTATTGTATCTCACCCTCAAGAAGACTTATCCAGGCTTACTCAACAGCTTGATCTCAGGCTTCCAAGAGAGTTAGAGAAGAAGCTGCAAGGTCCCTTGAGATCAAGACTCAGAAATCATACATTTCACTTCGGCTTTATTTTGTTGGCTGAAGTAAACCATAGAGACATCCTAGGTCCCAGGGGAGGAAATGGATCCCACCTCTAGATCGAAAGACTGATTACTTGGACTAGCGACTTGCATCGAGGGATGGGAAGCATTCTTGTGGCCGTCTTTGCAAGTAATTCCCTCATATGTCCCAAGATTTAATTTAGTCCTTTTTTGATTCCTTGGCATTTCTTGGAATAGACACAACCTATGATGTGGAAATTTGTGCAGTAGGAGGAAACTTCTTTCTTTCTATTTATCTTTAATTTTTTAACAGCCTACTGATCCAAGTAGGGGCTGGATCATAAGCCCGTTGGGAGAAAATCCTTGGTGGACTTTGTTAATAGCCGCTATCCCAGCTCTGCTTTGTACCATTCTCATCTTTATGGATCAACAGATTACAGCTGTCATCATAAACAGAAAGGAGCACAAATTGAAGGTAATTTTTACATTTTGTGTCAGGTGTTATTTCAAGAGTTTGAGGTGTTTACATAATAACTAGAAAATTGAAAGATGTGAGGTGGAAGGAAATTATTTTTTCTCTCTTTATGAAGTAGTCTAGTCCTTTAACCCAAAAGAACAGTTTAGACTTACAAGTATTCATGTTCGTTTCACTTTCCAGAAAGGAGCTGGCTATCACCTTGATTTGCTCATGGTTGGTGTTATGTTGGGCGTCTGCTCTATCATGGGACTTCCGTGGTTTGTGGCTGCAACAGTGTTGTCAATAAGTCACGTCAACAGCTTAAAAGTTGAATCTGAATGTTCTGCTCCAGGAGAACAACCCAAGTTTTTGGGAATTCGTGAACAGCGAGTTACAGGGCTAATGATTTTTATTCTCATGGGCCTGTCTGTGTTCATGACTTCAGTGCTAAAGGTAAAAATCTCTTCACCGCCGTGTTTTAAAATCTTCTTTGTTACAAAGTGTATATGTGGTTGTGTGAAAATGGAACATTAAAATAGCTAAAATTAGTTTCATTTTCTGGAACTTATTTAGAAAATAATATTTTGGCAACTGGTATTTAGTATAGTAGGCATTTCAGTGTTAGATGCATCCATTTTAGAAATATTGTAAAAGGATAGTATTAAGGACTATAGAGTTTTGGAAGGAGTTAGCCCATGGCTTATGATCTAAAAGAAGAATATACCCAGAGAATTTTATAGGCATCTTAAAGGAAGTAATATTGAAACATGGATGAAACAATTCTTTGACCAAAATATGAAAATAATATTGCTGTTAAATAAATAAATGCGTTATTTCTGATAAACTAAACGAAATAGAGGTAGTAGCACTCGTTAGAAAAACAAAAACCACTAATATAAATGAAGCATGCAAGAAATTAAACTTTATGTTAAATATCTTTTACTTATATCTGACTTTTACTGTATATATCTTATTGAGTCTAGTGATTAAGAAATGTAACTAACAATAGCAAGTGTAGTGAAGTACCTAATCTGTAGCTTTCTGTTTATTATGGATGAACTCAATTCCATTTTTTTCCCTTGGTGTTTTAGTTATTTTTATTGCAAAGAAAATTATTCAGTTAAGAGTTGTGTACATTTATACATTAGGGCAGAAACTTAGAGCATATATGTATGTTACCATATTAACTAAAAAAAGTTAAATGCTAGAATTCTTTGGCCTTCGTTTCATGAACTTTCTAGTAACCAATTAATTCACCAAATATTTGTTGAGTACTTACTGTGCTATTAGGAATAGGGAAATAATAATAAACAGGATACATTACTGTCTGCTTTTAAGACTTTGGCAGTCTAGTTAGTTGGTGAAACAGGTAAATGGGCAGTTACTGCCTAGTGTAAGTGTATTGTTAGAAGTACTTGGCATAAGAGGAGGAATACTTAGTACCTCTTATGGGGATATTGTCCCCTATTAAGGTAGGTTGCCTTTTAAATTTTTTAAGTATTGACTGCATATAGGCAAAAAATTTCAAATAGAACGGCAAGAAAGCTCTAACATGAAAAGTTAGTCTCCCAGTTTTCCCTCACTTTCTAAAAGCCGCTCTCCAGAGGTAAACTCTTTTTAACTTCTCTATTTCTTATTTTGGTGGCTACAAGCATTCTAGTTTTACATACTTTCATAATTTTACTTTTTGCTTTATTATTTTTATACTGAATCTCTTTACCTATAAGACAGTGAATCTCAAAAGTTTAGTCCAGGGACCTCTTGGAGTTCACAAAAGCAAAAGTGTTTGGGGGGAGCATGTCCACAGTACCTGTTAAGAACATAAAGGGGGTTCTGAGACCAAAAAGCCTGGGAGTCTGTCACGTAGGGGTGGATGTTTCATGAGGATTTAGCACACTTCAATGTCCACTACGCGCTCTCCCAACTGTCACCTGCGTTGAGTTGATTCTGTTTTTAGCTTTATTGTAATGGTTACTAACATTTACTTTCTCTGCTGTAATTACAGTTAAACTGTCCATGCTTTTTTTCCCTGTACGTTAAATTATAAAAATGTAAACCTTCTGGGAACACATAATCAGCATTATGATGGTATGATATATATGTTCACTGAGAACTAAGCAGTGTGTGATCTCCCCGCGTGGAGACAGAAATAACCCTATTTCACTTAACTGACGCTGCTGCTTAAGAGTAAGCACCCAAGCCTTAGGACCCAGTGTTTTCTTAGTGTCTGTTAACTTCCCTTACTTTGAAAAAGAAAATTGCCACTTTTTCTTACATTTCTTCTTTGTATTGCTAAAGGAATTCCTGGAGTAATTTTTTTTTTCCTGTGTGATGCCATGGGTGGTAAACTTTCAGAGTTCTTGCTTGTTTCAAATTATTCTCATATTTGATTGATAGACATGCATTTCAGTGTTCAAAAAAAATTTTTTTGAGATTATCTTTTCCTATAGATCAGTGGTCCGAATAATATGTGTGATATCTCTTTGTTTTTTGTAACTTCAGAGGCACTTTTTTCCTTTCTAGAAGTTACTACAATTTCCTTTTTACTCCTGGTGTTCTGAAATTTCACTGGGATACTTAGGTAAATAGATGGATAGAAGACTTTCATTTATCCTGCTTGTCTTCCGATGGGCCATTGTTCTCTGGAAACTTACGGGAATTTTCTGCCAATTCCCGTTTATTTTGTCTTCTCTCTGTTAGATATTTCTTCAACTTCACTTAGGTAGATACTAGACCTGGATATGTTCTCACATCCCTGTCCTGCCACCTCACTGTTAATGAAAATTTCCTGTTTTCCTTAGATTGATCTCTTTAGTCTCATCAAAATCATTACAAAATTAATTTTAATTATTTTGATAATTATATCTTTAGATTTCCCTCTTTTCATTCTGATCATTTATTTTTCCTGGCATTCTGAAGTTGCTTTATGGATAAAATATTTTCCTGAAATTTCCTGAGGATTTATTAGTACTTATTAGATTTTTAACTTGTTTTCTTCTCTTTCTGAAGTACTTTTTCCTCCCACATTTCTTAGGAAGGAAATACTTGGTTGTTCAGTAAAGTGAATGTGGTTTTCCTCTGTAGCTGTCAGGTCTTTTTTCTTTACAGGCCTCTCTCTTGGTGAGAGTGCTGCTTGTGGTTTTTGAGTAGATGACTGGAGCCTGTTAATGGCTTTCCTGTAGGGTGCCTAGGCACGGCAGGTAGTCATTTGGGGATGCCTCCAACTGCCAGAGTAATATGGACTGTCTTTTGGGGGTGGAGTTCAATTATTATATCAGTAAACGGTACTGTCGTATAATAGTTACTATATGGAAGTGATAGCAATAATAATAACTCCTGCTTTTTTTAATTTTTAGTTTTTTAAAGTAAGTTTTTATTTTAATTCCTGGCTAATGCTTTCTGAGTGATCAGTACTCACCAAGTGCTTTTCTGAGTATTTTAGTATTTGAAATCCTTTCATCTTAATGCAGTCGGTTGCAGAAATAAAGCATAGAGAGGTTAAAGCTAACTGGCTTTTTAAACCAAGCAGTCCAATTGTAGTGCTCATGCTCTTAACCACTGAACATACTCCCGTTTCCGGAAGAAACATGCAGAAGACCCAACTGTTTTTCAAGGTTGCTACCGTTTACTAGCATTTTCCTTATTTCTAGAAGAGTTAGGTCTTACCTCTGAAAGATCCTTTAATTCTGTCTGCATAGGTACTCACTATGTTTTTGTGTATTTATTATTGTGAAATTGTTTGAGTAGCATGAGTTCTTATTCTAACTGTGGTCGTTTTGCTTGCAGTTTATTCCAATGCCTGTCCTATATGGCGTTTTCCTTTACATGGGAGTTTCCTCATTAAAAGGAATCCAGGCAAGTCTGAAGTACTTAATGATTTTGTTGAAAGGCTTAAAAATACTTTAAGTTTACAAAGATTGTTTTCATGATGGTAGTGATGTATTCTCAACTCTGATATTTTGGGGGGCAGGTTAACCGGTGACTTCAGATCCACATTTTCCAAGTGATTATTGCTTACGACACATTTTCCCCTCAAGAATGAGGTCATGAACTGATATGGTCCTTGCCTATTTTTAATTGAAGCCAATGAAAGGCCTTGTAACTGTTGATGAAGATTAGTATAGTGAGAGGGAGGATGTCGAGGACTAGAATGGTAATACTGGCAGTTTGTATGGTGCGAGACAGTTTGTAAAGCCTAGTGTGTCTTATTATCTGTGATTCTCGGAACAACACTGGGATGTAGGAAAGGAAGAAATACTAATTTTGCCAACTAGAAAACACAAATAGAGGGACTCCCTGAAGGTTCTTAACTAACTGAGCAACAGAACCAAGACTGGAACCCAGTGCTTTTCCTACTCTGTCTTGTTTATAATACTTCCTGGAAAACAAACCTGATAAAATTTAAAGATTTGAATTCAGTCTTTGTGTAAAACATTTAGCTCATAAAGCCCTGTTAGTACCACATGCCCACCTCCTATCATGAAAAGCATGTTGTCTAAAGTTGCAAGCAACATCTTATTTTTTTCAGTAGTCCTGGATCTCCTCCTCCACTGGTCAAGAAATGATCTCATTAACTCACTTGCCTCCCCCCTGCTTTACAACAGTTTTGTGAGGTAGATAGGTCTGGTCTTACTCCTAATTTATAAATGAGGAAATTAAAGCTCCAAAAGACCAAGGAATTTGCTCATAGCTTTCTTTCCAATGGGTAAAAAATTGGTAATTGTACTTCAGGCTGTATTCATAGACTTGATTATGTTAGAGTTGGAAAGAGCCTTGAAAATTGTTACCTTTATTGTACATATTAGAAAACAAGTTCAAAGAGATTAAATGACTTGCATATTTGCTTATAGCAGATACGTTTATCTAAATATTTTAATCCTCCAAATTAAGACACTTTGGTTTGAGTTTTCTCATTAAATTAATTCTGTTAGTTCAAAATGATTGTTGATACCCTTTCCCCATTCCACCCTGCTGGGTCCAGGGCTTCTGTACTGAAACTTCTCCTATACTCTCAGAACATATCAAGGAAGTTCTAGTTTAAATCACAAAACTCTTAAGGTTGAATGTAATTTCTTTTGCTAAGTAACAGAAATGATGTTTTTGTTGAATAATTGTCTTGCTTTGTTTTGTCCTCCATTCAATACGTAGTTCTTTGACCGTATAAAATTATTTGGAATGCCTGCTAAGCATCAGCCCGATCTGATATACCTTCGCTACGTGCCTCTCTGGAAGGTCCATATCTTCACGGTCATTCAGCTTACTTGTCTGGTTCTTTTGTGGGTGATAAAAGCTTCAGCCGCTGCGGTAGTTTTTCCCATGATGGTAAGGTTGTTTGGTTTTTGTTTGTTTTTTTCAGACTTTGTCACTATTTATAATAATTACATATCAATTTACTTATTTATGTATTAATCATTAATTCTGTTGAACACAGTAATTATTTTACTAACATTTATATTAGTAATATAGTGTAGTAATGTATTAGTAATATTTACATATGAGAAAGAGAATAGCCCATTTTAAGCACCATAGGTATTTTGAAATATGAATTGGCCCTTTCTAGCTATTAAACCAGTCACTTTAGAAACCGAATTCGCTTGTTATTTTCTAAAGTTTGTTTTGTTTTTTTAGTCCTTGGGCTGTAGAATGCTGTTTTTTTTTTTAATTAAAAAAACATTTTTTTTAATGTTTATTTATTTTTGAAGGAAAGAGAGACAGAGTGTGAGCGGGGGAAGGGCAGAGAGAGGGAGACACAGGATCCAAAGTGGGCTCCAGGGTCTAAGCTGTCAGCGCAGAGCACGACGTGGGGCTCGAACTCACAAACTGAGAGATCGTGACCTGAGATGAAGTCGGTCACTTAACCGACTGAGCCACCCAGGCTCAGTTTTTTTAAATAACTTTCAGAATTTAAGATGTTTATGGAACAAAGATGATAGCCAGGTATAAGAAGCAAAGCAACCAAAACAACATATTTCTTTTATAGGATGTTTCAGTACATCTTTCCCAGGAATTAAGAGATCTAGAAGTTAAAAAAAATTTTTTTTAGATCATATTAATAAGACAGTATTGTTCACTAAATTATCATAGAATATCACATTTTGCAAATGGGGAATAGTCATCCTTTTGTAAATACCGTGTAAACATTGGTTAGTACATGGCCACAAAGAAAATCTTAAAAAATTAAAAAGCTTAAAAATTATCCAGGTAATATTTCCTGATCACAAATAAATTACATTGCAAATGAATATTGAAAAACACTAAAGATATCTTTAAGTATTTAGAAATTAAATGCTGAAATAATCCCTGGGTAGAAAATTGAGTTAAACATTGTGGGTATTTCAATGGAGAACTTATAACAAAGTCTGTGAGATACATCTAAGATATACCTAAAGTTGTAGAAAAATGTATACCCTTCACTATATATATTATTAAAGAAGAACTTAAACGCAACCAATTTTTTTATTTGTAAATATTGGTAATAAATAAATTCCTTCCAAGCTTGAGTAAAGAAGAAAAAAAGAGCAAAATATACAAGATTAAGAGAGAGAAGAGATGCATAACCATAGCTATGGAGGAGATATGAGGGGCTTTAAGAAAATGCTACATGAATCTATAGGAATAAGTTTGAACATCCAGAGTAGAGGTTGACAAACTATTTCTGTAAAGGGTCAGATAGTAAATTATCTTCAGCTTTGTGGGTGATAAGATATATAGGAACTTCTATAACAGGAGAGAAATGTCCACAGTTTCTTATTGTTGAAATCTAAAAAGTAATTGTCCAGTTTTTTTAAATGAAAGACTACTAATGAGAAAAATGAAATTCTTTCTCATTTGGGATAATTTTTCTGTCATTTAATGAGGTTCAAAGTTAGTGTTCCCTATTATCAAATCAATTCCAAATGTTCATCTTTACAAACTATCCTTAGGTCATAGTCCATACAAAATACGTAGAGCCAGATTTACCCAAGGGCTGTGGTTTACCTACCACTCATCTAGAAGAAGTGGATTAGTTCCATTCTATACATACATTTCTGGGAGTTAACCCAAAGAGAAGTATAAAATCTATGGATATGTAGAAGTCAATTGCACACAAGACTGGGAAAATGGTTAAAGATCTGCTCTTGGATCCTGGGCCCCAGATGGGTTCACAGCAGAGTTTTAAAGAACAGTTAGTTTCAGTACTTCTTAAATTACTCTAAACCAAAGGAAAAGATGGAAACTTCTGCATTTTTTGGTCATGAAACACTAGCAAGGTCTTAATACCAAAGCCCAATAAAGTATGAAAGAACGATGGTGACTTCTCAGTTACCAATATAAGGGTAAAAAATCTGAAGATATTAACAAATAAATAAACTTACAGTGTTTCTATAAGTAATATATGATGTTTAAATAGACTGGGATACTTGAGCAGCAAGCAAGAATTATCAACATAATTAAAGATAAAAAGACTTTTTATAAAATGCAGTCACTGTGAATAAAAATTTATAAATGAGTTTTAATATAGGGAAGCCAGCTATTATTATTATTTGATATGAATTGAAGGTTCTAACTATGATATAAGAATAATATAATAATTGGCAAAAAGAAGAGATAACATTATTTGTCAGTAATGTGATTATATACTTATAAACTCAAACGACTCAAATTAAAAAAAAAGACTAAAAGTTCTAATAGAATTAATAAGAATTTTGTTAGGGCAGGTGGTTACCAGAAAACCATTGGCTTAATCAAAGAAATGTATTATATGATAGCTGTGGATCCTAGAAGTCTGAAATCAAGGTGTGGATGGGGCCCTCTAAAACCTGTGAGGCACTCCTTTTTGCTTCTTCCTAGTTTCTGGCAGTTTGTTGAAAATCTTTGGCCTTCTGCATGTTGCAACTGCCTAACTCCAAACTGCCTTCGTTGTCATGTGTTCTGTGTATCACTGTGTCTTTATAAGACCATTTTTGAGGACACTGGACATATTGTATTAGGAGCCCACCCTACTCCAGTATGACCTCTTTTTTTTTTTTTTAATTTTTTTTTTTTTTAACGTTTATTTATTTTTGAGACAGAGAGAGACAGAGCATGAACAGGGGAGGAGCAGAGAGAGAGGGAGACACAGAATCTGAAACAGGCTCCAGGCTCTGAGCTGTCAGCACAGAGCCCGACCTGGGGCTCGAACTCACAGACCGTGAGATCATGACCTGAGCCAAAGTCGGACGCTTAACCGACCAAGCCACCCAGGCGCCTCCAGTATGACCTCTTAATTATATCTGCAGCAACCCTATTTCCAAATAAAGTCATGTTCTGAGGTACAGGGGGTTAGGATTTCAATACGTCTTTCATGCGGGACACAATTCAACCCATAAAATGTGGAAGTACATAAAATTAAGACCCAAACAAATAGGAAGATATACCATGCTCTTTATTTTGCATTCTTAGTATTGTAAAGATGTCACTTCAGGAATGAGTTGTATGAGTTTATTTGCATGTGTTTGTGTGTATGTGGGGAAGTTGTTGTCAGTGTGAACTGGGTAATTTTAAAGCTTATGGAGAAAAATAAATGCCAGAGTCACAGATAACAACATGGATGGTAGAAGTGTTCTGTGTGTTATTCGGGTGTAGGTTTCACAGACATGTACATGTGTCAAAAGCATCAAACTGTACATATGATATTTTTCTATTTTAATGTAAGTTGCATATTAATAAAAAAGTAAAGATGTAATAAATACCAGAGGAATAACAAAACAAAGATAATTAAGAATTCCTGGCGGGGTCTGGGGTGAGGGAGGGACTTGATTGTTCCTATGCTGCTACCATACTGTTGTGATAACTAAATATTTAAAATTTGCTGTCAGGTGAGGGCAGCTAACATAGTATGGAATTGACATGGGCGTAGACATAAATCGGAAGAATAGAATTTATCAGAATATATGTGAGAATTTACCACTTGAATACCATAAGTGGGACATTTCATTAAAGATGATAACTCATCTACATGGGAAAAAATAGTATATAGTCTTGGATGATTTGACTGTGAATGGAGAGCTAAGGTTGCTTCCTTACTCACTACCTTATTCAGAAAGAAACCATAAATGAATTCAAGACGTAAGTGTTAAAATGTAGTAGAAAATTTTGAAGAATATTATATAGTCCAGTGATTGAGGATAACTTCTCAAGATAGGGAAACCCAACTGTGAAAGGAAGAAAGATCTATTTGACCACATGATAATTAAGTGTTTTCTATGAATGTAGTAAATAAAATCGTATTGTGAACTGGGAGAAAGTATTTGCAGCACATAAGGCAAATAAAATGCCTTTATCTAAACTACACTACTTATGAATTCATGAATAAAAGTGTAGTAGTAGTGTAGATAAAAGTTATCTAAACTACACTACTTATGAATTCATGAATAAAAGTCATAAAAAAGCAATTGAAAAACAGGCAAAAGACAGTAATAAGGAAGATGGTAAGAAGAAAGGGAAGAAGTCCAAATGGTCAATGAACATTTGCAAACGTTTCTTCAACCTTAGTAGCAGTTAAAGGAAAGCACATTAGGGGCGCCTGGGTGGCTCAGTCGGTTGAGCGTCCGACTTCGGCTCAGATCATGATCTCGTGGTTCGTGGGTTCGAGTCCCACGTTGGGCTCTGTGCTGACAGCTCGGGGCCTGGAGCCTGCTTCAGATTCTGTCTCCTTCTCTCTCTGCTCCTCTCCTTCTCACAGTCTGTCTCTCTCTCAAAAATAAATAACGATTAAAAAAAATTTTTTTTAAATAAGTAAATAAAGGAAAGCACATTATATAATTGAAAAGTTTAAACCTAATATTGGGAAATGGATTCTCTAATGCATTGCTTAGGAGATTTTTAAAATTGTATCTATCTATATAACGTGTATAATTTAAAGTCATAAAAATTAATAATCTTGTTTTACTGTGAAGATACTATGTATACTTAATTTGCTTTCTAATTTTATGCAGAGTGCAAGGGATTTATATAGGAAAATATTAAAAATGGTATTTTTAATATCTTTTCTTTGAGCAGGAAGTTTGAAAGATAAATAGGTAACTCACTTCCTTTGAAATAAGATGGTATATGAAATGATTTTTAAATAAAATATATGCATCACTTTTTGGTTATTTATCATTTGATACTTTTTTCTCTTCAAATTATATAGTTAATTTTTATTATATAGTTAATATTCTCTCCTCCACTTTTTTAAGGTTCTCGCATTAGTTTTTGTACGCAAACTCATGGATCTGTGTTTCACAAAGAGAGAACTTAGTTGGCTTGATGATCTCATGCCAGAAAGTAAGAAAAAGAAAGAAGATGACAAAAAGAAAAAAGAGAAAGAGGTAATAAGACCAGAGTTTTAAATTTACACTATTCATTGTTGCTTAATACTTCGTACCAAGTAGCAGGCACTCTTATGGTCACTTTACAGGAATCAGCTCCTTTAATCCTCCTAAGAACCTTATCATTATGAAGTGTAGGTACTTTTGTCATTCCCAGATTACCTATAAGGAAACTGAGGCAGAGGGAGGTTCGTAGGTAACTCGTCCCAAACATAAGTTCTTACCCATTTTACCAACTTGCCCCCTCAAAGCCCTGACCCAAAACCAGCCTTTTAAAAATTACGTATCCCATGTGTACTTAATTAACAGTGACAGAGTTTAGCAGTGTTAAAACATAGGTAACAGAAATCTTAAATTCATAAGTACATTTTAGCATACATTTAAATTTTAACATTTTAATCTGACATCTACATAATGACAAAAAAGACTTTAAATATCATTGTACGAAAAGTACAATTAAACTCAAAATTATTTTTTCCCCCTAATTTTTGAGAGAAAGCAACGTAGTATATACCTTATATTGTGTAGTATTTACGAAAATGCGTTTATTAAACTTCACGGACAAATATGTTTAAGGCTTGTTGGTATTTTTTTCATAGTTTGGATTGATTACGCAGTGCTGATTTATGGCAGAATTGCTGGCTTTATGATTACTTTTAAGAAAAATCATGACTCTTTAATCAGGATACTAATTGGAAATACTGATTTGAATGGAGTCTCCAAAATTTTTTAAAGATTCTTGTTTCCTTTAAAACTATATTATATGTGCAAATGTTGATGAGCTTTTGGTGAATTTTCAAGTACGGTAGAATTTATTTATGAAATACTTAGGTGAAAATTGCCTGCGTATTATTTTCTGCATTAAGTCGGAATAAGGGTCAGTGTGTATAACAGGAGACAAAAGTACAGGGGGCTTAAACACAAAGAGCTCCTGGGCTCAGGTAGAAGAAATCTTAGAAGAGGGGTGAGCTAATGTGACAGTCGCACCGTGTTGTCCGGGCGCTCCTGGGCTGCGCTGTGCCGTCCTCAGCACCGTTTCCATACTCAGCATCCCCTCCTAGGTCGAAATGGATTCCGAGCTGGAGCTGTCATATTAGCATGAGAGACAGCAGGAAGGAGGAGGGGGGATAGGGTGAGAAAGCAAAACCTGCCCTCCCCTTACTGTCCTGTTTTTAAGGAGTCTCTCCAGAACTGTCATCCAGTAAGTTATTTGTGCATCTCATGGCCACATGGAGTTGCAAGGGATGCTGGGAAATTGAGCTTTGGGTTTTGGAGGTTTTTTTGATGATGACTTTTTAATTATTTTTTTTTTTTTACTGTTTATTTATTTTTGAGAGAGAGAGAGAGAGAGAGAGAGAGAGCGCGAGCAGGGGAGGGGCAGAGAGAGAGGGAGACACAGAATCTGAAGCAAGCTCCAGGCTCCGAGCTGTCCGCGCAGAGCCTGATGCGGGGCTCAAACTCACAAACTGTGGGATCGTGACCTGAGCCGAAGTCGGACACTTAACTGACTGAGTCACCCAGGCGCCCCATAACGCTGACTTTTTAAAAGCTGGGTATATTGCCACCTTCAAATAGTGGGATTTCTGTTGTTAAGAAGAAGAGTGTGAATGCTCTCCCAGTCCATCCAGCCCTGCCCCCAGTGATTATGACGTCATGATTTTGGGTCATGTCTCCAATAGAAGTTGCTCTCCATCTGGGGTGACATTTCTCCTCCGGGGTCATATTTCAATGTTTGAGAAATTTTTCATTGTCAGAATTGGAGGGGTATCCAGTAAGTGGAGGCCTAGGATGCTACTTAACACTAGGACTAGTGTTACTTACTTACTAGTCGTAGTAAGGACTGCCCCTTACTACAGAGAACTGTTTGGCCCTGTCAGTATTGCTGAGATCGAGAAACCCTTCCTTTACAAATGAGGTTTTGCTTACAGTGTATTGTAATGAGGTTTCACAGAATTTTATCTCTTGTTCTGTGCTAATAATTGATAATAAAATTTATGTAGCCAGATCTATTTTTAAAATAGTATTAACGGTTAAACTTAAATGAACATTATAAGCATTTACAATTTAGTCTTTCCAAATGGTTGTGTTCTATTGTGCCGTAAGTATATGTTTCTAATAGTAAAAGGACTTTTCCAGCCATGGCAAATATGTTATATTTAAATAATATTGTCAGTTTGGGTTTCCAGTTCTTGAAGATGTTACATATTAATTGGTCCTCCTGGAAATATTCTGGGAAAAGTAATCTTTTTGTGTATGTGCCCTGAAGGAAGCTGAACGGATGCTTCAAGCTGATGACGACACTGTGCACCTTCCATTTGAAGGAGGAAGTCTCTTACAGATTCCGGTTAAAGCCCTGAAATATAGGTGAGATAAAACTTTATCTTGTAAAATGTATTTTGTATACACTTCAAGTACATGAATAAACCATGTAATGCTTCATTAAAGTAGCGATCTTTATTTTTAAAAAGATGACAAAACTGGCATCTAGCATATCAACTAACCGGGGGCCTCGTGAATTCGAAAGGGAGTCGCAAGGCCCTTCCCTTTGCAGGTGATAGGCCAGACTTAGACCAGGACATTAAACCAACTCACATGCCAAGCAGACAAGAGCTACTTGTCTTGTATCACTCCTTCTGTTTTAATGAAGTTTAAAGTGAGAACACAAAACTCAGAATAGTCCCATTCTCTCAGTAGTATAGGTTTTTCCCTTCTGTCCTTTATTGGGGCTGTGTCAGCGTGTGCTGAAAGATAAACGTTGGTAATCCATTGTCTGATAACCTTCCAAATTTTGACCATGTGTAGAGGCCCTGGAACTCTCTTACTCTGCAAAGGTGTGACTTGACTATTGTCAGTGAGGGCTCATGTCACGGACAAGTTGCATTTCATACGTAGTTTATAATGTATGATTTTAGTGGTTTATATGTAAATTTAAGAACCAAATATGGTGGTAAATTCTGTCTTTAAACTCTGTGTACTTTTTTGTAGTTTTAAAGAATAAAAGTCTATATTATTTATGCACATATCTGATTTCTGGTTCCACATTTATTCTATTTCTGATTAGCGCTTGATAGTAGAAAGGTCAGGTATAGAATGTATATAGGTTCCGTTTAATAGAAAAGGTTTGTTGGTATTAACTTCAGATTTTTTTCATTTTTAATTAATCTTTATAGTTTTTATAGATGTTGTATTTAGACTTGTACATGTTGATTTGTTTTGATAGATGAATTCATAAGTAATGTTCCCTCTATAATTTTTACTGTTAATTTTCATCGTTGGTATTAAGTACTCTGTGTCACCTTTTATGATTTTCCCTCAAATCTTTCTTATGTTCTTTAAATTAAATGCCAAGTATAGATGTCTTGATATACGCAGCTATAGTGCTCTGCTTTGCTGGGTTCTGTAAATATTTGTTCAATGAATTAGTGTATTAATTTTGTTGGACTTAAGACTATAGGAGCTGCCATGATGGTTATTAGTGACTCATCAATTTGCTGAAATTATTTGCCACTTAGTCTCTCTAGTCTGCATTATCCCTTTCTCAGTATGATTATACACGGGCCTTGACAAATTTAAGTGGAATCTATACTTAACACTGTCTGATATTTAACAAAAAGGATGGTTATCTGTACATATACTTTTGGCTCTTTAAGTGATGGCACAGGCCATGATAAATGCTGCTTTGCTTAAAATTTGGTCATCAGGAATGCCAGAAATCGGCTGATCTGTTTATCTGTCATATTTTATAGTCTTAAGTAGCTTTGGATTACCTGCCATGAAAATCAAATGAGGTAATGCAGGAAAACATTTGGAAACTGCAAAACTCCATTAAACATGAAAGGAATTGATTTTTTTTCCCATGTAGTTTTATTTTGGGGAATAACAAAACATGTACTGTCTTCAGAAAAGTCTTAATTTTTAGTAATGGGAAAGTTCTTAGAGGAGGACATTTTGAAGCTAGAAAGTGCTTCAGGAATGTCTCTCTTCAGTTATTTGAAGTTGGCAACAAACCAAAGAAATGTTTAGTCACAGTAGGTAGTTGGAATGGCTCTGCCATTGTGAATTTGGGCCTTCAAATTTTTTCCACCTTAAAAAAATTGACTTGGTAAAGCACCTTTTCCTAGAGATTCTTTAAGGACCATGTTACACTTCTCTGCAGTCTTATTTCCTCGTTTATTTATTTAAATAAAGTTTATTTATTTATTTTTTTAATGTTTATTTATTTGAGAGAGAGACACACACAGAGTGTGAGTGGGGGAAGGGCAGGGGGAAAGAGAATCCCAAGCAGCCTCTATGCTCAGCTTGGAGCCTGACATAGGGCTTGAGATCATGACCTGACCCAAAATCAAGAGTTGGACCCTTAATCCACTGAGCCACCCAGGCGCCCCTGCAGTCTTATTATTTTAAACGATATTGGATTTAAAGTGTAAACAAAGCTAGCACTTTTCTAAAGGACTGCTGTTTAGTCATTTATCACATAGCTACCATCACATTGTGTATTTAAGGTCTAATGTGACATTTGTGTTTGTCACTTCTGTGCATGAAATGTTACTTTTTGGTGAAGAAAAAGGGCTTGCAAATATATTTCTATTAACTTCATAGCACTTTCCTGTGACTTGTGACTGATAACCTCGAGCCCCAGATTATTTATGGATATGATCATTATTGGATTCATCTCAAAGGAATGTTGCAATATTTTATAAAGACATGGAATGGTTACATTTTTCTCTTCCAATGAAAGGACAGTATTTCGTTCTTTTGATTTTGATTTTGATTGCCTTTTCAACCATTCTTTTTAAAGGTTTTTTTAAAAGCTATTAAAAATCAGTTTTTTTAAAAAATAATCTCAGTTTTTCTTTCTTTAACTGGGGATATTTATTTGATGAGATTGAGATTTTTGCCAGGTATGAAAGTTTTCTAATTGTGTTGAGGCTATATTTTTTATATTTACAAGCACATTAATGTAGTCTTTTATGTTATTTCAGTAATACGTTTAGAGCCAAGATGATCATCTTTGGGCATCATTGCCAATTTATAATCTTAACTCCTAGCTTTGATTATGCAGAAAGATACAATGCTTCGTGATATCTTTATAACAGAACTACATAATTCTGATGTTTTTCTAGACCTTGGTTTAAGTGCAAGACAAAGAGCTTTCTCAGTTTTAAGTTGATGAAGACAAATATTATATAGTCAAGAGCGACAATATTAATGCTTTTGCAAGTACTGAATACTAACCAAAAAGTATATTTGTTCTTTAGTGTTGATCCCTCAGTTGTTAACATATCAGATGAAATGGCCAAAACTGCACAATGGAAGGCACTTTCCATGAATACTGAGAATGCCAAAGTAACCAGGCCTAACACGAGGTAGCTGTAACTATTTACGCATTTTCTAACCATAGCCGATTTTCAGTTGACTTCTGCCTAGATAGCTATTTAATAAAACCATTACATTTAACTCAATCTGCATAAGTTTTATTCTCTTAACAAACCAGCCTTCTTCTCTTCTTTCCTTCTTCCTTTCATCTGTCTATCCATCATTTCGCTGAATACTGGAAATCAGATATGAGTGCCAAAGAAGTTATTTTTTTAAACTCATGGTTGCCTATTTCCAAAAAGAATTTGAGCCATTTTAGAATAAAAGTGAATATCACCTATGGTAATATGGAATGAATATATAAAAGATCGGAAACCATGTACAGAAAGATAATGATTAGGGGTTACATAAATTCTATAATTGGATGCTCCCTCAGTCATTCTTTCTGATGGTCCAAGCAAAAAGACACACATGATTGTTTTCCTTGTTTGGTTTTGTCTTGTTTTGTTTTAGCCTGCCATTTCTTCAGGTGAGGTAAATGTTTTCCTAGAAGATAGTTGGAAGAAATTTAATCCATGGATATAACGGTCATTCAGTTTTATAAGGGAGCATGGACTCCATAACTATTTCATACCTCCTTCCTTAGATTTTTTTGTTAGGTGCCCAAGGGTACTTGATTCCCTTGGGTCTGTGGAGAAATGAGGTGTTATCCAGCAGTGTACTCAGTCGTTCATACTCAGCAGGTATTCTGTGTCACTTTGTACCAGACTCGTTTTGTGTCGGTGTATTCTGCTTGGATATCCAATCAAAACTTTTCCAGACAAACAATCACTAGCTGTTCCTCATTAGCTATTATCTTTCTGGCCACTGTCTTTTGATAATAATTGGTTAGGTTTTGTTCATTCCTTCCTTACCTCTTCTTAGAGCTTTGCTCCTACTTAATCTCTATCCTTTTTTTTTTTTTTTTTTTTAATCATTTCTTGAGTTCTGATTCTCTAAGCTGGACTATTTCCTCCTGTCTTTGATCTTAAAAGTTTTTAAGTTTAACTCTTTGTCATTTTGTATATTCCATGCAGCTAGAATTTAGCTTGATATTCTTTTTACTCTTAATTTTCACACCTTGTCAGCACTCGTGGCTGAGATTATTTTGATAAATGTAAAGACCTTACAATAATATTATTATATCTTTTATATTTCTGCCTTTCATTCAGGTTGTTCCTCAAGTCAAAATCAAAGGGAAAGAAAGACAGTGTTGGGGTTATGTCATTTAACAGAAAAATGTTTGGGGGTTCTTCTTCAGTCTTATCTGGAGAAGGCAGCAAACCACAGTGTATTTTCATTTATGAGTTAGTCAATTAAATCCGTGTACATGGAATCATTGTATTTGATAGTAACTTGAAAATATAAAATAGATGTGTTCTGATCTTATATTTGTGAACCAAATTTGGGGAGAGAAAGTTTGTAAATGTGTTACATTTTGCAGGAAGTTATTTGATGCTTATCTATATTAGCAAAGATCACTTTTTTTTAATGGATTTGTCAGTGAAATGTCACATGCTACAACTGTTTATTTATAAAGTAAAACTAATAAACTTAGTCATAAAATGACCCATTTTAAGAAACTCCTCTTCACTTGTAAGAAAAACATTAATTTCAGTGGCAAAATATCCATTGAAAAAAATCTAAGAATTTTTAATATTTGTCTTTCCAGTCAAATTTACTGATACGAAAAGAAAGCAATAAAGTAACAAATAACAAGTCATTAGTTTATAGTATTTATAGTCATCTCAAAAGGGTGATTATGGATGCTAAGTGTTGGCCGTGTTTAGAATGTAGTATGTATCCATTTCAAAATCATTTATTCTCATTCTTTGTTTTAAATAGCCCTGAAAAGCCTGTCAGTGTGAAAATAAATTTTGAAGATGAACCAACAAAGAAATACATGGATGCTGAAACTTCATTATAGAATTGAACCAAGAGGAACTATATATATATATAGCTATACAGCTATATATATATTTTATTATATGTATATATATAAAATGTGTGTATTTCATGTCACTATATAAAACAATATTGTATGTCATGCTATTTAATGCGTGACTACTGAGTTTTTGAGGTAGTGTCTGAAGTATGCTAGGAACACCATGGAGACTGTGTATATGATGAAATAGTCTCTTAGAAATGAGGTACATGGTTCTTAACTCTTCAAATATTTATTTTGTTGGAAAAACATTTTGTGTTCTGCGGTAGAAAGATGTGGGGAAATGCATTCAATCTGCTTTCCTTGAAATCTCTTTGTCCATCAGTGGTAATTCATAACAACCTTAAGTGACGTACTTTGTCCATATATTTACAATTTTTACTTGAGTTACTAAAAATTTTTGCATATTATTTCACTTCTGTTCGTTCTTTATGGGAAGAACAGGGAGTCTTTATGCCAGTGTTGTGGGACAAATGTAACATGTCACGGCTTCTCTGCATGTGTGTTTCATTTATGCAGATAATCTGTATGTTTCATAAGCAGTGGAGATTTCTTGGCTATAAAGGTGGAACAATAGAAATTTTCTAGCTAAGAACTATAGTTTTGACATTTATTTTTAAATTTTTAAAATTTATTTTAAATCTTAAAACTCCACATTTAGGTTTATATTCCGATAGACAAGTGAAATTGCAGGTGATTTTATAATTTAACCTATAGCAGTCATAACTTTATGGATTTTAGAAGCTATAAAATGCAAATTTATAATAGTTAAACTTTGTTGCCTTTGTAGAAATATTTTCTGAATCCTAATGCTTTATCAGAGCCCAGAATGCCCACTCTGTTCTCTGCCTTTGCTGTCTTTTACTTAAAATGTGGTTTAGTTTGTATCAGGTTCAGGTCCTTGATTATTTTTCTATTACAAGTAATATGAGGAAATAATCAGGAGTCAGAATTCTCTTAATGGGTTTATGATCAGTATTACTTTATTCTAAAGAATTACCTTTCATTTTCTTGTTTACGTTGTTATTCTTTCTATTGTATAGATACTATTTAATAGATTGTTATGTGATTGCATTTTAAAATATTTTATTTATTTTAATTGATATACTTAAATATTATATAAACATTTGAAAAGATAACAAATACAGAGTAATTTAAATTGTTAATGTAAATAGTTGGTGCTCACTTGCATTTATGGTTTATTATCTGAAAGCAGTTGACAGATTTTACATCTTTGATATAAAGCACTGCCATATTTGTATTTTAAAAGGAATTTAGACATTTTATGTATAGCTCAGATTGATGGCATTCTTTCTAGTTTGTGTTAGTATTGTTGTTTTTGCTTTTCTGAGCTGCCTTTTTAACTTCTAGCACATCTTTTTAGCCATCTTTTATATACTCTTAGCTCTACATGAAATAAATAAATGTTGTTCTTGTTAAGCCTGTAGGACTGGATGAATGGGGTTGTGAAACTGATTTGGCAAGAGGATAATTTACAAAAACCAAATGAGTATTGAGAAGCCACAGAGAGAAATAGCAAAATTGTGACATGAATATTAAGATGAAAACTTTAATGAAATTCCAATGCTCCCTTTAATCATTTGTAATTAAGGTACAAAAGTATGAAAAGTTGATCTTATAGAGGATCATGAGGAATGCCAAAAGCTGATATTTTAGCAATTCTGAAGTGTTTTTCATCCGTTCTAAACTACTTACTAATAACTCAGATGTCATTTCCCATCTGAGACCGTATTGTCAGATTCTAGTTAAAATAAGGGATTTGACTTCTGCTTCACATGGGAATTTGGAAATGTAGCTACGTTTCTTTAGAAAACATAGCCAGCATCATTTGGTACTGCCTGCCGAAGAGTTTTAGACTCTGTTGGCAATCGATAATTGAGTATTACCCATGGTGCTTGTTATTCTTCGTGAGCTTGCACTGAAATGATTCCTGTTTATCCACAGCAGCATAATCATTTCCAAAGACCCCAGTATTTGCTGCTACATTTTGTAAACTCCCCTGATGGACCTGAACAAGGGGGATTTCCTCACATCATTTCTTTGTGTCTGGACACCATAGGGTTCACGAATGTTTTTATTTACAGGAAGGGGTTTTAAATTTTAAACTGAAAACTACCTGGCATCATAGTGTTTCTGTAATTTTATTTAATTATGTATAGTGATAGTCCAGTGCCAGAAAAACCATGACTTGCAAAATACGTTGCACTCAAAATGTTTTTGCTGTGTTTCTAATTGTCAATGGTTTCTGCTTTCTTTTGACTACTTGACTTACAAAATGATCTGATATGACTACTCCATTGAAGAGCAAAGGTAACTCATGTTTATTAAGTAATTAACTGCTTGTTTTACGTGGTTATGATATTTTTCCACTGTTTTTGAAAAATAGCGATCGTGGATAGTGTTCATTGCAAGACAAGTGAAAAATATAATTTACTACATATATTGATTTTTAAATGTTGCCTTAAATAGGTGTAAATGAGCAGTAGTAATTGCAATGTACTGATTTACCTCAAGGTGCAAAATAATTAAACCTGTACATATTCCATTTACAAAATAAATTAATATAAACAGCCCTGCACTTTCTTAGATGCCTTGGTTTCCAGGATGGAACTTAGTGCTACTGAATATCCTGGCTACAGAGCCACCTCAGGATTCTCTTCTCTCCACCCTGTTTTATTTATTTATAGATGTCTGTTTACAGAGACTATAATAAATCCTGATGTTGACCATCTGAAATTTACTTTCTTTTGAATGCTATTTCACTCTAAAATAGCAGCTTTTGAGAAAACAGTGAGCTAACTTCCTTATGATAAAAGGATGATTCTGTATGTTCTCTAATAATATTAGGTATGTTGAAGTGAAGCCTACAAACTTTCTAATGGGTGTGTGTGTGTGTGTGTGTGTGTGTGTGTGTATGTGTGTGTGTGCACGCGCGCAAATGATGTTAAAAATCTTAAATCTCTTAAGTTGTTAAAAAAAGCTGTGGCGTATCAATGTTCACATTTGCCAAGTCTTTGTAAAACATGTAGGACAAAATTTATGTGCTAATGCATGTGTTTATAAAGCAGATTCTTTACCATTCAGAAAGATTAACTTTTGCTTTCTCCATCCAAAAAGCATTTCTGTTTCTTCCTCATACTTTATGTATGTATATAATAGCTTTCTAAGTTTTTCCTTTCACAAAGACAGGTTCAAAATTCCTGTAAAACATAAAATGGTGTCTGAAACTGAGGTATTATGCCGGAGCTTGCTGTCTTTCGAGGATCATATCACGGACATCAGTTCTGTAAATGCGCTCAACAGTTTGGACATGTGAATCCTGTTTTAAAGTGCTCAGATTTTGGATGTGTAAGCCATTGATATAACGTTGTGATTCAAACATGATTAAATCAAATAACAATGTTCTGAATTTTATTTATGTAGATTACATCATTGTTATCATACACAGTACAGATATGTGAAGTGTCTTTTGGTTTAGTCCAACAATTATTTATGTTTTAGAAAATAAGCTTAAAGATTGTAAGGACATTGAAAATTTAAAATAGTGTTCAGAATTCAAAATTTGACAATTTTAATGTAAAGTCGGGTTTTTTTTCCTATCATATCAAAAAGTAATATAAGTATCAATAATAGGAAAACATATAGTTGGAAATGGAATCATCTACAGATCATTTTTAAACTTTAATTTAATTAGCACATACCGACTTCTACAGTTGACTTATAGCAATTGTTAAACCCCAGTGGTTTTTTTAATCAGATTTTTGTGCATTGATTTTTGTGTTGTGGCTTCTCTTTTGTTGCTTTAATATTAAAAGTTTGGGGTGTTTTGTTTGTTTTGTAGGGGAGTTATCTTCTAATGTTTACTATGTTTAAATAAATAGAAATTGAATTTTATTGTTCATTTATATAATATTTGATAGCTTGGTATAATTTCACAGTACAGTTCTAATTTTTATGCCTTTTATAATTACAATGATAATATTTTCTTTTGTAATAAAATCCAAGGTAAATCAAACATTTAAAACGTAGAACTGGGTATTTTTCATTTATATGAAGTACAAGTCTCTACCAAGTCTATAATGTGAATGATCCTGCCTTTCAAATTTGTTTCATAATTGTTAGAAGAAAACTATTTTTTAGAGATGTTATTGAAGTTGAAAGAGCAATAAAAGTCTACTGAATTAGTTGTTGGATATTGTCTTTGTACTTTGTTTATTAGAATTGCTGCGTAGCTTCTTCATGTGGAGGGATGGGGTTGAAGGAAAAATAGGTGATTTCTGTTTCCTGCTTCCTAATATTCATATATTTCAGTAAGGAGACAGAAAAGAAGATGAAACAAAATATTATGTGTTTCACAATGGCTTTTTGCTATTAAGAAATATTAAAATTAAATCCCTTTAAGAATAGACTGGTTCATTATTTAAGACACATCTATTTAGAATTTTGCAATATGATGTGGAATTAACACACGTCACATTTCATGATGTGCAGTGAGTGTGTAAATTCTGAACTCTCTCAGACTGAAGACTTGGAGGTTTTTGTTTATTTTTAATGGCTAATTATGATTTAAAACATTTTTTTACTTCTTAAAATTTTTGAAAAAATTATTTCAGAGAGGGCATGAGTGGTGGGGGTGGGGAGAGGGAGAAAGAGGGGGAGAGAGAGAGAGTGCGCACATCTTAAGCAGGCTCCATGCTCAGCGCATGAGCATTTTGGGGGCGCCTGGGTGGCTAAGTCCATTAAGCATCCGACTCTTGGTTTTGGCTCAGGTCATGATCTCACGGTTCATGAGGTCGAGCCCTTCATTCGGCTCTGTGCTGTCAGCACAGCTTGGAATTCTCTCTCTCCATCTCTGCCCCTCCCCTTCTCGCTCTCTCTCAAAACAAACTTAATTTTTTTTTGTAAATATTAAGTTTTGGGAGATGTAGTCACTGCACTAATTGACTCATTGGTCATTTTGAGCAATATTAACATGAGATTGAGTAGGTCTTATATTTGAAGAAATATGGAGCATCACTGTGGATAAAATTGGGCTCTGGATTCAAACTGTATAGGTACTACTGCACAGAACTGTGTAGAATCATGTAGGTTCTACCCTGCCTGCGTCACTTAGCCAGCTGTGCCAGTAACCAGCCGGGCAGCTTAAGAAACTTACATCTCCATTTCACACTTCTAAACTAGAATGAAAAATAATGACTACCAGACGATGTGGTGGAATAGTGAAATAGTGTGTGTAAGAGGAGCACTGAATATTTTTCATTTTTTAAAGCTTGATAATGGGAATCATCTTTTGAAAGCTTTAATGACATTGGTTTTTGTTTCTGTTTTTGTTTTTTTTCCCCAAGAAGCTTCAGACCTTCACAAAAGGTGAAGAGACGTGCCTATGCTAGGTGAGCGGCACAGATGTCTTGAATGCCAGGTCCCTTTTATTTTCACAACACCCTATTCTCATTGCCTGAAGTGTGCAGTGCACTCGAGTAGCCAAAAATGTGTCCCCGCCGTATGCAAAGCATGTAGTGTTGATCCTTTCAAACTAACCTACCCTTTGCTTTGGGAGAGAATTGGTTTTCGTCCATAGCACTTCTTGAAACTAAGATGAAGCAGCTCTTTTCCCATTTTACTTCACCCATTTTACTTCAAATGCAAAAGGTTGGGCACGCCAAGTCCAGGAAAATCCACCGAGTTGAGGAAGCCTGTCCCCAGGCTAGTAGCTCTTGGTCCCGGTGACTCGCTGCTCTCTCCAGCTTGCAGCCTTGGGGCTAGAACCTGCGCGTTCCATGGTTGCTACGGTAACCCTGGGGCAGGTGTCACCCGTCGCCATGGCGCTCGGTACGCCGCAGCACGGCTGTTCCTGATTGGCCGAGGCGCACCGGCGCAGCGGAAGAAGAGGTGTCGGCATTGGCTCAGCCGGCGCCGGTTGGTGGCCTAAAGCGGGATTTGATTGTGCCAACGGTGCGGCCGGGGTGCAGTCCCCGGGGTGGAGGGGACCGGCGGTGGGCGGGGCGGGCCACCCCCCGATCCGGAGCCGCCGGTGGCAGCAGCAGGGACGATGAGGAAGAGGACTTAGAAATTGGCCTACAGGGGGGACGCTCCCTCTGGCGCGGTGAGTGGGGCGGGAGCGGGCGTTCCTCTGTGCCGGCGCGCGGTTTGAGGCAGGGTCTCCAAGGAGAGGCCCGCAGGTCCTTGAGGAGCAGCCCCGAAGCCTCCGGGCGTCAAGCTCCACTCGCCTTGGGCTCGGGGCAGAGAGTGCGGGCTGTCGCGGGTAGGCGAGCCGCCGAGAGCCCGTCTCCTAGCAGGTGGGTTGGTGTCGGGCGGGGGGATGGCGGGCAAGTGCATCAACGGTGTTGGATGGCCCGTCCAGCTCCAGGAAGGAGTTATTTTGGTTACGTGGCGCCTGAGTGTGTGTCTTCCGATCTTTCCCGATACGCCTGCCGTTTTCCGCCTTCCCCTTCTGTGATGCTGCTTTGCCCCTCTGCTTTTCTGCGCCACGTGGGGCGAGCCTGTCCGCTTCCATGCCTTCAGGCCTCACATGCCTGCCCCCCTTCATCTCCAGCCCTGGGCTGCTCCATTAAGGCCCAGACCCCCAAATTCAGCTGCCAGTTAACTCCACACGTGTGTAACCCTAAAAGCCATCTCCCTCCACTCCCACCAGCCTGCCTCACCCTTGGATTCCCTATCTTGGGCAGCCCTATCCGTTCAATTACCAAAATCCCATTCTGGGCAGTATCTTTGACATCACCTCTTCTTCCGCATTTCCATCAATGATCAAGTCTGTACCCTTTTTAAAAAATACTTATTTATTTATTTATTTATTTATTTTTTATTTAGAGAGTGAGTGGGCGGGAGGGGGGCGGTGTGGGCAGAGAGAGAGGAGAGAGAATCCCAAGCGGACTCCACACTCAGCACAGAGTCTGATGCGGGGCTCTATCTCACGACCCAGGAAATCATGATCTGAGCTGAAATCCGGAGTCCGAGGCCCAATCCTCTGAACCACCCAGGCGCCCCAAGGGTATATCTTCTAAATAGCTGCCAAACCAATTCCCACATCACCATCAACATGCTCACTGTATTCTCACCAGTCCCTTGGTTAAGTTCAGCAGCGGCCCCATCTTTCCCGCTTCCAGCCTGGCCCTATTTTAATCCGTTTTCCCCATGAGTGTTAGAGTGGCCTTTCTAAATAACGTGAGGCCAGCTCGCTTCCTGCCAAGACCCTCCATTATCCTACGGCAGCCTCCTTAGTCAGGCCTTCCATCAGCCATTCTGTCTTGTCCGTTCCCAGAACACGCCATGTTCTCTCCCGTGTGTGGCAATTGCACCTATTGTTCACACTACCCACGGTGGACTCCAATTTTTGCAGCCTCCCCAACCCCGTTCTCACTTGCTCCCCAATCTTCCTCTGTGTGTTGCCTCGTTACTTTTCTGCTCCCTTCTCTAGACCCTCTCTGCGAGGCCAGGGGCTCTGCCTGTCTTACTCAGCACTGTTGTCTCTCTCTCAGCCCCATGCACAGAGTGGGGGCTCAACAAAGACTGGGTAAGTGAATGAATCCCTAAAATGAGAAGGCACCGTTCTTCATGACATCCCTATGAGTTCCAGGAAAGTCAGAAATGATTTCTGGCCAATGAAGCTTTTGTGTACAAAATACGGAAGTTGAGCTGATGGGTTTTACTTACATTTTAAGACCCTTGGTGATTGGAAACTGTTTCAACTCACAGTCTTTCATAATCATTAGGATGGTCGCTATTATTATATGGTGTATGTTTCAAATGGGAAATAGGGACTACAGCATAGGTTGTAAGAGATAAGCTTTGGAGTCAGAGATACAAGGAATTGAATCCGGGCTTCAGCATTTTAGTTCAGTGGCCCACAGCAAATTACTTAACCTCTTACAAGCTTCTTCTTCCTCTTTTTTTTTTTTTTTTTAAAGTTTGTGTATAATAATTTTTTTTTCAAGTTTGTGTAAAAATAAATATTTTTGAGAGAAAGAGACAGAGAAAGAGAGAACAGGGGAGGGGCAGAGGGAGAGGGGGAGACAAAGAATGCGAAGCAGGCTCCAGGCTCCGAGCTGTCATCACAGAGCCCGATGCGGAGCTCAAACTCACAACCTGTGAGATCGTGACCTGAGTCGAAATCAAGAGTGGGATGCTTTTTTTTTTTTTTTAATGTTTCTTTATTTTTGAAAGAGAGAGAGAGAGAGAGAGACAGAGCACGAGTGGGAGAGGAACAGAGAGAGAGGGAGACACAGAACCTGAAGCAGGCCCCAGGCTCTGAGCTGTCAGCACCAGCACAGAGCCTGATGCAGGGCTTGAACTTGTGAACTGTGAGATCATAACCTGAGCTGAAGTTGGACACTTCACTGACTGAGCTACCCAGGCACCCCAAGAGTTGGATGCTTAATGGAACTCAGCCACCCAGGGGCCCCAGTCAGCTTCTTTATCTGTACAGTGGGCTGATAATAGCACATATTTCATAGGATTGTCTTAAAGATTAAATGTGCATACTTCCTATCAAGTGCACAGTGCCTTATACTTAGTAAATTTTCACATATTTACAAAATTGAAATATTTACATGGATGTTTGCAGCAGCTTTATTCACAATTGCCAATATTTGCATTTTAGTGGGTAAATGGATAAACCATGATACAACCAGACAATGGAATATTATCCAGCACTAAAAAGGAATGAACTATGAAGGCTTGAAAAATCATGGAGGAACTTTAAGTGGAGGAACACTCCATTAAGTGGAGGAACACTTTATTACTAAGTAAAAGAAGCTAATCTGAAAAGGCTACATGTTGTATGATTTCCACAATATGACATTCTGGAAAAGGCAGAATTTTGGAGACAGTAAAAAAGATCGGTGGTTGCCAGGGCTTGGGGGTTGGGGAGAAATGAATAGACAGAGAACAGAGGATTTTTAGGGCAGTGAAAAGACCATATGATATTAGACTGATGGATACATGTCATTATATATTTGTCCAAACCCATAGTATGTACAACACGAAGAGTGAACCCTAAGGTAAACTGTGGACTTTGGGTGATCATGATGTACCAATGTAGTTCATTCTTGGTATAAAAATTGTTTTGTTTTTTTTTAATGTTTATTTTTGAGAGAGAGATAAAATGAATAAACATCTCTCTCTTCTCCTCCCCCACTTGTGCTCTGTCTGTCTCAAAAATAAATATTAAAATATATATATTTAAGTCATTTTTATTTTTTAAAATTTTTAACGTTTTTATTTATTTTTGAGAGAGAGACAGAGAGAGAGAGAGAGAGAGAGAGCGAGCATGAGTGGGGGAGGGGCAAAGAGAGAGGGAGACACAGAATCCAAAGCAGGCAGCAGGTTCTGAGCCATCAGCACAGAGCCCAACGTGGGGCTCAAACTCATAAATTGGTATAAAATGTACCATTCTGGGGGTGTCTGGATGGCTCAGTCCAGCTCAGGTCATGATCTCACCGTCCAGTCCATGAGTTCAAGCCCTACGTCGGGCTCTGTGCTGACAGCTCAGAGCCTGGAGCCTGTTTCAGATTCTGTGTCTCCTTCTCTCTCTGCCCCTACCCTGCTCATGCTCTGTCTCTCTCTGTCTCAAAAATAAATAAATATTAAAAAAATCTTAAAAATGTACCATTCTGGTGAGTGATACTGTTAATATGAGAGGCGATGCAGGTGTGGGGGCAGGAAGTATATGAGAAATCTCTGTACCTTCCTCTCAGATTTGTTGTAAACCTAAAACTGCCCTAAAAATGTCTTAACAAAGAAGAAAAAATAACACACTGAAGGTAAGAATAGTGAAATCTCCACAGTCAGCCCACAGAAGTTATAAATCAATCTTTTAATTCATTCAAGTGCAATTTCTAGGACATCCTCCTACTTGGTCACAAACTTTTGTGTATTGACAACAGCTCCGTTACAGGTAAGACACTCATTCATTCAATGAACAGTCACCATCTGAGGTGTCCAGGGTGTCATGTCAGATAAGGGTGGGTCGAAAGAAACTAACCAGTCAAGTCCTGAGTGGGTGAAAAAGGGCCTGGAATGTTACTCTGACTTTCAGAGCCAGTCCATTTTTGAGACTGAAGTCAGAGTGAACTGAGTTGAGCCCTTGGACAGGGAGAGGAGCTAGAAGGTCATTCAAACAGTTAATGAACATTTGGTGAGCATCTGGGAATTGAGCAGTGACACTGTTCCTTTAGAATTTATGTTCTCGGGGATAGTAGAGGCGGGCCCGTAGGGCACAGATTCCGGAGTCAGATTGCCTGTGTTCAAATCCCAGCTCCCTCACTGCTGGATATGGGACCTCTGGCAAGTCACTTCACCTTTGCATCTCAGTCTCCTGTCAAATGGCGTTGTTTTATTACGTGAATCAGTACCGAATCAGTACCGGCAGATTTCTTAGAACCGTGGCACGTCCGTAGGAAGTACCATGTAAATGTAGCTATTTGTATTTCATTCTACTTGGGAGAGAGAGAGACAAGTAACGAGGTAAAAATAAAGTAGGGTAAGGGGATAGAAAGTGTCAGCCCGGGGACAGGCTTGGATTTGGAAACGGGTCTCACATTTTTGAGAGACTTGGTCTTCCATAGGAAAATGAGCTTTAAACACACTCATGAATCTGGCTGACATGTCTGATGATTAAAGAAACGATGAAAATGAGCGCTGAATAAAGTAGATGGTTTCTCATAATTACTCATACTTACCTAGAGGTAAGGCTTACGCTCATCTCAGCTAAAATTTCTGTAGTCATAATAAAGGTCATACGCTCAAGTCGATCGATTTAGCATCAACTCAGAACATATTAAATCTTACATTGGGGATAATTATAACTGACCCTCAGCAAAGTCAGAGTGACAAAATGACAATTAACTGGCTCATACCTGGAAAAGAAAATTAAAAAAAAAACCCTTGTATGAAAATTAAAATAACAACCAGAGGAAGAATGGATAGAGCACAGCAGCCATAATATTGTCCCTGGGCTGTCAGGAAACAGTTACACAGTATTCAGTATATTTTTCATGAAGGACAGGGGATTGTTAATTTCAGGGACGTGTGTACGAAGTAATGTTGTTTTATTACAGTGGTAAACATTTCTCTAGAAAATCACTTAGGCAGATAGAGAGCTGGATAAATGCCACCAATAAATGAGAGTTAGTACAGCATTAGATTCACAGGGAAGGCTCTCCCTGGCTATAAATTCCTATTCTGCCACTTACCAGCTGTGTAACGTGGACACACTCCTTAACCTCTGTGGGCCTCAGTAACGTCATCCGTGAAAGGGGACAATAGTGGTAGCTGCCCTCCAGGTTTGTTAGGAGACTTGTATTAGTTAACATTACGGAAAGCACTTAGAATAGCACTGGCACGGGCTAAGCACCATGTAAACATTTGCTCTTGTTATCATTGTTTTATTACTAGATATGAGATCTTGGCCAAGTTACTTCTCAGTGCCTCAGTTTCTCCTCCATCTGTAAGTTGGAGATTCAACAACACTACCTACCACTCAGGATCATTTCTTAAAATATGTATATTTTTAAATGTTTATTTATTTTTGAGAGAGAGAGTGAGAGACACAGAATCCGAAGCAGACTCCAGGCCCCACACAGTCAGTGCAGAGCCGGATGTGGGATTCAAACTCATGAGCCCGAGATCATGACCAGAGCCAAAGTCAGACGCTTGACTGACTGAGCCACCCAGGTGCCCCTAGGATTGTTTTGAAGATTAAATGAATTGAATACATCAAAGTACTTATTATGATAGTAAACCTTGAATAATATTAGGTTTAAAAAATTAAAATCAAGACTACTTGTGACTTTGAAAATAAAGCTTTTTTTTTTTTTTTCTCATTTTGTGTCTACTATTCGTCATCAATAAATCAAAGCCAGTGAATATAGACAAATGATTTAAAATTAGTATGACAGGGGGTGCCTGGGTGGCTCAGTCGGTTAAGGGTCCGACTTCCACTCGGGTCATGATCTCACGGTACGTGAGTTCGAGCCCCATGTTGGGCTCCATGCTGACAGCTCAGACCCTGGAGCCTGCTTCAGATTCTGTGCCTCCCTCTCTCTCTGCCCCTCTCCTGCTTGTACTCTCTCTCTCTCTCTCTCTCAAAAATAAACATTACAAAAAAATAAAAAAAAATAAAATTAGTACAACAGGCTCTTCAAATTGAAGTAATAGTAATATTACCCATGATAGTATTTATAAACAGCTATCATAATAACAATTACTTATATTTCTATAGCTATTGACAGTGTTAAAGGGGTTTTGCTTTATTTCATTTAGTTACAACTACCACTTTATAATGGGGATATTGTTGTTTCTGTTTCGTGGTAAAGGAGGAAGCTCATAATTAGAGAGGCCCAGGGACTTCCGGGGCCATGCCACAGGCGCATGGAAACCAGGTCTCGTCCACCACCATTGCCCCTTTTGACTACGTCTCAGAGGTGCAGCCAGAGGAATTCACACTCTCAAACCTGTGAAGTCTCCTTAGTGGAGACCACACGGTGATATAATGTGCACGTATACGCTACACTAGACGTAAATGTGAATACTCGTCTTTTCTTCAGGAAATTTTATTGTCCTGTTCACGTATACTTGAGGTAGCCCATGTTTGACATGAATATCTTATCTGCTTTGTGGCTTCCTTGTGTTTATGATGCGATTTTTGTCAAACCAACGTTCTGTAACAACTGGATCTGGTCAGCTGGGGCAAACTTATCGTTTGCTGATAATTTTTTCCCCATTACCTTTATTCTCTAAGTTTCAACAATGATACACCAGTTATACTTGGAGCTGCGCAATCATGTTTCACTTGGGACTTTTTCATTCATTCATTCACTCATTCATTCATTCATTCACTCATTCACTCATTCATTCATTCATTCATTCATCAATCATCCATTGAATTCTTCTTTTGCTATAAACCAGCAGTGCTGGATGCTGGGGATGAGCAAATCCCTATCCCTCTCTCTGACTAGTTTAGTGTAACTAGAGGAGACAGACATGTGTATTTATTGAATTATTGCCTGAATCTACCCTTTCATTAAGAACTGCAAGGCGGTGCCTGGTGACGCTGTGTCCCCATCAAGGAGGTCAATGAAAAGTACCTTAAAGAATGGACACTTGAGTTGAGACATGGCAGATAAGGCTTCCAGGCCTTCCCATAGCAATCTGCTACTTGAGTCCAGGAGTAGAGATCCTGGGGTGTCCAGGAGAATCAGGTCCGGAGCAGGGTTTCAGAGACCAGGTATGAGTGGAGCTGGCAAGCGGGGGCAGAGGCATCATCTCTTGGAACACCTCGTTGGCCTTGTTAATTTTTGTGGTTACCCCCAGAGAGATGGGAGGCGCACAAAGGCTTGATTGGTCAGAGTTGCACCATATGAAGGGTGCTTTGGTTGCTGTGTGGAGATCAGGTTTTGTGTTGTTGAGCAGAGAGAATACATGGAAGTGGAGGGACCGTTTAGGAATGGATCGCTGTAGTTCAGGCGAGTGGTGACGTAGACTAGGGTGTTGGCTCTGAGGGTGGAAGGAAGTGAATAGATAGGGACCATATTAGAAATAGCAGAAAAATAGGATGTAGTGGCCAAACGACTGAGGGGGTGAGGAAGAGGAAAGTGCCATTTTTCTGAGGTGCACCCAAAGGGCCGTGCTCTGAGACTTTTTTGTGACTGCTTTGTTCCATGCGTTGGCTGTAGACTTAGAGGCTGCCACTCGTTCGTGGCATCTTCCACCTCGGTCCACATTCCTCAGCCCCAGTTCGACTTCTACTCCCTGTCTCCCCAAACCACTCCTAGGATTTTGCCTCCATCCCTTTATTCATTCACTCCCCTGGAAAGTTCTTCCCAAGCCCTACCCATTTTCCTGGGCCTTCTTCAAGTCCCCAGTTCATGAACCTTTCCATAACGTTTCAGCCCACAGAGATCTTTCTTTCTCCTGAATTCATTCAATTTATAGTCTCTTTTGGAAGTTAATTTCCCCTGCTTTTTGACATTTCTTGTGTTCTTATTTGATCCCATGTATTAGTCTGTACCATAAAAAACTATCCTGTTTTTTCTTTTTTTTTTTAAGACCCGATATCAGTAGTTTTCTACTGCCTAAACTACATATTTGTGATTTCACACACACACTGAGATGTGGATAGGTTGTTTTTGCAGTGCCCGGTTATGTCGTATGCACAGTCAGAGCATGATAGATAATAAAATGCACTTAAAATAGGGTGTTACTGGATGAAATTTAATTCTATTTCATGGCTTAAAAGTACTTATAGTTTCTTGCAGTGCTGCCTAGCGTTAGGAACATGGATGTGTTAACTCAGTGTTCTCTTTACCCCAAAAAGGTCCAGGGGGTTGGGCTGAATCCATATTGACTTATTACCACCATGACTCATTTATTATCGTGACTTATTACCATGATGGCTGACTTAGGGGGTAAGACATTTTTGACCATGTCTTATTCAGTGCAGTAGCTTCAGGGCTTGGCATAGATGAGGGGATCAATAATCACCTTTTGAAGGAATGAGTGAATATCATTGTCCCCTTTCTCACGCAGAAACAGAGAATAGAATGTAATCTTGCTGTGTTTGGGGTCAGTAAGAAAAGAGAAGTTTGGTGTGTTACTTACGTTACTTTCATTGACTGGTTAATAAAAACGTTCCCTTCATATCATCTGGACCTTTTTTGCCTTTTCAATACCACCACTTCACATATGGGCCTCAGATTTCGTTTAACACAGGTGCACGATAAGCTATGTCTTGAGCAGGTTTGGGTAAGCAGCCACATGAGGCGTGAACAGACATACCACAGGCATCATCAGGCAGTGGCAGTGGAGGGGGTCCATAAAAGCTATATTCCTATCTGCAGATGTTTCCCTTTAGCAAGAATGGTGTGAGTTTGAATGGGACTAAAGCTTGGAAAAAGAAAATGATAACGGTACCTGTGGCTACATATTCTAGTTGATTTTGGGAGCATCACCAACTTAGGCTAAGTTGGACTTAGCACAGTCCAACTTAGGTCAGTATTGGCCAGAGGAAAATGAAGGCAGAGTCTTAAAAAAGAGACTAACACACAGCAGATGGTCAATAAATATTTGTGGGAATGAGTGGGAGACGGCTAGAATACAATTGGAATTTTCTTATTCTTTGTACCTCCAAGCGCTTGTTTAAATAGAAAACAGAAAATTGTTTTTTTTTTTAAAGCATTTTTTTTTCCAACGTTTTTATTTATTTTTGGGACAGAGAGAGACAGAGCATGAACGGGGGAGGGGCAGAGAGAGAGGGAGACACAGAATCGGAAGCAGGCTCCAGGCTCTGAGCCATCAGCCCAGAGCCCGACGCGGGACTCGAACTCACGGATCGCGAGATCGTGACCTGACTGAAGTCGGACGCTTAACCGACTGCGCCACCCAGGCGCCCCAGAAAATTGTTTAAAGTATAAACTCTCTGCACAAGAAAGATGTCAAGTCTAGTGACTCAGGAGCAAGGCCATGATAATACCTGCCCTTGGCTGGCGACATACTCCTGCCAAAGGAGGTTCTGTAGCAACTGTGTCTTTGTTTTCCTCCATATGATAATATTAAAATACACCGCCTACCTATTTCACATGAGTGAGCAAGGAGGAATGAATAGATGTTTGCAAGCACCCCAGGGTCCAGGAGGTGAAGTTATGCAAGCATCAGTTGTTATTAGATCACCCTTTGCCCTCGGCTCAGGGCCAATGTCAACAAGTCGTCCCCTTCCCATCTACCCGGAGCTTGCCATTAGGATTTAGGCCCTGAAGGTAAACTGGGCTGTGTTCTACTTTTAAAGGTGCTCTGTGGCCTTGGACACCTTTTTCCTCTCTGGGCCTCAGTTTCCTCATGTATTAAACAAGGTGCACTGAATCATGATCTTTAACTGACGACCGGTCTGTTTTATTTGTCCTGTGCAGGAGTTTTGTTTTGCTTCATTTTTAATGTGAGTTTGAATCCCTTTAAGGGAGGGTGTATGCTTTCTCAGTTCTGACTGAGGCCCTATGTATGATCTCCTCTATACCTATCATTCACTTACATTCTGTTCCAGGGCCTGGAAGGTGTCAGAAACCCCCACACTAGATGTTCTTTAAGGTTTTTCATATGACTGTTTCTGTTCTGCTAACTCCACACGTGTTTCCCATTGAAGAACAATAACAATGTGATATAAGGGATAAAATCAAGTTTACGGTTTAGAGAAGCAGACTCTTTTTCAGCTGTAACAGGTATAAGCAAGTCACGTTTCTTAGAGGAGTTCCTTGACTTTTTGATCACTTTACTTTCAAAAAGAGAGAGAGAGAGAGAGAGAGAGTATGTGTGTGTGTGTGTGTGTGTGTGTTTTATTTTCCAGTCATTTGACCAATTTAACATGACACTTTCTGTGCAGAATAGTTTTTTAAAACACAACCAATTTGGAAAGACCAAGCAGTATAGCTCTGTGAGATTAAGGGCTATTATTCTTTGTAAAAAGAAAACACTTTCTCTATTCTCACAGCACTTTTAATGAGCTAAACTGCTCAAGTGGCCGATGCAGTTTGTTTATTTTGAAATAATTTTAGATTTACATAAAAGCTGCAAAAATAGTACAGTGAGTTCCCTTACACCCCTCCCTCAGTGTTAGCCTCTTGCATCACCGTGGCATGATCAAGATTAAGAGATTAACACCCAACGAATTCATTTTAACACAGTTTTATTATTTCTGGTTAAAATTCTTTACATAAATTGTATCTTATTTTAACCACTTTGTTTTCAAAGAGCCACTATTAAAGGCATATTGAGAAAAAAAAATGCCACAGTAAAGGACTTAGAGAAATGATGTCTCGTTTTCACTGCCACTAGTTACGGGGCAGAAAGTTTTCTCAGTTTCTTTAATGTCTACTTGAGCACAGACAGAACTGCAACTTGTAATCTGATACGGAGGTTAACTGTCATTCATCAAAGGAAATAAGGACTCCCTTGTGTTGGTACAAGGAAGTTATAAGTTCCTTTTGTGGTAAGCATTATAACAATTTATTTTAGTGCTTTTTCAAAATAATAAACCTGATGTAGCCCAAGTGGTAATTAACTGGAGTCATGTTAAACTCTCTTACTGTTATTACTTTCCAAGTGCTGTTTTTATCTTAACCATTAGTAAATGTAGTAAATAAAGTGTGGTATTTCCAAAGATGCGGCCTAAGTGATTAGTAAGAAAAAAGGTATTAGTGAGATTTGGAGCTATTTTCCATAATGAATCAAATGACTTTTCTGTTTTATCTTTAGTAAAGATGAGGCCATTTAAGGATCTTCTGAACAGTTAAGTCAACTGTGGAATAAAAAAGAATTTCCGGGTACAGAATCTGAAAACCATATCATAAATACCCACCACATTATTTAGTCAGTGGGTTTATATTGTACAGTTTAGATTAATTACAGTCAGGTGATTTTACCGTAGCCCGGATTTCTTTCTCTGTTATATGTGTTTACCCTGCAATTACCAAGAGATCACGAGCAAATGAGGTGTGTTTCTCTGGGGACTTCTTTTAGCATTAACCCACATTTCAAACGACAATAGAAGATAGGAATTACTTTTGAGAGTCTCTTTGAAATGGATTAAAAAATTCAACAGTGAGTCAGTACTGTGATTATGTCTGTACTTGACTAGGACTGTAAACGTCAAACTCATTTGGCGATCCTGTGAGGCATGGAGAGATCATTTCTCCTCCCTCTGAGATAGTATTTGGGTCCCATGACTGAAATGGGCAAAAGGAAAAATACTGAAAGTTTCTGTTCTGAAAGTAATATGCACTAGGATTTTATGTATAATCTTTCACTTCTGTGCCCCCTCCCTTTTTTTTTTAAGAAAAAAAAACACTAAATTTCAGTTTTCCCACTCAGAATCAAAGGAAAATCCACCTGAACACAAGTGTTTATGTAGCAAGTCTTGTAATCTCTTTGGCCTCGTCTCCTTTGTAAAATAAATGTCAGAAAATGCGTGTTTCAATTTTTTTTTTTTTTTTTTTTTTTTTTTTTTTAGCAGTGGAACCCTTTTCTCAAATGAAACTGTACACAGAGCCCCAGAGAGGTGGGACCGCTCTGGTTTTAAGTGGGGGAGCCCACGTTCAGTCTTCTTGGCCTTGTTTCTCCTTTCCCCGGGCTCACTCTCACCCTCTCCTGGCTGTCCTGGAATCCACAGCTACTCAGGTCCTCTCCGGCTCTACCCTTGGGGCAGGGGTTCTCAGACAGTCATCTATCTAGGATTGCTGTGAAATCAAGATTGCTCTTTGGAAGGAGAGACTTCAGATTTCTAGGCTATTCAGGTGGACTTCAGACTGGTATGTTACTGGTCCACGAGGAGACAAGTACAAAATTGAGAGTGTTTAGAAATGTTTACAGCAATTCAACATTGCTGCGATATTTAAGCACATGATCAGCGGCCTTACTTTGCTGAACAGGGTATGGACCAACAGTATTGGTCCACGATAGATTTACGAATTTGAAAAAACCTAATAAGTTGTTTAAAAAGCACTGTTCATGAATATTATCTTATATAAAACTCCAGTTTCCCTCCTGAAGACTAAATAATTGAGATAATTCCTCAGTGTGTTCAAGACTTTTATAACATTACAAATATTCATCAGTTGATTTGATTTATGAGGAAGATTTATGAAAGATTTTTGAATTAAACGAGTAATGACACAGGTTTGTTTTTGAAATAGTTCTATTATCCATTGATCCATTAATTTTTTTTATACAGTAAATATTTGTTGTTTGCCTTCCTTGTCTGTGGTGAATAAGGGAGGTTCAGGGGCACCTGGGTGGTTCAGTGGGTTAAGTGTCCGACTTCAGCTCAGGTCATGATCTCATGGTTCATGGGTTCGAGCCCCACGTCAGGCTCCATGCTGACAGCTCAGAGCCTGGAGCCTGCTTCAGATTCTGTGTTGCCCTATCTTTCTGCCCTTCCCCCTCTTGTGTTCTTTCTCTCTCAAAAATGGATAAATATGAAAAAATAAATAAAAAAAATAAGGGAGGTCCAATTCCTGCTTTATGGGGGAATCAGGCAACTGTAATATTTTGTGCACAGATTTGCGATGTGGGGAGTCCAAGCTGCCCTAGGACACTGAGGAGGAGTGCCAGGCTTGGGAGGTTCAAGGAGGTTATTATCCTACGATCCTAAAATAATTGTTAAAAAGCAAATAATTCATGAACTCTGCAAAAGATACCTTAGCCACTCCTTACAGATTATGACACAAATGTTTTCTGAGCTTTTGTACTGTGCTTGTATCATGCCATTTGCTGTTTGGCGTGTGGGGATGTACTTGGGGATAAGACAGACACGATCTCCGCTCACATGGGGCTTATGGTCTGGTGCAAGGATACCGGGAAATGGACCAGAAGATTTCCAACACTGACGAGCTGCAGAAGGAGAGGAAACAGAGTGGATGCAGTAAGGATGAGTCTCTGGGGGTGAATATGTTGTACAGGTTCGTCAGAGGAGCCCGCACCACCGAGGGGACATCTGAGCAGAGACCCGGATGACACAAAGAAACCAGCCTGAGAATGAGAGAGGAACAGCAAGTGGCAAGTGCCGAGGCTTTCAGGCAGGGGTGAGGTTGCCACCTTCATGAGCCAGGGAGAAGGCCCGCAGGGCTGAAGTGCAGTGAGCGAGAGGGAGAGAGGGTGGAAGGATCGGAGAAGTGAAAGTCACAGACAAGGTCGAGCAGAAGAGGGAAACATGAGGCTGTGCTGAGTGTGCATCCACAGCGAGATTCTCGTACCGTCGCCGCCCACAGCGCTTCCGTTGTGGTTGGTGATCATAGGGACGAGGTGAGTATCCCACCCGGAGCCTGTCGCATCCCTGGGACCGGTGGTGTGTCGGGGTGTTGACTTCAGTGTTCCTTTGCTTCTTATAGCCAGTTCCTGTGTCTCCTTTTGGGGGGACTCCCCCCAAGCTCCTGGAGTCTCTTTACCCCCAGACAGGAGTGTATGGCTGGCGGTTAAGACCTTCTCCAGGGACCCTTAACCAGTGACTGGTATAATCTCTACTCCAGAGCTCCCCGTGGAACCATGCTAGGCTGCCCTCTGGAGAGCTCTGGCTTTGGGGAGCACCCTTGCTTGATCTTTCCGGAGGACCCTTCCCCAATAAATTGTCTCGACTTGATGTAAACTGCCCTCCCCGCCATCCCCAGGTTTGGATTATAACCGTCGGTATAACGTGATCATTGTTGTTCATTTAAAATGGGGTTAGAGGAAATAGTTCAGCATTCTCAACTTCTCAAAGTTTTCTTCAGAATACTTTCCATTTCACCAGCCATCAAGTGGAAAGGATTTTGTTTTTTTATCCTAAGGCAATTGTCTGTTTCTACCGATTTCCGGTGGATTTGTTTACTGTTTAATTAAGTGAAACGTTTCCAGAGACTTATCTATTCTCACTCTTCCAGCTCACAGAGTAGACCTTAATCTTAAATTGATAAAACTATTAGATGATTATTTCCTGTTCACACACCAGGTCAATCAAATTATGGAGATTAAACAAGGGAATAAGGTGGGGTGTTTAGCAGGGTATGATCTGGATAGATATGCTCTCCAAGGCTGGCAGAAGCAGCCTGTGAGCTTTTCCACACGTTTTCATGTGCTAATCTTTGTGGCTTTCGTTTCCTACTTCTAACACAGTCTGTAGCTATGGTTTGCACGGGAATTGGAAGCCAGCAGGCCAGTGTGGAATTTTCCCTGTGCCCGGGAGGGAAAAGTAAAATCAGATGCTATTCATTTTGACTGGATTTCCATTTATTTTAGAACATTTGGGGGCATTTTAATATCTCTCTATAAAAAGCACTTGGATCTCGGGCTTTTAGAAATTATTTACAGATTATCTGCCATCCATTCTCTCCTCCTCCCTCCCTCCTTCCCTTCCTTCTTCTTTCTTTTTTTTAGAGGAAAGTGAAATCAAATCTCTATCTGAATCCATCACAAAACATATTTTGAAGTCATGAAGTGGGATTTTATGTGCTTATGGTAGAATAGTATGCCTGTGGTAACCTGTTTTATCTTTAGCAGTTTTTAGTCGGAGATTGGACATGGTAAATGTTCAGTAAATATTTATTGATTGTATGAGTCCGTGGTGTTACGTCCTAAGCACAATTCTAAAATATTATATTGCGCTTTTGTTGGTGTGCATCTGTGAAGAGAGCCTTGGTCCCCAACTCTTAATTCCCGCTCAACTCTGTCATAAATATGACAACTATACTGGAAAAATAATTTTTAAATCCTTAAACTGTCTTTGCACATTTAACTGAAGTTTTGCTTCATTCTGTTGCAGTGAAACACCCATTGGCACATTCCGTTTTGCTTTTAAATATCTCTGAAACACTTGGATTTTGACCATCGATTTCACAATACATGGAGGCATGCGATTATAAGACAGTAACACATGCTTTTTCATGCCTGAAAATAACACTGAAGTCAAGCTGTGGCATTAAAGCATAGTTGGAAAATTTTACATCTAATCAAATTAAACTGATAGTATATTTAATTTTGTATTTGCTATGTAATTGAAAGCATGGGTATCTTCAACTTTTTGTTTCTATTCTGGAAATTAAAACAATTGAATCAGAAATTGATTAAGGAAAAAAGGGAAAACAAATAAGTTGCCTTCTGTTCGTTGGTTAAGTAATCTGTACTATTCCTTACTTATCTTTTGAGGGGATGTAGGAAACAGTATTAAAATTTATCCTGGGAAAAGTGACCATGATGACAGCAAAACTTATCTAGAAGATTGAAATGCCTATTGGGTTGTATTCCCAGGCTGGCCAGTCTCACTGTCCAGATTATTTAAAAACAAACTTCAATTTTAAAGATAGAGAACAAACTGAATGTTGCTGGAGGGGAGGTGGGTGGGGAGACGGGCTAAATGGGTGATGGGCATTAAGGTGGGCACTTGTTGGGATGAGTATTGGGTGTTACATATAAGTGATGAATCACTAAATTCTACTCCTGAAACAAACAAACAAACAAACAAATGCATTTCTCAGCTGGAAAAAAAAGATCTTATTAACTTTATTCAGTGATTCATGAATTGGACAACATCCACTCTTGCAGATCGAAAGGAGCTCTTAGGAGTTTTACAGGCAGAAGGGAGCAAGAACAAGGAAGTTACACTGGTCAAAAAGTGGATTGGGTATTGCAAGGTTACTTTTCTTTAAAGGTATAGCATGAGTTTATCAGGCAGATTATTTAATTAATGCTGATGTGGTGATTCCTGATTGGCTAGTTTAAATTTTCATGCCTGGGAGTGCTGAAAATATAATTAAGTTTGGTGACCTGGGGCTTAACATAAGTGACTCCATTTTGGGCCTGCTGGATTGCTTTTGACAGGATGTTTGAGTGAGTACAGGGGCTGTGCAGGACTGACCCAATTCTTGCTGAGTTCTCATTGACTACAGTTGACTCACCTGGGGTGGCAGTTTGAAAGATTTAGGAATTCTGGAAATCCAGTGAAATTTTGTGTATTACCTCTGACACTGTAGTAACACTTATTTGCAAATGGCTGGGACTTTTTCCAGGCTCTTAGAAGGATCACCTATGATGGAGACGAACTCCTTGAATTAGCAGCATATGGTTAAGGATACTTGTCGAGAAAGACAAGTAGGATGGCATAAAAACATTAGTTGGGCTTCAGGTATTTGCTTATAGATGTATATTTTGGAAACCCCTAGTGGGGGCACTTTTCCTGACAAGCAGAAACGTATATTTGTTGAGACAGTGGGTCAGAATATTTGAAACCGAGAATGACTCAGAAAACAGAGGCTTATGGGCTACTGTACCTATAAACTATGCCCTAAATGTATCTGAAGGCCTTTGAAAGATAAATAATAAATGCTATTCATATGAACATTTTTATTGTTGTGTTAGAAATAAATGTTAGCTTTTACCTACTTAAGTATTATAGAGTGACTTTCGCCTGAGAATATTTTGGAGCACAGACTCCAACTAAAGTATTCCCCTCTGGTTTATTTTGAAAGGAATGCCATGTTAATTCTGGGGCATTGATGTTTTACAATGCCTGATCAAGACAAAAAGGCGAAGACCACAGAAAAACCAACTGATAAAAAACAACAAGGAGTCACCACCAGGTAACCCCTTACTGAGTCTATTTGAGAAACAGAGTAGACCTTTGACAAGGGCTACTCTGGGTTATGGTGTTTACTGAAAGGTTTGCTCATTTCTAGAGGTTTAAAGGAAATGGATACATTTCAGTCTCTACAGGCAGGCCTCCGAAGGGCAACACCATCGGTGGGTGCCACTAGTTCACCTGGAATCTTTGGTTGGTTGACACTGTGTTATTCTTTCTCCTAGGGACTATTCAGATCTTAAAAGACTTCGTTGCCTTTTGAACGTTCAATCAAGCAAACAACAGGTAGTATGTTCAAAGGATGTGCATGCATTGATAAAAGAGAACTCACATGTTTCCAAAGGGATTAATTTAACACTTGTATGAACAGTGTATCTATTTTTCTTTGTTCTTTTATATGTTTTGTTTTTCTTTATCTGGCTGTTTCTCTCATACCTGGTTCAGTCCTGCCAGAATTCAGTATCTACAGCCTTTTCATTCTTCTTCTCTTTATTTTCTGTTTATTGCCATGTGTCCTAATTATCAAAGCTCTTCAGTCTAGAAACAGTATACTGTTCTATTGAATGCCTACCGTTTAACTCTTTGGAGTTTTGGGAACTTGATGTTTTCCAAAACACAAATTACTGAATTTTCTTTCTTCTCCCCTCCACCCCACCTCATGCTACCCAGTTCCTAGAGCACGACTCTTGATGTTTGCTGCAAATTTTATCTCACTGAAAATTCAGAGGGGAAAAGAGTCAATTTGGCTATTTTTCTGATAGCTTATATATATATATATATATATATATATATATATATATATATATATATGTTTAATTTTTTAAATGTATATTTATTTATTTTTGAGAGAGACAGAGCATGAATGGGGGAGGAGCAGAGAGAGAGGGAGACACAGAATCCAAAGCAGGCTCTGGGCTCCGAGTTGTCAGCACAGAGCCTGATGTGGGCCTTGAAGCCACAAACTATGAGATCATGACCTGAGCCAAAGTCGATGCTTAACCGACTGAGCCACCCAGGTGCCCCAGCTTTTTTATATTTTTATCAGACAGAGAAAGAATGGTACCTCTGCTTGAATTTATCTTTAAACTTTTCTTTTTGGTTTTACTTCTGTAAGACTTTGGAGAATCATGAGATTAGAGGCTCTCTGTGAAGATTTGGAGAACAGCACAGCAATGCTAATAATAATGACAACAGCAGACACTTAGTTAGCACCTCTAATGGTAGGGATGGTTCTTGAATCCCAGTGACCTGGCACCAAAGTCTACTATGTCATACTTGTCTAAATAAATTTGTTGAAGAACTCTTGTATAGTAGGAATCTTGATGGATTTTGTTATATCCATCAAACTAACAGAGAACCACAACATTTTCATCTAGTTATTTATAGTCAAGGATGACTTTCTAGTGAATTGATGGCATATGAAGGCCAAATAGTATAGATCCTGTTTAGGGAACGTTTACCATGTGTCTGGTGCTTTATTTGCATCACCCCGTTGAGTGACCATGACTTCTGCTTTCGCAGAATAGGAAACTGAGGCACAAAGAATTAAGTGACTTTCTCGAGATCATACCGCCAGCTGATGGCTGGAATACAGGTCTGGGCCCAAACACTACATCTTCGCAATATATGCCTCTTCCCACTGAGTTGTCTTTTAAATGACTTGGGAAATGAGATTCCAGTTCAAAAAATAGTTGGATAAACTTTGATTCGGAGTAAACACGGTTGTAAAATACCTTTTCACCTATCAACCCTTCTCTGTTATTTCGTGCTATGGCCCCCAGGAGCAATTTCTTCCCATCCAGCTGTGTCAGCAGTCACTCTTTCTCTTTGTCTGTCTCTACTCTGCTAAAAGAATCTCCCTGGCTTGCTGCTCACAAGCCTTCACGGACAATTGCCCCACATCACATCCATTCTTTTTTAGAAGGTAAGCAAGGTGACTCAGCATATGGTTTTGACTGTAGTTCCCATTCTTTCTCCCTGTCCATCCTAAGACGTAACCATGATGTCAGAGACTTCTATTTATTGCTTTTGCAATCCCTTCTCCCAAATTGTCCTTCTCCCAAATTTCTTTCTTAAAATGTCTTATCTATTTCTAAGACCCAAATCTAATGACACCACTCTGCAAACAAGCTTTCTTTTATCTTGCATTCTCGAAGTGATCTCTGTCTTCCCAAAGCACCTTTTCCCCGCCCACAGTTGTAGCCTTATAGTCTTCCTCATTTTGGAAACACTTGTCTACGTGTCTTATTTCCAGACCAGACTGTATATTTCCCGATGCCAGCAACTTTGACTTTGCCTCTGGTTTAGTGTAGCCTTCGTTCAGTGAGTTCTTGGTCAGTTTTTTTCATATTGAATTGTGGCTAAAAATTGAGTTACATCATGAGCGTGTATAACCATATGGCCAGGGTAAAAGAAACACCAGTGGTCTTTTTTTTTTTTTTTTTCTTTTTCTTTTGTTTTTGCCTCTAATCTTCCAACTTTGAAGTTCATGCTGACTAGATCTATTGTATCCCCTTTCAACACCACTTCCTTGTTAACACTTGGAGTGGTTAACTAAAGTGAATTTAATAGTTTCTTCTTCTTTAACAAATTTTAGAATTTGCAGTCTGTTGTCTGACAAGTTCACATGGCATAGCTTTTTGTCAGCTGTTTCATATGTACAAAAATGCATATTTGTAATCCTTGAATTATTCAGAAAGTAGATGGTTCTAAGAAAAAATGAAAATGTCCTCACTAATATGAAGGTCCTGAGGTTCTCAAAATTCATTCCTAATTCTATTTAATTTAGCAACGATAAATGTTATTCTGAACACCCTCTTCTCTTTATAGTAAAATAATATGGAGAAGAACGATATTGGAAAGAACAAATCCAGCATTTGTTTATATCTTGTTTGTGAGAGAAGGAAGTAAGGAGGTTTATGGATATACATAAAGTATGACAATTTATGATAAATTGAAGCCAAGACCAAAGAGGAAAGAAGAACAAGGGTCAGGGACAAAGTAGTTAGTGAGGCAGAAATGCCCATCGAAATAAGCAAGTGGGCCACACATTTGGCTCTGAGATTTTTAGCAGTCAATTTGAAAAGGGTAATTTGGGATTAAGGCTCACTCACCTGAATTTCTGTTCTAACAAGACCTGGCCTGTTATTTGCAAATAGACCAAAAATGGCCAATTAATCTGTTGCAGAGGAAATTTGCTTTGTGGTTTAGGCAGAGAATTGCAAAGAACTGAGTGTCCTTTATTTGAATCTCTAATGAGCCAAGTCACTTCCCTGTTGTTTCCTTGTGTCCCAATGTTCTACTTTCGTTCTTTGTCTTGACTGCTCTGTGTATCTCTGTGTGTCTTGCTTAACCACATTAGAGTTTGCTGTTTTGTGGGACGGTCCCACAGTGTGACACAACTGGGGACAGAGACACACTGAGGGGACAGAGGAGCCCCCTTTGTCATAACAAGGTTACAATAATCCTAACCTGGTAAAACAAATCATTCAAGGAAAAGAATTGCCCCAGGGTTATTGAAGCAAAGTGAAATGACAAAGTTGGTTGGAGATTTCACCAGAGGTTTTCACAAATATTGAAGTAATCTGCCAAGAGCTGGAATTCAGATTATTCCCCCTACATTCAAGGCCACAGGGAGCTGAGAAATCGGTTTGCAGTAAGTAAAAAAGATAGAAGAAAGAACAAATGAAGAACAGACAAATTACAGACTAGTTAATTGCCCCGAAATAGAAGAAGTTTTGATAAATACTGTGGAAAGAAAAGGTATAAGGCACGGTGTTCGTGTTCTGCGAGATAAGGTATAGAAAAGACATTTATAGATGTGACCAGGCAAGACAGGAATCCTGAATGAAGGGTGCAGACAGTAGGATTTTGACAGGCATAAGGAGGCCACTTTTGGCTCAGATCACAGGGAAGGAGATGGTTCTTGAAGAAATGGGCTGGTTTTCCATCAGTGGAATTGGTGGAAAGGTATTATTGGTGAAATGAGTAGAATAATCAGGTATCTGAAGCAAGGAAAATAACAAGCATTTAAGTAAAATGGTGACTGGATGTTTCTATTGGAAGGAGTGATACATAATACTAGAGGAAATTGGGCAGCGTCTGAAGGCCCATCTGCGATTTTGTATGAGCTCATAAGCAACAGGGAATGTTGACATTTCCAAGCAGAAGTGACACGGTCAAATTTTTTTTTTTTTCAATGTTTATTTATTTTTGGGACAGAGAGAGACAGAGCATGAATGGGGGAGGGTCAGAGAGAGGGAGACACAGAATCGGAAACAGGCTCCAGGCTCTGAGCCATCAGCCCAGAGCCCGACGCGGGGATCGAACTCACGGACCATGAGATCGTGACCTGGTTGAAGTCGGACGCTTAACCGACTGCGCCACCCAGGCGCCCCCGACACGGTCAAATTTTTAGGAAAGTTCTGTGCTTCATCCTGTAGTCTTTCTTCTTTCCACTCATGCTAGTCAGGCTGCTCAGGTACCTCTCATTTTCTGGAGTACACACAGATGTCCTCTGTCTTGCAGCCTGTAAAAGTCTGTCTGGAATACTCTGAAATACTCTTGGCATCCTTGTCCGTGGCCCACCCTGTCTCTCCCTTACTTTCTGCCACAACAAACCCTGGTTCACCCAACTTGCAGCCTCTTCTCGTGCTGGCTTACCCCTCCCCCACCCCACGGGACTCTGACCTTGAAGGCAGAGGTGGGTATCAGGCACGATAGGTGCTACAAGCGAGGTCCACACAGTAACGCCACCAGGGACGGAGTGAACAGCTCTGCCGGGAAGGCTCAGGCGGGTGCTCACCAGGAGGCTGAGCTGAGCCCTGAAAGGTGATCAGGAATCCGTCTGCAGCACATGCCCAGGCATGGAGTGGTCAAACGCTACGGTGGTTTCTGGGACAAGTGACCGGTTTAATGCGGCCAGAATGTGGGGCACGGTTTTATATTTCTCTGGCATGTTTTGTTTATTTATTTATTTGTATCATATGGACTTGCAGATTCGTAGTTTATTCTGTGGTGGATTCTGCATAGCAAATCATTCCAAAACTTGGTTGTTTAAAACAAGGATCGTTTACTGTGTCTTACCTATTCTGCAGGTCATGAATTCAGAGCAGTTAGCCTGGATGGTTCTGGTTCAGGTTTCTGCCACCGGGTGCCCACTAGCCATGATTCTTTCAACATCAACTGGGGCACCGCTTCCAAGGTGGTTCATTCACATAGCTGGCAATGGGTGCTGTTTGTGGGTGGGAGGCTTCTCTCCACAGGGCTGTTTGTCCTCACAGCATGAGCTGGGGATTCCCCAGAACTACCCCCCTACATGTTGAAAAAAATTTTTAATGTTTATTTATTTTTGAGAGAGAGAGAGTGAGAGAGAGACAGAGAGAGATGGAGACACAGAATCCAAGCAGGCTCCAGGCTCTGAGCTGTCAGCACAGAGCCTGATGTGGGGCTCGAACCCACAAACTGCGAGACCATGACCTGAGCCGAAGTCGGACGCTCAACCGGCTGAGCCACCCAGGTGCCCCTAGTTGTTCTTGTTGTTGCTGCTGTTGTTTTTAAGTTAATTTATTTTCAGAGAGAGAGCGTACGTGCAAGCAGGGGAGGGGCAGAGAGAGAGAGGGAGAGAGAGAATCCCAAGAAGGTTCCGCTCTCTGTGTGCAGAGCCTGACTTGGGGCTCAATCTCCTGGCTGTGAGATCATGACCTGAGCCTAAACCAAGAGTCGGACGCTCAACCGACTGAAACCCCAGGTGCCCTGAGACGAGCAAGTTTGGTTCATGTTGAGCTGCTGTTATAATCAAGGGAGACTGAAAATACATAAATAACTGTTAGATATGACAGGTGGCGTTACAAGCAATGAAGAAAAATAAAACAGCATAAGGCAGAAAGAGTAAATGTTTAAGTCAAAGATGTTTAAATCTTGGAAAACCCCTAAATTTGACTTGGCTATCATGTTAATTATTGTTTTGGGAAAAAACTCATTCCCTTTATCCGGCCTCCAATTACCCTTTCCCCCATTTTGTTACTTTGTTTATTCTGTGCTGGATTGTTATCCTCACCGGCTCGTGCTTCTATTTCTGTAGCTTCCAGCCATTAACTTCGATAGTGCCCAAAATAGCATGACGAAGTCTGAGCCTGCCATCAAGGTGGGTGGACACAGAACCCGAGGTCAGTGGCATGAGTCCACAGAAGCTGTTGAACTTGAAAATTTTAGGTAAGAATCCAGTATCTCCCCTGCCTTCAACAACCTATTCTAATTAGCCCAAAACTTTGTTTGTTTGTCACGGGAGCTAAAATTTACAAGTGTTTCAGAATTTACCATGGGGATTCTTAATAATTTCAGTGTTTAAACCATTCCCAGAAATAGTGTGTAAATAACAGCTTAGTGGCTTTAGGTAGAACCGACGTGGGAGTTTCAGGACACCTTGCTGAGACACCTCCGGCAGTTGTTCTATGAGGAAATGGTTCCAAGTTGTTGGCCTGGCTCAGCTGATTCCAGGCTTTGTCTTCAGCGTTTGGTCTGTCCATACCTTGCCAGCAATGAGGAGGCATAAAAGAAGCCGTTGCTCTGAACAGATATGGTGGCTAAGGACTGTGGTTGTCAAAGCAACTGAGGTTTTCAGTTGAAGGGATTACACCTCACCTTTAACATTGAAACTGGCAACCCACATTCATCTGTCCCGTCACCATTTAGACCTGCCAGAAGTTGCACACTTTTGTGGGCCACTCCCCTTCCAGGAGCTGGGTCTCCCAGCTTTACAATGTGCTGAGGTCATCTGGCACTAAGTGCTGTGTAAATAATGAATGGTATGAAATATCAACATGAATATTCTAGAATGATCATTTATTTATTTGACCTAGATTTCTTCTCCCTGTCATTTTATGGCAATGAATTTAATAGTCTACAAAAGGCATACAACAGTAAATGGTTTATATTTAGTGAGGAACACTAAATTCTTTAAAAATGCTTACATATTCAGTCTACTGGTATCCATGTACTAAGAATGCCCTCGCCTGGCTAGGGTAGGGACACGCTGTCCAATGACCAGTGAAAGACTGCAAAGGAAGAACAGTACAAATGACAACATAAGGCTATAGAACTTGCCTTTGAGGTGATGTGTTCATGTAATTCCAGATTATTGGCTTAGATCTTAAAATTGGTCTATTTTAATATGCACAAAAATAACATATTTTGTAGCAGTGCCACCATTTTGTGCATTATCTCTTATCCTCTCCCAGTTTTAAAGTGGAATTTATAATTTAAAGTAGTATTTATAACCTCTTTAATGGGTTGTAATATCAGAAAAAAGAAGCCAAAAATGGGATATCTCCAGACTTTGTTAAACACACACATACACACACACACACACACCATATGCAAACAATCAACAACCACAGAAACTTGTTTACAGCCTAATGCGGTGTCTAGATAATATGCACCAATCATTCTTTCTCTTTGCATACCCTTTTCCTCCTTCTGAACAAGTTTAGCTATTAAGTGTTTATAGGGAATCCTTTAGTTAAATGGTAAAATGAAATATATATGCTTGATTATAATCTTTATTATTAGCTTTATAATTTAATCCTTTTTTAACAGTGGACATGTGCCTTTAATAATGTGTTAAATCCTGAGAATCCTTCAATATTTGCATGAATATAGATGATCTTTGCCTGTATTGCTAACTTTGAGACAGGCTAAATACTTTTTATTACAAAATGCTTTTCTGTTTGTTTAATCTCAGTATAAACTACAAGAATGAGAGAAACTTCAGTAAACATCCGCAGCATAAACTATTTCAGGAGATCTTTACAGCCTTGGTGAAAAATAGACTCATATGCAGGTAAGACTGTCGCAGAAAAGACCAACAATTTACACATGAATGGCATAGCTTATATGTCTTATTTCTAGCATATGGTTTGAAGCAGTTTATGAGATTGGATACAACATACTCAAAGGATAAAACAGAGCAAATATCATTTAGAAGGAGGCAAATGAATAGGCATTGCAAGTGATCTCATTAAAATCACTCTGATTAAATACTGAATTTTGCCAAATTTTGTGACAGATGAGGTAAAATGGGAAAACACCCATGTTACACTGTTTTTCTTATTTTTCTTACTATGAATTTGGATACTCAGGAGTTTATTGCCAGGGTCCTTATGAAACAGATACTGCGTAACCCCCTGGCCAACATCCTCATGGTACACTTTTTCAGTTGATACAAGGACTGATTAAATGGGCTGCCCCAGCTTTGACCTTGGGGAAAGGATGAATGTGTACCCCCCAGTACAGCCCAATGATGATGTTTCTTCTCGGGACCAAGTTAAATGTTCCCTCTATTGATCTTCATTGTCTTAACACAAGTGCAGTGTTGGAACTATGGGGAAGGGTTAGCAAGACCTCTCTTTCTGTCTCACAAACATCAGGCGTCTTCAGTGAGCCATTGACTAGTGCTGGATTGTAGTCAGGACTGAATTTTCTATTCATTATGGGCTGCTTGAAGTGAGAGCTGGTTATGCTGCTGCCAGTTATGAAGGTGGTTCCCAGCATTGTTACATGGATAGGACCTTGCCTTCTACTCTTCCTTGGAGGCCCAGGCTCTCTCCTGACAAGCAGCGGCTGAAAGGATGCCTATAAAGAACCGTGAATCTTCTGCATCGCTTTGTGACTCGATTGAGATATCTGAATTCTGCCCCAGTGAGATGGGAAAAAATTACTCCTGTTGGAAAATAGGAGAAATATTAAGAATTTAATGTCTTGAGCAAGATAAGACTTTGACTTGGTCCAGTGCAATAGCTGACTTTAAATAGAACAGTATCCCGGTGGGTCCTCCATGATGAATCAGCTACAAAACATGCCTAAGTGGCAGCCTAACGATTTGATCTTTAGAAGGGGCTTATTTGGTATTAAATATTCAAGGGTTGGACAGTGGCTGCCAAATACATTTGTTTAGTTTAAAGCAATCCAGGATTGGGACTGCATCTATTATGTCTTTGTACCTGATTTAAGCAGAGGATTATAGGACTGGTTCAGATGATACAAAAAGCCTAAAATCTTTATCATGGCTATGGAATCGGGTCCCTGCTCAGTTCTTGACAGTATACTCAGATTGTTGAAAGATTAATGAACACTACAGAGGCCCTGAAATTGCCCTGGACTGTTTTCTCCCTGAGCTCGAACAGAGTACAACGATGGTTAGTAGCAGAATAATTATGCCTGAAATGGTATTAGGAAATGACGTTCTTTAATTCATTGTGAAGACGGCTATCATGGACTCTTCAACGGATGTCTCATAGACCATTTATTGGGTCAGTACTTTGAGGAAGGAAGAATACTTCCAGAATTAAAGATGTGAGAGATGTCACTGTGTCCCCACTCTGAGGGCACTAGACGCAGAAATTGTTAGGGAAACTAATTGGGCAAGGGTTGGCATCCAACAGTTGAAAAGATCTTAACAATTCTGAAGTTAAGAGATCTCTTGTCAGGACCTTTTCAAATTCTTAGTGATTAATGAGGCATCTTAGATTGGATGGAATTACTGGCTTGCAACATGAGTAGTCCCTGGAAATCTTCAAACTAGGAAGAGATGATTACAGATCTCTTTGCCTTCATAGTACGAGAAGGAATTTAGGAATGTTGAACATCAAGGGCATCCTTTTATGTCATCCTTTGGCTGCTGATGGATTGTTACGTTCAGTTCTATTCTAAAAGCAAGGTTGGGTCAAAGATGGCTTAAGTGTAAAGGTCTTCCATTGTTCCTCACCCCATATGACCTTGCTAAGATAGTCAGAATTACCTCCTCCCCCCACCCCCCTCTAAATTTATACTTACAGAAGAATTACATCTCAGGGACTTTTCTGGTGTAGCTTCCTATCCTATTTCTTTGCCAACATCAGATTTAATGTTGGCTGGAAAGCTTGGATTCAATGCATTTGAATACATTTGTATATCTACTGTGTGTAAGGAAGAGAGGGAATAAGCATTGGGGAAGGAAGAGAGAGTGAAAATACAAAGATGAATAAAACACATGATCCCTTTCTTCTAGGGACTCAGCATCTACTCTGGTCAGCAAAACAATTATCCACGATCCCAATACAAGGGAAAATATGGTGGATATAAACTATTTATATTATTACAACTAAAGACTGGGGGAGATTGAGGGGTGTGGACTTTGGTCTTTGGTCCAGTTCAGGCTGTAGACGAGATTGGACACATTCAGGATGTTATGCCATTCAGTTTTACCCTGAGGATATAGCTGATTGGAATTTTGTGTCACGTGTGGAGTGTGAGCCCTTCCACGTCTTCTGTCAGTTTATGCCCCAGTGATGCTGTTCTTATTGTTGTTCTATTTCATTCTTCCACACTGCAGTCTTCCTCTAAACCATACTTCTAGATACTTCCTTTCTGGGTGCATTTCCCAAGATTGGCCTATGATTACTCCCTTGTTCTCAGAAGTGAAGATTGCGAGGCGGCATCTGAAATGAGATGGGAGTTGTTGATCCAGGGTGAGATAAGGTAACACAGTAAGGACTGCAGACACCTCGTGGTACATCTCAGAGGGCAAGTGAAAGTAGCATCCCTGAAGCTGAGGTTACTCCTGGTTACACATGGTCACAAATCTTGACTCATGGCAGAGTACAAAAGCAAATTTTGATCTTCCAACTTTTCATTCAGCCATAATGTCATCTATTGGAGAGTCTAGTTAGAAAATAAATCCACCCCCTTTCCATTTCACCTGCCTGTCCAGGAAAGTACAAAGGGTGCTGGGTATCCAAGACCAGGTTGTTATGAGGTTGCATAGGAAAGTAAAAGTTGTCACAACATTGGCATATCCTCTAATTAACTACTTATAAAATTGACCTCTACTCAAGGATCTCTTCTGTGTATCTGTTCCTCTGAGCTCCCTCTTTGTTGGTCCATTCCTTGCTGATTGCCAGATGATGTGCAGATCCTGTAATACAGTGCAAATATAACATAGTTTTTCTTGTGAAATGAACTTGCAAATGTGGCTAAAGGTGTAGAATATCCTGATGATACTAAGAAAATAATTATAGTGCTGAACTGTTGGAATCTGGCTAATGAGGCGCCAGCATAATTAGACCACTGACAAATTGAAGAAGGGATATTAACGAGGACAATGACAAGGTGGGACTTCAAAAAAGTACATTTGGACCACAAAGGTTAGGAGAGGCCTTTAGGAAAAATTGATGACTCTTTCTAATATATTTGCAAAAATGAACCTCTTTATGTTGCCAGAGTCAAAAGTGAATTCAAGGATGTTGGATAATGTTATGTGATTGGTCAGAAAAAGTGTGCCCCAAAATGTCAGCAGAATCCATTTTTGCTTTGTTCTAGTTATTAGGGCAGAGTTGCGGTTATAACCTAAATTTTGTGAAATGTAAAATAAAATATATCTTAGTTTATTTTTTAAGATAAGATTTTCATTGCAACTTGCTCCCTGCTATTTAATATGTTTGGTGTTATTTTAAAGTGGATTCACTTAGCTGTTCTCTTCCTGGTATGATTATTCTACAATTGCCAGAATATTGCAACTTTTGAGGAAGTAAGTATATATACCAGGTTCTGCCATTTCAGTTAAAAGAGAACCACCTGATCCATTTAGCATGACTTTTTTGCTCCAAAAATGCAATCACTTTTCTAATAAGAACAAGTTGGTGTCCTTATTATTTTACATCCCGTTTTCTGAAATATCTACTGTAAATGTGGCGTATTTTGGAAATAGATTGCAAAAATCAATCACTTGGATATCTACCAGGTATGAAATTAAAATGTTCTAGCCTTCCCAGGAAAGCACTGCTTGTTCTTGGGCCACATGCAACCACTGGAACAAATTTTAACGTGGCCAAACCAATAAATGACAGCTTCCCATTAGTACATGACCTTCTGAGAACCAGGCAGTGACTTTCAGATACAGTCTAGAGACCACGTTTCCATGGCTAAAATCAGCCAATCCCCAAACACTTGGAGAGCTTTGCTCTGACAGACTGTGCCTTATAAGTTGTATATAATTACTCTCAATTCATCTTTTGTTTTACATAGTGATTAGCGGACTTTTTCTTCTTTGGAGATCTTGAAGCTAACATGCCTAAAACAGGACTTTTGATTTTTCTTGCTTAACTTGCCCTCCCTCAGCTTTATTCTTCCCCACCTATTGCCTGGTCCAAACTGCCATCATCTATTACTTGGACAATTGCAGTAAGTTTACTTGGTTCCCTGCTTTGATCCCCGATTCCCTATACTGTTCTCAATACTGCCACCTAAAGGATCCTTTCAAAAATCTGTTGGATCATATTAGTTCTCTGCTTGGAGCCTTTTAGTGGCTTTCCAGAATAAAAATTCCAAAGTCCCTATTCTTATTCTACAAAGACCTGCAGATCTGGCTCCTGCCATCTCTCCGACTTCAACTCCTAATACTTTGTCTTGGCTCACTTTGCTTCAGCCCGACGGACTTCCTTACTATTGCTTGCACAAACAATCACACTCCTGCTCAGGGACTATATACTTAACTCTTCTGCTGTTCTGACCTAGACTCACTCCTCACTTCACTTGGATGCTAATCTGCCCAGAGAACCCTTCTCTGACTTCCCTAAAATAGTATCCCCTGGATTGTCTAAATCCTTAAACTTTCTTGTCCTCCATTATACACCACCTCATATAAAGTTTTATTTGTTTGTTTTTATTATTGCTCTTCTCCCTTTAGAAGGTCAGCTCCATGAACACAAGTGCACGGTTTTGTCCTTTGCCTTACCCTGGGCATGTAACCATGCCTGGCTACCAGTAGGTGATGAGTAAATATTGGAAACCATTCTACCTCTGAAACTTCCATCAACTGTGTAGAAGAAACACATATAGGCAGTCCCTTCTGCTCAATATCTCTCTGACTTTAGGGACTGGCATAACCCATTGGATGGACTTCCAGTTGGGCGCATATTTGGGGCTAAATTTAGTGGGAAACACAAAGGAAGAAGAAAGGCCCGCTATGAATACTGGAATAAGCCGGTAAAGATGCCTTGAATATTCATTTGTAGTGAATTTCTTCATGCATACTTTTTTTCTTCTAAGTCTTACCACGGCTATTTGGATGTGAATTTTACTTTTCTAACATCTCTCGCCCTCCAAAAAGAATACAGGGCTCTGTTGTATGAATGCGAGATAATGTTTATTTTGAAACAGGCTTGATTGAATTTCTCCACTCTTAAGTTTTGAGTCAGAGGTGAAAGTGTTGTTGTTGTTGTCGTTTTGTGTATTAATGGAAGGGGCAGTTTAAATGACACCTCACCACGAAGATGCCACTTATTCTGAGTGAGAAAGAGAGCGAAGCGTGGTACGAATGAGGACTAGGGTGAACCTCTGGCTTGTGCATCCGTCCCTGGGTTCGGCTGACCTCAGACCATTTGGCTGTCCTGTGTGGTATTTACCTTCCAATACCGCAGCTTCGTGACTGCTTTTTACATGGAGCTCTCACATCACATACGGGTTTCTTCCACTGTGCAAGACGGTGAAGGCCCTGCGACCACATTTCAGTTGCTGTGTTGCCCGTGCCACTTTTCCTTCCCGTTTTGTACTGAAAGCGGAGCGTGATGCTGAAAGCGATGTGGCAGGTGGTCATGGGCAAAGGCCGTGGGAGCTGATCACGCTGTTCTGTATTAATAGTCCTGTGAAAGAAGTGGCAAAAGTTCAGTCACAAGAGGGGATAAATATTTGCCCGCTCATGAATCCGCTGCTGTGCGGCGGCTATATTGGGACGTACCCTCCAGGGAAACGCTGTCTTTGCAGACAGACAGCTTTTTCAGAGCTGCCCCAGAGGACCCCCGGCTGCTGTGCTGAACATTCCTGCTCCCACAGTGTACGTGTTGGAGAGTCGCTGTCTCTGCAGTCACCCCCGCCTGTGGGACCTGGAATGGTGCTGGGGCGGGGAGGGACCCAGGAGTCAGGCCCCAGCTCTGCTCTCCTGTGCAGCCTTGGGCCAGCCTCTGGGTTCCTCCGGGCTGCGGTTGCTGGCTCAATACGATGAGAGCACCCGTCTTTATGGCCTGCCGCTATTATTCTCTGTAATTCTCTGGTCGCACTAAGTCGTGTGTTTCCTAGTCCCCCACCTCTTGGCAAACAGAGATATATATCATCTTACAGAACACGCCATTCCTCTTGAATACCAGGGCTCCATCCCATGTGCTGCGTCCTTGTGGGGGGTTAGGGGCTGGGAGCCAAGGAAGGAACAACTGCTCCTTCAGAGGTCAGCGCTCAGAGAGCAGAAGCCAGAGGACTCAGACACCAGGAATTCTATTTACATTTATAACAGCAGAGGCCAGAATCACGTAGAAATATTAATAGCTTTGGGCTTTCGTCCCAAAATTGCAAAACAAAAAATGCCGTTTGCTTGGAACAGAACCTTTAACTCAGACTTTTCTGGAACTCTTCATTTATTTCTACTCCTTCAATAATAATAAGTTTAAAAAGCCTATCCTGGCATATTTTTTTTTCTTTTTTACAGGGGGGAGGAAATAGGGGAAAAAAAGCTTTTTGTATTTATTTTAATATGAAAAACATTGCAAACGTCATGACTTTTCCTCATGAAGATTGTATATAGTTAACAGGAAAAATACCAGTGCACACATATTTGTAGCTTGAATCACCTCTTGATATGTCTCATGGCTTTTCCTCTTAAATAATGAAAAGCAATTAGCATTAAACCTCATTAGGTTTTTAGCAGCTGTTGCAACTTGATCATTATTTCTTTTAGGTCTTTGGGATGTCGGATCTCTGCACTCCAGTTCAGGCTCCGTGCTATCTTTAGCTGACCCCAGCACCTGAAGGGGAAAGTAGTCATGTGCCCTCTCCCTATTTATAAAGATTAGAGGTATTCTGTCTGAAATAGGAGTCTCAGAATAAGTGTCCCCATAGGTGATTGTTTTAAATTCAAAGCGCATTTCAAATTTGCAGTATTTTCCTCAACGCAGGGAAGTCGGGATGAACGATGGCACGGCCTTGGCTAACTGTGCCTGGCTGGCGGCACCGGCATGGGTTGAGTCCTGCCTTTATTCTCAGAAACTGAGCTTTGCCTCCGTAGCAAAGGTGTCGCTGTCATGGTGCCTGGGCGAGAGGAGGGCCAGGGTTTGATGGCGGGTGTGGTGGGCAGCTCCTGCCGGGAGCCCTGGTGATGGCGGGGAGAGCAGTTCTCAGCCAGTGATGCTTTTGGGACGTCTTGTTCAGCCTGTGTCTGCAGCCAGGCCTCTGTGGGGTGGGGTGGGGGGTTTGGGGGTGCTCTAACCTATCAGGAGCTCTCAGACATCCCCGGGAATATAAGAACATGGGAAAAGCATATTTGCCAACTTCCTTCTGGAAGGAATAGTGAGGGGTTTGGGGTGGAGCGGAAGGGGGTAGGGTGGGGCGTGACACCTCCAGGGGCAGTGACCGTAGCTGTTCGTCCTGCCTTTGAGGAGGGTCGGTCTCGTGCACTCACGTTTGAGATGTGCAGGTTTGAGAGCAGAGCTGAATTTCTCAGGACCGTGGAGGAGATGAAGCTGTATTCTACCACCAATGCTAAGGATTAATATGAGGCAGGCCAGGCAAGGGTTGGCTTGGGACCACAGCTTAAGCAAATGTTCCACTTGACCGAGGGGCAGACCTTTAAAGTATCCTAACCTTGCTGGATGCATAACTAACCCAGCTGTGGGGGTGGGAGAAGTTATGTGCTTCTAGTCTGGAACAGCTTTCCTTATCTTCCTCAGTTTTTCTTGGCTAACTATGGAATAACAGACACTTTTTGTTTTAGTGTTTTGTTAACATTTGCACCAAGCGCCACTGTTGGGCTAGCTTAGAGGACCGTGTGAGACAGTGTTGCCTGAGAGGGTGCCCGTGCTTGTCTTTCCCCTTCTCCTTCGTGCTCCCCACTCTCCATGGTCTCCCCTGAGATTACGTCCTTAGCCATTCACCTGTACACCAACCTTCATCTCAGGGTCTGCTTCTGGGGAAACTGATCCAAGGAAATGCTTTTTCACGGTGTTCCCCAAACTGCCCACCAAAGTGCCCTGGAGGCTACAGAGCACCCCCAGGGTGTCATGGAGTGTTTGAAATTTTCAAGGAGAAGAACGCTATGCAATATCTGTCAGATACAGTGCCAACTACTCAAGGTGCTGTATGATTTCCATATTAAGATTGGGCTACCTTCCTTTCGATGATGGCGTATGTTTCTGAAGCTGGGTTTTTCATGGCTGTTATGATAAAAAGCAAGTACGAGGTGAAAAGCAGGTGGAAGAGGAGAAGGTGGTGGTATCCAATCTGATCACAAGGCTTGAGAATTTGTTTATTGTTTACAGGAGCACACACACCATTAGTAAGTAAACGTGCTTAAGAATGAAATAAAAATATTTTTCTTAAAATGTATGTGTATAATTTTTTCAAATGGATCCTAGGTTATTAGGGCATAAGGTCTTGTTAAGTCAAATTTAATTATTGGAACTTCTAGCTATTTCTTTTGGTCAGGCGCTGCCCCTCAGTCAGCAAGGGCAGTACGAACCAAATGATGATGGCAGTTTTTATGCATTTCACGCTAACATGGATTAAGTGTTCAGGTACCAAATAATAGTCCTTGTTGTAGATTATGCTCGCAATAAACTAATGCTATTCCTTTGTGTGTCCCTTATTGTCCTGCACTGTTTTGTGTTGTTCATGAACTGTCACACTGGCCTCTTCAACACGGGCAAACATGCTTTCTCTTGTTTTCTTCTTTCAGAGAGTGGGTTAATCGAGCCCCATCTATTCACTTTCTGAGAGTATTAATCTGTCTGAGACTACTAATGAGGGATCCATGTTATCAGGTTGGTTGGAAAAAATAAAGGTAGTTTTTACTTGTTATGAAGATGAAGTAAAGATCTGGGATCATGTTAGCTTTTTTTTTTTTTTTTTTCTGTCTCACAACTCAATAGCTTTCAAATTTAGGAGGTATCTCAACTGCTATTTAAAAAGATATGAGAAATAACTTAATAGGGACAAACAAATCTGTATGTTTCTGCTGTATTAACTATGGTATTAAGTGGATGGGACTTCTGGTGTATGTTTAAACCATTGGCAGTTCAGGCCACACCTGTGGGTGTGTTCAAGGCTAAGCAGCTCCCTAGGTCAAAGTCAGCAGTGACAAGTGGGGGCCTTCTCAGGGAGTTCCCGAGGCAGCCCGTAGGGAAGGCAGAGCCTGCAGTTTTAGCAGCTGCTCCAGAGTCCAGGCCCTTGCCCACATCTAAGTTAGAGGTGAGCACGGGACCTGCCGCTGGTCTCCGATGAGGGTTGCGAGGCCGAGAAACTTTCCCCCCTCTCACTAGTTACTTGAGTGTGCTGCTGCCTCTAGTTTAGTGTTTCTTAAATTTTAATGTGCACAGGAATCCACTGGGAATCTTGTAAACACCGATTCTGATTCAGCAGGTACATGCTGAGGCCTGAGTCTCTGCGTTTCTGTGAAGCTTCCAGAGGACGCCAATGTCACTGGTCCATGGCCCACACGTTGCACAGCAAGGACTTAGTGCTTTAGCAGTGAGGCTCTCTTCCCTAACATTTCACCCAGACCTTCAAAATTATTTCTTCTAGTATCGGCTGGTAGACAGCTGCTTCCTTAAAGCAGCAGTTCTCAAACATCTGTGTGCGTCAGAAACACATGGACGACCTACAGATCGCTAGGGGCCATCCCCACAGCTGGTCGTTCAGTAGGTTTGGGGAGGGCTGGAAAATCTGCTCTTCTAGTAAGTTCCCAGGTGAAGCTGATGCTTCTTGTCAGGGGACCACAGTTTGAGAACCACTGTTCCAAAGCCTCAAGATCGCTTATTTAGTCATTATTGTTACTGCTTGCCAATGTTAAATATTTAGAACGTTCCTATTCTAAATACGTGCTTCGGTGTTTTCACAGATTTTTTTTCCCCCCTAAGAAGCATCTCCTTTTACACCCTGTCCTGATGAGCTACTAGGAAGCTCAGACCACTCCAAAGATCTTTTACTTTGGATTTGGTTTTACAGATGAATTGTTTGCGTCGGAATGCGTTTCTCTTCATTACCCCAATAACCATCTTTTCCAACCTTGGCACTTAAAAAAAGCGTTTCGTACTAGTCAGCTACAGAGCCCGCTCTGATTTGAGTCTTCCAAGATTCATGGTGGTGCCACCTGTTTCCTTTAGACGAATCACCACTTCTTCATTCTGTATTCTAAGCTGGCCTTGTGCTATTATAGTTTAGTGAGCCCTTTGACTGTGTGACTCAGGGCATTCTCCAAATGGCTTTCTGTCCTGGTTGCTCAGAGTTTTTTGGGGAAGACAGCATCCTTTTTTTTCTCGCATGACCAGCGTTACAGAACTATGCCTTCCATGTATTTCTGAAGGGCCGTTTGCAATTCTGTGTGCAGCGTATGTCATGACGGTGGACCACGTGTTCCATTTTGCCCGGGTCAGTCCCAGTATGTGTTCCTTGTTCCCACTTAATTATTAATAACATCTCCTTTCACTCTCATGAAGGTAGGTTTTTAGCAGGGGCTCTAATTTTCCGACTTATAGAAGTTAGCAAAGTATTTGCCTCAGAGATTTTCTGTTTGTTTAGAAAATTGATGACCGTTGTGTCCTACTCTGCTGATCTCCATCAAAGTATTGCCTTTCTTAGTCTAGTTCTTGATGGATCGGGACACGGTTGATTGCCCTGCTCTCTCCAGGAAAGAATTCAGTGACCTCATTGTTTATGGGATTTTGTGACTAAACACATATTAAAATGAAGTCCTTCCCCGATTTCTAGTCTTTCCATAGAAGGGTATTCTCTCTGAATATCTCCTCCTGGCACTCTTTCCACAAAGAAGAGCGTGTGCTCAGGCGGTTGTTGAACATCTTGAGTTGCCAAGAATTGTTGGCCGAAGTCACAGAGCTTTGCTGGGGTTTACTGTAATTTATGCCAGTTAATCTCAGCGAGCCTTCATCCTTGCTAGGCATTCCTTTCCTCGCTTGTTGAGTCTGTGCCGCAGGATCCACAGTGGCTGTTCCAAACCCTGTCCGCTTCTCATACTCCGATCCCCTCCTGACCCTGTCATCCTCACCAAATTACAGCATTGTCTGCTTTCTGGGAAAACCAAAGCCATTCCAGTGGGAACTCTCTTATTATCTCTTCTTTGTTGCTTGAAATATTAGGGTTACCTTGAAGCTTTATGTTCTTCTTGTCTCAGAAGAAATATCCCTCCTCCTTGCCAAGGCTTACCTTGGCATCTATCTATTCTCTTCATTTCTATGTCAGTGTCTCCCTTTCTATTTTCTATTATTGTAAAAATGTCCTCTCCTGGACCCAGATGTCCCTTCGAATCTTCACCTTCCCTTCATTACTACATTTCTTGAGAGGTCAGGCTATATCTCTTGAACCCACTTCCTCTCTGTCAGAACTGATGGGCTGTATTGCTTTCACACTGAATTCTTGTGAACAGGGTTCTCCCTGGAAGCCATGTTTCAGTCAGCATCCCTTGATCCAGAGGTTGCAAACTGGTAGCTCAGAGATTGGATCTTGCCTGCCAGAGACTTCAGTATATGCTTAACGGAGACTCCAGCAAGAAAAAAACTGGAAGGAATGAAAGAGAAGCCATTTTGAAAATATGGAGTGCTTAGGGTTGTTCGCAATTAAAGGGAGACACGTGGTCTGAGGTTTCAAGTATGGTAGGAACCCCAAGCAGGATACAGAGAAATAGCCACCTGGACTTTACTGTGAAGCCGTAGTTCATTGCTTATCGAGGATGAAGTGAAAATCTTAAAAGCTCCTAAGTACAATTATCTTAGCAACCACAGTAAAAAGATGGGCAGGCTGAGTGACCTTATCCCAGCACCTGCATTTCTCAACTCCCTTAGCAGCCCACAGGCTTCACCGCGTTTTCCGTTTGTCTCCACCGCTCCCAGGAGGCCATAGCTCTTCCTTAGCACTTTGTGTTTTTCTGTATTACTGCTCTTTTTCTTGACCCTGCCTTCCTAAATGTTAACCTTCCCAAAGTTCTTTATTTTTTCAAGTTTATTTATTTTGAGAGAGAGAAAGAGAGAGAGAGCGAGCAGGGGAGGGGCAGAAAGAGAGGGAGAGAGATAATCCCGGGTAGGCTCTGTACTATCAGCAAAGAGCCCAACAACGCGGGGCTTGATCCCACGAACTGCGAGATGGTGACCTGAGCCAAAACCAAGAGCCGGAGGCTTAACCGACTGAGCAACCCAGGCGCCCCATCCAAAGTTCTTTTCTTTCATCATCTTCTCCCCTATCTCCCATGCTCTTGGCTTCAACTGTCGTTGTTGGCATTGTTGTTTTTTTGCTCACAAGTACATACCTCCAGTCTCCAACTTTTCTCTTCATGTAAGTCACAAATTTCCAGGAGTATTTTGGACGGCCATCTGGATGACACAATAGTGTAATGGTTCTCAAAGTGCGATTTGGGGACGGCTTATGGATCTCTGAAACCCCTTCAGGGATTCTACCAGGCCAAAAATATCTTAAAAATAATGCCACGGTGTTGTTTAACTTTTCACACTCACTGTCTTACATGTATTAGTGGCGTTCTCCAGAGGCTGTGGGATGCATGAAAATGTCACAGCTCTGATGGCTGATGGAACGTGTGCTTGTCTACTCCTCCTGTGTTTTAAAATGTTCGCACTTTTAACTTGTAATATGATAAGTAGATATACCCCACATAAACAGAACTCTTTGAGGTTCTCAGTAATTTCTAAGAGTGTGAAGGAACACAGAGACCAAAGAGTTTGAGAAGCACTGTGGTGGTGCATTCCACTCAGTAACTTTAAAATGGAGCTCTTTGGGGCGCCTGGGTGGCTCAGTCGGTTAAGCGGCAGACTTCGGCTCAGGTCACAATCTCGCGGTCCGTGAGTTCGAGCCCCGCATCGGGCTCTGGGCTGATGGCTCAGAGCCTGGAGCCTGCTCCCTCTCTCTCTGCCCCTCCCCCGTTCATGCTCTGTCTCTCTCTGTCTCAAAAATAAATAAAAAACGTTAAAAAAAATTATAAAAAAAATAAATAAATAAAATGGAGCTCTTTGATCCTTCCTCTCACCTTGAACCTTCAGAAGCAACTCTTAATCCTTTTAATGGCGCTACCTTGCTTCCAGACTCCAAGGTAGGAAACTTTAAAACATCTCTTGTATTTTCTTCTTACTTATCCCCTACAAATAGAACCTACCAAGGTTTTCAAGAGTACTGCTATTCCATCTGGAAAGATAAGATGCCAGCACATAGAGGGGCCTAAAATCAAGACCCAGAAATGAGCAGTGTGGAACCACTGTTGAGTTTAAGCAGAGGAGTAAAGTGATCACATTTGTGATTCACTGTTAAGGGCTCACTGCAGTGTGCTCGACATTGATTTGGTTGCTGATTAGGTGTAGGATGAGAGCATCCAACGTCACTGACGTTTTCGGCCATTGCAAAAATAGTGGTGCATAACGACATCTATTTTGGTGTTGCATTGTGCTCCCTTTTTAAAGAACATATTCTTTATCTGTATTATATTATTGTATCACTTTTTTAAAAAAAGGAAAACCTCAGGGAATAGAACAAGGACATTTGTTCACATACTGCACATTGGACTGAAGGTCAGATTGACTTGGGGACTTTCTCCAGGTCATTGGGTTCAGAAGTACAGAAGCCAGTGTTGTGACTCTGTGGCTTGTGAGCAGGGAGAAAATGCTGAGATCTGACAGGGCACGCGGGAGGTGTTGCTGTCATCCAAGTGTGCGGTCATATTTGCTTCTCAGGTTAGTAGTCAGAACCGTTAAGCCCAGGTATGCGCATGCGTCACTTGTGGTTTTGGTTTGCTGCAGCTGACACTCTCAGGTTAGAGCTATCCCATTGGTATGACCAAACAAAATATAGGGAGGACCCTGTTTCTGTGAGCAATCTCCTAGCCTTGTTCCAGTCTCCATAGGATCATGGGGGGGCCAAAGCAGGGAGTGTTTATTTTATAAATGAAGGGCAAATTCTTGAGTATGTAACAACAACATTCTCAGAGAGTGACAGACCCTCTCTCTCTTTCCTATACGTCATAACAGTGCTTCTCCAATGGTGATCCACGGGAGTTAATACATATTCAGTGAAAAGAAGTGTGCTTCAATTAATGATGTTTGGGAAAAACTGCACTCAGTTCTCCCATTGGAGGCTTATAATGCATGGCAGGGTGTTCAAAGCTCTGAGGGGCCCTATGATAAAACCAATTGTCAAACTCTGTTTAAAGTATTATTTTACAAGCTGATTTGAATTTGGCCATGAAATTATTACTATTTTTTAAATAGAATGTCTAATGCTACCCACTGCACAGAATAAAAGGGTTATTCCCAGAACAGAGTTTGGGACTTAGTCCCAAATTGTTAATACTAATTATTGGATTGATATGTTACTTGTGAAGGTAAAAACTTAAAAACGACCGTGACCATGACCAATCTAAACATTATTCTCTCCCGTGGTGTCTTCTCACTTCCTAGCCTCGAATTTAAATCTCCTTCAGGTCAACAACTCCCAGATTTCAATCTTTTGCTCTCACGTCATTTTCCACGGTCTTTTGTACTTTTCTCAAGTGAATATCCCAGCAGTAGCTCAGTATGTCCCAAATCGAGTCTTCTCTAACCTAGACTAGACTCTTCCCGTCTCCTTCCTTATGTCTGTTAGTATCTGCCATCCTTCAGTCCCCAGGCTCAAATAGGGTGATGTCTTCTACTTTGTTCCCTTTCTTCTAGCATGTCTTCGTGTTTGCTTGATCACACGACTTCACAGACTATCTCTGCCTCTCCATTCTCCTTCCAACTGTCACCGCCAACCAACTGGGCTTCTAGGTGGCATTCTTTCCCTTTCTGGTTCATTCAAAAACCAGAGGGAAGTCCCCACAGCTGATTTCTTTCTTTCTTTCTTTCTTTCTTTCTTTCTTTCTTTCTTTCTTTCTTTCTTTCTTTCTTCATCAGAGAGCATGAGCTGGGGAGGGGCACAGAGAGAAGGGGACAGAGGATCTGTAGCGGGCTCTGTGCTGACAGGCTGACAGCAGCAGGTCCGATGCGGGGCTCAAACTCATGAACCATGAGATCATGACTTGAGCCGAAGTTGGACGCTCAACCAACTGAGCCACCCAGGTGCCCCCTCACAGCTGATTCTAATCATCCCTTGTTCACACATTTTCATCAGGTGTCATGGCCCTCATGACAGAGGTCACATTCAGGCTCACATCTAAGCCCTCCCACAGTTTGGTCTCACCTGGCTTTCCTGACATTATTCCCAGTAATGCCCTTCATGGAATCACGGAAGTGCTTCTCCTGATGTTCTTTCTGCACAACTTCCGTGCAGCTTTGGACCTACTGTCCAGATCTCCCTGGTTTTCCCCAATTTCTTCTCAGCAACTCTATCCATCCTTCTATGCCCTTTCAGGGGCTACCATCCTTATGACATTTTCCTTAGTCCTCTCAGCAGGATATTATGTGTTCCTCCTGGAGCATCATAGCACTTCATGTATAAGTGTTTTATAATGCTTACCAAATTCTGTCTTGAGTGCCAGTTACTTGTATATCTAGCATATGCTTGCCTAAAGCTCAGTGCAGTAGGCCTCGGTCATCTTCACTGCATATCTGTGTCCCCTTCAGAGCCTAACACAGGGCTTTTATGTAAGAAGAATGAAAAAAAAATTGTTGAACAAACATAAGGAGTTTTATGTGTTATTTTTACATGTATAAAATATTCTACCATAACTAGGAATAATGTGTACAATATTCTTCTGTTTTTTAATTGCAGCTCTTCTACAGTAAAAACAATGATGAAAATTCAAATTAGTAGGCAGTCACAGAACTACTTTTTTTTTTTTTTTTTTTTTGAGAAAGAGAAAGAGAGGGCACATGAGTGGGGGAGGGACAAAAGGGAGAAGGAGAGGGAGAATCTTAAGCAGGCTCGATGTTCAGTGTGGAGCCCAGTGTGGGGCTCAAATCCACAACCCTGGGATTATGACCTGAGCCAAAATCAAGAGGTGGATGCTCAACCAGCTGAGCCACCCAGGCACCCCACAAAACTATTTTAAATTGAGTTATAAGTGTGGCTTCATAGTTAATTGAAACATGGGTATGTTTAGTGTTTCCAAATTCACTTCACATCGAATAAGGAAACCTTGACAAGGAGGCCTGAAGAATCTGAGCCTTTTGTTCAGCCTGCCCACTCAGTTGTCTTCATGGCGGAATTAGATTGTTCTTCCCCACACTTGAGCACTCATCACCATGCACGTCCAACAGAACTGGAATGATGGCTAATATTTGTATTTCAAACGACTTCCTTGTAGGCATGTTAAGGAAAGAGATGCCAGTATAAATAAACAGGTTAGGGCCACTTGAAACACATTTGCCTGAAGATGAATGTCAATATGGATGATAGGAGAGCATTTGCTGTTGGTAGAGTTCCAAGCTGGCCCCTCTCACACCTGCAGCCTCACACCCCGGTCTCCCCCAATTACCACTTTTAGAATAGTTTCGTGAAATGCCTTCTTACTGGGAATTGGATTTAAAGACCTGCATCAGGAGACGCTTACGATGATTATGCTTACCTTTGTTTAGAGTCGGGGTTTAATAAGACCATTATCCTCTCCATTTTAAGGAGGAGTCCCATAGAGCAATGCTTGCCAACTTTTACTGTTTGTGGATTACCTGGGAATCTGTGGAGATTCAGAGTGTAATTCGGCAGGAGATTCTACACTCCTTACTAGCTCCTCCGTAAGGCTGATGCTGGTGTCTGTGGACCACACTAGGCAGAGGCCCACAGGAAGGTCCTGGGAACTTGGTGATGCTGGATTCCATTCCTATCCAGGCTGCTCACTTAGGCAAAGTGGCTTACCTTTCTGGGTCTTAGTTGTCCTAATCTGCAATGTGAGGAGGGTGAAGGGAACGATATCTAACAGCCCTTTCCAGCTGTAAGATTTTATGATGACATGAGAGGAAATAGAAAGAATGAGGAGTCAGGCTGAAGGTCTTATTAAGAGTTTGTCTTAAATGTGGTACAAATAACAAACATTGAATTTATGTTAGAATGTGGACCTTCAAAAAATAATTATGTCTCATGATTTAATCAAGAAATTGCATGTAAAATAACCTTGCCCTCCACCCTCATCTTTTGTGTATGTTCTGTTGTTTTGTTTTATTAGGAGATACTCCATAGCTTGGGTGGGATTGAAAACCTAGCGCAGGTAAGATTCCTTTGTGGTGGCTCGTCTTGCCTTTCCATTTCATGCCATGGCTCGGGGCGAGGATTACGTAGGTGTGTGACAGCAGATGGCTTTCCTACCTTAGGCTGCCGGCCAAGGGGAGGAGCAGGCAGGGTGGATAAGTGTGCGTATGGCAGGATACTCACAGAGCAGGAAGGGACCCATGACATTTTGTTCCAGGTGATTTTACCCAGCCTGCCGAAACAAGAAAGTTCTATAAAAGGTCACATGTCTTTAGTAATGAAAAGAAATAGGTGTTGGCTGGCAGGACCAAATCCTCAGCATTGCACATACCAGATGAGGGGAGAAAATATTGGTTATGAAGATGCTTATCATTTTTCCACAAAAAAAGAATTCTCGTGCTCACTGAAGTATTTCCAAATACATGACAATGTGAGGAATGGTTTTAACTTCACTTAGTTTTCTGCTTTTGTAGCTAGTGAGGGAAGGCAAACAGGTAACTGTATATGTTGAGCCAGTTAAATGTTTGGGTTTATTAGTATGATAAAACAAAATTTTCTAGGCAGGGCATTGGGTTGGAACAGCCCATTCTCCTAAAACCTATGGCATGTACAGAAAGAATGATTTTCATAATAAACCAATGGCCCTGCAAACTCATTCCATATTAATGGAAGATTAAATTTAATGGCAGTTTAATGCTAAACCTATCTTATTTTATTATATTTTCATTCCTGGGAAATTGCTACGTCATGCCTAGTTTTTATTTTTAAGATTTGTCTTTTAATTGGCTGGGGCTTACCTCATTTAATGGCATAGTCTTTCATAAAATCATATTCTAAAGGATCCTCTTATCCACCTTCATTTCCCTTGTAATATTAGAAATCTATGTGTGTTACTCTGAGCCTATTTCTTATTATAATCAATTATCTACAGTGAGGGATTATCAGACTACCCCCTACCCATTTTATTCTGCTTATTGGTATATGGGGTATGACGGTTGTGTGTGTGTGTGTGTGTGTGTGTGTGTGTGTATATACATATACATGTACATATACATATACATATACACGCATATGTATAGTATTTGGAGGCAAATTACACCATGAACTTATTTAGTTACAAGTCATTTGAGGACTTTTGAGAGTTTACATAATCTTTCCATGGTCCCTCCCTGAAATTCAGGGCATGCAAGAGAAGGTGAAGAATCTAGAAACTCAAGCTACCTTTTGCCCTTAAGTGAACCTGGCCCAGGGACCCGAGTATTATTTGGTGTATCTGTTGTGCCATCTACAGCTCATTGTGAGAAGTACACATCTTGTCCTTCATCTGCTCTCTTGTTGGTTTGGTCCCTCCTGCAGTACATGGAGATCGTGGCCAATGAGTACCTCGGCTATGGGGAAGACCAGCACAGTGTGGACAAGCTGGTCAACATGACATGTAAGTGTTGTCGCAGGGACACAGCAACTTTCCCGATTTGCTGGAATGAGCAGGATGGTCTTTTCAGCAGGAAAAAGGGTACTTGGAATACTTATGAGTCTACCCATCCACAGTCATGGTATTGAGAGTCTATGTCAGTAGTTCTACTTAGTGGCAAAATATACCCGGAAGGAAAACTTCAGATCACAACTCTTACCTTGAAAAGCCCAGTTTCGGGTGGAAGATTTTCAGTGAGTACAGGCCTACTTTAATGCAACAGAGACTTCCATAATGGCAGATTTGGGTAAAAATATTTTTTGCTTTCTTTGATGTCTATTAAAATGTCATAGGCTATTCAGTTTTCATCTATAAAATTGGGTTAATACTAATAATACCTACATCATAAAATTTAAAACATTGTGCGCATAAAAAAAGAAAGAAAAAGACCCTGCTGTAATGATGATAACTTGAAATCATTGGTCTGTGGGTGTGGCACTCAATCTTCTCTCTTTGGAAGGCCCCACCTTCCATCCTCTCCAGGTTTGATGATCTGTAGGCCCCCTGTTGTTGTTGGGTGCCGGCCCATTTTCTTTGTGTGAATGGTCTAATTTACAGTGTTTGTTTCCACGGCAGCACACTGATTCTCAGTTAAAGGGAGAAGAGAGTATGTCACAAGCCCTCTGCACCGGGAAGTTTCTTTGAGAACAGCTGTTCTCTTCAGCTGGGGAACCTTGCTGTGGCCATCACCTTCACTGGCCTCCCCCCTCCTTTTTATACTTGAAATCTTTATAGGGGGGAATCTTTGAAGAGTAGGTTTCACTTTGAACTTTTAGAGGACCCTGTTGAGGACCTTAAGGGGAAGGAGATGTTTGCCTTTTTTGTTGTCTCCATATTTATTGTTATAATACTAATATATAATAATTATTAGTTGAGCTTAAGAGGTACTTCTCAGAATTAAAAAGAAAAGAAACCAAAAAACTCTGTCCCTTCTCCCTCCATTGTTTCTTTTGTGTTATCTGTCTTCCCATTTGCCCTTTCTCTGCTTGCCCTTCCGGTAATTCAGACCCGAGTTTCTATGAATACTGCTGCCTTTAAGCACCGAATCCCTCTTTCAGCTATTTCCTTTCTTTATAGATATTTTTCAAAAACTTGCTGCTGTCAAAGACCAAAGAGAATGGGTCACCACAAGTGGAGCCCACAAGGTGAGCTGTCCCAGAAGGAGTGAACACTTCAGCTCCATATGTCAGTGGATTGCTGCTGAATTTGAGAGCCCCATGATCAAGTTTCTTATAATTATAGTTCACAAAATCTACCCTAGAATTGTGCATCTCTGCCAACCCTTTTATATTCTTTATTAGTCTAAGGAGCATATATGGAAATAACAAACAGGTTTCCTGAAACTCTTTTTTTTCTTTTTCCTATGCCACTTAAGAACAACCAAGTTCATTGTTTTATTTAAATGTTGCTTGAGAAACCCTGGCTATATATATATATATAAACTTACCCTAGGTGTGTGTTAACAAGTGAACAAATAAAGCATATGTACACATCTAAATACATTCCATATGGCACATGGGGTTATATTTGTTTGAACCGTATGAAATTGTCATGTCTATATGCCAATTTCATATGGTTCAACTTTATAATCAGATGGCATAGTATTACAGGCATCTGGATCGAATATGCATTTCAAGATAAATGAATGCAGGTTTAATTAAAACAGACTAAATTTATATTTATAGTAAAACTGTTTAGGTGGGAGCTGCCTACAGCCAAGTTCTAATAATCTGTTGAGTTGTCATATCCCAGGAGGTTACTTCCTAGCATGTACCAGAGCAAGGTTGTCTAAAATGTGTTCACACATGCTGCCCATTGTGTAGGAGATGATTCTGGGTGATATACAAGTCAACACTTTTCATTTTGATAGCCACATGTATTTCACCGATACTATCACTGAGAATTTAAGGAACATTTTGAGTAGCATTAAGGAGGACATGGCAAAAATTGTGGAAGGGATATGTCAGGAACTGAAGTTTGGGGAACATTCTATTAGAAGATAGAGAAAAAAGTGAGAGAAGAATAAGAGGAGGGGACGAGAGAAATGAAGATAATGATAGCTTCATAAAAACACGAATGAAATCATAAAGGGAAAAAATTGGCATAAAAGAAACCCAAATCTCCTCATCAGTTGTTGCACGGCTTACAGCTCTGGCCTGCAGTGTGTTTAGGGGTTTACTTTTGGGGGACTCTGAGTTCTAAAAGTCTCTGGGGAAGGGGACCTCAGAAGAGGCAACTGATAATGTACAGACTTGCAGCTAAGTCATGTTACTTAGGATGATGCCTGGAAGCATCGATTCATGTTCTTTCAACATCAGTTAGAAATCTCAGAGGCAAATGGAGTGCTTGCTAATGTTGATATACCTTACTTAGTTGGGGGGGGGGTGGGGTGGGAAAGAGAGTTTTCAATACTTTGGTGGAAAATAGTTCCTCAGTTTGGAAAGAGGCTACCGTAAAGCCTGGTTCAGAATGAGCTCCCGATGACTGGTTGCTACCAGTATTGTGGTTTCTATTATTACTCTCTCTACTTCTCCTTGGGGAGAGATCAGAAGAGGCAGAGCAGACCTCCTGGGCACATGAAAATAGAGGGAAGAGTGAGACCTTTGGTCGTGTAGCTTGGTGGCTTTGGCTTCCTGCCCTGGGTAAGGAATGGCTACAAGGAACTTGTCTTGAGTCTCAAAGCAGGAAGGGGCCCTACCCCCTGGAAGAGCTGGGTGTGGTGAATGTTTAATAAAACTCCTCTTGAGGTGAAGCTCAATGATCTTTGAAAGAAACATTATACCACCCAAGAAGCTTGTAGCACTTACGCAATGAAACTTTCTTTTACTTCATTTTTCAGACATTAGTAAATTTACTTGGTGCCCGAGATACTAATGTTTTGCTGGGTGCCCTTCTGGCTCTGGCTAGTTTAGCTGAAAGGTAAGTGCATTTTACTGTACTTTTCAGTTTCGCTGCTGTAGCAGTTTAGGCGGGAGAGACGGAAAATAGATCAGTTTCTCTAGTTGCTTACCTACTTAGTTATAATGTGTGAAAAATAAGCATGGAATAGCATTAATATATAGAAGAGGATCCTGGACGAAAAAGTGTCATTTTAAAACTTAAGATGGAAAGGAAAATCCCAGTTTAAATTTTTTTTTCATTTTTTCCTAACCAGAAATACTTACCTAGTCTTTTATCCAACCCTCAGATACTTCCACTTTCAAAATTACCACAATTTTTCTTTGACAACTAAATCTCCCCAACCTTAAAAAACATTCTCTCCTATGTATTTATTTTAACATCTAAAATATTTTCAAACATTTTTACCCTTAATACAATTCTGGGTAGCATGTTCCCTTTATAGATACCATGATCAGTTTAAGTAAAAGTGCTTTAAATATATTTTTATGCCAATAAGTGGATCAATGCTTTTTCTTTTTCTTTTTTTAAACTTTATAAGGAGTAATTGACTACTCTCATTACATATGTTTAAAGTGCACAACATGATGATTTGATATACCTTATATATATGGAATGATTATCACGCTCACGACAATACACTCATCACATCACCTACTTAACTCGTGTGTGTGTGTGTGTGTGTGTGTGTGTGTAGTAATTACACTTGAAATCTGCTCTCATCAGCTGTCAAGTGTACAATATCACACTCTTAACTATAGTGTCCATGCTCTACATTAGATCTTCAGTATTCATTCTTTTCATTACTGTAAGTTTGTACCCTTTAACCTGTATTTCCCCCTCCTTCTAGCTAGTTGCATCTGGCAACTATTCACCATTTCAATCTCTGTTTCTGTGTCATCAGGTCTTTAATTTTTGTTTTATATTCCATGCATCACTGATATCATATAGTAGTTACCTTTCTCCATCTGGCTTACTTTACTTAGCATAATTCCTTCCAGGTTTATCCATGTTGTCACAAATGGCAGAATTTCGTTCCTTTTTATAGACAGACAATAATATTCAATTATATACGTTACATACAACACACATACACACACACACACACACACACACACACACACACACACACACCTGTATAGGTCATTTTTATATCTTGGCTACTGTGAATAATGCCTAGTATTACTTTTTTATGAACAGCATATGATTCTTTTTGGAGAAAGGGAATTATGTTATCATCATACTGTTATTAAACAAATTTGAATTTATGACATATGACAATTTATTGAATGTGGGAATTTGATGTAGCCCTAGCCCATGGAGCTATATTGCTTTTTGTTTCTCCTCCTGAGATAATATGAGAACTGGAGTGTTAGATAAATGGATATGGTAAAGTATGTCTTTAGTAATTACTAATAGTTTTTAATTTGTAGTCCAGAATGTAGGGAGAAGATAAGTGAACTCAACATTGTAGAAAATCTGCTGATGATTTTACATGAATATGACTTGCTTTCCAAAAGGTAGGGTTGCTAATAGGGAAGAGACAATACCATAGTTGATGAAAATTATTATAATCATTTTTATGATGTCCTCTTATTTACATTGTTAACTGAAGTTATGAGTCACCTTGACATTTATTTTCTCTTAAAGTTTTTATAAATAAACTAGAACAGAGAGGGTGTATTGATTTATCTTTGGTTTTGCACCACTTCTGGATCTGGGCAAAGAATCAAATTATATAAGTCTTACGATTACATCCTTAATATTTTTGTTTATTGATTTTTTTTTTTTTTACATCCTGTGCCTTTAAGGAAAGAAACTCTGAGGTGGCTCTATTTTTAGTAATTTCAGATTATATGTTGAATAAATTATTAGATCACTAAAATCTATCTTGCTTAAGTCAAGTAAAATACATTAAGATAGCTACTGACTTGTTTCATGACCACCTGTTATTGTAACTCTAAACAGAACCGAAAATGCATTCATTTTCACTTGAACTTACATATTGCTCTGAAAAATTACTGTATCCAGATAGTTATTGGGTAGTTTTTAAATGGAGTTGCAACCTACATTATCTGATACTTAGTTAAGTAAGTCATAATTTTCTCAAGAAGTAAAGCAGGTAACAGACATCAAATAATGAAGTCCTGACACGTAACCATAGTAAACCGCCTTGAATCTTTCTTCTCAGTTTCACCCTCTTTTCCGAACTATACTTAACAGAGTTGCTTACCTGAGCCCATTGCTAGGAAACAGCCTCTGTCCAGATGTTAGAATGCCAGAGATGAATAGGATAGAGTGTATAGTGTGGGAGAGAGGACGGGCATGCAGGTCAGTGGTTTCACCATTGTGCTGTAAGTGGTGTGGTTGATGGGTTCACAGGACACCGTGGGAACAGGGAGGAGAAGCTCCCAGTCAGAGCCAGGGGTCATGCCAAGTTTCCGGAAGGAAGACGGAGTTATCTATGCAAAGGGAGAGAACAAGTGAAAACAGAATGTGCTCCCACATGGAGGCATGAAATGGTCTTTGTTCGAGGCAGTGCATGGTTGGGCACAGGTGGAACAGAGTGCAAGAGGGAAAGTGCCAGAAAACTAGACAGTTAATCTTGAGTTAAAAATATAGCTAATTTTTATCCAGCTTTCTATATGCCAGGCCCTGCTCTAAGTGCTTTTGTGTGTTAACTCATTTGATTGGCACAATAACCCTGTCAATTTCCATATTTTATAGAGGAAGCAGCAAGATGCCTTTAGCCAGGCCACCGTGGGCTCTTTGTGCCGAATAAGAGCGTGGTTTTTATCTGTGAACATTATGGGGACTCCCAGGAAGATTTTAAGCATGATCAGATTCATTTTGGGGGAAGATTACTCTGGTGGCGGTGTGTAGGGTGTGTGACGTGGGGAATGTAGCCACACAATGAGCTCCACTTAGAACAAGGAGGGAACGTCTGGTGTGGAAAGTTCGAGGAGATGAGGAATACTATTTGCCAAAAAACATATGTTCTGAATGTCAGAGCACAAAAGTTTGGGAGGGATTGGAGCTGTGAGAAATTGGCTCAGGGGAAAGGAACTGTAGAGTCGTGTGGGCATGAGAAGATTGGAGAGGCGAGTGACAGAGGGGCTTATGTCTTGGACACAATCAAGGATCGCAAGAATGGGAGGAGCGGCGGGGTTAGCCAGCTACATGACTTGTAAGAGAATTAATCTTGGCAGTTGCCCAGGAAATAGGGGGCCCTGAAGGCTCTTGATTGGCAGGGGCAGATTGGGAAAGAAGAAGCAAGCGTCTTGGATGATTCCGTCTTCTGATTTGGGAAATTGAAAAGGCTGTAGTTTCATGAATCAACACGGGGCACATAAGAGGAAGGGCCAACGTGAAGAGGAGGATAATGACTTTGAGCTGAGACCCAGTGGGGTGACACACATGGTGGACTGCCATGTGGCTAGAACTTCTGGAGGTTGAGAGTGATGCCTGGGCCCGGCTCACGGTGCCAGGACAGAGCAGGTGTTTGAAGCCACGGGAAAGGATGCCGCTGTCCAGCGAGAGTGTTTAGGGTTAAGGATGGCTCTCTGAAACGTGCATCATCATCATGTTTCAGAGCTCAGCTGAACCCACTGTCACATGCTATCATTATCTTTATTTTACTGTCCAGATACTCACAGGGCACTTTGCGTTTACTTTCCTTGCATTGTAGGGTTGTTGTTGTTTCTCGTTTTGTTTTTGCCATTTGTGTTAGTCTTGTTTTTGTAACCACCTAGTAAGTGTCTGAAGACTTGGGTGGAGCTTTTATTTCTTTTGTCTTGAGCACAATGCCGGTCCTATTGTATGATACGCGGTATCTATTTGCTGGTTAGTAGGTTTTTAGCCAGACCAGTGGGCTCAGAGTGAGGCTCTGACTTAGAACAGCGGGTCAGCGAACTCTGACCTGCAGGCTAAATTTGGCTCCCTGCCCGTTTTTGTAAATAAAGGTTTATTGGAACATAGCCATGCCCTTGTGTTTTTATGTATTGTCTGTGGCTGCTTTTGCATAGATTGGCTCGGTTGGGTGGCTGGCAAAGCATAAAACACTGGCCTGCAATCCAGCCCCTTACAGAAAACATATGTTGACCTGTGACTTGGAAAATGTTACAGGGATGCAGTGATGACGGCTCTAGTCTAAATGTGAAGTCAATAACCCGCCGTGCCGGGGTTCTCATTCTCCTCCTCCCCCTCCCCTTTCAGATTAACCGCAGAGTTACTGCGCCTACTTTGTGCCGAACCCCAGGTAAAGGAGCAGGTGAAGCTCTATGAGGGGGTACCCATCCTCCTCAGCCTGCTCCACTCGGACCACCTGAAGCTGCTCTGGAGTGTTGTCTGGATTCTGGTTCAGGTTTGTGAGGACCCTGAGACCAGTGTGGAAATTCGCATTTGGGGAGGCATCAAGCAGCTTCTTCATATTTTACGAGGGTGAGTCAGAGGGGGCCTTTGGCCTACTCTGCCCCAGTCACTGAAGGCCGGGGAGCCTGCCATCCAAGGGCACAATTGGTACATTGGCACATTACCAGCTAACTTCCTCCTGTTCCTTGGCCATTGCTGTCGTGGACAGTCATTTATCCTTGTCACGGACGTGCGTGAGCTCAATATCAGGGGCATGCATCTTTTAAGCTTCTTGGGAGCCCTCAAATATTTATCTTTGAATCACAAGCCTCCAGTTCCGTACCAGGAATATAGAAGGCCATCAGTCTGCAAATGTAGATTGAATGGAGACCCAAGAACCTGAAGAAAACATTTATCTTGCCCCCTTTTTCTTGACGTGCTTTATGCATATTGTAATCCCAACAAATACAGTAATGTTCCTTTGAATTTGCTATTTTCCTAAGATGTCTGCATCTGCGTATATGTCATTCATCTACAAAGAGAAAGCAAAACCTGCAATGAGAGAACAGAGGAATAACCCTTAGCTAAAAGGGGAGAAGACATTATTTATCAAATGATTAGCATGTGCTGACCCTGGTCCAGTTGCCCTTCTTTCCTCTCTGATCTTTCTTGCCTGAAGGTGGGTTAGCACCTTATCCGTCGTTCAAAAGTAGAATTCTAATGACACCCAAGACTTGAGTGCGGAGAAGGAATGGTTGGTTAAAATAGTTTCAAATTGAAATTTTCCTGAAGTATGTGGCAATAAGTGTGTATTAGATATATTGAAGTAATGCATAAGGATATCTTTTGGTATGTCGGTGGGAAAGTTCTAGTACCTACAATTATCATAAGGCATAATTCAGCCTTATAGATACAGAATCAAAGTTGAAAAGGAGCACGTCTGCCTGAAAGGAATCACACTTGTAATCCACAGTACATAAATAAAGCTCACTCTAATAAAAGCAGAATGACTTATTCTTAATACGACCAGATATTATCAAATCAGTATTATTCAGACTTTGTGCCTGTTGTACCTCTAGGGATATTACGGAACTCCATGTTGTCAACTTCATTTTCTGTGAGGACGTTTCCAAGTATAAGAACAGACTATAGAGATATGAACAATAGCTTTGTTAATGATTTCTGTCATTACCAAAACAAAGGAAAAAAAATATAAACTGTTGACAGTATACTCACTTCTACGAATATCATAGAAATATCTCAATTTATAGTATAAATTATAAATCTCCCATTTGTACTGTGGCATAGTAAGCTAGCTCCTTGGACGTTTAGCAAAAGTTTTTTATTTTTTTGTTAGTGTGTGTAGAATGTGGATGGTAGTGGTGGGCATTATGATTCACCAGTACGCCTAGTGCAAGAGCTATGGACCACCCTCTCAGAGAGCACTTATTTTCTTTGATGATAAGGTGAATTTCTACCTAGTTAAGCAATACTTCAAAGATAAAACCTACCTTCTTTCCACTTAGAATTCAGTTTCATACAAGGCAGCAGTTTTCCTCTTTTGCTCAAGATGTAACCATCCTTAATAGAAAAGAGTTCATCCATGTGTGGAGAGTCATTTTGCCAGTCCATTTCTATGGTGCAACGTTAGAAAACTCTTTCCTGGGAAAATGACATATGTCAACACCCATTCTACGTTAAATAGGTCTCAGTGCTCTGGGAGAATTTATTACCCCAGCTGGGTAAACACTGTCCTTTCAGAGCTTGTGCCTGCCCCGGAGCTGCCTGGGGCGGGTACAGGGGGTGGAGGTTGCCAGATTGTCTGCCGGCTTGAGTATGAACAGGGATTGTTGTCAAGGCAGTTTCCAGAAAACCTGTTCACGCCCATTCACCTACAATCCTAAACTCAAGAGTGGTTCCTAAAAGGCTGTATACTCGAGTAGGGGGAGTGATCTCTAAAATTTGAGTTTTAACATAATTTTGTTGACAGGTAAGGTCACCAGTTGTGACTATCCATACACCTAGCTCCATTACCTTCTCAATGCTAGTTGAAGGAAAGGCACTAGTGGGCTCTGATGACACGGGAGGGAAGCCAAGGAGACTCTATGTTTGTTAGATTTAGGCACAAAGAAATCCAGATTGAGCTGCTGCCGTAAAAAATAAGTAAATGAAAAAAATATGGTATTCACATACAACAAAAAAGAACAAAACAGATAAAAGACATGAAGAATCTATTGTAGAAGATGTTACCTTGAGTAAACAGAAAAACAAAAGCTTTATTTTATCAAAGATGTTAAACGGAACGTGACATTTATGACCCGAGATTAAAGATGAGATGCTAGGACAACAGAAAGGGGAGGAGAGAGATTGCAGAGCTAGGGAAAAGGCAAGGACTGAATAATCCACAGAACCGAGATGTTCATCAGAGTACCAGACAGAAACTGGAATTAGTACAAGGAAGGGCAAGCTTGAAAAAAATTGCACATAATGTGGAGGAAAAAGTCAAAGGAATGAGAACCATTAGAGAAAGAAGGATATGGTTTGCAGAAGATGAGTTTTGAACTTGTGGATACTTGATATCCTGGGTTAAAGAATAAAGCAGAAGGAATAAAAAAAATTCAAAGATGTAATGGAAGAGACCTTTACCAAAATAAGATTGGAATTTCTTGGAAAAAGAAAACTCAGAATGATGAAGACTGAAATGTAGTCAGGTGTATTGATAGCAGCAGAATAGAGTTGAAAAACAAAGGTGGACATGTGGAGCAGTGGGGAAATGACAGTCTTTTCAATGAATAGTGCTGAGTCAGTTCAGTAACCATTAGGGGAGGAGGAAAGGAAGGATGGAAGGAAGAGGGAGAAGGAGGGAGGGAGGGAAGGAAGGAAGGGAGGAAGGAAGGAAGGAAGGAAGGAAGGAAGGAGGGAGGAAGGAAGGAGGGAGGGGAGGAAGGAAGGAAGGAGGGAGGGAAGGAAGGAAGGAAGGAGACAAAGGAAGGAAGGAAATGAAGAAAGAAAAAGGGGAAGGAAGGAAGAGAAAAGAACCCTTACCTCACACCACACTCAGAAATCCATTCTAGGTAGATTAGAAGGTGAAACAATAAAGATAACACAGGAGAAAACTTCACTACCTGGGAGAGGCAAACATTTCTTAAACAGGACCCACAAAGCACTGACCATGAAGGAAAATTGATAAATTGTGCATTAACTTTTCGTTTTCAGAGACAGAAATTTTGTTTCTGATCGTTCTTCCATCGGCAGCCTGTCGAGTGCAAATGCGGCAGGCAGAATCCAGCAGCTTCATTTGTCAGAAGACCTAAGCCCTCGGGAAATACAAGAAAATACTTTTTCTCTTCAAGCAGGTACTTATATAATACTATTATCTTATACTACTTGATACTGGTTAGCATATTGTTTTATTATTCTGTTATAAAATTAGTGTGATAATATTAATTAGGCACAATCCATGTAGAAGTCTGAAACTTCCTGGTACTTGTGTTGGGCTTGCAGGTTAGTGATGCCACAAACTTTTCTCTCCCTTCCGCATTCTGAACACATTGAGAAGTCAGCATAGAAGTCAGTTATAAAGAGAGCAGAATATTAGCTTTATTATCGGTAAAGCTGGAGTAGAGAATTCAGCTTGCTATGTGGCCAGAATCATGGTTCCTATACTTTCTGGATGTGAGAGCACCCTCCTTAAGGGAGACTGTACAATGCACATACTCGTCCCCTGGGGGCAAGGGAATGCCTTCCTTATTCCACGTGAGCTCCTAAAGAGAGGACAGAGCCTCTCTCGCCACCCAAAAACAGAAGCAAGAATGTATGCACACACTTTTGGCAGTTTGGCACAGCCCCGAACAAGGTTCACACAAGGGCACCTGGCCTTTGCGACAAGTGGGGCTTTGGTGCTGCTGATCAAGCTGGGTGCCTTGCGGTGGCTAAGGAGGGGAGCAGAGAGGCACTGGTGGGTCAGCAGGAGGGCAGGCAGGTCCCAAGAGGAGAACAGATGTGTCATGGGGAGGACGAGAGGGGGTAGGAGAAAGGCAGGTATTCTGTGCTCCCTAGTATTTCCTCCTGAGGACTGGGGATGTTTCTTCACAGGCATATGAAGTCAGGGAAATAGGATCTGCTCCTCGAATTGCCGTTTCTGCTTATTCTGAAGGCCTCCATCTCAGTCTAAGGGCACTTGCTGGGGGTTTCCTGTTTGAAGTCTCCCCAGGAAATGTAATCGAGCTGACATCAGAGTTCCTGGGATTTCTAGGCCTCTCTCAAAAAGTGGATGAGATCCATGGTGCTAGAGGTCAGAGGGGCAGTTACCCCCATGTTAGATGGTAGGCAGATTATTACCTGGGAAGGGGCACGGGGGGCCCTTGGGAGCTGGAAGTATCCTATGCTATTTATTCATCATAACGGCAGTAGTTACAAGGCATGTAGATATGCAGTATCTCACCAGACTGCATACTTAAGATATAGCTACTTCATACAGCTTGTTTTATACTCCAATAAAAGGGAAAAATTTTAAAAGTTAAAAACATAAGTGCTTAGAAGTAGGGTCTGAGTTTTTGCTCGACCCACTGTGATGGCCACGTGGCCTTGGACAAGTGCCTTCACCTCTGCGGACTTCAGTTTTGCTCATGTGAAAGAGTGGTGGTCACCATGATATCAGTGTTAGAGGGTTATCGTAGAATGATATGAGGATATACAGAATGCCTGTCGCCCAGTGCAGGGCTAGCACGAGGGTCGCATAAATGGTGCTGTAGGGTCAGCATATTTTTGGTAGACAAGAAGCAGTTCAGTACAGAACATCACGGAAGGCTGCCATGGTGGCTAGAAGGAGGCGGGAGGGGTAGTGCTCCGGGCGTGGGATTTAACATCTGACACACGGCACTTGGACTTCTGGCCCCTGGCACTTACCCAGTTCTGTGGCCTGGTCTGTCAATCTTTGTGAGCCTCTGTTTTCTCATCAATCAAAACGGTAATCATAGTACATACTCGGATTATAAGGGTTAATTTGCATAATGTATTTAGAGTTCTCATTTAGTCAACCATTGCAGAGGTATTTATTGAGCACCTGCTATGTGCCAGGCACACGCTGGGCACTGGGGATCATAATGGAGCTGCCTCCTGGTACACAGTAAGTGCTCAGTAAAAGGCGGCTGTGGCGTATACATGCACATGAATTACATGGAGAGCAGAGTTAGGCACCCCTGAAAGTCAGCTGCCCTTCCCCCAGGGCCGTGCCTGAGGGAAAGGTACTGTTTTCTGAGGAGTGAGTCCGCTAACAGAATTCCCCGCGGCGGTAGAATATCGAAGTAACAGTGTCCGGTGCAGTCAGTGAGGACGGACGCGATCATTTGGTGGTTTTCCTTCCAGCCTGCTGTGCTGCCCTCACGGAGCTGGTGCTGAACGACACCAACGCCCATCAGGTGGTCCAGGTGAGAACGCTGCTCTCCAGGGTCCGGCTGCAGACCCCACCCGGCACCACTCGCGGACCACACCTCAGGGCAAACTCTGTATCCCCAGAACACAGCTTTTGCGATCCCATGCTGTGGTTTTCAAGTATTTTGATATGTCTTATTTAAGTTCTAGAATGCCATTTTATATTCCTTTTAATTTTTTACTTACTATTTCTTTTTTAAGATTTTGTTTTTAAGTCACCTCCACACCCATCGTGGGGCTCAAACTCACAACCCTGAGATCAAGTCCCACGCTCTGCCGACGGAGCCAGCCAGGCGCCCGGAAAATTCCACTTTATATTCTTATCCTTCCTCCTTTAACTCACTTGGGTTTGAAAGAACTGCTCTGTATTTCATCTCTCATGCTTATTCCCTACGTTGTATGCGATCTTTTTCATTTTCTTTATCTTTTTTTAAAAAGCTATTTTAGGGGCGCCTGGGTGGCTCGGTCGGTTAAGCGTCTGACTTCGGCGCAGGTCATGATCTTGCGGTCCATGGGTTCGAGCCCTGCATCGGGCTCTGTGCTGACAGCTCGGAGCCTGGAGCCTGTTTCGGATTCTGTGTCTCCCTCTCTCTGACCCTCCCCCGTTCATGCTCTGTCTCTCGCTGTCTCAAAAATAAATAAATGTTAAAAAAAATTAAAAAAAAAAAATAAAAGCTATTTTAAACCACTTTAATTCTGGGTATACAGGATGCTATGAGTTGAGGGTGGTAGTCACTTGAACTAAGAGTACGTCAGGTTGTTCAGCTAGAGGTGACTGAAACACACGCCAACAAAATGTTTATTGCCCAGAAACCAGTTTCACAAAGCTTGATTCATTCATCAGTCCACTACATATACAGTAGTATACACTACCCGACTTCATCTTCAAAATACATGAGAGGTAGTAAGAGATCAGATCACCGATGCTCAGAGTCCCGAGGGGAAACTCAGCAAACCAGGAGGCCGCGGGGGAGCAGGGCATATGGACTTGGTCACATTGAGGTTCAGTTCCTAATACCGTTACCTGGTGGCTTGGCCACTGGAAAAAAATGACTCAGCTATCTAATAGTTGGTTTCGTCATATATAAAGCAGGGAAATTATAGACAAATTCACAGAATAGCTATAAAGACCAAATGCATTAAGGCAGGTAAAGCTCTTCACAGTTATAATGTAAGTGCCCCCATATAACAGAGTTCAGTAAATTAGATATTTAATAGATAATCGAAAGGTAGCAGTATGTTAGCACTTTTTGTTCATTCTGCCATGTATATATTTGCATTAGAGTATAGAAGGGTCACTTTCTATACTTTAGGCTTTTCATGCATAACCTTCATTTTTTAAGTCTATTACTCTTGTTTCTTTTATTTTTTCCATTTTCTTTTCTACAATGATTTATCTATGTGTATTGTTTAACTACCAAACTATAAAGGGAGAAATTGTATTTCATAATCAGATATTTAAAATGCAAAGTATAAAGATATTTGTATCCCTTTACTGTGTGCCTTTTTATCCCCTATTCTTTGTTTTTAAAATATTTAAGGGGAGCCTGGATGGTTCAGTTGGTGAAGCGTCCAACTCTTGGTTTGGGCTCAGGTCATGATCTCGTGGTTCGTGGGACTGAACCCTGTGTTGGGCTCTATGCTAACAGTGTGGACCCTGCTTGGGATGCTCTCTCTCCCTTTCTCTGCCTCTCCCTTGCTCACTCTCTATCCCTCTCTCTCTCAAAATAAATAAATAAACATTAAAAAACGAAGTCTTTAAATTACTTTAGATTGACATGCTTTATTATTTATGACTTTAAAGACAGCTGAAATTTTAAGATTGTGGCTCCAGTGTTTGGTGCTACGTTGACATATTTAATATTCCCCTATAAGTTTACACAAAGTTCCAAAATTATACTAATATTTCTTCTCTAATATTAATTTTTGAGATTGTTTAGTTGCTTCTTTGTGCTTGTGTTTCTTTATGGCATTGTCACTGTCACTGATAACATGGCCCTTTTATTCTTCCAGGAAAATGGTATATATACAATAGCAAAGTTAATTTTACCAAACAAACAAAAGAATGCAGCAAAAACTAATCTGTTACAGGTAATAAGCATGTCCATTGTTCTTTAATATCAAGTTACTGAAATCTGGGGAAACTTTAATAGTACAATCTGTAAGTTTTAGCACTGGTCTCTGTACTGACCGTGAGGGAAAAATATCCGGTGAGGGAGGCTGGCATGAAAACAAATGCTGTGAAAACAATATAAAAGGCTTAACAGTAGTTTCTCTGGTGTGGGAGGTGAATTAGGTGATTTTATTTATGTATTTCTTTGCTTATCAGTAAGTTCTATTTTTTCAAAATATGGAATACTTGCTTACATGTCGGAAAATTGTAAGAGGAAATCGATATTCCATCTTTAAGCATGGACCACAGTCAGTAACACTTCACCTTTACAAAGGAAGGCCTGTGAAATGGATCTTAGTGGATGAGAAGAGACTTGCTAAGTCAATAAGGAGATATGAATGGGGCAGCCATGGCATCTGCTACAGGGTGGAAAAGCATTCTGCACAGAGGGAACACCATGTGCAAAGTGCGAGGGCCTGGCAGCTTAGAGTGTGCTTAGGCTGCTGGGTGGGGCTGGGGTGCGTGGTCAGGGGAGGGGCATGAGGCCTCGCGTGGGGGTAAGAAGGGGGCACGTTACTGCAGGGTCCTGTGTGCGTCAGGGGACAGTGTCCCTGAAGGCACTGGAAAGATAAAATCCGGTTTAAAGTAAGCCTTTGCAGTACTTGGAGCTCGTATTCCCCCCATGCCATTTAGAAAAGGAAATAAGACACCACGTTTGCCTCCATTCTGACTGAAGAGCTCCCACCCAGAATGACAGTCAAGACTAGCAGAGAATTCTTGGTGGTATCTGTGGGTTGGCAGGCAGAAGTTTCGGAGAGCTACCCGTGACGACGGACAGGAGCGGGACTTAATTTCCTTGGTGCACCACAGGCGTGTGGACGTGATGTTGGACAGCAGATTAAATCAAACCCATCGTGCAGATGCATTTTGTTAAGCCAGGAGAGGGTTTTTAAAACTTCAAATTGAAATGGTTTTTGAGGAACATTTGTGTCTTCCTTTCTCACTGCCTCCACTGCCCTCCACCAGGCTCTTTAACATCATTGTGTTGTCTGCCTGGCTTCTCTGGGCAAGTTTATTTGTCACCCTTCTGTATTCAGACCACTAATTTTATGAAGGATTCCACGTTCGAGTTCAGCAGACCTCGATCACCCCAGTGGTGGCCTATTATACAGGCCCAACTGCAGGCCGGGGGCTCTCTGGTTTTTTTCTTGGCATTGCACACCGTCAGACATTTAGACATTTATTTTTCTTTGGTAAAGTCTCACAGGCCTCTTTCTGAGTGTTCTCGGGAGTTACTGTAGATTGTTCTATTTGGGGAATGCTTAAGACTCTTTACTCAAGAGACCAATTTGTCAAGTTTGAGTCCAGTGTGCCTGTGGCTATTTTTATATGTCATCATTTCGAGTGTTTATTTTCTCATAGAAGCCATATAAATATCGAGGCATACATAGCAGGCTAGAAACAAAATAAACCTTGAGCTCCTGAAAATCTTTGGATGTTTGGTTTTCTCAGAGTAGGAATTTTATTTCTGGTCTCTGTTCATTTTGTACTTTCTAGAAAGGAATTAATGACAAGTCCTGAGTGAAACAAGGCCACGTCATAGCGTTCTACACCATAAATGCTTTCTTAAAGCATGAGACTTACCCCGGGTATTGATGGATTTCATTTTCAGTCCTAAGCTTTGGCTCCCATGTAGGCCAGCCACTCACTCACAGTAAAGCCACTGTAATGTTTAGTTCATGATAATGTTAGCCTGGAAATGTTTTCATTTGTCGAGCTACCATTTAAGAATCCCATATCCTTTTATTTTCCAGTGTTACGCGTTCAGAGCATTGAGGTTTCTATTCAGTATGGAAAGAAACAGACCACTCTTTAAAAGGTACGAGCTTAGAGAAATTTAAGTGATCAGCGGTCATGAGATCGACCTGTTTGCACACACCTGATTTAGATGCAAACAGTAAGAGAGGAATGAGTCAGTACGTAGAACATGTGTTTTCAGATTTTCTAGAATCCACAGATAACACAGAATTACCCTAGTGATATCTTAACACTGAAAGTGAAGTAAATGCGGAAGAAAGAGAAGGAATCAATCACTCTATCAATCCAACTTTTCTTAATTACTGTGACTGCTATGGGTTTTAGTTTTCCTTTTTTCTTTTTTTTTGGGACATTAACGTTTTATTTTATTATTTTTTAATACGAAATTTATTGTCAAATTGGTTTCCATACAACACCCAGTGCTCATCCCAACAGGTGCCCTCCTCAATGCCCATCACCCACTTTCCCCTCCCTCCCAGCCCCCATCAACCCTCAGTTTGTTCTCAGTTTTTAAGAGTCTCTTATGTTTTGGCTCTCTCCCTCTTTAACCTCTTTTTTTTTTGTTTCCTTCCCCTTCTCCATGGTCTTCTGTTAAGTTTCTCAGGATCCACATAGGAGTGAAAACATATGGTATCTGTCTTTCTCTGTATGACTTATTTCACTTAGCATAACACTCTCCAGTTCCATCCACGTTGCTACAAAAGGCCATATTTTGTTCTTTCTCATTGCCAAGTAGTATTCCTTTGTGTATATAAACCACAATTTCTTTATCCATTCATCAGTTGATGGACATTTAGGCTCTTTCCATAATTTGGCTATTGTTGAGAGTGCTGCTATGAACATTGGGGTACAAGTGCCCCTATGCAGCAGCACTCCTGTATCCCTTGGGTAGATTCCTAGCAGTGCTATTGCTGGGTCATAGGGTACATCTATTTTTAATTTTTTGAGGAACCTCTACACTGTTTTCCAGAGCGGCTATACCAGTTTGTATTCCCACCAACAGTGCGAGAGGGTTCCCATTTCTCCACATCCTCTCCAGCGTCTATAGTCTCCTGATTTGTTCATTTTGGCCACTCTCACTGGCATGAGGTGATATCTAAGTGTGGTTTTGATTTGTATTTCCCTGATGAGAAGCGACGTTGAGCATCTTTTCATGTGCCTGTTGGCCATCTGGATATCTTCTTTAGAGAAGTGTCTATTTATGTTTTCTGGCCATTTCTTCACTGGATTATTTGTTTTTCAGGTGTGGAGTTTGGTGAGTTCTTTATAGATTTTGGATATTAGCCCTTTATCTGATACGTCATTTGGAAATATCTTTTCCCATTCTGTCAGTTGCCTTTTAGTTTTGTTGATTGTTTCCTTTGCAGTGCAGAAGCTTTTTATCTTCATGAGGTCCCAATAGTTCATTTTTGCTTTTAATTCCCTTGCCTTTGGAGATGTGTCAAGTAAGAAACTGCTGCGGCTGAGGTCAGAGAGGTTTTTTCCTGCTTTCTCCTCTAGGGTTTTGATGGTTTCCTGTCTCACATTCAGGTCCTTTATCCATTTTGAGTTTATTTTTGTGAATGGTGTGAGAAAGTGGTCTAGTTTCATTCTTCTGCATGTTGCCGTCCAGTTCTCCCAGCACCATTTGTTAAAGAGACTGTCTTTTTTCCATTGGATATTCTTTCCTGCTTTGTCAAAGATTAGTTGGCCATACGTTTGTGGGTCTAGTTCTGGGTTTTCTATTCTATTCCATTGGTCTATGTGTCTGTTTTTGTGCCAATACCATGCTGTCTTGATGATTACAGCTTTGTAGTAGAGGCTAAAGTCTGGGATTGTGATGCCTCCCACTTTGGTCTTCTCCTTCAATATTACTTTGGCTATTCAGAGTCTTTTGTGGTTCCATACAAATTTTAGGATTGCTTGTTCTAGCTTCGAGAAGAATGCTGGTGCAATTTTGATTGGGATTACATTGATTGTGTAGATTGCTTTGGGTAGTATTGACATTTTAACAATATTTATTCTTCCAACCCATGAGCACGGAATGTTTTTCCATTTCTTTGTGTCTTCTTCAATTTCCTTTCTATAGTTTTCAGCATACAGATCTTTTACATCTTTGGTTAGGTTTATTCCTAGGTATTTTATGATTCTTGGTGCAATTGTGAATGGGATCAGTTTCTTTATTTGTCTTTCTGTTGCTTCATTATTAGTGTATAAGAATGCAACTGATTTCTGTACATTGATTTTGTATTCTGCGACTTTGCTGAATTCATGTATCAGTTCTAGCAGACTTTTGGTGGAGTCTGTCGGGTTTTCCATGTATGATATCATGTCATCTGCAAAAAGTGAAAGCTTGACTTCATCTTTGCCAATTTTGATGCCTTTGATTTCCTTTTGTTGTCTGATTTCTGATGCTAGAACTTCCAACACTATGTTAAACAACAGTGGTGAGCGTGGACACCCCTGTAGTATTCCTGATCTCAGGGGAAAAGCTCTCAGTTTTTCCCCATTGAGGATGATATTATCTGTGGGCTTTTCATAAATGCTTTTATGATGTTTAAATATGTTCCTTCTATCCCGACTTTCTTGAGGGTTTTTATTAAAAAAGGATGCTGAATTTTTAAATGCTTTTTCTGTATCGGTTGACAGGACCATATGGTTCTTATCTTTTCTTTTATTAATGTGATGTATCACATTGATTAATTTGCGAATGTTGAACCAGCCCCGCAGCCCAGGAACGAATCCCACTTGATCATGGTGAATAATTCTTTTGATATGCTGTTGCATTCGATTTGCTAGTATCTTGTTGAGTTAATGTTTTAAATGGATGACAGCAAAATATATGCCTGTTCTTATGCATTCAGAAATGCCAAAGTTGGTGTAATCCTTTGCTCTTAATCCATAGAAAAAGTATTTGTCTGGATGTCTTTCATAGGGTAGGTGCTCATTTGAAGGGGAAAGGGCTGGGTTTTCTTGGCTCACGAGGCTGTGCTGGTGAGCATGACAGAAACATCACCCCCTTGGGAAGAAAACAGTCACCTACATGTGTGGTCTGCCTGGCATTGTATCGGGCAGGCTGGCCAAAATTATAGGCCCAAGTTCTTACTAGAATTCTATTGTTAAATGGCAGAACAGAAATAAGAGCTTATGTTAATATAATGCCTTTTGTTCAGAAGCGTTGGAACATTTTATGTTGTTACTTTATTTACAAATGATCCTTGAATTTGAGGGAAGAAAAGTGAGTAAAATTATTATAACCTTTTATTTCAAGGCCCTAAACCCTTCATTTTTGTGGACTTAAAAGATTTTACTAAGCCCTTGAAACCAGTACGTTGGAAAGGATGCATAAATCTCTCCATTTTTTTTTTTTCATTTACCTGTATTTTTATTTTATTTTCATGAAACATTTAACAATGGGGTTAGTATTTACCTCCTAGGGTTAACATGAGGACTGAATCAAATGGCATTTATGTAAGTGTTCAGCACTCCATAAACACCCCATAAACATTCCTTCCCCAAATGTTTAATGCCTGCACCCCTAAATAACTCACAAATAAGGTCTTTGTATAACCTGTATCATAACGTGAGATCTGCTCTCTTAACAAATTTTCAAGTGTACAGCCCAGTATTGTCAATTGTAAGCACAGTGTTGTATCTCTAGAAACTTTCCTCTCTGGTGGCTTTTCCTTATCCCTTAAGAACTGTAGTTCTAGTTCATTTTTGTGAGATACGCTGGTGAGTACTATTTGCCCCCGCTTTGTTGATATCCTAAGGAAGTTAAATTTGCTTAATGTAATGAATCTGTGAATGGGTTAGCTCCCAAAGGGAAGGAATGAGGAACAGTTACCAAGACCTACATGAAGTGTATGTGTGTGCATTTTCCCTGTAGGCTTTTTCCCACCGACCTGTTTGAGACCTTCATCGATATAGGACATTATGTTCGTGATATCAGCGCTTATGAAGAATTGGTATCCAAGTTGAATTTGTTAGTGGTAAGTCCTGAGTTTCAAATACTTGGGCAGGCTGCTATGTGGGCAGGATGCAAATTATCATAGTGCCCATTTCCTTGTTTTGTTTTGTTTTTTTTTGGTTAGGATGATGAACTGAAGCAAATTGCTGAAAATATTGAAAGCATTAATCAGAATAAAGCTCCTTTGAAATACATAGGCAACTATGCAGTTCTGGATCATCTTGGAAGTGGGGCTTTCGGCTGTGTTTACAAGGTGACGTTGCCCTTGGAGAACACTTCTCTGACCTTCCCAAGCAAACCAGATATCCCACTTGCACACACCCATGCAACCGGATTGGCGCCCTCATTATTGGAAAATAGATATGCAAATTAGATTTTTGCCCATGAGATAGCTGTACTGATGTTATCTCAGTACAGCTCTCAGCTCTAGAAATTGGCCACTGGTCTTTGAGGACAAGAGCCATTATTAATGTCTCACCAAAAAATAGTAAAAATGGCTTGTCCTAGTGCATGACACTTTCTCTAAATTCACACCAGAGTTTTCGATAGGTTCCCGGTAAAATCCTACTGAATGGTGCAGACTGCCCAGGAGAGAACCAGTTTTTTGAACTGAGTTTAGGGTACATACAAATAAAATTGTAAAAGTTCTGTTGCTTGTTTAGACTATTTAGATTCCTTGGTTGAATCATGTGACTTATTAATCTATCTCTTTTCCCCCTCTTTCTACCCCCACTTTATTATTATTTTTATTTTATTTTATTTTATTTTATTTTATTTTATTTTATTTTATTTTATTTTATTTTATTTTATTTTTTGGTCTTATTTTAGGTTAGAAAGCGTAGTGGTCAAAATCTTTTGGCAATGAAAGAGGTCAATTTACATAACCCAGCATTTGGAAAGGATAAAAAAGATCGAGACAGCAGTGTAAAGAATATTGTTTCTGAATTAACCATAATTAAAGAGCAGGTAAGTGCTTTTCTTGTTTATGAAGATATGTACCTTACCTAAATGTCATCAGTAGAGTTCTTGTGCTATTCTTGTCCATGCTATTTAAGAACTGGTTCTGTTTAAAATAATTGGCATTGAAGTGGTAACATTTTAGTTAGATTTTTTTCCTAAGGCTTGACATTGAACCACAGAAAGACTTTCTGGAGTTTATATCAAGGTTTGGGGTGCAGAATGACTGAGTTTACAAGAGAATGCCTCATATATGAAACATCGTTCTTTTTAAATTGCAAGCATATCCGTTTCCTTCTCATTAGAATAGAGAATATTTGGTTACTTAGTTACATGCATAAGCATATGACTAACAGTTCCCTGACTTTTGTCAAGTGGAATCAAGCTGTTAACATTCTTCAAATACAGCTTATTAAATCTAAAAGTAGATTTCCAAGATGGGTTATTATTTATTGGCATAAGTTGAATATTCTGACATAATGTAACAACTCAATTACCTATCATTATGAAGGTGTGTTTGGGGAGAAAGAATAAACATGTCAGAAGAGAAGTGAGGTTGGATTTTGTGATCCAAGAATACATGGGTTTCTTTTTCAGCTTTCCTTATTTATACATTCATTGTGGATACTGTTCATTTATAACTCCTGTGGAGAACCACCAGCTTCACTGCGTTGTGTTCTCCATGAGTTAAATTTGTATAGTGTCTGTGCTGGGACTTAAAGATCATTAAATATATATGATCTTTATTCACTGAAATCTGTAGTTCTTCTCCAGTTCACAAATTACAGTAAATACTATCATAATACACTGGATTTTAAGAAGCCAGTGTTTGCTCATGTTGAGGGCACCTTCATCTTTGGCAGTGTGCTCTCTCACTCTAGCACAAGGCTGGAGCGTGGCTTTTGCTGTAAGCTGATTTAGTATCGTCATTTGAACTCCGATCTGGATACAGTCCCGGCCAGTGAGCTAGGGTCCAGAATATGACTCTTTTGCTTACCTGGCCCCTTATTGTTTAAAATCTGCTGGCCACTTGAGAGTTGATGAGGCAGATGTTGTTTTAGCACATTTCCTAAGAAAAGAAAATGTCCGGGCGGGGACATTTAAGAGGCACGTGTTTGGACTTTGAGATAACTCAAAATTGTACAGTTGCACTCTTACCAGAGGACTGAACCAATGGAAAGGATAGTAAATAACGCTGAGTCCTAAAAGGAAGAGGGGATAGCAGACAGAAGTGACAGAAATGGAACTAGAAAAGGAGAGTATATTTTTTAAGATTAAGACTAAGCTGCAGTAAGAAAGAGGCTCCACAATACATTGGCTTAAGCAAGAGGTCTCACAATGCAACGGGCTATTTCTCTTTGATGTAACAATCCAGAGTGAGTGGACCAGGTTGGGAATGTTCTCCGTTCCACGCAGTCATCTGGGGGATGTTGGCTCTTCCTCTCTTACTGTGCTGCTGCCTCCTAGGGCATTCATTGTCTTCATCTGAAGGGTTGAAACTACCACAGGCATATTCACATCCAAAGAGGGAAGAGGAAGAGCGTGAGGGTTGGGGCATTCCCAACGTTTAGGACTCAGACCCAGGAGCACACGTTTCCCCTTACATACCCTTGGTGCGAACTTAGTGATAGTCCCTCTCATGGCTACAGGAGAGGCTGAGAGATACAATCTCGTGGGAAGCCATGTTCCACTAGAGCTCAATTGCATTGGAGGATTGGGCGGGTAGGAGTTTGGTGGACAGTTACGAGATTCCCCTTCAAAAAAGCAAGAAGAAAGACCGAAAAGAAACGCAAGCCATTTGTTAGTGAAATGAAACGTCAACAATTCTGAGATAAAAGAAATTTCGGTTTGCCTAGAAACTTAAATTATAAAAAAGCAACTATAAACATTTTATATACTTGTCGAAAATGAAAGTTTTGAAAAAGCAGAATTTTCATGTCATATCCTGAGGTAAACTTACATCAGAGAGAAATTGTAGGGGCACCTGGGTGGCTCCGTTCGTTAAACAACCAACTCTATTTTGGCTCGGGTCATGAGCTCACTGTTGTGGGGTCCAGCTCCGCATCGGGCTCTGAGCTGACAGTGTGGAGCCTGCTTGGGATTCTTTCTCTCCCTCTCTCTCTGCCCCTCCCCTGCACACTTTCTCTCTCAGAATACATAAGTAAACATTACAATAACAAGAGAGAGATTGCACTGAAAGCTTCTTGAAAGTGGCCAGGAAGACTTCACTCAAGACTATTGAGATAGAAGTCAAACTATGGCAACAGGGGAGAGAGATTGAGCTCAACTCCAAATACAACAGCAATAGCTAGTATTTACAACCAACAGGCCAGGTGAGGGGGGTGAATAGATGGAAAATTACTCAAAAGAACTTCCTAAGCTATCAAAGATGGGGTGATGAGGAACCTGATTGGATATCAGGAGTGGGGAGATTCTTGCTAACCTGACTTGGCAGGATTCTTGATGAAACAAAGCAGGGCAAGAATGAGGCCTAGTCAAGAAGAGGGCTTAGAGAAACCTGACTAAAGTTTGGCCAAGAAGGGTGTCCTTGCCAACTATTATAATTTAAATGGAGTTAGTAAATCTTAGATTATTTCAGTTTCATACTAACCAGTTTGGAGAGCATAGAAAGACACAAAATGTAAGTAGAAACAAACAAACAGTATATATAAATATTTAAGTGGTAAGGAGTGGTAAGGAACAATGGTATACATATTCAACACAAATTCCTTCATTTCTGTTTCTTCTCAATGCAGTGTGTGCGTGGTGTTGGAATGGGGAGAGCTAAATGAATTCTTCAGGTTACTTTGAGTTCTAAAATTTACCTAAAATGTTAAATTAGGTGATAAAACACCATCAGTTTTTGTTTTTATTTGATAAAAGGCTCTATGGGAGATTGCTATTTTCAGATTAGTTTTGTAGGTAGCAAATAAAAAGAATCCAAAAAATCTCAAATCTCCGTTAGATGATATCTTAAGAGATGCTTAATTTTATAGATAAATATAAATACAGTAATTTTCTTGTTGTTTTCAAATATGAAGTCCAACTAAATTGTGAAAACAAGTTTATATATTGAAGTAAGGTAATGTTTGTTATTTATTTTCTTCTAGCTCTATCATCCCAATGTTGTACGCTATTACAAAACATTTCTGGAAAGTAAGTATGAGTTTTCATGATACATGTGTAGGTGTGTGTGTGTGTGTGTGTGTGTGTGTGTACATATATGTATATGTATATGTATATATGTATATTTTATGTTTATTTTTTTGAGAGACAGAGAGAGAGACAGAGCTTGAGTGGGGGAGGGGCAGAGAGAGAAGGAGACACAGAATCCAAAGCAGGCTCCAGGCTCCCAGCTGTCAGCACAGAGCCCGATGTGGGGCTCGAATTCACAAACCACAGGATCATGACCTGAGCTGCAGTCAGACACTTAACTGACTGAGCCCCCCAGGAGCACTTCATGATATTTCTAATTAAGGAAAAGTATCTATATTATATACTTTTCCACTAGAATGTCACAAAATAAGCTTAATCAATTCTTTTCTTTTTTTTAACTATTTTCTCAATTTGTGGAAAACCTTGTGCATCTCTTTCTTCATCAGTGAAACAGTGGTATAATCAATGACCTAAAGGTACAGCTATAAAGGACTTAGACTCCTGCCTGAAAGACACCGCATGAACAAAGCAAACAGTTATTTGGGCTATTTTCTCTCTCACACACAGAAAACCTTAGTAGGATCAGGTGAGAAGCAAAGTAGGGGGTGCCTCTGGGTGACTCAGTCGGTTAAGTGTCCCACCCTTGATTTTGGCCTAGGTCAAGATGTCGGCCTCGGGTCACCACCTCACAGTTCATGAGTTCCAGCCCCACATCCATCTCTGTGCTGACAGTGCGGAGCTTGCTTGGGATTCTCTGTCTCTGTTTCTGTCTCTGTCTCGCTCAAAAATAAACGTTTAAAAAAATGAGAGAAGCTTAAGAAGCTTAAGAACAATGAGAGAACTTAAGAATCATGGCTTATTCAAGACAAGATGAAAAATTGTTTTGTTGGCTTAGATGACATTTTTCACGCCCCCAAATAAATTCAGAGGGGCTACGTCTTTGAGATTTCTTTTACTTGAAGTTCTGATAATGGCCACAAGGTGGCAATGGATCCCTGACTGATTCTGCAGGCAGGTCATCGGTGAGGAAGGTTGAGGTAAAGCCAAATTCAGTTACAGGTTTAAAACAATGCAGGACCTTTGACTGAAACAATGAAAGTACTGATAAACCTTGATGATGTGCATCGCATATGAGGTTTAAAAGTAAATCATTTGGAGGAAGGATGTACAAAGCAGTGGTTGGGACTTCCTCATTGCCTCTTTGTAAGTGCTATTATTATGCAAACCTATCGTGTACTGTGGCATTTTATGATTTTGTCCATCTCCCTCCCCCTGGATGAGTCAAAGGAACACAGTGCTGAAACTGTCCAGTAAATCCTGGCCCCCTGATAATAGAATTCTTGATATTAGAGTCATTTCTTACAATTTAGCGCACATCCCATTAGAGGTCAAGATTGGCTTCTGACTTGAACTACTGAAGTGACACAACTTATCTTAAATTAGAAAAAAAAATACAACTTTTACAACCTGACATCTTCCGAAAAGAATTGGAAGTGGCTTAAAAATACCTAAAATATGATCAAAGAGATTAGGGAATTGTGAGAAAAGGAACTAAAAGGTAGCAAATTAAAAATGAAGCTAAGGGATGGGGGATGGGTGAGACGGGGGAAGGGAATTCAGAGTACGCCGAGTAATGTATAGACACGGCACACTCAGAACTAATACAACCTTGTACGTTAATCATACTTCAATAAAAAAAGAAAGTCAATTAATAGAAGAGAGGAAAAGTTATGCTAGGGGTAAGATGAGTACATACACTGAGTGCTTCTTGGGATAATGAAGAATGGAAAACAATACAAATGTCTACCTCTAGGAGAGTAAACGATGATCCCTCTGTGTTGTGGAATACTATGAAGGCAGCAGAAAGAAGGCACGGATCTATGTGCACAGATATGTCGGGCTGTTGAATAAAAAAGTATTAAGTGGTGGCACATGTATTGTGCGATTTCATTTCTGTAAATATTGTGTACGTACATATTTTATATGTACCCAAAACATCACAGATTACGCATATCACTACATTGTTAATAGTTTCATATCAGTTTTGGAGGAGAAAGTAGGATTTACTTTGTTTCTTGGCACCCAAGGTAAGGAGATGAGCACCGTTATGAGGTTCCCGGTCGCCCTAAGATAAAACCCCTGGCAGTCCAGCTCTCTCTTTGCTCTAGAGGGGGCATCACAGAAATTTCCATCATGGGTTGTGTTTTCAGCTGTGTCATTGCAAGACCGTGGCACGATTCCGGTGCGAAATTCTGTCAGGTACATCAATGAGGCTAGGCAACAGTCCGCTTCAAAAATACAATTTTCTGAATGTCTGACATGATTTAAGGGTAAAATTTTAAACTGCTGAGAGGAACGTTCTTCAGGAAAGGCTCCTGGGCTTGGCATCATTTACTCGTTCTCTTTAGCACCTCCCAGTCATTCCACATCTTGGTGTGTGTCGAAAATGATCATTTTTGCCAGCGTAAACTTATGCTGGGAGGTAGCCTGTAGCCGGAAGAGACTGTCACTGGGCTCTAGCTGCCTGGAGAGCCCCTCACCCCCATCGCCCCCAGGGCTGAGTGGATCTTAGCCCCTCTCTAATTCTTTCAGTGCCGCGCCCTGCATACACACTGGGAAGCTCAGATTCTAATTCATACGCATTTTTCTAAATATATTGAATTTAAATTTCTGTTATATTTCCCTTGTTTTCTCATAGATGATAGGTTATATATAGTTATGGAGCTGATAGAAGGGGCCCCTCTTGGAGAGCATTTCAGTTCTTTGAAGGAAAAACAGCATCATTTTATTGAAGAAAGACTATGGAAAATATTTATACAGGTACACTTTCATTTTCATTAATTTTTTAAAACAACAGCGAATTTCTGAGCTGATTTCTTAGAGATGTGTGTAGTAATCATCAGCGGTTACGTGTGTATTTGGGGAAATAAAATTTGTTTTTTATTTGCTGCTTCAAGCTGTGCTTAGCTCTTCGGTACTTACACAAGGAAAAGAGGATTGTCCACAGAGATCTAACGCCAAACAACATTATGTTGGGGGATAAGGACAAAGTAACAGTGAGTAAGTATAAGAATCTTCAAAGTTTTTAAGAACTCCCGAATATGATTCAAGAACAGAGTTGTTCGATAGAAGTTTCTGGACTTAAGGGAATGTTCTGTATCTGCACTGTGCATTGTGGGGCTTTTGGGCATTTGAAATGTGGCTCGTGTGACTGAAGATGTGAATCTTAAATTCTATTAAGTTTTCATTGAGGCAAACATTCCTATGTGACGAGGGGCTACTAAACTGGACGTCACCGGCGTAGTTCTTGATTGAGTTGCATTTTTCCCATGTGAGAGAATAAAGTACTGGTAGGATGCTTCAGGATTTACTTCCCAATTCAGTGGTTTCTAGGTTTTTTCTCTACTTCATGTGAGTGCATTGTTTTGAACTCTTAACGGAGACTGTAATAAATGGGTGACAAGTGTACGTATCAAAGGCTGTGAAAATTCTAGACATTTGTATATTTCAGCATCAGTTTTTATGAAAATAGTTTCAACTGAAGCAGGTAGGTCTAATGTTAGATAAAATTGTATAATTATCTCCACAACTGTGTAATTCTCAATCGTAGCTTAAAAGTCACTTTTCAGCCTGACTGATCCATCAGCGTTCTCCTGCTTTTCACTCGTGAATAGTTATGTTCCTCTCATAGACTATGAATCGTTCACCAACTCTAAGCAGGGCTACACATATCTAAATCAGTGGTCTCTGAATACTTTTTGCTCATGACATTCCATTGGTAAAACATTTTTTTGTAATACACTGCCAAAGTATAATATGCTCACTTATAAATTCTATACACATAGCACTGTACAATTATTTGACATAATGTATATAAGTCTACAAATAAAATATAAAGGGGTGCACTAAAAAATCACAGATTTCAATATTTGGGGGGGACCTCCAATGGGTTGCCTTAGGCACTCAGCTCTGGAGATCACTTCCCTGAATGTTATTGATGTGAGAGACACATTATAGCATTTTAAAGCTGATTCTCTTAGTTTTAGAAGAATCTAATTCCTCATAAGGTCAATTCCAAATGTACACTTTTACCATAACCATGTGTCTTCAGGTCTTCAGTAACAACACTTAGATCTATTGTCCAGATTTTTATAGTAGAGCATCATATCTTAGTTTAAAATATAAAAAGCAGCCCCAAACAGAAACTCTATAGGTAACTTCCAATGCAAAGTTACTTGGAAATATTTCCAAGCCAGTACTTTGTGAAATATAAAATGAGACCAAAGAATTGTGAATCTTCATCTTGGACACACATTTGCTTAATCATTTGAAATTAATTATAATTTCAATATAATATAAAATATTTACTTATCTTAAAAACTTACGAGCTTTTATTTTTTTCTATTTCTAAATTTAACTTGTGTTCCTTTAATAATTTTTCCTATTTGTAAACATATAGGTATTTTAATTTATAAGTTAATGAGAATTATTAAAAATCAAATTTATTATATCTATATATTATTAAATAGGATTGAACAGATTTGTTCTGTGTTGGTATATGGTGTCTCTGATGGCTATTCAGGCCATGTTTTTGAGTATCGGCCAATGCTGCACTTTATTTTCTTACTAAGATCAGCTGCAATTATTTCCTTTGGTTACATTTAAAGATGTTGAGGTTACTCTTTTTTTTTTTTCATTTTAAACATTTTTATTTATATTTGAGAGAGAGAGACAGAGCACGAGCGGGGGAGGAGCAGAGAGAGAGGGAGACACAGAATCCCAAGCAGGCTCCAGGCTCTGTGCTGTCAGCACAGGGCCCGATGCGGGGCTCGAACTCACGAACCATGAAATCATGATGAGCCGAAGTCGGACGCTTAACTGACTGAGCCACCCAGGCGCCCCGAGGTTACTCTTTTATTGTAGCTTGATTTTCTATCTAAACTTAACTTATTAATTTTTATATTTATTTTCTGTAATCAGTACTGCCCATCAAAATACTTTACAAAATAAAATAGTGCTAAAAAATAAAAATAGAAGTGCTAAAAATTCTATAAAGAAACACCTTTTTTGCAATCCCCAGTTCTGCTTTCCTAAAATGATCACTTTTAATTCTCTTTAGCTTCTTCTGACATTTGATTTCCTATTGTGATAGTTGAGGATTTAGTTTTCTTATTTCTTTTTTTTCCTGATCTATCCTTCCAATATAGTTATTGCACAATTTGGCGTTAAGTCAATATTCAGTGTTGACATTATTATTACTGTATAATTATTGTTCAGTGTTGATCACCTTTCCTTTCTCATAGACCTTTTTTGTTTTTCTTGGAGTTAATAATCGTCTTCTTTTTTGTTTGTTTTCTTTTTCTACATACCTATTATTTCTTCTTCCCACGTCTTCTAAAAGGATTATAAAAGCCCTCTCTGTACTATTTTCATGTGGTCACACAGGGCAGTTACTTTTAACTCTGTTTTCTTGGACACCCAATTCCTATAGATTGGGTGCCAAGGTAGATTGGATTTGAATTTAGGTCTGCTGCACGGCCATTGTCCTGAAACTTACATTTGTTCCTTTTCTAATTGGAGTCTCTCTTATATCCTGTGTTTTTCCCTCGCTTTGTATTTATTTATTTTTTCTTTTTCAAATTTTTATTTAAATTCCAGTTAGCTAACATACAGTGTAATACTAGTTTCAGGTGTAGAATTTAGAGATTCATCACTCCTGTTCTGCTGAAGTGTATCTTCCAGTACTTTCCTAAAAAAAGAATGTTTGGGATTTTATAATTTTTGGATGCTTGCATTCACAAATACTTTTATGGGACCCTTGTACTCTTGGTAGTTTGGTGGGTGTAGTATTCTCAGATGGAAGTCATTTTCCTTCCAAATTTGAAGGCATTACTTATTTACTTACTTACAATACCACCAGACTGAGTGCCTGAGTGCCTCCGTCGGTTAAGCGGCTGACTTCAGCTCAGGTCATGATGATCTCACACTCTGTGAGTTCGAACCCCGCATTGGGCTCTGTGCTGACAGCTCAGCCCAGAGCCTGGAGCCTGCTTCAGATTCTGTGTCTCCCTCTCTCTCTCTGCCCCTCCCCGACTCACACTCTTGTCTCTCCTCTCTCTCTCTTTCTCAAAGATAAAGATTTAAAAAAAATATATATATAGCATTAATTTGAAACCAAATGTAGAAGATGCCCGTATTTTGGGAGGTTGAAATAAAGCTGCAATTCATAAAGCCTATAAAAATAAGCTGTGGTATGTGTGAAAGTATGTCACCACAAAGGGGCAGCCTTGGAATATTTTACGTTTCTCTTTTCTTGTGCTAGAAGGCTTATTTACTCCCAGGAAAACACAGAATTGGCAAGAGATGTTTAAGATGCATGAGACAAAATATATTGAAAATATAAGCAGAAGAAAATCTTTAGAAAAGATAAAATTACTCTTTTTCTTTTTTAAAAAAAAATTTTAAAATTTTTAAAGAATTTTTTTAAAAAATTCTTTAAAAAAAATTTTTAATGTTTAGTTTTTGAGAGAGAAAGAGAGAGAGACATAGACAGGGGTGAGTGGGGGAGGGACTGAGACAGGGGGAGACACAGAATCTGAATAGGCTCCAGGCTCTGAGCTATCAGCACAGATCCTGACGCGGGGCTCGAGATCATGACCTGGGCCAAAGTTGGATGCTTAACCGACTGCACCACCCAGGAACCTCTCTCTTTTTCTTAATGTAGATGAATTAGCTGTTTTAAGATTGAGGTTGGTGTGCAATTATTTGTAGTAAGCATACTAGCTGGGAATTTGCCTTCATAAGGCAGCAGAGAAGAAAGTATTAACTTTCTCTTATTATACTAATATTTAGCTATGTGTGGTTTTACAAATGTTGTCTAATTTTAATGTCTAAATATATTTCCATTTAAAAGACTGTATATTTTAATGACTTGTTCTGTGAAACATGCCCAGTTCTTGCCTCTGCATTTATTTGCAACCTTTGGATGCCATATGAGGGAACAGACCTGCCTCAGTGGCACGCGGGGCAAAGCATAGTCAAGGTTGGCCCTAAGTGCTGCCACTTGTCAAGTAAAACCCATACTGTACCATCATAGAATGGCTCAGAAGGAGGGGATCTTCTGGGAGTGAACTGGCTTGTAGACCCACCTTTTCACATTTCTTGACCTTTTCAAATACTCACATTTTAGTATAAGCCCCTCATGCTCCCATTTTCTTCCCTGAGTCCAAATTAAAAAAAAAAGAAAAGAAAAGAAAAAAGGAAGAAATAAAACTCAGTCAACTATGCTAATAGATTTTATACATGGGCTTTAGTGCATGACTCAAGAGGTCACGTGTTCATCCCGCAACCAAAAGGGCTGTGCACATTTCCCCATGTTTCCCAAATGATATTTGGTTGTTGCTACTGTAATAACAACAAAAAAACACTTGATTCAGTGGAACATTTATCAACGACTCGAGCGCTTATCAAATGCCATCATATGCCAGGCATGTCGGGGTGGATGTTAGATGAAAGCCGTGTCCTCTGCTCCTTGAACTCACAGTCTTATGGGAGAGACGTTGAGTTCTTCATTCAGCAGTTAACTCCTGAGCTGCCGCGTCTGGCTGTGAACAAGAGAAGCATGGCAGACGTGGTTACTATCTTTATGGAGCTCATAGTTGCATTACAGCGTGATAAAGACCAGAAAGCTGTCTATGCAAAATAGTAATATATTGGTTGGGATAGGTCATATTATGCTGCAGTAACAAGCTGACCTGCAAGTCTCAGCAGCTTAAAACAATGGCAAGCCACTGGCTGTGTGACAAATCCACCTGTGGCCTGGTTTTGTATGTCCTGTGAGCTAATGATGGTTTTTATATTTTTAGATGGCTGTTGAAAAACCAAAGAATTTGTGACCAAGACCATGTGTGGCTCTTAAAGCCTTAAGTATGTGTTATCTGGTCCTTTATAGGAAAAGTTTGTCCTTGGGGCGCCTGGCTGGCTCAGTTGGAAAAGCATACCCCTCATGGGGCGCCTGGGTGGCGCAGTCGGTTGAGCGTCCGACTTCAGCCAGGTCACGATCTCGCGGTCCGTGGGTTCGAGCCCCGCGTCGGGCTCTGGGCTGATCGCTCAGAGCCTGGAGCCTGTTTCCGATTCTGTGTCTCCCTCTCTCTCTGCCCCTCCCCCGTTCATGCTCTGTCTCTCTCTGTCTCAAAAATGAATAAAACATTTAAAAAAAAAAAAAAAAAAAAAAAAAAGAAAAGCATACCCCTCTTGATCTCAGGGTCGTGAGTGTGAGTCCCACATTGGGTGGAGGGATTACTTAAAACAAATAAATTAATAACCTTATAAAATATATAAAATATATAAATTAATAGCTATAATCCAATATAGCTACCAAAAAAAAAAAGAAACAACGAAAAGAAGGAAGAAAGGGAGGGAGGGAGGGAGGAAGGAAGGAAGGAAGGAAGGAAGGAAAGAAAGAAGAAAACGTTTGTCCACACTGGCTGGCTTAAAACAGCAAGGTTTCTGTCTTAGCACATACTCAGAGACCCAGGCTGGCTAAAAGCTCCTCTATACCTGTTTCCACATTGCAGAGGCAGGGAAGAAAAGGCATAGCAACCGTACCTCAGCTCTTAAAATTTCTGCCTTGATTTCATTGGTCAAAGCAAGTCAAGTTTGAAAGGGTGAAGGTGTATTTCTCCTTCCAAGAGAATTGGAAAAAAATATATAGTCTACAATTACATATAGTTGTATATAGAAATATATAATATGTTGTTTACTATATAATTATTTTATAATTGTTTACTACAGAATTGTATATATACTAATATCTATACAGTTCTATAGTCTGTCACAACTATCGGGCACAGGGGAAAATGTGACGACTCTGCCTGTGGAGCCTTCAGGTGAGGAGCGGAGTAGGAAAGCGTTCCAGGCAGGGAGTACAGCAAATGCAAAGGGTGAGAGGCCTGAAGCAGTCCGGTGCGCTTACGGACTAGCAGGGTGTTCAATATGCCAAGACAATAGAAACTTGGGTGGGTGAGGAGCTCGAACGTTGATTTTTGGTCAGAGACTTATCTTTGGAAACTTTCAGGCTGGAAATTATGTGATCAGATGGGATGTGGAGGATAATTGTGATGTAGGTAAGGGGTACCATAAGGAAAGATTGGAAACAGATTCCCCAGTTTAGGGGATGTGTCAGTTAAGATCTGTTTGGATGCAAAAGGCCAGACCAGCAGTGGCTTGTGCCAAATGGACACGTAATTTCGTAACAAGGGGTCTGGAGGTGGGCGATTCTAGTGCTGATTTAATAGTTCAAGGAGATGGGGCGCCTGGGTGGCTCAGTCTGTTAAACATCCAACTTCAGCTCAGGTCGTGATCTCACAACTCAAGTTTGAGCCCCGCGTCGGGCTTTGTGCTGACAGCTCGGAGCCTGGAGCCTGCTTCATATTGTGTGTCTCCCTCTCTCTCTGCCCTTCCCCTGCTCACGCTCTGTCTCTGTCTCTCTGAAAAATAAATAAACATTAAAAAAAAATTAACATTAAAAAAAAACATTAAAAAAAAAAGAATTTCTGTCTTTTCTCTCCATTATCCTCAGCAGATTGGCCAGAGCTCTAAGCATCATTATCAAATTCAGACAGGAAGTAGGATGGCAGCTACTCGGCTACGGCTATCCCCTTTTATCATTAAAGAAAATCTTTCGTAGAAGGTCCCCCTTATATGTCTTACATTGTGTTGGCCAAAGCCGAGTCATGTGACCACCCTTAGCCATAAGAGTGACCATCTAGGTGAGCTTTCAGCCTCTACAGTTGGAGATAGAAAGGGAGAAAGGGCTGACAGCGTTTCGAGAGCTGGTCCACAGTGTTTGCCACCAAAGACTGTTGCATTTGTCCAGGAAAGATGTGATGTAGGTTTTACTTATGGCAGCAGGAGAAGACGATATGGCAGAGGGATTGGATTCAGCAGTTAATTGGGACCCAGAACTTAAAAGATTCCGTGTGAGAACAGTAAGAAAGAGTCTGAGTTTGTGGAGATTGTGATGCCACTGGCAGAGAACTGGGTGAGGGGATTTAAGGTGTAAGGTTTTGGACACACTGCGTTAGCAATCTGCTCATATCCTTTCCTGGTTAAAGTCCTTCAGGTGGCCCCCTATAACATTTAAGATAATGTTTAGGTTCCTTAGGGCACCCAAAGTCCTTTCTTCATGGTCTCACCTTTGCCTTCTCTGGCCTCATGGGACAAATTGCTCTTTCCTGAACATACCAGGCTGCGATTTTATACCGCTGTGACTTCCAACATGGCGCTCTGTCTACCTACATTGCCCTCTGCTACTCAATTCAAATACCATTCCTCAGGTGGAGTCTTTGATGTCCCCATCTGATACATTCTGCTTCTGGGCACCCTAGTGTAGTATACCAGGCTTGCCTTTCTCACAGCACATAGGGCAGTGGTTGATTGCCATTCCCACCTTGAGGTAAGGGAAACTGGTTTTCCTGACTTTGTTTCTCAGAAGGCACTTTATAATATTTTTTTTAATTTTTTTTTAACGTTTTATTTATTTTTGAGACAGGGAGAGACGGAGCATGAACAGGGGAGGGTCAGAGAGAGGGAGACACAGAATTTGAAACAGGCTCCAGGCTCTGAGCTGTCAGCACAGAGCCCGACGCGGGGCTCGAACTCACGGACCGCGAGATCATGACCTGAGCCGAAGTCGGCCGCTTAACCGACTGAGCCACCCAGGGGCCCCTATAATATTTTTTGAATAAATGGATACATGAATGAATGAATGAACAAACAGACTAAAACAGCCCCATGTAGAAATATTTACAAGTCAGTTACAAATAAAAAGTAATGATTAGGAAAGATACCTGGGTTTGAGATCTTGATCTGACAGCTGAGATTTTGTGGGAAGAGTGTTCAATATAAGAGGGACTGAGGATTAAGGTGAAAATCAGGTATAAAATGGGGAAAGGGACAAGCAGCTCGCACTAGCATCTCAGCAAAGCATGAAAGGAAAATCTTTACTTTCTTGAATTCCAACAAAGTTTGGGAAATCAAATTAGATGTGTCTTGTATTGCTAGGATCTTGGCATTTTAATTGTTTTCTAGGGGATTAGAGGATTTTAATTGTTATTTGTTGGCTCAACTGCTGCTGAGAAATCTATGTCATTATAGGAAAAAATGAATTAGCATTGCACTGCTGATAGGGAAATCAAAGCCCTCATATGCTTATTATCTCCTATACTTCTAAAATCTTCTCATGAAATAGGCACATAAAAGACTGTTTGTGGCTTTTGTAGATCTCTTGACCTGTCTTGCTTTGAACCTGTTGTGTAGTGTACTTGTCATTAACCAGATACAGTACTTCTCATTAACCAGTATCTATTTGAGTTTAAGCCAGCACAGAGCTTTGAGTGTTCTTACAAGACTACAGAATGTTGAGTCACTTGTGTTGCATACCCACATAGCACCTGTGTAGTAAGGTGGCTACACGATTTCTGGAATTTCTCTTAGCCAGCAAATTGCCTTCATGTCACTGAGAAAGCAAGAATATTTTCTGTCAAGCCCACCAGGTTCCTTATATTGCTGCTAGGTCATGTGAAATAAGGAAATAATGAAGCAAATTCAGTCAAATATAATTTCTAAAAAAAATTTTAAGATTCTCATACCACCAGTGGGTCATTCTGTAATCCTGAGATTGGAACAGCAGTTGGCTTTGAGGAAAAGATGAGAATGGCAGTCCCAAGAAAGTTCGCGCAGGGTGTCCTGAAAGTCCTGGTCCTGACCAGATGATTGTTATGCTCTTCTGGTGAGATGAACTCATCATAATCAGCTGCATGAGGGAATAAGGAGGCATCGAATCTTACCATCTTAGGGAAAAAATGGAACTAAAATCTTCCCAATGTTGGGTTTATAAGGCCTATAAAAACATCAGAGACCAAGGATAGTAAAGTTTATTTTAGTGTATGTTTTCATATGGGCATATTGGGTTGTGATTTAGTTCTCCAAGAAATTTTTAATGTATAGGGTAGAATCTGATGTGTTCTGGACGTGTTATTTTCATTCTGTGAGTTTTCCCAAAGCGTGTTCTCTGAAGCAGCATGGTGAGTAGGTGGGAGTGCCTATTTTTACAGAGACTAGTTCAACAGTACATGGTACTACACATCTGATCAGTCTGCCCAGCCTCGTAAGGGTACTGAAACCATTGGAGACTTTTGGACTCTATAGTCCTGTCATAAACTCTGTGTGTGTGTGTGTGTGTGTGTGTGTGTGTGTGTGTGTGAGAGAGAGAGAGAGAGCATGTGAGCAAAGGCCTGACTTCCTGTTTTTATCAGAATCTGACCCCTAGCATTCCTATTTAATATTAGAACTGTGTGTTTAAAGTTTCATTCATTATTCCAAGTAATCATAACCAGAACGAACCCCACATTGAAAAATGATTTTAGAAGAGCCCATACTTAGTAAGGACACTAGTTTCTCCAAGATTCTAGTCTACTGATAGATATCCTACAGTGTGAAATGATATGTGTGTGTACCAAAGAAATGGGGTTCCCTAGAATTCAGAAAGTACTTTTGTACCAGATATTGAATTTGTCATCCCAGAGCTCTTTGTTATAATACCTCCATCAATAAAAATCAATCAAATAATGATGCTGTTGAGAAAGAGAAACACTTTCACTCTGCCTCATCCAGGGAAGAGCCTGCACTGGGGGCAGAAGCTTTGGAAGAGTCGGTGGCCCAGTGGAAGAACTCACTGTACACCAGCATTAAACCTCCCCTTTTCCCTTGTTTAGGAAGTTCTGTTTTAGACTTGATTAGAATTCCACTTGTTGAAGTAGAAATAATATTAATAAAAGCTGAACTTCACTTGTAAGAAGGTCAAGGAGAGGTCTGGAGGGCAAGGATTAGAAATGTGAGTGGCCTTCAGAGGAGGAAGTGCCAACGAGACAGGGGTTTGTTGAGCATCTTTCTGGGAACCTTCTTCTCATCCCCCCCAGAGCCCTGCACAGAGAGGATGTTACTGATGATCCCGTTGCTGTGGAAGTTAGAGGCTGGCCTTCATTTACTAGGTCGGGAGGAAAGAGTAGAGAGATAGATGGGAGGGGGTTGTGAGGTGGACATCTCTCTGGCCTATTATACAGTTATGCTCAAGTAGACGCCTCTGTCATTGCCTAGCACTACAGATATTTCAACTGATCATTTCCTGAAATTGTCACAGTCGTTCATGGTTTTTTTTTTTTTGTACTCCGAGAAGATACTTTTATCATGGTAGAATTTTTAGCTGTGCTTTGAAGGAAAGGAGTAACCACCCACAGCTACATCTCTTAAGCTTTTACTATGGGGTGAAGGTTACATGTTCATTACCTCTTCCAATATCCGAGGCACATTCCCATATTCACAGATAATGGGAAGAGTTGGAGAGGATAGAAGACTTGCTCAATTCACCCAACTAATAGGTTGGCAGTGCCAGGGTTGAACCACGTCTGGCTCTAGTGTTCACCTCGTTGCCAACTCGCTTTATAATATTCCCTTAGAAAGATCATTTCAGGTAAAGAAAAAGGCATCCTTGAGTGTGTGGGGTGTTCATAATCGAGTACTGTGTAAGGACGAATCCAATAGTTTTGTTGAGGTGAGCATTTTAAGTTGGGCAGTCCGCCATCTGAACGTGGCCTGCAGGGTCTTGCATCATCTGGCCATATCCTTGATGGTCTACCCTCTAGCCAACCTGGCCTTTTTTCAGTTCTTCAGTGGACCATGCTCCCTTGATCACAGGACCTTCTCTCAGCTCCTTAATGGATCGTGTTTCCTTGATCACAGGACCTTTGCATATGCAGGTTCCTCTGCTGTATGGCTTTCTCCACTTTCTCTTACCTAGTTAACTCCTGTCCTCTGTCTTCTATTCACTCAGTCACCATTTTGTCATAGTTCTTCCTGATCACCTGTGTCTCCTGTGTTACTCTCTCATAACATCGTATATCTACCTGATTTTTAGTGACCTTGTCAGAATTATAAATTTATATGTGTGATTCTTTGTTAATTGTGTATCTGTACCATGGGTCCCTGTGGGCTATGTCAACATACATAATTTCTGATCTGGATACTATCTTATCTTTAGTACCTATCCCAGTACCTGACACGCAGTAGATAATTAGTGTGTATTTATGGACAAATATGTGAATCAGTGAATACATGGACAGTCTTGAAGGCATAGAGCAGCTGGAAACTTTATAAACAATAACAAACACGAGATGTTCTGGTACTTATATGGGGGCTTGCTGTGATGAAGACGGGTGTTGGTAGATTGTTCCATTGTTAAATACTCTGTGGAATGGATTAGAAGGAAAAGTTTCCTGATGAACTGCACCTAGGTTCTTGTAGGAAGAGGGAGGGCCTGGGCTCCTGGCACATTTAAACTGTGGTCGCAGAGTCAAAAGAAAGGTTCAGATACAAGAGCTGAGGAGTCGATGAACATAGGGGCAAAAGAGACAAGGCAGAGCTTTCAGGCCAAGAAAATGGGGAAGATAAGATGCCATCTCTACTTGGGATATCCCAGATGACCATGGACGATAAGCTCGGTCTGGGGTGCGAAGGGCCAGGTGCCACCTAGAGCTGGGGATGAAGTGGTGTGGCTGTGAATTTGGCCACTGCCGACATGGGTGATGGGGGGAGCCTGTGGAGGGGGATGGGAATGCCTTACATCTGTACTATTTTACAAAATACTTCTTACCTGTTGTCAGGTTGTTGGAGCAACCCCTTGCAAAGGGTAAGTTTCATAAGCTCTTTTTGAGAAAACCGAGTAGTTGAGTTATGGGTCCAATGTCACATAGATCGTAAACGACCGAGCAAGAATTGAGGGACTCAACCAGAGACCGCACACCTTTTCTCTCTGGAGGTTGACAGCAAGGCTGTAGTGCAAACAGGCTACAGTTTTAGCATTTTCTGTATCGTTCATTCTATCAAGGGAGAGATTGCTGTACCCCTTTCTGCGGTATAATGTGCTGCACGTAAGATGTTGCCATTTTGAATTTCTATGATAGCACATGAATGCTTTTATGACCACAGTTTCTGAAATAAATCCTTTTCCTCTACTCCAAATATGACCACAAATGTAGGACAAGTAATAGAAACATTACTGCTACTACGAAAATTTTCCAAATGGCCAAACAATATTAGCTTTTGTTCTCTTCATGAATACTTGTCAACCATCTGTGTGTTTTCAGAGAGCCATCTGAGTTTCTGCCATTATCTACAATACATGGAGTGGGTAGAATCTTTGTGAATACCACTCCTTAGTTTTGGCCTTTCAAAATCAATGGCATTTTTATAAAAAGAAGATAATTTCTATGTAGCACTGGAACTAAAAGTCAAAGTATTATTTTAGATTGTAATTTCATAAAGTCTCTGTGTGCTAAAATTATAGTGAGCTCCTAAAAATATTGATATACTGTACTATTTCTACTAATTTTCTCCAGTACACAGTAGAGGAACGGGAAGATTACAGCAAGCCATCTAACTTGTGGATAGTCTTAGAACACTTCATAAAACTTAGCCCTCTACTATTTCTCATTCCTCCTACTGGACTGAGAGGATAGATACATATTTAGATAGGTATTTAGATAGATGGATGATAGATAGATAGATAGATAGATAGGTATTTAGATAGATGGATGATAGATAGGTAGATAGATAGATAGACAGACAGACAGACACACATGGATATACAGTTTACCCTTGAACACCATGGGTTTAAACTGTGTGGGTCCACTTATCATGGATTTTTTTTTTTAAATAAATAGAGTACGGTGTTGTAAATGTATTTTTTTCTTCCTTACTATGTTCTTAGTAACATTTTTTGGGGTCTATCTTTATTGTAACAATATGGTATATAATACATATAATGTACATAGTGTGTGTTAGTTGATGGTTTATGTTATAAGGCTTCTGGTCAAGCTGTGGCTATTAGTAAGGTCTTGGAGAAGTCAAAAGTTATACATGGAATTTTTACTGTGCTGGGGGTCAGTACCCCAGCCCTCGCATTGTTCAAGGCTCAACTGTATATCTATATATGTATCAAAAGATATGTATCTGTCAATATATGGTGATAAACAACACAAAGTATGGATCTTGTGTACTGGTTAGAAATGATAGACCCTAAATACATAAGGGAATATGAAATACACAAAAATAGAAATGCTGACCCTGGTCTCCCTTATGGTCCCATTTCTGCTCTAACAAGATGAAAGAAAATATCATGAACCAGGAGAAACTCGCCAAACCGCAAGCACAAGTGCACATTGGTGGGGAAGGAACTGCTCCCGGAAAGAAGAAGGGGGTTCATACAATGGCTACAGCAGATGATAAAAAATTTCAGTTCTCCTTAAAGAAGTAAGGGGTAAACAGGGCACCTGGGTGGCTCAGTCGGTTGGTTGTCCGACTTCAGCTCAGGTCACGATCCCGCGGTTTGTGAGTTCGAGCCCCGCGTTGGGCTCTGTGCTGACAGCTTGGGGCCTGGAGTCTGCTTCAGGTTCTGTGTCTCCCTCTCTCTCTCTGCTCCTCCCCTGCTCACTCTCTGTCTCTGTCTCTGTCTCAAAAATAAACAAACACTAAAAAAAAAAAAAAAAAAAGAAGAAAGAAAAGAAAAGAAAGAAGAAAAGAAGTTAGGGGTAAACAATATCTCTGGTATTGAAGAGGCGAACATATTCACAAACCAAGGAGCAGGGATCTGCTTTTTTTTTTTTTTTTTTTTAATTTTTTTTTTTTTAACGTTTTTATTTATTTTTGAGACAGAGAGAGACAGAGCATGAACGGGGGAGGGTCAGAGAGAGAGGGAAACACAGAATCGGAAGCAGGCTCCAGGCTCTGAGCCATCAGCCCAGAGCCCGACGCGGGGCTCGAACTCACGGACCGCGAGATCGTGACCTGGCTGAAGTCGGACGCTTAACCGACTGCGCCACCCAGGCGCCCCGGGATCTGCTTTTTAACAAGCCTAAAATTCAGGGATCCCTGGCAGTGAACACTTCACCGTTCACAGGCCGTGCTGAGACAAAGCAGCTGACCGAAATACTGCCCAGCATCTCAAACAGACGTGGTGCAGACAGTCTGACTAGTTAAGCAGACTGGCTAAAGCTCTGCCTACACGATCTGTGGATGGGAAAGCACCACTCACTGCCGGAGACGTTGATGGTGATGAGGCTCCAGATCTTGTGGAGAAGTTAGATGAAGCTTCCAAGCAGGAAGCAAACTGAATGGAGTCAACTTCTGAAGAAGCTAAAACTTGAAGAAGCTATCAGGAGCTGCTTTTTAAAAATTTTGTCCAGGAACTGATAAAATCTAGATCTCTAATATTTTTAAGCCCAAGCCCCTTGGACACTGCCGCTCTTTTCAGTGTTTGCATATACACAATCCATTCTTCGCAGTTAATTAAACTAAAGAAGCCTGGGAATAAGGTTTGAAGCAAGGTTAATAAAGTTCTTTGCCTAGGATGTGTTTTAGTTTGTATTTCATTGACACTGATTTGTACACAGAAAGCAAAGTTGTTTATAGAAAGCTAATCATGGCATGTAATATAGCTGGTAATCTTTGATGAAATTTGATTAAAGATTTTATTTTACTTTTTAAATACTTAAAACAATTTTTTTTGTTTATTTTGAGAGAGAGAGAGAGAGAGAGCCAGCATGAGTAGGGGAGGGACAGAGCGAGAAGGAGAGAGAATCCCAAGCAGGCTCCACACTGTCAGCAGTGTGCCTGATGCCGGGCTTAGATTCACGAATTGTGAGATCACGACCTGAGCTGAAATCAAGAGTTGGATGCTTAACGAACTGAGCCACCCAGGCATTCCAATTAAAGATTTTAAATGGCAGTATAATGTAAAAAATAATTTCAGATAATGAAATTCATTAATCAAATAAATGTAATAGAAGAGTATTAAAGAAGGGGACATATTCACGGGTAGTATGGTCAAGAAAGACATTTCTGAAAACCCAGATAATATATGGTCTTATGTACCTGGTAGGAGTTTGGCTTTTATTCTTAGTATTTATCAGAATAAATACTGATAGAACTTTACTGTTCTATCACAAATACTGTAGAACTTTAACTTTGTGAGTAGTGGTATCTGCTCTTGGTTCTTCCAAGATCATTTCGGCTGTGGCATGGAGATTTGTGTTTTGGAAGAAGCCATGGAAGCAGGAATCTGTTCAGGAGGTATTGTTCGGGACCCTACATGAGTGTTCGTGGTGGTTTGGCCTAGAGTGGTAGCAGTTGTATTGATTTTTCATTCCTGTGTAATAAATTGCTGCAACATTTAATGGCTTAAAACAACAAACATTTATTTTCTCGCCATTTCTGAAAAACAGGAATCCAGGAGCAGCTTAGCTGGGTGGTTCCGGCTCAGGGGCTCTCATGAGATTCCAGTAGAGCTGTCAGCCCTGGCTGCATCTGAAGCCTTGACTCAGAGCCAAAAAGGCTCATTCACTTGCCTGGCAAGTGGGCTGGAACTGGGCCTCTCACCCTCCAGGCTGCTCTTCTGTAGCTGGGCCTTTTCTGCAGACTAGCCTGGATGGACTGTTTTACATGGCTTAGGCACATATTTCGTAACTACAAACTCAAAACCGTAATATATAAAAGAAAAAAAAATTAATTGAATTTTATCAAACTTTAAAACTTCTGTTGTATGAAAGATATTATTAAGAGAATGAAGACAAGATTCAGACTGGGAGAAAATATTTACAAATCAGTTACCTGATGTGTGTAAGTACCTGATGAAGGTGTACGTACCTGATGGAGAATTTGTATCCAAATTCAATCATAAGAAAACAACCAACCCAGTCAAAAAACGGGCCAACTTCTGAACAGTACTTCACTAAAGATACACAGATGGCAAATAAGTACATGAAATATGTTACGCACTGTTAGTTATTAGGGAAGTGGAAATTAAAGCTATACTTAGCTATCACTACATACTTACTAGAGTGCTAATTAAAAACAAAAAACCAAGGGGCCCCTGGGTGGCTCAGTTGGTAGAACAAGCAACTTTTGGTTTGCTTTGAAGTAGGCTTCACCCAGCGGCCCCTGGGCATGCAACTCTTGATCTCAGGGTCATTCGTTCAAGCCCCATGTTGGACCTAGAGCTTACTTAAAAATATATACACGTAAAAAAAAAAAGTAAATAAATAAACAAACACATAAAGACATAAACAAACCTGACAACACCAAATGCCAGTGAAGATGTAGAAGCGACTAGAATTCATACATTTCTGTTGAGAAAACATTGGAAAATATTTTGGTTTGATGGTTTTTAAAAAACGTAACATTTTTATTGTATCACCCACTAATCTCACTCCAAGGAATTAAAGAGAAATTAAAAATTCTGTTTGCAAAAATTTGCATGCAAATATCGTACTTACTTGTACCTCTAGTATACTCTTGAATAAGAATGGTGAGAGCGGACATTCTTGCCTTAGTTTCTTTACTTCTCTCTCTTTTTTTTTTTTTTCCTGTTTTCTTTCTTTTCTTGTACCTTGAGTTAATACTACCTTGTCTTAATTACAATACCTTCAAATGATTTTTAATATCTTGTAGGAAACTGTGTTGTCTTTTAATCAAAATCCATGGCTCCTTTTGGTCTTTTCTATTTTTATTAAGTACACTAATTTTACCCTTAATTTGTGAAATCCTACCCAAAATATTTGGAGGCATTTCACTGGAATTGCATAAATTAGTTTAAGAAGAATGGCATCGCTATAACATTGAGAATTCCAATTCTTGAACTTGGAGTTGCCATTAATTTTAGCCTTCATTAATGACTCTGTAACAAAATTTTATAATTTTCCCTGCATAGATTTTTCACATCTTTTGTCATATTATTCTTAGATATTTGTATCTCTGTCACTGTACTAGTATGTTTCCCCCTCCTCTTCTCCCCCTCCTCGTTTTTCTTCTTTTTCATCTCCGTCTCTGTCTTCTTCTTCGTCTTCATCTTCAGAAGGTAACAGAAAACAGAAATGTTTTTGTTTTATTTTAAAAATTCACTTATCAAGGGCACATTAAAAAGTGCTATTGTGACACTCTCTTCAACATCTACGTCAACATATTAATAAGATTGCCACATCTTTTTCATTTAAATTTTTTAATGTTTATTTCTGAGAGAGAGAGAGAGATTGTGTGAGCATGAGCGGGAGAGGGGCAGAGAGGGAAACATAGAATCCGAAGCAGGCTCCAGGCTCCCAGCTGTCAGCACAGAGCCCGACACGGGGCTCGAACCCACAAACTGTGAGATCATGGCCTGAGCCGAAGTCGGACACTTACCTGACTGAGCTACTCAGGTGCCCCAAGATTGCCACATCTTTTATTTGTTTGTTTTTTTACTAGATGTAATTGACATACACCATGATATTACTTTCAGGTGTACAACGTAATAACCTGGTGCTTGTATTGTAAAATGATCACCACAACAAATCTTGTTGACATCCAGCCTTGTTTTTGAACTTAAAGGAGACATATTTAATCTTTTAGCATTAAGTAGAAAGTTAGCTGTACTTTTTTGTAGATGCCCTTTATCAGGTTAAGGAAATGAACATCTATTTATACTTTGTTGAAAACAATAGATGTTGAATTTTATCAAATCCTTTTTTAAGAAATTTTTTTTAATGTTTATTTACTTTTGAGATAGAGAGAGAGAGAGCATGAACAGGAGAGGGTCAGAGAGAGAGGGAGACACAGAATCTGAAACAGGCTCCGGGCCCCGAGCTGTCAGCACAGACAGCTCGAACGGGGCTCGAACTCACGGACCGCGAGATCATGACCTGAGCCGAAGTCGGACGCTCAACCGACTGAGCCACCCAGGCACCCCTATCAAATCCTTTTTATACATATGGTCATATGATTTTCCTTCTTTATTGTATTGATTTGGTGAACTGTACTGATTGGTTTTTAAATGTTGTATCACGCATGTATTTCTGGCATAATGGTCCCTATGTATTTATTCTTTTTATCTATGTCTAGATTTTATTTGCCTATATTTTGTTGATTTTTTTGTGTCTATTTTCATGGGGAATAGCATTCTGCATTTTTCTTTTCTTGTAATGTCTTTGGCTTTGGTTTCTGAGTAATGTTGGCTTTACAAAATGAGTTGGGAAGTGTTCTTTCCTCTTGTATTTTCTAGTTGAGTTTGTGCAGAATTGATATTTATTTCTTAGATGTTTGAAATGATCTGGGCCTAATTTTTCTTTGTTGGCAGTATAATGTTTTGATAAGGATTTTATGATTTTGATAAGCCTGATTCACATCTGACTGTTAATTTCTCCTGGTGAGACCATAAGCAAGTTACTTAATCTCTGAGTAAACTGAACCTCAGTTTCCTAATTTATAAATTAGTGGCTATGAAGATTGAATCATGATATGTATCAGTTGTTCAATCCTTTATTATCTTATACTTACATGTTAATTTATCCAGATTTTACTATTGTACTATACTACTTACTACTATTTATGCTATTTTTTTCAAATTTTTATTTAAATTCTAGTTAATTAGCGTATAGTGTAATATTGGTTTCAGGAGTAGAATTTAATGATTCATCACTTGCATATAATACCCAGTGCTCATCATAATAAGTGCCCTCCTTAATACCCATCATTCATTTAGCCCAACCCGCACCCATCTCTCTCCATCAACACTCAGTTTGTTCTCTATCATTCAGAGTCTCTTATGGTTTGCTTTCCTCTCTTTTCTTTTCCCCTTCCCATATGTTCATCTGTTTTGTTTCTTAAATTCTACATATGAGGAAAATCACATGGGGTTTGTCTTTCTCTGACTGATTTATTTCACTTAGCACAATATATTCTAGCTCCATCCATGTCATTGGAAATGGCAAGATTTCATTCCTTTTGATGTCTGAGTAGTAGTATATTGTATATATATATATACATCTTCTTTATTCATTCATCAGTCGATGGACCCTGGATTCTTTCCATAGTTTGGCTATTGTTGATAATACTGCTATAAACATCAGGCAGCATGTATCCCTTTGAAACTGTATTTTTTTAATCCTTTGGGTAAATACTAGTAGTGCAATTGCTGGGTCGTAGGGTAGATCTATTTTTAACTTTTTGAGGAACTCCATACTATTTCCCAGAGTGGCTGCACCAGTTTGCATTCCCACCAACAGTATAAGAGGGTTCCCCCTTTCTCTGCATCCTCACCAATATCTGTTGTTTCCTGTGTTGTTAATTTTAGCCATTCTGATAGATGTGAGGTGATATCTCATCGTGGTTTTGATTTGTGTTTCCCTGATGATGAGTGATGTTGAGCATCTTTTCATGTGTCTGTTAGCCATCTGGATGTCTTCTTTGGAAAAATGTCTATTCATGTCCTCTGCCCATTTCTTAACTGGATTATTTGTTTTTTGGGTGTTGAGTTTGATAGGTTCGTTACAGATTTTGGATACTAACCCTTTATCCAATATATAATTCTTCTCCCATTCCGTAGGCTACCTTTTAGTTTTGCTGGTTGTTTCCTTCACTGTGCAGAAGCTTTTTATCTTGATGAGGTCCCAATAGTTCATGTTTGCTTTTGTTTCCTTTGCCTCTAGCTATGTGTCTAGTAAGAAGCTGCTGCTGCTGAGGTCAAAGAGGTTGCTGCCTGTGTTCTCCTTTAGGATTTTGATGGTTTCCTGGCTCACATTTAGGTCTTTCCTCCATTTTGAGTTTACTTTTGTATATGGTATTAGAAAGTGGTCCAGTTTCATTCTTCTGCAGGTTGCCGTCCAGTTTTGCCAACACCATTTTTTGAAGAGACTGTCTTTTTTCCATTGGATATTCTTTCCTGCCAAAGAATTAGTTGTCAAAGATTAGTTGGCCGTACATTTGTGGATTCATTTTTGGGTTTTCTGTTCTGTTCCACTGATCTATGTGTCTGTTTTTATGCCAGTACCGTACTGTCTTGATGACTGCAGCTTTGTAATATAGCTTGAGGTCTGGAATCATGATGCCTTCTGCTTTTCTTTTCTTTTTCAGGATTGCTTTGGTTATTCAGGGCCTTTAGGGGTTACATACGAATTTTAGGATTATTTGTTCTAGCTTTGTGGAAAATGCTGGTGGTATTTTGATAGGGATTGCATTAAATGTGTAGATTACTTTGGGTAGTATAGACATTTCAATAATGTTCTTCCATGGAATTTTTTCCCATTTCTCTGTGTCCCCTTCAATTTCTTTCATAAGTATTCTATAGTTTTCATTACCATCCAGATCTTTTACCCCTTTGGTTAGGTTTATTGCTAGGTGCCATATTGGTTTTGATGCAATTGTAAATGGGATTGATTTCTTGATTTATTTTTTTGCTGCTTCATTGTTGGTATATAGAATTGCAACAGATTTCTGTACATTGATTTTATATCCTATGACTTTGCTGAATTTATGTATTAGTTCTAGCAAATTTTTTGGTGGAGTCTTTCAGTTTTTCTACATAGAATGTCATGTCATCTGCAAATAGTGACAGTTTGACTTCTTCCTTGTTTATTCGGGTGTTTATGCTATTATAATCCTTATTTTACAGGTAAGCAAGCTACCACAAAGGGAGATTCAGTAACTTGACCAGGGTTACTCTGGTAGCACATAATAGAGCCAGGATTTGAATTGAGACTGTCCGGTTCCTGGGTTACTGCTTTTAAGTGCTAAGCTGCACTAACTATAAAAATACCTATCTTTCAGGGTTACTATTAGTATTAAATTAGACAATTCATGTAAGCAGCAAAATTTGTGTTATTTCCAAGTTGTTGTTTAGTAAATGGACATTGTTATTAATAATGTCAATTATTGTTAGTTTGAAGTCTAACTACTTTAGGATATTTTCAACCTGAAAGACCTGACCTATTGGTATAGATTCATTATCAAACACTCTCATTCAAGTTCACTGCAGTGAAATTCCATCAGCATTGGATGCACTGTACAAAGTGGTATTGTGAACATCAAATCTTATTAGGCGTACCAACTTGAATTCTTGCCCTGGTTCAGCACTTTTTTGTGTAATCCTGGTAAATAAGTCTCTCGGAATGTTAGTAAGTCTGTATAGTGAGGCTATGAAGAGTATCTCTTTGTATCTCTTTGACCTAAGTTGTTGAGTGGTTTAAAAAAGTATCTAAAGGTGCATTGGAAAGTACAGCTAGTGCTAATATGAAATATAAATATTTGGTGTTCTAAGTTAAAAATCAAAAAAATCAAAATCCTTTGTTGATATATACATATATTGATAGGTGATTCTTAATATCATTATTTACTATGGCTTAATACAGTTTGATGCCATTTAGTATCAGATTTTTCAGATCTTCATGGTGGTTATTCAAGCTTATATTATTTTTTATTTAAGCTTCCTTCCTTCTTTCCTTCCTTCCTTCCTTCCTTCCTTCCTTCCTTCCTTCCTTCCTTCCTCTCTCTCTCTCTTTCTTTCTTCCAGATGAGGTGATGCCTGGCATATGCCAAAATATTAGATTCACTTTGTTTATTTGAAAATTACAAAGATAACCTAAAAGGTGGCATCATCAGCTCAATAAGTACTTTGCCCTATTTTTTAGTCAGCAAGACTTATTTTAGTGTTTTACTGATATATCTCATTATTTCAAAGTATATAATGCAATGGGGTGCCTGGGTGGTTCAGCTGGTTAAGCCTCTGACTCTTGGTCTTGGCTCAGGTCGTGATCTTGTGGTTTGTGAATTTGAGCCCTGCATTGGACTCCACACTGTCAGATTGGATCCTGTTTGGGATTCTCTCTCTCCCCCTTTCTCTGGCCTCCCCACGTGTACTTTTTCTGTCTCTCAAAATAAATCAATAAACTTTAAAAAATTAAAAAGAAAACAAAGTATATAGTGCAATGACCTATTGTATGTATGTTATTAATTAAGGCTGAGAGTGGTGTGGAAGATTGACACATGGGGCATTTTGGCAGAAGGTTATAAAAAAGCTTTCTGTTGTGAACTTTAATAGTTATTGTACAGAATGCCAAAAGCTAAGGAACCATGATAATTTAGGGAAAGTATAATAACATTGCTTTTTTTTTTTTTTTTTTTTTTTTTTTTTTTTGTGAATTATAGCTGACTTTGGGCTGGCAAAGCAAAAACAAGAAAACAGTAAACTAACATCTGTTGTTGGAACAATCCTGTATTCCTGGTAAGGACAATTATTTTATGGTTCTCAAACATCATACTTAACTGATTTAGGCTTTAGTTTCATGTCTTGGCTTGCAAAGGAAAGATGCCTTTAGGAAAAGAAGCTTATTTAATGTTCAGCTCAATTACCCAGATAATACACATGTACACAATTATACATCATTATGTACATTTGAAACAACAACAAAAAATTATCTTTCCTCTAAGGTGACTCTGCCCCTCACGGGGACTGCTTTTATTATTTGTAAATCCAAATGATCCTTGGCATATAGTGGGTGTGCAATTTTTGTTTATGAATCTGTGAATGACCTAGTAGACTTGCTACTCATCATGACACTTGGAATATTGTATTGCACTTACTTGAAAAATGAATGTTTTTTTCTCTTTGCCTGTAAACATCCAAAGGCAGGAGAAAGGTTTTTTGTGTCCTAATACATATCCCAGCATCTAGCTACTAATGGGTGCTGAATAAAGTTTATTATGTGAATGAATAAATGATGACATATATATATATATATACTTAGACATATGTTTATAAAGCTGCTTGCTTCTTGGGGAAATGAATGTTTATATTTTGATGAATTAAGACCCTTGTAACTTATTTAATGTGTTTCGAGGGTTCCTTTACCATCCTTTAATTATTAGGAAGTAAGAATTTTCTTTTGTTGATCACATATCATTTGTTCATGAATCTTTTGAAGTTAATAAACAGATAAAGTAGTCCGTAGACCTAACAGATTCAGGGAAATAGTCTTAAATCTTATTCAACAGGTCAAGCAATCAAGACACTTCCATCTTCTTTTTTTAATCTAGTCTGTTGTTGTGCAATTGATTCCTGGGGATAGAATTCAGAATAAATCTTCTCAAGGGAGGGTGGAAATTCTCTGTAAGTAACAGTCTCATTTGAAAAAGCCCTTTCCTACAGAAATGTTCAGAAGAGTGTGAGCGTTCTGGCCAGGGTTCTGACACTGCTGGCCACTATTCTCTCAAGTTGTAATTGTTCCAAAGTTAAGACGTCTCTTAATAAATTGCTTGACATGTGCAATTCCTTTTGAATTTTCCATATCCTCATTTTCTGAATTTGTGAATTGGACAGAAATAAAGCAGATATATTTTATGGTCCCTGCTCTGAGTCTCATACCTCCCTGCCTTTTAAATTTTTTTTTTTTTTCAACGTTTATTTATTTTTGGGACAGAGAGAGACAGAGCATGAACGGGGGAGGGGCAGAGGGAGAGGGAGACACAGAATCTGAAACAGGCTCCAGGCTCTGAGCCATCAGCCCAGAGCCCGACGCGGGGCTCGAACTCACGGACCGCGAGATCGTGACCTGGCTGAAGTCGGACGCTTAACCGACTGCGCCACCCAGGCGCCCCCCTCCCTGCCTTTTAAAGAATTGTCTCTTTAGCCATCCCCAGAGTGTTTCCCTCCAAATTCTGTAATCTTTGTGCAATCCTGAGCTTCTCTGAGCCTATTAACGTGGACGGGGGATGTCTGTCCCTGCCCTGCAGGGTCCTGAGAGTTCCACGAGTCTGATGTGCCCCTGGTGTTTGCCCTTTCCTTTTGCCTTTGCTTCCTCAGATATTACCTTATTTAATGGAAGAAAGTTCTGTTTATCAACTCTGGTAGGAGGTGCCTCAGAGCATTCTTTATGCTGTATGTCAGCTGCTAGATAAATGGTTTGTGCACACTGGACTGATTGTGCTGGAACACAAGGTCAATAAAAGCCCCTTTCCTTCCTCTGATTTGATTCATTATGAGGCAGGGTCATTGTTACCCTTCTCGTGGAAAATAATCCCCAAATATGGTCTTTGGTTCCGATATGTATCTGTATGTCTTACTTCAGTTCCAGAGTCCAAGACTGCACCCTATCTTCAATTGCACTTTCAGAGCAGATGTTAGAGTTTGAAGCTCTGAGAAACATTTTAGGCTCGTTCTTCATGCAACACTTGTTTGGGACTTCTGGATGATAAGCAAGTGTGAGCTAATGTAAACAGAAAACTTTGACTGCTCTTGGAATGGGAATTCTTTGAGACTTTATTGCTTAGCCTAATTTTATTCACATTATAACATTAGATAATTTAAGAGAAAGCTGGGGACGTTTCCATTGGATGGATCAAAATAAACCTGTGTGTAAACCTGGGCAAGCAGAGACAAAGTAAAGCACACCCACCTATTGACTGCACCTCTTTCATTCTTAAAAATGCTGTAATGTACCCAGAACTCTGAAACTCTTAAGTGGCTTAAAACACTTCAGTAGCTTCCAGTTGCCCATAATTTAAAGGCCAAGTCCTCAGTATGACTACAAGCCCACGACCCTGCACACTGTAGCCTCTGTCAAGTCATCAGCTTTACTTTAGCCTGGACCTCACTCGGTGGATCTCTAGCTGTTGCCTATGTGTTCCCACTGACCACAGGGCTTTAGCAAATGCTGCTCCCACTGCCTGGAATACTCTTTTTCCCACTGGCCATCTGGTTAATTCTTTCTCATCCTCCACGACTCAGCTGGAATGTAGTCGCCTTAGGTAACCACCCCCACCACCCCCCCCCCCCCCCCCTGACCCCAGCCAGAGCAGGTTTCCCCTGGTCTACATACTCCATGCACTTTGCCTTCATATGGTTGAACTTTTCATTTATTTTGTGATAGACCCGGGTGATTTTGTTCACCGCTATCCCCAGCACTGAGCCCAGAGTCTGGTATTTTATAGGCTCACAAGAAGTATTTACTGTATGAATGATCTAGTATTTGCATAGTTATGAACAGTACTTGAAACAAAAAGAAAACTGCTCCTTTCCACTTTACCAAAATTTTAATCTTCTATCACTCTCCCACTTTGCTGTTCCTTCAGATCTTCAAAATGCTCCTACACGGTTTCTGTTTCTCCAGGTAGCTACAGAGCTTACTTCCTTACTTCCGGTATCTGCTTAAATGTTGCTTCTGTAGAGAGGTTTTCCTGATCACCAATCCCAAACGGCAGCCTCCTTCAGACTCTGAAGGAGTCCCTTTATTTTGCTTTATATTTTCACAGCACCTGCTTCTATCTGACATTATGTTATTAGTTTAATTAGTTTCATTTTAATTGTTATTATTATTTTAATCAGTCTCTCCCACTACATGAAATCCATGACAGTAGGGCTGTTGTCTCTTGTTCACTGTTGTTTCCTTGGGGCCTGGGGGAGTAGACTGATAGAATCCTAATAAATATTTTGAATTATTAAAATGAAAATAAGTCATCCTGTTTTGGGTTTGTCTGAAAATGTCTTTTTTAAAACTTTATTAAGTAATTGGGAAAAATTGACCAATAGAGTTGTATATATTTAAAGCATACAGCACAGTGATTGGCTTTACGTATATGTTGTGGGATGATTATTAAGATCAGGATCATTAACACATCCATCTAATAGTTAAACTGTGTTTCTGTTGTGTTCTCGTTAGAATGCTCAAGGTCTACTCTTAGCAACTTCCAAGCAAACAAACAATACCATCTTATTAATCACAGGCACCATGTGGTACTTTAGATCCTCAGAACTCATTCTTAGAACTGAAAGTTTGTACCCTTTGACATGCATCTCCCCATCTCGCACCCCCCCTCCCCCCCCCCCCCCCCCCCCCCGGCCCTGGGGCAGTCACCATTCTACTCTCAGCTTTTTTTTTTTTTTTTTTTTTAGTCCTTGTCTGTCTGGTTTTACTTAGCATAATATCCTCTTTGTTCATTCAGGTTGTTGCAAATGGCAGGATTTCCTTCCTTTTAATGGCTGAATAATATTCCATTATATATATATGTATATACACACATATCCCACGTTCTGTATTTTAATATGGTTAAAAATCCATGTGCATTTTTTTTCAACGTTTATTTATTTTTAGGACAGAGCGAGACAGAGCATGAACGGGGGAGGGGCAGAGAGAGAGGGAGACACAGAATCAGAAACAGGCTCCAGGCTCCGAGCCATCAGCCCAGAGCCCGACGCGGGGCTCAAACTCACGGACCGCAAGATCGTGACCTGAGCTGAAGTCGGACGCCTAACCGACTGCGCCACCCAGGCGACCCCATGTGCATTTTTATTAGGGTCTAAAGCACTAACACATCTTTGAATTTTTCTGACTTTTGCCTTCGTGAAGGCTAAAGGGAACATTTTTATTTTTTTATTATTATTTTTTAATATATGAAATTTATTGTCAAATTGGTTTCCATACAACACCCAGTGCTCATCCCAAAAGATGCCTTCTTCAATGCCCATCACCTACCCTCCCCTCCCTCCCACCCCCCATCATAAAGGGAACATTTTTAATTTGAAACAGTGAGTACCTTAATGCCAGGGTCTGTTGTATTTTTTTCTGTTTATTTATCCGTATATCTTGTATAGTTACTGGAACAGTAAACAATGGGATTGCTAGGATATTATCATTAAAAAAATGTAGAATGATTGTAAATTATTGAGACGAGTATTCTTCTATAACTGATAAATTGGCCCTGAGGGAAATTGCTAAAGAGGAATTTTAAAAAATAAGAGCATAATTGGAAAGACAATGTAGAAAGGCAGGTTGGTAGGGCCATTATTAAGATCTTAGGCTCTCGAATCAGACTGCCTGGGTTTAAGTCCTGGGTCTGCTGTTAAAAGAGTTATAAATTATTGAACTTCTCTGTGCCTCAGTTTCCTCATCTGTAATCTAGGATTATTACTTACCTTCTAGTGCTTATCATCAGATTAAGTGAGGTGGTATACACTGAGTGCTTGGAACCGTTACTCTAAAATTTGAAAGGATAGTGTTCATTTGAATATGTATATTGTATTGTGTCTAAGAATCGGATTCATTTCGTAATAATCACAATAGGGAAGAATTAGTTATGCTGTATTTATTTATAGCTCCTTTTCCCTCCCCGTCTCTATATTTGCTCCCTGAATGGCTGCTTTGGTTGCTAGGAGAGGCCAGGATTTTTCTAGCAGCCAGGCCCAAGCAGCTGAGGAGTGTGAGAGGGAAGGAGTATGTGTTTAGCATGCAAAGACAGGGAACCTGGAGGAACAGAATTTTCCATAGTAGGACCTTGAGCAGGTGAGTTGTGGGGATACTTTTACCTGTAATTGCTTTTGTTTATGGCTTCTCTGTGCCCTAGCAGGATAAGATATACCTGAATAATATCACTCTTTTCTGCCCATAGACCCTCCAAGACTCTATAAATACACACACACGAGAGAGAGAGAGAGAGAGAGAGAAAGAGAAAGAGAGAGAGAGAGAGGACTATTTTATTATCTGCTTAGGTAAGGTAGGAGTGAATTTTGATCCAATTCAGGATTTAATTATACAAATAAAACTCTAAATACATCTTAAGACTCAATGGAGTAGGTCACAAGGTCTCATTAATTTAAATGGAAGCTACTGAATAGAAACTACCAGAGAGCACTAATAATGGTGTTCCACTCCATAGTGTTAAGCATTGTGTCGCCAACTACATATTTTTACTTATTTTTACTTATCTAACACTTGAATGGAATATACTAAGTGACAGGCACTGTTGTAAGGCTCTGTAAATATTAAGTTATTTAATCTTCCAGCCTCCTTTAACATAAAGCGACTATCTTAAGTAATCTCTGGGGAAGTTGAATGATCCTGCCCAACATCACAGTCAGGAAGTGGAAAAGCCTGAATTTAAGTTCAGACAGCCTGACTGCAGGAATGTGTGTTCCTAAGCACTCTGCTGTGCTGCTTGATAACTGGTCAGCCACCGGTAGACTGAACTCATTTGGCAGGAAGGAGAGATACTGTACACAACTCATGGCCGCTTTAGGAATGTTGTGATTTGTCCACTAGAATGTATACCTGGCAGTTAGCCCTCATCGCGCATGTAGTATTTGCCAGGTTTTACTCTGAACTGAATATTAAAAATTCTTGTTTTACATTTTTTTTCTAACTTCCACAGTTGTTTTCTCATCACTCAACACTTTTAAACAATTTTAGATGAGTCTTGAATACTGATAACAGATTTAATATCCAGAGACATTCTGAATCCTAACTGAATAGTTATGGAGTTTCTAGAAAAGAAAAAAAAAATGCAAATTAAGAACATTTATGCCTTTGTATAGTAGTGTCTTTGATTCCATTGACATCGCAGGAAATGTATAAGTGGAAAACGATACCTTAAGAGTATCCAGTTAGGATACGGCTAGTTCGCATGTTGTATGTCTGTGGCAATGTGAAACACTGGCGTGGCCTAGATTAGGAGTTTGAATATAGATGCATAAGGAGATGTATATTATGGATTTTTGAAGGTCTAATTTGTTCTGAACTCCCCAGCAGCACAAAAAGCAAGAAAGGGAGTTCTCTGATGATTGATTTTGTCAGTGGAAGTCCTTGCTCCTTCATCAACTAGTAATTCTAAATCCCATATCTTCGGTCTTTATTTTTACAAGTATACACAGGTCTGTAAACAATACAATGAATTTCTTTACCTACGTGTGCCTGAATTATTTTTCTAGTTTGTCATTTTAAACACTTGATATCCAAGTTATGTAGAATATTCCACATTTCCTATTGAAAGTAGATGTGAGAGGGATTACAGGATGGCCCGATGTCTTACTGTAATATGTTTTTCTGAAGGGGAAAGGTGGTTTGACCAAAAGAAATGCCCTCCTGTACTTAAACACAACTTCATTTATTGGATAATTAAGGAATTAGATGAATTATTTGATGATGGGAAAATGTATATTTTGCTTATCTACTGTTACAGAACAAATCCTCCCAAAATGTAATTGCTTAACAACAGTTTGTGTGGGTGTTCTATGCAGTTCCTCTGTTGGTTCCATTGGGCTCACTTATGTGGATGCATTCAATTGAAGTATTGTCTTGTCCAGAAGGTCCAAGATGGCCTCACGTATCTGCCAGTGGGTGTTGACTCTAGGCGAGGGCCCTTTGAATCTGGTCCAGGTGGCCTTTTGTTTATGTGCCTGTGATAGAGTGGCATTTCAAGAGGGCTCCCCTAGATCATCTCGTGCCTATACTGCCTACCCCTGGCCCATGATGGAAATTGCAGGAAGCCTCTTACACCTGCAATGTTCCTCTAACACTGTCTGCTGAGAAAGCTTAACACTATATAGGAGAAATACTTAAAGGAATGCCATTGTTCATTGAAGGGTGCATTAGGAGCTAAGAGGCATTAAACCGATAGCTGAGACACTAACTCCAGGGTTTGGCCCACCATACCTGAGGATGAGGCAGTAGTAGAATAGGGCCACACCACTGCCATGGCATTGTCAATACCTTTATTCCCTCCATACAATACACTACACTACAATTCATTTTTCTGTACCTCAAGCATTGGTACATCTCCAGAGTGTGAAAGTGAAATCCTTCAGTTCAATTCTTAGCAGACTCAGCATGTTTAGGGGAGAGCAGGAGCTGTGGTTTGGATGGGTTGGGATTTATGTTGGTATAGCGAGGGACCTGGAATTTTCCTGTTGGCATTATAGAGCCACTGGATATCTCTCCGCATGGCAGTTACTTAATGGAAATACTGTTTTCCAGAAGATCCACAGAGTGAGACTGAGGAAGGGAGCCATGTGTGTTTATCACTTCACCTGTTTTTTATATAGATATCCCAGCACTTGCCAGGAGAAGATAACTTAGTCCTTTCCCATGGGGAGAATTCAACTTAATTTGGGGACACACACACACACACACACACACACACACACACACACGAGTAGAAGGATCAAGGACTAGTAAGCCACACAGTGCTTATATGAGCCTCTGTCAGGGGCACAGAGAAGGTCCCCAGGGACAGTACAGAAGCCATGGGTAGGACAGGGACCTACCAGTGCTGCAGAACTTGAGGAACGGGCCCAAGGTGGGGTAGTGGGCACTAGGCATTATACTTCTCTGTGTGATGATTGTGCCATGGTCTATGCGCTATGCAGGGTTCATGCAAAGTGACCTATATTTTCCTCCCATACAGACACTATGACAGGACTTGCTTGGAAGTGGCTGACATCAAATGGTCAGAAGGGAGGAAGAGAAAACAGTGATGAGGGTAAACAGAGAAAGGAAACTATGGGGGAAGTCAGAGGATTTAAACAAGGGGGAAATATGAAGGCCAAATTATCATATCAGAGGTGAAGGAATTGAAACATCTTAGGGGTGCCTGTTTGGCTCAGTTGGTTAAGTGTCCAACTCTTGGTTTCCATTCAGGTCATGATCTCATGGTTCATGAGTTCGAGCCCCGTGTCGGGCTCTGTGGAGACAGTGTGGAGCCTGCTTTCAATTCTCTCTCTCTCTGCCCCTCTCTCTCTCTGCCTGTCCCACATACTCTCTCTCTCAAAATAAATATATAAACTTAAAAATAAAGAAACATTTTAGTTATTTTGCAGTGCTACATTCAACCTGTTTTATTCTTATGAATAATTCTTACGATATAGGATCGGTATGGTCGTATATCCCTTACCAATCATATATCCTTTTACATCAATTTATTTCATAACTTATTTAGCTAATAGTAATACTCTTGACGATTATTACATTTTAAACTTAAATTTAATTATTTATTTTTAATCTCGGATTTCAGAATGCCCATACAATCCTAGGAGAGGCTATAGCACAATGCCAATAAAAGAAAACCTCTTTTGAAGTGGCAGATATTTTCTTCTCTAAAACAGTAAGGTGATAGTTACAAGTCCAATGTCTTGAAATTCAGGCTGCCTTTGCAATAAACTGTCAATCTGTGACACTATTATGGCCTATAATAAAATTATAAAGTAAAGATTTGAAAATGTGAGCTGTAGGTAACTTTGATACACATTGGTAACACTTGGCCATTTCAAAACTTCCTTTTCACAGAAACGGATACTTGCAGGATCCACATATTTGGTGGGTAAATTTTGAAGATTTTATATATATGTGTATTACTTAATCTCATCTTAGTGCTCTAGGGTTTCAGGAGAACGTTATCTATTCTCCGGAAAGCATTTGCCTCTCTGTCTACCCAGATCCTCTTACCTTGTTTATTCTAAATTTATTTTTCAATTTTTATAACAAAGGCTGCTTCATCCATAAATTTCATAAACCGTGCTCCAACTAGCAGCAGTGACAGTAGTAGTGAGATGTCATTGGGTTGGCCTGCAGGGCTGTCCTGTCTTAGGACCCAATGACATAGTGCAGACTCTAGGCTGGACAGCCTGGGTTTCATCCTGGCTCTATGCCTTCCTGTTTGAATTAGGGCAAGTAATGTACTATTTCTGGGTTTCAGTTTCCTTATCTGAAATGGTGGAGCTGGTGGCGATAATGATAGTTTCCACTTCAACAGTTTGTTGTGAGGATTGAAAAGATAGATGATAGATACATAGGTAGGTAGAAAAATAGAGTGAGTTAGTAGATAGCACTAGCATCCTGAGTATAGCAGAGATTCAATAAATATCAGCTGTTTCTATGCTGGGAGCAACAGCTTTATTCTTTAGGAAAAAAACTTTTCCCCAATCCACTCCAAGTACCGCTCCAAGTGGTTTAGTAATTCCCATGGCTTTGGAGATCTTACCTCTCTGGCCTATTTGGGCTGCCCAGACTTGGTGCTTCTCCCAATAAGGTGGGCCACTCCCAGCATTCCTGACCCTGTTGGGAAAATGGCAGTGGGGCGGGGAGGGGGGGGAGGTTCTCTTCATTGAAGCTGATCCAATTAGAATTCTTCCCTGAGAATGTGTTCAACTGGGACTCAGTGAAGAGGTGAAGCTGAGATGTGAAAGGCCCTGGAATGTTTGGTGGCCATGTTTGTGGCCGTGGTGGAGGTCCATCTGAGAGAAAGAGGCCAACACTTGTAGAGAACAGGAGGGAAAGTTCTAGCAATGTCCAGACCCTAGATTCCATTTTCCTTAAAACCCAGCTACAACTTTGCTTTCCTTGCATGTACAGAAGACTTTCAATGAAAACCTTCTAGTTGCCTACAGTTGCTACACGCCTTTCACTTGACTCAGTCCAGGTTGCCCCAGGGCACACTCTGAGACAAGGGTTCATGTGCAAGTGGTTTGTTATGGAGGGGGTCCTGGGAAACAAGAGTGGAGGAGTGGGGAAGTGAGACAAGGAAGGGAAGGCAGCAGACAAAGAGTTTCTTGGGACAGGTCACCACTGGGCAACTGGAGGTCATTTTAAATGAATTACTCAGCGATCCCACTCAAAAGGAGAGAGTGGGGTGATTATAGTAGCTCATAACCACCATTGTTAAGGGTTGTTCCTGGGTAATTCACTGATGCTTCAGGCCTTTTGTGCCACTGCCAGAGAAGGTCTAGGGGGTTAAGAAAAATGCTCACATATGCAAATTGTTAGAATTCAGGCCAGTATGCTCTGAAGAAGTAAGGGTGAAGGGGAGTAGGCAAGATACCTACAGCACCTTCTTTGACTCACAAGGGAAAATGCTCTAAATGCATGAGAAGTACACTTGCAGCGTGGCCTCAAAATCTTTGTGCAAGCCAGGCAGAAGCATATTTGATCCTCTTTTGGTTCTTTGAGCAAATCTAAAATTTTCCCAACTCTTTCTGGATGTAGTCTTCTTCTTCTTCTTTTAAGTTTATTTATTTATTTTGAGAGAGTCAGAGAGCGTGAGAGAGAGCAGGGGAGGGGTGGAGAGAGAGAGGGAAATAGAGAATCCTAAGCAGGTTCCATGCCATCAGCACAGAGCTCGATGTGGGGCTCAAACTTACGAACTGTGAGATAATGACTTGAACTAAAATCAAAAGTTGGATGCTTAACAGACTGAGCCACCCAGGTGCCCTGGACACAGTCTTTTATGTCAATAGTTGGAAGTCATTATAAAGAAGTCCCAGGGGCACCTGGGTGGCTCAGTCAGTTAAGCGCCCAGCTTCAGCTCAGGTCATGATTTCACGGTTCACGAGTTGGAGCCCTATGTCAGGCTCTGTGCTGACAGCTCGGAGTCTGGAGCCTGCTTCTGATTCTGTTGTCCCTCTCTCTCTGCCCCTTCCCCGCTCACAAATTCTCTCTCAAAAATAAAACAAACATTAAGAAGATAAAATTTAAAAAAGTCCCTGACAACTGGTTTTAGATTTTCCTCATAGTTAGATGGAGGTGAGAAAAAAAAATTTTTTTTTTTCACAGTCTCACCCGGAGAGACTTTCTGCCTCCCTATAGTTCTGGACTTTGTAAATAAGGCGGCAATGTGACATTGATGATGTAATGATTATTTGAAAATAGATGTGAAAGTAAGAGATGTAAATCAGAAGCAGATAGGAATCTTCTGTGAGAGTGTCTACTAGCTTGAATAAAGACTGTCTGAAGTTTACTTGGAAGTTGTTTGACTACTTTTTAAAAATCAGTCTTTTGTTAAGGAGCAAGACTATAAATTTTTATGCGATTTTATATTTAGAGGAAGGCATTTGTATAATTATATACTATAATTGAGAGATTGTATTATCCTTCTTTGCAGAATTACCATAATTACTTTATTTAGTTATGAACTTGAATTTTAAAAGCTAGTGATACTTGCCTTGAATACAAATACAAAATGTGTGATGTCAACCGATATGCTAGCTATTTTTTTAAACATCATTAGAGACAAGCAAATGGCAGTCAGTGTACAATGAGAAATTTCAAGGCTGTTGGGTCTGAATCTAATTTCTGTTTGTGACTCAAAGTAGGCAGCGCTTGATAATTTGATGGCTGGAGTGTAATCGCTGGGTGAATGAATGTAATCCATTTGTTTAATTGCCCAGACTCCTCACTGTATTTACAGTTAATTGGTTCTCATTATGGTCCTCCTAATAGATACCATAAAGGCAATAGGATTAGAGAAACCCGAAAAAGAACATTTAATTTGTGTTCTTTCTTGAAGCAGAGACCTAACAAGTGTTTATCTGGTTCATTTTTCACCATCTTCATGACAGGTTAAGGGGGAAAAAGTCTCCAAGGAAGGTGATTTATAAATTCTTTTCATTGTTTTGGGCTTTGACATTTTCTGTACCCAGAAAGCCCAAACCCCAAGTGTTCTTATGTCTAATTGAAGTCCTTTTCTTAAGACTTGAAATTCTTTCTGGATTTGAGTGACCATGCAAAGCAGCTGATCACTACCCACCATTTAACAGTTCCTCATAGAATGAAAGATTCTAAGCCTTTTCTTTTAAATTTCTTCTTTCTTTCTTAATAGCTCGAAACCTTCAATTCAGGCTTCTAGATACTCCACACAAAAATCTGCCCATACTAAACGTTTTCTGATGTCTTAGGAAAGCCACATGGTTTCGTCTGACTAGGAGGAATCCAAGTTCCTTTTTTAAAGTGTAATTTCAGTGCTGCATTTTTAGCTCAAATATATGCATTTTTCCACATACGGGCTGGTTTTACTTCACTTCATTTACTGACTTCATTTACTGATGAAGCAAATTAAAATTGTAAATGTACCTAAAAGATTTTCCAGTCAGCCTTCTCTTGCCTTCCTCTTTCCCCATGGTTACCCTCCCTACCAATCCTGGAGCTTTCCTATATCAGTTGGGTTTCAGGTAATTTGCAAAGAATTTGATTGAAAATAAATTGGTTGTGGTGACAATGTAAACGGATAATGAAATTACTTTAAATGAACATTTCTCATCACTGATTTTTAAAATCTGTTGTAATTTTCAGAAATGCTTGTATTGTTTTTAGATACATAAACGTTTTTACTTACTTTTAATTTTTTCTTCTTTCCCCTGTGTATTTGATATCTTATTTCTAGATTATTTTCAGCTAGTGTGGGTATTGAACAGTGAAATGTGGGGCTGGTTAGGTTGATTAGGTAAATAATGGTAAGTGGTATTATAGTAATGTATTTGTTGACCTAAAAGCATATCTACGGTATACTGTTAGGTGAAAAGATAGGTTACCAATAGTATATGTATATTATGATAAAAGCAGAAATATCTGATATTTTGCCAAATCTGGTATCATGGACTAAAAGCGAATTAACAATTAAAGGATGACAAAGAAAGATAAACAAAACAAAGAACAGCAAAGCCTCTAAGCCCCCAAAAGTTCAAAACTTTTTCATTACAGTTTCTTCTATTGTTTCCTTATTATAAAAGCAGTATATTCTCATTGCAGAAAATAACAACAACAACAAAAGAAATCCTATCAGGAACATTCATAATCCTGCTAGCCCAAAGGTGGGAAAAAACTCACAAAAACAACTTTGCGTGGCAATTTCAAATACTAAATCCTTTTCTACACAAATACACACACACGCGCACACACACACACACATACACGGATGTTAATGAATGCTCTTTTTGTACCTTTAGTTTTATATCCACACTATGTTCTATTATCTGGATAAATCATAAATTACTCAACCAGTCTCCTTTTTTATTCATTAAAAATTATTTCCAGCTTTTCCCTAATTCATATGACACAGGGCATGTATAATTGGCTGCAAATCAATTAGAAATAAGAAGGCAAAGAAATTTTTATAGCAAAATAATTATCAATATGTAGAAAATCCAGTAACTGGGAAAATTCATTAGTGACTAATTTTTCATTTTCTTAAATTTCATTTTTCACCAGAGTTTTTCTTGACCATTAAAATAAGAATAGCTAGCTAGAAGTTCTTAGGCCTTTATATGTTATCAGTTTCAGAATTTAAACTACAGCAGGCTTAACTGAATTTTTTTTAATGTTCATTTTTGAGAGAGAGAGAGAGAGAGAGAGAGGGAGAGAGAGAGAGCACAAGTGGGGGAGGGGCAGAGAGAGAGGGAGACAGAGGATCTGAAATGGTCTCTGTGCTGATAGAGGTGAGTCCGATGTGGGGCTCGAACTCAGGAACTGTGAGATCATGACCTGAGCCGAAGTGGGATGCTCAACTGGCTGAACCACCCAGGCGCCCCTTGACTGAATGCTTTTTGACTAAGTAGCTTTCCACCAACTTGTTGGCCACTGTCGAGTAGGCGTGTTTATGGCACCTTCTCTAATTAACAGGGCCTTTCCTCCTAATCTGTTCATATACAATTCATGAAAGATTTTCATTATTTTCTGTTTATGCTCTAGTCATACGAATAAAATTTTGTTTCCTTGCTTGTGGGTGTCACCTACTTAGTAATATATATTTTCAAGTTCTGTGCTAATGAATTAAGGAGAAACAATCTGTGCTTTGATGGAATCGAGTGTTTGGCGTGAACCCTCTGCTGCTGTGTCGGCGGGGAGCAGCAGAGCAGGCCTGGAGAAAGACACGGGGAGCTGCAGGGGCCTCAGGAGCCTGGAGAAACGGGAAACGCGTGTGCTGGAGCGTGTGATGAGGCGTTTGACTAAGATACGGACTCACAGCAAGAGGGAGGAATTTCGACTTTTGTTTTCTTTTCTTTAAACTCAAGTTAATTAACAGACACTGTAGTCTTGGCTTCAGGAGTAGAACCCCGTGATTCCGCTCTTACATACAGCACCCAGCGCTCTGGCACCCCTGTGCCCTACTTTGCCGAGAGAGCAGGAGCCGTCAGAAGAGCACTTCTACTAGCTCTGCCTCCATGCCTTCCCGCCTACCTGCTCCTGTGTCCCTCTAATGGCCCTGCACTCATGTGACTCTGTTTCTGTGGTTCTTCCATTTCCTACAGGGCACCACTCCAGGATGCTCCCCTCTCGATTCTGCAGTATTAATTTCTCTGCTTCCACTGACTCATTCCTACCAATTTGCTAGCATACTGTCATTTTCCCCATCTTTAAAACAAAAGGCCTTCTCTTTCTCTTCAGTTACTGACCCACATTCCTCTTTTCTTTTACAGCAAAACTCTGAAAGGGAGGACTTGGCATATAGTAGGTGCTCAGTAAATATTTGTTCAGTGAATGAATGAGTGAAAGCACTTAAAGGAGTAAGGCTTTGTGATAGTCCAGGTGTGAGCTGTTTTGGACCTGCTGTTAATGGAAATAAAAGAGAAAGGGGATGTGGGGGCAGGGGGTAAATGGGAATTCTCCAGACCTTTCTTTCAATTTTGTTATGGACCTAAAACGGCTCTAAAAAGATCAAGTCTTTTAAAAAGGGAAAGTAGTATATAAATTTCAAAGGAAAACTTAAAATCCTTGGTGACTTATTTTATGTGTATGTAACAGAGGAGGAAAAAAAAAATAGACCATAATTTTAGACAATTTCCATGTTGGGTGATAAGATTAATTAGTGGTACAATGGATGGATATACTTGATAGAAGTGATTTGTTTTCTTGGTTCAATAGTTTCATTTTCATTTTTTCATACGTCTTTTCCTTCTGTGGGTAAAAACCCTATCATCTTAATGTTTCAGATATTGGTTGACCAAGTAACGTTCTCTTTCAAGATTTCTAACTCATGGTTGATGAATAACATGGAGCTGAAGTGGAATTTGCTTCTGTTCACTTTGAGTTTTAGTTCCTCTGTGAAGTTGGCTGACAGCTGGAATGGGTTCACCCAGAGTCAACGCATTTAGCTCACTTTGCCTGAGGCATCCCAGTATGTCTGTGACCCCAGCAGCAGCCGTTAGGTCCGCTCCCAAAATGGCTAGTGCTCACCCCCGGGCCCGAGCATCATGGACTTATTAGACACAACATATCCTTTACAAGAATTCCCTCCATAGGTAGATTGCTCCCCAGCTCCTCTTTTCTTTTTCTATCTTTCTTTTTTATTTGCAATTATATTTTATTTGGTTTGCAACAATTCCTCAAACAAATACAGAGTGGCTATTTATCATATTTTCTGGCTGTCCAGATGACTTTTGAACACACGTTCTATATTTGGAGAATGTCCCACCTTATGAGTATCCTCTCCTTAAGTAAGTCACCAGAAAAGTGTTTGCTTAGCCTTCCTTGCTGCTATAGCAATTGACTACCACATGGCTCAGACTCCATCACTCAGATAACCTCAGCAAGTCTTAGATTTGCAAGTGAAAATGGGAGAGGGCAACTGCTGGGCAGAGTCCCATTTGGAGTGAGGGCAGAGGTGGTGGTGGAAGACTGTAATGTTGGGATCCTGGTGACCGTAGCCTTGTGTCAGTGGTGCTAACTGTGCCAGCGGTGTTGTTCCTCACTCTACAGTCCCCGAGGCTGACCCTGGGGTCCCCCCAGAGACTCTGTAAGCTTCTTAGTGGCCTTTAACAGGTGCCTTTTCTGGCATAAATGAGCTTTTGTGCCTCTGTGGCACAGGTGTAGTAGTAACAGTTTTTAAGGAGCACAGTAAAGATTAAAGAAAAGAGGGGACATCACATGCACACTTCTCCAATTTCATCTTCCTCCACCAAAGTGAGAGAGGAATGCAAAAATGGTAATGGATCTTGTATTTATAAGTAACATTTTTTTGAGCACTTACTATTTCGGGCATCGTCTCATATACTTTTAGTGGTCTTTTGAGAAGGACCATTATCTCTACTCTTAGATGGGAAACATGAGATTTAAACAACTTGCTGTCTTGCCCTGGGTTCCATAGAAAATGGAGCATAAATGCTGGCTCTCTATTGGGAATGGGAGGTGGTAATCCCAATCCCAGTTGGGATTGGTGGTAATCCCAACTGGCCAGAGCTTCACTAGGAAACAGCCAGTTACTTGGTCATGTGGGATGTCTCTGGACAGATCTTGAGAAACATCTGTGTATTAAAGGAGCCCACTGGGGGAAGAAGTGAGAATAATTAATCTCCTGTCTCTCATTGGTCAAAGATATCTACAGGACTTAGTTTCTCCATGCTTCTGCATTGTGCTCCTCTACCTCATTGGAAGTGTTGCGAGGTCAGTGGTATCCTGCCAGTCTCCCATAGAGCAGTTGGCTGAGGCTGGGGTGCAGAAATGCCTGTAGCTTTCCCCAAGACTGCCATGAGGGAATTCATGACAGAGGCCAGTCCTCACTCTGGGTTACTAGACAGCTGTCAGTGTTAGGAAATGGAGCTCTGTAGTGAACAAGCTGATGAGGGTCCAGGAGGACAGGACAGATCTGGGAATGGGCGTATGTGTAGACACATCACTCTAAATTCTGCCTCCATCAGCTTACGACATTCTTCCTGGGCACCTATGTTTGTGTCTGTGCCTTCTCTTATCAAGACCCTAGTCATATTGGACTAGAGCCCATCCTAATCAAGTATAACCTCATCTTGATTATATCTGAAAAGACCCTATTTCCAAATAAGGTTACATTCACAGGTACCAGGAGTTATGACTTCAACACATCTTTTTGGGGACACAATTCAATCCACAGTAGCATCTACATGGTTAGGGAAGACATAGGGATGAATTTTCAAAGAAGGGGAAATGAATAATTTAGTTTTGAAAACGTTGAGTTTGAGTTGCTGTTGAGGCTGTAAGGCTATCATGTCCAATAAATAACCCAAAATATGTTTGAGGAGCCTCAGGAGAGAGTCCCTGGCTGGTGAGGAGACACAGAGTCATCAGCATCTGGGTGGGATGCTGAAACAGACAAGTGCTGAGCAAGATCTTGAGGAGCCACAACATTTAGGGGGTAGGCACCGAGAGAGAAAGCCTTGGGGGAGAAGTGGAAGGAGTTTGCAGAAAGGAGGTAGAAGAAGGAAAGCCAAGAGGAAATAGTGTCAAACAAGACATGAGAAAGTTTCTGAGAAGGAACACAATGCTTTTCCAAGGTCAACAGCATCCCTTTCTACAGAAGATGTAGAAAAACCAGGTACTGAAAATTGTCATTTTTGTACGGTGAAATCATCACTCAGTGGAAAGAACTGAAGGGTATCCCTTGGATCTGTAGATAGGCAGTGATTACCAAGAGTGGTTTCAGAGGGAAACCTGAAGAACAATATCCCTTGGATTTGCAGATAGACAGGTGGGTTTCAGGGGAGTGGTAAGGGAGTGGTAAGCCACTGTTTTATACAGTGGCCGCACCAGTGTGCACTGACCTCAGGGAGGACAGTGATAAACAGTGGCAGGTCGAACTTTGGCAACAGCCAGTAGAGAAAACTGTGCTGTGGAAAAATGTGAACGGGTGGTGGTGGTTAGAAACCAGGAAATAAAGGATGTTGCTGTTCAGAGGGGAAGGAGCCATTGATGGAGAGAGTTTAAAGTGGGTGTAAGAGGGGGCCATTATCTGTGGAGCACGCAGCAACTCAGGACTCAGCCTCCTACTTCAAACACAGGGCCTTTGTTTTGATCTCTTCTATTCATTGGGCATTTGCACATAATTTAATAAGAAGAAAGTGTGCTAGAAAATCTTTATAAACTATTGAATTAGATGTTCCAGCTCTAAAAAAGAAAAAAAAAAACGATTAATCATTAACTATAGGTCTATGCAGAGTAATTTACAAGTAGTAGTTTGAATAAACACATTCAGATAATCCTGGTTTATTTAAGGTCATGTTTTCAAAAGGATCTTAACTGACAGGAATAGGGAATAACTATTATAACTGTAATTATTTGCATTTCAGTTCCTGACTAGCACTTATAATTTGGATATGTGTAAACTTCAGCTTTTAAATTTTGACTTGTATTTTTTTTAAGTTTTTTTTTTTTTTTTTTTTTGGTTCCATTATAGTTAACATACAGTGTTATATTAGTTTCAGGTGTATAATACGGTGACTCAACAATTCTATTCATTACTCAGTGCTCATCATAATAAGTGTACTCTTAATTCCCTTCACTCATTTTACCCACCTCCCACCCACGTCCCCTCTGGTAACCACCAGATTGTTCTCTATAGTTAAGATTCTGTTTCTTGGTTTCCCTCTCTCTCACTCTCTCCTTTCCTTTGATCATTTGTTTTGTTTCCTAAATTACACATGTGAGTGAAATCAAATGATATTTGTCCTTCTATGGCTGACTTATTTCACTTAGCATTACACTCTCTAACTCCATCCATATTGTTGCAAATGGCAAGATTACATTCTTTTTTATGGCTGAGTAATATTCCACTGTGTGTGTGTGTGTGTGTGTGTGTGTGTGTGTGTGTGTGTGTGTGTGTGTGTGTATCACCTGTTCTTTATCCATTCATCTACCAATGAATTGCCTCGGTTGCTTCTATAGTTTGACTAATGTAAATAATGCTGCAATAAACATAGGGGTGCATGTATCCCTTTGAATGGGTGTTTTTGTATTTTTTGGGTAAATACCCAGTAGTGTGATTACTGGATTGTAGGGTAGTTCAATTTTTAGCTTTTTAAGGAACCTCCACACTGTTTTATACAGTGGCTGCACCAGTGTGCATCCCCACCAACAGTGCATTAGGGTTCCTTTTTTTTCCACATCCTTGCCAACAGTTGTTTCTTGTATTATTGATTTCAGCCTCTCTGACGAGTATGAGGTGAAATCTTATTGTAGTTTTGATTTGCATTTCCCGGATGATGAGTGATGATGAGTATCTTTTCGTGTGTCTGTTGGCCATCTGTATGTCTTCTTTGGAGAAAAGTCTGTTCATGTCTCCTGCCCATTTTTTAATTGGATTATTTGATTTTGGGGTGTTGAGTTGTAGATGTTATTTATATATACTAATAGATACTAATTTTGGCTTACATTTTTTTTAAAGCATTTCTCAGCCCTGAACTGTTAACATATGTCCATAGAGACTTTTACACTAAAATGAGATTTTAATGCTGGTTCATTTTTAAACTATTTTTTAAAAGTAATTTCTACACACAACGTGGAGCTCAAACTTATGACCCCGAGTTCAAGAGTTGCATGCTGTACTAACTGAACAAGCCAGGCACCCCTACTACTCATTTTTTAAAGTTCTCTGCTTAAGTAAACTTATTGGTAGTGATATGTTTTTGAAAAACATGTGTGTTTTTTGTTACTGTTATAAAAGAAATTTATTTGGTTGGAAAAACTTGAAAAATATATAAATATATCAAGAAAAAATTATAATCATCCCGAACCCTACCATCTAGTGCTATTATTTCAATCTTTCTTCTCATCTTTTATTATGAAATATTTCAAACATTAATAAGTGCCTATATATGCACATTAAATTTTAATAAATTTATTATATTTATTTAAGAAAAAAAATCTTTAAAGAGATAATGTTAGGGGCACCTGAGTGGCTCAGTTGGTTAAGTGTCTGACCCTTGATTTTGGCTCAGGTCATGATCTCACAGTTTGTGAGTTTGAGCCCTGTGCTGACAGCACAGAGCCTACTTGGGACTGTCTCTCCTCTCTCTCTGTCCCCCCCCCCCCTCAAATAAATGGAGCAAAAAAAAAAGAAATAATGTTATGGATTCAATTGGAGGCCTTTCTCAACTCTATTTCTCTGTCCTCCCCAGAAGTAACCACTACCTGAAGTTGTTGTATATTCTTCCATGTTTTTATACATTTACGATGTGTGGAGCTATTAATTGGTAGTATGTAGAAATGTTGCCAGTAGCTGACAACCCTGCCTCAGCCAAGGCCCCCATAAGGTGGTCTCAGCCGAAGCCCGTAGGAAAGTGCCCCATTTAAGGCCTCTGGTAAGGAAGAGGCCTCCGAATGGAGGTGCCTGGGCTAGAAATGCAGCCGTGCATATGAACATGGCTGGTTGGGGTTGGGGGGTGGGCTCAGTTCTTGACTGCAACTCCCTCTGGGAACTGTAACACACTGGCAATGCACTATGTCTGGTGTGGGGAGGGCAACTTCCCCTTCCTGAGATCTGCTAGTCAAAGCCTGGCAACTGCCAATGGTCAGACCCGAAGGATCACGCACAGGATTTTGGCACAGTTTGGAGTCATACTCCTTAATATGGTAACTATGTTTAACTCTTTGGCTAACTGCTAAAATGTTTTCCAAAGTGTTTGCACTATTTTATATTCCCACCGACAATATATGAGGATTCCAATCTCTCCTTATCATCAGCAGCACTTATTATTATTTGTCTTTTTGACTCTAGTCATCCTAGTGAATGTGATGTATTACCTCACTGTGGTTTTGATTTGCATTTCCTTGTGATTAATGATGTTGAACAACTTTTTTTTTTTTTGGCCCATTTTTAAATTGGATTACTTTTGTTACTATTGATTCTTAAGGATTCTTACTTAATCTGCATACCAGGCCTTTATTAGGTACATGATTTACAAATATTTTTCTCCCATTCTGTGGATTATTTTTTCACTCTCTTGATAGTGTTCTTTGAAGCACAAAAGTTTTTAGTTTTCATGAAACCCAACTTATTGATTTGGTTGCTGTGCTTAAGTATCTTATCTGAGAAATCATTGCCTAATTCAAGGTCATTAAGACCTATATCTATATTTTCTTCTAATAGCTTTATAGTTTTAATTCTTATGTTTAGGTCTATGATACATTAGAGTTAATTTTTATATATGATGTGAGGTAGGGTTTTAAGTTAATGCTTCTGCATAGGGATATCTGGTTGTCCCAGCACTATTTGTTTAAAAGACTATCCTTTCCCCACTCATTGTCTTGGCATTGTTATAAAAAATCAACTGACCATAAACATAAAGATTTATTTCTGAACTCCCAGAAATATGCCACCCTTAGGCCTGTCACACAGTCTTAATTACTGTAGCTTTGTATTAAGTTTTGAAATCAGGAAGTGTGAGTTGTCTTTGTTCTTATTTTTCAAGATTGTTTTGACTGTTCTGTGTCCTGTGTGTTTCCATGAATTTTAGGATCAGCTTGTCAATTTCTGCAAAAAACCCCAGCTGGGTTGAATCTGTACATCGACTTTGTGAATGTTCCCATTGTGATAAGCAGAAAAATGAACTCCCCCACACCCTACCTTCTGCCCCAAGATATTCACAATCCTGATATAATCCCTGGAACCTGTGAATATGTTGTTACATGGTAAAGGGGAATAAGCAGATGGAGGTGTGTTCCCAATGTAATGATGCCTTTAAATACAAAACAGAAGCAGAAGAGTGTCAGAGTGATGTGCTGTGTCAAAGACTGAACTGGCTCATTGCCACGTAGTATTCTATTGTGTATATAAACCACAATTTCTTTATCCATTCACCAGTTGATGGACATTTAGGTTCTTCTACATGGCAATGAGAAAGAATGAAATATGGCCTTTTGTAGCAACATGGATGGAACTGAAGAGTGTTATGCTAAGTGAAATAAGTCATACAGAGAAAGACAGATACCATATGTTTTCACTCTTATGTGGATCCTGAGAAACCTAACAGAAGACCATGGGGGAGGGGAAGAAAAAAAAAAGGTTAGAGGGGGAGGGAGCCAAAACATAAGAGACTCTTAAAAACTGAGAACAAACTGAGGGTTGATGGGGGGTGGGAAGGAAGGGAGGGTGGGTGATGGTATTCAGGAGGGCACCTGTTGGGATGAGTACTGGGTGTTCTATGGAAACCAATTTTTCAATAAATTTCGTATTAAAAGAAAAAGACTGAACAGGCTATTATTGCTAGCTTTGAAAATGGAAGGGACCATAAGTCAAGGATTGGTGGTAGTCTTTACAAACTGGGAAATTCAAGGAAAGAGCCCTCAGAAAAGAATAAGCTTTATCACAGCTTTGATTTTAGCCTAGCAGAATTATTCTGGAACCATCTAGAACTGGAAGATAATACATTTGTGTTTTAAACCATTAAGTTTGTGGTAATTTGTTGCAGTAACAAGGGAAAACTAATTCAGCTATCTTAGCAATATTGAGTCTTCCAATCTTTGAACACAAGATGTATTTCCCTTTATTTAGGTCTTCTTTGTTTCAACAACGTTTTTATAATTTGCAGTATACAAGTAGTGGTGCATTTCTTTTGTTATTTTTATTCTTAAGTATATTATTCTTTTATGATACCCTTTTAAATGAAATTGTTTTCTTAATTTAATCTTGGATTGTTCATTGCTGGTGTATAGAAATATAATTGATTTTTGTATATTGATCTTATATCATGCAACCTTAGCTGTAATTGTTTTTGTATATTTCCTAAGATTTTCTACATACAATATTATGTCATCTGTGAATAGAAATAGTTTTTCTCCTTCTTTTTTTTTTTTTTTTTTGAGTGCGAATGCCTTTTATTTTCTTTTCTTGCCTAATTGCCCTGGCTAGAAACTCCAGTACAGTTTTTAATAGAAATTATAACAGCAGACATCCTTGTCTTGTTCCTGATCTTAGGAGATGTTAGGGAAGTATAAACTAAAAAGAAAGTCTCCTGCCAACCCAGACAAACTCTCCACAGAAGTTAAAGAGAAATAAAACAGTTTTATTATTGAATAAGCATTGAACCAGAATGGGAACTACATCACAGGTATTCACTAAAGAGAATGTACAGATAGAATGGTAAAACTAAGCAGATGCAACCCAATACATACATGTTCCCCAAATAAATGAAAACTAGTCTTCAAGTAAGAGGACTTGACAACAGCATTTGTCACACATAGTTCATCCTACATTCACTTGGTAGTTGGGGTGGCCACCTGTGTTTGCTAATTGCCTTTATCCAAAAGAAAAACAAATTACTCATATCTTTATGACCGGAGGTAGATTTGTAACTTGGAACCAGGTGCTAGCTGAAGTTAGACTCCTACCCTCCCATGGAAACCAGGGGTAGGGGCTCTGAACTCCTTGATGATTATATTTCAAAGAGATGGCTCCCAGATCCTTAAGAAAAAGACTCCTGGTTGTAAAACTGACCAAGAAGCTTATTTAGGTACATCTTCAAGGGACAGAGAAGGAATTCACAATGACAAGTTTTCTAAGGTAAATGCACTAAAAAGAATGGGGGGGGGGGAGGCATTGGAAAGTTATCTTTGCATCAGGAAAAAATCTGTTTTTTTTTTCAAATATATTTGTATTTACAGTTATGGAGGCACTCTTTTCGTTTTTATCATTAAGTATGGTGTTGCTTGAGGATTGTATAGATGCCTTTTATTAGGTAGGGAAGTTTCCTTCTGTTCCTAGCTTGTTGAGTGCTTTTATCATGAAAGAGAGTTGGATTTTGTCAAATGCTTTTTCTGCATCTATTGAGATGATTTCTCTCACTCTGTCAATGTAGTGTATTACATTGATTGATTTTCATATTTTGAACCAATCTTGATTTCTGGGAGAAATCCCACTTGGTCATGGTGTAGAATCCTTTTTATATGTTGTTAGGTTCAGTGTGGTGGTATTTTGTTGAAGTTTTGATGTCTATATTCATAAGAGATATTGGCCTATAGTTTTCTTCTCTTGTTAGGTCTTTGGTTTTGGTATCATGGTAATACTGTCCTCATTGAATGAGTTACAGTGTTTCTTCCTTCCTTACAATGATAGAATTCACCAGTGAAGTCATCTGGTCCTGGCTTTTCCTCGTGGGTAGTTTTTTGGTTATTAGTTTAATTTTTTGTTATTGGTCTATTCAGATTTTCTTTTTCTCTTTCATTCAGTTTTGGTATTTTTGGTATTTTTGTGTGTTTCTAGTAACTCTTCCTTTCCCTCTAGGCCATCTAATTTGGTACAATTGTTCTTAGTATTCCCTTATTTATTATTATTATTATTATTATTATTATTATTATTATTATTTTACTTCTATAAGGTCAATTCCTTTTTTCATTTCTAATCCCCTCTTTCATTACTAATTTTAGCAATTTGAGCCCTCTCTCTTTTTTTTTTTTTTTGTGAGTCTAGCTAAAGGTTAAAGGTTGTCAATTTTGTTGATTTCTAAAAGAACCAACTTTTGTTTTTATTGCTTTTCTATTCTCTATTTTACTTATTTCTGCATTAATTTTTTTTACTACCTTCTTTCTGCTTGTTTGGGGTTTTTAGTTTGCTCTTCTTTTTCTAGTTTCTTAAGGTAGTAGGCTAGGAAATATTTTTGAGATCTTTCTTCTCATTGTATGGGCATTTACAGCTATAAATTCCCCTGTAAGCACTGATATAGGGACATCCCATTTGTTTTTCTATGTTGCATTTTTGTTTTCATTCATCTCAGAGTATTTTCCAATTACCCTTTAATTTCTTTATTGTTTATTTAGGAATGTGTTGTTTAATTTTCACAGATATATGGATTCCCCAGTTCCTTCTCTTAATGCTGCCTAATTTCATTCCAGCATGGTTGGAGAACATACTTTGTATAACTTCAATCATTTTAAGTGTATTGATTTTATTAGTTTTTATATGTACCATTCTCATTGTCTTTATTTCCTAAATCATTTTTTTTTAACGTTTATTTATTATTGAGAGACAGAAAGACAGAGCATGAGCAGGGGAGGGACAGAGAGAGGAGGAGACACAGAATCCGAAGCAGGCTCCAGGCTCTGAGCGGTCAGCACAGAGCCCAACGTGGGGCTCGAACTCACAAACCGAGAGATCATGACCTGAGCTGAAGTTGGACCCTCAACCAACTGAGCCACCCAGGAGCCCCATTCCTAAATCATTTTTAAAATTTGATCTCTTTCACATATAAGTAACTTATAAAATGTTTTTTTATATCTCAGTGTTTTGGGGCTTTTTCTTTGAAGATTATTTTTTTATTTGATTTTATTATGTCGTAGAATATACCTTACATAGTTACAGTTTTTCAGAATAAGAAATTCTTTGTACCTTAATGATTCAGATAATCATTCACCCCCAAATTGGTGGATTGATACAATAGTTATTTGCTCAAATTCTGCAATTTGGCCAGGTCTTTTTGAAGGGTAGCCAAGTGAGCAGCTCAACTAGGGTGGGAGAAGTCTCTTCCAATGATGGTTGGTACTGGCCATTTGCTAGGAACTTACCTGGGCTATTGGCTGAGTCCTTGGTTTACTTCCATGTGTTCTCTTTACATGGCTAGATCAGGCTTCATCTCCTACATTATGGTGGTTGAGAGCTGAGAGGGAGTGTCTCAAGAGTTAGAGTTACAATATAAAGCCTCCATATACAAGCATTCACCCAGCATCTGTTAGCATAACACTTGCTAATATCTCATTGGTTAAAGCCAGTCACATGGCCAAGCCCAGAAATACTGTATGAAAGGAGTACACAAGGGCATGCTTATGAGTAAAAGTATTTTGTTGACAAGTTACCAAGAGAATGGTCAGTCTGTTACACATGACATGTAGTTAAGTTTATGCAAGCCTTATATATTCTTTGAAGAACATGTGTTTTATTTTTAGGCCACAGAGCTCAATAGATGTTTATCCAACTATATTTATTGACAAATTATTCAGATCTTCTATATCCTAATTTAGGTCAATGATAAATTGGTGTGTAAAAATCTCCTACTGCTATTGTGTGTTTTGTTTGTTCTTTAATTGAGTGGATGTCTTCCTCAGTTCAGGCTTATAACAGAATGCCATGGACTGCCTGGTTTATAAACAACAGAAATTTATTTCTCACACTTGTAGAGGCTACAAAATCCAAGATCAAGGTACTGGCAGATTTGGTGTCTGGTGAGGCTTTCTTCCTGGTTCACCGAGGGCTGTCTTCTCACTGTGTCCAATGTATGTTGAAGGGGCAAGAGAGCTTTCTGGGGTTTCTTTTACAAGGACACTAGTCTCATTCAATCCCCTTCATGCGAGCTCTGCGTTCATGATCTAACCGTCTCCCAAAGGCCCCCCCTCTTAATACCATCCCATTGGGGGTTAGTATCTCAATGTATAAATTTTAGGGGAGCGCACATCATTCCATAATAGTGGTCTTTATATTTCTAAAACATTCTATTTTGTTTATGTTTATGCATTTTACTGTAAATATGTTACGGTTCATAAATCTTTATTTTCAATTGTACCTTTCATCCCTGACAAGGTTGAACTAAATACTTTTTTATTTGCTCATCCCAAGTGTTTCCTCTGTTTCATATTAGTATTGTAAATTATCATTTTTGTTGTGGCCTTCAGTCACATTTATTATTTCTTGCTGTTGTATTGAATTTGTAATGACTCCGTCTGGAATTCTTTGTGTTTTCATTGACTATCAAGAACCCTCCTTTTGTGTATGACCTGTTTCTTTTCTTAGAGAATGAACCCATTGATATGCTTGTTAGTTTATAGTTTTCATACATTTGAAAAAAAGAAAGAAATTGAGTTATCAATTTAAAAACACTGAATCTTCCAGTGTTGGTACAATAAATTAAGGTGACAATCTCTAAATGTGGTAAACAAAGCAAAGTACAATCCTTATTTCGCTTTTTCTGTTTCTCCCTTTCTCCAATTTAAACTGCTAACATTTGAAGAAAAGGGCGGAGTAGAAATTACTTGAGTGACTATAGTATCCCTGTGCCTTATTTTTAAAATATGTTGTATCTGGCAATCTTTCTAACATACTTGACAGGTCATTTTCCTGTTGTATTGGGAAATAAACAAAGCACAAAGAAGATAGCTAATTTTGCACAGTCCCATGGTGTCAAGATGTCATTCCATTCAGCCACACAAGGTTCATTGCAAAATTGATTTATTTTCTCCATAAAGAGCTGGCATCCCATGGACCACACAGATAACAGTTAATTCCTAAATGGAACACAATAAATTTGGCACTGAATGAAGTGCTTTATTTCTTTCTGTTTTGAAAGCCTGCATCTATTGTATTTAAAAGAGAGAAGAAAGGATTATTTTTATAAACTTTCAGATTGTTAAAATTAATTTCCGTGGTGTTGGAAGTTGGGAATGTGGAGATTTTAAAGGTTAATGCTTCTAATTAAAGTATGAAGCTGCTTACCTTGCATTTCACTGACTTGAAAAAGAAACGTTTAGGTAGACCATTGAGCTCCTTGCTTACAGGAGGGAAACTAGCAATTCAGTGCAGATAAAATGGTGGTAAAAATTGACCCTCATTCTTGAACTTTTACACAGAAATCTTGGAGTCATACAGTGGATGATTGCTTTTATTTTAAACTTTAATTTTAGTCAGGTTAATAGAGACAATAATCAATTATGGCAGACCAGAATGTCAGCAAAACCAAGTATTAAGGAAAATAATTTCTTTTGTCATGTCAGGGTTACAGTCAGCCAGGAACAGTTGTAAAAAGTGGCTTCATTCTTTCTCCCTTGCCCTTTAAAATCTCTTTCTTCTTTACTCCTCTTCTCCTTTTGGGGCTCACATCATTCCATATTAGTGGTCTTTATATTTCTAAAACATTCTATTTTGTTTATGTTTATGCATTTTACTGCAAATATGCTATGGTTCATGAATCTTTATTTTCAGTTGTACCTTTCATCAGTGACAAGTGGCTGTCATTGAACTAAGTACTTTTTTATTTGCTCATCCCAAGTGTTTCCTTTGTTTCATATTAGTATTGTCAATGATCATTTTTGTTGTGGCTCTCGGTCACATTTATTATTTTCTGTTCTTGCGTTGAATACGTAATGACTCTGTTTGGAATTCTGTGTCATCGTCAACCAGTCTGTCAATACTCTGGCCATTGATTCCCTGTGTTTTAATCTTTTCTCTCTAATTTCTCCTCAACAATTTCCTGGGAACATCTACAGTGTTTAACATAAAAGAAGAGATCACTTATTGTGAGATGCAGACATCGGCCTCAGGGAAGATACCGTGGGTGGAGGCTTTTCTGTACTCCCCAAATCATACTGAATCTGGTTTTACTGATAGCTTTCTTTGTTGGGGTTTAGCAAATGATTTACTTACCAGGAGCAGGGAGACAGAGTGAAATCCATGGTGAGAAGGCTGCCAGAGGCCTTGGCAAAAGTTTTTCGTATATTCAGAGTTATAGAGCTTCTGTTTTAGAGGTGAAAGAAGAATACTTTTCTTTTCTTCCTCAGCCACATCAGATTATGGATTTAGGATCTATTTGCCCAGCATTTTGTGAGGAAATACAGTGAGGATTCAGTCCTAAGACATCTACAATGAAAAAGAATGAATGAGTTCTTACAAATGACTTGAAATATGTGCTAGTTGCCTTTTAGAATAAAAAACCTTTGTTTTGTTTAAAAATCTTAAGCAAAAAACAGGCTTTACTTGTGTAGCAAAAGTAATGTATCATCAAAAACTGTTTATTTGCTCACAGATTTGCTTTTGAGTAGCAAGTGATCTAATTTTGAACGTAATGTTGATTCTATCCTCAGAATTTAGGTCATACTGAAAAATAAATTTTAGTTTTGTTACAACACTGTATAAATATATATGTCATCAAGATGTTTTTAAACTTTAATTGACGGACACAGCATTTTAAACTAAGAATAGATCTCACAAATCTCCCTTTCTTACAGAGATGAGAAAATCGAGACCTTCCAAAGGTCAAATAGGTGCTTGATGCCACAGAACAATTAAATGCTAATTAACTCATGAAATCTACTTTTACTCTAAATAACGAATCTAGTTTCTCCATAGCACTTAGTATGTTTTTATTTATTTACTTATAGGTTAGTTAGTTGCCTCCCTTGGTATAACAGAAACTCCCGTGAGGCCAGGAATTTTTTGGTGTGTTTCATGCTGTGTCCCAACATCTACAGTAGTTCCTGGCACAGAGTAGGTGTTCCATTCATATTTATTTAGTAGATGCAAGTGTGATTAGGGAAGAGTATGGGCTGTGGTGCTGCTACGATTTAGTGTCAGGCCATCTGTGTTTGCTGACTTGGTAAGAGAAGATTTCGTGAGATAGGGAGAACTTGATCTGTATGTGAAAGGGTGACATTGCTTGGTGGTGAAGGGAGTGAACGCCCTAGGTAAGTGTTGCCATGAATGAGGAGCAAAGATCTGGAGGGAGGTTGGCATAGGTGAGACCGTGTGAGAGTAGGCAGCCACTAGTGTTTCGAGCTCACGCATACTTTTCTCAGATTGACCTGGTCGAAAACATAGCCTGACAGCACGGTCAGCACTACCAATCTTTTCACCGAGTGTGGTGAAAGTCCTTGGCCAATCTGACTTTGACTGAATAGGTCAAAGGTCAAATATTTGTTTTGTGTAGTTGTCCAGTCAGACATCTGTCTTCAGGATTCAGAAATATGATGGTCCCATCTTCACTACCATGTCCGTTGGGGTGCTTGTTGTTTTCTAAGCCACTTATTATAATAATCCTCATGAAAGGTGCCAGATTTCTCTATATAAATAATAATGATACTGATGATGATGGTGGTGGTGGTGGTGGTGGTGGTGTCACTTTGCATTTGTATAGCACATAGAATTTTTCATGACACTTGCACATGTATTATCTCATGGACAGATCCTAAAGAATCAATTGCAGTGTCATATAAAATGATCTGAAATCAATTGTGCCACCTGGGCAATGTCCACTGATCCTAGTGGGCAGATGAAAATTGAATCTAACTTAACTTTTCATTTTCCAGTTAACACATCAATTAAAGCAGATTGATGTCCACACTGATATTCACACGTCCTATTTTGCATAAGACAGTATCAATCTATTCTTTTTACTATCATGAGTTTTATCCATATTACATATAAATGCTTTCCCAGTTTAAAAAAGTACTGCATTAATCAGTGAAATGATGGGTCAGTTTTAGTTTTAAAAGTCATCTCCTACTCGTTAATGGAAAATATATTGATAATTCTTCCAGTGAGTGTCTTGGCACTCTAGTTTAGAAGATGTTACTGAAGGTCTGAATCATACATCTCCCTGAATGCAATCCACAGGAGGCAGGTGAGCCAATATGAAGGTTTGACATCTAGAAACTGGTCATGGCCTACCTTGACCTTGGAACTAATGAGGCTACTATGGATAGTCCAGTGTATTTATTATTTAACTAAATCACTTACAGATAAGATACGCTCATTGTTGTAAAAATTGGGCCTGGATTTAACATTTCAGATATTCATATGTGTTTTGTACTTTAAGATGCTGCTTATATTTAAAAGAACTTTTTAATCATCGATTTCACTGGTGTTAAAACCATTAATACATGTGTCTATGCAACATGAGAGAAATGTGATGCCTTTTGAGAAATGTCCCCAATACCCCATAAAAGTACACTGCTTTCATTATTTTTATAAAGCAAGTGAAGAAAACCATACTTAGTATGTAAATAGCTTTTTGTTTGCCTTTCTGTAAGAAGGACTACTTGAACACTAACAAAGGAGAGTACACAAGTAACACTGCAACTAGGATTGCCAGATAAAACACAGGATTGCCAAATAAAATGCGAATTTCAGATAAACAAAGAGTTTTTCAGTTTGTGTCTCAAATCTTGTATTTTTAGTGTAAATATGTCCCCAAATACTGCACGTTTTAGTAAACCAAATTCCACTGAGTATCCTGGAGTTTTATTGGTTACATCTGCCAGTCCTAGATGCAACTAGGGGCCAGCACGCCCTAAAATTTATGATCGAAGTGTGGCCAGTTTTCTTCAGGCATAGTATATTTTTCTGTGGTTCTTGACCTGTCGTCTAATTCTCTTTTCTCTCTGTAAGAAGTTTGTATTTAAAACAATCTTGGAACTGTTCTGTGTAACTACCTGCTTACTGGCTGCAGTCTTCTATGAGCTGAGAACATTTCCATGATACCAGGGTACATAACCTCAACAGATAAAACTTTAAGAGACTGTTAACATCCAGAATGGTATTACCCATTGGCTCTCCTCAACTGTGGGGCTCATAGGCATGAGTTAATATATTCCAAATTGATCAGTTTCTTCTCCCACACCTGATCCACTTGTATCTATGTTAATGATACTGATTCCCACCCCATCATCCAGGCCAGACACTTGGGAGCCTGGAAATGAGGGGTCTTCCCTTCCCTTATGCTCCTTCTCACATCCAGTTAGTTCTGAGGAATCTCTCTTCTCCCTATTTCCTTAACTACCACATTAGTGGCAGCTCACCCCTCTCTCTGCCTCTCCTCCAGCTCACTTCTTTCACCCTTCCATGGTGGGGAACGCACTGGGCAGACCAGAATGCACTTTCACATCCGTGGTCTAGTGAAACTGGACCATATTCTATCTGTGCCTCTAGGTGCTTAATAAGTAGGGTCTCACAGAAAAAAATTCAGAACACAGATGGATCCTGCAACTGCATTCACCGTTCTGCCTAGAGTCCTTTTTGCTAAACTCTGCTCATCTCACTGAATATCTGAGTATCACATTGCTCACTCTCTCCAGAAAATGTGCCTAGCCACTTATTCCCTCTGGCTTCTCCCAGCTCCCCTCATCTCTATTAATTTTCATTGACTCCCATCCCACCATAGTGGTTGTTTTTTGAGCTATTTATCAGAAATATTATACCTACCTCCCGAAACCATAAACATGTGCCCCAACATGTGCACAACACACGCGCGTGCGCGCACACACACACAGATATGCACTAGTGTGATTGCATGCACTTTATCCATCCCATTACTGCTATATTGAATCATTCTAAGATAGAGCATGATTTGCTTTTCAGTCTCAACAAACTATAATTACTGGGCTATACAGTTAATTATGTCACTTCAGGTCAGATTTTTATCCTCATGAATTCATATGGACTTTTGTCTCCTGGATTGAGCGAATAGTGGATCTTGTGTTCCCAGATAGATAGTTTGTATTCTTTTTTTTTTTTTAATTTTTTTTTTTTAACATTTATTTATCTTTGAGACAGAGAGAGACAGAGCATGAATGGGGGAGGGTCAGAGAGAGGGAGACACAGAATCTGAAACAGGCTCCAGGGTCTGAGCTGTCAGCACAGAGCCCGACGCGGGGCTCGAACCCACGGACTGCGAGATCGTGACCTGAGCCGAAGTCAGCTGCTTAACCGACTGAGCCACCCAGGCGCCCCAGTTTGTATTCTTTTAAAATGTATATTTTTGTTTCTTTTTCATTAACATTGACAAATTCTCTTTTTCCTTTTTCTTTCAGGTAGTCTAGGGAGATGAAAGTTTGATAGCCAGAACCTGAGAATGTACTTTTTAATAGACTCAGAATTAATACATTGCAGTGTGATACAAAAATCCTTTTTCTATCTTTACCCACTGAAGCAAATAATATTGGGCGAATTATTTCAATAAAAGAAACCTATCTCTAAAAATTTAGCCTTAACTGTGTCCCAAACTTCTCAACATTCTTTTATTAGTAATTTCTAACATTTGCTAGGCAAAATTTTCTTTTATGATGTCTCCCAACACCACTTCTAAGATGCTACATCATTATATTGCTGATGAGATACTTTCTCAATGATAGTTTTTCGATTTCTCTAAAAATTCTAATTTCTTCTCCAATTTCATATACCCTTCAACAAATGAATCTGCTTCAGCTCTAGTATTTCTTTCTGCTCATTAGTGCTGTATATAAGATCGTTCTTATGAACTCACAGCTGTCACATAAGTTTATCTTCTGGGGCAAGAACTAGCATTTGGAAGGTTAAGTTTATCTGTGGGTCACTAGTATGATAATGGTGGGTACACCAAGAATTGGGGATAAATCTGAAAAGGCAGATGCTGTGGAAACATTGGCTCTTGAGATCGGAAAGGTCCAATGGGATGCAGAGTAGTCAGCCCTGAGTCTCTCAGATTAAGGAAAAGCTCCCATGCACATACATGCACACACACATCTTTAAAAGCCAAAGGATTGTTTGAAGTATAAATGAAAGTAGAGGCAGAAGTAGAAAAATGAAAAGAAACGTTTGCCTCAGGAGGTAATATCAGGGCAAAGATAGTCACAGGTCCCACCAGGCATTATGAAGAAAACAGGCCCTAGGGTTTAAGATGGCTCCCTGAAGGGACTCTTAAAAACTGAGAACAAACTGAGGGCTGATGGGGGTGGGAGGGAGGGGTGGGGAGGTGATGGGTACTGAGGAGGGCATCTGTTGGGATGAGCACTGGGTGTTGTATGGAAACCAATTTGACAATAAATTTCATATATTAAAAAAAAATAAGATGGCTCCCTGGAGGTGACTATTTCCCTGACAGCAGCATCTGCAGAGATGTCTTGGCCCTTTTGCTGTACCTCAGTAATAGCCCTTGGAATTCAAAAAAGCATGAGGGCTGTTGACCTTGGATGGGTGGGTTCTCGGCTCTGATTTGTAAACTAGGCAAATCATTCAGAGTTCAGCGCTTTAACCTTAAGAATCAGTGGTTTGTGACAGAGACACTACAGGCCCCCTGTGTGTGCCTCAGGGGCATGTGGATGGTGAGTAGATCTGGGAGTTGTTCCCATATGGTTTCAATGGAAGCCTTGGGTGTGAAAGAAATTATCCAAAAAGAGAGTGAAGAATGAGAAGCAAAACAGCATTTAACACGTGGGTGAAAGAAAGAAGTGCCATTATATGGGAACTGCGAGGCAGGAAGGGACTACCCTTTCTAATATTGCAGCCTGCCTCCCCACATCCATTCCTAACTTCCTTTATTCTAATCTAAGTTTTCTATTTCCTATAGCATTTATCACCTACTAAAATAGTATATAATTTACTTTTTAATCATTGTGTTGTGCTGTGTTTTTTATCTTCCCTGCCTCTTCTAACTGGAAGGTAAGCTTCATGAGGGCAAGTATTCCGAGCAGTTAATGTATTCCAAGCAGGTAGAACAGTCCTGGTACTTTGGAGGTACTTTGTAACTATTTATTGAATAAATGAAAAAAATATATATCTCAACAAGTAAGTTTCAGTCAGTAGTGTCAGAAACTGCAAGGAAGTCACCTAAAACAAGTGAGGCAATTAGTAACCCATTGGGGTTCTAGGGAGAAGTTGTATCAATGGCAAGATAGGAATAGATGCTGGACCACCATTGGGTTGAATGATGGATGGTGTGTGAAGCAGTGAAGAGGGCCAGCAGGAATTACTCTTTCAAAAAACTGCTTGGAAATGAGGAAAACGGTGGTACTTACAGGAGGACTTGGGATCAAGGAAGGATTTTACATGTTTTGCTGTTGCTGTTTTTAATGGGTTAGACTCACAGGGCAATGGCAGAATGTGATCTGGCCCTCAGAAGTGGTGAAGGGATCAGCTTTCCATTATGGGAAGGTCTCTTTAGTGGCTGTGGAGAGCGTGGCCTAGAGCAGGAGACACTAGGGTCAAGGACACAACTAGGCCGTGGCTTTCAGGGATAATAGCTGGGAATGCTGTTCTCCCTGATCATGCCCTGGGTCTCTTCTCCACTGGCTTTCATTGACCATCATTCCTTCCCCTCTGCCCTGCTCTTCCACTTCAACCCCATGGAATGCCTTCTGAGGTTAGCAGTCTCCTCTTAATCTCTTCTCTTCACCTCCTGGCTTTAGGTGAAAACTTGTTGTTTCCTGAAGGTCCTGTGATGATGTTTGGGGTTGGGCCTTTGTGAAGTGATTAGGTTTAGATGAGGTCGGGAAGATGGGATCGATCCTTTTATAAGAAACACTAGAAGGGCACCTGGGTGGCTCAGTTGGTTAAGCAACTGACTTTGGCTCAGGTCATGATCTCACCATCAGTGAGTTCGAGCCCCTCCTCAGGCTTTGTGTTGACAGCTCAGAGCCTGAAGCCTGCTTCAGATTCTGTGTCTCCTTCTCTCTCTGTTCCTCCCCTGCTTACACTCTGACTCTTTCTCTCAAAAATAAATAAACATTAAAAAAAATTTTTTTTAAAGAAACACCGGAGATCAATCACCCCTCCGTGCCATCTTCCCCTCCCCCAACCCCACCCAGCCATGGGAGGATACAGCAGGAAGGTGGCCATCTGCAGGCCAGGAAGAAGGCCCTTATTGGGAAACAGGACTGGCTAGTACCTTGACCTTACACTTCCCAGCTTTCTGAATTGTGAGAAATAAATTCCTGTTTATTCCTGCTTAGACATCCCATCTTTGGCGTTTTGTTATGGCATCTCAAACTGGATAACACACTCTTTTATTTATTTTGCTGTTCAATTAAAAAAAATACAAAATCTGGTGCTAAGAGTGCTCATTGCTACTGGGGCATTGTCATTTCCAAGCATTTTCAGCTGATAGAGCGAGGAGATACATGTGTATACTAACCTGTGTGCATTCGCATATCTTTATCTATTTCTGTATGCAATCACCTGTATCCATAATAGGCTAAACACAAGTTCACAGTGTTGTCTTTACCTCTGTTTTATTGCCTTGTGATAGAGTACACCTCCCTTTTTCCTTGCTTACCAGTAGACTCCCTCCAACAGTGAGAAGTCTGGCTTTTGCCGTCTGCTAATTCCAGACTGCATGAGTAGCAGTGTCAGAATTGTCACTCTTTACTCCTATAGGACATGACTCTGTTGACTAGAGAATAGTCCTAATGTATAATCCCAATGAATAGTCCTAATGACAGTTTTCCCTGTCATCTCACTGCTTCCAAAATATGGAATGTTTCACAGATTTGCATGACGTCCTTGTGGAGATGTCGGGCTAATCTTCACTGTATCATTCCAATTTTCACATACGTGCTGACAAAGTAAGTGCCAATGATCCAACTTAACAAAGACGACTGTATGACTACTGCAGGAAAAAGGAATATACTTATTTATACATAAAACCTTTTAACATCTGTTATCTAACTTCATTTACTTTGGTCCATTTAAAGGAAAAAGTCTCCCCTCCAAACTTATATGAATTATCATATTACTGAATTACTTAAGAGTTATAAAAACATTCATATTTTAAAATGTTTTAAAAGACATCTAGGTCCAATACTCTTCTTGTTTAGCTCACTTAGTAAATAAGATTCCTTGGCGGGCCGCCTGGGTGGCTCAGTCGGTTGAGCGTCTGACTTCAGCTCAGGTCATGATCTCACACTCCGCGAGTTAGAGCCCCGCGTCGGGCTCTGTGCTGACAGCTCGGAGCCTGGATTCCGTGTCTCCCTTTCTGTCTGCCCCTCCCCTGCTCATGCTCTGTATCTCTCTGTCTCAAAAATAAATAAAAACATTGGGGCGCCTGGGTGGCGCAATCGGTTAAGCGTCCGACTTCAGCCAGGTCACGATCTTGTGGTCTGTGAGTTCGAGCCCCACGTCAGGCTCTGGGCTGATGGCTCAGAGCCTGGAGCCTGTTTCCGATTCTGTGTCTCCCTCTCTCTGCCCCTCCCCGGTTCATGCTCTGTCTCTCTCTGTCCCAAAAATAAATAAACGTTGAAAAAAAAAAACATTAAAAAAAATTAAAAAATAAAAATAGAAATAAATCCTTGGCAATTAGCAACTTAATTGTTCACATATCAGGGAAGGACTAGTAGTGGAATTCTAAAATCTGAACAAAAAGTTTATGTTTTTAAAAATTAAGCATCCTCTCAACCTCATCTATCTTCTACATCATTTTTACTATCAATTTGTGAATTTATGGCTTATTAAAACAGAGGTAGTGGTTAGTGTCCAGCCCCATCTGAAAGGCTACTCAGTCTATATGAGTTATGTTTACTTATTTATTAGAATATTTATAATAAATGCACATTGTTCCTTGCCATCCACCTAACTCTTTACTATCCCTGACTTCACTTAAAATTTTTTTCCAGCACTATTGAGGTATTAACAAGTAAAAATTGTATATATTTAAGGTATACAATGTGATGTTTCAATATATTTACACATTGTGAAATAATTACCACGATCAGGTTAATTAACATATTCATCACCTCACATAGTTACCTCTTTGTGTGTGTGACGAGAATACTTGTGATCTACTCTTTTAGCAAATTTCAAGTATATAGTACATTATGATTAACTGTAGTCACCACGTTGTACATGGTAAAAGTAAATACATTTTTATTGCCATATAACTGACCATGGCTGTGATTTTAACACACATAATTGTAAATATTTTAATCTTTGTCAGAAGAGCCCCTATGTTTGTTTAATATTATCTAAGTTATGTTTTCTTTGATCATTAAAAGATTTTAGATGATTGGATCATATAGGAATGACCATTTTTTACATGCAGCAAAATCTTTTTGTTCGGAAAAATGAAAACCCATTTTAAATTGTGTGTGTATACTATTTAACTTTTTTCTCTTAAGGGAAGCATTGCTAGTTATAAATCTGTGTATTTTTCTAAATGTAGTTGGGCTCACCTTAAACGGAGAAATTGGAAATCATTGCAAGACCGCAAATTATTTTACAATGGTTTTCAAATAATCACCAAAAAACTTATGTGATATCGGTAAGATGTGATTGAATCAATGACTTTAGCCATATTTCCAAAAGGCTGGGTTCTTTTGAAGGTGAAAAACACATAAGTAGGTTTTCTCATAGAACCTGCACTAGCTTTCTAAGTCTGCCATAACAAAATACCACAGACTGGGCGGCTTAAATTTCTTTTGTCACAGTTCTGAAGGCTGAAAGTCCAGGATCAAAGTGCTGGCCAGTTTAGTTTCCTTTGAGGCCTGTCTCCTCTGGCTTGCAGATGCCTGGAGCCCACCCTCTTGTTGCCTCTTCACATGGTGGTTGTTCTGTCTGTGTGCACTCATGGGGAGAAGGACACCAATCAGACTGGAGTAGGGCCCATCCTAGAGGCATCATCTTAACTTGATCATCTCATACAGAATTTATTGTAAAATATGGTCACATTCCGAGGGAGTGGGATTGGACTTCGACATATGAATCTTGGGGGACACAACTGAGACCATAACAACATTTTGTTGTGGCTTCTCGAAATCAGACTCTGCGTTCTATTTGTCGTTGCTTTTGGTTGTAATTATGACACTCTTACCTCAGAGGATATTTGAAGTTTATCCCAGCAGCAAAGTGATATGAGAGTTGGCAGTTGTATTGCTTGTCTTTCATTTCCGTTTCTTAATTCTTTTCCGGAAAAGGAATTCTCGGTCTTTTTTCAGGGGCTCACGCACAGCATTGATTCAAGGGCTCATGCACAGCTTTGAGAATCTGATGAGATCTATTATAACAGTTAACTTCAACAAACTGCGTCAAAACTTGGTGGCCTAATACAATAAACTTTTTAAAAACATCAATACACTGGGTGCATTGGGCAAATTGGGCTGGTCTCAGTGAGGACTGCTGATTAGAGTATTGGCTGGGCTCAGTATGTGTGGTTCCCAGTGGCTTCCCGCACAGGTTTGATGGTGGGCTGGCTGTGGGTAGTGGGTGGAGGTAATTGGGCCACACGTTACCATCATCCAGCAGGCAAACCTGGGCTCAGTCACCTGGTTGTGTTCATAGGATTCTCCAGGGCAGGAAGGGAGAGAAAGCCCCAAAGAGTATTTTCTAAGCCTCTCCTTATATCACTTTTGCTTGTATCTTCTTGGCCAAAGCAAGTCACATCAAGTGCAGTTTCAAGGGGTAGAGAAACAGACCCCACGCCCTGCTGGGAGCTGCAAAGCCAGAGTGCAAAGGGGAATGCCTGTTGGAATGAGCAGGGTTTGTGGTCTCCAGTGAGAAGGAGGAGATGGAATGATGAGAACAATAAACTGAGTAAATTCTGTTCCTACAAGTGTTTTCCCCCAGGTTGAGTGATTGTTTTTTTGAGAACAAATGAAGGCTATTTTCCAAAGAAGTACAGATGCTGGCTGTTGAGAGTGAAAGCATAGCGGGAACAGGAAATGGAAAAGGGGTCTGAGGGGAAATGGGCGGAACACTCGTAGCATCTGCTTCATGAGCTTTTGGAAATAGGAAACAAATCCTCTGACTTCTCAGTAGATTAAAACGTGAGAAATTTTTCTGTGGGGGGCCAAGGACATTTTTTTTTTCTCTGGAGGACATTATTTCTTGTTAAGGCATTTTCTTTTAAATGTGAACAGTTGACAGGTGACAACAGGAGACACTTTTTACACAGTTAGAACCAGCAGAGCCCTGGAAATTTCATTCCCATTTCCCCCACTGCCATGCTATTGAGCTCAAAAACACCAAATATGAAAATGCCCAACTGAGAGCCCTAGAAATCATACCTTCCTCTGCAAACACATAAGTCTAAAACTAGGAATTCTTCTTCATAATCTCGCAAAAATAGCAACTCCTTGGATATTCTTTTTATTTTTTTTATTTTTTTTAACGTTTATTTATTATTTTTGAGACAGAGAGAGACAGAGCATGAACAGGGGAGGGTCAGAGAGAGAGGGAGACACAGAATCTGAAACAGGCTCCAGGCTCTGAGCTGTCAGCACAGAGCCCGACACGGGACTCGAACTCACGGACCACGAGATCATGACCTGAGCTGAAGTCGGACGTTTAACTGACCGAGCCACCCATGCGCCGCCTCTCCTTGGATATTCTTAATAGTCAACATTGATTTATGTCTACTCTGGTTGTTCTAATATCAATTTATCAGTTTCTTTATACCTTAATCCACCATCAAAGCTAACCCTTAATCCCTGCTCTATTTATGTAGAGGGCTGAGCACAGTCCTAAATACATACAGAAGTGAATTGCTAAAGTACTTAATTTAGGATGTGTGGGTATTAAGTGCTTTAAACCCTTTCCTGAGTTTCACTCTACAAATATGATAGAGGAGACTTATATTACTCCAAAATATCCAGGAGAATTGCACTCCCCTCCACTTAAAAAAATGTCAAAACCGTAAACTCTCACACCTTAAATTCATTTAAAGGCTGACAGCATCCATGTCCAGATTGGAAATGTGATTTCAGAAGAGATGAACAGGTTGGATGTTGTCATTTTCTGCAACATATTTAAATGTGGTCTTCCTCCTACTTTATAGGCTAGAGTTGAAGAGCAATGGGAGGGGCTGTATCAGTCAGTTATCCCATACTAATGCTGTATGACAAATCACAAAAATTTCAGTAGCATTCAACAATAAGCATATATTGGGGCACCTGAGTGGCTCAGTTGGTTGAGCGTCTGACTTCAGCTCAGGTCATGATCTCACAGTTTGTGGGTTCGAGCCCCACATTGGGGCTCTGTGCTGACAGCTCAGAGCCTGGAGTCTGCTTTGGATTCTGTGTCTCCCTCTCTCTATGCCCCTTCCCACTTGCGCTCTGTCTGTGTGTGTCTCTCTCTCTCTCAAAAATAAATAAACATTAAAAAAATTAAAAAAAACAATAATCATTTATTGTTAGACTCATAGGTCTGGGTCTTCTGGGCAAGCTCTCCTTCCTTCAGGCTGTAGGTTTATGCAGTGTCTGGGGCAGATCTCCTCCGTGTATTTTATGCTGGACCCAGGCTGGTGGGACAACAGCCACTGGGATATGTTCTTCTCTTGGTAATGGACAGAAGCTCCTCAAAGGACAAATGAAAGCACTCAATATTTGCTAAGACAAAGGCTCTGGTCTGGTTCACTGTCATTTCCATATTCCACTGGCCACACCAACACAAAACAAAACCAAAGGCAGAGGTGGGTAATGACCACTTCCCAAGAGACCGTCGTAAGGGTGCGATGTGCAAAATCTTCAGAATAGTAAAGATCCGGAGCCAACAATTCCTTCTACCACAGAGGGGTGACTGTTTCTGGAAATAACTTCCTTAGGCACTTAATAGGCAATATTTGTATGGTTCATTGATATTTAGTGCTTCAAATGGAATTGCTTGATGGTGCTTCTTGATTCATCTGAGTCTGGGAGAATTCAAAGATAGTTTTTAATATATTTATTTGAGTTAGTGATAAAGAGTTTCCATTTTTTCCCCTCATATCTCCAACTATTGCTTGAAAATTGGACTTCTTTCTGTGCTGATTTCTCCTGCCTTTTACAGTACCTATTAACAACCTTATTTTAATTCAGCCCTGAGGTACTGAAGAGCGAGCCGTATGGGGAGAAGGCTGATGTCTGGGCGGCAGGCTGCATCCTTTATCAGATGGCAACTCTGAATCCTCCCTTCTACAGCACCAACATGCTCTCCCTGGCTACAAAAGTAAGCAGTGTTGGGAGACAGAAGGGTCTTGTGTTGCTAAAAATGCCATTTCTTTTCTCCCTAAATAGATCATTTGTGGTTTTTATGAAAATGTCAATTAAAAGCAGGCACATTGTTTTATTAACCACGTGATCCAGTTCATTATTTCCCCCCTTTCTTCTAAATATACATCATGTGCTATGGCACATTTCCCCCTATAATTGTCTTCATTTATCATAGAAAATTATACAAATAAATCTATCAAATTACTTTTGGTCTTTTATTTTTAATTGTGGTTTGGATTGCCTACAATTGGCATATTATATTATCCTACACATCATTTATTATGAATCTCAGGCTAACTTGAACTCAGCTTGAAGAATACAATCTGTGCTCGAGAACTGTTTACTTGATGTTAATTTTTTATTTGTTGGGATGTTTTTGTTTCTGATTAAAATGTGTGCATGGTCATAATGCTTATTGAGCAGCTTTCATGTTGTGGCCAAGTAGTGTAGATACTCGTGGCCTCTTTATGTCCATCACACTAGTCTGTCTGTTTTGCAGATAGTGCAGGCGGTATATGAACCAGTGCCAGAAGGCACCTACTCTGACAAAGTGACAGATACCATCAGCAGGTAATTATCCTCACAACTCTGAACCGATAGGGATCGTCAAGAAAGACCTCGCATCTCTCCGAATTTACTGTGTCCATATTCATGAAGAAGAAGAAGGGCTGCCACATAATCCAAACCCAGAAAAATATTTGTGTATCATCAGTAATGGTGACCATTTGGAAGCCACTGAAGTGTCCAAGAGGAGGTAGTGTCTGCACTTGCAATATTATGCAGCCATCAGAATGATTATTCAGAGGGCTTTGTATCAGGCCGTAAAACAAATACGGTAAGAAGCTAAGTAAAGCAAACAGGATGTAAAGCTGTTTGTAACTCTGAGAAAAACTGTAAATATATGCACAGATGTGAGAAAAGGCTAGACAAGGACATAGGAAACTGGCAAAGGCCATGCAAAATGATAAAATTGCAAGCACTTTTTCATTTCTATTTTTAAATTGGTAATGTTATGTTGTATAATAATTCTTCAAAGAAAGTCAGAAAGAAGCGCTCCGGCCGGCAGTATAGTAGGATTTTAATGAAAGTCATTTCCCGTTGCATTCACAAAGTTCTGACCTCACAGGGCTTGTCCCCGCTGACCTGTCACCCTTCCGTCCCACTTTCCCTCTGCTCCCTTGGTGCTCCCTCCCTCCCTGCAGCCACAGGGAGCTCCCTGCGAGTCCTGGCATGCGACTGCCTCTGGACCTTTGTCCTCCCTCTTGCCTTTTCCTGGACTTCTCTTCCCTCTGGTATATGCATGGCATAGGCCCCATTTCATTCATGTCTCTGATGTTATTTGCCATCATCAGGGAGCCTGCCTGATCTCCCCACAGCCTCTCTGCTTTCTGGCCCTCTTGCCTGCTTTACAAAGCTCATGGCACCCATCCCTTGACATGCTAGACAGGTCCATGCAGACTTGTCCCCACCAGAAGCAAAACTCTCCAGGAGCAGGGTCTTCTCCAATCTCATTCATAGCTCTTCAGAGTCCAGAGCAGTGCCTGGTACAAGACAGACCCTTAACAAATACTGGTTCTATGAATAAATGACTTGTTTTCTGGCTGTTATTTATATACGAATGTATGCTCCTAAGTTGGCTCAAGACTACTTATCTGCCCCATCAAGCTCAGTCAAATCCTCATTATGATTATAGAAATCCCAGACTCCCCCAAGATAGAACATCTGTCCATTCTCCTGCCCAGTTGCCTTTAAACTTGGTTCTGTACCTGCCCCAGCACCTAGCACCACCTCTGATGGAATGTAAGAGATGTATTCCCTTCACTTTCTCCTCTGAGCCTGTCGTTCACATTAATAGGTACTCTCACAGTTTGTAGGATTACATATTGAAACTTTCCTTGTTCAGCACAGTTCTGTCCTACAGTTAAGGGGCCCAGGCCCAGCTGGGGCTGAGTTTCTCTAACTGTAGACTCTGAACAAACATTGGACCGTCTTTCTGCACCTCTGTTCCCTCATCCAGTTAAAATGGGGGCTGTAATAATACCAAACTCATCAGGCTGGTGTGATAATTATACAAAGTAACTATGAAAATCACTTAGCATAGAGCTTGGCAAATGGTAAATCTTAAGCAATATTGGCAATTATCATTGTTAATATTATGGGAAATGAGCTGAAACCCCTTTCGGAATAATCTGAATTCTGCATATATTAGATCATGCCCTGTTGCTAATGAATCCAGACAAATGTAGTTAAATTGCTCGTCTCCACAATTTGATCCTATTATCTGCTATTTGTTTTCTGGAAAGTGCCTTAAAAATTCAAGAAGTCTCCGGAGATGTGAAGACAAGAATACCAGATTTAGTCATTTAATTTCTCCTTTTCATAGGTATTTGAATGCCATAAAGACCAGGGGAGGGGTGGTGCAGAGAAAATGTACAGAGACATTATTCTGAGTTTGTGGCACTGGGCAAACTCTGAGTTTGTGGCACTGGGCCATAATTTGCTTCTGACAGGCTCCCTGGCTACTGGTATCCATGTGTCTTGGGGCTAACAGGTTAGTGGAGGAGTCAGATACCAATATTACATGTAAAGTTTAAGAACATCAATAGATTCTGCAATCAGCTGGATTTTATTGATTGATCGATCGATCGATCGATCTATTTTTTAATGTTTATTTATTTTTGAGAGAGAAAGAGAGATGGAGCAGGGGAAGGGCAGAGAGTGAGGGAGACACAGAATCTGACGCAGGCTCCAGGCTCCGAGCTGTTAGCACAGAGCCTGACGCGGGGCTCCAACTCACAAACCGTGAAACCATGACCTGAGCCGAAGTTGGCTGCTTACCCAACTGAGCCACCCAGGTGCCCCTGGAATCAGCTGGATTTTAATCCCTACTTTTCCATTCAACCCCTTTTCTCATCTGTGATGTACAGGTAGCAATGGTAACTACTCATGGGCTGGTTCCAAAGCCTAAATAGGATAACGCTTCTAGTGCTTTTCGCACAGTGCCAGCATCAAGTGAACCGTCAGTAAAATTAGGTATTGTTATTAATAATATTAGTGTTACTATTTATGGGATTAAGTATCTAAAATAAGTTCTGATAAATTTGATGAAGAATGGTAAAGGAAGCAATGAGAGAGTCCAGAAGGACTTGGCCTAACCTAGCGACTTGGGGGAAGTTTCTATTTAGAAAGAACATGTAATCCGAGACCTAAACAACCACTAATTCTCAAATAGTAAACAGAGTAGAGAAAACATTTCATAGACCATAGAGCTTATTAGTTTGAGGAACTAAAAGAAATTGGAGGTAGCATGTCAAGTAAGGAAGAGAATAGCCAAAGAATGCTGAGGGCCTGGGGAGGCTGACAGGGGCCAGATCAACTAGGCCACGTTGAGGACTTTGAATTTTTATCTCAAGTACTGAGGAGAAAATTTAAGGTCATTTATAGGCTGGCATATAGTGAAAATTTCTTCTATGGCAAAGATCATGCTGGCTGCTCCGTGGAGAATAGACGGGAAGGATTGGGGGAGGGAAGGGAAGCGGATCTAGCTATCTCCTGAGAGATGATGGCGGATCTGACTGAAATAGTGGTGGTGTTGATGGAGAGAAGTGGGGCTGTTCCCATGGTGAGTTGGAGGTTGGGTCAACAAGTTTGGGATACAAGCATGAAAATGGAATGGCACCAAAAATGTGAAAACAACTGAGTTTATTCTCTGGACTTCAGAAAAGTGGAGCCACAACCATGGAGTGGAGTTCCAAGGAGGCCCAGGTCAGCTCACCATTAGATGTATGTGCCGGGGGCATCCGGGTGGCTCAGCCAGTTAAGTGTCTGACTCTTGGTTTCAGGTCATCATCTCGTGGATCATGGGATCAAGTCCTGCGTTGGGCTTTGCACTGACGGTTTTGGAACCTGCTGGGGATTCTCTCTCTCCCTGTTTCTCTACGTCTCCCTTTCTCATGCTCTCTTGTGCTCTCTCTCTCTCTCTCTCAAAATAAATAAATAAACTTAAAAAAAAAAAAAGAAGTATGTGTCAGGATTAGAGATGCCCATAGAGAGGCAGGCTGCTGGGTGGGGAGTGAGTTCCCTGTCACCAGAATGTTTAAGAGGATGAATGATCACTATCAGGGGACTCGGGATGAAATGTTCGTAAGAACACTTTTAATTCAAAACACTGAGATGCTATAATAAGTAAGAACTGATGATTTAGTTTTAATTTGGTAACTGATCATACATTAACATGTGTGCATTCTGTAGCAGATGTGGTCTTCATTTAAGTTATTCGAGACTCGTCTGGGTTCACATCACAAAATTTTATCTTTACAAAATTTGACATACATAAAACCAAATTCAGCCATGAATTTTATGCAATTACATATTTAATTTGCTTTGGATTTTTAGTCTTTAAAAATTAAGTTCCAAAAGAATAAGGAAGCAAATTCAATTTTCTATTTTTTTAGTTTCCTATTTTCTTTAGGAAATTGATGGAAGGAATATATAAAGGTAAAAGTTGGTCTTAATAATCATTTATGACTCAGCAAATTAGGCTCAGAGCTGATCAACAACAACATGATAGAGCCTTTGAAATATAAGATAGCCATTAATGGGAAACTTTACTGGACTCATTCTTAATTTCATACTTGGTGTTGTTTCCAATTACATTATCCTTCTTCTGCTTTCCCATCTCATTTTCACTGTCTACACCCGGTCTCAAGTAGAGTTCATGCAGTTGTGTTTCTAATGTGTAGAATCTTTCCTTTTTCCTGTCCGTTCATATGGCATACAAGCACATTCTGTCACTGGAACTTGTCTTTCCTAGTAGGCTTTTACATTGGGAGGATAACTTAGCAACCCTGAAGAGTTTGGGCAGAAAATAAATCCATTCTGTTGCTCTGCCCAGTACCAACATTACTATTTTTACCTTCCAGTACACTGTTAAGAGAGTATTGTCTGTTTACTTTTTTAAAAAGAAGAACATTTCCTTTTATGCACAAAATATTTCAATTGCCTTACATTTCTCTATCTGTGCCTGGTTGCATAAGCTGTCTGGTGCTTTGTTTCAGAGCCGGTCATGATGACTAACAAAGTTAATGCTTTCAGCTAGTTTTAAGGACAAAGGGATCTTTACATTACCCCCCCCCCAACTCTGTTTTTTTTTCTTTCCCCCCCACCCCAAAGTAAATATGACATGTTGCATTTTGTAAATTTATGGTGTACAATATCTCCATAATGATGTATTGCATATATTTGATATATTGTAATATGATTGCTGTTGAAGCAATATTTATCATATCATATAGTTACAGTGCAGTATTATTATCTATATTCATTATTCGGTGCATTAGGTCTCTATGCTTATTTACTACTCATCACGAGTTTGTACACTTAGCTACCATCATTCTTATAGCCCCCACCCCTCGTGTCCTGATAACCACCATTTACTTTCTATTTTTTTGTAGCTTTGCTTTTTCTAGGTTCCATATAAGTGATATCATACAGTACTTGTCTTTCTCTGAGTCATCTCACTTAGCATAATGTGCTCAAGTTCCATCTCTACTGCCAAATATGGGAAGATATCTTCCTTTTTCATGTCTGAATAATGTTCCATTGTACATATACACCCAACTCTTTTATTCATTCATATGATGATGGGCATTTGGGTTGTTTCCATGTATTGGTTCTTGTGAATAAATATGGGAGTGCAGATACCTTGTTGAAATCCTATTTTCAGTGCCTTTGGGTGTACTCCCAGAAGTGGAGTTGCTGGATCGTATGGTAGATCCATTTTTTAATTTTTTTAAGGAAACCCCATATGGTTTTTTGTAGTGGTTGGAGGAATTTACATTCTCACCAACAGTGTTAGTGTTCCCTTCTCACCAAATCCGCACGAGCACCTTTCATCTCTTGTCTTCTTGATGATAACCGTTCTAACAGGTGTAAGGTGATAGATCATCATGGTTTTTCTTTGCGTCTTCTTGGTGATTAGTGACGTTGAGCATCTTTTCATGTGCCTATTGGCTATTTTGATGTCCTCTTTGGAAAAATATCTGTTTAGTTCTGCCCAATTTAATCAGGTTATTTGTTTTATTGTTATTAAATTGTGTTTTGTTCTTGATGTAGATCTGATATGTGGCTTGTAAAAATTTTCTCTGCTTCTGTAGACTGCTGTTTCATTTTGTTAATTAAGGAGCAGAAGCTGGGAAGAAGCTTTTGAGTTTGACGTAGTCCCATTTGTCATTTCTTTTGTTGTTTTTACTTTTGGCATCATGTTAAAAAAAAATCATTGCCAAGACCAATATCAAGGAGCTTCTTCCTTTCCTTTTAAGAGTCTTATGGTATCAGTTCTTATGTTTAAGTCTCTGATTTTTGAGTTAATGTTTGTGAGTGATGTGAGATAGGGGGACAATTTCTTTGTTCTGTATATATTTCTTCACTTTTCCCAGAATCATTTGTTGAAGAGACTGTCTTTCCTCCAGTGTGTGTTCTTGGCTCTGTTGTCAAATATTAGTTGAACATATATTCTGGAATTTAAATTTGGGGCTCTCTATACTCTTCCATTGGTCTATGGGTCTATTTTTATGCCAGGATGATAATGTTTTTATTAGTAGGGTTTTATAGTATAGTTTAAAATCAGGATGTGTGTTATCTCCAGTTTTATTCTTTTTTCTCAGGATTGCTTTGGCTAATCAGGGCCTTTTGTGGTTCCACACAAATTTCAGGATTGTTCCTTCTATTTCTGCGAAGAATGCCTTTGGTATTTTTATGGGAACTGTACTGAGTCTGTAGATGGCTTTTGGTGGTATGGCCATTTTAACAATATTTACTCTTTTGATACATGAACACACAATGTCTTTCCATCTATTTGTGTCTTCTTCAATTTCTTTCAGCAAAGTCTTGTAGTTTTGTTGTATAGATCTTTCACCACTTCCTTGGTTAAATTTATTCCTAAGTATTTTGTTATTTTTGATGCTATTGCAATTTGGATAGTTTTCTTTATTTCTTTTTCTAATGCTTTATCATTAGTATAAAAGAATCCCCACTGGTTTCTGTAAGTTCGTTTTGTAACCTGCCCCTTTCCTGAAATCACTGATTAATTTCAACAGTTTTTTTTCGATTGACTCTTTGGGATTTTCTGTATGTAAGATGATATCATTTGTAAACAGAGAAAATCTTACTTCTTTCTTCCTGATTTGGGTGTTTGTTTCTTTGCCTTGCCTCATGGCTCTAGTTAGGACTTTTCCAATACTATCCTGAATAGAATGATGAGAGTGGGCAACCTTGCCTTGCTTGTGATCTCAGAGGAAACACTTTCAAGTTTTCTCCATTGAGTGTAATGTTACCTGTGGGTTTGTTGTATGTGGACTTTTTAATGTTGAGATATATTCCTTCTATACCCAATCTGCTGAGGATTTTTACCATAAAAGAATGTTATATTTTGACAAATGCTTTTTCTGTGTGTATTGAGATCAAGTAGTTTTTTATCTTTCATTTTACTGATGTGACGAATTACATTTATTGATTTGTATGTGTTGAACTTTCCTTGTATCCCAGGGATAAATCCCGCTTTGCCATGGTGTTTTCTCCTTTTAGTGTATTCTTGAGTTTTGTTTGTTAATATTTTGTTGAGAATCTTTGCACCTATATTCATCGGGGATATTTTTCTATAGTTTTCTCTTCTTGTGGTGTCTTTATCGTCTGGTTTGGTATCAAGGTAATGCTGGTTTCTGGATGATCTATCCATTGCTGATAGTGGGGTCTACTATTATTGCATTGTCTATTTCTCCTTTAAGATCTGATAGTATTTGCTTACTATATTTTGATGCGAAGATCTTGGGAGAATGTATATTTATTATTGTTATATCTTCTTGGTGTATTGACCCCTTTATCATTATATAATGACCTTCTTTGTCTCTTGTTATATTTTTTGGCTTAAAGCCTACTATGTCTGATATAAGTATGGTTATATCTGTTTTCCTTTAGTTACCATTTGCTTAGAGTATCAATTTCTACCCCTTTGCTTTGAATCTATGTTTGTCTTTGGAGCTGAGATGAGTCTCCTGAAGGCAGCATTTGGTTGGGTCTTGTTTTTTAATCTATCTAGACATTCGGTGCCTTTTGATTGGTGAGTTCATCCATTTATATTGACAGTGATTATTGGTATATGGAGACTTACTACTACCATTTTGTCTTTTAGTTTCTGGTTGTTTTGTATCTCTATTGTTTCTTTTTCTTTGTGTTTCTGTTTACATTTTAGGTTGGCGACTTTCTATGATAATTTTCTCAGTTTCCCCTTTTTTGCGGTTTTGTGTCTTTGCTCTAGATTTTTGTTTTGTGGTTACCATGAACTTTATGTAAAACGTCTCAAAGATAAAATAGTCCATTTTATGCTGATAACAACTAATCTTCATTTGCCTATACAGGTTCTGTCATTTTCCTTCTCCCATTTTTATATTTTTGTTGTCACAAATTATCTCTTTTTATGCTATATGTTTACTACTAACTTGTTGGCATGTACAGGTTTTTTTTTTTTAATGTTTTTATCCTTTAACCTTTATGTTATAGTTTAACACCCTATTCTGAAATAGAAGTACAATTTTGTGTACAATTTTGTGATTCTGTTTATCACCTTACTTGAAAGTCTGGGTACTTTTGTCTTTTTTGTTTAAGGTAGAAGAGCTCCTTTCAACATGTCCTGTAAGGCAGGTCTAGTGGTGGTAGACCCATTCAGCTTTTGTTTAGGAAGTCTTTTATTTCTCCTTCATGCCTGAAGGATAACATTGCTGGGTAGTTTTCTTGCCTAAGATTTTTATATTCCAATACTTTGAGTAATCATTCCATTCTCTTCTGGCCTGTAGATTTTCGGCAGAGAAATCTGCTCATAGTTTAATGGGAGTTATTTTGTAGGTTAGTCTCTTTTTCCCGAGCTGCCTTTAAGATTCTTTCCTTATCCTTGACTTTTGACACCTTCACCATAATGTGTCTTAAAGTTTTTTTTACATTGAGACAGTAAGGTGATTTATTAGCTTCGTGGACCTTTATGTCTAGTTCTTTCCCCAACTTTGGGACGTTCTCAGCTATTATTTTTTTAACTGCCTCTCTGCCCCCTTCTTCTCTTTTCCTTATGGTATACCCATTATTTTTGTTGGCTCTCTTAAAGCAGTCTGATAGCTCTCATAGGATTTCTTCACTTTGTAAAAGTCATTTTAAACATAGAAGTTCTCTTCCCCTCCACATGAATCATTTCCAGATTCCTACCTTCCAGATCACATATTCTCTCTTCCATCTGATCTGTTGTGTTTACAGTGCTTTGTAATGCACTCTTCGTCCCATTTGTCGGGTTGTTCAGCCCCAGGATGTCTGTTTGGTCCTTTTTTAGAATTTCAGTCTCCTTCAGTTCTGACACTTTATCCTTGGTTCTACCACCTCCATGAAGTCCGATCCACTCACCCTCAGTTATACAGATGTATGGATCACTCCAGCATCCTGGTGTGCTGTGAAGAGGAAACCTTGTTGGTTTATGGATGCCCTACTGGTTATACATTGAAGGCGAGAGACAAAGGGAACAACTCACACCACCATAATCCTCAACTCTTTGTTTCTTGAAACACAAAATGCATACAACTGAACATCACATCTTTCTAATTCTTTCCATCTGGTCTCTCAGAGCAGAGTGGGGACAAAGGGGGTGAGGTGAGTAGAACAACCTAGGTTTTTGCTACAACACAATTTTGTTTATTTTATTGGAGAATCACTGAAGCACTTGTTCACTCTTTTTTAAAATTGTTTTTTCATGTTTATTTGTTTATTTTGAGAGAGAGAGAGAACAGGAAAGGGGCAGACAGAGAGGGAGAGAATCCTAAGTAGTCTGCCTCCTATCAGCGCAGAACCTGATGTGGGGCTCGATCCCCTTGAACAGTGAGATTGTGACCTGAGCTGAAACCAATAGTCAGACGCTCAACCGACTGAGCTACCCAGGTGCCCCAGCATTTGTTCACTTTTAAGAATTCTCTGAAATATCTAAGCAGGGATGATCTATGACCAATGCTCACTGCCTATGGCCTCATACTCAAAACTGCCCTGCACTTAGTGTTTAAGCCTCTGCATTAAAAGTCATGAGATTCTTAATAATTTTATCTTTAAATTTATGTTTTAGAAATTAAGTCTGAGGAGGCAAGGGGCATGTATGTTTGAGGCTGGGGAGCCTCAGTTCATAAGTGGTCCCTCCAACTTCCTACTTCTCTGACATAGATTCTCAGCCATCTGCTCCTGACGCCCTGGCCCCTACCTGGCCTCCGGCTCCCTGTTCCTGACCCTGTCCCTGTCCCATCATTGCTACTGTTCTCTACCTGGTGTGGTGATTGGGTGTGTTAACATCCTGTATTCTGCTTTGTGGATGCAGATAAGGAGAGGATCAGGGTGCAGCATGGGCCCTGCTGGCATCTTCGGGTGAGGCAAAAATGAGGCCATCCTTAACCAGGGTGGTAGCATCATGGTGCCCTGAGTGGGTGACACAGTGGGGCCTCTTGCCCACCTCCAATTCAGGCATCAAGTACGTCATGTGGGCACGGAGGTTGAAGTCTCTTGAGGGTCTCCTGTCTACCATCATTTAGGACCCTGGACTATGGGAAGGGAGACTGATTTCCTCACTCCCTGCTGGGGCACCACGCTTTGATTTTGCACTGGGAACTCCACAAATTATGTAGCTGGCCTTGTCTGTACTATCTCTTGCCTCTCTTTGTTATAAATGCAAAGACTGAGCTTTATTAAATATGAATTCAGCAGATGTGTAAAGTGTCTGTCATAACCAGAGGGCAAGACCACTGCCTTAGCAAGAAATAACATGAAGATTAAGTATGAGATGATAATGTCTTAAAATCTAGTTAAAAGATGTATATTTTACTCATAATCAAGTCTAAAAGAGTAATTAGCAAATTAACAAGTTAGAGTCTTATTTTGTCTTATGTTGTGAATAATAATAATAAAAATAAGATAGTTCCCCAATATTTCCTGGAGACATCAGTATAGGTGAAAGTTGTATGAACTATAGGTTGCTAAATCAAATACAGATGTGCAAAGTAGGTATTTTTCTCAAAGTCCAAATAAAGTAAAGTTTATTAAGAAGAACATGGCTTCAGTGAAATTAGAGAATTTGAATTAAAATATCATAGTGAGTACCAGAAGTATTTAAAGCATACTAACAATGATCATGATAACTGATTCCGTGGTATCTTGAATATCCTTGTATTACTGTTTAGCTGTGACATAAATAATACTCTCTTTAATAAGCTGGTTGCCATTTCCTACCTCCAAATCACAGAAAATATTAGCATGCAATGTGTCACATTAGCTACTTAAAAAAAATATTACAGACATCTTAAACCTCTGAGTAACTGGATTGCATTTTAGTTTTATGACTTCATGTTTTGTAAGGCTCACACTAATCAAGTTGGGTTGATATTGCTGCTGTACAGCTGGGAAAAGCCAAGTTGTGATCCCTTAAAAACCTTCCTTTCGTTTGGTGCATCAGGGTGGTCATCAGGGCCTACATTCTTGGGATCCCTCTTTGTTTCACTGAGTGATGACTTGGCAGTGATTATAGAAAATAACCAGTTCACATAGGAGTGGGTGACCGTATCCACCTCTCCTGAGACCTGAGGAACAATTCACACTCAGCCTGTAGCCCTTGCCTGTCAGCCCAACTGCAAAGAGAACAGTGCTGCCTCCCTCGGCTTCCCAAACATTCCAAACACCTTTTGAGAAGTCATGGATTCAAAACTATGCTTCATGTCCAGCTTATCTCAGGTGTTCTTGGGTGCAGACACCATGGTGGACCCACAGTGGGGTTTAACTTTGACCTCCACACCCCATGGCCTTGGTCCCAACATTGACCAGAGTGCTGTAATTAGCTTATGTTCTCTTAGGTGCCTCACTCCTGATGCAGAAGCCCGCCCAGATATTGTAGAAGTCAGCTCGATGATATCAGATGTCATGATGAAGTATTTAGACAACTTATCTACATCCCAGCTGGCTTTGGAGAAGAAGCTGGAACGGGAACGGAAGCGCACGCAGAGGTACTTTATGGAAGCCAATCGGAATGCTGTCACATGTCACCAGGAGCTGGCTCTGTTATCTCATGTAAGTGCAGATCTTTCAGTCTCTTCGTGATAAACTCTAATAAGGATGTCTGAAGTTGTTCAGACTTGACTTACTGGAAGGTTACCTTAAGTTAGGAAAATATTAATTGCTACACGCAGTGTTTCACTATTATATAGTTACATATTTGCATCCTTTTCTAGATCTTACACTTATAGTTAAAATAAGTCAATATAAATGATTTTCCAAAGAAATACACCTAATTAGAGGCATCTCTTAGCAATTCTTTAAGTTTATATTATGCTCTTTGTATAGGTAGCAGTGAATGCATGTATTTTATTTCTTTAGCAATCTGATTTGGGGAAGATGGATGAAAAATGTTGTGTGTTAATTCAGAGAAGGAAATAACAATTGCCTTAAAATTTTGTCTTATTAGTGTAATTGCTTTCATTACTGTTTGTGGTGGTAATAATGTTGCCATGCTTCAAATCAGAATATATCCTTTTATCTTTCTTGCCAGTAACCTTTAAATTATTTTGATATTTAAGTTTATTTCTAGGCATAGCTTGAAAAAGGGAAAAGCCACAGATGTCCACATGTGCAAGTGACCAGTGATGCTCTTGTTGCTGTCTCTTGCTTTCCCGTAGTTTTTGTTGCATTGTGACCCGTGATCTGTCCTTTGCTCGTGCTCTGGGCTCCCCACAAGCAGGGATCTCGTAAGGGACCCTGCAGCCTGGTAGATGTTCTTTCCTTCCCTCTTGGGCATGAGGCCCAAGAAAAGAGGGTCGTAATAACATTCTTGATCAGAGTACTTATTCATTGAATTCCTTTCTAGGACCCTAAAGACCTGTTCTGCCTCAGCTGGGAAAATTATATAAAAAGTTGATTTCAGAGAAGATACAACTGGGTTTCTTTTCTTTTCTTTTCTTTTCTTTTCTTTTCTTTTCTTTTCTTTTCTTTTCTTTTCTTTTCCTTTCCTTTCCTTTCCTTTCCTTTCCTTTCTTTTCTTTCCTTTTTTTTTCTGATTTCTTGAATAACAGAGTTTCCGTCAAACTACTTTCTATTAAAAGCAAAGCACTAATGTCTGGTGTGTTTGTCTTGACATACTTGGAATGTAGTAGTTGAAGGTTCAATATAGTTTTCTTTTGGGGGGAAAAGCTCATTTTTATTGCCTTGCTGAGTCCAGCTGTAATTTCACAGAACAATCCATGGTGATTATCTTAGGCCTTGGTTTATGTTTAGGAGCATATAACTTGGAGCTATAGCTCTTGCTGAACACAGTTAAATCTTATATACAGTGAGTTAGACCTTACTTTTCTTGTTTTTTTACTACCTGACTTTGTAAAAAGTAGGCAACAATGAGAAACACACTATTCTACGGATGTCATGTTGCATTCAGAGTATAGTGTTCCCAGTAAACGAAAATGTGAGAGATTTGGCCATTTCTATATATCTTAAGTATTTGAGGCCTTCTATTAAGTTCTGCACTGCAAAGCTACTTAGCCAATTTCCAGTTGGACATAAAAGAGTCATTTTATATTAGATTCGTGTAGCTGATGTGGGGGTAGGTGGAGTTAGTTTAAAATCTAACAGCAAAAATCCTCTTATCTTTAGCAAAACACCTTGAGAATGACTGTTTTATTTATTTACTTTTTCTCCTTGGCTTTTTTTTTTTTTTCAAACTCTTAGCGTGGAAAATTTCATACGTTTACTGAAGTAAAGATAGCACTTTGTGTAGCAGCCCTCCAGCTTCAAGAGTTTGCTGCTTTGAGCCAATGACATATTGTCTTCATGCCTACCCCACTGCCCACTCCCTGCCATCCCTAGGTTATTCTGAAACAAACCCAAGACACCGTATCATCTCATCTATCAATATTTCAGTATGTATTTGGAAGGCCATTTTAACTGTAGAAATCTAGCTCTCAGGCCATAACCAGGTTAAACAAAGGGAGTGATCTATTATCGATGAGGGAGTTTTGAGGTTCTAGAGGTTCTGTACGCATCCATAAAGAGGGGGAAAATATTACCTATTGCAGAAGACCCTAGGATCAAATAAGTTAACGTGTTTGAATGAACTGTGCAAATTAAAAAGTGGCACAAAATTATATAAAATGAACAGTGATTATGTAAAAAAAAAAAGTTTTTGATGCACCTTGCTCATTTAGTCCATTAGTACGAAATCTGTGTGTGGTTTTCATGCAGTTAATATATATCTATTGAGCGCGTGCAGTAGCCAGCTTCAATGTCCTCATGGAGCATTCAGTCTCTTAGGGACTGTGGAGAAGTGCTTTACTTGTAGGCAAAGTTGATATTACCACTTTAAGAAAACCCATAAAATATCTTCTCCTTTTGCACTATTTTATGCATATTGATAAGTTTTCATTTCTGGATTGATTGAAAGTTAACTAAAATGAAAAACGCAGCTTTATTAAGGAACTGAGAAGGAAATGTGATTATATTTCATCAAAAGACAGCATGCAGCTAATTGGCATTATCCTTGCTAAGTACCAATTGTTATTTTTAAAAAACTTACATCCACACCATTGCTGATGGGAAAATTATAGGTATCGAATTTTATGTCTCTTTTTTTCTTAAGTATTGTTATAGATTATGATTGTTTCATTTCAAATGTAGTGGAATGCCTCCCAGAGCAGTTAATATCAGTAATATAATTACACAATCCAATGATAAGCAATAGTCAAAGGAAAGAGAAATTAGTGGGTGTGGTAGAACTTCATGAGTTTTCAACACTGATAAGGAGATCCATTATGAATTGCTGGATTTTGCAAATTAGTGGGTAAGCGAACAATTGATAAGAAACATTAAGGGCTCTTATGTCATGGGGTGTATGCTACTTACTTTTCCACACATTAGCTCGTTCTTAATTATGGCAATTTTCATAATAGGCTGGTAAAGACGAGTATTAATATATATATTTCAAAAGGACAGAGAAGTCTTCACTAATAAAGTCCACCCCTGTGTACTGTGGTTTAGACCCTGTGAAAGAGAAGCAATATTTTCTTTTTGAAGAATAAGCTTTCTAATTTTTAGAATTCAAAATAACGGGTCACAAGAAGAGCACAGGGTCAAGAACAATAAGAATCAAGCAGAGAAAAATGAGGTGTAACTTTTACTTAAATATGTAATAAAAGCTATCGTACTACAGAGCATACTGTGGCATTGTAGTAGTCAAAATCATGACTGGTGTTTCGGCATTGTGCACAACGTGTTAAACACGCAGAATAGCTGCCCTTTGGGCGTTGTCTTATGTCACAGGCAGAAAAATTGGTTGCCGGCATTTCTAAACAGTGCACTGCTTAGATCTTCACCAGCAAATGCGAGGATGAGGGTTAAAACCCAGCCTACAATAATCTGGATAATCAATAGAAAATTTCAGTTTCACTCAGATTATTGGGATTTTGTGGATACAGCTTTAGACTAATGTTAACATTGGTAAATAAAGTGTATTTCTATGTGTACAAGTGGAGCAGAGCTGAACGTACCAGGGGGACCGAAGGGTAATCATGAAAGAAGCATGTTTTTAAAGGGTAAGTTTTGCAGGGATTCACCACTCCTCTTCCAGTGATATTTGTCAGGTACTTTTATCTTCATCATCTGTGTTTTATAGCTAAACGATTTTTTCACTAGTAAGGTAAGTTCATTCAGTCTGGATAACTATTTTCGTATCCATAAACGCAACAGGGAACAATACAAAAAGAGAAAAATTCAAAGTGCTTACAGTTTATAATTAATAATAGAAGAACATGGGGTCCCCAGGTGGCTCAGTTGGTTAAGCGTCTGACTTCAGCTCAGGTCATGATCTCACGGTTCATGGGTTTGAGCCCAGCATTGGGCTCTGTGCTGACAGCTCAGAGCCTGAAGCCTGCTCCGGATTCTGTGTCTCCCTCTCTCTCTGCCCCTCCCCTGCTTGTGTTCTCTCTCTCTCTCTCTCTCTCTCTCTCTCTCTCTCTCTCAAAAATAAATAAATAAACTTTTTAAAAATTTTAACAAAACAGTGGAAGAACAAAGATCTGTTGAATGTCTTCTGAATGTAAGACATTGTGCTTGGTACTGTGAAGGTTATAAATAATTATAAGGAGTGGTCCCCGTTGTGAAATGACTTATACGGTCTACCTGGGAAGCCAAGACACATATGCAACTTGGGTAAATATCAAATGGAGGAAATTTGGGTAAATATCAAATGAGATCTATGGCTGATATAGTTCAGGGAGACTCCAAAGCAAGCAGGGTAAGTTTGGGCCTTGAAAAGTAGGTAAAAAGTCACTCCTGGATGGAAAAGAATAGCAAAAGTACATGAACTCCGGATATACCAGCTTGGTTTACTTAGGACTACTAATCACATTTTAGAAATGGTATTTGTTTTTAGTATTTTTTTTCTTTTTTTTTTTAACGTTTATTTATTTTTGAGACAGACAGAGACAGCATGAGTGAGGGAGGGGCAGACAGAGAGGGAGACACAGAATCTGAAACAGTCTCCAGTCTCCGAGCTGTAAGCACAGAGTCCGACGTGGGGCTCAAACTCGAGGACCATGAGGTCATGACCTGAGCTGAAGTCAGAGGCCCAACCGACTGAGCCACCCAAGCGCCCCTTTAGTATTTTTTAGTGTTTGTTTATTTTTTTTATTTTTTTAATTTTTTTTTTTCAACGTTTATTTATTTTTGGGACAGAGAGAGACAGAGCATGAACGGGAGAGGGGCAGAGAGAGAGGGAGACACAGAAGCGGAAACAGGCTCCAGGCTCTGAGCCATCAGCCCAGAGCCCGACGCGGGGCTCGAACTCACGGACCGCGAGATCGCGACCTGGCTGAAGTTGGACGCTTAATCCACTGCGCCACCCAGGCGCCCCTAGTGTTTGTTTATTTTTGAGAGAGAGGGAAAGACCATGAGACAGGGAGGGACAGAGAGCGAGGGAGACGCAGAATCTGAAGCAGGCTCCAGGCTCTGAGCTGTCAGCACAGAGCCTGATGTGGGGCTGAAACTCACCAACAATGAGATCATGATCTGAGCCAAAGTCCGATACTTAACCGACTGAGCTACCGAGGTGCCCCAGAAATGGAACTGCTTTATGCTAGAAAAGAGAAACCAAGAGAAGAGGCTTGCCCAAGGTCACCAAGCTAGTGTGCCAGTTTGTCCTAGCACTGAAAGTTGGATCTCCTGATTTATAGTGCATATTTTGATATGTATACTTTGCAAAGTCTGGGAAAGCAAACTGGTGCTAAATGGCAGCAGTTTGTGAATACCTAGTCACGATGTTTGAATTTAATCCTGGTTAGTATGGACGAAAGCCTTGAATTTCTCCAGAATAACTGACAACAAATTATCAAACTGAGGGCTAATTCTTCCTTCTTGTTCATAACTCCTTCTTGAGCTTTTTTTTTTTCTTCCTGTGGTTTCAACCACACTCCTCTGTCCTGGTTTCCATCCTACATCTCTGAATACTCTTTCTTATTATATCTCCCTGGACTCTTAAATTTTTATGTTCTGCTTCTCTTCTTGCTCTTCCCTTAAGTGAGTTTTATCCAGTTCCATGGTTTTCCATTTCAGATGAATTTGGGTAAAAATTATACAAAATGGGAACTTTATTTCTATAATATGTATTATTTTGGCATAATACATATATAATAATAATATATATAACATATGTATATTATTTCTGCCGGTGGCAGAAAATGGTGGATATAACCATTATCGCATGTATCAACTGCTTTTGTCTAAAAGTTTGTCTCCCATTTCAAGGGTTCTCCTCACCATTTCCTCCTCCCAAGATGGCAGCTGGGTACAGGAGACTGCTCAGGCATCCTCACACCAATGGGAGGGGGCTCTGCATGTTGCCTTCTTCTTTTGGTCTCTTTGACTTTAGATGAGGTGAGCCTATCTCTAAGCTTTGGGGGACCTACCGTGGCATCCCTGATTTGAACTGTTTTCTCTGTGCTCCTCTCCATGCAGTGATAACCTGGTGGACTCACCGGAAGCTCCACATCCATTTTCCACGTTCCCATTGTGGTGCCTGGGAGCTTTGGATTCGCATCTCTGCCAGGCATGGTCCACGGGGAACTGAGAGTAAAGGGACATAGTATCAGTCCCATCTTCTTTTTTCTTTCCTACTCCTTTATCCCAGGTGCCAGTCATTCCATTATTCATTCAACAAATATTTATTGAGTGCCTATTAGTGTCAGATAATATTCTAGGGGTGGGGGATACCACAGTGAACACAGGGTATCTACCCTCATGGGCCTTCTACTAAATGCCCTTATCAACTACATAGTATATAGCGTTAGGATGATCATGAAGCTTCTCTGAAGCTTCTAGTCTTTTCTGGCTGAACCTGAATTGCCCCCTCACACCCTCTGCTCTACTCCCAATGTTCACTCCTGCTAGAAAGGATGTGAGGAGGAAAAACATGGATTCTTGAACCTGACTTATCTTCTATCCTCCCATCTGGCTCCTTTTTTGAGCTTCAGAAAGACTTCCCTGTTTCCCATCCACACTGCCAGAAACTGCCCTTCCACCATGACCTTCTCTTTCCCCACGTGTTCTTCATTTAGGCCTTTCCTTGGGTTTGTAAGCCGCAGCCTCATGGTCTGGTCTCCATAGTACAAGGGCTCTGGGAGAAAAAGTACACAATATATTCTAAGAAGGCGAAATACATTGGATGTGTTTTACAACATAACTTCCACGTCCATTTTCTGAAGACCTGCAAAACTGTGTGCCTGATCGTACCCTTTCCTACATGACAGACATAGATTTTGGGCTGGGCATTTCCCCTTATGTCTAATAAGTACCTTATGCTGAGCCATTCTCACAGTGAATGGAATCTCTTTCTTTAACCCAGTCACGTCCACCTGAACATTTTCTTCAACTCACTCTCCCTCAAATCCTACATCCATTTTATTAGCAGTCTTTTACCAAATCTATTTCTGAAATGTCTGACAATTCCATCTTATCCTTACAATTCTCATTCTCATTATCTCACATAGGGTGAGATATCCAGCTTTCTTGACTCTACTCTCTTCCTCATCCCTAGCAGTGATTCAGTATATCACCTCTGTACTGTCTACAGGAGGTCATCAGGAGAGCCATTTTGTTTATCACAACGATGTTGACCGCTACTGGTACTTAAGGGGAAGCAGCCAGGAATGCTAATATTATGTCGGATACAGAACAGTCCTACGCACAGTGTATAAAGCAGAACGAGTAGGAGATACATGTGAAGAGATTTATTGCGAGGAATTATACAATTGTGGGGGCTGACTAGGTAAGTCCATAATCCACAGGGTAGGCTGGCAGGAAGGGCAAGTTGACACTCTTGGACATGGGCTGAAACTGCTGTCCACAGAGAGAATTTCTTTTTCATCGCAAAGAAGCCTCCGCTTTGAAGACCTTCCAAATGATTGAATCCATTCTACTCAAGTTATCTAGACTCATCTCCCTCCCTTAACCATCCTCTATGTATCTACCAAGATGATCTTTCAAAAATCACACTTGGTCTTGATAAATTATCTCATGCTTAAGATGAGTCAATGTTCCTAGGGTGCCTGGGTGGCTCAGTGGGTTAAGCATCTGAGTTTGGCTCAGATCATGATCTCACAGTTCATGAGTTTGAGTCCTGCATTGAGCTCTGTGCTGACAGCTCAGAGCCTGGAGCCTACTTCGGATGCTGTGTCTCCCTCTCCCTGTGCCCCTCCCTCACCCACGCTGACTATCTCTCAAAAATGAATAAACGTTAAAAAAAATAAAAAAGATGAGTAAATGTTCCTGTAGTGAGTCCTAGAAATTTACTCTAAACTTTCGGTGAATTACAAAAGATTTATGTGATGGTCTCATATTGCCAAACTGCTGACATATGGCACACATAATTATTGTACTAAATTCCATCTACCTTGTGCGGGAAACAGCTAGTAGAGTGCTTGTCAGCATCGATTAATTTCTAAATCCACAGTCCCTTCATAATTTCACTTCTTTACTCTGGAATTCTTATTGTAGTTTTCTAATACAATATCTATATGTTCTTAGCAAATTTTATCAAGAGGCATTGGATATTTATCTTAAATTCTCAAATATCTTTAAAGTTGACCACTTGAGAATTGACCAGACATGCGAGCACCCGATTCTCATTTTCGTAGTGCAAATTTAAAAAACTGTTGTGCTATTTATTTACCTGAGTTGTTTTATTTTTATTATACCATATGTCATTTACAATTGCTGAGTACGCCACTAAAGGCATGTGTCTCAATCCTCTGCTAAGAGATTAAATTAAGCCATGTAGAAAATGATGTATTTTAAAAGGACAATATTTTTGTGAACATCTTTGCTTTTATTGTCTGGTTAATTGTTGGCTGAATTTCCCCCAAGGCTGTGAAAAGGCAACAAATAATGATGCAGTGAAAGAACTATCGGGAAAAATCATGACTTGTTTTGGAAATGTTCTATACTTGTTACGGGTTAAAAAAAATAAAGCAATGCCTTTTAGGCTCCCAGACAAATATACACACAATTCTTACATCCACACCATAACTCCCCCCTTGTTTATTGAGATATAATTTACATATAGTATAATTTACACTTAGTTTAATGACTTTTGACACAAGGTCAACTTGCACCTGAAACCAGACTCGCAACATTTACATCCCCTCAGAAATTTCCCTCATGCCCCTTGCCGTACGGTTCCCTGCCCATGGACAGACTGCCATGATTTCTGACACTATGGATTACTTTTGCCTATCATGTGACTTCATATAAATCGCAGAGTATGTACGCTTTAGCATCTGGTTTCTTTCACATGACCTAATGTCTGTGAGATTCATCCATGATACTGTGTTTGGCAGTTATTTATGTTGCTGGATAGTATTATGTTGTATGAATGTATCATATTTTGTTCTCCTGTTGATGAACACCACATCGTTTCCAGATTTGGGGTTTTATATAAGACTGCTCTGAATTTTCTTATGTAAGTCTTCTTATGGAGATACTTTCATTTCTCTTTGACAAATACCTAGGAGTAGAATTTCCGGGTCATAAGGTAGATGTATGTTTAACTTTAAAAGAAACTACTAAGCAGTTTTCCAAAATTGTACTGGTTAGCATTTTTAGAAGTAATATATGAGGTTTGTTCACCTGTTCCACATTCTTGTATACATTTGGTATTGTCAGTCTTTTAGATTTTAGCCATTGTGTTGGGAATAAAAGGGTACCTCTCTGTGGTTTTAGTTTGCATTTTCTTGATAGCCAAGGCTGTTGAACACTTTTACATTTCCTTATTGATCAATTATATATCTGTGTGTGTGTGTGTGTGTGTGTGTGTGTGTGTGTGTGTGTGTGTGTGTGAAGTATCTGTTCGAATCTTTGGCCATTATTTTACTGAAGGTCTGTTTTGTTGACTTTAGGAGTTCTTTAAATAGTCTATATATGACTATGTATTGTATGTATGTATGTATATGTATTGCAAATGTTTTTCCTAATCTATGACTTGACTGTTTTAATGATATTTTTTTGATGAGCAGAAATTTTGTTAAATTTTAATTTTGTTCAAGTCCTGCTTACTCATTTAGTTTTTCATTGTTGCTAGTGCTTTTTGCATCCTGTTAAAGAAATTGTGGCCTCTCCGAAGATTGCAAAAATAGGCTGTTTTTTTTGTTTTTTAAATTCTTTCTGGTTATAGATTTTATGTTTAGGTCCATGATCCATTTTGATTTAACTTCATGCATAGAATAATGAAGAGATTGAAATTTATTTTTTTTCCTTATGGGTGCCCAGTTTCCCCAGCATCATTTCTTAAAATGCCTAATCCTTCCTCACTGACTTTACTACATGTCTTTTTTGAAAATCATTTGACACTATATATGTGGATTTATTTCTGAACTCTGTTCTGTTGCATTAATCTGTGTATCTGTTCTTCAGCCAATACAACACAGTCATGATTATTTTGGCTTTTTAAGAAGTCTGGAAATTAGGTTGTATAAGTGCTCCAATTTAGCTCTTCTTTGTCAAATTTGATTTGGCCATTCTAGATCTGTTATATTTACTTATTAATTTTAGAATCAGTTTGTCAATTTCTTCAAAAGAATAATGTTGCTATTTTGTTTTCCTTTAGAATTATTTTATTGAATCATAAATGTACAACAGCTTCTTAACTCTACACATGCACTTAAATTTTTTTTTAAGAAAAACATTATGTCTTATTACACCATGATCCTGGCTAATAGCTTTTGAAACTTTGAGGAAAATCTTTAAAAAGGTTTCACATGTTACCTGAAACCTACAAGTTTAACATTATCAAAGAAGGAATGCTTCTACACTTACAAAACCACTAGAAAGAAATCACAATTGAAAAGCTCAGAAACTGTCCCGAAGGCATTTTTTCCCCAACTCCTTCCTCCATAGCCAGGTAAAGTTATTAAATTATCCAGCGCATTCGCAAAATGGCTCTCTGCATCTGCTCTGGTATCTTCTGCTATATCACTGCAGATTTATGCATGACTTAGATAAGAGTTTCCTTAACGTTATTATTTTGACAGCCTGAAACTGTTCCGTTACCTCTGGGCTCTCATCCTCTCCTATTTACACAACGAAGCCCAATATCAGCTTCTCCCTCCATATCCCCACTTCCTCTACTGCCTCCAGGCCCAGAGTTTCCTCCACCCTATGGTCCCCCCATGTTCCTGACAACACCACAGTTTCCACGTTTCATGGGGCCACGGTTAGAAAGTTGCTGGTTATAATTTCCAAAATCATTGTAATTTCCATTTCCGTAATTTCCTCCTCCACGCTGGTCATAATCACCTCCATAGCCACCCCTCCCCTGCCAGGCTGCCATATCCAGGTCCAACACCACCACTTCCTTCTCTTCCTCCTCTGTAACCAGAGCTGTCTCCAAAATTGCCACGTCCAGGCCCTCCTCTACACTCCTTATTAATGCTGCTCTTTTCATTTCTACTTTCTGTTTTAATATGGGGAAGAGTTTTGCAGTACTTTGAAGAATCGGTCTTTTATTTCATTTGTTTATCAAAATTTATTGAGCATCTGTTCTCCTCTGGGGAATATTCTAGCCTGGTGTTTTATCAGTAAGCGGAATAGTCAAAGAACTCCATCTTTGTAGTAAAGAAAGACAAATAATAAATAAATTAATATACATTTAAGTACTATGGACAAAAATGTGAGAAGTCAAAGTGACAGTGATTGGTCGATGTGCGAAGACAGGCTATTTCAAATAGGGATGTCAGGAAAAGGCTCTATAACTACATGACGTTTGAGCAGAAACCTGAATACATTAGAAGGGTGAACTTTGCAAATATCTGGAGGCACAACATTGATGTCAGAGGGAACAGCAAATCCAAATATTTGGAGGTGGGGCATACCTGCCAAATTCAAGGGGCAAGCAAGGAGGCCTGTGTGGCTGGAATTGAGTGAAGCAGGGGGTGAGAGGAGGAGATAAGGCTGGTGTGGTCCATGGTATAGACTTGAATGATGTGCGTTTTGAGCAAAGGGGTGACATGATGTTTTAAAATGATATAGCTGTTTCTGTGTACCAATTGACTACTGAAAGCTAAGAACGGAAGCAGGGAGATTGGTAACAGATGATGGTGATTCTTCTCCTTGATTTTTAACTCTTTGTTTACTGGCACTTAATCAGTTTGGTATTTTGATGTCAGGTACTAAGTGTGTGCTTTCACAAGAGGTAGACATTTCTTTGTGTAATTCCATATTAAAAATGAAACAGTAAGTAGAATTCTAATTTGTATGGTTCACTCATACTGATACCACCCATGTCTAATTCCATACTGTGTTCATGCCGTAAGCAGTGCTGGTTTTCAACCACATTTCTCGTTTTTGAGCAATCCAAATTAGAATGTCTTAAAACTTGACCACTTGATGATTCTCTGTGCATGACTTCTTCTATATGTCAAATGGAATTACCTGCTTTTGGCCTCCTTTGAAGTGATTTCAGAAGTTTTCACACATACATTCAGTTCTTTTCCTTTGGTAATGTGCAGTTTTGAAACAAAAGGGTGGTCAGTAAATGTTGATGTAGACTAAATCTTCTGTATTTTTAATAAGGGATGCCTTCAGACTATAGCACTGTTCTTCTCTTCTTCCTTATTAGTAGTATTACTTCTAGAAAACCTGTCTTTGAATTAGGAAACACAGAGAACCTATTACTGATACTAGATTAATTATGGGGTGGCAGTGAAACTTTATCAAGCATGGTAAATTTGATACTGGAACTTTATACTGAATTGTTATAATTAATTCATTCTCTAATTACTTATTTTGGTGATAGTTCGTTAGTATGTTCTTGTGCTCTTAAGAAGTTCTAATTAAGAGAGTGTCATGATAATAGTAGGATCATAATTATATGCATTTAATTATATTAAAGCCAAACATTTAGCTTTGTATGAATATTTTTAAGAAGTCCAAAATAAAAAATAATTAATATCCGAACTTGAAGATAATATTTTTCCTTTATTAGATAATATTTGTAAATTTAGTTATTTCCAGCACCTTACACACCAGTTTTTCTGGTTTAATTTGAACGTATTCCTCTTCTACTTGATATGTGGAACACAAGAGCAGGGAAATACTTCAGGATTTCATAAACAAAATAGACAGGGGTATCCACCAAACAACTTTGCAGCTAAAAGATCCTCGGCTGCCGTAGGAAGGGACCAGGCTCCAAGCTTGCTTCTGCAGCCCACCTCTCCGTGATGGCAAAACCAAGTGTCCCAGAGTGAGGTCCTGGACAGGAGCCTCTCACCACACCTGCTGAAGTGGCCAGTCCACTCAGCTATGGCCTGGGTCTGTGTGGCCCCTTCAGCCCTCTGGATCACACTGGCTGATTTTTTTAATACTTTGAAATTAAGGGACAAAACTTACGCGCAATAATATGCGGTAATGATCTGTCTTCTATTTGGACTTTCTTTGTGCTATCATCCATGAAAAGCATAGAACGTGGTTTGCCATTAAAAAGAGATCACCTCAGCCAGGTGAATTGCTGTCAAGCCGTGGGTAGCCCTGAACTTACGTGTCTAAGGTCATGGTTATTAACAAATAGGAGAATCTAGGCAAAGACATAGCTCAAATAGAGTGACTATTTTAGAACAAAAGAAATAGTACATTCTTTATCGTGCTAAAGTAAAGCATCTATAGGATATAGTTAGTGTTATGTTTTATATTTATTTCTTGCTTTTCTCTCTCCTTAGAAAACATTCTGGGTAATTTAAAAAATTGCACTAGTTTTAATAAAATAGCTCTCTTAATTCTTTCCCTACTGTTGCAGTTAATTTAGGCAATGTCAGGCCGTTACCGTTAGAACTGCAATTCAACTGAAAATGTATTATAATGTGCTGCACACATAAAAAATTACATTATAATGAGCAAAACCGAGCTAAACATAATTGTGCCTATAACAGCACTGTGACAGGAAGTGTCTCCAGTAATGGTGATGATTTCCATATCAGTGATAATTTTATTGTCTCATTTGCATTGTCTTCTTCTTGCTGCCATATTGATGCACAGAATGTGTCCATCCGTTCCTGGGAGATATGTAGATGCCAAAAAAAAATGTAGTTAACTCCCTCTTCTATTCCTAGAAAAATCTTAAGTAATCAAAAAGTAAAAAAGATGACAGCAGCCAAATTGCATCCCCCAAGGCTGCACCTCCCTGCTCCCCCCAGCTCCCTTTAATAGGTTTATGTACTTGCTGGAGGCAACTTTCAAAAACATCTTAATGGCCTCAACTCTCAGGTTAAAAACAGTTAACCATTTCTGCCTTTAGCCAGGGCCTGCTGGGTTACAGAGGAGCCGGATTGTCATTGCTGGGCCAGCCATCTCTAATACAGATGAATCGAGCTTTGCAACTTCTCAAACATGCAAAGGGGAAAAAGGAAAGGAAGCATTCACTCTTATTCATTGGTGTATCACCACATAGTCTCTTCAGCTCTTAGAGAAACAGCACGATGGATTCTGACCCAGGATTCTGGATAAACGGGCAAGATAAACAAAAACAAAAACAAAAAACAACAAACAAACAAACAGAAAACAAACACAGACGTTACAAAACCTACTTATCATATAGGGGAGTTCACCTTCTTCCCCGGCCCTTTTCTCCCTTCTGTCTCAATACAGCAACTACTTATTAAGCATTTGCTGTGTGTAAAGCATCGTGCAAGGCATGGAGGGATTCAAAAGGGACTAAAATAGCCTCCAGTTCTTCAAGGGGTGAGTTGGCAATGAGTTGGGTACTCAAATATTCACAAGGAAAAAGTCTGGAAATCACATTTGGGAAAATGTGTCTACAGTGACGTATCTTTTATGTCAAGTTCAAGAACTATATAGATTTTTTTGAAGCAAGACTGCTGCGGGAGATTACAGAAACAGAGGGGTTTTTTTCAAACTAAAACAAAGTATACATTCTACATTGCTTTATCGCTTTATTGCTTCCCCTCTTACAGAGTTTGAAAAAGCATCTCTCTCAGTATGTGAATTCCCCTTTTTCAGAAGTTAAGCAAACACCCAATTACTTATGGATGCAATTTTACTGGTTGCAAATGACTTGATTTGCAAGCCATCTGGTTCCTGGTTGTTTGGTATTGGTTACAAGTCAAAACTCCTCAAGTCTGAGATACCTGTGTCAGGACTCACAGCTTCTCTTCACTCTTCATTTGTCCAAAGAAAAAATGTCTTCCTTTGATGTCTTCTCCATGCCTCTTCTAAAAAGAAACAAAGCCTTTGCTGAAGTTTTGCCAGTTTTCGAGATATATGAATTCCAACATCTAATTGCATCAATGCAATAGAGTTTTGTCAACTCAAAAATTATCTCTCTCTTTATTTTTTAAACATTGATAGCAACTGTTGCATCTTGGGTGTAGAGTCCCTACAGGGTCGTAAATCCAGTTGTGGGCTTTAGAATAGGGCAGTAAATGATTTCGAATAAAAAGTCATAAGGATGTGAAAGCCCTAAATTTATTTCTGTGTACATTTCTGACTTCACTTGAAGATGTTGGAGGAAGAAGGATCTGTGGGTTGGGACAGAAAAAGGAGGAAGACACGGAAGGGGTTGAGTGAGTTCGGAAGGAAAGTTGTGAGCCTTAGAAGGAGCTCCTGAATTTGGTGTCCGGGCTGAGCTTCAGCAGCGCTGAGGCTGTCATAGGAAGCTCCTTACGAGTCTTAAGCATGGGGAAGATTTCTGAGAACGCATGAGCAATCCAAAGGGTGTCCGAAGCATTTTCCATTTTAGGTTCTAAGGTAGTAGACAGGAGTAGACCCAAAAAACAGGAAGGAACAATGCTGAGTCACAAAGCAGTCACTGGATGGAGGACTCGACAAAGAAAATGAAAACGCTTCAACTGCACATTAGCTCCAACAGAGCAAGAAAGATCTCCAAGCATCTTGGTGGAAGCTTGAGGAAAGTACCGTGAAAAAAACTCTTAGGGAAAAGAGATAACATTGATGGGACAGTTTGCATTGCACAAAATGTCTTTGCTTTTCTTTTCATGTTTTGTCGTGTTTAGGGAACAGAAACACGCGAGAGCTTTCGGAGGCAGACTTCTAACACCCATCACTCATATGGTCTTAGATTTTCTTTACCTTCAATTCTGTCACCATGGAGTTTAGAAACTTGCCTCTGGTGGCTGTGGGTGTCAATTCAATTTCAGAAAGAGTATCCAAAACAAAACAAAGCAAAAGTAAACCCTTGGACCTGTCTCGAGCAAGCGTTGGTCACCATTGGAGCCTGTGCTGGTCTCTGCACCTTTCAGAGGACCGTGCCTTTCTCTCTCCGTGGCCTGGCGGCATCCACTACTGCTGCAGAGTTTCCTGAAATTTGAAAAAACTAAGTCCTACTCGCCCACTGTGGTGCTGAGATTTGGTAGCATTGTTTTACTTTACTAAGTATAGCTGGCACGTGAGCTCACATTAATTTCAGGTATAAGACACAGTAGGGGATAGTGTAGTATACACCCGCAATTCCCTACCTTATGCTTTGCTCAGCACGAGCGTGGCTACCACATGTCACGATCCAGTGCTATGACAACACCATTGACTGTTCTCCTTATGCTGTACCTTTTATTCCCATGTTTGTTTGAGAGGGCAAATGTTATTAAGGTGACAGTAATTTCCTCTTAACTGATACGTATCTTTCCCTTAGCGCTGCATTTTCTTTTGCCGCATCACACAGACCTTTGTCATTGAGCATCTTGGCACCTCTGTCCTTGTCTGTCCTGTGGTCGCCTGCAGGGATGCATTTTTTTATAGAGAGGGACTAAGTGAACTCAGCCACAAATGCGCAGATAGAATAACCGGCGGTACGTTAGCACAAATATATATGCTTAGCACGCATTTTAATGTATGTTCTAATAAACGTTGGGTCCTAGCGGAGGAAGGAAGAAAAGACAGCTGTGCGTTGAATTTCCCTCGCAGGACACCTTTGAGAAGGCAAGCTTGAGTAGCAGTAGCAGTGGAGGCACCAGCCTGAAGAGCGAACTTTCAGAAAGCGCAGACCTGCCCCCCGAGGGCTTCCAGGCCCCCTGCGGTAAGGATGAAGACAGGGCCTGTGATGAAATCCTGTCCGAGGAGACCTTCAACTTGGAAAATATTGACAAAGGTATTTCTAGTGAAGTGGTGGCCACGTGAATGCGCTCTTCAATGTTGTCTGTTTCAAGGCTCACTTGCTCTCTTTCTTTGTTCTGTTACTCTTCTGTTCGTGTGCAGACATGTACTCAGAGCTAGATGAGGAATTGGACATTTCGGACAACTCCATCAGCTCCAGTTCGAGCCCTGTGAAAGAATCTACATTCAGTAAGTTTTCTTTGCCGGCTTGTGGGGTTCCGGTAGGTCGCGGTTTGGGAATCACGCTTGGGAGTCCGGTGACCGCCATCGTATGCGTAATGCAGCGGTTTATATTCTAGGTGCAGTGCTAATTAGGACAGGTTTGTCTAGCCTTCTGGCAGGCCCAGAGGCCAATCGGCACTGTGGTCTGCTGTTGCCTTAGCTGTCAAACGAATAGTTTTATTATTTCTACCGGCAAATACAGCTTGTAACTGCGGAGTGGAGATAACTAATTTGGAGAAACACTAAATAACCACAGGAATAATGGAAGTGACCTCTTGTGAATCTGTTCTCTAAGGGTTAGAGACCTGGAGAAGAAGTTAGTCTTGGAGTAGACTAAGTTTTGTATGATTTTATTTATGTTATGTAAGGGATAGATTATAATTTCAAACACTAAAGTACAATAAATATTTTAATTGTTTAGTACTATGAAAAATATGTTATATAAATTCAGTCCATATGTTAATTTTGCCTCTTACTTTAAAACAGTAAAGTAAATAGTCTGGGGTATGGGGTATGGAAAAGAAAAGAAAAGATATATTTGGATAAAATTTGTAAGGAAAGATAGGATTCAATTCATTCAACAAATCTGAACCTGAAAGAAAAGAGAAGTTAGAATATGGAGAGGAAAGAATAATTCTTTTAAAAGAGTAAGTTGAAGGCATATTAATTAGGGTAGAAATATTTTGAATTTTTTTTAATGTTTATTTTTGAGAGAGAGAGAGAGAGAGAGAGAGAGAGAGAGACAAAGTGTGAGCAGGGGAGGGGCAGAGAGAGAAGGAGACACAGAATCCCAAGCAGGCTCCAGGCTCTGAGCTGTCAACACAAAGCCTAACGCGAGGCTCGAACTCATGAACTGTGAGATCATGACCTGAGCTGAAGTTGGACTCTCAACCGACTGAGCCACCCAGGCATTCCAGGATAGAAATATTTTGAAATAAAGTTAGTATAAATAAATTTCTCTCATTAAGGAGTATACTATGAAAATCTCAAAAGAAGGTTTAAAATAATCTCCCTAAGGATCAAAGTTAAACCCTAAGGATTGAGCTTCATTTTTTTTTTTTTTTTTTGTTTCTTTCCGAATTTAATTGTCCATCAAAATAGTGACTACGTGTTCCAGATTTTCTGGAACGATCTCAGTTTCCAACATTGATTTTTCCCTGCAAATTCCTGTCTGCTAGATATAATATCCTGATATGTGATTGGGAAAACATGAATGTTATACAGGAAAAATATTCATTCATATGTAGCAAATTCTAGAAGAAGTTAATTACTGGCTGTTTGGAGATGAATTCAGTTTTTTATATTCTGGGTAGCAACAGTGGTCAGTGGGGAAGCAAGGAGGAAAAGTTGAACATTTAAACTTGCATGTGGCAACTTGTAGCTGTCTTGGCAAGGGCTTTAGGATAATTATGACATGGATATTGTATTTTCCTTTATTAGCTATTAGTAACAGAGTTGCCTTTTTAGTACCTTTTCTTTGGAAAAAGGACCTTGCACAATCCCATTAAGCAAACAGTAATTTGAAACATTATATTTCAGCTGATGCTTTTATAAATGATGACCATCTTTAGAGTATGTAAAATTGCTCATATTATAGGATGGAGCATTTTTTAAATTAATAAATAGGTAAATAAATAAAAGGTTTGTAGAGGGAAAATATAAAGGTATTTTTATGTTCTTGTTCCAGGCATTTTAAAGAGAAGTTTTAGTGCCTCGGGAGGAGAAAGACAGTCCCAAACAAGGTACGTACACATTGAGCTCCCAGAACTCTGCAGAGCTGAGTTATTGGTGGCTAAAGTGAAACCTGATGGCTAGAAGTCGCCATGGACATGTGGTACCAGAGGCTGTCAGAGCCCACCCTCCCAGCAGTGATTACGGTTTACCAAGCAGCCTACCATAAAGAGTACTAAGCTTAGGGGTGCCCATGTGGCTCAGTTGGTTGAGCGTCCAACTTCGGCTCAGGTCATGATCTCACTGTTCTTGAGTTCGAGCCCCACATCGGATTCTGCTGTCAGTGCAGGGCCCACGTCAGATCCTCTGTCTCCCTTGCCTCTCTGCCCCTCCCCCGCTCTCTCCCTCTCTCACTCTCTCTCTCAAAATAAATAAATAAACATTAGGAAAAGAGTACTAAGCTTGGGTCAGGGTTTAATTCTAGCTTTGTGACCTTCAGCTAAGCAGTTAGCCTCTCGGAGCTCAGGGGTGGACCAGGAAAGCAGGTGGTTGTGCTTTATGGGCTCCTCTGGAGCCCTGGCTCCTTGTATCTTGTTTTTCCACCTCCTCAGGTGGGCTATATGGCTCATCCTCATGGCAGATGTGGCAAATGTGGACCACATCACATCCACACCCCAGCCGGCAGGAAGTGGAAAGGACAGGACCCGACATTGTGCTCATCCCTTCTGTTCACATACCATTGGCCAGAATGTGATCATAGGAGCACATCTCCTATGGGAGGGATGAATATGTTTGGGGGATTCTGTTTTAAAGGGAAAAAGAAACTTATTTGGGGGTAATCAGCAGTTTCTGCAAGAGTTATCTTTTGGGCTAAAACTAAAATGAAACCATTAGGTTTGGCCTAGTGAAGTCCCTGGTGACTGTCATGAGGGCAGTTTCCATAGCATTGAGTGAGGTTGGCAGCAGTGGGATTGTGGTGCTTTTAGAAGTTACAGAGGCAGTGATGGGGGGAGGAAAGCTAAGAGTGAGCGAGGTAGTTAGCTGGTAGGGGACGTTTGGTGAAAAGGGGCCTTTTTAGAATCACGAAGACTTCAGGGTGACTGGTACTAAGGAGAGGCAGCCAGTGGAAAGGAGAGATAAAGAGAGAAAAGGAATTGATAAGACACAGGCACAGAGTAGCTTGAGCCTAGAGAGTGGGTCCGGGAAAGATGAAGGGACAGCTCTTTCTCTGTGTCTGAAGAAAAGGGGGCAAAGACAAAATTAAGCTAGAAAAGCAGAGAAGATTATACTTGGTGGTTTCTGTCTACTAGATGATTTTCAAGGTCACTGCTGTGAAGATGGTCTAGATTTGAGGAGTGGTCACCTGGGAAGAACCAATATAAAGATGGGCAGACAACTGAGTGGAGACAGGCAGAAGGACTGCCAGACAGCTCTGAGTCAGAGACACCAGTTGAGGCTACCTGTGCATAAGCGCGTAGGTGGTGATTCCAGTCAGTGGTCTGTGGCACTGTGGGTGACCCTGGCTAGGGACGTGGCTGCATGCAATGTGACAAAAGGGTAAGGCTATGGTGTGCTTTCTCAGCTGGGCTTTCTGGATGCCAGCAAATGAACCTGACTTTTGTTGACTCATGCAACAGAGGTTCATTAAAAGGCTTTACGGTGGGGGGTGGGGGGGGGGCAGTGCTCATGTAATTAGAAACCCAGAGGTTCTAAACTTAGGAAGGAATAAGAGCCAGATGAGCCCCTGAAGTCTGTGGAGGAGGCACTGCTGGCAGAATCAGAAAGGCCCTGATGCTGGGATAAAGGATCTCCCAGTTTGCTTTTGGCACCCATGTGTCACCTTTCTCAGGACTCAGTGTCTTGCTAGAGAGAGTCAGTTGGCCTGGATTGAATCAGGATCCTATTTACCGCTGCCAGGAGAGCTGAGTTCCTTGATCGACTGCCCCCTCCAAGTCCATCAGGAGGTTCTTGCTGCAGGGAGCACGTTGGGTACTGGGTAGCCAGAATGGAACTACTGTCCACTGGCAAGATGAATTTCAGAATGAAGAAGCTGCCTTGCAAAATCCTGAAGGGTTCAGTTAGGGGGCAAAAGAGGGTTCATGTAGAAAACTACTTTTTGTCTAGTCAAAGATACAGCATCACTAATTACTTATTTTTTTCCAAGTAAGGCTCAGGAAGGGTTAGCACGAAGCCTTTTAATTTCCTAATTCATTTCTAGTGTTGCTAGTGACAAAAACCCAAGGAAAACCTATCAGAGTGCATAAAATACCAGAAGGGCCATTGAGGGAATCCTACACATTTTTTTAGTGGGCCGATGTGCCGAGAAGTGATGGTCAGACGTAAAGGAGAGGGCAGGGGAAAGAGAAACAGTCCCGAACCCTAGGAGAACCAGAATGGGGAATTTAGAGGACTTGGGACTTGAAATAGAGGATCGCCCAAGGAATTTGCTGGGCTTGCAGTTCCCTCCAATTGCCTTCCTTCTGGCTTCTTGTCCCTAAGCCACCACCTCTGCTCCCACTTTCCACAGACAAGGAAGCCACACACAGGAGCCCGGAGCCATGGGAGCTCTTGCTTGTTGGCCCAGCAAGAGAGGGGACAGGGTTGGAAGATGTGGCTGCAGAGCTGGGGGTCTGATGCTACCACAGAGCAGGATGTCCTCCTCAACTTTGGTATCAGGGCTTCTACCTTAGCCACATCACCAGTTCAGTAGACTTTTGTGAGCTGATCTGGAAATCTAGCCAACTGTTTGGAACAGTATTTGATTTGCATAGGGAAATGTCCAACGAGTTCTCCCACAACATAACTAGCAAGCGCGCTCTGGAATCTAGCCATTACCGGGTTTGTGACTATTTATGTTTTTAAGAACATCCCTAAAAGGCTTTTTTTTTCCCCTCCTATTATTGGATACTTTATTCAGTGATATAAATGTGCTTAAATGTATAAAATACATGCAAAACAAGTATTTTAGTACAAAAAATGCCTCATGACATATGGGTCTAACTCCCCAATTAAAAGAATTTTATATTAAAATGGGAATTGCCAATCAGATGAATTTAGGCATCTTGAAGTTGTTAAATAATTCTGGTCTTTTTTTTCTAAAAGGATTCATGGAAAATTGTCTTATTTGAAAGAGCCCAGTTAAGTCCAAACCTTCAAAAACAAAAGAAACATAGGTTCTATATATTTTAGAGCTTGAACTGGCTTTTAAAACTAGTCATTATCTGAAGATTTTATAGTGAATTGGCCAAACTAGAACCAACAGAAAGGAGACGTTCAATCTGAAGCTCATCGAAAAAGGGATATTACAGAGTGTAATTACATTAACCCTTTTAACTTGAGGTTAATGACCAAGCCAACAGGTGGAAAATGGAAAATGGCGCAGATGTTTAGGCTGATGCATCAGAAGGTGCATAGGTGAATAGGACGTGAGCTAAAGTAACATTTGAAAGCTGTGCTGTGTGTGGTGCAGTGTAACATGCCATCAGGAACACAGGTCGGTTTAAGACGAGCTCTCTTCCCTCAAGGAACTCTGAGTGTAACAGGGAGACAAGGACAGACTTCAGAAGAAGACGAATGACAAAAGACAGCCTGTGATTCATGCCAACTAAGAGGAGAGAGAGTTAATGACTTTTGACGTCCTTCCAAGTAACCCCCAGGCCTTCTCTGAATTAAAAGGAGACAATTTGAAAATGTATTTCTAATTCTTTAAATTAAAAGACATTAAAGGTAAAGTTATTTGCCATCTCATTTGTTTAGGATTTTTCTGGGTTTCTTGGTTTACTGAAGTGAAATGTGAAACCATTCTGCAAAATATTTAGAAGCTAAATGAGAAGTTAGAATCTAAAAGAAGATAGCCAAGTTACATAATAGAAAATATTTAGAAGCTAAATGAGAAGTTAGAATCTAAAAGAAAATAGCAACGCTACATAATAGAAAATATTTAGTTGCTAAATGAGAAGTTAGAATCTAAAAGAAGATAGCAGAGCTATAAAGTAGAATAAAAATAAGTAGAAAATCAAGCCTGCAGAGATTTTTGAGTATTCCGTGTCACATATGAAACGGTAGACCAGTTACAGTGAGACCTTGGGCAGCTCTCCCCCTTGGGGATCCTTATTGGCTCTTAAAACAACAGAATTGGTACCATTGAGAAAAAGCCAGAGTTTAGAATTCAAACTTGGTCCTGGCTAAATAGCTCAGAGAGAAAACTTGAGCATAAATTCTGAGATTCTATCACCCCAGATATCAGGGACCAGATTTAAGCCAATTGCCTGTTGAAGGACCAATGTACCTCCCTAATAATTTGCCATAGACTTTCAAATGGAGCTAGGCAAATGGAACTAGAGGGACAGCTTCTGCCTCCTCAGAGAAATACTGGTCTCAGGGCTGGTGAGAGGAAACATCATATTAGAACTGGAAGACATCCTGGTGAGCCAAGTCATCATCAAGTTATGAAATTTTTTCCAGACTCTAATAGCAAGACCAAGAGAGAATGAGTTCTCAACTCTTAGAAGTATATACTTGTTCTATGAACTACTGAGCAGAAGTGACATGAAGCCAGCAAATAATTCCTGTGGGCTCCTTTTCTTGACATATTCCTCCCTGTATCTCCTTCCCCATCCCCAAATCACCGAAAGTCCTAGAAGCCAAAGTCAAAGCTGAGGTTCCATATCAGTGGAGGTTCCATATCATTCCTCAGTTCTGGAACTGTAGCATTCATGAAGAGAAAGTGAATCTCCAAGTCTCCATTCTCAGATCTCCCAGACATGAAATCTCCCTCAGTAGGATGCCATCCAGGCAGCAGCCATTCCCAGGGCTCTCCTACCCCTCCCCACCCCAAGAAAATCTGGAGATGTCAGTATAGCATTTTTGACATTATACAGGTAGACTATGGGGAGCTTCTAGATGACCCACATTTCCTAATGATGAACAGGTCCTTCACACTATATGTATATTCACTGAGTACAATTTGCTTTTAGGCTTTTGACTTACTAGAATAGACATTTGATTTTACATCTTCATTCTTTCATGTTATTGGAGAGTCATGAACAGGAGTGTCACTTGGGACACTCCTATAAATGCTTATCGATCTGAGTGTCACCAAATAGCTGCTTTGGTTGTGATAAACTCATACTCTACTGAGGGCTAACCAGTTAGCTCTCTTGAAGATGTCGAACTATGAGATAACTAGAACTGACTTACATTTAGCTTCCGTCTCATAAGTAACAGAAGGCAGACAAAAGTGAACTTAATGGAATATTTTTTATATATTGCTTTTAACACATGTACAGGTCATGTGATGGTCTATTTGAATAACTTTTCTTGAATGAGATTGTGAAAAGTTATTTTGTTTTAAGATCTTCAGTGAGATATACTTCACACAAAATAAGCTGCACATATTTAAAATGTGCAATTTGATAAGTTTTGAATATGCATATCCCTGTGAAATAACAATTAAGATAGAGAACATATCCATGTAAAAGTGTCGTCATGTCTGTTTGTACCCTCACTTCTCCTCACTCCCCACCCTAGGCAACCATTGAGCTGCTTGTTGCACTCTAGATTAGTTAGCATTTTAGAATTTCATATAAATGGGGTTATATAGTACATACTCTTATTTGTCTGGCTTCTTTTAGGCAGCATAATTATTTGGAGATCTGTCCATATTGTTTTCATAGTCTATCAATAGTTCATTCTTTTTTATTGTTAAGTAGTAGCCCATTGTATGGATATATCATGGTTTGTTTTCTATTCATCTGTTACTGGACATTTGAGTCCCAGTACTTGGCTGCTACAGATAAAGCTGTGATGACCATTTGTGTCTTTATATGGATACATACTCTTAAAAATCTTGGGTAAATATCTAGAAATGAAATGACTGGAACGTATGGTAGGTGGTGCTTAACTTTCTAAAGAAGCCTGCCCAACTGTTTTCCAGAGTGGTTGTACCATTTTTAAGTTCCCAGTTTTAGAGATTTGAACTGCACACATATATTGAGAAATGTTGAAGTGCATGATAGTGTTTGTGGAAATCATCTTTTATTTTGATGTGGACATCTCTGAAATTGCACAGAGTAAAAGAGCGCAATTCACTCTTTATAGTCATCTGTCACAAAACATTACCTGTTTCGAAATAATCATATTAAGTAATTATCCTTATTGTTTGATGTTTTGCGAACATTGATAGTTAGTCAAAAGCTGGATTAATTAATGTCTGTGTCAAGAAAAAAAGCACAAATTCAATAATTAGGACTTTTTTTTGAAATTTCTAATTTTAATCATTTTCAGTGATCTAAATAATCTAAAATTTCCTGCCTCCATTACTACTTGTTAGGAAAGAATGAAGAATGGGCATGACTTTTACCAGTTTCTATCTGGATTTTATAGTCTCAGTACATAGATAGATAGGTAGATAGATAGATAGATAGATAGATATAATCCACTGCATTCTAACTTTTATTTCAATTTATAAATTATCTTGTATAGTGGAATTTGATAATGCACACAGGGCCTTCAACTTCTCTAACTACTATATACACTGACTACAAAGTAAGCTTTGGTCATTGTGTTATGATTTTCTTAAGAACATTCATCCATTCATTCAATTAATATTTATTATTGTACGCTGGCACATACCAGACAATGCCGGGTCCATCTTTGCATTTCCCAGGTGGCAGTGTATTGTGCATAGGTGCCAGCCCCCAAATACTTGTTAATTAATTGATGAATGACTGTTATCTTAGCATAAATTCTATATCTCTCCTTGGAATAGGACTAAAATCCCACCTATTGACTTGAACCTACAAGCCTTTGCCATAGTCACAGCATAAGTCCCCATTTTACTTTATTTTTTTTCTTAAAGATTCTGTTGCTCAGGCAACAAGATTTCTCCATGCCTGCTTGCATCCTGTTGCCAAGGCAACAGGGTGTAGTTGGCAGGTTGGTTTGAGATATTGGATGTTTGCGGTCTTGGAGATGCCTTTGGTTCACAACTTCTTTGATAAATCAGGATATGCATAATTTGTACTCAAGGATGTGCACCTGGCATTAGTCTTTGAGTCACATAAAAGATGATTGTGGACATTTGAGACCATCCAGCATCATATATGTGACCAGAAAGACTCTTGTAGAACCTCAGGACCTATGGGTTTTGCCTCCTTTTAGCAGAAGCCTTGCTTATTTTGACTTGTAGGTGTTCTCTACTCGCCCTTTTCATAATCCATATCTTGTTTGACTTAAATTGAATACTTGATCACTACTGGCCAGAATCAACCTAGCCTATCTGCCAATGTCACAATCAAGCAGCCTCACAGAAACAATGATCAGTAAGACCACTTTATTTCTTTTCTGTGACAGTTCTAAACTTTTCTGGCTAATTGCTTGTTTGTTTCTGGCTGTTATGGGAGTAAGGATGGAGAGCCACAGGGGCACTATTCTCCTTTCCTGTAGTGACACCACCTCTGTTAACATTATAGATAAGTGAAAAGCCCATATTGAACAGGAGAACTCAATCCTGCATAATGCCGTGTTTTCACACAGGACATGTTTATGAATGTCACTACCAGAAAGATACTTCTAAGTGGTAAAATGCTAGTTAGCTCAGATGGTATGATTGCAGTAGCCTCAGACAGCGTTATCTTAGTACTGTAAGTCAACCTTCTCATTTCAGAAGGTTAAATATTTCTTCTTTTTACCCACATCAAATAGTATTGACTACTTTTCACCACTGAATTAAGTTATGTAATGTGCCTCCTATGCGTGTGAAAATATTTCCTTGGTTCAGAAGTATATTTGAAACAGTTTTACAAGGTATAAAATTCTAGAACTCCATCTCTTTATGGCCAGGACTCCTCTAAACACAATAAGTATCCCAGTAATTTACTCTGAACTTGAATTCATTCAGCGGAAAGTTGATTTAAAAAATTACAAAGCTAAACCTTCAATCTCCACCTTACCTGTTATTGGTTTGGGGTGGAAGTTGTAGGCTAACACTCAGATGCAGTGCTTCAATTTCTGCTTTAGGTTATAAATTCTGGATGAAGTTGCCCCGGATCTGAAGAGAGCTGGAGGCATGACCTTTTGGAATCCTTTGAAACCTTCCCGTTTCTCTGAAATTCTGTTTTAATCAGCCTGAAGTTCTATTAGTCAATGCCCATTTTAAAAGTTTCAGAGGACACAAGCTTCATTATATTAAGCCTTTTCACCAGAAACATTTCTAGACTGTTCTCTCTGTGTTAAGTCATCTCTGCCTGTTTTCCAGCTTACACTCTCATGGGAAACCATCTTCTGCAGCCATAATGTTCTATTGCGCATAAACATTCAATCCAGTCCTAGAGGCAGACTGCCCTCAGGCTTTGCATAATTTCAATCTTTTGTCCATCTGGACCTAACGATTGTGTAGTTAAATGTTGTCCCTTCTGGCTACAATTAGTCTGTTCTATTTGGCAATTTCAGATGAGTATGCTTTCTTGTGATCCATGATATGATTTGCAGAGAAATTAACAGTTTTTCTGCTATACCTATATAATCTTGTAAGTTCCAAGGCTAAGGATTGTTTCTTTTCACCATCCCGTCTCTAATGTCTGGCACAGTTTCTACACGTAGTGGGCACTTCATCAATATTTGTTGAATGAATGTGTGATGTTTATTTTTAAAGATCCCCTAAAGTTCATTTAGATCCCCTAAAGAAGAATTTAGAAGTATATTAAGGAGTAGCAAAGTTGGCAGCAACTCAGCATTGTCAGGATAGTCTATTTCACATATATCACTAGCCCATTTTTTTAACATATAAAAATGTTTGGAATTTTGGATTCTTCAGGACAACTGGAAGATTCATCTAGTTAACTCGACCTGTGAGTGGTTATGATCTATCAAAAGTACCTGTAACCTTAGGAATAAAAGATTTTTGCACGTTACATTTTTTCTAATTTTTAAAAAAATATTTATTCATTTTTAAGAGAGAGAGAGAGAGACAGAGCATGAGCTGGGAGGGGCAGAGACAGGGAGACACAAACCCGAAGCAGGCTTCAGGCTCTGAGCCCCCAACGCAGGGCTCGAACTCATGAGCCATGAGATCATGACCTGAGCCGAAGTCGGATGCTTACCTGACTGGGCCACCCAGGTGCCCCTCGCAAATTACATTTTAATTCACCATTTAGGATAGTCCAAGAGGTATCACAGGCTTTGCAGCTACGTGGCATGACTGTTAGCCTCAGTCGTAATTTCTGTGAAGACAGTGACTCTGGAATGCACTGTTGAATATGGAGGCCACTGGCCACGTGTGACCCTTGAGCAGCTGAAATGTAGCTGGTGTGACAGAGGAACGAAATTTTTAATTTCATTTTAATATCGATTTAAATACAAAACTGAATGTCGAGTATCTCATGAGTTTTGTATTTAGTGCATGCTGAAATGAGAATATTTTAAAGATAAAGGGTTAAACAAAATATGTTCTGAAAATTAATGTCACTTCTTTATTTCTACTTTTTAAAAATGTGGCTACCAGAAGATTTAGACTTATGTCTGTGGTTTGCATTATATTTCTATTGGGCTGTGCTAGACGCACCCGGAAGGCTAAGGGGCAGGGTTATTCATTGGCACTTGCTGTGATAGAGCAAGTATGTCATGGATGTGAGGGTATGAGGTGCTGAAACAGATGGTCTGCTCCTCAGCCGGGAGGCATCCTGCCCATTTTGGACACTGCTGAGATTATGCCCCTCTTTCTGAGGGCGGGGGCTACCCATTTTCTTTCTTTAAACATGCCGCTTCTCCCACAACTAGGAAGAGTGTATTAACTGTACAAGTCTGGCAAGTTTCACTGACTTTTCCAGGTTCTGAAAACTTGGGCTGGGAAAGGGACAGAGAAAATAATGGGATCAGGAGAGTGCTGGTATGGTGGGGAGTTAGGAGCGGGAAAGGAAGGGATGGAACTTGCCATCAAATGCGAAGATTTTGCCATTAATCTAGTACGTCAGCTGGGCAGTGGGTAAATGAGTGCCAGTTTTGTTTTGCTTCGTAACTCAAGGTATGTGTTGCATTTATGTATCAAGAATTCTATGCTTAAAATGAAAGTGTGGGTGTAAGACATTTATTAACCATGTTTATTTGTATGTAAATCCCGGGGCACCTGGTTGACACAGTCGGTTAAGCGGCCGGCTTCGGCTCAGGTCATGATCTTGCAGTTCACAAGTTTGAGCCCTTCATCGGGCCCTGTGCTGACAGCTCAGAGCCTGGAATCTGCTTTGGATTCTGTGACCTTCTCTCTCTCTGCCCCTCCCCAGCTTAATCATTCTGAGAGTTTCTAAACCACTGTGATGAGATAGGGTTTTTCCATGTGCCAGTGAAATGTGAGGTCTGCTGTGGGCTTGCATGGCTTATTCTTCTGTTTGTTAAGCTCTCAAGAACATCTTGAGGGAAAATAATCTTTTTTCAATTTTTACAATGTAAAGCATAGTGGGGTATAGGCTTTCAGTCAATGTTAGTCAAATCCAAGTTGAATGAGTCCTCGTAACGGCCCCTAATTCTGTTTTCAGGGACTTCACTGGTGGAATAGGATCCAGACCAAGACCAGGTAATTTCGTGTTGGCAGTAACAAAATCACACATGCCTCCCTGATATTCAGTATGATTTATGTTACAGTTTCATATCTTTCCCCCTTTTATTTCTTCAGCTTTGCTGCCTCTTGACCTGCTTCTGAAAGTACCACCCCTCATGCTCAGGGCCCACGTTAAGGAGCTAGAGGCCGAGTTAGTGACGGGGTGGCAGTCCCATAGCCTTCCCGCTGTGATTCTTCGCAATCTCAGAGATCATGGTAGTACTTATTAGATCAAGTTGATGTCAAGCACACGATGGGCGAACACAGAATTATAGTTGGGACTGAATGGGTCTGAATGATGCTTGGGAGGTAATTTTAATACAAGCGGCAGGAGAATTTGGTTTGTTTGTCCACCGTTATTAGTTTGGAAATTTAACAGTATCAAAACGCTTTCTGTGTTCACTTATTTGATTGAAATATTACAGGCTGTTTTTCTAAAATTTACACTTCTGCTTTGGTGGGGATGTTAGCCAGTTAAACTATTTGTGCTTAAAATGCATACCTCCTAGAAAAAAATAGTAACTGTTTTAAATTCATGTTTCTATAAGCTCTATGCCTATATGATACAAAGGAGTGAAATTTATCTTTGTCTGCCTCCTTTATTCTGACATAGATAGTCCTTTTTAGTTATTTCTATTTGTATCTGATTAAAACAATACTGTATCCTGTTTTTGTTAATAATTTAAAAATTATGGATTCTTAAAACATAAAAGTTTATAGTAATGGTTTGGGGGGAGGGTGAGTGTATCGCTTAATGTTTTGAATTTCCATTAAAGAGGACCAAAGTACAACAGTAGTAGTAAAACTGTTAGCTAAGTCTGGACAATTCAGGGAAAAAGTATAGCAATTGTGCTCTTAACATATGTATGAATGTATGACTCTTGAGTTCTGATTTACTACTTTGGTTAATTTGAAATTGTTGCTTAATGCTGTTTTCATTTTGGCTTCCTTAAGTCACATTCTTTCGTAGAGTTAACACCTATGGTGAACATAAGTGATGGGAATTGATTTTTGGTAACATTAGTCCATGTCTCCACATTTATTAAATTTGCTTTGGAGGAGTTATTGACAGTCTGGGACCATTTACACCATCAGCATAGATGCAAAAAAAAAAAGATGGTTTTGTTATTAAGATGTCCATAGTTATCATGCTGACCATGCTGTCTGGCATAAGGTAAGTTCATACATAACATAATCGTGAAGCTGAAATGATTGTTGTGGATTGATTTTATAATAGCAAGAGCAGAACACGTATTTATGTAAGCAATTCACAATTCTGTTCTGATTCATAATAGGAATTCCTTTTCCTAAAGGGCATGTTGAATTGGCTCAGTTTTAGACTTATTTTATATCCATGAAATTGATCAGATCTCTTGACCTTTAAACAAACTAATCACATTATAGCAGTTTACATGTAATATATTGTATTTTTTAGACTTACAGTCTGTTGTTCCATCCAGTTTTTAAAAGTTCACTGACATATTTCTTATTTAAAACAATATACTACAGTGTTGTCAGTGAATACTAAAGTTCACCCATAAAGGGCAATGTTTCTATTAATATTGTAGACACATCAGCGCATATGAGAACATTTGGGTTAGTACCTATAGGTTATTCTACTTTCGAGTAAAAAAAAATCTTTATTTTTCTCCATCTTAAGGCAAAATTATTTTTCTGTTCATTACAGAAGTCATACTTTTTAGCGTTGTGGGTAAATTTGGACTATTTTTGCTTTATCAGATCACAAACAACTGGTACCAGCCCCATCCACTTAGCTCACCTCACCTGCAAGTCATGCTCCATTCCAGTTGTTTTCTCTGTGTCTCTAGCCTAACTCAGAGAATGAAAAGGTGATTTGTTTTTGTTTTAAAGTTTGTTTTATTTATATTGAGAGAGAGAGAGACAGAGAGAGAGAGAATGAGTGGGGGAGGGATAGAGAGAGAGGGAGACAGAGAATCCCAAGCAGGATCTGTGCTGTCAGCGCAGAAACCATCGATCCCACAAACCGGGAGATCATGACCTGAGCCAAAATCAAGAGTTGCCCCCTTAACTGACTGAGCCACCCAGGCACCCCAGAGAAGGTGCCATAAATAGAGCTCTCCAACAGTAGGGAAATAAGTTCGGACCACGGGGTCATGAGACACTATTGGTCTGGGTAGTTGTAAGTTATATCTTAAATATTCGTTACTCAGAATAGGCAAAACACTGAAATGTGTGGATGATTAATTTTTTTAAAGCAGATTGTATTAATGTATTTTCACTTAACGTTTGATTTAGCTTTTTTGGATAGAAAGGAACATGCTTGGATGAAAGGAACATTATGTACAACCAACAGCCACAGCCTGTATTGTCTAAATGTTCTGGAAAAAGTTGTCAGGGCGGGAAGAATTTTGTCAAAACCTGGTATGCTTCCAGGACTCTGTCTAGAATGTAAACATCATTTTCCATATGCTATGGAAGGAAAAAATGGTGAGAACTATGATTTTAGAGTACCAAGTGACTGTATTATAAGATGATCTTTTCTATCTGGTACTCTTTTTTTGTTGTTGTTTTCTTAATTTACATCCAAGTTAGTTAGCATATTGTGCAATAATGACTTCAGGAGTAGAATCCAGTGATTCATCCCCTACATGTAACACCCAGAGCTCATCCCAACAAGTGTCTTCCTTAATGTCCCTTGCCCATTTGGTCCATCCCCCCACCCACAACCCCTCCATCAACCCTCAGTTTGTTCTCTGTATTTAAGAGTCTCTTATGTTTTGTCCACCTCCCTGTTTTTATATTATTTTTGCTTCCCTTCCCTTACGTTCATCTGTTTTGTATCTTAAATTCTACATATGAGTGAAGTCATATAATATTTGTCTTTCTCAGGATGAGGCTCCATAGCTCAGGGGTTAGAGCTCTGGTCTTGTCTTTCTCTGACTGACTAAATTCGTTTAGCATAATATGCTCTAGTTCCACCCACATTGTTGCAAATGGCAAGATTTCATTCTTTTTGATTGTCGAGTAATACTCCATTGTGTATGTGTGTGTGTGTGTGTGTGTGTGTGTGTGTGTGTGTGTGTGTGTGTCACACCACATCTTCTTTATCTATTCATCTGTAGATGGACATTTGGGCTCTTTCCATACCATGGCTATTGTCGATAGCATTGCTATAAACATTGGGGTGCATGTGCCCCTTTGAAACAGCACACCTGTATCCTTTGAATAAATACCTAGTAGTGAAATTGCTGGGTCGTAGGGTAGTTTTATTTTTAGTTTTTGAGGAACCCCCATACCGTTTTCCAGAGTGGCTGCACCAGTTTGCATTTCCACGAGCAGTGCAAAAGAGATCCTCTTTCTCCACATCCTCGCCAACATCTGTCATTGCCTGAGTTGTTAATTTAGCCATTTTGATTGGTGTCAGGTGGTATCTTATTGTGGTTTTGATTTATATTTCCCTGATGATAAGTGGTGTTGAGCATTTTTTCATGTGTCTGTTAGCCATCTGGATGTCTTTTTTGGAAAAGTATCTATTCATGTCGTTTACCCATTTCTTCACTGGATTATTTGTTTTTTGGGTGTTGAGTTTGATAAATTCTTTATAGATTTTGGATACTAACCCTTTATCTGATAGGTCATTTGCAAGTATCTTCTCCCATTCTGTCAGTTGTTTTTTGGTTTTGCTGATTGTTTTCCTTCAGCGTGCAGAAGCTTTTTATCTTGATGAGGTCCCAATAGTTCATTTTTGCTTTTGTTTCCCTTGCCTCCGGAGATGTGTTGAGTAAGAAGTTGCTGTGGCCAAGGTCAAAGACGTTTTTGCCTGCTTTCTCCTGTAGGATTTTGATGGCTTCCTGTTTTATGGGGTTTTTTTGTGTGTTCATCCATTTTGAGTTTATTTTTGTGTGTGGTGTCAGAAAGTGGCCCAAGTTCATTCTGCATGTCACTGTCCAGTTTTCCCAGCACCATTTGCTGAAGAGACTGTCTTTACTCCATTGGATCCTCTTTCCTGCTTTGTCAAAGATTAGTTGGCCATACATGTGTGGGTCTGTTTCTGTGTTCTCTATTCTTTCCATTGATCTGAGTGTCTGTTTTTGTATCAGTACTATACTGTCTTGATAGTTACAGCTTTGTAATACATCCTGAAGTCTGGAATTGTGATGCCTCCAGCTTTGGTTTTCTTTTTCAGGATTGCTTTGGCCATTTGGGGCCTTTTCTGTTCCATAAAAAATTTAGGATTGTTTGTTCTAGCTCTGTGAAGAATGCTGGTGTTATTTTGATAGGGATTGCATGGAATTTGTAGATTGCTTTGGGTAGAATCGACATTTTAACAATATTTGTTCTTCCGATTCATGAGCATGGAATATTTTTCCATTTTTTTTTTGTGTCTTCTTCACTTTCTCTTATAAGCTTTCTATAATTTTCAGTGTATAGATTTTTTACTTCTGTGGTTAGGTTTATTCCCAGGTATTTTATGGTTTTTGGTACAGTTGTAAATGGGATTGATTCCTTGATTTCTCTTTCTATTGCTTCATTATTGGTGTATAGAAATGCAATCAATTTCTGTGCATTGATTTTATATGCTGAGACTTTGCTGAATTCACAGATCGTTCTAGCAGTTTTGTTGGTGGAATCTTTTGGAATCTTTCCATATAGAGTATCATGTCATCTGCAAAGAGTGGAATTTTGACTTCCTCCTTGCCAATTTGGATGATTTTTATTTCTTTGTCTTGTCTGATTGCTGAGACTAAGACTTCCAATACTATGTTGAATAACAGTGGCGAGAATGAACATCCCTGTCGTGTTCCTGACCTTAGGGGGAAAGCGCTCAGCTTTTCCCCATTGAGGATGATATTAGCGGTGGTCTTTCATATATGGCTTTTATGATCTTGAGGTATGATCCTTCTATCCCTTCTTTCTTGAGGGTTTTTATCAAGAAAGGATGCTCTATTTTGTCAAATGCTTTCTCTGCATCTATTGAGAGGATCATGTGGTTCTTGTCCTTTCTTTTATTAGTGTGATGTATCACATTAATTGTTTTGCAGATATTGAATGAGCCTTGCATCCCAGGTATAAATCCCACTTGGTCATGGTGAATAATTTTTTTAATGTATTGATGGAGCTGGTTGGCTAATATCTTGTTGAGGATTTTTGCATCCATGTTCATCAGGGAAATTGGTCTATAGTTCTCCTTTTTAGTGGGGTCTCTGTCTGGTTTTGGTAATCAAGGTAATGCTGGCTTCATAGAAAGAGTTTGGAAGTTTTCCTTCCATTTCTATTTTTTGGAGCAGCTTCAAGAGAATAGGTGTTAATTCTTTAAATGTTTCGTAGAATTCCCTTGGAAAGCTATCCGGCCCTGGGCTCTTGTTTTTTGGGAGATTGTTGATTACTAATTCAATTTTGTTACTGGTTATGGGTCTGTTCAAATTTTCTAATTCTTCCTGTTTCAGTTTTTGTAGTGTATATGTTTCTAGGAATTTGTCCATTTCTTCCAGATTGACCAATTTATTGGCATATAATTGCTCATAATATTCTCGTATTATTGTTTGTATTTCTGCAGTGTTGGTTGTGATCTTTCCTTTTTCATTCTTAATTTTAATTATTTGGGTCCTTTTTTCTTTTTTTTTTTTTAATTTTTTTTTTTTAACGTTTATTTATTTTTGAGACAGCGAGAGACAAAGCATGAACGGGGGAGGGTCAGAGAGAGGGAGACACAGAATCTGAAACAGGCTCCAGGCTCTGAGCCGTCAGCACAGAGCCCGACACGGGGCTCGAACTCACGGGCCATGAGATCATGACCTGAGCTGAAATCGGCCGCTTAACTGACTGAGCCACCCAGGCGCCCCTTTTTTTTCTTTTTGATCAAACTGGCTAGGGGTTTATCAATTTTGTTAATTCGTTCAGAGAACCAGCTTCTGGTTTCACTGATCTGTTCTACTGTTTTTGTTTTGTTTTGTTTTGATAGCATGGATTTCTGCTCTAATCTTTATTATTTCCTGTATTCTGCTAGTTTTGGGGTTTATTTGCTCTTCTTTTTCCAGCACTTTAAGGTGCAAGGTTAGGTTTTGTATCTGAGACCTTTCTTCCTTCTTTAGGAAAGCCTGGATTGCTATATATACTTCCCTCTCATGACTGCCTTTGCTGCATCCCAGAGGTTTTAGGCTGTGGTGTTATCATTTTCATTGACTTCCATGTACTTTTGAATTTCCTCTTTAATTTCTTGGTTAACCCATTCATTCCTTAGTAGGATGTTCTTTAATCTCCAAGTATTCATTGTCTTTCCAAATTTTTTCTTGTGGTTGATTTCAAGTTTCATGGTGTTATGGTCTGAAAATATGCACAGTATGATCTTGATCTTTTTGTACTTGTTGAGGGCTGATTTGTGTCCCAGTATGTGGTCTATTCTGGAGAACGTTCCATGTGCACTGGAGAAGAACGTGTATTCCGCTGCTTAGGATGAAATGTTCTGAATGTATCTGTTAAGTCCATCCAGTCCAGTGTGTCATTCAAAGCCATTGTGTCCTTGTTGATTTTCTGCTTAGATGATCTGCCCATTGTTGTAAGTGGGGTGTTGAAGTCCCCTACTATTATGGTAGTATTATCAATGAGTTTCTTTATGTTTGTGATTAATTGCTTTATATATTTGGGTGCTCCCACCTTTGGAGCATAAATAAATCCCACATTGGGATTTATCCTATCTTGGGGGGCATAAATGTTTACAATTTTTAAATCTTCCTGGTGGATAGACCCCTTAATTATGATCTAATGCCCTCCTTCATTCCTTGTTACAGTCTTTATTTTAAAATCTAGATCATCTGATATAAGTATGGCTACTCCAGCTTTCTTTTGGCAACCATTAGCGTGATAGATGGTTCTCCATCCTCTTACTTTCTTTTTTTTTTTTTAATTTTTTTTTCAACATTTATTTATTTTTGGGACAGAGAGAGACAGAGCATGAACGGGGGAGGGGCAGAGAGAGAGGGAGTCACAGAATCGGAAATAGGCTCCAGGCTCTGAGCCATCAGCCCAGAGCCCGACGCGGGGCTCGAACTCACGGACCGCGAGATCGTGACCTGGCTGAAGTCGGACGCTTAACCGACTGCGCCACCCAGGCTCCCTCCATCCTCTTACTTTCAATCTAAAGGTGCCGCTAGCTCTAAAATGGGTCTCTCGTAAACAGTGTATCGCTGGATCTTGTTTTCTTATCCATTCTGTTACCCTGTGTCTTTTGATTTCAGTGTTTAGTCTATTGACATTTAGAGTAAGTATAGAAAGATAGATATGAATTTATTGCCATTGTGGAGTTGGAGTTTGTGGTTGTGTTCCCTTGTTCTTTCTAGTCTTTGTTGCTTTTGGTCTTTTTTCTCCCCTCAGAGAGTCCCTCTTAAAATTTCTTGCAGGGCTGGTTTAGTGGTCACGAACTCCTTTAGTTTTTGTTTGTCTGGAAAACTCTTTATCTCTCTTTCAATTTTGAATGACATCCTTTCTGGATAAAGAATTCTTGGCTGCCTATTTTTCTAATTCAGTATGTTAAATATATCCTGCCACTCCTTTCTGGCCCGCCAAGTTTCTGTGGATAGGTCTTCTGAAAACCTGATCTGTCTTCTCTTATAGGTTAAGGATTTTTTTCCCTTGCTGCTTTTATAATTCTTTCCTTTTCTGTGTATTTTATGACTTTGACTATAATATGCCTTGTTGATGGTCGTTTTTTATTGAATCTAATGGGAATCCTGTGCTTCTTGGATTTTGATGTCTGTGTCTTTCCCCAGGTTAGGAAAGTTTTCTGCTAGGGTTTCCTCACATAAACCTTCTACCCCCTTTTCTCTCTCTTCATCTTCTGGGACTCCTATGATTCAGATGTTGTTCCTTTTTAATGAGTCACTGAGTTCTCTAATTCTTATATCATGCTCTTTTGCCTTAGTTTCCCTCTTTTTCTGCTTCATTATTCTCCATAATTTTGTCTTCTATATCATTGATTTGCTGCTCTGCTTCATCCATCCTTCTTGCTGTGGCATCAGCTCAGTTATAGCATTTTTAACATTTTCCTAACTAGATTTTACTTATTTTATCTCTGCTGAAAGGGATTCTATGCTTTTTTCAACCCAGCCAGTATTCATTTTATCATGATTCTACATTCTAGTTCAGATATCTTGCTTGTATCTGTGTTGATTAAGTCCCTGGCTGTCATTTCTTCCTGTTTTTTCTTTTGGAGTGAATTCCTACATTTTGTCATTTTGGAGGAAGAAGAAGAATTAATAAAATAAAAAATTAAAATTAAAAAGTTAAAACAACACAAAAAGAAAATAAATTAAGCTAGATCCTAGGTGTGTTTTGGTCTGCTTTTTGAAGGAAGCTTTATAGCATAGAGAAAAAGGGAAAGAAAAAAAAAGGTAAGAAAATGTTTGCAAATTTTAAAAAATGTAAACAATAAAATAGAATAAATGAAATGAAGAAAGTGAAATAGAATTTTAGAAATTACAAAAAATAAAACATATAGTAAAAAATTAAAATTTTTTTATAAAAATGGAAAATAAAAATATTATTTTTTTCTTTCTGTATCCAAGAATAAGAAAAAGAAAAAAATGAATAGATGCACCAGCAAACAGAATAAAATTACATCGAGTTTCCTCTAGAAGTAAAACTATGCAGCACTTTATAGTCTGTACACTAAGCAGGTGGAGAAACTTGTGTTGGTCCTTTTAGGACTTGGTTGTTGCATTTGGATGGGGCTTGGTGTAATGGCTCCATTCTCCACTAGGTGGCGCTGCTTAGCTTATTGGGGTGGATCTATGTGTCTTGTGTTTGCACGTATGCACATGCGCAGGAGAGGTGAAAATGGTGTTACCCAGCTTCCCAGTCCATAGCACCAGAACTCTGTGTTCTCACCAACCGGCAATCGAGCACCCCTCCTTTGCTCTGGCTTCTGTCCACTCCCTGCTTCTACACTCTCTGCATCCAAGCTGTCAGACTTCTAGGCAGCACCTTCCTCCCAAATTTGATCTCAAATGGGGCTGTGTTTCCAAACCCCTCGCTTCCGAAGGCCCTGCAACTTGGACCTTCCCCCACCCTCTGCCCCTGGGAACATTCATGCAGTCACACTGCTGCAGAGGCTCAGAGATTGTGGCTGGGTGCTGGCTTGCCTCAGAAGAAATTCATGTGATCACAGTGGCAGCAGTGCAGGGATTGTGGTAAATCACAACACACAACTGGTGCCAGATTTCACCACACCCTGGTGTCTTTGTTCCAATACCAACAATCGTGGCTGTTCTCTGGGGTCTGCTAGGACCTTTGCCTGTGGGGAGGCCCTAGGGCCTCTACCACATGCCCTCCTATCAGGGGAACCGCTTCTCCCTGTGTGCCCGGCCAGACCCCTCTGACCCTGCTGCCTGCTCCTGGGGATTCACTCTTCGCACTAGATCACTGCCAGGTATTGAGCTGTGGAATTTCCACCTCTGCTGTCCCCTGTTTATAGAGTCCTGATGGTATTAAAACCCTCTCCTTTCTCCTTTCTCCCTTTCTTGTTCAGTCACTTCTGGGTGTTTCCATTCTTTCTCTTTCTCTCCAGCTACTTTCAGGGAGAGTGTTTTTCCTCTACTCCCCCCCCCCCAACTTTCTCTGTCCTCTCTCTGCAAAAACAGCTCCCTACTTTCCGTGGCTTCTCTCTTCCCCAGTTCACCTCTGTGCACCGTATACCTGCCAAGTTCTGTGGCTCAAGTTATGTGGATTATTGTGTTAATCCTCAGCTCAATTTTCTAGGTGTGCAAAATGGTTTGGTGCTGTTCTAGCTACATTTCAGGGATGAGAGAAACAGAGAACTTCCATGCTGCTCTGCCATCTTGGCCCCTCCCCCAATGAAAAATATCTGATACTCCTAATGTGAACTTCTAGGTTCATACTGTGGTGTTACAGCAGTATTTAATGCACCTCAAACTCCTGTAGAACAAATAACCATGGAACCATTTTAAGTTAGCACTATTAAAGTCCTCTTGTTCTGTCTTTTAATACTAACTGGATTGGGTAAATAATTTATTATATACATATTTTATACATATTACATGTACATATACATTACATATACATGTTCTTTGCCAAAAGAAATGAAAACTTAAGAATTTCTATATTGCAACTGGTGCAGCCGCTCTGGAAAACAGTGTGGAGGTTCCTCAAAAAATTAAAAATAGATCTACTTCATGACCCAGCAATAGCACTGCTAGGAATTTACCCAAGGGATACAGGAGTACTGATGCATAGGGGCACTTGTACCCCAATGTTTATAGCAGCACTCTCAACAATATCCAAATTATGGGAAGATCCTAAATGTCCATCAACTGATGAATAGATAAAGAAATTGTTGTTTATATACACAATGGAATACCACGTGGCAATGAGAAAGAATGAAATATGGCCTTTTGTAGCAACGTGGATGGAACTGGAGAATGTTATGCTAAGTGAAATAAGTCATACAGAGAAAGACAGATACCATATGTTTTTACTCTTATGTGGATCCTGAGAAACTTGACAGAAGAGCATGGGGGAGGGGAAGGGGAAAAAAAAAAGTTAGAGAGGGAGGGAGGCAAGCCATAAGAGACTCTTAAAAACTGAGAATAAACTGAGGGTGGATGGGGTTGGGAGGGAGGGAAGGGTGGGTGATGGGCATTGAGGAGGGCACCTTTTGGGATGAGCACTGGGTGTTATATGGAAACCAATTTGACAATAAATTTCATATTATAAAAAGAATTTCTATTGCATAAATGAAAATATTAACACTCATTAACATGGATTGAATGAATGAACAAACATTTTTAGCATGTTAAATATTTTAGCTCTATTTCCCTAACTTTAGTCACTGATAGATTACCAATGCACAAATTTGGCCATATCTGAGTATCATCTGTACTACTATTTTCCTAATATATGTTTCTTTAATTTGATTCACTTTACCAAATTTAATTAAAGGAGAGTTTATACTATTGCTATAATTTATTGCTACCAGTATAGAATCACTCACCATAAATAGATGGCAATTGTAAAAATAATGAAATATAAGCAAAACAACATGATTAAATTCTAAGTAGATATTGTTGTCTGCTTATCCTGAGGTCTGCTTTCTTTGTTATGAAAGAACATTAGTTAATCTGAAAAATGGTGATGATGACATACTTGTTCCACACTGAAACTTATTGATGACATACTTGTTCCACACTGAAACTTATTCCTTGATAGAATCAATAGAAAGAAAAGAAAATTGGAAAAGTTTCATATCCAATCTACTTACTAGGTAAAATTATCCTGTACAAGTGCCTCATGACTTAGGAGACTCAGTTCTTTAAAAATAATCATTTAGTTCTGTTGTCTATCAATCAAACAACAGGATATTTTGAATGGGGCGGAAGCATGTGGTAGGTTGTGTATAAAAAACAGACCTTTCCTCTTGAGGTAGGGAAAATGGTATCATATATTTGTGAAAATTAAACTATACCGCAACTTATTATTATGAGAAATCTATCCTTTGTCAAGTACTAGAGTACGTTTTAATAATATGGATGCTGTTAGCATGGGTCAAATGTAAATTTTGGGGAGTGCCAGTTAAACCCAAATTTAAAGTGCAAATGGAATGTCAACTAAGAATATGGCCTAATTTGACTGGATTGACACTAATATTTCCCCCTCCCTTGCTCAGTTTTCCCATTTCTCAGCAGCGAACAGCCAGGCACTGAGCTGATGTATGGGAATTCTTATGCTCTGCATTCTGAATAGAAATTGTCACATCATGATTTCTGGGCTCTTAATTATGCTTTCTTACTAGATGACTGAGAAGCTATTTTTATACTTGTCTTTTGTTCATAAAGGTCAGATCTAAATTAAGTAGTCAATATTTCATCCAAATGTTCCACAGAGTATGGCTTAATATTCCAGTCCTTATTTTGAGCAACCTTCAGAAGCTTGCTTTCAAGTTAGTTATTGACATGAAGTAATTAATACTAAATTTTACAACTGCCAAAGTGATTTTGAGTACATGCCTTCTCTTATTTTATTGCATGGCAATTCTTTAGCATATGAAAAAAAGTGCTCACCAGACTTCGATCCAATTTATATAATACTAGTCTAAACCATACAATTTGGCATATAATTAGATACTTTTTTTTATATTGTTTGTTGGGATTTGGATATATTGGCTAGATTTTCCAACCAAATTGTAAGCGTCTTTAGTAAAGTTTGAATATGTCTTGAGTACTTCCTCTGAGGTCAGGCCCTTGAAAATTACCTCTTGAGTAACTGATACAGACTACCACTGTATAAACCATTGTTTGAGAGCAATGCCGTTGAGAGCAACTGCATAAATAATCTTATGATAACTTAAAGAGTGGGGAACAATGACATTTTAAGATTGGGGAAGGGGTGGGAGACAACAAGTTTCTTTTACCAGTGGTGATCTGCTTCCTAGTTCTTCCTGCCAAGGGAGACACTGAGGGAGTATGGACCAGGTCCCAGGTGAATGCTTCCTGGAGATGTTGATTTTTTTCATGTTCTTTGTAGGATAAAGTCTTTCCAAAGAGATACTCAAGTCTCACAGAAGTTATTCATGGCTAGAATCCAAGACCAAGTGCAAATTGCAAATCAGCTATTGAGTGGTAGCTCACAACCCTGTCCTGGGGGTTTCTGCCCTGGGGGGGAAGGCTAAGTGGAAGGGTGGGGGAAGAAAGCTACACCAGCCTCTAGTAGGAATAAAGGGAGTTCAGTGTGGCGTGAATGGATTGTAGCAGTGTACAAAATAATTGATTCAATGGAGAAAGGCAAGGCTCTCAAATTGTAAACTGCTATTATTAATGTTTTTTAATGGAACTTAAAAATAGTTTCAGGGTGTTTACAATCCCCTTAAAATAATTTGAATATTGTGGTTAGTGACAGGGGAGCCAATATTAATAAGAGGCAAGAGACGCTTTCTACTAGCTGAGCCAACCACCTTCCCTCCTGTATAGCCAAGACCTCACTCATTCTTAATTGACATTCCTCACTATGGGTTCCATAGATTATTTGGGACATTTTAGACAAGGTGTTAGTTAATTTTTTTAAATGTATATAACTACTTATTGTTTTTTTACTGCATTGGAATTCAAAAGCATAATTCTGCTTGAAGTTATTCTTTAGCAAGTGTCCTAGTTTTATTTAACCCATTATTGACGGAACCAGATGGAGAATCAAAGACCTGGTTCCAAGAACATTTGAAGAACAGGGATTTATAGAGTAGTCAAGAAAGAAAAGCTGAAATAACATTGTTAAATTGAGCATAAGACTGGTGAAATAATACTATATATTTTTGTGATTAACTTCTTGATCAGCCTATAAAGTCATACCAATATATCAACTTCTACAGGTTAATCATGAACTCTACAGGCTGTAAACTGCCTGTACCTTTATTGGTGTGGATTATTAGTTAAATATACTGGGACATTTCCCAACAATATTAGGTTAGGATCAAGTGGAGTTATTAGAAAATGCTGCAGCGTGATGTCAGAGAACCAAGCAATGATCATTTTGCCTGTTCTTCATGACTGTGATAAATTCTTGTTTAGGTAATTGAATGGGAGTTGGGGTCCCATCTTTTCTTTCTGTGTTGTGTTGTTTTGTTTTTTTTTTAGTTTGATTGATCAGCCCTCGCATCCATAGTGCCAAATAGACTATATTTTTACACCACAATATTTTCTTCTTGAAAATTGCGGGTTACATCAATAGAGTTGACTTTAAACAAAATGTTCCCTCTAGGACGAATAAAGGGAGCAAGCATGACTTGTGTGGTCGTTGTAGCATAGTGTAAGAAATAACTAAGACAATGGAAAAAAGTCAGCCTGTGTGGACTAGACCGAATGCATATGCTGTTTTTAGGCCACAGATTGAGCAATAAAAATCTAACTTTCTATATTTGCCCAACACTGAGCTTAATTTTTTATACTGAGCCCCATTCCACATATTAGAAAACATAATCCATTAGCCTAAATGCAAGTTTCAATATGTTGGTATTTCTTTGTCAGCTTAAAATCGGACAAACTGAGGATCGCTCTTCTCTCTGTTTTTGCCTGAGTGGTATTTTTGGCATCATGATTCTGGGGCTTTGAGACCGCCTGTGCTGGTGTCTGAGCTGATTGTTGGGTATGGTTATACTTCCATGTGGCATCCAGAGAATGTAGTGGCACAGCCCTATCTGACTTCCAGTCCCCGGTCCACAGTTCCCTCTGTGGCCCACGTCCCCTAGATTGGCGGCAAGTTCTCTATAGGGCAAACTCTCTCATTTTGTCAGCTTACCTTCTCGCGAGATTGGAAGGGCCAGCCCATTCTTCCCTACCTCTCTGGGCCTAGAGACTTGGGAAGTCAGCAAGACCTCTTTGCCTCTGACACCCCGGGAAGCTATCTCTCCTGCCCCAACCTGCCCCTTGCTGTGGTGCAGGGAACATCTCATGCCTAGGGCTCTCAGAGTTCCCCATGGGAACTGAGCCCCCAGCCCTACCACACTTGAATCCCCAACTTAAAGAGAGCTCCATCATCTAACTCTCGCCTCCTCCTGCCACCACCAGACTGCCTAAAATGAGATGGAATTTGAGTCTCTTCTGAGACTTCTTTTCTTCTGTCTTTCTGTCCTCTCTCCTCGAGAAGCTTTGACTTATTTTGAGGAGCGGGAAGGAAAGGTTGCTCAGCAACAATTCTTTTGAATCTCTCTGCCTTCTGCTTAGACTCTCGCTTTTTAAAGCCCAGATATGTACTCTCTCTGTTCCTGGTTGCTCTAGGCCACCCCACCTTGGGCAGTGCTAGCCTCACACTCTGCTGCTTGATGACAGGAGGCTCATGAAGTCAAGAGAAAGTGTGGGAAATAATGCAGCAGTGAATTCTCCTTGTGTATTATATAGTCACTTCTAGGAACTTCAAGTTTAAAAATCCTGAGATTGTATCTTATAGTTTGAAAAAGTAACTAAAGGGATAGCAAATTTGGAAGTGAGGAAAGCTCTAATCCTCACACATGCGCAAATTACCTGAACAGGATGTGAGATGCTTATTGTAAAGGTGATTAAGCCAGAATTATTTTTTTTAATGTTTGTTTATTTAGTCATAGAAAGAGAGAGACAGAGAAGGAGAGAGAGAGAGAGGCGGAGAGATAGAGAGAGACAGAGAAACCAAGGCAGGTTCCACACCATTAGCACAAAGCCCAATGTGAGGCTCAATCTCACGAACCATGAGATCATGACCTGAGCTGTAATCAAGAGTCAGACGCTTAACCCACTGAGCCACCCTGGTTCCCCTAAGCCAGAATTCTAGAGGGAAGGGATTCAAAGCTGGCCTTTACACAGCTTGTTTCTGACCGTTCAAGTGAAAGGGAGTGAATGAAGCCTGATCACCCAGAGGGTGAAAGGTGCTGAGACTTTGATGCAGCTTCCTGCCGTCCTGTGGGAAATTTCACCAGGGGAAGCAAGAGGATGTGGGACAGGTTGGATGAGGGAGGGGGGCGACTAGGTCCAGACTGTCAAGTCTCTTCCCAATCATTTCTACCTTCTTGTGGAACTGTTGGTCTGTGTTGGGAAGGATTCCATGCCCGAGCCCGCTAGTCGTCATCTTCTCCCACACTTCCGTCTCACTTTCCATGGGATGTCATTCAGTGACTGGGACCCAAGCTTCAGCAGCCTCCTTGGCTCCTGTTCCCTGTGGGCAGATGGTCATCACATTGCTATTCCAAATCAGGCCTTCCGACTTCAGCTCTGGGCTTCTTCTCATGAGATCACCTTTTCTGAAACACAGTCTCCCTTATGGCTCCTTACCATCGTATAGCAGTCCCTGGCTACCTCTTTAGCTGTACTCAGTACTATAGCTTTTTATCATACTTCACACTAGATAAACTGGACACCTTGCTGCTCTCCAGGTGCAGCCCTCGCTTAGCTGACTCCTGTCCTTTGCTGAAACTTTCTTCTACTCAGAAGCTGCCACTGAAGTATACCTTCCCGCACACCAAATCTATATCCTGTGCTTATTGAGTGCCTACTAATTCTCCGTGGTCTTCTCAAATGAAACTTTTGCATCAACTCTCAATCTCCCATCCTGTTACTCTGGGTGAACCTTTCATGAAGCCTTTGTGAGTGCCATACCCTTTGTGGAACTTCTGGTGCCTTCTCTACTGCTGGCCATAGGGGTAGATTATTGAGCATTTGTAGATTTAGACTACAGTTGAGTTACTTTGTCTCATTTTACAACAGTTAAGGAAAAACGTGAGAGTAAATCTGTCCACTATACTAAAACTTAAAAGGTTGCGTTGTCTTTCAACAAAGCATTTGGTCAAACACGGAGAAGCTGATGTATGTTTTGGTCCCATTCGTGGAGCAAAAATATTCTTTGCTTCTAAAGGGAACTCCTGCCCAAAATGTTCTCTTCTCCAGTTGTTTAAAAATTCCTGACTCTTAGCAGAGAGAGTTCGGACAAATAGGGGGATTTACCATATCTTGGTTAATTTGAAGAATACAGTGTAATCCATCTTTTGTTCAATTTGTAGTAATGAACAGTTTCAGGGCTTGTGCTATCAATTGTAGTTTCAGTAGACTGGATATATAACATAAACCAAGTCTCAAAGCACCAAGAAAGGGCCCGGAATTTGACCATTTAATGTGCCATGAGATTAAAAACAACAATAGTTAGAGTCACTGCAGAGACTACAAGGACCTAATGCTTCCAGTTTATTACATGTATATGCTTTCCAAAAATACCTAATCAATTAAATGTTCAAAGGTCTAGGTAGGACATCATGTTAAAAACAGTGACCCTTTTAAGAAGAGGAATAGTCCGGGGCGCCTGGGTGGCGCAGTCGGTTAAGCGTCCGACTTCAGCCAGGTCACGATCTCGCGGTCCGCGAGTTCGAGCCCCGCGTCGGGCTCTGGGCTGATGGCTCAGAGCCTGGAGCCTGTTTCCGATTCTGTGTCTCCCTCTCTCTCTGCCCCTCCCCCGTTCATGCTCTGTCTCTCTCTGTCCCAAAAATAAATAAACGTTGAAAAAAAAAAAAAAGAAGAGGAATAGTCCTTGAGGCCTGGGAAGGAGCATAAATATAAGTTTAGATCTGAGGTAACCAGAGGAAGTGTCCTAGTGATGAGTCAGAAAGAGAACTGGAGGCACCTCAGCTCCTGTGTAGACTGAGTCAGTGTGGTGTCGTAGGGCCCACCTCATTTCATGCCCCGGCCTTCACTTGCTCTGGGACTTATTGGACAGTTTCTTTCCTCTTACTCTACGTATCTAGATGTAAAATGGGATAAGAACAACTACCCTTCAGAAGTTTGGAAGGATTAGATGAAACTACGTACGTAAAACACTTCCCAGTGTCTGGCCCAAGTTCATGCTAAATAAGCACTAGTCTTCCTCCAAGTCCTTCTACTTACCACCCCTGAGGAAAGAAAAATTGCTGTGTGGGGTCATTCTCGCCAGAGTAAGCTAGCAAGTACAGTTACTTTTAAAAATTTCTGCTACCTTTAAATTAATTGCCTTTTATAAGGAATTTTAAAGTTTCATCCTAAGTTTTAAAATACTAATTAAATTCACTATTATAACAAAACTGTAAAAGGAAATTAAAATGGAATCAATTTTAAAGTTTGATTTTATTTAAATTTTAACGGTACCGAATATTATCTATCTTTTGCAGTAGGAACCCTATAGATACGAATCATAGGCATACTAGGTATGACTGATATTGAAATCTGCTTACTTCTGTGATATTTTTTAGGAGAAAATTATTTTAATAAAAATACTCAGGACAAAGTTATCAATGTAAATGTGTGTTGCATTTTTTTGGTGAATAGTTAGGAAGCAAAGTATTTTTAGTGTGCTAATCTGAAAGATGAGAGAGAACGCTTTAAAACTCAAAATGATATGGCTAACATTTGCCACAAACTTGGTAGTTATTAATATTTAAATAATAAAAAAATTTTAAAAATTATCTATTTGAACTTTTATCACTTTGTTTTCCTAAAATTAATAAGGGCTAAATAAATATATTTTGGCACGAGGAAATATAAAAACTTGTGAGGATTTCATCAGGTGGAAACAGAGGAATAATTGGTTCTCATTACCAGGATTAGCTGAAGTATTTCAGTAAATCTTGCCATGGTACAGAAGCAGCAGGTATCTGAGAGACTGTTCTGGTGGTAGCTAAGACTAAAAATTACCTTTAGTCTAGGTGATAAGGATGGGAAATTGAAAAGCAGTAACAGGTTACATAAAAATACTCTTAACATATAAGGTACAATAAAATGATTAGCATTCAGTCTATATAAAGAGCATTTACAAATCAATAAGAAAAAGAAGCATGGGACACAAACAGGAAATTCACCAAAGAAGTGCAATAGTCTCACCAGCATTTAGATAACCACAAAATAAAACAAAGTCAGATTGGCGAAATTGAAAAGTTTGATAATATATAGTGTTGATTAAGGTGCAAAAAAATGGATTCTCTTCTGGTCAACGTGAAAATTGACTCAGCTACTCAAATGTGTATTTGTTAAAATAAGAAACACGTATATCCAAGGGCCTAACTATTTGACTTCTGCTTATCTACCCTAAAAGACCTTTTGTACTTCTATGCAATGTACTCATGCACGTTTGCTCGCTGCAACATCATTTATAATCATGAGAGACTGAAAGCAAATTAAGTTCCCTTCCAGACAGAAGTGGCTAAGTAACTATGATGTATGCTGAACATGTAGTACTATATAATAGTGGTTATAAAGAATGGGCTAGAACTGTGTGTGTTGAGAAAAAAGAATCTCCATGACAGACAGAGTCATGAGGAAAAAAAAAATGTAGCACAGCCTTATAAGGTGTCATCATTTATGAAAACATTGAAAAGAAATGTTTCATGTTTCATGAAAACATGAAAAGAAAGAAAGAAAACATTAGTAATACTATAGATTTTCTACAGTAGTAGCTTTCAAACTCTTTTGGGACTAAGCGAACCTCAACACAGTACACGTTTTATATCACAACTGAGTGGACCTACTATGTTCAATGCACTCTGAAATTTGTCTATTCTGTCCCATTTCATTCCATCTCATTCCATCCCATATATCAAAATGCTGGTCTTGACGCATTAAACTGTTTTCAGGATTCAATCACCCTTGAAAAATACTGTTCTGAAAGTACCCAGTTATGTATGTAAATGGATAGAAAAGTACCTCGAAGCTGATATCAGGTACAGCTGATCCAGCTCTGGAGAGGCGCTGAGGGGTGGTGGTTCCAGGGAACCTCAAGCCTTTTATGTAATGCCTAGGTTGTTTTTATGTTCATTTTGCTTGCTTTACATCGGGCATGTGTTATTCTTTATTTTTTTGGTGAATAAATCTAAACTATTTTTAAAAGTCAAAGATTTACTGGGTTGGAGGGAGCAGAGGTCGAAAGGTCTTAAGAAAAATTTGTTAAGCTGCATTGCATAACTGAGTAGTTCAGAAGACAGGCATTCTAGCTAACTATTTCTGTTTTTGTATTTAGGGCCACAGATGAGCACATTCTTGTGGCAAGGTAGAGTCAAACCCGTGTGATATCCCACTCGAAATGTCATCACAGTCTAAGAACTCTCTGCCACGCTGTGAGATTTTAACTTGTGAAATATATCCACAGATCAATAACATAAAGTAGTCAGCACATAGTTGATCAAAATTTCAGAAAATGTGAAGGTAATGTTGCCGTAACAACCTTCTCTTGGCCACGTTACATGGTCTGTAGTTTTCAGTATTGGTCTAGAAAAACAAATAGCTATGTTGTAAGAATCCTTTCTATAGGAAACACCACTGTTGAAAATAATAGGACATATGTAAACTTGGCTATCTCTATAGGCTGGAGCAGATACCTCCAGCCTCGTGTGTTCTGTTTTAGAGCTACCTTTCTGACCTATCTTCACACTTTTACCCTAAGGGTAATTTGTTAAACCTCATCTTAATAGTCAAGTAATTGATGATTTAAAGGAGTTAGACACACTGCCTAGGGGAGATAGATCCTTTCAATTTCAAACACTTAGTCAAGGTATTAAATGCAGATAAACTACAATTAGATTATTTTTTATAAGAATTTCTCAACTAACTCAGTAAAGATGCCTGTAAACAAAGTAATATTTCTTTAAATATTCTGTTTATTTTCTTTTTTGTGTTTGTGTCTAAATATAAATTTTCACATACTCATAATAAAATAGATTGAATCTTTTAATGACCACATTAAATTTTCTCTGCAAATGTTTTGAAAACAATTTTATGGTAAAATATGCAAGCTTTCTCAGAAAGCATTTATATAAGACTCATTTTTCAGAATTTTAGCTATTGCTAAAGCAATGATTATATTCACATTTAATTTCATATAGGCTCAAGGTCGTATGGAGGGAAGAAAAGAGGGACTTTGGAGCTTTTCTTTTAAAAGGGGTAATTGGCAAGAGTATTATTGGAGCAATCATGCTATGGGTCAGAGGGAGGGAAAGCAAGAGGAGGAGGAACCTGGGGAAGGTGGAGAGGATAATATATATCCACATATCTGAAGTGTCTCTTCAGTTTTTCTTTTTCTCCAATGTGGACCTGAGGGTGAGAGGGGCAGAGGTGGCCTTCTGGCCCATCTAGAGGTTAAGGCCATTTCTTTAAGGAGTTTTAAAGTTAAGAATGGATTACTTGTGGCTATGATATATGAAGGTGGGGAAGCCACTCATATGCAGTTTGACACGAAGCTAGCCTCAAACCGTGAAAGTGGAGTGGCAGTATGATGAGAAGTCAGGATAAGTTACCAATGTGTCTTATTTAGAGCTAGAGAAACATCCAGGTGAACATTATAATTTGTAATAATCAAGGGTTACAGTAACCTTTAAACCCTTATTACAAATTGTATATTTTTTTGTTTGTTTGTTTCTGGGTTTTTTTTCCTCTGTAAGATTGCCTATTCGTTGTTTGTGTTAGTAGTTTTACTGAAATTAGTTTTAAAATATGATATTAAGGGCATAATGACTTTAAAATGTAAAAGCCTGATAGTCTGTTAACTGCACCTATCTGAAGCCCAGCTTTTCAAAGGCCACAGTATCCAAAGCACCACTGACTCCTGGTGGCAGCCTGGTGTAATCGCAGGCAAAATTTCCAGGAGTATTTTTAATTGTTATAAAAGGTAACATTGTTATGTTACTCAGAAGTCATATAAGTAAAAGGAAGAAGTGCATACCATATTGTAAAATATGGAAGTGTTACAAGGTCTCTGAATATTATCTCATTGGTAGGATCAAGATTTTAGCTTAATTATTTTTTCAGAATTTTACCCCAAGTTCTACTAATATTTTCTACTAAATATTTTTGAAAGAGAAAACCAGGATCTTGACTAACTGCAGAATTTATCATCCACAGCATCTGCAGGGATTGCTGTGTCCCAGAGGAAAGTACGACAGATCAGTGATCCTATTCAGCAGATCTTAATTCAGCTGCACAAAATCATCTACATCACACAGGTCAGTATGCTAGCATTTTATTTCCTTTTCATCTTAAGTACAAGTTTGATGGTAATGTCGTTGAAGAACTACTTTGTGGAATTTTAAATTGGAACGAATGCTCATTTTTATTATCTCCAACTGCATATATTTGGGAACACTTTGGCTCAGCGGCAGAGCTAGAGCTGGAAAGGTTGTAGGGTATAAAAAGCAAATATGGCAGTTTCCCCCTATGACTCATAACCTACTCTTTTGTCCGTGTCCCACCAAAAATAAATTTCAACACAAATGGCCCTTCATTATGGGGGTGAAAGTGGGGACAGGGCTGGGTTTTGAACAGCCTCGCTACAGGAAAGAAAAACTAGTGCCCACTGAGGAATCCTGAGGATGCTGGGTTAAAACTAGGACCTCTCAGAGGAGTCAAGATGGTGGAGAAGCAGGGGGACCAGGATTTCCCTTATCCCTCACACACAGCAGTATTGAGGTCAGAACACTTGGAATACCCAGAAAGTCTATCTCCGGAGTGACAGAAAAAATCTCCACAGATGGAGGGAGACAGATTGGCGGGACAGTGGTGCGTGTATGCAAATTGGGGGAGACAAAACAGTGTGGGCACAGAGGGAGGGATCCCCTTCTGTGGAGAGACAAAAGGAAGAGAAAGAGAAGCTGTGGATTGCAGTTTTGTGTTAGGACAAGAGAAAAAGCGCTCTGGACCACGGACTGGAGAATGAGACATACGGAGAGTGCCAGTCTCTACTTTGCAAACAGCCTTAGGAGCTGAAGATCAGAGTTTTCAAAAGTGCATGACTTTCTCCGGACTGAAGCCGCTAAGTGTGTGTGTGCCTGGAGGGGAGGGGAGCCAGCCCTGGGTCGAGGTAGTGATCTCAGGAGTGCGCTGGGAGAAAACGGTCCCCTCCCTGAGTACTGTGAGAAGAGGGTATACTGCCCCCCCCCCAAGAACAAAAGACCCTGCAGGTGCCAGCCACAGGCCCTTTATCAGCAGGGCTGATTGGCATTTCCCCAGAACCAGGTCTGCGTGGTGTGCGATCCTTTAAGACATTGGGTTTTGAATCCCTTCTGAGCACCTAGGGGGTGCTGTGGACTGTGGAGCAGGGCAAGCTGACTGCCCCCCACTACTCTGTGAGGGCTGCCTGAGCAGCATGGTTTGAGACGCCCAGTGGGGAGGAGAGATTGGGTGTCACCATTTTCTCCCCAACACCGACACGGTGGGGCTTCAGGGCACGGCGCAGCGGGTCCAGTGGAGGCTGGACCCACTTACACCAAACCCCGCCTGTCCGTGCCTGGTAACTGCGCATCTACTGGAGTGAGACTGACACTGGGCAAGCCAGGCGGCCTCGCCTCCAGACCTGCACAGCCACCGGTTCCAGACACCAACAGACAAGTGTCCTGCCATTTTGTATGTTAGTCCGTTGCTCTTTTTTTCCCTCTCTCTCTCTTTTCTTTCCTTCTCCGTTCTCTTCTTCTTCTTTCTACCCTCTTCTTTTTTTTCTTTGGAATGAGGCTCATAGTTTCTGATTTGGTTTTTGGTCAATTCTTCTTGTGTGTATGTATATGTATATACACAAAGTTACCAAAGCTAACCAAGGTCTTAATGTTAATAAGAAAAGAAATTTTTGTAGATGACGTGTAGGCATATGGATGAGAAAGTAACTAGCATTTTGGAGTCTAAGGTTGCGTGTCTTATGCAGTTCATTTGTTCATTCATTCATTCATTTGACATATAATTATTAGGTGCCTACTATCAGATGCCACTGTTCTATGCATTTGTGACGTATCAATGAGCAAAACATATAAACATTTACTCAGTCTAAGATCCAGAGAGCCAATCTTATGACTCTGTCACTTGCCAATCGTAGCGATTCCAATTATATGTTCAAGGACTAAAGAGAAATGCCACCAGGTCCGTGGACCGAGTGGGCCCACTGTAAGTCATACTGGGCTAATACACTTGCTCTCTCCCCAAAATCAAACAAACAAAACAAGCCAACAAGCCAACAAACAAAAACCCATGCTGATTGGTGTATGACGGTGGCATTATGATAATAAATGGCTGTAGGTCTCTTTGGGCATCAGACTTGGAGGAAAATGTATAGTGTATACTTATATCAGTGTTTCTGGGCCCTTCCTAAAGGGGTCCCAGCTTTGCCCCCCTAATCAAGGGCTCTGGATCTTTAAATTGACCTAGGTCTAGAAATTGCATGAGAGGCTGTGACTGTCCACTGTGGCGACGGCAGATCGGGTCAGATTTTTGTCTACCAGACCCAGAGTTTCTTTTCTGTTGTTTGGATTAAAGAAGACTCCTGTATTCTGAGCCACCACCAAAGACCTCTGGGGTCAAAGCACTCTAATTAACAGTGCATTCCTCCCACCCTTTCTGGTAAATGCTTCCAACTGTCACTGGTGGGTAAATGGCGTCCCTTGGCCTCTGCTTCTTTGGGATCACATCATCCCCGTTGGGATCCTATATTTTCAGTGTTGTACCTGGCCTACAAAGGAAAGCAGCCATAGAGATTTTTAAGGATGCTGGTGCTCCCGTCTCTAACGTACTTCTCCATACCTTAGTGACAGGAGTGGCTTCTGAGTATTTTTGCTGAACATAATTGGGGAGTGAGTGTGCAGGTCACACATGGTAAATGGCAGGTCCCCAAGCCTTTGGATTCCCTCCTCCACATGTCAGGGTAGCTCTGGCATTTTACCCCCATTAAACGAAGGTCGCCATTGAGTTGGAGTTGTATAGCATGCCAACCAAGTAAGCAGTTACCTTCAGCTGCAGGAACCAATACATTAAATCTGGACTCTCTAGTAAGAGCACCCATATGAATGGATTCAGCCTGATTTAGTGTCGTGTTTCACCCTTCTGGGCCTAAAACCCTTTGAATCTACTACACATGTTCCCTGCGTTGCTGCTGGTACAAAGTAGCAAAGTCTTGCAATTCTGACAGGTAAGCTGTTTCCTTTTGGGTCATAGTGTGCACCGCCAGTTCCCCTGCATCACGTCGAGATAGGACCCACGTGATGGACTTGACCCTCGTTGTTGTGGGTCTTCGGAGGAATAAGCATTCCTTTTTAAGATCTCACTCCTCATCTATCCCAGATGAGGTTAGTGTAGAGTTTTCAAGCAAAAGAAGGCTGGTCTCCTCAGACACAGAGTGACAAGCTACTTCCGCTGGCAATAATGACTCAGAGTGACAGGACTGTCCGTTTTATCTGGATCCAACAAAGTGTCCCTATTTCAAGCTTTAGGGTCCTATTCTTGTTTCTAACTTTCACATGAAAAACTCAGCAAAGTAGGCATTCAACTGACGTTGTAATTTAGCATCCTGCCCAATTAAATTTGTATCTGATTATCAGCCGTATCTGTGATATCTCAGATACGGCTATCATGGAATCTCTCTGGGGCTCAGACTATGATGTGAGCCAAGAGTTCAAGGACCCAAGCTTGTCATTTTTTTTCCTAAGTGCTCTGATGCACTTTGAAGAATCCATCCCACAACGCGGTCCTTGTGGTCTTCCTACTTGGTAGTGCAGCAGCCACTCAAGCGTCCAGGGCACTTCCTTCAGTTGGCTCTTTATCATGGTGATACTTGATCAATTGTGATGCCACTGCATGTCATGGGCTATCGGCGTCCTGTGTCCTGTGGCAAAATTCAGCACTGGGCTCGGTTCCAAGGGCATTATCAAACCAAGTCCCAATTCCCATCTGTATGGGTCCTTCTTCTGGGACCTTGCTGGAGCCTAGTCTGTTATCAGTGAGGGTCCAGTTAGGAGACAGAAACCACACAGTAATTTCAATAGGGAAGATTTAATATAAAGAATTACTAAAAGTTATTACTAGTAACAGTTTTATTTAAGAAGGAGGGGAAGAGAGTATCTAAAGAATATAGGAAGAGCAGCTATGGAAGTCACTATTTATAGGGCTGAGGCAGAGCATCCAAGAAAGGAAGAAAAGAGGACACTCCCATCCTGGGCTCAGGTCCAGACCTCATTGGAAAGATCAGAGAAATCCACTGAGATGCTGTGCTAGAGAAATTTGCAGGAAGCCTTCCCCTGAGGGGTTAGGGCAAGTAATCCATGCTGAGCTGTCATGCTGTGGAACTTGCTGGAAATCAGCACGTGTGGCTTGGGCTGGGAAATACCCTCTATGGGACCAGAGGAGGCTTCCCACTGGTAGGTGCTGCTCCATGGAACGTTCTGGGAAGCTGCCTATAGGATTGGTGCCAGTGAAACTGTCTAGGGGTAAGCACCACTCTGGTTTCCCCTTGGCTGCTGACCACTCAGTGCTGCAGGACTGGGGCAAGGTGGGGGCATCACTGGGACCAGAAAGTCAAGCACCATTCTCCTCCAGCATCCCTCGAGTACTCTCTCTCTACAGACAGAGCCCAACATCCTGGCAAGGGAGAAATTCCACTGTCACATGCAGGGCACCCAAGGGTGAACTTGGAGCCGAGAGGCAACAAGTAGGCAACTGTCACACTTGGGCTGGGGGACTAGGCAAGGGACTCCCTTCTGTGGGACCTACCCACCTCTGAGTTCTCAATGCTTCCCCTTTGGCTTCTCCCTAGCCTGGCTCTTATCTGTCACGTTTTCCCCCAAATCTGCTATTCCTTCCAATCACTCTTAGGGCTAGCCTTTTGAAACTCAAGAGTCTGAAATTGATTACTTTTTTCCTCCATTTTCTGCTGTCAACCTTTCCCTTAGGCAATCCCACCGAACTGTCTACCTGATTAAATGAAAGAGGGTGAAGGGGTACAAGGAAATATGAGGGGGATGTAGAAAATTGGTTAATAAATCAAAACATAATCTGCCATATCTCTATTGAGTAAAGATATTATATTCAAAAATGCATTTCCATTTAAATGCTGATGTAGAAATATGGGGAAGCATTCTTTAGTGTTAAGGAAATAGCTTTAAATAGCTTATTGATTACCTCAATGCTTAACTACTAAATTGAGAGAAAATATACTTTGAAATTTAAATATAGTTTCCATATGCCTGTCTTGCTAATTTTTATATAATAAAAAACTTTTTGATGGATGTGTTCCATTTCTTTGTTGGATTTCAAAGTAATGTTAAAGCAAGAATGAAATGATTATAAATATCTTATTATTATGCTCTCACACTTCAGCATAACAAATGATTTCATATTTTTTGGCAAGCTGGCATTCCTTGCTACAAGTTCAGATGTAACCATTGTGGTTTTTAAAATGTATTTCTAGAATACTTGAAAGTTTATGACATTGCAAATAGGAAGGAATGTTTCCCTTTTGGGGAACTTTAAATTATCATGCCAGCCCAAGACAATGCCTTTCAAATGAAGGAGATAAAAACAAGTCTGAACATGATACCTTCCTATTTGCTACAGGTGGAAGGCCAAGATCAGTCTTCTCTGTCTGCTAATTCCAAAGGAAATCTGCTGAAAGTAAATCTGAATCAACAAACGAGCACACAAACAAACAAACAACTCTTCTTGTCCCCATGTTTATTTCCTAGTCAGACTCCTTGGTGGGCTTACACCTGTGGTAGCTGCCCTGAATTGCAGGACCTCACCCTTCCCGACAACCCGCAGATAACCTTACAGGGGACACTCTGGGCTGATGGTGGCCTTTCCTATCCAGTTTCCATGGAGACAGATCTTGGAAATCATCTAAAAGCAACTATCGTAAAAGGCAGGATGTTAAAATCCTTACGCTGCCTTCACTGATTTGACATCTGCTTTTATCAAAACTGAGATGGTAATCTTAAGACAGCCAGCTGAGAATAAAATCAGTGGTTCGTTTCCATTGCTGGAAACCAAAATCCATCTCCGGGCACATACGGTGACCAAGGTACATATGTTACCTTTTAATACGAGTCTCTGTGTGTTGTTGCTTAGCTGAGACCTATGTAGCCAACTTATGCTTTGGATTTAATTCTGTACTCAGAATCCGATGACTTGGTTAAAGAAATGCTTTGAAAATCAGCACATAGCAACTTTTAAAAATCAAACATCTGTCTCCTAGAGCACAGACGGGCAGTTAGGTGGACCAACTTCAGACTGCCATCTTAACAACCACAATTGTTGCCGATAGAACAAAAACTGTGGCTGGGAACAGCTGTCCCTCAGCTGAAGTTATACTCTGGCTGTCATCAGTGGAACAAACTGCTCTTTTCAGCAATAGTCGTAGATGGAATTGGAACCCTCCTTACTGTCTCTTATCTGGGTCTCCTGGTTCCTAATGGCAAGGGGGATAGATTACACCGGATTTAGGGTAAACCCATGCATCCAAGTGGACTCGTGTTTTCAGGGTTTGCGGATTCTAAGAGAAAGCTTACATTTTGTGCCTTTATTTTGATAATGATCTTTGAATTTTTGTTAGCATTTAGGGAAATCTCCTTTTAGGCGGTAATATATCAAAATAATTTGTTTTTACAGAAAAGATATTATTTAAGTCACTTCAAATGGGGCACTCTCTATTATTGCTGGTGTGCACTAGGTATTCTTAGAGACACTAGAGAATGTATCTTTAAAAATTTTTTTTTTCAACGTTTATTTATTTTTGGGACAGAGAGAGACAGAGCATGAACGGGGGAGGGGCAGAGAGAGAGGGAGACACAGAATCGGAAACAGGCTCCAGGCTCTGAGCCATCAGCCCAGAGCCCGACGCGGGGCTCGAACTCACGGACCGCGAGATAGTGACCTGGCTGAAGTCGGACGCTTAACCGACTGAGCCACCCAGGCGCCCCGAGAATGTATCTTTAAGAAGTATCCCTACATCATGCAAGTTCAAGACTCTGGTATAGAACATGGAGATCAGATTTCATCTTTTCTGTTGTTACTTGGGGATGGTAAAAACAAAAAATAAGCTCTTAGATGTGTGGTGTTGAGAGACTCATCTTTTCTAGAATCAGTTTCTCCATCAGTAAGATTCGGGTAGCTTCTGGGATTATTGCAATGAAGGAAATAATGTATGTGGAGTGTTTGTAAAGTGTTACACTGTAGAAATACCAGTGGTGGTGTGTGTGCTCTGGGATAAGGATTGTGTTAAAAGAGGCACCAACTCAGTCGTTATGCATGTTACATAATGTCTTGAAGCTCTGATTTCCTTACTTATAACACAGTAGCTGCCTTACAAGTTTATTGTGGGGAGAAAAGGGACATAATGCACACAAAAGAGTAATCATAGTAACTGGCACATAGGAATCATAGGTGTTAATATTCTATTCTTAGTATTATAGTTCTTGTATATAGTATAGTATACTTACTTCTTCAGCAGTTGAACTATGTATCATTCTGCGCAAAATTTTAAATTCTTCCATGAAAATTTTAAAGATGGGGTGCTGGCTATCGTGATAATTAGTCCAATAAGTAAAATAGCTTTCTAATACTGTCTCGTGTATGAATCTTAAGTCGACTGTTAACTCATTCAAGAAAGCTTTTATGAGAATTAATTCAAGCAATCAGGAGCAATAAAAGCAATTCTGAGTTAATTAGAGGCTTATCAAGTTAAATGAATAGCAAGGATTTTAAGACTATTTGAATTAGCAATCCGGTAGTGACAGCTGCCAGTGCTGGGGTTAGTCTCTCTCAAAGGAACCTGTGGACCCACTGGTACTTCACACCTTCAAAAGTCCGCTGTGCAATTAGGTGGATCACAAAAGGCTTGCTGCCGCTCTTTGGCAAATGGAATAGTGCAAGGCAACAACTAGACGGTCCTGGGCCAACACTGCCCTCTGGTGTTTGATTTAGGGAAGTGGCAACTTCCCGTGGGTAAGGGTAGGGAATTCTCAAAACCAAAAAGGTATCTCCAGGCACTTCTCCCATCCACTCCTCTCTAACCAATCCCCTTTCTAGAAAGGTGTGCACAGGACCCTTCCCTTCTTTGTCTGGTCCCACTCTTAAGTTAAATTCATTACTTTTGCTAATCTGTCATGCACACATGTTATCACTTCTACTCATTTTCCTTCTCATCTGTCTTCCAGCCATTTGCTTATTAATGCCAAGAAATCTCTCTCTCTCTCTCTCTCTCTCTCTCTCTCCCTCTCTCCCCCTCCCTCCCTCCCTCCCTCTCCCTCTCTCTCTTTCTCTCCCTCTCTCTCTGTCCACATTTATTTCCCTTTTCATTCCGTGTACAAGGACAATAATTATGACCATTTCCTGGGGATAAGGAGAGTGATTCAATTACATCTGGAGCAAGGTACAAGAATGCTCTAGTTCTGAAATAAAAAGAGCTCATTACAGATTCAATGCTGTCAACTTACAAACCTTCCAGAGTATACTAAAGGACTTCAGATCCTCCAGCAGAATCTTGGTTCCTCTGTAATTAAGCCTGCTTTGACTCAAGTAAAATCAAAGGATTGACTAGAATTACAGATGGTACTGTTAAAACATTTTTCAATTACATTGTTTTTCTGTTTATGGCATTACAGTGCTTCATAATGGGTCCCACATTCTGTTGTGTCTGGGCTGATGAACAGTTTTTCTCTGGGTATAAGAAGCCGTTGTGAGCCCCCATTGACCCCATTCATTTCTCTATTACCTTTTATACATTCCCCTGCTTCATGTAACTTGAATGAACGGACATTCCTTGTAGCCAGGATATGGTAAGTTACATTACACTAACAGATACACCCGAAATCTCTTTGCTTGGCACAGCAGTGGTTTATTTCTCACTCAGCTAAATTTGGGCGGGTCAGGTGGCCCTCCTCCATCTTGTGGTTGTGCCATCTGGAACAGATGGACGCCAAGCTCCTTGCCCAGGGCAGACAGGGATGGAGGAGAAGGATGCCATCTTTGAATTGCCACATCCTCGGAGTGACACATATCATTTTTAGTGGCCAAAGGGGTCACATGGCACCAAACGTAAACAGTAAGAGAGTATAGAAAAATGGAATGGAGGGATAAATAATTGCCACTACCACATTTGTCTCCTTTTGGTCTGAATCTTTAATTCTATTCTTGCATTTTTGTTGGCTGGATTTGTTTTATGTTGTTTTTAATCTTGAGAGCACCTACTACTACATCTTCCATCCCACTTAGCCATCTCTTTTCTTAATGATTCTTTTTCCTCTCCTTCCAAATCCTCTCCATATTTTAAACAAACCAAATATTATTTCCACTCTGAGACTACTTATCATTCTGACCCTATTTCTTTGCTCTATTATCCTTCTTCCAAACTTTACTTCAACCCTCTGTGCTTCTCAGGATCTTTGGTTTCCTTGTGTAAATTCAACCTGCAGATCTCTACAAAATCAATGTTTTGAAATCTCCAATTTCATCCAATTGCCATATTTTCAGAGATTTCAAAGTGACTTGCTACTAAGTTATTAAATCTAACTCATCCTGGCACAGCCCTAATGTATACTAATTCATTCTTTTCTTCTTGACAAGATTGGTCCCTACAGTCTGATCTCTAGGTGACTATCAGGAGCGCTCACAGACAGGCATCTGACTTCGTAGTGCAGATGTGTGCTTCCTGTTCCAAAGTGTCAGATCCTTCAGGAGCGCCTGTGTGGCTCAGTTGGTTGAGCATCCGACTCTTGATGTCAGCTCAGGTCAGGATCCCAGGGTCATGGGATCAAGCCCTGTGATGGGCTCCGTGCTGAGGGTTGAGCATGGAGTCTGCTTAGGATTCTCTTTTTCTCTTCCTCTGACCCTCTCCCCAGCTCGTGCTCACTCTCTCTCTAAACAAACAAAAACAAAAACAAAACACAAAACATAAACCACAAAGCGTCAGATCCTTTAGGACCTTGGTCAGGTTGTTTAGCACAATTCTGGGCATGACATAGCACGTAAACATCTGATAGAATGCTTCCTTCCTCGTGACGTCTGTTCTTTGCAAAATTCAATTTATATGTGCAATTTAGTTTTTATATGAAAAATAATACCAATAAAATGAAGGAACAATAGTATAAATGGAAGCAGCCTTTTGAAAGAGAGAGGAGTAATATATTCCTTCTGGATTGTGGAATGAAAAATTATCACACCTAGTCATGATATTTGGAGTCAAATTTATATTCTTATTTAGTCCTGTTGAATTCGTATTGTTACACTGACCCTCAGTAAATGCTTCCAGGAGTCGTCTGTACAGTGTTACCAATTTGCTTACAGTAATTGTTTTCTCATTTTATGCAGCTTCCTCCAGCTTTGCACCACAATTTGAAAAGAAGGGTTATAGAGAGATTCAAGAAATCCCTCTTCAGCCAGCAGAGTAACCCTTGCAATTTGAAATCTGAAATTAAAAAGGTACCGTATTCTACATATAGGAATTCTTCTTTGGCTAACAAAAACACATCGGAAGAGTTAAATTTTTATACCTTCTCTGCTTTGTACTTTTTAAAGTCTATCTTCTATTAAAGGATACTATCGTTATTCGTTTTGGTCCTTCCAAGCTGTATAAAAAAGACACCATAAACCGGGGAGCTTATAAACAGCAGAGACTGCTCTCAGTTCTGGAAACTGACTGCCCAATTTCAAGGTGCCAGCACGGTCATGTTTGGTACAAGCCCTCTTCCCAGTTGCAGACTTTTGACTTCTCCTATCCTCACGTGGCAATTGAGGCAAGGAAACTCTCTGGGGCCTCTTTATAAGGGCACTTTTTTATAAGCACTTCCATGAGGGCTCTGTCTTCGTGACCGAATTACCTCACAACGAGTCAATACCATCACTTTGGGGTTAGGTTTCAACATGCAAATTTGAGGGGACACGAACATTCAGACCACAGCACTGCTTATGATACTAAATCAAGGTTATCTTTGCCTCTAATTTTCTCACCTTTATTTCTGGGGCCATCATCTCAGAAGACGAATAGAAAATTGCTTCAGTATGATTACATGTTTTCCAAAATAAATGTTATTAAACATCTTTAATTAAAAATATACTCTTGCCTTTTTAAAAAGAATTCTGTTTTTTAAGAGAATGTAATATTTTATTAGAACATTCTCTAGGAAGCCCCTTAATTGAGCTGTACCACCCAAACAAGTCATTTAACTGGATGAAGCTGTGATTTTTATCACCTAGGAGGGTGGAATGAACCACTGTTGACCCCCGACCACCATGGGGAGGAGGGACACTGACCACCTTCTCCTGCACAGTTGAAAACCCACATATAACTTGTGACTTTCCCAAACCTTCATTACTAATAGCCCACTGTTGAAAGACTTGCCGATAGCATAAATAGTGGATTAAAACACATTTTGGAAGTTATATATTATATACTGTATTCTTACAATAAAGTAAGCTAGAAATAAAATCATAAGGAGGAGAAAATACATTCACAGCACTGCACTGTGAGAAATCCACATATTTGGACCCATGTAGTTCAAACCCATGTTGTTCAAGAGCCAACTATATTCTTAAGTTTTTCCCCTAGACCTTGGGTGTTAGTAAATGTTTCTAATTATACCCACGAATATTAAATCACAAAAAGGTTAAATCAACCGGATGGAAAGAAAATTGTCTATCTCTGATTAGCACGACTGGAGAAGAGGAAATCCCTCTGTCCTGGTCGGTAGCCATTTCGATATAGCCCTTGGAGCTGGTCACAAGCTTCCCTTTTCCTGTCCCCGAAAGACCCCAGGCCCTAGCGGTTTGGGCCTGTTCCAATTTTGTATGTACATTTGTAAAGTTTTACCTACACTTAAACTTTGAAACCATCATGCCGCCAATGCTCTTTTTCTTTAGAGTTTCTTTTTCCTTTAATGGATCCAATCTTAAGCATAAATGTACTCCTTATTCAGGCAGTATGATGGGCCCTTTGATACGAAATGCAAACAGTATGTATTTGCTCTGTTACCTTACATCAGCGGCGTCTGCCGACACACAAACAGGAGATGGAAAAACAGACACGGCAGCAGGTAAACAGAACATAAACCCTACCTCATCAGAGATCCAAGAGTGCAATTTCTTTCATGGGCTGTGTTGGCAAATGAGGCCAAGAAACAAAGCTCAAGTAGATCAAACAGAAGTGGATGAGACTGTGGATATTTATTTTTATGATATTTACATATTGCATCACGAATACCAATAAATGTATTTTAGGAAGACAGAGCCTCAAGTCTCCCATGAAAACATTACATGTTGCTAGGTTTTCATATTCTTATTAAAATGATAGGAGGAATAATCCACTTTGTATACAAATTTAGTTTAACAGAAATCCCAGCTTTAAGAGATCAAAGTGCCTGCGTCACAGCTTGCACGAAGGTTCCCTCCCCTCCCCCACACCCCCCCATTGTTGAGATTTTCCACCAGTGCATGTCCTTCCTTAAAGCAGAGTATTCTCTCTTCCGTCACTTAGATTTTTGGTTTGCATCCCTTTCTTGCTGGCTTTCTTTTCTGTCCAGACAGAAAAAAGATGCTCTTTTGTTAAACCGACCCCACCACCTTGTAGGCCTTCCTCTGTACAGTGGAGGCTTCTCTCAGAGCACTTAACCTTCTGCCCTTGGTCTGGGGAATAAAAAGGGATTAATGGGGGTGGTCAAGGGCATTCAGGGAGCCCAGGGTGGCAGGGGCAGGGGGGAAGGGGGGGGACGGAACTCAAAGACTTCTCCCTTTTCTCAACTTTGTTTAGAGGCACATTTCTCCGGTGAGGAATGCCATAGTCCCCTCTGACACTACAAGCTTGTGGTGGTTCGTTCCATCACGGCGTATGCGCTCCTGATCATGGAGGCAGGCCTCCTCTCCTGTGCGCTAAACAAATCTGCCTGGAATATTAATACACTTCCTATTCTCCACCACTGAACTGAGAGGCCAGCTCCTCCATAAAAATCTCCCTCACTTTTCCCTGTACAGAATCAATCTCCCTTTTCTCTGTGCTTTTTTAGTTTACTCACATTGTTGGGTTTAAAGAGCTTTTTATCTGGCTTACATTTCTGTCTCTCCCAAAGGCAGTGAGTGTGTCGTATCCATCTTTGATTGCCCGTGGTCTTGCACAGTGCCTGGCACATGATGGGGCTTAATGTATGATCGTTGAATAGAGAGTATATTCTATATTGATAAGTATGTTGTGTATAATATAGTCTATTTTTTGATATATGACATATGCTGATATATTTAATATTTATATTTTTATATGGATATAAAAAGAAGCCCTCCTGCCCTCCTCTAAACACAAATGAGAAAACTTTGTGACCTCTGTTTTTCACCCTTTCTGGTATAATCTTTTGTTAGTGACAATTTTTGTTTGGAAATGGATTTTTCATCCCCTATGTGATCTCGGTAGAGTGGCCAATAGAGTGGCCCATTGGCCTTTGACTACTAACACAGTCACCTACATCGGGGCCATGGAAGAAGCAAGCAGTGATAGCATATAAAATGCATTTGATTTCCACCTTCCCCTCTTAAATCTGTTCTGAAATCCAGGGCCTCTACGTCTCCAGTTTGAGGAACAGTTATGGGATGATTGTGCCTGCCTTCTGATTAATGGCCTAAGACCCAGCAGGATATATAGAAGAGTGAAGAAGTGGGAAAAGCCCTTTTCTAAGAAACTAAGCTCTTTATTTATGATTTACTTCAGCGGATCTTCAGTCCGGTCTTCTCAATCTTGGCTAAAATTGTAGGAGAATACAGCATGTGATTGTATAGAGTTTGGGGAAACTAGGATTTTCAGCATGGGAGAAAGGAGAAATAGAAACAAGATAGAATATATTAATTCAAGGGGCGCCTGGGTGGCTCAGTTGGTTAAGTGGTCGACTTCGGCTCAGGTCATGATCTCGCGCTCCGTGAGTTCGAGCCCCGCGTCGGGCTCTGTGCTGACAGCTCAGAGCCTGGAGCCTGTTTTGGATTCCATGTCTCCCTCTCTCTGACCCTCCCCTGTTCATGCTCTGTCTCTCCCTGTCTCAAAAATATATAAAACATTAAAAAAATTAAAAAAAAAAAAGAAGCCCTAGCCTTCTGAGATAATTAAAAAAAAAAAAGAATATATTAATTCAATATACATTTATATTGATAATATTTACATATTATCAATATAATATATAGATAATATTTATATATTATCTAGTTAATAATGTAGAATTGGAAATACCAATATGAATAAGTATGAATTCATGATAAATCTTTTCTTTTAAAAATATCCATATTTCGGGGCACCTGGGTGGCTCAGTCGGTCAAGCATCTGACTCCGGCTCAGGTCAGGGTCTTGTGGTTTGTGGGTTTGAGCCCCACATCATCAGGCTCTGTGCTGACAGCTCAGAGCCTGGAGCCTGCTTCGGATTCTGGGTCTCCTCCTCTCTCTGCCCCTCCTTTGCGCATGTTGTCTCTCTCTGTCAATAATAAATAAACATTAAAACAAACAAATAAATAAATAAATAAATATATACATATTTCCTAATATTTCCACTAAATTGTCTAGAAACTAAGCAAGCAGCGGAGAGCTCCCTGAGCACCCATGGCTCCTAGGAGATAGAGTGATTGCAGGGCTAGGATAGGAGCTGAATGAGATTAGAATGGAATGTCTTGACATAATAGAATGCATAGTGAGGATGCCATCAAGGATTACTGGGGATGTGTCAAAAGGACTCAGGAGCCAACTTAAAGAGGCTCCTGCTGGCTGTCTAGTGGATAATTAGAGCATCAGTAAGGATAATAACTGCAATGGATGGAAAGCCTTAAGTAAAGTTTCAATCTAAGAGTTCATGATAGTAAAATAAGAAATCCCTCACTGGTTACCTTTGGAGGATGCTAAGTAACCAACTCATTGTTTTGAAAATTATTTGCAAAAGGAAAGAATCAAACATTTATTCATTTATTCTGTGGTTCCCTTATGAATTCTATCCCAGGGTAATTAAATTGATCAGGGGGAAGTTTCTCATTATACTAGTACTCCAGCTAATAACAACTAAAGGAATAAAAAATATTGTCATTTTGCAGCCTGTAATGAAATAATGGACCTAGACATGATTACCAGTGGTTGCTAATGTCACAGAAAGAGGGGCCACCAGGCATACGCCTCCTGATGGCTGCGTATTTGCTAAAAACCTGGATCTGCATCTGAGGGAGCCTGTATATTGGAAGTGGGCAAACCGTGGTCCTCAGGCCAATCTGGTGTATTGCCTGTTTTTGGACATAAAGTTTTATTGGAACACAACCAATGCATTCACTTACATATTGTCTATGGTTGCATTCACCTTGTAGGCACAGTCGCTGTGACAGAGACTGCAAGACCTGTAAATCTGTAAATATTTCCTACCTGATCTTTGCCAAAGAAGTTTGCCAATCCCTGCTCTACATCCAGATACTACAAATGGGTAGCAAATACGTGGGACAAGAGAACATGTTAAAAGACACCATGGGGATAATCAGCAAAATCCAGACTGGGGGATTCTACAGAAAAAAAAAAAAAGAACCTTTTTTCTTAAATAAATAAACTGCAAGGAGAGGAGAACACATTTCTTTGGTTCTGAATCTGTACTTCAACTCAGATCAGCAAGGTCAAGCTTACCTTATTCAGTAGCTGGCAGTCTCTTTAACTCCTAAACTCCAGGTTTCCGGCTCTTTTCCAATTAGCAGGTTGCCCCTCTCTTCATGCTTTAATTAATGGCTTCTTACGCACATAATAATTACCTTATTTTTGCGTAGCCCCTGTCAGGGCCCCATGGAGGCATCATAAATCAGCAGCGCCCAACACCGACCTGTTTGGACCAAATGGAGAAGCGCCTATGGCAGGGTTCCCCCGCCCAGTGGGGCCGGGCCCCGTTCATCTTCTCACTCAGTCCCACCTTCAGGTCCTGGGAGGACGAGCTCCTGGTTGTAAATAGCATAGGATGGTGATTTTCCAGCCTTTTTTTTTTTAGTTTTGGAATTCTTTGTCAGAAACACAGTCTTTGTTGGAAACGTAAACGGCAAGTCTGCTTCCGGGGGAAGTAGGGGCGAGGGTGGCAAAGTGACCACCCCTGAGAAGATACAGGTGCATCCGCGAGAGAGTGCTGAAGTGTAAGAGAATAGTGAGCACAGATACCGGACGTGTCTGTTGACAGAGTGGCCTGTAAGAGCCTAACAAAAAAGACTAGAGAGGAGCTGTAGGTGAGCAAAGATGAAAAAGAAGACAGTATGTTCCGTCTTAACATGTTGCAATTCAGTCAAAGAGGACAGGGAAATCTGAAGGGAGAAAGATCAGAGAGGGCTGGTGAGTGACGTGTGATTTAGTGCCTTAAAAATGTTCTCATTTCTGGCACCTCATTGCATTTATGTTGTTTCATTTCCTTCGGAGTCCTACCTCAGTGCATTAGATTCCAAATAATTTGTGTAGTTGTTCTGCAGCGAAGATCCCCTTATTTTATGATATGGAAGAGAAGATATAGTTTGGGGAATTTAATGAAGATTACATTTTTTTTGCTTCTCATTTAGGTTCTGCCCCAAAAGTACTATATTCTCACTTGAACAATGACGAGCCAAAATTGCTCAGCCCTTGCTCAAAATCAGTGAGTTTGGGGGGGGAGGAGGGGTGGTAACAGGGACACAGTTTGTTCTCTTTAATGTTTACTTGGCTCTAGTTCCAAAGTGTGTACAGTCATTTGCTCCTTAGAACTGTCGATGTTTGTTCAGGGCAGGAGAGCCCTTTTCCATCATTTCAGAAGGATTCTTCCCAACAGGACATACAAGCCAGAGATGGCAGTGCCCCTCTAAGCTGAATGCTCAAGAGACAAAAAAGGGCCCACATGGCCCAGGACTGCTGGCCACCTCCGAGCCTCTGCCAGTCGTAGGGGCCGCTGCTTCGAACATTCTGTGGTAGCATCCGTATTCCACCCACGGGGTGAGCATTTTCTTGCCTGTCTCGTGTGTCCAGAATCGGACTCTTCCTCTTCCTCCCTCCATCTGCTTCACCATCGCTGGAAGCATGTTTTCCTTTTGCTCAGTCTTTAAACCTTGCAGTCATGTCCGGCTGCTCCATGTTATTTCTTTTGCCCTATGAGTCATCAACACCCGGGATCTTCTTCACATAACGCGGTTTTGCTCACCCCTTGACGTTACAGCCCTGGGTTCTAGCCCTGCTTCTGCCGCTTGCTAGCTATAATCCTTGAGCACATTCCTTCTCAGTGTCCCCATCTGTGGAACGGGGATAATGCCCACCGTAGAGGTAGATGTAAGAACCAGATAGAACATCCAATGTGTCTAGAATGTTTAAGTCCTCAGTAAATGGCTATAGGCACTACTAGTGTTATTAGTGAGGGTTTTTGATCTTCCTCTTGGCTAACACCTAGTCCAAGCTCTTAGCACTTCTCCCTCGTATTAGTGTCACAGCTTCTCTGATGATCTCCCTGTTCTCTAACCCATCTTGCAGGACTAAGAGTTTCTAAACACTAGCTTTTTTTTTTTAAGGCATACTCAAAAACCTTTATAGCCTCCAGTTTCCTGCCTTACCATGTAAACTCTGGCTGCCAGCTTCTAGGCTGGCATTATTTGCAGGAGCCTTCCTCCGGGTCTGCACCCACCCTGGCATCACCAGCCTCATGCAGACTGCTGGGCACATTGCATCCAGAATCTGATCATGTCACACACACACACACACACACACACACACACACACACCCTACACACTGAAAACTGTTCAGGGGCTCTTAGTATAAACTGCCAAATCCTACCCACCATATTGACAGTCCTGTTTGGTCCAAGCCCTGCCCACCTCTCCACCTTGATCTCCTACTCTCTTGCCATTCGTGGTCGAAATTACACCAGCCACAGGCACTGTCTGAGGCCTGTCTACCATGCAGCTTCTTCCTCAGTCTTTGCAAATGCTTTTCTGCCTTTAAAGATCTTCCTTTTCCATCCTTTACTCATTCTCACTGATTCTTTCAGCTCTCAGCAGAAGTGTCATTTTTTCCAGAAAACCTTTCCCGTCTAAGTTAAATCTGTCTGTTCTCCTAGAACCATAGACCTGTCCTTTAATGCATTCAGCACAGTTGCAATTTCCCATATATCCAGCTGGTTGTTTCACAGACATATTCCTCCCCAATTAGGCAGTAAGCTCCAGGGTAGAATTTTTGGCCACCATTGGTTGTTTCCATTGTTTGGATCTGTGTGTGTGGCACACAATAGTTGGTAGAAAATCCCCACTGAATTAACGAGCGGCACTTGCCTTCCTCTCTTCAGCCTAGATCCCCACATCTCTATAATGTGGACTTATGTCACATCCCTTTATTCAACTTGCTACTGGTATGCAGTGCCCAGCCTTTGCCCCCAAGTTCTACTCACCTGGAATGTCCGCTTCACTTCCTTGCATCCACCCAAATCTATCCTTCAAGACTTGGCTCCAGTGTTTCTGCTCCAGAGCTTCTGAAAATCATGCTGGTCTTCTTGAAGCATACTTCTTTTTGGAAGCTTAGAACTCCTTACCTCATTTTACACTTCAGTGTTTATTCCTTCACTGTTTTGTTCGTGTATATTAGCCTAATTACCCAAATTGCAGGCCACATCATTTCTATGTCCTCCATGCTGCCCAGCCTGGTGCTGATAAGCTGGATAGACCATTGGTATATGGGATTCGATGGTTTTCATCTCTATTTTACAAAACCTGCTCAGACCATGACACACAGCAAGGGGCAAAAACGATACACTGAAAGAATATGTAGGTCAAAACACTGAACTGCAAGAAGTTCCGAGAAGTTTCTGGAATAAAAATAAACGTATCTGGGATTCAAACACACAAAAGGGATTCAACCGAATTTCAGCCCTTGCCTTCATCCATGGGCCCATCCCTCTGAGGATTTGCAGCTCTTAAGCTAAAGGACACTGCTTATGTGAAAGGCGCTGGAAATCTCAAGTACTCCTCTCTTCAAGGTTTGCATCAAGGAAAAGAACTTGCCTTTGTCATTGTAAAAGGGCTCTCTTGATCTCTCTGGATCACAATTCACATATATCACTGTACAGCTTTAAACACTTCCCGTCTGGGAAAGAGGAGTCCAAGGTGTTTACTAAATAATTAAGTTGACTTAAATAAGCCTTCTATAATTAGGATGAGCACTTCAGGCAGCCAAATTACTCCTGTGCTCAATCACATGAAAAACAATCCCATCTGAAGTCGTTTGGAAGGCAATACCAGGAAATCATTTGCAGCATTACAAGACGTATTAAGCTTACTTGGAGCAAGCTACTAGCTTGGCTCTGAGAAACGCCGAGTGATCAGGGCTACCTCTGTGGCATCCTAATGGCACTGACGAGAGCATTAGTAAGCATGTGACTATCTGATCCTCCTGCATTACGATACGTTACAATCCTATGATCTTGTCCCTTTACAAATGGGTTATTAGTTTTATCAGTTGTCACTGAAGTAAAGAAAGTAAATTTTCAAGAATAAAAAAGGGTGGAACTTTAGTTTTTTCTACAGTACATTTGTTGGCAACATGGAGACTGGAAAACACAAAAATGATTTGTACTAATAGTGTCCAAAGTACCTAGATGGAATAATTATCAGTTGTTCATATAAAATGTTTTTCATTAGGGTACAAAGTGCACAGTGCCTACAGTGAGGTACCTGGCCAGCTCCATGAACTTTTACCTACACATTCACCCATGTGACCACCACCCTCATCACTATGTAGAACATTTCCTGTGCTGAAGAAGGTTCCTGCTTGCCTTTTCCTGGTCAAATCCCCTGCCACAATGTAATTGTTATCTTAACCTTCATCACCATTGGTTAGCTTTGCCAGATTGTGAACATGCATATATGAGAGGTCATACGTTGTGTTTTCTTTTTGCTTCTTTTGCTCAATGTTTGTTCCTGTTACGGTTTGTATCTATAGTTTGTTCTTTTTTGTGCTTTACAGAATCCCATTGGATAAGCACACCACAATATATCTACCCATCCTTCTGTCTGTAGACATTTGGGGTTTTTCCAGTTTGGGGTTATTATGAATAAAGGTGCTATGAACATTCTTGTGTACCTCTTTTGATGGACAGAAGTCCTTCATTTCTCTTGTGTTCATACCTAAGAGTGTGATTGCTGGGTCACAGGGTAGGCATAGTTGTTGAATTTTAATGAATACTGCGAGTTTTCTCAAGTGATTGAACAATGGTGTATTTTAATTCCTGAGCAGAGCATGTGAATCCAAGGCAACTACTATTGCATAGTCTAAATTGTGCCATTTGTTTCTGGTTTATTAATAAGAATTGGCATTTTAATATGTTACATTAACACAGGCATGAAAACTTGGCCAGCCCAAGTGCTGGTTGGAATTAAAGGTGAAAGGAGGTTGAGAAATATTCATAGCCTAAAATTCTGCTTAAAAAAATTCAGCTTTATAGAAGACCATTAAATAATTGGAACCTTAATAAATTCTGTCATTTAGTGAATAACTCTCTCCTTTAGAGTGTTGGGGATTCATATTTGGAGATTAAAATTAAGCAACAATAATTTAGCAAAATGTATTAAGAAACTTGGTTGTGTTGGTCAAACAAGAAGGCATTGTTCAAAGCAGATACATGAAAAACAGTGATGATGTGGGCTAAACATATTGTTCTGCTGCATAACTGGAGGTTATTCCTCATAGGCCTGATACAAATAACATTTTGATGTTCCAAGCCCATGCCATTATTTTTCTATCCGTTTTTATCTTGCTCTCATAAAACTAAAAAGTGCAGAGTTGTTTTTACTTTTTCATGTGACCAGGGAATTGTCTACCTTGCTTCTGCTATAATTTGCCTGCCTCTAATTTACAAGTTCTTTTGAAAGGATGATGTGCCTTCATCTATTTACAAGGGATTGAAAACCACAGCACTAAATTCTCCATGTGGAGACATAGGGAAAGTGATCTCCTATCATTTGCTTCTGAGTGCAGAATAACATGTGGCTTTGCCTTTTCTGTTCCAGTTATCTCAGGGATCTCCAGAGCCAATCGAGCCCAACTTTTTCACAGTGGATTACCATTTATTACGTCATTCATCAAGTGGAAACAGCCTGTCCCCAGATGACCCAACAGGTAATGGCCTGCAACACCGGAAATCTGGCTTTCACAAAGAAATCTATTATTTGGATCAACAGCTTACCCTTAAAAGATTATCTTCAATTTAAAAGAAAGATAGAGCTTATTTTGATTATCTATGGCAATAGTTGGAAAGGATATACAGTAGGAATATAGAAATTCCCTGAGATTTATTGTACCCTGCTGTGGCAGCTTCCTTGATCATTTATTAATGCCATAAACAAACAGCAGAATCTGTGTGGGTGAATTGTATTTCCTTTTATTTCTTCTTGCTGTCTGATGATGGAAAATCAAATGCCCAAAAGCAGAAGTGAAGAGTTTGGATATTTAAAATGGAGCAAATTTGAAACTTACCTGCAGAATCCACATTAGACATATTTAATTTTTTTTCTTTTTTGCATAAATCTCACATAGGGAGGCCACATAGCCTAGGGACGAAAGGTGTGGATGCTCAAAACCTGGATACCTATATTTGAATCTCAGCTTAACCATTTAGTAGTTGACCTTGGGCAAATTATTCGACCCCTTGAGCCCTGGTTTTCTTGCCTGTAAAATGGGGGTAAAAATGGTACTTGCACTTTAGGGTGATGGTGAGGGCCAGTGTAAACATATAAAAAGTGCTTGGCCATTAGCAGGGGCTCAGCGTAATGTAATTCTTCTCATGATAATTGAACTCTCAGAAGAGGTTTTCAAGCTACTCTGAGGTTTTAGAGTTCCTAAATAAGTTTGAAGTCCCTATAAACTAGAGTTACATCACTGAGTTCTGAAATAGATAGGAATTATGGCTAAAGGGAGGGAGACTCACTCTGCCCTCACTCCTCGATTTAGGCAAATCATCTCATATATGAATTCTCAAACTTTCCTTAAGTCTCGGACCCCTGGGATGAAGCGAACCCATAGGCAGAATTACATTTCGAATACTCCCTGAGAAACCCATAAACTCAAGATAAACTGTTGTTGAAAGTCTTTTGCTTTTAAAAGTGCCCCCAGGGCAGGCCAGTCAGTCTGCGGGCCAGACTTCTTACCAGGCCAGACTTCTTACAGTGGCAACTCTGATGAAACGGAGAGTTCTGGTGCAAATCCCTGGGGCAGCCTGTGGCAGCTTGACATGCCACCCCAAGGTGGAGTGGACGAGTCCCGTCCCAGCAGGCTGGCCACCAGCTCAGACAGCAGAGCCTGCGGACACTTTGGGAACCCCTGGAGGCAGAGCATTGAAGACGACCTGCCAGGACTCCTCAGCCCCATGCCTGCCCTCAACGTCAACCCAGCACCTTTTGTCTGCCCTAAGTGGAGGGGAGCTCCCGCGCCTCCCAGCACACCAGTGCTGATTGATTGCAGTGGAAGCTGGTCAGCGTTGCCTCGGGTGGCTCTCAGTTGGGCGAGGTGCTGGTAGATCATCCTTAGAACGGACATCCAAGAAAGTCTTGCCTTCTGGCACTAAATGTATTCTATTTCCCTTTAGGCAGTCATAGGAAAGGGCCAGGTATTCCTTGTCTCTCACTGTCTATTTCTACCTCCCTCTAAGAATTCATTTTCTTTTTAGCACATATTTACTGGTTTTGCTTGTAGATTAAGGAGAATTTCTTGATCGGAACACTCACCAATCAAGTAGTTCGCGTTTGGAATACTCCTCACCTGTCCTTAGTGTGCACACACACCCACCCCTCTAACAAAATTACCCGATTTATACCCTGTGAGATGCCCCTATACCTTTGTGTACTATTTGCGTATTATTTTGTGATGGTCGCCCCCAAAGCAGCCAGTTATTAAAGGAAGAGAAACAAAGAGTTTGAATATTTGAAGCAAGACAATTTGGAATGTGCTTATAAGTACTCCTCTTCCTCATGTCTAAATTCACCCTGTTTTCACTACAGTTGAGTTGTAATCTCCAATAAAGTCTAATCAAGAAAATATGAACCGGAGTTCAGACTTTCCATAATCTATCTATTTCAGGTCTGTGCACCAGCTTTGATTTGGAGGAGGGAATAACGTATGAACAGATGCAGGTGAAGTTTTTGCAGTGCCTTTGAACAATTTTATTTTGTTGCTTTTAATTCAATACTAACCTGATTTTTTTTTTTTTTAACTCCAGACTGTGATTGAAGAAGTCCTAGAAGAAAGTGGCTATTACAACTTTAAATCTAACAGGTGAGATCTGGAATTTTCTTTCAAATGTGACAAATCAGTTGAGATCATTGGGTGTTAGATCTTATTTCTCTATCCTGGATTCCAGAGATTTTTTTTTCAACTTTCATTTTAAATACTTCTGTAAAATCTCTTGGCTTAGACTAGATACAACCATGGGTAGAGTATGTGTTGCCCATCTTTTGTATGGAAGCAGCTGCTGTTTCTGTGTTGAAAAAGAAAGGGTGATAGCTTAGTGGTAATTTACTCTCGTAAAAAATAAGAAACATAATGAAATGGAAAGGCATTTCTAAGCTTTTTTTTTTTTAACTAAACATTTGTTCCATTCTAGTAGAGCTGTAAACTCAGATTTCCATCACTGAAATCTACCCATCATTTGTATAGAATGCAGGGGCGAGGGAGGGAGAGAATACAACTAAACAAAGAATCACTTCTGGTGAATTTAAGATATGTTGGTGGGAAAGGAATTTGTTGTTATATATTGCCTCTTAATCACCATAAGTGAGAAACCTCAGTTTACTGGAGCTATGTATTATCTTCTAATATAACCACTATTGGTGCTTTAAAAAATATACTATTTTCTGACTTTTGTCCTGTTCTGATTCCTGCCATTTACCATTGGGCACAGTGTTGGGCACAAAGGTTTGACTACAGTGAGTTTACTTGAGAGGCAATTCCAGGAAACGCTGGTAGGGGAGTGGAGAAGTAATTCAATAAAGGTTTCATTTTGAAGCAATTTACCCTTGTGGCTGATGGGGGCTTGATCCCGCTGGGGAAATCTGAGAGCTGGTACTGTGAACATGTACCTCAGTTATCCCACTCAAGGGCTGAGGCAACCCGGGTATTCGTCGTCAAGTTTCCATCCGTCATTGTTTGCGGCCTTTGCCCAGAGAATGTTAGTTCCCTGGCATTTCTGGCCTTCTGTAAAGGTGGACAGAGCACACTCCAGAGGCCAGAGAAATCTTCAGGAAAAGAAACGCAGGTGCAGGCAGCTGGAAAGTAGGCCGGCACGCCGTGAAGTGGCGTGGGTGAGGGGAGGTGGGCACTCACCGTGTCTGCCATCCGAGTTGCCTCTTGACTTTTCTAAGGAGCCCCTCCTAACAGACCATCACATTGATCGTAAGCAGCCACATCCACATTCTGTGTGGCTCCAAGTTGTTTTAGTTTGTTCTCTCAAAGTGGCCTTTTATGCCTGAAGGAGCTGCCTTCCTTTCCAGCTGGTGAAGCTATCTTGTGACCACTATTTAAATCATTCCACTATTGGGATGAGCACTGGGTGTTATATGGAAACCAATTCGACAATAAATTTCATATTAAAATCAATCAATCATTCCAGAAGTCATCTCCAAAGGTATTAGCCATGGTATGAGAACGAGGCCTCAAGAGCATTCTGCGAAGGTTATTATATGGACATCAGATTCTTTTTTGAGGCTATTTCAGTCTCCAGCTTTTTTTTTTTTTTTTTTTTTTTTTTTTAGTTTTCCTATTACAACAAGTTGTTCGTATGAATCACACAGTTAAGTTTATTCAACTGCTCGTTCTTTTGGCTTGATAACATGTTTCCAAAATACAACCTTTGTAGATTTAGTTCTGTTGTGATTTATAACTACAGAGAAATGATGAGTAATTCTCATTTTCCAAAGGTATATTATTAATAGAAATCACCATCTTCATAATCACTCTTCTCCCACCTTCCTTGGAGAGATTTTGAATTTTCGTTTTCAATTTGGGTCGAGTACATCCAACTTTCCATGAATAGAATGAGTGTCTTTGTTCTTGACTCTTAGCCCCTTATTATTTTAAGTGCCTTTGGCTTAGAGTGGGGGCAAAAGTCATTTTTGTCATGATTTATCTACATATTCTCAGAGACTCAGGATCACGGGCCATGAATGGCTTCATACTTTGGCAGAAAATAAACTAAATGTCAGTGAAAAACCAGGTGTGTAAGGAAGTTGGGAAGCTCTTACAAGAGCTCTTATTTTTCCTTAAAAAATTTAGTCGTAGTCTTATTTTTAAATTCGCTTTTATCCTTTTTAAGTTCTGTCACTAAGTTTTAAAAAATTCAAACATTATTTCTACTTTCAAAGATGCACTCCTATATTAAAAGACATCGCACATTTTGTGATTACTATGAATAGATGATGAGATGCCTAGTAACAAAGACCAAAAATTATCTACAGTTTTATTCAGAATAGTGAATAGACTATGGAGACATGATTTAAATGGTCAAGTTCAAGCAACATACGTTGGGAAGGACATACGTAAAATATTCTTAAAATGCTCCAAAGTAAAATGAAGCAGCAATTTAAAAATTCTTACAGCCATGATATTCCCTTTTCATCTTCTAATAACAAGGATAGAGTATACCTTGAGGGAAGACTCCTCACAGTTTACTAGTAAAAAGAACCCTTAGTTGTGCCTAAACTACTTGTTTATGGGTGTTCCAAATTAATCACCCAGAAAGTCAGCTTCCACTTAGAAGCACCTAATAGTTCACAAGCTGGAAACACACATAATTCCAAATATGAATCAAATCAGCCACGTCAGTGATGATTTTTCTGTCGTCAGAGGATGGAGGATGCTAAATATCACTGGACAGGTACTGGTATGTATGTATGTGTGTGTTCATCTGTTTATTTTGTACTAGTATTTAGAGTCACTGGAGTGTATTCCCTTAATCGGTTCCATAGACTAGCCAATATTCTCACAGATGCTAATAGATGTTCCCTGAAAGATAAAATTTTGTGATCAAACATATCTGGGAAACTGTGAAAGGACAGCTTCCCATTTTCAGAGGATGGTGGCACACGTTACCATATCACAGAGTCTGAGATGTGCTGTAAGGAAGAAATCTGTTGGCCTTGTTTAGCCCAGTGTTTCTTCAGTCTTTCACATGTGGTTGGAAGTGGGAAACATTGCTTTAACTCCCCGAAAGTCACCAGCACCTGCCCAGATCTGCTGTTGCTCTCATTGCCATTGTCATCATCATTGCAGAATGTTACTAGTGATCTTGGTCAAGCACCACACCGAGAACTGCATACATAGTTTCTGCATTACCGAAGTTTACAACTTCAGACAGTCAGTTCAAACTTACGTCAGCAGCGAAGGCATGAAGCCAAGATATAGCATGCTTTTAGCTTCAGCCATAGAATGACCATTTAGTCAAGGATAGAGAGATACCATTATCAGACGGACAGCCTCAGGATGAAGCCATTATCCATCTCTTAGCTATCTCTAGGGACAGTTTCTGCAACTGTTTAAATAAAGGGGAGACTGCTTGGACAGTTGGTTAGGAAGACCGTCTTGGGCACAAAATGCTGTAGTAGGGAAAGGAAATAGTAACAGAAAGAGACATAACAGCAAGGAGCCCTCAGCAAAATGGGGAATCCTTCATTTCTGGGCTTCCAGGAAGAGGAAGTAGAATGAGTTGAGAGGAAGAAAGTAGTATAAAGAAAATGAAACGAGGTCAAAACAGGCTTGGCCAGCCTGAAGCACACTGTATTCTTTTTTTTTTTTTTTTTTTTAATTTTTTTTTTTTCAACGTTTATTTATTTTTGGGACAGAGAGAGACAGAGCATGAACGGGGGAGGTGCAGAGAGAGAGGGAGACACAGAATCGGAAACAGGCTCCAGGCTCCGAGCCATCAGCCCAGAGCCCGACGCGGGGCTCGAACTCACGGACCGCGAGATCGTGACCTGGCTGAAGTCGGACGCTTAACCGACTGCGCCACCCAGGCGCCCCAACACACTGTATTCTTCATCATTTGCAGGATGTATGATTAATTATATTTTACATTCATAAACATTTAGCTTACTTACCAGAAGGAGACAGCTTAGCATGACTTAATATTATCATTGTTGTTTGTGAGAGTAAAACTGCTTGAATCCTGTGAGTGAATAAATGGCAAGCATATCATCCTTATATACTTAGGGGCACATATCACCATTTTTAACAATGCAATCTGTATTGAGAAGTAAAATTTGCAAGATAAAAAAAATCTGCGCTTTGCATTGCTTTTTCCCCCAATGAACCGATAACATGTAAATTAGATGTTTAAAAGCACAAGCTACTTTGGGTGTTTATTTTCTTCTCTCAAGGGCTATCATTTCTAATTGAGTTTATAATTTGAGAAAGATCCAGTTAGCACAGAACTTCAGCAAAAAGGTGACTTTCTAAAAATCCCCCATCCTATTTTGTTTTAGAATCATCTTTTCTTCACGGTGATTTATACACACACACACACACACACACACACACACACCTGAGCTACTGCTTTTGAAATTGAATGTGTGAAATCAAATATGTGTGACTATAGCAAACTCTTTGCACTTTTGAATCTTCTAGATATCACTCCTATCCATGGGGGACCAAGAATCACCCAACCAAAAGATGAAAACCCTGCATTTTGAACAGACTTGGTTTTCCTAGTGAAGCTCAGGTTCTGGACTTCAGCTCAACCAGATGCCCAGGGATTGGGAGCTGCTGGAAGGGTGTGGAAAAGACAAGACCGAGCTGCCATGGCACCTGCAAGGCCTCTTTCTGGAGGTCCTGTGCTAGGTTACGTGGCCGCAGCAGTGTGGGAAGGCTCTGCTCCTCGCATCCAGCAGGCACGAGAGGACAGGGCTCTCGGCGTGCTGCTGGGAGAAAATGCTGCAAAATTCATCTGTGGGAAGAAAACTCGCTCCTCACAGAACTTTTCCTCCACATTAAAAAACAAGAGAAAACAAAACAAACACACACACAAAAAGTCATATTTTTCAACAGAATATTTTATATTTAGAGTTGCCGAAACTACATTTAAAGGCATCTAGCCTTCCATGTATAAAAATAGTTTTAGAGAGAGAAAATTACAGGCCCCAGAGTAATAATATATTGGGTGATTCACTGTATTCCCCCATTTTTTTTTATTTTAAAAGAAATTCAAAATAGGTGATTGAATTTTGTTGTTTTTGTTGTTGTTGTTTTTAAGGAAAGGATTGGTTCTCTCTTAACCACTTGGGTGCTAGTGGTCTAAAGACGGTAGACAGTATTTGTAACCTTGCACAGCCTCTGGGAATAACTGTCAAATTGTCGGATGTAAGCTACACTAATAGAATATATTGCTGTACAATGTCTATATACATATAGAAGGGGGGAGGGAGGAGAGGTTTTGATTAGGCTAATGCTTTGCTGCTAATCAAACTTATAGTGTTTTTAGAGCACTTTGAAGACTTCATGGAATCTATGAAAGAGATGCAATATTCCCTATTCTAATTCCCTTCTTACTAAAATTAGCCCCATTGTTTTACAGTTTTTATTATTTGAGAATTTGAAATGAAAATAAGCTATATAACGAAATATAAGTCCCTTCTTTATTCACCGAGACATCCCTAAAAACATAAGAAATCAGAACACCAAATAGTGTTTTGTTCCTTTGTAGGGAGACTTTATGATGAAAATTCTCTAGATTCTTATTGGGCTAAAATCTCTTCAACTGGCTTCTGTTCACTGGTGGATCACCAAGACCTGCCCTTATTGCCAAGTCAGACTGCACTTCTAACTGCTTAAAGGGCATTCTAATTCTATATAATTAGTCATCTGAAAGCTGGAATTCTGCTTTTTATTTACTTCTCACTCAGTTCTGGTATCTTTATTTACACTGATATATTTTTAGCATCATTGAACAGGATTTAGTTGAATATATTTTACAGTGCCTGAAACCTAAGAACCTTTTGTATAGTATGGAAAATCTCGTAATGTGAATCCATACTATTTTTACAATCTGTACATCCAAAACTTAAAAGATCTCCAAATGTCCTTTAACTAATGCCTTTGAAAATTGCCAACGAATCTTTGTCTTTAAGCCAAATTAATGATTACAAATACACTGTAATTTTAAATAACAGATGCAATTACAGTAATGAAAAATGTCAGTTTCAGCCGTCAAACCAATTCCATCCATATGTGAAATTTATGTGTAAAATTAAAATGCTATGATTTTATTGACTTGCCCAGGTAAAATTTTATTTCCATCCCAACTGAATTTGAACTTGCACTATTATTTTTTGTATCTGTTCCTGTATGGAATGGGCACCTTTCCTCACTGTGTAGGGGGCACAGGCCTACAGGGGCATAAATTGTAATTGTGATAGAAGCCAACACCTGGAAAGAAACCAAGCTGTGGGTGAAAGTTTGAACAATAAAGTTCTTTTTCAAATGATAATATATGCTCAACAACATTTAGAAGAGAAGAGTAGTCAGAGGTCACACCTTAGTAAAAAAAATAAAAAAGAAAAAAAAAATGATTTATTTAAAGGTGTTTTCAAATGCACACAGTTGCCCTTATTGACCAGAAAGGGAGCAAAATGTTTCCATCTATTTCTTTTAGACCATAGAAGTGGCATTTATTATTCTAGAAGCCAGTACGGATTAACAAAGATAAACACACGGATGTCCTGTTCAACAGCAGCTTTAGGCCTGTCACCTCTATGCTGACAGATGCATTCTTTTGCCAAAGTCATGAATGTGTTTTATTTGATTCCCTTCTTAAACTACCAGTCACTGGATCCACATTCTCCCGGTGCAAGGGCAGGCCTCCGAGAAAAAGTTAGGCACTGGGAAGGAATCCCTTTTGGGTATGGAGTCTCATCCCAACAGTGATGTTACCTTTTCAAAAGCCCTCACTTTCTAACTCTCCAACCAGGAGTCCCCTGTCGTCACAAAAGAACAAGAATGATCATTTTGTTTTCACTCTGAACTGCGTTGTAGTGCAAAGAAGTTGTTGAGTGTAATCGGCCTCGTAGTTTTTTCTTGATTACATTTAAATTTTTTCTTTTTCTCTTGTATATAATTGTTAATTATTTGTTGTGCAATGAAATCCCCATCTAACTCTCTGTCACTGAATATTTGTATAGGACAGAATCTGAATCAGTCTTTTCAGATCACTTTGGATACACACATGCCTCAGTTAATTGTGTTTTGATCTACCAACTCTGCATGTGTGCACTTGAAACCTGAATTTGCTTTTTAAAACCAGAATGTTCCATTTTCAGGGAAGTGACTGCAGCAGGCACATGTGCTTGCCGGTTGTTAACCTTGTCTTCTTCCAGATATTTGATATGTAATTGGAGGTCCCTAAGGAATAGTAACGTGGACAGTGGACCCAGTGCTCATGGGCAAATTTCAGGAACTTGCTAGAGAAAGGCTGTTTGGGTATAATGTGGACACTTGTGTGGCACCGGGCAGTGTGCACAGCGTGGGCATTCTAAAGCAGACCCTAATTAAGAAATGCTGTTATGAAGTTAACCCAAATGATGGAACTGAGTGGGAGTCAAGGTCTTCTTAGAGGTACCATCTATGACTTATTAAATACCATGAATTTTGATGATCAAAAACAAATACAGGACCAGTTGACTACATGCAATTCCAGCAATAGCATCAGTTTTTCACCACTCATATCTAAGATGTGTGAGGGCAATAATGTGTAGTCAATTCCGTCAGTATTAATATGCATAGAATCCACATCCCTCTGGTTGATTTGCTGACTCGCAAAATATTTTTATTGCTATTTCTCTCTCTTCTTTGGAATGACGAGGGACCATGTGCAGTAAATATGTTGGATTCCTTTAGAAATGGCTTCGGCTTCTGTTGGAAGGTGGGAAATGCTTCTTTGTAAGGTACTTTTATTGTTTGCCTTTCACTTTTTCTATGGTGTGTATTCACAATACAGAAATCAGCTGGAGAGGCAATGCAAAGGAATCAGGGTGAAGCACATCTTCAGCACCTCAGAGATGCAGCTATCATGTACTGACCTTGTCTCTTGGGGGTGAAATTCCATCAAAACATGAAATTCTTCATGTTCAACAACTACATGTGATAATAAGTATATTTTATGTACCTTTATATCTTCCAGATAGTATCCTTTGATGGAAATGGACAGGGTTTGGGATAGATTATTTTTCCCACTGAAGTGTGCTGCTTACCCTTAGACGCTATTTTTCATATTGATAGGAAGACACAAATGTCTCAGGGAAACTTTGCGATAAAGAGGTTCTTATGTGTGTCATTGCAGTTAAATTGCATATTGTAAATATGACTGTTATGCTTGATTACATTCCTGCCGTGATGTTGCTTTGAGATCTGCAACAGCGACAGGAAGGATTTTATGATTTTGACGGAGTGACTGATGGATATTGCAAATTTACATGTCCTCTGGGTCCATGGGCAACAGTTGTTTTCAAAATGAAGATCACACACCCTAGGAGTGTAACAGCATTGTTGGGATGTGAGCTATGTTTGATTTTTTTTTTTTTTACTACATATATGTAGTAATGAACCGATTTTTAAATTTAAAAATTCATTGATTTTTATCCTAAAAGTGAACTCTCTTCTCAATTGAAGCTTGAATATTATTCCTCAACCTGTAGCAAGTGGCCTCTTTTTCCCATTTCGTACTATGAAGCTCTGCTCTGTACCCAGGAATTGTATTTAGAGGTAGCAGAAGTGCATTCATTACAGCTAATATGTGACTGTTTAAAGGCTGTCATTTGGAGGTAGCTTCCCTTTGTTTCCTCTGAACGGAGATAGAAGTTTTGTTGTTTATAGAAAACCAGGTAATCAGCAAGTCTGGACAGATGCTTGGAATTGATCTGGTGAGCTCACAAATGAAAAATGAGCTGACGTTTCTGCAAACATGTCATGAACTGGTCCCCATAAAACAAGCGGAGAGAGGTTTGGACTAGAATAACAAATCAAGAGGAACCAAAGCTTTAAGGCCTTAGCACCTGTAAGTCAGACTGCAGAGGTCACTTAGAAAATAATATTCTTAATCCGTGATTCAGTTCTACGTTTCAAGCACCACTTGAGTCAGAATTCTGGAAAGAAATAGAATGCTTACGAATGGCTATTAAATTTTAGCTTTCCTTGCCCTTCATACAAGTATGTTTACCTCATACTTCAGTAAATTTGGAAGGTAATGGAGCTGGTTTAAGGATACCCTATATCAAGAAGGGATGTGTGAAGTATTTGTATGAACCCCACGTAGCATTGAGGGAGGCATATAAGTAGAAGTACTCAGAAGTGAAGTCCTAGCTTGTTAAGGATAAAAGATGACTCTTTCAAAGAGGTAGAACAATCTACAAATAAAAACTGAGAAGTCACAGGGCAAGTAGAAGGCAAGGGGTGTCCCAGAGCCCGGCATCTCCCAGCAGGCCAGTCACAGGATGGTGGGCGGTTGGCAGGAGGCCAGGCAGTTCCCGATGCTTCACTGATTCCTGCCTCTGAGTCTCCTGGATCAGGTGTCTTCCCCCACGTGCAGTTACTGATCAACTGATCACTGTCACCTGTGAGCTGAAAACCCCAGCGAGTAGCAGATGGGCCCCTAAGGCTCCCTAGTAACGTGTTGGTCCAGACCTTAGGACAGGGTCCCTGTGAAGCATTCTGAAGACATTAGCCTCCTCAGGGACACAGTTTTGTCTTGTGGTTCTGCCCTCTGCCACTGGTACCATGTTTGCTTCCCCATCTTTCATCCATGGCCTTAGGCCTGTTTTGTTTGACAAAATAAATTTTACCAGAAATATGTGTGGATGTTCTATAGATAAATGCAGGCAGATTTGAATACATTTACACTTGGCTAGATCAGAAAGAAGCATTTCAAGGTATTTCAGTTGTTTGCAAACAAACCAGTTGATAATCAGGCTACGGAAAGATGCCATCGTGTTGCTCTTCCAAAATGGGAAACAAAAATCACTCCAAAGGACCATCTTTTAAGTGCATTCTGTGTACTGACATTTAGTGGATCGAAACTGAGTTACGATGCTTCCTGTATTCTGTTGTTCCCAGTGGTGAGTCTGTGACGATCAAAAAGGACAGAGCTGTCCTCTGAGAAAAAGTACAGCCCCTAATCTCATGTTGCCCAAAGCTTCCGTGTTCTGGACCACCACAGGTCCTCAGTGCCCACAGAATGGGAAAGTACCTTTCATTTGCTTTTTTCCCCCTTAGCTTCTAGGAGCAGGTCCTTTTCTGTTCCAGTCCCACCCACAGGCCTCTCTGCTGTCTGGCCCTACCTCCACTCCCATTCCTACCGGAAGAGCAGACTGTTAGAAGGTTACCTGCAGGGAGCCCGCGTTGTTAGAGGGAATGTTCGGAGTTCTGTGGTGGTACGTGGTAGGGAAGGCAGAAGGATGATGGACTTCTTTCTCTGCACGTGATTCCGTCCTCCCCAAACTCCAACAAAACCTCTGGTGTGAGTGTACTGAGACTCTGAAGTAACGAAGCTGGGGGCCCTGGAAGAGAAGAGAAATGCCATGCCTCTATGAAAGATTTATATAAAAGATGCGAGTGGCCTTTATTTTTGCTATTGCTTAAATATGCTCTGTAAGATGCTAAAGAAAATTAAAAATGAATTTTCAATCTTATGGAAAAAGAATCTCTCTTTTGTCAAGGGTTTATAGCAAATGGTCATTGCTTTTCCCTCACCAGCTCTCCTAAATCTCTCCTTTATGCTTAGAAGCCTTTTGATTAAAAAAAAAGTTCCAAAAAGGTGATCGTATATACGTTTATGCTCAAATATGTTCTGCAGCTTTAATTGGTGGCAACTATGTGCTGTCCCCCATGTTGAATAGTGAGTACTTCAAAACTTAGTGCCTTAAAATGACAACATTTATTATTTCTCGTGAGTCTGTAGGTTAGCTGGGTGTTCTGCTGATCTGAGCTGGGCTTGGCTGACTTCTGCTGGGCTCCCTCATGTGCCTGCCTGGTCAGCAGACTGGTTGCCTGGTTCTGGATGGTCCCGATGGACCCAGTGGGAAAGGTCAGCTCTCCTCCATGTGTCTCTCACCCTCCCGGCAACCTAGTCCAGATGTGTTTTGTGGCAGTAACAAGAGCCAATGCGGAAAGCAGTGACCCCCTTGTCGAGACTCTACCTGCATCAGATTTTCCCAAATCCTATTGGCCAAAGCAGATCACATGGGCAAATCTGACATTAGCGTGGGGAGGTACATCAGGTTTTTATTGGCGTGGAAAAAATTGCTATCAACTTAGCAGTTAGAAACAACAGAAATTCTGTGTCTTGAAATTTCTGTAGGTCAGGAGTTTGAGCATGTTGTAAACAGGGTCCTCTCATAGGCTGGAATCAAAGTGTGGGAGGGGGGCTGGGTGTCACTCAAACCTTGGGATCCTCTTCCAAGATCATGTGATTATTGGCCGACTTCAGTTCCTTGTATTTGTAGGACTGCAGTCCTCAGCAACTAGAGGTCACCTGAAGTCCCCTGCCCCACGGCCCTGCCCATAGACAGTTCACATCAAGGCAGCTCGTTTCTGCTGGTCAGAGTTGATCTCTTTCTCTCCCCGTTGTCAACTAAGAGAGTTTTTATAACAGAACCAAATTAGGAGAGTGACATCCTGTCACCTTCCCAGATTCTACTTATTACAAACAAGTCACAGACACAGCCTGCATTCAGAGGGAGGGGATTATACAAGGAAATGGGTCACTGAGGTCACCTGAGGGGTATGTCTGCCATGGAGTGCAATACTAAAGGGCACAGATATAGGGAGATCTGGACAATTGGGGCCACGGAATATGAAATATCACAGTATCAACATACCTGGAGAGGAATTATGTGAAGTAGTCTCATGAACATGGACTCAGACGTCTCCAGCAGGCTATTTGAAGACCAGATCTAACCCAGCCAACAGACCCACAAACCTCAGTCACTGGCATGAGAAGCAGGAATGGAAATTGTTCTTCTAGAAGCCAGAGAGGCTTTCGGGAACACCACATCCTTCAAACTCTGTGCGGGGCGATCTGCTTTTCTCATTTCAGTTCTTCACCAAATGGGAACAAATTGATTGCTCTTGGTGATTATGTTTCTATGGCAGAGAACAGGAATTAAAGAAGCGAATTATAGAGTATAGCTGGATGTAGCTACGAGCTGCGATCTTAAAAAATACATCATAAGCAACGAAGAAATGAAAATGTCGCCCAAATTTTAAGATTCCATCCCTCAAGATTGAGCACATAATTTATTTTGCTCTTTATATAAGCTTTATATGAAGCTGCCCCTATCATGCAGATTTAATTTGCTACCATACTATACGAAGACCAAAATGGCATGAATTAATTTTGCTCATGTACTGGTTTTGTCTCTTGAGCCAATGCAGCGTTGCTGCAGATGTTTTAACCATCTTTGGTACGTGCAAAAAGGTTGTTTATATAATGCAGGAAAACAGTCGTAATTTTCATGATGAGGATACAGGTACACATATTGTGAATTGTTCAAGGATCAAGAAACAAATCACTTAAGGCCCCAAATTCCCTAAATTTATTTGCACACGAGGCAAAAGGTAAACATGATTAAGCAGTTGGGTTTGAATGCTAGCTCCATGATTTTCTGTTTGGATGACTTCGGAGCAAGGACTTAACCTCTTGAAGGCTTAGCTTCCCCGTCCATGTAAGGGAGGTACCAGTAGATTCCACCTTCAAAGCTTATTGGGCCCAGGCTTGATGTAAAAATTAAACACCACAATAGAAGTAAGCGCTCGGAGCCATGTCAGCCTGTGTCCGCCCAGACCCACAGACCCTGGACGATTTCTGTGCATGTGGCCTCCTGTGCACTTTCTCTTCCCAACAGTCCGTGTCTGTGTCTCTTTGGTGGGAACCGTCCTGTGGTTGCGGGAGCCGGCTTTGTCTCCTGGCACTGGTAACATCCAGAACTTCATTCTCCAGAGGCGGGCCTTAACCGCTTACAGAAAGGCTCAGGGGAACGAATCTTCCAGCGCCCTCTCCCCCGCCTGGGACAGCTCTGAGGTATGCCCTTCACTGTCTCACTGTTTCTCTGGCAGAACTGAGCCTGTCCCCCTCCGCATCACTGTGTCCGATAAAGTATCCTAGCCTGGCTTCCTTCCGGTCCCTGCCTCACCTCTCCACTCATCAGTTTTCCCGGCAACATTTCCTGATAAATCCATCCCATATCTCAGGATAGGCTTCTAGGGAAGACCACGCAAGGCAATGGCAGAATATAAATGGCTTGGTAAATTAAAACTAGCTTAATATTTCTGTGATGAGGAGCATGGATTGACAATCTCCTAAAGGTACATGTGCCCAAGGATATGGTTGGTGTTACTGTGATGTGCCCTGGTGTAGAATTCCCACTAAGCAGGAATTAAACTAGGCGTGGTGACTGCACTCTCCCGGCCTCCTCTCCCTACGGGGGGCCAGTGGGTACTCTGGCTGCCAGTAGGATGACACGGGTTAGCAACTTGAAGACAGGACAGATTTACAGTGCTGTGGCACCTCCCTGGCTTCCTAAAATGGCTTGGAGGCATTCCTTCCCATCCCTACGGAGTCACCTACGCTCTCCGCCCCAGCCACTGCAATTCTGTTATTATATTGTAGATCAAATGAGGTCAGAATTTCAACAAAGGGAGTCACAGAAAGTAGAGAGAAACTTAGGCAGAGAGTAAGAGGTCTTCCACACACAGAATAACTCGGGTAGAGGGGCAATCCACCACTGTCTAGAAAGAAAGGCTAGCTGATTCTCATTTGGTCTCTAAGAGAGAAGGATGGTTTTCTTCTATGTCCTTCACCAGTTTTCCTTTGAGAATATTTGGTTTTCTTTTCAAATAACCTGAACCAAGGTGAAGAGCATCTTGGTATCTGGTAATTTATTTTTAAAATGCTTTCAAGTTCTGCTTATGAATCCCACTGTGAACCTCTTAGATGATCGTATCTTCTGCCTTTCCAAAAAATGAATTCTGATGACAAACATGTAGCTTTCAGCATGAATTACATAACAAGTAACTACTCTGTTGAAATGCTTATCAGCACCTCTTCTCCGTGACACATTAGGAACTATTTTCATTGGAAAAAAATTGTTATGACAATCTTCAAAGATTGTCATGTCCCATTTTGTTCCTCTCATACTTGCGTGGTTAGGCCTTAGCAGTAGCATCCTTAGCATTTTGGTAACAGGTGCTCCAGTTTGGAAAGGGTCTTCCAAAGTCAGTAGTGCAGAAAGGCAGGGGTAATAGTGAAATACTGGTTCTTCACGGTCTGCTTGCCCACAGGGTGCCAGATAGGAGGAAAAGACCACTCACTACCGGTTCCTGAAGGATTCAGTAGAACTGTCACTAGGAACGCTTTCCTGGCCCCTTCTACTCCCTATACCAGTCCTTCCCCCTCCTGTCTGCATGTGCACAGACACATACACACACACACACACACACACACACACACACACACACCACACACACACACCACCCCACCAATCCCTCCAGAAGGTGGACAGAATCTTCCCAATCCTTTTCCTGTTGGTTAGCATTTTCAGTGGTCAGTTGAAGCATTATGTTGGCCATGATTCCAATTATCTACTCATCTCTTTCATTATTTTTCCCTTTTTTCCTATTGTAAATTTGGACTGTGTTGGGTAAATGCTGACCCTATTTAACACTGTGTCTAACAGGAAACTATTTTAGTCCAACACAATGACTTGAAGAGTCAATACTGTTGATACTATTTAATGTGAAAGCTTGTCTTCTGTTTCACTTTCTCCTAATTTTTAAAAAACATTTTTAATGTGTATTTTTTACTGTAAGGGATATGAAGTATCATGAAAATATTATTTGTTTTCTCACTTCATCCAGTAGACCCCATAGCAACCTCAGGTGCATTTATAGCACAATAGATTTTTGTTCTTGTTGTTTTCCTCGGAAACAATAGAGGTGAATTGCTAACTTTAAAACAAAAATCTGACCTCATCTTTAGCTAGCCTTTCTATTTTAAAATTTTTTACTGAATTACATGGATTAAAAAACCAAACACACCAATGAAAAGTTGACCAGTAATATCTGAATCAGAAAGTCTTTCGTTCACTTAACAGTAATCAGATGAGTTTAAAGAGGTGCTCGATTTATCAAGAGCAGTACGTTTCTGAGAGTGATTTCTAAAATCCTCACCTCAAAATTCACAGTCTGTGCTTCGTACTGGGGCAGGAGAGATGGGTTGAGTGGTGACTGCATAGCAGGCACTGTGCAAAGCACTTTCCAGATGTCTATTCATCGTTAACAGCCACTGTGCAAAAGGTTATAACTATTATTATTGTAGAAATGAAAAAACAAACAAACAAACAAGGTTCAGGGAAGTGAAGAAGCCAATAGCTAGTGGTAAAAAACGAAACAAAACAAGAAAACCTAGAATCCCAGAATTCAGCAAGTAAAACCCTTAGTTTATACCATCAAGATAAGATTACTCAATTTATGAGATTTAAAAAATTCTCTACATGCCTTATTTAATGGTATCATTTTGCTTCTAGGTCCTAGTGTCTGCTTTGTATGTCTTACTGATGAATACCTTAAGTAGTTATAGGGGGGAAAAAACCTATTCATTCTTTACAAAAGCACGAATGCAGACCACACTAGCATTTCAATGATTGTTCTACCGCTGGAGCCTGAGCCACCCCAGGATACTCACAGACCAACCCAACTTTTTAAAATATTTATTTATTTTTGAGAGAGATAGAGAGAGAATGCGCTCCTGTGCATACAAGACAGGGAGGGGCAGAGAGAAGGAGGGACAGAGGATTGGAAGTGGGCCCTGCGCTGTCCAATCCATTCAGGACTAGAACTCACAAACCATGACATCATGACCTGAGCCAAAGGTGAACGCTTAACTGACTGAGCCACCCAGGAGCCCCTTCAACCCACTTTTTAATGTTTTCAGTGGGACCCAACTTTCTATAAAGTGCTTTGATGATCATGCTCTTGTAACCTCTTGACTTGTTGTCAGTTTCCCAAGTAATACTGGCTAATTAAAAGGCTCAAAAATCAATGGGTAGTCTTTAAAAGTCAATGGGTTAAAAAAAAAAAAAAAAAGAAAAGAAAAGAAAAAGACAACAGACCAAAGGTTTTCCTTTCAGAGATGAAGTGAAAGAGATATTCTGGCTGTATGACCCAAGGTGAATGACTTCACTGCTGTGAACCTCAATGTTGTGAGATAATAGTGCTTTTCTTACTGTATTCCCATAAGGATTAAAGGTGCTATCATATGAGAAATAGTTCCATAATGTGTGAATCATGGAAACATCAAGTAAATAAAACAGTTTTATCAACCTATAGTTTCCCAGAGGTTAAAGGATAGCCTTTCTGACTAATTTACAAGTTTTCTTATTTTTAAAACACCCCAGCCAGCACTGCCTCCTTAAGGATGTCCAACACCGAAGACACCCTTTCCAGCAAGACAGTGTCAGAAGGGTCTGCTGATACTTGAGCATCCTGTTCAACTCTTAAATACAAGAGATAGAATACCGACTAGTTCAAAGAGTAAAAGGGAACTTATTGGCTTATTTAATTGAAATATACAGGATAGGACAAGCTTTAGGCATTGCTAAATTCGAGGGCTCAGAAGGTATCAGCAAAACCCTCTGTTTTGCTCTTTCTCAATCTCTTTCTCTCTCTCTTGGACGCTCATTTAAAAAAAAAATTTTTTTAATGTTTATTAATTTTTGAGAGAGAAAGAGAGAGCAAGAGCAGGGAAGAAGCAGAGAGAGATGGAGACACGGAATCCAAAGCAGGCTCCAGCCTTCACGCTGTCAGCACAGAGTGTGACGTGGGGCTCGAACTCACAAGCAGTGAAATCATGACCTGAGCCGAAGACCGATGCTCAACCGACTAAGCCACCCAGACACCTCTGGCCACTCATTTCTGAGTTTTGTTCTCCTCCATCCCAATTTTACTTCCACACAGGTTCTCTTCCCACAGTGGTTCCCCTAACACTAAATTATGTCCTTCTAGTTCCTAGTCCTTCAGAAAGATTTCTTTACCAGTTTGACAAAAGTTGTGGAATTAAGTCTCAGTAGACCAATTTGGGCAACAGGTTCAGTACTTAAGCTGAGAGAAGAGAGGATAATGGGATATGCTGATTGGCTTTGGCCTGGATCATGTGCCTGACCTTGAGCTGATCACTGTGACTAGGGAAACTAGATGCCCATCTGTGGAGACCGGAGGAGAGGAGCCCATGGAACACCGTGATTTGACAGTGGGAAGGAGCAGTTATCCAAGAGTGATAGCGGGGAAGTAAAGAATCTAAGACAAATGAGGACTGGATTTTTGGCAGACAAAAAGTAGATGTTTATGAACTTGGCTTAGTCTTACCAGGAGGCATTTGTGTCTGACCATTGACAGAGATTTCTGGCCAAACTTTTCCTGCCTCACTACTCCATCATCTCAGTTTGCTCACAGGCACTTAGATAAACCATCTCTTAAGCAAAAGACTTTAGCAGGGAAGAAATATAATCAAAGTGAGTTGGGAAGCCTGGGGAACAATTGTCTGTATAGCTCTTGTGTTTCATTTGTCAGAAAGCTCACTGGGTAACAGTAGACAAAGTAGGAACGGCGAAAAAGGAAAAATAGACATATCCTTCCCTGTGGTCAGTTTCCAGCTCTGTTATTGTAATACCTGTTATTTCCTCTATAATACCCAGCTCTTTTGTTCTCCAAAGGAGTGTGTTGGTTTCTATGCAGTGCTGCTGCCCATGTTTCTCTCCACCACTCTCCTCCTGTGGGCCAGAGCAGGCCTCAGCCTTTTCCCAAACTGTACTCCTAGCTTGCACCTTTGTGACCTTGTAGGTTTAGGCCTTCTGAGCCTTGGTCCCGTCCTGCCTAGGGCAGCCAGTATGTTACCAGCAAGCTTAGATTCACACCAAACCTCTTCCCCAACCAGTAGCTGCTGAGATTTGCATTGTTCTTGCTGGCTGTCACTTGTGTCAGATAGAGCCCTTAACGCCCTTTGTCAGCCTTGTCATCTAACCCTCTTTTAGGAGTTATCTGCCTGACTATAACCCAGGCCCTGGCTTGGCCTTCCACCCCAACCCGTTTGCCTGAATCCCAAATATATTTACCACCTGAAACCCCACACAGAGCCTGCTACTCACCAAACACCAGAGTGACCCCTTGGATAATGACATTCACATCAAGCCCAAGTTTTCAATGTCCACTTGGATAATGATATTTGGGTACCATCCTTTAGCCCTTCAGCCTACAGAGGGCCAACTTTCCCTGTTTCACTGCCCAATTCTGTACCAGGCATCAAAGTTTCCATTGTGCTTGGTGCTAAGCCTGTTCATGTGACTTATGGCACTGGGGGAATTTTCCCTCTGTAAACACGGCAAAGCTGGCTCATCCTGATTGAGAAGCTTTTGTGAGTCAGCTGCTTGTCCATCCCTTTATTTATTCATACAACAAATGTTCCCCATGCTTCTAAAACTTTAACATGCATACTAATTACCTGTGGGTCTTATTAAAAGGTAGGTCCTGATTCAGTAGGCCTGGGGTGGGGCCTGGGCTTCTGTGCTTTTAAGAAGTTTCTGTGTGATATACCTGCAGACATTTCATGAATGGGAGTCAATAATATGGAATATAGAAACTCAGTAAGTATTTGTTGAATGTTAAATGAATGAAAACCTGAATCAAAGTTTTGAACAGAAGTTTTAGTTTAGATAGAAAAGAGAAGCATAATGTTGGCAAGTTATTTATAAGTGACATTTATAGGGTCAAAAGCTAAAGCCTTTGCCAATGGAGGCTTTCCTGGTGTGTTTCCCCTTTATCCATGTTTTATGGCTTTTGAGGTGTCTCCCTTGTCTCTTCCTAAGGGAAACAGAGCCAACTTCAGGTTAGCATTTCAATTACTTGACTTTTTAAGACTGTCAACTGTTCTTTTTGAACTCACAGTTTTCCAATATGCTCTGTATATTATGCACTTAAAATTTTTTTTAATGTTTATTTATTTTTGAGAGAGATGGACAGAGCCCAAGCTGGAGATGGTGGGAGAGAGAGAGACAGAGACAGAATTCGAAGCAGGCTCCAGACTCCAAACTCCAAGCTGTCAGCACAGAGCCCAACGTGGGGCTCAAAGTCACAAACCTTTGAGGATCATGACCTGAGCCAAACTCGGGCGCCACCCAGGTCCCCCTGTATAAGCATGGCTTTAGAGTCACATGCACACACACACACGCGCACACACACACGCACACACACACGATGCCTAATTACTGCTTTTTTTTTTTTTTTTTTTTTTTGTAACCAGTAACCTACATGCCCCATTTATAGCATGTCATGTGTAGATTGCCAACAACCTTACGAAAGCTCAAGTCAGGTAAAAAATGGAAAGTGCCCAAGATATCCCACTAGAGATGAGGCCCCCCCCACCCCACATTTCATCTTTATTATTTTCTTCCCCTTTTACTGTTTTTTGGCTTGATTTTTTTTCACATTTGTTTATTTTTGAGAAACAGAGAGAGACAGAGCGTGAGTGGGGGAGGGACAGAGAGAGAGGGAGACACAGAATCTGAAGCAGGCTCCAGGCTCTGAGCTGTCAGCACAGAGCCTGACATGGGGCTCAAACCCACAAACTGTGAGATCATGACCTCAGCCAAAGTCGGACGCCTAACCGACTGAACCACCCAGGCACCCCTGGCTTGATTTCTTTGTTAAAGCAAATAAGATGGACAAAGCAAACCCTCATAAAGTTCATTTTTCAGCTCACAGCCTAGTTTGTAGGGAAGTTTGCTGTGAAGGAGGAACACAGCAGGTAAAAGGTAAGCCATTTGATAGAGGTGAGTTGAAAGCCCATTCTCTGTGGATCATAGTAATCTTGCCTTGGAAAGAGCTCATTAGAGGTCCCCAAGAGGCCTAAAGAGGAGGCTGCTGTTGGAGAGGGGCTAATGGAGACTGGTGGAAGCATTAGGGCTGTCATTGCTACCCCTGAACTCTGGCTCTTCACAAAATGAACACTTTGCCCTTAACTGAAACTTGCTGGAAATGAGGACTGCTCATGTATTGGTTACCTCCTTGCCTGCCAGCCAAATGCCTCCCTTTGCTGTATTCCTATAGGCCACAGGCACTATAGCCTCAGACAGGAGCTGTACAGAGCTTTGGTTCCTCAGATATGTTGAGCTGGGGGCATATATTTTAAATTTTTTTTTAATGTTTATTTATTTTCTGAAAGACAGAGAGAGACACTGCATGAGCAGGGAGGGGCAGAGAGAGAGGGAGTTACAGAATCCGAAGCAGGCTTCAGGCTCTGAGCTGTCAGCACAAAGCCCGACGTGGGACTCAAACACATGAACCATGAGATCATGACCTGAGCCAAAGTCGGACGCTTAACCGATTGAGCCACCCGGGTACCCCAGGGGGCATATTTTTTAAAGTAAAATTTAATGGTAAGTTTCCTATAAACATCACCTGAAGCAACTTTGCCTATGCTCTTAAACCCAAACCCCCTACAAATTACATTTCATCTCTTCTCCCTGGAATGGACTCTATTTCCAACTTAAATAGCAAGGGGATTAAATTAGAGTTCCTGTGCAGCCATTTCGGTTTAACCTGCCATTAAATTGAGCTCACCTGAGGTCATGCGTGGAACTGTCCACATCCCATGACCATGATTCAGCTGGCTGTAGGAGACAACCCAAAACATTCATCAACTTTTTGAGCAGGCCACATCTGACCTCAAAGTTTCATTGTCCTAGCTATTATAACAATTGTAGATTTTACAAGCATCCAAGGACTGAAACTGCTCCCCATGAACAGCTAATGGTCCCTCAATGTAGTCACTGAATCATGGACTTTTATTACAGGATGAGCCCGGAGAGAGGCATCCTAGGGCTCTACTCTGCAGGTTATAAAACTCGTTCAATGTCACACCACTTCAAATTCATGGAAGAATACAGTTTGAGGAGAACCTTCTGGCTGAATTTGGAAGCATGTATTGAAAAAACCATACTTGAATTACAAATGGCTTGGGTTGGGCTTGTTCCATTAATGCGTGTTGGCTTGGTGCTGTGTCTGGTGACAAGGTGACATTTTCAGCTTCTGATTTGGATGACAGCTGCCAAAGCTGGAAGATTTTCAGAGTGCCGCTGTTATTTGTATATCAGGACAGTGTATCTCTAAGATTTTATCTTTTTATTTTTAGGTTTGAACACCCTTTTCTGATTTACATCCCTCTTCCCCCAGAAAAAAAAAAAAAAAAGGAATACAAAAAGTATACACAAAGAGAAAAAAAGTAAAACACTTATAATCTTGCCATTTAAAGCTTTTTTTTTAATGCTTATACATTGTTGTTATTATTCTTTAAAGATAATGGACATTTTCTAACCTGAGAGGTTTTTTTTTTTTTCACTTATCAATATAAGTGGCACATTTACATGTCAAGAAAACCCTCATCTATACCAGGTTTCTGCAGGCTGTAGCCTGACAGCCAGATCCTGCCCACTGCCTGAATTTGTAAATAAAATGGAATGGGAACACGGCCATGCTCATTCATTTATGTATTGTCTCTGGCTGCTTCTGAACTACAGTGTCAGAGTTGGGTATTTGCAAAAAATACAACCTGGCCCACAAAGCCTAAAATATTTACTATTGGTGCTTTGCAGAAAAACTTTCCTGATCCCTGATCTACACCGTCACTTTTTAATATTTAAGCAATATTTCACTGCATCATCATATCTATTGATTGAGCCAGTTTCTTCCGAGGCTCATGCAAGTTCTTTCCTATTTGAAACAGCATTTAGATTTTTTCCCATTTCATTTGCCACTGGGCTGAACATATTCACTAATATTTGCCTTTTTTTTTTTAACCTTCCATTAGGAAACTTGCTGAGGATTGGAATTTACTAAGTTAAAGGATTTTTTAATCTTTCTCTTAAGGGATTTGGGTAACCATTGTCATATTTTCTCCATTTGTAGACAGAGGAGCTTTTCCTAAGGTAGTAATTGCTAAAATGGAGATGTTGCTCTTTCCATAGCTTCTCTTGCTAAAACTACGAACTATGCTCAGAAAGCAAGAGGACTGAAAAACCACATGGGCCACCTCATGCAGCATGGTAGCGAGACACTCCATTACTATGCTCTAAATTTGCAGCCCGAGGAATTGCTGGCCACAGGGACTGAGAGATGATCCATCCCTTTTCCATGCCAGTGGTTTTGTCCTGCAGCTCAACCTACGTCGCAATCGTCACAGAAATACCATCACTTAAATAGCCAGCTTGTGGAGGCAGCTGAGAGATACCAGTGTGGTTTTATTGGATGGTTTGTGTCGCATCTTGAAGGGCTATCATCTACACATGCCTCTTCTGGGGTGAGAGGGGCTGTCATGGCTGGAGTCTCACCAGTCAGGTTATCTCTGTTTCAGTTCCACTTTGGCCAGGGCCTGAAGTGGTGTTTATGCTGCTGCCTGGAATTGGATCTAAGCCCCAAGTTCCTCAGAACCCCACTTGTAACCTGACGTATGCTGGGCATTTCACGGAGAGTGTCCGCCATCTTTCCTAATGATGAGGGAGGAGGCTAATGGAGACAGCAGGATACAAAGGGGGGTATTTTCCCTGTCTCTACGTTTGTCAGTCTCTTTTTATGGCTCTAAAAGCATGTGTGTTCACATACACTTACACACAGCTGCGCACACACACACAAATGCATCTAATATTAATACAGAAGATCGCACTTTAAAAAAATCGATTTGAGGGGCACCTGGGCGGCTCAGTGGGTTGAGCATCCGACTTCAGCTCAGGTCATGATTTCGCGGTTCATGAGCTGGAGCCCCACATCAGGCTCACTGCTGGCAGCCTGGCAGCTCAGAGCCTGCTTCAGATCCTCGGTTCCCCTCTCTCTGTCCCTCCCAAAAACTAAATATTTAAACAAACAGATTTGATTCTGTAGGTGATCTATGTGATTTTGTACGTGATCTTTTACTGTGTGTGGGACAGCCTTGCACTGTGGCTCATCCTGGAGCAAGCAGCTCCATTCCTTTTTTCTTTTCCGACCCAACAGAAAGAAATAGCTAAATAAATAGCTAATTCTCAGCCATTCAGTGGCTATCAGTAGAGCTAGTGTTATAAAAATGAAATTCTCTACAGCTATAATAATGACCAAACCACTGATACATACAACAACATGGATGAATCTCACAAGTATTATGCTAAGTGAAAGAAGCCAGAAAAGAGTACATACTGCAATGATTCCATTTACAGGAAAATCTAGGAAAAGCAATACTATAGTGATAGAAAATAGATCAGTGGTTACCAGGTGTTTGGGGTGCGGTTTGATTAACTTCAAAGAGAAACAGGATAACTTTCAAGGGATGATTTTTTTCTGTTTTGATTGTGGTGGTGGTAATATAATTTTATAATTTGTCAAAACTTATTGGAATGTAATCTTTAAATAGGTGTATTTTATTGACTGTAAGTTACACCTTTGTAAAGTTCATTACTAAAAAATGCCCAGATACATAAGTGATAAAGAAAGAACTGGGAAGGAAAGAATCTGGACTCAGGTGTGTCTGGCTTGAATAATTTAGTGGCGGTGCTATTGGCCACAACAAGGTACTAAGGGAGAGGAACAAATATAGGGAGTGGTAAAGAAAATGAGCATGCCAAATTGAGAGGCATCTGAGTGGGGAGTCCAAGTTTTGGACTCAACGCTGAGACTTTAGAGTATCAGTGCATTGACGGGGGTAGATACTGCCTATATGCATGCACTTGTTTGATGACACTGAAGAGAGGGAAAAGGCAAGACCAAGGGCTCATCCTGAAGAGTAGCCATGTTGAATCCTTGAGAGTCTAAATTTTAGGCCATCATTACTCAAACTGTGGTCCATGGGCCAGCACCAATTGCATCATCTGAGTTTGTTAGAAGTGCAGGAGTTCATGCCATAATCCAGACCTATGGAATCATAATCTGAATTTTAATAAGATCCCCAGGGTATTCTTATGCACATTAAAATTTGAAAAGTGCAATTTCAGATTCACCTCAGTCCTGTTCTTTTCTTCCTTGAGTTTCCTTCTGGAACCCAGTTGAAAGAATCGAGAAACATGGGCTGCTGAAGCCAAGGATTACATCATCAAATTAAAATTGTTTTTCATTCTTAGTTAAAAAAAAAAACAACTATTGTATGCTAAGGGAGCTAAAAAATGTTAATTCAAATGTTCTCTGTTTATTCAACAGGCTGCGGAAGCTTTTGGGAAGCTGTCAACATTTATTTAGACTGGAGAGAAACTTTTTTTTTTTTAAACTAAAAACAGAGAGAGACAAGTCCTATTTCATTAGGAATTGCTTGAGGAATCATTTCCTTTTTTTTTTTTTTTTTTTTTTTTTTTTTTTTTTGCTTTTATAAAAAAGGGCTTCGTTTACCCAAAGGACATAAATTCTTCTCCTTGAATTCTTGCAGATAGACTGTCCATTAGGAATCTTGAGCTGTGAGGAATTTGGGATTCAGTACACCATGTTGACCCTATAATGTTGAGCTGTGAGGAATTTGGGATTCAGTACACCATGTTGACCCTATAATTGCTTCAAATACGGTTCCTTGTCCGGTCCACTTCCCAGGAGAGATGGTGGGTGATCAGGCAGATAGGAAAGCCGTCCAAGCTACTCCATGTCTGAGGCTCACTGCTGTGGGGTCCTGAGATGGGAGCTCATCCAGGGCATTTGGTCTGTTTGCTTGCTAGTTGAGCTGTTGCTGTTTGTTGGTGAATTTCCATTGAAATATGGAGAGATTGTTGAAGATACTAGCATATTGATAAGTGCCTGGGCTTTAGAAACAGACAGACCTGGATTATATCCCAACTCTGTTACTTATTAGCTTTGTTTCTCTGCCTCCCTACCCCAAAGTCTGTTTTTTTTTTTTCACCACTAAAATGGATTGTTATAAGGAGCAAATGCAGTGATGGATTGAAAAGTTTTATGTATAAACCACAATTGACCTACCATACGGATGGTGAAAATACATCAGGATTCTCCAAGCCTCCCATTTTATACTCCACTCATATTCAGGGCCACTGTGAATGCATCCTCAGTGTCAGAGGCTCCACTCATATAGGCATCTCTGTGAGTGGCAGCTCAGGGGGGTGTGCAGTGTGTAAGCTATATGGCTGTATGCTGCTGTTTGTGCCCATCGCCTCCTGACCGTGATGTCATCATATTCTGGATTTGGGTTTCCAGCGCTCTGTTGCATTTTCTTCCCTGTCTTCTCAAATCCCATTCTTAGAGAATGTCAGTGCAGCATTTCTTACTGGGCAGAGGAGTTACTACGTTGTGTGCCGAGCAAAGACGAGAAAAATATCTGGCTGTTCTCCAGCTCAGTCCGGTTTCAGTGGGAATGTTTTCTTCTTCAACAGTCACCCTAAGGAGAAGTTAGGCCTATGCAAAAATAATGGGTAATTTCCTAAGCCTCCCGGTTTGTTGGATGTGAGATATCATTAGATCAAGCTCTTTACTGTGGTTCCCCCCTCATTGATATTGGCTCCATCACATGACTTACTTTCGTCTATGGATAGTAACCACATGTGTCACAAGCAGTCGTACTTGTGTGGTGGGGACTCAGCTCTTGTGCTTTGCCATTTCTGTGAGAAAAACATGTCCTGGACAGCCTTCTGCTCTTAGGAGAATGAGCAAGATAGGAAGCAAACCTGGCTCAGTCTGTAGGTTGGAGACAGGCCCAGCCAAACTCAGCCTGGATTAGTCAACCCCCACTGGACCTGTAGCCAAATGAGTGAGTATAATTATTGTTGTTTGAAGCCACTGAACTTTGGGGTAGTGTGAAGCTCATCCCATTTTCAACATTTCTTTGACGTCACTGGTGCTATAATCAATTGATCCTGCCACATTTTTACCATCTCTTATATCCCTCATAACCTTATTTCCTTCCCTATCCAGTATAGATTCTATGGATAGTCATTACAATTGCTTCCTTACATTCACAATCAACTTTATTACCTGGCAACCCCCTCCCCTGATTACATCAGACTGTCATCCTACAACACATTTCCACAGCTGACACTGAAGCTGGTCAGAGAAAAGCACACAGTCCTGCTAGCTGGTCTCGTGAAACTCGAAAGGGCCCTCAGTGCCACTGAGGGGTACTGCCATATTGTTCTAGGGCCTCTGCTCTCACAAACTCCTGTTGTTCCTATTGTTACTTATTTCACTCTTCTTGTCATTTATTTTCACTCTTTCACAACTTGAGCACCTCCTCTGCCATCTTCGCTCAGTCTGACCACCTTACTTATCTTCCACTAGGCATCTAGAAGCTCTTTCACTCCCTCTTACTATCTCATCTACTCCAAATCTAGCCTCTCGGTGCCTCTCACTCCCGCTCCATCCTCCTCCCAGGGTTAAAGTACCCTTGCTCTCAAAACCAACCCCTCCCTTACCTACTACATCCGTCTCCTTTCATGTCTTCAAAGACACTGCTCCAGGAAGCTGTCTTCTCCCTCTTCTCCATCATTTGCCTTTCTTTTCTTCTGGATCATCCCATGTATATAAACATGCTATGATTTCTTCCATTTCAAAAAATATATATTAAAAAATGTCCTTTTCTTCTACTCATTCTCCAGTTACCAAATCGTTTGTGTTCCTCTTGTGGCAAAGCTTCTTGAGAAAGTTGTCTACAGTTACTGTTTCTACTTCCTTTCCTCTCCTCTCATTATTTCCTAAACTCCCGCCCCTCAGGCACTCATCTCTATCACACCAACAAAACTGTTCCCGTCAAGGCCACCGGTGACTGCCATGCTGCTAAATCCAATGACTCTTCCATGTAGATCACTCTTTCATGCTTGAAAAATTCTCTTCTGGATTCTGGAATTTCATGGTCTTCTGATTTTCTTTCTAACTGCTTATTCACTTCCTCTATCTCAGCTGGTTCTTCCTTGCTCTCCTGATCTCTAAATGTTGGCGTACCTGGGGCTCGCAAAACTTGTCTTTCTACACTCACATCCTGCTTTACATACCACCCCTAAGCCTGTATATTGATGACTCCTGAATTTGCATCTAGCTTGGGCCTCTCCTCTGAGCTTGAAGCTCATGTATACAACTGACTAGGTCCATGCCAGTATTTACTGTGCATCCGGAACCCTCCCATGCTGTTATCCTGCTTTTCCGCCTGTCATACTTCCTCCTCTCAAAGTCTTTCCCATCTCAGTAAACATCACTTCCATTCTTTTGGTTTCCTAAGCTAAAACCTTTTTAATAATCTGTACTTTTTTCTTTCTCTCACATCCTGACCCCCTTTACCAAACCCTACTGGCTATATTTTCAAAATATATCCAGAATCTGATGCCATAGCATCATTTCCACCTCTACTGTCCTGGCTCAAGCCATCTCTCACATGAATTATTGCAACAGCTTCTACTGATCTTCTGCTTTCACCACCCACTGCTACCATCCACCAGAGTGACCACATGGTAGTCAGAGCGATTTTATAAAAAATAAATCGGAAGGGGCGCCTGGGTGGCTCAGTCGGTTGAGCGGCCGACTTCGGCTCAGGTCACGATCTCACGGTCCGTGAGTTCAAGCCCCGCATCGGGCTCTGTGCTGACAGCTCAGAGCCTGGAGCCTGTTTCAGATTCTGTGTCTCCCTCTCTCTGACCCTCCCCTGTTCATGCTCTGTCTCTCTCTGTCTCAAAAATAAATAAACATTAAAAAAAAATTTAAAAAAAAAATAAATCGGATCATGTCACTTGTTTGCTCAAAATTCCCCAAAGGTTTCCATCTCTTTCAGAGTAAAGACCTAAGCTCTAATGATCAGAACTCTTTCTACCTCTCCATATTTCCTCCATTTCTCCTGCCTGGCTTTTTCCACTTCAATTATGCTGGCCTCCTCGAACATGTGACATCAGGTGTCACCTGCATCCTATGCACTTACAGTTCTCCTGCCTGAATGCTTCTCTCCTAGGGTCACGGCTTACCTCCCAACCTCTCTTAAGCATCGCATCATGAGTGGGCCTTCCCTGACCACGCTGTTAACAACACCCACCCACCTACCCCAAGAGTCCCCAGTCAACAGCTGTCATTATCACAAGCGGCTTACCAGCTGCCACGCTGTGGGAATGACATAAAGTGGGAGCCCAAAGAGATGAAGGTTAATTCTGATAAGACATTTGAGAAGGCATCGAAGACACAGTAGGATTTGAGCTGGACTTCAAAGAGAAGTAGGCTCTAGATAGGTAGAGAAGGCAGAGAAGAACATGCTGAACTGAGAAAAACTCAGGAAAGAAAGAAAGAGAGAGAGACAGAGAGAGAGAGAGAGAAAGAAAGAAAGAAAGAAAGAAAGAAAGAAAGAAAGAAAATAAGTTAGTTTCCAGTAACTGCCTCGTTGCTGTGTGACCTTTGGTAAGTCACTCAACTTTTCAAAGCTTCGTGTCCCCATTTGTAAAATGAAAGTTATATTCTGTGTGGCCTCTATGGTTTAATCCAGGTAGAAAGATCAATGACAAATGTCTAAACAGGGGTATTAGCTGAGAGAGAGAAAGCACAAGTGGTTTATTAGATTAGCAATCCTTATTTAGAAAGTAGCATCTTAAGGGTATGACAAATAAGGTTGATCCATTTTAACGGGTTGGTCAAGGTCTAGGACTAGGACCTGGGCTGCCATGGTGAGAAGACATCTGAGTGGGAGAGGGCCCGACTAGACACTGGGTTTGTTTTATAGTTTGCCTTAGGGAAAGTCATAATCACATACATTGTCTCATTTGTTAGGAAGGCAGTACAAACAGTAGTCAAATGTGTGTGTTTTGGATCCAGTCTACTTCAGTTCCAATCTCAAATCTGTCACTTAAGCAAGCCACTTAACCTCTCGCTGCCTCAGTTTCCAAGTCTATAAGGTAAGAATAGTAATGCCTTACTTATAAGGGCATTTTAAGTTTAAATTCTTTTAACCTTTGTAAAATGCTCAAAACAGTTCCTTGTGCATGCTAAAACAATTAAAATTAGCTGTTCTTATTCTTATCCACTATCTCCCTGTAACTAGTGTATGCCTGAGTTGGGGATGAAATTTGGGCCTTGATGCTCTTTTTTTTCAGCCTTGATTGCTGAGGGACGATGACAAACTTTAATTCATTCTCTCACAAATCTATATTGAGGGTCTACCCTGAGCCAGGCATGCTGCTCCCTCTGAAGGGAAAAAAAGAAACAAAATCCAGGTCACCTTCCAAGTTGGCAGGAGAGGAAAAGCTCAGTGACGTCAACTCCTCCAGGACCAGACCTTGCCTATTTTCCTTTCAAATCCAAGCCCTAGAATGGGGTAAGACACAACACAGAGCAATCTGAAAATGTATGTGGAAGTAGATCTGGGAGAGAGAGAGAGAGAGAGAGAGAGAGATGGGGGGAGAGAGAGAGAAAGAGAGGAGACATCACAACAGATCCTCATCATGCCCCATTTCCTCAGCTCTCCATTTCTCCCCCACCTGCTCTTTTCTGCTGGTTCTTGCTGCCCACAGAGTAAACACCAAGTCCTCCACCAACTGTTTTTTCCCACCTCCTTTCCATTGATTGTATCCCCTAAACTATTTTCTTGATCACACTGTAACAAAGTTGTCTCTCACTATCTGCTGCCGCCATTCCATCTCGCCCATGAGGGTTTTCCTCCCTTTGGAGCTACTCATCATCCTTCAAGGTTCAATTCAAATGCCACGTCGTACAGCCAAGGCTGTCAGCAGCCCCCCTGTGTCCCCTCAGCACCTTTTTTTTTTCTTTTTGGTGTATGTCCACCTGCCTTCCAACAGCCGATCACTGTGACTCTGCCTGAGAGCACTCTCTGGCCACAGAGTCCATCCTGCCTATGGGCCAGACTGGCTGGCAGGACAGGGAAGCTAACCTGGTGTCTCTGTCCCCGTCCCCAGACTCAGCAGCTATCACCAATGTCCAGCACAATTGCTCTGGGGGCAGAATAACACCAGGTGCATATTGCACACAGGCACCGAGGTTCTCCAGCAGAATTGACCTTGTAACATGTCCCTTATCATCTCACCTTCCCTAACTCTCGTTCCCCTTCACCTGTGTTTCTTGGAGTCACCTTCAAAATTACCTAACCTTTGTATCTTTACCTCAGGTTCTGCTTTCCCTCCCCTCTGGCTTTCTGAGAACTCCCCGGGGGTGGGGGTGGGGGGTAGTAATTGCTTTCCTTCCTATTTTCCTCAGCGCTTGTATATACCTTTGGTGCAGCATTTATCACAATCCCTTGCGATTATTTTTTTACGTGTTAGACTGTGAGGTGGAGGAGGCAAGACCCGTGCCATCCTAATCCAGGTGGGCCCCTTGTGTAGTGTGCACCTGTCACATATCTAACTCAAGTATTTTGGATGGACTTCCCCTCCTCGGCCTCCTGCTTGATCCCAGCATGGTGGATGCATTAGCGCTTTCCTTCCAGCCCCCATTTGCACCAACACCTCCTCTGAGAGCTAACAGTGTGATGCTTAGATTCCCTGGACTTCAGCTGGCATAACAAGAAGCAGTCATTGAAGAATCACAGAGGGGTCCCAAGGTTAACCAAATTTATAATTACAGAAAGTTCTGCCTAATAGCTCTTGGGGAACTGTGCGTGTTTCTGTGATGATTACCAAAGCAGGAAGCTTAGGCTAATGAGGACAGGTCCCTGACCCAGGGAGGAACGAAACTTGCAAACAAGAACGGGTGTAAGCCCTTAGTCATGCTGGGTCTCGGGTTTCCACTGGGAATGGAGTGGAGAAGAACATCACGCCCACCCCTGCAAGGAGAAGGCAGGCATTGCTGTAGAATAGCAGACCCTGGCTTTTCCGGAACCTGCCAGATAGCTCAGTCACAAGGCAATCAACATACCCAAAAATCTGACGTGAGACAGGCACCTGCAGTATTTCATCTGGAACAGTCGACAAAATGGTGGAAGCTGAGTCTGGGCTGGTGGGAGAGTAAGAAGCTTGTAGGGGTTGCAGACACAGGGAGCCCTTGCAGGCTTTTCTCCAAACGTACCAGGTGTTCACAGCGAAGACGTGGAAGGTTCCCAAGAAAACCTCCATCTGGCGCAGACCTAGGGGAGACTAAAAGCAGCTGCTGTAGGAGAGACACAAAACTCCTCCAGGACCCTGCTCCCTTCCTATTTTCTCCAACATGGAATAAAATCCTTAAGCTTGAGGGAGAGGAACAGAAATCATTGCCCTGGGGCACTGGTAAAAGTCCATTGTAGCTGGGACAAGAGAACAGAAAACAAAACAAAATAAAATACCTTAACCCCTGGGGGAGGGGGGTGGGCCACAACAGGAGTCTGGAGTAAGACAGTGTTCAAAAAAGGGTGAGGACATGTTAAAAGGCCATGCTTAGCCAAAGGAAACAAACTCCCAATGTCCAAAGCGGAAACAATTTGAACAATAAGATAATTCACAAGGGTAGATAATACAATGAAGATCCCTGAGTCCATAGAGATAAAATAATATTGAGTGAACAAATAAGGGAGAAGAGGCAGCTCTCCCCTTTATAGAATCATCGCAACAAAGAAATGTAGAAAGAATGAAGAAAATGGGTAATCGTCATTAGAACATCGTAGTGGTGATTGTTGCAGGAAAGTAAAGATCCACTGCTGGTTGTTAAAATGATTGAAAGAAGACTGAGGAAAGACAGAATAGTTTCATAGTCTCAAAGTATCTGCCCCACAACATGTATCAATTGCTAAGTAAATAGTGATAACTTTATCAAGGTTGGTGTCACCAGTAATGAGACTTTCATGCAATTGAGGAGGGCATTATCACTTATGCGGTATTCTTGCCCCAAATGCATAACTTTAATAATGAGAAAGCACCAAGCAAACCCAGACTGAAGGATATTCTACCAAACGATTAATCAATTGATCCGTATTCTTCAAAAGTGTCAAGCTCATGACAAAGAAGGGCTGCTGAAGAACTATTACCAATTTGAAGGAAACTAAGGAAACATGGTAACAACTTGCAGTGTGGGATCCTAGATTGGATCCTGAGATAAACAAGCAAAAGGGACATTAGTTAAAAGCCTTGTGAAATCCAAATAAAATCTGTGGTTTAGTTAAAAGTATTGTGCAAATGTTAATTTATTATTTTTATAATTGTGCTATGGTTATGTAAGATGTTGACAATAGGGAAAGTTCGATGCATGGTATATAGGAACTCTACACTTTTTGTGATTTTTTTGTAAGTCTAAAATTATCAAATTAGAAATTTAAAAAGCATGCCAAAAAGTCGTATCTGTATTCTGTTCATTACCATCACATTTTTATTTATTGGAAAATTATTTGGAAGGAAATATACAAAAATATCACCAGTGTTTGTGGTGGTTGATGAGATCAGAATGAGGAAAATAACATCTTGAAAGTTCATCTAATTAATTATTTCTCTTATTCTCAAAAACATTATCTGATGTAGCCTGGCTACCCACATTTAACAGATGGGGGGAAAAAGGCTCAGAGAGATCAATTGTTCTACTCAAGTTTTCATAGAAACCAAGAGAAAGATCCCCAAAATTAACTCCAAGGGCCATAGATACTGCTATTCCCCCCTACCTCCCTTTTCTACTTCTCTGCCTCTCTTTTGGATTTGTAGGTAGACTACTTTAGTGGGAAAAATGCAACAAAGTATAATTAAAAAAAAGAAATGAAACCTAGCATCCCAAGATTGTAAACTCTGAAATACACCCAATGAGAGGAAAAAACAGAGTTCCAGTCCTGGAGGCTATATATGGATGTCACGCAAGGCTTAGTTGCCTTTCTTCAAGCTCTTGTGAATTCCACTGGCCTTACAGACCAAGGAGCTGCATGTGTTTCTCTTATTTTCTGGTTTCAATGCTCAGTGATGCATTAGTCCCTAGAATACGTTAGGATTATATTAAATGAGAAGTCTTAACTTTTTTTTTTTCCAGAGACAGCATGACAGACCCCTAAAGCAGCTGATAAAAGCTGTTGCACCTCTCTCCAGAGAAATCAATGTGTGAAATGCATTTCTAGGATCCTAGAGGCCTAGAACAATACACTAGACATCATATACTGGACCTTCTCTGTTGAGGGGCAAGGCCATCCGTGCAAGACAGGCTAAGAGACTGAAACCAGCTCTCCAGTAGCCAGATCATTCATCCAAAGCAGTGCTACCCAGTAGAGATATCCCGTGAGCTACCTATGTAATTTTAAGTTTTCCAGTAGTCAGCTGAAAAAGTTTAAAAACCTCATTTTAATGATATATTTTATTTGATCCAATATTATTCCCCAAACAGGATCATTTCAACATGTATTCAATATAAAAGTTATTACGAAGATATTTTACTGTTGTTTGTTTGTTTTGTTTTTTTGTCACTTAGAAACGAAGTCTTCTAAATCGGGTTTGAATTTTACATTCATGGCGTATCTCAGTTTGAACTAGTCACATTTCCGGTGCTCAGTGAGCCACATGTGGTTAGGATGGGTCAGCACGGATAAGAAGTCTGTGACAGGTGAAAGTTAAAAGGGCCTAGAGAGGAGTACGCCTTGAAGAAAGTGGACAGCTGTGGCATTGTCTTCTCTCCACTCAGGCACCAGAAGGGCGCTCCCCCACCTCAAGCCAAGTGACAGAACACCAAGGGACCCTCTCCAAGAGCGTGGTGCATACCCCTTGGCCTGGGATGTAACATCCTCCTAGTAAGCACCTGAAGTGAAGAGAAATGGCTGGGACACTTTTCCTGGAGGAAGCATGAAGCACAAGACGAAGAGGAAGGCTGCGTGCATTTGGGGCAAAGGGAGCAGATCAGAGCTCATTTTTCAAAGCGTGCCACTCCAGCTTCTCCCCACCCCCCCCACCCCCCCATACCGGTGATCTCCCTTCAGATGCTGATGTGGCATGGAAGCAGGTAGCAGGAGGAGATATACTGCCCACCTAAAGTGGTGGCCTCAGAAGCAAGAGCCTCTGAGAATCCAGAGATCCCGAGACACAGATCCTGCTGGAATGAAAGCTCTACCAGGGCAGGGATTTAGGTCTATTTTTTTCACTGTTGTATTCAAGTGCCTAAACTTTTATGGTATCATATTCATGATTCATGATAATTGATATGAGAATGAATCACCTGGTCCTGAAGCCAGGTCACAAGAAGACCCCACACGGCTGCCCTTTCCCCAATTCTCTCTCCCTGGCTGGCTAGCTTTGGGAGGACAGTGAGAAACGGATAGACGTACTCCCACCCCACTCCCTGAGCCAAGCTTGTCAAAGTCCTAAAGCAGGGGAAGGGCAGAAGCGCTCTTTGGTTTTGTTTTTGTTGTTGTTTTAGAGAGACAGAGAGAGTACCCGTGAGCAGGGAAAGGTGAAGAGAGAGGAGAGAGAGAATCCCTGGCAGGTTCCATTCTCAGCACAGAGCCGGTCTCGGGGTTCAGTCTGACAACAGTGAGATCATGACTTGAGACAAAATCAAGAGTCTGGTGCTTAACTGACTGAGCCACCCAGGCACCCCCCAGAAGGTCTCTTTGAATTACAGTCTCCACAACACTCTATCCTGGTGTGTCTGGTACACGTTGAGTGCAATAAACATGGATTGTCTTCCTTCCTCCTCTCCTTTCTCCATTTTAGAGATCACAGAGCTGCCAGGCGAGCCTGAGCGGAAGCAGAGACCCAAAGCCATATATTCGAGGGTAAACCAGGCCCACATCACAGTTTGAATGTCCTGAATGGGCCCCGATTCCTGTCGGGAGGGCCTTACGACTCTATGTTCTCCTGACACTTCCCTTCAGCTGAAATACTTCCCCAAGCCCAGGCAAAATGGCCTTACCTGGAGCCCTCAGTTTCAGATTTCTAATGGGAAGGAGCAAGTTGACTGCACCACAAAGGCCTTCTCTTCACTCTCCTTTGGGAAGAAGCTTGGACCCCGTGTCATTCCTCCCAGGAAGGGGCAAGAAAGAGGTAAGTTCCATGCTGAGAGAACATTCACATAAGGGGTTCTAGCTGCTTCATCATGTTGGGCTACAAATCTAGCTACATATTGTTTATTTCACATATTTCCCCCTTGAGCTCTTACTTACCCATTGTAGTAGAAAATAGTACATCTTTATGTAATCTCTTCCTACTCCACTTATAGATTTTTCTAGAACTTTGGGGGTTACTCATGTCCAATGTGGTCATCATCGACTTCAAACACTAGGCAGAGAGACTTGGGAGAGTCTGGTCATGAATGAGTAGGACTATCATTTGGCTGTCATCGGTCCTGTGGATGCCATAAGACCCGGTACATTGGAGTCATCCCTGTCCACCGCTGTCATGGCAGCCTTGATGATTCCTTCATTTCGCTGCATAAGCAGCAGCATGCAGTTCTCTGTACTCACAAGCCCATCTGTTCAAGTACTGCTGCCACAGCCCAGCCACTGTGCCAGAGGGCCCGGCATTACGTAGGTGTGCTGCTGGAGCCAATGGTGAAACAGGGAGAGGGCATTCCCGGCAGAGGAAACAGCAGGAACAAAGATATGGTAGGGTGGAAACATGGGCCTTCTGGGCAATCTGTCATGGCACTTTGGGGTGCTGGAGTGTTGATGATCCCCAAGACCAGAGAAGAGAGAAGAGATGAGGTGGACAGGTGACAGGAGTTGGAAAGCTGGCATGAGACAGTGAGGGTTCTTGAATGTCTGCCAAGCCATCTGAACTTTATCTCATAGGTGACATGTTGACTGCAGAGGCTGGTAAGTCTGAGAGCGGCAGAATTCAACTGTGCTTGGGAACTAGGATGTCGAATTAGGACTTCCATTGACATTCTAATGTTGGAAGATTCCAACTGGATGGGGTGCTACGCAGGAGGCCCAGCATAGAATCCAACTGTGCTCCTTTTCATTCCTAGTGATTTAGCATCTTAGAGACAAGGAGCACAGACAGCTGTGACTCCATTCACTTGCACGCACACACAAGTACATGCTGCAGCGTGGATCAGGGCTCTGTCCTTGGACTTTCCTCAAGGTTTGGCACTGACTATGACAACTGCTTAAGCAGCTCCTAGACAGTTTGAGGACCCAATTCTTTTTTTTTTTTTTTTAACGTTTTTTATTTATTTTTGAGACAGAGAGAGACAGAGCATGAACGGGGGAGGAGCAGAGAGAGAGGGAGACACAGAATCGGAAGCAGGCTCCAGGCTCTGAGCCATCAGCCCAGAGCCTGACGCGGGGCTCGAACTCACAGACCGCGAGATCATGAACTGAGCTGAAGTCGGACGCTTAACTGACTGAGCCACCCAGGCACCCCGAGGACCCAATTCTTGAGCACTTATTATGTGCTGAGCCCTAGGCTAAGTGTTTAGGATTCAGGGTATTCTTTCTTTGGAGAAGCCCCCGGGGTTAGCATAGTTGATTAATTTTTAATCAAATAATTACAATACAGTGTAATCAGAGCTACAATCTGTGGATATGTAAAGCAAGTTGGATGGAGGGGTTGTGGAGAAAGTGGGGGTGAGAGATCACAGGAGGTTGGAGACTAGTCTTCACAGGGAAGTCTTGGAATCTGCTTCACTCTCCATTGAGCTTCTTTTTACCAAATATTTTGAGGAATCTGAGCACAAATTTGCAGCCTTTCTTGTGCCAAGAGCTTCAAGTCCCACTTAAATGAAGTTTTGTCTCAATCATGGAGAAGCTGCAGAACTTTCCAGGAATCTGAGCAACCATATTTTGTGAGTGTCTAGAACCCTCTAGGACTCTGGAGGAGATGGGTTTTGTTCTGTAGGTGTGATTTCATGACAGGATGTACAAACTCAAATGCCTACAAGGGCAAGCAGCAAGTGAGCAGGGTAGAGACAGAGGAGAATGGAGCCACATACTCAAAAAAGGGGAAGCTGCTATTGGGCCCCAGTGAAATTGCCAGATCCTATTCTCTTTTGCAAGCTTTGGCAATTAATTAAAAAAAAAAAAAATACTGAGGGGGAGGAGCCAAGATGGCGGAAGAGCATGGAAGTTCTTTGTGTGTCTCACGTCCATGAAATACAGCCAGACCAACACTGAACCATCCTGCACACTTAGAAAACTGGTTGGAGGATTAACCCAACAATCTGCACAACCTGAACCACAGAATTCAGCAGGTAGGCGGCACGGAGAGGTGAACTTGGGGAGTGAGAAGCCGCGGGAAGGGAGGTGCTTTTAAGGGCGGAGAGAGGACGGAGCCGGGGGTGGGGGGGAAGAATATGGGGGAAAGCACCCATCCCCTAAGCAGCTGGAGAGAAAGTAGAAAATTGGAAACAGCCGCAGGGACTAAACTAAAAAGGGAGAAAGGAGAAAGGAGAGGGTTTAAATTCCATTAAGACTGTAAACAAGGGGAGCGCAGAGTCTGCAACTCCGAGGCTCCATACCTGGTGGTGCTCTGGTAGGAAGGGCGAATCCCCAGGAGCAGAGTGGGGTCCGGGAGGTTCTCGGGCCACACGGGGAAAAGCGGTTTCACTGCTGGAAGGACATTTGGTAGAAACTGTTGAAGCCACCTGGTCTCAGCAGACCCCAGAAAGCGGCCACATTCATTGGTGCTGGAACAAGGTCGTTGGGGATAAAGCCTGGTGCCGGATGTGTGTTGTGATTTTCCATAATCCCTGAAACGCTGCTGCTACACCGTCTCGTGAACTTTTTCTGGGGCGGGTGGCACCTGGCCGTAGTCTCGGGGCACCGGCAGCAGCAGGGTCCAGCAAGCATTCCTGGGTGCAGCCGACATTCGACCCTTGCTCATTCAGCTATTGCTTCATGAGACCCTCCCGCAGAGGGGCGGAACGGATCGAAGCCACAGTCCTTCAGAAGTAAGGCACCAGGGAAAACAGCCACATCTGAGACAAAACTCGGAAGAGAGGTACTGCCTGGGGCCTGGTCACGGAGAGTGAAAGAGCGGGGAGTGGATGAAAGCTGAAGACAGAGGACGGGTGCGCGATTGCTGACCCAGGAGAAGAGCCTGGGTGGCTGGGTGACGCCATTTTAACTGCTCCCACGGATGCGCATATGCACCTACCAGCACCACAACGCTCCGCCCCAGTAGGCCAGCAGCGCCATCTACTGGAGAGCGGAGCCGTTACACTGAGCCCCGCCCAACTGGGCCAACCTTGCTCTTCAAGAAGACACCTCTCACCGCCTGCTTACTTTATGGACTATAAAGTACTTCATAGTCTGACTTCTAGGGGAAAACGAGGCAATTTCAGTCCTACTTCAATCTGTTAGCAGGTCATCTATTCAATGTTCTTTTTTTTTTCTTTTTTCTTTTCCTCTTTTACAATTCTTTTCCTTTTCTTGAATACAGAAAGAGAAAAAATTCATTTTTATTTTCAACTGTTACTAAAAATATTTTTCTTTATTTTTTTTACTATATTTTTACTTTTGTGTAAATTTTTTCAAGTTCTATCTTGCTTCTATCATTTTATTTTAGTCTACTTCAGTGTATTCACCTTTTCAAATTTTCAAACGATTTCCTTTTTTTCTTATTTCTTTTACTTTTTTCTCTTTTTCGTTTCTTTTCTTGAATGCTTAAAGAGAAAAACTTCATTTTTACTTTCAATTTCTATTAAAAATATTTTTCTTTAATTTTTTTTACTATATTTTTTGCTTTTGTGTAAATTTTTTCAAATTCTATTTTACATCCATCATTTTATTTTAGTCTACTACAGTATTTTCACTTTTTCAAATTTTCAAACAATTTCCTTCTTTATTTTCTTCTTTTTCTCTTTTTTGTTGTTTTCCTTTTTCTTGACTACAGAAAGAAAAAAAATCATTTTTATGTTTAATTTTATTAAAAATATTTTTCTTGGGGAGCTGGGTGGCTCAGTCAGTTGAGTGTCTGAATTTGGCCCAGGTCATGATCTCACAGCTTGTGAGTTGGAGCCCCGCGTCGGGCTCTTTGCTGACAGCTCGAAGCCTGGAGCCTGCTTTGGATTCTATGCCTCCCTCTCTCTCCCCCTAACCCACTTGCATTCTGTCTCTGTCTCGCTCAAAAATAAATAAACATTAAAAAAATTTTAATGAAATTATTTTTCTTTAATTTTTTCCTACTATATTCTTTATTTTTGGGTAAATTTTTTCAAATTCTATTTTACTCCCATCATCTCCTTTTAGTCTACTTCAGTGTATTCATTTTTTCAAATTCTCAAACAATTTCATTCCCCCCTCTTTTTTTTCTCTAATCTGTCAAACCACTTTCAACAGCCAGACAAAAACACACCTAGGATTTAGCATCATTTATTAGTTTTGTGTGTGTGTGTATTTTTAATTTTAATATTTTTTAATTTTAATTTTTCTACCTCATTAATTCCCTTTCTCCCTTCAAAATGACAAAACAAAGGAATTCACCCCAAAAGAAAGAGCATGAAGAAACAACAGCCAGAGATTTAACCAACACAGGTACAAGCAAGAAGTCTGAACCAGAATTTACAATCAGGATAATAATACTAGCTGGAGTTGAAAATAGATTAGAATCCCTTTCTGCAGAGTTAAAAGAAGTAAAAAATAGAATGAAAGAAAAAATGCTATAACTGAGCTGCAATCACAGATGAATGCCATGACAGCAAGGATGGATGAGACAGAACAGAGAATCAGTGATATGGAGGACAAACTTATAGAGAACAATGAAGCAGAAAAAAAGAGGGAGATTAAGGCAAAGAGCACGATTTAAGAACTAGAGAAATCAGTGACTCATTAAAAAGGAACAACATCAGAAACATTAGGGTCCCAGAAAAGGAAGAGACAGAAATAGAGGTAGAAGGGTTATGTGAGCAAATCGTAGCGGAAAACTTTCCTAACCTGGGGAAAGACACAGACATCAAAATCCAGGAAGCACAGAGGACCCCCATTAGATTCAATAAAAACTGACCATCAACAAGGCATATCATAGTAAAATTCACAAAATACTCAGGAAAGGAGAGAATCATGAAAGCAGCAAGGGAAAAAAAGTCCCTAGCCTACAAGGGAAGACAGATCAGGTTTGCAGCAAAACTATCCACAGAAACTTGGCAGGCCAGAAAGGAGTGGCAGGATATATTCAATGTGCTGAATCAGAAAAATATGCAGCCAAGAATTCTTTATCCAGCAAGGCTGTCATTCAAAATAGAAGGAGAGATAAAAAGTTTCCCAGACAAACAAAAATTAAAGGAATTTGTGACCACTAAACCAGCCCTGCTGGTTTTATATTTGTTTGAAAAAACAAATATATACAGAAATAAATGAATAAATAAATACCAAAAACAACAAATATTAGAAAGGACCAGAGAATATCACCAAAAACTCCAACTCAGCAAGCATCATAATGGCAATAAATTCATATCATTCAGTACTCACTCTAAATGTCGATGGAGGGGCGCCTGGGTGGCGCAGTCGGTTAAGCATCCGACTTCAGCCAGGTCACGATCTTGCGGTCCGTGAGTTCGAGCCCCGCGTCAGGCTCTGGGCTGATGGCTCAGAGCCTGGAGCCTGTTTCCGATTCTGTGTCTCCCTCTCTCTCTGCCCCTCCCCCGTTCATACTCTGTCTCTCTCTGTCCCAAAAATAAATAAACGTTGAAAAATTAAAAAAAAAATAAAATAAATAAATAAATAAATAAATAAATAAATAAATAAATGTCGATGGACTCAATGCTCCAGTCAAAAGACATAGAGTAACAGAGTGGATAAGAAAACAAGATCCATCTATATGCTGTTTGCCAGAGACCCACTTTAGACCAAAAGACACCTTCCGATTGACAATAAGGTGACGGAGAACCATCTATCATGCTAATGGTCAACAAAAGAAAGCCTGAGTGGCCATACTTATATCAGACAATTAGACTTTAAAATAAAGACTGTATCAAGAGATGCAGAAGGGCATTATATCATGATTAAGGGGTCTATCCACCAAGAAGACCTAACAGTTGTAAACATTTATGCACCAAATGTGAGAGTACCCAAGTATATAAATCAATCACAAACGTAAAGAAACTCATCGACAGTAATACCATAATAGTAGGAGACTTCAACACCCCACTCACAGCAATGGACCCATCATCTAATCAAAAAATCAACAAAGAAACAATGGCTTTGAATGACACACTGGACCAGTTGGACTTAGATATATTCAGAACATTTCATCCTAAAGCAGCAGAATATACATTCTTCTCCAGTGCACATGGAACATTCTCCAGAATAGACCATATACTGGACACAATTCAGCCCTAAGTAAGTACAAAGAGATTGAGATCATACCATGCATATTTTCAGACCACAATGCTATGAAACTCGAAATCAACTACAAAAAAAAATTTGGAAAGGTAACAAATACTTGGAGACTGAAGAACATCCTACTAAAGAATGAATGGGCTAACCAAGAAGTTAAAGAGGAAATTAAAAAGTAGATGGAAGTCAATGAAAATGATAACACCACAACCCAAAACCTCTGGGATGCAGCAAAGGCAGTCATGAGAGGAAAGCATATAGCAATCCAGGCCTTCCTAGAGAAGGAAGAAAGATCTCAGATACACAACCTATCCTTATGCTTTAAGGAGCTGGAAAAAGAATAGCAAATAAGATGCAAAACCAGCAGAAGACAGGAAATAATAAAGATTAGAGCAGAAAGTAATGCTTTAGAAACCAAACCAAACCAAACCAAACAAAAAACAAAAAACAGCAGAACAGATCAATTAAGCCAGAAGCTGGTTCTTTGAAAGAATTAACAAAATTGATAAACCACTAGCCAGTTTGATCAAAAAGAAAAAGGAAAGGACTCAAATAAATAAAATCAAAAATGAAAGAGGAGAGATCACAACCAACACAGCAGAAATAAAAACAATAATAAGAGAATATTATGAGCAATTATATGCCAATAAAATGGGCACTCTGGAAGAAATGGACAAATTCCTAGAAACATATACACTACCAAAACTGAAACAGGAAGAAATAGAAAATTTGAACAGACCCATAACCAGTAACAAAATTGAATTAGTAATCAAAAATCTGCCAAAAACAATAGTCCAAGGCCAGATGGCTTTCCAGGGCAATTCTACCAAACATTTAAGGAAGAGTTAACACCTATTCTCTTGAAGCTTTTCCAAAAAATAGAAATGGAAGGAAAACTTCCAAACTCTTCCTATGAAGTCAGCATTTCCTTGATTCCAAAACCAGACAGAGGCCCCACTAAAAAGGAGAACTATAGACCAATTTCCCTGATGAACATGGATGCCAAAATCCTCCACAAGATATTAGCCAACCGGCTCCAACAATACGTTAACAAAATTATTCACCACGACCAAGTGGGATTTATACCTGGGATGCAGGGCTGGTTCAATATCCACAAAACAATTAACGTGATTCATCACATCAATAAAAGAAAGGACAAGAACCATATGATCCTCTCAATAGATGCAGAGAAAGCATTTGACAAAATAGAGCATCCTTTCTTGATAAAAACCCTCAAGAAAGAAGGGATAGAAGGAGCATACCTCGAGATCATAAAAGCCACATATGAACGAGCCAACGCTGATATCATCCTCAATGGGGACAAACTGAGAGCTTTCGCCCTAAGGTCAGGAACAAGACAGGGATGTCCACTCTCACCACTGTTATTCAACATGGTATTGGAAGTCTTAGCCTCTGCAATCAGACAAAAGAAATAAAAGGCATCCCAGTTGGCCAGGAGGGGGTCAAACTTTCACTCTTCGCAGATGACATGGTACTTTATATGGAAAACCCTAAAGGGTCCATCAAAAAACTGCTAAAAGTGATTCATGAATTCAGCAAAGTTGCAGGATATAAAATCAATGCACATAACTCTGTTGCATCTACCAACAACGTAGCAACAGAAAGAGAAATCAAGGAATCGATCCCATTTACAGTTGCACAAAAGACCATAAAATACCTAGGAATAAATCTAACCAAAGGGTGAAAAATCTATACACTGAAAACTATAGAAAGCTTATGAAAGAAATTGAAGAAGAGACAAAAAAATGGAAAAAGATTCCATGCTCCTGGATATGAAGAAGAAATATTGTTAAAATGTTGATACTACCCAAAGCAATCTACATATTCAATGCAATCCCTATCAAAATAACACCACAGAGCTAGAACAGATAATCCTAAAATTTGTATGGAACCAGAAAAGACCCCAAATAGCCAAAGCGATCTTGAAAAAGAAAACCAAAGCAGGAGGCATCAAATCTCAGACTTCAAGCTATACAACAAAGCTGTAATCATCAAAATAGTATGGCACTGGCACAAGAACAGACACTGATCAATGGAACAGAATAGGGAACCCATGAATGGACTCACAAATGTATGGCCAACTAACCTTTGACAAAGCAGGAAAGAATACCTAATGGAAAAAAGACAGTCTCTTCAGCAAGTGGTGCTGGGGAAACTGGACAGCGACATGCAGAAGAAAGAACCTGGGCCACTTTCTTACACCATACACAAAAATAAAGTCAAAATGGATGAAAGACATAAATATAACACAGGAAGCCATCAAAATCCTACAGGAGAAAGCAGGCAAAAACCTCTTTGATCTTGGCTGCAGCAAGTTCTTAACACGGCTCTGGAGGCAAGGGAAACAAAAGCAAAAATGAACTACTGGGACATCATCAAAATAAAAAGCTTCTGCACAGCGAAGGAAATAATCAGCAAAACTAAAAGGCAACCAACAGAATGGGAGAAGACATTTGCAAATGACATATCAGATAAAGGGTTAGTATCCAAAATCCATAAAGAACTTATCAAACTCAACACCCAGAAAACAAATAATCCAGTAAAGAAATGAGAAAAAGACATGAATAGACACTTCTCCAAAGAAGACATCCAGATGGCCAACCGACACATGAAAAAATGCTCAATATCACTCATCATCAGGGAAATACAAATCAAAACCACAATGAGATACCACCTGACACCTGTCAGAATGGCTAACATTAACAACTCAGGCAACAACAGATATTGGCGAGGACGCTGAGAAGGAGGATCTCTTTTGCATTGTTGGGGGCAATGCAAGCTGGTGCAGCCACTCTGGAAAACAGTATGGAGGTTCCTCAAAAAACTAAAAATAGAACTACCCTATGACCCAGCAATTGCACTACTAGGCATTTATCCAAGGGATACAGGCGTGCTGTTTCGAAGGGACACATGCACTCCCATGTTTATAGCAGCACTATCAACAACAGCCAAAGTATGGAAAGAGCCCAAATGTCTGTCGATGGATGAATGGATAAAGAAGAAGTGGTATATATATACAATGGAGTATTACTTGGCAATCAAAAAGAATGAAATCTTGCTATTTGCAACTACGTGGATGGAACTGGGGGGTATTATGCTAAGTGAAATTAGTCAGAGAAAAACAAAAATCATGTGACTTTACTCATATGAGGACTTTAAGAGACAAAAAAGATGAACATAAGGGAAGGGAAACAAAAATAATATAAAAACAGGGAGGGGGACAAAACATGAGAGACTCTTAAGTATGGAGAACAAACTGAGGGTTACTGGAGGGGTTGTGGGAAGGGGGATGGGCTAAATGGGTAAGGGGCACCAAGGAATCTACTGCTGAAATCAGTTTTGCACTATATGCTAGCTAATTTGGATGTAAATTTAAAAAAATAAAAAATAAAAATAAATAAATTACAAGCGATAAAAAAAAAAATACTGAGGCTCCAGGTGGGCTATTTAGCATGTAAAGCATGTCCACAGGTAGCCTGTTTATGACCTCTGGCTTTAGAAACCCTAGGGGTGTCCTATCATTTGCCAGAGTCACAAGAAACGATAGACGAGCACCAAACTAAAGGGAGTTAGAAGTAAAAGCTCATCTCACATTTGAGGCATAGCCTACATTCAAGAAGAAAACTCATCTGTCAACCCTACAGTGACAACTTGGCAAAGAATGTTCCTCTCTAGTTTATATTCCTGTTTTCTGTTTCTCGTAGGGCCCATCAATTAGGTAGAGGATGGCAGGGTCTCCAAGGCGATAAGGAAACCCAATGTCAATGGCACTCTAGCTGTTGGCAGCATTTTTAATAGTGACCGATGGAGGAATCAGGCAGTTTGAATGGATGTGGTTTTCTTTTTCTGTGCATTTCTTGATTTTGTTGCTGTTGTTGATTGCCCGTTAGCGTTACAGCTTGGAGACAGGAATGAAAAAAATGAAAGATTTCTGTTGGAGTCCAGCCAAGGACTCTGGAAATTATAGAATCTGTGATTGTAGAGACTATCTGCCTCATTCCCTTAATTTTACAGAGGAAGCTGAGGCTATGAGGTGACATTATTGTCTCACTGACAGGCAAGGCCTCCAGAGTTCAAAGGAAGTTTCCAAGGCTGTGGCCTGCTGAGCTCCATAAGGATTTCTTTTGGAAAGTTGGGTCTCCATCCTGCCTCTTGTGCTGGAACAGGAGTCTCAGTCCTTCAGGTCAAATCCTGTGAGCACTTAGCTGAAGGAAATCATTATGTATTAGCTGAAGGAAGTTATTATGACATTATTAAGAGATTGTTAATACATTTTGGGTTTATAAGTGATACTGTGAACTTGACCTAGATAGGTCAATGCTGTAAGCCAACTCTGTTGGAGATGAAGGCAGGCACTTGCGCTATTGGAGGGCCTTAAGGGGAAGATCTCAAACAAGTCTCTTCTTCTACCTTAGTGTTTCCATCTTCACCATCAGCAACTTTCTAGGCATCCAGCCCCTATCCTCAGACCCATGGGGCTTCTGGTTGCCCTGGACCATTGACAAGGGTCAACTGACCCATGTAGTAATTTGGGGAAGGGTCGAATGATATCACTCTTGCTGGAGAACCCACAGACTCATCACTGGCCGCTGTGGGTGAATGTTGTTTACTGATGACCTGAGTTAGCGATGGTAGAGGCAAGAGTATAGAACATTCTCCACTGGCAATCAGAGGGATCTATAAACACTGACTCAACTTCTGAGAGCTCCCTGGTGCTGCACCTGTGTTCCTTGCAGCCCGATTCTGAGGAATCTTGTGACACCAACTGTGTTACTAGTTATGTTGTCCCTTCAAGCCTCTCCATGCAACCCTCCATGTGTCCCCACCCCACCCACAGATCTCTTCCTGATCCTCTAATGGAATAGGGGTAGCCAGCTCTTCATCCTTAAATCTATTATTGATCATACAGCATTTTTTTCTTTTGCTACTCAAAATAGCCAGGTTCTTGTGAAGAAAGCCTTTCTTTTAAAATCAACTATCTTTGCCAAGGACCTCAGAAGTGCGTTTTGAAATTCAAGGCTGTGCAGCCTTCCTTTCTTTTTCTCTGCATTTTTGCTGTGGCAAACCTACCCCGAGGGCAGCATATAGAACAGGAAGTCCTTGTTGCTGTGTGTACAGTGGGGACAGGACAGCAGTGAATGGACCGCAGGAGCATCATGCATTGGTTAATTTAAAACTAGAGCATTTAAAATTTTTTTTTCAATGTTTATTTATTTTTTTGGAACAGAGAGAGACAGAGCATGAACGGGGGAGGGGCAGAGAGAGAGGGAGACACAGAATCGGAAACAGGCTCCCGGCTCTGAGCCATCAGCCCAGAGCCCGACGCGGGGCTCGAACTCACGGACCGCAAGATCGTGACCTGGCTGAAGTCGGACGCTTAACCGACTGCGCCACCCAGGCGCCCCTAAAACTAGAGCATTTAGATCACTTCCCACCCACCCCTGATGTTTGCAAATAATCCACGTAATTGAAGAGAAATTGGGGCCCTTGTTACCTTAAGTTAGCCAGACTCTCGCTCAACTTCCCATTTCATATGCTGCTTTGCTGTGATTTGAATATAAATGATTTTACCCAAGAAGAGAAATATGAAAACCTTTTTTATAGGAATAGTATTCTTGGAAAGCAGCCTTGGGTCTTTGCCTTTGTCTCCTCAGAAGTTGCTTTAAGGTGGGTCATTCAGGCATCTCCTACCCAGGAACAGACAGAATTTGAGGAGGGTCCTCACAGCTGAGAGAAGCAGTAAGAAAAAAAGCATATTCAGAAACCACCTGGGGCCTGAGGTGAAATAAATATATTGTCTGTGGTTTTCAAGGATGATTCTAGTTAGTCTCCAACATATTCTTGAAGGAAGCCTTTGTGTCTTTCATTGAGACACAGGATACAGTTTGAGCGATTCTCAGCCTTTCTGCTGGGGAGAAAAGAATCCTGCATTGACCTCATCATCATTATTTCTTACTTCTGTTTCCATTACTCCAATCGTAGATGTTTTACCTGTTTAATAGGTTGTCTCTTATTAGAGGCTGACACCATGGGAGGTGGGGCCTGTTGCTTCTTGTGGACTTCATAAGTGCCAAGGGATTGCAAGGTCCATTCCGGACTGTGGATTCCCCCACTTTGCTGGTTTTAACACTGGCTATGGCTGTGAAACTCGAATCAGTTCCTGCCTACTCCAGCCAGCTTCCAGCTCCCCGAGTGCACGGTCCAGCGGCCTCACCCCCTGCCTGAGCCAGGTCCTACCTCACCTCAGGCTCCCTTCAGTTCTAGTAGGGCCTGGACTCAGTCATGAGGCCCTGGGTGCTGGCTCTCTCCCTGGGAGCTTACCCTGTCCTCCTGCAGAGTCTCAGCCTGTGAACATGTCTGGAATGCTAATACTCTGCCTCATGTTTTGCCCAATTATTTGAAGAGGTCGGATGTGCTCCCTTTGACCAGCTACTGGCTCAAATCTGGATGACCAGGGACCAAATGCTGAAAAACTCTAGGGCATTACGTGTTGGCTTTCCCACACTACTGACAGATATCCATGAGTAGTTTCTCTTGGCTTCAACTTTCCTCTTCTCTCTCATCAACACAGCAGGATGGCTAAAAGTCTGAAGTACGGGCTTTGAAGTCGGACTTCCCTGGAATATTTCTTGCTTCTTCCTCTGGATAGCTTTGTGACCTTGGGAAGGTTATTAAATTTTCCTTGGGCTTCATTTTCTCTTTCAGAGGATAACAGCAGTTTCAATGTAGTAGGCACGGTTTCGTTGTCTCTTTCTAACTGAACTGCAGCTTTGTTCTGGTCTCCATCCTTCCTCCATAGATCCTCAGGGAAAGGGAGCTTTGTAACACTGGCTTCACGAATGGGCACATGTCCTAGTTACATTCATGGAGAACTGAGGGGAAATCTGCTGGTGGCCAGTTCCCTGACTCCTGAGAGCCACAAGGAGAGTCTCTTTTCTGTCTGGATATTGGATGTGACAACCTGAAGCTGCTGTAGCCATCTTGCTACACTCTGGTGATGCAACCAACACTGAGGATATAAGAGCATGGACACGGGTAGACACCTATTTCTTGCATGACACGGTTGAAGAACAGGGATCAACCCAATCCTGAAGTCTCCTTTCCACTGGATTCCCTCTTATAGAGAGAATAGATTTACTTCCTAGGTAAGTCCATTTGAGTAAGAGGTTTTATTTCTTTTAGCTAAATGGATCTTTTTTGAGAGAGAGAGAGAGAGAGAGAGAGGGCACAAGTGAGCCAGGGGGAGAGAGAGAGAGAGAGAGGGTGAGGAAGAGGGAGAGAGAGAGGGGAGCAGAGTTCACCCAAAGCAGGGCTCTTGTTTTACCCAAAGCGGGTCTTGAGCTCAGCCAATGTGGGACTCAAAATCATGAACCGTGAGATCATGACCTGAGCCAAAGTCCAATGCTTAATGAGCCACCCAGGCACCCTTGGCCAAAAGAATCTTAACTTTACAAGGAGAGGTATTGGTAGTTCTAAATGAGAATAAAGCGTGTAATGTAGTAAGCACAGCATCGATGCATGTCACCTATTATTGTGAATATTATTTTTATTATGAATCAACTGACTCTCGTGGACCTGCCTTTTGGGGGGCTGTGCCTATCTTCTCTGACCTTTCCCATTTAGTCCTGGCATGTGTGTTCATAAATTCCTTGCTGCCGAAGTCCCAGTGTGTTCCGTTCCCAATCCTTCTTGAGCTATGATTACCAGAGGAGGGAAGAAGAGAGGTAAATGTCCATTGGGAAGACCTGATTCATTCCTTAATTCTGCAGGCACTGGGTAGAATTTATTATGGGCTCTTGTGTGTGCCTCTGTGCCCTTACTGCTAGTATTCTTCTAGGATTTCTCCACATGATTGTCCGTTTCAATTCATTTATGTCTCCTTGAACCAGGCTGAATTCCCATTTGCCATCTAGTCCCTCCCTGGCTGGGCTTTCTCTCCTGGTCTGCTCTCAGATGGACATGTTTCGCATTACCCTGGTTCACGGAGCCACCGTGAGGCCCTTCACTTTTGGCCCATCCATCTTCAAGATTCATCTTCTATCTGTATTCGCTTTGCATCCCACCTCCTTGTCTGTTGCCATATAGACACACATGGCCCTGGGGCGTGATCTGTGGAGCGAGCCAAGCTGGGGCATCGTCAATGCAGAGATGTTGTCCCAGAGAACTAGAATGTAAATATACTTTCAATTACCAAACACAAGTTAGTTCATCCAATTAAAAAAATCACAAACCCATCGGACATTACCAAAGTGCAGTTTAAAGTTAAAGTGCATTTTCAAGTTAATGTATGACTAATGCTTTCTTTGGCTCAGCCTGTTCACAGCTGGGTTTTGAAAACTAAGTTTGTTTCTCATTCCTGGTTACCGTTGCCAGTGTATTTGTCTCTCTGTTTGAGAGCCATGCAGTTAGGGAGACCTTGGGTTACCACAGTGCCGTGATGTTCAGGTTACCTGCTTTTTTGGTTGTTTGGTTTGTTTTGTTTTTCAAAATGCGTATTACATTTGATGGAGAACTGAGAAGCCAGGAATCGAGAACTGGTGTAGGCTGGAACAGAAAATGAAGAATTTCACGTGTCATCCTTCAGAGCAGGAATAATATTTCAAACCCTATTAGGATTCTATAATTAGGGAGAAGTTATCTCAACCTGAAGAATAGTGTAATTGGATGATATCAGCTGGGAGATAAGTAAGGAGTTACCATGGCTGGATTTAAACTTCTTATTGCTTAAGCTAATTCAATATCTAATTTGAGAGGCATGAATTTGCAGCATTCCCACAAGGGGAAAATTCATGTCCCCAGTTCCTTACTGGGTCTAATAATAATTCCTTACATGTATATCATCCTTCATGGTTATCTCACTGACATCACCTTGAAGTCCAATAACACGCTCTCCGGCTAAAGATAGTCACTGCCAAGTTGCCTGTCACGGGATATGGCCGATGACCTAGAAAAAAACGTAAATCTACAGATAATCCTCCAAGCCCATGCAGCCAGCAGTTTTAATGTCAACGTTTCTGCCTGGATGTGAATACACTGCATGTCAGATGGTCAGACAATTAGAGCGTTTCTGCTCTCCTTCTGGGCCTTTTCTCTGCTTCAAGGGACGATGAGCAGTGAACACGGTTGTGGACGCATTTATTAAGCAGCTGTCAGGGTCTGACGTCCATAATCTCACGTCTTATAATCAGTGGTACTTCAGCTCTACTGTGTGAGAATCGCCTGGGAAAGTTTGCCACTAATCCCAGTGTCTGGGCCACATTGCAGATCAAGGCCTTGGTATTTTCGGAGCTCCCCAGGGGATTCCAGTTTGCAGTCAGATGCCAACCATCCATTGCTCACAGTGGCCCCTTTGGCACCCCGGAAGTGGAGGGCCAGTAACTTTAACTGAGTTGCTCAAGGTAATAGCATGAGTAAGCTTTGGAAGTAACATTTAAAAGCAAATCTGGGGGTGCCTGGGTGGCTCAGTTGGTTAAGCGTCCGGCTTTGACTCCGGTCATGATCTCCCGGTTCATGGGTTCGAGCCCCATGTCGGGCTCTGTGCTGACAGCCCAGAGCCTGGAGCCTGACTCAGAATCTGTGTCTCCCTCTGTCTCTGCGCCCCTCTTGCCCTCTGTCTCTCTCTCTCCCTCTCAAAAATAAATAAACATTAAAAAAATGTTAAAGCAAATCTGTGAGTGTTCAAGGTAATGCTCATTTGCTTACGTGCCTCAGCCTCTCAGGAAACGGAAGAGTGTGGCATTAAAGGTAAGATATTTAAAGTGTTTGGCACACAATTTATGTTAACTAATGTATTTCATTTCGTTTCATTCCATGTCTTATGTGGCTGATTTTCGAGAAACTCTCCATGGCAAAAGGCAGTCGTGGTGCTGCTTTGGTTGAGACCCAGTGGTTGTAGGATGCATGTTCCTGGGTCAATGGACATTTTCCTACATGCCTCCAGGACCCGGAATGGCACGTTTAGCTGTGCCGAGGCTTCCCTGGCTGTTGTCACAGGTTTTCCTTGCAGACACACTCCCAGGAACAGAGGCTGAGTCGATAGCCATGATGCTCAGTGCTGAAGAGCAGACACCTTTGCCACTTCTAGCTGAGGCCTGACGACAGTCGAGGCAAGCAGCACCCCCACCTGCCTTCTCTGCTCCTGATCTGCTGGGTGGCAGCCTTAGCATTTAGCTAAATAAAAGATATTAGATTCTTGGGTCTATGCAGCCAATTTCTTCTCGGCATTTTTACACCTTAGGAGATTGCCTGATGTGACAGAAAACATCCCAAGCGAGACTGAATTTTAAGGAGGAAATGAAGCAGGTGGCTTGTGTGAGAGCAACAGGGTAGAACTTGAACTTTATTTGTCCTGCTGGTTCTTGAATCTCCAGGGAGAGGCTGCGCCACATTAGGCTGCCTCCTCTCACTAAAATTCCACAGGAGCATAGCCTACAGCTGGAGGCAAATGTGGAGAGGGTGGCCAGGAGATGGACAGTGGGGAGATGAGGGGGATTAAGCTGTCAGAAAGCACCTTAAAGGGATATGCCATGCTGACCACTGGCAGCTGGGAGGCCACAGACCGCAGGAGAGGCTTCTGGCTTTCCCGGAGTACTTTTGCAGGACATCTCAGCAGCGACTTCTCCCTGGACTAGCTGTTAGCATTTCCGGCTGACAGCCGAGACAGGAGCAGACCATCGAAGCCAGAGGTCTGCTTTGCCGCTGAAGCCTTTCAAGTTCACAGAGCTCCTTTTATTCATTTCTCTTAAAAACCAATTTCCAGGAGGCAGTGGTGTTTGCGCTTGTTTGGTGATGAGAGGAGCCCAGATAGGTGTCCGGGAGGAGCAGGCAGGTGGCGACTTTGACTTTCCACTGCCCGGGTTTAAAATGCAAAGCACGTCTTGGAGGCAGACAGGAGTTCTAAGAAATAATTGTGCCTCCAGGGAGCTCGCTTCTGACATGGTCTTAGTCTCTGCCTCATTCTGGCAACTGTTTGGAAGTGCATACTGTGTCTTCAGAGTAGGAAATATTCCAATGAGGGGAATATAAAAATTTCTCCGAGAGGAAGGTAACCTTGTACGCAACCATCGCAATGCCGTGATTATGTGGGCAGTCTCGGGAATCACACACTTGTAGTTGTAATCCAGGGCTCCCACCCCAGGAAGTAATTTCGCCTTTTCAGACTTCATTATCTGTATGTAGGAGGTAGAAGGTATTAGCAAGAGCAGTGGTTTTCAAACTTTCTGTGCATTAGAATTGCCTGGAAGATTATTGAATATAGATTCCTGGCCTTCACCGTCAGAGTTGGACTTAGTAGGTTTGGGGTGCAGCTTGAATATTTGTATTTCTTATTAGTTCCCTAGGGATGCTGCTGCTGGTCAGGGGACCACATTCATTTATTCTGTGGATTTTTGTTAAGCCATGTTTCCAGCATTTATCCAGACATAGGTGATAGTGGTGAGTAAAACAAAGTTCTTGTCCTCACGAAGTTCTAAGAGATGGCAACAAACACACACACACACACACACACACACACACACACACACGCATATAGTAAAATAAGTATGTGGGGGAGGAAGAAATTTTCCTCTATGTAAGATTCTTCCTCTGTTATAAGGTTTTTCCAGTAGAAAAAAATCCAAAGTTCTTTTATGTACACATGGCAGCCCAATAATGAAATTTAAGACCTGAAGAAATGACCAAGGCAGGTCATTTTTATACTTTTTTTCTTAGACAAAGGAGACAACATATCTGTGAGGAATTCGCGGGACAAAGAAAACTTAACTTTAAAGGGAATGTCTATTTGTAAGGAATTCTAAACAAAATTTGTGCTGGGGCAGTGAATTAGTAAAAAGTTATAAGGAGTTTATACAGCCTTCTCAGCTCTCTATTTCTTATCTTTGGTCATAAGGCTCTCTTCTTCCTCCCTGGTACAGGGAGAGTGCCTTTCGTATGGCAGATTTATTTCTCACTTTCTGGAAACAAAGATAGGCAGAGTGTTCTTTTTGTATTGGCTGTTTCTTAAGTTACTTTTATTTAAAATATTCAATATGCCAAAGTGGCACATTTTAAAGGAGATTGCCCTTGGCCCCTACAAATAACTTTAAAATGATAAGGGCTGGGGCGCCTGGGTGGCGCAGTCAGTTAAGCGTCCGACTTCAGCCAGGTCACGATCTCGCGGTCCGTGAGTTTGAGCCCCGCGTCAGGCTCTGGACTGATGGCTCAGAGCCTGGAGCCTGTTTCCGATTCTGTGTCTCCCTCTCTCTCTGCCCCTCCCCCGTTCATGCTCTGTCTCTCTCTGTCCCAAAAATAAATAAACGTTTAGAAAAAAAAAAAATGATAAGGGCTTCTGTGATGAAGTTATGGTAGAAATACCATTCTACATACAACGGTCAAGGTAGTATTTACCAATATACTGACATGTGAGCGCATACCTGAAAGAATGACTTCTCTTTGTCTATACCTGGGCGGAGCGGGGGGGGGAGTATTTTGAGCAAACAAGACAGGAAGTCCAAAAGGCCCTGAGGCAGGAGTGTGGTATGTGTATTAAGAACAGTGAAGTGGACAGTATGGCTTGACAATGAATAATGGTAAGAAAGAACGGAAGGGGGAGGTCTCTAGGACATTAAAATGGGACACCAGTGGAAAGTTTGCTCAGAGGGGGAGCTTGACCTGACTTCCATCATAGAGGATTTACTCTGGCTGCTGTGCTGAGAGTGGATTGCAGTACAGTGAGGATGGCAGGTGTGGAGATTAGTCAGGAGGCTACTGCAATAATCTGGGTGATACATAATGGTAGCTTGGACCAAGGTTGGGAGGAGTGGTTGAAATTCTGAATAACTTATGTAGGTAGAGCTGACAAGATTTGCCAATGGATTTGATGTGGGATAAGGAGAAAAAGAGGAGTCAAGAATTACTCCAGGCTTGGCTTAGATATCTGGAAAAATGAAGATCTGTTGGCACAGACAAGATCTCTTCAGACCTTGTTCTCAGTATTTGAGAAATTTTAGTTTTAGTGTTTAAGTCAAGAAACACTTTGACTTAATTGCTTCACTCTGTTTCTTTAATCATGGCACTATCCCGAAACCGGACCACATATGTATCTGGGCTCCTAAGAGTTACACAGAACACATGTCTAATCCACCCCACCATAATGTATAGCTCTTTAATGGTGGAGACATCATTGTAATGGAATACAGAGGGGTGGAGGCAGGGATAACAGTTATAATTTTACCAGAGGGGGTTAATAAAGACCTCAATTGAAATCTTTAGAAATAATCTCCACTGTCTGAACTGGCTTTAGACATATGGACAGAGGGCACTGAACCAGGCTTCCAAAAGTAGAATATGGAAAATCATTGATATTTTAGCATGCTCTATGGTGAGATCCTGGCTCATAATTAAGTCCAAATTCCTTCACATGGAGCAAGGAGATCTGAATAAGTCTTCTTTCCTTCTAAAATTATCCTGTCCACTCTCCTCTTATGAGCTATCTTCTATTAAAAAATATTGAACTTTTCTTTTTTAAAAATTTCTACAGAGTACCATTCTCTTTTTTATCTTTGAAGCTTTCATGTACACATCTTCCTTTGCCTGAAACATTTCATCCCATTCCCCATTTTCACTCAGGTGTCTCTTCCTCTCCAAACACACATCTGATTAATCCTAAATTTTCCTTCAGGATTGGAATGTCACTTCCTTGGGAAAGCCTACTCTACTCTCCCCGTTGGGTCAGCTCCCTCTCTTACATGTCCTTATAGCACCTTACTTTCCCTACTGTAGTTCCTGTCACATTGAATGGCCAGTGCCTGTTGACTTCTGCCTCCCTATATTGAACATTCCTTGAGGGCAGAGATATATCCTTTCTACACTCACAGCCTAGCACAGAGCTGACAAGTGGATGCACTGAAAGACTTGTTCATTGACTGACTGACTGAATGAATGAATGAACAAATGAAGAAGAGGTTTCTACGGGCCCAAGACTGTGAGAGAGTGGCATTGGGTCAGAGGCTGCATCTTAGACTTTGAAGAGAGCATGGAACTTGAGTATAGCCCCATGCTGGGTGTGGGCAGTATAAACTGAGTAGCTGAAGTCAGCCTTTTGGTTCAGAGCCATGCTGGGCTTCAGCAGAATTTGCCATGGAGGTAAAAACAAAAAGACCTAAACACTTAAAAATGAGTAAGGCAAAGTGAGGTTTAAATGGTTGTCATTAGGGTTTGACTTCTATATACACAGTGGCCACAAATTGCTAATTAGGAAGTTAACAAGCTTGTGATTTGATCTAATATCTGGCTTGATTGAATCCCATCAGCATTATTGTAGACAAGAGGTGAATTTAAATTAAAGTTTCCAAGTCAGTATGACATAATAAACTGATAACTGTGGAGACTTTGATTGGAGCCCACCTATTTCTCTACGAAAAAACACATCAACCTTCTCCGCAGGAGGAAACAGAGCCTGTGGAGGCCTAAGGAAACAAAGTGGGGCTTGGCACCCATGTTGGGGGTGATCAGGAATCCCCAGTGACAAAATGGTCTGGCAGATGATGCAGTTAGTATTTAGAGTGCTAAAAGAAAAATTTCTGCAGACAACTTACTGATCTGATAGGCTTTTATTCAGTGATTCATGAATCAGGCAGCATTTAACCTAGCAGATAGAAAGGAGCTTCAAAGACCTTAACAAAGTGATAGACCACAGAGGGCAAGAACAAGAGAGTCATACTGGGCATTTGCTGATTGGTTAAAGTGAAATTTCTTTCCTTACATGGAGCAAAGGGAGGTCTAACACCTAGATTAGGTAAATTGTGCTAGCAGGCAAGTACTGATTGGATTAAACAGGCCTTCCTTTTCTGGGAGATCTGAGCACAGAAATTTGTTAAGTTTGGTTTGCTAATGTGGAGCTTGGCATGAATGACTCCATCTTGGGTCTAATCTGGTAACTTGAACAAGAGTGAAGTTCCTATTAATCAAGAGGCTTCCTGCCAAGTGGACCGAACATATTGTGTGTAATCTGAGGACGAGCTCATTTTTATCTCTGTATCTGTTTTCAAGGGTTGGACCTCCCAGTGTTTGGCACAGTCTCTGACAGAGAAGGCACTCAGTATGAGTTTGTTGAAAGAATAAATGAATGGGTGAATGAGTAGAGCACTGAGGGATAAGGAGGAGGGCATGAGCATTTCTTATATACCTAAGCACCATGTGACATCATATAAAATAAAGCATCTTCTCTTGGGGTGCCTGAGTGGCTCAGTAGGTCAAGCGTCCGACTTTGGCTCAGGTCATGGTCTCAGAGTTCATGAGTTCGAGCCTTGCATCAGGCTCTTGTGCTGAAAGCTTAGAGATTGGAGCCTACTTCAGATTCTGTGTCTCCCTCTCTCTCTGCCTCTCTTCTACTTGCGCTCTGTCTCTCTTTCTCTCAAAAATAAATAAACATTGGGGCGCCTGGGTGGCTCAGTCGGTTAAGCGTCCGACTTCGGCTCAGGTCATGATCTCATAGTCTGTGGGTTCGAGCCCCGCGTCGGGCTCTGTGCTGACAACTCAGAGCCTGGAGCCTGTTTCAGATTCTGTGTCTCCCTCTTTCTCTGACCCTCCCCTGTTCATGCTCTCTCTCTCTCTCTCTGTCTCAAAAATAAATAAATGTTAAAAAAAATTTTTTTTAAATAAATAAACATTAAGAATATTAAAATAGTGTGTCTTCTCTTTACAACAGCTCTGTGCAATTGGTGAGCTGTCTTGTTCTTCCCACAAGTAGTTTCACCTTTTAGAAACTATATAACCTTAAATAATGTAACTGAGTCTCCTTGACCCTTAATCCTCCTCATCAGTAGAATGGAAATAAAAATACATGTTTTATCGGGATGTTATGAGAATTGAATAAAAGGTAAGGTATGTAAAGTACATGGTAAATAGTGCACACTCAATGTTTAGCTTCATTCCCTCAGAAGATGTTTCTGGGGTAATTGAATGGCAGATTTAAAGACATTGGCTTATAACAGCTCTTTGGCAATCCCTAGGAGCGCTGATGTAGTCATGCAAATTTTTGTTCACAGTTTGGAAAAGGTAATCATCCAAAAAAGTTCCCTGCATCAAAGATATGGAATATTCCACTCATGAGATTTCACTGCCCTGGAGCATCAGACATGTGAACTCCAGCCATGGCAGCTACAAGGCTGTAACCCAGCCAGAAAGAGGGGAGGAGAGAAATTTCCAGTGGAAGGTGGCAGCATTGTCATGGCCACTCTTTCTCTTTTGTGGTGGTGATGCTTGGTCATCCAGCCCTGTATGGCCAGTGGTTCCTCTCTGGGGAAGAACCCCACACTCCCAGGATGAATGCGAGGCATCTGTTATTTCATCCTGATTCACAGGATGAAAGGGAGTCTTTGAGGATGACTTTTTGCGACAGTTTGTTTGCCTCCAGGAGGATTGTTGGCAATTTCACTACCTTGTAATGTGTTGGGTTGGGGAAGACAGCATCCATTTTCTCCTTATGAGAATCTTCTTTATCGCCTGGCATATTTCTTTGTAGTGTCTTGAGATTGCGAAATTGGGAATAACAAAACATGCAGAAATGAATCATAGGTGAGAGTGATGGTTCTGAAATGACAAAATAGGCTGTAGGTGGGATGCAGTTTAAAATGGAACATGAACAGTGACAAGTTTTTCTTTCCCCTTTTCTTCCTTCCCTCCACCCCACTTCCAATCCTTATCTAGGAATAGAGGCAAAAGACAATGTGGGGAGTGCATGTACTCCACTCATGCAGGCCACGTGAGGGATCAAATCATAAAATCACATAGTTGGGAAGAGAGAAAAGAAGTAAAAGGTAGGAGGCCAGGGATGAAGGCTGCAATGTATAGATAACTGAATTTTATATATGAATTTTATTGCTAAAGCTTGGATCTCATCGTCCTCTCTTTTAGTCTGCAGTCAGGAATTAAAGGAGAAGGCAAAATTAGAGAAGCATAACATATGGAAAATGGCACACTTCTTGGCCATTCTCTTGGTTAAGGCCAACATGAAGAGAGGGAGAGAAAGTAGAAGAATACCTCTAGTAGGAGGAACCCCTCATTGACTTGGCAAAAGATGTGGGTACAAAGATAGGTGAAGAAATAGTGCACTAATTCAGTCTCTCACAATTAGCCAGGTCTAAGCTTTTCATCTGCTTTTGGAAATGTCAAGATAGACCCCACTGTGGCAAGAACTCAAGTGACATTCCTTTTGTCTGATTTAGTATGAAGAATAACTCCAAAAAAGAACTGATGATTTTGTCACACGATAGTGGTGCTATCACTAAATGGCAATTTTATTACGATATGTAAATGTATCAGATCAACATCTTGTACACCATAAATTTACACAATATTGTATGTCAAATGTATTTCAATTAAAAAAAGAAAGAATCATGTATAAGCCCCTTCTAACCTGAAGGGTCTCAAAATAGACAAATTGAATTGCCCATTTAGGTGACTCAGTTTATAATTTTTTAAATGTTTATTTATTTATTTTGAGAGAGAGAGAGAGAGAGAAAGAGAGCAGGAGAGGGACTGAGAGAGAGGGAGAGAGAGGATCATTCCAAGCAGGCTCCGTACTGTCAGCACAGAACCTGATGGGGGGCTCAAACCCATGAATTGTGAGAGCATGACCTGAACTGAAACCAAGAGTTGGACGCTTAGCCAACTGAGCCACCCAGGTGCTCCTAGGTTACTCAGTGGCTCACTAGGGAGTCACTATTATTTGCTATGAGAGGGAAGTATACGACAAAGGCCTCTGTAAGAGGACTGATAAGATGCAGTCCAGAAAAGTTGGTAACAAAGTACATTTGCATTTAGTGGATTCTATTTCCCATTTTATGAATATGATATCTATAGTTGCGAATCTCCCCTTGATTCCATTCGTTGATAATTTATTTTTAAAAGCATTTTTATGATTACTTTCTCTGTTCGTCTAGGGACTAGAATGTCAGCATGTTTTGCCTGGTGGAAGTTGTAGATTCTGGCCAGTAGCATCTACTCTGACACTTTGTTATCTCTAGGGTCTCAACTTTGTCCGTGAGTGACATTCTGTCTCCTTTTTTTTCTGCCCCAGGGTGATTGGCTTTGGTGTTCCAATTAAAAGATGGCCTTGAATTTAAGGTAAGCTTACCATACTATTTCCCACTTCTATTTTTTGCCCTTCATTGTTTCATAATTTGCCATTTATATTTTAAAGGGCACTTGGGTGGCTCAGGAAGTTGACTGACTGACTGACTGACTCTTGATTTCAGCTCGGGTCATGATCTAATGGTTTGTAAGATCAAGCTCTGCATCAGGCTCTGCACCGACAGCTCGGAGCCACCTTGAGATTCTCTCTCTCTCCCTCTCTCCACCCTTTCCCCTGCCTCTCTCTGTCTCTCAAAATAAAATAAATAAACATTGAAAACAAAACAAAACAAAACAAAACAAAAAAGAAATAAAAGAAATAGAAGGGCAACCACAGAAAACAAATGTACAAGTCATTGAAATATTATAAAGGAAACACCCATGAAATCACTACCCAGGTCAACAAAGAAAGTGTCGCTAGCACCCCAGGAAGCACCCATGTGCAACTCTAGGCCTTCCCTCTTTCCAAAAAATAAGCACCATCTTAACTTTTGAATTACAACTTTCTTGCATTTCTTTATGGTTTCATCTCTCAAATGTTTATCCCTTAATATAACAGTTTAAATTTGCCCACGTTTAAGAACTTAAAAATTTTTTTTTTAATTTAAGGATTCTCCTTCTTTTTGTTTTCCTTACATTTTATCTGCTAAAAAACCTAGGCCATTTAAATGGTAGAGTTTTGCACAGTGTGGGTTTTATGGATTGTATAATGATGGTGAAGTTCAGCTGTGTATTTCCTGCAAATGAAATGAAGTTTTACCAGACTCAGCTTCACTCCCTTTGGCCAGACTCTAGGTAATGTATTCTTTTATCAGGAGGTGCATCATTTCTTCTTTTAGCAGGAGCTGATACTTGGATCCATTTGTGAGTTGTAGAGGTCGCTTAGTGGTACAGTTCACATAGGAATGACAGAATAGATGCTTGATTTTCTCCCTTTATTTGCCAGTTTTTCTTTTTTTTTCTTTTTAGAAAGAGAGAGAACAAGAGAGCATATGAGCAAGGCAGGGAGAGAGAGAGAGAGAGAGAGAGAGAGAGAGAGGGAGAGAATCTCAAGCAGACTCCATGCTCAGTGCAAAGCCTGATGAGCCCGTGACCCTGGGATCATGACTTGAGCCAAAATCAAGAGTCAGACTCTTAACAGACTGAGCCACCCAGATGCCCCTATTTGTCAGTTTTTAAAACAATGAATTTGTTTCTGTAATCCTTTGAAAGCAACCAATTTTTATATCATTATTAATACATGATTTGATGAGTTTGCAATTCTTATCTTTACTGAAGCCCACTCTGTACCAAATTTGGCCAGTGGGAGCTTCTTCAATTTGGTTCACAAATCTGTTTCCATGTGAACCCTCTAGTCTTTGATATCTTCCTTACTATGCAGTAGGACTTTCTAAGCTCATCTTGTACATTTCCTTGTCTGGTCAACAACCTGGGTGCTAGGGATAGTCTTTGCTACTGGGCTTGTCATTCTTTGTTTTTCTTTGTTTTCCTGGTTGTATTTAAGGGATACCTTGCCACTTAGTTTTGTTGTAGATGTTGTTTGTAGATTTTCATATTGCTATTTAGGTACTCTGGTTTTATTTTGGGTTTTGGGAAGAAAAAAAAGCTTTGCTGCTTTTATTATGGCTATATTTACATCTGACCTCACTATTTGATATAGAGATATATTAAAGAATATAAAAATATAATCTGTCATATTAACTAATAAATGACAGAATAAACATGTAGGGAAAAGTTCTTTTCTTTTCCAAATGTATACTTTTTAGTTTGTAATGACGTTACCTTAAATAAGATATTTGGGATTACTTGGATTATACAGTTAATGTTTTTAAATTTCATTCTCTATTTCTCTTTTTGTTTATATTATCAGAAACAGTGAACTAAAGACAAAAACTGTATGATCTCACTTATATGTGGAATCTAAAAAAAGAAAGAAAGAAAAAGAGAAAAGAAACTCCTAGAAAAAGAGATCAGACTTAGTAGAAATGGGGCAGGTTGGGGGGACTGTAGAAGGTTGGTCAACAGGTACAAAATTTGCACTTATAAGACAAATAAGTGAGGGATATAAGGTACAACATGTTGACTATGGCAAACATTGCTAGATGGCATATAGGAAGGTTGTTAAGAGAGTAAATCCTATGAGGTATTATCACGAGGAGAACATTTTTTTTTTTCTTTTTGTTGTGTCCATATGAAAATATGGTTGTTAGCTGAATCTATTTTGGTAATCAATTCACTATATATGTAAATCGAACCTCATGCTGTATGCCCTACACTTATACAGTGATGTATGTCATTTTATTTCTCAATAAAAATGATTTTATTTTTTTTTTAAATTTTTTTTTTCAATGTTTATTTATTTTTGGGACAGAGAGAGACAGAGCATGAACGGGGGAGGGGCAGAGAGAGGGAGACACAGAATCGGAAACAGGCTCCAGGCTCCGAGCCATCAGCCCAGAGCCTGACGCGGGGCTCGAACTCACGGACCGCGAGATCGTGACCTGGCTGAAGTCGGACGCTTAACCGACTGCGCCACCCAGGCGCCCCAATAAAAATGATTTTAAATGAACAAAAGAGTAATACTTTCTAAAGTTGTTCCACTTTAGTTGGACCCCAAAGAACTCTTTAAACCCAGAATATCAAAAGTCCTCTTTGATGCACTTCCCTTTAATGACTCCTTTCACAAAAGGGACTCTAAAGTCAATGAAAAGAAACCAGTGGTTAACAGATTTCTATATATTCATCCCACTTATCATTGTTTTTCTTCTTAAATTCTTCTTCTCTCATAGTCTCTTTTTATCTTCTCCCAATTACATAATGAAAGTTTTCATGCGTGCAAATGTAGGTAAGTGGATACAGGAACTGGGAAACAGAAGGGGTTATTCCTCACATTAATAGCAGCCATCCTGCAAAGCCCGTTATACTTAGAATAAGGACGATATAAATCCAAACAAGGCTCTATTCAGTCTCTAGTTTTAATGTACCACACCAGTTAGAGTTTTTGTTTAGCCAGCTTACTTTCCTAATATCCTTCTCTTGGCTCATATGAATAATCCCTCTCCCATGCCATATGGTCCTGTTGATGTCATAGTAACAAGCCCCCTACCACTCTTTGCAAGGGTGGGCACATGATCAGGATTGGCTGATAAGATCATTCCTTTATCCTAGCTGCAGTGATTGATACAAGCATAAGCAAGTGACCCAAACAGAGCTAATTAGAGATGTTGCCAGGGTTAATGTGTACACTTTGGAAGAAGGAGTGTTGGGCTTGGAGAATGTTATTTTGGAGCTCCTAGCAGCCATCTTGCCTACTACATGGAAGGAGGCTGTGTAAAGAATAAAACCACACAGAGAGAGAGGCAGGGCTGGTAAGATGGAGAGAGATTAAAAGCCCAGACTTAAAGCTAAACACATCCCTATTCCTTCTAGTTAATGAATCAAAAATGAACTCTCAAGATACTTTGAACTTGAGTTTTCAGGGGCGGTCTCATGAAGTTGGCTTTTCCCTCTGGGAGTATTAGATGAGGCTACTTTGGGAGAAGGGAAAGAAGATAGAATGGCAACTAAAAATAGAGTGATCTAGAGAGAAAAAGAGTCAGTGGAGTGGGTTTGAGAATGAAGAATCTCCCTCTTAGACCACCAGGAACAGAATGGAAGGGATTCTAGGATAGAATGCTGAAAACCCTGCTGTGATAGCTTGTGTTATTGGTCCCAATTATTTACCTCACCCTTTATCCATGTCCTTTGCCATGTGACTTTGCAGTGTCCTCCTGATGTTGGCAAAGAGTGCTACTCTGCCTCTTGACTTTGGGATTGGCCATGTGACTTGCTTTGGTCGATAAAATGTAATAGAAATGCGTATGTCCAGACCAAGACTAGGTCTCAAGCAGATTCATTTTTCTTTTGTTCTTGGGCCTCTGCCATCTCCATAAGAACATGTTTGGACTCATTACTAGTCCATAGAAAAGGATGAGATACTTGTAGAGCAGTACTGAGCCCAGCCTAGGTTGGCTGACTCTAAGAAAGCTACAGAATGAGTGAGGGAGTTTCTGCTTAAGGTGCAGCTCAATAGAATTAGAAGGGAATTTCACTACAGTTAGGAAGAAATGGAGAAATTGGACAAAACCTAGTAGATGGAAAGAGAGAGGATGAGGCTATGAATTATAAAAATACTGATTATATCTTATTCATTTGATTTTGTCTACTGAAGGTATGAGATACACTTTGTTTGTTGTTACTTCTTACCTAGATAAGTGTAAAATCAACTCCCTGAATATTGTTGGTCACCAGCCTTCCTTCCCTCTTGTAGATACTGGGGCTCCATCCATCCGTCCTCTCCTTTTCTGTTGTTAATGTCAGTCTATGCCACCAAAGCATGATCTTCTTATGGACCTCTGAATGATGGACCACACAGAAATGCAACATTTTATTATTCCATAAATGGAAAAGCCAAGTACTTTTTCAGAGTGATTAAACTCAGCAACTAACCCAGTATTGAGGTAATTACTTTCTAATTTGTTGCAGTGTTAGAGCACAGCTGGCTGTGACACTGGAAAAAAAATGGACTGCTTGTGGGTATTAGAGGCAGAGGGATTAAACCAAGTATGGCAACAGCAAAATGTTCTGTTCAGTCAGTATAGAAGGCTCGAAGGCATTTGATGTTCTCCTTCGCAGAAGTTTGTAGGATAATCTAGCTTTTCCCGTGCTAAACCCATGTCATGTCCACGGCTGTAGCCCTTGGCATTTCCCTTAGCTTCTAATCAGAGACAATGGGTTTCCCCTCAATATTAACTGCAAATCACAAGATGTGATCTTGAAAGAGTCACTTCCCTTCTCTGAGTTCAGTATTCTCACCTCTAAAAGGAGGTTTCATATAAAATTATCTTTAAAATCACCTTCTGTACTAAAACTGTATAGCACTCAAAAAGTCACGTTAGGGAGGCATGACTTAAAATCCATGAACAAGGGCCAAGGAGCCAATCAGAACTTGTGTGGAGTTGAAAAATGGTGAATAGAACTTCCAGTTAATACCCTTTGGGGCAAGAAGTGTCTGAAACTAGAGGGCTGCATGCCCCAACCCTGGTTGCCTGCCCATGTAAGGTATTTTTAAGGCTCACACCACTTACAGGAAAATGTTAGGGTTTGGGAGGAAAGGCAGGATAGAGGACACTGAAGCTTCAAAGAAGTAAACTGAAGAGGGGAAATTATGGCCAGTGGACTTCTGGATTTTTGTCCTTGATCGCCTTGCCTTAGCTCTGTCTTGACTGATTTGGGACATACATGAAAGATATAGCTCCTGCCTAGATTCAGGTTGGACCTGAGTGTAAATCCCTGCTCTGTTACCTATCAGCTGTGTCACTTTAAGCCAAATACATAACCTCTGAGCCTTGTTTTTTCTATCTGTAAAGTTGAAGAATAATATCTGCATTGCACTGTGGTGGGTTTTAGTTGAAACCATATTTATAGCAAGGAGATCTCAGCTTAAACCTAGATACAGTAGGTCCACTGTGGGGCTCAGCAGCTGACAAATTTATGGATTTACCCTGAATAAGTATATTTTCAGGAGCTCTAAGGTAGTTTGCAGACAAAAATTAAACTTACAGTAAGGAGGAGCCAGGCTAATGAGCTTGATCGTTTGTATCAGTCAGGGACCAAGCAGAAGAAAATACCCACCCTAAATTCTATAGAATTAGACCTTAACTCGTCTAGGAAGCTGATTAAGAGCTCTAGGTGGAGCTGGGTGCCTTTGTGTCTGGTCCTGGGCAGACAGTTGAGAAGGGAAGACTGAATGTAGTGGTGGAGACCAAGGGCAAAATGAAACCTGTGAGGATGAGCTGGTATACGTGTCTGTCCCTCGCTTCCTATAATTCCAGTGAAGACGGTGGCCTACTGAAGATGCTCATGTCGAGCCCCCTCCCCCCATGGAGATGAAAACACACGTGGTCCAAGACTAGAGAGAAGCTGAAGGAGGAGATCTGGTAGAACCCAGAGAAGCCAGACCAGTGAAATGTGTATGAGCTGCATCAGTACCCAGCCACACACCTACCTTCAGAGCTTAAAAAAATTGCTGTGGATACAGTTCCACTTCCCAAATCTCAATGAAATTTCTCTGTGGCCAATCCTAACCTAGAACCACACAGGCAGGGTATTTGGGGAAATGTTCCAGCTTAGATAAGTTGACACAGTATAAAGCCATTGCCTCTTTTAATAAAGCCTTAGGAGGTTTCTGAGCACAATAAGAAGGCTGTTAATTCACTCCAGTTTCAGCCTAATTGAGGCCTTGGGAAAAAAGAGAATTACAGTAAACACTGGAACAGTGGATACAGTCCATTTTGTTACACATTGACATGCAAGCATCACTGCTAATCAAGCCTCAGGGAGACGGCATTTCTTTTCTGCTCACTTTACCCAGAATGAATATAGGAGAATTGGGAAGGAAAACAACAGGACTTGGAAATGAATTCCAGAAGTGGAATGAAGTAGACACTTTCCCCAGGATCAAAAAGTCATCCCCAAAGAGAGCAGACATTTCCTCAATTTAGTGGACAGAAATTATCAGAAGGAGAGGGGCCATACTGCAGCCACCATAACTTGAAGATTGGCCCAACTAAAGAAACAAATCAAAAGAATTATGGTAATTTACATTGTGTAACTTTGTGATACACATTTTTAAAACCTGAGTGAAGTAATGGTTGTCTAAAGAAAATACAAATTACCAAAGCTGACTTTGGAAGAAACAGAAAATCTAAGAAGACCAGTTGTCAGGGACACAACTGGGAATGTGGTCAAAGGACTTTCCACTCAATAAATACTCATCTCATACTTTTTCCGTTAATAAGTTCTTCAGTCCCTTAAGTGACAGATTATTTTGAGTATATCTCAAATATTCCAGAGCACAGAAAAGTAAAGACACTTAGTAGATGCTTTTGGTATTCCACTTTGATCTGATGTACTCATTCAGAGTACTCATTCATGAGCTGCTGTGACTGTTGACTGCTAATGCCTCACACTTGCACTCTGCACAGGAGAACTCCCCCTGCCTCTGGCAGCCAACTCACCCAGAAATACCTGAGAGGTTCTGCTCATTTCCCTGGAGGACCCCGCAGCAAATGGCACACTATGGTGAAGGGAGAAACCCTAACCCCTTGCCTCAAGTGGCACAGCTCTGTGACACCATTTACATGCTGGAGCTCCCTGTGGGATTAGATAGAGGCTGTGGCATGACTTCTTCTTCCTTTGCCCTATCTGCTTCCGTCCTTGCCTCACTGGTTTCTTCTGGAAGAAATCGCTCAATAAATAGGTTGCACAGAATCTTTGTTGCAGTCTTTGCTTCTATGACCTAAAACAAAGAGCCTTCCATTTTTTCCCATAAATTAATAATCACTGATTAAACAGAAAACAGAAAAAAAAAGTATCTTGAATAGGGTAGCAAGAAAAGAAGTGATTAATCTCACAAATATTGATTTGAAAATCCTAATAAAATAACTGCAAATGGAATTTAGTACTATATCATAACCATATGGATTTAATTTCATGAATGCCAGGATAACTCAATGTTTTAATGCTTTGAATGCCATAGTCTCCTTATTAATAGTTTTAAAAACATGATCTCATGATAGCTTATGTACTTAAAAAAACAGACCTTTCCTTTTCATCTTTCACATCTGCTGCAAATCTATCATGAGTTGAATAACTCTTCCTCATGAGGGCTATTGCCAATCAAATCATGATATAGCATTTCCCGCAACATGGTACCATTCGGAAATGTAAACATGTGGAGTTTCTAGGGCAGGAGGTATTTTTTTTTTTAATACAAAATTTATTGTCAAATTGGTTTCCATACAACACCCAGTGCTCATTCCAAAAGGTGCCCTCCTCAATACCCATCACCCACCCTCCCCTCCCTCCCACCCCCCATCAACCCTCAGTTTGTTCTCAGTTTTTAAGAGTCTCTTATGCTTTGGCTCTCTCCCTCTCTAACCTCTTTTTATTTTTTTCCTTCCCCTCCCCCATAGACTTCTGTTAAGTTTCTCAGGATCCACATAAGCGTGAAAACTTATGGTCTCTGTCTTTCTCTGTATGACTTACTTCACTTAACATAACACTGTCCAGTTCCATCCACGTTGCTACAAAAGGCCATGTTTCATTCTTTCTCATTGCCACGTAGTATTCCATTGTGTATATAAACCACAATTTCTTTATCCATTCATCAGTTGATGGACATTTAGGCTCTTTCCATAATTTGGCTATTGTTGAGAGTGCTGCTATAAACATTGGGGTACAGCGTAGGGCAGGAAGTATTGAAAGAGGCCCTGAGAAAGGGAAATTTATTGCCTACAACATGGGTCCTCCAGCCTTGGCTACTGCCACTTGAAAGAGTTCTGATGTGCTTTTGTGTCAAGTTACCTGGAAGTTGAGGACAGTGTAGCAAATTAACAAAATGGCCTGGGGCATTTTTGGAGAGAACAACCCTTGCGTATATAAACGAAGAGAAGAGTGGGGAAGTTACAGGCTTTACCAAGGCTCTAAGATCCATAAGCGGGGAGTTGGAAGGGACCAAGTGCAGAGAAGCCTCAACACAGGCTGTGTAAGTAAGTCTGTGGTAACTACAGCTACTAGGGAGGGTCACTCGAAGGAGCAGCTTCGCTGAGTTGTGGCTATCGTGGGGCCAATCTTTTAGGACTACCTTCATAATTGATAGACACATCTTATTAGAAATGTGTATTTTTCACCGCTACATGTTTTTTATAAAAGTAAAATAAGTTCATTTTAGAAAATACAGATAAGCAAAAAGGTAGAGATTACTATGGCATGTAATTCATTCCAGCATCCCAGGAAATATCAGAATTCTGCTACACTTCCTTCCAGGCTCTCTAGCTTGCTGTCTAGCTATCGACCTACTACTACCTGCCTACCTACTACCTACTACCTAGTACTTACTACCTACCTCTAGTTACTGAGCTATTGGTCCACCCAGGTGTCTAGTGAATAATCTAACATTACATATTATATACGTGTGGTGTACGTGGTTTGCCAATATATTATTTATTGTACGTTATCAATTTCTTTTAGAAAACTGATATTATATCAAGCTGTTCTTTTTTGTAACTTACTTTGAAAAATTAACTTAAATATCATTCCTTAAAGTGAATTCATATTTCTCTACAACATTTAATGGCCATTTTTAGTGTTCCTTTCTGTGAGTGAACTACAATTTAGTTAATACGTCCCCTCTGATTGGGCTTTAGACTTTTCCAAGTTGTTTTTTTTTTTCATTATAAACAATAGTAATGTACAAATCTTGTGGCTCAATCTTTGCTCATATTCTTAATTGCTTCTTGAAGGCAAACTCTGAGACGTGGAAATGCTGGATCAAACGTTGAGCACTTTTAAAAGAGTGTTGTCCTTTTTCTTATGTTTTAAAAGGAAACTCCATACTGTTTTCCGCAATGACTACCCCAGTTTTCATACCTACCAATAGCATACAAGGATTTCTTTTTCCACACACTCCCCTGTTTACTGCAGCATTATTCACAATAGCCAAGGTATGGAAACAACCTAAATATCTGTTGAAGATGAGTGGATAATAACATGTGAAATATATAGATCTATCTATCTATCTATACACACACACACACACACACACACGGATAGTATTCAGGATGTCCTGCCATTTTTAACAACACCGATAAACCTGAAGGACATTATGCTAAGTAAAATAAGACAGGCACATAATACTACATAATCTCAGGGACGCCTGGGTGGCTCAGGCGGTTGAACGTCAGGCTCAGGTCATGATCTCACAGTTTGTGAGTTCGAGCCCGGTGTCGGGCTCTGTGCTGACAGCTCAGGGCCTGGAGCCTGCTTCGGATTCTGTGTCTCCCTCTCTCTCTGTTCCTCCCCTGCTCACACTCTGTCTCTTTCTCAAAAATAAATAAAGATTAAAAAAAATACTACATAATCTCACTTATATGTAGAATCTAAAGAAGTTGAACTCACAGAAGCAGAGACTAGAATGGTAGTCTCCACAGGCTAAGGAATGGGGGAAATGGGGAGATGTTGATCCAAGGGTACAAAGTTTCAGCTATGTGGGATTAATAAATTCTGGAGATCTAATGTAGAGCATGGTGACTTTAGTTCATGATACTGCCTTCTGTACTTGAAATCTGCTGAGAGTTGATCCAAATTGTTCTCAACACTCACATACACACACACACACACACACACACACACACACACACACACACACCACAGTGTGAGGTAATGGATATGTTAATTAGCTTGATTGTCAGCCGGGGACATTGCTGAGATGCCCTGTATGCTCTGGTCTAGCGCCCTCCCCTGCCTAGTGGTGGAACTGGTCCAGCAAAGTTTGACTTTACTGAATCCCATGCTTCAATCCATTCCCTTTCTTGTTCTGCTTCCCTCACTGTCTTAACATTTTTCCCTTAAGAATACTTCCTCAGTTAATTGTTTTCAGCCAAATACCCCTCTCAGACTCCACTTAGGGAAACTGACTGAAGACAGTACTCCTTAGAATGAGTGTTAGCCTTCAGGAGTGCTCTGTCTAAACCAGCGCTCCACCACCTAGAAATAATTTAATTAAATTTTATTTCATTCTTAATCATTAAGAGTTACTCATTTCCAATCCTGGTTGTTCCCCTACAGACGCAATTGCCCCAGGATTCTGAAAAGGATTACTATTAGTAGGGTGTTTATTATTTAGGTAGGTTATCAAGCAATTTATCAGTTATCAATGTGTTTGCCTCTGTGACCCTGGGATATGAAGGAAACTGGTTCCTTACATAGTTGCTTTTTTGTATGCATAATCTTGAAGGACCTGATCACTTGAAGGGTGTGGTTGTTTTGGTTTCTGCCCTGGTGCTATTAGGTGTGTCCAAATGTTCTTTTGTCCCACACAGGGGACCCGTGTGGTGTGTTCCTTCAGAAGGTTTTGTTTATGGAAACCAAATGGCTTCCTGTTATTCTCTGCAAAGACTGTGTCTTTGCAGTTTTGTTCTTACCTAGAGGATTGGACACTTAAGAAGATTCCTCCAAAGAATAATCTGCAGCCTGGTAGAATTTGGACACCAAATTCAAGTTAGGTTGCTCCAAGGCTAAAACGTATATTAATAAAGAGTCAAAATAGAATTTGGAGGTGAGGGAGAGGTTGAAGACAGAGATAATGTTAAGATTTCAAGCCTAGATTATGGTGATTCTTTTTCTTTTATGGAAGACTAGCTGGATATGTTATTTTATTTTATTTTTATTATGTTTTAAAATTTACTTGAAGTTTTGTTATCTTTTTAATGTTTATTGATTATATTGAGAGACAGAGACAGTGCAAGAGTGGGGGAGAGACAGAGAGAGAGGGAGACACAGAATACAAAGCAGGCTCCAGGCTCTGACCTATCAGCAGAGAGCCCAATGTGGGGCTCGAACTCACGAACCGCGAGATCACGAACTGGTCCCAAGATGGATGCTTAACTGACTGAGCCATCCAGGCGGCCCTAGCTGGATATTTTAAAGTTTGGTTGCTTCTAACTCTTATTCCATCCCGACCCCCCCGCCCCACCCCGCCCCAAGGTTGCTTCTAACTCTTAAAGAACAGTATGGTTTCAGAAAAGAAAAGGCTGGAAATAGTTATTTAGTAGGTCAGTTAATTCATTGTTTTAAGGACCCGCCACATAAGTAGAAAAATGTATTCTGTTTCATTTTATTGTTGGAGAATGTAGCCAAAAACAAGAAACAAAAAGCAAGGGAGTGATGATCACAGGTTCAGGATGGAATTACTATTTTGAGAGTTGAAATATGATAGGGTGTTGAGATATAGAAGGAGCACAAACATATATAAGTAGATACTAGTTACAGATGCTGTTGTAGGTTTTACATTATTAGATGGTGGTTTTGTAGGTGTTATATTAGATAATATTTAGAAAGTAATAAATATAATACTGAAAGAGGGCTATGGATGAATAAATGATGGTCACGTTTCATGAACCATAGATTATGTTTAAAGTAATCCTTCTCAACTGAAAGAGAAGGAAAGAGGGAGAGGGAGAGAGAGAATAGGAGAGAAGGAGAGAGTGAGGGAGAGAAAGAGAGACAGAAAATACAAATATAGTTGTGTTTCAGAAGTATTGAAGCTTATTTATATTCATTAATTTATTTGGTGTTATTTTTTTAGGACAAGTAAGATGGTTATTAAGACTCTGCAGAGGAATAAAATAAAATGAAAAGTATGGATAAAAATGTGCACTTAAGTTATTCATTAATTTACAGGGCCCTTTTCATTTCCACACGTAATCACTTTGAGAACTAATGACTCACCAAAGGTTGAGACATGATTTTCTCAATTTCTCAGCTCTACTACTCCCTAGCTGTGGCCTTGAACGCATTTCCTAAATTCTCTGTGACTCGGTTTCTTCATTTGGGAATGGAGAGTATAATCCTTGTCTCGCAAGAGTGCTGGTAAGAAATGAAGGTAATATATGAACAATGCCTGGGACACAGTAGTGCTGAGTAAATAGTAGGAGTTGTTGTTTTAAGTGGATTATTGCAATAGAATAGTCATCCTGATTTTCCCCAGGATTAGAAACTAGAACCAAAGCCTGAGGAGAAAGATGTAAAATAATACGGGGGGATGGTGGTTCTATCCCCATAATCCAAATGAAACTGCAAAGGAATCGGTGGCCTGACATTCCTTCTAGGGCTTACTAAGTGTGGGCAACGGAGCCAGTCCCACCTTTTTCCTGGTCTAGGATACTCAATCAATTACAGATTCAGTAAATATCTATTGAGCACCTAGCCTGTAACAGGTACTATAATAAGTGCCTGGGATCCAGCAGTGAATAAATTAGACACGAATAAAAAAAATCAAAAGATTAGGGTAGGGAAAAAGAAAACTTTACATTTGAGAAAGTTCTTTAGCCTAATGAGATGTGTTGTGGTTTTTCTCTGTAGAATAGGAGAGAGAATCCTAAGCAAAGAGAGTGGAGCATGAAGGGAATATTCCATAAAGAGGAAAACAGATTAGATGTCTGATTAAGCTGGAGACACTGAACTGTCCTACATCTAAGCTTATAATAACTGAAAGTGATCATAAAATTACAGAATCTTCCTAGTGTCACAGGATGGAAAAGTGATTGAAAAAAAATTCGATGCAAAATACAATACCTTCTGGGTCAATAAGCCATCGTCATCGTCATTATCAACACCACTGAAATTAAGGGCAAAACATCTCTTGCCAAAGAGATGGTAATATGAGGTTTAGGAAGGCTAAAGCAAAACTGTTGCTTGGATCGGGTTTGCTGCTCTCAGCGGGGAGCCTGTTTCAGATCCTCTGTCTCCCTCTCTCTCTATCTCTCCCTCCACTTGCACTCTCTCTCTCTCTCTCAAAAATAAATTAGCATTAAAAAAAAGCGTAAAATAATTTTTGCACTATCAGTATCTAAATCCAACCTCCCAGATGGCTGGCGCTATCAATTTTGTGCAAAGACTATATACTGAGTGAAGACCAGTTGCCTGAATAATTAAAGATAAATAAAGCCTCTAATTTTAAAGACTCGCTTCCAGAATTTCTCAAGCATTTTGCTCGCAGGACTTCTTACACTTTTTAAAATTATTGAGGATCCTTAAGAGCCTCTGTTATGTGAGCTATAGTTCGGTATGTCTATCATATTAAAAGTTAAAACTGAAAAATTTTTAAAGATTTATTATCAGTGAGGAAGCATAAGATGTGATCTCTGCACATGAGATGCTTAAGAGAGTGTGTCAGTAGTCACTCAACCACGTTTTTAAAAATTAATGATAATAAGGCTAGTAAATATGAAGCAGTGATGATTACTTACTGTTATTTAACACTTCCTGTTATGGAAGCAGGCTGGAACCCTGGCGGAAAAACCAGTGGCACTCGGAGATCTTGGTGGATCCGAGATTTGTTTAACACCGGCGGGCTCAGAGACCGTTTCTCCAAAGATCTGAGCTCCAAATGAAGGGGGGAAGGGTAATTGATAGTTGTCAGCTTCCATATCTGTGGCGGGTTTTTGGCCGCATGGCAACAAGAAGAACCAAGAAGAGGGTCTCTAAGCTGGAGACCGGAGCTTGTTTTAGTCCCCTTGGCCATCTTTGGCGCAGTACTTTATTCGTTTCTCCAACATTCCAATATGACAAAGGTATGGTCTAAGGACTTTATACCTACTATTACATTTAATCTTTACAGGAAACCTATAATGTTGTGGATTTGTTTCCTAAAGCTACTATTAACTAAAGTACAAACTAAGTGAATTAAAATAATAGAAGTGCATTCTGTCATAATTCTGGAGACCAGGAGTCCAAAATTAAGGCATTGGGTAAGGCCAAGCTTTCCCTGAAGGCTGTGGGGACACTTTGTTCCATAGCTATCTCTCAGCTTCTAGAATTGGCAACAATCCTTGGCATTACTTGTTTTTTACATGCATCCTTTTAATCTCTGCCTCCATCATCAAATGGCCTTCTTCTTGTATATCTTTACTTTTCTTAAAAGCACACCAGTCACATAAATTTAGGGCCCATGACCCTATTTCCAAATAGGGTCACATACTCAGGTTTTGTTTTTTGTCTTTTGTTTTGTTTTGTTTTGTTTGACTCTGACTCTTCTATCATTTAAGGTATCTTTTGATTATACATTGGGTCCACTTGGATAATCCAAAATTATCTCCCCATCTCAAAATCCTGAAGTTAATCACATCTACAAAGTCCCTTCAGCCAAGTAAAGTAACATATTCACCGATGTTAGGAATCAGGGTGTGGACTTCTTTGGGGCCATTATTCTGCCTACCACAGCAATGAGCAAGCAAGCAGACAAGGGAGCAATCAGTGTTGGTAGGACCTCATTGGGCAGAGGAGGGTTCGAGTTAGGTCTTAAAAATAGGGAGCTTCTCATGATGTGGAGACAAGTCCAGGCAGGCTGGGCAGCATGAGCAAAGGTATGATGGTCACAGTGAGCCCGTCGTGAGCCCACTGGGCAGTAAGGAGATGGTCTACCTAAAGACAACAGGTGTGAATTGGACGGTGGGGAAGTTAACTGGAAAGGTTGGGATGGAGCCTCAAATATTCACCCAGGACTTGCAGGATAGTGCCTCTTTTTCCACAAGTACCATTTCAGTATAATTTATGGATGGTTTTGGTTGGAAATTAGGAATGGATTGAGTAGCCTTCTAAGACTCTCTGACACAGGTTTTTTTGTTTGTTTGTTTTTTTACCGATTAGCATCTTTCTCACTTTGTTTTTCCTGATGCATTTGCTTTTCTTTTTCCCTTAATTGAGTTTTAGCTCTGTAGCAGACACTGTCAGTACCTCTCTGTCAACTCCTGTCCCTCATCCCCTTAACTTCCAACTGCCAGCAGTTATTTTGCTTCATGTCTTTCTCTGCCAGGTGGCCAGAACGCCGGTGGAATTTCCCATTTCCCCAATTTCTCTCAGCAGCTTTCCCCAGATGACTGAGGGAGTAGGTGTATAAATTCCATTTCCCTTGCACCCCTCCAGTGGGATAACTCTGAAGCATGTTCTACACTGCTCCCAGAGTTCCTCAGCAATTTAAGCTCCATTTACCCATGGGGTACATTGATTGATATTGAACACTTTCTGGCTCTTTCCCTTACCTGTCTCATTTCTCCACACCCCTCCAGGTGTTTGTTGGGATCACCCCCCAGATAAAGTACTTGCACTTGAATCTGTGTCTTGGGGGCCATGACCCATGCGCATAGGGGAATCCAAACGAAAACAGGCTTTCATCAATCCCAGATTCAACCTCTCTGAACATCCCTGAAAATATATCATGTGCCCAGAAAATAATGCCCATTGTAAGGGTCAGAGTATGACGTAGAGAATGTGGTCCGTAGAAGCTCTGGGAAGAGATCCAGTCAAGGACACTGGGCCTCTGTAGTGGACATGTTTGCAGTTCCCAACCAGCCTCAGTAACCTCATAGCGTGAGTATTAGCAAGGGGATCAGTAGGGCTCTGTCTTGCTCATGATTCAGATAGTTCTTCACGATTATGGAAGGACACCGTGCCAAAAACACCAATTTTCTGTGAAACCAATCCCCCAAAGAACTCCTGGAGGAAGATCCACCATGAGTGCCTCACCTAAGGTACTGGGCAAACATGGTTTTTTTTCCTCCCAGGGATTCCGTGTGATGGTAACCCTGGAAAATGCACATCCGTTTCCTCAACCCCATAGAAGCATGTTCTAGACTGAAATTTACTTTTGTCACATCTCGCATTTTACTGGTTGAAGAACAAGTAATGTATTACTATTTGAACAGAAACTCAAAATTGTCTTTTCAATTTTATTTCAATTTTATTTATTTATTTTTTTAGGTTTATTTCTTTATCTTGAGAGAGAGAGAGAGAGGGATCACAGGCAGGGGAGGAACAGAGACAGAGGGAAAGAGAGGATCACAAGCAGGCTCTACGCTGTCAGCACAAAGCCGGACGCGGGGCTGGAACCCACGAACCGTGAGATCATGACCTGAGCTGAAACCATGAGTCGGACGCTTAACCAACTGAGCCACGCAGACACCCCTAAATTTGTGATGTCACTTTTAAATGAATATTCAGTTCTGGAAGCAAATAGCAGCTTCATCATACTTTGATTATAGTTCTTATGTCTTCTGTTATCATTTGCTTTAAGGAAGACTAACGAGTTAAACTGAAAGTGCAAATGAGTGAGAGAAAAGTTGGAAACTTTCTGCAAACTTCTATGACTTTCATTGAAACTTCAAGAGGTGGAGGAAAAGAAAGGTTTAAAAAGGTTGAGAGAAAAGGGGGGTGGGAGCTGGTAAGTAGGAATGAATACTACTGATAGGTAGGCTGAGGACTTGCAGAGGGCTTTGCTCACCACTGTGATGTGTGTGAACTTTATCGTGGAGTTAATAGTGATACAATGAATATTTCTGAGCAGGGGAGTGGGGGAGTCAAAATGATGAGTAGAGGCCTTCCAAAGATTTCCTTTCTCTGCCATGATTTCCTTGTCATTCGGAGATACCATACAGGATAGATTAGGTAGACCCACATGAGATTAGCTTTGCCCATTTTGTAAGTCAAAGCAGTTGGGGGCGCCTGGGTGTTTCAGTCAGTTAAGCGTCCGACTTCGGCTCAGGTCATGATCTCACGGTTTGTGGGTTCGAGCCCCGTGTCAGGCTCTGTGCTGACAGCTCAGAGCCTGGAGCCTGCTTGGGATTCTGTGTCTCCCTCTCTCTGCCCCTCCCCTGCTCGTGCTCTGTCTCTCTCTCTCGAAAATAAATAAACATTAACAAAAAATTTTTTTTCAAAAAAAAAAAGCAGTCAGATATGGGCAATTTCATGGGATTTCACCCAATGAATTCTAAGTGAAATAACTAGAACTGGCTTGAAACTTCTGGTTTTGGAGCAGAAACTAGAATACGCTGTTCCTGTCCATTGGCAGCTGCTGCATCCTGCCAGCTGGATGATGGGAAACACCCAGGGGAGGAGCCCCCAGGACTTAGAATACTCTCTTTTGCTTGCCCCCTGCCTGGGGGGGAGTCAGCTTGCAGGCCACCATCAGGGGACCCCTGCTGATCTCACCCCTCTTCTAAAGCCAGCTTCTCAGGGAGAGGGAGCGTCAGCATGTGGTGCCATCTCCTTCAACTTCCCAGGCATAGAAAGAGCAGGTGGCATCTTCAAAAGACTGCTGCTATCCTGCAGAATCTCCCAGAGATGTCATCAGCCCTTCCTGGCAATCACAGGACCAGATGGCTTGTGGTGAGCCCCTGTGATAAGGGGAAGGGACTGGTCTGTCAAGCTTTTAATTGTGTGAGGAGGAGGAGGGGATTGAGGGAAAGAAGGAGAAGAAAAAAAAAGAATGAGGGAGGAGAGACTGAGCAAGAATTGGAAGCTTGAAAATAGGAAACGAGTTTGCTGGATGTATGCTCCCCTGAAAATCTTACATGAGAAAAATGAGGGCAGTTGAATTATCCAAAGCTCAAACAAGAAACAATCTGTTAAAAGATTTATTTATCTATTGTTCTGGGCATTTCTTTATATGAAAAAATTATTAAAAAGTCTAAAACGTTATCACCTATATTGAAAAGAATAAAATTATATTTAATCAAAGGTTTAACAATGATATTGAAAGGTCCTGATATTTCTGGATTGCAGTTTTGGCTCTGTCTCTAACTGGCTGTATAGCTGTGTGCATTTTCTTTCTTTTTTTTTTTTTTTTTCTTTCCAGGCTTCCAGTTTCTTTCTGACCAATCATATAGGTTAGTTGTTGAAGACAGGTAGGGCTTCGGAAGAAGCCAAGTGGGCAGGACTTTGGCTTCCAACCCCATCTCACTTGGACCACTATAGTTCTAGAACCCTCATTTATTTTATTTTATTTTATTTTACTTTATTTTATTTTTCTTTTCTTTTCTTTTCTTTCTTTCTTTCTTTCTTTCTTTCTTTCTTTCTTTCTTTCTTTCCTTCTTTTATTTTGTTTTATTTTATTTATTTTTTTGTCCATCTCTCCATTTGGTGAAGTTGGAACCCTTTTGACCAGGCCTTCTCTGTCCTGTCCATATTTCACCTAACAGAGATACCTAAGACTTCTCCATGTTTCTAAGAACCTCTATCAAATTGCTTGCTTAAGATTCTATGAGCCATCATCTCTCCCTTCTTCAGTGGAGGCTTGTCATCATTGATGGTAAAACCCAGAAAATAAGTGTGCCTGCTAATAAAAGGCATTTCCTTCTCCCAGAGCACCTTGGTGAATATGGCCTGATTCGGTATTTGAATGTAATGACCTGAAAATAAGACTTCAGACAAAAATAAATGAGATTGATGGAAATACATTGTCAGTGCATAGAATTCAAGGCATCTGGTGGATTTCTATTACCCGTTTTTCCACTTGGGGAGAAAGATTAGTTTCTGCTGCTTTCTCTGAGCGCAGCAGAGGGAAGGTTGTGGTTTTGGTTGAGAAAGCACTCTTATTATCCGCCCCTATTTTTAGAATTTTTAGACGTCTAACTTATTGACTTGAGTTTATAATTTAGGCCTGTAACCTTTAGAAAAAATGATCCTTCCCCCTTGAAACTTCTCATGCATGATTTTAGCCCAGAGGAGATTTTTTTTTTTTTTGGAAAGTGTAGCAAAATCTGCCTCATCATCACAATTACAGAGCTATTCAAAGAGATATTTTATCGATAATATCCTGGTATATTCTCTAAATTTCCACTTTTCTGAAGCCATCTTTAAGGATACATGGTATATACATAACAGGGAAATGCTGTGTTTCACGTATCTATCATTCACTTACCCGATATATATTACTTGATATCTACTTTCTGTTTAGATAGCATATATGGAGTATATGGCAGTGGCTGGAGGCAGTTATGGAGGCGTTACAGAGGCAACCCTTTGGAATAGGCTGGAGTAGCGATGGTAGATGTTTGGGTCCCATTTATGGAGCGAGTGCACCTGTCCCTCAACCTCTTTGGGCTTTCCTGATAAGGACTGACAGCAGCATCCTTCTGCTGTGACTTGTCAACCCGGTGGGATCTATATTTCTAGGAGATGCCTAAGAGATTATGCCTTCCTGCCAAAGGGCAGCCATGGCTGCTGACGCACTGGAATGGAGTACCAAAGCCTGACCCTTTGCTTCATAGAGAGACAGCCCCATGGCACTTTCATCCTGCAGAGCTCCTTGTGGTCTCGGGCTGCGAGTGCTCTTCAGCTGAGATCACATTGTTGCTCAGCTCCTTCGCCTGCCCTAGCCTGCATTTCTCAGCCCCTTGTGGTTGGTTTTCTTGGGGTGGGGTACTAAACCACTTGGCATAAGGATCCTCATCTTCGGTTCTGCTTCTGGGAAAACTTATGTAAGACAGTAGTATTTATTTTGTTCATTAATTTTGGCTTTGTTCTTATTACAAAAATAATGCATATTCATTGTTGAACATAGGAAAATCCGTAAGGTGAAAAGGACAAAATTAGCTAAAAGGACAAAACAGTACACAAGTCTAGACTCCAAGGGTGACCATTGTTGACCATGGCAAATCGCCTTTCATTTGTAAGTACTGATGCAGTAGCTGTTACAGTGATGGCCCTCAATGGGCAATATCTCCCATGTCTGTGCCCTTGTTTTGTCCTCTCCTATAGCCTTGATCATGTGATTTGCTTTTGTCAGTGGGATCCTAGCAAGCATGATGCAAGCAGAAGCTTGGCAAGAGCTTGCCTGTGGGGCTTGTGCAGACTGTACTTTCTAATTTCCTTATTCTTAGTTTGGGACTTTTGTCCTGGAGACATGGTCCCTCCCAGGCTCTCTAATATCTAGAGATAGTAAATGACTTCCCTGCAAGTGTACCTTTTTAAAAAATATGTTTGTTTTCATTATTTATTTTTGAGAGAGAGAGAGAGAGAGAGAGAGAGAGAGAGAGAGAGAGAGCAGGGGAGGGGAGAGAGAGAGAATCCAAAACAGGCTTTACAATGTCAGTGCAGAGCCCTCCTCGGGGCTCATACTCACCAACCGTGAGATCATGACCTGAGCCGAAGTCGGACGCTTAACCAACTGAGCTTCCAGGCTCCTGTGAGTGTACCTTTGATGCACAAACCAACCAATCCAGAGTCCACAACTTCTAATCTTTTTTATCCAAATCACACACCAAGCCACCACTCTTCCGCCTGCCCTTGTTTCTAGGGATGTTGTTAAACTTCTTCCTTCATGACCATCATTTCTGTCTGAATGTCATACCCGGCTAAAACTAATCCCAGGCACATTTTTAGAACAGGGTTTGTTTTCCTAAAATCCTTTCTTTAAAGTCAGTCACTGTGCATTAAGAGGTTCGGGCAAACACTGCCGAATGAGGAGTGAGACCCTGGAGGACAAGAGGTCATCTTGGAGTTTCTGGCACCAGCTGAGCTCTTAGCTGAATGCCTCCGCCTGAGTAAGCTCAGCTACACTGCGTGGGGCAGAGCCACACATCAGAGCCCAGTCAACCCACAGAATTGGGAGAAATAGTGTCATTGGTTTCAGCGATTGCACTTTGGAGTGGCTTGTTATGCAGCAGAAGATTATTGAAACAATGTCATAGGGACACGATCTTGTGGCTCTGGGTCTGTCTTTTATCCCATCTGCATACACACCTCCCTCCCTAATCCTCCACCCTAGGGATGGTAATTTTACTGATGAAATTCTACAGTAATCATGGGGCCATGTCTACTAAAGGGCCTCTTCACTGTAATTAAAAGGTAGTTTCCTTTCATTGGCTCCTCTTACTCTCTGTATGCATGTCTTGGTGAAATCCCTGCTTTGGGCTGTGGTGGGAGACAGGAGCCCCACATAGGTTCCCAGTTCACTTTTAACTGAGAAGTCTCATGGACATCTCAGGCACTGATGCAGCTAAGAAACTACTACTCTGTTTGCTATTTGAATCTGTTCCTTGTATTTCTCTTCTTTGGAAAAGCTGAAAGGAACAGGGAAACTTGTCAGGGCAAAAGCCAAGTGTTCCTGAGTTCCCCGCAGAACCTCGTGCACATTTTTATCTTTTACACTAGGTTTTACCATAATAAAGTCATAATTTTTAAAAATGTTTATTTATTTATTTTGCGGGAGAGAGATCTCTCTCTCCCGCAAAATAAATGAGCAGGGGACGGGCAGAGAGAGAAGGAGAGAGAGAAAGAGAGAATCCCAAATAGGCTCCACACTGTCAGTGCAGTGGAGTTCAATGCCACTAACTGTAAGACCATGAGCTGAGCCAAAATCAAGAGTCAGATGCTTGACTGACGGAGCCACCTAGGTGCCCCAAGTCATAATTTCTTAACTCATTTTTTAATCAAAAATATGCTACAGGGGCACCCAGGTGGCTCTGTCAGTTAAGCGTCCAGCTTTGACTCAGGTCACAATCTCATGGTTTGTGAGTTCCAGCCCTGCATTGGGCTCTGGGCCGACAGCTCAGAGCCTGGAGCCTGCTTCGGGTTCTGTGTCTCCCTCTCTCCCTCTGCTCCTCCCCTGCTCATGCTTTCTCTGTCTCTCTCAAAAATAAATACACATTAAAAAAAGTGTAACAAGTATATATATGTGTGTATGTGTGTGTGTGTGTGTGTGTATAATATATATATATAACATGTATATATCAGTAAAAAAAATCTGCAGTGTAATTTTCAAGGACAAAATCATATCCCATTATATGGATCTACAATATTTTGCTGAACTGGTAAATTTTAAAAACGTAGGTTCTGCCTTTCTGCTATTATAAAAAAAAAATACTGTGCTGAATATTCTTGAAGCTCAATGCTTGTATGCATCCTTAATTATTTTCTTAGGATACATTCATTTCATAGAAATGGAATTTGGAATCCAAAGAGTATGTGAATTTTTTAAGCATTTGATAAATAGTGCCAAATTCCACATCTCTCCCCAGACAGATTGTACCACTTTGCCCTCTCAGGGCTGTATGAATATGACCATTGTCTATGATCCTCACCATCACTGGTATTTTTATTTTTTTACCAATTTTATGAGAAAGAGGCTATCCTAATGTCTCCATTTCCATTTTTTTTTAATTATAAATAAAGCTAAATGCTTTTCCAAGGTATATTGGTCTTTTTGCTTCTTGCTCTGCAACTTGACTATAAAATATTTATACATTTTAAAAATTCCTATGTATGGCCATGTATCCAGAAAACATCCCTTTGGCCCTCACATATGTGATTAGGGTTTGAAAAATGTTTCTCTAACTGGTTGGAGAAGTATCAGACCCCCCAAAATGCTGAAAAAAAAGTGTTGATGTAGTTCTGGAATTGCTATGAGAGCATTCAGAAAAGTGGGAACATCTTTTTAATAATCTCTTGCACCTGGAGTTGCTTGATTCAGCCCTTTGGTCCCAGCGTGGAGGACATCCCTCCAGTGGGGTTTGTAGCGTGTGCAGTATATCCTAAAACTCGTTTTTCCCCCCACGGAAGTTGACAACAGCAAGAGTTGACAAGAAGCCATCTTGAGCACAATTTCCAAATTGTTGTCTTCTTTTTTCCTCCTTGTAATCTCTCCCTCCTTAGTGTTGGTCCGTAACCTCCTTGGGAGCTACCTGAGTACAATCTGAAACCAGCTCCTGTGCGTGGAGGGCAGGGAGAGCCCCAAGAAAAAGGCAGGCCACTCCAGGTGGGTAGGTGGCAGGTTTAATAAGCAAAGGGAACTTACATATGATGTTGTCTTGGGCAACAGCAAAACAGGGGATCCCTACACCTGCCTGCCAAACCTTTAAAGTTTGCATAAAGGCCTTAACTGGGTTCAGTCATGTTCATGTACATCGTGAAGGTGTTTTCAACACCACACCCCATTTCATGGCTATATCTTACAACCTTGGAGCAGCCTCTGAGAGTAGGAAAGGCAAACAGAACCCACGTTTCAAGGACAGAAGAGGGAGTGAGGAGCCTCTGATGGCCTGGGTCCGGTTCATGGGTTGATGTGTGGTCACATCTTTTCTATGACCTTCCCCAACACTTAGCCTCTACACAGCTCTATTTTCAGCCTTGCATCTGCAGACTGAACCAGAGAAGATGTCTGGAGGCCAGCAGTCATGTTTTATTTTGTGTGATCAAGGGCCAACTGTACATCTGAATATGGTTCTCATAGGCCATTTTTTTGGATTATATGATCATTTTTAATTTTAATAAAATAGATAATTTCATATTACATAGAGAGCAAGTCCATCCACTCATCACTGATAAAATTCTAGAAATATTTTCTATGAAAAGTTTAGTACTTGATTGGGAATGAAGCCATTAGAACATGATTTCTATAGGTACTGTGTTCCCATCCTCACCCCCATTCTTATTAATTTTGAGAAAATTTAAAAATACAGAAAAGTACAAAAAATAAGACAAGATATCCATATACCACAATCAGAATTATCCAGTATTTTGAGATATTTACTTGCAGTCGTTAGTTTTTAAGAGAAATGGATATTTATATATAAAAATGAACACACCCCCCCTTGAAACAGTCCCCATCCCATCCCTCCCACCCTCACCCCCTTCCCTGCTCCACTCTTCACAAGCAACCACTATCAAGAGTTCGGTCTGTATCCTTCCAATCCATTTCAAAAACATTTTAAAAACATACATACATATACGTATCAATTACCAATACAAAGTACTGAATTTCGTGAGTAAAGTTTTAGTTAAAATTTACAGAAATGCATTGTAATATATGTGTTATTCTGCAACTTCATTTTCCCCCTTCAACATGACTTTTGAGATCTTTTTCTGTAATGCATACAGATCTAATTTTTAAATTTTACAGATATACGGTATTCCATCATAAGTATTTTCCGTTTTGTTCACGATGGGCCTTTAAGTCGTTACCAACTTACGGCTAACTACAAATCATGCCACAGGAAGCACACTGGTACATATTTCCTAAGCATACAAATTCAGAGAATTTTTGAGCTCGTTATAAGGGATGTCTCCCTACTCCGAAGGTCATAACCGTTTCCGTATACAGCTTCTATTCTTGTTTTTATCCTCTTCGTTCTTACTTCTGTTTACAGTTCATGGTCTGTTTTTTCTTTGGGGAACAAATTACCTCCAAATCACTTTTTACATAGTCCCATTATCTTCTCACCTCCTATTGCCATTTCTATCATATTCTAAATTTTATTTTTTATTTTATTTTTTTTTAATTTTTTTTTTCAACGTTTATTTATTTTTGGGACAGAGAGAGACAGAGCATGAACGGGCGAGGGGCAGAGAGAGAGGGAGACACAGAATCGGAAACAGGCTCCAGGCTCTGAGCCATCAGCCCAGAGCCCGACGCGGGGCTCGAACTCACGGACCGCGAGATCGTGACCTGGCTGAAGTCGGACGCTTAACCGACTGCGCCACCCAGGCACCCCAATCATATTCTAAATTTTAATAGATGCATAGGTATTTCCAGAATCTCTTCTGTTCTACTACATCAGTACCATAAAAGTCTCTTCCTTTCCAATACTTAAAACTTATTTTTTGATTACATTGGTGAAGATCTCCAGATAAATGCAGACAGCAAGAAGAAGCATGTTTGGTGGAAATGCATCTAAAGTTTCAGCATTACCTAGGCCATCAGCTTTTTTGAGGGGGGGGGGCAGGATTTTTATCATATAAATGTCTTTCTCTTCAGTATAAATTCCATGGTGTCCAGTAAGTTTTTAGCTTTTGTTTTCCTCATTTGTGATACCTTCTTTCAGGATGATCATTTCTGATGTGCTATGAGGTTTAAACTCCTGATGAACACTTTCCAATTTTTAAGATATTTATAGGGTTTTTAATGAGTATGAATTTTCTGGTGTCTAATATGGTATGACTTCTGGCTAAAAGCTTTCCCACATTCACTACATTGATAAGGCTTCTTACCTGTGTGTATTCTCAAATGCAGAGCAAGGGTTGAGAATTGAGAGAAAGCTTTCCCACATTCTTTACAACCATAGGGTTTCTCACCTGTATGGCTTCTCACATGCACAGTAAGAGATGAACTTTGAGAGAAGGCTTTTCTGCATACATTGCATTCGTAAGGTTTATCACCTGAATGAATTCCCACATATACGATAAGTGATGTTCGTTGAGAGAAGGCTTTTCCACGTTCATTACATTCATAGGGTTTCTCTCCAGTGTGAATGTTTTGATGTTTTATGAGGTACTTCTTCTGGCCAAATCTGTTCCACATTCACTACATTCAAAGGGTTTCTCTCCAGTATGAATTTTCTCATGCTCGGTAAGGTTAGATTTGCCACTGCAGGTTTTTCCACATTTCTTACATACAAAAGGTTTCTCTCCCGTGTGAGTTCTCTGGTGTCTGATGAGGTTTGACTTCTGAATGAAAGCTTTCCCACAATCCTTACGCTCAAAAGGTATCTCTCCAGTGTGAATTTTCTGATGGGTGAGAAGGTTTTCCTTCTGGCTGAAGGATTTTCCACACTCATACATTCAAAAAGCTTCTCTCCAGTGTGGGTGTTCTGATGTTTAATAACATATTGCTTCTGGCTAAAGGCTTTTCCACATTCATTATGTTCAAAAGGTTTCTCTCTATTATGAAAATGTTCATGCTCAGTAAGATTTGATTTGTGGCTGAAGACTTTCCCACATACCTTACAGGCAAAGGGGTTTTCCCCACTACAAGTTTTCTGCTGACTGAAGTGTGACATATGAATGGAAGCTTTCCCACATTCACAAGGTTTCTCTCCAGTATGAATTTTTTGATGAATTAGGATTTACTTTTGGCTAAAGGGATTTCCATATTTCTTAACATTGGTAAGGATTCTGTGTGTATGACCCTTCAAAGAGGAAGGGGTAAAGTTCGAGAGAAGTTCGACAGAAAACTTTATCATACTCAGTACATTTAAAAGCTTTCTGTCCAAATTTTCTAAGAATCAACGAAGTTTTGTTGTATTCACTGGTTTCTCTCCAGTAAACATTTTCTTCTGCTCAGAGATCTGTCACCTAGCTAAAGGCTATTCAGTATTCCTTAGTACAGGGTCTCTCTTAAGCCTGACTTCCACATTTAATGAGGTGTGACATGTGAGTGAAAGTTTTGCCACATTCAGTAATTTCATAGGGGTTTTCTATGGGGTTCAAATGGTTTTAACTGAAGACATTTCCGCACTGATTTACATTTAAAGGGGGTTATTAGCATAAGGAGCGAGCAGAGGAAGGATTTCCTAATTAAATTGATGATTCTCCCCTACACAACTTCCCTCATGATTAAGTCTAAATGGTGTTTCAAACTCTTTCCAGGTAAGTTGAAAAAGGTGTTTCCTTAAAGATATAAGGTCTGAGATCAGAGGAAGTATCTTTCCAATTTTCTTAGTTCACTGCTTTTTTTCCTCAGTCTGCACTTTACTGGAGATGGATGCAACTTGCCTCCCAAGTCTTGTTGCCTCTCTATCTGCTCATCATTTTCTCAGGCTTCTTCTGAACAAATTTTCTTTCCTCTTTGTTCTCCACCATCCAGAGTTTGTCTTCTTGTTCCAACAGAGGATCACATATGGTGTAGTCGGTTTATAACCTGCTATTGGGGAAATGACACAGCACTAGAATATTAATGCTGGGGGCCAAAGTACCATCCTAGAACTCAGGCTGAGCCCTGGGGCCTCCTGGCCTTCTGAATGATGAAGAAGGTGCAGTTTCCAGGGATGCACAAGGAAACGGCCCTCCTACTTTCGCACCACGTGGACCCAGGGGCCGGACTCTCTCATAGGCCATTTTCTTCTGATTTTTATCATAAAGCTTACAGCAATTATTCTGATTGAACAAGGCAAATTTCATTCAGATTGCCCCTCAGATAAATACCATGGTATGTATTAAAAGTATGTATGCTTTAAGCGCTATCAACAATATCCAAAGTATGAAAGAGCCCAAATGTCTATCGACAGATGAATGGATAAAGAAGATGTGGTATATACATATATACAATGGAGTATTACTCGGCAATCAAAAAGAATGAAATCTTGCCATTTGCAACTACGTGGATGGAACTGGAGGGTATTATGCTAAGCAAAATTAGTCAGTCATAAAAAGACAAATCTCATATGACTTCACTCATATGAGGACTTTAAGATACAAAACAGTTGAATATAAGGGAAGGGAAGCAAAAATAACATAAAGACAGGGAGGGGGACAAAACATAAGAGACTCTTAAATATGGAGAACAAACAGAGGGTTACTAGAGGGGTTATGGGAGGGGGAATGGGCTCAATGGGTAAGGAGCATTAAGGAATCTACTCCTGAAATCATTGTTGCACTATATGCTAACTTAGATGTAAATTAAAAAAATAGATTAAATTAAAAAAATAAATAAATAGGCAACATTGTAAAAAAAACGTATGTATGCTTAAGATAAAAGCATTTTGAAAAAAACAGACTATCATTCTTTTTCTTGTCTTTTATTCCTTTGTGTCTAAGAGAAAAAGAAGGTAATACAGGGGCCAATTTGTGATGAATTACTTTTCTGATGGTATCATCAAGGGACATTTTGTGGGATGGGGTGCTTGATGTTTTTCAAGACTGTATTTTTAAGACATGTATTTCAGACTCTGAACACCTCCAAGACCTCTGATTTGAAACTGATGATTCCTTGTGGTTCTCTTATCCGTGAATATATCTAAACGTCTTTATTTTTAGCTCATATGGAATTTCTGGTCATGAATTTGTTAAGTCTTGACTTTCATCTTTCAATATAATTTAGCATTTCATATACTTATCCTCTAAGAACTTCCTCTGTTTCTATTAATTTTTTTTCATTCAAGGGAAGTTATCTCTTATTTAATTTATTTCTCTTTTGAAAAGCAATCCATTCTTTGCCAAATAAATGCGGGCTCTGGGGGTTGTCAGGCAACTTTCTTAAAAACTCTCATCAGCCAATCATAAAGTCTCCCTTGGGGCCAGCTTTATAGTTCTCTTCTCCACGTTTAGGGTGAGACTTGGGAAACTGTTTGTTTAACAGCTCTGCTTGAGCAAAGAGTATCTTTCTTGGCCATAATCTTCCTCGATGATGCAGCTCCAATACAATAATATTTGAAGACTTCTTAAGCCTGTCAACCAGCCACCCATTATTTAACTTCAAAAGAACTACATCTGCTCTTTGAAAGTAGTTCAGAATAGTGTCTGAAGAAGACTAGCTTCAATAGTGAAAAGGGAAAGAATACATCGGGGACAAGTTAAAGAATGGGGGAAAATTCATATTTTTGTTCTTTAGCCCAGATAAACTACTAGGAATGCATTGTTAATCTCTGTCACGTCCATCCTTTTGGTGCTGGTCTTTGGTGATGTTGAAGCAAGAAGCAGTGAAAATAGAGGAAGGGGTAGAGGACGTTGCCTCTCCATGCTGGTTTTGGAGCAGGACACTGCCCTCCTCTGCAGACACTACCATGATTTCATTCTCCTCCCAACTCCACGTTCTCAAATGTGTGTTGTCAACCCCTTAGGTTTTCTGAACGATCTTCTAGGATGGATCATTACAGGTGCCAAAAATAAACAAATTGTTCCTCGTGCCATCAAGCAAACAGCTTGCAACCAAAGCAACCGCCACTACCATTTTTGAGTCACTACTACGTGTCAAGTCCTGTGTTTAATAAAACCCATTATGTCCATTAATCCGTGTGATAAACCCACCCACAAAACTAGAAGATTATTTTATTATTCCCATTTTTTAGATGAGGAAACTGCGGCTTAGTAAGATTGATCAGTCACTTGCCAAAATCTATAACTGATGAGTGGACCAGAATTTAAATCAGATCAGGCTAACTTCAGACTGCATACCCTTCATTGTCGTGCAGATGTGATTGCTATGGAAAGAGCCTAGGTTCATAGGAATTGAAAGGGAACTTCTCCGCTCACCTCATTTTACCAATGGGAGACTTGAGGTCAAGACATGGCAAGAATAAGCCTTAAAGCATTTAGTTTTGTGATGGCAAAGATTTTCGCGTAGGTCTTTCCTGAATTAAAAATTAATAAATTTTTATTATTTATTTCTTTATTTATTTTTCAACGTTTATTTATTTTTTGGGACAGAGAGAGACAGAGCATGAACGGGGGAGGGGCAGAGAGAGAGGGAGACACAGAATCGGAAACAGGCTCCAGGCTCTGAGCCATCAGCCCAGAGCCTGACGCGGGGCTCGAACTCACGGACCGCGAGATCGTGACCTGGCTGAAGTCGGACACTTAACTGACTGTGCCACCCAGGCGCCCCAAAAATTAATAAATTTTTAAAATAAATTTTAAGCACTTGTATTTGGGCAATTATAACTTAAATTTTACATATGTATATCACTTTTTTGAAAATCTTAATTCTACATTTTATCTTTCAGATTGCAGGTCCAGTTTTCCCCAAAATATACCTCGCACCTTTCTGTAAGATACCCCCAGGCACTGTCACGCTGAGCATGAGCATACCATTTTGAAAACATACTAGTTTTTTATTGCTGTATAACAAACTACCACAAATTTAGCAAATTAAAACAATATGCATTTATTATCTCATAGTTTCTGTGGGTCAGGAGACCAGACAAAGGTTGCTGTCCTCTGCTCAGGGTCCCATAAGGCTGCCGTCTTGGTGCAGGCCATTCCTTTCTGGAATTCTGGATTCTCTTCCAAGCCCAAGCTCACATGGTTTGGGGCAGAATTCAGCTCCGCAGCTGTTAGAATTGAAGTCCCTGCTTTCTTGCTAGTTGTCAGCCAGAGACCAGAGGGTATAGCGGCTCCTGGCTGTGTGGCTCTTTCAGACATTGTCTTATTTGGTTCTGGCTGCTATTGACAAAGTACTATTGTCTGTGTTGGTTATAAAAAACAGAAATTTATTTCCTACAGTTGTGGAGCCTGGAAGTCTGGGATCAGAATGCCAGCATAGTGGGATAAAGGCCCTCTTCCAGTTTTCCAGATTGCTACCTTCTCCCTATGTTTTCACATGATGGAAAGAGAGCAAGCTAGCGCTCTGGCCTCTTCCTGTAAGGATGCTAATCCCATTCATGAAAGCTCCTCCCTCATGATCTAATCACCCCAAAGACTCCACCTCCAAATACTGTCACAATAAGGATTAGATCTCAACATACGACTTTTGGAGGCAGGGAGCACAACTATTCACTCCATGGCCGAAACCCTTTCACAACATGGCAGTTTGCTTCTTCGAAACCCGCAGGAGCATCTCTTGGTCCCATCTGCTAACATAAGTTGACATAATCATGAGACTGACCATCTCATCCCCTTTGCTGTATCTCTTGGCCAGAATCAAGTCACAGGTTCTATCTGCAGTCAAAGGGGTTGTACAAGGGTGTAACTCATTGACGGTCTTCTTAGAATTCTGTCTTCCACAGGAGAGACAGTTCAGAGGTGACCAAAAATTCCAAGATGATGTGAAATTGAAAGTGACTGTCCACACCATGTGAACTCAGGACTAATCTGGCCTCAAGGGTCTCAGCCGGAGGAACTTTAAACAAATAGCTTCACACCCTGGAGAGTCTAATTTAATTAGTCTAAGGTAAGGCCTGGGCATTGCTTTTTAAAAATCTTCCCAAGTGATTCAAATCCCCGATGTCCAGGGCTGAGAAATATTAACTTAGCCCAACTACTTTAGTTCACAGATGAGGGACTTAAAGTCCAGGAAGGCTGTGTCTTCTTGAAGTATATGCGTCCTGTTAGTGGCAAAGCCAAGATTAGACCCAAGCCTCCTAGCTATGCCTCGAACTGGACAAATACATGGCATCTTGTGGAAGTTGTCTGACTTGTCATGTGGGCCTTTAAGGCAAAAAGGCCCCGAACTGTAAGCAGGTTTAACCGAAACCAGTATAAGTTCTCTCTGCTGCTGTGCAGACAACTTCTCAGCACGAATATGGATTTTCCCAGATTGAGCTCTCTGTCACCAGCTTCGAGAGCAAAAACATAAATAAAATGTACTCACTTTTGAAAAGTCGGTATAAAACAATTCCTGGTGTTTGGGGAAATGTAGAATCAGGAACCTGTATAATCCTCTGTTCCTTGCTTGGTTTTGACAACACATATCTCCATTTAAAGGAAGAGTAGGGCCACCAAAGCCCTTGACGTGAGCTCCTCTTGGCTCTCAGGCTCATCAGGAATTATCTGTCCCTTGATTTGACCAGGAAATTCTTACTGTGTTGTATCAGACAAAGATAATGGGAACCAGTGGGAGTCTGGCACTGGCTTCAAATTATTCCAGATCAGTGCAGGAGAAGGATGTAGCCTGGCCTTTTAGCCATTTCCTCACTGGGCTAGCCTAGCAGTGAAGGTCAGGACCTAGACCAAATGATCGCATAAGGCTTTCCAGCTGACAATAAAAAGGACTGGATATCTATACAAAACTTCGCGTTGAAAAGCCCAAGGATGTGATCACACATTTAAGATGAACACAACCATACCGAGTTTAATCTAGAATGAGGAAAATCATGTTAACTTGCTTTGATTGAAAACTCCTCTAGCTAAGCTGAAACATATCTGTAATTTCTGTAGAGACCAAGATATAAAATTAAATAGCATATGTAATCATGATAATCACCATGGAAAGACAGCATGAGTTCCCAGAAGCTTAAGGGCAATAGTAATTAATGCTCCTGAAATTTAGGCAGGTTTTTTTTTTTAAGTGGCAATTTACTTTCCTCTTTCTTAAAAGAAATTGTTACCAGTAACTGAGAAATTCAGCCCTCACTCTAAAGAGACACATGGCTGCAGCTATCTGGGCCTGAGAAGAAACCAGTTCATAAAACCTCCTCTCTGGACTGATACGGGGCAGTAGACATTGAAAGCTAACTCTCAGAAGACTGGGAAATGTACAAATGCCACCTCTCTTTCCTCTCTATCTCGTGACTAGCATTGCCTGGGATGTTTCATTTTACCACGAATTGTAAGAAGGCAAAAGACTTGGGTGGGATCACTTACCATTCTCCTGCCTTTAGGCTGCTTTATACAAATTCTTCAAGGCATGAGAAAACTAGTCTGACTTGATGGCCTTTTTATAAAAAGGAAAATCCGTAACCTTCTGATATTGCTGATTGGTCAACAATAATACTAATAATAACAACTACATGTAACGCACCTAGTACAATGTTTAGCAAACAGTAAGTACTTGATAAATTTTGGCAATTGTTGATTTGCTGATTGTTGATGGTGATGATGATGACTTCTTTCTCTGTATTTCAGGCTCTTTGTTGTTTTACCTACTTTTTCTCATTTTACCCTTATAGTAATCTTACCAGATAAGTATCATTATTATAATTTTACAAGAAATGAGAGTAAGGCTAGACAAGTGCAAGTAACATGCCCCAAATCACCCAGAAGTGGGCAGATTTGAATACATGTCTATAGACATTTTTGGCTCTTCTCTATTACTTTTATTTACTTTTTTTTTTTTAACATTTTTCCAATGTTTAACTATTTTTGAGAGACAGAGAGACACAGAGTGTGAGCAGGCAAGGGGCAGAGAGAGAGGGAGACACAGAAGCTGAAGCAGGCTCCAGGCTCTGAGTTGTCAGCACAGAGCCCAACGTAGGGCTCAAACTCATGAGCTGTGAGATCATGATCTAAGTCGAAGTTGGATGTCCAACCGACTGAGCCACTCAGGTGTCCCACTTTTTTTTTTTAAAGTTTATATATTTATTTTTAGAGAAGGAGAGAAAGAGAGAGAAAGAATACAAGAGATCATGAGCAGGGGAGGGGCAGAGAGAGAGAGGAGGAGAGAGAGAATCTCAAGCAGACTCTGTGCTGACACCACAGAGCCCAACGCAGGGCTTGATCTCATGAAGTGAGAGCTCAAGATCTGAGCTGAACCCAAGAGTGGGATGCTTAACCATTTGAGCCACCTAGACATGAAATTTTTATTTACATTTCTGAAACAATTTCAATTAATAGTCTCTTCCATGATTCTGTTCAGTTCTTGATTACCCTAGGGTCCATTATCAATGACAGAAGGCTTTTTTTTTTTTTCAGCTTTTTCATCTGAAACTACAAATTCTATCTATCTATTCTATCTACCTTTCTCATGTCCTTGTGTAGGCATCAGTCACTGTTATGGAAAGATCTTTGTGGTTCTGTGACTTTGAACCCCAAGGTCCAGTTTCTGTCTCTTGGCTAAAAGGTATCTCAAATGGGAATATGAGGCCCTGGCTTTCATGGTCTTTGGTTCTATCCAGAATCCCTTCTCATGCAACCCTGGGGACTTGTGACACTCTGACTTCCATTTACAGTGCTGGGCGCTATGAAGTATAGCAATGAGTGAGAGGAAGGTAGGTAAGGTTGTTTTTAGATTTCTTCTAACCTTTATGTCCTAAGTCTATGGGCATCCTCTACCTTGGAGACACAGAAGGATCTTTACTGATATCATGATGGTTAGCATTCTAGAAGGACTGTACATTCATGATCATCCCATATCTATGTTTTTACAGAGTGTATGGACTCTTTCTTAGGTAGCCTGAATCCTCTTTCTCCTTTGGGCCCTAAGGTTGCTAATGCAACTTGAATCATACTTTTTTTCATCCTTTTCTTGTTCTTTTCATGGCTGGTATTGGTTTTCTCTTTTTCCCATCTTATTCCTGTTTCTAACTTTTTGTAAAAGTGTACTTGTTTATTTTGAGAGACAGCGAGAAAGAGTAAGACAGTGTAAGCAGGACAGGGGCATAGAGAGAGGGAGAGAGAGAGAATTCCAAGCTGAGTATGGAGTCTGACATGGGGGCTCAATCCCATGACCCTGGGATCATGACCTGAGCTGAAATCAAGAATTAGACACTCAACCACCTGTGCCACCAAGGTACCCCTCTTTGTAACATTTTCTAAAATGTTTTTTTTATTGATTTTTGAAAGAACATGAATGGGGAAGGCGGGGAGAGAGAGAGAGAGAGAGAGAGAGAGAGAGAGAGAGAGAGAGAGAAAGCATCCAAAGCGGGCTCTGGGCTGACAACAGTGAGCTTGATGCGGGGCTGAAACTCATGAACTGTGAGATCATGACCTCATCCGAAGTCGGATGCTCAACCGACTGAGCCACCCAGGTGCCCCCTCTTTCTAACTTCTTAATGGTGTTTCTAACTCCCTTCATTCACCCTTTACTAATGGCCTAAACAAATATTAATCAAAATATTTTATTTGCCACCGATAAAGTCATCTATGGAAGGAATTGAAATAAATGCCATGGGTCTCAGACCTCAAGATTTTATATCTAATGGCAGAAAGTAGTGTGACAAAGGCTATAGAAACACAGGGAAAGAGAAATATGAATCTGGGAAGGCTGCAGGAAGAGGCAACGCTGGAGCTGATGCTCTGAACAATGAGAACTAAAGATTTAAGATTTTTGTTGATCTAAAGAGATCCACTCTTCTTCCCCTTCCTTTTCACAAGATTTGGAAAGGAAATTCAATCTATGTGCAGTGGTAGCGTAGAGGCTACCCTGGAAATGACCACATTTTGCTTGGGTCGGCATGAATGCTCTTATGGGACAAAGGGACAGTTAACTGACTTGAAAGCACACTGCATAAAGAGCCACAGTGTGGCAAGCCCAAGTTTGCAATGTCACCGGGAACTGGGAACTTAGATATATCAGAACAACCAAAGCTTGATTTTCCTTACAGACAGCACTCTTCTCCCCGTATATTAGGTGGTATAAGGAAAATGGCTTTGGTTTGGGAACTAAGAGATCTGAGTCCTAGTCCTTGGACAAACTGTATGATTTGTTTGGCCTGCCATTCCTTGGCTGAACGAGTGAGGAAACCCCTGAGACTCCTAATGGTTGTTATATTCTATGAGTTTATTATTTAATTCTTCAATGATATGAAATGAAAAACAGAGGAATCATTGTGTGGAAAGGTTTGAGAAGTGGGGAACATTGATCGACATTATTTACTTTGAACTCCAAATTACCATTTACTATATAAAGATATCAATAAAGAATCCTGGGATCTCAAGAAGGAATACAGACAGTGACAAAAGAATCTAACTATATTACAAATGTGTGAAAAGTACCTCACTGAAGCAGATGAGGGGGAAACTTGCCAACCTAAGTATTTTTGGAAATGAGTTGACTTCGTCAGACAAAAGAAAAAACAAACAAACTGTATCCTAGTTGATAAAGTTGTTTCCCATGAGGATTCAGTTGAACGATTCTGATACTGCCATGCATGTATCCTGGAATTTAAGAATTAAATGGATAGCTGATGGTGCGGACCAGCTCTTCCACTATTAGATTGGGAGGTTCCAGATGAGCAAGAGGAGGCTACAGTGACCCATATGCAGTGGATTAGAGTTGGGCGCATCAGTATGAACTTATGTTTAGCTTCATACAGACACAGATTTTTATGCATATAAATATTTATAGATATGAGTGTATATATAGATTAGTATAAACACATTTTTTTTTTTTTTGCTCTGTCAGCTGAGAGAGACTAATAGAATTAACATTCCAATAGCAATAAACACACTAGCACCTGGACCTTGGTTTCTAACAACGTTCTCCAAAACAAGTAGCCCTCCGAGGGCTACTTGGAGAAATGACTGATTCTACGACTTGGAGAGGAAATATACAAGATGAGCCTGCGTCATCTTGTAGTACCAGAAAGTAAAAACAAACTAAATAAAAAAGAAGAAGGTGATACACACACACACACACACACACACACACACACACACACGGTAAGGGGGACATACCAATGGGAGACAAGAGCCAACTAAAAGAGCTCCCAATGGCCAAAAATGGGACAACTTGAGGGGAAAAAATAGAGTATTAGACTTCAACTCAAATTATAAATAAGTATACATGACTCCAAATGACGTAAATAAGTGATTGAATAGATTAATAAGTGAGTAAGAATTGACAAAGCTCATGCACAGAAGAATTCCAAATATTTTATGTAGAGATCCACCCTCAAGGAGCTAGAGCATAAACTCTCCCTCCTTAAATGTAGGCCAACTCGGGGCGCCTGGGTGGCTCAGTCGGTTAAGCGGCCGACTTCGGCTCAGGTCATGATCTCACGGTCTGTGAGTTCGAGCTCCACGTCGGGCTCTGTGCTGACCGCTCAGAGCCTGGAGCCTGTTTCAGATTCTGTGTCTCCCTCTCTCTCTGCCCCTCCCCCGTTCATGCTCTGTCTCTCTCTGTCTCAAAAATAAATAAACGTTAAAAAAAATTTTTTTTAAAAATGTAGGCCGACCAGAGGGAGCTCTTTTCAAAATGTACAGCATAGAAAGGGGAGGAAAGAGTAATTTCATTGTGGAGAAACGTGACAAACACTACCTTAGTCAGGTGGTCAAGGCCAACATCAATAGTTATAAATTACGTTGCTGGTACATATACTTGATAGGATGTGAAAATGGCAATTTATCTGTCTGGACTTCTTTCCAATAACCCATAAACCCACTCTTTCATGATAGTAGACAAATTCTAATAATAGTGCATCCAACAAAACACCTGACCAGTACTCCTTAAAAGTCTCCAGGTAATCTAAACAAAGTCTGAGGAATGACCACCGCTAGGAGGAGCCTAAAGGGACTTAACATAAATGTAATATGGAATCCTGAACAGAAAAAGATCATTTGGTAAAAACCAAGGAAATTTAAATAAACTATGAGCATTAGTTAATAACAATATATCACTGTTGGTTCATTATATGCAAAAAAATGTGTCATATTCATGTAAGATATTAATAGTAGGGGCAAGTAATATGAGGGAAATCAGAACTCCACTACTCTCTCAATTTTTCTGTAATCTAAACCTGTTCTAAGAAATAAAGTCTATTAAAAAGGAAAAAAATGTAAGAAAAAATACAAGAATACCTCCCATCCCCCCCCCCCCCCTTTACGGCAGGACAGAGGTCCATCTATTCTTGGCACCTGACATGTTTTAGAGTATAGTAAAGAAGATGTCCAAGACTCTAGCTGGAAGGGTACCACGGAGGGGCGGGGGGGGGGGGGGCAGGTTATTTTTGACCAGTTGTGTAAGTGAATGCAGTGATGGTAGGAGGGAGAGAAAAAAATGCTCAAATGTGAAAGCAGACAGACTTCAGTGTTCGGCCAAGATGTTTGTGGACTGCTGAGAGTACCTGGGACAGAGGGTACCAAGCTGCAATCACCCTTGTAGGCAGATGGCTTTTTTTGTTATTAAAATAACCACATCCATTCTTCACTCTCATTGCAAGAGAATGAAGTAAGGGAAAAGGATGTATTGCTCTAAATCTTTTCAAATCCCTATTAATTGAATTTCTGATTAGCACACATATTATTCATAATAAGGTTCTAGGGAGCAGTTGCAAACACAGCTCGGTTTAATAGTCTGTTCCTATGGTATTTCCATGTAGGTGGGGCAGCTGCACAGTCATGGAAACAAGCACTGGCCTACGTGCCCTCATCCTGATTGGTATCAGTATCGAGTAATGAGATTAATGACCATCTAGCAGGAGGTTTAAGATAAATCACAACATGTATGCTTTCTCAGTTCAATTTTCATGTGTATCTTCATTTATGGAGGAAATGAATACAATTGCTTCTAGTAATACTTAGAATCATAAGATATAAGATTCCACGAGAAAATTGAGGCCTAGAGAGGCCTAGAGAGGTGATGTGACTTGATTAATATCATACAATAGCCGCATCTTTTTCTATTGTGTTTTTTCAATATACACTCACTTTGAGGCAGATTGTTTAGGATGCCTTGGTTTATTAATTATAGCCCGAGATAGATTGAATTTGTGGCACCAATACTTCTCTCCCTAAATAACTACAGTGGTCAGTGCACTATATCTGTGTTGTTTGGCATGTGCCTTTGTAGTTCTGCTCGCCAAGGAAGGGACAGTATTTCCCTATTTCTTGATTCTAGCTTCAGCCATGTGACTTGCATGTTAACTGATTCATGTAGAAGCTTGAGAAAAGCACTTATGCCGTTGAGTTTACACCTTTGAATTTCTGCCATGGACATGAGAAGGATATGCCTAGACAAGCCGGTTGGACCCAGGAGGAAAATGAGAGACACATGAAGCCAGAGCTGTTCCCAGCTGAGCTCAACTTGTATCAGTCAACCCCTGGCCAATGCAAAAACTCAAGAGAAATAATAAATAATCGTTCTTTTACGGGAATGAATTTTGGGGTGGTTTTTAGCATCCTATTCTGTTACTGATACATTTCTTCTTAATTTTATAAATCCATTCCAGTTTGGATGATACATACTCACACTGGACATGAAGGACTCCCTAGCAGGGGTTTTCTCCTTGACGTTTCTGTTAGCATCTTTTGATTCTTGGCATGGTATCTTCAGATAGCACTTAAAATTAAGCATGACATTCAGCCACTTGCTTTACTAAGTCATTTATGCATGCTTTCCACGGACTCTCAAGTCTGTGAAAGGGACAGCAAAATTTACAGAGGTGAAAATTGTATCTAGTGAATTGTTCAAGTGAAATTTCCCAGGAGGGTAATTGGAAATGGAAGGGACATTTGCATTTAAAAATCGCCAGTATTGACTATCTGGGAGCTTCTGCTGACCATAGTGAGGCCAATCAACAGAGAACAGTTCTGCAGTACTTTTAGCAAGTTGTTTTATTTCTAATCAGCTGTTATTTTTCCAATTCATTATTCATTGTTTTAATTTTTACAGTTTGGGGAAAGCCAGCAGGGAGCAAGCAGACATGCACACTCTTTGTCCATATCTTCTTCCTTCTGCCTAAGAATTGTCTTATCTCTTTATAGAAATGAAACTTTCTGGGGAGGCAGAAAGGCTCATTTGGAAGGTGATTTATCTTTACAGATAAACTCCAGATGTGAATTGATAGTGCTCTTTACTCAGTAGAAAATAGCCAGCAAAATTCCTTCACACCATTTTGAGCTGATGTGAGCTGTGTTCTGTTTTGACAGGTAGCCTTCTCCCTAGTGTTTGTTCCTAGTCACTGGAGACATATTCAGCTTTAGGGAACTGTTAAATTTACAGGTGAATTGGATAACTTGCATTCCTGTGTTCTGATCGCTGACGTAAGTTTGAATGGGGTGATGTATGTATTTTATCCATTTTATCCATTACCAATGTTTATGACACACCCACGCATGACTGAGCACCGCCTGAAAGTACATTAATTTAGGTAATAGGTTCATTGCCAAAGGCATAAGTAGGAAAACTTTCCATAAAATTGAAGGACCAGAAAGAACCTTGAAAACATTCTGGTCCATCATTTCCTAAAGTGTAGATAAGTAACCTGGGGCCACAGCAAATGTTCTTTGGTGACACATGACACAATTGGAGTTGGTTTCTGGATAAGACGTTAAATGACATTAAATCACCTACCCAATAGCGTTCTCTTTCCAATACTCTGAAATCATATTGGTTATGGTAAGTAGAAAGTTTCAGGTTAAGGCTAGTATGTGTGTACCCTTCCCAAATGCTTGTCAATCTCCATTTTCACAAAAAGAAAGGAAACAGCCTGTAGCTAGGGCCTAATGCCATTGTTCAGTTTTTTGTTTTAATTTCTGTAAATACCTTCTGTCTGTGGCAAGGAATGATGGTGGTCCCTTACAGGTATCATCCGGAAATAGCATAAGTCATGAAGGTGGCACCCATGGGCGAAAATCCGGAAACCATTAATCTCGTCCCACACATATGTAAAGTCTGTTGCCCATGAGAAAGAATGAAATCTGGCCATTTGTAGCAACGTGGATGGAACTGGAGGGTGTTATGCTAAGTGAAATAAGTCAGTCAGAGAAAGACAGATACCATATGTGTTCACTCATATGTGGATCTTGAGAAACTTAACAGAAGACCATGGGGGAGGGGGAGTTATAGAGAGGGAGGGAGGGAAACCATAAGAGACTCTTGGAAACTGAGGGTTAATGGGAGGTGGGGGAGTGGGGAAAGCGGTGATGGGCATTGAGGAGGACACTTGTTGGGATGAGCACTGGGTGTTGTATGGAAACCAATTTGACAATAAATTATATATATATATATATATATATAAAAGAAATTATACATATATATAAAAGATATATTATATATAAAAAGAAAAATTATATACATATTATACATCATATTATTATATATTATATTGCAATGTAATATATTACATTATATTATTTCGTCACATCTTCTAATATTATATTATATATTATATTATATTATATTGCAATGTAATATATTACATTATATGATTTTGTCACATCTTTTTTTTTTTTTTAAAGGAACACTCCATATTTTATTTAAAATTTCTGCTTAGTTTTTTTTTTCAGATCAGTTTGGAATTACATTTAATGCTGTAATAAACAACCATGTACTTAAATAGTTTTAAATATGATCGCCTCCTTTGGAGAAATTCCTGAAAGTTTTATCTTTAACGCTATTGATACCTACTGACAAATCACTTTCCAGGAACTTACCACTTTCTACTCACCCCGGAAACTGGAAAATCTCCTTTTCATCAACTTTCAAGGGGAAGGAAGTACTATCAAATTTTGATTTTTGGTATGTTCTTTTTTTTTTTTTCAATATATGAAATTTATTGTCAAATTGGTTTCCATACAACACTCAGTGCTCATCCCAAAAGGTGCCCTCCTCAATACCCATCACCCACCCTCCCCTCCCTCCCACCCCCCATCAACCTTCAGTTTGTTCCCAGTTTTTAAGAGTCTCTTATGCTTTGGCTCTCTCCCACTCTAACCTCTTTTTTTTTTTTTTTTTTTCCTTCCCCTCCTCCATGGGTTTCTGTTAAGTTTCTCAGGATCCACATAAGAGTGAAAACATATGGTATCTGTCTTTCTCTGTATGGCTTATTTCACTTAGCATCACACTCTCCAGTTCCATCCACGTTGCCACAAAGGGCCATATTTCGTTCTTTCTCATTGCCATGTAGTACTCCATTTATTTTGTCACATCTTCTAATCATGACATGGACAAGTTGATTAACCCACCAATGGTGTCATTTTCTCATCTAGAACATGATGACAATGATATCAAACTCACTGTCATGAGGATTCACTAAGATAATGTGAATAAACTCCCATTACAGTGGCTGGCTGAACACTTGAGCTGGTCCGTAGCAGCTTGTAGCCCTCTGACTATAGCGTGCACTTTCCTGTGATTGGGGGCATGTTGGTATTCTTCGAGTCTTTGTGAATTGAATACACAAATCCATTGTTTCACGGGAGATACCATTAAGCCAACCAATTTCCAAGTTGGGAATATGTATGGTAACGCTCCCCCACACCTAGACTTTACGGGTCTACCTTGAGGGAGTCGGAACTGACCGGTGGTGGTGTATTCTTCGCTCTTCAAAGCATTTGTAAGAATTTTATGGACCTCCCACCTAGGGACCTAGGTGCTATTGCACATACTTTGCATCATTTTTATAACAGCCTTATGAATTGAAAGAGTAAACATTGGTTTACTCATTGAGGTTAGATACCTTGCCCCAGTTCTCACAAGAAGTAATTTTAGATAAATTTTAGATGGAAAATGGATAATCTGTGTGCAACAGGCAGACTATCTGTTATTATAGACTAATGTATAAAGTGCTCTCAGTTTCGCAGGAAGTCGTATAGTGGAGTGGTTAAAAGAATAATTTACTGCCTGGGTGGGCGACTTGGGTTTACCCCGTCCTAGCCACGTGACTTTGGGTGTTTACGGTGACTAGCTATACCTGTAATTTTCACTTTTATACTGGTGCAGATTTTATTTATTTATTTATTTTTAAATTTTTAAATACTTATTTATTTTTGAGAGAGAGAGAGACAGAGCTGAGTGGGGGAAGGGCAGAGAGAGAGGGAGACACAGAATCCAAAGCAGCTCCACGCTCTGAGCTGTCAGCACAGAGCTCAACTCAGGCCTCCAATTCACGAAGAACCGTGAGATCACGACCTGGGCTGAAGTCAGAGGCTTAACCCACTGAGCCACCCTGGTGCCCCTGCTGGTGCAGGTTTTAATAAATAGGGGTGTGTGTGTGTGTGTGTGTGTGTGTGTGTATGTGTGTGTGTGAGTGTGAGAGAGAGACAGACAGACAGAGACAGAAACAATTCAACCTTTTATTTGTGTGACAAGCCATAAGCTTCCAGCTCATTTAATAAATAATGCAATTGTATGGCTCATATATAGATTAACTCTTTTCTTGAACTCTCAAGTGTTCAGTGAAGAATGTTAAGTTTTTTAAACACCTGCATGTGCATAATAGTCATGGACATGACATTTCACTGACCTGTGTGAATGTATGCATCTTTGTATGTGACTTTATTCCCACCTGACTGCTTCATGGGCACATAAAACACATATGACAAGGGGGCTAGCATGATTCCCTGCATGGCTTCCTGACACTACATCCCTCTGCTTGTCAGCTGTGTCTACATGACCCCCACCCCTATCTGCTGGGAGAATTCTCTCCCAGCTCAGATAGTGTCCTGTCTACTGCATGAGTTTTTTTTTTTTTTTTTTTTTTTAATGCTAGAATTGTGTTCCGTTGCTGCCTTTTGATATAAAGGCTTATGTCAATATTCTGGAATATCCGACACCCGTGGTCCTCAGACTTTAGGAAACTGAGGGTTAATGGGAGGTGGGGGAGAATCACAGCCTTGTTAAACACAGAGTGCTGGGACCACTCTCTAAATTTCTGATTCAGTAAGCCAGGGGAGGGACCTGAGAATTTGCATTTCTAACCAGCTCCTAGGTGATAATGATGCCGTTGGTCTAAAAAGCAAGCTAACATTTTAGACATCTCAACTTAAGACGATGTTAAAAAATATTAGGCCTCGTGAATCCTATTCATTACCATAAGGACTGGCTCTTCATCCAGAAAGAGAAAGTATAGTGACGTCACCTGGATTTGGATGATATTTCTGCCTTCGGATTTCTATTTTGTGGGAAAACCTATTTCCCCACAGTCTACCCCCTGACTCTAAATTATGATTATTTCAGTGGTTCTGACAGCAATGAAACTAGTGTATGGAATATGCAGAACTTGTAAAGTTCAAGTTGCCAAATCAAAGTTCAAATTTATTTTTATTTTCCACTGTCTTTTAAAAATTTATTCGGGGGAGGTAATGTTTGCTTTTTCCAAATGGAAATTCTGGTGGTTCTATGACTTTTCTAGTCATTGTAACTCCTAGACAGGTCAAAGTACAGTTTGTTTGTTTTTAGTCCTTCAAGTGTTCAGTGGAAGTTACAATTCGAAACCGGAACTGAACGCGTGGGAAACTCTTCTGCCCTGCCCCCAGCTTTGGCCTGCTGCAGTGGTGGGTCTGTGAATGAGAACCTCCTGCCTGGTGCTGCCGCTTCTCCTTTTCCCTCTCCAGCTGCCGTTGGGGATTCCACTGGGGGTGGGTGGGATAGGGAGGAAGGAGGCGGCAAAAGATTAAGAAGATAGGAGGGTTCTCACTTGAACTGTTGCCTTCAGCAACTTCTGCCAGATTTGGCTAGAGATTCCCATGAGCCCCTCTTCAGATTTGAACAATTTGTGAGAGCAGCCATAGAACTCACTTACGTTTACTGGTTTATTGATACAATAAAGGAAGCAGATGAACAGCTAGATAAAGAGATACACAGTGAAACCTTGGAATGCGAGAAGCTCGTTCCCCATGATGCGCAAGCATTTCTAATAAATTTTAACTCGCTAAATGAGCCATGTCTTGCAACACGAGTAGCATGTGATGCTGAATGTCACCCGATCACAGCTGATCTCTCTCTCTCCCTCCCTCCCTCCCTGTGGGATTGTGGGTGATCATCTCCCATGCTCAGATACTCTGTCTCAGGCCGCGGTGCTTGGCAGAAATCGGCGATTTTTCAGAACATTGGCAGGTGCCCACAACTGACACTAGTGTATTTTTGTCACTTCAAAGCACCTGTGGACAGTCCTTTGCTTTTGCATGTAAGAGTAAGTTAGGGATGCTTTGCTTCATTCTAGGCCAGGCTGCCTGCAGACATAGACATTTTCCTCTGCTGCCTTATTGCCAGTTACATTAAATACAGTATGTGACAGGAGTTTATTAATACCGTACTTAGTCAACATCTATGCAAGCGTATAATAGGCCTCCATGCAGAAAAAAGATTCCATCGAGCCGATAGATATCAGTGGTTTCTTTAGCGATAGTAAAAGTCATCCTAGACAATTGCCTTCCTCTCTCTTGTCTCCCTCACACCAGCCACGAAGGTTTTCAAAGTGAAGTGCAGGTTAATTTGTTTATTTCTGTTTATATTTTGTATTTTATTTATTATTTTGTATTATATTACAGTACTGTAGTCATTTTGATATGAATATTTTCCGGTTGTGGAAACCCAAAATATTTTCGGTTGTGAATCATCTGAGTTTCCACGATTGCTTATGGGGAAATTTGCTTTGATATACAAGTGCTTTGGATTACAAGCATGTTTCCAGAATAAATTCTGCTCACAAACCAAGGTTTTCTTGTGTAGGGTGAGGGTCCTGAACACAGGAGCTTCTGTCCCCATGGAATTGGGGGTGTCGCAGCACTGGTGTGCTTGTGTTCACCTACCTGAAAGCTCTCCAAACCCTCTACTGTTGGAAATTCTGTGGAGACCTCCTTATGTAGGCACGAGCAATTGTTAACTCCCATTTCCTTCCCTCTCCTCTCTCTGGAGGATCAGGGATGGGGCTGAAAATTCAAAGCTTCTAATCAAGGCTCAGAGTTACCTCAGTAGAACAAAAGACACCCTTAGGGATCTTATCACTTAGGAAATAACAAGAGTTTTACGAGCTGTCTGCTGGCAACTGGGGGCAGACATCAATGTATATACTATTTCATACAGCTCAACTACAACTGAAGTTTATTTTTTGTGTGTGCCACCATTTAAGATAGGTGTTTCTGACCAGCAGGTAGCTGGCCTCCATGTGGATTCAGGGATCCAGGCCCCCTTCTTCCGGTGGCCTTACCATCACCAGAGCCTGTGATCTGCATCCAGCTGGTGGAAGGAGAAAGAAAGAAAGAAAGAAAGAAAGAAAGAAAGAAAGAAAGAAAGAAAGAAAACCATAGAGGAATCCATCATTTTTGTTCACGTTTCATTGGCTAGACTTTGTCATCTGGCCCTACCTAGGTGTAAGGTGATCTACAAAATGCATCTCCTTCTAGGCAGCTGTCTCCAAGCTAAAACTTTGTGGTAATGAAGACAGGGACAGTTTAGCGATCAGTTAGCTGCCCTATCATGTCATGAATTGTCTTTGCTATAAAGCTGCTTAGATGAATTATAGTTCATGGAGAATCGCCAAAGAATTATAAATAGTAGAATGACCTGATGGTATTTGCATTCGAAAGATCATGAGGGCATCAGTGTCAGTGGAGGGAGTTGGGAGAATAAAGGCAAGGGAACCAGTACTGAGGATCTGCAATATTTCAGGGAAGACTCCAGACATGAGAATTAGAAGAAATGGACACTTTTTAGAGGGATCTAGGAGCTAAGCCTTGGATATGTGTTGAAAGCAAAGAGAATGCGAAGGATGGCTAGGTGACATTCTGGCCTGGGTAAATGGATGCATGTTGCATTACCAACTATGTTTGAGAAAAATGGAATGGGATCCCACCCAGTCAATACAGTGTTCCTTAATCTCTTCTTCCAAAGCTACTTCAACAAGAAAACAAGGTAAATGTATATCTTGGGAGGCTCTGGTAGCTAGTTCACACTGCAATTGGAAAACATCTTTGATATGTCATGTTTCATTTTGAAAATTTATACAAATTTATTCACTTTCTATCCCATGATATAGCTGGGCTTGTTGTAAAATAAAATAATATTTTAAATTACTTTTTAAAGAGAAAAGTTTATTTAACAAACAGTTTATAAATCTATTCTCCCACATTAAAGACAATCGGAACATTATAGTCTGAAGTCCCCCTTGACCACCGCTGATAACCTGTCTCCTCTCAACTCCCTAGAAATAATTGCTACTTTTTTGTGGTTTATCCTTAGAGATTTATACTCATATATACATATGTGGAAAAAAGATACCTTTTTTTTTTTTTTTTTTTTAACGTTTATTTATTTTTGAGACAGAGAGAGACAGAGCATGAATGGGGGAGGGTCAGAGAGAGGGAGACACAGAATCTGAAACAGGCTCCAGGCTCTGAGCTGTCAGCACAGAGCCCAACGCGGGGCTCGAACTCACATACCGCGAGATCATGACCTGAGCCAAAGTCGGCCGCTTAACCAACTGAGCCACCCAGGCGCCCCACCTTTTTTGTTTTAAAAATAATAGTTACACTGAGAACAATTCTATAGCTTTCTTTCTTCACTTAAAAATGACATTTTTGACATCCATCCATGTTGGTACAGATAGGTGTGTTCATTCTTTTAAATTACTTCTTAAGAGTCCAATTGATACTCTAGGAACATGAACCACATTTGTCTTGTGGCTTTGAGGGTTCCTGGCATTTTGCTGCACATCCCCAGTCTCCCATTAACTCACTTAGAAGCACAAGTATATGGAAGTAAGATACTTTATCTGTGAGATGGTAGGGACCTGCTTGTCCATATGATGATAATCACTCATATTTATTGGCACTGTGCACGAGACACTGTCCCTTGTGTACTACACATGTATTCACAGCAACTCTATGAGGTAGTCACTGTAATTATGCTATAATTGCAGATGAGATAATGAAGCATGCAAAGTTTAGATGAGTGGTTCAGGGTCACTGAGGCTTTGCATGAGGCAAAGACAGGACACTATCCAGGCCGTCTGATTCCAGAGTCTGTGCTCTTAAGCACTTTACAAACTCCCTGGGGAAATGTGTGTGATGCATCTCTGAATCTTAGCAGGTTTCGCTGCGTCCCCCAAGGCAATGAGATATCCAGTGAGACATGTGCTCTCAGTGCTGAACTGGAGACAGACACCTGCAGCCAAGTGGTATTTCCCATCACTCATTTCTGAGGTTATGCCTTGGCTCGTTCACAGATGAGGTGCCTATTAATTTATTAGGCGAACTGGAGCAGGGTAGACGGCTGATGTGTCTGCCCCGGGGATGCATAGAGTGCGTCATGAGGTGCCCAAATCCTCAGTGAAGCGGCTCAACCTGCAAGATTGATCCAGAGAATTAGGCAGCGAGGTGTCCATGTTCATGGAAGGACAAAGCTTTCTAAGAAGCCCAGTGTCCGCTGCTTTTCCTTCTGATGTGGCCCTGAGAGGGCGGTGCCCGGCTGGCGGATGGGTTTGCAGCTGCTGCTGCTCCGCGGGACAAGGGCAGAATGACACAATTGAAAGGCATGCAGTTTGGATGTCATCTGTCCTGCCTTTTTCTCACTCGCTGACATGATTGTTAGCTTTGACACCTGTGAGGGAGGCCGCAGGGAGGAAATCTCTTACTAAGGTTCTTTCAGGGACGTACAGAGCCTGAGTTTCAGAATGTTGGGACGAATGTGTTGTAACTTTGTTTTTCTTTCTCTCCCTACTCTTTAAGTACAAAACGGGTTCTTATTAGGTTGCTGAACCCTTTTCTTACATTTGATATTGTAATTCAGGCGTCCAAACAGACGTAGCAGGATGAAAAATAGCATTGTTTGAATAGCTAACAGCAGAGTTTCTCTTAGGGAGAGAGAAGAGTAGTACCAATTTTGACAAGTGCCTTGATAAAATACTTAGGTGGAAGGGGAAACCCAGAGGAGGTGACTAGGAAGGCAATAGTATCGCGAAGAAAAAAGCTCTATGCAAATATTTTACACAAGAAATAAACAAGAAATTGGAAAAGGGCAGAAGTGAGGGTGAGAGGAAGCCAGGCAGTACGGTGGGCAGACAAGTTGGGAGGAAGAGAGTGGCCAACGGGACCTTGCAGGCTACCTGAGGACTAAGGTCTAATGTCCAATTTTATTTCTATTTTATTTTTTTAATGCTTATTTATTTTTGAGAGAGAGAGAGACAGAGTGGGAGAGGGGCAGAGAGAGTGGGAGACACAGAATTCAAAGCAGGCTCCAGGCTTCAAGCTATCAGCAGAGACAGATGTGGGGCTCAAACCCACGAACCGTGAGATCATGACCTGAGCTGAAGTCAGACGCTTAACCTACTGAGCCACTGAAGCGCTCCTAATGTCCACTTTTAATTCTCTCTCTCTCTCTCTGCTTCTGTCTCTATTTTGCTGCAGTGTAAAAATGTATCATTGCCCCTTAGAACGTGTGAAACATACAAACCATCACATGATAGGTTTGAAGTGAAATTAAGGAAAGGGGACTGAGTCCCTGTCCAGGTCAACCTGGAGCAAAAAGAAGTGAGTAGTCTAGTCACAAGAGGACAAGTGAGAATAAGGATAAAGCAGGAACAGGAATTTATCTCCAAGAAGACTCTTGACTTCCCACAAGATATGTGATTTGTACTGAGCCAGTGTTCCTTAACTCTTGAAGGGTAGCCTCAGGGAGACACCTCAGTGACAAAGAAAAAGTACACTTGACTCAAACCTACAGAGAACTCCCACTGAAGTGCGGAAAACCCCTGCTGGGTTGTAGGTCTACGCAGATACTCCACTAACTCACACCCCCTCTTTATTTGCATGGCAACATACAATTTGGGGATGTTCAGCTCAGTCTCTGAGATTGGAAAGCAAGATGCTGCAAAGAACAGAACACAGACTCTGGGTCAGGAAACATACGGATTGGAAGGCTGCCTCAACTATTTGCGGACTATACACTTGGAGGTAATTCTATGTTTTTTAAATAGCACTTATCATAATTTGTAATTTTTAAACATTTTATTTCCTTATGGAGTGTCTATTTGCTCAGTAGAAAACAGACTGCAAGGCCCATGATGGAGGAGGTGTGTCTGTCATTATTGCACCTCTAATGCCAGGCACGTAATGGATATTCACTACATTTATCTTGAATGAATTCATAAACATTTAACTTGTTGTTTATGAACCTGAAAAGAATGTGAAAGGAAATAACACCACCCACACAGCAGGTTGTGAGGATAAGACAGACCACAAGGTGAGACCTAGTACAGAAGCTGACTTTGCAGTAAAGAGCAACCTTCTTTGCCTTCCAAGTCATAGGATGATTCTTGTTCTGGACCAGCTGATGCCATTCTTCCTCAGGACTATGCTCTATGACCTTCGATACCCCACAATGGTGTGTCCTTGGTTATATGAAGATGTTGGAGGAAAAGGACCTAGGAAGCTATTATAACCCAATCTACTCAATACACCTGGGAGTGCTGAAAAATATATCCTTCACGTGACATCAACTACAGTGACGCAAGTTCGTTACTGGCCTTGCACTGCCGTGCATCTACCGGAGCCGGGAAAAATGGTCAGCTTGGCCTCTGATTCTGCAGAGCTCTTCTCTGCATTTTTGCCATGAGGTTTCTGCCTGGAAGATAATCATTTTATAAGACAGTTAGCATAGGAGAGAGCACTTGCCAAACCAAAAGCAGAAAATTACATTCAAAGCGTATAAGAAAAGAACGTGTTCTTGTAAAGACCAAGAATGGTGCTAGCTGGAAGGGAAATTAATCAGGAAAGGGAACAGACATCACAAGTACAGAAGGGACTCAGAGCAGGGTCCCCCTGTTTGAACATGGTGCCCAGCTTTTAAACTTAAATAGCAGAGCTGAAGGCCCTCATTTAAAATTTCCAGATAGGTAGGTGTCACCTCAGAGAGCTCATTGGTAGGAGAAGCTGACTTGATTTGATAAGCAGAGTCTAAGATGAAAGAACAGGGACCCAAGAAACGTGGTTCCTGCACGGTGTGAAGGAAGCGTGTTCACCCAGTGCTACATGTGAAACAGTCCAATGTTTCCAGAAATTCTGTCCACCAACAAGCCACTTAGACTGTGGGATTGCCTACCCTGAGCTTTGTAGGTTATTCCTCTATTTATTAAAGAAATATTTTAGGCCACCTGGGTGGCTCAGTGGGTTAAGTGTCCGACTTCGGCTCAGGTCAAGATCGTGGAATCTGTGAGTTTGAACCCCGCATGGGGCTCTGTGCTGACAGTTCAGAGCCTGGCAACTGCCTCAGGTTCTGTCTCCCTCTCTTTCTGCCCCTCCCCTGCTCACTTTCTCTCTCTCAATCTCTCTCTCAAAAATAAACATTAAAAAAAATATTTTAGATGGGCATTTCCAGTTACAGAAATTACGTTCATACTACTTATGTTCAGTGAAAGAAGGCCTAAGGTCCACGGACTCTGGCAATTTGGATCCCGGGTTTGGCTCTGTCGTTACCATAACCTGTGACTTGAACAAATCAGAAGCTCCTCTCCAAACACTAGTTTTTATAAAATAAGACATTACTGAAGTAACATTGGTCACACAGCTCAAAGGGCCTTGAGATTTTCATTTCAGCCTCTTCCAATAATAGGGTTTTACCTGTTTCTTTTGAGTTCCCAGATTCTGCTATGTTTTAGAGAGTATCCACAGGGAGTAATTCAAGGTGGATTGTGGGTCATGATTGAACGTGACTCCTGATGACCAGGATGTGCGATGCATCCTGACAAAGTCCTTGCTAGGCACCCATGGGAGGCACAGTTGGTAAAGGCAGCCCAACCTGGGTGATGAATGTTCGTGTCCAAGTGAAGCAGTTGGAGATACCAGGTAGGAACCAGGTAGGATCCAGGTAGGTCCTAAACACATAAGTCATGCAGTGAACGTGGTGAGTTCCGCTCACCGAGCCCCTCCCAAGTAGCTAGCCTCTCCTGATGTGGAAACGTTCTCAGGATCTTTCCTTTCTTTTCCAATAAAGCTTGAAAACATATTTAACCTAGGTCTAGAACCATTATAACTGAATGACCTTTTGTTCTGTCCTCAGGGAAAAAGACAGGCTTAATTTTCAAATCATCTTTGGAGGTGTGGGAGTGACACAAGCCTTCTATTCTGCAAAGAAAAGGAAGAACCTAGAACAGGTAAGTTTCCATATTAAAACTCTCCGAACTAGCAACCATCTAGATGCTAGATTGAATAATCTCTAAATTCTCTTCCAGCTCTAACATACTCTGAATTTGAAGCCAAGACCTGCAGAATGCTGGTTTTCCTTCTGGCACCACTAATTACATGGAGGAAATCTTAGCCATTTTAGGATCTGGATCTATTAAAACTTTTAGACTCCAAGGCACAGAAGGGAATGAATGGTGGCACCCAGCCTACATCACTCTGATCATGGCTTAGTGAATTTATGACACCAAATTCCCGCTGCACCGTTATTTAGAAAGATGGGCATGGTCTTGGAAAGCCAGTCTCTCAATATATTACTTATGAATTTAATGGTTATCTAAATTAAGCAGCATGCTGATTCCTTAGCAGTAAGAGTCCCAGGAATTGTTTGAAAGAGGTTATACTGACCAGTGGGTTAGGGGAAAATGACGGAGAGTTCACAATCACTGGCTTCACATTTTGAGACTCATAAGCAAACATCTGAAACTTGCCTCCCGTATAGACTGACATTTTCCTTCACAGGTCTCATCTGTTAAATCAAGTTGCATGACGCTGCTTGAACCACAACAAGCATTGCCGTTGTGCGTTTGTTTAGCCAACAGTGTTCAGAAGCTTGTGGGAGCCATCCCGCGCCATGAGGAGGCTGGAGTCTAGGGCTAGGATATCTGACCTAGTGCTCTGTGGGTGACTCGATGAAGAGGAGAGCTTAGCTTTTCATTCACTCACTGAGTTATAATTGCATTCACTCGTGACTCTATCTGGTCATCTGTTATTGGACCTTAACTGTGCATCAGGCACCAGGGTAGGCAACAAAGGATTCTTAGACATTTCTTTTTGGAGATAAAGGTCAGGGAACAGGAAAGAGATGCAGTTTTCAAATGGGTGTCAGGTGATGCTGAGCCATCAGGATGTATGCATTGGCAGCTGAGTATCTGAGGGGAAGTGGCTGCTGTGAGGAATAATCTGAGCTCTTCCTGCCACTATGGGACATCAAGGAGCCTTAATGCTGCTCCCAGGAAGAGTCAGGGACCCCCCAGGGAACAAGGAGGACTCCCCACTTTCTCTTTATATTCTAGGCTCACATAAAGCAGCATTTAGGACTCCACATGGGGCACATGTCTCCCCAGGCTCCCTTTTGCTACTAGACTCTCACTGCATATCCTTAAGGGAATTAGATGCGGCTCCAATGTAACGCAAAGCTGATTAATAATCTGCACACACACTCCCACCAAGGGAGGCACTCAGATGAAACTATCCAAATGTGTCTGCCTAAAATCAAAGCAATTAACCTAGAAAGTTACACATCCAGAGTTTCAATCTCTGATCTATTTTCATCCACAGAAGGGATCTATAAAGTTTATATTTTTATACAGAACATTGTCCACTCTTATCTCTCTTCTCCGAAGGTCAGACAGTCTTCTGCTGGCCCAGTGGGAGAGGTTTTGACAGCTATATTCATGGCTTTCCTGAATGGGTATTTTGTGAAGAGTCTTAGAAAAACTTAAAAAAAAAAAAAAAAAAAAAAAAAAGCAAATCACCAGCAAACCCAAACATCATGGTCAGAGAAAGCCCGTGTGCCTCATCTAAAAGTTGGGAATAATAGAACCTCACGGGCCATTGTAACGAGTAGATGAGATAATGTGCAGATGGCACTGAAAGGCTTGGCACATGGGCAGTGCTCAGTAGCTGTTTTTGCCTTTGAGGGAAATGTCAGTTCCCTCTGGGCTCTGGGAAAGGCCAGTGACAGCTAAGTCTGTTGCATCACCTGTTAGGGATGTCTGAGCTCAGCCTGAGAGGTGAGAATCCTTATAGACATTTACCTAAAGAGTGAAGAAGGAGTGAAGAGAGAAGAAGGTGAAGAAGAGAAAAGAGCTTCTGTTAGATAATGCTGAGCTTGCTGAGACAGATGGTTGAACATCTCTTTGAACTCACCCTTCCTCTAGGAGGGCAGATAACATTGGTCGTCTATTCGCCCTTTTTGGCTAACAGCGGGATGTTGCAGCTTCTGGTGGTTTCCACAATGGTGAAGTTTAGGAGCCACTATTCAGAGAAGGGGCCAAGCTGAGCAAAATTTTAGGCCCTCTTCCTGAGGGTCTCTCTCCTGTTGGAAGGGGCCCCGATGTTTGTTCATTTCCTCTTGCTCTGGGACTTTCTGCTGTACCTGGTTTCCAGACTTCTGTCCTCCCAGCATTGATAGCCCCTGGAGGTCAGCCTGCACTTCTTGACTAGAGCCATGGAAAAGAACATGGCTGAAATGCAAGGTCTAAATTCACTTCTTCCAACGTAGCACAATCTAATGCGGTGGTTAAGAATGTTTTCTCTGGATTATATCTGAAATCTCTGGATTCAAGTCCCAGGCCTGCCATTCATTTAACCTTTTTAAGCCTCAGTTTCCCTGCCTCATCATGAAAATAGTAGTCCCTCACTAGCATGGTTAACAGACAATAAAAATGCATAGAAAGCAATGAACCCAACGTTTGACTCATGCTGAGAACTCAATACGTGGTAACTATTAAATGCGTGGCCTGGCTCTTCCTTTCATCCTTCTCCTGTATACAAAACCTTGGGGATTAAACAACTCTGTGGATTTCATGAGGAAAGATGTTTGCAGAGTCACCTAAAGGGGTGATCCCTGGAATAAAGCCTACATACTTGTCGTCCTCCAGCTACAGATCTCTATTACCAGTTCAGACAGGGCTCAGGAAACCGTGCAACCACCCAAAGCTAAAGAATAAGGGATTCGCTATTTTAGGACCTAGAGCCGTACTCTGCTCCTGCCCCTTGGGTCTCTCCACTTGATTGCACTTCAGCTGAATTTCATCGGCCAACATCTACATCTCTTCCCCTGGGGGGTTTCTCAGAAGCTGGAGAAGATCCATTTGCAAGGCAGGCTGGAAGTGCTGAGAGCAAGTGCCCCCAGGGAAGCTGATTCATTCCCCTCAGGTGAGACAACCCTGAAGTGTGGGTTACACAGTTTTCCCAAGATTCCCCAGGGGATGAAACTCCAGTTTATCCACAGTGGTAGAGGGATCGATCACGTGTCCAGTATTTGCAGCCTTTCTTCCGGGTTACGCATCTCCACTGCCTGACTGGTGTTTCCCGTACCTCCCAAATCAGCTACTGATGCTTCATTCCTTGTTTCAGGGTCTCTCTCTTGGCGAACCCAACTGAAGACAGTGGGATTAAGCTCAGGGAAGAAAGATCACTGTAGCGTGTGGTGCTTCTTGAGGGCTGACAGTCTCCCATCTGCTGCTGTATCCTTAGCACCAAGGTAAATACTCGGCTCATGGTAATCATTCAATACACGCTTCATTAAAAGAGTAAGAGACAGAGGCAACCCCACAGTTCTTGAGGAAGCAAAAGAGAAAATCATTTACGCATTATTTAAAGAATAGCTAGCATTCATTTGTACAGCAATTAACCATTTACACTTTTAGAGAGCAGGTTCCTAGGTATCACTTGCAGGTATTTCACAGATGAACAGACTGAGTCACAGGCTTTCTGCCTTCTTGTCCAAGGCCTGCCGTGGCTGACGCTAAAATCGCACCATGGTCCTTCACACAGTGTCAAGTTGCTACCGTCCCTGTTAGTGGCAGCAGCATGATGTCTCTGCCACCATGGATGAAGGAAAACACATTCAGCTGTTATGTTTCAGCCAGAGGCACCACACTGAGCATGATCCACGTGGCTTCTTTTCTCTTCCCTTGAATTCCTCTGACGGAGGGGTTCTTAACCTGGGGTCCATGGTTGGACTTGGAGGGCCTAGTACTTACGTTCCTGTGTGCCTTTTTGGAAGGGGATCTTCGCTTCCATCATACTCTCACAGAGGTCTGTGAGCCAGATGAAAAGCCATTGTTCCAGCTGCTGCTGCTAGTAGGGCCTTGATCTTTAATTACACTTCTGCTGACAAAGTGCTTTCACTGTTCCACTTCCCCTCCCTTGCAACAGCCTAAGGTTTCTTAATGAATTCAACACTTACCAGCAGGATCCTTTTTTGGTTAGAGAAAAGAGTTGGGTCAAATCACTCAGGGCCCCGAATATGCATATTAGTACTCTTTTCCCTTTGCTTGGATGCCACTCAAACCTCCTTTTTAACTCAGGACGTTGCAGTAGAAGGCAGCAACTAACTTTCCCCTCTGATTCTCCTTTAATGATCTCCATCTTTTCAACTATACAGTGAGAACAGAATGACCAGGCTCATTTCCCAAGCCTTTCCTTTGCTCTAGCCTTTCACACATCGTAAATCTCATTGGACATGCTGTCCCTTAGATCTCTAAGGAAATCCTCCCAGTATCTCAAAGCATAACTCAAATGCCCTTTCGTCAGCCAAGCCTTTCCATCCTAATATTGAATGATATTTATAGTGATAGCTAACATTTATTGAGGGCTTGCTATGTGCCAGGCATGAGGTTAATAAGTTTTTGGTAAATATCCAAACCAAAACCTTTCCAGATTTAGAAAGATTGAAGGATGTTAGATTCTGTAACAAATACAACAAAACAAACGTAAAATTAATCTCTGTAGCTTAACAGACTTGAAGCTTATCTCTTACATATGCAAAGTCTAAATAAGTGTTCCTGATAAGCAGGTAGACAGCATTGAGGGTGTTGGTCTTTCCATCCTATGGCTCTACTACCTTTAACAAGTAGCTTCCGAACTTGCTGGCTTGGGGATAAAGGATAAATGGTCACATGTGGGACGTGTTTATGGGCCAATCCTAGAAAATGGCATGTATTACTTTTACTTAGGTCTGTATCCTAGTGTCTAACGGGAGTCATATGGTTGGGAGATTTGAACTAGCTTATGAGCAGAAGGAAGGGGAAATAAATTTGGTGAGAATTTAGAATTGTTTGCCTCAAGGCGTCCCGCTGGGAATTAGGAGAGCCGTGGCAATGTTGAATTTTACATTATGAAAATTATGAGTGTTATGTTCCTGGACAACAGTCGCCATTCTGAAGTCCCTCCACTCTTTTGTATTCTGGGAAATGGCTTACTGCAGAAAAACACCTGTCCTCATGTGACTTAGAGAAGACTGACAGATGCCCCTTGGTTCAACTATGATGAAGCCAGACACAGACTCTCTAAATTCCCACTCTTCACCTCACAAATGACTAGCTGAGCGGTTTGTCCTGTGATTACTCAGAACAAAATCCTTGTAAACCACACACTTTGGTTAACTTTCTCTTCTTCCATGAGGTGTCTGACCCACCCTCACGCGGAACCAGCCCAAAACTTCTTCTTAACAGCCCACCCAAGAGCAGGCTGACCTCAGGGATCATTCTCGGCTCTACAGCCGGGTCACTGCCACGTCCGCTTACTCACCCCATTCACCCCACTTCCCATACCCACCGCTTTCAAGCCACATTACTTCTCCTTAAAGAAAGCCTCTTTCTGCATAATTCAGACACTTGAAGATCCCATGGTTGGAGTACTCTACCTATTGTATTGCTATTGTCCATTCCTTTCTCTTGCAATTATCCTTTAGAATAAAGTCTCTCCTTATGCAAATTTTTATTTAATAGCAGAGATTTGAACCCAGGGATTCTGGCTTGAATACACCCTCAGATTGCCTCCCGTGCCAGAGATGGGTACTCTCCTACGATGTACTACATGCCCCCCTACACTTTGCACTGTGTACAGCCATCACACATTCAGGCACTCAATTTCCAGCTCCCTGCTTTTATTATTACTATCATTTAAAAAATTTTTTCTATATTTATTTATGTTTGAGAGAGACAGAGTGAGCGGGGGAGGGGCAGAGAGAAAGGGAGACACGGAATCTGAAGCAGACTCCAGGCTCTGAGCTGTCAGCACACAGGCCGGTGCAGGGCTCAAACCCACAAACCATGAGATCATGACCCGAGCTGAGGTCAGACGCTCAACCGACTGAGCCACCCAGGCACCTCTCCAGCTCCCTCCTTTTGGAAGTCGAAGCGTGGGACTCCTTTGAGCCAATGAAATGTGAGTAGACAGGATGTGTCATTTCAGGCAGAGATGGTTGAGCATCTCCTGTGCCTCCCCCTAGTTCTTGTACACTCCTCAGGAGACCTTGGAAGATGCCAGCATCAAAAATGCAAAGCACTTGATGCCCGAGTCATTGCATAGAGGAGAGGCCTCTCCCAAAAGCCAGCAACCAGGAACATCTGCAATGGGCTTTTGAGATTTGGGGGTATGTAACAGACTATTCTGACTCATACACTCTGCAATAGTAATAACACATTGGGAGCAGCAAACTCTCCTGTGATGGGGGACTAGAGATCACTTATTCTTCATACAAATGCCTATGTATTATGTACCTCCCTTTAGTCCTTATCACACGATGCTATGCCTTGGTTTTGGGTCTATTTTCTCTCGTTGAGATCGTTGAGGTCTCAAACCCACAGGAGTTAGCAGCTTCTCGCATATACCAGGGACTGTATGCTGAGAGAGTGAAAAAATGAGCTGTCCGATTCTATTTGCAGAACAACTTTTTCCAATAAGGACAGTATTTATTTTTATTGTGGAAGTAATGAAATGCAAAACATGTGGAAAGTAAAATTTAGAAAGTCAGTTTTAATCTCATCACGTTTCTCTGGTATCTTCGTATATTTTCTTTTATCATATTGTCATATTTGCCCCCTTTGCATACACGCATTTTGGTATCCTTCTCGATGTAATTTGATAGCGTGGTCATTTTTGCACGCTGCTACTTTGCTTCCATAGCATTGTTCTTAATCTCTGTTCATGCAAATGAATATCATATGATTTATTTATCTGTTCTCATATGTACTATGCAAATACGGCCTCAATAATAATCCTTATGCATAGAGATTTTCTGTGTACTTATATATATCATTTCCTTGGAATCAGTTTTCAAATGTAATATGACTAGGTCAAAGGTGTGACCATTTTATTATTATTGATACATATTACCAAATTGCTTTCTAGAATATCTCTACCTGTTTACAGAGGATTACTGTACCCTTGCCTGTGTAATTAAAAATGAAACACTTGGGGTGCCTGGGTGGCTCAGTCGGTTGAGATTTTGACTCTTGATTTTGGTTCAGGTCATGATCCCAGGGTCATGGGATCAAGCCTTGAATCAGACTTCATACTGAGTGTGGAGCCTGCTTAAGATTCTGTCTTTCCCTCTCTCCTCCCCAACTCTCTCTCTCTTTCAAATAATTAAAAAAAAAAAAAAAACACACAGAGAAACATTTATTTGGATTTATGATATGAAATATCTCATTATTTTAAAGCACGTTTCTTTGATTACTCAAAACAGAATGCTTAAAAAAAGGTTATTTATTTATTTTGAGAAGGGGGGACTGAGAGAGAGCACAAGAGAGAATTCCAAGCGGGCTCAACACCCAGCATGGAGCCCGGCCTGAGTCTCCATCTCACAGCTGTGACATCATGACCCGAGCTGATATCAGGAGTTGGGTACCTAACCAACAGAGCCACCAGGCTACTTTTGAATGGTTTTTTAGTTGTTGTTTTTTTTATGTTTATTTTTATTTTTGAAAGAGACAGACACAGAGACACAGTGCAAGCAGGGGAGGGGCAGAGAGATAGAGGGAGACACAGAACCCGAAGCAGGCTCCAGGTTCCGAGCTGTCAACACAGAGCCCGACACGGGGCTTGAGCTCTTGAACCGTGAGATCACGACCTGGGCTAAAGTCAGCTGCTTAACCAACTGAGCCACCCAGGTGCCCCGTTAGTTGTTTCTTTTGAAAAAATGGTCTCTTCTTATCCATTTAAACCATTTTTAAATTAAAACAAATGTATTGTGCCATGCAATGTGCTGTGTGGTGCAGTGGGAAAGTAGAAGTCCTTGTCCTTGATAAATGTTCATCCCTGTGGGAAGAGAGAGCGGGTCAACGAGTAAACAAATAAATATGATAATGTGTATCATACATAATGTGTACCATAATACACATAAATGTGTATTATGGAGGAAATTCACAAGACTGTTGAGAATTTTACCTTACTTTACTTTCAGGGGGCTGGAGAGAGTCCCCTCGGAAAAGAGAATGGACGTGAAAAATGGGAAGGAGGTGGCCCTAGAAAGAGGTCACCATTCAAATATTGGGAAGACGAGAGTTCCAGGCAAAGAGATGAGTGTGTATAGCACCACTGAGGTGCAAGCAGTCTTGGCATGGTCACGGCAGAAAGAAGGGGATAGTCGCTGGAACGTAATGACATGTGAGCAGAGGTATGAGATGAGGTTTGGGTTCTAAGCTTGGGCCAGAACATCAAAGCTTTCATGGCCATCACCAGGAACTTGGGTTTTGTTCTAGGTGAGAAGGGTTTTAAGCACTTCTAGGGTTTTAAGCACGGCAGTGATGTGATATAACTTAAAAAGATCATTTGACTGCTGTGTGGAGAATACATTTGAGGTAGAAGAGGCAAATCCATTAGTATTCCAGGCAAGAGATAATGGGACGTGGACTAGGGTGGTGGCAAGGGAAAGAGAGAGAAATATAAAGACTTTAGTTTCTTTGGGGTTATCCCAAAAGTGGAGACCGAGACAAAATTTCAAGAGCGTATCATCTATCTGGGAGGTGATCCCAGGAAGTAGAGTGAGAGAGTCAGAAGATAACAGAACAGGAAGGTAGGAAATGTCCAGGAAAACCTGCACCAAGGTCATTGCCCTAAGCAATGGGCACTCTGGGAATAGAATGATTCCTAGAATAGTCAGTCTAAATACCTGAAGGCTCAGGCATTTATCCATGGACTCCGGATCTCCTTTCACCATTACTTTTTGAAAAAATTTATTTTATTTTATTTTAATTTTATTATCTTATTTCACTTTGCTTCGCTTCACTTCACTATTTTATTTTATTTTATTTTATTTATTTTTTTATCTTATTTTGCTTCACTTCGCTTCACTTCACTTTTTTATTTTATTTTATTTTTTTATCTTATTTCGCTTTGCTTCACTTCACTATTTTATTTTATTTTATTTTATTTTATTTTATTTTATTTTATTTTATTTTTGAGAGAGTGCACATTCGTGCTTACTCACGCACAAGCAGGGCAGGGGCAGAGGGAGAGACAGAATCCCGAGTAGGCTCCACACCCATTGCTGAGCCAGACTGTGAGAACACGACCTGAGCTGAAATCAAAGAGTCAGACGCCTCACCAACTGAGCCACCCAGGTGCCCCACCTCTCACGATTATTGATGATTGCCTCCACGACATTAATTCCCATGTACTCCTGGACTCTGGTTACACTGAGTAGAAAGACTCCCCTAGTTTTGGAGAAAGACTTGGAGAGAGAAAGAGAAAAGATACAGCCTAGTGTGTGAGATGGGATGCTGTCAGGGACCCCGGGACTGTCCACCACAGTGGCAACAGCAACCCAAGGTGGCCTGATGGCCTGTGAGGTAGGATGTGAAAAAGATCTGTTGCACATATGGATGGATGCAACAGCTGTTTTTCAGGGCAAAAATTCTCTCCCTTTGACAGAAATGGAAACTGCTCAGAGAGTGTCAGAGGCTTCTTTAGGTATTTGATTACCCCCTGAAACTAGGATACAGATCTTTTGCTAGAAATGGCAGGAAACAAACTGCCTCGTCCTTGATCAGGAGCTGCAGCTGACGGTTGCCCGTATTCCCCTTCGTGAAGTTAGATTTTCTTCTATGAAATAAAAGAGGAGAAAGGAGGCCTAGGTTTGAACATCTGCACTTAAACTCTGTAGGTTGTCGGACCTCATCATTAGAACATCACATGCATTATTTCCTTCGACAAGTTTTTCTTTTAGATGATTTCGCCTGTGGCTTTGCTCCTTGCCATTTCCTGGAGAGTGAAAAAGGGTATGTCCTGAGAAATAAGTTCAAGATCTGGCATAACCTCCAGGAAATCAATCAGCAAGTGATACCTTCCCCAGCACCCCTGCAATCTTGAAATACCAGAGTCTTTCTCGTCACATGTGCAGTCCAGAGACTTTAGAAATTACTCTCTGGTTCCAGAATGAACCAAAAATTTGCTTGAGCCAAAAAGAATGAGGATGGAATTGTCTAGCATTTCCCAGTTTTCAAATTTGGGGTTTTTTTTTCCTCCTTTGACCCAAATTATGTTAATAGGCACAGTAACATGATGATGATGTGACTATTACTAATACGGGGTAGTAGGCTGATAATATCCATGATATATGAGTGCCACAGTGTGCCAGATCCTTTGCTAGGTACTCGTTACATTGTTTCAAATTTTCACAGCATTAAGAAATAGACATTGTTACTCCTATTTTATGGGTATATGACCAAGCTTTAAAAGGTTACATGAGGGGCGCCTGGGTGGCGCAGTCGGTTAAGCGTCCGACTTCAGCCAGGTCACGATCTCGCGGTCCGTGAGTTCGAGCCCCGCGTCGGGCTCTGGGCTGATGGCTCAGAGCCTGGAGCCTGTTTCCGATTCTGTGTCTCCCTCTCTCTCTGCCCCTCCCCCGTTCATGCTCTGTCTCTCTCTGTCCCAAAAATAAATAAACGTTGGAAAAAAAAAAATTTTAAAGGTTACATGAAATATGAAAATCAGACAGCTGTAAATGTAAAATCCAGGTTTTTCCAACCTCAAATCTACTGTTTCAAGTATGTTTTGCTGCCTGTTCAAACTGTGTGCTCATCTGCAGGTGAATTAACTAGTGCATAGAATAAGGATGGGTGGGCTTAATCTAGAAAGCAGCTTTAAAATTTTAGTGACTTTTCTTCCTCTGCTCCCCTCTCTACCCCCTTCCCACAAAAACCCCTCTAGATAGGCTCAGTCTCTCTCTCTCTCTCTCTCTTTTGGTCAATATTAGGTAATAATTAGACCTTTGAGTTACTGTTGCTTTGCATTTCGTTCATGTACTGACTTTGTTCATGGAGAGTTTCAGTCAAAGATATTCCAGCTAATATCTGATCAACAAATAACCACAGGTAATGTTGGCAGTGCGATGGAGAAAAGACAAGCCGGAAGAGTAAGCCAGATCCAAATTGGTAATTGGTTAGGGTTTCAAACATCAAACCCAAATCAGTGGCAAAAAGTATTAGAATAGTCATTGCTTCTTGGAGTGAGTGTGAGCAGGGACTGACTAGGAAGGAGAAAGGGAACTCTCTGGGGTGATAACACGTTCTGTATTTTGATAGGGGTTACACAGATGTATGCACTTTTCAAAGTTTATAAATTGGTGCATTTAAGACTTGTGCATTTCACTCTATATAAAACTTCTCTTAAAAAAAGCATTATAAGGGGCACCTGGATTGGCTCAGTTGGGTAAGCATTGGACTTCGGCTCAGGTCATGATCTCATGTTTTGTGAGTTCAGGCCCCACTTTGGGTGAGCACGAGCCCCATTTGAGGTGTGCCCTACTTCTCTTTCTCCCTCTCTTTCTCTCTGTCCATCATGGAATTCTCTCTCTCTCCATCTCTCTCTGCCCCTTGTGCCTCACTTGTGCCTCATCTCTCTCAAATACGATACAATACAATACAATACAATACAATACAATACAATACAATACAACAAAATAAGGTAAAATAAAGTAAAATAAAATAAAGCATCATAAGCTAACATTGAACTTTAGTGAATGATATGTATTGGTGATATGTATAGTGAATGATATTGGGTTATATTGGAGTAGGAGTGGGGCATACTGATGTCTACAGTTTGCTTTGAGATGCATAAAAAATGAGATTGACGGATACAGGAATAGACAGATGGATAGCTATGTGCTAAGGCAAATACAGCAAAATGTTAATAGAATCTACATATTTAGTATAAAGGTGTTCAGTGTATAATTCTTTCAACTTTTCTGTGTCCTTGAACATTTTCCTTAGACATCATGATGGAGAAAACAGTCAAACCCTCAAGGCTCTCCTGTTCCATTGAGGAAACCCAATAGGAGATAAATTTATGTATAGTCTTTTGGTCTTTCTTCTTGTTCTCATTTTATTTTTCTTAGATAAAGGAGATAAATTGATCATTCTTATGATGGCATTTGAAAAGGTGAGCCAGGGGCACCTGGTTGGCTCAGTTGGTTAAGCTTCCAACTCCGGCTTAGGTCATGATCTCATGGCTCGTGTGTTCAAGCCCCGGGTCGGGCTCTGTTCTGACAGCTCAGAGCCTGGAGCCTGCTTGGGATTCTGTGTCGCCCTCTCTCTCCGCCCCTCCCCTGTTGCACTCTGTATCTCTCTCTCTCTCTCTCTCTCTCTCTCTCTCTCAAAAATAAATAAACATTTAAAAAATTAAAAAAGAAAAAGTGAGCCATTACTTGATCATGGGGACAGGCAGAATTAACTGTCCCCAAAGATGTGCTGGAATTTGTGAATATGTTACCTTATAGGGCAAATGAGACTCCACAGATGTGACTAAATTAAAGATCTTGAGGTGAAGATACTATCCTTGATTATCTGGACGAACCCAATATAATCACAAGCGTCCTTAGAAGTAAAAGAGAAAGGGAAGAGACCCAGAGCCAGCCATGTAAAAATGGACACGAAGTTTGGAATGATGTAATTTTGGCTTTGGAGGCAGAGGAAGGTGGCGGAGAGCAAAGGAATGCAGATAGCCTCTGGCAGCTAGGACTGAAAATGAATGGGGTTCTCCGCTAGAGTCTCCAGAAGGAACACAATCTTGCCAACACCTTGATTTTAGCCTAGTGAGAACTGTGTCAGACTTCCAACCCATAGATCTGTAAGATAATAAACTTGTGTTGTTGTAGGCCGCTAGGTTTGTGGCAATTTGTTCCTACAGGAGGCCATAGGAAACCACTTCAATCACAGAAGGAAACTGTGTACCTCAGCATATTATTCCAAAGCTATAGAGAGGAAAAATGAGGCTGAATGGTAGGTAAACCATTTTACGTTGATGTCAATTTTAGGGAGGTGCTATGGGTTGAAGAAAGAGGCTAACTCACAGTATAAGTTTTGATGATTTATTTTAAGCCTATACATAAAAATTAGAAAAACAAATCTCAACCAAGCCTCATGGGAACGTGCAAAAAGCCCAACATCCAGGCCTCGGGGGAATTATCTGGATCACAGAAGACCCAGGCCTCAAGGAGTATGAACAGGAAGGCCATTCAGCAACCAGGACGGATCTAGGGACCTCACCAACAAGAGTTTCTATGCTATTAGTGGGACCTAAATTTTTCCAGGTTTTTGATTCACTCTGAATTAGTCTGCAATTTTTTCTTAGTGCCTGTGGCCAGGACCACTGGGTGCACCTTCCTCTGGTGGGCATAGCCATGCCTGAGTGGGCACAGCCTGGAAAGAGAAATGTACCCTGGATTTCTGTCTCAACCTCCCTCCCCACCCAGGCAGTGCAAGGTGTAACCCGCTCAACCTTCTGTATGCTCCAGCCTGCTGGCTCTTCACATTTCTGTATCTCTTCTGTCCCTAGAGCTTCTGGCTTCTGGATAGCTTCTGCTGCCTAGAACCCTTGTTTATTTATACCCCTAGCTCATTTGTTCCTCTCTAAGGCCCCTGCTGGTTTTTCTGTGGGAATTCCTTTAGTTCAGCTTTCTCTGCCCATTGCTTGATTTTCCTCATTGATCCCCAATTTAATTCCTGGAAATGAGATTCTGATTGCTCAAACTGACCTTTATTTGGCATGAGCTTTTCACTCCAAGTGATCTCATAAGTCTGGAGGCTTGACTGCTCTGGGATCAGGGCCCCGTCCCTAGTCTTATAAAAAAATGATAATAATTAAAAAATTTTTTTGAATAGTGGGTGAAGTCACTCGGAACCCAAGGTGGTGACCTAAACTTGGTACCTTTTAAGGAGCTTTGGGGAGACAGGACCATAACTGACAGGCGTCGGTCAAATTTTAACTATCATGGATGTTATTTCAATTTATGCTTTGTCCCTCTCCACAGAGAATTTCAGAAAGTTAAAACAAAAACACAGCACATTTAATAACGTAATCAAGCAAAGCTATAAACAGAAGAAAAAAAATGGGGAAACTGGTTATAGAGGAACGTGAATATTATGGCCGATGAGATAAACACAGTTGTTTGTGCTTCAGAATCATTTCTGAGCTTCTCCCTATCCAAGGAAGAATTGGAAATGGGTGATCTGTAGAGTTCTTAAGGAAATAATCATATTTCTCACTTTACTGGGTGGCAGAGGCCTTATGCTCCTTTGACATGAGTCCCCTCTAACAACAGAACTTTGGGAAAGAACTCTGTTGAGAGATCTGGAGTGAATGGAAATCTAAATGCATATGGATCACTTGTCTTTATTTCTGGCAAGCTTTTCACTTGCTTCATTCTCTTATAATTCAGAACCTGAAGGCTTCAATACCTGAAGGCTCTTTCAGGTAAGCAAATCCTCACAGGTATTCTTCCTTGCCGAATATCCCTAAATATTGGCCCAGAAGCAGATCTTACCAAGTCACAGGGAAAACTCAAGTGTGTCCCTCCACTGAGATCTTTGCTTCAAGGTTTCAAGCATATTTAGCTTATCCCAACCTCCACGAACACCTGTTTCTCTGAAAGGAGAGCTCAAGAACCTTTTGTTTTAGCTAACACCCTACAAGTCAAGGCTGTGGTTATAGAAAGAAAATTGACTCGAATGCCAGGAAAGCTGGATTTGAGCTTGGATCCTGTCACTGATTCACCTGGTGTGACCTCAGTGTTTCTCCTTATGACTTTGAAAGGATGGGCGACTACATCAGTATTTCTCATGTTTTGGCCCAGAGTTATTACGGGGGGAATTAATTATGAAAATGCAGATCCTAAGATCCTACTTCAGATCCACTGAATCAGAATCGCTGAGGTTGACACCTGATGTTCTAGATTTTAATACCTCTGCAGGTGCTTCTGATGCACAGCCAAGTTTAAGAAACAATCTATTTGGTAACCTACCAAACTCTTTCCAGTTCAGTGTTCATTTGATAACCACATTCCTGAGGAAGTAATCATGTCCTTCCTCTTGGGGTTTTTCAGCCATCCAGGAGTAGGGATGGATACAAAAACAGATGGAAGGCAAGGCCAGGCTTTTTTCCTGATTTGGATACACAGTAGAATACTTCTTAGCAGAATCATTCCCTTAAAGCCTCCAGGTAATTTAATGGTTCTATTTAATGGCTGGCATAAGTAGAACATTCCTCTTTGCAATATTGACCCAAGGAGTAGCTGGAGGCTACAAGATGATAAAAAAGAAGGTTCTGCCAAAAATAAATTCAAGACAAAAATTAAAAATGAACTTCCAATATCTGTCTGAAGATCTGTGAGAGTCATTCTGATTATTCACAGATAGTTAACTTTCATTCCTATTACGTTCCCGACACAATTCTCCTTTCTGCTAGCTGGGGCTCATTTTCTACGGTCCTGTTAGTTAAGACCGCATACTGTACATAAATGGATAGGAATGGTCTTTCATTTTGCCTTCTGGGGCATCACACGGTAAATTGGGGCTCAACTCTCACTGGTTTAGGCTATAGTTTCACGCCCTGGGGGTTTCAAACACATATGATGCATATTATGTGCCCGACGTCTCTCAACATATATTAGTTCATGTAATCCTGAGAGCAACTATAGGAATCCATTAACAGATAGGGAAATCCAGTCCCTGGAAATCTTAGATAATGCGCCCAGGGTCACACAGCTAGTCAGTAGAGGAGTTGGAATGGGTGGATGATTTGATTTGCTTACACTGAGAAAGCACTTGTTAGAAAAAACTCCCACATAGGGTACTTAAAGACTTAAGGAATTAAATTGCCATTTGCACTAAGTGGTCATGCCTCTACTATGAGTGGTGGCTTGTGTTAAACTCAACGTTGTCCTTATATTGGCTTCCTCCCAAAGACCTGAGATACATATGAAGAAGACTTTACCTTCTCTGGCTTCCTTTTCCTTACCTGTAAGAAGAAAGAAAATTTCTGTGGTGATGCTAAAATTTGGTGATCAATGCACAAGACTAAGAGGTACTATTTCTGAGTGTCAGTTACTATCATGACGTGGGCACCACATAGTGGGAAGTGCTCTGACATGGGGTCGAAAGTGGTGAGAGCCTCCAATTCCAAGGTGGGTTTGCCCTGTGTCCTTGGAAAAGACACAAAGTCTCTCTGGTCTTTGGTCCCGTCATTTCTAAAATAAGGGATTGAATCAGAATTAATGTTTTTCAGAAACTATTGAGCTCTTTAAAAGAGATGTATGTGATCAAATAAAATTTAGAGAATATATGATCTATGCCTCTGCTAGCAATTTACTGGGCATATTCACATACTAACATAAGAGTTCTAAATTTATTGATGCATGCTTTTCTGCCCTTCCCCACCCCCATCTTAAGACCAATAAACATCTTATGGAAAACTTTGGAGAATGTTAGATTACATGATTTTTATATTTTCAAATATAAAATTCTATGATTTTTTTTCACTCCTTACCACTGTTGGTTGGTTGATCCTTAGGGTGAAAGGCGTAAGTAGAAAACACTAGCCCTGACAGATTGAAACCATTGTGTATAGGAGACCAAATTAAGGAAAGAACAAAGTGGGGTGTCTCATTTGACTGAGAGGTTTTGAGTTGAAATCTGTGTTCTGTTGAACTGAATGCTGATGGAGATTTTTTTCTCATCTGAATACCTACTTAATTGCCTGAAGAGAGTTAATATCTCCAGCTCAATTTTGGAAAGAGATAGAACTCATCAGACAACAGCAATTAGTTGACCTCTGAGTGTGGGCTGAACCTCTTAAGAACGCTGTCGTAATCATTAGTCCAGACAATCAGGACCTGCCTCCCTCCTCCTCTGGAAAGAGGAGGAATATCCGTTCCCCATGTTGCCTGTGTGTTCCCTCTTCTTGCGGCTGAGCGGATTTAATGCCCCACTTTTAAGAAGCCAATTCCTTTTTTCACTAAGAAGACAGCAAATGAATTACAATTTATTTGCAAAACAGTTGAGATGTCAGGCATAAAAATGAGATGTGACGTAGGGTCCAGAATTCAAAGTGTTTTCTGACTATAACATTGAACAACAACTCTGTGTATTTACTCTTTTAATCTTGATCAGAAAGGCAATTTTTCCCAAATACTCAGAAGCAAAGCCATCCGAATTGTATTTTTATTTCTGCTGGCTGCTTTTAAAACCATTTTAAGCTTTTCGTTTTAAAACAAACAAATGTAGACAGAATAGGCTGATGAATCTCCATTTACTCATTCATTCCCCACCTTCAGCAATGATCCAATACAGCCAATCTTATTTCTTCTATATCTTCTAACTCTTCCTGCTTCTTAGAGCTGGACTATTTTGAAGAAATTCTGAGACATCATATAAGTTTATTCGTAAATACTTTAGTGTTCAGAAAGTCTATTTATACACTAGTAGTAATATTCAAATTTTTCTGATCATCTCATGATTTAAAGTTATTTTTTTTTAATTTTTGCAAAGAGCAATGTCCATACCTTGCATTGAGCTGACATTTGCTCTACTGTCTCACCAACATTTTTTATCAACCTTTTTCATTGTAACCATTCAGGTGAGTGTGCAGTGGAATCTCATTGTGGTTTAGATTGGCATTTCCTTTATGACTAACCATACTGAGTATTTTCCTTCATGCGTAATTGCAACAAAGGTGTATTTCTCACTTGAGTCATAACCTGATACACATAAGGTGGTTTTCCTGGGCATATCTCTTGTGGTTAATAAAAAATCTGGTCACTTTTTTCTTTTTCTTTTTCTTTTTCTTTTTCTGTTTCTGTTTCTGTTTCTTTTTCTTTTTCTTTCTCTTTTTCTTTCTCTTTTTACTTTTCTTTTTCTTTTTTCTTTTTCTTTTTTGTTTTCTTTTTCTTTCTCTTTCTCCTTTTCTTTCTCTTTTTCTTTCTCTTTTTACTTTTCTTTTTCTTTTTTTTTCTTTTTCTTTTTTCTTTTCTTTTTCTTTCTCTTTCTCCTTTTCTTTCTCTTTTTCTTTTCTTTTTCTTTTTTCTTTTGTGTTTAGATTCAAATTAGTTAACATACTGTGTAGTCTTGGCTTCAGGAGTAGAACCCAGTGATTCATCTCTCACATATGACACCCAGTGCTCATCCCAAGTGCTTTCCTTAATGCCTGTTGGCCGCTTTCTTTTTCCAGCTCTGCTATCTGAGAGTGCTTCCCTTCTACTCACTCCTGCTCTTAACTATCTTAGACCAAAGTGACACATTCCCATGGGCAAAAATTCAGTTATAAGATTCCAACCCAACCATTAGCAGGGCTGGGAAATAGGATTTTCCTGAGTTTGCAGGGAAGAGAAACACTGTAGCAAGCACACTATTTCACTGCAATTATTGTTTGTCCCTATTTATAAACTTTGTTAATTAAACTCATTTAAATATTTTAAATTGCACCTATAAATTTAATATATTCTATATACTTTTAAGTACTTCAGTTAAGTATTTAAGTGTTTCTTAGTAACCCAATAATATAAATATATATTCGTGGCGAATTTTAATTTGTATTTACTGTTCTAATACCATTTACAATAACTTAGTAAGATTTCAATTTAAAAACGTAAGTCTCTGAGTACATAAGCCAAATTTTAATAGTATTTTTTTCCTAGGGAAGGAAAAGGGTTGGTGTAGAGAATAAAGAAGAGTATAAGCATTGTGGGAATGTTAACTATTTAACATATTTCTTTTGTATTTTTAAAGGCATGATTTAACAAGTAAAAAAGAACCCAAAGTTTAAACCAACAACTAAATTACACATTAAGTTTTGAATTAGAATTATAAGTCTAACCTGTTATTTTAATAGAACAAATTTTCCTGATCATTATAAATACTTGAACATCAAATATGCACACATTGAAAACAAACTATTAGTATCATGGCTTGGATTCTCTTAAATATTTCTATACCCAATTCTGAATCTTCCCTATGTTGGAAGATGCTACCAACTAATTAAACAATTATGCTGAACCAAAACATTTAAGGTAGCACTTTCAGATAATTCTTGAGCTTATATTCTCAGCTGGCTGAGGTTTTTAATGACCTAAGAAGTTTCTATCTGAGCTGTTTTTGTTCTTTCCCACTGCTCACACACACCAGGACGGTGGCTTCTTCTTCTCCCGTCTCAGTTCACCCCCCACATCTCCTGGACTCACTTTCCACATTACTTATTTTTTCACGTTTCCCCTTGATTAGGTTCAACTAATCTATTTACTTCTTCTTTAAATTCTATTCATATTCTTCCTATACGTCAGTGCCATGACTTACCGATATTTAAAGGATACACAATTCCATTGCTCACGTGACTTCAGACTCAGGCAGTAAAATGAATTCTACTTAGTTTCCAATCCCGGCTTATCCATTTACTTGCTGTGTGACCTTTACCAGGTTGGTGGACTACTCTGTGTCTCAGAGTCCTCTGTGTGAAAAAAGGGATAATAATAGTACTTACCTCAGTGTTGTTGTATGGGTTAAATAAGCTAATAAATACAGAGGACACTGAACAGTGTTGCCGCGTATTAAGTGCCTTGTATACGTGAGCTATTGTTGTCATGATTGTTGTTATTAGCATTGTTAGTGTTTTTGTGACTTTGAGGTGGTGCCCACGATGCCCAGAGGGTAGTATGCAAAACCCCACTCGTTGGGATCCACCAGTGTTTCTCCACTCATTGTGTCTCTCCACTCATTTTATGTCTCCCTGAGAACTGCAAATGCCCAGGAGTTCTTCCCCTGGGGTTAGGACAACTCTGAAGATTAATGTACACCCCAGAGCTCCTGGAGGAGCCTTTCGGGGTTATCCCCTTGCTGGCCTTTTTCAGCTCCCCCTACCATTTGTAGCTTTGCCTGGGCACACTCCGTGAGTCCAGGCACAGGAATCTTTGTCTCAGCACGGGCCCCTGCTGAGCAGTTTGAAAGGGGAGAGGGCCACTGGATTCAAATGACTATATATTTAAAATTATAATCCTGTTAGCATGTTGATTTGTATTGGAAGTCTTAAACTTCAAGGGGTACATCAGGGAATCGACCTGTAGGACTTGGGAAAAAAAACAGATGACCACAGTCTTCCTTTCTCCCTGAGAGACTAAGAGAAAAATTACCAGGTGTACCCACAACTGCAAAGAAAAGACCCCCCCCACCCCCCCACCCCCCCACCCCCCCCACACACACCGTTCCCGGAACCAGCCAGGGCGTGCCCAGTTGTGGCCTGACCTAAAGGCGGGAACCAATCAGGTTCTGCTGAGTGGTTTGACCTAAAGGCGGGAACCAATCAAGTTCTGCTGAGTGTTCAAATTTAAATGTCAACCAATAACAGCTCTGTAACTGCGAAAAATCCCCAACTTGTTTGTGCCTGTCTATAAAAGAAGCTGTAAGATCCTCGCTGGGGACCTCTTAGCGTCACTGGTAACGAGTGCGTGGAGGTCCAGGTTTGAACCTGCAATAAACGACCAGTGCCTCTTGGCTTTGACTCTGGACTCTGGTGGTTTGTTCTTGGGGGTCTTTCGAATTTGGGCATATCATCCCAACTCCGAGGTTTTGATTCAGTAGGGCCAAATCAGAATTATTGGGGCCCAACACTTTGCGTTTCTAGTGAGTCTCAGTGATGCTGATGCTGCTGGTCCGGGGACCAGACTTTGAGAGCCATTAGTGTGAATGATAGCTGTGGCCCCAAGTGCCTCCTATAAGGAAATACTTGCACAGTGACAGAAAACTGAGCCACGTGAGCAGACAGTGAAGGCCTGTGAAGTTAGCGGGGAAGTATTTTGGGGATACGGCTGGAGGATTTCTGAACATCTCTCAAATAAGCCCAGGAGGAATAAAATTTTATATATATTTTTTGTATACTTTGATTTAGATACATACTCACTTATTTTCAGCCACTTGTATTGTCCTCAGGATAAAGGCTCCTCCGTCATAAAAAAGATTGACACACATAAGTGCCTCACACTGTTCCTGCACCATACTTAATAGGCACCCAATTATTGGTATTGTTGGCTATTCCTTCTCGGCATCACCACCCTCTCGAGCCAGGCCAATCTGTTGGATCTCCTTGGTATGGTTTCTTGCTACAGTTCGGAAGCAAATGTGGTAGGGAGGATGAGGTAACAGTCAACTCTTATTTCCCACACAAAGTGGGAAACACACCAATAAAATATCATAATGGAATAGGATACCATAAAATATCATAGATGGAAACACACCAATAAAGTATCATAATTTTTATTACCTGGGGCATCTCTTCAGAACTGCGCTGTTCCCTCAGAATGGACACTTATTGTTACCCCAGGCAGCCACCTGAAAAACATACTTGCCGATCTGGAGACAGGTCTATGGGGAGACGGTGCTGATGTGTCCCTCACCTCTGAGTACCTGTTGCTCCCAAAATGGGTCTGATGTCTCAGTCCTTCAAAGTGAGAGACAGCACAGACTATGTGATTCACTTGCAATTTCACTTTCCTTTTTTTAGAAAACAAAACATATGCTTGTTTGATTCGGTTCTCTTAGGAGGCCTTAGTAAGTACCTGTTGAAAGAGGAAGTGAATAATTTGAAAAATGTGCCTTATGTGCTTAGGAATAATATCTCACAATTATTACTGCTTAAATAGGGGCTGTTGTGTTTTTACATTAAAATATATATATAATTCAATATATTCTGGCTGTAAAACTTAAAGCATTCTATTCGCAAAAATTCAAAAAAAACCTTGAAGTACACAATAAATAAAAATGTCCATAACTTCTGAGAGAACCACTGTTAACATATGGCCAAATATAGCCTTCCTCCTGTCTTAATACAAAATACACATATATCATTCAACAAAATTGATGTATGTATTAGTTTTCTCTTGTAAATGTGGATGAATTATCACAAACTTAATGGCTTAACACGGATTTATTATATTACGATTGTACGGTTTAGAAGTCTGACATAGGTCTTGCAGAGCCAAAATCGGAGTGTTAGCAGGCTGGGCTCCCTCCAGAGGATCTAGGGCAAAATCCATTTATCTGCCTTTCCAGTTTTCAGATGCTTCCTGCATCCTGTTTGCAGTCATTAACCTTCGAAAGTAGTAAAATAGCATCTCTCTGACCCTTCCTGAAGGTTCTCTGTTTCGGATGACTAACGTGGTTAGATCTGGTCCTCCTGGATGAAACAAGGTAACTTCACCTCAGTGCCCTTAAACTTAATCACATCTGTAAAGCCTCTATTGTCACGTAGCCTAACATATTCACAGTTTCTGGGGATACAAACTTGGATATATTTAGGGAGGGGAGGGGCATTATTCTGCCTACCACAGGATAATAGCATACATTCACTTTGTAACCTATTTGTCCCCCTCACTCAACCGTAAATCTTGGACATTTCATGATGCTATTAAATATTTTGCTGCAATCAGACTGTTAAGGAAAAATGAGATCCATTGACAAATCTACTTACACAGCACTTAAATAATTCTATTCTTTGGTATATTCAAAATGTTGCCAATTTTTCACATTAAAAATAGACCCCAAATAGGCAAAGTAATTTGGAAAAGCAAAGCAAAGCTGGAGCTATCATAATTTCAGCCTTCAAGTTATATTACAAAGCTGTAGCAATCAAAACAGTATGGTACTGGCACAAAAATAGACACAAAGATCAATAGAACATAATAGAAAACCCAGAAATAAGCCCCCAGCTATATGGTCAATTAATTTTCAACAAAGCAGGAAAGAATATCCAATAGGAAAAAGTTTCTTCAACAAATGGTGTTGGGAAAACTGGACAACAAATTGCAAAAGAATGAAACTCGGCCACTTTCTGAACCGATACACGAAAACAAATTCAAAATGGACTAAAAACTTAAACGTGAGACCTGAAACCATAGAAATCCTAGGATAGAGCACAAACTTCTGACATCAACCATAGCAACATTTTTCTAGATATGCTTCCTGAGGCAAGGGAAACAAAAGCAAAAATAAACAATTAGTACTACATCAAAATGAAAAGCTTCTGCACAGTGAAGGAAACGATCAATAAAACTAAAAGGCAACATATTGAATGGGAGAAGATATTTGCAATTGACATATCTGATAAAGGATTAGTATCCAAAATATATGAAGAACTTATACACCTCAACACTCCAAAACAAATAATCCAACCAAAAAATGGACAGAAGACATGAACAGACATTTCTCCAAAGAAGGCATCTGAATGGCCAACAGACCCACGAAAAGATGCTCCACATCATTCATGATCAAGGGAAATGGAAATCTGAACTACAATGAGATATCACCTCACATCTGTCAGATGGCTAAAATCAAAAACACAAGGAACAAGTATTGGTGAGGATGTGGGAAAAAAGGGACCTTCTTGTACTGGGTGGGAATGCAAACTCTTGGTGGGAATGCAAACAGGTGCAGCCACTATTTAAAAGGGGTGTACTTGTCCTGATGAGCACTGGGTGATGTATGGAAGTGTTTAATCACTATATGTACAACTGAAACTAATACAGCACTGTGTGTTAACTATACTGATATTTAGAATAAAATAAAGTAACATCATAATAAACATATTTTTATTTTTTTATTTTTAGGGAGGGTATATCTTTTTACAGTTTTTATGTATTTATTTATTCATTCATTCATTTATTCATTCACTTTTTTTTAACTCCCGTAAACATACTGTATTATATTAGTTTCAAACATACAACATAGTGATTTAACAATTCTATACGTTATTCGTTCAGTGCCCATCAGGACAAGTGTGAGCTTTAATCCCCATCACCTATTTCGCAAGTTACCCTACTCACCTCCCCTCAGGCAACCATCAATTTGTTCTCTGTAGTTAAGAGTCTGTTTTCTGATTCCTTACTAAGATAAACTCCTAAAAATGAAATTCCTGGATCAGAGGCCAGGCACCGGATTTAAAGGCTATTATCTATGTTTTGTTAAAGTTCTGCCCTTCCCTCAGGGGTTTTGCCAATTTAAACTCTCACCATCACTGTGCAGGAGAAAAATGTCTCCTGCACCTTCATCAGTGCTGGTTTTGATATTTTTAAAATCTTTGTCTAGTTTTTGATGTAGAAAATGTTGGAGTTTGGAGCCGACGGCAAGAAAGAGTTCTTGAGATGTCTACAGTGCAAAAAGGTGGTTTTATTGAAGCACAGGGACAGGACCCGTGTCCAGAAAAAGCTGCCCTGGGGTTATAAAGGATGACTGATTATATACTTTCAAGTTGGGAGGGGGTCATGGATAGGTAACTCTCTAAGGAATTTGGAAACAAAGTTTCCAGGACCTTGAGGGGCTAGCTGTTGTTAAGATAAGGCCATTTACTAAGTCTAGTATAATCTTAGTCATGAGACCCTTTAGATGTATATCAGTAGGCCATATGTTTGGAGAATGATTGTTAACTCTATCTGGGGATGGGGAGGTAGAAATAAATGAACTTTCCAAAGGGATTTTCTTCTGCTGAAAAAGACTCACAGAATCCTGGGGTTGGGGGTTAGGCTAAGATTGCCTTTTGCCCTTAGCAAGAGCAAGGTCATTCTGTCTGTTTCAAGGACTTGTCAATGGGCTCCAGGCAATAAGGAAATCTAATTTTTCATTTGCCTTTGTTTCCCACAACAGTTTTCAGGGGAAAAAAAAAAAAAAGCTTTGTTTTTCTTATAATTGGTCTTTAGTTATATGATGAGGTCAAAAAAAAATATCCTTTAAGGCAAAATAGCTTCTCATATTCATGGTTTCTTTCTTTCGCGGCAAGTAAAGTTGTTATTAGCAGTGGTTTTCTCTTGAGACTGATGGGGTGGGTGGGGGAAGAAAGAGAGAGGATCATAATTGGTCTAGGTATCAGACAACAATATTCATGCTGTCATAATGTTTCCTATCAAGCTCAGTGTCAGTTTCTGTCACTAGCTACAAAACCAAACAAACAAATTAAAGTGAAATTTCTTCAAATTGAAATAGAATTCCTTCTTGACTAGGATATTTACAAAAGAGTCAGAGAAAAATCTACTCTAGATTAATGTTAATATTGATCAAAGAATTCCCACTCAACTAACTAAAGCCTATACTCAATAATAGGACCATCTCATATATTTATGGTACTTTTATATTTTCAGGGCATTTCCCTGTTACATTTTTACATGCTGGTTTTATTATGAATGGGTATTAAACTTCTCAAATGCTTTCCTTCTTCTATTGAAATGATCATATGGGGTTTGTTCTTTATTATGTTAATGTGGCACATTACATTGCTTTTCAATTGCTAATCGAACTTTCCACACCTGGGATAACCTCTAGTTGGTCATGATGTATGTTAATTGTATGCTAATATTTTGTTAAAAATTGCTATGCATATGTTTATGAGGGATACTTATCTTTAAGAGGTTTTGTGTGTGTGTGTGTGTGTGTGTGTGTGTGTGTGTTTAGTAATGTCTTTGGCAGTAGGGTTATAGTGCCCTCATACCATCCTCCTTTGTTTCTTTAAAGAGTTTGTGTAAGATTGGGGTCATTTATTCCTTGAATTTTATAGAATTCCCCAGTGAAACCATCTGGGTCTGAAAGATTTTGGTTTTGGTTTTGATTTGTGTGTGTTTGTAATGGGGAGTGATGGTTTCAACAACAAACTCATTTTCTTTAATGGGTATAGAATCGTTGCTTTTTTCTTTCTTCTTGTCACTTGTGATAAATTGTAATTTTCAATAAATGTGTCCATTTCATCAGAGCTGTCAACATTATTGGTATAAAGTTATACGTAGTATTGTAGGGGCCAGCAGCAGGCTGCCCCAAGATGGGCCACTTTGGTCTAAAGATTATTCTGAGCTAAAAGTAATAAAACCCTAGCAGATAACAGAAAACACTCTCTGCCTCCCCTTCAAGGGCCTAAATTTACCTTGGTAAAGAGAGCCTGCATAGGAAGAAGGCTATTAATAGAGATTCTCCTTTAGTGAAGAAATCTACCTGCACAACAGGGCAACCTTTGTTTTTCAAAACAACTCCTTTCACCCTCCAACTAATGGCCTTCCTCCCCTTCTAATCCTCAGACCTACTCCTCTCCTTAGCTGATACAAGCTGCATGTTGCCTCATTGTCTTCAGAATCTCATGTCTGTGTGGGTTCCCTGTATGTAAGCTGTTAAATTTGATTTTCTCTTGTTAACCTGCCTTATGTTGATTTGGTTCTGAGTCTGCTAAAAAGATCATAAGGCAAAGGAATCTTCTTCCCCGACAGTATCCTCTCCCTTTCTTTTTTCTTCTCTCTTCTCTTTTTTATCCTTCCATTTCCCCCTTTCCTTCAACTTCTGGTCATCTTTTTCATTTTATCTAGAACATTCATTAATATTAAGAAAGAAAATATCATAAAACTGTAATATCATCACAGAGTCATACCTGGTCTCCCACCAGAGTTGGGAAATGGCCAAGTTAGACAATTTAAATGCTCGATGCCAAAAACACTCAATATTCATTAGTTAAAACTCCTCTGTCATGAGCAATGCTTGGATCCTAAGGTTTGTTTCTGTGATTTTATTTCTTCTGTGTTTCTCTGGCTGATCAACTTCAAGTATGTATCCATAATTCTGACTCATTCACTATTGTTTTGTTAAACTAAAATCTACACGCAATAAAATCCATTCTGTATGTTTTGCCAAAAACACATTCATGTGACAAGAGCAACAATCAAGACAAAGGACAGTTCCATCACCCACCTGTTCCCCCAAATCCTCGCAGACCCCTTTGTAACCAATCCCTGCTTCCACCTCACCTTGAGAACCACTGATATGCTTTCTATTACTATAACATTGCCTTTTCCAGAATGTTATACAGATGGAACGTGTAATATATGGCTTTTTTTAAAAAAAAAATCTGGTTTCTATTAGTTGAAATAATGCGTTTGAGATGCATCCATGTTGTTACACACACATGTGTGTATTGCTGACTGATATTCTGAACTTTGGATGGACCACCATTTGCTTATTCATTCACAAATTTAAGAACATTTGTTTTTTTTTCGAGTTTTTGTAGCTTATTAGTGAAGTTGCCGAAAACATCTTCTTGTAGGTTTTATGTAAATATAAATTTTCATATCTTTTGTGTATTAAGGAGTGGAATTGTGTAGAATTGGTATTATGTTTTCCAATGCATGGTAGAATTTACAAAAACACCTGGAGTTTTCTTTGTAGAATGGTTGTAACTGTGAGTTCAATTTCCTTGATATATTTAAGGCTATTCAGGTTACCCATTTCATCTTAGTTTCAAATTGCTGGGCATAAAGTCTTTTATAATATTCCATTATTATCCTTTTAATGCCAGTAGGAAGAGGAGTGATATATACCCTCTTACATTCTTTCTCTTTACTTCCTAAGTCTCTGTAAACAAATGTCGAATTTATCTTTTCAAAAAATCAGATTTTGTCTTTATTGATTTATTCTATTGTTTTTCTATTTGCAATTTTATTGATCTCTGCTCTAATCTGTATTATTTTCTTCTTCTGTCTGCTTTGGGTTAAACGTGTTCTACTAGTTTGCGAAGGTGGAGATTTAAATGATTAATTTCATGATCAATTTCAAATTTGGTAAATTTCTTTGTATTTTTTTAAGCTTTATCCCACAAATTTTGTAGGTTGTATTTGTATATTCTTTCAATTAATTGTCTATTTTTCCTTGTGTATTCTTATTTAAAGCTCTGCGTTATTTAGAATCCTTTTTGTTTTCGACTTTCTTGGGGTTTTCCTGATATATTTCTGTTATTGGTTTCCACTTTAATTTTGTTGTGGTGGGGATATGCTTTATCTGATTTTCCTCTTCTCAATTTGTTATGGTTTGTATTCTTATCTGGAATGTTGTCTATTATGATTGTTGCACTAGGGAAGAATATAACTTCTGCATTTGTTGGCTGGTGTGTAACATAAATATCAATTAGGTTAAGTTGGCTGTTAATGTTCAAGTCCTCTATTATCATTACTGATTTTCTGTCTACTTGTTGTTTTGATTACTGAGAGAAGAGCTGAAATCTCCAGTTATAATTGTAGATTGGGCTACTTCTCCTTCTGGTTCTGACAATTTCTGATTTAATATTTTTAAGCTCTGTCAAGGTGCACACTCATTCAGACTTTTAATTATTCCTGTTGAATTGTCCTTCTTTATCCCTTGTAACTGTGCTTGTTTTAAAGTCTGCTTTATCGGGGTGCCTGGGTGGCTCAGTCGGTTGAACGTCTGACTTCGGCTCAGGTCATGATCTCATGGTTTGTGGGTGGGTTCAAGCCCCAGGACAGGCTCTGTGCTGACAGCTTGGAGCATGAGCCTGCTTTGGATTCTGTGTCTCCTTCTCTCTCTACCCCTTCCCCACTCGCATTCTGTCTGTCTCTCTCTCTCTCTCTCAAAAATAAATAAGCATTAAAAAACTTTTTTTCAAAAAGTCTATTTTATCTGCTATGCTTATCCAGTCCAGCTTTCTTTTAATAATGTTCACATGCTATATCATTTTTTCTTTTACTTTTTCCATGGGTATATTTTATATTTAAAGTAGATTTCCCATAGACAGCCTATATGCATCTTCATTTTTTATCCAATTTGATGATTTGTCTTTTAATTGTTCAGATTAGATAATTTATACTTAATGCAATTGATATGACTAACCTTAGATCAGTCATTTCTTTTTGTCTTAATCTTGATTCGTGTTTGTTTGTTTTCTTTCTTGCTTTTATTTAGAATGTTTGAATAATTTCCGATATTCCAGTTATATTTTACCTTTTGACGTTTTGGTTCTCTCTCTGTGCGTTATTTCAGGATGCCTGCCTAAAATTTCAGAGTCCACCTAGAGAGTTAGTATAATACCACTTCAGGTGAAGCAGAGATGTGCTGCAACCATATAAGTCCGTGTAGACTCCACAATTGGCTTTTATGTTACTGCTGGTAGGTCATAACTATGCACATTGAAAACCTCATCCAACAATGTCAGGAATTTTATTTTCAAGTCATATATGTTTTATAATTTAGGATTTTGTGTTCACCCAGACACTGACCATTTCTGTTGCTTTTCCTTCATTCCTGGAGTTGCAGGTTTCCCTTTGATATCATTTCCCTTCAGCCTGAAGAACTTGCTTTAGCCTTTTGAATTCTTCTTCTGGTAACAAATTCTCTTAGTTTCTGCACCTGAGATTGTCTTTATTGTCACTGTCATTCCTGAAAGCTATTTTTGGTCGATATGGATTATTGAGTTGAAAGTTCTTTTCTTTTAGCACTTTTAAGATACTATTTCACAGTCTTCTTGCTTCCATATTCTCTAATGAGAAACCCACAGTCTCTTAAATCATTGTATCTTTGTACATAATATGTCATTTTTCTGTAGTTGCCTTTACATTTTTCTCTTTGTCTTTGTTTTACCTTTTATAGCATTTTGATTATATGTTGTCTACCTGTAGCTTTGCTCGAATCTCTTCTATTTTGGATCTCACAGTATCTTGAATCTGTAAATTTATATCTTTTACCAAATGTGGGAAAATTTCAGGCATTATCTTGCTCAATATTTTCTTTCTTCCATCACTTTTTCTTTCCTGAGATTCCAATGAGTAACACGCAGGGTGTTTTGGTATTTTCTCATTGGTCTCTGAGGCTCTGTTTTCTTTTCTTTTTTTAATTTCCCCGCTTTTTAGACCAGATAATTTTATTTTTCTACCTTAACGTTCATTGATTCCCTTCTTCTATCTCCCTTCTTAAGTCCATCCAGTGAGTTTTTAAAACTTTTTTAGAAGTTTTACTTTTCAGTTCTAAAATCTCTACTTATGTCTTTTTTATAATTCCTATTTTTCAGCTAGGAATGTACACATTTCTGTTCACTTCAGGCACATTTTCCTTTATCTCAGGGAGCACAGTTGTTAATAGTTGCTTTCATAATGATTCCAACATCTGGGTTTTCTAGTGGCTGACTTCTGTTTAGTGTGTGTGTGTGTGTGTGTGTGTGTGTGTGTGTGTGTATGTGTGTGTGTGTCTACTTTATTGCACATTGGCTAATTTTGGATTGTAACCTGAACATTTTGAATGTTATGTGTAGACTCTGGGTCTGGTTATAATCTCCTGGGGATGTAGATGCTTTTGTTTTAGCAGGCAGTCAACCTGGTTAGATTCAAACTGAAAGTTCTGTCTTGACTTCGGTGGGAGGCAGCCCAAATCCCAGGTCCAATCCGTAAGTGGTGCCATGCTGGTCTTTGGGTGACATGCACCTGTGGAGCCCAGCTGTGTGCCCGAGGAGGAGCAGATTCCACGCAGAATTAGGAAATATTCCCCCATGGCTTCCTCCACTATGGGATGCTCCTGTCCCTCTCTGGCTACCAAGGGCTCTTTTCCCTGGTTTCTGTGGTTCAAAATACAGGGTTTTTACTCAAGCATTAGCTGCTTTTGCTGCTGCCACCATCTCTGTGTGAGAAACTGCCAGGAGAAAAAAGAAAACAGGGAAACCCACCCAAGCAGTCGCTTCTCTAAATTTTGACATCCATCCTTAATCTGTCTGCTTTTATTTGTTAGCATCCTTGGGTGTATTTTTGTGTTTTATCCAGAGTTTTTCATTTGAATCAGCAAAAGAGATGGGCCATAACAGCTCAGCCCTCCATGTTAGAACCAGTCATTCTCAAGAATTCAGTTTTTGTATCTTCTAAACAACTGAAGGGGCAAATAAAAATAATAATAATAATAATAACATCCTTTTACAGCTTTAGCAACTGACTTTCAGAGAATTGAAATAGACTGGAGAAGTTAGCCTAGCCAGTAAGTGAAGGTGCAGAACATAATGGAAAAAACAAACAAACACATGCAGTTTATAATTAGATAGATCTGTGAAAGATCTATAGCCCTGCCATTTATTAGAATCATTAATGCCTTTCGGTGAGTGTCAGTATTCCCCCCCGCAAAGTGAATGAAATCAATATGTTATTCTATCCCCCACCCCCTGCCCCTGTATGTGGAAATGCCACTGGCAGCTGAGAGCAGATATGGAGTTGACTTTATACACGCCAAAGAAGTGATGTCCAGGTCACCCCAGAGAGAGAGTGGGGTGCCTACTCCAGGCTGGTGAGGCTTGACTGTCATGTCTTAGCAACCTCGCCCTGATCCCACACTCAGAAAGACACCCTTCAGGTTGTTAGTTATTCCAGGGAGAGAGTGTTCCGGTCATACTGATTTGAGCTCCCAGGCTGCCTAGCAATTGTAGCTTTCATCACATTTTCTCAAATTGGCATTCTGGCTTTCTACGGTTGTCTTGTAAGATTTGTCAGTTTGATTAAGCTTTCTGGAATTTGTACAACTGGGGGATACTGACAAGATATAAATTTGTGAGTGTCTGAGCCAGGCAAAAGATCAGCTTTGAAATACAATGAACTTTCTAGAAAACGCACTTTTTAGAGAAAGTCTTTTGCAATCAGGCCTCTTGGCCAATTGGTACAAAGTGTGGTGTGAGATTGTTCTAAATGTTTCATGTGTAAATATTGTTCAGTTTAATCATTTGTGCTTATTTTAAATGTATTAGAAAAATATAAATAGTGCAGGAAACCCATCAGTTCCGAATAGGAAAAAAACCTCAGTTTTCCTCCTTTTGTAGGGAAAACTCAGTCTTCCCTATTATATTTTTCTTTCCTGTGAGCCTCCTTTACTACACACAAAACACTTCACTTCTGATACTTCTGGAGGTTTTTCCCCATATCAAGCAATTCTCCACGACACCAGCTATCTTCACTCAATTCTGTACTATCGTCCTGGAGACAGAGTGAGATCCCACAGGTTAAGGGCTCAGTCCCACAAGCCTGCTTTTACCACACCTCAGTTGCCAATTACAAGTGGTAAACCCCTACGTTACCTACAGCTTCTATCTGATTTGGTTACAAATCAGAAGTTCCCACAATCCGCTCCCAGGTTTGATTAATATGCTAGAGCTGTTCACAGAGCTCAAGGAAACACTTCTGGTTATAAGTTTATTAAAGGATGTGGTAAAGAACACAGACAGCAAGTTGAAATGGTACATAGGGCCAGATCTGGGAGGGTCCCAAGGACAGGAGCTTTTTGTCCCTGAGGAGTTGGTGTGTGTCACCTCCCAGCATGGATGTGTTCATCCACCGAAGGACACTTTGGTTGTGTTTTTCCTCTGACTATTGTAAATACTGCTGCTTTGAACAGGGGGTTACAAATATCTCTTGGAGTTAATGTTTTCATTTCCTTCAGATATCACTACAAAGTGGAAATGCCTGATCATATGGTTGTTCTATGTTTAATATTTTGAGCCTCCTCCGTACTGTCTTCCAGAGTGGCTGACCAATTTACAATCCCACCAGCAGTGCCCAAGGGGTCCCTCTTCTCCACATCCTTTCCAGCATTGGTTACTTCTTGTCTTTTTGATGATGGCCATTTGAACAGGCACAGTGATCTCTCACTGTGATTTTAATTCAGCAAAGCTAAATTGTCAGATTTACTACATCAGGGGAGAACACCACATTGAGAGAGCCATGGGAAATTAGGACAAGGTATTTATAGGGTGTTAGGGCTTGAGGAGGATGACATTAAGATAGGTCTTATAGGCAGAAACTCTTTAGGGCCAAGCAGAGTGTATGACATAGTAGCTTTAGATTGGTGGTAACAATGAGATAAGGTCTTAAGGTAAGTCTTGATGAACAGGCCATTAGTTTTGATGATTTAGCTGTTTGGTTGGCCAATAGCCTTAACTTCTGGGTGCAGTTATTCCCTGGAGCATCAGCTAAGTTATTTTTGCTCGATTCCAGTACTGTTTACTATCGAGTTAGGGTCATATGTCTATTCAGCCCCAGTTTTGTGTATGTAATGGTTTCAGTTATCACTTCTCTTCTCTGTAGCGTTCCAATTTTAGTATATGTGCTGCCGAAGCGAGCACAGTTATCACTTCTCTTATTAGTCAGGCCTTGCTTTTAACATAGGTAGCGTGCATAGCTGTAGAAAAAGGTCCTGCAGAAAGTGGTAAGGTGCTTACTGAGAGTGGCACTTGGTGATTATACTGACTGTTCTGTGATGGTTTGTGATGGTTTTTCCCCTCCATATGCTCATTAACACTCTTTATATTTATACTTGGAATTTTCTTATGAAAGAAAATGACAGGACTCTTTGGAGACCCCTAAACATCTCTCAGTTTAGTCACTACTAAGTTCTGCTGCTTAAATATGAAGCCCACACCAATTTCTGAACTCACTGCGTACAGAAAGTAGTAATCTCTCAATTCGACCAAATTGCGCTTAACCCGTTGACAGACTTGAGTCAGTGTCTGCCCTACTCCTAATGCCATCCCCAAATTTGCTAAATCACTTGCAATAAGACTTCCCTTCTAGGGGCCCCAAAACCAAGATAGCCCTGAATAGTGAAGGAAGCTGTGTGAGGAGCATGGTTGTCTAGGTCATCAGTGGGTGAGAGTTTCTAATATGCTTAAGAGACAGAGAGTTTATTGATAAATAACACAGGACAGAAATCATCCATGCAGAAAGAGCCCATGGTGCTCAACAATGCCAGGAAAGAAGTGGGAAGTGTGTGTGAAGGTGGGGGGAGGTTGATAGAAAGTTCTACTTTGGAAAAGCTGCAAGTTAGTGCCTCCCCTGCTCCATCATAGAGTTAGGTTGTGTGGCTTATTGTGCTCCCCTGGCCCTCCCCATCAAAGACCACAGGACCATTTGCTGAGCTGATGAAAATCCCTGAGGGTAACAGGTTGCCAATGCCATGGTAGAGCCCCCAGAAAGACTCTCCTTAGCTCCCTGCCCACTCGTGTAAGGCAAACTGAAGAAACCCACATCTCTGGCCTACTTTTAAATATCATCATACCCAAGATCACCTGGCCAAAGTAAACATATACCAAACTGGCTCCAGAGGAAAGAGAATTGAAACAGAAGATCCCTAATGCAAAACAAAACAACAAAATCTTTAATTAGAGTGCACAGCTGTGAGCAGATACTGGATTATTACACTAAAACTAGACAGTTGTTTAATTTTTTATAAAAAATGGTAAGAGAACAAAAAAGTCCTGAGAAGCTAAGTATTTGCAGGAATAAAGCATTAAGTAGGAAGGGGTGCCTGGGTAGCTCAGTTGGTTGAGTGTCTGACTTTGGTTCAGGTCATGATTCCGTGCTTCATGAATTCAAGCCCCGTATTGGGATCCGCACTGACAGCTCAGAGCCTAGATGGAGCCTGCTTCGGATCCTGTGTCTCCCTTCTCTCTCTGCCCGGCCCGTGCTTGGTCTCTCTCTCTCTCTCTCTCTCTCTGTCTCTCTGTCTCTCTCTCAGAAATAAATAAACTTTAAAAAAAGTGATTTACCTCTAAAAAAAAAAACATTAAGTAGGAGGACTGGAAGGTAAAATTGAGGTGCTCTGCCATAATGTAAAGCAAAGTGCTGTAACTATTAAATGCACACTAGATTTTGAAGACCTAATACAAATATAGAATATAAAGTATCTAGGTCATATTTTTGTATTGATTACATTTTGAAACAAATATTTTAATATTTAAACGTAAATAAACGCTAATACTAAGGAAAAGATATTTGAGATTTAACACTGATTAGCAATGAAATACCATGAATAGTAATTAAACTCTTTTGAAGAAAATCTTTCGTGGCACTCAGCATAGGAAGCATGATATAGGCCTATGGGATCCGAAGTTTGAGTTTGGCTCTCATGCAAAGTATTGTGGCCACTACCAAAGTACTGAATTCCTATTTCTGATTTAATTGCTCGGATAGGCCCCTCTCCCTCTTTTTCTGGCACAGATTTTAGACTCCCTGTTCGGTCTCACATCCCTTTAAGATAACAGGGACTCACTGGCCGTGTCCACTGAATGGATGTTTGTTTGTTTTCCCTGTTAGTGACTGCAACCGTCATTTACCAGAAATCATACTTAGGGTCCCACTCCATTTGTGTGACTGCGATTTATTGCTTTCCCCGTCAAGTAGAGAATCAAGTTGTGTTTCAAAGTGTGGCTTCCCTCATTCAGCATTGTTGGTGAATCTGCTATTTGTTTACATCCTTTTCTCCAACTGTCATACATTTTCCAGTGGCTAGGTATCTAATGAGACAGAGTCAGAAGATGTCTCCAAGCGATCTGGCTTCCTAGGTTATGACAAGCGTGGCTTGGCTTTTCAATTAAAAGAAAGTTGAAAAGAGAAAGGAGAAAGCATGCAAGTAATTAAGCAGCAACAGGGTCTTGGCAGAAGTTGTTAAGTGAATTATGTAACGAAGCAGTTTGGAGCAGGGAGACCTGGCTCCCTCTGGCTTCTGCTTCCTGTAAAAGCCTGGGTGGCTGCTTCCTACCCTCTTTTTCATACTCTGACAAAAGGCACAGGTGGATTTATAGGACTTGGAGGAAGTGGGAAATTGCGTGTGATAAACGTTTTTGCGTTTGATAAACGTTTGATAAACGTTTGATAAACGTTTTAAACGTGAGTTGTCAGCCAGAGGAAAGCTCTGCCATTGAGATGTCTGCTGGGAAGGAGCTTTGTTTGGGGATTCCTAGCATCCCCCAATGAGAGTGTATAAAAGACAGCAACCTTTTTTAAGAAGCATTCTGGTGTGACGTTGGGGTTTCGAGTTGCAATGCACCCAGGGCGAGGCAGGTTGAAATGACTGAGGAGGGAATCTGGAATTTCAGGGTTTCGTGTTTAATCTTTCCCTTTTTAGCAACTAATCCAAAACCCATTATGATCCCCTTCTGGCCATCTGCTGGCTAGATTTAACATCTGAGCTACCAGTTTAATTTGCAACCTCTGGGTCCAATCATGAGAATAGGAGACAGTTATAAAGAGATGGAGGGATGGGAGTCGGAGCCTCCACGCCATCAGGCACTAATGATTTAGTGTCTCAGCCTCCCCGTCAGAAGCATCCTGAGTGCGGCCATTCTTGCTCTACGTCTAGTGTTCCTGTCAGAGAAAATGTTCTTTCTGTTCTGTGCATCTCAGCTTAACCATACTGGCTTGAAGCCCCTCGGGGGAAGCAAGTGGGGCACTGGTTTGTCTCCACCTGCATGTTTTTGTGTATACCGCTTTGTGTTGCGTGTCTGTGTGTGTGTGCACATGCACAGCAGGATACCCCAGAGGAGACAAAACATGTTTGGTTAATGCAAGGGAGTAATGGAAGGGACCGGAGGATGTAGTATGAGTGGCTAAGAGTGATCTCAACTTTCCAAAAGTAAGCCTTGATATGCTCATATGGAGGGGGGTGTCCTGAGCATATAGTAGGTGCTCAATAAATGCTGTTGTCCTTCAGGGGCTGTTAATAAGTTCAGCACCAGCGATGTGGGTGATGTTAAAGGCTTCCGTGTGGGTCTTCCGTGTGCAGGGGCACATACCTAAAAAAAGGGAGAAAAATTGAAAAGGGAGGGTGTTTGAAGGAAAAAAAAACAAAACAAAAACAAAGAACAGTATCTGCCCTGGGAGTAGCTGCGTCCTAGGGGAAAACGGAGTGATGGGGAGGATGTTTGTGAATAATGGGACACTCTTCTGTCTACTCACCTCCAGGTGGCAGGATGCTGTGAGGACAGTGGTCAGCTCTTTACAGATTCCGCCTTCTAGTGAAGAGGAAGTTACTCCTTTTATCTTCGTCTCTAGTTAATTCCAAAACGAGGCAGAACTGTGTCCGCACACGTCTAAGGAATATTTTAGCCGTGGCAGGGCTGCAGCAGACAGAGACTGACATGTGTAAAATAAGCCATATGCCCCCAGTAATAATAAAAACGATCCTTTCTTCAGTCTTCTTGACAATGTAACAGGGAACTCACCACTGTTTTTCAACTCACGTAATCTTTGCAATACATTGAAGGAAGACCTTACTTTTCTCACTTTGAAGACAAAAAAGCTGAATCAGAGAAAGTAACTTACTAGTTAGCCCAAAGTTATACAACCTATAAATGGCAGAGCCAAGCTGTATGTTCTGTGTTGCTTGATTCCAAAGGCACTGAGTGATGAACACTATTTTTATTATGCTATCCTTGCTAAAGGGCTGTGAGGGTGTGGCAAAGCTGGAAAAGGATGAAGGTTTTCTGTCATTGAAAAGGAAAAGCTGAGAAAAAGATCAACTGAGCCTAATGAGCCCAGGAGAGCCCCCTGCCCTCCTCCCCACCAGGTTGTATGCTGCCTAGCCAGCAGGAAGAGGATGAAGCAGTGGCTGTGGAGACTGTTCCAGAGTAGGATGACTTCAACTTATGTGCACCAATCATTCAGAATAAAGTCGGAGGCTGAGAGAACAAGAAGGAAGTACAAGAAATAAAGACATAGAAGGACTGCAATAAACAAGATGGAGGGTCTCTGGTTCTCTCTAGGCTTTCTAACTTCTGTGGGGGAGGAAAATTAATTTTCCCTCTACCTTTCTGGTTTCTTCACTGAGAACTCCTTGTAGTAAAAAGCAGGTTAACAGGAGAAAAGCAGTTTAATAACAAGTATACTTCCTGTATACACAGAGAGACCCAGGAAAACTGAGGAACTCCCCCAAATGGTCTAAGCTACCACCTCAACACCATCTTCAGTTAAAGACAAACGCACATTTTGGGTTGGCAAGGGGGCCGGTCAGGGGTGTTTCCAAAAACACAGGAAAAAACAGTAAGGTTGTTATGCAAATTTAAGTTATTCCTTTCTCTGCTGATAAGAGTTCGAGAGATGTAGAGTCATTCCTGGTAGAGATTGGCAGACACTTTTACAAATAGAGATTTCCTTTATGCATGTAAATATCTCTGACAAAAGGGTAACTTGTACACAGTTCTCAGAGCTTCACCTGTGTCTGCTGCTTCTTACAAATAACCAATTTAAAATAATCAATATGCTGGGGTGCCTGAGAAGCTCAGTTGGTTGAAGCATCCAACTTTGGCTCAGGTCATGATCTTATGACTCGTGAGTTCGAGCCCCACGTTAGGCTCTGTGCTGACAGTGGAGAGCCTGAAGCCTGCTTCTGATTCTGTGTCTGTCTCTCTCTGCTCCTCCCCCAGTCGTACTTTGTCTCTGTCTCTGTCTCTCTCTCTCAAAAACAAATAAACATTAAAAAAATTAAAAAAAAAACCTCAGTATGCCAAACAGGTATATTTTGGGGTGGCATACTCTGCTTTCCTTCATTTTACCTTCTTCTCTTTCCTGTTTTGCTGCTTGTTCCCAGCTCCATGGAACTTTGACTAGCTGATAAACCACAAAGTGTGCAAAAATAGTTCTTGGAAAGTACTGTTCTCATGTTTTATGGGAGCTTGAGCGAAGAGCACAAGAATGACCTCCCCAATCCCAAGTTGTGGTTAAAGCGAACAAACTTCTGCCTATGCCCCCACTGTAAGGACAGCTACTCAACTGTCCCTTCCCACCCCTTAAAACTTGACTGGGGTCCTATTGGAGATAGTCAGGGCCAGCAAGTACAGCCTGATGTGTGGATCAGCTGAACTGAGCCTTTAACCTTTGTTAAGTCACTTAAATAATTTTCTCTTAAAAATTACCAGTACCTCTGTTTTCCAGGCTATAGAAGGTCACCTATCTCTTCTTTCCTCTTCCTTCCTGAGAGGACACGTTCCTAATTCTCACTTCCCAGGTGCTACTTGTTCTCTGCTCTGAGGTCCTCCCTTCTTGCTTCTTCCAAACACTTGTGCCCTCAGTAAGCTTCCCTTTCCAAACAATTCTCCTCACCTGCTTCCTCACTTCCATCCTCAACCTTCGCTCAGTCCTGCTACACTCACCCCAGGGAGATTTCTACCACATTTTTCATAACTTAAAAAATACATGTATTTTGACCTTTCACCTCTGATGATCTTTTCTTCCTATTTAATCTCACCCTAAACTGCTTCACTCAGTATCGACCTTTGCCACACTGAGAAAATGCCTCTCTATAAAGATGCCAAAAACCTTCTAGACACTCCAGCCAGAGGCTTCATGATCCTCCAGAGTGCGGTTGATGTGCCTTCTGCAAATCTTCCCTTCTGTATTCCTGCAGCTCTGTGTTAGTGCTATTGTACCTTCCAGACTCCCTGCTGATGAATACTTGCCCTCCTTCCTCTTACCTCTCAGTTGACATTCTGTCCTCAGGATTATCCTTTCCCTACATTCTTTCTCTTGGACATGTTATCTCCTTAACATTGAAACCTCAACAGCTGACTCCTGGTGTTTCCATCCCTATCTCTTCTATTAATGCCATATTTCAAGTAAGTGTGACTTTGACCATGTCTAAACCAGAGCCTATCTTGTTCTCATTTTAGACTAGACATTTCCCCCCACCCTGGGAGTCCTTTGGACCCATTTCTAAATCTTCTCTCTAGCTCAACAAAGCAACAGCAGTGCATGTCTCCTATGGCTCAAGTACTGTGCATGGTCCTGAATAGGGATGGCAGTTTTTCCTGAAAACCTATATTAATCAACTCTTGTCATGTTCTCTCTTCCAGGCCCCAAGTCAAGCCCTGTCTGCGTATTTCCATGCTATCCCACTAGTTCTCTAATTGTTCTTCTGGCTTCTAGGATTGACATTTCCAATACAATATTCTGCTACCTAGATATCTCTTTTGTTAAAAAGCCAAATAATACATTCAGATTCCTTTCTGGACAACCTATTTATTCTAACCTCAAGCCCTTGATTGCCTTCCCAGTTGTCTTTGTGGTTGTTCCATTGTTGCCAAAGTCATTTACTTGCTTTTCGAGCACATTTTAAATCCAAGCAGTTTTTCTTTCCTAAAATATAACTTGTAACTCTATTCTGCCTCTTAAAGCCCTAGCCATGCGCTAAGACCCCTTCAAAATGCCAGCTTGTTCATTAAGCCTTCGTTTTACCTTGGGGTAGAGCTACTCCTCCTCTGAACTTTTGAGATTAGTTGGGTTTTTTTTCTTGCAGTGTTTCCAAAAATATCAGTTAAAGTGCAGCATTTTCCCTCCCCAATCCATTGTAGACAGATACATTTGTAAATTACAATAAAAATTAAGTACTAGAGAAATAAAATAAAAATATATGCAAAACACCCCCCCCCCAATTTTCACTATTGAATGCAATGTTCATGAGCATTGATCATATGGAATACTGCAGCAAAATCAAATGTGATCACAGTTTCTACACAGTTACTCTCAAATTCTGGGCTGTGCTCATCACTTGTAGACTGGCCTGGGTCTGCTGACACTGTGAGAAGCAGTGCTTTAGATTAGCACAGTGTACCATCCATACATCATTGACCGACTTATACTGAATTATATGTATGCTTGTCTCATGTTACCTACTGGATAATCATTGAAAATGATAAAGAGTGGGCCTCAGGCATATTTTTATATCCCACCCAACTCAGTATAGTGTCTTGCAACAGATATTTGTGAAATAATAATTAACCGAACAAATGAAAGACTGATACATATGCATACCTAAATAGTTCCCGGTATTTGATATAAGATGAACAAATGGCCTTGCATTCAATCCCATGAGGCATTTTGCATCTAGATACTAACTGTGAACTACATTATAAATTTATCTTTTCTTCTGGCTCCTCCTTTTCTTCTCTTCTCTGTTGTCTAAATTAGGCTCTTGACCTTCCTTTATTACCACCACTCCCAGCCACTGCTAGTAATCATGTTTTTATTGAAAAAGCAAATTCTGATAAAGGAAATCAGATTTCTATTAAAACTGGCTAGTAGTTATTGATATCAAACAAGATATGGTCTCTGTTTGGCCTTGGACCTCTTGTATTTAGCTTTTATTATTTCTTCCTTGTAATTGTTAATGCAGTTCTATTGTAAATTTATTGAATGATGTTCTTGTGTATTCTAAACAAATACTGATTTTTGATAAAACGTATCTTGTAGTGTAAAGAAAGCAATTGAAAATTAGATGAACTGCTTACAGCACCCCCTTTTCAATGTTGATGCTCTAAATTAGAAGTACAGTTAGGCAATTCTTAGCAGGACAGATAGTATTATATTGAGTTTTAAAATGTAAGGCAAGGCAGGAAAAATTGATGATCAATTTCCATCTTAGGGAGACTTCAAAATCAAAAAAATTTAACCCACATATACCCTCTTCCCCAGGTATCCAAGGATCGATTATTCAAGACTAACAGAGCTTTCTGAGACTTTAGCTGACATCTAAAATAGAGAAGAAAAGGTACCAGAAGTTCTAAAAAACGTAACAATAGAAGGCCTTTGACCCCAAGGGCATGTATGTACTTGCTAACTGAGACAATAACGTTCCCTCTAAAAGGGTTTACACTGGAGTGTGTCTGGGAAAAACATAAAACAAAAAACAAAAAAAAACCCCAGCAAACAATCATGTTTGTCCTTGAATGATACTTCTTCCTTAGAGATTTTGTGCTAAAGAGACTCTTAGGCTCAGTTGGCATTGGTAGGGATACTGAAAAGAAAATAGGTCCAGGAGGAAAAAGAAAGGACTTTCCTAATAATTTTTCCTTTTAAATAGATGGTTTTTTAGGACAGTTTTGGGTTCATAACAAGGCTGAGAAGAACGTACAGAAGTTCTCATAGACCCCCCCGCCCTTATACAGGCAAGCCTCCCCCACTATCAACAGCCCACACCAGAGTGGTACGTTTGTTACAGTTGATAAACTTACACTGATACAACATTATCACCCCAAGTCCATAATTTACCTTAGGGTTAATTCTTGGTGTTGTACATTCTATGGGTTTGGCAAATGTGTAATGACATGTATCCATTATTACGGTGTCACATTGAATGTTTTCACTGCCCTAAACATCCTCTGTGCTCCACTAATCCATCCCACCCACCTCCCTAACCCCTGGCAACCATTGAAAATTTCATTATCTCTATAATTGTGCCTTTTTCAGAATGTCATACAGTTGGAGTCTTTTCCTTTTCAGGAAAAAGTATGTAGCTTTTTCTGATAGGCTTCTTCCCCTTAGTAATATCCGTTTAAGGTTCCCCATAACTTTTCATGGCTTGATAGATTACTTCTTCTAGTACTGAATAATAGTTCATTATCTGGAATGAATAGATAGTTTATTTATCCATTCATCTACTGAAGGATATCTTGGTTGCTTCCAATCTTTAGCAATTATGAATAAAGTTGCTATAAACATCCACGTGCAGGTTTTTATGTGGACATGTTTTCAATGCCTTTGAAAAAATACCAAGAAACATGATTGCTGGATTGTATGGTAAGAGCATGCTTTATTTTGTAAGAAACTTTCAAAATGGCATCCAAAGTGGCTGTACCATTTTGTATTCCCATCAGCAATGACTGAGAGTATCCATCTGTTGCTTCATATCCAGGATATACTATTATCATCCAAGAGTTGGTCTTGTTAGTGTTCCTGATGTTGACCATTCTAATGGATGTATTGTGGTACCTCATTGTTTTAATTTGCATTTTCCTGCAGAACATCATTTCATTTGGGAAAGAGGGGTTTTCAGTATGAGATACTTGAAAGAGATTTTGACCCATGGTGGCCCCTACCCACCTCTGGGGATCATTCTTGTGTGCCCTCACTTTGTGAGACCCAAGAGAAAGTCCATATCGCCTCAACTTTATATTTAGAAACTTGTGAATTGTTAACTGTTTCTGAAATTGTTTGACCTAGTCAGTAAAGAGATTTTTCACATGCTCAAATAGGCTTGTGGAGCCTAAAAGTGCAGAATGGTAAAAAAGAGGGTTGTTTGCTCTGTCTGTCCCCAAGCTTCACCACGTGCACTGCAATAATGATTAAAAAGGTGGACAGGAGTCAAGGTGTTGAAGAGATTCCCAGGAATGTGACAATCAGCAACTGACAAACAACACACAGAAAGGTGGAAGTATGACCAAAAAACCTCAAATGAAAGACAAGGAAATGACAACAGTAAATACAAACCAGTAAAGTTTTACAGAATATAATGAAACATTGTGAAGATTGTTTTTTAAACAAGGTAGAACTTTTAAAGGTAGAACTATTTTCAGCCAGAAATCCTTGCTATAAAGAGAGTAAGAAAAAAATCTAAGAGTTTAAGGAATGATGTTAAAATGAAAATAATGATGCCATTTCCTAATCACACAGTAAAAAATGACAAGTGACAAATTGCTTAGTTTTGTCTGAGGTAGAGTGGAAAGCATATGTCTTTTATGTTCCAACAGATCTGGACTCAAAATCAGTGTCTGCCCCTACTCCTTATGGGAACTTGGTCTCTTTATTTCAGTTTCCTCAACTGAAAAATAAATTTAATAAGAGCTATTTCCTCTGCAGGGAAGATGAGGCTTCATGTCATCAATATACCTAGTTGCCTGACACACAGCAAATGTTGATATTAAAGTTAGAGTCCGTGTGGGTATTAGATTTGGTACTAGAGTTGGTGTTAGTATTCATATTATAGGCATTCACTTTTCTCAGTCGCTTCTCTCAAAATTTTCAGGAGAGTGGAGATATATCTTAATCTGTATTGCCTCAGAGGATTAGAGGCCCAGAGTGAAGCCTGATATCCTGAATCATGCTAGATGGGGAGTCAACAATACCAGGTTATTTATTTATTTTATATATTTATTTTGAAAGAGAGCACATATGGGGAGGCATAGAGAGAAGGAGAGACAGAATCCCAAGCAGGCTCCATGCCATCAGCACAGAACCCAATATGGGGCTTGAACTCATGAACCGCAAGGTCACGGCCTGAGCCAAAACCAAGATTCAGATGCTTAACCAACTGTGCCATCCAGGTGCCCCAAAATACAGTCTCCTTTCTTTTTTTTTTTTTTTTTTTCAACGTTTATTTCTTTTTTGGGGGGACAGAGAGAGACAGAGCATGAACGGGGGAGGGGCAGAGAGAGAGGGAGACACAGAATCGGAAACAGGCTCCAGGCTCTGAGCCATCAGCCCAGAGCCTGACGCGGGGCTCGAACTCACGGACCGCGAGATCGTGACCTGGCTGAAGTCGGACGCTTAACCGACTGCGCCACCCAGGCGCCCCTCCTTTCTTTTTTTAAAAACATTTTTTTAAATGTTTACTTATTTTTGAGAGAGAGACAGGGACGGAGTGTGAGTAGGAGAGGGACAGAGAGAGAGGGAGACAATAGAATCCGAAGCAGGCTCCAGGCTCTGAGCTGTCAGCACAGAGTCCAATGAGGGGCTCGAACTCAGGAACTGGATGATCATGACCTGAGCCAAAGTCGGACACTTAACTGACTGAGCCACCCAGGTGCTCCCCCCAAACCGGTATAAAACATTATTCTACCTAGGAGAAGTCAAGTTGCATAAAATTCTGATAGAGATATATCCCCAATATAGAGACCTAAAAACACAAAAGAAAAACGTTGTTTAGTTGTTGTTATGTTTTCATGAATATTGGTACAATTAGCAAAAAAGACTGGATGATTTTACTGTTTCAAATAAAGTAAAGCACCCAACTGAGACATGAGCATATGTTTAATTCATCGACTATGTCTTTCTTGATTAACCTGGCAAATGAAAATAATTCTTAATTCATCAAATTTTATTTTGTCTATCATTTAATAGATATTTTCCAGATAAATATTTGCCAACTGCTAAACATTATTTTATCTATCATTGCCAAAGTTCAATGTTTAAATGATCAACGTGGTTTTCAAAATATGCTCTTCTTTTCATGTTTTACAGAGAGCTATTTAAAAATCCACCAGATACAATTATAAAAATCAGACATAAATCTACAACTGAAAGTGGGCTCATGTTATGTTGTGGGGTGTGTGTGTGTGTGTGTGTGTGTGTGTGTGTGTGTGTGTTGAGCTATACTTATCCTTCTGGAAGTTAAATGGAGGTTCTTTGGGTCATGAAATCTGACATATAGGAATTAAATCATGCACAATGTATTCCATAAAGCCTATTATTTTTTGGAAGCAGATAATCCTGCATTTTGGACAGAAAATCAAAGTTGGCAGGTGCATGAACCAAGGCCTCAAGGCAGGTAATACTGAGTTAACACAAGAAGGCGTTTTGTTGCCAGTCATTGGTGGTTTTTGAAACCAGGCCTATGGAGACAGTGCATGGCTTCGACTGAAGAGAGGTCAGAAACAGTTTACGTGCATGGTTTACAAATCCTGTGGCTTTTCTCATGTTCGTGAAAGATCCCCCTCCTTGTTAAAAGAACGTAGGATCATCAGGCCTCAGGCCTCTCCCTGAAATTCTCCGAAGTTTCTGAGATCTCTGGAGAGTTTATCTTCATTCACTTTCTTTTCGCTTCCCTTTTGCACCCCAGAATCATTTATCTTGAGTATGTAAGGTATATGTATTTTTTGGCCTTGAAAAATTTGAGTTACAAACACCCTTCTGAAGTGAAACAACTGTATAATTTGGGAAATATTTATGCAGTTCTCAGTCAAATAGGGAACATTAGCCATAATACACATACTTTACACTGTGACAAAAACGTGGGGGAAGAGATATTCACAGGACATCGACAAGGCACCCAGGATATCCTGCATAGGAACAACTACATAAAATGGCAAATATCTATTCAGCTCTTGGGCGAAAGTTGGACATTAGCAATGATACACATGCTTTTGACTGTGGTAAAATTTTTATGAGAAGATAAAATTACTGTACATTGACAAAATAGGGTTCTTTCTTTGGGAAATTAATTCAATTCTGACCGAGATTCTCATCCCATTTCTAGAAGTTATTTTTGGTGCCGGCCTCTAACAAGGACGAACCACGGTCAATTATTTAGCAGTTTCAGAATTAGACCATTGTTCAACTCTTTTATCAACTTTTGTGTGGCTCATCTTCACCCTTCAGATCTCATTTCCATTGCTGACAGTGGAAGCTGATTTATCTTCTTTCTTGAAAAGATGCTCATTTAAGAGAAAACATGCAAATTCTTTGTAAGCTTACAGTAGCCTTGGGCCTCTAAAATAGTGTCTCAGGAGAGAATAAAGTAGAAATTCAACAATGTGTTGCATTTTCATTTCCCCTGTGTTTAAGAACAATGTAGGAGGCTCTTAACTATACAGAACAAACTGGGGGTTGCTGGAGGAGAGATGGGTGAGAGCGTGGGCTAAATGGGTCATGGGTGACGGGTGATAGAACACTTGTGTGTGATGGGCACTAGCTATTGTATATAAGTGATGAATCACTAAATTGTACTCCTGAATCCAATACTACATTATATGTTAACTAAATTGAATTTAAATAAAATCTTGGAAGAAAAAAAAGAATAATGTAAGAGATACATTTTTTTTAAAATGGGAACTAGAACAATAAGCCTACTGTAAATGAGAATTACTATTATTTTGTTGTCTGTGCAAATCAGTCGCTTGTGCCCCACCCCATCCCCCCACCAATAAACTAAAAAGTGCTATAGCTGCATGGACAAGATATGGGAATTCTTTAAATTGATTATCTTAACCTTTTCTGATACATTTTATAGACTTTTAAATACAAGACACAGAATATTAAATATAGGGCATGGGGAAGAAGATTTTACTATGTACCAAAATTATTAAGAGGATATTCTCAGTCTTCACCCTGTGTTTGACAAAACTGTGTACCTTACGTGACATCCCATATTAAACCATAATATGCATTTCTCCATTTGCAGTGGTGAAAATGGAACCACTTAATATATCTCTGCTTCATTTTCCTTAATGGTGAAGCAGCAACAATTATCTTCTCTATCGTAGGAAGGAATTCATGCTGATTTAAGGACATAACTGAGAAATAAATGATGATTTCTGAAGCACATAATACTTGATTAATGATAGCATAAGAACAGACAGAATAAGAAATATTTTCAAGATGACTACACATTTCTCATATGCTCCAGTGAAATTGAAGTATGGTAGAGAAAATTTTAGAATAGGGCCAAACTGAAAATCAACAAAAATTCCCAAATGCAAGACTCAAGAAGCCAATAATTTGTCGGCAAATCCACCACAATGAACTATACCAATCTGAACTTGAGGGCAAATGAAAGAGAAGGAAAGAACAAGCTTTCTAAGATTCAGAAATGACAGCAAACCACAACCAGATTTTGACCCAACATAGCTTTATAATTAAAATGACTTTCTGCTTAAATTAACTCCTATAACTCAATGGCGATGTCTTGAAAGTCAGAGTCATTCAATGTATTTTACATTTTTATTATGACACCTTTTAATTTAGATAAACCAAAATTTGTACTGAACACTTTATTATTTTGAAATACTTTAGGATGGGTCGCCAAATGTTATATATACACTTTAGTTTTATCATTAGTGTTGTTACTTCCCTAATGAGAAATTCTACTACAGGGAGGGTGCTAATATCAGGAAGTTCACTTAGGAGTTCTGTTCTCTTTATTTCTGATCAATAGCCACAAGCCTTGTTTGCTAACATATGGGTTTCCACTGGTGAAATTACTGGCTTACTCATTGGCATAATGGATGTTGTAAGTAAGCTTTTGTTGGTGAAATTGATCCTACTCATGGTAAATGGATTGGATTGAATTAGACATTTAACAGAGTCTCTATATGGTGTGAATAGGGCATAGAAATCTAGAGACATGATCTTCATCTATTTATTTTATTTTTCCTCCCTCCCTCTTTTCCTATCTCCTTTCTCCCTCTCTCTTTTCTTTCTTTCTGTTCTCTTCTCTCTCTTAATCTCACTAAATTTCTAGTCAGTTTAAGAATGTCTTAGAATGTGGTGGGGGCTCCCGGGTGGCTCAGTTAGTTGAATACCTGAATCTTGATTTCGGCTTAGGTCATGGATCTCACGGCTCGTAAGTTCCAGCCCACCATGCTGTCAGGGCATGGAGCCTACTTGGGATTCTCTCTCTTTGCTCCTTCCCTGCTCTAGCAAGCTAGCTCTCTCTTTCTCTCAAAGTAAATAAAGAAAGAAAAAAAAAAGAATGACAGGATATTAAAAGTCTTTAAAAAATATAAAACAAGTGTTTGGAATAAATTTTTCTGTGTTTAATTTGTTCTTTTTTCTCCCCCGGTTTTATTGAGGTTTAATTGAGAAACTAAAAATTATATATATTTAAAGTGTATGATGTGATGTTTTGGTATATGTATACACTGTGAAATGATTTCCACAATCAAGCTAATTAACATATCTATTGCCTTACATAGGTGCAATATTTTTTTCCTCTGGTGAAAACACTTAAGGTCTAGTTTCTTAGCAAATTTCAAGGTTAAAATACAGTATTATTAACTATAGTTACCATGATGTGCATTATATTTGCATTACTTATCTTATAGTTGACACTTTGTACCCTTGACCAAAATCTCATTTCCTCCCCCTTCAGCTCCTACTAAGACTGAGTCTTAAAGAAATAGAAAATCTGAACAGATCGATAAAGATAAGAAGAATAAGAATATAGAGTCAGGAATCAAACATCTCCCAGCAAAGAAAAGGCCAGGACCAGATGGCTTCCCTGGTGAATTCTACCACATATTTAAAGAAGTTAAATTAAAGAAGTTAATTCTGCCAACACTTCTCAAACTATTCCAAAAACTTGCAGAAGAAGAAATGATTCCCAACGCATATTTTGAGGCCAGCATTACCCTTATGCCGAGGCCAGATAAGAGCACTACAAGAAAAGAACATTGCAGACTAATAACCTCAATGAGCATAGATCGAAGTCTTTTATTTGGATTATGTGTATGCTCCCAGCAATTTTCCCTGGTACTTGTCATGAGAATAGAGAGCTAATCTGGCTCTAGGTTCTATGTTAATATTCACTGTGTGTGGGGTCACTTGGAATCTCAGGGCTTTGAAGATAAATAGACCTGAGTTCAAGTCTAAATCCAAAGTCTGATCTCATACTAACTCTATGATCTTTGGAGCTGATATTTGAGGTTCATTTTCTGTAAGTAGGGATGATAGTGTCTCATGTGCTGCTGTACTAACTGGGATAGCTTGGATAAAGTCTGTAACCTGGTGCTTTGCCCTTAGTAAGACTTTAATAAATATTAGCTTATTACTTCCTCTGCAATATTGCTGTCCTTGAGAATATAAATTGGATATTTATGAAGGTCTATCTGCACCCTGTCCAGTTTTATTGATTTTATAACTGAGGAACAATAAATGGCACATACAAAAAGTACAACTTTTTGTTGTACAATTAAGTACATTAAGTACAAAACTTAATGAGTTTTGACATATGTGTACGTTTTGGAAACCACCTGCTTTGATAAACCAGTTTTCCCACCTGTAATGTTTTCTACAAATTGTTGTTACCCAAATATTTCTACCCCATTTCTCATCATATCTACTTAAATGGCATCCAGTGTGGATAGGATCCTATCTGAACCTTGGAATCAGGTTTTCCTTTGTTCCAACATTTTGCTCTTATGTTCCTTTCCATCTTTATCTGACTTTGGGTTCTTTGTTAGAGCAACAGGTCTAGTCTTCACTTTTCTGGTGTGCCTTGTGCCAGGGTTTTCTTTTTCTCTCTAGAATAGTACCCTGCCCCGTACCTACCTTATTTATTAAAATAACACCCTTCTTTTAAAGATCAGCTGAAATCTCACATCATTTATGAAGGCGTCTCATCCATGTTAACTTTGTTTCCTCTGATTTCCTTGACTTGGTACCAATGCCATCGTGTTCACTGCATGAATGAGAGGGTGCATAAGAAGTTTCCAGATCGGTGCCTGCAACTGTAGGAATTTGATAAATATTATTTTAACATAATTAATAGTGGAAAGCTTGACTCCCTAAAGTTAGTAAACACTTATTAACGTTTTAACAGGAATATACTATGTCAGTCAGGATGGGAGGGGTACGGCTGTAAAAGAAACAGTATCACCCCACAGTCCAGTGGGAAAGAGAAACGAGCAAAGGGGTAATCACAGCTCAGTGTGATTTGTGTGATAAACATGAGTATGCAGGGATCATGAGAGTGAACTTGAATTCAGCTGTGGCTGGTCATTGCCAGGGTTGGTATTCCTAGAATACACAGAAGGTACTCCCAGAATTGTCAGATCTGCTCATTTTTCAAGCAAAACTAGAAATCCATGCTTTTGAATGTATTCTCATTTTGCGACATAGGCTCAAGTTTCTTAAACACGACTTTGGCCAAACTAAATGATTTGGGGGAGTGTGGCCTGCAATATGCATTTTACTCCAGTGCCTTATGCAAGGCAATGCCATACTCATTTGTGAGATCGCAAAGTCTGCTGTGTACAAGAAAACACACCAGCGCTGGGAAGGATGTCGCACCATGTGTGACATAGTCCGTGATACTATTTCCAGTCAATTTGCCCTCTTTCTTTTCTGCTGCCCTTATCCTCTACTGTCACAGCATCTCGTCTCATAGTTCCATTGTGAGTTTTCCACAGTCCACACCATACCCCACACATGCCCCACGCTGAGGCCAATTGTTAGGTGCCAAGGACCACCATGTTGGCATAATGTTCTTTATCCTTGTAGTACAGAGACGGTTCTGCAATATGTTACCTCTACAGAAAGAAAAGCATGAGGTCCTAGTCACTTCTTGACGGCTCCTTCCCTGGACCCGTATATGAACTGTTGCTCAGTTGAAGACAGCAGAAACTCCAGCACTTTGAGAAAGGAGTGATTGAGTACAGTGGGTTGAGGGGTGCCTGGGTGGCTCAGTCAGTTAGGCGTCCAACTTCGGCTCAGGTCATGATCTCACAGTCCGTGAGTTCGAGCCCGGGATCGGGCTCTATGCTGACAGCTCGGAGCCTGGAGCTGCTTCGGATTCTGTGTCTCCTCCTCTCTCTGCCCCTCCCCCACTCATGTGTTCTCTCTCTCTCTCTCTCTGTCAAAAATAAACATTAAAAAAATTTTTTTTAAGTGCAGTAAGTTGAATGTTGACAAAAATCATTGTCAGTCTGAAAGACAAGGTCATCAGGATTGACTTTCAGCCAACATCACAGAACCGAATCCACAGGGAGCCAGCTGTACCTTCGCTATACTCAGAAGGCACCTGAGGGGTCGTCACCCGAGGGGTCGTCACTGGGTGTGGGGATCGTCTGCTGCAGCTCCACACTGTTTGAGCTGAAATCAGAGCCAAACGATGCCTATTAGATCCTCATCAGCACAAGAGATACCTTGCGTGTCTTCTGTCCACTTCAGACATTTTTTTTTTTTTTAATTTATTTTTGGGACAGAGAGAGACAGAGCATGAACGGGGGAGGGGCAGAGAGAGAGGGAGACACAGAATTGGAAACAGGCTCCAGGCTCTGAGCCATCAGCCCAGAGCCCGACGCTGGCTCGAACTCACGGACCGCGAGATCGTGACCTGGCTGAAGTCGGACGCTTAACCGACTGCGCCATCCAGGCGCCCCCCACTTCAGACATTTTTGAACGTCTTCATGAAGTTCGTGGGGCCATCTTATCAGTGAAACATGAAAAACATTTAGAAACTTCAACCTCAAGAGATTCTGGGAAATACAGGGTTGTTTTTTTTTTTAATGCAATTTTGTTTTATAGAGTTTTCAGAACATTATTTTTATTGTAAAATTTATGTCTTTTTAAATATAATTTAACATCACATAGTATTTTTTAGTTAAAAAATGAACACATGGTTCCTGTGTTTCGGAAGAAAAAAAATACTGAGCTCTTTCACTCTATTGGTCACTTCAACATCTGTATATGCCTTTCTTTCCATATGTTAACTTGAAAACAGCAACAAAAACAACAATTGCTTATTGAGATTTAAAAAACTGCATTCACAGATGCTGATTTTCTTCATTAGGTTTACTGTACTTGAAACAGCAGAGATAACTGGAGTCTTTACCTAATGAAGCTATAAATCATTTTCATAGACACCTCTTTTTAAAAAAAATTTTTTTGTGTGTTAGAATAGTTTTAAAGGTACCGAGAACTGTGTAAATAGCATATATAAAAAGCTCCTATTTACTCAACAAACATCCCCCCATTTTTATTAGCATCTTCCATTATTATGGTAATTTGTGACAATTAATGAACCAATATTTGTATGTTATTATGAACTAAAGTCCACATGTATTCATATTTCCCTACTTTATTACCCAATTCCCTTCTTCTGTTCCGGCGTCTCACCCAACATACCACATTACATTTAGTCATCATGTCTCCTTAGCCTCCTCTTTTCTGTGACAGTTTCTCAGATGTCCCTTGTTTTTCATGACATTGATGGTTTTGAGGCATATTGGTCAGGTATTTTTAGAATCCATCAGTTTGGACATGTCACTTTTTTCATGCTTAGGCTGGGGTTATGGGTTCGGAAGAGGAAAAGCACAGAAGAGAGGTGTCATTCTCATCGTATCATAGTAAAAGTCTATACTCGCAGCATGGCTTACCACTGTTGGTATCCACCTTGATGGCCCGGTTACAGTAGTACCAGATGCATTAAGTGGGGACATTGTAAGGGTTAATACTCTTGCATCTTTCAAATTTTTCATGGTGGCACTAATCTATATAAGGTATTGCCCTTGGTTTTCCATGTTGGTGGAGAGGAGCATGGTACTTCCTATAAGGACCCCAGTTCACAGGTCAGAAAACTAGTGTGAAGTCGGCCATTTCTGATGACATCTGTTCAACTCTGTTTTCAAGGACTGAGAAATAATCACAGGTGGATTTGTGGACCAACTGCTTCCACTGGGAGACAAACTTAGGGCAAAACTCCATCTATGACATGATCTCTATAAACTCCTACTCTCTTGACTGGTTGGCTATAGTGGAGTCCTTTTCTAGGTCCCCAGAAATTAACATTAGCTGAGAGGCAATGTTTAATAATCCCCTAAATCTGAGTGTTTCTAGGCATGTCCCTTTCTTCAACATACAACCATCTAAGTAGATGTTTTCAGTGTTTCATATCACATTGCCCTGTTCCACTGGAAATTTATTCAGGTCAATCCACTGTACTAATTTCATTCCTTTGCAGCTCATCAATATCTGTCAGCCCTCCCTTCTTACCAAAAAGGAGGAAAGTTTGCCACAAGCAGTCATAGCTCATGGGACTGCTTGCCTTATCTTTTTTTAAACTTGATGATGAAATCACCAGAAGTCAGTGAGAGTGCATATGGAAGTAATCTTTTCTTTCAGTGGGAAAATCCTTGTTCTTAATGATAATGAATTCAGTAACTACGTGACTGATCTAGGGACCATGGATTTTACGTATGTTAGGAAAAATAAACAGATGGAAAAAATCAAATTATAACACTAATATTTCTGTCCCCAGAGAAAAGCACTTTATAGTATTCACCTTTTATTTTTGCATAACTTAAAAAGTTTTTCGTTTTGTTCATAACCTGATTGTTTTTTCCTTTCACCTAACACTTTACATTCAATGCCTTATTACATCACTAGTGCAGCGTCTAGATTAAGACCCTGAAGCCCTTAGAAGTTGGGCATCACTTGGGGATTTGTTAGAGATTTAGAATTTCAGACCCCACCTGGACCTGCTGAATCACAATTAGCATTTTAGTAAAATCTTCGGGGGATTCGTGTGCACATTAATATTTGACAAGAACCCTTTTAAACTACTCACCAGAAGATCTGCTTGAGTATACTGGTCCTCATTTCTGTGACATTTGGTAAGTTAGTGCACACTGTAAATCTGGGGTTTTACATCTATAAAATGATATTAACAGCATTTCTCTATAGTGCCCTTGACAGAATTAAATAATATAATATGAGCAAAGTGCTTAGCTTGGAGGATAGTATTACTATTACCTTGTGTTATAAATCCAACACCATAACACTCACAGCTGCCATCGACTGAAGAATTGCTCTGTGCCAATGTATTGAATGCATTATTTCTCTGCAAAGTAAATATGAATGAGTCCCATTTTACTGATAATCCTTCTGAGGTCAGAAGGATTAAGTGACTTACTAAGGCCATAAAACTGGTAAGCATGGGAACCGGGATTCCAAATGAAGTTTATATAGCTCAAATTTTTACCTTCTTCTCTATTTTAGGCTGAAAATTATTCCTTCTCTTCATTATGGATGACCTTTCTTTTATGTCCTGTATGTTTATTTATGCCAACTACACAGATTTTTTTAACCTATGTATAATGTCATTGAAGATTTTGAAGTTAAAGGAAAACTATATCCTCAGAATGACATTTCTTCCTTCGTCCCCCAATGTTTGTCATATGAATAACTAAAACTGGTCTCCTTTGTTGTCATTTTCGTTAATTCCTTCAGAGTCATTGGAAGTTGGTGTCTTAGTCAACTCACTTGTGAATACCCTTAACAAACATATTTTTTAAATGTTTATTTATTTTTGAGACAGAGAGATCGAGAGAGCACAAGTGGGGAAGAGGCAGAGAGAGAAGGGGACAGAGGATCTGAAGCGGGCTCTGCGCTGACAGCCCCCGATGCAGGGCTCAAACCCACGAACCGTGAGATCATGACCTGAGCCCAAGTTGGAGGCTTAACCGACTGAGCCACCCAGGCGCCCGCCCCCCAACCCTAACAAATATTTCCAAGTGAGCTGCTGTTACCTCACAATGCAAGGAGGAGAAGTGAGGAGTGTGGCCAGCACCTTATGAGAAAAAGGCAGGAAATAGCAATGTCAGGTGACAAGGCAGACTTTGCTCATCCTGACAGGTGACAAGAGACAAGTCTCGCTATCAGAATACCCACAACAAATATCTAACGGGTGCCCTGGTGTACAAAGAGTTATGTGAATACACAAGTTGTCTCCAAAGCTGCATTTAGTTTCTAGGTTGGGTCCCCTCCTTATGGAGACTATTACCCAAAGATAGAGAGATCTTTGCATGAGCAGTGAAAGAGATGTCTTCTCGTATGGGACAGGCAGATAACCCAACTTCAAATGAGAAACAGTGAATTAAGGTCTTTGGTTTGTTGTCTGTGAGCTGAAAGGACAGGCATGAGTAAAGAAATAAAAAAGATAAGAGAAAGGACAAAGAGGTAAGAAAGGCTGACAAGACCAGTGGTTCCTTTATAAGAAAACCACTCTTCGCAACATGTATCTCTCAAAATGTTGACTGGAATTATTTTATTTAACCAATATAAAGGCACTTTGGAAAACTTTCAGAATACCAATAAGCATAGGGCAATTCTGCCCGTGGGGCAGAGGCAGTAGAAGTGGGCATTGGAAATTAACATGGGGAAACGACATTCAATGACTAAAAAAAAGAGGTCTTACTCACAGGGATATCTTTGACTAAATATTCACTTCCTTCTTTTGGGGGAAGAGCGTCTTCTTCAAACTGAGTGTAACATTTCTTAATGGAGATACGTAGAGTGCAGAAGAGAAGAGGAAAAATAAAGTACTTTTGTATAATTACTTGCATCTTTAAATGAAATACTAGAGCGTCAGAGTAGGCGTAGTATGAGGCAGAAAGGACATGGTGATGGTCTGAGATTCTTGAGGGCTTTCGGGATGTGGAAAGTAGAAGAAGCAAAATTTCCTGAGGATCTTGGAGCATGCACAGAAGAAAGTATTGGAAGGAAAGAGCCTTTCAAATGAAGGGAATATCGTGCAGATTCTTACCTCCATTTCGGGGTTCCTTTTAACCTACAAGTGCTGGGCATTTACAGTTTTGCATATCATGTTTCAAGACTAGTCAAAGGCACAGTCTCTCTTGACAGCAACTTTTTTTGCATTCCCTCATCCTGTAAATGCCCACAGCCCTCCAGTTCCCGTAGACATCTTCTACAAGGGTTCTAGGATGCACCATCAATTTAACAACTTTCTTGAGGGGTGGGTGGATGAGTAGGTAAGGAACCCTAAAAGAAATGTTTGTATTACTTTTAATACCTGTCCCAATTTAGGAAATATCAAATAAATTACAAAGAAAAAGAAACACACATATTGGAATGTAATTGTATTACTTAGGATAGGTTAGATTATGCTCGCAAAACAATCTCACCCAAATCTAATGGGCTTAAAGCAAGCAAACAACAACGGGTTAAATTTGTGTGCAGGCCATATTCACTTTGAGCGTTAGTGGGGGCTTTGCTTTACATCGCCTGACTCAGAGATCCGGCCTATGGAGACTTCATTACCCAGAACTTCATGGTCATGACAGTACTGGCAATTAAAGGCCAGAGTTGACACATGTCACTTCCATTCATATTTCAGTGACCAAGTGAGTCAGTCAAATGGGCCATGTTGCTTAACTTTAAGGGTGGTAAGGAATACAACCCATCAGTTGGCCCCAAAGTATAATAGCCTACTGGTGCTTCTATTGGTGAACAGAACTCATGACTACCATATTAGTATAAAAATCAGATCACTTAACTCCAACATGTTCCTTAAAATCATACCAGTTACAGATTTATTATGTTTAATGCGGCCATCTTTAAAATGTAGGTTCCCTCGGGGCGCCTGGGTGGCGCAGTCGGTTAAGCGTCCGACTTCAGCCAGGTCACGATCTCGCGGTCCGTGAGTTCGAGCCCCGCGTCGGGCTCTGGGCTGATGGCTCAGAGCCTGGAGCCTGTTTCCGATTCTGTGTCTCCCTCTCTCTCTGCCCCTCCCCCGTTCATGCTCTGTCTCTCTCTGTCCCAAAAATAAATAAACGTTGAAAAAAAAAAATTAAAAATAAAAAAATAAAAAAAAATAAAATGTAGGTTCCCTGGAGAATAAAACAGACCATCAGCCATTAAGGCTTTAGTATGAATGGGTCACATCATTTTACTTTCTTTGATAATAACTGGTTTGGATTAGCCTCTGAAGGCAATGGCTATTTTGAAGCAGAATGACAGAGTTAATTTGAGAGCAGTGGCATGAAGGGACAGGGCAGTGGAAGGCTGCAGGACCTGGAGAGCTGTGGGCGTTTACAGGATGAGGGGATGCAAAAAAAAGGGGGGGGGCTGTCAAAACAGACTGTGCCTTTGACTAGTCCTGAAACATGATATGCAAAACTGTAACCCACAGCACTTGTAAGTTAAAAGGTTCCAAAAATATGTTCAATGCTGCTTTAAAATGCTAGCTAAGTGCTTTTACATTGTTTCTATTTATGAATAACTTTATTGAAAACTTAGCTTCTTATTATGCTATCCATCCTTACTGGGGTTGCGTGAAAAGTTCCATTTGGGAAAGATTTAGGAAGGATTCAATTTTGTGTTGAAAGAACCATTTGAGAATCTGGATTAAAACAAAAACAACCTGGACTCCGATCTTAGTTTCTGTTTTCCTAGTCATGTTGCTATTAGCAGATTACTTAAACTCTTTAAAATTCAGTCATACCATTTGTGAAATAAGGATGGTAAGAATAAAGATGCCTACCTCACAGAATTGTTGTGAGGACCAAAATGAGGATCTTTCTGTAAAAATGTTATAAATCTATCATAAAAAGCTCATTATACATATTCTTAATTATTATTGAAAATTACACTTATGTCTTTTCTTTTTCTTTGTCGATTAAAGTTAGTGAGGTGTAAATTACACACATAATCACCAATTTACAGGGTACAATTTGATGGGTTTTGACAAATGTATGTAATTGTGTAACTACCACCAGAATCAAGACTTAGAACATTTCCATCACATCATAAAGTCCCCTTACACCCTTAGATATCATCTCCTAACCCCAACCCCTGGTCCAAGTAATCACTGATTTTTCTCTCAGTCAACGTAGATTGTTTTTGCCTGTCCGGAATATCATGTAAAAAAGAATAACAACGTGAACTTATTGGAGTCTTACTTCATTTGCTCAGTATGATGTTTTTGAAATTCCCTCATGTCACCGCCTATATCGCAGGATCATTCCCTAATTATATTTATGACTTAACAAGTAAGAAATAGAGTACAGAAATTATCTTGTCCATTTTAAAAGTAGCGGGTTAATAAAATAACCCCCCCCCCTCCAAACTAAAAGTTAATCAGGACCAAGAACGACAGAAATCGTATGCCAAACTCTTAATGAACATTGGATTAGGGCAGGCATCCAGGCGTTCATCACGCAGCACCTTCAAGAGCCCAATGTATGTCGTGCAGACATCGCCACGGAGCTGTACGGAACAGAGTGGATCGTTCCATGTGCCCTGGGAACTCAGATTTCATAAGTCGTATAATTAGCACAGACACTCTGAGGGTGGTTTTCTTGCAGTAGCTACTATCATATACAACATTGAATGGATACATATATATAATACACTAAAATTTTATATTAAAAGCTAGACTAAAATAATGAAAAAAAATAATTTGAAATTAAAAGATTGGGTTTGAGTCTGCTAATGAGTAGCTGGTGAGGTCACATAACCTCTCTCAGGTTCTACTTTCTTGTAGGGCGAATAAAGATAAAATGTGAACCTTTACTCATTGGTTGTGTGGGGCAGCTGCTAAACTAGAAAGCGCAATAGACCTGTAAGGTATCAATAAACACAGCATTATATACCTACTTGATTTAAGGCACTCAACTACAGCCTTGGTTTTGGACTATTTGGAGATACTGATTTCCTTTTGGAAAAGGAGAGAGAATAACTTCCTGTGCTTTATTCACACTTTGGAAAGAAGGGTCTAGAGCATCAGTGGTTTGGAGAGACAGACTTTCTCTCAAGCATCTGTTACAGCTTTTTTTTTTTTTCTTTTTGCCTTTTAGTTGTCAACAGCCGTTTGGTTCTCTCTCGTCTCTCTTATCTGTTGCTCTGTGATACGAACGAATTATACCCTTAGGGTGAGTGCTAATTTCAGTGGACTGGATGACCGCATGTGTATAAATATATGTCGATTCAATCATCCCATTTCTTCGTCTGTATGGGGCATGAAATCACAGGATACACAGTAACAGATGTGAGCATAATGAATGAATGCACACATTCTCCTAGTGACTCAGGTGTTACTCCCTCCAGCCCAGTATTGACAAACTGAGTGTTTATTGTATCTTATACTATAAAGTACTCTGTCACTCTTCCAAAGATTAGTAGATTGTACTGTAATGGCAACATTTTCAGTAGCCTGACCTTGTTCAGGTCTCTGCCAACTCTTATTCCTCCACCTCCTTGAAATGCAAGAAACTTCTAGGTCATCTCTAGCTCAAACAAGTCAGTTGGGCTCATACAAGGACATTTCTCCAGTTGTCACTCCTAACTGTGTTAATATTTGATGAGGGTCTTGGAAACTAAAGTGTAGATAGGTAATATGGCTATAGAAAGCTCTAAAATCAAATTTATATCAGTCTTGGTGACCCAAAGCAGGAACATAAGAGGCCTAAGATGGATAAAGCACTCACTTTGATCCAGTGTCTTTTCTAACTTGGTCTTTCAGAAATTTTTTTTAATGTTTATTTATTTTTGAGAGAGAGAGAGATATTCAGAGTACAAGCAGGGGAGGGGCAGAGAGAGAGGGAGACACAGAATCCAAAGCAGGCTCCAGGCTCTGAGCTCTTAGCTCAGAGCCTGACGTGGGGCTTGAACTCAAGAGCTGTGAGATAATGACCTGAGCCACAGTCTGATACTTAACCAACTGAGCCACCCAGGCACCCCTACCTTGGCCTTTTAGAAGACTACTATACCTCCCCAGGTACGTGAAGTAGACTGTGAATCCCCTTGTGCCCAAGGGAATGGCCTGGGAGTCCCAGCTCTCCTTCCATATTACCAATTTGCTCTCATTTAAACTCCATCCTTCTCTAACTCTTTCTTTATGGCTCTCTGACTCTTACCTTGGTTCTTCTGTCTGGACCCTGGCTCAAGCAAGTAGACTCCATATTTTGGCTTCTACCTCTTGAATCCCCCCAATTGTTTAGCCATCCCTCTGGATTTCTTTACTTTCAACTATGTTCAGTAGGACACCTCTTAATTCCAACCACTTTCCTAGGATCTTAGATAGAACTTCCCTTAAATATAACAAATATGGAAAATACTCCTTGAGTATTGATTCTTACAGACACTGAAACTTGGGTGTGATTACAAAAAGAGAGATCAAGGGGCTTCCCAGAGTGCCAATATTCTGGGAAAGATTCTGCAGCTGGCTCCAGAGAGTAATGCTGGTTGCACATTAACTGAGACCGATGTCTGCAGCACATATCATAGAGAACAGCCCTATGGCAAGACTGATTCCCGATCTGTATGTGTGAATCAGACCTGGCCAGTGAGTGGAATAGAAAGTGAGGCCCAAATTCCGTATGCAAATCTCACAGGTTGGCTGTGTTGGTCAAGTGGGTTCCATATACTCCAAAAACACTGATACAGATCTACTGAGTGTGATCCCCATGGGGCCAGCAGCCACATCTTTCACGTTTATGCTGCCACCCCAGTGCTTGGGACTATGCCTGACACCATAGTAGGCACTCAACAAACATTTGTTCTATCAATTCCCTTCTCAATATAACAACAGCTGGAGACGTGTTACAGCAAACCTCCCCGTGACTGGAGAAGCTCCTTTCCAAGTCTGGGTTCAGATGTCAAACTGATGCCATCAATCTTTTGGGAGGATCAGATAAATATTTGATGGAGAGTCTGAGACAGGGTGCAGGAAGACAGTCTTTTGGGAAGGAGAGTTCTGGAAATCTGCAGAGCAGCAAATACACAGGTATTTATAAAGGGACACCTTTATAAGAAGGAATCGCCTGCCCCAAGTGAAATTTAAGAGGCAACAAGCAGGAGCATGCATGCATGTATGGGTGGGGGGAGGTGGAGGGATGTCCTATAATTCTTGTAGAAAGAAGGCTCATTTCTGGATTGGCATCCAGAATTGGCAAATTCTCCCTGTTTGATGATTCTCCAGCATTCCTGGTCAACACTTTTAAACTTCTCTATCCCCCTTCCAGTAGCTCATATGCTATTAAACACCACAGTTCTCAGTCTTTTTTCATTCAGTATTAGTTGACATTTAAAATTAAATTACTGATTCCTTTTTTGCCTACATCTCCTGGCATGTAAAACGTAAAGCACATTCCTATAGATAAAAGTGAATCAATAAGGCAGTGATTCTCATCCTACCAGGGGGCCACATAGGAATTTGGGGATGGATAATCCTGTGTAGCTACTAAGAGGCCACCAAGTGATTCTGCCCCCATAGCCTCTATCAGAGGGGCACCGAGGCTTGCAGCCTTTCCTCTCACTGTTAAGTTTGAGTTTCATGGTCTGGAGGCTGACTGTTTAAAAATGCATGAGGGTAACTTTCCCAAGTTTTCTGCACGACATTTGGAACCAGTAAGTTATCCGTCTCTGTGATGTATGCTTTATGAATAGAACTGCTAAGATCATCATTTATTTATTCAGCAGCTGCTAAGTTTTGACCCATACTAAATCCTGGAAGGAGATTCAAGGATCGCTGGGACCCAGTCTAGGACTATTCTCCCGACACCAGGACTGAGTCCTTGCCCTGTCACTCCCTGTTGGAGTTGATACTGTGGTAACTTTTAGGTGGCCTCCTCTGACAGAGAAACATCACATGGAAGGGAGTTTTAGGCCAGAGCAGGAGATTAAGTTTTTACAGATCCACGAAGGCCTTTGGACATTTTATTCCCTTCTCTGACAGATGCAAGGAAGAAATAAAAGTATTTCCTACATAGAAAACAACCTTCCAAACTCCATCCGAGTTCCTTTGCAAAGCTCCATGTTTTAAGTTCCTTAGAGATATGATGTTAAAGTTAGATTCTGGGTGGAAGTTTGGTTTGCAAAGAAAGTCCATTCACTCAGAAAAACTCCAGACATCTAGTGATAGAACTAAATTTTCTAACGTGATCTGAATTACTCCCTACCCTGTGTACCGTGGCAATGTCTACCTCAAAACTTCTCCTTTCTATCTCAATTCATTTTGTTGGATATAAAGTGACAAAACCTGTTACTTGAGGTAAACTCCGTATATGTGATGAATATATAATAAAAGAAGTACAGATTTCTGATTAGGCGATATTATTTCTCTTATTGCCCAAATATCAGTCATGGTACAGAATATGTAAAGAATTCCAGAATATGTAAACAGAGGTATTTGCCCTTACAGTAGAGTTGTATTTTACACATTTTAGTGTTTGTTTCATAACACAGAAAGTCTTCTTTATCCTACTTAATATTTGACAATGAACAGTTCAAAAGTTTCTGCAGATTAAAAAAAAAAAAGCAAACTCGGGGCACCTGGATGGCTCAGTCGGTTGAGAGTCTGACTTTGGCTCAGGTCATGATCTCAGGGTTCGTGGGTTCGAGCCTCATGTTAGGCTATCCGCTGTCAGTGCAGAGCCTGCTTCGGATTCTCCGTTTCCCTCTCTCTCTGCCCCTCCCCTGCTCACTCCCTCTCTCTCTCTTTAAATAAACATAAAGAAATAAAAAATAAATTAAAAAAAAAACTTAAAACATGTGTCTCCTAAACTGTGCCTGAAACCATAAGCACATTTTGACGAATAGATAAACAAAATGTGGCACATTTGTATAGTGGAATACTACTCAGTAATAAAAAGCTAGAAATGACTGACACTTGAAACAACATGACGAATCTCAAAAACATGCTAAGTGAAAGAAGCCAGGCATAAAAGATCACATACTGTATGATACCATTTACATGAAATATTTAAAAAGACAAATTTGGTGTGACTGCATTAAACTGCCCACAAATGTATTGATACTCTTTTTCCCCCCCAAGAAACAGAGCCCAATTCCTCTTACCTTGAGTGTGGGTTAGACTTAGGGACTCTCTTTTAACACATAGAATAAAGAAGAGTGACAGTGTGCAGATATGTAATTAGAGAAGAAGAGAGAGCAGGAGGAGGAGGAGGAGGGGGAGGAGGAAAGGAAGGACAATCAGAAGAATCAGAAAGGACATAGTATGGGAGACCCTGACTTTGGTTCAGGACTGGATATATAATTCCCTGCTCTTCTGGCCATTTCCCAGACCTCTTTCTGACCACCCCCACCTCCCAGCTCTGCCACAAATTTTGGCCTGTTTTGAGGCTCTGTAAATAATCTGATCCAGATTCCAGGCAGAGTTATGAAAGTTTCTTGACATTCTATGCCCCTTCTTTCTTTCACACAGACAGTGCAGTTGGCTGGGTAGCACCAGGAAAAGGAGTGCATGGGGCAGTCATTATCCCACCTGTGAGAATTTCTAAATGGCCAATAATTATAAAGCCTTATGATTGCATTTAACTAGCCTCAGTGTTTTCTGTCAAGATGTTAAATGTACAATCAGGAGAGGTAAAAACCAATCAGAACCCATTCTAAAAATTAAACACCTTGAGGCTGAATTCCAGAATACTTTATTTATTGGACATTATATATATATATATACACACGTATCTATCTATCTATCTATCTATCTATCTATCTATCTATCTATCATCTATATATCTTGTTCCTTTGACTTTAAATCGCAGGAATAGAAATTTATCCACTGATATACATTAATATCTTATTAGTAAAGGAACTTATCACCAATCCCAATCAGAGTGGGAACAAATGTAGGGCTGGTTTTTCAGGCTGTAAGGGGATAAATACATACAGTGACATTGATTTTGGCTCTCAATGCATGTGCTCTCTGTTTTCCAGAATGACACTGACTGTTGTATTTTGGCCTTCATTCTTTTGCATAAGCCATTCCTTCTCCTTGGAGTGAGTGCCCTTTCCATCATCATCTCTCTATATGGAGCTCTTATTCATCCTTCACGACCCAAATCAAAGTCATTTGTGTCCTTGAAGTCATAGCTTTAGGTCATTATCTTTACAACCAGATGTCTGCTCTCTTCTATCTGGCCCACAGAACTTTACTTTCATTTTTCTGGAAGTCTTTATAAAGTCTCCTATGGGGTACAGTTATTTACTAACATACCTTCTCTTTTCCATCAGGATTAAGTTCCTTGAGAGTAGATTTTATGTCTTATATATCCATGTAACTCTTACTGAACCTATAGAAAGTTTATTAGTATTTGTAACCTGGTATTCATAATGGGTTTTGTTTCTTCACAGGATATGTTATTGTACAGGTACAATCTTTGGAAGATGTAGCTGATATCTGAAACATGGAGTATAAAGAAAAGAGGATGTTTATAGTTTGCAACATTATAATCAAAAAGAGTAGCGGGCTGATTTCAGGAAAGTAGTAATACTCAATGCTTATATAACCCTTGCCATGTGGTAGGCTCTGTTCTAAGTGCTTTACTGGTATTTTCAACCCTCACAGTTTAAAAAGAAATTGAGACACGGGAAAGATACAGAACTGGTTGGAGATCACAAAGCTGGTAGGTTGCACAGATGTGCTCTGGGTCCATGTGGCTCTGGAATTCTTGCCTTTTTTTTTTTAATTTACTTTTTTTAATTTGAGAGAGAGAGAGAGAGAGAGAGGGAGAGAGAGAGAGAGAGAGAGAGAGAGAGAGAATCTTAAGCAGGCTCCAAGCTCAGAGCAGAGCCTGACATGGGGCTCGAACCCATGACCTTGGGATCATGACCTGAACTGAAATCAAGAGTTGAACGCTCAACCAACTAAGCTACCCAGGCAACCCTGGAATCCTTGCTCTTAAACTTCACATTGTATACCAAAATGAGGATAGCCCTGTCTCCCATGTCTCCTGTCATCATCATGCTTTCCTTTTGGGAAACTTGCCAAGCAAAGAAGGTTTAATGTAACAATCAGTAGTCCATTTCAAGTTCTTATAGTCATCCCTTTTTTGGAAGAAAACTCATTAAAAAGAGGAGTCTGTGGGGCACCTGTGTGTCTCAGTCAGTTGAGTTTCAGACTTCTGATTTTGGCTCAAGTCATGGTGGGAACCAGTGCCACATGGGGCTCTGTGCTGACAGCCTGCGGAGCCTGCTTGGAATTCTCTCTCTTCCTTTCTATCATTGCCCCTAAATGACTTGGGCACATGTCCTTGCTCTCTCTCTAATAAATAAATAAACTTAAAAAAAAGAGAGAGAGAGAGAGAAATCTGTTACTGAAGTAGGGAGGTATCATTAAGGTGTAGGTAATGTGTAGGTTTACTAGGAGGTGTCTTTTACTGGTGAGATAAATAACTGCAGGTAAGTTTTCATATGCTAGAGCACGGACTCTCAAAGTCTGTTCCCTGAACCAGCAGCGTCAGTGTCACCTGTGAGCTTGTTAGAAGTGCCGATTCTTGAGACTCGCCCAAGACATACTGAGTTAGTCTTCTATGATTTTTTTAATTTTAACTTGTTATATTTTTTATTTTTTTAAGTTTACATCCAAATTAGTTAGCATATAGTGCAGCAGTGATTTCAGGAGTAGATTCCTTAGTGCCCCTTACCCATTTAGCCCATCCCCCCTCCCACAAACCCTCCCATAAGCCTCAGTTTGTTCTCCATATTTATGAGTCTCTTTTGTTCTTATATTATTTTTGTTTCCCTTCCCTTATGTTCATCTGTTTTGTCTCTTAAAGTCCTCATATGAGTGAAGTCATATGATTTTTGTCTTTCTCTGACTAATTTCACTTAGCACAATACCCTCCAGTTCCATCCATATAGTTGCAAATGGCAAGATTTCATTCTTTTTGATTGCCGAGTAATACTCCATTGTGTGTGTGTGTGTGTGTGTGTGTGTGTGTGTGTGTATCACATCTTCTTTATCCATTCATCTATCGATGGACATTTGGGCTCTTTCCCTACTTTGGCTATTGTTGATAGTGCTGCTATAAACATGGGGGTGCATGTGTCCCTTCGAAACAGCACACCTGTATCCCTTGGATAAATGCCTAGTAGTGCAGTTGCTGGGTTGTAGGGTAGTTCTATTATTAGTTTTTTGAGGAACCTTCATACTATTTTCCAGAGTGGCTGCACCAGCTTGCATTCCCACCAACAATGCAAAAGAGATCCTCTTTCCCTGCATCCTCGCCAACATCGTTTGTTGCCTGAGTTGTTAATGTTAGCCATTCTGACAGGTGTCAAGTGATATCTCATTGTGGTTTTGATTTGTATTTCCCTGATGATGAGTGATGTTGAGCATTTTTTCATGTGTCAGTTGGCCATCTGGATCTCTTCTTTGGAGAAGTGTCTATTCATGTCTTTTTCCCATTTCTTCACCGGATTATTTGTTTTTTGGGAATTTGATAAGTTCTACATACATTTTGGATACTAACCCTTTATCTGATATGTCATTTGCAAATGTCTTCTCCCATTCTATCAGTTGCCTTTTAGTTTTGCTGATTGTTTCCTTTGCTGTGCAGAAGCTTTTTATTTTGATGAGGTCCCAGTAGTTCATTTTTGCTTTTGTTTCCCTTGCCTCCGGATATGTGTTGAGTAAGAAGTTGCTGCGGCCAAGATCAAAGAGGTTTTTGCCTGCTTTCTCTTAGAGGATTTTGATGGGTTCCTGTCTTACATTGAGGTCTTTCATCCATTTTGAGTTTATTTTTGTGTATGGTGTAAGAAAGTGGTCCAGGTTCATTCTTCTGCATGTCACTGTCCAGTTTTCCCAGCACCACTTGCTGAAGAGACTGTCTTTATTCCATTGGATATTCTTTCCTGCCTTGTCAAAGATTAGTTGGCCATACGTTTGTAGGTCCATTTCTGGGTTCTCTATTCTATTCCATTGATCTGAGTGTCTGTTCTTGTGCCAGTACCATACTGTCTTGATGATTACAGCTTTGTAGTATCGCTTGAAGTCTGGAATTGTGGTGCCTCTGCTTTGGTTTTCTTTTTCAAGATCGTTTTGGCGATTCGGGGTCTTTTCTGGTTCCTTCTAAATTGTAGGATTTTTGTTCTAGCACTGTGAAGGATGCTGGTGTTATTTTGATAGGGATTGCACTGAATATGCAGATTGCTTTGGGTAGCACTGACATTTTAACTTTGTTCTTCCTATCCAGGTGCATGGAATACTGTTTCCATTTATTTGTGTGTCTTCTTCAATTTTCTTCATAAGCTTTCTATAGGTTTCAGTGTATAGATTTTTCACCTCTTTGGATAGATTTATTCCTAGGTTTTGGTGCAATTTTAAAGGGATCGATTCCTTGATTTCTCTTTCTGTTGCTACGTTGTTGGTGTACAGGAATGCAACCTAGTTCTGTACATTGATTTTATATCTGCAACTTTGCTGAATTCATGAATCAATTCTAGCAGTTTTTTGGTGGAATCTTTTGGGTTTTTCTTATAGAGTATCATGTCATCTGCGAAGAGTGAAAGTTTGACCTCCTTCTGGCCGATTTGGAGGCCTTTTATTTCTTTGTGATGTCTGATTGCAGAGGCTAAGACTTCCAATACTGTGTTGAATAACAGTGGTGAGAGTGGACACCCCTGTCTTGTTCCTGACCTTAGGGGGAAAGCTCTCAGTTTGTTCCCATTGAGGATGATATTAGCATTGGGTCGTTCATATATGGCTTTTATGATCTCGAGGTATGCTCCTTCTATCCCTTCTTTTTTGAGGGTTTTTTGTAATCAAGAAAGGATGCTCTATTTTGTCAAATGCTTTCTCTGCATCTATTGAGAGGATCATATGGTTCTTGTCCTTTCTTTTATTGATGTGATGAATCATGTTAATTGTTTTGTGGATATTGAACCAGCCCTGCATCCCAGGTATAAATCCCACTTGGTCGTGGTGAGTAATTTTTTTAATGTATTGTTGGAGCCAGTTGGCTAATATCTTGTGGAGGTTTTTGGCATCCATGTTCATCAGGGAAATTGGTCTATAGTTCTCCTTTTTAGTGGGGTCTCTGTCTGGTTTTGGAATCAAGGTAATGCTGGCTTCATAGAAAGAATTTGGAAGTTTTCCTTCCATTTCTATTTTTTGGAAAAGCTTCAAGAGAATAGGTGTTAACTCTTCCTTAAATGTTTGGTAGAATTGCCCTGGAAAGCCATCTGGCCCTGGACTATTGTTTTTGGCAGAATTTTTGATTACTAATTCGATTTCTTTACTGGTTATGGGTCTGTTCAAATTTTCTATTTCTTCCTGTTTCAGTTTTGGTAGTGTATATGTTTCTAGGAGTTTGTCCATTTCTTCCAGATTGCTCATAATATTCTCTTATTATTGTTTTTATTTCTGCTCTGGTGGTTGTGATCTCTCCTCTTTCATTCTTGATTTTATTTACTCGGGTCCTTCCCTTTTTCTTTTTGATCAAACTGGCTAGTGGTTTATCAATTTTGTTAATTTTTTCAAAGAACTAGCTTCGGGTTTCATTGATCTGTTCTACTGTTTTTTTGGTTTTGATAGCATTAATTTCTGCTCTAATCTTTATTATTTCCTGTCTTCTGCTTGTTTTGGGTTTTATTTGCTGTTCTTTTTCCAGCTCCTTAAGGCATAAGGGTAGGTTGTGTATCTGACATCTTTCTTCTTTCTTTAGGAAGGCCTGGATTGCTATATACTTTACCCTCATGACTACCTGTGCTGTGTCCCCGAGTTTTGGGTTGTGGTGTTATCATTTTCATTGACTTCCATCTACTTTTTAATTTCCTCTTTAACTTCTTGGTTAGCCCATTCATTCTTTAGTAGGATGTTCTTCAGTCTCCAAGTATTTGTTACCTTTCCAAATTTTTTCTTGTGGTTGATTTCAAGTTTGATAGCATTGTGGTCTGAAAATATGCATTGTATGATCTCGATCTTTTTGTACTTACTTAGGGCTGAATTGTGTCCCAGTATATGGTCTATTCTGGAGAATGTTCCATGTGTACTGGAGAAGAATGTACATTCTGCTGCTTTAGGATGAAATGTTCTGAATATATCTGTTAAGTCCATCTGGTCCAGTGTGTCATTCAAAGCCATTGTTTCCTTGTGGATTTTTTGATTAGATGATCTGTCCATTGCTGAGTGGGGTGTTGAGTCTCCTATTATTATGGTATTACTATCGACGAGTTTCTTTATGTTTGTGATCGATTTATATATTTGGGTACCTCCACATTTGGTGCATAAATGTTTATAATTGTTAGGTCTTCTTGGTGGATAGACCCCTTGATTATGATATAATGCCCTTCTGCATCTCTTAATACAGTCTTTATTTTAAAGTCTAATTGTCTGATATAAGTATGGCCACTCCGGCTTTCTTTTGTTGACCATTAGCATGATAGATGGTTCTTCATCCCCTTATTTTCAGTCTGAAGGTGTCTTTGGGTCTAAAGTAGGTCTCTTGTAAACAGCATATAGATGGATCTGGTTTTCTTATCCATTCTGTTACCCTCTGTCTTTTGATTGGAGCATTGAGTCCATTGACATTTAGAGTGAGTACTGAACGATATGAATTTATTGCCATTATGATGCTTGTCCAGTTAGAGTTTCTGGTGGTGTTCTCTCGTCCTTTCTAATCTTTGTTGCTTTTGGTATTTATTTCTCTCTCTCTCTCTCTCTCTCTCTGTGGATAGGTCTGCTGCAAAACTGATCTGTTTTCCCATGTAGGTTAGGGACTTTTTCCCCCTTGCAGCTTTTATGATTCTCTCCTTGCCTGAGTATTTTGTGAATTTGACTATGATGTGCCTTCTTGATCGTCGGTTTTTGTTGAATCTAATGGGGGTCCTCTGTGCTTCCTGGATTTTGATGTCTGTGTCTTTCCCCAGGTTAGGAAGGTTTTCTGCTATGATTTGCTCACATAACCCTTCTGCCCCTATTTCTCTCTGTTCCTCTTCTGGGACCCTTATGATTCTGATGTTCCTTTTTAATGAGTCACTGATTTCTCTAATTCTTAAATCGTGCTCTTTTGCCTTAATCTCCCTCTTTTTTTTCTGCTTCATTATTCTCCATAAGTTTGTCCTCTATATCTCTGATTCTCTGTTCTGCCTCATCCATCCTTGCCGCCGCTGCATCCATCCATGATTGCAGCTTAGTTTTGTCATTTTTAATTTCATTCTGGCTATCTTTTACTTCTTTTATCTCTGCAGACAGGGATTCTAACCTTTTTTCGACTCTAGCTAGTATTCTTATTATTGTGATTCTAAATTCTGGTTCAGACATCTTGCTTGTATCTGTGTTGGTTAAATCCCTGGCTGTCGTTTCTTCATGGGGTAAATTCCTTTGTTTTGGGGTAAATTCCTTCGTTTTGTCATTTTGAAGGGAGAAAAGGAATTAATGAGGTAGAAAAATTAAAATTAAAAAAATATTAAAATTAAAAAATTAAAAGCACACACACACACATCTATTAAATGATGCTAGATCCTAGGTGTGTTTTGGTCTGGGTGTTGAAAGTGGTTTGACAGATTAGAGAAAAAAAGGGGGAAATGAAAAAAAGGAAATCGTTTGGGAATTTGAAAAAATGAATACGCTGAAGTAGACTAAAATGAGATGATGGGAGTAAAATAGAATTTGAGAAAATTTACACAAAAGTAAAGAATATAGTAGAAAAAAAGAAAAATATTTTTAATAAAATTAAAATAAAAATGATTTTTTCTCTCTCTGTATTCAAGAAAAAGAAAAGAAACATTAAAGAGAAAAAAGAGAAAAAAAGAAATTGTGTGAAAATTTGAAAAAGTGAATATACTGTAGTAGACTATAATAAAATGATGGAAGTAAAATAGAATTTGAAAAAATTTACTTAAAACCAAAAATATAGTAAAAAATTAAAGAAAAATATTTTTAATAGAAATTGAAAGTAAAAATGAAGTTTTTCTCTTTAAGCATTCAAGAAAAAGAAAATAAATGAAAAAGGGAAAAAAGTAAAAGAAATAAGATAAAAAGGAAATCATTTGAAAATTTGAAAAGGTGAATGCACTAAAGTAGACTAAAATAAAATGATGGAAGTAAGATAGAATTTGAAAACAATTTCACAAAAGTAAAAAATATAGTAAAAAATTAAATAAAAATATTTTTAATAAAAATTAAAAATAAAAATGAATTTTTTCTCTTTCTGTATTCGAGAAAAAGAAAATAATTATAAAAGAGGAAAAGAAAAAAGAAAAAAAAGAAAGAAAATTGAATAGATGAACCTGCTAACGGATTGAAGTAGGACTGAAATTGCTTCATTTTCCCCTAGAAGTCAGACAATGAAGTGCTTTATAGTCCATAAACTAAGCAGGCGGTGAGAGGTGTCTTCTTGAAGAGCAAGGTTGGCCCAGTTGGGCGGGGCTCAGTGTAACGGCTCCGCGCTCCACTAGATGGCGCTGCTGGCCTACTGGGGCGGAGCGTTGCGGTGCTCGTAGGTGCGCATGCACATCTGCTGGAGCAGTTAAAATGGCGTCACCCAGCCACCCAGGCTGTTCTCCTGGGTCAGCAATTGGGCACCCGTCCTCTGTCTTCAGCTTTCATCCACTCCCCGCTCTTTCACTCTCCGTGACCAGGTCCCAGGCAGCACCTCTCTCCCGAGTTTTGTCTCAGATGCGGCTGTTTTCCCCGGCCCCTTACTTCCGAAGGACCTTGGCTTTGACCCGATCCGCCCCTCTGTGGAATGATCTCACCGAGCATTGGCTGAATGAGCAAGGGCCGAATGTTGCCGCACCCAGGAACGCTTACTGGACCCTGCTGCTGCCGGTGCCCCGAGACTGTGGCCAGGTGCCACCCACCCCAGAAAAAGTTCGCGAGACAGTGTAGCAGCAGGGATTATAGAAAATCACAGCATACATCTGGCACCAGGCTTCACCTTTAAGGACCTTGTTCCAGCACCAGTGAATGTGGCCGTTTTCTGGGGTCTGCTGGGACCAGGTGGCTTCAACAGTCTCTACCAAATGTCCTTCCAACAGTGGAGCCGTTTTTCCCTGTGTGGCCTGAGAACCTCCTGGACCCCAGTCTGCTCCTGAGGATTCGCCCTTCCCACCAGAGCACCGCCAGGTATGGAGCCGCGGAGTTGCAGCCTTTGCGCTCCCCTGGTTTACAGTCTTAATAGAATTAAACCCTCTCCTTTCTCCCTTTTTAGTTTAGTCCCTGCGGCTGTTTCCAATTTTCCACTTTCTCTCCAGCTGCTTTTGGGGAGAGGTGCTTTTCCCGTATTCACCCCCCCCCATCTCTCTCCACCCACAAAAGTACCTCCCTTCCCGCAGCTTCTCGCTCCCCAAGTTCACCTCTCCGTGCCGCCTACCTGCTGAATTCTGTGGTTCAGGTTGTGCAGATTGTTGTGTTAATCCTCCAACCAGTTTTCTAGGTGTGCAGGATGGTTTAGTGTTGGTCTGGCTGTATTCCATGGACGCGAGACACACAAAAAAACTTCCATGCTCTTCCACCATCTTGGCTCCTCCCCCCTAGTCTTCTGTATTTAATGCACACTTAACTCTGACAACTACTGCTCTAGTCTACTGGTTCTTTTACTTGGCCACACTGGGATTGCCTGGGGTTGTCAAGACACTGGTGCCTGTGTTTCTCCTCCAGAAATTTGTATTTAATTCGTACGGTGTGGTCTTGGCATTGACAATTTTAAAAGCTCCCCAGGTGACCCAAATGTTCCATCCCAATGAGAACCAAGACTCTGTCCTAATATTTAGGGTTTCTGGTTGATAGGAGGCACTCAGTACAAATTTTATTACTAAGGTGGGAGGCTATTATTGGTGACCATAACCTTACAGGGTCTAGGAGAGTGCCTGGTATTTAGAAGGACCTCCATAAATGTCTATGAATGAGTGAATGTTACATAGGTATGTCATGCTTCATAAAGTATATAAAATAAAACATAGTATTAAAGCATTTTACCTTCTCCAAAGAGTATTAAAAAACTGTGTTCCAGATGAACCCAGACTGTCCCAGATATGCTTTTCCTTTTTGAGCCTTTGCAAATCAATTGCTTCTGCCTATAATGACTTCTACTTCTCCCCTTCCAAACATTTCCTGGCTACCTTTTACTCTTTATTCAAGTCTCAACTTCTCAGCCTCCTCCTCTGGGAAATGGGTCTTGACTGAGAAAAGCCACTTAGGACATGTCCTCTCTGATCTCTCATTGTCCACCTCCAGTGCGTTTTTTTCATTACATGAATTGAAATTGCCCACTTAGTAGGCTGTTTATCCTCGCTTCTTCATGGAAAGCACTGCCTTGTCATCACCTGGTACCTCCAGCCACAGAGTCAGTGCTTGGTGCCTGAGAGTTGCTCAATAAACGTTGTTCAAAGGAATCAATCATTTGGGATAATCAATCCTGTAGGATTATCCCACATTAGACAGGCTCCTGGCTACCAAATCAGGCCTCCTTTGATTGCATACATAAAATAATCTCTGTCACATCAATGGTGCATTGGAGAGAGGTGTTGTACGATTTTTAGCTGTTGGTCATTCCCATGACCAATATCTAAGCCCCAGAAAATGGGTTGGCTGGTGTTTTGGTTCTCTTTGATTCTGCTCTTGTACAGATGAGCTATTTGGAAGCTTCAATCTCAATACCAACTTGTTAAACCTGACCATCTGTTGGGGAGGATTTTATTTTAGATGAGAGCATCTGGGTCCCCATTTACATTTGCTGAGGTTAATAGACCTGACAACCTTCCTCTGTTCTCAGCAGGGAGCACCGCCTGGAACTGCTGGGGAGGAGGCAACTGAGCCCTTCACTGGCTGTTCTCAAATACACTCTCCCCACCCGCCGGCATTTCTATATTCCAACTTAAGACTCTGATCTCTTAAAGTCATAGCTTTCTAGTCCATAGATGGCACACAGCTGAGAAGCTATCTTCACTGGTATCAGGTCGTCATGGGTGGCTAGGTGGCAGGATGATGGGAAGTCACAGAGACGTCAGGCTCAATCCCATCACCACCACTTAGCTGGGTGAACTGAGACACAATTGTGACCTCTCTGGGTTTCAGTCTTCTCACCTGAAAATCAAGGAGAAAATATCTATCTTGTAACTTTTGTGAAAATTAGATAATATTTGTTAAAGTGCACAAAACGGTGCTCAGTGGCCATCCTCATGTTTACCTTTCAGTAGGCTGCCATGTCAAAGATTCTACAGGAACATCACATCCACTTCATGTGGATTCTCATCACAATCCTACTGCAGGTTGTATTTCTTGGGAAGCAGACTTGGAGATGGTTTAGTGGGTAGGATATTATGAAGTATTCTTGGGATCAACACTGAGGGGAGAGTGGGGAGGATGCAGGATGGGGCAGAGGAAGAAGGTGAGCTATGATGCTGGCCCAGGGATAGCCTTGGTTGACTCCATGGGAGCTCTGGAGCTGGAAAATATACTGAAGAATTTTCCTGAGTTGGCCCAAGAGGCCCAGATCTTTACACTCCCACATCTGCCAGTCACTGAGTAAGGGTACCCGGTATCTGCTGGACAAGGGCTCTCTCTGCAGTGAGGCATCGCTGAAGGAGATGCAGCTGAGGCCTTCCAACAACAGCACCTAAATAGTCTTCCTCAACTTCCCAGGGAGAGGAGTAAGTCAACTGAGAGTCTTATTTCTCCTTGTTAAAAAACCATTAGGGAATCGGATGAACCCAAGGAAGAGCAGGGAGGTGTCTAAGTAAGGATTTGTTGGAAAAGGTTAAACAGGACACTTTTTTTTTTTTTAATTTTTTTTTTCAATGTTTATTTATTTTTGGGACAGAGAGAGACAGAGCATGAATGGGGGAGGGGCAGAGAGAGAGGGAGACACAGAACCGGAAACAGGCTCCAGGCTCTGAGCCATCAGCCCAGAGCCTGACGCAGGGCTCGAACTCACGGACCGCGAGATCGTGACCTGGCTGAAGTCGGTCGCTCAACCGACTGCGCCACCCAGGCGCCCCCAACAGGAGACTTTATGTAAGACTATTGCACTAGGGGAGAGACCATAACTTCTACAGGAGAGGGGAGCGTTGCAGGTGTCAAAAATGAGTTCATAGACATTTCTCACTGGAAGGTTTTTTGAGAACTGGGATGGGGGATATTGTTGCCACTTCTGTTTGCTAATTGGTTTTACCCAAAGGGAAAGTAAATTTCCTCCTGTCTTCATGACAATGGTTTTACAACTGGAAGCAAGGTATCCTGTGAGGGTAGGCTCCTTCCCGCCCACTAAGACTGGAAGATAGTGAGCTATCTCCTGCTATCCATTATCTCCATTTTGAGGAGAGATGATTTCTATGTCCTTGAGAAAGATACTGTTTGGGTCCTAACACCGGTGAGAGACTTCTTAGGAAACTTATACATATGTTTCAAAGGGAGCAGAGAAAGAATTTGCAAATACTAATTCTCTAAGTTGTCTAAGAAAAAGGAAGTTTAAGGGGCAAATAATCAGCAACAATCTTCCCTAAAGTTTAGTCACACTGAGAAGAATGTTAGAGCCATCTTGGTCGGAGAGTTTCAAAAGAGCTCAAGAATCAGGGCATGACTAACTGGTTTTGACGAGGCAGACCAATTCAATCGGCTCACAGAAAGAGGTACTCTGGAACATGGGTCCTTGCTGCACTGCTTGGAGATGGATAATCAGATACTGGCTACTCAGAAAAGGTCTTTGTGAGTCAAAGTCCAACCAGGAAAACAGAAAACAGCAAGTAAGCTGAATAGAATGGACTATAGTACCTTATTTTTAAAAACCTTCTTAAATAATACAAGTAACGTATACTCATCGCAGAAATTTCAGAAAGTATGATATGATAATCACTGCTGACACGCTAATGCATATGTTTTTAGTTGTCTTATATACGTGAGTAATCTGAATTTTCTGAAGTATCATCAGTCTAGAAGAAATGCAAGGTCCTATTTATGGTAATAACTGAAGTTTCACTGACTTCACCTCCTTGCGTACTGGGGCACTTTTGGCACCCCCTTTTCCCGACTCCTGCCTAATCTCATCCAGAGATTTCTGGAATCTCCCCTGGGAGGGAGGTGTTGCAGGTGTCGAAGAGGAATTCACAAACAATTCTCACATATATTGCCACTTCGGGCCTATAACTGCTTCTCATCCTGGAGTGGGATTCCCCCGGGCTTGTGAGGTAGTGTAACACTGAAATTTGCATTTGTGAAGCTCAAGTCTGGTAGGTGAGGTGTGAGGTACATTATGATGAAACAGTTCTCATTTTAAGGCCTTTTGCTGATTTGGACTTGTTTGCCCTTAACTCCATCACTTGCCCTTCTTATGTTCAAACCCTACCATGTTTCCCAGAGACTGAAGGATGGGAAGAGGGGGGAAAAGTCAGGGTAATTCTCTAACTTTCTTTCTGCTTCAGGTTTAGCTCCTCCATGGCTCCAACTCAGGCTGGAGAGGCTTGTCTTGGCCCCAGTTTTCCTTGGATGACCTAGTCCTTGTGTTGGTGGTGTTCCTACCATCTCCAGGAAGCATGTGGCTTCCTGATTTTCTTAATCTCTGGTTTCCTCATCATCTCCTATTTTCACCCAGCTGTTCCATCACCAATTCCATGAATTAAGTTCTCTCTATGTAAAACATCTAGCTATTTCTATTTTTCCTTATTGGACCCTAACTGGCACAGACCTTTCTGGATAGACAAAATGAAATGTAATATAACCTTTATCCTTCAGGCTAGATCTTATTTTCTCTGGAGAATCCCACAGGGGAAAAATTCTTTAGTTTCAGGATCCCTTAGCTGGGAATAATAAAGGAAATAACGCTGTGTTAGCTAAATTCATATTCTCCCCTGGTTATGTTTGCAGTGGAGACTAGAAGAAAAATCATGAAGTTGTCTGTAAAACCTCAGAGCTTTCCTTTTCTTTGCTGAGCGGAAAAAGGAAGACAGAAATTTGGTGGGTTATAGTAAGGTCTTTAAGAATCACAGCCAGCACCATACTGCTTAAAGGAATATAGGAAGAAACACTTCTTATTACTTATAATATCAAAACATTCGTTGTTTCATCTGTCACAAATACTTAAGGCACCTGGAAGATATGTTAAGTGAATAAATAGCTTAAATTTTGTGTTTGTGAGCATACTCTTTTTAGTTGCTTCTTTTTGATTAATTCTTCAAGGCAATCCTATGCTCACTTTACCTCCATAACATAATGAATACTTTAAATAGAGTTTAGTTATTAGAAACTGTAAGTAATTATTAATGCAAAAGGGTTCTCATTATTTATGGTGAACTGAGAGAAAATTGTATCACAAAGTTTATAGAAAGTGTTTAGTGTAATAGGCTCTTGGTAAACACCAATTTCCTCACCACTTCAACTAAAAATACATTTTCCTCATTTTTGTCTTGCTGAAACCAATTTTAACATCATGCATGTGTGTTCCCAACACCCATCTCTTTTTTGCATATCCCCTTAGCCTTTCTCAAGCCATCATCTTGGTGAAGAGCATAGATGACATGATCAGTGATTACCTCTCTGACTCTCGTTTTCCTAAGCTTTCCTAGAGCATTCTGACCTGCTCTCCAGGGTTCTGTTTTTCATATTCATCACTTTGCAATATGCTTTTCTCCATTTGGTTATCAGAAAAACCTACAGCCCTTAAGTATAAAACAGGCTAATGCAAATTAGTTACAATGCAATAGCTAAGGTTTAGACAAATGATATTTGAAATATAAGGGTGTGACTCTTCTAGGAAGGCATTTTAGAATTAATGTGTGCTCTATACCTGGATACTTGAGTCCTGTAATACCTGACCATTCACCATAAGAGAGAGGAGTAGTAAGTTGAATGTCTAATGACCATCTCTCTGGGGATTTCTGATGTTACTGGGACCAGGAAGAGACTTTCAGGCAGAATTACTCCTCTTTTTTGATACGTTTCTTAAGAACACATGACACATTTTACAGTTACTTTGTGTCAGATCCCTTAGAGATGGGTCTTGTGCTGTTTGTACAGTGGAAATTTAATGACTGGGTATTGCCTTTGTGAGCTTGTTGACACGGGCACTGGAGTTTGTTCCAGGTAAAGACAAGAGACATCATCTCTGGCACAAACCACGTTTGCTAGTGCTCTCCTGGACATATCATCAAACTAGCAAAACCTCAAATTGTTTCCTAGATTCAGAGCTTTTACCGACTGTAGTCTTGGACAGATCATTTCACCTTTTTGAGTTTTAGTGCCATTATTAATAAAATGGGAATAATAATATAATTAATATTTGACTAAATGTTTTAAGGATCAAATTCAGTAATTATATTTGAAAGAGTCATGTAAATTCTAGAGTACAAAATAAGTATAGCTGGTATAATTAATTTGCAGAGAAGTATTTCTGAGACAAAGAGTTGGAGAAAGAATATCTTGGTCAATATGTCCTTAAATATTTACAAATTCTTCAGATTCACTGCCTTGTATTTTAAAGTAGTCTGTATCTTGTTTTTACCCTGAGTTGAATTCATTGCCATTAAGCACCTCAATATGTATCTATTTCCACTCTGTTTTATGGCCCCAAACTACAATTTACATATAAACATGAGGGAGTTCAAAGAAAGGAGAAAGTAAAACACAAAGTTCCATCTCTATTCATGGAAAATGTTAATGTCAATGACCATCTATTCAAAGTCTATAGACCTAATTATTTCTCTCTTGAGCTCCAAAGATAAGTACACTTTAAACTAAGATGAAAAATGATCATGAAGAAAATGTTTTAAAAACCACAAAGAAAGGAAAAAATTAATACAAATAAAATAATAACACATCGTGAAGAAAAAGTAAATGAAAAAAATCTCATTATTTTGTTACATAAAAGCATCTAACATATTCATCTTTTCCTTCTATAATTGACAAGCTTTGAACTAACTTGGGGTTCATATATTGGAGAAAATGGCCTAAATTTTTATGGTAAAAAAATGTGCACACAACCTAGGAATCATGACTATTGCATACGTGGGAGAACTTCTTATGATTTATCAGACAAATCCAGACATGTAGATGTGTTTGTAGATGTGTTATCTATTTGTTATTCATAATAATTACATATTCTCTGATGTATATCAGGCATTACTCGTGTATATAATACCACAATAACAGATTGCATAAAGAAACAATCTGTCAGTTATTGCATGCCTCTACACCTTGCGAATTCACAGGACAAATTGTTTGGGAAACAATACATGAATAGAATGAATTTTGACTGAATTTTTCTTAGAGCACAGGCATAACTAGACAAGTTCGTGAAAATATTGAAGTATAACCTCATACGAATCACTCACCCTTTTAGAATTTTCATTTTATCTGATAAATGGGAGTTAATAATAGTCAATTTGCATATTGATACATTTAGTTCATTGGATACTCAGGCATTCATGGTACAGGATCATGATGAGAGTTGTCGAGAATTAAGTGAGATTCTATTTTGTATTAGCACCATGGCACCATATAATGGCTGTATGTTATATGTTAATTCTATTTTCTGCCATGAAACTCACCCAGCTGACGATTCCTTTCCCTTCGAAATAACCATTAACAGTCACTGGGCTTCAATTAGGTGGAACCATGTTGCTTTGATGAGAAATGGGCCAGGCCTCTAACAATATAGATAAACTATATTCTGGGTAAATACACAGCTAGCACTCTGACTTCAAATGCTGGACCAGGACCTATGGAGGTAACCACTACCTCCAATTAGGGAGCACATGCAAAAAAGAATACTCTAGGAATGCCTGGGTGACTCACTTGGTTGAGCGTCTGACTTCAGCTCAGGTCATGATCTTACGGTTCGTAGGTTCAAGCCCCACATCGAGCTCTGTGCTGACAGCTCAGAGACTGGAGTCTGCTTCAGATTCTGTTTCCCTCTGTCTCTGCCTCTCCCCGCTGCTCCTGCCCACCCCCCCCCCTCTCAAAAATAAATAAACATTTTAAAAATTTAAAAAAATACTCTAGGAAAATTTTATTTATAGCTTCAGCCCTAAATCTTCATCTAATCATATCTGAGCTTGACTATGGTAAAACTCAAAAGTGTCTGTTTGGTACTAGAAGTTCTGTGTTCCTTTTGTGAAACGTTCTTGTTCTTAAGTTAAGTTAAGTTAAGTTTTGGCCTATGGGGATTAGGAGGTGTGCAGGCACATCTACCACTGGTGGCTTCCCTCCAACCAGCTTCATAGGAGAGGTGGAAAGAGGTAGAAATCAAAAAGTTCCATGAAAGGGGATTGTGGTTCCATCCTGTTCTATTTAGAGTCTCTTTCTTGCATACATATGAAACAAATGACACCAACATTTTCCAACAGCATATTCTTCTTTATGATGATCCCATTTGTGACCTTGAGCCTACATTTTGCCCTTATCTCAGAATTCCCTCTCCTTGGGGTAAAGTATGTCCATGCTAGGGAAGAGATAAAGAGTAGAGGGCTTTAATGCCTAATGGAGGACACAGACTTTTTATTCGGAAAATGGAGCCCCAAATATGTGGCAATATGATTGAAATGAACAAAATAGAACTGAAATTTCGTTTTGGTTTTGACATCGTTTATGCAGATTTTGTGGTTACCAATGTTCTAGGGAATGAGTGGGAAAGTATACAAATAATTATGCTTACAAAAATGAGAGTCCAAGCTGTGGGCAGGTGGGTAAATGAAATTCTCTGTGCCTGGAAGCATATGACACATTGTGTATGGCAGGAGGGAAGGGGGCTGGTGGGAGGGGGCTCGCTCGCAGGCCAAGCTGCGTGGGCAGACACATTTTGAGGAAACTCCCATAACATTTACCAGCTGCAGAACATTCTGTGTATTCATGAAGGGCCAAATGTACACTCTGTTAAAATAAACTTAACAGAATCAACATGAGATGCTTTTCCCATGAAGCCCCCTCCCATATCTGCAATTCATAAATCAAAACCAATCTAAGCACAGAGAAAGGAGGAAAATGTGGTAGTTGGTAATGACCAGATAAATCAGGCCTGGAAATCATAGTAGCCAGTGCATTAAACAAGAAAGATTTATAAGTGACCAGAAAACACACTTAGTTTTGGTTCCCACTCTTCTTTTAAATTTTTTTTCAGTGGGAAAAATCCTTCTCTTGCTCGTGTATGGAAATGTAAGCTAAACTTAGGAATAACAAACTCTAGGATTTTTTCAGTCACTCATAGATAATAAAAGTCTCATGGTTTCTGTAAATTGCAATTGTCATCTCATGTTAGCAATTGAAAATGGTCTTGTTCGGGGCGCCTGGGTGGCGCAGTCGGTTAAGCGTCCGACTTCAGCCAGGTCACGATCTCGCGGTCCATGAGTTCGAGCCCCGCGTCGGGCTCTGGGCTGATGGCTCAGAGCCTGGAGCCTGTTTCCAATTCTGTGTCTCCCTCTCTCTCTGCCCCTCCCCTGTTCATGCTCTGTCTCTCTCTGTCCCAAAAATAAATAAACGTTGAAAAAAAAATTAAAAAAAAAAAAAAAAAAGAAAATGGTCTTGTTCGAATAATAATGACAGCACAGAACTTGTTGTTAGGTGATCTCCCTTCCTCCTAGTGATTTCTCCTTTATCAGTTAGCTTGGTTCCTTGTTTCCTCTTGTTCACCACCTGAGTTTGGGATGGTGGCCATTGGGGTTTATACAACTCTTGTTGGAAGGCTTTGGATGAGACCTAGCCTTTTAAAAAATTATCTTGAGAACTAAGAGGTAAATGCTAGGTAGGAAGATAGGAAAGTAGACACCAGAAGGAAACACAGAGTTCCCAAGATCGGGATCCTTTTTACTACAGCTACAACTGTATGCTCTTTTTCTTTTTTTTTTTTTTTAAACCATTTTGTTTTAATGTTTATTCACTTTCTGAGAGAGACAGAGCATGAACAGGGGAGGGGCAGAGAGAGACAGGAGACACAGAATATGAAGCAGGCTCCAGGCTCTGAGCTGTCAACACAGACCCCAACACGGGGCTTGAACCCACGAGCTGTGAGATCATGACCTGAGCCGAAGTCAGACGTTCAACTGACTGAGCCACCCAGGTGCCCCATAACAACTGTATATTCTTTCATGGAGTACCATATCTGATCTCCGGGTATCAGGAACACTTCATCTGTGGACAGATGGATCTACGGTTAGTTGTCAGATACAGTCCTCAAATCAGCTGATATCCTCACCTCCTCAGGTTTAGTTCCCTCTGTTCCCCAACTGCAAGGACACGTACTAAACTCTCCCAGTATCACACTAATGCCCTCTCACTAGGCATAGGGTTTAGAGACTCCATACTCTCTTTTATTAGGATGTGGGTATAAGATTCAGACCAACTCTGTCTTTAAATAACAATAAATACTCCTTATAAATCTCTCTCCTTGTATATCTTCCTTGAGGGTCAGTTACCTAGCTGGTCTTCACTCAAGGCAAGTATCACCCATTAATTGCCCTCATGCCTTCCCTGATCTGAGTTACATTATCTAAGTGCTAATATAATATTTCCCAGTCTCTCTATGTGCCTTGGCTGTGATAAACCTCCTTAGTGTGAGTGGAGGGCAAGTTGGATTTAATTCAGTCTGCCTCACCCCCCTAAAATACACAGCAAAGCAAAACTTTCTCAGATCCAATAATTCCTTATAGTCTATGTCTGGTTGAAATGACTTATGTTTCCTTTTCTTAATGGCAGAGTGAATCAATGACCCTTCTTTTCCAAGACAAATGCTGCCACTGACTAGGTGATTTGGGCTTCAGATCTGTTTCTAGATACCAAAGAGCCTAATTTTGTTGGTTTTTCTAGTTTTCCTCACAGAGAAATATACTCAGTACTCATTATAACAGAGGCAGCAATGGAGGCCCCAGAAATTGCTCAGAACCTTTACCTCCGTGCCAGCACTGAATTTACCTTTGGAAGGACTTTTTAGCAATTGTATGACTGTTGAGGGAGTTCTTTGTTGACAAATTTTCTGAAAGATCTCATCTGAGGCCCTCTAGACATTTTCCAGTACTTATTAATGCTTTGCCAGGTAAGAGTGTCTGAATTTTCTCTAACTAGATTAGTATCAGACTTTTGAAGCTACTATCTGTGATGTTGCTAAAGGAAGGGAAGGGACCAGAAGGAAATGGGGTATTGATGTCATGTGATTGGACACCTGCCACTCTGCTGAAATATTCTCAGATGTGTTCATTCATTGCACACCTGTGTGTTATGATAGAATATGAAAACGCAACTAATAGTCTCTATGTGGGTCCATTTGGTCTATGCTTAATATCTGTTTTTTTATTATTTCAGCACTCTCTTGAGCAATTACTCTTTTAAGTTTTTAGTTTTCTTTTTTGAGAGGTGTCTCATGGAACAGAGGAAACCTTCACTTGAAATAAACCATCGTTGGCTTCCTCTTCCTCTGGCAATGTCAATGTGACTTTAATACCTCTGAGCCCCAATTTCCTCATCTGTGAAATGTGAATAATTGTAACTGCCCCACATGATTGGAAGTGTTAAATCACAAAAATATCTGAAGTCCCTGGCTGGAAGGGTACTCAGTAGATATTTATTCCGTGTATGGTAGGTAAACTTACGGGCCATTCTGGAAAGCATCTGCCAGGTTAGGCAGTCTGGGACCCGGGGACTGTTCATCACTACTGTCTCCAGGCTTGTGGAAATTCTCACGGAACTGGCTGGGCTTCCGGGTCACACAGCGAAATCGGGAGAGATGAAAACTCTTACCCATTCCTTGCTCTTGCTCAGGCACTCGCTATTCCTTCCATCGCATCTTGATATCATTTGCTAAACATCATAGTTTTAAACCTAAGTACTTTTCACTTCATCCTACTAATTAATAGGGGATCCTATGGGAGATGTTCCAAATAATTTAATACCCTTAAAACCCATTGTGAAATAAATGTCACGCATAAATTGCTAAAGGGAAAAAAAATCCTATCCTTTCAAAGTTCCATAATTGCCACTAATGCAAATAGTACTCGCATATACCTATATTCATTTTGGGGGCTAATCAATTAGATGAGTTTTTAGAAAGCTAACCTATTTTTCTCCTTAATAAGGCACCAAAGCTTCCAATTAGAAATGGTGTCATTCTTTTTACCATGAACGCCTGATCGTCCCAAGTGATTAGACAATATGTTTCTCAGAGAAGTCATGCTGGAGATCTGAGCATTCTCCTGACATAAAATAATTATCTCCCACCCTTTGGGAGCCCTCACAGGCAGAGTCTGAAAGAGGAATGAAATGCTTGTAAGATGATTAGTAAAATGATAATGTTGTTTTTAACACTTCTCAGGCCAAGAGACTTGTACCAGACATCATGGAAAAGGGGGAAAATGATATAAACTTAAAACAATAATGTCAAAATGGAATATTTCTTTGGGAATTTGTTTTGAAATATTCTACCTGGAATTTTTTCCCGGGTTATGGTAAACATATTCTGTCTTAATGTAGTAAGAGTAACATTTGTGTATCACTTGACTAATGTGGCCAGAAATGTTTTCTATACATGACTTCATTTTTTTTTTAATGCTTAACTAGGTTAAGCTAAGCTGAGTAAGTTTACTTATACTCTTTTTTTTTAAATTTTTTTTTAACGTTTATTTATTTTTGAGACAGAGAGAGGCAGAGCATGAATGGGGGAGGGTCAGAGAGAGAGGGAGACACAGAATCGGAAGCAGGCTCCAGGCTCTGGGCCATCATCAGCCCAGAGCCCGACGCGGGGCTCGAACTCACGGACCGTGAGATCGTGACCTGAGCTGAAGTCGGACGCTTAACCGACTGAGCCACCCAGGCGCCCCTACTTATACTCTTTTTAAAGATAATGCAGGTGAAGCTTAAGGCAATAAAGTAACTTTTACATGGGTGGGGTGCCTGGGTGGCTCAGTCAGTTAAGCGTCTGACTTCAGCTCAGGTCATGATCTCACGGTTGGTGAGTTCGAGCCCCATATTGGGCTCCTCACTGACAGTGCAGAGCCTGCTTGGGATTCATTCTTTCTCTCTCTCTCTCTCTCTCTCTCTGTCTGTCTGCCTCTCTCAAAATGAATAAATAAACTTTAAAAAATTAAAAAATAAAGTAAGTTTGGGATTCATTGAAGAGTTGAATAGAAAGGGCTTGGGAAAGAAAGAGGTCACATGTTCCTTAGAGATTGGGGAGAAAGGGTTTCTCGATGGTCACTATGTGAGTTGGATCAGGAAGCCAATGACGTTTGCATCTGACGTAATCTGTGACATGAGACGCAAAGCCATCTTTGGAGAAAGAAGGGAACAAAATAGGTTGTGACCTGAGGAGAATAGTGAATGGTGTGGCGCAGGGCAGAGTCACCACAAGCTAATTCAGAGCATTCGAGATAAGGACAGGGCTGCAGTCTCAGACAGGAATAAAATAATCTCTGTCCAAGGTACTTCTAAAGTCAATTATTGCTTCAAAATAGCATTCTCAGTTTCTCCTCTTCCCTGAAATCTTAGACCTAGAATTTCAGTGTGGTTAATGTTATACTTTTCAATACAACATTTTGGACCATAGGAATTATGACTGAACACAGACAATGCAGGAGGATTGAAAGAAGTAGCTACCTCCTCACCAAATGGAGTATAAACTCTTGAGAACCTCACCAGTAACTTCTGTGCTGTTACCCTTGGGCCAGCAGCCATGGTGGTGTGGCATGTCTCGTTATTCCCCACCTTGCAAAGAATCCACTGAACATCTCAGTCTTGATACTCAGAATGGCCTGTCCTTGCCTTCAAAGTCTGGATGCCCATTTCTCTGTATCTTAATTCAACTGGTTCAAAGGTCATAGAGGGAGGAAATTCAAAATTTCTAGAGTTGTGGGTGGAACAAGGTGAAGAGATAAGGTAAAGTAGAATGAGAAGAATTGTTCAAGGTGCTGTAGAGTCAGAACATTGCACCCGAAAGTCTGTAAAGGGTAACATGTACTCCACATACACATGTTTTGTGGAGTCCAATGGAATGAATAGTAGTATAAGATGGACACTTCCTTCTACTTACAATAGTCCTCAAGGCAGGATTTTATTGTAAGAGTTACATGGGCATTGGAACAAGACAGCTGTGGCTGTCTCTTACAAGATCCAAAAGGGATTGTTGTACCAGTTAGTACTGACAGAAGAGTCAACTTTAGACTGTTAAATACAGTAAAGGAGATTGAGTATTTTAGATGGAAGTCCAGGACCTGGTTGTGTTTTATGGTTGTTGGGGCTTGATTCAGTAGCTCAACAATGATATGAGGACCCAATTTCCATCCCACCTCTCAACCAAAGACACCGGGGATGATGACTGGCTATCATCCCCACATTACATGCTTCATTAGCCCTGTCCAGGTGGTGGACTTGAGCCACTAAGCACATTCCATTGGTCTGGACACCATCATTGTTTCAGGAAAATATAAATTCTGTGCTGGTTAACTAGGGTAAGTTTTATTTTTATTTTTATTTCTTTTCTTTTATTTTGTTTTATTTTATTTTAGAGAGAGAGAGCGTGAGCAGGGGAGAGTGGCAAAGGGAGAGAGAGAATCACAAGCAGACCCCATGCTCAGTGCAGGGGCTCGATCCCATAACCCTGTGATAATGACCTGAGATGAAATTAAGAGTCAAATATTAAGCCACTGGAGGCACCCAGGTGCCCCAACTAGGGTAAGTCTTAGATTTAGATTCTGGGACTGGATCCTTCTACTGAATGAACCACTTAATTGGACTGCCTCTGTGAAGTCACCTTAGAAGAATTCATTCAGGATGGCAAGCATTGCAAGGCTTGGTAGATAGGTTACATGGAAGTCTGCAAGCTTTGAGTTCTTCATCTGCATTATGGAAAATGCCAGGGCTGATACAAATGTTGGATTTCATAAACATCAGAAAATTTACCAGTGTAGTGCCTGGCATGCAATATGTTAGTTTCTTTTTCTCCCTCTTATAATGCAACAACGTCCTGAATAATGAAGCACAGATACAGAGTTGGGTGAAACAGTTTGCAAAGTACTTTCCAGCTCTCATATTTTATACTTCCATGAAAATTTGTGTCACTTTATTTGCATTTTATTAACTTAAAAACTCCGAGGACTTTAGAGCAATTTTCAACCACTGATAGAGCTTCTTTTTTCTCCCGCCCCTTTTTCTTTTACTTTATACATTTTTATTATAAGATAGAGCATGTGTTATGCAATCTTTGCCCCATTTTTAAATGTTAAGCCTTAACTTTTATCTGTGGGGGTAGTAGAAACAATTTCTCTTAAAGTCAAATTTTCTATTTGTGAGTAAAGTGAATTCGATGCAATGTTTGTACCCGTTTACTTTGTTGGTTATGAGAGCCATTTGTCATTTGTCACAAAGCTGGATACAACTGTGTGAAACAGAAAAAAAGAGGCAATGAAGCTAAACGGCATCCCATGAGAACCTTGGAGGAATTCGTAATCTCCTAGTTCCTCTACTTTCTGGTCTGCAAATTGAAGGAAGGAAGGAAGGAAGGAAGGAAGGAAGGAAGGAAGGAAGGAAGGAAGGAAGGAAGGAAAGAAGACAAACATGAATTATGAAGATTAAATAAGGAACATGAATGGCTAAATCAATTTCTGCCAAGATGGTATGAAAATAAATGATCCTTATAATCATTACCTCTAAAATTAACAAATTTGCTGTTTTTTTCCTAACTTTTAAAAAATATTTATTTATTTTTTAGAGAGAGAGTCCAAGCGGGGAAGGGGCAGAGAAAGAGGGAGACAGAGGATCCTAAGTGGACTTCGTGCTGACAGCCTGATGAGGGGCTAGAACTCACTAACTGCAAGATCATGGCCTGAGCCAAGTCAGATGCTTAACTGACTGAGCAACCCAGGTGCCCCAACAAATTTGCTTTTAAAGCTGCTTTTAAGTGTGTGTTGATGAATAAAATAAAATGAATTGACGCTGTTAGAAGTAAGAAAAGAGATTACTCTTAGAAAAGCAGTGACTGTATATCAGTTAAGCTCTCCAGAGATACAGAACTAGTAGGATACCTATATGTATGTGTATGTCTGTCTATATATATGTGTATGTGTATATATGTATGTGTATATGTGTATGTATATGCAGATGAATGTGTATATGTATATGAATGTGTATATGTATATATATGTATGTGTATATGTATGTGTATATGTAGGTGTATGTTTATATGTACGCGTATGTGTATATGTAGGTGTATGTGTATGTGTATATATATGTATGTATGTAGTATATGTATGTTTACACACACACACACACACAAAGAGATTTAGTTTCAAGGGATTGGCTTACACATTTGTGGGAGCTGGTAAATCTAACATCTGTTGGATAGGCTAGCAGGCTAGAAATTCCTGGGCAGGACTCAATGCTATAGTCTTGAGGCAGATGAAATCTTAATTTTGTTTTCAAGGACTTTTACCTGCTTGCATGGGGCCTACCTATATTATTGAGAATGACTTCCTTTGTGTAAACTGAAGTGAGCGTAGGTGTCTGTGAACCACCTTTACAACATCTAAATCATCGTTTGATTGAAGGGCTTAGCCAAATGGACACATAAAACTAACCATCACAGACTGGGAAGAAACATGAAGGGAACTTCTTCCAGCAATAAATGTATGATATGTATGTTTTTCTACAAAAATATTATACTTTAATAAAAGCTTCTAAATTTTATTTCTATTTTTTCTACAACCCAAATAAGGGATAGCAAGGGATTTCTTCTCATGCAGAGTTGTCTGGTGGCTGCTTCTGGGCTGAACAAAGAAGAATTCTGTGATTGCTTCCAATCTTGGTGGGTGCAATTGTTGAGATCAGTCAGTGATAGCTTCAATAAACGGGGACAACATGTCACTAGTGTGTTGACCATCTCACTGGTTAGTACAGTTTAAAAGTACACATGGACTCTATGAAGTCCTAAGATACTTAGGAACTCTATGAATTTGTTATGTATTTTGAAAATGATGTTATTGCGGGGGTGCCTGGGTGGCCCAGTCAGTCAAGCATCAGACTTGATTTTGGCTCAGGTCATGATCTCATGGTTCATAGAGACACTATGCATTGTGTGCGCTGACAGTGTGGAGCCTGGTTGGGATTCTCTCTCTCCCTTTCTCTGGCCCTCCCTCCCCCACTCACGCTTGCTCTCTCTCTCTCTCTCTGAAAATAAGTAAATAAACATTTAAAATAATGTTATTGTTAATGATCTTTGTATAAGTGTTTAACAACACTTATTCAGTCATAAGAATCATTAACATGACGTTCATGTCTAAGTACATTTATCATCACATCTGCTTTTTCTCTCGTTCTTTTCATTAGTTACAAATGATGAATAAAGTCTGGGGTGCCTGGGTGGCTCAGTGGGTTGGGTGTCTGACTTCAGCTCAGGTCACGATCTCACGGTTTGTGAGTTTGAGCCCCGTGTCAGACTCCGTGCTGACAGCTCAGAGCCTGGAGCCTGCTTTGGATTCTGTGACTCCCTCTTTCTTTGCCCCTCCCTTGCTTGCGCGCTCTCTCTCTCACCCTCTCTCTCTCTCCCTCTCAAAAATAAATAAACTGACTGAGCCACCCAGGTACCCCTGGAGTTGACACTTTTTCTTGAATATGTAGTTTCTCTTACTTAGATATTTCCATTTTAAATGTATCCATGCTTAGAATTGCCCCAGGGGAACAGCAGGCAAGGTTTTAAAGTGAACAGTGGTAATTTGAGAGATAAAATGAACCAAATGGGCTAAAGAAAATACAAAGGGAATATGGAGGGAGAAACTATGTAGAGATGTTTTCTGATTAAGTGATGTGTGTTCAATTTTTATTATGAAATTTAAGATTTATAAATTTCAGAAAATTTCAATGAAAGACTATTACTTTCCAAACCATCTTTACAGCCAATTAATATGTTGATGAATATCTTTACATTTTCTTCACCTCTGTTTCTCATTTCCCTCTCCCCCTCGCTGTACATCTATCTGTCTATCTATCTACCTATCTATCACCTACCATCTATCTATCATCTATCTATGTGTGTGATATATACAGTCAAAAATTATACCTATTTCTATTTATATACCATTTTATATATTATTTTCCATTTAAAATTTTATAAGCATTATTCTATGTCAACTCAAATTCACATTTATAAATATTTGTGTTTCAAGGCACCCTATTGATATACTAAATTTCAGTTAAATATTTACCTCTTGTTATATATTTAATTCTATTCTAAAATTTTTGGCTATTGTGAATATTTATAAACAAAGGCCTTTCATCATTGCCTAAAGAGACATTCCTAGAAGTTAAATCATAAAGTCAAATGCTATAGGCCTTTAGGGAATTAATGATGCAGATTGCCAAATTGTTTCCCAAAAAGTCTTCTTGTTACTTAACAACATTGTGTCTTTGTCCATAATTTTTAAGTCATAGAAAGTCCTTTCCAAATCTAAATGTATTATTCAGATATGTTTCCTTTAAAACATTTCCTTCTCTCTCTTTCAAATAAAAAAAAAAGTTTAAAAAATGTTAATCATAAAATGTCTAGTTATGGACTTCATTTCAATTAATTTTAGTATTAATTGATTTTAAGGGTTTTTATGACCGCCTTTGGGGCATCCACAATAGCAATGTCCACTCTCACCGCTGTTATTCCACATAGCACTGGAATCTAGCCTCAGCAATAAGACAACAAGTAGAAATAAAAGGCATCCAAATGAGCAAGGAAGAAGTCAAACTTTAACTCTGCAGATGACATGATATTCTATGTGGAAAATCCAAAAGACTCCACCAAAATATTGCTAGAACTGATACTTGAATTCAGCAAAGTCGCAGGATATAAAATCATGTACAGAAATTGGTTGCATTTCTAAACACCAAAAATGAAGCAGCAGAAAGAGAAATCAAGGAGTCGATCCCACTTACAATTGCACCAAAAATTGTAAGATACCTAGGAATAAACATAATCAAAGAGATAAAAGATTGGTATTCTGAAAACAATAGAACATGTATGAAAGAAATTGAAGAAGACACAAAGAAATGGAAAAACATTCCATCTCATGGATTGGAAGAACATTGTTAAAATGTCCATACTACCCAAAGGAATCTATACATTCAATGCAATCCTGATCAAAATAACACCAGCATTTTTTTTTTTAATTTTTTTTTTCAACGTTTATTTGGGACAGAGAGAGACAGAGCATGAACGGGGGAGGGGCAGAGAGAGAGGGAGACACAGAATCGGAAACAGGCTCCAGGCTCTGAGCCATCAGCCCAGAGCCCGACGCGGGGCTCGAACTCACCGCGAGATCGTGACCTGGCTGAAGTCGGACGCTCAACCGACTGCGCCACCCAGGCGCCCCAACACCAGCATTTTTAACAGAGTTAGAACAAACAATTCTAAAATTTGTATGAAACCATAAAAAAAAAAAAAAAAACCCAGAGCCAAAGTCATGTTGAAAAAGAAAAGTAAAGCAGGAAGCATCACAATTCCAGACTTCAAGCTGTATTACAAAGCTGTAATCATCAAGAGAGTATGGTACTGACACAAAAACAGACATATAGATCAATGTAATGGAATAGAGAACCCAGAAATGGACCCACAGATATATGTCCATCTAATCTTTGACAAAGCAGGAAAGAATATCTGATTGGAAAAACAAACAAACAAACAAAAAGCAAACCCAGTCTCTTCAACAAATGGTGCTGGGAAAACTGGACAGTGACATGCAGAAGAATGAACCTGGACCATTTCCTTACACCATACACAAAAATAAATTCAAAATGGATCAAAGACCTAAATGTAAGACAGGAAACCATCAAAATTCTAGAGGGGAAAACAAGCAACAACTTCTTTGACCTTGGCTGCAGCAACTTCTTAGTAGACATGTCTCTGGAGAAATGAACTATTGGGACCTCATCAGGAAAAAAAAAAGGCAACCGATGGAATGGGAGAAGATATTTGCAAACAGCCTATCAGTTAAAGGGTTAGTATCCAAAATCTATAAAAAACTTATCAAACTTAACACCCAAAAACCATAATCTACTGAAGAAATATGCAAAAGACATAAACAGACACTTTTCAAAAGACATACAGGTGGCTAACAGACACATGAAAAGATAACATCACTCATCATCAGGGAAATACAGATCAAAACTACAGTGAGATATCACCTCACACCTGTCAGAATGGCTAAACTTAAAAACTCAGGAAACAGCAGATGTTGGTGAGGATGTGGAGAAAGAGGAACCCTTTTGCACTGCTGGTGGGAATGCAAACTGGTGCAGCCACTCTGGAAAACAGTATGGACGTTCTTTAAAAAAATTAAAAATAGAATTAGCTTACAACCCTGAAGTTGCACTACTAGGTATTTATCCAAAAGATACAATGTTGATTTGAAGGGGCACATGCACCCCAATTTTTATAGCAGCACTATATCAATAATAGCCAAATAACGGAAAGAGCCTAAATGTCCATTGACTGACAAATGGATAAAGAAGATGAGGTGTATATATATACACACACACACATACATACAATGGAATATTAGTTATCAAAAAGAATGAAATCTTGCCATTTGCAACAATGTGGATGGAACTAGAGTGTAAGTGAAATAAGTAGGTCAGAGAAAGATACATATCATATACTTTCACTCATATGTGGAATTTAAGAAACAAAACAGAGGAACATAGGGGAAGGGAAGGAAAAGTAAGATAAAAACTGAGAGGCAGGCAAACCATAAGAGACTCTTAAATGCAGAGAACAAACTGAGGGTTGCTGGAGGGTGTTGAGTGGGGGGATGAGATAAATGGATGATTGGCATTAAGAAGGGCACTTGTTATATTATATGTAAGTGATGAATCACTAAATTCTAAATAAAGATTCTGAAATCTTTATTACATTATATGTTAACTAACTTGGATTTAAATAAACATAAATTTAAAAAGTCAAGTAAAAGAATAAGCCTAAAAATAAAAAAAATAATAGGCCTAATTCATGTTAATATAAATGAAACATACTTTATGAAAAATCACCATAGTTTCTAAAACTAAAATATGAGAAGAAGGGCATTATTTTACATTTTTGTACATCTCTTAAATGTCTTAATATATAGCGGCAAAATGAGAGGTATTTTAATAACCTTTTCAGATAGTTGTGAATGTTATTCTCTGATAGTATACCCAAACTTGACAAGTGGTATAGTTTTTTAAAGGTTAGTTATGATGTGGAATTTGGAACCATCAGTGATTTTTTTGAACTTTGTTAAATTAAAAACTACTTGTCTATCTTGTATTTTGAGTGTACCTTCTATCCATGCATGATTCTTTAACATTATGTGTTGGTCATTTAGGAAATATTGGTTCTTTGAGTTATAGAGAACTTCTAAATGTTAACATATTTCATTAACCAATACAAAAAAAGTGATTGTGGTATTATTACTGCCTAATTTAATAAAAAAAACTTTATACTTAAAAAAAATAAAGCTGATAGTTTAAATGTTTACTTTAGTTTCCTATAGTACTTAAAAAAATTTTTTTTTAACATTTATTTATTTTTGAGAGACAGAGAGAGACAGAGCAGGAGTGGGGGAGGGGCAGACAGAGAGGGAGACACAGAATCTGAAGCAGGCTCCAGGCTCCGAGCTGTCAGCACAGACCCCAATGTGGGGCTTGAACTCCCTAACCGTCAGATGATGACCTGAGCTGAAGTCGGATGCTTAATGGACTGAGGGACCCAGGTGCCTTAGTTTCCCATAGTATATTTAAAGTATGATTTATCTCATCTTGAATATGGATTTTTTCATTAATTGTTCAGGATATTTACATTCACAGTTCTTGTTGTTGATACTTTTTAAATTTCATATCAATATTGGCTATAAATTCTTTGAAATTAAAAAAATAAGAAAAAGCAATGGCACTGTCCTAAGGTCTGGACACGCATGGTTTGAATTCTTACACGATGTCTGGGAGGTAATTAATTGGCTCTTGAATGAATACAATTCCTTCATGTCTAGTGTTTGCCAAAAAACCAGATTGGTCAGTTTGTTTCTGGCCTCCCATATTGTCTAGCTTGTTTTTATCAGATTTCTTTCCTAAGATCTTGAGTTGGAGAGGTGACTGTTATCAGTATCCTGGATGAATTTCCTGTGTTTGGCAGTCTATAGTGGCTGTACTAGGCTGGGAAAATTCCATCTTTATTTACTAATCTGTGAACCCTGGAACTTGAATTAATTTATAAATATTTTGAAGTTATTTGAACTGTATGAAATTACTATAGTCCCCATCTACATTTGCTTAGTAAGAATTGATCTTGACATCTGTCCAGTTATGGACCTATATTCAGGTCCTTCTTTTTTTCATGTGTATTTCAATAGGCAGGTACAAGAGGATGATTCATTTTCTGCTTTCGAGGTCCCCACAGCCTGAAACAACTTTTAAAGTATTTATCCTTTTTCCTTTCTTTTCCTGTTCTTTAAATGTCATGTTATTCATAGAATGACTGAAAACAACTCTAATTCTTTTTCAAGTGCTGCCACAGAGATGTTACTGTGGTCGCTGTTAAAAAAAAAAATGTATTTTTTTTTTATATCTGTATGATTGGTTGGAATCCTCACTGTGCCAGCCCAGAGCTGGTAGATGGATATGTATTTTCTCTGAAATTCAAGTTGTAATAAAGACACAGGCTTCCAATTTTGTTGTCAAGTTTCATTATTATGACTTGTGACAAGTCAGGATAGACATTACAGTCTTGTAAAGAGCTAACTACAAGTGTCTGGGTGGCTTCCAACTGTTATGTCACATACATGCTAAAAACAAGCCATCATCATCCTTAACACATCCTCCTAATTCTCCTTTCCAAGGAGATCAGGAAATATGTTCATGTTGAATGATCATTTCATCTAAAAGATTTTAAACCTCATAGTTTTCAATAACACTTCATAACCATTCACAAGACTTCCAGTTACTCTAACTCATTCATTCAGTACATATTTAGTGACTACCTATTATGTTCCAGGTAAAAATCTCATAAGGAGAAGATTCAGTGATGAAAAAGGCTAACAAGGCCACTGTTCTCACGGAACTCACATTTGATTGAGGAACAAAGGCAATAAAATGTAAACAGATAAAGTCATTTCACAAACTTTAAGTGTTACAAAGAGAGGGTGATGGAATGCCTAGGGAGGGGAGGCACCATTAGATGAGGTGGACATCAAGTCCTCCTCAAGGAGATAGATTTTGGCTGAGGCCAAGATTATAGGAAAAAGCAATTCACACACAAATGGGAGAAGATTTCCAGGCAGAGACATAGTAGTGAAAGAAGTCCTAAAGCAGGTACAATTTTTGTATGTTCAAGGAACAGAAAAAGCCCATAAGCTAGAAGCATTGTGGCAGAAAGAGACCCAAGTATTGGATAAAATTGGAGGGGTCAGTAGAGGCCAGAGCATGTAGGATATTTAGCCTGATAAGGATCTAGGATTTTAGGTGTGATCATAAACTATTGGTGGGGCTGGGGGGTGGTGCTTAAAGAGAAGGGTGTCATAATCTGACTTACAAAAATCACATTAGCTGATCTGTGAGAGAGGGTCTAAAAGGGGGAGGGGAAAGTGAAATTGGGAAGTAGGAGATTGGGGACAGTTGCAGAGCTCCGTGATGGTGGCTTGTACAGCCCTGGAAAAGGGAAACAACAACAGATGGAGAATGTGTTTTCAAGGTAGGACTGACAGCATCTGGTATCCAGAGAACTGCTGTTAGCTGAGAATAATATTCACCTTTTATTTTTCAAATAATATTAAAAGAAACTTTCAAGGAAAATACTTGCCTATTTTCCCCACCAATTTTTTTTTCTGTATTACATATCTGTTTCAATCTATAGAATGTCTTTCTTTTTTTATTATCATTATTTTCTTAATACTTTCATATATATTATTATTTCATTTGGTCTTTATCCCAATCCTGGGAGACAAACAATGGAGGTTCTCTTATTCCAGTTCTTATAAAGAAACTGAGCTTAAGATAGAACAAAATGAGTCATCCAAGACTGCCTGCCTCGTAAAGCAATAAATTGGGATTCAAAGCCCGATTCATCAGGTTGGTTTTCCTACAGTATAGCCCAGTTGAGTATGAGAAAGAGATTAGATGAAATGGGTCTCCGTGTTACCCTGCCATTGGCAATTGCTTAGAAGTACATCATCATGCCAATTGGAATGGTTCTATGGAGGCAGGGTCAAGAAATGTTTTTTTCTTTTCTACTGGTCAGAGCTGCTAAGACACTGAAATGGAGCATTTTCCTCATTATCAATTCCATCGTGCTGTGGCTATGAATATTCTTTTTAACTCATTGTTTTGGGCAGAGGTCTTCAGAAAAAAAGAATCCACAAGAGAATGAACCTTTGGGAAAAGCCTTCGGAGTATTGAGGGTACTCAACAAGGAGAAACAAGAGTAATCAGCATTCACCCCAAAGCTGTAATCAGTTATTACGCTCAAGAGATCAGTTATAGGGAGAAAATTAAAAACAATAAAAGTGATACTCACCTTAGGGGCGCCTGGGTGGCGCAGTCAGTTAAGCGTCCGACTTCAGCCAGGTCACGATCTCGCGGTCGGTGAGTTCGAGCCCCGCGTCAGGCTCTGGGCTGATGGCTCAGAGCCTGGAGCCTGTTTCCGATTCTGCGTCTCCCTCTCTCTCTGCCCCTCCCACGTTCATGCTCTGTCTCTCTCTGTCCCAAAAATAAATAAACGTTGAAAAAAAAAATTAAAAAAAAAGTGATACTCACCTTAAAGTCATGGTTATCTCAAAAGAAGTTAAATTTCATGAGTAAACCTTGGTTATCTCTGAATAACCCACCTACTCTTAGATAATCTGGTTCATAAAACCCCAAATTTCCTAGAAATATGAATAAATTTGTGATTATCTCTTCATTTGGCAAGAGAGAGCAAATAAGTGTTTCTCACCAAAAAGTTTATTATTATTTTATTATTTATTATTTTACTATTTATTTTTAATATTAATTAATTATTGCCAAATTTATTATTATTTTTATTGTTTTTAAACACTCAGTAAAGAGTTACTTGATTCCTTCTATATGTGAGAGCCAGCACCAAAGTGAACATATTCTATTCTTGCTCTCTCCTTCCACTCTAAAGTTGCTGGCCATCTTGCTGTTCCAGGAGGCATGCATACTCTTCAGAGCTTAGCTTTAGCATATGCTGTTTCCTCTGCTTCAACCCTCTTTCCTCAGAACCCTATTTGACTCATTTTCTCACCTTCTTCAGATGTGCCTCAAATATCACCTTCCCGGTGAGGGCTTCTCTGGCTATCCCACCTAAAATTCCCTCCCCATCCCCAACTACCACAACACAAGAATTTCATATGCCCCTCTGTCTTCCCCAAAATATAAGCTTCATAGGGACAGGGAGTTTTGTTTTGACTGTATCTCCAAGACCTAGGACAGTATCAGACATGTGGAAGGCAGTAATGTATTCTGAGCAAATGAATGAATGAAATTAATCCCTGCATCAAAGAGCTTGTAGCTTTAACTGGAAATCTCTATTCAATGCGATTGGTGCCACTGAAAGGCCAACACAGGGTGTAATGGAGCATGGCGGAAAAGTTTCTAACTCACAATGGGAGTGTGGGTCAGGGAAGCCTGCTGGGAAGAGACACTGCTAAACTGATATCCAAACATTGACTAGGAATTAGGCAAAAGAAGGATACTGGATAAATTGCAAAAATTTGACTTAGATATGACCATAGCCATTAAGGAAGGCATGGCTGCTCATCTAGGTAGATGCATTAGCTTTGACAAGTACACATCCAAAAAATAAAAATAAATATCTAAAAACACCCTTGCATTATCATAAGACATCATCATATTTAAAATCGCTTGAATTGTGATATTTACAGATGAGATACTGACATGAACTCATTTCTGGGATATCAGTTTATAAAATCGCCTTTGCTTGATTTAGGGTCACCAGTCTATCACTTGAGAAGGTCTTAGTTCTCTTACAGACTAAAACTTGTGTTGTCTGGAACCTTAGGTATGAGATCTGAAGCATGTGTTACAAGTTGAGATTCAGATCAAAACCATAGAGTTCCTAACTCTTTTTGTCTTAAATCATTTATTAATTACTATTTTTATTATATAATGAATGCAACCCTGAAAAAACAAATACATTGTAAAGGTTGATGAACAATTAGAATAACATTGTGAAGCAACCAAAAGTTAGGTAGCAAAAAATACTGTTATTGATTCCTTTAGTTTGCGCATAAGAGGGAAAACATTGGTTCTGCTTTCGTTTATTTCAGCATCTAACTGGGAATGGCATCTTCTATCAGCGTTGAGAGCTGATCTGTTAGCTGAATCTCAGTTCCCTAGGGAACTGCCCAGTTGACATACAGTTCTTTTCTTAAGTGAAAAAGAACTAGAATGCTTTGGGAAGTAAGAGACACCAAGGAGAAGTAAAAGACAATGACCTGTGCTTTCTGGCTCCTACCCATCTAGAGGGACTACACTTTTCTTTGTAGCAGAGGCAGAAAACAGAGGTCTTGTTTACATAAGTGGATCTTCCAGCAAAGAACGAATTGCTCTTTTTGCAGTGGTAAAGGAATAATGTTCCAGTTTCTGCTTAAAGAAACAGAGAGCATGCCCTTCTGCAGATAGCATTGTGGCTGTGGGCCGCCCCACTCCATGTTGTTCCATGGCTCAGCTGGTTTCCTTGGTAAATTGGATTGCCCCCAGCAACCCCAACTTCTCAAACTGTTGTCTTTTGCAGAGTTTGCAGGTATAAATCTTTCATGTTGAAAGAGGCCAGCATTTTAAATGGAAAACTTAAAAAAAAATCATGAGAATACCTTTAACGTTTCAAGTTTCAGGAATTATTTTTCTAATGTTTATTTATTTATTTTTAGAGAGAGACAGTGTGTGTGCAGAAGTGGGGGAGGGGCAGAGAGAGAGAGAGAAAGAAGGGGAGAGAGAATTCAAAGCAAGTTCCACAATATCAGTGCAAAGCCTGACTCAGAGCTCAAACTCGGAAACAGAGATCGTGACCTGAGCCGAAATCAAGAGTAGGACATGGAACCAACTAAGGCACCCATGTGTCCCAAGAGTTATTTTTTTGCTTCTGACACTCAAATGATGTTTTCTTAGAATAGTGGTTCTGAACAGTTTACATTTTTCTTGAGTTGTGCTTTTTAAAAAAAGTTTATTTGTTTGTTAATTTTATTTATTTATTTATTTATTTATTTATTTATTTATTTATTTACATCCAAGTTGGTTAGCATATAGTGCAATAACGATTTCTGGAATAGATTCCCGTGATTCATCCCCTATGTATAACACCCAGTGCTCATCCCAACAAGTGTCTTCCTTAATTCTCCTTACCCATTTAGCCCATCCCACCACCCACAACCCTTCCAGAAACCCTCAGTTTGTTCTCTGTATTTAAGAGTCTCTTATGTTTTGTCCCCTTGCCTGTTTTTATATTATTTTTGCTTCCCTTTCCTTATGTTCATCTGTTTTGTATCTTAAATTCCACATATGAGTGAAGTCATATGATATCTGTCTTCCTCTGACTAATTTTGCTTACCATAACATCCTCTAGTTCCATCCACATAGTTGCAAATGGCAAGATTTCATTCTTTTTGATTGCCGAGGAATACTCCATTGTATATATGTACCACATCTTCTTTATCCATTCATGTGGGCTTTTTCCATACTTTGGCTCTTGTCGATAGTGCTGCTATAAACATTGGGGCATCTGTGTCCCTTCAAAACAGCACACCTGTTTCCCTTGGATAAATACCTAGTAGTGCAATTGCTGGATGGTAAGATAGTTGTATTTTTAATATTTTGAGGAACCTCCATACTGTTTTCCAGAGTGGCTGCACCAGTTTGCATTCCCACCAATAGTGCAAAAGCATTCCCCTTTCTCCACATCCTCGCCAGCATCTGTTGTTGCCCAAGCTGTTAATTTTAGCCATTTTCAACAGTTTATATTTTTAAGTTACCTGGGGCAGTTGAAAAAAAAAAATAACCACGCCTGGGTCCTTTCCCCAGAGATTCTTATTAGCTGATCTTGGAGTGATCTGCTTCCATCTTTATATCTCAGACATGATCAACCACTAACAATATCATATAATGGAGTTGAGGGAGTGGTATGTCTAAAACAGAACTCAGAGTACTTGGCTTTAGTTGCAGACTACCACCTTCTACCCACGTGGCTGTCTTAGCATCCTCGAGCCTCACTTTTCCTGTCTTAAAAATGAGAATACCGGGGCGCCTGGGTGGCTCCGTCGGTTGAGCGTCCGACTTCGGCTCAAGTCACGATCTCACGGTCCCTGAGTTTGAGCCCCGCGTCGGGCTCTGGGCTGATGGCTCAGAGCCTGGAGCCTGCTTCCGGTTCTGTGTCTCCCTCTCTCTCTGACCCTCCCCCGTTCATGCTCTGTCTCTCTCTGTCTCAAAAATAAATAAACGTTAAAAAAAAAAATAAAAAAAAAATGAGAATACCAATGTCTCCTTGTTCTTGGAGTACACATTTGTGTGTCAAAGTAAAAAATATATATAGTTTTTAAAATACTTTGAAAGTGTGCTTTAAACTGTAATGGATGTGATACTTAAGAATATGGGTGAAAATTCAGGTATTTTAAAAAGTGTACTATTTATTATTTTTAACTGCCATCTATTCATCTGTTTGATCTTGGGACCATGGGCAGGAGGCCCAGACTCATTTCCACACATGATCTGATCCAGGCCAATCAGAGGATCCTTCACTAAAAGGATGGAGAATTTCTGTGGTCAGGTTTCCGTTCAGGTGCAGAGGCAGAACCCAGACCTGTCTGCCCTGAGATCTTGTCCTGGCCTTGCCCCTAGTCTGTAGAGGTGCCCAAATTTCCAAGCTTCATTCTCACTTCCTCATCATCTTCTTCTTTTTTTTTTTTCTTTTCTGTTACACAGTTGCAACTACTCTCCTTTACAGGAAACTGAAATGATTCAGCCTTGACCTTTAGCAAAGGGCTCATTTCCTTGACACATCCTCAAAGACCCGTGTTCCCTGTAGGCTCAGGCTGTCTGAGAAGGACAGGGAGGGCTGCTACTCCCCCCACCCCCCCCACCCACCCATCACACTGCTGGCTGACCTGACTTGGCTTCATTTCTTTCTTCTTCATGGGCTCCTCTGAATGTAATCCTTCATAGTGTGCCTTCATTTAAACTGTCCAGGAAGAGAGATAATGATATCTTGGAGGCAGAGAGCAGGAGACATCAGGGGTTTTCCTGGTGTGTTAAGCATTCCATCAGGGAAAAAAGGCTATGGATATGATAGAGCAACCAGAGTGCTCCTGGTTCCAGCCTTGGATCCATCATTGTGTGACCTTGGATGAGTAATTTAACCTCTTTGGGTCACAATATCAACATCCATGGATGGGGCTCCTAAGTGTATTGTGTCAAACAGTTAAGAGTGTTATAAGTTAAGTACTTTGTAGATACTAGAAATTTTTTTTATACCAGAAACTTTAAAATGTTGAATAATGATGATGATGAAGAGGAGGATAAGGAAGAAACTAGGCTGTGCACTTAGACTGAAGAATTTTTGTGTGTTTGTTTTAATTCCAGTAGCTACTTCAGATGGCCTAGAAGCAAATGCTTTTTTGAATCAATATTCAGTGCCCATATTCACTCAGGAGATAATAGAGCACAGAGCTGTGGGTTGCTAGGAACTTTCCTATTAGTGAATCTTTTGTTCTTCTAAGAAAAGGAATTTATTTTGCATCAAAGAGAATTTATAATTAGTAGGCTGTGGTCCTCTTGCTTGAGGAAAGTGTTTCTCTTTCTCATCATTCTGTTGCATGTGTATGCACATGAGTATACACACATATACACGGGTTAATTAATGCTAAATCTATCATCAGTAAAAAAAAAAAAGGCAAACAGCTTCAGCACCTTCTATGCAAAAACTGCTTATTGTTACCCAGCACAACACATTATTATGAACTTTTTCTCACACAAAAGCTTTGTTTTATCTGTTATGAAGCTCTGTTTGGAGAATTAACAAAAGGACATGTCCTCAATTTTCAGCTTCTATAAGTTAAAGCATAGTTTTTGTCGATTCTGATGCCAACCTGGAAAGAATATATCATATATTTTCCACTGGGCAAGACACGCACTGCAAAAACCTATCAGAATTTGATAACAAGAATGTGTGGTGAGGTTATTAGTGATGAACTACTCCACCTCCCCTCATATTCGCCTGGGTCAAACCTGTATGGATTCTGGCTGTTGTTCGAGAAGACGGTATTATAGTTACAGAGCAGACATTGTTCAAAGCGTGGGTACTTCGAGAAAGTGCCTGCAGGGTTCTTTTGTCTGAACGTAAACAGAGGGTGAGGTAGGGTATTAGGAATTAGGATGTATGGAGTTTTCTTAGGACAAGGTTAGTATCTGGATGATCCTGGGGAGGGAAAAGAGGCTTAGAGATAGAATATGAGAGATCATGGGGGCTAAGCTGGCCCAACATTATGCAAGAAGCTGAGAGTTCATGAAGACACAAAACAGAAGTACTTGAAGTCTTAGATTGCTTTTCCAGGTGTGTCTGTGTCCTTATCTAGGCATAATAGCTAATGTTCCTGACAGATGAATTTGACTTCTATTGTCTTGGAGGCCTTGGGCAAGTCACTTAAAGCTGCAGTTTCAAAGGTGAGAATATAGTACCTACAGGGCCGGCATATATGATGTGACAGGAGAGTTCCTGAAGGTTATATCTAATTCAAAATGCACAGAATTCAAGACTAACCCTGAAAAGTGAGACAAGGCATTGATTAAGCCTGGAGCCAGGCTACCTGAATTAAAATTCTGCTTCTGCTACTAACCTTTACTTTATCTGCAAAATGGGGATAATAATAGTTCTACCACATAGGATTTTGTTGGAAAAATAAAGGGGATGTTGCCTATGAAGTGCTTAGTTAGTATTAGCTTTCATAAATATTCATACATATTCATAAGTATTTCATACTTGCTTTCAATAAGTATTAGCTTTCATTCTAACAATTATGATTTTCTAGCAAAATTGGTACATGTGACCAAAGTATAAATACTATTTAAAACTATCTAGGCTTGTCATTTAAATTAGGCAATTCTTCATACTTTTAAAACTTGAGAGCCATTTACTATATTTGAAATTTTGTAAATAAAGTGAGGCTGTGTTGATATTTTTATATTAAGTGATTTCAAATTTGCATAATTGAAATTTGCATGACTCTAATTTTCATAAAATGTGACTAGCCCTGGATCTCACTGGGCTGTCACGAGCATTAAATATGCTAATGTACACCAGTCTGACTTAGCTCAAGGCCTGGAATTATTAATAATGATGATCTCCGGGCAGTGAGAACCAAGATTGTGCACTTGGGATAGAAAAAAGTGACTGTTTCTCCATTATAACTTGCAATAATTCACCTAATAATTGACTCTCCTTCTGTTCCAGCACAGAACTGATTTGTTAGGAGCATGAGGGAGGGACTTGATAATTATTGTCTACAGATCTCCATGCCAGGGGGTGTTTCAGAAAACTAGGGCAAATTTATGAACTCCATCAGACTCTCTTCAAATTCCACATCAAGGGATTGAGGACATATAGAATGTTTTCTCTTCTCTAATACTTAAACAAAAAAAGCATGCAAACTTGTAGATCTTAAAAGGAAAGTGTCTTAGTATGTAGTGAAAAATCCTCAGGACTCCTGCTTTGTATCCCATACTGCCCCTGATCAATTACGATATCAGTTTTTAGCGTAGACTCCAAAATCAATTTACTGTGGACAAAAGTCTGCTTTAGGTTTATGACAGACTCAAAGGGAATCTGTCTGTCTCCTCAGAATTAAATTTTATCTATCTATCTATCTATCTATCTATCTATCAATCATCTATTCTTTATTTGTTTATCCACTTATCTACCAAACATATATTAAGATTTTACTATATGTTAAGCACTGTGTTAAGTTTTGGAGAAAAAGAAAAACAAGTGATTGGGTTGCAGACTTTAAGCACACACACAGTCCAGAGTGGGAAGAATTGATTGTCACTTACAATAGAAGGTAATAGTAAGTTCAGTGATAAGGGATGCTAACTCAGCCTTGGGGATGAAGGAAAGTTCATTGCAAGGAGTTATGTCACAGCTACTGGGAAAACAATGACTTCTGAAAGATCCCAGAAAAATAAGACTTGTAGTGAACTCTCATAGTCAAGTTGGTCTCTAACACTTGCCATTGGTAAAGATTAAAGCTAAAAATGTATCAGGTCTGCAAAGAACCAAACATTAGCCCATGTTCAAGTTCAGATTGTATTTTAAAAACAAGCAGGCAACAATTTGTGAGGAAAACTGCAACCACAAGATAGCAAAACCAAAAGTGACAAGGACAGTGAAAATCATATTAATTCAAAGCCCAGCAGTACCTAGAAAATGTCATGGAAATTAATTCTGGTTCTTTCCCTAATTTTGAGTCTAGAAACTGAACTTGGTTTGCACAATTTTGGAAGAAAAACAACTACCCTACAGTTATTTGTTCATCTATTTTCTCAGTAAATATCTTTTTTATCACTACTATGTGCTAGATTTTTGCTGGGGATACAGCCATAGTCAAGATAGTCAAGAAGGGTGTGGTTAATGCCAACCAAAGTGGTCTAGGATACCAAACCACTTGTCATATTGTATTAATATAATGATACAAGGGTGCAAGTTGTTTACCTTGGGTGTGGAAGTAAGACACTGGGAGAGAACTCAGGGACCTGTGTAGGTGATCCTTGAGTGCAGATGGAATAGAAAACTGGCTGACCCAGGTTAGGTTAGTGTGATTAGTAAATCATGGCTTATTGGCAAGGATAGGAACACAAGATGTTGGAAGAGTCTTGGGTGAGTTGTGTTCAAATCAGGACATCTGAACAGACTGCTTCTTAAATATGGTTGATTTTATTTTCTCAGAGTAGGGAGAACAAAGGAGGCAGCTAACAGGGAAGTACCCCCAAACACTTGATCATGATATTAATCATCTTACATCCTCAACTATACCTTGAGCAATGAGTTTCATTATCTAGATAACTTCCCTTTCTAAAGGATCTTAGGCTTTCTGCTAATTTCTGACTTATTGAAACATAGGGACATTCTATTTATTTTATTTTATTTTTTTTTTCTTTTTTTTCTTTTTTTTTTTTTTTAATTTTTTTTCAACGTTTATTTATTTTTGGGACAGAGAGAGACAGAGCATGAATGGGTGAGGGGCAGAGAGAGAGGGAGACACAGAATCGGAAACAGGCTCCAGGCTCTGAGCCATCAGCCCAGAGCCTGACGCGGGGCTCGAACTCACGGACCGCGAGATCGTGACCTGGCTGAAGTCGGACGCTTAACCGACTGCGCCACCCAGGCGCCCCAGGGACATTCTATTTAAAAACAACCTAAGGCAATGGTAAAATGTAAACATCTATGTAGTTTTTATCTGAGAACAGCTTTTTTTAATAATTGTTAAGATCTCTCTGAAAATGACTTCTCAATTTGGATGCCCAACGATATGTTTGATTTCCTGGCCACACTGGGAGTATCCCCCCTCTACCACCACTACCCTCCACACAAACTCTTGGCCAAGGGATCTAAAGAGGGATTTTCAGACCAAAGGATATAATAGAAGACAACCTTGCAAACAAATTTCTGATGCCATGTTTCATTAATACCTTTCAATGGCAGCAGAAAGGAGTGGTGTCAGAGTGTAATTTCACTTACAAAGTCAAGCAGAAAATGAATTTCTCATCGTGGGAGTCTGTACGGGTGAGCATGACTGTTTGGAAGCCAGCTTCTGAAATCACGGGAGCCAGTTCAGGGGAGCATTAAATTACCACAAAAAGGAAAACAATTTGCATCACTGAACTGTAATAGGAGTGGGGGAGGATTTTACATGACATGCAACCTTTTTAAAAGTTGTTTTGTAAAAGACAACTTTAGAGTTGTTATCATATTACACGAATTCTAATTTCCTGGATCACCATTGGTGTCCAATTAATGATCAGTCAGGTCTTAAAAAATCTGTGAGAATATTTCTGTTAGTGATGAGGAGGTGATTAATAATAACTGAAAATTGGTACACACTCCGGGTCTCACAAGATGTACCGAAGACCAGGCTGAACTCTACCTGAGGTTCTTGATGGTAGAAAGACTTCTTTATGGAATACCCCGCGAAGAAGATTTTGGATTTGGGATCTTACTCTTCCAGGTTAAAATCTCAACTCTGCCATTTACTGGCTGTATGCCCCAGGAGAGCTTGCCAAACACTTTGAGCCTCAATTTTCTTACCCGGAAAATGGAAAAAAGAATATCTATCTTATAATTTTGAAGTTAAGATAAATGAGGTGGCATTTATAAAATATTAACACAGTGCCTTACTGACAAATGATGCCTATTTACCTCCTGTGGTGTCTTTTCACATATATTATAAGGGTCAGGTCTACCACTTATTAAATTAGGTGCTTCAACAGGTGAGTCCCTGGAAATCAAGGCAAATGGCTTAGGAAGCATCTTCATTACTTCAAGGACAGGGCATGAAAAAAGTAGAATGATCAAAGTCAAGAGCAAAGAATGTGAAAATAAGATAGATTGAGAATGTAATACATTAACGTTCCATTGAGATTCATTACTGTGACTTTTGCAAAGCTGATCTTGACCACATAATTTGAATCATGAGACTTAATGACCATCTTCACAAAGTTCCTAGATTCTTAAACTGTATTGAATGTCACTGGATGGTAAGTTCCTCCCTTTGTCTGATGACAAAGATATATGGGTTTCCAGATTTCGGATGTCCTTTTCTTGGACTTGCTTTCCCCAACTGGTCTGACAAAATAATGTTCCAATAACTCCAGTTATATTCTGCCTTGTCTTATTTGATTAGGTTGTTTTACTCTTTATTGCAAGTCACAAAATATAGGCCAAAAAATAATGGCCTCCCTGTAAGTTTTTTCTCCACATATGCAGTCATGGTGATCTGAAGCAACAAAAATAATCGAAGAATGATGATTCTGTGTGTAAAACCTTCAAATGGATATACTAAGAATAAGATTCAAGCTTCTTTTAATGGACTTAGTAAGGCTCCTATCTACCTCTGACCTCATCATCTCCCATTCTCTCCTTCAGTCACCATGCTCTAGCAATGTTGGCTTTTCTGCCCCTAGATTATAGTCACCAGCCTTGTTCCGGCCTCAGACTCTTTGCTTCACAATCTGTGCTCTTCCCAGAGGCTGGCATGACTGGCTGTTTGTAGTTATTCATTTCCTAGTACAAGGATTTATGCCTCAGAAAGAACTTCTTTAATCTGAAGTAGTCAGCCTTTCTTTCATTCCATCATGTCTTCTTCTTAGGATGTATCAGTATATGAACATGTTTATTATTTATTTATTTGAGAGTGAGAGAGAGTGTGTGCATGTGTGCAAGTGGGGAAAGGGCAGAGGGAGAGAGAGAGAATCTTAAGCAGACTCCATGCCTGATGCTGGGCTTGATCCCATGACCCTGAGATCATAACCTGAGCCGAAATCAAGAATCAGAGGCTCAACTGACTCAGTCACCCAGGCACCCCTATATAAACTTATTTGTACTATTGATTTGTTTTCTTTAGACCATCCGTCTCCATCCCTCTCCCTCCACACTAAACACAAGTTCCATAGAGGGAGGACATCCGTCTCCACTGCTTAGAGCAGCACATATCACTTAATGAATGAATGAAATGGATGAAATTTTCTCTATTGTAAACTACTGCTGGCGGTTCTGTCTTCAGAACTGGTTCATAAACACATAAATCAAAAATAGTTTAGTGGAAGAATAGAAAACCAACTAGCTACCCCAAAGTTGTCCTCTTCTCCCCAGCAGTGATAAATGGGCTCTGGAGTAAGAATCAGAGGATCTGGCTTCCAGCCAGTGAATTACCTGTTTACCCCTTAGGCAAGCTATTTCACTTCTCCATGCTTCTGCTTCTTCATGTATTAATGAGGAAGTAGATAATTTCTTTTTTTTTTAATGTTTATTTTTTTTTTTGACAGACAGAGCATGAGCGGGGTGGGGGAGGGGTGGCTGCAGAGAGAGAGAGGGAGACACAGAATCCGAAGCAGGCTCCAGGCTCTGAGCTGTCAGCACAGAGCCCGACGAGCCTGGGGCTCAAACACCCAGACCACAAGATCATGACCTAAGCTGAAGTCGGGCACTCAACCAACTGAGCCACCCAGGCGCCCTGGAAGTAGATAATTTCTAAAGTGTTTCCTATTCTCGACATCTTATGATTTTTAATGAAAATGCTGGAATTTGGCAGTTGATGTCATGGCAGATATTTATAAATTTTGTATGACAACATGGATGGACTTTGAGGGAATTATAGTAAGTGAAATAAGTCAGAGAAAGGCAAATACTGTATAATTTCACTTGTATGTAGAATCTAAAACAAAAATAAAAAATAAAAACACAAAAACAAAGAACCAAGACTCATAGAACAGATTGGTGATTGCCAGAGGTGGAGGATGGAGGTTGGACAAAATAAGTGAAGGTGATCAAAAGTACAAACTTCCAGCTGTAAAATAAATGAGCCATAGGGATATAATAATGCACAGCATGGTGACTATAGTTAATATTACATATTAATAATAGTATTGCATATTTGAAAGTTGCCAAGAGAGTAGATCTCAAAAGTTCTCATCACAAGAAAAAAAATGTAACTACGAAAAGTGATGGATGTTAGTTAGATTTATTGTGGTGATCATTTCACAATAAATACAAATATCAAATCATTGTGTCTTATACCTGAAACCAGCATAACGTTATATGTCAATTATACTTCAGTAAAAATATTACCTGTGAATGTTGTATATGCTGGTCCTATATTAACATATCTCACAATTTCTAAGAAAAAAAAATTTAATGCTTGCATGAGATTGAAGTTAATGGATAGATTAGCTATTGTTGAAATCTCTGGCGGTGCCTGGGTAGCTCAGTTGGTTAAGCGTCCAACTCTTAGTTCTGGTTCGGGTCATGATCTCATGGCTTTGTGGGTTCAAGCCCTGCATTAGTGCAGAGCTGTTTGAGATTCTCTCTTTCCTTTCTCTCTCTGCCCTCCCCTACTCGTCTCTGTCTCTCTCAAAATAAATCAATAAACTTGAAAAAAAAGAAAGCTCTGAACTTTGCCATGGGTTTATGTCATGAGTTTCTTACAAATCTCTAAGTACCAGAATGAGAGATAGGCAGCATCTTCTGCCCAGAGGAGACAACCAGACCTCACAGGTAGTGTCTGGAATTTTCATTACATCTATCCAAAAAGCACTGTAACTTACAGCCATATTGCTTATAGAAGGTGGAGACAAAAGTGCTAGTTAATAAAAAGCAGTCTTTCCACTTTTCAACGGACTCCTCTAACACTATGTAGGTAAACCTATAAAAAGATATGAACGATTCTAATACAGTCTACATGGCAGGGTTCTAATTGCACTTCTACTGATAAGTAGTTGTATGTCCTTTGACACTTTGGGCTGTGGTGAACTCATTTTTGAAATAATCTCACAGACCGTACAAATTCCCTGAAATTGTAATTCCAACTTCTAATTTCTCTGAGTAAGTATCTACAATAAGCAAAAATCTTGGAAATATATGCATAGAAATCTATTAAAGAGAAGAAACTGGTCAAAGAGGAAAGAAATTACATCTAAATGTATCTGTTAAGTATACCAGCCTTCTGCAGGTGGAGGAGAGGCTGAGAGACTATGCAGGTGTTTTTCCTGCCTCTCATGAGAGGAAATTTAGTGCAGGGCAGCCAGAATGCAAAAGCATTATTATGGGCCAATTGTTCAGTGACTTGTATAAAATGAGTTGGTTATTTGTCCTAAGGAGTGATCTCTACAGTAAAGGATACAAAGGGGCGCCTGGGTGGCTCAGTTGGTTAAGCGTCCAACACTTGACTTTTGATTTCGGCTCAGGTCATGATCTCAGGGTCGTGAGATCTCTGGGTCATGAGATCAAGCCCCGTGTTGGGGTCTGTGCTCAGTGTGGAGCCTACTTAAGATTCTATCTCCCTCTGCCCCTCCCCTGCTTGAGCTGTCTCTCTCTCTCTCTCCCTCTCTCCTCTCTCTCAGAAAAAAATACAAATACAAATGAATAAAGGAAATAAGGAAGGAAGAAAGGAAGAAAGAGATATAATGAACAATACTGTCCAAATTGGGAAGCCTATACCTTTGAAAGATAAATATACCTCTAGCTTTATGAGGAACTCAGCAGGGATCCACTGACGATTATAGAAAAAGTAATGTGATTAGATTAAAATCTTAACTCTTTCCAGACAGGAAAAAAAATTTTTTTAATTGAGTTTTTCCTCTCATAGTTATTTATTTTTAACATAATGAACTATTCCACATCTTCATTTCTGTTACCTTCTTTTCTGTTTGCTTTTCCCTTTCTTCTTTCCTATCTCCTGCTTGCATAAAGATGTTGATCTTCTACCCCTTCTATTCCATTTCTTATGTTAAAGATTGTCTTTGTAATTCAAATCTTCTGTTGGTTACTTTTAAATTTTTATTCCTACACTCATGAAAAATAGATTTAGAGCCATGTGTATATGGGTATACGTATCCATGTCAGGTTTGTAATAGTCAAGAAAACTCAGTGAACTTGAAGGTAGAAGGTCAATGCTTTTCTCAATGTTGTGCTTAAGAATAACTTATGGAGGATGGGCTCCTGGGTGGCTCAGTCAGATGAGCTACCGACTTCGCCTCAGGTCATGATTTCTAAGTTCATGAGTTCGAGCCCCATATTGGGCTCTGTGCTGACAGCTCAGAGCCTGGAGGCTGCTTTAGATTCTGTATCTCCCTCTCTCTCTGCCCTTCCCTCACTCGCTCTCTCTCTCTCTCTCAAAAATAAATAAACATTAAAAAAGAATAACTTATGGAGGAGATGTAGCCTATGGTTATCTTTCAACAGGTTGCTCATAATTTTGAAAGATAAGTTTCTGCTCTTAAGTTCTTATTGTACACACCACTGCATATTAAACTAATTGATTGCCATGGATGCACAATAAGTAGCTGTGTTGAAAATCTATCACTACATAACCAATCACTGCTAAATCTAGTAGCTTAAAAGAGCTGTTTTCCTATTATTATTGAAACTCATGAATCTGCTACATTTCCTAAATTTGACTGGCTATATTTGTTCTCTGCCATGGGTTTTGGCTGGTCTTTGTGGCATGGGTACATTACACGTGCCAGATAAACTTTGAGACCGTCCATAGGGAAAGACTTCTTTTGAAACTCTACACAACACACATACATCTGCTACATGACTGCTGATATTGCCATGTGGCCTTATTAAAGCAGAAATACCTCCTAACAGGTCACAGTAATGGTGAATGTTTTCCCTTGGCATATGTTCTTTCCATTAGCTTGAGTATCAGATGGCCATAGTTGGCAACTCTATATTTTTTTTCAAAAAGAGCTCATCGAAGAATTCAAGGGTATATAGCACTTATATCAAACTTTTTACTTAATAAAGCTCTATCATTTAAAGTTCCTGAATCCTAGGCAGAATTTAGTTTATTTTTAAATAATCAAGCAAATTGGGCACAACAGGAGCTTTTTCTTCACTGCACTTTTCCTAAATAAGTTCTCTGTTTAAATTCTGAGAGTTATTAAGAGCATTTATTTATAAACTGCAAGAAGCATTCACTCTCTCTCTCTCGCTCCCTCTCTCACTCTGTCATCCTCACTCCCTGTATTATTTCTTATGAACCTGCCCCTCCTTTTCACAAATATTAAGTGCCCCGTTTTACTCCATGACGGAGCATTGCAGTGAAATAATTGGTATTTGTTCTTATTCTAAGACTCTTTTTATATAAAATGTAAATCACAGCATCTTCCTTTTGCTTCCCTAATTTTGCAGTTCAAGCATGAGCAATTAAAGAGAGAAGCTAGAGAAGGCCAATCCTAATATTTTCTTGCACATTTTAGCTGTGTTGCTGATGAAACATAAAGAATATACTATTTGGAACCTTTATGTATACAGTAGTCACCTGGTACTATTTCTCTTACCATACTCTACAAGTAGTTCAAATGAGCAAAAGAAATTGGAATTTAAGGGAAAAGAAGCACACCAAGATTAACCACCCTCCCCTGGCATATACGAGCCACTTGGCTACTGTTAATGTAGCCTTAATCCATCCATGCCACGGTGAGAGACCATATGCCTGCTAAAAACCGTAACAGTGAATGATTTGTCTTAGTTGCAACATTTTTGATGAAAAAAAAATCTTCTATATTTCGTGACTTAGGTAATCTTTATGAAGCATAACTAAAATTTCCATATTAATTTGTTTTCATATTTATAACTCTTGCAAATCCACTGTTTCCCTCAGATGAAACACTTTCTTTATTCTTTCGATAGGCCAAATCTGAATCAAATTGAAAACAGGCAACTTCCTCCTTTGCTTGATATAGAATAAAATCACATTCTTCTGTTGAGATTCTTGGTTAAAAACATGGTAAGCTTTTGATTGTAGTGGTAAAGGAGCACTTCAAAGCATTGCTTCTGACCTGGGTCTTGGTTGTCGTTGTTTGCAATCTCTACTGAACACATAGGTATATGTGTACGTATGGTCACACTACTTATAAGGTAATGATTTCCTTTTTCTCTTTTATATTCTAGGCTCACACTTCATGAGGTACACCTTCATTTCGGTGAACTAAGAACAGTTTTTGTAAATCTCTGGGTCCCTCTTCTTGGCCTTTAGTGTTTCTTAAATCTTTGACTTTTCAGATGGTGGAGTTGCTCTGGTCCACTATTCTGTGTGACTGTTTCTAGGACCCACTGCTGAAGTAGATGTTGAAATTATTAATGTTTTTAGGTGAAAAAAAAAAGCACTTTGTCACCAAATATGCCAGGTTCGTGCAGATTAAATGAAACTATGTGTTGCTGATTCAATTAAAAAAAAAAAAAAAAAGCCTGCTTCTACAGAAATGTGAAGTGCTTTTATGTCTTGAACATGATTTTGCAGGAGAAATCAGACTCTTTCCTTTGGGTCTTTATTCTTCCTTCATATAAAAATGAAATTTCTTTGCAGAGAAGCCACATATCCCTGACAGTACAACCTGAGATCACGCCCTTAGAGAAACTAGAAGGACTGCGAGGCTCAGGATCGCGTTGACCATGTTAGCCAGTACTTTATTTGTTGTTTAATGTTTTTTAATGTTTATTTATTTTTGAGAGAGAGAGAGAGAGAGAGAAAGAGAGAGAGAGAGAGAGAGAGAGAGAGAGAGAGAGAGAGAGAGAATGTGAGCAGGAGAGGGGCAGAGAGAGAGGGAGACACAGAATCCGAAGCAGGCTCCAGGCTCTGAGCTATCAGCACAGAGCCCGATGCAGGGCTTGAACTCACAAACAGTGAGATGATGACCTGAGCTGAAGTGGGTCATGCAATCCCACTAAAATTACATAAAAGGAATAAACAAGAAAGGAATAAGAGTACAGGGGCAAAGAGAATTGGAGAGGAGAACAGCAGTAGACGGAATCTGGCTTCAGCTGGAAGAGTGATAACTAACATGGCAGAGGAAGCTGCAACCTAAAAGCACATGGGATGGATACTAAGGAGAGTTAATGTCCCGTGCTCCACCCTGGAAAGTCCCAGTGCACCATGAATGAAGGCACGGGCCGAAAGGGGGATATTAGTCAAATTAACGTATAAGGTGCTTACCATTTTCACTGCCCGCAAGCATCTCTTCCCATCCATCCCTGAGAAAAAATGGAAGTTTATTGGCAGGAAAAATGGAAACAGAGAGTCCTGGGGGCATTGAGACACCCAGCATGGGTAAAGTCAGAGGTGAAATACCAAAATCAAAACAAGGAGATTGTGGGGCGCCTGGGTGGCTCAGTCGGTTAAGTGACCGATTATTATTTTTTAATTTTTTAACGTTTGTTTGTTTATTTATTTATGTATTTATTTTAGAGAGAGAGGAGAGACAGAGTGTGAGCAGGGAAGAGGCAGAGAGAGAGGAAGACACAGAATCTGAAGCAGGTTCCAGGCTCTGAGCAGTTAGTACAGAGCCTGACACGGGACTCGAACTCACGGACCACGAGATTATGACCTGAGCCAAAGTCGGATGTTTAACCGACTGAGCCACCCAGGTGCCCCAAGTTTCTGATTCTTGATTTTGGCTCAGGTCATGATCTCATGATTTGTGAGATGGAGCCCTCCTGTGGGGGCTCTGGGCTGACAGCGTGGGGCCTGCTTGGATTCTTTCTCACCTTCTCTCTCTCTGCCCCTCCCCTGATTATGCTCTCTTTCTCTCAAAATAAACAAACCTTTAAAAAAAGGATATTGTATTATATTATGAGACTGTCAATAAGCCTTCCTTTCTGTCCTCAGGATACCAGTACCAAGGCTTATAATTGCCAGGAAACTCATGGGTCTCCCAGTAAAGATCTACAGGTAATGACATTTGGAGTGCCATAATGAAAAGGCTACCTGTGCATGGTGGGCTGACATTGGTATGAAATCTGCTCTGTAGGAGACCTTTGGCAATATACTTTCACTGGTTAGGGCTTTTTGGCACAGCCACTAAAAGTGTCAATTTTATCACCGAAGTCAAGGAGTGCTGATTCATTCCCTTTGGGAAAATTAAATCTCTGAACAGTTGCAGAGTGGATGAGCAACGTTTCCATAATGTCTTTGTTTGAGTCCCCCAGAAGCAAACCGTGAGACAGGGATTAAGGAATAAAAAGCCTACTTGAAAGGTGATCCCAAAGAATACGAGAAGGGGAATGAACTCAGAGGAGGAAGGCAGCCAATAAAGTGCTCAATAACAGTCCAGTTACCACTGTCTATACGTGGAGCTTAATCCTTCTGTGGACCACGGGAGTCAGGGTACAATACACCTCACAGTCATCCCTCCGAGGGGTGAGTGAGCTGGGATATTCATGCAATGATTCCAACTTTGCATTGTTGAAGGGCAGCTCTGGGGAGTATTAACTCCTTGGCACTTGCAAACTGCCACATAGGCAACAAAGAGAGTTCCAAGAACCAGGGAGAGTCTTCAAGTAAAGCAGCGATGCTGATGGAAGTCTAGTAGGTATGCAATGGGTGGAAAGTGCTAGAGAATTTGGGTGGGGCACCAACAGCATCTGCTACACTTAAAGAATTACTAATCTTCTTAAATTTGCTACCTGGATTATAATGTATTTGGGACCCACATAATTAAAGACCATAGTAATACATAAAAGCCTTCTTTATATTATTTGTTTATTTTTCTAAATAAGTAGATAATTTTTGTACATGAATCTTGAGTCTACTCAAGTTTCATGGAAAAGACTGATTTTAATTATTTTTTAAGAGATTGTCCCCAAGAACATTTGAAAGCATATTTTAATCAACCTGGTAGTAAACTTTCTTTTCTCTTAAGTGGATCCCATTTTTATTTCCAGAAAAAATGATATTTAAGGTCAAAGATGGTGAAACTTTTATAAACTGAGGCATATTCTAAGGGTCAAATACAACTAGAGGAGAAAAGAACATACTTCACTAATAATGGGCCAAGAAAAGTACACAGAGGAAGAATCAGTTAAAAACTTTAGCTGCTTGGGGTGCCTGGGTGGCTCAGTTGATCGAGCTACCGACTTTGGCTCAGGTCATGATCTCGTGGGTCGTGAGTTCTGGCCTACATCAGGCTCTGTGCTGAAGGTGCAGGGCTTGCTTGGAATTCTTTCTCTCTCCCCCTTTCTCTGTCGCTCTTCCCTTTGTGCTTTTTCTTTCTCTCAAAATAAAGTTTAAAAAAATATATTAAAAACCTTTGCTACTGGGGCGCTGGGGTGGCTCAGTCGGTTAAGCGGCAGACTTCGGCTCAGGTCATGATCTCGCGGTCCTTGAGTTCGAGGCCCGCGTCAGGCTCTGTGCTGACAGCTCAGAGCCTGGAGCCTGTTTCGGATTCTGTGTCTCCCTCTCTCTGACCCTCCCCTGTTCATGCTCTGTCTCTCCCTGTCTCAAAAATAAATAAAACGTTAAAAAAAAAAATTAAAAACCTTTGCTACTTATGGAAACTAAAGCATATTCCTATCTACAGCTCCCTCTAATCTTCAAAGGTGAAGCAAAATCTCCAAAGTCCCCAGACACTGCTGGACAGAGAGAAAGCCATGAAAAGAATGGCGGGGAAGCCTGTGTATTGTGTGTGTCTCCTTATTCACGAAAGAAAACCCAACCAGTCCACTGGCAAAAGCATTTGGCCACTCCGAGTTCCTTTTGCTCATAAAAAAAAAAAATCTTCTTTTTTGTTGTTTTTAAGGCCAAGAGGCAAACAATGTAACTGGGAAAGATACTGATTTCTTATGGCCCACACATATGTGCGGCACATCAAATTTTTAGCTGACAGTAATACTGTTTTCAGCACATATGCCTCTATTTATTTCTTACCATTGATTACATCCTAGGTATACAAATGGCTTTTATTTTTGTTGGATACCAGCAGAACAAACGTTTCTTGGGGAAAGCATGAAAGGTCAGAAGCCATGTCCCTTTTTTGTATTTTCAGTCTTATAGTATGTGGCCTGAATATCTTAGATACAATACAAGAAAAAGAGGCTATTTTCTTCTTGAAATTGAGATCTATTTTAGGAGTAAGGAGCAGCCTGGATGTGTCTTCAGATTAATTTTTCTTCCAAAACATTCTTCCCATAGAATTCTTTCTCTGAATTGTTTCAATGCAATATCTGATTAAGTCATTGTTTTTCATTATGGCCATGCAGTTTTTCCATATTTCTCAAAATGAAATTTATTATTTGGTTTAGTTGTTGCTTGGCTTGTTTTGTTCCTATATTTTGGAGAGGCAAGATGTTAAAATATTATTTCATGAAGTACTTCGAAATGCTACACATGTTTGGAATTATTCACATTTTATAACTTAGGGGCAGTTACATAAACTTTTCCATTTGCTACTTGAATTGTTTGTTTTGCATTGGGAGCGTTACTTCAAAAACTAAATAACTTCTCTCAGTACATTCCGGGTACTTTTCCAGGTACAGAATTACACTTTTCTCCCCCATTTGTTTCATCTAATTTCATATTCCATGGGAAGGTGTATCTAAAATAAAAAAAAAAATACAGTAAACCAATAAAAGCAACAATTCTCCAATAAGCTCAAGTCTTCTTCTTCTTCTTTTTTTTAAGAAAACATTTATTATTACCTGTTATGGATTGAATGTTTCTCTCCCCACTCCACCTTCATTCAGATGTTGAAGCCCTAACCCCAATGTGACTACCTTTACGGAAGTCAGTAAGGTTAAATAAGGGTGGGGCTCTGATCAAATAGGATTTGTGTCCTTATAAGAAGAGACTGCAGAGAACCCACTCTTTCTGTCTCCACCATGTGATGACACAGTGAGAAGACAGCCATCTGCAAGCCAGGAAGAGCTCTCACCAGAAATAAAATCAGCTGGCCTCTTTGGAAGGCATAACAATGATCATGAATTGCTTCACTCCTAAGAATAAATTGTCATATTGTGGAAATTAGTTAATTTAGGTTTGTTTGCATTCTCAGATCTCTGATATATTTAAAAAAAACACTTTGATTTTATAGCTTACCTGGCTTGTTTTTGTTAAGGTGGAAGAAATGATAACGTGATTTTCCTCATCTTTTTTGAACGTGGAAATCCCTAATGCTTTAAAAATGCAATTTGAAGGCATTTCTGACTTTACGTTGATCTCATTTTAGAGATCTACAGTGGAATTTACAAAAAATAATTTGCTAGCTGCACAGTACATTGTTTTATCTTTGATTAACATCCATCAACTGGCTAATGAATTTCAATGATTGACAAATTTGTAGATAATATTCTACTTTCAATAATGTTTCATTTACTGGAACATAGACATTGGGTTAGGCCAGGCCAGCCCAGCATTTACTTAAAATTACTGCCACTGTATGTAATCAGCTTTTTATTGGTCCTTGACCTGCTATGATTTTTTTCACTAAAGCTCTTCCATTATCCTTGGATGAAATGTCATCATCTTATTGTTTTAGCTATTTTCTTTACAATTTCATCTGTACATATTTATATTTATCTCTATCGTTCATGTTTATACTATGTTTTTTAAAAAATGTGGGATGTTTCCTTTTAAATTTCATTTAAGAAAAATAATCTGCATTTATTGGAATTTATTAAAGAAAAGTCACGCTTAATTTTATTTTAGAGCTGAAATATGTATTTCTTGTCCTTCTTGTCCTATAAACATGTCCTTCTCCAGTTACCCCCCTTTCAGTAATCTGAGCTGTACAAGTCTTATTGCCTGCGTGTCATAAAACTGTGAACGTGCCAACTGACATCATAATCATTTTCTTAATTCACTCCTTAATTCATTTGTCTTTTAACAAATGGTCATTGAGAACTCACCAGGCACTCTGCACGTGCTTGATACTTGATACAATAGTGAGCAAGAGTCGTTGACCTGGATCAATTATATTACACTGTCTCACATTCTTTCATGTTCATATCTTTTTAGTCAATGATTTTATGTGATGCTTTTCAGAGATGCTAATGTCAGTAACATAACTCACTTTTCAGTAGTCTTTTGCAGTGCTGAGTCAAGTTAAAGATGAAAAGCCCTCATTTGGCTTGTAGAATCTTAGATTTATTGATTTACTGTTGCCTTAATAGACATTCCAGGTGGCAGGTCCAGGCTAGCACCTGGCAGATAGTCCCACTAAGAATCATATAAGAAATTGAAAATATACTTAACTAACAAGATTCCACACTTACCCCATTTTTAACCTCCCTTTAAACATACTAAGAACCCAAATTTTTATGGATGGAGATACATTGAAAGAACATACAAGAGGAGGCACCGCAGGTTTTGTTCTTCTTCTTTTTTTAAAAATTTATGTATTTATCTTGAGAGAGAGTGTGAGCAGGGGAGGGGCAGAGAGAGAAAGAGAGAGAGAGGATCCCAAGCAGGCACCGTGCTGTCAGCACGGAGCCTGATGCAGAGCTTGAACTCACAAACTGTGAGATCATGACCTGAGCCAAAACCAAGAGTCGGTTGTTTCAACTGATTGAGCCACACAGGCACCCCTGCAGCTTCTATTCTAATTCTTAGATATTAGGTGTCATGGGAGATATCTGCCTATCTTTTTATGATCCCATGGCATCTTCTTTTACCAGGACCTGACATTCTAAAGGGTGATTGGTATAAAAATTCTCAAGATTGCCAAATGTCCTTGAAATTTCATGAGTATAGAATGGATTATTCTGTTTTGCTCAATTAATTAGTTTGCAATACATTAACATTTCTTGATGAAACAAGGTTGTCAGTTAGTTAAGCCATTTTTTAGGATGAGAAGAGTTGTGTTAATATGACCCTGAACTATTTTTTTTATCAATCAGTGGTCGATTATTTTAAATTTTCAGGATTGCCTACCTTTATCAATCCTTCCTCCTTCCCTAACAGTTTGATCTGTTACCAGTAACAGCCAGCTAGTATAACTTTTCATCATTCTGTGTATTCATGGTCTGTACTTAGATTCAAGTGTGAATGACAGAGTTCTCAGTATATTGGTTGCTTCGAATATGGCCCATCTGGATGGACCAAACGTTGAAAACTGTTCTCTTTTGGAAACAGAATTTAACTGCTGCTATATATCAACACTTGGATACCCTTGGGGAAGCTTTATCTAAATATATCTTGTACTAAATGTAATGTGAAGGCCCTTGTAGCACTGGTTGTAAACATGTGACTCCAGGAGAGGTTCCTGAGAATGAGGTGGGTGGGGCAGAACCACCCACCGTGACTTGCGACTTCCAACAGAGCCATTTGCACCACCACAAGTCACTGATAGCCCTGCCTTGCTGGCCTTCCTGGTCACCACCGATAAGCTCCTCCCTTTCTATTCTATCTCCAGAGAGCAATTAAGAGCAAGGCGGAGAATATGTTCCTTGGAGAAGTAAATACTTAGACTGCACATAAATGTATTGGATGTCAACTGAGGTTTTCCATAGATAACTTGCAATCCTTAAGTGGGGGAGATGGACAATCGAATTATTGATTTCAACTTCAAAATCAGATACGTTGGCCCATAACTCTTTTGGAGAAAAGCAGAGAACCATTTAGTTATAGCACTGAAAGTGGAGGCTGAAGCAAAAGAGAACACATTTTTGTACCCTAAAACTCACATGATGCAAAGCTTTTTTATTGAAAGAAAAAAAAAAGACCCAAGAGTTTAGAGAATCGTGTTCCATGGCCCTGTCTCTGTAGTAGCCCAAAGAATGAGTTACAAATACACATTTTACCATGTTTATATGCCTGACTTAATGGTTGATTATATTCTACCATGTTTGAAATTAGCTAGACATATACATATTGAGGCTAATGGAAAGAGAGGGCAGAAGATGCCATGAGAAAATGTCTGGTGGAAAGTTAGGTATGCAAGTTGAATTTCCTTTCTACACCTTCTACTCCTTGGAAGATTCCTTAAATCTTAATATAAATCTCATCTTCATCGTCCTTCTCCCTGATTCTCTTCCCTTTCTCAGAGCTTGATGGGTGTACTGCCTGGGTCTTGGGTTTCTTAGTCAGTCTGTCAGAAGCCTGCGTCATGCTTCCCATGGAGATCTAACAGCATTTTCTTGCCCCACACCACCCCCGAAACCCACTGATCACTTTAAGGGAGGTTGGAATGCTCTCTTATACTCAGTTTCCACGCAATGATTCAATTTAACACACATACACATTGACACATCGTGCTAACTAATGTGGCAAGAACCGGGCATATAAACGGGCAGAAGTAGTCTAAACATCTGCTGTGGTCTCCTGCACATGTTAATCTTGATTAGTCACTACTGTAATTTAAGTCCAGAATCCTTCCAATAACCTCTATTACTTCTTTCCTCATTTTTTTCTGACTTTGCATTCATGCGTCAGTGTGCACATATTGATTCAGACCTATGCCAACCAGTAGACAAGTATAAGTCCTGTTGCCATTACCCTTGAGCAACTGAATTGTACTAAAATTTTTTCTAACTTTAAAAACTTTAATGAAAAGTTGAAGGATGATGTGGAAGGATCCCATTACACACTTTCTGGTTTTCTTCCTTCCTTTAGGCCTATTTCTCTCATTCTTCATCATGTCAAACGACTTGGCCTTGACCACTTGACCTTCTCTACCACATGCCCCTTAAAAATGTAAAGATACACTTTTTTACGTGCTTCTCTTATATGGTGCAGCTCCAGAAATCAAGGCTACTTCCATAGAGGGAACTCTACCCCTCCCTTCAAGTGTAGACAAATGAGTTATTCAACAATTAATGGTGTAGCAAAATAAATGTGACCGCCAATGTAGACAAGTCTCTAGGGAAATTTGGATCTCCAAATAACTTTAAATAATGTAAAAAAATCTGCATAGATTAGAAATGGGATATCTGAACAGAAGAAAACTAGAGGTAGTCAAATATCTACCCCTAAATCTGCATCAGGTCAAAATAATATCTTCTGTTTTCCAGATTTTCAAGAACCTCTTATTTCTATTTTATAGAAAATGCTCCAGTGTAGAGAAGTTACGGTAATTATAAAGATCTTCCCAAATTGTTCTGCAAACATAATATGACCCCGATATCATGAATGAAAAAAGAATGCATAAAAAGCTTCATTTTCTTTAACAGTTTACAGGTACTAGTCTAAATTTTTTTCCTGAGTCAATGTTAAAAAGTTAAGTTTTTAAAAATTTGCTCATTTTATGTTTCCCAACTTGTTAGCATATTAGCATTAATTCCATTCTTTTATTATGTTTTTAAATTTAATTTTATCAAAGTATCACATACATGAAAAATGTGCATAAAACTCTTAAAGGGTAGATTAATATTCAAAAAATAAATACAAATAAAAGCAGTACTCAGAAAATTAATACAATATATAAAGTATCAGAAGTCCTCTCCATTTTCCCTGAGGGAAACTATGTTAATAAACATTATTCTGCCTTGTACAACCATAGACTGGTTTTGTGTTTTTGAACTTTATCTAGCTGAATCATATGGTATATACTCTTGTGTCTGATGTTTTCTCTTAAGGATTTATCCATGTTTTAGAATGTAGTTACAATTTGTTAGCTTTTATTAGTGTGTGGTATCCCTTTGTGTAAATATGCCACAATGTATTTATTCCTTCTATTATTTTATTTTATTTCAAAGTTGATTTATTTATTTTGAGAGAGAAAGAGAGCGAGCGAGCTGGGAGGGGCAGAGAGAGGGAGAGACAGAACCCCAAGCAGGCTTTGGGCTGTCAGTGCAGAGCTCGACAGGGCTTGAACTCATGAACCATGAAATCATGACCTGAGCTGAAATTAATTTTAGAATAGAATTGCTGGATCACAGGGTGTGAACATGTGTAAGCATCTTTCTAAATGGGTGCCCCAATTTAAATTCTTTTTTTTTTTTTTTTAATTTTTTTTCAACGTTTATTCATTTTTGGGACAGAGAGAGACAGAGCATGAACGGGGGAGGGGCAGAGAGAGAGGGAGACACAGAATCGGAAACAGGCTCCAGGCTCTGAGCCATCAGCCCAGAGCCTGATGCGGGGCTCGAACTCACGGACCGCGAGATCGTGACCTGGCTGAAGTCGGACGCCTAACCGACTGCGCCACCCAGGCGCCCCTGAATTCTTAACAGCATAGCTGTAATATATGCCCCCCCACCCCGCCCCACAGCACACACAATTGGTGTTCACAGTGGTCTTCATTCATTACAGGTGTGTAATAGTACCTCGTTTTGGTCTTAATCTTCATTTATTTATGATTAATGAGACTGAGCCCTTTATGTTTACTGCTCATTTGCATGCCTTTCATGTTGTGTGGAAGTCTCTGAGCCCATCTGCTTTCTCTTACTAAGTTAAAAAAATATATAGTCTAGATGCAAAGCTTTCATCATATACATACGTGGAAATTATCTTTGACCCCCGAAGTCTTTCCCTTTCTCTCTCTTAAATGGTGTCTTTTGAGAAAGAGAGTTTTTTCTTCATTTTAACTTAGACTAATTTCTCTGTTTTTCTCCTTTTTGGGTTTTTGCTGTTCTTGCAGCTTGCTTAAAATATCCTTGCCTGACATAGGGTGTTAAAGACATCCTTCGATGTTTTCTTCTAGAAACTTTATTGTTTTACTTTTCTTATTTTAATCTGTGTAATCCATTTGGAATTGGTGTGTGTGTGTGTGTGTGTGTGTGTGTGAGAGAGAGAGAGAGAGAGAGAGAGAGTCAAAATTTCATTTTCACATGGGCTCTTCCATCGTTCCAGCACCATGTATTGAAAAGACCATCCTTTCCCACCTCTGCTGTGGCACCCGGGTCAGAACTCTAGTGACTGTTTAAGTGTGGGTCTGTTGCTGAGCTCCACATCCTGTGACTTCTGTTTTGATGCCTAGACCATCATAATTCCTATTCCTTTGCAATGAATTCGGTGTTTGACTGTAGGGATTCTCCAGCTTTGGCCCTCTTTAGCATAAATTTGGCTTTTCTTGGCCCTCTGTATTTGTATATAAACTTTAAAATTATCTTGTCAGTTTACAGACAGACACACATACACACACAGACCTGGTGAAGTTATATTGATTCTGTAGATCCATTTATGGAGAATTCTGTTTGTTTACAAAACGGAATCTTCCGGGAACATGACTAATCACTCTGCTTGCTTGGGTATTCTTAAATTAAATTTCTCACAATTATGTTTTATAGTTTCTAGTGTGCGTGTTATATTTATTCTTAGCTACTTTTTCATGCTCTTGTATATTTTAATATTTTCTGATTATTTGTTGCTGGTATATAGAAATCTAAATTGATTTTTTATTCCACTACCTAGTTATATCATTTTGTTATTTAAGTTTCTATTAAGTTTAAGTTTATACTTAAATTTCTATTTTATCTGCAATTAGCTAACATTTATATGCTTCTGTTTTCTGATGTGTAAAAAAAGACATACTCTTGATAGTTCTAACTACACAGAGATAGTGTGATAATTAATTGAAATAATACATATCAAACACTTAGAACAGTTTTTAGCACATAATAATTGCTATACACATGTTGGGTATTATTATATATACTAACATAAAATGATTTCCAAGACATTGTTAACACACATAAATCAAAGCATCATAACTCCATCCATGTTTAAACAGCAATGATTATGTGTGCAAGTGTGCATATTTACATGAATGTGTAGAAAAGGCCAGAGAGAACACAAATTAGTGTGTTAATAGTGGATACTTCTGTGATGAGCATGAGATGGGGAAGTGTAAAGGACTTTATTATGTGTACTTCTATATTTGTTTTGTTTGTTGGTTTTTTTTTTTTGTAATGAGACTGTATTTGATTTTTACTTACATCCCATAAAATTCTACTTTTAGTTTTTTGTTTTGTTTTGTTTTGTCGAAGGAGAGAAAGAGAGAGAGAATGAGCTGGGGAAAGGCAGAGAGTGACAGAGAGAGAGAGAGAATCCAAGCAGGCCCTGAGCTATCAGTGTAGAGCCTCACACAGGGCTCAGTTTCACAACCATGAGATCACGACCTGAGCCAAAATCAAGAGTTGGACGCCTGAGCGTCCCAGTTGCCCCTAATTATTCTACTTTTAAAAAGGCCCTATGGAGCATAGAGAAGAGCCAGAGAGCCCATAGGTCAGTATAATCTTTCAATGCTAGGGAGCTAGTTCCAAAGAGAAATTTCCAGGGCTCACAATTAGCCGCAGCCTCATACCTAGAAAGTTTGGATTTTAGATATACCTCATATGAAGAATGAACAGATCTCAGTGGTGATCAGAAATGAAAGGGGAGGGAGAGAGAGAGGAGGTCTCTTCGATGTCTAGGTTTCTGGTTTTGGTGACTGTGTGGATGGTAGCGTTAGTCAACAAAACGACAAACACTGGAGGCAGGTAGGTTTGTAGAGAAAAACAAAAGCCAATTCCATTCTGGTCCTCCAATATCTGAGAGATGTGTGTCCTATTCAAAGATCATTATTCTACACACACCATAGAATATTAAACTCTTTTTTCTTATGATGGTCTGCTTTCTCACAAAGCTGAACGGCTCTTTAAAATAACAACAAAATGAACTTTAGATGCTCTTCTGTTTCTACACAAACTTATAGGATCTCTAGTGACTGAGAAAAAATATTCCTCCTCCCCCTTTTCTCTGTTATTACCTCATGAGGGCCCCTAACTCACCAACCAGCCATTCAGAAATGGGTGTGAGGTCCTGAGGCCTTTGGGCATCTGCAGGCAGGGTCCCTTTTTTTTTTACCAGAGGTACGCTGTCTCTACCAACACAGCATAACTCCTGAGTGAGAAGTAAGAATAAAATACCATTAGTTTGTTGTTTTAGCTAGTTGACACAAATTGGTTGACGTATTGTTTTTTTCTCTCAATGAATTCATTGTAGCAATGATTCATTATTCACAAAATTTTCATTAAATTTCCTGCAAGTTCAGGAAACTGGACCAGACCTAGTATCTTGGATTTAAATATTGAGTGGTCATTGTCATTTTTATGACTCTCAGAAGGGCCCTAAATCTATTTTCTGTATAAAGGAGTTACAATACTTTACAATAGAATAGTGAATAGCACTTGAGAATATAGAGTGTGGAATTTTCAGTAATCCTTTATGGATCGCCTTGTATTTTTATCAATGTATCCAAACAATAAAAGTTTAATGAATTATCAGCGTAAACACATAGTAATATCTCAGGCCTGAAGAAACAATAGGGGTTTCTCTTAGTTACCAAGAGAAGTCTCTATTGGATTTTATCTTCTCAGCAAAAATCAACAACACTGACATTTCTTGGAAGGTCCTTTGTGTTGAGACATGGTCTAGGTATGAGGATTTATGGTAATTATTCAAGCAAAAAATAATTGAAGCTATCATTCAGTATGTGTGACTAGAAAACAATAGGCTAAGGAGAAATGTGGCTAAATGATAAAAAAACAAACAAAAGATGAGTGGGTAGTGTGTCATGAAATCTTGGCAATGGTTTTCCAGGGACTGTATCTTAACCCAATGGAAAGAAACCAATATATGGATTTCCTGACACTTTTACATACAGTTAGAATTTAAAAAAAAAAAAACACCTTATTTCTGAGACAGACAGACACACACACACACACACACACACACACATCTACACAGTAAAAAACATAATTCTATGAATACTTTAGTCTAAAGCCAACATTCAATTTAGAAGATAATTAAGGGAAAGGGAATTTCTTCCTGAATTATCCACACTGACTTTCAAATAGTTCTCACTGGAAGTAGCGAAAAGCAAACCAAAAAGAAAATACAGTCTTTCCGGAAATGTTTTAATAACTCAGTGTATTAGTTGCCTATTGCAGCTGTAACAATGATTGATGTCTTTCTCACACACAATATGAATCCAACCCATCCGTAGGTCCCCAAAAGTTCGAACCCTTAGAGCATAAAGTCAGGTTCAAAATCTGATCTAAATCTCATTAATTCTAAAGTCTCAAATCTCATCATTAAATCATCTAAAATGGGTGTGAATGAAGCTCTAGATACATTTCATCCTGGCACAAAATTCCTCTCCATCTGTGCACCTGTAACACTGAAGACTCAAGTTATCTGCTCCAAAAATAAAATTATGGGACAGGCACTGGATACGTTATACGTATCCCCATCCACTAAAGGAGAAAAATGAAAGGAAAAAAGGAGGTCCCAAGCAATTTTGAAATTCAACTGAGCAAACTCCATTAGTTTTTTTTTATAATGTTTATTTATTTTTGAGAAAGTGCAAACAAGGGAAGGGCAGAGAGAAAGGGGGACAGAGGATCTGAGCAGTTTCTGTGCTAACAGCAGTGAGCCCTATGTGGGGCTTGAACTCATGAACTGTGAGATCATGACCCGAGTTGGACACTCAACTGACTGAGCCACCCGAGAGCCCCTCCATTAAGTTTTAAGGCCCAGAAATAGTTGGTTCCTCGGTGGTCAATGGATGCACCTTCTGGGCTCAAAGTTCTGTCCTACTGTCCCAAAGAATCATCCTTCCTTTTTCATTAAAGGTACTATGAGTTGAAAGCTGAGTAGTTTATTAGTCTGTTTCCTGCCTACAAGTTTTTGGGAGTCCAACAACTTGTGGTTCTCCTGTTATATCTCAGGAACTCATTCCATTAGATAAAATGTTTCTGCATGGGTCTCTTCTAAATGGTCTCATCTCTACTTTTGTCTTCTGCTGAGATAGCATGAGGAGACCCATGATTTGCATGACTCATCACTTCAAAGGGCCTTCTGTGTGAATGAATATTGTGACTTTTGTCTCCTCCAAGAATCTAGGAAAAGGCTCCAGAGAATCAGCCTTGGATTTGTCTCCAGAGCATACCTTCCTGACAGTAAATCTCTTAATTTTGGTATCATTTATGATCTGGATAAGGCTAAACATTTACACCAAATCCTTGATTCTTTTTACATCATGGTTCTTCTCTCAGATTATCTCTTTTTTTTTTTTCTCACATTTTACCATAGGCAACAAAGAGGGCCAGGCTACATCTTTAACACTTTGCTTGGAAATCTCTTTAGCTGAATATCCAAGTCCATTGTCAGTTCTACTCTCCACTCAACTATGTGACCCACTTCAGCTATGCTTCCTGCTGCTAAATAACAAGGATGCCTTTTCTTTCAGCTTTCTATAGCATGTTACCATTTATTTCTGAGTCTTTAGCAGCAACCCCTGTAATGTCCACATTTCAATCAACAGTCTTTTTATGATAATTTTTTATTTATTATCTGAAAGACAGTGTGCACGAGTGGGAGAGAGGGGCAGAGGGAGAGAGAGAGAGAGTGAGAGAGAATCTTAAGCAGGCTTCACACTCAGTGCAGAACCCAATGTGGGGCTTGATCCCATGACCCTGGGATCATGACCCGAGCGGAAATCAAGAGTTGGACACTCTACTGACTGAGCCACCCAGGCACCTCTATGATAATTTAAATATTCTCTAAGATGATAGGAGCTTAATTCCTTCTGAGCCCTCGTGAGCAGCACGTCAGTACCCATATTTGTACCAATAGTCTGTCCACAGGAATCTAGGCTTCTTCTTTCATGCACCTCAGAATTCCTCAGTCCTCTAACATTGTCAAATTCCAAAGCCACATCTACGTTTTTTAGGTATTTGTTATAGCAGCATTTCCAGATACCAAAAAGTACATTCATTTCTTATTGTTGCTGCAACAAATTATCACAAATTCAGTGCCTTAAAATAGCACAAAAATGTTCTCTTATAGTTTGGAGGGGCTGAAGAAGTCTGCTATGAGTGTTGTGGGACTAAAACCAAGGTGTTAGCTGGTTTGGTTCCTTCTGGAGTCTTTGAGGGGAGAATCAGCTTCTTTGTCCTTTTCAGCTTCTAGAGGCTTCCTGTATTCCCTAGCCCGTGACCCCTTATATCACCCCAACCTCTTACTTCCATTGTCATAGCTCTTACTACGTTTATGATCTCTTGTCTCTCTCTTACAAAGACCCTTGTGATTATATCAAGCCCCCAGATAATCCAGGATAATCTCCCCACCTAAAAACCCCTAACTTAGTCAAATCTACAAAGTACCCTTGCCATGTTAAGATAACATACTCACTGGTTCTGGGATTAAGATATTGGATTGATTTGGTGGACATCTTTGGGAGAATCATTCAAAGAAAATAGATTTTTTTTGCTTAAATTATCCAATTTGGATATTTTTTTTAGCCCTCTATTTTTGGCATTTACTTATTCACTTGTCCTTTATTTAATTCATTAGCACTTGATAATCATTTCACCTGGACCAGGCTCTGTATCATGTGTCAGGGCTAATAGAGATGATTACTAGGTTTTCTATACTCAGAGCCCAGAATGTCAGATCAATGAGGATCAATATCTTAGTGACTGTTTGTCATTAAGTAAAAGGACATAATCACGTATGTCAAGTATGTTTCAAAATATTGACCAACTGAACAGCCATCCTTTGGGAGTCCTGGGTAAAGACAGATGACCTGACAGTACTCACACATCTATTCACAATTTTGAGCCATGTAAGAGGCTTTAAACCTGAATTTTTCTTTAGTATAAAGCATTTTGTGCGTTTATCATAGAAATCGCAATCCTTAGACAATCCTGGTCCCTACCAATGGCCGACAAAGTTCTAGAAGCATTGAAAATGTTTACTAAAGTCTTCTCAAACTGAATTTAATTGAATTTGGATTTGAGTTGCAAATAAAGACTGCTTGGGAAAAACTCATCCTTTCTGTTGTAAGTAGGATTTGGGAAGAGTGTAATAAGGTTCTTTTTGTTTACTTCCACTTCATCTGGTTGTCAGAGAAAAGAAGCTTCTATCAGGTGTGACATAGAGAAATGAGATCAGAAGAGAAGACAGTGCCGGTTGGAATTGGAGATATAATCAGAAGAGGTTTTTATTTTTCCCTCGGTAGTCTCTACAGAGCCTTGACAGCTGTATCCTCCCTAAAAAACCTTAATAACCCAACTACTGTGTTTGGCATTGGTGCTAGAGCTGCTGATCATCAATTTTATACTTGCTAATGATTTACGAGTAGCCAACCCAGTCCCAGAGTCTGCAGTCCATTAGCACTGGCAGCCATAGAGGAAATAGTGGCCTTGAGATGCTACACAGCTATAAAGAGCCAGGATTGTCTAGTCTCGACACTTTTTAATGCTGCCAATAACAGTGCGGTCTTGGACATAAACTCTGTTCCTGGCTCAAAAAATGACACTATCATTGATACCAAAGATTTATCCTATAAAAGACAGACTGTGCTGGTGTGGAGTCTTCTCATCTATAATCCAGAGGGCTGGGCTAAAATGGATCCTTTCACTGTGGACCAAATCCAGGCACCAAAGGGTTTGCTGAACAAATGGGTAGAATAAACATGGGAGTGTTTATCTGCCCTAAGGGTAAAGGCAAACAAATTAATTTCAATCTCTTTAACAGGTGCCTTGGCATTCTGCAAATGAGTGTGATAGCTACCAATGTCTCTTAGGTATCAGTTAAAGCATTCTAGAGGTTCTGTAAAATCCAGAGCCTTTGTCTCCCATCACCTCTCTCCATTGGCCAGGTAGCAATGCTTTTTCTGTTTTTCTTTCCCTTATCATCATTATCAACTTATCATTTATTAAGCACCCACTATATACCAGGTACTTTAATGTGCGGCTTATTCAAATGACTCAATTTCATCGCTCCATTCAAGTGCCAATTTTAGGAGAAACTGCCTCCACACCCATAATCTTCCCAATTGGGCCCTTTGGGTACCTTTTGTGCTTTCAGATACCTTGACGTGGATCAGGGAAGAAACTCTCATAGAGCAGCCAAAAATTATGGCCTTCAATGATGCAAAGCATGGGCAAGATGTTGTCTTACTTACATTATGACTAAAGAACTGGCTTGTGGGGGCTCTGGGTATGGAATGGGTACATCGTGACATATTCAAAGACAGCCAGCCAGTGTTGGCAAATTTTACCTGAGTTGGAACCTCAGGACTGGTGAACTCTCTCATACTCTGAGGCAGGAAAATAGCATTCATTGTAGCACTTCTTGGTCTGGTCTACATACCCTGGCACTTTCCACACAGCCAATCCTCCTCTAGAAAATGGGCCTTGGGTTTCCACACCCTTAGTTTGGCACTTCTCTTCCTTGGACTTTCACCAATGTCCCCTTTCTACCTTTTACACTGAAGCCTTCACCAGGCTCTTCTCCCCCCAAAAAGAATATGCAAGGTGTCTAGAAATGCTTAGTTTTCCTAGATCTGGGCCCTTAACCGTTATTCACAGCCAATGTGTTTATTCTACCTCAAGGGTAAGAAGGTTTGGGGCAAAAATGTGGGTCCCAGGACTTCCAGAAAAAAAGAAATAAAGTTGAGTTTTATATCAAAAATTAGAACAAGTTGCACGTTAGTGGGACAAAGTAGAGCACGGTGGCTGGGCTGTGTGTATTCTCAGGTCAGTCTGCGTGGGTGTGCAACCAGAGTCTATCGCTAACTGAATCACTTAATGGAGTTGGCAGGTTTTTTTTCCATCAAGGGTTAATAGTAAATAGTTTGACTCTGCGGCCATGCAGTCTTTATTACATCTACTCAATTCTACCCCTGTAGCATGACAGCAACCACAAGCATTGCACAAACAAATGAGCATGACGGTGTTTTAGTAAAACTTTACTGAAAAACAAAAACAAACAAACAAAAAGAGATATTGGGCTGGACCCAGTTCATGGGCTACAGTTTACCCCACACTCTGACCTATGCCAATTTACTTAATGATATGGACGGATTGTGTGTGTCTCCAAAATTCATCCCGGGAGGGTGGTACCCGGAGGTGGAGTGTTTGGGGGGTTTTGGGTCCTGAGGATGGAGTTCTCCATGAGGAGAGAGTCTTCATGAATGGCTTAGCGCCCATATAAAAGGGGTCCCGGAGAGCTCCCTCACCTCTTCTGCCATGTGAAGACACAGGGAGGTAGATTACCGTCTATGAACCAGGAAGCAAGCTTTCACCACACACTGAATCTGCTGTCCCCTTTATTTGGGACTTCTCAAGCTCCAGAACTGTGAAAAATAATTGTTTGATGTTTAAGCCACCCAGTGTATGGTATGTTTGTGATAGTAGCCCCAAGAGACTAAGGCACTTGGCTTCTATGACTTCATTTATAAAGTAGAGATAATAAGATACTACTAATGCATGTAAATTACTTAGAAGCATACCTGGCATTCGAGAAATTCTATTACTATCTTTGCTGTTGTTCCTATATAATTTTATATCCAGCTGCCAACTCAACATTTGCACTTGGTTATCTGATTGACATTTCAAATTTAATAAGTCCAAAACTGATCTCTTGATCATTCTTATCAAATCTGCCTCTCTCTCAGACTTCCCCATTTCAGCTGATGGCAATTCCATCATTCCAGTTGCTCAAACCAAAACCTTGGACTCAATGCCAACTCTATTCTCTCCCCCATATCCTATATTTAATCCAATAGGACGTTTTATTGGCTGTATATTTAAATATAACCAAAACCTGATCACCTGTCCCTATTTCTACCGCTACCACCTGGTGTAAGCCCCCATCATCTCTTGGCTGTAATTGGACCTTTTCATGGAAATTTGAGGAAAATCCTCCTCCTATCGTTACTCTCTGGCTAACCCCACCGTCCCTCGTGTGGCTTACTAAAGTTGGTTTTACTCTATTTGTAACTATTTTAAAATCTTAACTAAAGTAAACGGGCACTATTTTCCTGACCACCATATGATCATTGGAGAATCTTAAGCATTATACATAGGGAATAAAAGCGTTTCCAATCAGGCAGGACATTTGCCAAGAAAAATAAGAGGAGGGTGACTTAAATTTTCTGTGGTTCGCTCAGTTCCTGTACCTTACCAGATGCCAGGTAGAAGATTGCTCGATGGGAGCTAATTTAGTTACTTCCTCCTAACCAAGATGTGTTAAGTCTGGATGGGGCTGGGACTAGGGTGAAGACAAAGAGATGTTTGCCTGTGGTGCAAAATTTGAGAGGGTGCCCAAAACTCTGTAGTCAAGAGAAATACTACTTTAATGCAATATTCTAAAAGAATCAAATCAGCAAACTATGGCTCTTGGCAAAACCTCCTGTTTTTGTCAGTGAAATTTAATTAGAAGAGACCTATCCATTTCTGAGGGAGTGGGTCACAACCCCGGAGGAAGAGCAGTAGGAAGCTGACCATCAAGCCTTTGTGCCTGGAACTGCCTCTCACTAATAAGAATCACCTTCCAAATGACCCTGGTGCAATGGGAAGGAAATTGGCCAGGGAAGCTTGTTGACCAGCATTCTAGTTCAGGCACTGCCACTGGCCCCGGGCAAGCCTTGCAATCTCTCCTCATCCATGAAATTAAAGGTTTGGACTTCTTCATCCTCAAAGGCCTTGTACTTCTAAAATTCTACAAAATCCATTTGCCAAATTTTCTCTAGGTATCCAGTCATGTATGCCATTTGTCTTGTTCCTGAATCCTCTGCGATGCAATCACACTTTGCTTTTTTCCAACCAAGTTCCTTTCATTCTTAGCTTTGTGATGGTTAATTCCAGTGTAGTTAAAGTGCATCCTGGAGCTGCCTGCAAATCCCATTTAGTCCTGACTTATCAGCATCTCCCCGCAGAACACTGTGCTCTCCTTTTTGTGCAGATGATCATGGTACATGCTAGAATTCTTCTCATCCTGTTGGTTTCATTCTGCAAGTGCTTTTATATCCTGTTCATAAATCTGAATAATAATAACTGTAAGTTGGAGGCTGCTGGCTAGCAGCTTTATTCTTTTCTGAAGGTGAGACCAAAGTGAATAGGCATATAGCAGACACATTTACAGGAAATGAAAAGAAGAATGTGGGAAGAATTCACTCATGTAAGTGAGCCACTCCTTCTCTAAAGAGCTCCAAGCCTGGCTTTGGTGAGTAAAGGGAAGGCAGAGAGTGACCATAAGGATTTGGGAAATACGGTTCAACACCCTTGAGCAGTTGTGGCTAATACCGAAGCTTCATCCAGTCTCTGTTGTAGTGCTTTTCTACAAATAAGTGTTTATTTACCACTGCTTTACTCATGTTTTAAAGAATACATTTAACTAGCACAGAAGCCACAATAAATTGAGATCCCCTTCCTCAAGCGTATCGATTTTTCCTATATCAATAGGTTTATTTCCTTTGTAAATATCTAATGAATTTGTGTAGGCACTAATATGAACCATCCCTCTATCTCTTACCTGTGTCATTTCCAAGAAAAAAAGAGAAAGGTAGCCATTTAACTCACATTAGCTTTTGATCTAACCAATAATCATCACAATTTTTCACAGTTTTTCCTGTCAAAAATTTCCTGAAGAAATTTTCCATTTCCCACTCAGGAAAGATCATGCCAGCCTGGGACTGGCTACCACAAAGACATACATCTTGTAGAAGACCCAGTGGCAAATAAGTGAATAGCCACTCCATCCGGCACCGTGCATCATTAGGGTTGGCGGAGGAAACATCTCTTCCTTTCTTCTCAAAATGATACCTACCGGGTCATCAGTCTTCAGGCACCATTTGTACCTCTGCTCTCCCTGCTCTGTCCCAAGCTAACTCCTTCTTAATAGATGTGGAGCCTGGCATCTTTTCTTTCCATGTGTACCCACTCATCTTCTGCCTACGCCCTTGCTGTCATCTCTATACAGTTCTGCCAGGAAATTAATTTTCTTCAAGAAGCCAGAAACACAAAGGATCAAAGAAATTGTCCTGGAGAGCCTGAACCATCAGTAGATGTGATGGACATAACATGGCACAGGTTCCCTGAGACCCGTTTGCTCTTATTGTTATTGGAGAATCCACATTTCCTTTCAGTAAATGTCGATCATCATTTTAAGGGCCGTTTCCTCACCAAAATGATGCTTTACAAAGCAGGAGTGTCTTTTGTTGTTTACAACAATGGCTTTTGCTATTTTGTAAGTATATGCAAGCATTTTAAAGCCCTTTGTGTTTGTACAAACAACATTACAAGACTAGAATAATTTGTTTTTAAAAGACATAATCATCTATAATCCCACTACCTGAGTATGGGAATATTTTTATTCTTAAGTATCTCTTTCCAATCTTGGTCTCTACACTTAAGTCTATTTTTATTTTTATTTTTATTTTTATTTATGTATTTTTTAAAAATGTGTAACGTTTATCATTTATTTTTGAGAGAGAGAGAGAGAGAAACAGACACAGCATGAGCAGGGGAGGGGCAGAGAGAGAGGATGAAACAGAATCCAAAGCAGGCTCCAGGTTCTGAGCTGTTAGCGCAGAGCCTGACGCGGGACTCGAACCCACGAACCGTGAGATCACGACCTGAGCTGAAGTCAGACGCTTAACCAACTGAGAACCCAGATGCCCCCTAAGTCTATTTTTAAAGTTGCAATATTTATGTATATATGCAAACTTACTTACCTTCTGTCACAGGACTTTCCCACTATGCAGCCTCCACTGATAACATTTTTATTGTCAACTTAAGAATCTACTAAGTGACCGGATAGTCATTTGTGACAGTAAAGCTGTCTGTTGCTCCAATGTTGGTTAAGTAACTTTGGGGGGTGTGGTCTCAGCTTCCATTTCCACCTACTGTCTTTCTTACCTGTGCTTATTACAGAGATTCTACTTTTTTGATCCCTTGATTCCATGGTGAGCATGTGACTTCGTGAAAAGTGAGTGGAAGTCTTATGGTGTCGTTTCTTTCTCTTTCTATTCTTTCCATTTGTTTTCTCTCTGAGACACAACGATGAAGCTAGAGCAGCCACTCTGCAACCATGAGGCTACAGGCATTGAGGACTACCCTAAGGATGGCCAAACCAAGTGACAGAAGAGCTTGGATTGTTGAGCCATTGCACCGGCCCTGGACCACCTAATTCTAGAACTGATATCACGGAGACAAATAATCTTTTATATTTTAAAATACTGTGGTTGTACTTTCTGTTATTTGCAGCTGTACTTATTCGTTAATGATACAATTGACAAGCCATATGATTCTTTTTGATATAACTGCCCCTGTACCACCGAAGACTCCCCAGCTGTGACCATGCCAATGCCACAAACCATGACCCGGATGATGACACAGTAGCAGCTGCCATGAAGTTTCCATGTTGGTTTTCCCCGTGCAATTCAGGAAGCAGATACTGGTGTTGGAAATGCTTGAATGAATTCTTCACCTCCGACGGCTCTCAATCATTTAAGGCAATCCTTTCTTCTACTACCCAAGGCTTATTAGGATCAAAGTAGAAATCTCCAGATAAGGACAGTGGTAAGCGGCTGTTGGGAGCATGTGATGATGTTATTTTTATTATTATTATTATTTATTTAGGAAATAAATAAAGCTGAGAGCCTATTATAGACCAGACATTGGGTTAAGGCACTGGGGTGCCCAGATGGCTGATTGAGGAAATTTCTTAACTGCAACATGGGTTGAAGTACCACCGGACAGTGCAAGAGATGGTATAATGCCATCATAACAAAGGCACTTGAGAGAAGGATCCAAAAATGGAAGGTACCAAATACGTAACTGCAAGGAAAACAGAGAAAGGTGGTTGCAGGTCCAAAGTCAAAGGCAGACAGACTAACAGAAAGAGCAAAGGATGAAAAATTCTTCCCTGTGTTGCAAGGTCTTCCAGATGGACCAAGAATTAAACTTACATGGACAAATTAACAAGGGGGAAAAAAATCAAAGTTTTATTACATGCACATGTAGGCCCAATAATGAAATGGAGACCTAAAGAAATAGCCAAGGCAGATGGTTTTTGTATTTAAGACTATTAATATGTGAAGGATTGCCAAGACAAACAAAACAACTTTGAGAGCTTCAGTTAGTATGAAATTCCAACCGGTACTTGGCCTGGGGCAATAAGCTAGTGAAAAGTCACAAGGTTTGTTTATATAGCCCTTTTGGCTCTAAATTTGCTATCCCTGATGATAAGAATGTCTCTCTACCTCCTGTACAGGGAAGATGACTTTCACATGGCGATTTATTTCCTGCTTGGGGGACAGAGGAAGGTCTGAGCATTCTTCTTGTACCGGTTGTCTCTTAAGTAACTCTTATTTAAAATAATTAACAGGCCAAATGTTTTGGGGCTGCCTGATCTTGGCCCCTACAGACGGTAAGAAGTATAATCCATCAGACACTTCTTGGTTTCAGCTTTTAAATAATCAAAACATATATGCATGCACCACATATAAGAAGAAATGCATATAATAATTGTATAGCTCCATGAATTTTCATAAGCATTTGTGTAACCAGAACCCAGATCAAGAAAGAATATGATCAGCACTCTTGAATTCCCCCTCCTGCTTCTTTCGGTTACAATTCCCTCAGGGATAGCAACTATTTTTTTGTTTTTTAAGTAAGCTCTACACCCAACGTGGGGCTTGAACTCATGACCCCGAGATCAAGAGTTACATGCTCTACCGACTGAGTCAGACTGGCACCCCTTTTATTTTTTAACATCGCAAATTGATTTTGTCCATTTTGTGACTTTTTTTTTAATGTTTATTTATTTTTGAGAGAGAGAGAGAAAGAGCACAAGTGGGGAAGGAGCAGAGAGAGAGGGAGACACAGCATCTGAAGCAGGCTCCAGGCTCTGAGCTGTCAGCACAGAGCCCGAAGCGGGGCTCGAACTCACAAACTGAAATCATGACCTGAGCCGAAGCCGGACGCTTAACCGACTGAGCCACCCAGGCACCCCCCATTTTGTGACTTTTTATTAATGGAATAATAAGTAACCACCTTCCAGTAGGTGCTCCTCTGTATCTAGCTCATTTCGCTAAACTTTATATTAGTGAGATTCACTCATACTATTGCATAAAATTATCATTTATTCTCATTGCTGTGTAGTTTTCAATTGCATTACTGGCCCCAAATTTCTTTATTCATCCTACATTTGATGGTTATTTGAGAAATTTCCAGTTGGGGCTATTGCAAAATATGAAACAAAGCAATGTACGTATGATTGGTATATTCCTGTAGGCATTTCTGCTGAGTATATATACCTGGGAGTGAATTCACTGGGTCACAACATAGGTGCATATTTAGTTTTAGAGAGACTGCCAAACATTTTCCCCAGCATTATTCTACAAATTTATATTCTACAGCAGTGTATGAAGCAGTGCCAGCTGCTTCTCATTCTTGCCAACACAAGGTAGTTTGCATTATTTTCAATTTAGCTGCAGAGATCCCCCATGGTGGGTACGTAGTAGTTTCTCCTTGTCTGTGCCTGTCTTAGTGAAATACAATTTAAAGGTAGCGAAATTGCACACCTTTGAATGTAAAGCTCAATGAATTTTTGCAAATGTAAACAGCCATGTAACCATCACTCATACGATGATATCGAATATTTCCATCACCACTTTCACTATCCTCCCCCAAGGCATTCTTATCATTTCTAACACCAGAGATTAGATTTGTCTGTTCTTGAATATTTATCAAGTGGAAACATATAGTGTACATTTTAGGTCCAGCTTCTTTGGCTCAACATATTGAGACTAATCATTTTATTGATATATCAGTACTCTGTTAATTCTTCTTGCTGGGTAGTATTTAATTGTATGGTACTTTTTAAAGGCAAAAGGCCAGGCCCACCCAAACTAAACTGGTCTGTCTCCCAGGGATCTGTGAATCTGCACCATTTCTAATACTAGCTTCTATAGCATCATAATCTTTTGGCTAATTGTGGTCTAACTTAGTCTTAGCTAATTTTTTTTTTAAGTTTTTTTTTTAACTTTTTTATTTCTTTTTTATTTTTGAGACAGAGACAGAGCATGAATGGGGGAGGGGCAGAGAGAGGGGGAGACACAGAATGCAAGCAGGCTCCAGGCTCTGAGCCATCAACCCAGAGCCCGACGCGGGGCTCGAACTCACAGACCGTGAGATCGTGACCTGAGCTGAAGTCGGACGCTTAACCGACTGAGCCACCCAGGTGCCCCAGTCTTAGCTAATTTTTAAAATTGCTTCTCTCTAGAGCAATCTCATTTTAGAAGTAGTCTGATATGACCCATTAATATTGGAACTCCTGTTCAGTTTTCTGATTCTTGCCTTTCTACTTTTACATTTTCCTTGCTACACTCTTTTCCATTTCTTTGTGTGGGATTTATACAAAACACACCATCTATGTGTGAATGTCCATTGGAAATTGCTAGCGCTCTAGAAGAGCCCCATCTCAGGGAGAAGTCATGGTTTTCCCTGTCTTGTTTCCAAGCACTTTGTGACGGGTTCTGTCATAGCCTTCACTTCTCTGTGGTACAGTCAAGAGTTGGACCTATTAGGGATGCCTGGGTGGCTCAGTAGGTTAAATGTCATGATCTCGCGGTTCGTGGGTTCGAACCCTGCCTCCGGCTCTGTGCCGACAGCTCAGATCCTGGAGCCTACTTTGGATTCTGGGTCTGTGTCTTCTCTCTGCCCCTCCCCCACTCAGCTCTGTCCCTCACTCTCTCAAAAATAAATAAACATTAAAAAAGTAATAATTAAAAAAAAAGAGTTGCACCTATTAAACAGACGACTCCCTTAGGTCAGTAAGTTGGTATATTTCAACAAACTCTTTCCAGGTATGACTTCGGGGCAGGTCTCAAAGGTAAACAGTTGGCAAAAACCATCCCTCAGAGGCTATGGCTTAAGTTGGCTCGGCACCTGGGAGGAGGAACTCAGTAAATGTCAATTATTTGCTCCTCAGACACACAATCTTAATTGGGTTGGACAGGAAGACAATGAAATTTTGTTTTTATATGATTATATCCTATCTAGATCAAAATATACTTTACAGGTTCAGAAAATGGAAATGTGAAAGCACCTTGAAACATTCTGACATTTCTCTCTCTTCATTTAAAACAAAAATCGATTGCCAGAAAACGTAAACCAGTGTGACCGTTAGCAAATTAGATGACTGAATGCTGACTCAAACAGCAAAGGAGACTCAACTGGAAAAGAGGGGACATAAAGCAGGATGCTGCTGGCATCACAGTGGCTGCCAAACAGAACTAGGCGCTGATGTTATTTGGGGAAGATCGTCTCTATTATATGTATGTGGAGATTGTGCTTTTCTGTATCATAACGTCCACCCTTTGGAGAACCGAGAGGGTTAGCTGAGATGTGTGGGCCCCCCAGCAGGCCAAATCTCAGCACGTTGCTCAAGTTAATATTCTTTATTTTTTGTCTACCATTTATTAGTGAGGAGCTACATGTCTGTTAACAAAATCGTACACCCCATCCCACAGGTTCAAAATAAAGCATTAATTATATGTACTGCTGTAATACAAGGCTGTGATTTATGTGAATTACCTTTTTTGTCTCCGTATTTTGGCACTCATAACTGATTACAGATGGTCATTTTCACTCACTAGGGGCAGACATAACTTGCACGCATAAGGCAACAAAACATCTTCCAAAATACTTTCCTATAGGTTAAACGCTTGCCACTTTTCGGCAGGACTTGTTCTCAGTCCAGTTTTCTTTTTCTGCAATGCATATAAAATGGCTTGACATTTAGCTAGTAGGATCAACGACTCCCCGTCAGGCTGGAATGATGCTCTCCAGTCATGCTTTGGTTTCTGCTTGACCAAACTGACCTCAGGCTCAACTTTTTCAAATGGCCAGCTTCAGTCCAGGGTTGGTGATTTTTGATTTGCTTTTGTTTTGTTTCCTTTTTTGGTGTTGTTACTTTATTTTATCTTTAATTTTTTTCCCTTCTTATCTTCTTTTATTCCACCCCCTCCAAGATGGTGGACATTGCATACTTCTGAGGGAGGAGACTACATTTACTCTTTCCCACATTGTATGTGGAAACCTTAGTGACCTGGAGTCATTTTCCGGATGTATTTATTTCATGCTGGTTTCGAGCCCTAGAATTTGATTTTTTAGGTGGCTGCCATCCCACTCCTGAATCCATTCCTGGGAGAGTCACCAAAAGAAGGATAAAAAAACAGGTACGAGGAACCAAGGCCAGATTTGGGGATCCCTAGAGAAACATTAATTAACAGAAAAGATTATCCAGATATTATTTAATTTTTAATATTAATAGTTTATTAAAATTCATTCAACACTATTTTTTCTTATTTTAAGTACTGCTTTTAAATCTTTTATCTACTTACAAATTTAGCAAAATCTAGCAGTTTTAAAGGGACCTCAACTAATATTCTGTTCCATTTGAAACAAAATCTTGAATATTTAAAAATTAAAAAAAAATTTTTAATGTTATTCATTTTTGAGAGAGAGAGAGAGAGAGAGAGAGAGTGCGAATGGGGGAGGGGCAGAAAGGGAGACACAGAATCTGAAGCAGGCTCCAGACTCTGAGCTGTCAGCAGACCCAGTGTGGGACGTAAACCCATGAACTGTGAGATCGTGACCTGAGCCAAAGTCCGACGCTTAAGTGACTGAGCCGCCCCTAACTCTTAAATATTTTGAATTAAATTTATAAACCTAGTACATTAAATTTCTTTTTTAAGAACTTCAAATAACTGATGTGCAAACAATTCTTCTCAAGCACCCAAATCACTTCTTCAAATGTAGAAATTAAACTTTTAAAAATAGAAATTTTAAATTTGCCTTAAACAGTCCTACTTCATATATATGTATAGTAAATTTCAACCTCAAATCACATATCGAGATCAATTACTCAGGTACGCATTTCACATTGGAATCATAAAGCTGATATGTTACTCTCAAAGGCAAAATTCTTTCAAATATTATAAACTCTGAAAATATCAAGCACATAGTTAAGACAAAAATTAATACCATAATTCTCTTAAGCATGTCTACTTTTATCCAAATTTTCTCAAGGTTAAAAGATTCTTATTCACTAATAAGGGTTATAATATCTAAATGATTTTGAGGTTACCTTCTCAACTAGTGAAAGTTACCTAAGAATTAGAAATATTGCCTAGGACCTTGATTAAAATTTATGTGCAGGCTTTTTATGATCATCGTGGCATAGACTCTAAAACTTAACCCAGGGCAGATGGCCCACCATCCTGAATGTGAATCCTATGAGTACCTTATTCTTTTGCTTTTTCAAGGAAATGTGCAACTCGTGCTCTCATACAGCGAATTCAACTGCTTGGTTCTTAAATTTTTTTTTTTTTTAACGTTTATTTATTTTTGGGACAGAGAGAGACAGAGCATGAACGGGGGAGGGGCAGAGAGAGAGGGAGACACAGAATCGGAAACAGGCTCCAGGCTCTGAGCCATCAGCCCAGAGCCTGACGCGGGGCTCGAACTCACGGACCGCGAGATCGTGACCTGGCTGAAGTCGGACGCTTAACCGACTGCGCCACCCAGGCGCCCCTATTCTGAATTGTTTTTATCACCTTCCGACCTGTTTGGGCTGCACAGTTCACAGTGATTCCATGTTATCTATAGCGTCAGAAATGTCATTATAATGACATGACCAATAGGCATTGAGCTGTACACTCTGTAAAAATACAGGGTAAAGGAGTCAAGAAAGTAAGGCGTCAGAATCTAATTAGCTAGTGTACCCAAAATGTTTTCAAGTCTGGCTCAGAAGCATTGCTATGCACTGAAAACCCATCCTCTTTTATTCATATAAACATTCAATAAGCACTTGTTAATATCTATCATTGTCTAGCCTTTGGAGCTAAGAAAGGAAGAAATAGGCAAGAGGAACTAATTGCTTAAAAATCTTTATGTATTAGACATCTTGTTTTTATCCCAAAACACTGTGAAGCAGGAAATATCAGTTTTATCTTACAGATAAGGAACATTAGGCTCATAGGGGTAAGAAAGGTTTCCATTTTCCACGTTGACACAGCTAGCAAGTGGCCCAAACCAGATACAAACCTGTTAGTGGCTGCATGTAAAATGGACACACTTGGGGTGCCTGGGTGGCTCAGTCAATCAGGCATCTGACTTCAGCTCAGGCCATGGTCTTCACGGTTCATGAGTTTGAGCCCCACATCAGGTAAGCTCGAGCCCACTTCTCGCTCCATGATAAGAGTGTAGAGCCTGCATGGGATTCTCTCTCCCTCTTTCTCTGCCCCTCGTTCACGCATGCTCTTTCTTGCCCAAAAATTAATTAATTAATTAGTTAATTAATTAGTTAAAAAACTAAAAATAAAAACGAAAGCTATTAAAATGTATAGACTTTGCTTCCAGAAAAGAATTCATCATTTAGGGGACGGAAGTCGGCAGTGGGGGAACCAAAGGAAATGAACAGAAATAATAGAGCCTGGAAAATGGAGTGCCCAGTGCTTACAGATCTTGTTACTGGAATCCAGACTGAGGCGGGCACATGTGTGTGTGCCTGTGTGCCTGTGCACATGTGTGTTGGAAATGGGGAGGTTGGATATGGGAGAACTAGACGCAGAGATAAAACCTTTTTAGAGCAGGTCTCTGTCTCTGAAACAAACCGGAGAACATTTACCACCAAAGATCAGTACAAAGTGGATATGAAAGTGGTAGGCACATAGCACTCAGAGAAACTAATTTTTTACGTTGCTACTTATTATGTTCCTTGGTGTCTTAGGGAAAGCTTTGAACTATTGCATATAATTGCTTCATAGGAGAGGGCTATTTTATTGACAAATCATAGTAGGCATAAGACTGGGCATTAACTTCCCTGCCTTCTCTGATACCTGTGTCTGGAACAGTCTAACACAGGCTACTAATGTAGGGAATTCTCCAACCATGGGGTGACAGCTACCTGGATTGCAGGAAGAATGCCTTACCTCTTGCTGCACTCCTTGGTAGAGTAAATGCTCTTAAAGGATGACAAACATCAGGAGCTCAAGCCCAGTCTCAAGTAGGCTCCTCCCACATGGTTCAAACTCATATTCTCAACCTTTTGCTTTTCTATGTGTCCTTTTTATGTCCCCATCCCCCTTATGATGTCCTCCCTTCTGACTGCTTCACTGTTAGTTATACTTTCTGATAAGAAAAAAAAAAAAAAAGGAAAAAGGCAAGTTAATTAATGCTGTATCAGTTAAGAGACTCTCTTGGAAGGATGTGTTTTGGGTTTTGATTTGCCTGACAGTTGTCACTGATTTGGTTTCAGCAGATCAACCCCCCACCCCTCTGCCCCCACGCATCTCCACCCCCCCAGCTTCTGTTACAGTTACTCCGCTCTTTCTGTCTCCTTTTCTAACATGTTAACCTTGAAACTGTCTCTTACAAAAGTCCTGCCATTTACAACCAGGCTTTCAGGTAAATCTATTTTGTTTGGAAAGGCTATATAGTCTCATGGTTAAATATGGAAGCGATAAAACCAGAGTGCCTGAGTGCAGAATCCATGTTTATCAATTCCTACTTGTGTAACCTTGTGAAAATCATTGAAACTATTTGTGCCTCAGTGTCACACTGTCAGATGGGAACAAAAATAGTACCTGCCTCATAAGTTTACTCCGAGGATTATATGGACAAATCTATCTAAAGCATGTGGAAGCATATACGGGTATAACTAGTGCTAGCTAAGTTCATGACCAGTCTTATACTAGAGTGAGAGCAAGAGTAAGGGATGACATTAGGTTGAGTGGAGAATGTAAACTTTAGCTGAACGGGTACTGCAGTGGATTTTCCATTGGCCCAGCTCTCTAGACCTTGAGGCCATGATTAAATGAAAGTCAGCTATGGATTTAGTTGCATTGCATTAGAATGAAAAATGTGCAAGAATTATTTCCATTTGGCCTGGATCCCCATATCTTTCCAACAGTGCCCTTTTTTTTTAATGCGCAGAGCTCCCTTTGAACCAAAAATTAAAAACCCAACACCTGTAATAGCAACCAAAAGCTGTGTCCAAGGAATGAAAAGGAGCTGAGTGGCCAGAAGTATCTTGATTTGGTTCTGTGGGTGCCATGTTCTGAGGCCCAGAGAGATAGTACGGAGTTACTGAAGTAAACTATGAAGAATGAATCTATTATAATGCTAGCTTTTCTGGCAGCAGATTCTTTTAGAATTTAGCTCTTACAGTGTTAACCAGTTTCTAAATTGTGAATTACCTTGAGTCAGCTTGTTATGGGTGAGTATACGGTAAAAGCCTTGTTCTCTAGGGTTGGGTCTAATATTTCTGTCCCTTTCTGAAGTTTGACCAAGTGGGAGGTTTGGGAATGAGAATCCAGAAGTGCCATCTGGCCAACCAGCTCTCTTTCACTCCTTTTTCGTGGGGCTTTCCATTATGTTCCTTGTTGCATTGCATCTGCTTAGTGGGTGAATGCTGATCCCAGCCAATACCTCCCCACTCTGTTACAAATGCCACCCTCATTATCATGTTTAGCAGACAAGGGCTACTGTTCTAGGGCCAGGAGTCCATGCCTTTTAATCCTGATTCACCCAGATGGTATGTGGGCACGGATTCAGAAATTTTGAGTTAGAAAAGACCAGGCACATCATCTCTACCAGCACTATTCAAAAGAACTTTCTGTGATGATGGAATGGTTTATAATTTGTGCTATCAATATGGTAGCCACTAGCCACATGTGGCACTTGAAATTTGACTGGTGTTAGAGAGAGAATTTAATATAGTTCACTGGTAGCTAGGGGTTACCATGTTGGACAGCTTACAACTCTACTTATAGAGGAGAAAGCTCAGGCTCAGAGGGAGGTAAAGTGACTTGCCCAAAGTCACAGAGTTGATGCAAAGCAGGGCTGGGATTAGAGATTGGGTCACACAGATCCAGTTTAGTGTTTTCCCCGTTTTTTCATCCTGAAACCACGAGCACAGTTCTGGAATCCGACTGGCGACAAAAAGATACCAGAGTCCCTCACTTTTGTGATATCCAGTTCCTAGGAGACAGTTTCCAATCATTATCACCCTCCTGGAATGCTTTCTTTCTGTGTCCATTAGGGGTGAACAGAATGCAATCTCCATTCATTCTATGGAAAGATTTTACCGAAAGCTGAACTAGGTGAAATGCTTGGTAACCTCATAATAAGACTGATGGTTTTTGCTTTCTTCAAAGATGATGTGAACTCAGTCACCCTGGGCCTCACATCTGGGTCCCTCCAGACGACTCTAGATGGTAAGATGAAAAGATGAAACCTTATTCCTAGAAAAGTCCCTCTCAGCATCCTCTGGAATTTGTCAATAGCCTCAGCAAATCGCATGATGAATGAGATCCTGAATGTTTGGCACATTTCAAAGCAAATTTTTTCTTGTCAAAGTTTTGCTGGCCTCTGGGTGGTTTCAGATGAGAATATTAGCATTCATTGAAAGGTTCATTTTAAAACACTGGAAATTGACACTCAAGCAGAATGTGGCTAAGGGCTCTAGTCTAAGAAGAGTTCTAGCTGCTGGGTGGAGATGTATTAACTAACTAACTAACTAGCTAACTAACTAACCAAATAATTTAACAGATTCCTTCCTGTGATTAGACACATATCCACCATGAGGTGGACTATTTCTCAGTTATCCTGCTCTCCAAGATGCTCAAACCATCATTCAGGGTCCTTGACCTGAAACATGGTACCTGCATTGTGCCAACCAGTTGATGAGAGCTGAAAGGCATGGGAATAATCTCAATGTATGCCTCTTCTCCCTTGCTTCTTGCTCTGTTGATGACATAGTGCAGAGGGTTCCTACAACACTTTGTTTCTCTTACATAATTTTTTTCCTTCTAGAAAGATTTTTAGAGCCAAGCCTACTTTTTTTGCTTGGCATACAAAAGTTCTTGATAATGCATTTTTAGTTTTTTTAATTTAACTTAATTTTTATTTAAATTCAAGTCAGTTGATACATAATGTAGTATTGGTTTCAGGAGTAGAATTTAGTGATTCATTGCTTACATGTAACATCCAGTGCCCATCCCAACAATTGCCCTCCTCAATGCCCATCACCCATCTAGCCCATCCCACCACGCACCTCACTCCATCAACTCGCAGTTTGTTCTCTATATTTAAGAGTCTCCTGTGGTTTGCATCCTTCTCTGTTTTTATCTTATTTTAATTTTCCTTCCCTTCCTCTATGTTCATCTGTTTTATTACATTCCACATATGAATAAAATCATATGATATCTGTCTTCCTCTCACTGACTTATTTCACTTAGCATAATACACTTTAGTTCCGTCCATGTTGTAAATGGAAGATCTCATTCTTTTTTCATCACTGAGTAGTATTCAATTGTGTATATATATGTATGTATACCACATCTTCTTTTTTAAATTTTTTTTAAATGTTTATTTATTTTTGAGACAGAGGGAGACAGAGAGTGAGTGGGGGAGGAGCAGAGAGAGAGGGAGACACAGAATCCAAAACAGGCTCCAGGCTCCGAGCTGTCAACACAGAGCCTGATATGGGGCTTGAACCCACGAACCGTGAGATCGTGACCTGAGCCGAAATCAGACGCTCAACCAACTGAACCATCCTGGCGCCCCCACATCTTCTTTATCCATTCAGCAATCGATGGACATTTGGGCTCTTTCCATAATTTGACTATTGTCAATAGTGCAATAATGCATTTTTAAAATATCAAATTACATGCTTTTCTTTCATATATTTTTCATCTGTTTCTGGGGATTAGGGTTGCATGAGGAAAAGTAAACGTGCCCTGTGAAATTTCCTTCTCAACAAACAGTTCCTTAGCTCCATAGTAAAGTCTGAGAGTATTCCCCCCAAAATCTGGAGCAAATGGGAGATCTGCAAAGGCTAACATATGGAGAGTTGTTGCTGGTGGGCATACCATTTCACTTATACAAGACGAATAAGTTCTAGAGATCTGCCATGCAACATAATGCCTATAGTTAATACTATGTTGTGCACTTAAAAATTTAAGAGAGTAGATCTGAAGTTTTCTTACTGCCTCCTCTCTGCCAAACAAAACAAAAACCAAAGGGACATAAGGAAATTTTGGAGGTGAGCCAGTGGGTACATGTATTAGTGGTAATGGTTTCATGGGTGTATGTATATGTCCAAACTGTGTACATTAAATCAAATACACATTGACATCAAATTGTATAATTAAAAATGTGCATTTTTTGGTATACCAATTTACCTTCATAAAGTTGTTTTTTTTAAATAATCTTAAAAAAAAGGAGACAAAGCAGGAACCCACAGTTACAAAGAGAGTCTCTTCTCAGTTAAAAAGGTGTATTTCTGTCCCTCTTAGGTGTGAATGGTAAAATCCTCCTCACAAAGGTGCATATTTATAAATGTGAATCTATGTTGTGTATTTGCAAAGTCAAGGCATGAGTCTTCTTCCTACTTATAATAATCTCAGATTTGGATTCAAAGGAAAAAAACTTGGTTTTCTGATGAAGTAATGAATGGGTACCATAGCCCAAGGATCATTCTGTGGGCCAGTGAGACTCGGAGTTCTACATGGACCAAGAGACTTGATGAAACACATTTATTTTTAAATGTAATGGAAATGTTATGGAAACATCAGGCATGCAGGCAATGAACCAGTAGACTGAGCAGTTTCCAGATAATTTCAGCATGGATAGCAATGGAGATAATAATGGAGTGATAAGCTTTCTCTTCTCTTTAATCCAGTCTGTGGGTGCCAGTATTATGGTCAGTGTAGTCCATACAGCAGGTTCAAAGATCCCTGAAGCAGATCACTTAATATCTATAAGCAGCTTTGGAGTCAGGCGGGCTTGTGGATTACCTCCTGTATAATCTTGGGTAAGTTGTTTTTCTTTCTTAGCCCCTGTTTTCTTATCTTTAAAATTCAGTTTGGAGAGTTCCTATAAAAAACTATATATATGTACATAATATATAATTAAATTATTAATAAAATTAATAAACAGCTTATAGTAAAGCTATATAATATTCACTGGCATTTCTTCAAAATCTGGACCACATCTTCTTGCCTCCACAGAACTTTCCAGGCTGTGGGTACATGAGAGGAAAATAACAGTGACATTCAAATTCAAATTTTCCTAGTTCTTGCCTGTTTTGCTTAGACCCTGAGAAGTATAGATTTCTCAGAGCCCTCTGGGAAAGACTCCCATGCATTCCAGAACAAGTTTGCACCCCCAGGCATTTTCTGGAATATGTCATCTACACCAGACCCAGGAGCACTCAGAATGTCATGACTGACACGACATGGCAGGACTCAAGCTTTAGTACATGGATAAAAATAATATCTCACCTCCCATCAAGGTTTCTTGAATGGATGAAAAATAATCAAATAGTCAACTCACTTTGGAATATAGTTTTAAAACTGGCACCCTCTTTTCCTCATCTGATATGCTTCCCCAAGGGGATGGCACCTGCTGTCTATTCTATTGTGGCTGAGGAGACACATCTGTTCTTTCTGTGTTATACACTTTTAGACAGAGCCTCACATAGTGCTGCTTGGGTCACAGAGCCTCTCAGAAATCAACCACCTCTATACATGGCTCATACATAAATTTATGGTCCCTGCTGGGCCACTACATATACATATGATTTAATGCACAGTCCCAGGAGGTACCATTCCCATAGGGGATGACGTGAATGGAATCTGTTGGGTTGTGTAGAACACAACCTACCCCACTCTGTAGAGTGCTCCTGCACAGGGGAGATGGACAGCAAGCCCATATCTCTTGTGCAGGATCAGTCCCTGCTTACCTGTCTGCAAAGTTCCTTCAGAATGGTTTCTTCTAAGTAGAAATGAGCCTATATAAATATAAGCTCAAGGATATATGACATCCCCAGTGCATCAATAGACACAGATGACTCTCACTATCCTCTACTACCAGAAAGGGTAAGGAAACACATGATCTCTCCCTGCCACCAGAAGAGACATCTTAGCTGGTAACCCACAGCTGAATGTAGCCTTGTAAACATGTCTTGTTGTATCAACATAATGTGTTAAAAATTTGGAAACTTAATTTATTAGAGTAGTACTTCAGTTTTACACTTTTAGCAGTAGTCACGACTCACCATTCCTTTATTCAGTATGCATTTATGTTACCTGTCTGGTAACATATGATACATATGCCCTTGAAAGCCTTTGAGTCTTCCCCCCACCACATACACACTCCAACTCATTTTCCTCTGGCAATAGGTCTATGGAGTCTTTGGCTGCACTGTATCACTCTATAAAATAAAAATGTTCACATAACATTTGATCAAGATTCTAGTTTTGAGAGTCTATGTTTTTATAATTTGCCTTTTGGAAATACCCTTTTCATGTTCAGCACTGGATTTATACCTCAGAGAGACTCCCTCCAAAGAGATTTAGAATTTACTAGAATGTTCCAATCCTCTACAGCATCATAGAGTGGAATAATCATAGTAAAACTTTTTTTAATAAAGCTGCTATTTATTTTGTACTTATTAAGAAAAAGAAGAGCTAACATGAATTGAGTAATACTATGTTAGACCCTGTATTGTCATATTTAACCTATGAAATAACCTTATGAAATAAATATAATCTTGTTCCCATTTCATACAAAAGTAAACTAAAGAACAAAGAGTTTATGAATTTACTTAAGTTCACACATCAAATGTGATATCAAGCATGTAAACCTAGAAAGCATAACTCCAGAGCCCATATTTTATTACTGTTAAGTGTCAGACCTTATTTTTATATCATCTCATTTATCTTCAGGACAATCTTCTAAGGTCCATGTTAAGTAGAGTAGTACTTAATTTATACCAAAGTTTAGGAAACCAAAGTTTAGGAAAATTAAATATGTATTCAAATTCCATCCACATATGTAGAGCTGAATCAAGATTGAAACCTAAGTCTATCTGATTCTGAAGTTTTTGCTCTTTAATGTATTCCCTCCTTAATCTCTAGACATCTGGAGTTATGGTTTCAAGTCTGCCATTAACAAGGCATGAAGAAGAGGACTCCTTGTCTCATTTAGAATCTGCTTTCACATACGAAACCAGAAGAGAAAAATATATTTTATATGTTTCTTTGTTCTGTCTCTCCAAAACCATTCCACTGGATATGGGGCTATTGAGGGAGTGCCTCTAAATGACCTTGAAAGAGTTAGTGCAAAAAGGACATTTTTTTCTTATTCATGCCCCACTGAGTTATACAGTAGGGAAAGTAATCTATTCAGAGTGCGACAGTGTGAATCTCATTGTAAACAGTTACTAGTTATGTAATGTTGGGGACATTGTCTATCATTTCTGTACATTAGGTTCTGTTTCAGTCAGCTATTCCTATAATAATGTTTTGTAACAGAACTCGGTTATAATGCAGATATTTCTTTTCATGTTTATAGTTTGTAGACCCACTGCAGATTGGCTGATCTTGGCCAGGCTTAGTTGAGTGGCTCAGCTACAAGTTGTGAGCTGGGTTTGTCTCTTCACTTTCTGATTAGGAGCCTCAGAATTTCGTAACATGGGTCAATTCTGGGACCTAGACTGAAGGCATAGCAGCTATCTGGGGAGAATGTCTTCTCATGATAATGGGAGAGACACAGAAAGGCATACTCAACATCAGGAATCTTGATTCATGCCTTTGCTGCATCACAGACACTAACCATTCCATTGGTCAAAAAACTCACCTGGCCAACCCCAACATCAATAAGCATGAGGAAACATACTAAGAAGTTAAATATTTGACAAATAATTTTTTTAATGTTTATTTATTTTTGAGACAGAGAGAGACAGAGCATGAACGGGGGAGGGTCAGAGAGAGAGAGGGAGACACAGAATCTGAAACAGGCTCCAGGCTCTGAGCTGTCAGCACAGAGCCCGACGCAGGGCTTGAACTCACGGACCGCGAGATCATGACCTGAGCCGAAGTTGGATGCTTAATCGACTGAGCCACCCAGGCGCCCCAGACAAATAATTTTTAAAAAATCATGGTTTTCTTTTATATAAAATGGGAATAACAACTAATTTTAAGACATGAGATTATAGAATGAAATAGCATACATCAGTAGGTTTGTAAGGTTTGAAAAACTATCCAAAAGTAAAGAATTGTAATTAATTTTTCCAGAGAGAGGCACTGATAATTCTGCAGAATATGTTTCTATCTTGAGAGGAATTGATATTTTCCAAAACAATAGGCCAGCTAGTGCTCAGGGGATAACTGCTCAGCCTTTTAAAGTAAATGGTGAAAATGCTATTTACAGACAATAGGCTGTGTCTGCCAGCCTTGGCATTTTGGTAGTTATTTTAATGTCTCAGACAATTAAGTGCTGGCAGTAAATATTCACACATTTCAGTGAACTGGTTAGGTAATACAAGATTTAAAATTAGCATTAGTTTAGGAAGAAAGGAGTCAAATCTGACAATGAGCATAGGTGTGTTGAAGGTGTTGTCAATAGTTAGGGACTGAAGACTGGAAATCAAATGGACTAAATCAAGCCTTAGTAGGGAAGGCAGAGTAAGTGGGAACAATACATTCTCTTCTATATGAATCAAGTGACAGTGGTTGTTTTCTGTAATCCTGGCCAAATACTTTGAACCATCACCCTGTTGGATTATGGTGTATAAACCAGTCTTGCTACTCAAAATGTGTGTCCATGAGTGAGTAGCAACAGAATCACCTGGGGACCTTTTAGGATGACAGGGCCCTACTCTTCCACTCTCCACAGGCCTACTGGATCAGAATCTGTATCTTCACCAAATCCCTGAATGTTCATACTCCTTAATGTCCAAGAAACATGAAATTATTTTGTTAGAAAACAATATGAACTGTCTGTATTCAATTAAAATTTTCAGGGAAAATATATTAAAAGATATTGAAAATATCAAGAAGAAAGAGCTGACCATCCAAGGTCAGAAAAGGAAAGAATCTTAACAGCATGAGAACCAGGAACTTCTCTCTGGAATGTCACTATTTTTTTTTTTTCAACGTTTATTTATTTTTGGGACAGAGAGAGACAGAGCATGAACGGGGGAGGGGCAGAGAGAGAGGGAGACACAGAATCGGAAACAGGCTCCAGGCTCTGAGCCATCAGCCCAGAGCCTGACGCGGGGCTCGAACTCACGGACCGCGAGATTGTGACCTGGCTGAAGTCGGACGCTTAACCGACTGCGCCACCCAGGCGCTCCTGGAATGTCACTATTAACAAAACAGCTCCACTGGTTGTCCCTTCTTCCTTTCCTTCCTTCTTTCTTTTCTATCTTCCTTCCTTCCTTCCTTCCTTCCTTCCTTCCTTCCTTCCTTTCATGAAACAAATACTAATTGAATACTTACCATATGTTCAATGCCATGATAGGCAATGGAGATCCAATGAACAAACAAATCCCTCCTGGGATTTATAGATATTAATAAAGTAATCACACAAAACAAGCCCAATTACCATTTTTTCCAAAATTCAAGGAGAGGTACATGGCTCTATTAAAATATATATAATAGGATAACTGTTTTAGGAAGGTTCCAAAGTTACAATTGGGTGCTATAATTGGAAGGATGACTAGAGGTTTATAAGGTAACCATGGACTAAAGAATATTTCGAGGAAGGAAAAGCACATGCCCTGTGATTGGAACAGAATGGAGCCCTATGAAAATACGTAGGCACTAGATCACAAAGGGCCTTAAAAATCACATACAGGAGAAATATTTCTGTTCTACAAAACCTTCCCTTTTCCTCCTGGGTCAGTAGCCTGAAATGCAGTTGGATGCAACCATCTGATAGGTTCTGACCAATGGAATGTGGGCGCGAATTTATAAACATTACCTCCAGCCTGGCACATGAAACCTGCCACTCAAATCATCCCTTTCACTTCTCTTGTCTACTGGAAATTCTCCAAAGGCCTAGAGGATGTTGGAACCTCAATTGGATGGCGTATGGCTCCTATAAGATTCATCTTCTACCCATTCCTTTAGATTGGAAATGAAGCAAAAAAAAAAAAAAAAAAAAAAGACCTTTATTAGATTAAGGCACTGATACGTTGGGGTGTTTACAGCAGTTAGCTTATCCTAACTAATATACTTATTAAAGATTTTGCCCTTTAATCTGAAAGCTGTGAGAAAGTATTGGGGGGTTTTTAGTGGAAGAGTTCCCGGTTTTGTATTCTTGGGAAAGGGTATCTGATTGTCCCAGTATGAATCAATAATCCACCTATATATAGGTCAATCAACTGTGGCCAAAGATCACAGTTACACAGCACAGAAAGGCCCAGCAGACCTCAGCCCTGCATAATTGGGAACGATTCCTAAAAATAAGGGAAGGTTTGTGGGCCAAGCAATTATCCCAAGGGCTCTCTCCTATGACATCCACACACACCACGGGTTAAGTAGATTTTCCAAGTGAAGGCTCAAGAAGAGAGAGATTGTGGCACAAGCACGAACAAGGCATCTTTCTGATGGGCCAGTGGTTCTCAAACAAAGTGTGGTCGCATACCAGCATTAAATTCTAATTTCAGAAATGCAAACCTTAGACCTACCACAATCTGAAATTCTGGGACTAGGGCATTGCAATCAGTATCCATGGTTAGCAAGCCTTCCAGATGGTTCTGATGCATGCTATAATTTAAGAATGCTTGTGCTAAGCTGATGATGGTAGTCAAATGAGAGGGAAAAATGTGTCAGAAGTTGTAGTTCACCAAAGCATTTTCACACATATTGTCCCAGTTTAACATCACAAAGTTCTCTGGTGGCTCTTCTGGAATTCACTCTCTCCCTCCCCACTCTTACAGAGGGATTGTAAACTATTTCCTGGAAGATGAGACTGAATGATGAACAAGTGAAAGAAATTGTCTTCTGAAATTCTTAAAGAAAATGGGCAAGTCTTTCCAGAATAAAACCCGGGGAACCCTTCTAAACGGGGAGAGAGAATGGTCTCTGTAGTTTCTTCCACCATAAAGATTTGAACCTCAGGCTGACTGAGGCCTGGCCCTGCCTCCTTATTTCCAGACCGCCCCGCCCATGCAGCATCCTTCACTCATTTGCAAGCAAACAGTAGAACTGTGTTTGTACTGGTCTGGGCTCCAGTTTCAGATCCGTATTCAGACAGTAAGTGTCCTTGGACAAGTTCGTAACTTCTTAGAGGTTATCCATGAAGTAGAAGGTTAATACTAACTTTGTGAACTATTCAGCGTACATGAAAGCCTGGGACTCAGTGGGCTCTCAGGTGTCCTTAGTAAGTGGTCGGGTAATCTGAATGGAAAGCGGGGCCATTTGGTGCCATCATGCCTGGGCTCTGTGAGGGCGTCAGAATCCCAGGAGCCCCTTGCTGGTGTCTCCCCATCAACTCTGGAGGACAACAGTGTTGTGACTTGTGTCCTGGCCTGCATAACCATGGAGCCCAGCCAGAGCAGATTTCCAGGGGATGCAGCCCAATGTTCTGACACCCTAGTTTGCTAGGATGTGGGGCGCTTTTTACGGCTTTCTGATTATGTTGTTGTTATGCTTTTCATTATCAGTGCTTTTATGCCTTCCAAGGCTCTTGAGCAAAGGGCAAAGAGGAACCTTGAGAATATCCCAGTACTCACATTTCTGGCAACATAGAGAGGACAGGAAAACAAATGTTGATGATGCTCCAGCAATCCTTCCAGCACGGTCTCCCAGGAATTAGTTTGGGACTTTGGCTCCCGAGTGTCCTCGTATGTCTTCTCTCTCTTACTCTCAGCTGCTCCCACCTCTTTCATTCTAGGGCCATATTCTGTCTTCCTCCAGAGGGGCTTTCCCAGTTATTCCCACACACCCACAGAGGGCTCTCTCCTGCTCACAACCCTCTACGTTTGGGCAGATTTGGAGCTACACCCTCAGTCCAGTGTTCCAGAAAACCTAATTCAAGCTTCTCACTAAGGTTTCGGCGAAGCAGCACCCCCTTCCTTGGTCCAAATTTGTCTGCTTTCCTCTCTTTTGCATTACTTCTAAATACAGTCATAAAAATAAAAGGTAACCTTTAAGAGGCTCACTGTGAGACAGTCACTGTATTCAGTACTTCGTGTACATTTTTTTCCTTTTATTTTTCACTAATGTATAAGATAGGTATCATTATCTCATTGTAAACTCAAGGAAATGGAGGCCCAGAGAGTTTGCGATTGGCCCACAGTTTCACAGATAACATGCAGCAGAACTAAAATTGGAATCTGCTTTATCTCTTTCCAAAGTCCTGTCCACTGTGCCATCTTGTCTCCCGCATGAACATCACCACTGAACTGTATGTAATTTCTGAAACATACACTCCATTCTTTGCCACTAGTAGAGTGGTTAGCTATATGTGGCAATGTTCCTCCAGAAAAGATGTTGGCCATGAGTGCAATTGCAATAGCTAACTGATAGGATTCAAGCCCAGATGATATCTTTTGGACTGGGGAGGTGCCAAAGGATTTTTACTTGATTTTATTTTTAATAATAAAATTTTATTTAATAGTAAAATGATAATAAAATTATCTATTTCATTTAAAATGTATCCTCATATACATATAATAATATTAAACATGTATTTGTTTATTCAATGTTTCAGGTCTTATTCTAAGCACTTCATATATAGTAGCTAATTTAATTTCACAAAGAGCCTTATGAGGTGGGCACTATTACTATCTCTGTCACACAGATAGGGAGCTAGAATGTAGAGGGTTAAATAACTCTCTCCCCAAGATGGAATTCCAACCCTGAGAATCTGATTCCAGAATCCATGTGCTTAACCTCTCAGTTGCCATCTTTCCCAGAGTTCTCTCCCCTCCCCCTCATCCCTTTCCTTCCCCCCCCCCCCCCCCCCCCCCCCGCTCCATCCGGGTAATCCATGCTAACAACCTAGTTAAGTATCCCTCCATGTTTCCTCCGTGTTCAAATCTATATACCGGTTTGCAAACATACACATATGGGATATCACTGTTTGTTTTTATAAAGTGGAGTTCAGTAATGTGTGCTTTTCTGTATCTTGCTTTCCTCATTGAAAAGTACCTTAAAGAAATGTCTTAGGGAGCTGGCACTCCTATAACAAAGTACCATAGACTGGATGGCTATAGACTGCAGAAACGTATTTCTCACAGTTTTGGAGTCTGAACCTTCAGGATCAAAATACTGGCATGGTAGCTTCTGGTGGGAGCCCTCTTGTGGGTTGCAGCATGCCAGCTTTTCCTGAATCTTCGAATGGCACAGAGCAGAGAGCGAACCAGCTCTGTGGTGACAGGAAAACATGGGAACTAGTCCCATTCATGAGGGCTCCACCCTGACCCCTCGTCTAACCTCAATTACCTTCCAAAGGCCCCAACTCCTAACACCATCACACTAGGAGGGAGGGTTTCAACATAAGAATTTGGCAGGGGACACATTTAGTTCGTAACAGGAAATATCCCCCATTGATGGATACGGAGAAAGTTCATTCCTAATGGCTGCATAGAAGGGAGTTTCTCACTTTCATTCTTAGCTAGTCTGATGGGTAGAGATAACAGTTGTTTGTTTACTTTGCATTTTTCTTTGTACTGCTGAGTTTGAGCATCTTTCCATGCCTTTCTTGACCCTTTGGAGTTTCTCTTCAGTGATACAAACTTGCTCACTGCACGCTTTGTCTGTTCGCTTTCCCCCTGGGTTGTTTCATGTCTCCTTTCTGTGTGTAAGAACAGTTTGTACATTAATAACTTACATATGCAACCTCAGATGTCCTGCATCAAAAATATTGTTTCCAATTACATTATGCTTCTGTTGATTTTATGTTATCTTCTGCCATTTAAAATGTACAATTAAAAAAAAATTTTAATGTTTATTTATTTTTGAGAGAAAGAGAGACACAGATTATGAGCAGGGGAGGGGCAGAGAGAAGGAAACAACAGAATCTGAGGCAGGCTCCAGGCTCTGAGCTGTCAGCACAAAGCCTGACGCAGGGCTCGAACCCACGAACTGTGAGATCATGACCTGAGCCGAAGTCGAACGCTTAACTGACTGAACCACCCAGGAGCCCCTAAAATGTATAATTTTTATTGTCAAGCATGTACATCTCTTTTTATAGCCTCTCTGTTCTGTGGAATGTATATTTTTATCATATTAAGATTTCTTATTCAAGAACATAGTATATATTTCCATCAGTTTAGATTTTATATTCTTTAATAAGCTCTTAAATTATCTTCAGGGAAGTCCTATGCTGTTCTTTTAATAAATTATCCTAAATATTCTTCAGTTTTTGTGACTATCGCAAGTGTAACATTCATTTTCTCATTTCCTTTTCTAATTTCTTTAATTGGAATAGAGAGAAGCTATTGAGTTTTGTAAACTGAACTTCAATCCAGCTATGATATTATTATAAACTATAGCAAAATTTGTAAGTATTTATATAAGTTTACCTATATGTGCTATGTTACATGTCATTTCATTTTATCATCTTATTGTTTTCATTAGATCTCTAGAATTCTATTGAATAATAATGCTGACACTGACATTGCTGTCTTATTTCTGTTTTTAATCAATTATTTTTGGTTTTTCATCATTTAAAATAATATGTGATGTTGGGTTTTGGTGAAAATATTTAATAAGTTTAAATGTTTATGTCTATCCAGGGCGCCCAGGTGGCTTAGTCAGTTAAGCATCTGACTTCGGCTCAGGTCATGATCCCATGGTTTGTGAGTTTGAGCCCCATGTCTGGTTCTGTGCTGACAGCTCAGAGCCTGGAGCCTGCTTCCGATTCTGTGTCTCATTCTCTCTCTCTGCCCCTCCCCTGCTTACACTCTGTCTCTCTCTCTCTCTCTCAAAAAGTGAATAAACATTAAAAAAAAATTTAAACTGTTTATGTCCATCCTTATTTTATTTAGAATTCTATTAGGAGTGGATGATGGATTTTATTAAATGTCTTTTTTCTTTGATTTAATCATTTGATTTTTGTTTCATTCGATAATAGATTGCATTAACAGATTTTTTTGAGATAAAGTCTGAATTTCAGAAATAAATTCTGTTTGTTTATAGTCTATTTTTCTTTTTTGATGCATTGGTGGAATCTTTTGCTAGTTTCTGATTTAAAATTCCTCAACTATAGTCTTGGGCAATATAGGTCCTTCATTCTATCTATATGGTGAATTATGTCAGTGGTTATTGGTGTTTTGATGGGGAAAATATATTGTGAGATATTTTTACAAAATGAAAGATGTTTAACTTACATAATCCTTCCATTAAACCCCAGTGCTGTACCCTCTAGACTTTGTGACAAGCAAAAACTTTACCCTTATTTTTTTAAATGTATCATTCTTTAATTATGAAGTACAGTAAATTCACCAGGCCATGTCTTGGTATTTACCATTATTGGTCAATTAGCATGTAGTAGGAGCTCTCAGTATATACTACTACTACTTCTTTTGATTCTGTGTGTGTGTGTGTGTGTGTGTATGTTTTATATATTTATATACATAAATATACTTTATTTATTTAAATATTATACGTACTTTCAATGTTTGACCAATTCCATTTTATTCCTCATTATTGGAAATATTACAGGAAGTTTCTTTAAGGAAAAACTTTCCAATAGCACACCTCAAAAATTTCTTCTTTGCTACTGCGGAGACAGACTGCCTCTTCTCAATATGGTGGGGCATGGAGTTGGTGGGATAGGGAGAGGCGGGGTGAGGATTTTTGCCATTAGCCCTGCTTACTTCAGTTCTGACGCTGGTTGCTGCAAAGACGATTGCCTTTACTACTCAGGTTGAGTCCTTCACCTTCAGGGAGTGTGTTCCTGTTGTATGTTCTGATATCTGCCTTCACCTGGCCAGCTCACCACTCTCCAAATTGCTTCATAATTCTTGTGTTAAAGATGAGTAAGGAATAAGAAATCAGTAATAAGAAATGATATTCTTTGCATTGTCTTGACTAGGTTCTCTACAGTTTGGCTCAAATTGGACAACCTTCATTGGTGTCCACTTGGCTCAAGGAAAACACACATCTTTGCCATTCACATCATGGATTTGATATCTCTCCAGTCTCTTCTCTCATTGTTCAAACAGGGAAATTGAGATGGTTATGGAGGTGATCAACAATTTAATCCTAAGAATAGTTCTAACTAGAAATGAAAAAATGCTCTTTTTGGCAGTTACCTATCTTCTTTCATGCAAGATTTGTTTGTTTTTGTCTGTACAGTTTGTTTTCAAGGCAGGGGAACCATTGTCACAACTCCCCATTATGCCAATTCCTGACTTTAGCCATTGTTTTCTCCCATGTTTCTCTTTTCATGGTCTTCCACTCATTGTCTGGAGGTTTAATGCTCATGTTTGATCAAGAATAGCAGAATGTTTGGTACTTGGAGTTTCTTTGTCTCCAGCTTTGGTAACTGGTTGTCAGTTCTAAGACAACAGGAAAAGTCCTACTCAATTTTCTGCAATGCTTACCGAACATTCATTATGTGCTGGGTATTGTACTAGGAGCTGTAGTTCAAATGTGTATCAGTCAGAGCTCCTATGCCAAAGGAATGGCTAATTTTGTTGGAGACATAAGAAATACTAAAATCGCCATAATGAAAAGTGAAATATGATTGATCCCCTCATAAAGGCACAATTTGCTACGGCATTTTAAGAATTCCAAGTGGTGAAACCATGGTGAAGGCGACATTTGGGTTGGACCATGAAGGATGGATAGGTGGTCTCTCATGAACCACTTTCCTCTTAGGATCATAGGATGCTTGTATGAGAAGGGCCATTTTGATCATTTAATCTTAACCACCTGGCTTCTCAGATGAGGAAACAAGCTCAGAGAGCAACATTTCTCTTTCAAGATTGTACAGTTAGTGTTTGAGCTAAGATTTACTAAAATTCTGACTCTTAGCCATCGGCTTCTTCTTTTACACCTGGACTCTCTTCTTTTTATGCTGGACTCTCTCTCCTGCCTTCATATTCTCTTCCCAAATATTGCAACACCTCCAAGTAGCAAGGCCATCTCCTAACCAAGTACCAGCCTTCCTGACCTTGATCTGCTTTCCAGGTCCGGCGAGATCTGGGTGAGTGCTTGAATTTTATTTAAGGACATGTAGATCCTTACTTGTTCTTGGTCACTTGTCAGAAATGAATAATCATAGCTCAGCAACTCCTTCTGCCAGCTCTTTAAAAGTCCATCAATAAATAATATTCAGTCCCAACCCTTGTATGTTTCTCACACTATATGTTGCTTTCCTTCCCCACATTTTTTATCGACACGCCCACTCTGCTTTGGCTATTAACTCTTTCTCCTCTCTGATGTTTTAATTACAATTATGCATGAACACTGAAGAAAAGTAGCAAAAAATTTAAGACAGTTCTTTCCTAATGTTATTACTTAACCTTTGCATAGTGCTGTCTATTTACGGAACACTTACATGCTAATTAACTCTTCATGACCATACTGTTGGAAGGTGGCCAGGCCATTTATTTCCAGGTCTTAGGTAATAGACCTTGATAATTATGGCACTGTAGGATAGGAAGTGACTTTCAGGGATCACAGAAGTGTGTGCCCTGCTCTCAGAAAGGCCTGTACTGAAACTATCCTGGACTCAGCCTCCCACCTTCTGATGTTCATTTTGCTCTTCATATTCTCTTCTCCTAAATTACCCAGAAGCTAGTGGTGCCAACTGTTACCTCTAATCCCTTCTGGTCAGTCAGAAATTTGAAGTATGAACTCCTTGCATTTTAATTTTGGTTTCTCAAATCCATCCATTAGAAGCCAGCATCTACAAATTGTCACATTATGAGCCAGGTGGGAAATCACCACAAGCTCAGTTCCATAGAGCTCTCAGGAACTGGATTCTATAAATCCACTCTGTGGAATTTTAGATTCAGAATGTCATAGAAAAGAAACAGAAAGGAGAGGGAAGCTTACATTTATTGCACAGCAGCTATGGGCCACTCGTTTTCTAGACACCTTATGTACTTGATTTCCTTCAGTCAACATGATAGCTAACCAAGGGACATATTTTTTCTCTATTTTTAGCAGGGAAAAAAAACTAAGACTATGGACATTCAGTAACTCACTCAAGGTCAAACATCTCTGAAGTGGTAAGCTACAATTTACAGCAGGATTGTGTTGACTTGAAGACCAGAGCTTTTTGTGTTCAATAGTTCTAGGAGCCTTGAGAGCACCTTAAGATTAGAAGTTGTAGAGGATTTTTCATTGCTGCTTTCCCAAGCATTAAGTTCCCCTTAATCTGGAAATAGCCTCTGGTTTCCTGTGGAGACAACCTTCCTCCAGTTTCAGTCCTCGTGGTATGGCTGAGGCTACTTTCCTTACTTCCCCCAAGGTAAAGGTATGAGGATATGCCTCAGAGATGTCCAGTCAGAGCATCTCACCTTTCTAACAACAGATATGAGTTCAGAGCTGAAGAAATGGTCCACTCTGGACCATTGAGAGCCTGCGGTAGACAATATAATGCCCCTCTGCCCCCCCCCCCAATATGTCCATGTCCTAATTCCCCAAACTTGTGAATATGTTACCTTATATTAGCAAAAGGAACTTGGTCGTTGTAATCAAATTAAGGATCCTGAGATGGGGAAATTATCTTGGATTATCTGAGTGGGCCCAATGTAATCAGGTTTTTATAAGAGGGAGGTAAGAGAGTCAGAGTCAGGGGCACCTGAGGGGCACCTGAGTGGGTTAAGCAGCCGACTTCAGCTCAGGTCATGATCTCACAATTTGTGAGTTCGAGCTCCGCATCAGGCTCTCTGCTGTCAGTGCAGAGCCTACTTTGGATCCTCTGTCTCCTTCTCTCTCTACCTCTCCCCCGCTTATGCAAACACAAGCATACACACGTGCATGTGCATACACATGCATGTGCGCTCTCTCTTTCAAAAATAAATAAACATTTTAAAAAAGAGGGTCAGAGTCAGAATGTATTATTCTGGTCATCCAGAAAATAATAAGGTATACATATATACATATTTAAAAGACTTGTTACAACGAATTGGCTCAAATGATTAAGAAGACTGAGAAGTCCCAATAACTGCAATCCGCCAGCTGGAGATCCAAGAGAGCCGGTGGTGTAGTTCCAATCCCAGTATGAAGGTCTGAGAGCCAGAAAGCCATCAATGTAGGTCCAAAAGCTGGCAGACTTGAGACCTGAAAAAAGCCAATATTTCAATTTGAGTCAGAAGCCAGGGAAAGACCAGTGTTCCAGCTCAAGCAATCAGGCAGGAGGAGGTCCTTGAAATTTGAGGGATGGTCAGCCTTTTTATTCTATTCAGGACTTCAACTGATTGGATGAAGGCCACCCACATTAGGGAGGACAATCTGCTTTACTCAGTCTATGGATTCAAATGTTAATCTTATTCAAAAACATCCTCACAGACACCCCCAGAATAACATCTGACCAAATATCTAGGTACCCTATGGCCCAGTCAAGTTGACACATAAAATTAAGCACCACACAGAGAATGTTGCAGGGAAAATTAATAGAGGCCATGGATGCAATAAAGCTACCACGTGAGGTAATGGCTTCCCATCACTGTTGGTCTCTGATGGTTTTTCCTTAACTCTGCTTGCACCTCTTTAAAGTCCACTCAAGCCGTCTGAAAAGAATCCTGTTTCCTCTTAAGACTCGGACTGATAGTTTGGTGGTCTAAAAGGGTAGTACAATTCTAAAAGCATCCCTCCCCTCCTCTAGATTAAGGAGTAACTATCACCAACATGACCCACCACATGATTCTTACTGTTCAGTCTTGATGTATTAAGTTGTGAGGACTGTACTTTCTGACCTTGGCCCAGCACCTAACCAGTAATAGAAATGGATGAGAACATATGGCAAAGCTGTTAAGTAAAGGTGTTACTTAGATAAGCAAGCCTGGTACCTTCTCCAGTTAGATAACCTGTAGAGAATCATGTCATTTCTCTGGGCCTCCAGATTCCCGTTCCTAAAATGAGAGAGTTCGCTTAGGAGACCTCTTAGGCCACTTGATCTGCCAGAGACAAGACCTTTCTTCTGAGCCATCAATGAGAAAACTGCTGAAAGTGTTGCCCAAACTCTCATGGCCTGTGGACATTTTGTGAGACTAGGGAGAAATCTATAGATGAACAGCTTAAGAATGTGTTTTCCCTTCAACAGTGACGTGGACTTTGGACAAGACTCTGGGAAAGTAATGAAGTAGAAAGACTTGATTCTTGCCCTCTGAAAGTTTGAGGCCTATCTGAGAGGCAGATACTGAAATATGAATTATATCCAGGGTCATATTTAAAGTGTCACATATAAAGGGGAAAGTATAGTGTGGGAGAAATACCTAACTCAGATTTAGATTGTGGGGAAGGCCTCCTGGAGGGGGTAATATCTAGACTGCTCTTGAAATGCAAGTAGAAGATGTAGACATGGGGACAGAGAGTGAGACAAAACAGAAAAATGTCTGTAGCAGGTTAAATATTGTTCAAAAATATTTACTTATCTTTTCTCACTTCCCACCTCTACGGATGGAGTGTACATCCCTTCCCCTTAATTCTATGTGACTTGCATTGGCCAATGGAATGTGGATAGAAATGACATTGTGACAGTTCAGGGCATAGGCCTAGGGAGGCATCACACAGTTCCACTCACCCTTTCTTAAGTAAGAGAAATCCACCCTAGCTAGTGTGATCATCTAAGGAAGGTGAATGGCATGTGGAAATTATGTGACCTCAATTCACCATAAAGAGCCAAGCAGCTTGGAGCCACAGTCTGAAGCTGAGCTGGCCTGCCAATCGAATTTATATCAGCTGACCTCTAGCCAATCTGCTGATGCATGAATGAGCCTAGGTGAGGTCAAGAAAGCTGTTCTTGCCAACTTGCAGGTGTATGAGAAATGGAGGCTTATCTTTGGATGTTATTGTTGTTATGCAACATTATTATGGTAAGAGTCTACTGATATGAGAACTTTCTGCTTCCTTGCTGCATTCTAGATAAGAGTTTGAGGGAAAAGCACATATAAAAACCTACAGCAAAAAGGACCATGGCCAATATATTCATTTCTTAGGGTTGCCATACTAAATTACCACAACAAGGTGACTTAATACATCAGAAATTTATGATCTCATGGTCCTGAAGGCCAGAAGTCCAAAATTAGGTTGTCAGCAGGGTCATGCTCTTCCAAGGCTCTTGGGAAGAATCCTTCTTTGCAAATTCTAGCTTCCAGTGGCTCTTGGCCTTCCTTGGCTGGTGGCAGCATAAAACACCAAACTTTGCCTCAATCTTCTCATGGGCTTCTTCCCCATGTCTCTGTGTCTCAAACCCCGGTTTTCCTCTCATAAAGATACCAGTCATGGGATTTAGGGCCCATCTTAAATCTAGGATTATTTCATCCTGGAATCATTAACCTATTTATAGCTGCAAGACTGTAGTTTCAAATAAGGTCACATTCACCTGGACGTTTTGGACCTGGACATCTTGTTTTGAGAGCAATATTCAATCCACAGGCAATATGAGAAACAAAAGCAATTCAGTAGAGCAGGACTGGGTACCTCACCTGTTAAATGGGGACATCAACAATAGGTGACCCTTAACAATCATTGGGAAGATTAAAGAATTCATTATATAGAAAACACTAAAAATAATATCTGGCATACGGTAAATGGTCAATAAGCATTAACAATAATCACTATCATTATTTGTTAATGTTACTTATTATTGTTATTGCCATCATGGTTTAGATAATTATCACTTCCTTACCAACGTCAGACAATGGTGTGGAAATATGATAGTCTAGTTGGCAAAGCCTTTTGAAAAGCATTTTTTAAAAAATTTTTTAATGTACTTATTTTTGAGAGAGAGACAGAGTGCAAGCAGGGGAAGGGCAGAGAGAGAGGGACACACAGAATCTGAAACAGGCTCTAGGCTCTGAGCTGCCTGTCCGCACAGAGCCCGATGTGGAGCTCGAACTTGGGAATAGTGAGGCCATGACCTGAACTGAAGTTGGATGCTTAACTGACTGAGCCATCCAGGTACCCCAGAAAACATTTTTAAATATCAAAATAATTGGGATGCCTGAATGGTTCAGTCAGTTAATCAAGCATCCAACTCTTGATTTCGGCTCAGGTCATGATCTCACAGTTCATGGGTTTGAGCCCCACCTCGGGCTCTGTGCTGACAGCATGGAGCCTGCTTGGGATTCCCTCTCTCTCCTCTCTGCCCCTCCCCGCCTTGAACGTGTGCTCTTTCTCTCTCTCTCTCTCTCTCTCTCTCTCAAAGTAAACTTTAAAAAAGGCAAATAAATAAATATTGAACTAATTTAAAATGTTATTACTTCTGAAAACTTTTATGCATATATATACATATTTTTTTGTTTTACTTTTTTAATGTTATTTATTTTTGAGACAGAGAGAGAGTGAGTTGAAAAGGGACAGAGACGGAGGGGGAAAAGAGTCTCCAAAGCAGGCACCGCACTGACAGCAGACAGTCTGATGCAGGGCTCAAACTCACAAACTGTGAGATCATGACCTGAGCCGAAATCAAGAATCAAGTGCTAAACCCACTGAGCCACCCAGGCACCCCATATGTATTTTAATAAAACAAATCACATTAAACATGTAGTGAGTTCTAAATGTAGAACCAAGGTAAGGTGAATCTTTTCATTAAGTGAAGACTACCTCTGTATGATTTTTTTAAATGAATCAGACTGTATAAATCATTAGGCTGAAAGAGGAACATACCTGCTTACATTGCTGTTCATGCAGCATGTTACTAAGCTGATTTAAAAGTAAGACTTTTTATTAAAATAACAAGATCAGGACAAGAACACAAGCTAGTATTTTTCTTGGCTGGAATCCTTGGGAGCCCTGAATACTCCCACATAAATATACTATTGTCAGATTTTCTTATGTAAATGCTTATTTATCTTCTTTTGAGATGCCTTTTGTGTGGAGTATGGTTTCTGAAAACATTTTTTTTTTTTTTTATTTTTTATTTTTTTAAATTTTTTTTCCAACGTTTATTTATTTTTGGGACAGAGAGAGACAGAGCATGAACGGGGGAGGGGCAGAGAGAGAGGGAGACACAGAATCGGAAACAGGCTCCAGGCTCTGAGCCATCAGCCCAGAGCCCGACGCGGGGCCCGAACTCCCGGACCGCGAGATCGCGACCTGGCTGAAGTCGGACGCCTAACCGACTGCGCCACCCAGGCGCCCCTCTGAAAACATTTTTAAAAGCACTACTACGGGTTTTTAGTTAACCTTAAATGAGGATGAGAAGTGTCTTTTTTGCTAAATAGTGGGAGGAAATGACTACCTTTTAAAATACCTTTTAAAATACCAACGTTAGGTTCTATTGATAAAAAAGAAACTAAATGGGACTCAGGGTCGCTGTTTCTGGTTTCACTTGTAAGCTCAAAAAGTATTTATTGAGGACCTATAAGTGCCCTATGCCAAGTCCTGGGACAGAAACTTAAATAAAGAATTTAAATAATATATCATCTTTACTCAATACAGTAAAGCGTAGGAGACATTAAAGAAAGAAGTAAGAAACTCAGCAAGCAGGGAGCATTGTAACGAACATCTTAATGGTTCTATTCAGAGAGAGGTAGGAAAATGGGGCCAGGCTTCCTGACAAATGGGATGAAGGAAATGTCTTGGTCAGAGGAAAATGTACAAATTGAGCTCTGAAAGAAAAGGAGCCAGAGCCCTGTCCTGAAAGGGGCAGGGAGATGTATGTGGATGTGTATGTAGATCCACTGAGGTCAAGGAATTTTGTTTTGATTAGTAAATATTTGTCGAGAGAACTTCAAATGTTCCTTGATGTTAGAGGGAATAGCGTATCAGAGAGTAGAAGGAGACAGAACCATGGGGATGTCTCCTGGGCAATATAGTGGATGGATTCTGTGTGATGAGCTAAGGGCTTAGCACTTTATCTTGGGTGTGTGCTAACCAGGGGGGGATCCAATGGTAGAGGAGAGAAAGAGAGAGAGAGAGAGAGAGGCTGGAAAGATGGTAGTTCAAAGAAAGAGAAATTGGTTATAAGACTGAGACATCAGTTCAGAAGACCAAAAGCATTATCTATGACAGTGAAAGAAGAGGGTGACAAGAAAGTGAGAGTAATAAGGAGATAGTATCAATAAAAAGAGGTGATTAATGGAATGTGTTGGGTAGAGGGCCAAATTGGGGGAAGTCTATAGCTGTGCTGTCTGATACAATAGCCACAGCCATGTGTGGCTAATGACTATTTTAGACATGGCTAATATAATTTGACATGTGCTATAAGTATGAAATACACACCTAATTTTGAAGACTTAGTATGAAAATTGAATCTAAAACATCTCATTAATAACTTCATACATTGATTACACGTTGAAATGGTAATTTTTGGATATATTGGGTTATATAAAATATATTATCAAAATTAATTTCACTTGATTCTTTTCACCATTTTATTTTTTTTATTTTTATTTATTTATTTTTTTAAATTTTTTTTTCAACGTTTATTTATTTTTGGGACAGAGAGAGACAGAGCATGAACGGGGGAGGGTCAGTGAGAAAGGGAGACACAGAATCGGAAACAGGCTCCAGGCTCTGAGCCATCAGCCCAGAGCCCGACGCGGGGCTCGAACCCACGGACCGCGAGATCTTGACCTGGCTGAAGTCGGACGCTTAACCGACTGCGCCACCCAGGCGCCCCTCTTTTCACCATTTTAATGTGCCTACTAGAAATCTGAAAATTACATGTGTCATTTACATGGTGACTCATGTTATTTATCTAATGGACAACACTGATATAAAATGATCACCCAGGTGTCTGTCTTGGGCAACTTGAGAACTGTGTTGTCTTTAAACAAAGAAGAAATGACAGAAGGGCACCTGGGTGGCTCAGTCGGTTAATCACCAGCTCTTGGTTTTGACTCAGGTCATGATCTGATGGTTTGTGAGTTCGAGCCCCACTACAGGCTCTGTGCTGACAGTGTGGAGTCTACTTGGGATTCTCTCTCTCCTTCTCCCTCTCTCTCCTACTCCCTTGGCCCCTCCCACTCTCTTTCTCTCTCTCTCTCTCAAAAAGTAAATAAATAAACTTAAAAAATAAAAAAAAAAAGAAATGACAGAAAGTGGAGGGTTCTGTGGGGATAACTAAGTGTTTTATGTTTGATATGTTGACCTTGAAATGTCTGTTTGACTTTCACTAGAACTGTTTACTTTGTTGGTATGTAAATACATGGGTTGGAGGCTCAGGATAGAGATCAGTTGAAAACAATAGATTTGGAATGTATGTGGGTGTGGTCATCCAAGTACTAACATTCAGTGCGTATTTACTGTGGACCCGTTAAGCACTTTAATACATTTAATTCTCAACAATCCTTTCCGCCATGTATTATTATCATCATCATCATCATTCATCATCCTCCTTTTTCAAACGAAGAAATTGAAGTTAGCATAAACAAGGTCACGAAGTTATTAGGGAAATGCTAATGAAGCTTGAGCTTTGGGCCCCTCCTCTGGCATTGCCCAATCCAAGGCTTAGCATGCTTCTCTTTGAGGGTGTGGGCAAGAAGCCGTAGCTCCACCCAAGTGCCAGGGGCATAGAGCAATGCCTCAGTGTGAGGGTTACTTCTGTGCCCTGCAAGTGATCCTCGGGCTGCCAGTGCAACCTGTAAGCTTCAGATAACTGGGCTCTACCTTTACTTCAAAGAGAAGCATCTGATGGAGATGCTATTCCACTAGGGACTACTGGGACTTAGGTTTCATGGCTGCCCCACCTCCAGCATTAGCTCTGTAGGGGTCAGGGGCTCTAGAGCAGGGGCCAGTGAGGACTTGGCTGAGCTGAGCCAGGTGCTGAGTGGTCTTCAGGGGTCACGCCAAAGGACACCAATTGTCTATAGACACCCAAGGCAGAAGCACCTTCGTGGCAAAAAATTACATGAGAAATAGCGATAAGGCATCATCAAAAATGCGTTGAGAAGCTAAAAGAAGCTCTTCTAAATTATCAAGAATTTAAAAAGTCAATTTCATGCGTTCATGCCGCAGGAAATATTAAAATAACTTTCTAGTTCCTCTAGAGACAAATTTACAAGACCTTTGTTATATGAGAAGGTAATAAAAGAGTATATAGTCAAAAACATAAGGGAAATGTATTCTAGAGGGATTGTCAGATATAATGATGATAATAAAAATGTGATAGTTCTGGATTTGGAGATATTTCTGTTTTTCGTCTTAAAAATTTTTAATTTGCTGAGATTTCTTAATTAATTCCAAATAAATATCCTCTCTTATACTTTGTTTTATCACTTGTATAAGTTAACTTTATTCAGGAATAATTTACATAAAATGCATCAATCTTGACTGTACAATTTAATGATTTTGACAAAATCTGACGGGAGTAAGCTCCTTCCCAGTCAAGATTTAGGACATTTCCATCATTCCAAAAAGTTCCCACTGCCCCCTTCTACCTCCTACCCCAGCCCCAGGCAACTCCTTTTCTGCTCCTACCACAGAATAATTTTATGCCTATTCTAGAATCTCATATAAGTGAAATGATAACACTGTGCATTTTTTGTGTATGGAACTTGAGCTCAGCATGTTGTTGAGATTTAACCATGTTTTTGTGTGTACCATTAATTCATTCCTCTCCATTACTGGGTAGCATTCCATTATGTGAATACACCATTGTTTTTAATCCATTCACCTTAATGGCCATTTGGGTTGTTTCTGGTTTAGGTCTACTATAAATAAAGCCGTTATAAAACACTTGTTTAGTCTCTCTGTGGACGTAAGTTTCCATTTCCTTTGGAAATGCTTTGTCATAGGGTAGATGAATGGTTACTTTTATTTAAAAAATTGCCTACCTGATTTCCAAAGTGTTTGCACCTTTCTCGCCTTCAACCAGCAGTGTCTGAGATAAAATATGGACATTCTTTTATATGTTTTTATCCTTTGTCTTACAGAGGGCCTCTCAGATTATATAAGCACTAAACCCTACATAACCTGGGCTCTCCTGTTAAGGTGGCAGAGTCCGATCTCACACCCTAGACCCCTACATTATGTGGAGAAAAGCAGAGGAGGGGGAACAGACCCCTGGGATACCAGCAATCTTTTGGACGAATCTCTCAGAAACACTTTGAGATGACCAATTTTGTATCAGTTTGGCCAGGTCATGAGACCCTGATATTTGGTCAAACATTATTTCAGAATTTGTGGGAAGGTATTTTTTAGATGCAATTATCATTCAAATCAGTAGACTCGGAGTAAAACAGATTACCTCCCATAATGTGGGTAGGCCTCACTTTAACCAGTTGAAAAAAGACTGACTTCCTGTGAGAAGAGGGAATTCTGCCAGGAGACTGACCTCAGACTTGGACTACAGTATCAGCTCCTCCCCAGGGTCTCCAGCCTGCTGGTCTACCCTGCAGATTGTGGACTTGCCAGCCTCCACAATGAAGAAAGCAAATTCCTTAAAATCTTTCTCTCCCTCCCCACCCACTGCCCCCCCCCCCACATGCACACACATATATGTTCTCTCTCTCCCTCATCCTAACACAGACTTCATCTCTCATCTGAGATCCGGAAGGGCCAGCAGCATTCAGAAAAGACTGCTTTCTAAGTTCTTCTCTTTCTCAAGTCCAAATTACTACCTCACTCAGTAAAAAAAATCCTTTGGATAGTGTTTTGAACACTCCCAGAAAAAGTAAAACTTTTTAAAAATAATGCTTATTTATTTATTTTGAGAGAGAGAGTAAGCAGGGGAGGGGCAGAGAGAGAAAGAGAGAGAGAGAGAGAGAGAGAGAGAATGAGAATCTCACGCAGGCTCCATGCTGTCAGCACAGAGGCTGTAGCAGGGCTCAAACTCACGAACCATGAGGTCATGATCTGAGCCCAAATCCAGAGTCAGTCGCTTAACCTATTCAGTCACCCCAAAAGTACAACTTTTTGTATCTCAGAAACAGCCTTTCGTTCCCACAGAGGAAACTTACAGCAGATCACGTGGAGAACTTTTGCTCCCCTGACTTTGGGCACACCAGCGTGCTTTTCTAAATGGGACAGGCTCTCCCTTTTTACTCCACTGACCCTGTCCCCTTCTCTATACCAGCTTTTAAACTAGATATTTTTTTTTTTTTGGTCCTCTTCTCACTACATTGACCACACAGTCTAGTAAGTATAGGCAACTGTTAAAGCAAGGAAACTAGGAAATAGTTTCCATTATATAACAGTATCCAGTGAGCCTCGGTGTAAAATTGTCCCTAACCACCGGTTCTAACCACCAGTTCTGCCTAACAGTGGAGCTTGGGAGCCAGGCAGACTCAAAGCAGCCCAGTGCAATCGGATACAAGCTACAGTTACAATGATCTCTGCCTGGCAGAGCTAATGAAGGCATCCCAGAGACAATGCTTCTGGGAAAGGAAAAGCCTCCCCGTCTCTGCAGGTAGACAGTAAGCATCGCAAAATTGCATCTAATTTCCTTGGGCTCAGAGGTCAAGCTAATCACCTAGTGTGAAGTTCCCCAAAGCAAAATGTTGGATTCTTTTGGCTTCTTCTCCAGAGCAGGAGCAGATTGTGGTGGCCATAGGGGGAGGCGGGGAGTACGGAACGGGGGGGGGGGGGAGTGTGGGAGTGTGAGGGGGGAGAGTCTATGGGAAGCCATGTGACCCTCCAACATTGTGATGAGAGGGTGGGAGCCCAAAGCAAAATGCTATGGAACTGCTCACACCTAGATTAATCTTTAGTTTTCTGCATTAAAACTTTCTCACATTTTAAATTCCAGAGGAAAATACAGACAATGTGAAGACTGATGTGGGAGGTTCAGTTACAGACAGAGCTTCCCCAGCAGTGAACGATTCTGTTGTGAGGATGGGACAAGACCCCAGGGTCATAAAGGTGAAAGGAGAAACGCCCCACCACTGCAAACAAAACATCGGAGTGCTAAAACTCCAAGGCCTTCCCATTCTCTAAAATCGTGCCTAATCCTTCCAGAAAGTAAAGCACCATCTCTCGCTACAGCAGAAAAGTTAGGTGCTGGGCTCTGTTCCACCTCAACTTTTTGGGTTTTTTTTTTTTTTTTTTTTTTTGGTCTATTTCTTTCTTTTTTAGGTTTGCTATGTAAGACTGTAATAACTTCTCAGGATATAAAGTTCTCCGGAAACTTTCTTGAATCCTGGCTTTGCCCCCCACTGTGTCTGCACAACAATTAATCTTTCTGAGACTTCTTTCCTCATCCGTAGATTAGGGGGGAATAATACTAATGTCTGAAGGAGTGTCTTTAAAATTAAATGAGGAAATCTTTATACAGTGGTTGCCTATGATGATGTGGCAGAGATGGCTCAGCGACCATCTGTGGTTTATGCTCCCCCTTCCACGGGAACTGATGGCAAATGATCATCTCTCAGCCACTACATTTCCCAGCTCCCTTGCGTCTAGAGGAAATGAAATGACCAGTTCCGGCTAATAGTATGTGAGTGGAATGATTTTTGGTCCTTGCTGATTAGGCATACTGGCGTACCTTTCTGCCACTTAGTTCACCCCCTCTTTGATTGGTACATGCCCAAGCAAACATGGAACTTCAAGAGGGAAATCAATGTGTCCCTGAGTCAACTCTGGCATGATAGTTACCCAAAGAGCTTGACCTCACAGTAGACTTTTCAAGAGAGAAAAACAAAAACAAAAATAAAAAAAAACCCTCCATTGCCTTAAAACAGGGAGAATTTCAAGTTATTTGTTATAAAGTTAGCATAGCCTGATTAATAGGTGTTATGATTATTCCCAGGCGAGTCACTAATCTACTATTAACCCAGGCACTAACATCTTTTCACATTTTATACGTGACTACCACGACCACATGGGTGACAGGCTTTAACATAATTTAGCGTTAATAAGAGCCATCCGGAGGTTTTTCATTAAGTAAGCGGAACGATGTGTGAGAATTCTGTAAATATTACGAGCACGGGAATCATGTTTATGATGTAGTGTAGTGTAGGTGCTTAATGAATACCGATTGATTTATTGATTGGATGATTTTGGTTGACAACCCTCTTGGGAGCTTCCTGGGTATAATCTGAAAGCAGCTCCCATACTTGGAGGGCAGAGAAAGACCAAAGGAAGAGACAGACTACACCAAGTTGGTACATGGTGTGTTTAATGAGTAATTGAATCTACATATGAGGCTTGTCTTGGGTAACAGCAAGACAAATGGATCCCTGCACCTGCCTGCCAAATTTTATTTTTTTCTTTTTTTTCAATATATGAAGTTTATTGTCAAATTGGTTTCCATACAACACCCAGTGCTCATCCCAAAAGGTGCCCTCCTCAATACCCATCACCCACCCTTCCCTCCCTCCCACCCCCCATCAACCCTCAGTTTGTTCTCAATTTTTAAGAATCTCTTATGCTTTGGCTCTCTCCCACTCTAACCTCCTTTTCTTTTTCCTTCCCCTCCCCCATGGGTTTCTGTTAAGTCTCTCAGGATCCACATAGGAGTGAAAACATATGATATCTGTCTTTCTCTGTATGGCTTATTTCACTTAGCATCATACTCTCCAGTTCCATCCACGTTGCTACAAAGGGCCATATTTCATTCTTTCTCATTGCCACATAGTACTCCATTGCATATATAAACCACAATTTCTTTATCCATTCATCAGTTGATGGACATTTAGGCTTTTTCCATAATTTGGCTATTGTTGAGAGTGCTGCTATAAACATTGGGGTACAAGTGCCCCTATGCATCCGTACTCCTGTATCCCTTGGGTAAATTCCTAGCAGTGCTATTGCTGGGTCATAAGGTAGGTCTATTTTTAATTTTTTGAGGAAACCCCACACTGTTTTCCAGAGTGGCTGCACCAATTTGCATTCCCACCAACAGTGCAAGAGGGTTCCCATTTCTCCACATCCTTGCCAGCATCTATAGTCTCCTGATTTGTTCATTTTGGCCACTCTGACTGGCGTGAGGTGATATCTGAGTGTGGTTTTGATTTGTATTTCCCTGATGAGGAGCGACGTTGAGCATCTTTTCATGTGCCTGTTGGCCATCCGGATGTCTTCTTTAGAGAAGTGTCTATTCATGTTTTCTGCCCATTTCTTCACTGGGTTATTTGTTTTTCGAGTGTGGAGTTTGGTGAGCTCTTTATAGATTTTGGATACTAGCCCTTTGTCAGATATGTCATTTGCAAATATCTTTTCCCATTCTGTTGGTTGCCTTTTAGTTTTGTTGGTTGTTTCCTTTGCTGTGCAGAAGCTTTTTATCTTCATAAGGTCCCAGTAATTCACTTTTGCTTTTAATTCCCTTGCCTTTGGGGATGTGTCGAGTAAGAGGTTGCTACGGCTGAGGTCAGAGAGGTCTTTTCCTGCTTTCTCCTCTAGGGCTTTGATGGTTTCCTGTCTCACATTCAGGTCCTTTATCCATTTTGAGTTTATTTTTGTGAATGGTGTGAGAAAGTGGTCTAGTTTCAACCTTCTGCATGTTGCTGTCCAGTTCTCCCAGCACCATTTGTTAAAAAGACTGTCTTTTTTCCATTGGATATTCTTTCCTGCTTTGTCAAAGATGAGTTGGCCATACGTTTGTGGGTCTAGTTCTGGGGTTTCTATTCTATTCCATTGGTCTATGTGTCTGTTTTTGTGCCAATACCATGCTGTCTTGATGATTACAGCTTTGTAGTAGAGGCTAAAGTCTGGGCTTGTGATGCCTCCTGCTTTAGTCTTCTTCTTCAAAATTACTTTGGCTATTCGGGGCCTTTTGTGATTCCATATGAATTTTAGGATTGCTTGTTCTAGTTTCGAGAAGAATGCTGGTGTTAAGCTTTCAAATTTTAAAAGTTTATAAAAGGGCTCCTGGGTGACTCAGTTGGTTGAGCATCCGACCAGCTCAAGTAATGATCTCGGGGCTCGTGGGTTCGAGCCCCGCATCGGACTCTGTACTGACAGCTCAGAGCCTGAATCTTGTTTCAGATTCTGTGTCTTCCTCTCTCTCTCTGCCCCTCCCCATTTGCTCTCTCTCATTAAAAAAAATGTTTAAAAAAGGACTTAACTGGGTTTATTCATGTATATTGTCCAGATACTCTCAATATCACATACTTCTCTCAAAGTTATGTCCTTGCAGCAGCTTATGGGAGCAGAAAATGCAAATAGAACCCATATCCCAAGGATGGGGGTGGGGAGGAGCCTCCTATTGTCCAGGTAGGTCCAGCTCATGGGTTAATTGGTAGTCACATCTTTTCAAGGAAGCTCCCTAACAATGATGTGCTAGTCAGGTAGGATAACCACTGAATAGCAAACATGCCTAAAATTTCAGTGGTTGACCACATGATAACTTTATTTTTGGCTTATATATCAGTTCAGTTTGGTTCTTTGGTGGGCTACTTTCTATGTGGAAATTCAAGGGAGCAGGCTTTTTCCACATTCTGGCTCCAGCCTCTCATAGAATTTTAGAATTCTTTGCTGCATCATTTTCATACATCTTACAAAAGGAGACCATGGAGAATTATGAGAAAGGATTTTACTGCCTGGCCTAGAGGTGATGTATCTCACTTCTGCCATAGTCCATTGGCCAGAACTCAGTCACATGGACACATTTAGCCTCAGAGGAAGGTGGGAAATGTAGTCCAACTGTGTACCCAAGAGGAATGTATTAGTGTCCTATTGCTGCTCCAATAAATTGCCATAAATTTAGTGGAATAAAGCGGCACACCTTATTCATAAGTTCTGGAGGTCAGAAATCTTAAAACCAAAGTTTTGGCAGGGTTGCATTCCTTCTGGAGGTTCTAGGGGAGAATCTGTTCCCTGGCCTTTTCCAGCTTCTAGAGGCAACCTGCATTCCTGACTTCATGACACCTTCCTCCACATTCAAAGCCAGCAGTACATTCTCTTCAGTCTTTCTCTCTCTCTCTCTCTCTGACCTTGCTTCTGTCACTGCATCACCTTCTCTTACCCTGACCCTACTGTTTGCCTTGAATATGGACCCTGGTGATTACATTTGGCCTAGCCAGGTAATCTAGAATAAACTTCCTATCTCAAGATCCTTAGCTTATTCATATCTGGAAAGTTCCTTTTTCTACTTACTGTCACATATTCACAGGTTCTGGAAGTTAGGATGAACCCATCTTGGATCTCTCTGGGGGCGAAGGGAATCTTACTCTTTCAACCACAAGGGGAAAGAGTTTGTAGCAAATAAACAGTAGTCTCTACCAGAGATGAATTAATTAACTAGAGAACATAGCAAGTATTGTCCTGAATAAACAGGAAGATCCTCTTTTTACACTTCCCTAGAAAAATGATTAGGTTTAAAAGAAGGACTAAAGTGTAGAAATTAAACAAAAGTAAACAGGACTCTAATTTAGAAGAAATGGCACAAGTGTCTGGTTCAAACTAGAGGGTGATAAGAGAATTCCTTCTATTCTCTCTCTCCTTCCTTCCTCCCTCCTTCCCTTCCTTCCTTCCTTCCTTCCTTCCTTCCTTCCTTCCTTCCTTCCCTCCATCCTCCCTCCCTCCCTCCTGCCTTTGTTCCTTCCTTCCTTCTTTCCTTCCTCCCTTCCTCCCTTCCTTCCTTCCTTCCTTCCTTCCTCCCTTCCTTCCTTCCTCCCTCCTTCCCTTCCTTTCTTCCTTCTTCCCTTCCTTTCTTCCTTTCTTCCTTCTTCCCTCCTTCCTTCCTTTCTTCCTTCTTCCCTCTTTCCTTTCCTTTCTTTCTTCCTTCCTTCCTTCTGTCCTTCCTTCCTTCCTTCTTTCCTTCCTTCCTCCCTCCCTCTCTCTCTCCTTTCCTTCCTTTCTTTTTTTCTTTCTTTCCTGCCTTTCTTCTTATTTCTTCTTTCTTTCACAAAAATGAGTCCGTAACCAGTTGTTAGGATGATCTTTGGCTGGCTCTCTTAACTATAATAAATACAAGTGTTTCTGCCTCTCAAATTTCTTCCAAGACTCAAACCATAATTGAAATGTAGTGCCTGGAGAATCTGAGCCTGAAAAGCTAACAGTTCTCCAGCATAAAGCCACCAAAAGGCTTTATGGTTAACACTGTGTTAATTTTACAATTCATAATTTTAAAATATCTGTGTTTGCAAATTAGAAGGTTTTCCTAACACTAATTAAAATAGCCTTATTAGCTTTTGGCAGGCAGCTGCTGTTCCTAATTTGAAGAAAACAGATTTAGAATAAAGATTTGAAAATATTAAAGAAAAATAGATGATACCCCCCAAACAACTTCACGACCACATAAACCTTGCATGCATATAGTACTGAATTGACTATGATCATAGAAAAAAAAAAAGAACTCTAACTCTCTCTCAACTTCATAGTAGTAAGAGGTTACATAAAACTAATTTCAAAAAATGACACCTCTTGTTACCTTTCCCAAATGTTTGGACAAATCTGAACCAGTGGTTGTTTTCCACTCTCATAAAGGCGCCATCATGGAGGATACTTGGTCAGTGTCGTTAATCACCGACAACAGAATCCGCCATAGCTATTAATAAGAAGGAGATATGAAATGGTATTAAGCAGGTCACAGAGACTTAGGCCTAGATGCTACACAGTGAAGAAAAATGCAGTCAAATGGAACAAAACATACCATGGAGCTCTCTACCAGACATATCACTGCCCACACCACCTCCCACTCAGCAATGTGATGCTAAGGCCTGGAGCTTAGAATGTTTTCCTAGGGACCAGCATAACAACACCCCTGCTTGCAAAAAGTTGGGTCATCCCAGCATGAGGTGCTGCCTCAATTTCCTCCTCTGCCTTCTAAGACGTGTGGTGTTGCATCTGTGCGGTAAAATTTGGTTCTCCTGTGGATTTCTACCTTCTTGGCAGTTTTAAAGTGTAACTTCTAGTTTGGCAGATTCTATCGTTCAGGTAAGCAAGCTAGAATCTGTTGCCAAGCAATCTATAGTATGTGTTACAAGTACTAGACTTTCCTCTTGGAAGTTTTTTCCCCCCTAAAAAATAAAGCATTCACTGAATACGTAGGGGCATGTTTGGGCATCATATGCCAGGATGGAAGGTCGATAGTAAAAATTATATGGGTCCTGGGTACTCTTGACCTCTGCCAGATCCACAATGACCCTGTGACATTTCTGTGAAACTTAGGGACTGTCTAGTTCCCCACACTGGAGGATTGTACCTTCATTTCAGGACAGCATCACATTTATCTCAAGTTTCAGAAATCAGGAGAAAAGTTTTTGTCTGCAAATATTACAGCGTCTATATGTCATAGGGTGAGTGAGGATAGCAATCTGTGGCAGTGCACATATTTGAAGTCTGGGTGTGCTCTTTTTCCTCTGATCTCTTGTTGCCGGTGAAGACGTGAATCAAGCTTGAAACCTGTCAGGGACATGGAGGGAAAAAATCCTCTTAATACACATTTATAGAACACTCATACATTTACAAAGCACTTCTTCATACATTCTTAAGAGTCTCGGGAGGTAGGCAGTTGCAAGGGAAAGGAGGCAGGATTGTCTGCATTTTAAAGTCAGGGAAACTCAGGCTTACACTGATTTGTCCAAAATTCATGAAGTGAAACTAAAACCCTAACCCATATCTTCTGACTACAAGCTTATTACCCTTTGGACCTCTCAAATTTGCATCATACTGCAGTGAAAGGGAAGCACCTGAAACACTCACTTAGAATCTTCTTTTTTTAATGTTTATTTTATTTTTGAGAGAAAGTGTGTGTGTATGTGTGTGTGTCTGTGTGTGTGTGTGTGAGTGTGGGAGAGACAGAGAGAGAAGGGGACAGAGGACCTGAAGCGGGCTCTGTGCTGACAACACAAAGCCCGATGCTGGGCTGGAACTCATGAACCATGAGATCATGACCTGAGCCAAAGCCAGACGCTTAACCAACTGAGCCACCCAGGTGCCCCAGAATCTTCTATGTGCTAGGCACCGTCTTGGACACTTTCCATTTATTATCCCACATTGCTCAAAACAATCCCCTGGAGTACGTGTTATTACAGTGAGGACACAGCTCAGAATACCCCACTGATGATAAATCCCAGCATTTGTACCGGAACCAGTCTTCTCAAAAGGTTTGGATCTCCACTAAGAAATTTGCTTCCAGATTGTTAGTAAAAATAACTTGATTATGAGATGGAGGAAGAAGAGTAAAAATTCTGAGAAAATGCAAAGGAAGAAAAACAAGAGGAAGAGTTGTTAACAAATCGTCCAAAGGTCGGTATCTGCCTGTGCTATGCATGTCAGCCTCAGGGGCCACTCCCTGACATAAGTGTTTTCTTTGGTGACATTTCTTGCCTCACTGATTTCTGGAAGCTGGCACCATGACCACAAGGTGTATGGGGAACAGAGTTAGGGTGAGGCTTTTCCCATATGTGCTCGTTCATTCTATTCAGAGCTCAAGTCCAATTTCCTCCTCAGTATCCCTGCTACTGACCAGGTATGTATGTCACTAAGTTGCTTGATTATAGAAGGAGAGGGATGACCTAAAACTTACCACTGGGGAACAATACCATTTAAATATGATGACACCTGTATATCCCCCCAATATCTTCATTTGGCGAGTTCTTCCATAAGTTAAGGCATTCTTATCTGACCCAATTCTCCTCCTGTGTGTAGACCTGAGACAATTGACGACAGACGTCTATATGAAACCTGTACACGTTCCTAGCAGCATTATTCATGATAGCCAAAAATTGGAAACAACTGAAATGCCCACTGGCTGATGAATGGACACACAAAATGTGGTATATTCATACAATGCAATGTTTCTTAGTCATAAAGAGAAATGAACTATGGATATATGACATACTACAAATGGATGAACTTTAAAGACATACCCAATGAAAGAAGCCAAACACAAAAGATCACATGATTGTGTACGAATCCATTTATATGAAATATCCAAAATGGGCAACCCCGTAGAGACAGAATATAGGTTGACAGTTACAAGAGGCTGGGGGGATGGGGTATGCTAGGGTGGGGATAACTGCTAATGAATATGGGGCTTCTTTTGGAGGTGACAGAAATGTTCTAGACTTAGATAGTGGTGATGGATATATAACTCTATGAATACATTACAAACCATTGAATTCTACCCTTTTAAAGGGCAACCTTTGTGGTATGGGATTATATCTCAATAAAGATGTTGTTTAAAAAATTAAAACTGGTGGGGCACCAGGGTGGCTCAGTCAGTTAAGCACCTGATTCTTTAAAAAAATTTTTTTTAATGCTTTTATTTATTTTTGAAGGAGAGAGAGAGAGAGAGACAGAGCATGAACGGAGGAGGAGCAGAGAAGGAGACACAGAATCTGAAGCTGAAGCACAGAGCCCAATGCGGGGCTCGAACTCATGAACTGTGAGATCATGACCTGAGCCAAAGTCGGACACTTAATGGACCGAGCCACTCAGGCGCCCCATTAAGCACCTGATTCTTGATTTTGGCTCAGGTTATTATCTCATGGTTCATGGGTTCGAATCCCATGCTTGGGATTCACTCTCTTTCCATCTCTCTCTGCCCCTCCCCTACCCATGGTCTCTCTCTCTCTCTCTCTCTCTCTCAAAATAAATAAATAAACATAATTTTTTAATTAAAAATTAATCCTGCATACAAAATACAAAGAAATATCTAATACCTTAGTTGCCCAATCATAAGGAATTCATCAAGCGTATGGCTACACCCCTCTAGTGCTATTTAAAAGATTCTCATCATCACATTGGATATATGGAATTCTTTCCATTGAAACCCACATTTTAAGTCTTAGGATAGTGAGGTAAAAATAAAGTCTTGATAAAATATACTAGGGAAAAAGAAGTCTGTGTATTTCTGTCAGCATGTTTTGATGTAACTTAAGCGGCATGATTTCAGAATTGGTCAAGGTTTGAGTATTCATTTATTCATCCAAAATATCTTAATAGAGTAACTACCATGTGCAGGACACAGAACTGATGGCTGTAGATTATTCAAGAAGTACAAGGCAAGGGTAACATTAGGATCTCATAAGAGAGACAAATGTGCCCATAGACTCCTAAAGGTCACTCCTAGGTCTACTGCTAGGTCTAATTCTTGCTCTGACCACAGCAACCACTGGTAATTAGACTCTTCCCCCTCTGATCCTAAGGACTGCCTTAGAAATCTCTACAGGGCCCTGCTCCAGACAGACCCTATCGATCACTAAGCACAAATGTTGAAACTTAACTGAGGCCCAGATTCATCAAATTCCCCCATTAGTTCCAGGAAGGCTCAGAGACTTAGTCATAATTTCAGAGCTGGTCAGTGCTGACTTAGGACAAGAACTTGAAGCTCCTGATCCCACGTCCTGTGCTTTGACCTGTGAAATGTTAATTATTAACAAATAAGAGGTGAATAAAAGCAAGACATGTTAAGTGATATAGGACTTTAGAAGAGGAAAGACAAATGAGGGCCTGTAGATGAGACAGTTTCACGGATGGTACAGGACTTGGAAAAATGAGAGGCAGAGAGAAAGCCACGCCAAGCACCAGAAAATGCTTGAAAAAAAGATTCAAGCTCAGAATGACCACAGCACTGGGGCTGACTACCTAGAATATATGGCCAGCTAGGAGATAGACCTTCAAGTGTACCAGCAGACTCCCCAGCCTTCACAGATGTTCTTGCCAGCTACTAGAACTTGTAAGTCAGAACTTTCAAACTTTTAGCATCTCCATTTCATCCTGGGAGAAGCAGCACATTATATTTCTTCATTTTATAAGTATTTATGGAGCACTTCTAATATGCCAGCCTTGGGGCACCTGGGTGGCTCAGTCGGTTACGTGTCCAACTTTAGCTCAGGTCACGATCTCATGACCTGTGGGTATGAGCCCCACATCAGGTTCTGTGCTGACAGTTCAGAACCTGGAGCCTGCTTTGGATTCTGTGTCTCCCTCTCTCTCTGCCCCTCCCCCATTTGTGCTCTGTCTCTCTCTCTCTCTCTCTCTCTCTCTCTCAAAAATAAACATTAAAAAAATTAATGGGAATGCAAACTGGTGCAGCCACTCTGGAAAACAGTCTGGAGGTTCCTCGAAAAACTAATAGAAGTACCCTATGACCCAGCAATTGCACTACTAGGCATTTATCCACGGGATACAGGTGTGCTGTTTCGAAGGGACACATGCACCCCCATGTTTATAGCAGCACTATCAGCAATAGCCAAAGTATGGAAAGAGCCCAAATGTCCATCGATGGATGAATGGATAAAGAAGATATGATATATATATACAATGGAGTATTACTCGGCAATCAAAAAGAAAGAAATCTTGCCATTTGCAACTATGTGGATGGAACTGGAGGATATTACGCTAAGTGAAATTAGTCAGTCAGAGAAAGACAAAAATCATATGACTTCACTCATATGAGGACTTTAAGAGACAAAACAGGTGAACATAAGGGAAGGGAAACAAAAATAATATAAAAGCAGGGAGGAGGACAAAACAGAAGAGTCTCATAAATATGGAGAACAAACTTAGGGTTACTGGAGGGGTTGTGGGAAGGGGGATGGGATTAAATGGGTAGGGGGCGTTAAGGAATCTACTCCCGAAATCATCATTTCACTATATGCTAACTAATTTGGATGTAAATTTTAAAAAATAAAAAATAAAATAAAAATTTAAAAATTTATGCCAGGCTCTGGGCTAGGCTGGGCACTCAAAGAAGAAAAAATAAAGGCCTAGTTCCTGCTAGGGACTTATCTGGGAAGACCAACATACATCACTGGTTTTGTGAATATCAGGATGAATGTACTTACCATTTGCTTTCTTTAGAATAAATTGTGTATTAAGTGGGGGTTGGGGGAGAGAGCATGAATAAAAGCTGGGGTTGGATTGTTGAGGGCATATAAAACCAAAGTAATAAAATTCAACTTTATTTCCTAAACCAAAAGAAGAAGACAGGACTTATGCACACACAATCCATGACCTCCATTAATGGAGAAGCCTCCAGAATGATAGGCCCTTGTCTCTTGGTTTCACTGAAGGAACTGACAAAGAAGGCAATGATTTGTCTGGGTCCACACTGCTAATTAGTAGTTGTAAGTAGGACCCAGATCCTCTGATTCCTGGTCTTGCTTGTATTATGCTCTTCACGTTACTTCCCAAATGCCTAAGGGTTTGCAGCTAAATTTGATTGAGAAGCAATATGTCCTAACATAGCTGGATCTTGGCTCCTCACCATCATGTCTGTTTACTTAAAGGGCTGTCATCACCACATGATGTCCCCTCGACGCTTTGGTTGGCAGTGTCCTGGGCCAGCACTTTAAGAGACCCAGTTGGGTATGGTGTATTTGATGACACAGTTTGTCATTAATATAAAGAAACTACTCCATATTGGGGGAGCAAGAATTCTGGGTTTTTTGAAACAACAATTTCCGAGGCTGCAATCACTTCTGCTGGTTTGAAAGAGGACTTACGTGGTCTGAAATGTGTTGGGCTCTTCCATTTCCTCTGGGGCTCTTGTCCCATTGTTCACTCCATCTAGTGGTGTATCTCCTTCAACAAGGACTGAAAAATGGAGTTTACTGAAATCTCAATCCAAGACCTTCAGGCAGAACTTAGAAATAGTGATGAGACATAGGCATCTAGCTAAAACAATGTAACACAATCACAAAATTTTCTCCCTGGGAGAGAAAAGTCAATCATTTTTAAGCAGTGCAAGAATTCTGTCGTATAACTTAAGGCTTGTGTAGGTGTTAGCTTCAGTGAGTCTAGTGTAGAGAAACCATGAATGAAGTCCATATGGAAAGGATCACATAGTAGTCTTTTAGAAGAACACCTCCTATCAGTGACCAGAAGGAATGGTGATAAAGAGCTAGATATGAGTGGGGAAAATATGGAACCAGGGAAGGAGAGCAGAGGGTGGCTTACTGTTGATTCTGCAGCCATATAGAACCCAGATATCACTTGGGACCTTTCTTCCATCAGAGATTTTGAAAAATGTGTCTCTGCTTGAAATGTCTGCAGATTTCCAGTCACAATTCCTTCTGGTCCCTGCACTTTGACCTGCTCTGTTCAATTTAGACACTGCTGAATTCTAGCTTGTTCACTTCTATCCTCTGCCTATCCTCAAAGCTTCTTGGAGGAAGACAACTATGCTTAGTAGAATCTTGTAGAATCCTAGGAGAAGGAGGGACCATCTCACAATACCCAACTCATGAACCTCCCTGCTGAATGTGTGGCCCATTCAACCTCCATATATCCTACTTACCCTCTTATCATCTATGAGCTTCCCTTTCCAGGAGATAATGGAGTCCACAGCAGTGCTTAGTTGTAAGTAATGGGATGGTACACTGGATATAAAACACAAGAAACTGCCTTTTTAAACAATGGACCCAAATTTTAGCTTCATTTTATTTGATGTACAATGTTTACCCTATCTCTCCCCTATTTATCTTCAGGAAAGATCACTCTTTAGTGATAGTCAGTGACCTCACTTAGTCATTTCTATGCAGTGATTTACCCCCAAAGCAAATTATTAAACAGGTAAAACATTACCTTTCTATATTGTTTAAGTGTTTTTAAGCTGCTTTAGAATCATTTCTGAAATGAAAAATGATACAAATGAATAAAAGAATGAATGAAAGCCAAAACATGAGTACTTCATCTCTCCTCCTTTACCTAACACGTGAATTTAAATATACAAAGTATTATTTAAAAATATTTTTAAAAATTTTTATTTATTTTGAGAGTCAGAGAGAGAGAGAGAGAGAGAGAGAGAGAATCAGCAAGCAGGGGAGGGCTAGGGAGAGAGGGAGAGAGAGAATCCCAAGCAGTCTTCACACACCATTAGCACAAAGCCCAACGCGGGGTTCAATCCCACAACCATGAGATCATGACCTGAGCCAAAATCAAGGGTCAGGCTCTTAAACAATCGAGACACGCAGGCGACCCTATTTAAAAAGATAATTTTAAAGTGAAGTCAGTGTAACATACCTTTTTATTTCTACTGTCTTTCTACCTCCCCCACTTCCAAAAGCACCATGACATGTATGATGAATGTTGATACACTCAATATAGGGCAGTTAGTTCCAACAAGAATCCTGGCTAATATTTTCCATTTGTTATTCATCTGTGGTTGTATATATTTTCTGTCAACACTATTTTGAGAGTTTTAATCCTTTTAATACTAACATTTTACCCATAATTCTGGGTGCAAAAAGAAAAAAAAAGTTTTCCTTGGTGTTTTAAACCCTTGAGGTGTTGATACAATTCAAATTTTAAATAAGCTTCTAGGGGCGCCTGGGTGGCTCCGTCGGTTGAGCGTCCGACTTCGGCTCAGGTCATGATCTCAGTCCGTGAGTCCGAGCCCCGCGTCAGGCTCTGGGCTGACAGCTCGGAGCCTGGAGCCTGCTTCAGATTCTGTGTCTCCCTCTCTCTCTGCCCCTCCCCCACTTGTGCTCTGTCTCTGTCTCTCTCTCAAAAATAAACATTAAAAAAATTAAAAATAAATAATAAAATAAATAAGCTTCTATTTTAAGAAGCCACCAGAAGGTAACTGCTCCTTCTTCATATATTGGAGACCATATCCCACCTATGGACTCTACGTCGGGGACAGATTTTGCAAGGTGTGGAGGGTCTTGCTTTACAAGGCTTTGGGTGTCTTCGAGGAATTGCTCCTGATATGGACCTAAGACCACCATAGCTAATTTCACTGCCACCGGGGGGCTGCTCCAGTTTGGATTTATGTGAACGCTGTCCTCTTTATTCCTTCACAATAGAATGAGTCCCAGTAAGTATCCCCTCAACAAATATTTATTCATTTTTAAAATACACATTTATTCCCAGCCTGGTTTGAGCCAGACTCTGAGGTTAGCACTGAGGACCTAAGAATAAGAGTAGGTCTTATAGGATTAATAGGGATTCATGAGGAGAAAGGAAGGAACAACGTCTTGAAGTGGCTGGACCAGTGAATTTAGCATCACTTCCACTGGGACCAGGATACAATTATTCTCTCTTGCAAAGTTTCCTTCTATCATTCAGGAACATATTTGACTACGGACATGCCTTCTGGAGGAAAGGTATGTTTTGTTCTTTCTCCCAAAGATGTTTGCTTTGTAAGCTTTGTCTCTTTGGAACACCTTTGTCCACTATGACAGGATTTTCAACCAATAGGCACAGATTTCAAGGTACTTATGTCAAGGCGCTGAGACCCTTTCCAAACTTCTTTCAATTACATACCATAAAGGAACTGGTCATCTTTCCTCTGGTACCACAGGACATGGGTCCAGGAAAGAAAATCTCATAGCCTAGTGAATAATTTTTACCTATTTTGGGATCCAAGCTTTCTAATAAAGAGTCTAGCTTGTCTTTGCATACATTCTTGGGTACTTTTCATACATTTTCCCCCTGTTTCTTTTTTGGTGTTTAAGCTTTTTGAAACCAGTATGTTTATCTAGAATGGAAGCAAGCACAAACCTCCAGTGGAAAACAGTGTGTTTTTATACCTGCTAAGTGCAATCAGTCACATTGATGACCAAGAAGGCTTTGGTTGTTTTTAAATATCACTTCAATAATTTGCAGGTTTGTTTTTGGTAAAGTTTATGTTGTTGCTAATACTTTAAGAAAGAATATTCTTAACTAGAAAAAGTATTTAATTGTTCAACAAATCCTTCTTAGGTGCTACAGAGAATTTTTTTTTTTTTTTTTTTAGTTTTTCCCTAAAGCTTTCATTGCTCCTTTTGTCTACTATACTTACATTAGTTTTCCTTTGGAATTCACTTCTTTCAAATTCTGAGGAATGTAATTTGGATAAATTTGGTCATACCAAATTCCAGAAAGATTGGCTTAAGCCCTACAGCATATCCCAGCCCACTGCTCATAATGTATTTGTTCACAGATGGGCAAGTGACTGAAACAGGGAAGAAGATTATTCCTGGGGCTTCTGGATACAAATGTTTTTTTCTCTTTCCCAAGAAACATTCTCTCCTCTTCAGAATGCTCTATGTTAGGGTAGGAGGTATAGAATTATTGCACTCTTTCTATACCCTAATTGGAATTTAAACTTAACCAGTAAAGGCAGAGTGAACAGACAGAAAGAAACTAGGTACTTGAAGAACTCTTTCTTGCTTCTGAATCAAGCTTCACCCGCAGCTACACTTATGTCTAGATTATGAAAACTTCTTTTATTGTTTATGCCAATTTGAATTGCATTTTTCACCACTTGCTACATTAAAAAAAAAGCCTAACTCACGTTCATGTCCCTTAATAATGGGAATGGGGCCACATAGACAAACATGACATAGTCTTTGACTTCAAATAATGAACAACTATTTGAAGGAGAAAGAAAAAGCATAGGGTGATATTTACAATACTATGTGGTAAGTGCTGCTGTAAAATTAATGTGTAGCATTAAGACTAAGCCAGTCAACATATTTAACTGACAAGAATAATTCCTTTCAACATGGTTCGGCATAGAGGGAGGTTGGCTGTAACTTGACCCTGAATTGAGCTATAGTTTTGGGGGAAGTTGACTACAAGGACCAAATTCCATTGCCATGGATCTTTCTGGAGCTGACCACTTATGTTGCCTGGTGGACAACCTCTAGTTGAGTTATAACAATCTCCATCCTTTGGCCACCTACTCATTCTCTCAGAAGAATGCTGTAGAATTCCAAAAACCTCTCAACTGAAAGCCATTTGTCCTTAAGAGGGCATTATTTCTACAAGATTATGACAATTGTTGTAGGTATTTTCCTTTCAAGAGAAAGTAGATCAATCTTTGTTCCCCCCCCCCACACTTTTAAAATGATAAAAATCATCTACAAGCTGGGCCATTGACTAGATGTTTTGCAGATAAAAATAGAAAACTCCCCCCCCACCGCCCAGTCACCAGTTTCCATTTCCCCCCTTCATCTCCAGATCCAAAGAAGCTGAGAAGTCTTGAAGCATCCTATAACCCAAATGCCACATTCCATTGCAAGGGAGACGGGATTGCATGAAAAGAAGCTGTCTCTTTGAAAATTCAGAAAACACACACACACACACACACACACACACACACAACATATTTCTCTAGAAGTTTCATATGGTATATGTGCTAGGGTGGCTCTGCACAGAGAAGCAAAAGGGAAAAAGGAAGGAGAGGCTGATAAAAGAGAGACCACAGAGAGAGGCTGAAAATAGAAAAAGATAATGAAAAGCACACAGAAGGGAAGTAATAGGGTAAGATAGGCAATTATAGGCATAAAACAAACTTTCAGATTGTGTGCACATGCTATTACTGTGATGGCTACTATTCCTTGATCTTCTTTTTAATGCAGCAACACTTTTAAGCAGGATAAAAAGACTTTAAATCATGTAGTGTGTTAGGCATCTTGATGGAAAGACCTGCGTTTTGAGAAGGCAGCAAAACATTATGTGGCAGAGAAAAGCTTTTATGAAAGGTTCCCTTTGTGTTGATTGAGGTTTTGCAAATCTGCCCCTAACAAGAGGATTTGCAGTTGGATTAGCCAGATCAACTTGCTGAGCCAAGGAATGGTTTCTTCTTCTAGCCTGATTTTTTTTTTAAACCTGCTGTTTAAGCCCAAATCCTAGAACGTTCAAGTAGAATTTGTTGACTGGTGATTTAAAGGAGAAAAATTCAATGACTTGAACTCAAATCTGGGCTTCAGGAAGAATTTTTTTTTAAAGGCTGGCAGATGGGTGAAGGGTTCACTATTAATTCTTAGTGCAAATGGGACTGTTTCCAGAATCAAAGGACAGCGATTTTAAGGAAAGTAATTTTTTACAAATGGTCCTTAGCATCACTAGAAACGCACATGTAATAATAATGAGAAATAAAATGAAATAGGAAATCATTAGGAAGCCGAACCTGGGCTTCACTTTCGTGGAATGAGTGAAGTATAAAAATGACAAGAAGGACATTAAAGTTTAAAATCCTTTCCCTTTTGAGTTAGCAAAGATGCTATTTATAAGACAAGATGTTTTAGAAATCTGAGAAAACTTGGCTCTCCCTCCTCATCCGGGCCGGCACCAATTCTCGTCCACTCTGGAGCCCGCTGGGTGGGGGAATTTCAGCTCTGGTTATCTGGTGAGATTCACCAGGCCTGTCACGAACTAAAGGGGCGAATTTCCACAAGCTGTGCCCTCACCATTCCACTGGAGGGAGAGCAGGAAAGGCTCCTAGTCCCCATTTCATGGCAATGAGGCCCACCGGGTAGTCCCATAGTCTGGGCTAGGGCCGTGTGTCTGATTTTCCAGAATCATTGGGTGGCTTCACACAGATGACAGCATTTAGAGGTGCCTGTGAAACCCCAGGATATTTCACAGTCTATTCTAATGTCTTCCAACCATCTTCCACACACCGCCATCTTGCAGTCAGCTGACCCAGGTGGGACCCACCACGTTTCCAAAGCTTTATTTTGCCTCCTATATTTTATTTCTCAGCCCCATTTTTTTCTTCAGTTTTACTTGTCATTCCTCAATCATTGCAGTCTCCTCCTGTCAGTTATTGTAGCTGTCCCCCGGGACATTTTACTCTCAAGGCTCTTGGAGACTCCTATCAATTGTACCCCACTCTCTAGGTGAGACTTAGAGCACACTCAGACCCTGCTTCTTTTTAGATGTGTAGCTTTATAGCCAGAAGACGGTCTAAGAAACCTGAGGGCATCTTACAATTGTTCTTTTCTCCTGGGGCGCCTGGGTGGCACAGTTGGTTAAGCGAACGTCTTCAGCTCAGGTCATGATCTCGTGGTTCGTGGGTTCGAGCCCCGCACTGGGCTCTGTGCTGACAGCTCGGAGCCTGGAGCCTGTTTCAGATTCTGTCTCTCTCGCTCTTGGCCTCTCTCTCTCTCTCAAAAATAAATAAACATTAAAAGAAATTGTACTTGTCTCCTGAACATCATCCTGTGCTCCCTACCCATAGCCATGATCTTCCCTATATCCTTCCCAAAAAAGTGTCATCCAGCACCAGCTTGACGGCCCCCGGCAGGTGGGGGACTCACTAAGGGGAGTGGACGCTCAAAACATGTGCGGTGTGGTCTTTTCTGAACAATGTATTCCCCTGTGGGGCCGCTCTTTTCCAAGCCAGACCTGCCTCCGACGAAGTGACACCCAGTGGCCCTGGGACACCTTTCCAGAGTCCTACAAAAGTGGTTCCAACCCACTCCTGAATAAACACTTCCTGTATTTGAAAACCATAGCACAGCTTCCCCTGGGCTCCCCTCTTTTCCAAATTTAACCTTATTTGTAGATTTGTTCTAATGGCAGCCTCCTAAAGATCTGTGTTTTGTCAGTGTTTCTCTTAAAATCTTTGTCCCAGAGATGAACATGCTCCAGATGAAAATCGACCAGTGAAGAAGAGGTGGACAAATCTGGCTTTGGCTCTAGACTCTATATTTCATTTTGCAGCTGGTTGCATTAGTTATAACTTCCTCACTGCTAGATTGTAAATTCCTTAAGGCCAGACACCCTGTCTGATTTTCTGCATGCATAGAGTCTAGTGCTGTACTAGACCTAAGTTTTTTAAATAATATTATGAATAAGTGGCCGCAACGTTGCCATATTTAGACTTAATACACTCTTGCATTCAGCTATTATATGTACATCTTTTACATTTATTAATCCTGTTATATCAAATCTCCCCACCCTACACTTGTGCAATTGATTTCTTGGACCTAAGGTGTGGAATATTCTAGGTATTGTATTAGAGTTTATAATTTTAGATTGGGTCCTATGCACTGTGTGTCTTTTGGATCCAAATCCTTTAACCCCTTTTATTGGCTGGGCAAGTGTGGACTAGCTATTCTATGGTGTCCCTGTTCACATAGTTCTATTGAAGGAAGGAGAACATGGCCTGGAATGTGTTCCTGGGAAGATTTGACAGCTAGAGGACCATGAATTGACTTTGAATTTCTGTTTTATCAGCCACATCTCCACCCTTGAGGGTCTTGCCCTTTCCTTCTGTTTCCCGTGTGCACTTACAAACACCTATTTTTTTTTTTAAGTTCATTTATTTTGAGAGAGAAAGAGACAGCAGAAGAGGGGCAGAGAGAGAGGGAGAGAGAGAGAATCCCAAGCAGGCTCTGCACCAGCAGCCCTGAGCCACACATGGGGCTCGAACTCACAAACCATGAGATCATGACGGGAGCCGAAGCCAAGAGTGAGACACTTAACTGACTAAGCCACCCAGGCACCCCACGAATACCTTCTTAAAGATGATTTCCAAACTCATTGCTAAGAGCCTGCACAGTCATTTAAAAAGAAAAAAGTTGCTCTATTGACCACAGAATAACTAGCACAAGTGGGACCTAAATGCAGGGACCCACAGGCCACAAAATTGTGGCACCTTGTAGCTCTTGCAAGCAGGGGCTTTAGACCTGATTATGCAAGTGTGTGGTATTGAGAGGGGACACGATTTTCCCCCAGTTTTATTGAGCTTTAACTGACACATAATTTTGTAACAACGTGTGCGACGTAATGATCTGGTAATGTATATATTATGCAATGGTGAGATTTTGTTTTTGTTTCTCTCTCATCATTGGTGGGAGAAAAAGGGGCTTCTCCCTTTTTCTGACTAGACAGTTGCTGACTAGTACACATGCCCCCTGGTGGCTTTCTGACAAGAAAATAGACTAAAGCCTTGCTTCTCTGAGTGTCTTCCGTGGGCCGGCATCATCAACATTACCTGGGAGCTTGTTAGAAACACAGAATCATGGGCCATCGCCCAGACCTGCTGAGTCTGTGTCTTCATTTTATCAGCATCCACAGGTGATTTCTCTGCATATTAAACCGTGGGAAGCAATGGAGCTATAGGAGTGGGACTTGTAATAACCCAAGAAACTTAAAAAAAAAAAATACTGATGCCTGTATTCCTCCCCTATACAATTCTGATTGAATCAGTCTGACCTGTGACCTGGGTGGTGGCATTTAAAAAAACAATTCCCCAGGTGGTTCTGACATGTGGCTCAGTTTGAAGACCATTGCCATCAGTGGCATAGTTTCTGTAGGTCTGCTTGTTGCTACAGAGGCTTCCCCAAACTCTCAAGCTTCTGAGGAATTGAATCTGTGCTACCTGGGAGCTTCCTGATGTGAAAATGCACCAGAGATGTGATTCACGGTGGTGGGTTCACACTGGAATCACCTGGACTGACGCCTGGGTCTCACCCATCGAGATGCTGAGTTAACTGGTCCCACCCATCAAGATGCGTGAACATCAGGACTTCTAAAGTTCCCCCAGGTGATTCTAATCCTGCAGCCGAGATCAGGACTCCCTGAGTTAGATTCTAAAGGCCACTGAGCCCACAACGTTTTGTCTTAGCCACTCTTCCCTTCCTCCCATTTACCCACTTCCATTCCCTGTGGGATTGCCCGCAGGTGCCGACAAGGCAGACCTGCTACGGAGACTTTTCTCCATTTGGAGTAAGGTGAGCACCCATTCTCTGGGTTTCAGGCTCCTGGGGCCTGACGCAAGGCACTGGCTGCTTGGGCGGGGTTTTCCATTCGCTATTTGACTTGCTGGTCATCCTACACACCAGGCCTACTTTGATTCTTCTCTATTTGCTTTTTCACACTGACGGTCAGTTCTGTAACTGAAAACATAACTGTTAACCGCAGAAGAAACTCCTTCCCCCTCCCTTCCTCCTGCCCCCAGGTTGGTCCTCTAGCTATGATTTGTGGGAAGAGATGTTGGCAGGTTGGAAGAAATCAATCTTTCTGTGTTTTCCACCGGGTAGTTGGTCTCAAATAGAAGCTTCTCCCTACCTAGTGCTGGAGTTGAGGGTGCTGTTTCTGCCCACTGGTGATCAGGAAGTAAGGGAATACCTTCTCTACTCAGTGGATCCCAAAGAGGGCTTAAAAATTCCTTAACTGAAGGGGCTGAGGGAACTGAAGGAGTAGAGAGCTGAGGTAGGGAGATGGGTGCATGGCCACCCACCCTGTAGCCAGTTGTAGGTAATATACATGAAACAGGTAATAAATACCTACCAGCGACGGACCTTCCTGTTAATTGTTTGTTTTTGTTTTCTTCCCACTTCCTAAAGTGTTCCCCCTTCACACTTTTTCATTCAAGTGTCTCCACTGTCCTTTTTTTTTCTTTTGGGAACCAACAGATTTGCCAAGAATATGATCAAGAATCTTAGTCTCCGTCTGTCGCTCCTAATGTCCTGTATAGCTTACATTCTTGAAAATTGGTTGACAATGTTTTTTATCCTCTAACTGCCATTGCTCTGGTCTTGGCATCCAAGGCTCCCACAGTGAGGGGGGCTGAGCCTACCTCCCAGGCGCTCAGGGTGGGGAAGTTGGGAAGAGAGAATGTTTTATTTCAAGCAATGGATGGTTCTCTATAGGAATATCTAAATTCAATCCCGTCACAATACTGCAAAGTTGAATTTCCTTCCTGGATTCTCAAGTCTGGACAACTTGAGAAAAGCTATTCCTCATATTAATTTAACTTTGACTTTCTTTCTTACAAACTAATAGCTTGGCCTTATAATGACTAAGAAAGCATTCATCACTTTCCCTGAGTTATATAAAAAAAAAAAGCATCTCACATTTCCATGACAATGAGACTTTCTAAATCCAAATCACAAATCCCTAAACCCTGAAAAGGCTCAGTCAGTGCCACACAATGTTAGTCATCTCAAGTTTCTAGCTAAAGAGAGGAATTATACACTTCAGACTTTTTGGAAATTGTGAGATATTGAGGCAAATTCATCAGACATAAACAGATAACATTGTCAGTTTGGTTTAAAAATGAAGTCTCCGGGGGCGCCTGGGTGGCACAGTCGGTTAAGCGTCCGACTTCAACCAGGTCACGATCTCGCGGTCCGTGAGTTCGAGCCCCGCATCAGGCTCTGGGCTGATGGCTCAGAGCCTGGAGCCTGTTTCCGATTCTGTGTCTCCCTCTCTCTCTGCCCCTCCCCCGTTCATGCTCTGTCTCTCTCTGTCCCAAAAATAAATAAAAACGTTGAAAAAAAATTTAAAACAAATAAATAAATACATAAAAACATGAAGCCTCTGTTTCAAAATAAAACTAGAGAACAGTGTATGTGTGTGTGCGTGTGTCTGTGTGTGTATTAAAAATTGGTACACAGAAGCTATTTGTATCAGCCATAAAACATTTTAAAAATATCAGTAAGTGGCTTGTATCTTTCCTATCTTCAATGGAGTTAGGACAGTTTCTCAAAATGTAAAAACATATTTTATTCTGAAGGTTAACGAATCTTTTTAGGTTGCTAATGTGATTTGTCCATTAATCCAGGCTTTTAAGACTATATTTCAACTTCTGATTCTAATATTTTGACATGGAACCACACCCCCAGAGTAGGAGAGAAAGAATTTGGCTTTAAGTCTTTTTCTAAAAGCACGACTCCTGGTTTTCTATTTCTATAATGGGATTTTTTTTTTTGCCCGTTTGAAAGGTACCATTATTTTTTTTTAGTGATCGTATTTTATGTCACATTTCAACTTCTGTGCCTCAGATATTTGTCACCTCAACATTGCTTTGTCAAGTCTTCGTTACACCATGGCTCCCTTTTTAGTTTGCACATGATGAAAAAGAACATCAAGGGAAAACTGACACTTGTCGAGTTTATCCTGAGGTAGGGCTTCGTTTCCACTGTATCAACGATATTTTAGTATCACACCGAGTACACTACATTTCACAGATGAGAATGTGCAAAGCTGATGATGTTGCCCTTCGATAGAAAGCTAAATGGGATAACACTGCCCTCTCTTTTCACAAGCAATCCTTTGATTTAATTGGTATACTTGGAGCATGACCATTTGTTTTCAAAGCTGGCGAGCATTTCCTGCAGCATAACATGTCCCTATTCATCCACATTTTTGCTCTTCTTTCTGAAAAATAAGTTGCAAGAAACACGGAAGGAAAGCATGGGCTTCTGTTCATCCAGCTCCACTCCCAGTTGACTTGACTCCTTATTGACTACTGAGCTCAGCTTTCCACCTTCCTCACCAAGCCATCAACAGCTCCTCCTTCCCACACGGAATTCCTCCTTGCTCTTTGATTCCGGGTTTTGTCTCCTCAAATATACTGCAGTCTCCGTAAGCCTAGGGACCATATTTTATAATCCTTACACTCTTACTATGTGCTAGGTGCACAGTGAATTCATCTGACTTTAGCATTCATTCATCGAATCGATAATTCATTCAACGCATGTTTGTTGCAAGCCCTTTAAATGTGAGTCATCACAGTGGGGCGCCTGGGTGACTCAGGCAGTTAAGCATCTGACTCTTGGTTTCCTCTTGGGTCATGATCTCACGGATTGAGCCCCCTATGGGGCTCTGTGCCGAAAGTGCAGAGCCTACTTGGGATTCTGTCTCCCTCTCTCTCTGCCCCTCCCCCACTGGCTCTCTCTCTCTCTCAAAAGAAGTAAATAAACTAAAAAAAAATAATAATAAATGTGAAGCCTCACACCAAGGGCTATGAAGGCAGCAGGGACTATCACTACATCTTATCTAGTATAATGGTTGAACTCTTAGGAAGCAGTGACAGTCATCTCCCAGGAGGCTGAGACACAGCCAACGACTCTGACATGTCTGTGGATCATCCCCTGAGTTCACCATGGGGCCAGACCCCTTAGACATGTTGAGAGGATCATAGTGACTATGAAGCCTAACTTTTTATTCCTTTTTCTTTCTTATATGGGCCACACGGAGCAGGAATCATATAGGCCAAAGACCCCTTGGTTTCTTCCCAGCCCTGATCCTCACTCCTCTCCCTTGGTTTCCGTATCCAAACGTCAGCTCTGGGTAACAAAAGACAGAGGATGGCCACCGCTCTCCTTCGAGAAAAAATTAGTTAAAAAAGGTTCCTAAAAGGCTGGAGAGCAACCTTAAGGTTTGTTTTTCTTGAAAATTAACTACATCATTTACCATTTGTTATTTGCAGTGTGTTAGATATTTGTTTTGATGGTCTCTTCACCACATTGTTTTTTTTTTATTTTTTTTTAACGTTTATTTATTTTTGAGACAGAGAGAGACAGAGCATGAACGGGGGAGGGGCAGAGAGAGAGAGGCAGACACAGAACTGGAAGCAGGCTCCAGGCTCTGAGCCATCAGCCCAGAGCCTGACGCGGGGCTCAAACTCACGGAGTGTGAGATCGTGACCTGAGCTGAAGTCGGATGCTTAACCGACTGAGCCACCCAGGCGCCCCTCTTCACCACATTGTTAAGAGAGAGATTCCTGTGCTATAGGGATGGCCAAACACAAAACAGTCAACACTGAACAGACAAAGTTGACAGCTGCTTATTAATCACATATCCTCACACCCAGGGGAGGAGAACACTGCATGCCATGCAAGGTTACACAATGTTGTGCTTAGGGACAGAGTGAAAAACCAGAGATCGTCAGAGGCAGGTTTTAAATATCAAGCAAGTGAGGTGCCCCTGATTCCCATGGGAGGAAGTGATGGGTTGCTTGAATAATTCTGTGGGCTGGCAGGAAACTGTAGCTCACTGTTTAGGGTAAGCAAGGACTGTGTCCTGTCCCTGTGATAAGAAGTGTTATTTGGCTAGGTGATCTTGCCCATGCGAGTGGAGTGGTGGAGAGAAGAGCTGGCACTTGGGCCATTCATGTCCCTCCCCGTTTCACCAGATGTCAAAGCAGCACGCAATATTGAGCCTTAATCTTAGGTCTTATGTCTAGATATCTTGACACAATAGATCTCATTTCACCCTTCTAATAAGCCCAGTAGATAGTTATTATGATTTCTCACTTTACAGTCCAAGAACCTGAAGTTCTTACTATTTAAGTCACCAGGGGTGACTCCCAGGAAATGGAAAATTCAGGATTCGAAGCTGGTTCTAGCTCACTCTACAGCTGTGACATATGCAGTGACTCAGCTTCCGAGGGACACTTTGCAAATCCTAAGAGGCCATACTTCCAATTAACATTGAATTTTGACACCAGGATGTGAATAGGAAAGTGAGGTGGAAATTCTTGATTCTCCTGCCACATACTTCTCTTCTCAATGAGCTGCAGCTCCGCTGATGGGAAGCCCTTGGGGACAGTGAGCACCTTGGTCCTCAAGCGAAGTGCTAATTATCTTGCAAAACCTCAACACAATCCATTCCCCATGGGTTACATGTCCTTTGAGTTTTATGACTTGTTCAGGCCCATCTCAGGGAGACAGTTTAGAATAAAACGTAGATGCCTGATTTGCCACGGTTCTAATCAATCTTATATACTGTGATTTCGGGAAATAAGCAAAACGTTTCCTGATAGTCATGCCTACCGTCATTGGCTTTTGTGTGAGAATCAGATGGACACATGAAGGTGGGATTTTGGTATTGATGAAGGATTTGCCCAAAGAAATTTTACAAAGGAAGGGTGTGGATTTTTTTCTATGCACGTCACACATAGAGTGCATTTCCTCTTAAAATAAAGCATGCCTTCCAGGCTTAAAATGCAGTAACACTGATCTATTTCTCCCCATTGATGTTGGGGGCCATTCACTTACAGCAGTAGGCAGAATCCTTGAGGGCACTTTTTGCTCATCCCTTTACCTTTAGGTGTACTTTAAGGGTATTTCCTATGGATTGTAGTGGTCAGCTATGGCTGCATCAGACTGTATACCAAAGAAACTAAGCATCTTAATGAATCAAAGGAGTGTTATGGAATGAATTGTGTCCCCTTAAAATCCATATGTTGGAAGCTCTACCCCCCCAGTGTGATGGTAGTGGGAGGTAGGGCTTTGGGGAGCTAATTAAGATCGGATGAGATCATGATGGAAAGTCCTCATGGACAGGGTTGGTACTTTCATACGAATCCTGAGAGAATGTGCTTCTTTCTGCTCTCTGCTATGCACAACCAGAAGATGGCCATCTATGAACCAGGAAGTGGGTTCTTACCAGACACCCCATCTGTTGGCACCTCGATCTTGGACTTCCCAGACTCCAGAGCTACAAGAAATAAATGTTTGTTGTTTAAGCCAACCAGTCTGTGGTCTTTTTGTTACAGCAGCCCACACGGACTGAGACAAAGAGGAAACATTTTTATTTTTCTTGCTCAAGGTTCTGGAAGTCAGCAGGGGTGACCCTGCTTCAACCAACCAGATGATCTATTTTGGGAAGTTCAGGGAGCTTGTTTCATGGGCCTATCTGCGCCTTAGCCCAGTGGCTGAGATATGCTTTTGTCATGGCAAGTAGCAGAGGCGTAAGAAGATGAGCGGAAGCATTCGATGCCTCTTTGAGGCATAGGCTCTGAATCGGCACACTGCTACCTCTGCCCAGAAAGAGGTCCTGCAAGTCACTTGGGACTAGATAAGATGTGCTGGGGGCATGGCCCAATCTATTACGGGAGTACTTGTTTTCCTCCTACTGGCTTTTGAAATTGCACCTTCTAATTCATATAATTTATACAAAGGCACTTCAAAATGTCATTTAGGGGTACTTGGGTGGTGCAGCCAGTTAAGCGTCTGACTTTAGCTCAGGTCATGATCTCGCAGTTGGTGAGCTTGAGCCCCTCATTGGGCTCTCTGCTGTCAGCACAGAGCCCACTTTGGAACCCCTGTCCCCCTGTCTCTCTGTCCCTCCCCTGCTCATTCTCTCCTCCATTCTCTCTCTCAAAATAAATCAATAAATAAAGAAATGTCATTTAATTGAGGCAGGGCTAAAACCCTCGGAGGAAAAAAAAAAAAGGACTAAAATCACGTAAGATTACTTCATCCCCAAAGCTGCTATTTTTCTTCTGATTTTTTTCAGATGAATCACAAAATTGTGTTTTGGAGACATCTATCATGTTTAAGGAAAAAAAAAAAGTCATGCTTAAGAATAATTTACTGCATTCTTTCCCAAAGAGAAGAGTGTATGTTATGGTTAAAGCACCCAACCTGTCATAGAGAAGAACAAAATTGGAACATTCATGAATTAGACTCAGCAGCTACCCATAATGGAATACATTACAATTTATTGTCTTAACTAAGACCCTTTACCTTGACTGTGGCTGTTAACTCTTAACACGGTTGGTAGCTTCTCAGCACTGGCAGTATACCGTAAGATGGGTGAAAAACAGACATTCATGTAGGTATTAAATTGTGTAGTCTATTACATATGATGACTAAGAGTGATTAAAGAAAGGCAGCTTGGGGGCGCCTGGGTGGCGCAGTCGGTTAAGCGTCCGACTTCAGCCAGGTCACGATCTCGCGGTCCGGGAGTTCGAGCCCCGCATCAGGCTCTGGGCTGATGGCTCAGAGCCTGGAGCCTGTTTCCGATTCTGTGTCTCCCTCTCTCTCTGCCCCTCCCCCGTTCATGCTCTGTCTCTCTCTGTCCCAAAAATAAATAAACATTGAAAAAAAAAATTAAAAAAAAAAAAAAAAAAAAAAAAAAAAAGAAAGGCAGCTTGGCTAAAACATACAAATGATTAACTTTGATGAAATCCAGCGTCCCTTATTTTGAAAGATGGCTAGCTCCACCTCCCCATGTTATTTGGTAGCTAACAACCAGGCGTGACAGCACTGAAGACTTGGAATAGGATAGGGGATGCTGACCACCAGGAGGTTCACTGCAGCAGTCCTCTGTGTGTCGGAAAACTGAGTTCATGGTCCCTGTTCTCCCTTACTAACTCGGGGACCCTGATCAGTCACTGAAGGTTCTTTTGGTGTACATTCTTATAGCATGAGGATAATAATGATCCATAATGTTCTTGGGCTTAAGTGAATTAACCCAAGAGTTAACTATCATGATGATGAAACCGTGGACCGTGTCCTCCTGGTATAGAGCAACATGGGGAGGCTACCACTTAGCTGTGTGGTCTCTGGTGTGGGATTGGGGGCACTGACCTTCCTGTTATATGAGGACCTGACCTTCCTGAAGGCATGAGCTCATGTGAATTCATCGTCCAGTTTACTCATCTGTACAATGTGAAGCGTAACAGTATCTGCTTTAGAAGGTTGCTCTGAAGAGTAACCGAGCGAGAAAGTCATGAAAAGTGCTAAGCGTGACACCTGGCACACAATGCTTGCTTAATACATGTTATCAGCTGAAATGGTTGTTTTCATTATTTTGTGGCATTATGTGTTACATTTCTGCAACGCAAAAGGATCCCAGAGAGTATTTTATCATCCTGAGTTTTTAAACACAATATACTTCCTCTTAGTTTTGACAACTAGACATTGATCCTTTATAATGTAACATTTTTGATTGGCCTTTTGAACTCCATGATGTGACCTTTGAGTGGCAAGGGGAAAGCATATATTCCAGTTGTTTCCCTCCACTCTTTGAGAACATCTCCTTTTATGAGCTCAAGGTACAAGCACCTCACACCCTAATCTCCTGAATAAAAGCGCAGAGATTTCCCAGGCCTCCCAAAGGACAGTTCCGTGGAGATGTGGCAGGAGCTAGAAGGCAGAGATTCCAGGTGATTATGATTCTCAGGTCAAGGATTAGACCAGAAATTTAATAAACTGCATTAACATGAGCTGAGTCATTTCCCTGCAAGGTGGTAAGCGTTCGCAGTGTTTAATTTAAAGCCTTTATTAAAAGAGGTCTTCAAATAAAATGAACTTTATCCTTTTCTGACAACCAGAGGAAAAGATGGATGATCATTTAATCTGTGATGCAGCTGAAATCTGACCTATTTTGGGCTACATGAGGTTGAGCTCAACAGTGAAACCATGTCTCCTGGCTACAACAATTAGGCTGGTTTTTTGAAGCTTCAGTGATTCCATGTACTTTCCTTGATGCCGTTATTGTCAGGTATAATCATTAAACCCTAGGGATGGAGCCCAAATATAGCAATAGCAACCACCTTGGTGGTGGTGAGGATGAGGAGGAGGAGGAGGAGGAGGGAAGGAGGAGGAGGAGGAGGTGGAAGAAGAGGAAGAGGATGACAGCATTTACCTCGTGCCCGAATGCCTCTCCCAAACATGTCCTTGGATCCATCTGCTTTCTGTCTCCACTGCCACAATTCCTGCCCAGGAGAATAGCTTTTGTTTTAAATCTGAATTTAGTGCCACAAATACCTGGGTTCCTCATCTCTGATCATCCTGTGGCTCCAGGCAATTCCTGCTGACCACATCTGCTACTTAGCTTCCAGAAATGGAAGGCTGATCACGCTCTCGTAGCAGCTGTGAACTCTTCAAGGAGTCTCATGAGAGGCAGAGGCAGTTTCCAGGAATTCATGACGGGAGAGGCAGGAACCTAACAGATTCGAGGGGTGGAGGCAAGAGATCATGCTGGAAAACTGGACAAGACTGGTCAAGAAGGGCTATGTTAGCATTAAGGGGTTTGGCCTGGGCATTACTGTAGGGGAAAACCATGAGCCATGGTGTCTGAAGAATGTGCATTGGATGTCCCTTTTATATAAAATTTTGTATGTGTATGTACAGAGAGAGACGTCCAGAAGAAAGTTCAAAATGTGAAGAGCCATTACTTCTGAGTGCTGAGATTTGGAGTGGTTTATACATTTCTTTGTGTTCTTTAAATTACTCTCATTTTCTACATGATTCTGTATTCTCAGGTTTTTAAACATTATGGTTATTTTCATCATGCAAACAAAATAAAACGAGTCCTTTTTTTTTTTTTCTAACCACACTACAAGGCCGATTAAAACACTGGGTTAATCGGGCCCCTCCGCGCTGTAGGCTCTCACAGTAGCTGAATCTGTGGCGTGAGAACCTGTGTTCTAATAGGCTTCCCACAGTCGTTGGCTTCTAAGTTTCTTGCCTACAGAAGTCTTTTGAGTCTCTTACTAGCTGAACCATGGTCTCTGCTAGGTGAGGGGAGCCAGCTGTGTGCAGCAGCTGCTAAATGACAAGCCAATGCCAATTACAATGTTTTTATTGCTCTTTGAAAGGCGAGAGGCAAGGGTCCTCGTCTGCCACGTTGGTCAAAGTTTTCAGAGCCCCTAACCAGAGAAGTGATCGTTGGATTGTAAACTGATCTCCTCTACTGAGAAATTGCTGTCAAGGAATGGATAAAGCCTCCCATTTTTTAGCCCCTGCTCTTATGGACAACCATCGTAAAGGAAGAGTTGAGATTTTTTGCTCTGAAAAAAAATTTCCTAATGAAGCTGGGGCAGGGGGTGGAGTAGGGATTTGGCTGCAATTAAATATAGGGCTCACAGATAATTATATCATTCTTCCAATTAAGATGGTTTATTACCTATGGCCATTTCCCCCTTTAAAATAGTCTTCGTTATCTGGAAATGAAGCACTATCTGATCATTTATTCATTTTGTCTCTTTTGTTCTCATATATCTGCATGAAAGTCCTCATTTCTCAGAGTTATTATGCTTACTCTTCAGTATGGAGCATTTCCAGAGCAAAGAGGCAGATCCCTTTCAAAAGCAAAATTGTCTCTGAAAACTAAGGGCAACACAGAAAGATCTGGATACGGGATGGCATTGATTAATTAGTTGCATTTTCTAAAATTTTCTTACGTTGCCTCCTAAGAAAACCTTCCAAAATACTCCCTAGAAATCAAGGGTTAATAAAACGTATTAGTCTACTAGGGCTGCTATAACAAAATACCACAGACTGGGTACCTTAAACAATGTATATTTATTTTCTCTCAGTTCTGGAAGTCAAAGATCAAGGTGTCAGCAGGTTTGGTTTCTTCTGAGGCCTCTCTCCGTGGCCTGCAGAGGGCCACCTTCTTGTTGTGTCCTCACATGGCCTTTCCTGTGGGCACCGGCATCTCTGATGTGTCTCTATGTGTCCTATTCTCGTCTCCTTATAAGGACACCAGTCAGGTTGGATGAGGGCCCATCCTCAAGACCTCATTTTAACTTAATCATTTCTCTAAAATCCCCATGTCCAAGTACAGTCACATTCTGAGATATTGAGATTAGGACTTCAACATACAACGCCTGAGGGGGCACAATTCATGCGATAGCATGTGGCGTCCATTGAAAAGAATAAATGGAGAAAGAAACCCAATGAAGGACTAAAATATTGCTGGTGGTTTTATAACATCAGCAACAATGACAATATCATCTGCCAACTTTGAATAGAGATGAATATGAGATTTTTTTTATCCCAAAAAACAAGTGTCCTGTGGCACCAGATAATTACCCTTCTCCTTATAATTACCTGAGGCCTCCCCAAAACTCTTCATGCCTCCAAAGTGAGAAATGGATAGAGCATGAACTTTAGTGTCAAGAGAACTTCTTGGAAGTCTGAACTCTTTCACTTATTACCTTCTTGGGCAGTCATTTAGCATTTCTGGGTCTCAATTCCCACATTTGGAAAATGATGCTATTATATACTCTACCTCCCTCTTTCCATGGTGGTTGAGGGGATCACATGAGCCAGAGGCCATTGAGGGGTTGTGAGATTCTGGGCTTTGAACTTGTGTTAGATCCTGAATCTTGTTGATTAGGCATAGGTTCATAGCAAAGGATGACTGGATATCAAATATTTTGGGCACATAAAAGCAAAGGGAAACACATGATAAAAAAAAATCAGAAATTAAGCAGTCCTGAATAGGAAATGAGTCAGAAACAATCTATAAATTTGAGGGGAATGTAAAAGGCAGAAAATAAACATAAATGCGTTCCCTGTTTCATTACATGAAGGGTTTGAGGGGTCTTAAAGAATACTTATAGGGGCGCCTGCGTGGCTCAGTCGGTTGAGCGTCTGACTCAGGTCATGATCTCACAGCTCCTGGGTTCGAGCCCCACATCAGGATCTGTGCTGACAGCTCAGAGCCTGGAGGCTCTTCGGCTTCTGTGTCTCCCTCTCTCTCAGCCCCTCCCCCACTCACACTCTGTCTCTCTCTCTCTCAAAATAAATAAACATTAAAAAAATAAAAAAAAAGAATACTTATAGTAAAATAGAAACATGCATATGATACATTTAAAACAATCAGAATAGCTAATTACTTACATGTGACCGCAGGTCCAAAGTAGAGAAAACTAAACTGTAGCTAGATGGACTATGAGATCAGATATGGTTACTAAATTAGAAGTGTAGACTTTTTTTCCCTCTTAATTGTCTGGCACGGGAGGCAAACAAGGGAAATTTTATAAAGGATTCACATGACATTCATTCTCCATGAGGGGATAGCTGTTCACGTTTTTATGGCAGCAAAGCACAACGTCTGAGAAGAAATTTCTAGTGCAGAATGTCCTCTAGGTCAGAGTTACTACCCTGACTGGCCACCCTAGATCTCTCAGGAAGAGAGGAACCATCAGCACATTCAGAGGCCACAGCCCAACCCTCAAGGTTTCCAGTTCAGCTGGTCTGAGTGCGTAAGTATTTTGCAAAGCGTTGATGGGGGGTATTCAGGGATCTTAGTTTAGGTTTTTCCGACAAGCAGGCAGTGAGACAAGGATTTGAATGCAAAGTGTTTATGCGGGAGGTGAAGGAGGCACAGATAGGGTAGTGGAGAAATGAGACAACGGAGGAAAGGCAGCGAAAGTAGCACCTCGCCAAGCCCATTAGCCCAGTGGTCTAGCACAGCTCCATCCTGCTGGGGTAACAGTAACACAGAGTAGGACACATGCTTCTGAGAGTGAAGGAGCTGGGTGTTTATACACGAAGTGCCTAGCGGTCGTGGGTTGAGGGCTGCTCCCAGCAGACGGCAATTCCCTGGTGTCCCTAACCCTCACGACCCTCCTGGGAACAAGTGACCAAGGGTCATTCATCAACCCCACGACCCAGAGCTATATTCGCATCTTCCCTGTGCAACAGCATGGTTTACTTTATGCATACGTGGGGCTTCAGAGCCGGGCACAGAGGGATGGGTGTAAGATGGGAATGGACCGCTGCAGTCCCCGAACACCAGGCCCGGCCCACTGGCTGCGTCAGCTAACCTCATTTCTCTCCTGTGCAAATTAAGAAAATTGACTTGCCCTCTCTTCATTTATTACCACGGGACTTAAGACAAGACTTCATGTAACGACAGGGTGAAGCGTAACTAGGCAGTGCAGCTTAGGTAGAGCAAAGGACGTGGAGGAGAGCTACACCTGGCTCCACTCTGGCACATTCGCTGTGGGAACTTGGGCAGAATACATTCTGAGCCTTAGTTTCCTCATCCGTAAAATGGGAACAATGATAATATCTACTGGGCAGGGATGTTGTAAGAACCAGGGAAGGTAGAAACAGAGCCTCGTACTCTGCCAAGTAAATGATAAGTGCTGTTAAGGAAGGGAGAACTGTTGAACAAAAGGTTCTTTTGTAGGATAAAAGGTTCTTCATCTGTGACTTATACACAGGGATTCCTCAGTTCATGTTTCAATGGGAAGATAGAAGGTCTTGTCCGTGGTAACGTGCGGACAATGTCAGTTTAGGTCCGTCGTGTTTGTTCCCCCAGAGCCTTCCTCCAGGTAGCGCTCTCCCTGGTTTTTCTCCTTCGTTCTTCATCTTACATTCTCCTCTTGTCAGTGCAGCTTGCTCCACAGAGAGTCAGGGAATTGGCAAGACAGTCTGTGAGGATGAAAAACTTTGAGAGCGTCTTTCATATATCTTCCTTCCAGAAGGAATGTGGACAAGCCCAAGGAAGCTGGATCTGTGTAAATTAGCCCCATCCCACTCCCTGTGGGCCATTTTATTTTAAAATCTATTCAACAATCAATGCCATTAGCTCAACAGATGGCTTATTAATCTTCAGACCAACAGCCAGATTTTAAATTGCCTTCCATTTTGCAAACCCGTCTCTGAAGAAAAAAGTACATGAAATATAAAAGGAAAAAAAAATAGAATTTCAGTCCCAATCCCAGGGAGACCTACAATGTATTCATTTCAGGCCTGGTTTTTAAGGTCAGATTCGGCAAACTTTTGTCAGTCGGATGCTCGTATGTCTACAGGCAAAGAAAGTAAATGCATTGATTTGTTTTTGAAAATAGTGAGCAAAATGCAAAACATTTGTCAGCCAAAGAAAGCACACAGCTCCCCAACCTGATTAACTCAGTTGCCATTAGTGATAAGCATAAATATTTTCTCTGAACTTGGGGATAGCCTTGAAAATACATCTAATAATTTCCCTGGAAATCCCAAACTTAGGCCATCCCTAGACCAGATAACCGAAATACTTTGTTTTCGGTGATCTCACTATCTCTTTTCCTGGTGTTTTTAGGGGCCAATTCCCCACTGTATTACCACAATGTGCACAACACACACACACACACACACACACACACACACACACACACACACTTCTTAATTCACACTAGCTTCTGGTTCTATGTTAAATAAGTTAGAGCCATAAACAGAGGTGGGTTTTCTTTTACGGTCTCCCACCCATGATACCATGGGACTGTATATCCATACGTCTCATAGTCGCAAGATCATAATTTCCCTGAGTTGGCATTAGAGTCTTGGACCTTAAGGGGTGTCCCCTGCTTATTCACTTGGGGCATTTGGGGCCATCCATCTATGGGCAAATGTGGGATGAGGAATCCAGGTCTTTCTTTTCCCTAAGTTTCTATTTAGATTTGGATTTGGAAAAGGGTTGGGGAGGGCATTTACACATGTGTGGTTAAAGACTTGGCCTTTGGTTTGCTCTATCGGGGTCAGACCAGCCAACTTGATGAATCAGTGACATCACATTGGAAGCAAGACTGACAAGAGCTCTGGAATTGGAGACCATAGGGTTAAAGGCGGTGACTCCCCGCTCCCCCCTGCCCTCCGCCAGCAAGGCTGTATTTGACCACACAGGGTTTAGGCAGCAACTCAAGGAAACAAATGCTCATCAACCCTCCCTCCCCAGGAAGCTGCATCAAGATCATTTTCTCCATCTCTCCCCTGGGAAGCCAGATCATGCATAGTGTTGAGCATGTTATCTGGGGGTTGTTTGTGAAAGGAAAATTGATGACCTCAGTCTATCTTGGGGGAACAAGAAGCTTTTTAGAATCACAGATACTCTTCATTACAACTCTGTGACAATGTAGGAGCCGCGACTGCCTTCTGACTCCTCAGAGAAACTGCTACTGATTGCTGGGGCATCTTCGTGGTGTATATTGTTACATTGTTTTGTTTCTTTGAAGACTGGGGGATGGTTCATCAGGAGAGGCACTTGGTGCCCTGTGAAGGACACTGGGTGAAGAATATGGACACATGCACGCTAATGTCCACGTCTGAAGGGTTTCCATTTCAGCACCTGTCAAATCAGTGGGTGAGATCATCTCCAGAACTCTCCCAGCCCTGAAATTCTAGGAGTTTGCCTATTTCTAGTAACTTGAACATTTCATTAGGCAGAATTTTCCATTCTCTAGCTGTGCCAGATAGATGAGAAAACTTACTGAATGAATTGAAAGTCTCGAGCCAGTAAGGAAAACCTACCCACATCTCAGACTGCCTTATGCTTGTTGATGTCAGAACATGAATTATTGTGGGTAATCATCGAAGGACGTAAAAAAGAACAACACGTACCTGGCAGAATTTGTATACCAGTGCATTACAATTTGCCAAAGTGTTCTTGAAAGTTAAATCTTCCCTTACATAACTTTTTTATCACTTTCCTTAAAAATGTTCCAGTTGGGCTGGCACGTTTTATGATTTGCCTTGCTTCAGAGATAAGCACATTGTCAATGATTAGACACAACTTCCCAGGTACTTTTGAACTGCAAAGGTTGAGGTCGGGTGAGTGATAGCAAAGGAGAGGGTTGAGCACAGAAGCTGTCAATTAAAATATTTAAAAAGCAAGATGGTGTGTATGTGCCTCAGATGATAAGATGATAGTGCATTTCAAAAACCCTACAGTTCTAAAAGAGGTAGCTCTCCTTGTATATATACATTTACGAGAGTCCAGAAACTTTAGCATGCTGGGGTTGAAACTGACGCATGCATTTTGGGGCTTTTCCTGTACAGCCAGCCACGGGCCTCAAAAAGCCACTCACTGGCCTCGTTCACTGTTGGCCCAGCGGGGTGTAACATCCCTACAAGCGGATGGGAAGTGTGTTTCCTTCCAGTTCTGGTCACGAAGGGGCCTGATAGCCTGGTATCTGGTGTTGTTTTTGTTTTTGTTTTATTTAAAAAAAAATTTTTTTTAATGTTTATTTATTTTTGAGACAGAGAGAGACAGAGCATGAACGGGTGAGGGTCAGAGAGAGAGAGGGAGACACAGAATCTGAAACGGGCTCCAGGCTCTGAGCTGCCAGCACAGAGCCCGACGCGGGGCTTGAACTCACGAACCGCGAGATCATGACCTGAGCCGAAGTCGGACGCTTAGCCGACTGAGCCACCCAGGCTCCCCTGTTTTTGTTTTTTAAAGAATTAATTTTCTCCTCCAGTGGCTTAACTACTCCAATCACAGAAACCTAACTTAAAGTTGTTGTTTTAAAGCACTCACACTTATAGCCTGTTAGCTGAAAATCTATACACAGAATCTAGGCAGGGGAATGATTATTAACCTAGGGTGCACCTCTTAACTCTGTGTACACAGAGAACTACAAACCCAAATGTGGGAATTCAATGTTGCCACATCTGAACCAGCCTGCCACTGTGCTGCAACACTCTTCAGAGATTTTTTTTTTTATACGTACTCACACTTGACCAATGCAATCGGCCATTAGGAAAATAAACTCTTATTAGCAAGAAATATGAAAAGGCTATTTGGGAAGCAGCAACCTGAAGTGGATTCTGTGATTTGTGAAAGCTTTTCTAAAATGAATGTGACTCACCCACTCAAATAAACGCAATTAATTTTTTAAGGCTTATCCTTTGCAATGGCTGGACTTTCCTACTCTTTAGTTGGCGTGGGGTGGGGGGAAGGTGCATTCAGTTAGGCATCTCTCTGTGGTAGTACTTACAGAGATATATTATCATGTTGTCCTCCAGGGGGCGTTAAATCTTCAGCAAAGCTCCAATTCCTCTGGAAGGCGCTCAAACCCAGTTCGCAAAAGCAGACAGTCTGGCTTCTTTCTCACTGGGATGCAGAAGTACTGGGGCCCATATTCTGAATTTCACCTCTCAGACTTGTGGACTAGGTCTTGCATTTTTTTTTTTTTTTTTAGTAAGGCTAGGAGGGGTGTGACAATCCCATTGCCCCGGGGTATATGCCAGTGTGGCCTTGCCACATTGTTCTGAATGCTCTACTACAGGTATCAGAGTGGCTGACCCTCATGACCCATGTCAGGAACCTCTTAAGAGACTATTGATATGGACAGGAACTGTGGTGCTTTCCAAGGGCAGAAATGTGATTCCTGGAGGCCCAAAGTTAACCTAATGTGGGTTGGAGAAGGCTCTGTGGGTCAAAATTGCAAAGGACCCAACCTTCCTATTTAAGCCCTGCAAAAAGCCACTGTTGCTCATTACTGTGTTAATGAGACCATCACTTGGGAATCTGCAAGCCTCTTGGTCTGGGGAACCAGCAACTTCAACAGTAAAGTGAACGTAAAGCAATGCAGTACATTGGTTAAGAGGTCCGTGGGTTCTAAAATTGACTGGATTTCAGTATCTGCTGTACTTCTTATAAGGCCTAGTTTTCTGAATTAATTACTTACACTCTTGTGTCTCTGATACCTCATTCACAAAAGACTATCTCATAGGGTAATTACAAGGACTAATTAATACAACCCAAAGAAAGTACTTGGTGCGTTGTAAGTGCTCCATAAATTCTATTAGTCATTCTTACTCCGGAGTCCAGAATTGAGATCCCCATGATAGGGCTCCAGCTTTGTCTTGCACTTCTCCCCGACACAGATTCCTTCATCCCAAACACCACCCTGCATTTTTACCGCTTTCCTCCCCCTGCTTCATCTACCTTCCTTGCCTGTATCACCATCTGATGAGATCCCACCCAAGTTCCAAGGGTTATCTGTAATGGCACCTTAAAACCAAAACGAAAACCAAAAACCAAACCCACAATTCCCTGCTCCAAGAACTGAATTAGCTTTCTCCTATCTCAGAGCAGTTTAGGGACACAATATCTTGATATACTGGTACATACATCTGTCAAAACTTATGGAACTGTACCCTTAACATGGCCAATTTTCTGGCATGTAAATCATACCTCTCCAAACCAACCCAGCAGGAACATAATGAGAATGTCTCAGCCTTTGGAGAGAGGAACACTTGGTTCAAAGTCAAGTTCTAATACTTTCTACCTGGCACTTCGTTGGCCTTCTTTCACCTCAGTTTCCTCTTATGTAAATGGGGCAGTTGTTACATTCTCCTTTTGCAGTGAAGGTTTAGAGACTTAATGATGGTATAAAAATGCCTCGCACACTGTTGATGCTGTATTACAGTTAGGACTTTCCTTTTCAGCATAGCTATTTCTATGTTTGTCACCTACACCTGCCCACCAAAAGGTGATCTTCAGGACAGAATATGTGCTGTCCTTTTCTTGTCCATGTATCTGGCATAGAGTAAAAGCAGTGTGTTTAGCTAGATATAATATAATATAATATAATTAATATAACAGCTAAACACACCAACTTTTAGATAGCGAACATCTAGCGGCATCCCAGCTGAAGCCTCTGCAGGATGCCGGACTGTGTATTATCACTCGGGTTTGCTAAGGCTCAGTATTTTAAAGTCTGACAGACACTTTCCTTGGTCGATCATTCAGCTATGGCTTCCCCGTGTCCAGTAGGACTTAATAACACATCTTTCACTATATAATTCTTTAGGCTCATAAGGGTTGTCGATTTCTCTTGAAAGCAACGGAATGACTGTACTGTTTTCTGGACCAATAAGTCACTCTGTTTTCCATGGTTCAAAGTTAAGCTTTTATTTGGTTTTAAATTAAAAAAATAAATTTCATTATTAAATAGTGAGATGGATCTAACTTATGTCCAGATAGTAGCTTACTCAGGAATATACCACTGGGGGTACAATTAAGGGGTGGGACACCTAAACTAAAATTATCTGTTATGTTGTCATGTTTGTTAAAAGCTCGACAGTGGCATAATTCAAAAGAAAGGGAGATACAAAGTTTTAGATGTTTACAACGGATGGGAAAAGTAAACCACTTAATTCTATTGCAACTGCAAACGAATTTCTTTCTCGGTGCCAGTCTGTTTGGACGCTATACCACAGTGCTAATGTCATCGGGCTCATCTGCTTTCTTCTGCCTGCTGGGCAGGGATTTCAAGTATTCAAGGTGTCTCCGGGCATCCTCCTGATTTTGCCTCACGTAATACACCACATATGAGATCACCATGGTGAACCAGCCAAACATGGTGACCAGCATGGCATAATCGGTAGTCTTTTTGGGGAGGTTACAAAGGTCAGCATCATTGGCAGCATTGAGGAATGGTCTCCCGGCGTGCTCATCCAACACAGAAGTCTTACAGATCACATTGTGGGCTGTCTCGTGGTTGGATGCCATGCTCCTCAGAACTTGCTGGAGAGTACAGTCGCAGTGCCAGGGGTTGTTGGCGATTCTGGCCCTGGCCTTCAGGTTATTGAAGGCATTTTTGTGCACGCTTTGAATCCGGTTGTCAGACAAGTCCAGAGTCTGCAAAGTTTCCGCTACTCCTTTGAAAGCATGCTCATCGATAAACTCAATGCCGTTTTTGGACAAGTTGAGAACTCTTAGTTGATGGAGGTCCTTAAAAATCTCATTGGGGATAGATGTGATCTGATTGGAGTCCAGATACAATAAGACTGTTTCAGGAGGAAGATCTCTAGGTATTTCCTTGAGATTTGCATTGCTACAGGTGACATTTAAACCCCCAGAGGAAGAACAGAGACAGCCCTTGGGACACATACTGGCTGAATGAAAGCACAGTATCATAAGAACAAAACTTTGTAGGAGGAGACACATGGAGAGGGAACGGGTTAACCACAGGTCTACCAGATTCATGCTGGAATGTCAGCATAATCACAAGCCCATTCCTCATTCACTCCGACAAGCAAGCGTGGCAACGGTTCCAGCCTTGTCCACACTGCTGATTTCCTTCTTGCTTATTTCAAAAGGTTGCAGCTAACACATGTGTCTCTTCATTATTCCTGTCCTTGCTTGGGTACCTAAAGGAAAGGGAAGCAGAGACAATTAGCTTTTTTTGCAGAGAGAGCAATTAAAAGTGCTCTCAGGCGTCTGGCATTCTATGTGGGCAGGAGAGGTAATTTCCATTGATACCACTGGGAGATGTCTGCATAATGGGAGTCTCCTGCTCAAATCCCAGGTGCGTGGGGAAAGGTCTGTCAATAAATGACATTTCCGAATCATGCTGCCTTGTTTTTAGTTGTGCAGAATTACGGCAAACAGCCTAGAATTCTGTCATCTCTACATCCTGAACCCCTTCTAAATTATATAGCAATAAAATTTAATTATGCCTTTCCTCCTTTCTACAGTTGCAGATGCATGAATGCAGTTTAGACCTCCTCTTGAGCAGCAATGAGAAATAACACTGATATTTCATGGTTAATGACCATAGATAGCAATAATTGTCATGGCTCCTGAATGGATGCTCAATTGGAATATTTTCTCTAAAGAAACATCTTGCTTGAATTAAGAAATGAATAAATGCATTCCAACCTTTACAACAAAATGTTGCTAGGGACTGATAGAACAGAATCCCCAAAAGGGTTGTCTCCCTGATTCTCTCTGTTTTCTAAACAACCTATCCCGTCCCCAATAGGTCTTCAAATATGACACACACCTCCAAGACTTTTTAAAATATAAGGACTAAAAAATATTAGCCTCTAAGACTTTCCCAATAGCTTATTTTTTTCTTTCCAATCATTATATGTATATACTATTGCTGAAATGTATATATATACATATACATGATAAATTATATATATAATAAATTACATATATAATAAATACACAGTAAAACCTTGGATTGCAAGTGACTTGCTCTCCGAGTGTTCTGCAAGATGAACAAACATTTCTCATAAATTTTAACTTGATAAACGAGTGATGTCTTGCAATACCAGTGGTAAATGACACCGAATGTCACATGATCACAACGGAGGCAACGGTTCTTGAAATTCACTTTGATATACAAGTGCTTTGGATTACATGTATGTTTCCAGAATGAATTATGCTTGAAAACCAAGGTTTTACTGTATATATATAATATTGTTGGAAGGGGCTTCTGAAATGTAATTAAGTAATATTTTAATATTAAGTAATATAAGTAAGGATACAAGCTTACTCAGGAACAGAAATTAGAGTATTAAGTGAACCCTCCAAACTCTTTTCTCATATAGAGAGGACAGGCATCTTTGGGACCAGTTCACAGAGGAAGCGAGTGGATTTTGGAGAGATTATGTGATTCGCCCAAGGTTATAGCTCGTAGGTGGCAGAGACAGGACTCAGCCAAAGGCTTTATTCTGACTTATTAATCTCCTAACACTCTCTACTACCCCTACAATGCTCTCCCAACATTATCTGCTCTATAAAGACAGTTGGGATCAAGGAAGCATTGCTTGTTGTGACTTCTGATGCTGTTATGTCGAAGCTCAACCCCAAATTCAGTACCCCATGGAGCTCGATGTCTGATTTCAAAGTGTCCTCTCTCAGGATGTGAGAAACAAGGGGAATATTCCTTCCTCTTACCACAGTGAGTAATAAATGACTTTCTGCATGAGCAACAAATGAGTCTCTGCAAACTTATCTTTTCTAAAGATCCCAGATGGATAAATACAGGGGGAAATGACTCCAAATGTTACCAAACTCACAGAAGAGAAGATTAATGTGAGCTGAAAACATAATGAATGGGGTTGTTAATCATGGAAAAAATGAGATTAGCACTAGCAGAATGGAGTGGATGTGCTTTTGGAATCCTGAGTCCCTTAAATGCCAGAGAATGCTAAAGAAGGACCTCTAGGCTTACTGAGCCATCCATCAATAGCTCATTTCATTTGCAGTGAGTTTCCCTCCCTTCCATGTTTTCCTTGAAAACTGCATTGCACGACATTTGGGACTCTAGTGATTGTCTAGATGGGAGAGAGGAAAAAATAAGCAGGTGTGGAGGGGAGGGCATTCAGAGAGAAAGGAGGGTGGCAGAAGGATAAGATAAAGGATGTTAGGAGGAAGGCATGAGAAGGACACAGGAGATGGGGGACATGAACATGATTAGAGAACACGAAAAAAGTCTATGCGATCAACCAACCCCCATCAACTGAGGCTGTGCAACCAGCCTAAATCCTGCTGAAAGGTGGGAAGGCTTCTCTGGCAGACCCTCCACATCTCTCCAGAGACTGATTAAGAGTCTACCTGAAGAAAAGTGTTCACCAAGTTAGACCGTAAGTTCCATGAGGGCAGGGGCTTGTTTCCGCCTCATGCGGAAACAACAGCAAACAATTAAAAAGTGCAAAGTGCAATTAAAAAGTATACTGGCGTGTATCCCAGCTTTAATCCTTATTAGCAATGTGTTCCTGGGCAAGTTATTTAACCTCTCTAAGCCTTATTTTCCTTATCTTTGAATAGAAATGATAAAAGAACACAATTACAAAGTTGATTTGAGAATTATGTGGGATAATCCACATAAAGCATTTAACCCAATGTCTAATAGGTAGTAAGAGCTCCATACTTGTTAGCTATGGTTACTGCTATTATCCCAGATACGTTCCCAAATGCTAGCATAGTGCTTGACATGTAGTAAGGGCTATACAAACATCTATTGTATGAATGATCAAATAACATATTGAAGCATATAGCTTTATTTTTTCTTCCCTAAGATAATTATTTTTATTTTTAATATAAATATTGGCTCTTCCAATGTCTATTGGTTTTACATGTCAACATGGTGGTCTTTGGAAAAATCATGAGCGCAGGCTCCTAGCTGATGAAAGGAAGAATGGAGCTTTTCCAGTAGGCTTCTTGAGACTTAATCTTGGTTTCTCCAGGATGATCGGCCCAATGGTCATGGTAACAGACAAGAAATGATGAGAACACATCTTGAGTTTTCAACAACAGAATGAAATACCTCTTGAGATGGAATCCAATGAAATGGTTTCACCTTGAAACCTTGAAATGGTCCACCTATACACTGAATAGAACGCCTATTAGGAATACAAATACAGAGTATCTCTTGCATTCAGAGATGCTGGGCTCAAACCAAGTATTTCATTTTCTTCCTGTCATGTTGGAGAAGAGGGAAACAAAAGCTCTGGGACTGGCTAGATTACTTGGCTGCTATGACTCAGCCTCTAGTGCTCCCATGCTCAGCCAGGACAAAGTGACAAGAGATGCAAGGAGTAGAGAATTGAGCCCTTGGATGTCTAGGAAGCAGACAGCAGGGGCCAGAGTTATTGAGTCAAGGTCATCTTCAGCAGGGAAGATGGAAGAACGGCCTCTCCACTCTAATATGCCGAATTACTATTTTCCAAATCCAGCTTGACATTGTCTTAAATTGCTGGAGAGGTCAAAAGAGGTTCTTGGAAAAGAAAGACATGGGAGGTGTGCCTCACAGTGAAAAACATAGGTATTCTTCTGACATCAGCTACCACCCAGCAGAGTATAAAGCTAAGGAGCAGCTCAAAAACTTAAAACTCCCTCCTGCTCTATTTCCAGTCAGATCTACCCAAATATGCGAAGCAGCAAACACAATATCCTGCTAGAAAAAATAGAGTGTCTCCTTTCTAACTTCAGGAGGAGTATATAGAACACCAGAGAAGGGCTGGGGTCACACTGGTGATGGCAAGAATAGAAGCAGCATCACTGCCTGTCCTCCTGATAAGGAACAAGATCCAATAAAGGGACAGAGCAAATTAAACAGTGCCTTCTCTACCTCTTGACTCCCCCCTGCATTTCTCAACTCATCATACTACCCTATCTTCATTCCCTTTAAATATGTCTGGGGCAGTCAGGAAGCTACTGTATTTTTGGAATGTGGTATTTAGGTATGAGCTGTGCTCCCAAAGGGGGCTATTTTATCCCTGGACCCATGCCTTGCCCACATTTCCCCATCACATGGGTCTCCAAGGTCCAACAATTAATGCCCGGATTGGGTAGTAACTATCAAATGTTGTTTCCAGAAGAAAAAAAAAAAAGTGTATTTAGCAAACTGCCTGAGAAGACAGATCTTTCAGTGGTTGATTAACAACTCCATCTTGCTTCCTATTCCTTTCTTCTCATCATTAGGGGATAGATACTCAGGGACACTCAGGGCTTCAAACCCAAAGCTTTCATTAACTCTTCTAAGATCAGTGAGCACACCAATTCAAGAAGAAATAACAGACTGATTTCTCCCAATTTCTTTCCATGCAACACTGCTACCAACAAGGATTTGATTAAAGAGCACAATACAGCAACACAGGAAGGCCCTTTGATTCGGGGTAGGGGAGGTGGGTGGGTGGGTTCATTAATTTTCAAATTAATGAAAAAAGAAAAAAAAACCTCGTAAGTTTAAGTACTTAAAATTAAAACTTCCATAGGGCAAAAGTAAGACCATACACAAAGTGAAAGGGCAGATGCTAAAACAAAGGGTTGATTTCTTTAATATATAAGACATTCTTACCAAGGGATAAGAAACTGATCCAACAGAAAAATAGGACAGAAAAACAATATATACGAATGACCAAAAAAAAAACCCTATGAAAAGATCCTTGATCTCACTGACACAAGAATAAATTCAAGTGAAAGTACCTAACATCTTGGTTAAAATTAGGAAAACTAGGGTCAGTGTAAGTGTAAAAAACAAAGCACTCTCAAACTCTTGATGAGGGGATACTTGGGACACTCTTTTTGTACTAGCAATGTAGGAATATCTATTCAGATTTTAAAACATGAGAACAAGTTAGACTGACTTGTACTGATGTAAAGATCTCCAAAGATGACCTCAAAAAGCAGCTAGGAAAAAGGGGTTTATAGTATCATCCTGTTTGTGTAAAGTTTTAAAAAGAGGACACGAATGTGCAGCTATAGGTATATAACATATGTTTGCAAATGCATAGTTCGTTTCTGAAAGGATCTATATGGAAGGAAATGTATATGAAACTATTAATAGTGGTTAACTGAGGAGCAGAACTCAAGGGGCTGATGGGGAGAAAAGCAGTGGTCTTTTTATTTCATACCCTTCTAGTGGATTTAACTTTTTATGATACAAAGGTGTTTTTGTTTACATAAAATTTAAAAAAAATTAGTGCAAAAGGACCAGAACTTAACTGAAAAAAGAATCTGAACATAATGCCTCAGAAGACAACTTTTGAGCACCATGAAACAGTTGGACAATGGCGGCCAAGAGGGTTGGGTCAATAACAAGACGATAAAGTTTAAAAAGCTGAACGTGTTTCAACCTGAGAGACTGAATACACAAAGGGACAATGGTGAGACCACATATCAAAACAGAACTTCAACTCACAACCTGCTTAAACCAGCCCAGGAAGCCAAACTGCAGCCTCTGTAGCAATTGTCCCAACTCAGCCAGATCAGTAACTGCCAGCTTCCCTCATTTTCCCTCCTGCTTCCAATTTAGGGTTAACCAGGGAGAGCCAAATCTGCTCCCCTAAGCAACCACATAATGAGGTTCTGGGTCTAGTTAGCCTGCTTCCAGATTCCTCATGCCAAGAGCCACCAATCAGGGCACATCTGAAGCCTTTCATTTGTCCCACGATAAAGCTTTTACACTCCTTGCCTCCCCATGAGTCTCTGCCGAATGCGAGGGATCAGGGCTGGCTCCCTTGCTATAGAAAGCTTGGGGAAAATGGCCTCTGCTTGTTCTCATTTGGGTAGTTTTCATTTACGTCCACAAAGACTACAGTATGTGATATTTTCAATGTAATATTTCCAAAGTTAGCTTTATAACTTATAGAAATTATATAGGGATTTCTTTACATGCTCAGGTTTTCTATAAACTAAGTATTGGTTGCATAAAACATCAATGTGTATACTTCCTGACCAAAAAATGAGGGACAGTTGGGATCTGAATAATTCAGGTGAATGAACTATATAGATAATTTTGAGATGACGTTCACAGGTATGACACCTTACTTCGCATCTTCAGCATTGAGCTCTGCCATGAACTTTAGTTTTGCATTTCCACTCGCAACCACCTCTCACCAAAAGATTCCACCTGGGCTTCACAATGGGCATCCTTAAAAGTAAAATCACTTTCGCCCTTTATCCTCACCCAACTAACTACCTTCTACCATAAACTACCTATTCTTCCCTCCTGATTTCTTGGGAACCGTTTCCATTTTCATTCTCCCTGCCCGCTCTCTTATGCTTTGTGTCCCCTTTTTCTCTCTCCTGTTCAAAACACTATCCTCTTGCACCAAAAGGAAGCCAAAGCCTCCTTCCCAGCCTGCCTGTGTGCAGCTTCTGTTCTCCTTCCAATGTCAGGTGCAAGTAACACTTTGACCATGCATTTCCACTGGCCAAAAAGCTTTCACGAGCCCCTGTTGTTCATGGCAACCCTCCTTTTCCAATCCTATGTCCCACCACACTTACTCACACAGACACAGAAACCTGAGCTCAGGAAACAGAGATCCACAGTTAGAAAGCTGATGATGAAGAGCACTTCCTTCCACAAGCGTGAGATTTATCAGAGGTCATCCCAACCCTCTACAGCTTGGATTCGCTTTCCTGGTTTCAAATCCGACGATGAAGATCTGGCCCAGGAGTCATTCGGCTGGTTTATAACAAGCAACTATCATCATTTAGTTAAGGATATGAACTAATAAGGCCAACAAGTACAGGAGGAACTGAGGATCATTATATTTAGAAGGAGTTTAATCTGCTTGCAGACCCAATATGTCATAACAGGTTAAGCCAGGAAGCACCTGAAATCTCAAAATTCTTGCTTTTACAATTGAGGATATCGGTTTATTTTTGCTACCAGACCATGAGCTTTCAGAGGGTAGGGGTCAATGTCTTACTCATTTTTATATTCTTGCATCGCCCATAGTAAGAGTTTAATAAATATTTATTGAAATGAATTAGGATCCATCCTCATTTCATCATAAAACAGCTACTGTTCGCTTGGCATTTATTACATGCCAGGTATTTATTAAGTGATCAACTCATCTAACATGAGTAATGGATGGTGAAACTGAAGTTCTGATTAGGTTCCTAGTTAAATGGATATAGAATTCCAAAGTGAGGGCTCAAGGTGCCATGTGAAGGTTGGGTGACATGTTCTGTGAGTCTAACATCTCCTTGTCCACTTTGAGGGAAAAAGGTGTCAAGAGGCATCTATCTTATCACCTCCCCAAAGAGAGGAGAGAGTTATTAATAGGATTCCTGGAGCTGGGGTGGAGGTGCAGAATGTCCTAGCACAAGGTTGGCCATTGATTGGTGGTAGAGTTGGGTAATGTTTTGATGTTGGGGTGAGCCTGCACTCCCAGAGCTGTCAGACAAGGGATAGAAAACTACTCCCTATCGGTCAGATATGGCCACCCGAGGGAAGGAACTCCCCAGTGAAAAGTATCTTGGGTCCTTTCTCATGGTCCCATAGGATTCCCTGGTAGGGCCAAGGCATGTGAGCAACAAGAAACTGAAGGGCAGATGTTTGGATTCGGGGAATATAGCCATCTGGAATGTATCCACCACAGGGACCAGGGGAGTCATATTTCGGGGCATCATACAGGTGGGTAGGGGGCACAAAAGAGCTCCAGAAAGAAGCACCAAGCCCATCTCATTCTACCTTCCAATGAGCCTCTGAGGAGAGCAGCTGAAGCCCAGTTATGCTGATGGCTGGGGTGGGGTGAAAGGGCAGAGAGAAGAAACCGAGCTACCCACCATACCTTCTTTCCCTTTCCTTTATGCCTGAAACAAAGAAGAGAGGGGAATAGTTGAATATTAGATGAAATTCAGTGTATTGGCTAATCTCTTGAATTAGACGCTTACATAATCATATTCAACTTTTACTTTGGCTTAAGTCAATTGACTTTGTGACTTAAGGTAATGGTAGGACAATCCATTATCTGAGATTGGCACAGAATCACGGGGCTGACTGATGTGTTTCGTTCAGGGACTAGAGGAAGATGGTCACTTGCACAGAATAGAGATTAAAGGAGTGGCGAAAACAGAAAGTAAGTTGCCTTCTATTCTGGATACACATATGTCGCCTTGCAAAATCCTCAGGACAACCCTGAGCACTGGGGGAAGCGTTGCTGAAAAAGAAGACTAGCGAGATAGCAAGAGGGAGGGAGAAAAGGTGACACATGCTTCTGAAGGGGTTCAGAACAAGTCTCCCCAGAGAGCACCGCTCTGGCATGATGACTACTTTGAACTGAAGACGATCAAGTCCCAAAAGACTCAGGAAGAGCTTGGCACCTTCCCCTTAACTGCCTGGAAAAATTCAGACAGAGGGCCCAGTTCGGGAAGAACAGGATGGGCTAGAGGATGGCTGGAGGTCCGCAGAGCCTGTTGGTTCAGATTTCTTTCTGCATCCCATTGTCTCTGCATGGCACCACAGACATTTGTTTACTAACCGTTTGGTCTTCCCATCGTTCTGTGAGTTGGCTTCCTCCCCTTTGAAGCCTCCTATCCCTACCCCCTTCCCGTTAACTCAGAATGGCAAGCACACCTCAACTGCCTGTCAGGAAGCCTCTCATGGTCTTTGTGGGGCTCCCGCTCCATAATTAAAGTTTTTTTCTGTTAACCTGTTTTATGTCAATTTAATTAACAGACCAGCCAAACAAACCTAGAGATGTGGAGGAAAAAATTTCCTCCCTTACACCTCTAAACTGAAAGCTCTAACATGACACATTTGCCTTACGTTTGTGAACTACATTACATTAGATGCCGGCGGGGCAAGTCCATGGATATACTCTTATTTAATTATCTCTAAGCAGCCTTTTTAGGGAAACATGATAAACATCATTGGTCCTACTTTAGCACAGTAGAGGAACGCACCGAATGGAAATGGCTTAAAGTCACACCCTGGTTAGCAGAAGGACAAAATTTGGATCCTAGGTGTCCCACAGGGTAGATTCCATTCAACACTCAGTGATTTATAGAATCCTTCTACTGGCCACATTTAGATACAGAGGGTCTGCAAACACAAGTACTGAGTTTCAAATGCCAAATCAGTCCTCTGTTGACTACTTTCCACAGACTTTGGGAAGGTCAATAACGAGAAGAGAAACTCCTTTTCCTGCAAAAAATCTTCTAAGAGCTACTCATATAAAACTTTTATCAAAACGACATGATGTCCATCTGTCCCAGATCTCAGTCATTTTAGGCACTGCTTTTCTTCTTTTGAAACCTATTTCACAAAATAATTCTTTAAACAAACCCTGAACTTACTGGGGGACAAACGACTCTTATGAATACATTGCCTCCTTTCTACATGATCTAATGCCCATAGATCTCCGGAGTAGATGTAAAAATTCTTCCCACCCATAAACCTGCTTGAAAAACAAAGCAATACATAAACAAAATCCACTTTTTTTTTTTGACATAGTATCTCTCTCTCTCTGGGACGAAACACAGAATAAAGATAAGACTATGTCTTTGCTTACATCTGTATTTATTATTCAACATGCTGCAAGTTTACAGGGAGATTGAGTGGGAACCCATCTATCTCAGTTTCTTTCTGCTTCTCTATTATTATTTCTCAGCAAGTGCCTATGACATTTAACAGTGAGAGCTTTGCAAGCTCTTAACACATAATCTACATAAATGTAGGCTCCCTAAAACTCAAGAGGGTCCTGAGGCAACCTGAAAGCTGCTTTTAGAGCACACTAGCTTATGCTGAATTCAGTCGAATTTCTGAGTAGGCTGAATGACTGTTATCATTTTTTTTAAACCCTTGTTTTGTTTAACCTTATTCATTGATTTGGTGGGGAAAGTACAGGATTGAGATCCAAACCAAGGTCTAGAAACTGGATTCAAACCCTAGCTTCTGATGAATGAATTCCAGGAATTTAGCAAATCACACACACTTCTAAGCTTTATTTATCATAGACCTATAATGAATAATATTCACCTCCCTGGTCTCATAGTTATGAGGATAAACTGAAATAAATATATGTGAAATGCGCTTCAGAAGCCATCAATGGCCACTTAAAGATTATGCTGTATTGTGGGTTTCAGTATTTGGCTGTTTTGCTCGAATATCAGATCATTCTTTTTCCAGAGCCTTACGTGTCTTTTTCTTAAGCACAACCAACTAGGATGCGATTCTCACATAACCTATGATAGTATTCATTTCAAACCATATTTAACCTGAATCTAATCATGAGGAAAGGATTTGACCGATCTGAAACTTGAGGCACTTTGCAATGTGACTGATCAGGACTCTTCAAAGGGTGACTGAAGGGAAACAAAACAAAACAAAACAAACACACAAAAAACCCAAAGCAGTCTGCAGAACTCTTCCTGATTAAAGAAAAAAGATGTGATAACCAACAGCAATGCAAAAGACTGACTTCTGGCTGTAAAAAAAAAAAAAAAAAATATGCTAGCAAAGTGCATTATTGGAACAATGAGGGGAAACTCTGATTACAACCTATATTAGATATTATTGAATCAAATATAAATTTCTTGGGCTTTTCATGATTTGAGGAGGAAGGAGAGAATCCTTGTTCCTAAGAGGTACATACTGAAGTGTTTTGGGGTAAAGTGTCATGACAACTGCAAAGGGCATGCAAAATACCCAGGAAAAACAAAACTATATTTTTATGTGGAAAGAGAGAGACAAAGGGGCAAAAGATTAAGAACTGGTAAATGGAAAGTGATCACCTAGAAGTATTCATTGTACCAATTTTCCATCTTGTCTGAAAGTTTCACGTTTCTCAAAGGAACATGTGGAGGGGAGGTTCTAGGCTTAAAAAATAAACAACAGCAACGGAAAGAACTTCAAGAGAAAAAGAAATCCCTTCCTGATGAAGGAAGAGAGTTTTAGGAATACTCATTTGAATGTGGCCTATCTCCTCATAGTGACACTGAATAGAAACCAAAGGTGAAATGAGAAGGACTTCTTCAAGCTGTATTTTGTGGAGGCACCTGAGTAGGCTTAGCTGGTTAAGCACCTGACTCTTGGTTCCAACTCAGGTCACGATCTTGCGGTTCATGGGTTCGAGCCCCATGCTAGGTTCCACACCGACAGTGCAGAGCCTACTTGGGATTTTCTTTCTCTCCTTCTCTCTCTGCCCCTCTCCTGCTCATCCCCCCCCCTCTTTTTCTCCCCCCACCTCTCTCAAAATAAACAAATAAACTTAAGAAAAGAAAATTGTATTTCTTGTATGCCAGGACTACCAAAGTCCCAGCACACGGACAGACGTCACATGTGCAGCATGGGCCTGGTTTTAATTGGGCAGCATGGAGATCATGGCTTAGCCATTTACTAATTATGTATCCTCTCTTCCCCACAGTTAAACATGGGGGTATTAATAAGTTCTATCCAAGGGATTTCATGAGGATTCACTGAGGCGATACATATAAAACACTTAGAAAAGCTTCTGTTACATAAGAAACTGTCCATGAGAGTTTACTATTACTCACTCTACCACTACGATTATTGTTACTATCATTACCATCATCATCTTAACACTTTGTCTTCTCTCTGCTAGGACAATGGAGGACCAGAGTGATGTACCCTTAATGCAATAAAGGGAGTAACTCCGACAGTGGCTGACATTTCTTGGACATGTACTATGTGTAAAAACTTTACTTTGAGACGAAGAGGAATTTTGTCCCAGGATGGATCATGCCCAGAGTCTCCTCATATCTGCTTTGGATAATCTGGATGATCTGGGACTTTTGAGCTGATGATCCTCAGATGAAATTTTGGATTTTTTGAATTGATGCCATAATGGGCTGAGACCTCGGTAATGTTGGGATAAGATGGATATATTTTGCATGGGGGATGAATGTGAATCTTTGGGACCAGAAGGTAGATTGTAGGAGGCTGAAAAATGCCCCTCCCCCGCCCCCGCCCAATACCTAGGTCCTAACCCCTGGAACCCATGCATGTTACCTTTTATGGAAAAAGAGACTTTGCAGATATGATTAAGTTAGGGATCTTGAGATGGAGGGATCATCCTGGATTATCTGGGTGAACCCTAAATGTAATTATAAATGCCCTTATAAGAAGGAGGCAAAGGTGTAATTGACGTGGGAAACAAGAAGGCAATAGGACTCCCGAAGTAGAAATTGCAGTGATGTGGCTACGGGCAACATGGCAGCCCCCAGAAGCCGGAAGCAGCAAGAAACAGATGCTCCCTTAGAGCCTCTGGAGGACGTGGGCCCAGCTGACAAACTGATTCTGATCCAGCAAAACTGACTTCAAACTTCTGGCTTCCAGAACTATAGAACAGATGTGTGTTGTTTTAAGCCACAAAGTTTGTGGTAATTTGTGATAGCAGCCATAGGAAACTAGCACCACAGTAAGTGAAGAATAGAACCCACAGTCCATTCTGTCTGACTCTCCATCACACTGGATAAAGGACTTTTGCTACAACTAAATACCTGGCTTAGCTCTGAGTTTCCTGCCAAAGGAAGAAGACAAAAATGTCAAATTACAAAATGCTTGCTATCTAATGTAGTGAAAAATGACTGGCAAGCAGAGAGAAACTTTCAAATTTCATGATTAAAATTTGTTTTAGTATTTATTTATTTTTGAGAGAGAGAGAGAGAGACTGTGTGTGTGTGTGTGTGTGTGTGAGCAGGAGAGGAGCAGAGAGAGAGGGAGACACAGAATCCAAAGCAGGTTCCAGTCCCTGAGCTGTCAGCACAGAGCCTGATGTGGGGCTCGAACTCACAAGCCATCAGATCATGACCTGAGCCAAAGACAGACGCTTAACCAACTGAGCCACCCAGGAGCCCCTCAAATTTCATAGTTTTTTTTTTAATTTTTTTTTCAACGTTTATTTATTTTTTGGGGGACAGAGAGAGACAGAGCATGAACGGGGGAGGGGCAGAGAGAGAGGGAGACACAGAATCGGAAACAGGCTCCAGGCTCTGAGCCATCAGCCCAGAGCCTGATGCGGGGCTCGAACTCACGGACCGCGAGATCGTGACCTGGCTGAAGTCGGACGCTTAACCGACTGCGCCACCCAGGCGCCCCCAAATTTCATAGTTTTAAAAAGATTCTGTGAAAGGATGACCACACGACATAACGGGCAAGATCTTTACAATTGCACTAATGACGTACGCAAACTCTCTTCTGGCTCTAGGCGGAATGTGAAGTCACTGCTCTGTGAAAGGCTTCCTAAACCACAGAAAGCTAAATTCTCATGTCGGATATTTACTAGAGATGCAGGATTAAAACAGGGATGGGATAGAAAATATGATAGAACAGGAAGGTTAGCATGCCCCTTATAGTGCAGGGGTCCAAAGACTTAATCAGACAAACCAAGTCACCTCCGACAGTGAAAAGCAGTGCTGGGAACAATTGTACGGGGACAACAGGGTCAAGCAACAACTGTCCCAGAAAAATGAGACACGTGGTCATCTTGCTAATAGGCAACATCCTTCAAAGTGAGGAGACAGCCTAGCCAGATCTATACTATGCCTTTTCAAAGGCACTTTGAGACAAAAAACAGACTTTTGTTCAAAACTCACATTCTTCATGGGGCACCTGCGTGGCTCAGTCAGGTAAGCATCCAACTCTAGATTTTGGCTCACGTCATGATCTCACAGTTTGTGAGTTCGAGCCCTGCGTCAGGCTCTGCGTTGGAGCGGATCCTACTTAGGATTCTCTCTCTCTCCTCTCTCTCTGCCCTTCCCCTGCTTGTGCATACTCTCTCTCTTTCAAAAATAAATAAACACTAAAAACAACCTCACAGTCTTCCTCGACGTCCATACAAATTATCTTCTGTGAACTAGTAACTTATTGAATTTACAAATAATATTATACACCAGATATGTTTTCTAAATGAAACAGACTACCTAGAATTCAAACATCTAACAAATTAAGTATCTTATCCTTCCACGCAATTTTATAATTGCCATGTTAGCATAGGTGACAATTTTGTTTCTTTTTTTAAGATTTTAATTGTCATGTTCTTCATCATTTTAATACCAGCACAATGCCCCAGTTATACATTAGATCCCCTCAATCGTTATTCTTTTGCTAGATATTTTGATTTTCTCCCATTTTTGCTAGTAATTTATCATAAATAATATGCAATTGAAATAAATGTTTCAGGGTGATACATTTTCCTCTTGGATCATTGCCTTATGATAAATTCCTAGAGGTGAAATTTACTCAAGTCCAACTCTGCATCTGAATTCTGTTCACTGTTTCCATCACTGAAAGGGCCAATTGCATAAAATTATGGGCAAGTCTTTAAATGACAAAGCGTTGGTTACACCTGTCCATTTGTATTGAGTATGTGTCCATAGCGTCAAAACCAAAATATGTAACGTTGTTCCACAGGGCAGGTAACAGCTTCCAGAGTCTGAGTCACCCTCTCCTGGTTTTAGTCATTGTGGACCTTAGTCAGAGTGGCATTGGATAGGACCACTGGCTCAGTCCATTTGCCCTCTGGTCAGAACAGAGCTGACCAAACAAATAGAATACTGTATTTGGTCCAAAATTTGTATTTAAAGAAATGTTTATTTACAGCTCATTAACACTTCCTTGGCAATGGTCCACTATTTTTCCTAAGAGAGGTCACCGGGGAAAATGATGTTCTGCATTGTTTTTGCTTTTTGTTTTCCATTAAACATGTAACCGCGCAAAGATATAGGTATAAGATTGTTTTTTCACTGAGACACTGTTTGCTACAGCAGAATTTTTTTTTTAAAAAGAAGGAATTAGGGGTGCCTTGGTGGCTCAGTTGGGTAAGCATCTGACTTCGGCTCAGGTCATGATCTCATGGTTCGTGGGTTTGAGCCCCGCATCGGGCTCTGTGCTGACAGCTCAGAGCCTGGAGCCTGCTTCAGATTCTATGTCTCCCTCTCTCTCTGTCGTTCCCCCACTCAGCTCTCTCTATCAAAAATAAATAAAGATTAAAAAAATTTTTTTAAATAAATAAAAAAGAAGGAATTAAAAATACAACTATAAATACCTAAAAGTCCGTCACAAAAATTGATTAAATATGGTTCATAAATACAAAAGAAAGAAGCAATCTATAAATCCTGATTTTAAAAAAAGATGTCAAACATATATTCAGTGAAAAAGGTACATGTACGATCTCACCTGTGTAAAACAAAATAGAAAGATCTACACACACACATACACACATAATTAAAAAGCTACAGGAGAACAATAAAAAATGATAGTCTTACCCTCTAGGGGAAGGTTCTGGAGCTAAAAAAAATGGCGAAGAATCTTCACTTTTTATCTTATACCCTTTCCTAGTCTTGCAATTTTTTTGCCATGAGCATGATCATACCGATAAGTAGGTAATAAAGGGGTTGGCCAGGAGGCATTGACAGATCATCTCTTTTCTGTCAGGAGCTATAGGGATTACAAAAATGTGAAACATAGTGTCTCTTCTGAGCGGCTGAGTCACCACGGGCAGTCATTTAAACTTTCTGAATCCCAGGAGAGTGTACAGGAAACATTATAGGCCTGATGTTAGATAAAACCAGGTTTAACTCCCAGTTATGGCACCAGCTTCTCAGTTTCTTCCACTATAAATAAAAAAAACAACAACGCCTATTTCATGGGTTTCTGATAATGCCTGGTCCTGACAGTGTCTGTCTCAAAGCAGAGGCTTGACAAATACTATTGACCTTCAAAGGGATGAGAAAGAATCCAGTTCAGATTTCCCAAGGGTTCTGCGGAATACTAGGTATCTGAGATTTCTACCATATGAATATTCTGGAGTCACATAAGTCGGAGAAATACCTTCTTTGAGTGCCACAATGGGCGCCAGCCTGTTAAAGGTTCTGAGAACTTACATAGCAAAGTAACCGATTACCTCATAATTTCCCCAATACTTGGTCCCCCTGCCAAAGGCCTCCCCATACCCCATTATTTTTATAGCATAAACACCCACAGAATGCATTGGCTAAATTCAAATTAATTAAAGGACATTTCATTCTCCCTCCGTTACAATCACTAGTCATATATGGTCACAAGTTTTGCAAATGCGAATTCTATTTGTACTTGATCCCTCTCAGGCTGTATAATATAGAGAAAGAGCCACTGCCAACTGATGCCTATTACAGGTGGAGATGAAAAAACTATCCATAGCTATCTAGGGTGGTTTTATTTAATTAAAGAAATGCCCCTTGATTAAAACTAGTCATGCCTATAAGTAAATGAAAAATGGGTTATTATTATCTTTGAATTTATCCTCTCCTATATCTTTTTCCTCAGGCACCACTTTCATTTTTGACGAGATCATTTAATAACATGACCCCCAAAGACCTTGAAAACCTTACAGAGTGGGGGTTTCGAAGGACTTTGGAGTTAGACGTGCCTAAGTTTGCCTAAGTTTGTCATTCAACCACTTACTAGTTACTAATCAGTGCTAGTAAGTTACTAGTCGTCAGTTTGTTTTTCGGGCATGCTACTTAATATTGGGCCTCAATTTTTTTCATCTATACAGTGAGCATGATTATACTTCATTTCACGTGCTGTCGTAGCTTATTTTCAAACGGTTTCCGTTACTTCCCACCCCGTAACATCCATGTCCTTTTGCAAGGTAACCTGGAGTTCCTTCCATGAAGACATGGGGTCCATTTCTCCCTCCCTTGAATCTAGGCTGGCCTTGGAAGTCCTTTTGACTACAGACGAGGCAGAAGTGACATTATGCCAGTTTCAAGCCTACACCTCTCCAAGAGGCCATCCATGCTCTTGCTTTTGCTGTGGGAACCCTCCCCCACCGCAAGCCACCATAATCCTTGCCTAGCCTGCCGGATGATAAGCAGTCATACGAAGGAGGGGCCGCCTGGCCCACCTGGGTCACTCTAGCCTAGAGCTGGCCACACTTCCAACATGCGAGAAAGGCCAACCCAGATCGTCAGATACAACTCTCTGACCTGTAGCTGACCACAGATTCGTAAGTGAGCCAGAGTCGAGACCGGAAAAACTATCCAGCCACCCCATGAATTTGCGAATGACAAAAACGACCCTGGGTGTGGGGTGTGCTTGTGATGTAGCAAAATCCACCTGATACACGTGACTATTTTAACAATTTAAAAAGTTAACATGTTCTGTTTCTTATGACACCTGTTTGACATTTGCTTCATGCATATATACTACCAATAGAAGAACATGCTTCTTCATACAAGAATCACAGAGACCTCATTCAAGAATGTTATAACTGCTCAGTGCTAAAGGACACCAGCAGTTACATTATCAATGGAAACCAAACTATATATTTGCTGACTATGACTGTCAATAATATTCAAAATTGTTATGGTAACCTCCAAGTAGCCCAGAAAAACTGATACATAGATGGAAGACATCCATCCAGTTCCTAGGTCAAATCTGAATGAGACGCTATAATATTGTTTGCTTGCATATTCCTCGTGCCAAGCGCAGGGCCAGCATGGAGTCAGGGCTCTGCCAGTGCAGCCCGGGGTTAGGAGCAAGGGCTCAGTCTGAGTCCCAGTTCCTTCCCTAACTTTGCCTTGCCTCAGTTTCCTCACCTGTAAGTAAGGATTACAGAAGCACTTACTGCTTCTTTTGTATAAGGATTAAGTGATATTATTTAGACGACGTACCTACATGGCACATGGTACACAAGAAATGTTAGTTATTTCTCTTTGCGAGTGTTTTTTGTTTGAAACATCCTCCTGGAAACAGAGCCCGTGTGGTAGTTCTGGGTATATGTGAGTAGCCGCCCTTGGGCTTGCTGGATCTCGCAGGCTCTCAGAAGCTATCCTGCAAACACAGAGGCAAACATCAAAGAGACAACTAAAAGAAAGCGAAGTTTCTAGAGAGTCAGTGAAGAATTGAAATGTCATGTCTTAGCAATCGCGATGAAACAGAACTGAAATAGGTAACATTTTATTAATTCAGGAGCTATAGCGAGCCTGTAGACACTCTGAGGCTCTTCCCTGTTGTTTTGTCTGCAAAAGGTTTCCACCAAATGGAACCCACTCTCCATTACAGGGATCTCAGTGGATCCCTGAGGGTCCACTTCACCAATTTCATTTTGGCCATTTATCCATTAACAGGCCTGCCCAGACCTGGGACCTCGTAGACATTTTCACCGAATGACCTAGGCTGATGACCTGAGGCTAACACCTGAACTCTGATTTCAATGAAAGGTGAGCAGAGAATTTATTTGCACTCAGATTACCCTTCCTTCTAGAACCTCACAGTTTCTCCTTTCCAGAACTGCTGTTTTATCAAAGCACATAGAATTGCTACCCCTCCAATCTGTTAGCAGAAACTAAGTGGTAGATAAATCATTCCAATCTTCACGTAAATTTGCCCTTGATTTCAGATTTAGATTCTTCATTCTGTTAAGCTCTCTAATGTACACTTTCAAATTTCATCTCCTCAGTGACCACCTGGGGATCATGTAAGATAGAAATTTCTTCATTTATTTTATCCTGTGAAGTGTATTTTTCAAACAACAACAACAACAACAACAACCCTTAAGTCCTCCCTAAAGAAGAAGACAGAACAGAAAAACAAACCAGTATTTGTAGAACAATAAAGTAGTACAAAGAACTTGCCTGGATACGATGGATGGCAGTTTAATTTTAACAAGAGGATCATGGGACAGGCTGCCTACTATTTACCTAATTATGCAAATGCATGAAAGAGGCAGCCCTTTTTAGATCAATGGGTTGTATCTAGTCTAGAAATGGTCTTACTGCTTCCTGTTCTCCACCTGAGCCCTTTATCTTTTCAGTTAAACGTAAGCTTCTATCAAATGTAAAAAATCTTCTTTTCATAGTAAAAAACCAAAACAAAACAAAACTCCACAACAAAAAAGAAAAGAAAAAAAAAAAAAAGAAAATCAGAACAGAGATCTATGGTTTTTCTTTTCCATGCTGTGTAGTTCACTGAAGTTCCATAGAGAAATGCGTAGCCCTGAGTTGGCTTGATTGTCCTTTGGGAAACACCCGGAAAAATCAACAGCTACCCAGGGACTTAGCTCCTGTCAACAACAAAGCAAATCAGACTTTCCAAAGTCATTTAATTGTCTGCAGGATGTAGTAAGGCTTCCCCTATCTCCTTGCTCAGAAATAATATGCCAGTTTAAATAAAACTGAATTGGTATTCTCCATCCGAGCATTTACTCTTATCTCAGTGAACCAACCAGCCAGGTTATGATAAGTAAAAAAGGTAAGGTCAGTCCAGGTGAAGCTAAGAAAAAGTCAACCAGAAGAGAGACAGCCATTTTCAGAGAAAAAAAGATCATCTGAAATCCTATCTTGTCTCCTCTAAATGCTTGCACAATTAAAAAAAAAAAAAGGTCATCCCAATATTAACATGCAATCACAAATCTCATTGCCTATAGGATGGTTTCAGGAATCATGACCGAATAGCTACTGCTTATACATGTTTGGCTCAAAAAATGTTTGGTTAGGTCAGAAAGTATTGTTTATACCCAACCTGTTGCTTTTTGCCTTGCACGGAGCCTCAGGATATGATAACAGGAAGGGTGGTGAGGCTGGTCTGGTGTCCCTGATCCCCTGATGCAGTAAACTTGGTCTAAGCATGAGCACACAGCCCATTCACCCCCGACCCCTGGCACTCTTTTCCTTTTCTCTCTTTCCACTTCAGCAATTCTTAAAGTCACAGAGGGAAGAGCTGGACAGAGCAGAGCCAAACTCCCATGTTGTGGTGGGCCTCTGGACCATCTGAATGTCTCGACTGTGGGCATCCCCAGAGTCACGTTAGGGACAAAGACACAGGAGGTGCTCAGGACATGTTTGCTCAGTGAAGGGCCAGATGACTGACAACACACGGAAGCTTCTCACAAACCTAACCCTGACAGGGTAGGGGCTGGGGTCCCGGGGATGACCCACCCTCCCCTCACCAGTGCAGACTTTTCCACCTCTCGTCACTGTGGCAGTCCACGTGGAAATGGAAGAGGAGGGAAGGAGCCCCTAATTAAGAGCTGCTTCGTATGCAACTGGGTTCAGAATAAAAGCAGAGCTGCTGACACTGGGGACATGGGGGAGGCACCATCCAATTCATGAAATCTGACACCTAGCCAGATAAAGGAGGATGACACTTCTGCTCCCCACAAGTCACCCAGAGATGCCCATGGTCACAGGAGGTCAGGCTCTGGGAGGGCTCACCATTGTTTACCATTGTAAACAATGTAGGGATGTAGGGCTACCATTGTAGGGCTCACCATTGTAGGGCTACCTGTAGGGCTACCAGGATGTACAATGTAGGGCTCACCATTGTAGGGATGGATCCTGGTCACTGGGCCCGTGACTCTGGCCTGGCCCATGATTTTCAGAAACACATAGTCAAAACACGAAGATAAAATATTTCTGCGGTGTGAATGGCAGAAAGAGACTGTACTGATTGTACTAATGTACAGCATTTCCCTCTTTGCCTCTACTTTGCCTCAGCTCTAGAAGGGAAGCCATCATTATCAACCCTTAGGGAGATGGGGGCATCGGAAGAGTCTACACATCCTGCTTGTGTGCAGCTGCTGAGAACTCTGTGGAGTCCAGGAAAACGTGGTAGAGCTGTGGCCACCAAGTTCTGTGCAGCTGCAGAAACAGATGGCACTCCTCCAAGGATGGAGAAGCGGAGGCCTTGGTCACATGACACGCTGATTCTTCTAGTATTCAGGTATTAGATCCTTGTCATCTTGGGGATCCAGGTAGATCTGATCGAGCCAGCTAACAATTATACAGGCATACCTTGTTTTATTGCACTTCACTCTGTTGTACTTCACAGATATTGCTGGATTTTGTTTTGTTTTGTTTTTTTTATACAAATTGAAGGTTTGTGGCTGTCCTGAATCAAGAAAATCCATTGGTGCCATTTTTCCAACAGCATTTGCTCACCTCGTGCCTCTGTGTCACATTTTGGTCATTCTCACCATATTTCAAACTTTTTCATCATTCTTACATTTGTTATGGTGAACGGTGACACGTGATTACAACTCACTGAAAGTTCAGATAATGGTTAGCCTTTTTTAGCGATAAAGTATTAAAAAATTTTTTTTAACATTTATTTATTTTTGAGACAGAGACAGAGCTTGAATGGGACAGGGGCAAAGACAGAGGCAGACACAGAATCCAAAGCAGGCTCCAGGCTCCAAGCTGTCAGCACAGAGCCCGATGTGGGGCTCAAACCCATGATCTGTGAGATCATGACCTGAGCTGAAGTCAGAGGCTTAACCTACTGAGCCACCCAGGCATCCTAGCCATGAAGTACTTTTTAATTAAGGAATGCACATTGTTTTTTAGACAAAATGCTATTGCACAATTAATAGACTACAACGTAGTGTAAACATAACTTTTGCATGCAGTGGGAAACCAAAAAATTTATTCGACCTGCTTCATTGCAGTGGTCTGGAATTGAACCCACCATATCTCCAAAGTATGCCTGTATATGGCAGAGGCCATTCTTGCCCTGCTAAAGCCAGAACTAAGAGAGAGTGGTTGAAAAATATGCTCCAGGCAGTAATTACGGGGGTGGATGGGAACGGTCATTATACTTCACTGGTGCTGACAAATACTCCCCGACTAAGCTGGTCTTTTCCCCACCAGCACAGAGAAGCGGCAAGTACTATTTTTTGCTCCCTGTTCTCCTCCGCAGGCAAGCATTACTCTGATCTGCTGACCAGAGAAGGACAGACACCCAGGTGTCTGGAAAGGGCCGTGGACAGAGTTTTGAAGGTTCATCCCTTTCCTATCAACCTATGATCGTACAAAGTCCATGTTATGTCTTCCCAAGTGCACTTGTGGATACCCGAGCTTTGTCCTGAGATGACCAAGAGGAAAGCTTCGATGAGTTGCCTTTGTCGCGTCAACAAAAGAAGAATCGGACAGAAATCTTTCCAGAGGCCACTTGTGGAGCGGCTCCGCATTCAGTGGGCTCTGTTCAGCGGCCACATGAGATACAGCGGGGCGAGGGGAAGGGACCGAGGTTAATTCTTGAGTGTTCAAGGTATGGACTCTCTCAAGCCCTGGGTTCTCCCCCACTTCCATGGGCCTCCTGGGCCCCCGGTCATTTTCACTGCTCATTACCACCAGCACCAGAGGGAAGGCAGGGGAAATGAAGGCAGATGAAATTCAAATGAATCCATCCTGCCACTTGTTAGCAGCTCAGCTCACAAGTACACAAAGGGGGAGGAGGCTGCAGTTCTGTGGGTTTCAAAGCTCCCTGCTATTCTCGTCCCTCGTGCTGCCAGGCAATATCGAGTGGGCTGTATGGAAATGATCTGTGGGATGAAAGAAGAAAGGAGGGGGGAAGCAGGCTCCATCAGTCGCTTCTTCGAATAAAAGGGAAAGGAATTATATGCTCGGTGGCAGCGTGCCATGCAGAGTAGCCCAAATTTTATTAAACAAACTCGTGTTTGGAAGCATCTTATTCCCTCAGCACTGGAGGGAAAGGGATGCTGAGACCGTATTTAGAGCAATTATAATGCAGAGGATGCACTGACGGTCATAGCAGCAAAAAGAAAATGAGAAAGTATTCTTGAGAGCTGCTTCCAAGGACGGCAGAGGCAGAAACAAGCAAGGGCCATATCAAAACCTTAAAGGATAATGAAAGGCAAGAAAAATACAGTAATCCTTTAAGCCCTCTCCCCCTAACACAAATAGGCGGGCAGGGAGTGGATGGAACTGTGTTGCAGAAGGAGGTGCCCTCCTCTCTGAGCTTATGGAATAGGAAGGAGGAGGCCTGTGGTTACCACGGTCCTGTCCTGCTCTGTGGTGGACGCTGTGATACGCCATCCAAATGCCCCTCTAATGAAGGGCTTGTTCCAGCTGCTGGGAGTGCTGAGGGCAGAGAACTTTGCGCTGTCAGCTTCTTCGGGGCTTGTCTCTGTGTGGCAGAGGGTGGCTCTGCCCTCCAGGGACAGCCTACATCCAGTGACTGACCGATGTAGGAGGATAAAGGCCTGGCCTGCTCAGCCCAACCTGGGGCAGCTCCGAAGGGCCACTGGAGTGATACAGCGGGGCGAGGGGACTCAGGGCTGCCTGAGGGGTTGCCTGAGGTTGTCGTTGGGTATGCATTACAGCTCAACTTCTCTCTCCAGTCCATCCCATCCCGCCCACAAATGTTGATTCCCAGGGTACTTTTTTTTTTTTTTTTTTTTTTTTTCAGAAAGAGAGAGAGAAAGCCCATATGAGCAAGGGGGATGGGCAGAGAGAGGGAGAGAGAGAACCTTAAGCAAGCTCAGCGTGGAGTCAGACGTGGGACTCAATCCCATGACCCTGGGATGGTGACCTGAGCCAAAATCAAGAGTCAGACGCTCAAGTGATGGAGCCACCCAGGCGCTCCCCCCACCAAAGGTACTTCTTAACGAACCTCTCACATATAGAATCCCATTTCCAGAGTCTTCTACCCTGGAAGCTCAACATGCAATGGTCACTACTTTTTTCTTATCCTGCCTGGGATGTATAGCTTATCACTTTCTCTGAGCGAAAGATTTACTTTTATGTACGATGCTGGCATATACAGGAAGAAAAGTTATGAAACACATCAAAGAGAGACAGGTTGGAGAGATAGGGGATGGAGGAGAGAACAAGACCGTGAATGAACCAAACGGGAATAGAACAAAGAGACAAAAAATAGAATATTGAGCATGAAGACGTCACAACTACATCATTCAAGATAGTTGTATGGCACCCGTAACAGGTCCAAGCACTGGGGAGACCAGGGAAGGGCACAGCATGAGTTTACCTGAGCAAGGCAAGAGGCGGAGTCTGTGTGAATCCTATACCATAACTGAGTCCATCAATGGGAACATAACCTGTTTTTTGCGGTGTTTTTTGGCTAAGCCTAAGAACATGATACCTTTCATTTGGAGGAATTATTGGCAATACAGTCACAGAGAATGCTTGCCACCAGGTAAGATCATAACAGAGAGTTTGGACTAAATTATTATTATTTAAAAAATTTTAAGTTTAGGGGCGCCTAGGTAGCTCAGTCAGTTGAGCGTCCAACTTCGGCTCAGGTCATGGTCTCACGGTTTGTGAGTTCGAGTGCCGCATCGGGCTCTGTGCTGACAGCTGACAGAGCACTCCAGCTCAGAGTCTGGAGCCTGCTTCTGATTCTGTGTCTCCCTCTTTCCCTCTATTCCTCCCCCGCTCACGCTCTGTCTCTCTCGCTCTCTCAAAAGTAAATAAAAACGTTAAAAATTTAAAAATAAATAAATAAATAAATAAATAAAATAAAAAATGACTTAAATGTATATATTTTAATATTTATTTTTGAGAGAGAGCAGAGAGAGAGATGTTTATTCATTTTGTCTCTCTCAAAATGAATAAACATTAAAAAATTTAAAAAACATTTTTAAGTTTATTTATCTATTTTTGAGAGACAGAGTGAGAGGGAGAGAGAGAGATCCCAAGCAAGCTCTGCACTGTCAGCAGCAACCTCTGCAACATCAGCTCAGCACCGTTCAACCCCACACAGGGCTCGAACCCACAGACCTTGAGATCGTGACCTGAGCCGAAATCAAGAGTCAGACACTTAACAGACTGAACCACCCGGGTTTTCCTTTGGACTAAATTATTGATAGATCTGAACACACTTCCCCATTGAATGGTATTAGACACAGCCTTTAGACCCTACATCTGAGAGGAATAAAGCAGGGAATAGCTCAACAAATGGAGATTCATGAAACCAAGGTTTTCCTGAATTGTCTTATAGGAATTTTTCATCACTGGAGGAACTGCCCGAGAAAATTAAGATACAGCAAAAATAAATAAATAAATAAAATAAAATAAAATAAAATAAAATAAAATAAAATGTAACCAGTTTTAAAAACAAGGTGGATACACACATACATACACATGCACACACCCACACACATAAAGTCTACATTATTAACAACAACAACAAAAAGGCCAGTTGCATAACAGTGTGTGGTGGTGGTATAATTCCATTTGACTCAGCAAATACTTATATGGCCTCAGGTACACCTGATAATTTCACAATTCCCAGCTCACTTAACATGCCTAACCACCTTCTGGGGAATTTACAACTCTTGTCCCTATTTCCAGGTGGAGGAGTTGAAGAACAGACAAGTTAACTAATTTGCCCAAGGTCACAGAGTGAGTAAGTCATTAAGCCAGGATTTGCACCAATGCAGAATCTATGTTGACCGCCATGTTGGGCTTTCTTTTATCATGCCTGCACAAATAAAGAACATAGAGGGGTTAATTTAAAATCTCTTTCTCATCACCAAACTGAAGCTGGACCTTGCCAAGAGGAAGTATAGTGCCATCTGTATGGGTTTATCATGTGCTTTACAGAGGCTGGGCTGCCATTTCAGGGCCTCACAAAATTCTCAGTGCTCCTTCTGGAAGGTGGTAGGATTGCACTTCTCCTCCCTCTTTGAGGTTAGCTGTGCCATGTGATCACTTTGGCTAGTGAATTCCGGGCAGAACTTAGGCTCCCCTACCTCCGTCTCCATCTTCCTGGGTCAGTGAATAACTAGCAAAAGCAGATCCCCTCCCTGACCCATGTTATGTGGTGTGAATGAAAAAGAGGCTGTTGTCCCTTTATGCCACTGAGATCTGGGGATGATTACAGTTGCTTTTACCGTCCTTCCACAGACAAAGAAATTGAGGTTCAGGTACTAGTAAGATGGGAAGCAGTTTGACTGGCAGAGAGTGAGGGGCAGTATCACTTCGGGAAGGAAGACCAACTTTAGCAGCGTCGAGAAGGTAAAAAAGTATACTTCAACATCCACAAATATCCCTTCCAGTGTGTGGGGACAGAGAGCTCAGAGCAAAACTCAGAGTTCTGAATGCCAAGTGAATATCAGGTTCATTCTGAACTCATTGGATATGTTTACAGGAAGTCAGCAAGAGAGCTGGAACAAAGGACCAGAAATTGTCAGAGGAGAGAGAGAAAAGTGTAGAGCACGGATGGAGCTTACACCATCATCAAGGCCAGGACATTATCAAGATTTTGCTACAACCTGCCCAGTTCCTAACACTGCATGGTCCGTTGTTCAATGCCACGTAGATTGAGACTCTGACTTGATTGCATGGGAAGCAGCTGGACTGACCAGTTCCATGCAAATGGCTTTCACCTTTGGTTCCTTTGCTGCCATCAGAAAACGCAAAGCCAGGGGTGCCTGGGGGGCTCAGTTGGTTAAGTGGGTGACTCTTGATTTTGGTTCAGGCCATGATCTCACGGTTCATGAGTCTGAGCCCCGCATCAGGCTCTGCGCTGACAGGGTGGAGCCTGCTTGGGATTCTGTCTCCCTCGCTCTCTGCCACCCACCCCGCTCTCTCAGTCTCTCTCTCTCTCTCTCAAAATAAATAAATTAAAAAAAAAGAGAGAGAGAGAAGAAAATACAAGGGGATACAAAGTGGAAATCTAGCGAGCCTGCCCTCTTGACTCAGAAGAATGGATAACTTCTGGGTTAGCAGACTAGTGGAAGTTGTCCTGCTTTGAGTGGGCAGTATTTCAGGGATGGAATGTGGGATTCGTTTCACCGCTTCAATAGTGTAGAGTCTCAGTCACTCTCGGATCCACCTAGTCTCTGCCCTTCCGTGTTGGATCAGGCCTTTGGAAATTCCTGACCTGCAGCATATAACACCTGGTGGGGCCCTGCCATCAACTTCTCTGCTCCTTGAAATCCAACTCCCTGCATATTCCTGCCAAGTCCCTCTTCAACGTGGGGATTCCAGCTGGGTGTCAATGCATCCTCTAGAGGATGCCAGTTTTTACCAGGCCTCTAGAGGTATGATCAGAACTGCTGTCCCCTTCCCAGATGGGGTGAGGGAAGCCCCATATCTTCATTAGCTTCCCTTTCCTAGATCCTGACCTTTCCTAATCTCCTCCTATTTCCAGAAGGTGCTTCTGAAGTTCCCGCATGCCTGGTAACTAAGCATGACTAGAATACAAAAGACCTCAGAAGTGAGTTACTTGGGTTTAACTGGTATATAAAAAAAAAAAATGCAGACAGAATTGTTTTTGTGTGTCATTCTTAATACAAGCTGCAGAATGCCTGTGCAGAGAAACACAGGGTGTAAATTAGGAAATCTCAGATGTTGCATTGTTTTGGGTAAACACCATGGAAAAGTGAAATAGGAAATACAGAGCTAATTGATGTAGAGGAAGGAAAAACAGCAATCTTTTGATGCTAATGTTCTGTGGGTGAATGCCACATACAATGCGCAAGGGGAAGGGGACGCACCATCGCACTGGGGTAATAATGGCCCTGGTGTGACAGCCTTGATGTGCGGGACTGCATGGATGTCTAATGATGCTTTAAAGTGAACAACGTCACTACCAAAAGGAATGTTTAATTTTTCTCTAGACGGGGGATGGTCTTTCCAGTGGCACACAGCCAGGAAACACATTTTCCCGTCTCCATGACAGGACTTCCTGGGGGTAAATAAATAGCTCGTCCCACCAAGAACAAAAACAAAAGGAAATGTTGTTACGCGGTAAACCAGGTGACAAGAGAGCAACCAAAGAAGTTCTCTTCTTCAGCTGATCATGTGTGTGTGCACGGCAGGTGTGGCACAAAGAGAAAGGGCGAGTGAACTTGAGAGTCTGCGAGGGAGAGGTGGCAATAATGGGACACACACTATGTGTAGAGGGGTCTCAATCCTGGGCAACGTGTCAGGAGAACAAAATAAGTGTGAAATAAATGGGCTGGACAGAGAGGAGATGCCAGCTACACAATCTTTGCCAAGTCTTGAGTAGGAAGGGCTTGGGGTTCACCGTATGACTTGGCTGTACCATAAAATGGATCTGGTTAATGGCTAAATGTGGTAAACACATTTATTACGTGAAGTATTTTGTGTTTGTAAGTTTTCAGCTCAAAAGAGGCTTTGCCCATTTCAGAAACACTTTTACTCATACCAAGTTCATCAAACCATCTGGTTGCTAATCTCGTGCCAGACAGTGATTGACATTAATGATCGTATGGTGATAAGAATGATGATTATAACTGTAGCGGCTGACATTTATTTAGCCTTTACTTTGGACTACATGCTTTATACACATCGTATCATTTTATTTCACACGCAGAGCTACCCAGAAATGTGTGAGCAACTGTAGCTCCTTTTATAGATGAGGAAATCAAGGCTCAGAGAAGCTTGCTTGAGTCAGGTACACAGCCTGGATTTTGACCCAGATCTGCCAACTCAAGAGCCTGAGCTCGTAAACATTATGGAATATCATCTCTTGGTGGGCAGAACTGATGGGGTTTGTATCTATTCCTCCCTACTGGGCTGTGAGAAAGAGTTTCATGTGCTACAAATATGTTCTCATAAATATATTTAATTCAGCTTCAGTTTTCAAATATGTTCCCTGTTACAACTACGTGTTCAATATTACCCTCTCTTAAACCACAAAATCAACACCTATCATTGTGTTAACACAGCTTAGTGGGATCCCAAAGGATTGATGTTAGATTACCTAAATCTAAACAAACTTCCACGAACACAAAAGAACAACAACAACAAAAGGACAATGAGTAAATGCCCATGAGAACAGAAACCATATATTAATTATTTCACTTTCCAACCTTTCCCTAACTGCTTTCTTGCTCCCTCAACAGCTATTGTTTTAAGAGCCTGACCCAGACCACCGTATTTAAACTGTCTTGGGTAGTATGTAAGTGACAAAAAACACATTTGGGAGAACAAAAGAGTCATTTTTCCTTTCTCTGTCTAATGGTGCCTTTGGGTTTTAGCTTCCAAAAGAAAATTTGATGATTACTAATGAAATAGGAACGATAAAGCCATCTTTCTGGATTAGGATACTTGTCTGAAATATTTGGAAATCTGTGTTTTAAGATACACCAAGGTAAGTCCCCTCTCTGAGCTGAACTATATTTTGATTCTTTTAACCACAGTGAAACAAAAGATGTTGAGCCCAAGAGGGGAAACCAGCTACAGTTTCCTCTACCAATCCCAATGCCCAAACAATCTCTGCATATTACCCATAGGCTCTCTGCATTCTGTTTAAAGGTCTGAGAAGTCAGTTGTTTTGAGCAGTGCTGGGCTATAGGGTAGGAACTCCATGTTTGTGATTTGGGGTGACAGAGGAACTTCAGAAGTGCCTTATATGTGACATTTCTGGAATGATCCTCCAGCAAATGGATAGGATACAAAATCCTATTTTGTAGGCATTGGGAAATTTGCAGCCTCTGTCCATGGCATTAGACCTCATCCAGAGAAATCCTAGCAGAATCTCCTTTTATTTCATGTGTGAAAGAAGGAATGGTCAACTCCTACATAGATTAACAAGGCATATATTTAAAAAATACAACTTAGTACAATTCTTAAACATAGGAACTTCAAGAGAATTTATGCATGTAATTTTTTTTCCCTTGGGAAAGTTCTTGGAACTTTGGGACAGTAACCACAATTTATTGATCTGTTTGGATTAATATAAAAAGGAAAATCTTTGATATGGCAAGAAACAGGAGATTCAGCTTTCTAATGGAAATTTTTCCAAGGATCTCCCATCAATTTCAGTGAATACTAAAGCTCTGTGCATTCCTTTCTCAATAAAAAAAGGAAAAAACATAGGCCTAAGTATCGAGTACATTTGACATTTCTTCCATAAAAACAAAGTTGTCATCCTACCCTTGAATCTGCTAGTTATCATCTATAATTTTCAGCAAGTTACCTTATCCTTTCTGTACCTCAGTTTCCTCATCTAATTAAATGGGGACATTGATTATTCCTACTTCCGGATTGGCTTATCTACTTCCACAGTCTCATTCTACTAATTCTCAATTTGACTCTTAGGTAGAGTAGTAAGGTAGGTGATCCAAGCCTGCAGGTGAAATGGAAGAGAATCTCATACTGGCCAAGTAACCTCTGATACTTTTGCAAAGGGAGTGCTCAGAATACCCCTCTCTCAGAATAAAAAAATAATGTGCAATGAAATGGATCTTTGTAGCCTGCCCAATATAACATGGTTGTTACTTGTACTAATCTAGTAATGCAAGTTATACAAGTTACGGACTTTTATGCTGGATTGATTGTGATGGGTAGGTAGTAAACTGATGTCTGGTTTCTAAATTCCAGTTTTTAAATTATTCATAAAGTATGCCTCTGGGCTGAGCCTTGCTTCTTTCTTGCATATCTGGTTTGGGAGAGGGAGTGGTCAAGGAAGGGCTGGAAATTTCAAGTAAGGAGTCCAGGATAAGGATCCAGGCATGACTTTGTGCCTCTTGAGTTGGGGGTGAAGAAGAGAATAAACCTCTGGAGGGGACAAGGAGGCTGTAAAACCCTCCTGGAGGGAAAGAATGTGACATCCACTCTCTTGTTAGCAAAGAAGTCCCTGCGTCCTGGGAGTCCAGACTATTCTCCAGAAAATGAAATGCTCACTTTGGCAGATGGTAATGACATTCATTCACTCAACAGCTATTTACTGAGGGCCTATTATGTGCCAGGCACTGACTAAGGAGCCGTGGATGCAGAAATAAAGACAACAGAGTGAGCCTCCGCCTTCACAAGGACTCCAGACACCACGTAAGCAAGATGGGCACCGCCTGGTTGTCTGACCATGAGTTCCTGTGTCTAAATCTGAGCGACAACAGGTGCCACGGGGAAGATGAAAGAATTTGAGTCCAGGCTCGGCAGTGTGATTCTGGGAGGATGACTTAACCTGTCTAAATTTCTGTGAATGTATTTTCAAATGAAAGCAAAACCATATGGTCTCTAGTGCATCTTCCTTAATCTTTACCTGTTAATTATAAATGAAATGCAGAGAGAAGCTACTTTCTTGTTCTGGCAGGAAAATCTTCGGGAGGACTATCGATACAGAATGTTTAACACTACAGACATAGGATCCTTAACACTATCTAGCACATAATCATCATTTCCTAGAGGGGATTACCCACCAGCACACCTCACTGGCTACCCCAGGACTCTGAGATTTTCGAGAAATTATCCAGTCACGCTAGCACTGCACCAAATGTCTAACCAGACCGTCACAGTGGGTATCATTTCCACTTATCAGTAGAAACAGAGTGAAAAGGATAAATAACTCTTTATAAATTGATATCAAAATGCATTAAAGATCCACCCAAATAAAAAGCTCTTATGTTACTTTGACTCTTCAGTCAGGATGAGACACACGGAAATTGAAATTACAGAACTTGAAAAAAAAAATGTTTATTTGATTATTTTTCACCGAGAAAGAGAGAGAGAGGGATAGAGAGAGAGGAAGGACCCCCATGGGGGGCTCAAACCCACAAACCACACAAGATCATGACCTGAGCGGAAACCAAGAGTCAGAAGCTTATCTGACTGAGCCACCCAGGCATGCCCCCCAAAATTACATAACTTTTAAGGGGCAAGGAGGTCCTCGGACAAGCAAAAGAGCTTTTTTCCCCCCTTGAAATTCAAAACGACCCCTGGGAAAACACGGTTTATTTTTGTAAATAAATAAAGTCAAGAAAATGTAAATCCCAGAATTTCAGGTAGTCTGGGTTTTGTCATTTTATAGTTTCCTTGACCTTTAATAATTTTTTAAAAAAAATCAAAAATCCCATGGAATTAGATCCTCAGGAGGACTCATTCAGAGGGAATTTACCTTAAGGGCCCTGGGGGAGAAGCCGATTCCATTGGCAACTTCCTCAGGTTTTCCCTTTTGCCTTTTGCTCAAGGCCCCACCCACCTGAGGCCCACAGGTAGGGAAAGGGGTGGGTGGGGCCAGGAGAGGGGAAAGGGCCCCGGTGTGGCAGGCAGCTTTGTTACCCTTGTCCTCCCCTGGCCCACGGAGCAGCAGTAATGGCGGCACCTTCCAGATTCGTGGAAATGCAGAATCTCAGGTCCCACCCCAGACTTCCTACATTATGAGCTGCACTTTCACAAGGTCCTCACCATGGAGGAAAGTTCAGGGACCCCTTCTCCCCTGGATGTGGCGTTTCTTTGCTTTCTCCCCACCTCCAATCCCACATCACTCGCTTTCATTCGTTCATCTGGCCACTCAACAAATATTTTCTTAGAAGCCTCCTCTGTGCTAGGCACTGTCCCCTGCTGCGTTGAGGGTACGGCAGTGCACGCAGCAGACCAGGTCCCTGCCCAAACAAAGCTTGGGAGGGGGGAGGGTGGAGGAGGAGGAGGAGGAGGAGGAGTGAGATGGACAGGAGGCAAACACATAAAGAAACCATTTAATGTCAGGGAGTAGCTATGAGTCATAATAAAGTAGGACAAGAAAAGCCTGTTGTGGTGGGATGGTGCTGTTTCAGACAGGGGTTGGGGGACGCCTCTCCAAGGAGGTCACTGTTGAGCAGAGAACTGAGTGAGGAAACCATTCTGAAGGTAGTTGGGGAACAGTGTTCCAGGCAGAAGGAACAGCATGTGCCAAGACCCTGAGACATCTGCAACTTCTTTGAGGAAGAGTGAAAAGTCTAGCTTGGCTGAAGTGAGGTGGTACAGTGGCAGAAATAGGTTTGGAGAGGCCAGCAGGGGCTAGAGGTCAGCAGGTCTTCAAAGACCATAGTGGGGGGAGGGGGTTGGATTTTAATTTATGCACAATGACAAGCCACTGGAAGACTGTGAGTAGAGAAGCAAGATTGTCTGATTTATATATTGAAAAGATTACTCTGGGGGCACCTGGGTGGCTTAGTCAGTTAAGTGTCTGACTGTTGACTTTGGCTCAGGTCATGATCTCACGGTTTGTGAGATCAAGCCCCACATGGGGCTCTGCACTGACAGCGTGGAGCCTGCTTGTGATTCTCTCCCCCCCCGCCCCCACCCCTCCCCTATTGGGCTCTCTCTCTCAAAATGAATACATAAACAGGGAAGGGGAGGGGAGGGAAGGGAGAGGAGGAAAGGGAAGATTACTCCTGCTGTTGTGTTCACACCAAGGCCACCAGCCATCACCTCTTCTAAAGAAGCATCTACAATGCCACAGATTGTCCATCTCTAAGGGTTTGTACCCCCTTGTTCAAATATTTGATGACTGAGTCAAAAACTGAATGAATGATTGAATAAATGGTTCCGATTGCCCGTATTTTGGCTACCTGAAGCAAATAATCTTATGCTATGCAGTATTGATCTTTTCTCACCATATCTATGTGGATTTGCTATAGGATAACAGACACATTGTCAACAGGAAGTCCACCCAAATATTCCTTCAAGATCTGAGGTTTTTAGAGAATTCCGGATTTCACTTTGTTTCTAATGGGAAACCATGGAAAATACGCATTTCTCTCATAGGCAGACTTAAGAAGGAAATTCATAACCATTCCTCTTAGGAAGCTCGTCTTCCCCCCTTACTCTCAAAGACTTTTATAATAACCCTCAATAGAATATGAATTGCGTATTGGACGACCTTCGAAGTCACTTTTATCTCTGGTTCTATGAATCTACGATTTTGGTGAATCTTGACTGTGGTGCTTTTCCAACCTTTCTTCCAGAATAAGCATCAAGAACGCTGATCATGATTAGCATATGGCTTTGAGGGTTAGGTGCAAAATCTGGTTCCTTAGACACCAACACTGACCAACAATCTCTACTTCTGCCAGATGTTCACAGGTTTCACCAAGAAGCCCTCTCTTGTGCTTTTGTATGTATCTAAAACAACTTTTAAAAATTCTAATCTGGCCATATTGGTAGCTCAATTTTGGCTGGCAGTGAGAATGCATGACATGTGTACCTGTGTTTCTTTGGAATTACAGCGTTATTGTCCTTACATGCTCTAAATAACCTTCACATTTTTATAGCATTAGCACAGAGGTGCTTCCAGTGTCCCTCAGCCAACTGGCCCCCTAGTCAATCTGCTCTGACTCACACAGACGATCCCTTCTTTACATACAAACCCCTAGCCCCTCCAGACTGGGTCAGGACCATGGTGGACGAGCCCGTCTCCTGACAGACAGCAGTGCTAGCTCCATGACAGGTCCATTACCTAACTCCAACCACCACCCACCATTGTGATCATAGCCCATCACTAGCCAAACCTCCCTCATATTTGCCCTCGCTTGGAAGCCTATCGGAAGTGCAATCTCTGCAGCACAAAGCACTGGTGGTTAAATATTCTCGAAATCAACCTATACACATCCCCACTCCCTCAGAGGAAACTATGGCTTCCTTATATAATTAATGACTTATTTCTGCATGGTACTGTACAATTTTCAAAGTGCTTCATGCACATTTCTTTTCTTTGATTGTTCAACATCCCTGCGGGGAAGACAGACACGGTTTTTATCTTCATTTTGCACATGAGGTTAATGACTCATCTTCACGACCAGTCAGTGATGGAGCGAGACTGTGAAGCCTGCTTTCTGACCCCAAGACTAGCGCGCCCTTTTTATTCCACCATGACACCTCACCCAAGTCCAACTTTATGCTGCAACTTGGAAGCACAAACATCTCCAGTCTCCATGCCCATCCAGTCAGAGACTGCAGGGAAGCCTAGACTCCCATCCTCCAAAACCAAGCTTCCACACCAGTGTTCGTGGACGTGCAAAATTTGAAGATGAAATAAACCAAGGACTGATATAGTACGGTCGCATTTTATTGTGTCAGCTACCACCATTATTTCATAAAAGTAACATGGCCACCAGCATAATAGAAAGTAAAACATTTTAGAATAAGAGCTAGTCTTTCCTAAGAAACAACCATTAAACCATTTGCACCACTCTATTTTTAAAAATATAATTATATTTTTGGGGGCACCTGGGTGGCTCAGTCAGTTGAGAGTCCGACTTTAGCTCAGGTCATGATCTCACAGTTCGTGGGTTTGAGCCCCACGTCAGGCTCTGGGCTGACAGCTCAGAGCCTGGAGCCTGCTTCGGATTCTGTGTCTCCCCACCGCTCTCTGCCCCTCCCCTACTCGCACTCTGTCTCTCAAAAATGAATAAATGTTAAAAAATATATATTAAAAAATAATAAATAAATAAATACATATGTATAAAATTATTTTTTCAAATCTATAATTAGAAAAATGAAAACAATTTTCCTTTAACTATGCTTTATATATATTAATAATTGACACAGTTTGTCAATCTGAGTGTGTGTACATATATATGTGTATATATATTATATACATACATATATACATATATATATTTACCAATGCAAGGAAAAACAGTTATTTCAATTAACTTCATTTCTGTCAATATTACCAAACCTCCCAGTTTCACATGCTATTTGATAAAAATGGAAATAACACTCACTAGGGCTTCTTCACATAGCTTAGAATATTCTAGGCCAACTGAAAGAAGTGGGGAATCAACTGTTTCTATGCCACTGGCTTCTTTTCTGCCTCTCTCTCTCCCTGGAACTCTAGGAGGACAGTGGGTCGTTGGCAGGGTGTGCATCTGGCTGAAGGTAGCAGGTGCTGTAGGAAGGGGACTGCAGCACCTAGAGCCTCTGCTGAGACCCAGAGTTGACGGCCTGGGCCTGATTCAGAACCCTGCCACTTGCAAATCATCTTATTGGGGTATCACAGGCACTTGTGTTACAGATCTGATTTTAAGAATCACTGGCTTTATTTACATGCTATACTTGAATGTCTCCATTTTATTTTAAGAAAATAACGTAAGTCCCTACCTGTATGGCATCTATCTACCTACACAGGTATCTTCTTATATGCAACAGAAATTAGGTGGGGAAGGACTCCATAGGGAAGACATTCTACTCAAGTACAGAGAAAACAGATATCAAAGACTAGACGACAGGGGTGCCTGGGTGGCTCAGTCGGTTAAGTGTCCGACTTCAGCTCAGGTCATGATCTCATGGTTCTGGAGTTCGAGCCCTGCACCGGGCTCCGTGCTGACAGCTCAGAGCCTGGAGCCTGCTTGGGATTCTGTGTCTCCCTGTCTCTCTCTGCCTCTCCCCCACCCATGCTCTATCTCTGTCTCTGTCTCTCTCTCAAAAACAAATCAACATTAAAAACAATTTTTTTTAAAGACTAGAAAACATTAAGATAAGGATTTCTTGGTCTTTCTGCTTGCGATACCCCAGGTGTATACAATTATTTCAGATCAAGTCATTGAATGTCAACACAATAGCCCAATATAAAATGATGCTAAATCCATTTTAGATTATATTTATAAGCTCATGCTCTTTGATGGACAATCCTGATGGACAGAACTTGAAGCATGTTGACACTCAGGTCAAACCCTTTTCGTTTCACTGAGGAAGAAAATGCGAGGAGTAGGTTGTGGGTTGAAGCACATAAGGAATGGTCAAGTTTGAGCTCCTTTCTAGAAATGCTCGTTTGATGTACTTGTGGGACTTTGAGGTTATGAGGTCTCATAGGTAGCTTATAAACCATTTATAAATCATCTAAAACTATTTATTATTACAGGTGACCCTTGAACAACATAGGGGCTAAGGGTACCAACCCTCTCCCACCCCCACAGTTGAAAATCTGTGTATAACTTGGACTCTTCAAAAACTTTATGAATAGCCTACTGTTGACCCCAACCCCCACTGAAAATATAAACAGTTGATTAAGACATATTTTGTATGTTTTATGTATTATATACTTTATTCTTATGGTAAAGTAAGCTAGAGGAAAAAATGGTAAGAAAATCATAAGAAAAAGTACATGTACAGTACTGTATGGTATTTATTGAAAAAAAAAAAAAACTATGTATAAGTGGACCCATGCAGTTCAAACCCATCTTGTTCAAGGGTCAACTATATATTTAATGACTGACAAGCCCAGCATTAGGTTCTAGGGATTAAAAAAAGAACACGGGCCCTGCTTCCACAGAGACCCTACATTTTAATAGCAACCATTTCTGTGTAACTAATAAAATGCTTTTATTCTTTGAGAAATCTTGTTTTTAAATATATAACTCATTTGGAAATTTTAAAGAGCATCCTTCTTTTTCTTTTTTAAGTCATCACCACACCCAATGTGGGGCTCAAACTCACAATCCCAAGACTGAGTTGCATGCTCTACTGACTGAGCCAGCCAGGCACCTCATCTTTTTTTAAATAAGAAAACAGGAATAGAAGTCAAGTGCTGCCACATTTACATAATTCCAACATTTTACTTTTGTTATTTTGATCTGGCTAAATTAGTCAAGAGCCTACATTTTATTTCAGTCCATTTAATTTCACCTTAATATTTTTCACCTTCACGAGTAAATGTGTTTGCTTTTGTCCTATGACAATATGACAAAATATAGTTACCAAATATTCATAATTAACCTGTTGAATTGGACAGCACAACCTCCCACAGACTTCAGAAAGATCTCTATTAATTAACTTTGGGAGATGATGAAAGTCACAGCCACATTTCTGAGAGTGCCACATCATGAATCCACAAACTAACCCAACATAAACCTCTCTTGTAAACTGCAGAGTGTGCTTGCTTCAAAAATTCAGGAGGTTTAAATGTTTAAGTGACTACCATTAAATCATTGAATGGACTTAGCCCCAAATCTCATCAGCAGCAAACCTATTTATTTCTTTGCTATCGCTTTATTATTATTTGTTATTTACAATCTCCACGAGGCCCGAAGATTGGGTCTCCTGTAGCTTGCCAGCTTTCCAATGTGGTGCACAATCCAGGGGTCATCTTCTAGAACATTTGAGATGTCTCTATTTTATTTTAAGAAAACGACCTAAGTCCCCACCCGTATGGTATCTAACTACCTACGCCGGTATCTTCTTACATGACATAGACATAGTAGAGGGCAAAGTAGCCAGAGAGGAAGCAAGATAGAGAGGACAGCTTTTACTCCATCCTGTGCCAGAGAACAGCTCCCCTGGAATTCTGTCCTGTTTGTAGGCTGGGAATAGATGTGGAACAGGCAAGGACTCACTGGTAAGTGTCTGTATCCAATCCACAGGCCCCATTGCACTGTCCCATTTACTAAATGTCCCTAAAATTCTCCCTACACAGCTGAGAAAACCTTAATAGAACACATTTTCATAGTACCGTGGCTCAACTGTGGTGCCATTTTTTTTCTCCACTATCTACATAGTTTGCAATAACCCCTTGAATATCGTTGGGTTTCCATCTTGCACAAAGTGTATCTAAAGACACAGCAGTACAGTTACTGCTTGAAATGAAAACCTTAGCATAAGAGAAATAAAAGACTGCAGAAGCTAAGTTTTAGATACTTCATGTTCCCATTTTTTAAGGATTATGATTTGTACCAAGAAAAAAAGAAAGCAATCTATGAACACTTTAATTTTTCTTGGTTTGACATTTGTGCAGAAAATACTGCTCACCACTGCAACGGACCTTCTTTGGGGCTACGCAAGTGCGATCTCTAAGATTCACTTTATGAGGCAACGTTTACATTCGCCGAGGCCAGAACTGGAATCTCAAATGCTATGAAGTTGGGTGTGGTGTGGGACTTTAGAACAGTGAGTAAACCTAGTCTGCCATCCAGCATTCTTATATCATGGGCAGCCTTGCTCTAACTCACAGTCATGTGGTGTAGTCGCCTTGGTGAAAGATGATAACAAGTATCGTTAACCTTCCAAAAAGTGGCCCCTACAAAAGGTACGCTATGAAGTTGTTTCTGAATTAAGATGTTCAAAAAAGACCCGGGTGCATTCTATTCAAAATGGATTGATTTCAGAGACATGACAAGGAGGGACTATCAAATATGGTGAGTGCAAAAATCTTAAGTAGCTACTAGAGTAGCTGCTACTGTAATTTGAGCCCCAGATTTGAGGCTGAGGTTTCAGTCTCTGATGGAAACTGGATAACCAATTTGAGATTTTATGTCTAACGATAAAAATGTGAATACCAACAGCCTGACCGGGTTGGAGGTTGGGAGCAGGGACTCAGTATGAACTGCCAGTCCAGGAAATGCACGCTAAATCTAACGTTCTTTTTCAAAAGGCAGGTGACCTTCCCAGGGTAACCACCCAACTGAAGCGTCTTCTTCTTCTTTTTTAATTGTTTACAATTAGCTGAACATTGTGGGAAGATATTTCCATATACCTGTAATCACAACTAACTTTTATCAAACAGTTAAGAACTGACCTAGCAATTGAACAATGAAAATACTAAGAAATCAGGCTGAGAACTGCATGGCGTGTTGCAACAAACTTATCACCACCTCTCTCCTTCAAAATTGCTGACTGTGATTGCTAGGATAGCATATCATTAAAAGCTGTGTTCCCTCTTTCTTGATATGTCTTTGGCTCTGCCTTTTAACAAATCGAGATTATTCTCTTCAAAATGTGTTTTGTCTTCCAAAAAATGTACTCAATTTTAAATTTAAGGGTTCCATTTAAAAAGACTGGCATTGCCATATCAATGTGTATGTATGTATTATATCTTTTTATATTCAATATTTTTCTTATAAATCCAAAAAATATATGCAGAGTGACACAGTTGTTTACCCAGAAAGCAGGGTGTTTTCAGGGGACGAACATCTCAATTACTGGATAGCAATTTATTTCAAGTGGTTGAAACCTAGAGCTGGGAGGAAGGGGTGTGCCCAGAACACCATATGTTTGAAAAGTCTATAAAATGAGTTTCACAATGAACCATTGTTACTGTAGGGGCTTTTCAATTTTCTAGCAACAAAACAGATCTTGTGTTTAAAATCCACAACGTTTATATCTTGTCCTTTCTGGGAGAGTTTTCTGTTAGGGAAGGATGTCAAGCTCAAGTTTGCAAATACAGAAGAAGGAACTCTAGGACAGAATTTGAACACCTAGAATGTGGTCCTGGTTAAAATAATCTGCTTCATGTCCCTGAACTTCAGTTTCCTTTATCGGTAAAATGGGGCTAGTTTTGATCCTTTAAATATAGACATTCTTTTCGTAAGATACACGAGAAAAGGACTGTGTTCACTTCTCCCAGTGCAGATTCCACTATGATGCACCTGCCATAGGATGCAATGAACATAGCCTGAAAGGATTGAAATGCCAGAATTCTCCTTGCTATTTCTTTATATATGCTGATAAAGACATTAATGGTTACTCAACTTTTATTGTGCTCCAAGTACCACACTGAGCTCTTTATGTGAATTATTGCTTTCTATTTGCCTAATCTAATGAGGTAGTAGCTATGATTATCTCTATTTTATGCTTGGGGAAACTGAGACACAAAGAGGTCAAGTAACTTGCTCAAGGTGATACATTAGTAGGCTTGGGAATTCAATACCCAGGCTTGTTATCTCTTTGAATAATAAGGAAACAAATAAGAAACTAATGACTGTGCCTTCAGCTTTGTTAATAAAACTTTTGATTCCTGATATTTTTATAGCACTTGTGGTATTTCTTGAGATTCCCAGACAATCCTGGAATATCACGAGCTTTATTTGATAGCTTAAAAGGCCCAAAACTCAGGAAGAAGAAATAATTTGCCCAAGGATCTAAGTGGAGCAGTGAACAAGAATTCGAGCCTTCAGAATACTAATATGACGACATTCCCCTGGATAGTTCACCATGACCTTCTATCAAAAAATGGGGTAGAAGGGAGGGCACAGGACTGCGAACTAAATCCCTTCAGTTATTTTGGGAAACACAGTACTAACATGTCTCTCCATATTCTATAAAACTGCTTCGCATCTCTCACTTGTGAAAGTCAAAGTGATGAAGTGATTTCTCTTTAGAACAGAGCATCCACCAGGAAATGTACCTCCTTTCCTAAACACCCTCACTTCTCCAGTGATGAAAGAAACAGACTAATTAACAGCACCCATAGGATAAAAACAAACAGGACAAAGGAGATAAATGATGAGAATGAGGTGCTAAGCTGATGGCAAAACTCCATCAGGTATAGAAAGGACAGAAGTATTAATTCTTATCACCTAAAAGGAGAAGGCTAAGCAGGGTGGAGAGGGAGAAAGAGCATTCTATGAAGCTCAGGGAATGTGATTATATTTGGAATGTGCTAGAGTGGATGAGGAGGACTTGATTCTTCTCCTGGGGTGAGCACCCCCAAGTAACAGAACTGAACCCAAACGAACAACACCAAGCGAAACTAATGGGCTTGGAAGGGGCATCTGTGAGCACATCCTACTCATGGAAAATCCAAGAAATCACCTTTTGCTAGAGACTGTATAGCTTTAAGTCAGATTCAACTTTGGGGAAAGAAAAGTAATGAAGTGTGAAATAGTGTTTTCTTCAGAATGGCAAATAGGAAATCTTTATTTTCCAAATTACTGGGTTGCTCTCTTCAAATAGGGCAGATTTCACTAAGAGTAAATCTTAAAGAATAGGAATTAAGCAATTAGTGAAAGAAGGTTCATGACTCTCGAGGTTATCAAGGGTAAAATGGCAAAAGTCATCTCCTTATTTTACAAATGTTGGGTCACTAAAAATTTTCAGTGTACCATCAATGGTTGAGTCTTTCGACTCAACATGGCTTTGGACCTATCATTAATTGTTGCATAAACAGTGTTTTGGACCTATCATTTTCAAATAACTAGACGATGGAGACATATCTGGGTTGCAGTTAAATCCTAAAGAAAATGGATTTGCTGTCTTTATAATCTATCTTGGGAATGCATGGAATAGGGGAGCTCTCTTTTTCCCTCCATAAGTGAATTGGAGAGCCTTTGTTCCAGAGGATGTGTTCTGGGAAATGACTCGACTTTTTGAAAGAATAGTAAGCAATCAGGTTTATTAATGTAACTGTGGAAGAAGGACCTTCCAAACTATGTGAGCAATTTGCTGCTTCTCATTGAAAGGAGCAAAGTAAGAAGAGTGAAGGCAAAGGAGGTATTCTGGAAGCATGTGGCTGGCATGGACTGAAGTATGATATGGTAGAAACAGTGATGGCTCCATAAGTCAGTCATCCCTCATCACAAACACAGGGACCCCTTTGGAACATCAGTACATCGGGGGCCTACTATAAGGTAGTTGAACTTATTTAATATTCATTGACTGAAAAAATAACTAATGACAGCAAGCTACTCTAAATTCAGTAGTGCTTTTGAATGAATTTGCATTTATTAATCTCAATGAATAGCATCTTTGTATGTTTACCCTATGGTCGAACATATGTGTGTGTGTGTGTGTGTGTGTGTGTGTGTGTGTGTGACATATTAATTTGTTCAATCTATTGATAATGTTTGATAAGCGTACGGATTTGAGGACCCTTATAAGTAATTCGTGGCTCCCCAGGATTCTTCAGCTGCCAGATGGGAACTACTAAGCCCTTTCTCTTCCACTAAAGACTCCATGAACTAAAAATAGGCTTTTAGAAGGCATTCCAGCACGTTATCCTGCAAAAATTTGCAGTCTATCTGCATTGAAAAAGAGCCAGAGTATCAAACACTAAAATGGTAACAGTATTCATTGCTGGCTAGAATAGTTTAGGGAGGTTTATTTGCTTTTCTGTATTTTCCAAATTTTCAACAGTAATTATTTATTCCCTTTGTAGTAAAAACAAACAACAAAAAAGCCAAACAAAACTTAACAAAAGGTCCCCATGCCATGATTATCAGGAAGGCCCTACCTAGCAGTTCACTGTAAAGTTAAACACCCAGATTCTTGGAAAATGTCCCTAATAGCTGCTTCTACTCTTTCCTGAGGACCCATTCCTGCAAAGCAATGTGGGAAACTATGAGAATGTAAATGTGCATTCTACAACCATGACGTATCCCAAAAAACTAGGTTTCTGGCAAGAACAACTACATCTTCAGCACAAAAGAAATCCTGTTCTGCTTCTGTTTGACTTGGAGGAAAATTGCACAGCCTTCAAAGCTTTCTGATACTGCCTGCCCCTAACCTCTCTAGCTTAATGCTTAACCATGATGTTGAGTAACCAACTTGGGCTCTGTCATGGCATTTCAAAGCTATCTTGCTTACTAGTTCTTCAAAGAGTCTAGTTATTTCCCAGGACACATCCTCTGGAACAAAAGCTCTCCAATTCACTTATGGAGGGGAAAAAGAGAGCTCCCCTATTCCATGCATTCCCAAGATAGATTATAAAGACAGCAAATCCATTTTCTTTAGGATTTAACTGCAACCCAGATATGTCTCCATCGTCTAGTTATTTGAAAATGATAGGTCCAAAACACTGTTTATGCAACACTTAATGACAGGTCCAAAGCCATGTTGAGTCAAAAGACTCAACCATTGACGGTGCACCGAAAATTGTTAGTAACCCAATGATCTGTGTCTGCATCTACAGGAGGGATCATACAACATTGCTAAGTGTGGTGGAGACCACTATTTATGTCCCAACTCCCAGTATCACCTTCTTCTTTGGTAAGAGATACTCAATTTTTGCAGGTACGTGACCACCCGCAATAAAAATCATATGCCCAGCCTCCCTTGTATTTAGGACCGTTCATGTGACTAAGTTTCGGGCAAGAAGATATGAAGAGAAAGTGTTGTGCTGTACTTCCAGAAATCTTCTTATAAGGGAGAAGGCACACCCTTTTCTTGCTCCATCCCACTACATGCAATGTGGATGTGATGAACAGAGTTTTACCAGCCTTTCTGGACCAGAAGAATCAGGCCACACTCTCGGGATGATAGAATAGTGAGCTGAAGGGGGGGTTATATCCCTGAGTGAATAATTTCTTTAGCTTTGATTCCAGTTCTGTATTGCCTACTCTGAATTGTTTCTAGGTGAGAAGATAACAAATGTGTGCCTTCTTTAAGTCGCTATATTTACTGGGCTTTGTTTTGTTTTTTGTTGTGTTTTTTTTTTTCAGATCTCTGTACTTGCAGCCAAACCTTATCTTGAAGGCTATATGAAGTTTTGTATGACAAGCAGACATTTTAACAGAATGCAGAATTAGAACACTTAATAAACTTAAGTTAGGCACTATGTTCAGTAGTGAATATCAAGTGTTAGTGATCCTTAAGAATTCACTCAGAAGTTTAGCATCCTCATCAAATCTCCCAGAGGCTGAAGGGTCACGGGAATGGATATTCCGGTGTAACCTAAGGCTTGTTTCTTTCTCTCAACAGGGGGCCTTTAGAAACAGTGAAAACAAAATCACAGAGGCAACATTTCTAGAATTCAAGGAGCCCAGACATTGGTACAAAACAGTTCATTCTTAGTTTTCAATGTTGTTGCTGGCAAAAGTTCGTACTGATCCCTCTCTTTTCAGCCGAAATCTCTATCTTTGATGAAAGTGTTACAGTTGATAAATGTCTATTAAAAATAGCAATTTCAATTCTACAAATACCTAACCAGTACTCTGCAAAACTGCCAAGATCACGAAAGACAAGGAAGATTGAGAAACTGTCATGGACCAGAGGAGATGATAAGGGTAGTTTGGATACTGAATTGGATCCTGGAAAAGAAAAGCACTGTGGTGACATCCAACTAAAGTCTGGAGTTTGGTTGATAGTGATGTGCCGATATTAAGAGTTTTCATTGTGACAAAGCAGACTAACATAAGATGTAAACAATAGGGGAAAGTGACTGAGGGCATACAAAGAACTCTCTGTTCTAGCTTTACTTTTTTTGTAAATAAAATTTTTAAATGTTATTTTTTTTTTTTAATTTTTTTCTTCAACGTTTATTTATTTTTGGGACAGAGAGAGACACAGCATGAATGGGGGAAGGGCAGAGAGAGAGGGAGACACAGAATTGGAAACAGGCTCCAGGCTCTGAGCCATCAGCCCAGAGCCCGACGCGGGGCTCGAACTCACGGACCGCGAGATCGTGACCTGGCTGAAGTCGGACGCTTAACCGACTGCGCCACCCAGGTGCCCCTTAAAATGTTATTTAAAAAATGGTAATATCTTTGGTAGATTTGTTGTGTTAATAGGTTATAAAACCATGGACTTGTAGAAGGGATCCAGCAAGTGGTAATATCCTTCCTTCCAAGTAAACCCTTCATAAAATCCTTATCAACCACTTCATTATCAGACAAATTCTTTGATGTGTACTTCTGTCATGGCATAACTGAACAATCTATTCTCTTATTATGAACTTACACAAATTTGAAGATGGTTATGGGTTTTTTTGTCCTTTTCTTCACCATCAATTAACTATTTGTCATCAGCTTTTCCTCTTACACTTCTTTCTTCCATGAAGTCATTTTTCTGGTCTTTCTAAGTTTTCCACACATGACTAAATTTCAGATTCAGATCATACTAAGTGCTCTCACAAAGGCATGCTGACAGTAAGCTTTCTAAGGGCAAAAGTCCTCCTTCTCTGTGGTTCTGTCTCTTCCCTTTACACAGAGTAGGTTCTCATTATGTTTCTATTAAGTTGACTTAAAGTAATGAACAAGGAGTATAGTGAAAGAACCATTTCATGATTCTTGAGTGACTTATCACCTTTGCAAAGATTCTAGCATGATGTCAGATTTAATTACAACACTAAACTTTTAGCTCTCGCATATTTATTTCAAAGCACCAGGTTAGATAGATTTTCCACTACATCATGAGCTACTCTTGTGAACATCAGATGCCTCTGGGAGCTCCATGAACTTTTTCTAACAGCCCAGGATAAAAACTGTGGAAGGAAATCCTCTTTGAGTAAAATAAAATCATACCTAAGGTTTGACCAAAATTCTCACAATTGCCAAGATTCCTCACTTATTTCCAAAGAGCATCTAGAAAATCCACAAACTAAGCTCTAATTTTTGTTTTTGTTTAATTCTAGCTCCTTTCTTGTTGAGTTAGCCTATTTTACTGTCTGGTTGTTTATTTCTTAATGCTACACTTTTTTCTTACACTATATTTTTAGTTTGTTGCCTCAACTCTTTTCTATATTACTACACTCTACTCTTTTCTGATTAGATAATCAGAAATTTTGAAATTTGTTTTGGTACATTAAGATAAAAGAGAACATACAAAGAAGTCAGCTGGGAAGAAAAACATATCAGCAAGACAACATCCAATGGTGCTTCCAGGAAGTACTTTTGGCAGAACTTAATGAGGACAAGAAGAGAATCAACGATAAGAAGAGGAAATAGTTTAGTGAAAGTGTGATCGTCAATTACCGCAAAGTGAAATTTGATTTAGAAGTTAAATACTCACATAAGTCATCCTTCAAATTGGGATCTGGCCTTGGAGTACAAATGGGGCCAGCAGCACTCTGCCCCGGACAGCTCAAATCGTCTTGGGCATTAGTCTGGGCTCAATCCCTGAAAGGAGATGCTGTTGAAGCAATATCCTTATTCCCTTGGATCCCTTGATGATTCTGGTATGTCTTCATTGCTAGCAGCCTATATATCCACGCCCTTATTGTAGGATGACCCTCACGCTGCTGTAACTTGCTTTGCTTAAACCAGTGCTTCTCAAAATACGGTCTGCAAATCAGAAGCATCAGCACCACCTGGGAACTTGTTGAAACTGCAAATTCTTGAGCCCAACTGCAGACCCACCGAATCAGCAACTCTAGGGGTAGGGCTCAACAATCTGTATTTTAATAAGCCCTTTAGGTGATTCTGACACATGAGCAGTTTTGAGCTCCACTGACTTACATACATAGAAAGTCAAGTGACTGGGACTTTATTTTTTGGGGGAGAGGCAGTACCTGGCCAATGTTGATAGACGTGAGTGTATCGAAACCCCAGGTGCCCCACTTCTGGTGGGGACAAATCACAGGTGGGACCTAAACTGTCTCCAGAACTCTCTTGTAGAACTGAGCCAAAATTACCTTCTGTGGGACTCTCCTGAGAGCAGCCCATACTTGACCTCTTTACCTTTATATCCCTGCCTCACTGCCCTACTCCTTTACTACTTTTTCCTGGGACCAGTACCTAATAAATCATTTTCACATGAGCCTTCAGCTCAGAGTCTGCTCCTAGGGAACTACACAAGAAATATGTCCTTCAGTGAAAAAAAAAAAAAAAAAAAAAATCCACCTTCGTTGGTTATAGCCTGGTGACCCAGCATTACATTATCAATTGTTACTAGACTCCGGGCACCATATTACAGAATGGGGACAACACGAAAAATAGGAGTCTTTCTGCCCTTAGAGAACTTAGGGCTAGCAGCAATAGTGGTGGGAAGCAGGCACAAGAATGGATATTGTCAGTATAACAATAGTGAAATTCTCAACAGTGCTAGGAAAACATTTCCCCCCCAAATTCCTGAAAGGGGCAATAAGCCAAGCTAGCTGCTCAAGTGTGGATGAGGTTTAGCGAGTCAGGATAGGGAAAGTGAACAAAATATTCCAGCCCAAACCATGGACCAAAACATGAAAGCGAGCAACAGAGAAAAAAGTCATGATTTGGTGTTCGTGTGGTGTCAAGTTCAAATCGGAAAGGGGCAGGTGATGAAGCTGAAAAAAATAGGAAAGCATTGGAAGCACAGGAAGACACGTCCGTGCCCTGTAAAGTAGCATGGCCTTTTTCTGTATCTGCTGATGGCTCTGAAGCATGAGAGTAACTCTGTCAGAAGTGCATAGGAAGATCCTTCTGGCTGAATTAAGAGGGATGATCCTACCATCAGGCAGACCAAGTCAAAGACTCCAGGGATGGTTCAGGCAAGACATACCAGGGGCCCGAGCTAGAGGAGGATCTGTTAACACACGAAATATTTAGGGGGGTGAAAGTGACAAGAGTTGGACTGCATAAATGTACTGAATGACAGGGAAGAACGAGGCAAGGACAAATCCAGGTTTCTGGCTTAAGTGATGCAATTAACTTAGAGTCCTAATCATTTCCATTTTGTCAGTTCAGAATGAGGACTAAAACAGTCCTGCTGAGAACTGCTCCCCCACCTCAGGAAAGCAAGACACAACTGATATTCTACATCAACACAGTTGACGGAAAACTTCATCGGTGCCGACAGACACAAGGCGGCTCTGATTAGCACAGATACAGAATTGCCTAATCAACAAAAACACCAGGCACAATTAATACACAGGCCCTTTCAGTTAAGTGCAATTTAGGCATGATTACTTAAATGGAAAGTTTATGAAATTATCCAGTATTTCGTGAGTAATTAATACAATTCTAAGCCTTGAGAGAATCAGACGTAGAGCCATGTACAAGTTTACTAGAGAACCGGCAGTGAAGTAAAGATGTCTGTGTTGGGGTGCAGGGAGCAAATATGTAGTCACTGTAAGTGGTCAGCAAGGCAACCTGCAAAATGAAACCCTCGAATTACTATTTGGACAGGAGCAAGCACAGCACCTGACTCTGGTACGTAAATATTACCATTAAATGTGCCTCTTTTCTCAAAGCCAGAGCTTACCACCTGCACAAAGGGAGGAATTTGTAGAAATGACTGGAGGAGGGTTTACTGGTGCCTACAACACAACCCAGTCGAGCTCCATCCTCTTGCACACGATGCACTGGGAGCAAAAGTGACCGAATGGCAAAGCCAGCACAAGACCTTGGCTCCCCTTCTGTCCAAGTGTTCGAGCTCTTAGAAAGGCCCCCTGAGTAACACACATGCACGTATTCACATCTCTCCTTCCTTTCTGCTCTCTTTGACTTAAACTCCTTGGTATCCAAAATGAGGAGAAATAGCAATAGGAAAGACCAGTGTCAGGTTTCCCTGAAAATAATGGCGATGTCAATTGGCCTCATCATCCCACCATCAATCTGAGAATAGACCTCCTTTAAAGAAGTGTCTGGGTCGGGAGAGCAAGAGGCAAAGGCGAGAATCAAGTGATGTTCGTACAACCAAAATAGCTGCCTTCTTTCCAAGGAATTTATAGGCAAAGACCCCAATCCCAATTTGAATAGAGCGGAGATATGTGTCTATCTGTCTGTCTTAAGGCAAGCAGGAAACAGCAGCTACAGCAGAATTGAGAAGCTGCACGGCACAGAGATTTCAGAGGAGGGGCTGGGGTTGCCAGAACAGTAGGAGAAAGTCAGGGGTGAAGGGGGGCCTTTTAAGGGGACATAGTGGTAGAAACTATTTATTACTCAGTACTAATGCATGTCACTATTTCAATGACTGGTGTGCTGGTACCATGCGGATCAGCAGAGTATCAGTCCTAACAAACAAGAATATTGTTCTTTTATTAAACTCTCTAAATGTGAAGCACAGGTAGGGTATGGCAGAGAGTTTAAGGACAGTAATGAATTGAATTAACTATAATGATCAAGGGGGAGAAAAGATAAGGCAGGGTAGCTTTAACAGTTAGAAGAAATGACTTAAATTATCTAACTCAAGGGAAGGATAAAGAAGGGCTTTGACAAAAAGATCTGAAATGCATATTCCTTTAAAGGTGAAGTTAATGTGATTGGTTTTCTGGGATAGATAAGGGAATGCTGGGGTGACAGGTTAAGGACAGCAGCATTTCTCAAAGGAGCCTCAGGAGCCTTGGGTAATTACTAGAAGGCTCTGAGGGGTCACAGAGTTCAGAACCTATAACCCTGAGAACACGGTTATCTGAGCAAGATGAGTGACCCCTATCCATTCCAGACCTTTCTGTACCTTCCTGACCTTCCAGCCTTTAAAAGACATGGAGATGTCAGAGACTGACTTGGTCTTTGATCTTGAGCTGGGGGACTCTACAAAACATCAGGAAATACAGTGGGAGAAATTGATGGCAGTTGCATGAACCAACTTCCAACTCTAACGACTTGACATATTTGGCATATGCGGGAGACATGTGACCATTGTCACAAATGCTGCAACATCAGTATGACAGCTAAGAACTGGGAAAGCATGTGTTTTACTCTACAAACTTGGCCTGAAAACTGACAACACATCCATTCAATATGATGGTACACAGTCATTAAAATGATCTTTATAAAGACATTGCAATAATAATGTTTTTTAACATGCATAATGGAAAGGAAGGATATAAAAGTACCTGTACAGTATGACTGCAACTAACAACAAACACCTAAAGTCATTAAAAAACCCCCAAAATATTAACAATCTTTGGGTTGGGGATTGAGATTTTGAGTGGCATTTCTTCATCCTCTGAGCTGCCAGCACAGAGCCCAATGAGGGGCTTGAACCCATGAACCGTGAGATCATGACCTGAGCTGAAGTGAAGGGGTTTCTCTTAAAGATGCACACATTTCTGGGATGGCATTTCTATGGACTGGTTTGAAAGGCATTCCTAATTCATTCAGGGTGTTTTTGAAATCGTTCAAATGTCTAACACAAGTTCTTGCAGCCATTAGGGTCCCACGTGGATTAATAGTAAGTCAAAGATAAAATTATCTCAAAACTTGTCTTAACAAGTTTTATCATTTTTTAAAGAAACACATGATATTCCACACAACACATTAGTGTGGTCGCCACCACAACCCCTGAGGTGGAAACTATTATCACTCCACATAAGGGGGAGGCGGAGGCTTAGGCAAGATGAGTTAACTCACTCAGGGCCATGCAGCGAGGAAAGGAAAAAAGCAGGATCTAAACTGGGTGCTCTCTGACCTCAAGCCCTATATCTTTGACCATATCCTATACTGTCTGTATTTTTTGACTCCAGAAATACATACCTAGATAGCGTGGAAGCCAACAGTCCTCACAGACCGTCTTTCTTTGTCACTGTTTGCTCTAAAACAATACCAGAGAAAGCAAGCCATGTTCGGGAGCACACATACACATAGTAACTACTGGAGTTCAGTAACTACGGGCCACTTCTGAAATCTAAATGAACCCTATCTTAGAAGCTACACTTAAAGGAAAACGATGATGTCGTTGTCTGATGGCTCTCCTTTGATGAAATCAGCTTCAAAATGTTACCTCCTTGCACACATAAAATTCACTCTGTGAATTTGTTCTGTTTCGAATTTGCTAATTTATTTAAGAGAGCTAATCGTATCTAACACTAACATTTACTCTGAAAGACTTACCATGAGCGGCTGCCCAAAAGGAAACAATTCTGATCTGGAGAAATTGAATGAAATAGAATAACATTCTGGTTTAAAATTCACTTGCTTCAATTCCCTGACTTTCTGACCGAAACAAACAAACAAACAAACAAACAAAAAACAAAGAAAAAATTAATCTCTAATCATAATTTGTATAGTTTAATGATCAGGAGGCACCTCCATCACACTCATCCAGGAACCAGAGACATCGAAATCCTGGCCGCAGCAAACAAGAAAAGCCCCTGTGATCTTTCCTCCTGCCAATTCATATTCTCAAGTCCCCTGAATTCTTGGGCACAGGAGAGATGCAGTAATACAATTATGACCCAAGTCCTATCTTACCTCTCACTAAAACTTAGAGGGACAGAAATGGGTGCAGCTGGAACGTTAAAACTCTAAGTGACGGCTTTTGCAGAATGAGAAATATGCTGGCGCGAGACAAGGCAACAAGAAAAATCACGGGCTGAATCTGAGTGCAAAAATCTCTGGTGAAATGGATTTCATCACAAAACACCTTTCCAAACGAAGAGCTAAATGCTAGAGGCCTCAGAGAATCATTTCAATCCAGATGGGCTAACACTTCAGAGAAGAACCTGTAGGGAATATTTCACAAAATAGGAATGAATGAAATCAGCTGATGGGGCTTCTACTGGTTTTTAGCCTCTGCAGAACATTCTATTTTCAGAAGACCTAAAGAAAGCAAATCCAAAAAGACTTTTTTTTGTTGTTTTCTGTTTAAGTGTCCAGGCAAAACTAGTTCTTTCTGAGGAAGCAGCAAAAATATAAAAATAGAGACTCAGGAAACATAAGTTGGGTCTTTACCCGATGCTATTTAAAATATATACCAATGATAAATGATAACTGAATGTGTCCATCTGACCTTTGAATCTGTCTATACAGCAGTATATAATGTATATAATTTCAGTGCATTATCTGATCTCAACGTCCCAAGAATCCTGGGAGGTTGCAGGACAGCACTGGGCTCATTTCACAGGTGATGAAACGGACACAGAGAGACTAGAGGACTTCTCAAAGGACAGATGCAAATGGCAGAATCTGAACTTGAACCCTCACATCCTTGGTGTATGTGAGCCCAGGACGAGCATGATGAGAGAGTACGCTCGGCAGCCAGCCTGCTCAGATTCAAAATCTGAGCTCTGTTGAACTGGAGAATGTGCTTAATCTCTCTGTGACTCAATTTCTTTATCTATAAAAAGGAGACAAGGACAGGACTGTTGTGAGGATAAAATGAGTTAATATGAGCAAAGCTATACTTGTGGCTGTTATCATTAACTATGTACAGATATTTGGCCCCACCTCCCCTTTTAGACATAAAAACGTACTTATGAAGGTATGCCTCCAATATTTATATCTGGGTATCTCCAAACTCCCAATGTACTATGCAAAACCATTAGCAAGTTAGCATCTGATCCCAAGCCAGATCCCTAATTTTCTATGATCCCGATATTCACCCATGCTCTCATAGTTCACCATCCCTTCTGTTGGGTAATCGGTTGCAGTCAGCTCATAGCACCGCTCAGATGGAACGGGATCTGTTATCTTCCTGTTCACCGTCCGTGTAGATGCAACCTTAGCACTGGAGTGGCCTGAATTGCACAAACTCGTTCGGACCCAGAAGAGGCACTTTATAAAATACTGTAGATTAAAAAAACGTAAAAGATCCCACTTGCCTCCTGATTGCAATTTTTTTAGCTACTTTCACAATCGCAGCCTGGTTATTACTCCTTATCACAGAGACCACATCATCTGAAAATATTTTGTATAAAGAACGAGGCCTTGCAGCGCCTACCGGTTTGGCCATCTTAATCACCCTGAATTTCAACTCCCAGAAATTGAGTGTTGGAGAAAAAAATTCCTTGGAGAGCTCATTGTCATTTGCTATTTCTGATGAATGCCCATTATTCCCTTTAAATTTTAATACATTCAGAGGAAATAACCATATTGTATGGGCTAATGAAATGTACTACATGAGCAACATACTTTGAGAAAGCTGACGCTTGGAGTTTGCTTTTGGAATTATCATAACTTAATTTGACAGAGGTTTAAGAAACAGATAATAATAGTTGTATGCATTAAATATTAATGAGATGCTATGGGATGTTCCTAGCTTACAGCTGGTCAGTAAAAATGCTCCATAAATGTTCATTCCTTCCCCTTCACTGCCCCCCATCCAAAAAAAAAAACAAAAAAAAAAGGCTTGGTAAGAATGGTCTCAGCCTCATCAACTCCCCCACACTCCTCAAAATGTGGTATCTCAACCAGCAGCATTCCTGGGGAGCTTTCTAGAAATGCCAAATCCCAGGCCCCATTTCACACCCACTGCATCAGAATCTGCAGCGTAAGGGGATCCCAGGCGAGGGGCTCCGTTGGTGAAGCGTCCGACTCTTGGTTTCGTGTCAGGCCATGATCTCATGGTTCGTGAGATCAGATAGAGCCCCGTGTTGGGCTCTGTGCTGACAACGTGGAGCCTGCTCGAGATTCTGTTTCTTCTCTCTCTCTGCCCCCCACCTCCACCCCCATGTACTCTCCCTTTCTCTCTCAAAATAAATAAATAAGCTTAAAAAAAAAAAAAAGGATGATCCCAGCTGGTTCCCGTGCACGTGAAAGTCTGAGAAGCACAGGGCTACCTCTCTGCAGGACCTTTATTTGCAATTGTCTCTCTTACTGGAGGGCCCATTCAAGGAACGACACTTTGGTAGCTGTTCAGTGGGCAGGTAAAGTCAAGATTAGCCTAAATTTGATAGTACTACGATCCACCTCAGCAACCATTCTAGAACTAAAGGCAGCCAATCTCCCAGATTTTCTCTAATGTCCCTTGTTATTTACTTATGTAAGCTTGAAAAAGCAGATGTGGCCTCACCTGCAACAACCCAGAACAACAAAAGAGTGAGTCATCCCACTTTCACAACTCATAGCTGGGTGAGCCCAGGAATGAATGAAAGGCCAGGCGAACCATCCCTCTTCAAGACTCAGCTCAGAAAGCAACCTCTCACAGAATGAACTCGGTGGCTGGAATTAAGACGTTTCAAGAGATTCCAACAAGAAAAAAGAATTGGAAAAGGAAAATAACGTAATGAATCACTCTGATTTTGGCAATACTCAATGTAGGAAAGAAAGTCTGAGTCTGTTTAAGTGACTAACACCATCAATTCAGAAAAATGATTTAGCAAATAAGAAAGTTGGAATGTGATCACTTAGATAAAACACCCTCAAAGAGAGAAATGGGACCTGAATGAGCCCCCCGTTAAATCCCAGGGGAGTCAGTCACGAACTACTCTTGTACCAGCCCCCTAGTCACTCTGTCTTTGGCCAGCAAGTATATTTTAAAATTGAAGGTAACTCAGGGGTGCCTCGGTGTCTCAGTCGGTTAAGCGTCCAACTCTGAGTTTCAGCTCTGGTCGTGACCTCATGGTTTTGTGAGTTCGAGCCCCACGTCAGGCTCTGTGCTGACAGGGTGGGGCCTGCTTGGGATTCTCTCTTTCTCTCCCTCTCTCTCTCCCCCTCCCTTTCTCATGCTGTCTCTGTCTCCCTCAAAATAAATAAGTAAATAAATAACTTAAAAAAAATTAAACTTGAAAGTAATTCAGTAAGCAACAGTTGGACAGCAACTGCATACCTGGAACGTACGAATACCTGGTGGGGATTCCAAATATGGAGGTGATGCAGGGTGTTCGCTCAGGAGCCTACAGTTAGTTACTCACGGTGTGTGTTGAGAGTGAACATCTATTTCAATCTTTAGAAAAAAAAAAACATTTTCACGCATAAAGGCTCTACTTCAGCCAGGGGGGAAGGGCAAAGCACGGATCATGGGGTTCAGAAAGCAACTCCCCAGGTAATAGGCCCTTAAGCAGAAGTCCCCGATGATACCAAAAGACAAAACATTAAATGCTTTAATTATCTCCTTGACATTGAATGGTTTCTCCAACACTTTTTCATAGCCGATTCATTTGTATATGTTCGGGAAGCCTACAAAGAAGGTAAGGAGGTGCTTTTCCTCCTAACTTAACAGAAAAGGCCTTGCAGCTCACAGCTCAAATGAGTGAGTCATGCTTACATAGCTAGGAAGTGGCAGAAAAAAGAATGTGAACTTGGATTCCATATCTCAGTCTAGGTCTTTGCCTACTATTCCATGCTAAGTTGCATACAAAGCATACGCACATACCTTATTTCGCCTTAATTTTGATCTTAAATTACCCTGTGGAGTGGAAAAGCTCCAAGGGCGATTGATTCTGATTTTCAGATGAGAAACTTGCCAAGTGGCTGTTAGTAATGGGTTGTCAGGAAATGTCTGGGTTCCTAGACTGGGGAAGCTTTCCTCTGCTCCCCTGATGGGAGTATTCGGGACAATTCATTTCCTCCTCTTCTCGGAAACCTAGCTTGACGATATTTCACAGGCTTCCCTGCCATTAGGGTATCCGTGTGACTGAATTCTGGCCAATGGAATGGGTGTGCAAGGAACATACACCTCTTGTAAGGCCTGGCCTATGAAAGTATCCCATGTACATTCCTCTAAACCTCTTTGCTCCTGGCTGACTGCAATGGCAAACAACGACAACCATGCAAGCCACGCATGGTGATAACAGAGCCTCGGACAGCTGAGGTCCCTGAATGGCTACATGGAGCAAAGTCACCTTTCCCTCCCACCTTACCATCAACTTCAAACTGCCCCGGAAACTATTTGACTAAGAAATAAAACTTTTGGGGGCACCTGGGTGGTTCGGTCAGTCAAGCGTCCGACTTCGGCCCAGGTCATGATCTCACAGTCCGTGGTTTTGAGTCCCACGTTGGGCTCTATGCTGACAGCCTGGAGTCTGTTTCAGATTCTGTGTCTCCCTCTCTCTCTCTCTGCCCCTCCCTCACTGTATCTCTCTCTTTCTCTCTCTCTGTCAAAAATAAAGAAACATTAAAAAATTAAAAAAAAAAAGAAATAAAACTTTTGTTGTGTTGAGTCATGACATGATTGGGTCAATTTGTTTAAGCAGTTAGAGGATCCTGGCTATGATACACAACCAGCCTCCCTGCCTGCCAGCTCATTTGGGGCAACAGCAGCAGCGACGTGAGTCTTGCTCTGTTTCACAGAGACTGTCAAATCCCTCCCTGTGGTGATTGTTCACTGGGCTCGTAAGTCATTGAGCCAACTGGAGGCAGTGTAGAGAAGCAGATGAGATTAACTCTGTGAACAGACCTCAGTCTGGAGTCTAGCTCCGTCATTCCTCAGCTACGCAAACTCCGGCTGGCCCCTTAGTTTCAGAGTCTTGGTTTCCTCATCTATAAAAAGGTGATGATAAACAACAGTAATGTTCTGGTGAATGTTAAGCCACGTCACAATGTAAGTGACAGGCATGGCACAGGCCCTGGCCCGTAAAGGACGTCTAGTAACCAGCAGGCATTAGCGATCTTTAGCATGTGCACCGTGGGCTTTTCTGTCACCACAACACAACCAGAATGGTGGCTGAAGGTAATACAGGCAATTGGTAATAGAAAATCAGAGACATGAGCTCTCCTTCAACTTGGCATTCCAAGGAGGAGACAGCCGCAAAGGACAGTTACTTGACAACGAAAAAGATGCAGGTAGGTGCTGCCGATGCAAACAGGGCAGATGAATCGGTGAAATGAACAGAAGCGGGTTTGTCTCCAGCACTACTGGGTTTTACTCATAATCCTAGTCCTTCCTGTCGAGTAAGATCTATTTATCAGCAGAAGGCCTTAGTCATGCAATTGTAGCAGGCTCTAGATTGGATTTTACTAATAGTCTACATAAACAAAGCAGCATGTAACTCAAGATAAGGACATTATTATGTGTCTCAAAGGCTTTAAGAGAACTCCAGAGGGTTAGTAAGAATTACATTTCCTTCTCCTTTGGTCACTGGCTTTAAAGATAGGGTCGTAATGTTTGCTCTGTGACTGCAGGCTTATTTCCCTCATTACTTTCTTTGCCCAGCAGTTTCGAAACTACTTTGGAAAGTTTCCGTTTACCATAGTGCTTCGTGAATACAAAACACAGACACATATATGGACACCACAGTGTTCTCTCTGCTTCAAATCTAATCAGCCCCTCACCAAAATAAAATGTGCCCACATACAACTACAGCCATGCAGCGCACTATTTTCAAATTTCGTGACACTCCAAATTCTCATGATTCTCTTATTTGGTATTGTGTTAAAGACGACAACCACTAAATCCAACTGTATTTAGTTACAGTGTGTGTTACCAGTTAGGTTCATACACACCGAGAGCAAGGACATTCTTCCTGGGATTATCAAACCATCAGGAGCTGCCTTTTCTGCAGGCAAAATAAAAGGGGGTGATTAGATCTGAAGGAACTCTCGAAGATTCGCTGTCCTGATCTTTACCATCTTAGCCACATCCCTTGTAGGTATTTTGGCATTTGAGCTGACACGTGGCAGGCAGACTGGAGCTGCGTTCTCTGGGGGCAACACTGACAAAATGCCCATCACCCTCATGCAGAGCCAACAGGGGCCACTGGCCAAAGACCGGTGCGTCTGCCTCTGAGCGGTCTCATTTCCATTCCATCTTCTCCAGACTCATGGCCACTGCCCTGCTTGGTGCCGTTCTGTCTTTCACACCCCTTGCAAACCTTCCCTTTTCACCAAGAGGCCAGGCCTCGAAGTCGGACTCCTCGGTGGGTGAGAGTATCTATCAAGAAATGCCTTTGTTTTAGTCCTTTAGTTCTGTCTTAGTTCCTAAGGTTAAGCTTCCATTTATGAAAAGTGCTACTAGTTTTCCATTAAGGGAGTTGTGTAAGTATCAACGGAGATCCACATACATATGTATTCTTTGTAGATAATTTAAGTAAAGTAAGTCCATTTAAAGAAAAGTATTAGGAAATTGTGTGCAAAAATCATGAAGATGCAAGCTAATGACTAAAGTTGGGAGACGTCATTTAAAAGCCACACGAGCCTCCAAATGTGACGCAGAGTTAGAGTTTCTGCTTTCCCGTAGGCACTTTGTATACACCGGGGCTTTGTTCATTAAACACAAACAAACAAACAAACAAACAAAAATAAAACATCTGCAAAGAGGAGTCGGAGAGGCCTCCGGGAGCCTCTGGTTTCTGTTTAACATGCACAATGAGCAGTTTTAGGAAGCAGTCTTTTGGAGATGAGTGTGTCCGGAAGTGTGCCCTTTCGTTTCTTTCTCAGCTGAAACACAGTGGCCGGAAAGCAAGCTGCATTTGCCCGGGCTCATGCTCCACGGTGCACCGCCTCTCATGGCACCGAGGTGGCAGCCCGTCTTCAAAGGCCTTCTGGAAGAAGTGGCAGCTGCTTTTACCAAGGACAATGTGATTTTTCTCAGTTTTATTGAATGTGGAGCAACATTTTTTTTTTTAAGGTTTGCTTCTTGCGGTTTTCTTTTCTCTCTAAAATGGCCCCCTGGATGGCATGTGCACGTACAACTCAAGCTTTGAATGAAAACTTCACGTCTACCTCCGTGTCCTCACTCAAGTTGCAGCCTCACCGCCCCCTGCCTCCTACCTCACTGTCATCAGGAAGGCATTGGGTCCACAGACAAATACACAGGAGACAAGGTGCCCGGCAGGACTCGGAGAAAGAAAAGAAAGGCTTCTGCTCTCCTTTGCCATAGTTGACAGGATGCTAAGATATAACAAAATGGTGCCATTTTGTCAACAAAAATTAATTCTGCCAGCCACCGGAAGGCTTGTAACCCAGATGCCATCTGTCAATGGTTTAGGAAACGTGTTGGAGAACCACCTCCATTTTGTCACCCGTAAAGCAGGGTTCTTTTATCCGACCCCAACATCAAAGGGATATTATAAGAAACATTTATATGATATCTTTAAAGTGCTTGTGGTTCTCAGGGCACCCGAGTGGTGCTCAGTCGGTTGAGTGTCCCATTCTTGATTTCGGCTCAGATCACCATCTCAGGGTCATGGGACTGAGCCCCGCGTCGGGCTCTGCATGGAGCATGGAGCCTGCGTGAGCTTCTCTCTCTCCCTCTGCCCCTCTCACCTGCTTGTCCGCTCTCTTTCCCTCTAAAAATAAAATAAATTTTTAAAAAGGGGCTTGTGGTTCTCGAGGGGAAAAATTGGCGTTTGGGGTGAGGCTATACAATAAAGCATCCAAAAATGAATGAAAAAACAAACAAACAAACAAACAAACACCTTTTCTCTCTAATAGTTACCTCTGCCTCGAAAACTACACGTAAGATTTCATCAGCCTGGTAGTCAAACCCCCTTAATAGCATATCATGATACTCTATGATATTTTCTCCCACTGTTCCTTTACGCCTCCACGCTATAGCCAAAACCAAACAAAAACAAAAGCAAAAAATAAAAACTAACCACAAAAAAGCAACCAAGTTTGCACTGTCCCACTACATGCTTTCTTATCTCTGTGTTTGCTTATGCTGTTCCCACTGCCTGGAACACCCTCCTTACTGCCTGCCTAGGAAGCCTTCGCTATTTTCCCATCAGCATTTCTTATACTAATCTATAGTTGTGTATCAGAACCACCTGGAAGATATGTTAAACTACTGATCGTTCAGCCCCAGCCTTAGAAATTCTGATTTCATGTGTACAGAACATAGCCTGGAACTTGGCGGATTTTAGAAGCTCCCAGGAGACTCTGGCATGTAGTGAAGCTTGAAAACCATTGCTATAGATACTTACAATCCTCTCTAGGCCTCTGCTGTTGGACAGTGAACTTCTTAAGTTTGTCTCCCTTGGTACAGATGGATGTCAGTGGGAAAAGACTCAAGCATCTGGTTCAGCATGCTGAACGGATCTGGGCCTTGGCTTGCTAAAAGGTAAGGCTACCCTGGTCTCGTTCCAGGACACCTACATTTCTGATGGATTTTCGGTCTGCTTCTATAACATTATTGTGCAGGTTATTAGAAACAGACCACCAGGAACAGGAAGGCATCACAATTCAGCCAGGCTGTGGAGGGCTTCTGCATCTAGGAAATGTATCGTGCAGGCTATTTTAGGTTCTTAATTAGACATCGAAAAAATAGCCATCTGGTGCCACCAAGTATGGACACTATAAACTTCTTCTCCAATATCCACATGAACGTAACTTGCCTCTTAATAAACCAAACGCCACCCGTGAGATGAACCGCTGTTTTCAAGATGGCGTCTTTCAGTATGGCCGGGCATAACTATTTCTTGACACACACATGGGCACAGTCTGTTCTCAAAAACAAACAGTTCAGAGTGACTTTATATGAGTAACCTTATAATTCATAGTAAAATCTAATACCTGGCCCTGAGCAGTAATCAGATTGATTTAAAGGCCTAATACACCCAGCATGGTCAAGAGTTCTCAAAATCTCTGCGAGACTCAGGTTATCTTACTGTTGCTTAAGGGGCACCGTCAGCTTTCTTCTCTGTGAGTTCTTCTTTCTGACGGTTTACATGTTTCGTTTTATACTCCACCTCTCTCATCCTCCCAGAGGCTTAAATCAGTGAGAAATGGCATGTCAGTTTCTCCTAAAATATTATTAATGACAGACCAATTTCTGCAACATCTGAACTCACATGTATATCCAAGCCCATCTTTGAGAATATTTCAAATCAGTCTTTCCACCATATTTGTTACTCTGCCTGAAGAAAAATGACAGAAATTCTAGATTTCATGGAGAAACTGCCCCGATGTAGGCTGTGGCTAACACAAATTGGCCAAACTGAATGTCAGGGAGCTGCAAGTCATTTTCCTTTCATTCATTCCCTCTAATAACTTCTTCCTACCCCATTTTCCCCTTTCCCACCTATGTCTGTTGTATTTTTTTTTTTTTAATCCACTCTTTTAGGCACTTTTGCTCTCTCTTCCTTACTCTATTCCCTGAGCTGTGAGCACAGAGCCTGGTGCAGGGCTCAAACCCACCAGCCGTGAGATCATGACCTAAGCCGAAGTCGGACGCTTAACCGACTGAGCCACCCAGGAGCCCCAATCTCATTTTTTTTAATCTCACAAGCTCAGCCTCTGCTTTTGGGGTGACCTCTCCCTATGTGTGAATCTACGAGGGATGCTGTCATCCCTTCAATCTCCTCCTTGACCCTGGCCATGCCCTGCACTGGTGGCAGTGGAAGCCACAACTCCCTCCAGAAACAGATTCCATTACATTCCAGATACAGGCTTCTGCCAAAATAAAAATATGCATGCAGATGGACAAGAACTAGAAAGGGAGGAGCCCAGAAAAACTCAAAAATATTTTTTAGCATGGTGAAATTTCAGGAGATGCTCTGTTTATTTCCTGCAGTGTTGTTATAACTTTGTTATGGCAGGGTTTTAGAGCAGAAATTTAAACTTGTAATTAAAAATATATACACTTTTTAAAAAGCTGCCTTCAAGTCCCTAAAACATCTATGAATGGTTTGGGGGAAAAGTGGGGTTGAGGGGTGGGTAATTGACAGAATGAATATCATTGTGGAGGCATTCTTAGTGCATGGACACAGGAAACGGGCCCCTTCCTTGTGTGCAGTTGACTCTATGAACTCCTGGATTTCTACGCATCCTTTTCCCTGAAGACCATCTCTTTCACTCTTGCAGGGTTCGAGCTGACGTGGTTCTCCTAACCTTCTGAAGCCCTGCATTTAGTTCCCTAGCTCTTCTGTGCTATTCCCTCCGCTTCTGGCTTCCACCCCACTTCACAGCTGTGCGGTGACATCTAACACTTCCCGGCAGCATATGCTGGCAGGAGCCGATGCCAAAGCAGTGGAGACTGAGAAATGGAGAAGACCCCATGAAGGGCTGGGCTGTGCCTCCCAGGGCCCAGCTGTCCTTCCTCCTTGGGCCCGGGGACAGGGCAGACCCAGCTGATCACACTGATACTGGTCTCATTTCTAAAATTGCCTTTTTATTTTTTTTTGAGAATTCATTGAGATAATACATATTAAATGGCCTAACACGGTAAATTTTCAATATATGTTAACTGCTGATTACACATCCATCTTCTGAGTTAGGCCTACAGGGCCAAACAATGGGTAGAAAAGTTGGGGGCAATTTTCCATCAACTTCCAGTTTAGGTAAAAAAAAAAAAAAGCACTATATCTATGACCCATGTGAAAGTCTGCTCATTCTCCCTACTCAGATAAGCCCTGGAGAGAACATAAAGGAAAGGTCTCTGTAGGATGTATTATGACACTTCATTCATTCATTCATTCACCAATATTTACTGAGCCTTGATGTATGTCAGACTATCGTACAGGTGTCTAGGATATAACACTGATAAAGCAAATTTCCTGGCCCTGTGGAACTTGAGAGTAGCAGAGGACACACACACACACACACACACACACACACACACACACACGTACACACAATATATCAGTGCTCTGGAGATAAACAAACTGGAGTGGGAATAGAGAGTGGAGGCAGGGGAATGACTGCAGACTGTAGGTGGTTGATCAGTGGAACTTCTCTAATAAGGTGACATTGAGTAGAGCCTTCCATGGGGACCTCCTAGGAGACTGTCCTTCAGTAAAACAAATGCATCTGATACATAAGAATTCTTAGTATATATGACTTTTGGACTAAGTCATTTTTATCATACCCCTTCTCTATGTGAAAAAAAAATGATTTGTGGTGATGATCATGAAATGGGACAAATATATTTATTTCATGTACAAACTAAAATATGCATTCATCAAACAAAACCCTGTACTTTGAAGTATCCGATTGTTAAAAACTAACAAACAAAAACCACAAGTGGTCACAGAGGATGAAAGAATTAGATGAGAATTAGATGAGACTCAAGATCTATTCATTTTTACAATCATCATCCTCCACTGCTAATTCCAAATCTACTAATTAAATGCAAGAATACATGATCCCACAGGGGCTGGGGGCACAAGCTGTGCCTGAAACAAGGGAAGGATACAGGATCCGTTAAGTCCCTTTTGGTAAGTGGACACCTGAGGCCGTGTGGGCCATGCGGCATATTGGGATCTCTCCAAATTAACACCCGTGCATAATTCAGCATTTATTAGATAATAATAATAATGTGCTAATTTGGAGTTTACATATATTATTTTTTTTAATGTTTATTTTGTTATTTGAGAGAGAGAGAGAGAGAGAGGACAAGCAGGGGAGGGGCAGAGAGAAAGGGGGACAGAAGATCTAAAGCAGGCTCTGCACAGACAGGAGCGAGACCGATGAGAGGCTCAAACTCACAAACCGTGATATCATGACCTGAGCCGAAGTCAGATGCTCAACCGAATGAGCCATGCAGGCGCCCCTGTAGTTTACATACATTATTAAAATTTAACAGTAACCACAGCAACATATATTTTGGGGAGGAAAGAGTATTTTAGCACTGACGTTGTTTACATGTGCTAGTGTTTGGTGATAATAAGAAGAACCACTCAGCAGGTTTACGACAGGTTTAAATCCTCTGTGCACCTGCTTATTGCCTGCCCACGGGGTGTGCTACTCCCCCTGTCCCACCCTAGACAAGCCACTGATGGGATGAGCTGAGTGTCCCCACTCTCCTCACTTCCAGATCTGGTGTGATGCCATCGAGTATTCTTCATGGGCCTTTCAGGTCCCAGAATATGACAGCTCATCCCTCAGAAGTAAAGTGATATGACAAACAAAGCTTGTTTGATGAGCATAGAAATGGAGCCACCCAACCTTCATGTTTATGAGAAAGAGCATTACCTCATTCTTGATAGCAAATAACAGATACTGACCGGATATCTATAATGTGTGAGAGGGCAAGCTAGGGGTTCATAAAGTTATGAGACACAGTCTTGGAACTTAAGACATAGCTTGGATCTACACATTCAATGCAATCCCAATCAAAATTGCACCAGCATTCTTCTCGAAGCTAGAACAAGCAATCCTAAAATTCATATGGAACCACAAAAGGCCCCGAATAGCCAAAGTAATTTTGAAGAAGAAGACCAAAGCAGGAGGCATCACAATCCCAGACTTTAGCCTCTACTACAAAGCTGTAATCATCAAGACAGCATGGTATTGGCACAAAAACAGACACATAGACCAATGGAACAGAATAGAAACCCCAGAACTAGACCCACAAACGTATGGCCAACTCATCTTTGACAAAGCAGGAAAGAACATCCAATGGAAAGAAGACAGTCTCTTTAACAAATGGTGCTGGGAGAACTGGACAGCAACATGCAGAAGGTTGAAACTAGACCACTTTCTCACACCATTCACAAAAATAAACTCAAAATGGATAAAGGACCTGAATGTGAGACAGGAAACCATCAAAACCTTAGAGGAGAAAGCAGGAAAAGACCTCTCTGACCTCAGCCGTAGCAATCTCTTACTCGACACATCCCCAAAGGCAAGGGAATTAAAAGCAAAAGTGAATTACTGGGACCTTATGAAGATAAAAAGCTTCTGCACAGCAAAGGAAACAACCAACAAAACTAAAAGGCAACCAACGGAATGGGAAAAGATATTTGCAAATGACATATCAGACAAAGGGCTAGTATCCAAAATCTATAAAGAGCTCACCAAACTCCACACCCGAAAAACAAATAACCCAGTGAAGAAATGGGCAGAAAACATGAATAGACACTTCTCTAAAGAAGACATCTGGATGGCCAACAGGCACATGAAAAGATGCTCAACGTTGCTCCTCATCAGGGAAATACAAATCAAAACCACACTCAGATATCACCTCATGCCAGTCAGAGTGGCCAAAATGAACAAATCAGGAGACTATAGATGCTGGAGAGGATGTGGAGAAACGGGAACCCTCTTGCACTGTTGGTGGGAATGCAAATTCGTGCAGCCGCTCTGGAAAGCAGTGTGGAGGTTCCTCAGAAAATTAAAAATAGACCTACCCTATGACCCATTAATAGCACTGCTAGGAATTTATCCAAGGGATACAGGAGTACTGATGCATAGGGGCACTTGTACCCTAATGTTTATAGCAGCACTCTCAACAATAGCCAAATTATGGAAAGAGCCTAAATGTCCATCAACTGATGAATGGATAAAGAAATTGTGGTTTATATACACAATGGAATACTACGTGGCAATGAGAAAAAATGAAATATGGCCTTTTGTAGCAACGTGGATGGAACTGGAAAGTGTGATGCTAAGTGAAATAAGCCATACAGAGAAAGACAGATACCATATGGTTTCACTCTTATGTGGATCCTGAGAAACTTAACAGAAACCCATGGGGGAGGGGAAGGAAAAAAAAAAAAAGAGGTTAGAGTGGAAGAGAGCCAAAGCATAAGAGACTGTTAAAAACTGAGAACAAACTGAGGGTTGATGGGGGGTGGGAGGGAGGGGAGGGTGGGTGATGGGTATTGAGGAGGGCACCTTTTGGGATGAGCACTGGGTGTTGTATGGAAACCAATTTGACAATAAATTTCATATATTAAAAAAAAAAAGACATAGCTTGGGCACAGATTATAAAAGGCAAAAGCAAACAAACAAACAACCCATAGTGCAAATAAATTCAAGAGATAGAATCTTATTAAAAAGGAGAGATTACTTTAATCAGGGGTGGTCAAGGCAAATGTCTGCATTAGTGTTTGACCCAGGTCTCAAAAGGATGCAATGGCATTGGATGAGTAAAAGGAAGAGGAGAAGAGAAAATCTTCAGTGGAGACGACCTCAGGGGTGTAGAAAATGCAGAGTGTGTTAAACAGTCAAGCAACAGTTTGGATGATGTCCAACAGGAGCATGGAGATGCACCATGAAATCTATTAGGGGAAGTAGAATGGGGCCATAGGTGGGCTTGAAAGCCGGGTTAAGGGGTTTGACTTTACTGGCAGCTGAGTGTCACCAAATGCTTTAAGCAAGGGAGTAACTAAATCAAAGCGGTATTTTAGGAAAATATGAAGTCATATGAAGGACTGGGGTAAAGGAAGGGGGTAAAGAGAAGCAAATGTGGATACAGGCATAAAGTGATAAAAAGAATTTGAAGAAGTTCTCCTTCAAATACAATGGAATGGGTGACATTAGACAAAGGATCACACATCACAAAATTAAAACTCAGAGGCTGGGCTAATTTTTAACTTGGGGAATGTGAAGTATGAGACTGGGGAAGATAGTCACACAACGGGCATCTAGTAAAATGCTCTTGTATCTGCTGACATAGTATTCTAAGCTAAAGATTCTGAGCTAGATTCCCAAAGAAACAGTACAGAAAAGTCAGAGGGACAAAGACTTCTCTTTGAATGCTAGAGTTCAACTGCTGGTTTCTCCACAAAAACCAGTAGAAGCTTTCCATCCTCAAAAATAAGTTAAAAAAAAAAAAAGAATCACTTACATGAAGGTCCAATAAAATTCTGTCTGGTGGTTGGTCCTACCTGGGACAGCTGACCTTGAGTCAGACAATAGAATATGAAACCCTGAGAATCTTTTAGAAATTAAGATCTACCTTCTATTTCTAATTCTTTTCTTGGAAACGCAAGTGGCTTCAGTTGTAAACCCTAAAACAAAGAATAAAAATGAATCCTTATAACCAAGAGATCACGACCTGAGCCAACATCAAAAGCTGGATGCTTAACCAACTGAGCCACCCAGGTGCCCCATCTCTCATTTTTAAATAACTCTTCCTACAAGAAATCTTCAGCGCTCCAAAAAAGAAAAAGGCTTCACTCTCATTGGTGAGTTGTCTCAAGGGAGAGACGCAAGTTTAAGAGAGTCTAGACAGCCAGTATATTCATCTTTATCAGCAATAATTTGCTGATTTTAAGGTCTCATCCATATTATAAATTTTGTGTTGCAACCATGCATTCTTCAAATCACTCAAATTAAAAACAGTATAATTGAACTATTTTGCATCAAATATCAAAGCCCTCGTGCTATATACATTTATTTTTTTCAGTAGATCTGAGCATTTGTGTGTGTTTCTCTTGGGAGAAAAAGACTCCACATCCTAGGAGGTGAGGGCAGGATTTGGATCTTCCGGGGAGGCGGGGGAGGAGAAAACAGACTGGATATTCAGTCTCCTTTTCTGACTCAGTTTACCAAAATCCTTGCACTTTGAGAAACAGGGCGAACATCCATTTTGAGAGCTACAGGTGAAGTGATTTTTCCCAACATTTTTCAAGATTTGGTTTCAGTTTTTTAAACCAGAGGCTTCAATTTCCACTGAAACTTAAAGAAGCCCTTTGAACTGCCTGGGGAACTGGAGGGAGAACGGGGAGGGGAAAAGGCAAGCATCCCTGCAGACTGTGTCTACAAGGTGGCAGCAAGTGAGGGGTTTTCACCGCGAAATCAACATCGTTCGCTCCTTGATTCAGTCTCTATCAGGATTATTTTCACACTTCCAAAAACACATCTTTCTAAACATCATGAATAATGGATGGAGATTTCTGAAACCCCTTCCTTTCCCTCCATAATTTAAATCAAGCTCTTTCAAAGCCAACATACTACATCTTGATTGAAGCCTGAAAAGGTTATAAATAGTAAAGGTTGAAAATTTTCCACAAAGGTAGGTAGATGAAGAAGAAAAAAAAAAAGCCTTATACCATACACGGGCAAGATGTACTCAGCAGCTCATTATCAGCACTGTTCTCCTTCATCACTATGCTGCTGTCTTGAAAGAACGCGAGGAACAAAGAAGGGCCGCCGCACCATTGTGCCTGCCTCTGAGCTGAAACCTCTGCATTTATTCGTGCCTCCCCCAAACCAGGCATATGATGCCATATCCTTTACGCCAAACTTGGCACAGGGAAGCTGTGTGTAACTTGAATTCTTAATACAGTCTCCCTCTGATGCTGGCCATTGTTTGCTGCATGCTCTGTGCCCTCTAGAGGACTGAAGCTTACACCTGTAAACTGGTTGCTGGCTACCAATTTCCAAGCAGGAACTGTTTTCCTCTGTTTCAAATTCCTCTAGGTTTCATGTGAAACTCGTGCCGGGGAAGTATATCAGGAGTGAAATCGTGTGTCACAAACACCCAATCTCTACAGAAAATGCTGTACGAATGTGAAAAGGATATTTCAGGCGGAGGCACTGAGAAGGGGTGGTTCATGGATGAGGTTGGGAATTCTTCATAATACCAAGCGTCATCTGCGTAATGTGATTTAATTTCCAAAGGACTCTCAGAAACCCGAACCATCTGACCTTCAGAATAGCCCTGTGACGCTGTCCCATCTCTCAGGGAGTTTCCGGTAACTTCCATACAATAAATAATGTGCTGAGTAACCGGTGTGTGTTACAGGTGTTGTTGGTACACCCACTGGAGTCAAGGACTCTGCTCCCACGGAGCTCCGGGCTGGGAGGGAGAGACAGATAATAAACGGCAAACACAAATGAATCATCGAGATAACTTAAGACAGTGAGAGACGCCATGAAGAAAATCCATTGGGGCAGTATGTCAGAGATGGGGAGGCTGTTCTTGAGGGTGACACTCAAACTGAGAACGGCAAGGGGTAAGTGGCAAGCAAAGGGTGATCTGAGGGAGGGGCATGTCAAACAGAAGGAAGGGCGCGTTCAGCAACTTTGGTTTTGAGAGGCTGGGGGGAAGGAGAGAGAGGACCGGAGGGGTTCGAACTCATGAACCCTGAGATCACCACCTGAGCTGAAGTTGACCCCAGCGCCCCACGTTCAGCCACTCTGAAGCAGGGACCTGCTTGGCATATCCTACAAACCGTAAGAAGGCCAGCGTGACTGATGGGGGCTTTGGAGAGAATGGGAAAAGAGATGGGCTGGAAAGGTGGGGAAAGGGCCTTCCTCCTTGGAAGTACAAGACCATGCGTAAAGAAATAAGATGGAGGAGGAGGAGGAGACGGGGTTCATATTTGTCGAGTGTTTACTGTGGGCCAGACTTGGAGCCAAGTTCAGCCATAAGTGGTGGGGCTGGGACCCAAACCAGATTCTCTGACTCCAAATCCTGTGTGTCTCGTGCTATGCCATGCTGCCCGGCTCACACCCTGCCATCCGGAAGGCCAGCTTTGGTTCACCCAGGTGGAAGCGGGAAAGAGAAGGAAAAATGATATTCTGAATCCCACACAGGAGCCTTTTTACCTGCTGGCCTATGTCGTGAGCGTTTGCTTATGAGGGACATACTTTCAGCCTGAATTTTAAAAGTTGCAATTATCTCTAAGTGCGAAGCAACATCGTCTTCGTTTCCTATCTTTGGTGGCCTCTGGTCTAAAGAATCAGCTGACTGTCTCTACACTCTGAGGCAAATTCAAGCACTGAAGATAGAATATAGTTATCAGATGAAACTAAAAAGGTGACGGGAAAAGAAGTAAAGCATATTTAATGCCTCTAGGAAGTGAATCCAAATGGCTCTGGGTTGGCGTTGCGGGAAGAATGCAGCACAAGTTCCTTCTCTAAGCAAGTTTGAATACTCTCTCTGACACTGCTTTTACATGAGCTCAAATTGCTTTAGAAACCTGTCATATCGAATTAGCAAAAGAAGATAGTAATTCAGAGGGGTGCCAATGTGGCATTATTGAAAATTGCTGGCTGGAAGGCTTCCTGCAGCATTATTTGGGGACAATAACTCACTTTCATCACCATGTATCAGTACAAGCAAATGATGGGCTTTCTGTGGCTCTTGGATTAAACTTTTTCAAAAGTCCACCACACAGATGAAAATGCCCAGACATCTGCATTTAGCAACGAGAGAACGAGGACACAAGAACACATCCGAGTGTTGGCTCCATTCTGGTCAACTGGCATGAACCAAAACCAGAAACACAGACCCGTGGTAGCCCAACAGAACAGTCAGGCTTCAGAAGACGCTTGACCTTGACGTCAAACTCAAAGGCTGGGAGAACTGGGAATAAGCAGTACAGACGTGTAAAATAAAATACTCTTCCTTGTAATCTTAACGATGGGCCATCTCTTCAGAGAAACCTTCCACGACCATCCTATCTCACCCTGCCTCATCACTCTCCACCATGTTACCCTCAGAATTTTCTTTTTCTTTACAAGACAAAACAATTTCTGGAATCGCCCAATTAGTTTTCATTACTTGCCCGGCTATTCTATCCCTCCCATCCCAGAACATAACCTCCCTGAGAAGGAGAATTTTAACCACCCTCCACCAGCCCCTAGGAACAATGCCTGGAGCACAGTGGGTACTCAATAAATCCTAACTGAAAGACTTCTGACTTCACAAAAATCTCATTAGACAAGAGCAGAGGCTATTCTGTGTGCAAGAGTATTGTTTCATCAGCTGTTAACAGTGAAGCCTATGCAAGCTAGAATCTAGGCACTCATCATGAACTGTCTGCTGACCGGAGACTCATTCTATGTCTAACAGTCAGTTGCCAGAGGGAATCTTAGGTGTGCAAGAGCAGCAGGGCAATTTGGGTTCTCCTCACCAAAGTAAGCATGCCCCTGAGTAAGCTCAAAGAAAAGGTTACCCAACTCCTCAACACCTGCTTCCTGATCTACACGATGAAAATCTCACATTATCTCAGACTTCTCTACCTCAAAAAGTCTAATATTTTTCCGCGCCTTTTTCTTTTGCCAAATTTCGAGGTCTCGGCCTTCAGAAAGGGTGGGAGAATTGCACGATGGACGCTATAGACGGAGCGACTGTTAGATATTCTGTCACATTTGCTTTCCCTCTTCTTGTACATGTGAGTACGCATGTGTGAATGTGGGCACGTGCATCTGCGTGTATGCACACGCGTGCGTGCTATGTGGTACACGTAGCTACGTACATGTATGTATGGGCATTAGGTGAACATGTGAGTGTACGTGTATATTTGGCTTGAATTGAGAGTTTGTGGCAGACATTGATGTACTTCATCCCTGAATACTTCATCAGGAATCTCATTAGACCAAGAACAGTCGCCTCTACTACAGTTATCACACTCAGAAAATGTAAAATTTATAACTCTACGGTTCCCTAATAAGCAGTTGGTTTTCACAACCCTTAAACATCCCCAAATATCCTTGATAACTTATTTTCGACCCAGGGTCCAATCACGTATCACACATTATATTTAGTTGTGATCTTTCTTGAGTCTCCTTTAATCTAGAATGGTTCCCCAGCCATGTTTGTTTGTTTCTTTTTGGCCCTGTATGACACTGACATTTTTGTAGTGTCCTGGGCCAGCTTCTTAGGGAATTTCCTTCCATTTTTTTTTTTAATTTTTTTTTTCAACGTTTATTTATTTTGGGGACAGAGAGAGACAGAGCATGAACGGGGGAGGGGCAGAGAGAGAGGGAGACACAGAACCGGAAACAGGCTCCAGGCTCTGAGCCATCAGCCCAGAGCCTGACGTGGGGCTCGAACTCACGGACCGCGAGATCGTGACCTGAGCTGAAGTCGGACGCTTAACCGACTGCGCCACACAGGCGCCCTAGAATTTCCTTCCATTTTAATTGACCTGATTGTTTCCTCTAATTATATCTAGGGTGAAGTCTATCATTCTAAGTACCTGACATGACCAATGTAAAGTAGATATGAAATACCTCTGGTTCCCAAAAGAAATTTTTAGGCTGAAATAGCGAATCAGTGAAGGATAAGAACACTTCTGACATAGGCATCAGGTCTTGCCTGAGAAACAAGTCTCCTCAATTTGTTAAAATCCTCCTCAACGCAATCAGGTTAGTGCTTCCCACACATTAGTCACTCACATATGATCTTCAAGAATTTTGTTACACCCAAGTTCTACTTACATTAGCATTGATGCAATCATTTATTTTAATTCAACTTATTGAAACTGTTATCCTAAGAAATAATATCCATAACAACGGTTCTGCTGGGCTTGCTCTATTTTTCTAACACCTATCCGGTATACAAAAATACCGAAAACAAATCTGTGCACGTCTAAAACCATCTCCCATAACACAGTGGGGTTCTGGGGGAAACACTGAGTACAGTAGGGTCGCCCTGCTGTGGGCACACACGTGCGCGTGTGTGTGTAGACCGAGTTGGCATAAAAGGCCTTCTCAAGAACTAAGGAAACAAGAAGGTGCCCAGGTTGTCAGGCCAAGTCAGGGACAACATCTAAACAAATGACAAGGCCTGCATTTCCTGAGAGGCACAGCTGCTATCTCCAGTCCCCTGACGCCAGATTGATTGCTTGTCTATTCATTTCCCAGGCCCTCAACAGGCAAGATTGAAAACAGGCTCAGGAAAATGCTACTCGGGCAAACTCTGACACTGATGGAAGGAATCACTGTGTCCTCCAGAAGATCACTTTGTGGCCTATAAAATATGCATATGGATCACAGAATTCCCGAGGTTTCATCCCCTCTACATTTGCCAGAAAGAGGCAGAGGCCCGGAGACGCTGGGTGGGTTGTCCAGGGTCACACTGCTCGTTGGTGGCAAACCAGAAACTTCATCTACAATCTCAGATCCCTGAGAACAGTTCATTCCACACCCCATGCTGAGGCCTGAGCCTATACAGTTTTTGATGTATAAAACCATATATATACCATTACACATATAAAGCCATATTTATACACACACACACACACACACACACACACATAAACACACATACATGCAAAACCACATTCTGGCTTCCTGAATCCTTCCTAAATGCTCTTTCAACCACAAATGTGTTCAGCCCCAAAGGCAAGGGGCACAGGTTCATTCTCTGAACCTCACCATTGTCATTTTCGCTTCTCACCAAACAATCATCTTTCCCTGTGTCCCTTGCTCTGCGAACCATGCAGCCCCGGCCAGCCCATACGAAAATGCTTCTAGTAACTCTACCCATCCTAATTCCTGCCAGGGCATAATCATACTATAAAAACTCAGCATTTGGACCTCCATAAAATTATTTTAGGGCTAGACCTCCCACCTCCTTTACACCTCAGGTCAAAGCCTTGTGGAGCAGAAGGCCTGGGGAGCTCCGGCATGGGTTGGAGAACCCCCCACACCTGTTCCGGCAGCTGGTAGACACCCAGCTATCCATTGGCCCAGGACGCTCTCAGGGGCTCTCCCCTCTCTTTCATCCCAACAGCTGATTGGTTACTGAGTTCTGTGGCATCTGTCTCCCTAGAACTTGTCCCCTCCATTCTCTCTTCTCCTTCCCTACTGATACACCTTGGTGCAGGCCCTCATGTTCCTCCCCTACACTGTTACAAGGTCTCCCCCCTGGTATCCCTGCCTACTGCCTGCCTACCAAGCCACCCTCTACGTCAGTGGCTCTCAAAGTTTGGCCCAGGGACTCCTGGGGTCCCTGAGACCCTTACGTGAGAATGAGACTATTTCCATGATTCTGTAGACATGATTTGACTGTGAACATGATATAGACTATTTCCATAACAATACAGGTATAATATTAAAGATGCGATTTGCCTTTTCTACACTTATTCTGAGTGTACTGTGGAGTTTTCCAAAGGTTTTCTGACATGGGCTATCGGAACAGAGTGAATCCAGAAGCAGATCTGAGAATCACAGTCTTGTCTTAAGTCGGGTATTAGAGACGTGCAGAAACATAAAAGGATGTCACTCTTCTCACTGAATTTTTGTTCTGGAAAATAAGTTTTCATAAACATGTGTTCTTTACGTTAATAGGTAATGGGTTTGTTATTGTTATTTTAATGAATCAGCAATCATTTTTTTAAATTTCTCAGCCTTATTTTCTAATGGAAATTAGGGATAATATTGCCCACCTAAACGAAAACTGTTTGGGATCCTTCATACAGTAAATCCTTCATTCACGATAGCTCTGTTTCCCTGTTCACCTCATTCATACTAGGGTCTCCAGGCATCCTTCCCCTCCTCTCTCTTTCAGGCCAACCAATTTTATCTTTCCCTCAACGCATGCAGGGTCTCTAAAGCCCCTTTCAAGCCATTCTCATCAACTCACAGCCCAGGTAAGTATGACTCTTTTCTCCGTGATCTCCCTGCACCCAGAACATACACGTAGCACTCCACCTGTGATGCTTTACGAGCTCAGTTGTCCATAGATCTATCCCTCCCTCCTGTGTCCGCAAGCTCTCAGAGGTCAGAGACAGAATCTCACAATCTATATCTTTGTATCCCCAATCCCTGGAACAAATGCATATTTGTTAAATGACTTGAACACAGGGGAAGTGGAATAAACGGGACAGGGGGTTTCTAAACATCAGACATGGGGAAAGAGAATGAACGAGAAAGAGTGGGATCAAAGAATTCTGTCTGTCCAACTTGGGAGGGGTCTGCACAGAGCAGTGCTTTTTAAAGTCACTAGGCACAAGAATTACTTAAGGGGCTTGTTAAAATGAAGATTCTCAGCTCCACAGTTTCAGCTGTTCTGACTTAGCTGGTTTGGGGCAGGGCCCAGAACTCTTCAGTTCAACAAGACATAGGGTACAGAACACATTTTATGGACCACTGGCAAAAAGAATACATTGGGGCGAGGGGTAGTAGTAGATTAGGCTGTGCCAAATCACCTGGGGTGGGGAGGTAGGGACAACAAAGAAGACTTGACGAAAATGCAATTTCCTGAGCCCCACCCCAGCTCTTCAGAATCAGAATCAGAGGTGCGTCCAGTGGGGCTTACAGTCAGGAAACTTTGCTCCTGTGTTTTAAGTGCTTAGTCATAAGAACCTAGAGCAGGGGTATTAATTCTGGCCTTTGTCTAATCATCTCTACTCATCCCTGAACCTTCCATCTATGAAGCAGAGGCCATATGGGGCCCCTGGATGTAAATGGTAAATACCCACAAGGAAAGGCCCTTTGTGGGGGCGGGGGGTGGGGGGGCACGCATATAAATGGATGCAAAGGAGAAGATGGGGAGCTTTTGGAAAAATACTGGATTAACAAAAAGAACTGTTTCATAGAAAGGCCAAAACACTGGAAGGACAAGAATCTCCCAAGTTTTCCAGAGTTTAAATGTCCACACTGTGCCTATGGATCCCACTCCCATTGTTCCCCTGTATAATCGAGAGCATTCACCACCCAATGAGGTAACCACTAGTTACAGTGGCTACAGAGCACTTGAAATGTGGCTCATGTGACTGAGGAGCTAAATGTTTAATTTTACTTGTGACTAAACTTAAAACCTAATACTCCAGTCACCGGAAAACACTCAGGCATATTTGAAGCAACGTGGTTATGGGGATTTGCTTTCTCAACAGTTTTTTGAAATCTGAACACAGGTCAAGTGTTTCTGATGAAAACTCAGCGTCCAAAGGGCAATGGGCTGTGAGTATAAAATACACACTAGTGGGGCGCCTGGGTGGCGCAGTCGGTTAAGCATCCGACTTCAGCCAGGTCACGATCTCGCGGTCCGGGAGTTCGAGCCCCGCGTCAGGCTCTGGGCTGATGGCTCAGAGCCTGGAGCCTGTTTCCGATTCTGTGTCTCCCTCTCTCTCTGCCCCTCCCCCGTTCATGCTCTGTCTCTCTCTGTCCCAAAAATAAATAAACATTGAAAAAAAAAATTAAAAAAAAAAATACACACTAGATTTCATAGATTTGGTATGGAAAAAAAATCAATAAATTTTAACTTGATTATATGTGAAAAGGATAATTTTGGATATACTGAGTTAAGTAAAAAAAAATCATTAAACTTAACTTCACCTTTTTTCTTTTTACATGTTTAAAATTTCTTTGTTTAACACTTTAGTTTTGAGAGACAGAGAGAGACAGAGCATGAGCAGCGGATGGGCAGAGAGAGAGAGAGAGGGAGACACAGAATCCGAAGCAGGCTCCAGGCTCTGAGTTGTCAGCAGAGAGCCCGATGCAGGGCTCCAACTCACGAACCGTGAGATCATGACCTGAGCCAAAGTCGGACGCTTAACCCACTGAGCCACCCAGGCGCCCCTCTTTTTACATGTTTAATGTGGCTACTGGAAAATTTTAAATTCCTTAAGTAGCTAGCATTATATTTCTATCGAAGAGCGCAGTTCCATTCAAGACTATATAGAATGTGACTACTGAATGTTATTAAATATTTTGAAACCATCTTGGAACATTAGTTTATAGAGGGAAATGGCTGTTCCTCTATGAATTAGTCACCCCAGAGGACTGAAGGCTGATTCTAAGGATATTATCATTTTGGAAACTCAAATCTTTTCCAGACCTCATCCTTACTTTGCCTCCATCACAATGGATCAGATTCCAGGAGAGCTGATGAGTCCCTTCTGAAAAGAAGACTTAGAATTTTCTTTTTTTTTTTTTTGAGTTTTTTTTTTTTTCAATGTTTATTTATTTTTGGGACAGAGAGAGACAGAGCATGAACGGGGGAGGGGCAGAGAGAGAGGGAGACACAGAGTCGGAAACAGGCTCCAGGCTCTGAGGCATCAGCCCAGAGCCTGACGCGGGGCTCAAACTCACGGACCGCGAGATCGTGACCTGGCTGAAGTCGGACGCTTAACCGACTGCGCCACCCAGGCGCCCCAGAATTTTCAAGTCCCAATCTGGTGTGCACACCTGATAACCCTCTAGATTCAGCAGCCTTACTTCAAATGACTTTGGCTTATTTCAAAACACCAGACCCAACCCTAAACAGTTTAAGAATTAACAGACAAGACTATTCACAACAATATATCCCTGGCTCTCAAAGACCCCAAATGTCTATTGAATACAGGCAACAGCATCTCTCTCCAAAGAGACTAGTTACTAAACCAACCACACTCTTCAGGTCAAATTCTGGCATGTTTGTTAAATATATTACCAGGGGCACCTGGGTGGCTCAGTCGGTTAAGCGGCCGACTTCAGCTCAGGTCATGATCTCGAGGTCTGTGAGTTTGAGCCCCACGTCGGGCTCTGTGCGGACAGCTCAGAGCCTGGAGCCTGTTTCGGATTCTGTGTCTCCCTCTCTCTCTGACCCTCCCCCGTTCATGCTCTGTCTCTCTCTGTCTCAAAAATAAATAAATGTTTAAAATTTTTTTTTAAATAAATAAATACATTACCAGACAGTGACATTTTTTTCTAACTCCTTCTGTGGGTTTCATGTGTCTGAAAACTGCTTTCATTGTTATTTCCCACGTTATCAGGCATTCACTCGCACCTTGAGACAGAGGTTTTTGGGCTCCATGGTCCCCCACTGAGGCCATGGTTACAATGCAGGGGATCCACAACTATGGGAGGTCTTTTCTGATTTTTTTCCCCCACTCATCAACAACTGGAATCTGGCATTTTCTTTAATTTTAAAGACAAGCAACAGATTACAATACTGTTAATTAGTACCTGTGACATCACCAAAAAAAAAAAAAAAAAAAACCACAGCTTTTTTTTTTTTTTTTACATGGCAGCACAGTTGTTTAGAAATCCTGAAATAGGACCACCTGGGTGGCTCAGTCGATTGAGCACCTGACTCTTGATTTAGGCCCAGGTCACGATCCCAGGGTTGTGGGAAATAGCCCCTCCTCGGGATCCACGCTGAGTGTGGAGCCTGCTTAAGAGTCTCTTCCCATCTGCCCCTTTCCCCCAACTCCTACTCTCTTTCTCTCTCTCTCTCTAAAATATATATATAAAAAAATTAAATCCTGAAATATCATTTACGAATATCACAACTTTAAAATCAGGATAGTTCATTCCTCCTGACCACAGCCCCTTCTAACGTAGGGAGGGGATTACTGGTCAACTTCTCACCTGGTAGTCATTCAGCCACAAAAGGGAAAGGGTGCATCTTCTCACCCAGTGATCCAGGCGTCGAGGCTGCTTAATGGCTGTCCCTGTCGACATTTGTTTATTCTTCGTGGATAAATAGAAAGAAGTCAACCACTTAAATTATTTGTTATAGTTCTGCAAAGCCAGACAGCTTAAATGAGAAGGTTTAATTCTTCATAAGTTAGCACTGGCTTTTGGAATATGACAGGTCTGTGGACTACAAATCCAGACCAGGCAAGTTCAAACACATCTGATGGTAAAGCTAACTATCCAAATGTGTTATTTAAAGTGATTTTTTTTAAAACACTGATGACGGAGTAGGCAGTGATATAGGTCATGCATAATATTGTAAGTTCAGTGTGACAGAGATTCCCAGAATCCCTGAGAATCAGGGCATTTTGTAGGTGGTGGGGGTGGTGCTGTTCTTTGTAATTTTATGTACATAAATTTTTACATTTAAAATATTTCTAGACTTAATCTCGACAAATTTAAAATGTTAATGTTACATTTAAAAAATAAGAGAGAGGTGTAATGGTGCACATTTTCACCTGTTAAAGCCTTAGAAGCTGATGATGATGGGGAGGTTTTAGAGCTTGGGAAGCAAACAGTAACTTCCTAGTGACTCAATAAGTTACGATCAGTTTTTCTAGAAACCACTTGGCTCTTCCACCTGAATACGAAAAGTGGATTAAAACCTTGCCTGTTATTACTGAATCTATTTCCCTCAGTTAAGTACAATATGAATGTATATTTAGAAACACTGCAACACATTCCAGTTTAAAAAAAAAAGCTACGCTGGGCTTAGAAGGGTAAAACCAGGCAGGGCAGAAAGAAAGTGACGCACACCGAAGACCGGTATTTCTAGGCACTTGTTGTCCCAACATTTAGAAACACCCCGGCATCAAAACAATGCTGTCGCTTTTGAAAATTTTGTTCTTTTTCTTTCTTTCTTTTTTTTTTTTTGTAACACCAAAAGCCAGATTCAGCCCACAATTTAATATTGTCAATACATTTTCTTCATTACAGAACTGGCACCCCAACTGTTACCTAAGCACTTCACTCTTCAAATCCCACACCCACATGTTCTGAACTCATCTGCACTCAGATATGAATAAAGATGAATAGCATCTTGAGGAAATAGCTTCTCCATTCTCAAATGGCAAAAGCCATGAAGCAAACACGTCACAGTGTCTGAGGGATTTCTCAGAGGAGCAAGAAAGAACCTTAAAGCCACCATTTTGTTAGAAAAAAACCCCACATCCTTCCCTGGCAACGTGCCCACTAGGGATTTAAAGTCCAAAGGAACTTCAGAAGTTCCCATACTGAGAGGTTCTGTGATTCTCTTATGAAGAAATGACTTTTCTTTCTCCTTTTACTAAATTTCAGATAATTACATTTTGGTAGGTCAGCAGTCCAACTCAGCATCTCTTTATGGAGAATGGTTCTAGGAGACCTTGATGAAATTGCAAATGCTTGGAAATAGTCACTTGGTTGCATGCTGGGTAAATAGGAAAGCATGCTGACTGTATTTATTTTACTATCATTATGTCTCCGTGGGGTGGGCTAGTAAAAAAGTGCAGGCTGTTAACAGCTTGGTATATACATACACATACACACACCCCCCCACACACAGTATATTCTAAAAGAATTTACTTTTCCTTCATCTCAAACCGTGCCTGCAGAAAATCCCCCATACTTGCATGGTTTTCCAAATATTTGTTTATAAGTTGGATGGTTGTCACTTCGTTCATCAGTGTTCATTCGTTCAACAAGTTGTGAGTGAATGCCTACTATGTGCCAGGCTGGTGGTGAACATCACACACACTGGTACCAACACAGGCCCATCTTTGCTCAAAGGAACGTTTCACAAGGTGGCTGGGTGCCCAGACTAACCTATGGTCACCTCCTGTATCAGTCATCTCGGGCTGCCATAACCAAATACCAAAGCCAAGGTGCCAGCATGGCCAATGTCTTATGAGGAATCTCTCCTTGGGTTGCAGATGGCCACGTCCTTGCTGTATCCTCGCGTGACTGTTCTTGAGTGGGTGTGGTTGGAAAGAGAGGATGTAAACTCTCTAATATCTCTTCTTATCAGGGTGCTAATCCCGTAATGAGGGGCCCACCCTCATCACCTAATTACCTCCCCAAGGCCCCATCTCCGAACGCCATCACATTAGGGGTTAGGGCTTCAATACCTCTTTAATATCAAATGTGCTATTTCATCTGTCATGTTAATTCAATAGACCTAAGTCTTTCAAATCCATCTCAGAAGAGTGGGACTTTGGCTCCTCTGCCATTTGGCTTTCTGTAGTGGTTAGGGCTGAGGGCCTTAGACACCAACAGAGGATGAGAGCCACAGGAGCACCAGACCCCCCCCAGTCCTAAGGACGCAGGTGGTTTAGGGTTTGGAAGAAAGTAAAACAGGCTCTGAGGCTCTCAGGTCAGCATCTAAAGCAGAACTGATAAGATCTCCGCAGTGAGGTCGAAATTCAGAAATGATATGCTTTTTAAAATCCAGTATCCTTACTCCAAGGCCTGCCTCCCTCTTTGAAGTTCTCGTGATCAAGTTCAATCAGGCAGTACAGCAAAACAAATAAAAATAACACAAACTCAGAATAACAGCAAGAGTCAATGCGTTATCGTGAGGTTTTCACAAAACTGCAATCACAGAGCACTTTTCTCGGGACCTGAGGAAGTAGGGTAGGTGGGTATTCACACCCCACCCCCCAATACATTAAAGGCAACACCCACCAAGCTCAGCCCCTCCACTAGACGTCATTTGACTCTTCGAGGTTTGATCATTTCCTTAAAAGCCTGGATGATCAAAGCCAGCCTGGCACGCAAAGGGATCAAAGAGGAGAAATTACAGAAATCCAGATGCAGGTTTTGACTCTAAAACTTAGGGCAGCGGACTTCCTTTCAGACCATCCTCTGCCACCTCAAAGAAATAATCAGCACACGTCACAGAGGCTGAATGCACCTTTCGCCCTGGTCCTCGATCCATGCAGAAGCAATCGAGAACTTTTAGCTGGATCTCTGACATCCAGACTTCCAAAACGGAAGGTCAAGCTCCTTCCTGTTTCTAACAGAACGAAGGGGAAAAAGACACTCCTACATGTCTCTTCCCTCATCTAGTGTTAAAATTGAAAAAGTGGGTATCGTTGGGTGACTTAAATCGGGCTGTGCTGGATGGATGGTTCTGCCACAGCACACAGGGTCTGGGAATAATTCTAAGGCATCTCTCGTTCATTGCAAGGGCTTTTATTTCCATAGTACTAAAGGCTCCTCACAGCCACTGATGTAGGACAAGAAATATGATAGCCGTTTAACAGAAACCCGGGGCTCAGAAAGTTGAAGGGACTCTCACCTCTGGTCACACAGCTAATGGCAGAATCCTATTCAAAATCAGGAATTCCAAGGGCAGATGTTATCATCTTTACATGGGCTTGGGAACCTGGAAGTCCATTCTTCTGCAGGAGGCTGGACGTAGCCTGCGGATGTGTTTTGTATTTTGTTTTGTTCTGTTTTTAATTGAGCTGGTCCAACCATCAAACATCAGGAGGTTTCACATAAAAACCTGGATTTCTGTCTTCTGGGGGGGAAAAAAAGCTCAGATCTGTCCTCACACAGGGCAACCAAAGAACAGAGCTAAGAGGAGACTGTAGCCCGCTTTCCCATGGATAACCCAGAACCCAAACACGGTCAAAGACTCTCTCCTTCCACGGTCTCATGCTCAGCTACACAAAACCCTAACAGCTCAGGCTGTTCCCCCTTCCACGCCTGTGCTCACATGATTTCTCTCTTCCTGTGACGTCTCTGCCTGTCTTGCCAGTTTGGTATGTGTATGTGATCAGTCTTTCGGGATCCAGTTTGCGTGCCCTTGGCTCCAAAATGTCAGTTCTTGGTATCCCTGGAAGAACGAACCAGCCTCTGTTCTTGAATATTTTTTGTGTTTATTTTATTTATTTAAAAATTTTTTAAATGTTTATTTATTTTTGAGAGACACAGAGACAGAGTGCGAGCTGGGGAGTGGCAGAGAGAGAGGGAGACACAGAGTCCAAAGCAGGCTCCAGGCTCTGAGCTGTCAGCACTGAGCCCGATGCAGGGCTTGAACCCACGAATGGTGAGATGATGTCCTGAGCCAAAGTCGGATGCTTAACTGACTGAGCCACCGAGGCCTCCCTTTTTGTGTTTATTTTATTAAACGTCTTTTCATGTGTGCATATTCAGTGTTGGGCACATAGTAAGCAATCAGCTATGTTTTGATCTGTACTAAAAACAAAGAATTAAGTAGTACTTATCATGTACCAGACGCGGTTCAAAGCACCTAATACATATTAACTCATGTAAGCCTCACAACTCTCTATCCTTACATTCATCTCACCGAGAGAAAATGGATGTCTGAGGATATTTAGGCACATTAAAGGTTAGGGAATCTTCTCGGAGTCACTCACTCTGCTATTCAGTTGCAGAAGGGGAATTAGAACCGAGTCTGGCTACCTCTGGATAGATGGGTAGATGAAAAGACAGAAGGAAGGGAGAGACGGAAGAAAGGAAAAAGAGAGGAAAGGAGGGAGACCCAGTCAGGTGAACTGTTAGGAACGGGAAAAGGCACGTTCCGTGGCGGCAACTACAAGGTCCCTGGTGGGGCCAGGGCAGTGTCGTATGCTGGTAAAATGTAGCAACGGATTCTCTGCATCAAAAAAGCCCTGCTTCGCAGTGTCTGTGACTTTCTGTGGTGCCGAGAATCCTACCGTGGAGGATTTTGAGCTCTCAACGTGATATCACTGAATGCAGAGTTGGAAAGAGGAAATGGGACGAGTCAGTGGCACTACCCGGTACTAACACGTCAGCTCAGATACACCAGAGTGCAGGATGTACCTAGGAAGGCGACAGAGGAAGAGACAGGCAGGACCAGGTGAGGAAGGAACTATGAAACCCTACTGAGGATCGTCCTCAATACAACAACAAGGAGTAACCTGGAAGTTTTTAGTAGCAAGTGACACATCATACAGTTATGAAGACAGGCACAGTCAAACCTTCAGGAACCCCTCCTTCATCTTTCCTGCAACTTTCCTGAGTGACAGTTACTGCTGCAAGGAAACTTACGAATGGTTCTGCCCTTTGCCTACTCTATCCTTTTTCCCCTGTCAGCTGTCGTTCCCTCTACCAATCCCTCTGCCGACCACCACCATCCTCTTATTCTGGGCTCCTGGAAGTGCTCTGGGGGTCAACAGACCCTCAGGACTGGGGAGTCTCTGCCCATCATTACTGGTCCTCTGGTACGTCAGGGCTGGAGGGCCTAAGCAAAGAAGTGAGCTTGAACGAGCTCAACAGGAAAGCCATCATACGGAGTATTATCAGTAAAGCAAAGCCAGACACATCCTTGACATTAGAGACCACAGAGCTGGAAGGGGCTCTAGAAAGCCTCCAGTTTACCGGGGAAGTAGAGCAGAGGGCAGTCAACTTAACCAGCCCAAAGACATCATGCTGATTAAGGCCAAAGTTTGATGTAGAATGAGGTTGCCTCGTTCCCAAATACTCTACCTGCATAGAAGCAGGATGTTTTCTGAGATGTTGCTTCCCTCCTGCAAAGTCAAAGGCTTTCTTAGGAGAACTTTTTCTATTAAGCAGGTTCTACTTCACCAACTAGAACAGACAGAAACATGGTGATCTCCACGATCGGGGACATCCTGGCATCCTCCCGTGACACAGGACAGTATGAGCCATCTGTCTGGAAAACACTCCTATGACCACAGTCTCCTTTCTATCACTCATGGCCTTATTCATCAGTTTAAGAATTCAGTTCTCCAGACCCCGACCTTTCCCCCTGGGTCTCCATCTACCTGGCCTGCACTGAGGCCATTTCCTGATAAGCAGGAAATGGACAGGGAAAGGAAGTGAACCTTTAAAAGCCATTATAGCAGCTCTGCTTTGGGGAAAAAAGTGTTGGAGGGGAATTTAAAACTTTCAGCTGAAATGCACACTTCAGGTGACCAGCCAAGGCGACAGGGCACGTAGCCAAGGCAGCCAGCCATCGGGGACTGAGATACAGGCCAATGTTCACCTAGCCAGGAGCCAGATGCTGCTGCCTATTTTCTAGTTCTTACAGAGGCATCCCACAGCCTGCCTGTGCCCCTGATATGTGAGTCTCTTTCAGCTAACAGTGATTTTTATTTGCCAACGCCCGTCATTGTCTACAACCATGACCCCTAGGAATAGGGCAGGTAAGGCCAGTTCCTGGACCCGGAAAAGTGAAAATTGGTCCAGAGAGAGAGACGGAGAGAGAGAAGATCCCAGAGAGATAAAAGAAGCTGGGAGGACCCTGTTATAATCTGCCCAAGTCTGTTCCGATGTACTCCTACCGCGTTAGCTGGAGACACCGAACATGGGTCCAAGGTTTTTGGGGTCGCAGACCTCTAGGGCATTTATCAACAGAATGCAAGTGATCCATAAACTTGAACAGGGAAAAAGTCACAACTTTGTTTATGAACACTGCACTACAATTTAGTATTTCATTCCATCGTAAAGGCAGGCTACAATACTGCCTTTACGGTCTGCCACGTAGTAGAAGCACCAAAGACTTTGCCACTGACAGAAAGCAGACTTTTTCGTGTCCGAACACAGCTGCTGCAGGTGTCTCAAAGCAGCCCCGTTGCAGATCCCTACTTAGGAGAGATGGTGGCCATCTGTCCCACCAGATCTTGTTGTTACACATACATTAGGAGCTTACAATGGTGTGCGTGTGTGCGCACGCGTGTGTGTATCTAGTGTTATGATCTTCTGCGTTGCATTTGAAGCATTTAAACATGTCATTCTGCGGGTCCCTAAGTTTGGAGGACTGCCAAAGGGCCACAGGCATCAATGAGATGAAGAGCCATTGATTGGCCTGGTGGTAGAGAAGCCACATGAACAGGGGACAGGGGAATGTGGTTATGAGACCAGCCCTCTGGCTGAGCAGCCAGCTTGCCTTTCCTTTGACCTACACCTTGAGGAATTATTTGGGTACGTTATTTTTCCTTGTACACTTCTTCAGCCCTTTATCATCCCCATTAGCTTTCTGTACCTTCTTATTTTTATGCCTTTTAAATCTTATCCCTCATGTTTGGCATACTATCAAATCTCATTTAGTCTTCCTGTGCACAGAGCTGGGTTCTCTTCCTTCAGGTGGTCTGTTTTCTTTCCTGGCCTACCTCTCTCACCTCCTTTCTCTCCTTGCTGTATCCTGTTACCTCTCTCTTCGCCCCCCTGGCCCAGCTGGCTGTCAGTCCTCCCTCCTTCCTGGGTTCTGCAGCAGATGCTTCGGGCACCAAGCGCCTACAGTCCACCTTGCATTGGGGAAGGACATTTATTTTGTCTAGATGACACATTTCTAAGGAGCCACCAAAAAACAGACTGACCACCTGAATAAATGACAACCAAACGTTCCATGGGAGAAGGGTACCTGCCTTTGCCAACGCAAGCTTAAACATAATTTGTAGGAGGATGGGAAACACTCCTGCTCTGCTTGATAATCCCTGCTGACCAGATGTCTAGGGAAGGTCAGCAGACTAGACCAGGATTCTTCTCAGTGCATAAATTCCCAGAGTAGCAAAAGAGAAGTATACTGCTTAGTCACTGCTAACAGGGGGAGCCCTCTGTAAGCAGGCCTTTACCAGCACTGCTTTTCTAAATCAGAAGTGAAGAGGTTAGACTAGAGGGAAAGCCAGTGTGCCTTCATGACCTGTGTGCTTTCGCTCTGGACAAACATCCAAGTGTACTGCGCCTCCTCCCTGCCCTCACCAGGGGAAACATTTGTCCTGAAATAGCCAACTCTCCCGGCAAGGTATTGAAGGCTTACATGTAGACTGAAAACGTGTATCAATGGCCTAAAAAATGAAAGGAAGAAAGAACAAAAGGGAAGAAATAAAGAGAAGAAAGAGAAAAAAGGAAACGAATCTGCATTTGAAGACATGCTTCATTTTGTCGAGGGTTATTCTGTATTCGAGAATGGTTCACAATCTTTTATTTTTTTTTTAATGTTTCTATTTTACTTCTTATTCTAAAAAAAATGTTTATTTATTTTGAGAGAGAGAGAGAGAGCACATGCAGAGGAGGGGCAGAGAGAGAGAGGGAGAGAGAGAACCCCAAGCAGGCTCCGTGGGGCTCGATCCCACGAACGTGAGATCATGAGCTGAACTGAAACCAAGAGTCGGACGCTTAACTGACTGAGCCACCCAGGCACCTCTGTTTCCAATTTAATTCTAAGGAAAGGCACAATTCTTTTTAGAAAACTATCTGAAAGTGTAGTGACACTTACATTGGAGAGTTGTTAACATATGAAGCAGCTCAGAGAACTTGGGATAAATTGAAACCACAAATTTTATAAACTTCACTGATCTGTTCATTGATCCTCTTAAAGAAAAAAAATCCATTTTTATCAGGGTGGTTCTTTTTCAACACTTGTTCATTTATTTATTTTAAATGAATTATACTGCCCTTGCCAACAACCCATCCCCTTTGGGAAAATAGCATGTTCCAAGGCTGTTAGCTCTTGAGAAGACTGCAGACTTCATTCTCGCATAAAATTTCATACGCCATGTTACAATGTATTAATTCACTGGGCTTTTATAAGGGATATACAATTATATACTAGTATGTCAGATATAAAAGCTGCCATCATGGTTCCCAACCACTTGCAGAATAAAGCTCTCCAAAGTCACAACCTGCAGATAAAATAGTAGATTTATCGATCTTATGGAATATTCAAACTTAAGTGTAAATTAAGATAGTATATATTTATTTAAAATAAAATACACAAGGGTAAAACTTCTCAGGTTCTACTTAGTGAACCTTTTCCCCCTCCAACGTCTTCTTCAAACTCCACAGAAACTTATTATATGGCTTTTCTTGTTACTCAAAGTAGGTCAAGTTCAGATGCTCCGGTCCTTGATTATGTTTTTATTTTCAAATATCTCACCCAAACTGAGAATTTTAATTCATGCTATGTATTGCATAAATGCGTTTATTCATTGTGTTCTGAATAAAAAGGCTTCGGTTTTTTTTTTTTTTTTCCTACTCTTTTCCCCAGAACATGCTGTTTAATAGCAGTTTCTCTTCTGCCAACAAACTGATATCAGTTTATATGATTTAAGGTAGATACACGTGCAAAGAATTGTCCCAGCAGAAGTGCTGTGTGGGCCCTTTAACACTACACCACATAAAAGCCACAGTAAAACAGGTAGAAGGGATGCCAACCACGTAAACAGGATGAGGCTCCAGCTAAGTCTCCTATCATCCCTGAAAAGCTACAAATTGGGAACCAGGATGTCTGCCCAGATCAAAAAGGATTCTTCTTCCTGTGCTTCCTGAAAGAGAGACCATTTCTTTTGGATTTTGTCATACCTGATTTCAATGGTACATCTTTTCTCCTCTAACACTGCTGTGATCTCACTAGACCAGCATCTCCACTTTAATGTGAATTTTCATGGTTTCCCCTGAAGATTGGGACAGCTAGGCATATTTTGTTTTCTGACTTAACATAAAATAATATTCATTTCTAACAAATCCTCTAAAAATGTGAGTGCTCCCCTCGAGATAACAGGGGATTCTGGGATTCGGACCGGTCAACCCAACACAGATGGCAAACTGAGGTGGTGGGGAGGCGGGGAAGGGGAATGAACAGCATCGCTCAGTTCAGGCTCTCCATGGTCATTCCTGTCACCCCAAAGCCCTTTATCAGCCGACCTCCATCTACCCCCACCCCAGGTTCTTGACAGCAGTGATCCCTCACCTTCACCTTTTCCTCCTCCACCCCTAGTTACTGCCTGAGGGCTTCTGTCCTGGCTTTTCACAACATCAGGGATGCAAATCCTACCCCAGGCTACATAAAAGGCACCAAGCTTCCACCATCTGTCTGCCTGTAACTCTCACCCCTCTGTGTGGCTCTAAGAAATGGGTTTTTCCCAATCCCCCTTTCTGTTTACTCCAGCTGACTTTTTCTTGATTTGTCTCCAGGGGCAGGACCTCCTGATGCCAGTAGCTACAGAGAAAAGACATGGGATGTTCTTAGAAACCAAAATTCTGTCCTATAAGAATGGCTAGGGCTATATGACATCCCGAGGCTGCTGAAGAAGGTCCCTTTGTTATAAGGTCTCTGTGGGTAACAAAGTGTCAAAGGGCTATTTTCCCCCTCTCTGAGCCTCAGGTATATCCGCTAGAAAGATATTGTTTTGCCTCAGATTTGCAAAAGCCTAAAGTGTGACCCAACAGTCAGAAATTCAGAAGAAATCACACCAAATCACTTCACTGTATTCAAAAGAATTTTCCCCTCTGATCTACTATGCTTTCTCTTATTTTCCCAAATACTTGGGAGTGAGGCCAGACAGAGCTACTCCTCCTGACAAAAAGACTGCTACAATGATTGGGAATCCATTCAATTTTATTGAACGTCACCTAAAGGTTTGCATGGTTACTTAAACGCTGTTGATTTGAAGGCTTATAAGTATTTGGTTGCAATTTTTTGCAAATGAGACACATTTGTGATGGTGTATCCGTTATATGATAGTTATTTTTTTTCTGGTTATGCTGACTGAGGCAGTTATGAAGAATTAGAAAAATGAACTTTCTTTTAATAAGTTTTTCCCTAATTAATTTTAAGATGCTGAAAAACAGCAGTGGCCATAATCCATTTATGCATCAACATGGCTTATTTTGGCCAAGAGTCAGAAGACAGTGGTTCCAGTACTGGTTATGTTAGGAACACACAGAGTGGCCTTGAACATATCACTGAATCTCCTCCCTGCCTCTAGATTGGGGGCAGTGATATCTGAGATCCCTTTAGCTCTAATATTCTGTGGTTCAATCACTAGAAAGACACTGGCAAAACAGTTTCTACGGTTTGTGACTATAGATCTCTGCTCACGTTTGGATTCCCCCCTCTCCACTGCTCTTCATATTTTAAATGGGAAGGTCTACCAAAAGGTTCAGAAAAGAAGTCCATTGCCAGCAGCCAGTTCCCTAAATTTGCTTTCAGCACCAGGATTCCATTCTACCAAGATGTACCCCAACAGACTCTGAGAGAGGGGACATGCCCCATCAGCCTCCCACATGATACAGGCAAGGACTGGCGCTCCCACAGTATGCCTGCGGGGTTTGGAGTAAAGGGCTGGGAGACCTCACCCATACTTCCTTGTGGACAAAAGGTCTTTAGTACCAAACAGGGTCAGGGAGCTTGGGACACACCCAGTGTTCTCTACCCACAAGATTAACCAGCTTCCCCACTTGCTGGCTGCATGACAATGAACACATAACTTAAGTTCTCCACGGTTTCGTTTCCTCACCCATAAAATGGGGAAAAAAATAACTGTCCTCCAGGGTCGTTGTGAGGAGTAAAACTAACAGTTCACGCAAAATATCAAGAATAGTGCCTGGCACAGAGTAAGAGCTCAATAAACACTGGGGCGGATTATTATTACTACCTGTCTCCCCAGGATATCTCAGCAACGCGGGGGTGGGGGTGGAGGTGGGGGGAGGGCGGACGGGGACATTTTGGTGTGCAATTGAAGTCTTCCTTCAAGAGTTCCCCAGGGACATGTTCCAACCTGTTTCTCCATGCAGAGGGAAGTGGCCCGAGCGCAAACCCAGGTAATAGGCATCCGGAAAGAAATTGGCCCTGGGGTAGTTCTCGCGGGGTGAGGGACTGCATTCTGGGATCCTACCTCAGGTATCCAGGTAATTCGGCAGAAGCCAACGCTCTGTCCCCTGCGATGCCTGGCCTGTGAGGGTGTGGCCTTTGTGCTCAGGAGCCGCGGGGAGTCAGCGCTGAGGGAATCCCCGGTCCCGCTCCTCGGGGCTCTGAAGCCGGCCGCGGGGAGACTGGAGCTCGCTGCTCCAGGGGTGCCCCAGGGTGGGAGTGAGCGACCTCAGGATTCCTCCCCCGGAGCCCTGGCAAGTCGACGTCTCTTCCGGAAGGGTCTGGCCAAGGCGTGGGGCCCAGAAAAGGAGACTGCGCTGAGCTCTGCTTTCTCCCAGCTGGTTACGGGAGAGCAGCAGACTTATTATAACAGGGTAACCGCAGAGGCGGCTGTGCCCCGAAAAGCCTGCACGTGGGAGGCCTGGGCAAGGAGGGCCAGAGGGTTTTAAACAGCTCGGGACCCCAGGCAACCTCCAAATTCTTCCATGGGCCAGTGGAAACCCGGCACTGGACTCTCCAAGGTGCTGCTTGGAGAGGGGCGTGCACCTCCTCAGAGAGAGAAGGGTTAAACGAGGTGCTACCAGGCCTTTGGTAACCCACCTGGAGAAATGGAGCCCGGGGAGGGGGGGCGCCCCTTCTCTGCAACAGCAGTCTAGGCCCCCTCCCGCAAATGGTCTTCCATTCGAGACTGCTGGGGGGCAAAGGAGGAGACAGCCTCGCCTTCCCGCATCCGTTAAGGCGGCTGCAACAACCACAAGGACCTACCGAGGGGCCCAAACGTGGAAAGACCCACCTCTGCCCGGGGCCCCGGCCTGGAAGCCAAGTCTCCCCTCATCGGATGCCCACACCCCCTCGCCCTGCGTTTCCCGCACGCCCTCCGGCTCTTGGCTCCTGAGCCTGCGGGCACAGCGTGGGGCTCCCCCACTCCCTCGCTCCGCCCAGGTGCGATTTGCGGAAGGGCGGGGGGGGGGGGGGGGGGACGGACGGAAAGGTGGCTTCCCACTGCAGCCTCCGCCCCTGCGCTCTCCTCCAACCGGTTCGAACCTCTGTCTACTCGCCTGGCGCTGGGGACTCCCCCCACCGCCCCTGCCCGGCACACACGCCTCTCCTGGGGGCCAGGAATCCCCTTCCCACCCTGCGGCTGTGCAGACCTCCTTGACTCCAGAGCGCCCGGCAGGGAAGGTGGGCGTGGGTCTACGGACTCGGCTGCGGAGGTGGAAGGGTGTAGAAGCGGGTGCCGGGGAAAGGAGAGGACTCTGGTCCTCTTAGAGCCAGGAAAAGCATCCCTGGTCCATGATCTGACCACTCGGTCGCCGCCTGAGACGCCAACGCATTCACAATCTCGCCTGGAGGTTTGTTTCTCCTGGAGAGGAAGATCGCCCCGTTCCAGGCACCCAGAAGCCGGCCTTCCCAAGTACCCCCCCCCACCCCTCCACCCCCCTCCCCCCGGGCTCTGGCATTCCAGGGCTCCATTCTGCCTCTCTGCGCCTTCCCAGGTGCCCAGCCCCTCCCCCCATCTCTATTTACACACCCGGGCCAGAGCTCTCCGGACTCAAATCCTTTTTCCTCCGTGTCAGGTGACGGCTTGGACTGGCCCCTCGCCCACTTTAAAAGCGGAGCCCTTTGGTACCCTGTCAACCAGATCTACCCGAGACCCCCACCCCCACCCCTCCAGCAACATTTCTCTCCCCAAATGACTTACTTCACCCACCCGGATCTGCACTTGCTGTTCCCGCGGCACACAGCCGCAAGCCACTCCAAGGGTTTCATTACCGAGTTCGGGGTGGCATACGCAAGGGTGGACCGTGCTAGACTGAGCCCCAAGGGTGGCCGCAGCCTCCTCCCATGTCCCACCCCTCCTATTGCATTCTCTCTGCTCCTATCCCACCCTCACGAGCAGGATGAGCACTGCTGAGTCCCAAACCCTCGCCTCTCTAGCGGGAGCTGCAGGGAGTGAAAAGTCGACTAGCAAGAACACCGAAAGAGAAATGGGCAGATGCAAACGTCAGGGGTGGTAGTGGGGGAGGGCTGGGGGAAGGGCGCACGCGAGAACTAGACCTGCAACTTGCACGGCACGGGGTGAGCACCGCGCGGGGAGGGGGGGGGGCACAAAACTTTGCAGACTATTGCACAGCAGCTGGCTGCAAGCGAGCAGGGGGTCGACTTCCCCCCGCCAGGAGGGGTCTCTCCCAGGGTCTGCGCCAAGGGGACCGGAGCTTTGGACGTGGCTCTGACCTGGGGTGACAGTTCCCCTCTACTTGTTACGGGAAGGGACGGCCTAGGCACCCGGGTGGAGGGACGACACCGCGCTTTGCGAAAAGCAACAGGCGGCTGCACCTTACCTTGCGCCAGTCCCGGGCCGGGGTGGCTGCTCCATCCTCGTGGCGCAGGGAAGAGGCGTTGGATGCGTATGCCTGGGGGTGTGAGCTGCCAGAGCTGCAGCGCCCGCTCTTCCCACCCCGCTGCCAGCCGGGCTGCCCACCCCGGACCCGGCCGGCCGGGAGGGCTCGTTCCCCGCCGCGGCGGCGGCGTTAGTGCGCGGCGGCAGGAGCGCGGGACGCCGGCTGTGCGTGGCTGGCCGGCGTCCTTCGGCGCCTCCACCGAGCGAGGGTGCGGCTCCGGGCGGCCGTGCGGAGCACCGCTTGGCTCCCGCTTCTGCGGCGGCTGCTGCAGACCCTGCGCCCGGCCCCGGAGCCTTGCAGGAGGAGGAGACAAAGACGCGAGGGAGGCGAAGCGCCGCTCGCCCAGATGCGATCGTCTCAGTCACTAGAGGGGAATCGCCTCCAAACCCCGGCTGAGGATGAGGGAGGAGGGGCGAGGAGGCTGGGGACGGGAAAAGCAGCAGGGAACGAACGTGACAGTCAGAGCCCTGCCACCGCCTCTCCCGCGCTGCCCTCTCGCCTGCCGGGTGGAGGGTCCGGAACGGAGAGAGAGGGCGGGGGCTGAGCGTTTGCTGCGGGAGGAGAGGCGCCGAGGTGGGAGTATGGGCTCCCTCCGCCTCCCTCGCCTGCCTTCCTCGCACCCCGCCGGTGCAGAGCTCCTCTCTCTGGAAGCTACGGCCCCATTCTTTCTCCTGTTTATCTAACTACTGAGATCCGAGCTGAATAAAACCGGCAGAAGAAGCATAATGTGGTGATGGGTTGATTGTCCTCTAATGGGGAAAAGGCGGATGCCTAACATCTCTTCGACAAATGATGGCCTACTGGGTGCCAAGTGCTGTATGTAGTAGGCTGTTCCGGGGTAAGAGGGATAAAGTGAGCTATTCCCCGAAGGCTCTATGTTCCAATATCAGAATGATCCCCTGCGGTTCCTGAAGCACAAAGTTTTGGCCATGAGTCCTGGGCCCTGATCCCCACCCCCTACTAGTCCAGTTTCCCAAAGCAGAAGAAGGTGTTAGAATTCAATTTGCCTTCCCGTTGCAGGGATGACTTTCTACAGCCAAAACCAACACAAAACAACAACAACAACAACAACAACAACAACAACAAACGGCGTGCAGAGTATATATAGACCTTAAGAAAGTGTATGTGTGTGTGTTCATGTGTGTTTGCTAAGATTAACACAAATGACTGGTTTTAGTGGTTCTCAGTTCATGATTTAAATTATTTAGCAGATCTGCACCTAAATAAATAAATGAATCAAGAAACAAGCAATTGGGGCCAGAGGAACCAGCCTTCCCAACATCTACAAATACCACCTTCTTTTACAGCCCTGTTTCCACTCCAGCCCTCACCCCTCACTCCAGGCAGAATTACTTTTCCTCTTCTCTTTGCTATCACAAATTTGCCAATCACTTGCAGAATTCACACAGGTACAGATTTTTTTTTATAGTTTTCTATCGCATCACTCACCTGTATTACCTCCTTTTTTCTTCTTTTTTAGGATACCACTGCAACATCCAGACTTGTTTTGTGTCTAGTGGGTACTCAAGGAAAGCTTAGCCTGTTGAAAGTCATTTTCTCCTTTAAACACTGCTAAATCCCAGTGTGTCTAGAATTAAGGGAACTTGGATGATGAAATTTGGGAGGGTTTGGGGAAGGGGAGGGCACACATAGTTCTACTCCCAGCTCCTCTGACCTAGAAATGTAAAAGTATTTAATTCATTTTTTGTTTCTGGACACTTTTCTTTTCCCACTGACCAGCCTACGTCTGTTTGCTGAATTCCCATAAGCAAGGGAAACCAAGTTGTTGGGCAACTGCATAGAGCGAGTGATATGTACTCAGTTGCCCACACCTAAAGCAAACCCATTCCAGGCAGAGAATGACCAAAAAAATCTTTATCATTTCATGACCTGTGTCAAGTATGTTGACAGACTGCCAAGGTGTCCTCATTTCCAATGAGGCTCTCTTATTATAGATGCATTTTAGAATAGTTTGAAGAGTACTTCATTGCTGAGAGGTAAAAAAAAAAAAAAAAAGAAAAGAAAGTGCTATGTAGTTTAGGGATATTTAAAATTGTTCTTTATTTTCTATCCCCACTTCCTATGCATTGCAGGATGGATACCACCTAGATCGGGGATGTGCTAAGGAAAAGGTCCATAATGTGTAGGAGATTAGAAAACATGATTGCTAAGATATCTTCTATTTCTAAGATGAAACTGTGATTGGAAAGGTTGTGGTTTTTTTGTGGTTTAAGTTCTGTTTATTTATTTTGTTTTTGTTTTTTAAATGAAGTCTTAGGACTTATGGATGGCAGGTATGTAATTTGGTGTAACTTTTCTGAAGGGCAATATGATGTTACTCTTGAAAGCATAAACTTTTTGGAGGTCATTGTCCCTAAGACTGTACTTCTAGAAATTCATCATTAGGAATAAATAATGGATATTCAGTAAGATTTATATACAAGGATATTCATTGCAGTGTTGTCTACACTAGTGGAAAATTGAAAATAAACAAAACCAAATTGAAATTTCTCACAAGACTGGAATAGTGAAATGTTTTTAAATCTATAAATGGATACTGGTCAGACATTAAACTGTGGTTGTAAATGAGTTAAGTGAGTATTGTTATAAATGATAATTATAATTTTAGATGCAAAAAAATCAGATGCACAACATGAGAGACACAATAATAAAAGTTAATATCTGGAGTCAACAGATGTAGGTTTGGAGCTATACATTTCTACTTGATAGCTACGTAGAAATCTTAGACTTGAACTTCCAATTCCTTAAAGGTATAATTGGTTGATGTTAATTACCTCATAGTGTTCTGTTTTCATTGAAATTTGCAAAACACTTATTTCACAAATAAGTGCCTACTACACGGTAAAAATCTCAATATGTTTTTCTCTTGGCAATCATTACATGTATAAATGTGAATATATACATATGTTTAGGCTCGTGTCTAGAGTAATGTATACTCCAGTATTAACAGTGGTTATCCCTGTTCATACAGGGATTACAAGTATCTTTTAAAATATATAGGGTAATCAATGGGGCGCCTGGGTGACTCAGTCGGTTGAGCGTCCGACTTCGGCTCAGGTCGCGATCTCACGGTCCGTGAGTTCGAGCCCCACGTCGGGCTCCGGGCTGATGGCTCAGAGCCTGGAGCCTGCTTCCATTCTGTGTCTCCCCCTCTCTCTGCCCCTCCCCCGTTCATGCTCTGTCTCTCTCTGTCTCAAAAATAAATAAAACGTTAAAAAAAAATTAAAAAAATATATATAGGGTAATCAAAAGCAGAGGAATTTGTTTTTAAATTAGTTCTCTTTTAATTAAAACAAACAATTTCTACCTATTGACAGAGGAAACCTCTAGACTTGGGATGCTTTCTGCTCTACTTGATTCACATGCTCATCAACAAGACTTGCTGACCATTGGTGTCGCCCATGCTATAAAAAGGATAAATGACAGGGCATGGAGTTTGTCACCTCTGATATAAACTTAGATTTGTTTTGTAGCAACCAGGAGTCAAATCCAGCTCAGCAAAATATGCTGTTTAATACGAGGAGCTGATTGGTTGCTGCCCCTGACTTGTCTTGACAACCTATAAAAAAAGAGAAGAGAGGAGGTATCAGAAGCTATATTTGTAACTTGATTAGTGAATTAAGAAGGAAGCCTAGCACTGAAGGGCCACTTCATTCAATGACCTTCACATCACAGCAGCGGCCCCTCTGGCCCAGAGGGGGAGCTTTTGTAAAACTTATGGTGTGTATTACAAATATTACATTACTTACTGGTGTTTTCAGTTTAACTCTCTTTAGAAATAGGGGTAAGCAATTGTTTTAAAATCAATATATTCCAGTAATTTTGCAACTAAAGGAAACCTCTTGAAATTTTAATTGCATTTTCCATTTGGAACTCTCCAGAGAAATGGAAATGCATTTTTCCGAGCCCTTGAGTTGATTTTCTGAAATCTAAATAGTTGGGGTGACTTAAATGAATGGAATCAAGGCAAGAAGATGTTAATATCATGAATCCTTTGTGGAACGTGTTCCAGTTAAGTACTCTTCATAACAAATCACCCCAGAACTTCTTGGCTTAAAATAACAACAATCTTTTATTAGCCTGAATCTGGAATTTGGACAGGGCTCGGGGAGGAAGGCTCACTTCTGGCCCACTCAGCGTCAGCTTAGGGCCACTGGAATCAGAAGTAGAGGATTCACTTCCCAAATGGTTCCGTCACATGCCTGGCAGCGTGTGCTGGCTCTTGGCGTTCGACAGGAGCTGAGGCTCAGACCTCAGTTTCTCTCCAGATGGGCGTTCCCATGTGCATCTTTCCCATATCTCCATAGTTCCTCATGGATGTCCTCACTTTATGTCATTTGGGTTTACAAAGAGAACCCGATAAGAATCGGACCTTGCCTGGATAATGAAAATCTGAACATTATACAAACAATCTAGTCTTCGAATGGCATTGCAAGTTTTAACCCAGAACTCACTGGGCAATGTACACTCGTGAATCTAGCTCATCATTTGGAAGACTTGGGTACATGGATCAGTTTTTCTTCCATTTACTGAGATCATTTGGAACGCAAAGTAGTGCACCCACCATGGGAAACAACATGGAGATTCCTCGAAAAATTAAAAATAGAACTATTATACGATCCAGCAATTCCACTTCTGGGTATTTATCCAAAGAAAACAGAATCACCGTCTCAAAAATACGTCTGCACCCTCATGTTCATTGCAGCATTATTTACAATAGCCAAGACATGGAAACAACCTAAGTGTCTATTGATGGATGAATGGGTAATGAAAAATACATACACACACACACACACACACACACACACACACACACACACAAAATGACACTATGGAATATTATTCAGCCATAAAAACGAAGGAAATCCTGCCTTTGTAATAACATGAATGGACCTTGAGGGCATTATGCTAAGTGAAAGAAACCGGAGAGAGAGAGACAAATACTGTGTGATTTCACTTCTATGTGGAATCTAAAACAAAACAAAACAAAACAAAACACCAAAAAAAAAAAAAAAACAAAAAACAAAACTCTTCAATACAATGAACATATTGGTGGTTGCCAGAGGCAGAGGTTGGGGGAGATGGGAGAAATAGGTTTACTGTTTAATAAAAATAAAGGAATTAGAGGACTGGCCATGTATAAATGCATAGTAATTTGTGTGTGTGTGTGTGTGTGTGTGTGTGTGTGTGTATTTAATGACTGGTCCACATAGTGAAGACCAAATTCCCTATCATGGTTTTTTCATGGGCCTCTGCCATTTAACTTTCTTTCCAGCTCTGTCAGCTTCTTTTATCTTCTCATGTTTATCCATCTTATCTTGGCTTTATGTAGACTCCTATTCAGGCTAGCTGTTGACAAGTTCACCTCTCCTAGTAGACTTATCATAGGGGACTAAAGTTCCTTGAGAGCAGAGACTTTATTCCAATCAATTTATGCCCCCACAACTGTCAGTCGAGCCATGCAAGGAGTGGGTGCTTATACATGCTTATTGAAAAGATGAATAATTCAACACCCCTTGCCTTTCCAATTCAATCATTCTATCTCTAAAATGGCAATATTGCTCGTGAGCTGCTCCACAGGGGAGCTAATTAATTCTCTGAAACTGGAAAATGTTTTGAAGTTCCACAGTACTTTGGAAGCACTCAAGAACATTAATATGTGCAATAAAGACATTATTATTATTTCCCTGACACATAAATGGTGAATAATCCATTTTAATGTGTTTGTTTTGAATATACTCAACAAATTTGCAGGAAGTAATGTATTGTTGGCTCATTTCTACTAATGGACACCTTGTGTGGACTGAATAAGATGTGGCCTCTTCTGGCTCTATTGTTTGCTCATTTCTCCAGCTCTCAGAACCACTATTATACATGTTTTCTGCCAGAAAGGTACCCAGGATATGAGAATCAGCCTTCTTGGGGTTCCGTGTCTTGACAGGTCATATGGGTACCTATGGGATTCTAGGATTGCACTCTTAGTTCCCTAGCCATAAAATTATTGTGGGAAATGTCTTGTAGCTGAGAGATCCAATAGAGAATTCCTATCCGTAGGTGGAAATATCAGATTCTCTTCTTGGGAATTTTGGACAAGAAAACTGGGAAGACCGGGCTCATCTTTCTGATGACTAACATCGCAAGGTGTAACTCATAGGAGCCATGAGCAGGCATGATATCTGCCATGCAGAGAAAGCCACACTATACTGTGAGTGACAAAACTTCCACACAGGGACAAATGTGAGAGGCAGAGTGATTCCCTGTAGGGTCTGAGTCCCTGGTTCAAGCTATTTGGAAGTCCAGCCATGTCTCTGCTCTCCCCTGCTTTTATTCATCCTCTTTTTTCAAGAAATCACCTTTTTGCTTAAACTAGTTCACATTTAGTTTCTGTCTCTTGGGACCAAAAAAAAAAAAAAAGTCCAACTAATGCAACATCAAAGAAAGATTTGAGAAATGCTTCTCAGAATATGTTTGATTAAGGGTTGGAGAGAGTGCGCTTGGGGACACTTCGATATGAAGCTTATAGTTTGAGAAGTTAAAAGCCCGGTGACTAATATAAATTGAACCATATTTTTCCAGATAATAAAAATAGGATCTGACATGTAAAAGCAGGATCCCAGTGTTTTTGACTTACTGGAATGTAGGCTTCATGAGGGAGAAATCTGGATTCTTTACCACTGTTCACTGATGACTACAATACAATTCTGCACATGCTAGATAATTCTGCACATTATTTAATAAATATTTGTGGAATGAATGAATGCATTTATTTGTTGCATATCTTCCTTAGTCCTAGTCGAAATATGGAAAGTGACTCCTTATTGAATCCATACTACAAATCAGCCACTGTGCTCAGTGTCAACAAACATGTCATTTAGTTTATCACCTGACCTTGGAGCGGAAGTTGTGGGTGGGAAACGACTATGGATTCCAAGAACTTGTTCTAAGATGAGACAGTTTGTTCAAACAGTTTGCACGTAGATTCTATATGGTGGGGGTCAGGATTTGAACCCAGGAGCATCAGTCTCCAAAACGTGTGCTCTCTCTCACATACCACATTCACATATTAACATACAGGGCAGGGATCTCTTCCGGAGCAATAAACTAAAAGGGGACAAGGCTGGACTGGAATATTGCTTCATATACAACTCCAGATCTAATGATCAAGGATTTAGTGAACACAGAATTAGTCCTCACTCTACAGACAAGTAAGTGCAGGTCTATAGGGCTGCGTCCAGTATTCATCAGTCAACATCTACTCAGAAAGTCTCATTTTCAGGATGGAAGCTCTCTTCTTGTTCTCCTGGTCTCTCCCTGGAAGAGTTAGAGGACTTACTCCTTACCCCCAAGACCGATGGGAGTTGATGGATAAATACCCTACACCTTCCTCCTCTTTTGGTTTGACTCCAAGGCATGTTCCACACTGTCTCCAAGAGGTCCTCGATGTGACTGTGCCCCAATTACCCACAACACTAATTTGCTTAAAAGTATACCCTTTATTGGTTTCCTTTCCTTCCATGTCTCACTTCCCTTCACCTCTCCCCAAACCTTCCAAACAAACTACTCAAACTCTCGCCTTTATCTCAAGGTTCTGCTTCTGGGCTCACCTGAGCTAAGGAGCTAAGTCATATCTCCGGCCCCTTTATCCTCATCCTGAAGGGAGACTGTCAGATTACCTGATCGATGAGTTTGAAAGAAGAAACTGAACATTATCTATTACTTCAACTCTTTTGTAGAGGGCAAGTTCATAGGACATGCATGTTTGGACTACCCTCTGCTGTGGGCTTAAAGGCTTGCCTTCGTGGGAAGGTCTTCAGTTAGCAACTGGATGGATAAGTCAGTTTATTTCAGGAGTGATGTATTAGGACACTCACCAGATCCTTACAGATCTAAAATCATGCTCTCCAAACATCTTTATCAGCAATATTCACATGGTTCATAAAAGCCAAATGTGGAAACAACCCAAGTAAGCATCAACTGATTAATGGATAGACAAAATATGTTTATGGAATATTATTTGGCCATTAAAAGGCATGAAATATTGAGACCTGCTATAGCATAGCTGGATCTTGAAAATGTGATGGTAAGTAAAACAATACAGTCACAAAATATCACATATAATATTATTCTATTTATATGCAATGCCTAGGATTTCTGCAGAGGCATAAAATAGATTTGCCGTTGCTTAGGGCTTGGGCGTGTGGAGGGGAGTGGGGAAGGGAGGAGATAGCTGAAGGGTGTGGGGTTTCTTTTTGAGGTGATAAAAATATTCTAAACATGACTAGAGTTATCCATATCTCTTAATATACTAAAAACCATTGAAAGGTACACTTTAAATAGGTCAACTATATAGTATGTGAATTGCATGGGAACAAAGCTCTTGAAGTTGGGTCCACATTGTGATGCAAAATGTTAACATTAGGAGAGGCTGGGTAAAAGGTGTACAGGAATGGTCGGTCTGTACTATCTTGGCAATTCTTTTGCAAATGTAAACCTACTTTAAAATAAACAGTTTTTAAACTTGGGTCTAAACTTGGGAAGGTCTGAGCTTGGGAAGGGTCATAACTTCTCTGACTCAGTTTCCCTACCTTAAGGGAGAACAATACTACAATACTCATCTCGTAAAGTGGCTATAAGAATTATACACTGTCAATTGAGATAGTGTATATAACACTTACTATGTCTGGCAGATAACCTCTCTCTCTTTCTAACTAACTAACATGGGGACCTAGGTGCATAAGGCAGAATCATCAGTGCGTCTCAGGCATCCTATTTCCACCCACGATCTCCATTACCATCCTGTCTCCCTGTTACTTTTCTTTTTTTTTTTTTTTTTTTTTTTTAATTTTTTTTTTCAGCGTTTATTTATCTTTGGGACAGAGAGAGACAGAGCATGAACGGGGGAGGGGCAGAGAGAGAGGGAGACACAGAATCGGAAACAGGCTCCAGGCTCCGAGCCATCAGCCCAGAGCCCGACGCGGGGCTCGAACTCACAGACCGCGAGATCGTGACCTGGCTGAAGTCGGACGCTTAACCGAGTGCGCCACCCAGGCGCCCCTCCCTGTTACTTTTCAGATATGAGATTTGCTTTGACGAGGTTTGGTCAGAGGTTAACATTTATAATAGTACAACTTAATAGGGGTTTGGCGGGGGGGGGGGGGGGTGAAGCTGGGTGACATTAACAATTGATGCCAAAGTGGCCCTCCTTAGCAATTAGTTGTTCTTGTTTCTTTTTGCCTCCAATCATAGCTATTTTTGTTATTGTTTGTGCTTTGTGAAATGGTATCGTTCCATCAGACCCACATGTAAGCCTCAAGTTGCTGATGCAGACTTTCCTTTCCTCCTTCTGTAGCACTTATGGAAGCCGGCACAATATTTCTGCTAGCTGGTCTGGAGTCAGTTCCGTATCTAATTATGGGGTTGATTTTCTTCTTTTGTATTAAGGTTTTCTCCACCCACTGGGGGTGTTAGGGATTTGACAAGGAAGCTTTCCCTATGGTCCCTGTTTCATTGTAAGAAGCCAAGGGCGTGGGGGAAATGCCCTTGTTGGAGTAGAGGCTGGGGTTTCAATCCTTTCTTTAAATTCAAGGGACAAAGGAAGCTTCAGGCAAGCCATTTATTTCCCCAGGCTTGTGAATTGGCCTAAATCATCTCTTCTGCAACTCTTAGTTCCTCTTAGGACTGACATTCTCCAAAACACAAGCATCTTCTTGAAGCTTACTGACAAGTAGTTGCCAAACACCAGAGGAGTGCTGATATGTTGTTAGCTAATATTATCTCTCATCTGTTTGTAGCATCTTGATGGGAAATCATCCCTGGGGAGCAGCCCTCTTCTGCAGTCTGCTCTGAGAACAGATTTAGAGATCGCAGGAAGAGGGGATTATGGAGAAAATGGATCCCTCCAGCATGGACAGGGATGGTGTCATTCTGTTACCGTTTTGAAACAGATACAGACAAACCAACGGAAGGCTGGTCTCAGTGCCTGGAAAAGGAGTATTACATAAGTGCAATTTTACTTTCTGCGTTAATCTTTGCTGAGGTAATTGCTTTCATTCTATTTTCAGTGTGTTGTTGGCAATGCTGCGTGGCCTACTGACAGTTGTTCAATAAAAATAGAGATCATACCCGAGAGGAAAGGTGCAATATTCACACATGGCCAAAGTTCTTTGAGCCACAGTACTCAATTCCTCAAGAGTTACACGGCGAGAGGCACTGCTAGCGAGTTGTACCAGGAATTAAGATTGAGTTACATTTATAGGTTGTCGGGTGTATCTGGCACGCACCTTTGGACATAAGGAGTCGTGCAACAATTTCAGCGAGGGGCGCGAAGGGGCGTAAAAGAAGCTCAAAGTCCTATTCTTCTCTCTACTCACCACATAGTCACCCTTAGCCTCCCTATGCATCACCAAATAGAACTAAGTTTACCCCCTCAATATCTTGCTAATGGTCCACACCACTCTGTCAACGCCCCTCCACTGCTGGCTTGATTCAGAACATTATCATATCTCACCTGGGTACTCTATTACCCTCCGAAAAGGTCTAACTGTCCTCAACTCTGCTCTCAGCCCAGGAGCAGGAGCGATTCCTAGTCTGCAATGTGTTGGTCACACGCCTTGTTTAGAATTCTTCAGTGGTTCATAATAAAACCAGAACTTTATCACACAGCCCTATAAGTCTCATTATAATCTGTCTGCCTACTTCACTAGCCTCCTCCTCTTTGATTTCCTCTTCTTCTAGGGTCTAGCCAAGTTTAGCTGTTCATGGTTCCCCCAAATTCACTGCACTCTTGTGCTGCTTACTGGGATACTTCCCAGAAAGGATACTCCCAGGTTCTCCTTACCTTTTAGGTGTCTCTCACCAACATCCTCCCCAAATCACCTTTCCTAACTCACTAAGGACGATTTCCTTCCCATTTCCAATGCTCCCTACATACTGCCATATGGCTATAATCAAACTAGCATTTGCATGGTGAACTCAAGTGTGACCATCTAAAGGCTGAGACCATGTGTTGGATCTTCAACTCCCTAGCACCATACCAGACAAAAGGTGCTCAATAAATGTCTTAGGATGAGAAAGGAAAGAGCATTTTCTAAGCACCTAAGATACGACAGGCTCCGTGTTTGATTTGGGGGAGGTGCAGGACAGGAAGGGAAAGTAAGCAGCCTATGACTTACATCTGGGAGAGTGATAAAAATAATGAGAGCATGGGCAGAGATATTAATAATAATAAATCATGCATACCGAAAAGTCAAATAAGCCAGAAAGTCCTCAAGTCTTGGGTAAAATTTAATAAATCACGGAAAGGAAAGCAAACTAAGGGTAATATTAAGGAAATCAGAACTTTGACTCCAAATGACTCCCCCTCCCTCAGTGAATGAAAGGCCCCTGGAGTTCTCACCATTAAAGCCTCCTGGCATATTTGAGGATGGCCATGATAATCAAGCATCTAGCATAGGGGGTGGATTAGAAAATGTACATGTTCTGTAACAGGGGAATCCTAGTAATCATTTCTCATGATCTGTGGAGATATTGAAAGGAATTCTTAAGCAGATGGTTTTATACCTATAGAATTGAATCATAGGTCCCAGCAAAATCATTCTCTTATTCTCTGTAGCATTGAAGTCTGACTTTTAGTGGGTAGTGTTGGGAGGTGAAGCAGGACAAACAAGTAGCAGACAGGAAATTATAACGAAACTTGAAGACTATATTACGGAGTTAATATTTTATCAGGAACCACTAAAGAGTTTTGAACAAAGTATATCACAGTCATATTTGTAGGCTAGGAGTCTGACGCTGTATGCAGGATGGATGGGCGGTGTAGAAGGGTGGGGATAGGGAGAGCATTTAGGACTCTAGGACAATATTCAAGGTGAGAAATGTCAGTGTTTAGAATCAAGACAATAGAGGGGTGGATAGGGAGACATGTGCCTCTAGAAGGAGACAATTCTAAGGTCTAAGTTAAGTCATCTAATGCTATCTAAGTGACACATTATATGATGGACTCCAATTTCCCCTTCCACGTGCTAACTCAGTGGGGTGTCCCTAGCCCATCAAGATTTCTATGGCCAACAGAACCCCAGCCCCACTGTGACAAGTGCAGTTGGCTGCCCAACCAACTTTTCCTCCCCACCATTCTTACAACAGAGCCCATAACTCACTGTAGGAGCTGAAAACCTGCTTTCCCAGCAGACTTTGCAGTGAAGGATAACATCACACATGACTGCAGTCACTGGAAACTAAGGGGAAGCTTGGTGCCAGGAATTTTTTAGTGAAGGCCTTTTTCCCTATAAAAAAAGAATAGCAAGAGGAGAAATATCCCTCTTCTTCTACTGATCATGCCCTTTGTCATGCCTGTGTGTGATGCCTAGAACTGTGGCAACCATCCTGAGACCATGAGAGGAAAGTGTGAAGACAGAAGCCATTATGTCAAGGATCGGAGAAGAAGAATGGAAAGAACCTGGTTCTTTACTGATGTCATTTGAGCTTTTTAAACCCACCCTGAAACCACATGTCTCCAAACTTCTGTTATATGAAATAATACAAAGCCTAGTTTTAAAAGTTCTTGCTACTCAAAGGGTGGTCAGTGGACCAAGTCTCTCAATATAAACTGGAACCGGTTATAACCAGAGAATTCTGTTGTAACCACAGAATCTTGGGCACTAGCCCAGAAAACCTGAATCAGAATCTGCATTTTAACCAGATCCCCAGTGTCAGTTTAAGCTCCTTTCCATTGAGTATTGTGTTACTTTCCTTGAAGCATCCTAATTAATATATCATTACATACAGCTCCCCCTATAACTAGAAGTGATTGTGTTTTCTCCTCTTATTCCACAATGCTTGACCACCTCTCTGCCACAGCATGCCTTTTATTTTGTCATATATACGTAGTAGAGTTAGAACTGTCTGTGGCAGTCTGATCGATACAACGCCATCAATTCCTTAAGAGAAGGCCCTATATCCTACTGGCCTTTCTACTCCCCCTTCTGCCCAGCATTAAACTCCGTGAAAGCAAATATTCAAATATTTATTGAATGAAAGAATAAAAGGAGTAATAATTTCTTTGTAATTCTTCTTGCCAATGAGAATTTTAGAACCTCCAGTAGATAGACAAAATGGACTCAGAGGTATGCTCATGATCTGCCTTGGGCTATAAATGTATTTTGTTTTCTTATTCAACCATTTTTCCAGGTAGAGCCATGCTCAACAGAGCTCTTTAGAGGCAAAATGCTCCATAAATCTGGTTTTTTCCTCATGGTGGGCCACATCCTTGCCATCTTTCTAAAGCTTAATTGCCTTATTGTCATTGGAATAATGGAAGTCATCCCAGGGTTGGCCCTGTCCAAGTCACCAGATGCAGCCCTCTGGGGACCACTTTTTCCATATGCTGATTAATTTATAGTAATCAATGCCATAAATTAATCCACCATTTAGCATCGAACGTTGACCACTGAATATGGCCAGGAAAGAAATTCCTGGCCATCTAGAAATCAGGAAAAGCCAGAAAGAGGCAGGCACATTTAGCTGACTCTGCTTTCCTTAAAAGGCTCTGGCGGTGGCCAAGCTTAGAGAAGCTAGAAGGCAGGGATAAATATAGAAAATTGATTTATCTTTTTCATTTAATAAAAAGCATCCATAGATTCTATAAAGTAGAAACTCTGCATATAGGTCACCCAAATAGAGGACGCACACGGGGAATAGATTTTAGCCTTCTCACAACACATACAACAAATAAAGAGCCATGTGGTTTGACTTTCTGGTTTTTCCATGATTTTGTAAACACACCTTCACAGCCCACTGCATATCGGCATGCTGGCCTCCCCTCTCAATATCTGGCAAAATGGCAGTCACTGTAGGTGCAGTGAGCAAAACCCATGACCTAAGGCAAAGAGGCTTAGGATCTGGTCCCAACTCCATACCAGTTAAAGGTAAGAGGTAAGCCTATCCCAGCCTGTTGGTGCAAATGAGTGCCACCCGTTTGATTATGGACACTCCTCAATCCCAAATTTTAGGGTGGATAAGAAAAAACATATACTTATTTAAGGGAAATAGTTTCACAAAATTCACAGAGGTTGTATGAGATCATTTAGAAGAGGTCGTACTAAATTTTTCCATCTGTTCCAACAATTTCATTTATTTACTGACAGCCCTAATTGGGCAAAGGAGGGGAAGACGTGATGTAGCAAAATAATCCCTAGCAGTGCCTGCCATAATTCAACATTGTCCACTGAAAGCTAAACTTTATTGGACCAAATTGCCCAATAAGGCCCACAGAAAACCACACATGGACAGCTGTGGTTTTAAGTCCCCAATTGACTTTGCAAATAGGAAAATTGCAGAAGCTATTTCAGAATCTGGGAATGCTTATTAGCAAATTTTGCCTGTTCAAATTATGGCCTAGATTGAGAAAATCAGTCTTATAATTGTTGGGGGCATTTTTTCACTCCCAGAAGAAAAACTAATTTTATGTTTATATTAATAAGATTTTTTTGAGACACTGTTCATTTGAAATTGAGTGGAAGTTAATTCCCCAGAAAGGAGTTGGTTAACCAATTTATAGACTTACCAATTTGGGTTAACAGACATCTTACTCATACTTCTGATAAATGCACAGCAAGAAACAGAGCCCTGAGCAGTTAGTGGCTTGCCCAAGGTCACTCAATTAGAGGCAGAGCTAGGACCACAGCCTCATTACCTCTTTTAGACCAGTGGTACTCAACTGGTGGTAATTTTGCCCCCCTAAGAGACACTGAATAAGGTTTGGACACATTTTTGGTTTCACACTAGGAAGAAAGTACTACTCACATCTAGTGAATCGGGCACAGGAATCCTAGTACACATCCTATAACGCACAAAATGGCTCCCCAGCATAGTAGTGATGAGGCTAAGAAACCCAGGGGTGCAAGTATCATTTAAATAATAAGGCTTGCATACACACACACACACACACACACACACACACACACACACATGCAAACACAGAAATGGCCAGAAGATAAGATAGCTAGCTACATTACTTCTAATACTTCTTTATAAGCAAAACGGGAACAGAAATGACAACAGAAAACCTTCGACTTTTTCACCCATCTTACTTCCAACACCAGCCCATCCTGCCAGCTCCTCTTTCAAACAATATTCCCAAAAGGCAACTGCTTTGGGCCACCTCCACTGATACCTCCCAGACCTGCCACCATTCTCTTTCCCCGGGTCCACTTGAACAGCGTTCTCAATGATTTATCTTCAACCTTCCACCTGTTCAATCTGCTTTCTGCTCGGCAGTCACAGTAACCTTAACAAAGCAAACCTGATGGTGTCACTTCTTGTCCTAAAGCTTAGTCTCCACTGGGACTAATTCCATACATAGCCCAGTGTGCTACTGGAAATAAGTAGGGACGTATGTTGGCTTGTCCTAGTAAGCGGGGAGCTAGTAGCCTTTAGCTCCTGGGGGCGGAGGAAACATATTGCCCCTTCACAGGAGGGCTGTGAAGAACTGACTCACCCAAACTGTTGAGCGCCTCTGGTAAGATCCTGTGGCCTCACTGCCTCACCCGCTCGACAGGTCACTCTTGGTGCTCTAGCCAGCGCACTTGCCATTGCTCGAAACTTCCAGGTGTGTTCCATTCTCAGGGATCTGTCACTAGCTGCTCCCTGCCTGAAAAACACCGCCCAACATATCCATAGGTCTCGTTCCCTTGCTTCATTCAGGTCTCCACTAAATTGTCATCTGATCAGAGAAACATCACATCATAATCATATCTAACTTAGCATCCTCCTCACTAAGGTGAGGAGTTATTCTAATCGATGTTTCTTCCTTTCACTTACCAACGTCCGACACCACTGTACGATGTATATTTTTCAGTCTCTTCTGTTTCCTCTCTGTCTCCCCTTTAGCAAGTGAGGTCCAAGAGGGCAGGAGTTTTTGTCTGTTTTGCTCCTCTTTGTATCTTCAAGCGCCTAGAACAGCACCTGGCACACAGAAGGCATTAGACAACATCTGAGAAATGAATAAATGAATGTATGTCTTTACTTAGCCAAAAACTATCCTCTAGGAATGTGTGATCAGAATAGAGAGAAAAATCATACATTTCCCCTTAATTTGATGGCTGTATATATTTTTTAAAACCTAACATTACTGGGAAAAAAAAAAAAAAACAAGCCTGCATTCACCAAGGACTGCTTGGAAAATTATACTTAGGAAGCCGTCTTAACTGTTATTTTAACTATTTGGTCACCATAATCTGTCTTTGTGGACTGACTGGTATAAACAGGTCGAGCTATTTCTCAAGAACTTCAGGAATCACGGAAGAAAAAAGACCTATTCACATAAGATATCGTTGATAGCCTTATTAAGGGATGCAAAGATTCATGGGCTATTTTGTGCTGATGATCTTAAATGTATGAATTCAACAGGAATGGTGAAGTAGGAATCCCTCCCCACTAACTTTGATGGGAGCTGGGTGTCAGACAAAACCGCGATTGCCCTGAAGCCTAGTTTCCGGCCAAGAAACAAATGCTCCCCTCAGGGAGAAGGAGGAGTTTGAAGAGACAGTCCTTTGATCGGTAGGCAGAACTCAGCTTCCTCTCTCTGATCAGTTTCTGAGCTCTGACTAGCCCCCCCCCCCCCCCCCCCCCCGCGTCTCTGTCAGCACCCCCCCCCCCCCCCCGGGCTAAAGAACAACAGGAATGTAGCAAAGCAAGGAGGATGTTATAGGAGAAGTACCTACAATACTCATCACCATTTGAATTTGCTGACCCCGTGTGTTTTGGGTCATGTTCCATAGGCCCAGAGCCCCAGTGGGTATTTCTGTGTAAGTGATTTATTGGGTGCTCCTCTCAGGAGAAGGGCAATATAGGAAGCCAGACAAATTAGGGGAAGAAATCTAAGCAAGGATGTCATTTTTGGCTGGAATTTAGCTTCAGTCTGATCCCCTGGGCAGATGTGGAATACGAAGTGTACCAAGGAGTTGATCCTCCTGAGGCAAGGGGACCCGATTTTCACAACCCTTCGTCGGTCGGTCTTGGGCCTTGGAGTGCTCAACAGGGTGGGGCATGAGCCCCCTGGGGGCAGCTGTGCACCCTGGCCAGCCAACAATCACAGAGGCTGAGAGTGGGGTGCCCCTATCCCACAAGGGAGATTTAGATGAGACACCAAGAGCATTTGCTTTATGTCTGCCAGAGTCCAAAAGAGACATGAATCACAGTTTAAAAAAAAACAACAACCCAAAAGCACTTCTCCAAGTATCACTGCCTGGCACAGCATAATTCATAGTGGCCTTGAGAATCATGTCTGGCATCTTGAGTTCCCTTCGGAGGGAACTCTGCTAACGTAGGGCAATGTGGACACGGTATTTGCAATGCCGAATAACAAACATCTCCTTTTCTCCTTGAAATGTTCCAAGCATTTTACAAACAGCCATATTAATGAGTCTCAGACAACAGTGGAAGAGGTTAAGAAGAGATGTTAAAACGTTGAACTTCAGGATTTAAAACAGGAATTCATTTTATCAGCAACATTGAGTAATAATCAACTGAAACCACTGCAGCGAGTCCTTTAGAAACATTATTTGCATATATTTTCTTTTCACTTATTTTCCTTAAACCGACAAAAATACCTCCGAAGCAGCATGGTCTAGTCCAGGGTTCTCAATCTTAGCACTATTTACATGTGGGGACAGATCATTTGGGGTTGTTCGGTGCCTTTTAGGATGTCTACCAGCATCCCGGCCTCTACCTACCAGAGAAGTCAGTGGCACCACAGATCCCCCTCCAGACCCCACAAGGCCAAATGTGTCCTAGGGGCAAAATTGCCCTCCCCACCCCTCCCCCTGGGAGAACCATTGGTAAAGCCAAAGAGACACGGGATAATAACCTTTGGAATCACAGGAGGGCCATAGACTATGTATCTTGAGCTAGCTTTTTTAAAAAGTTATCGTAAATCTTGGTTTAATCATACGTGAAGGGAGAAAAATACCTGGCTTACGGGACCTGCTATAATGATTTCAATGAAGCACAGCAGTGTGGCCTGGAACCCGCCACACTGGTCAGTATGTGTGTTTAGTTCTCGTCCCCCCACTTCCGGAGTAAAATACTTCCAAAAGTGCTCTGCATTCTCGCGTAAAAAGTGAAGGAAGGAACACTTTGTACAAATTAGGACACAGAGTATGGTTGCGCTCCAAAGATCTGAGGTTGGTAGAGGAAAAACTAATTGGAAAAGATGTCATTCCCACTTGTCCCATTCAGTTTTTCCTGAATATTCTTTGGCGAGAGCATATTGGAGATTTAAATAGGCACTTACCATAACTAACCTTTTCTGGGGGGCGCCTGGATGGCTCATTGGGTTAAGCATCTGACTTCGGCTCAAGTCGTGATCTTGTGGTTTGCGACTCTGAGCTCCGCGTTGGGCTCTGTGCTGACAGCTCAGAGCCTGGAGCCTGCTGTGGATTCTGTGGGTGTCTCTCTCTCTGCGCCTCCCCAATCACACACTGTCTCTCTCTCCTTCAAAATAAATAAACATTAAAGAAAATAATAACCTTTTCTCGATGCTTGAATGTATACCAGATAGTATTCTAAGAACACTTTGTGGATTATCTACTAAATAGATACTAGCATATCTGCTCAATTCGTAGCTGAGAAGTAGGAGAAGAGAAAGATGAAGTGATTTCCCCAAAATAACAGTAAATGGTGGCTCTGGAATTTACACTGAAGAGGTCTGTTGGAAAGTGGAAGAGCCAGGTCAGCATCAACAAGGCCAGGTGGTGGTTTGAGAAGGAGAATACGGCAAGAAGGACGTCCACAATAAGTTGCCAACCCTTTGTTGACCTGTCTCTCAAGTCAGTCCCGCAGGCACACTTCTTCCTTAAATTAAGAACTTCGAGGCCCTAAGCATGGAAGGGTTGCTGCCACAAACCATATGCAATTCAAATTAAAATAATAAACACTATGAAATTAGGAAGCCCCAAGAAAGTACTAATTTTTCCCATGATGAATATCTTGATTTTTTTTTGAAGCATTTAATATCACATTTTTTGAAAAATATTTTCCCCATGTTTAGCTTGTCTATTGTGGGTATAGCACTGATCACTCTGAGTTTCTTCATCCTCCTGCAAATGTTTCAATATTGAATCAGTGATCTTGACCTTGACCTTGGACTGGAACACTTCGCTTTACTCTCCTAACCTTGGTTAGACCCCTTCATTGCTACGAGCTAGGGCAGACACCAGTAGAATTTTTTTTTAAAGGGCCAGATAGTAAATGTATTAGGCTGTGTGAGCCATGGGGTGGGTCTCAGTCACAGATAGTCAGTTCTGCCACTGTAGTTCAAAAGCAGCCATGGGGCACGTGGGTGGCTCAGTCGATTAAGCATCCAACTTCAGCTCAGGTCATGATCTTGAGGTTTGTGGGTTTGAACCCTGCATTGGGCTCTGTGCTGACAGCTCAGAGCCTGGAGCCTGCTTCGGATTGTGTCTCCCTCTCTCTCTGCCCCTCCTGTGCTCATGCTCTGTCTCTCAAAAATAAATAAACGTTAAAAAAATTTTAGAAAAAGCAGCCACAGATAGTAAATAAACAAACTGACATGGCTCTGTTCCAGTAATGTTATACATACACACACACACACACACACACACACAAACACACACACACACACACACACACACACACACACACACACAAAAGCAATGGTCCAGATTTGGTCCAGATTTGGCCATAGTTTGCCAATCTCTGATTAAGGATCCTGTTTTGCAACATTGTGCAAAATTATATAATAAAAATAACAAAGTTTATGGGCAAAAATGGAATTAGGAGAACAATAGTCAAAAACTTCATCACATATGTGTCAAAAACACATAGAAAATGATGCCGACCTAATTCATGCAGTGTCACAATTTATACATGTTAAATGGTTAAGCAATACACACACAATAGCACAAATGCTACAATAAATATTGAAAAATACCTGACGTTTGCCTGGAGAAAGATGCTTTGGAACCATCACACTTTGTGAGTGATTGTGAAGTGGTAGAAGGAGGGTCATGAGATGATTCAGAAAGTTGTAACACTAGATGTGGATAGGTGTAACTCCAGACACATGCGATTCAGCCCAAGGTAGCTGGTAGATGTGTGAGGTGTGTGTGTGGGGGGGGGGGCGGGGATCCCTTTGTGGCTTGGTTCAGCTGGGTACGGTTTTCTGCATTCGCCGAGTGCTTCTCGTGGATGAAACCACACATGAGCAAACACAAAATTCTTGTTATGCTCAAATTGCTCCTTAATCTATTACTATCACTGGAACAAAGTCAGATGTCTCACAGGCACCTCAGTGCCAACATGTCCTACCCTAAGGCGTCCAACTGTTTTTCTTCACCAAGTCTTGCTTTCTCCATAAACCTGCTGATGCCATCAACAGCTATCCAACTGCCTTGAACAAAAACTTTGACGTGATCTTCAGCAACTTCTGTCTCATTCACTACATTCAACTAGGCATCAACTGCTGTCGGTGTTACCCGATAAATATGTCTCAAATTCATCTTCTGTTTCCATTGTGTACTTGCTCACACTTACATCTTTTCATCTCTTGCCAGAACTCTCACAAGAATCTTTTTTTTTTTTTTCCCCATCTCCCTACACCTGATCTTCTGTGTATTCTGTGTAACCATCATCGTGATCTTCCTTGGAGCAAGGCTTTCTAAGAGTAAGGGCCTCGAATTTCAGTCCTTACTTTGCCCTGCTATCTGTATGATCTTGAGTAACTTACTTAACCTTTCTACCCCCTCAGCTTCCTCATCTAGAAAATGGGAATGATAATAAGTCTTGTGTCATAGGATTGATGTGAGGATGAAGCGTTTAGCAGACTGTCCGGTATACCATCATTATGATATGTGCTCAGCAAATGGCAGTTCTGATCGATACCATTATTCTAGTCGTTAACGTCACTGGTATTGTCATTATTGTCACCATCAGGATAGCATCATGCTGGGAGCGTCTCCCCAAGCTGTAAAGCTGCGCTTTTACCCTTTTTGTCATTCATTTGAACTCAATGCAAAGGAAGTGACATTTATTTAGTGACTACTGCATCCAAAGCAGCATCAGGATGGATACTCAGTTGAATGTTACCACCTAGGCTGAAAGAACATCGTATTAATATCTTTAATTTAGAGCAGATTGTCATGATGGCTATGTATAAAATGCAAAGGGAATATAGGCAAAGAGAGATTCTGGTGGAGGATTTGGGAAGCCTTTGGGGGAGATGATAGGATGTGATTGGTCCTGAAGGATGGGAAGGGTCTTGAGAGGCAGTTATGAGGGATACGTTCTCCTTTAGAACCATCCAGTGTTGGGTGTGGCCATAAGAGGGAGGGTTTTGAAAGGGCAGGTCATCCACTGCGGCTGCCCTATGGATGAGGAGGGAGGAAATGGGATACGACATGGATCGCTGATGGACTGGGTGGCGGGGAGGGGTCGGCAGGTACTGCTCAGTGGACTTCCAAGCGAAGTCCACGTCCACTCATTCATTTTCATTTCCACCATTAGGAAGTAGACTAAGGTGTCACATTCTCTGGGGATAAGGCATTCCTGGTGGAGGAAGGCACAGGCCAAACCACAGTGGTGGGGATGTGCTGTGACTCTTTGTAAGTTGCCTCCAAACTGGAGTGACTTGAGCGCAAGGTCCAGGGGTAGAAAAAGAGTATCTAGGAACAGGAAATATTATTATCTTTGTGATTTATTCGCACTTTTAGAAGGAAGAGTAAATGCTGAGAAGACGACGTCACGCCTAGCTCTCTCCAAGCCAGGTGAGCCAGGACCATCCTATGACAACGAGTTTCCAGAGGATAACGGTGTTGAGCTGACCACGCCCACCCCAGTGAGTGTGCCCCAGCCTGAGAGCAGCCCCTATATCTTGCTTCCACCAGTTTTATGCTGAGCTCACCAGAAATGTCAGCCCCAGTTTTCACTCACTGGAGTCCTTCTCAGTTGAGGCTCAACTCCAAGCATTCCTGAAAATGTGTTTGACATCAGCAACTGGACTTCTAGTCTCTGACGTGTGCTTGCCTCATGGATGATGTTTACAACAGCACATGTGGGAGAGACCCACAGAGGACAGGTTGTTCACCCCGAGAGCCTGGGGAACACTCTGTGTGGGTCACACAGGTGTCAGTGTAGGGGCAGACAGGCTCTGGAAAACAAGTCTCTGGTAGTACGGCCCAAGAGCACTGCCCTTTTCCAGAACTTGCTCAAATTACTTTCTGAAACAACTGGAGATATGTGGCTAAATACTGACCAAATTCATCATGCTCAGGGTGCCCGGGGGGCTCAGTAGGTTACGATTTCGGCTCAGGTCATGAGCTCATGGTCCTGGGATCCAGCTCCTAGTTGGGCTTCAAGCTGAGGATAAAGCCTTCTTGGGATTCTCTCTCTCCCCCTCTCTCTGTCCCTGCCCCGCTTGTGCGCCTGCTCACGCTCTCTCTTTCAAAATAAATAAATAAAACTTAAAAAAAAATCATTGTCCTCTAATTCCTAACTTCGGTAAGCCAGAGCTATAATAATTAGTAACCAGGCACTGAAATATGACAGCGAAGAGACATATTGGCAACGTTGCTTCCTCACACTGGAGAGAGAAGCAGACAGGGGCTGACAGGGGCTTGGTAGATAAACACCACCCAGCATCTGCACCCCTGTGCAGAGATAATTCTGAGGTGCCCTGCACTGTCTCCAGAGATCCCAGAAGGGCAAGTTTTTCACAGCCGGGCCCTGATTGAGAAAGCGCCCTCTACTGGCTGCCTCACTTCCCCACTTGGCCCGTCCTTGCTTTCTGGTACCTTCTGCCAGAAACTGCTTGCCCTCAAGCTCTCCTCACGTCTTCCAAGGGAATCCACCTCGGCCAGGAAACTTGTTAAGGGTAGAGGGAAGCTTTTATTGAAAACTTAATGGGAGCCCGGTTCTCTGCCTGACACTTGCTTTTGTATCCACATTCTTTACCCCCTCGCCACTCATGGAGAGTGCTCACCACAAATTCCTTCCATGCTCTGCCCAACGCTGCACTTTTCCAGCCATAGGAGTGCTCTGCTACAAACTGGACTCAACTAAAAACAAACAAACAAACAAACACAAAAAACCTGGACTCAACTCAGGGCTGACACAGAATTAATGCTCCTGAAGCAGCCCTCAACCACTAAAAGATGGCGGCCAGTCCCACATGCCAAGGGTGACACGGCTTTCGGGTATGTCTCACCCTATTTCCCCAAGGTCCCCACAGGCTTGAGTCTCCAATGCCCACGGCAGTGACCCGACCACTAACACGCACTTTGAGAGCTGCCTTTCCTTCCCTCTCCCTCTTCCTGGGTCCCTACAGTACCTCCTAAGACCACCTCCCTGATACACACTTGCCAGAGGATCTGCTTCTGGGGGAGGCCGGCACAAGACAACACACACCGGATGCTGATAAACAACCGAGGGTGATAATGTACTACTAGCAATGATTATTCATTTTTCTAAGTGCTTTCCACATATTACCTCATATCATTCTCACATCACCATAATGGTCTGGGTGTTGATATCACCCTCATTTATAGACGAGGAAAGCAAGGCATAAAACATTGATTATGATGAGGGAAACAAAGGCAAGAAAAATGTAGTTTAAATTAAATTCCCTTAGAACCTGCAGCCCACTGATAGATGCCAGAGACCTGTAGTGTGGAACACTCATCAAGAAGTTTATGGCTGCCTTAATGCCTTAATGTTTACATTTCCTTAAAAACTAAAAGCAACCTTATCTTGACAATAGCTAAATTCTCAGGGTCCTGTGAGACTGTGTTTTTTGGCATCCAGAAATTCCTCGGATACCTACGTTGTCTATACCTTTCCTCCCTCCACAAACTTAAAAGTATAGAATCAATCGCTCCTCACAACCCAATACAGCTCTTCCTGCCCACGGGTGCTGCCCCTGTGCTTTAATAAAATCACCCTTTTGCACCAAAGATGTCTCAATAATTCTTAGCCGTTTGCTCATGAATCCCACTTCAAATTTCAACAATTATCTTGCCCAAGGACACATGACTGGTTAGTAGAGCACCAGGTCAGGCAGCCTGGTCACATTTTCACACAAGGAACCTAGGCTCAGAGAGCTTAGTCAACCTGCCGAAGGTCACACAGATGGCAAGTGACAAGGCTGAGATCAGAACCCATGTCTGTCTGGGGCCAGTGCACTTCCTTGGCCAATTAACAAAAATCCTCCTGGAGGTTCCTGCATGCATTCAGTCTTCCACTTGATTCTCTGGAGGCACAGGCCTGGACATTTCACCTGGAGCCCCATCCGGTAGTACTCTGCCTCATTCCATTCCACAGTCTTGTGCTGAGAAAGATGTGAACCTAATGAGGTATGGGAGGAGGGAACCCCCAAGCCACCAGATAGCCTGAAGCTACCCCAGCTTTCACCTGGATGCTTTCCAAAATGTGAAACTGCTTCACAAGAATTTGCTTCTTACACGTTTCTGATCCTTGATCCTACTCGAACAGCTGGCGTTTGATGAATGTATTGTTCTTCCAAAACAAGGGGAAGAAGAATAAGGTTTGGGCTTTGAGAGAACAGCAAAGCCTTCGGTTTTCAGAATTCGTCTCTAAGTCGCCCCTAAATCAGTAGTCACATCAGTAAGAAGACAGAACGAAAGAATCAAACACATTGTAGTGGGATGCCTGGTTCAAGGTGGGGCTATAGCACTTCTCGGCTGTGTGAATTTATGGAAATGGCTTTACCACTCTGAGCCTGAACTTTCCCAAGATGAGGATAACAGTGCTGGCTCTGTCAGCCTAAGGTGAGGATCATACTGGGGCAAGGCATAGGAAAGATTTTGCAAATATTAAAATGCTATAACATTCTAGGGATATTAAATTATTGCAAAGCAGGCTGTGTGTCTCTTCTTTTAATGTTGCCAATATTAACGAATGCAATAAATATTTATGGAGTACATATGAGGTGCCAGACTGTATTGTAGGCTCTGAGGACACAGGGTAAATGAAACAAACAGAATTTATTGCCACACATCCTAGTGTAAACAAAATAAGTAAATACTTAGTTTGTTAGAGGCTGGTAAGTCCTAAGGGGAAAAAGAAAGCAAGGAGAGGTAGAGGAAGTATTGGGTGGATTGTTGCATTTTTAGATATCGTGGTTAGGAAAGATCTCTCTGAGAAGGTTGCATCTGGGTCAAGCCTTGGAGAAATGAGGGTACAGACCATGAAGGAATAACTCGGGACAGTAGGACATGCTGGGGTTCCAAGGAGCACACTTTGGTAAGCACTGCCCTGGTGGCCAGACCAACCTCATTACATACTCTTGCACTCCATGACTGTGGCCCTTTGGAAGAAGCAGAATGTGTCTCAGTCCAGCAAAAAGAGAAGTGACCTTACTTGGCCTCCATTCCAAACATGCTATTGTATATTATGAGGTTCAGGACATGCTACCCCCAAATATGACACCTCAGCATATTAAGTATTAAGCCGAAGGATTTTCTTTTTTTAAAAATGACGGGAGCAAAAAGGTCACTGTGACCCCCAACGCTTCGCCCTTCATCTCTGAAAGCATGAGATAAATCCCCCATGTGAAGGGTACCTGACCTGAACCATCAGAGATGGAGAATTAAGGGCTGGGAAATCTGCACAAACCTTGTGAAACTCACTCTTCTCTTTCTGGTTACTTCTTCACCATTTACTACCCCTGGCCCAAACACCTCTGTCTTGCCAATTCCTCACAAGTTTATTGTCCACTTGTCTAAAAAAGTAGAAAAGCTTTCTGCTCTGGTTGCTTTGGGTCTTCATTCTCTTGTGAAGTTTCTCGTGTGCATGCAAAATTCAAGGACATGGATATGTTTTTTGCTAATCGATCTTTGTCAGTTTAATTTTCAGACCGAACCAGGGACCCTCAGGGAGCTGAGGAAATCATTTTCATCATCTATGTAAGCTACTTGCCATCCCATGGTTTCTCTTATCTGGAACCCCAGTTCAGGAAACCTGAGAAAATAGCCCAGAAAGTGTCCATGAACTGGCAGCTCGATAGAATCATCTGCAAAGCCTGCTAATTTTGCAGACGCTCAAGCTCCCATTAGGGCTGTAATCATGCGGGAACATTCGCCATGCGGAGGGGGAGTGTCCGGCTGGCAAGTCCTGCCCAGTGCAGGCTTCTCCTGCCATCCAAAAGTAGAAGGGACCTGTGAACCCTTTCAGAAGCCCAAATGGCACAAAGCGAAACAACTGCCATTAATTTATATGGAACAGTTTGTGAGCATTCCAGATTCCCCCCAAATAACCTCTTAGGCTTTTCTGATACCTGAGGACACATCTTGCTAATGGATGCACGAGATAAATCGAGAGAAAGCACAGATGCTCAGAGACGCAGTTCAAAGCTATGGTGGCCTGACGCTAAGGTGCCGTCGTGCCCCGGGGAAGGAACTGGCGGGGCCACTGCCGCTGCTTGGGGTACGTGCCGCATCCATCGCGGCTCACTGCCAAACAAATGCTGAATGTTGCTTGCGCTTCCTGCCTTTTTCTCATAAAAGCAAAAACCCTTTCCAGATTTCTTTTGTTGGTAAAAAACAGGTACTAATGTTAGTCTTTTCTAAAAGCGAAGTGGTATAACGCGAACTTTCGAGAAAAGTGGGGGCTACTGCACTGTCTGTATAGGGAAGCCATGCTTTCTAGGCAGCTGCTTCTGACAGGAGATAGTCAGCAGCGTCCCCAGTGCTGTAGAACCAGGATGGGTTCAGCAGCCTCCTCTACCATCACAGAGGAGGCCCACAGGGTCCCCAACGGCACAGAGGGAGGCATCAGGAGGTCAGTAGCGAGCCCGGAATGATGGAGCTGGCCCCACGTTGGCCAAAGACTGTACCTGGACCGCCTGAGGGTCAGTTAGACTTAGGGTGATCGTCACGGCTAGAGCTCCGCATACACTGCCTTGCACGTGGACAGCAAGAAGCCGAGCACTGGGCAGAATTCCCAGGCAACACGTCTGGCCTGAATTTTACTTAACATGTATCGAGCTTCAAGTGCTATGCTCAGCTCCATAGTCCCATTCCTTCCAGTAGGGCAACACGAAGGGATTGGATGTGTCTCAGCTGCCCTGGGATGTGTTCTTGCCGCTCGGAGATGAGGTGAGAGACTCGGAGGTAGAGAGCAAGACATGTTTCCAATCCCAAGTATGTCTAGCCAGGGGCCCGTGGCAAAGGGGGTCAATGCTCTGAGTTTCAGTATTTCTACCTGTAAAACGGGAAACCATTTCTTCATCTCTAATAGGCATTTCCCTGAGGATACACCATCTTATTGTAAAGAATGATTATGTTGCTTAACATAGGGCTTGATGATCAGTCGGGTGCAGACACAAAATAACACCAGAGAGGCGTACGAGAGCGAAAGAGATCTGTTACGCTCACGAGTCATAGAAGAGAGAGGCGAGGCGGGCCGCGCAGGGGCCACACAGGAGGAGGGTGCAGGGAACAGGCTCCGCCGAGCAGGTGGGGAGCCGAGAGAGAGCGAGGACCTCTGGGCAAGTGCCTTTACTGGAGGTCAGGGTGTGGTGCGCAACAAGCAAGAGAGGTGAGGAATTTCACTGGTGTGGTCACTGGTCACAACCAGGAGAGGGCCAAAGGGGGAGCTTTGGCAGGGACTAGCCTTACCACGCTGGTGCACCTGGTCACGTGGGTCAAATGCTTCCTGCCTGTTTGTTTGTGGATCTGTTGAGGTAGCAGGAAAATAGGAAGTCTTAAAAACCTATAATGCAACGTCTTCCAAGGAGAGAAGATGCTGTTTGAGTCTACCTATGAGGGACATCCCACCAAGGTACAAACCATCACGCAAAATATTTCCAGGTCCTTCTGGCAAGCCAAAAATCTCTCTGCGGGGATTTATATTAATATGCCAATTGGCAACCACATGGGTGGGGCTAGAGAGTAAGATGTTTAGTGGAATAAGTCAGGCAGAGAAGGAACAGATCCATACGATGTCACTCATATGTGGACTTTAAGAAACAAAACAAACGAGTAAAGAAAAGTGTGGGGCGGGGGGAGAGAAGCCAAGAAATAGGCTGTTAACTATAGAGAAAAAAACTGATGGTCAGCAGAGGGAGATGGGTGAAATAGGTGATAGGGATTAGAAGCACACTTCCCACGGTGAGCACTGAATAATGTATAGAATTGTTGAATTACCGTATTGTACACCTGAAACTAATAGAACACTGTATGCTAACTGTACTGGAATTAAAATAAAACTTAATGAAATGTGCAAATGTGACAGGCCATGGGCCCCTTCTGGACCACCAGACAGCCAACATTTTTACCCCCCCCCTCATCCATCTTATCTGTACTGCTCATTGGATCCTCATTGGTAAATATGTTTTCTCCAACCGCTTTCATTAGAAACTAGTTGTACACTACATGTAGATAAAAGGTGTGTTTTTTTAAAAAAAAATTAGATTTATATTAGATGTTTCTTTAAATTAAGTAAGAATTTTTTTTTTTTTTTTGCCATTTAATCCTATCTCTATGAGGCAGGAATCATGAAATGAAGTTGACATTTTTACATGAGAAACCGGGGGCTCAGAAGGGTAGGAACCCACAGAGGTCACACAGCTAGAAAGTGGCAAAGCCAATCCCGGGTGGTTTGATTTCAATTCCCTGATCTAACTGTAAAGCTATACCAATTAATTATTTCTGCCCAACAAATTACCCCAAACTTTAGCAATTTAAAATAACAAACACTAATGATCTCACTCGGTGTCTGAGTGTCAAGATGCATCTTGACAGCATCTCAGATGAGTGGTTCTGGTTGAGGTCTGTCTTAATGCTGCAGTCAAGACGTTGCTTGGGGGTGCAGTCATCCCAGGGCTTTGTTGGATTAGAAGATCCAAACTTTTCCCATGGATGTCCTCAAGAAGCATCAGTTCCTCACTACGCAGGCCTGCACACAGGGCTGCTTACAATATGACAGCTGGCATCCCCAGAGTGAAGGACCGAGAGGGAACGATACCCAGATACATGTCCTAGGAGGTATCTAACCTAATCTCAGAAGTGACATGTCATTATTTTTCTCATAAAATGCAACTGGTCACAGAGACCAACCCTAGGAGAATGTCGAGGGCACCATACAAGTGTGTATCTTCCAGGAGACAGGGACTAATATGGGCCACCTTGGAGGCTGGACATAACTGTCTAGCGGAGTTTGGAGTTATCACTCGCAAAGGACTCCACAGCCCCCTTGGCTCATGGTCTCCCTACCAGCTACACTTCAGCATGGAGGATGTAGGGGGAGGTCTTTCTAGGCATCTTCTCCTTAATATAGAGACCAGGAAAAAGGTTGGGAGAAGGACTGCATAAATAAATCATTATTTTTTCATCTTTCATCAGTGCCTTCAAAACATTGGACATGATACGTTGAGGGTAGTTAACCCTTCTCAGGACATGCACACACTCATTGTTTTTTAATAAGAAACAGAAAGAAAGGGGGTGGGGGAAGGGGAAGGGGCTTACTTTTCCAGTCTTCTTGGACACAGAGTCCCCATCAGATTTACTGCTGTTTTTCTCATAACATGGCAGGACATAATCTAGCTCAGAAACTAAGAAAAGCTGATGGGGAGAGAAAGGGAGAAATGAGCCATAAATGTTGGCTATATTCCACAGCACCAACAGATGATAAACTCCCGCCACTCCTTGCATAGAGCTGCAACCACAACTGAACTTGCCCCTTTTAAAAATAGCAGTTGGAGTGGAGAGTGTTTCTAAGATAGTAAAGTGTCACCTTCATTATTAAACATGAATAAGCTACACAAATTAAGCCTGTGGGGCTAAACCATCGGGCAAGAGAGAGTGAGAGCAGAGGAAGGGGCAGACCTTGTCGGGGGGTTCTAGAAAAGAGTTGGTTATTCATTCACTCTTTCAACTAGCATGTAGATAGCCTTTGTTATGAGATGTAAGCATTTGGGGGAATATTAAAATATATGGAGTACAGGCCCTGCTTTCCAGAAGTAGAATGTTATCGATGGATTCTCACAGATTTAGGAGACAGACGTATCCTCAATCACTTATTCATTCACTGACCAAATACTGCTGGGTCAGACAGACACCGGGGTGGCAAAGATAAGTAAAATAAGGCGTCTGTTCTCCAGAGCCCACAGTCTCCTGGAGGGTCAGGATTCAGGTGGATCCAGAATAATCAGGAAAGAAAGAAGAAAGGAGGCACCTCATTCCATTTGGGAGAGAGGATGGAGAAGTTTCTAAGGGGAAGTGTTACTGCTGCTGAGTCTCAAAGAGTTTACATCATTCTTTAGATGCATATAATGTAATCTGCATATAATGCACAACTGACTTGTATAACTGATTTTCCATCTGTCTGTCCGTTAAGGGGGTGTGGCTTAGAAATGACAATATTGGGCTTTGGTTTGGATCCCACTCCTGCCACTTGCTAGTTGTGGAACCTTAGGTAAGTGACTCTCTTGGTGCCTCAGTTTCCTTACCCGTAAAAACAGGGATGATATTAGAGATTACTGCCTATGATCATCATGAGAATTAAATAGATGAGTTAATGTCTGCAAGGTGTTCAAAAGAGTACCAAGCCCAAATAAGTACCAAGTTCTATGTAGGCATTACTTCTTTCTATGTACAGAGAGAGGCAGTAGTAAACTTTTCCACTAGAATGTTTCCCAGTGATACTGCTGGGTCATGGGAATCAAAGGGAAAGGGAAAGGCCAAGATGCTGGTTTTGAGAGCATTCCTAAAGACGAGGTGAGGAGTCTTTATGGCTATCCACTGGAAAAAGCCAGAGTTGCAAACTTTTTGGCAGGAAGCAGAGGCAAGAGCCAGGCATCTCAGATCTTCACAGGATCAGAGCCTTGAGGTGGAATCTATTGTCCTGATCTCTCCCCGCACCCCCCCCGGCCCCCCCGGCCCCCCACACCCCCTGTCCCCTCCTCCCCCCCCCCAGGTTCTGGCTTAACTGACTGCAAGAAGGAGGGGCCCAAGTGCTTGGTTGCGTCTCCGGCAGCCTCCTACCGGGTGGACAACGGCAAATAAAAAACCTGTGCTGCTTTCAATTTCCGTGTCCTCATTGTTTCTCCCCTTCCCCACTCTCTCGCTTTCGTTGGCCCAGAGACGGGACCCACTGGGGAAACGAAGGCTGCAATCAATGTATGGCTTGTATCCTAGTACCTGCTCTACGAAGTATGGAGTGGGAACCCTTATTTGTAGCACGAGAAGTAAAACTAATTGTTATGGTATTGTGTCGACATTGTGGTACCATGTTATATATGTAGCATTCCGTGTTTAGCTTCAAACCAGCCTCCTGAGGAAGCGGATACTATCATTCCTGTTTTAGAGTGAGTAAAGACAGATGCAGAGCAGTCAATAACTTCCCCAATGTTATTATCAGTAATTGGAAGAACTGGGTTGTGAGCCTAGATCTGTCTGACGCTAAAGCAAGTGCTTGTAACCTCTGCGATATGTGGTGTCAGAACTAAGGAATTCCAGAATTTCAGAGAAGAGTAGAGGCGGACATAGTGAAGATTTCCCCAGAGACCGTTTGGTTTGAGTATCAGATGTGGGTAGGGTTGCACATGTGAGAAAGATGCAGTAGGTCATTCTAAGCCAAGAAGTGTGAAGGTTATGATGGCATGAGGGTTACGAACTTCCCAGGGATATGGGGAGGAATCCAGTGTGGCTGACACTTGGGCATGTGGTGCACACAAAGCAGGCTAGGGTCAAGTTCAAAGAGGGTCATTTGTTCCCTCAACCTAATAAAAACGCAAGCTCCTCTTTAGAGTGAGGTTGTGGGCAGGGGAAATGGAGGGAGACGCTGCCTCCTGTGTCCTACCAGGCACCACAGGGAGGCAGCATTCTGTCCCAGCAGCCTCCTGCCCGTGGTTGATGCCCAGTTTCTGCATCACTGTCTGAAGACAGTGGCACGACCTCTAGACACTGCAAGGGACCCAGCTGTCTGGATTGGACTTGATGATGTGAATGGAGAAGCAGAAGAGAAACCTGTAAGGAGCTGAACCTTAGACCCTACCCTGATGGATCATGAAGCAGAGGGCTATGCCAGGAAGTAACCTCTTCAGGCTCCTGTGGGCAATACTAACGATCGCAGAGACGCCAGTTTGGATACAACCATTCCACAAAGAGCCCATGTTTTTCCAAATTGTGGTTCACAGAGATAACGAGCCTAGGATTTGTTTTTAATGATCCTATTCTCTCCCAAATGATCCTTGACTAGAAATCATCCCCAGGAAGCTAGCATGTCATTTGCAGAGGTACTGTGAATCCAAAACAACAGAATTCTGACTATTCACTACGAGAGTAGATATGGTATCATCAAAAAAACCCAATAAAGTTGTAACCAACAGTTCAGATTCATACCCCAGCTCTTAGCACTAAGCTGTTCTGTGACCTTGGACAAAGTGCTCACCTCGCTCAAACCTCCATTTTCTTAACTGTAAAATAGGGCTAAGAAAGTGTACCTCACAGGGTAGATGTGAGCAGAAGTGAAATAATGTGCATGAAAACACACTGCTATTTTAAATTAAAAAAAAAATTTTAATGTTTATTTATTTTTGAGAGACAGAGTGCAAGTGGAGGAGGGACAGAGAGAGAGGGAGACACAAAATCTGAAGCAGGCTCCAGGCTCTGAGCTGTCAGCACAGAGCTCGATGTGGGGCTCAAACCCACAAGCTGTGAGATCATGACCTGAGCTGAAATCGATGCTCAACCGACTGAGCCACCCAGGGGTCCCAACACGCTGCTATTTTAAAGCCTTGAGCTTTGGGACTGCAGGAGAGTTAACAGAGTCATTAAAGAATCTGAAGGAAATGTAATGTGCTTCTAACATCAGGACCCCTAAGGTATCCCCTTGGACACTACTTTGTGCCCTGCCCTGTTAGGTCCCCCCAAGTACAGTAGAGGCTTCCTCCCAGGGACCAGGCAGAAGAAAGAAGAGTTTCGGTCCTGCTTTAGACAAGGCCTCTCATCACCTTCACGTCCCTCTGTGTCCAAATGTTAGACATGGTGACAAACCAGGTGCATTTATGTTTAGATGTGTCTGGAACAAGAGCACAGAGCCAAAATGTATCCCTCTCCACTGCCCCCTGGCATGGCTAGTTACTCTCTGTTTGTGGTTCTGTAGTCTTGAGAAAGTTATTCAATCTCTTAACGCCTCAGCTTCCTCATCTGTAAAATGGTGATATTAATAGTATTTCCTTTGTCATACTATTATGGCGAACGATACTTAGGATACTATATGTAAGTGGAATGTCTGGGCCATAAAAAGCACTCAGTGAATATTAGCTACTGCAAACATTGTAATTACTGCACTATGTCACAATCACCTCATCCCTTTACAGGGGAGGGGGGGGGTCTCAGCCCCACTGGACTGCATGTCTCGTGGCAGCCGGGCAAGGGTAGAGGGTCTGCCCCACAACAGATGATGAATAAATGAATCCAGAAAGGCCAGCCATCCCCGTGGACAGGAGTGGGCAGAGAGCAGGAGAGGAGAACGACTTGGGGGGGCAGAACACTGAGCTGAGACTCAGAAACAGTGGGAGTCATTGCCAGGTAAGGAAAGGTGGCCGGTGCACTCATTCCAGCCAGGGCCCAGCGACTGACAGGAGGGCAGGACTCCACGCAGCCCACAGGATGACAGCGAGGCCAGGACAAGCTGGTGCTCAGGGCAACTGGAAAGTGAGATGGGAACAGACAGTGGTGGCCTTGAGCAGCTCGTTAAGCAGCAGGGATTAGGTCCCGTGGGGTCAGTGTTTTCCAAACTTTAGCCAGTGTCACCTGCACAATTTTTGCCAGATCTAAATAATGCAATATCTCTCACTTAACCTCTTAATGTTTTCCTTAATTTACCCGTTCTTTGTATTTATTTTATTTTATTTTTAATTTTTTAAAAATGTTTATTTATTTTTGACAGAGAGAGAGAGAGAGACAGAGCATGAGCAGGGGAGGGGCAGAGAGAGAGGGAGACACAGAATCTGAAGCAGGCTCCAGGCTCCGAGCCGTCAGCACAGAGCCCGACGCAGGGCTCGAACTCACAGACCGCGACATCGTGACCTGAGCGGAGCTGGACGCTCAACCGACTGAGCCACCCAGGTGCCCCAACCTGTTCTTTTTAACTTAACTAAACCTGCCATCTAAGAAAACTCTATTACTATTGTAAATAATAATCCATGTCTTTTGCTGTAAACATAATGGTGAAACGAGTAAAGTAAAAACAAATTACTTTCATAAACCCTTGCTAGATACTTTTGCCTGCAAAGGCTCTGAGCCTACTGTCTCTTGGCTAAAAAGGGAAATCAGTAGGTTTTCGAGGAGTGTGAAAACCATCAAGCACATATGGCAAACTTTTCACTTAGAAAGATGGAGAGGAAGCTGGGAAGGGAATGCGCTTGGTGCTGTGGAATTTGATATCAGGTAATGCTGTCACCATGAGTTTCTAAAAGCATCCTGAGAGCTGCCAGTGGCAAAGGTCCCACAAGTAGGGGAGCCATCTTGGGGTGATGGGAACATCTCTTAATGGTTTTAGGGAAGCAAAGTTACCCTTTTGGAACACCTTTCTGGTGATATTGAGGGCTGTGGATTTATGGGGGCTGAGACTGGTGGCTGGGAGAAGGAAACAACCACAGCCCAGGTGAGAGGTAGTGAAGGTCTGAGGGAGAAATGCTGTGGGGCCGGGGAGGAGAGAAGCCACTGACAACATATACACGGATCCTGGACCGTGCTTGTTGACTGACTGGGCAAAGAAAGAGTCTAAGATGCTCCCCCCACCCCCCGCAAGGGATCAGCTTGGGCAACAGGGAATTTGATGGCACCACAGTGAAAGAGAATTCTTCAGACGATGTTCCCACTTCTCTTTTCTGAACTTGTCCATCATCTCCTTCCAGGTTCCCAGATTCTTCCAGCTGACTTCTAGGTACTCAGAACTTCAGGAAGCCCCCGGTCAGAAGAGTTTATTGTCTAAACCCGTTATACTACCTAGGACTATCCAAAGTAGGGGTCAGGCTGATGACAAACCATGTTGCTCTCCCCATTCCACTACTATTATACAGTTGAGAACTAGTTAAAAGGAAAATCAAGCATGGGGGCAAAAAGACGTTCAAAAGTCACCCAGAGAATCCCCCAAATCCAGGCGTGGTTTCTAGGATTTCACAAATTTTCTTTTTGCACTTGGTGACTAGGTGGGGTAGAGAAAATCAGAGGCGAGTGCCTGGGTGGCTCAGTCAGTTAAGTGTCCCACTCTTGGTTTCTGCTCAGGTCATGATCTCACAGTTAGTGGGATTGAGCCCCACATCGAGCTCTGTGCTGACAGCATGAAGCTTGCTTGGGATTCTCTCTCTCCTCTCTCTGCCCTTCCCACCCCCCACCACTCTCTCTTTCAAAATAAATAAAATTAAAAAAAAGAAGAAAGTTAGAAGCTAAGTGTATGCATTTGTGTCTCAGATCATGTCTTAGAGCTGTTGGAGGAAGAATTTCCTTGACCCCAGGCTTCCCCACACTTCACTGCTCAGACAGACCCCTTTAATTCCAACAGTGGAATTCTTGCCCTGTCCTTGAGGGGCCAGTGGTCTTCACATCAATTTGCTCTATCCTGGAAATGAGACTATCCGTCTTATTCTCCCTGATCCAAATGAAAACATCAGCCGGCAGTCACAGCAGAAAGTGGCTAATGAACCAGCTCATGCTATGGTGTAAATGACCGTGAATAAGTTAACTGTCTAACATTTAGCAACAAATTAATCCAAAGGAATAAATATCTTCTGCCGAGTTTCAGGTCCACGGGGCTTTATTTTGAAGTAGCAAATACATCTTTTCCCTCCTACGAGGCTACCTTAAATCAACAGACACCAAGGCACTAAAGTTCCATTGATTGGGTAAGAGTGGTCTATAAAAGACACTCCCAAGAGTGTCACTGGCTGTCTACTTTCAAGTCCGGCCATGGAGTCCATTAAGTTCCAAAACAAACACCTTCTCCTATTTCTAAGAATGATCACACCTATTTCAAAACAAAAACTTCTCCTTTGGTGATGCTTTAAATTGGAAACACACTAAAGGTAGTGGCAGAATGCATAAAGGCTGTCAGTGGAGGATCCAAATATTTCCGTGTAACTTTGTGTGAGTGAGTGGACTAGTGATGTGATCTGACGTTGTACAGGCCACTCAAACGTAGTATCTGAATAGGAAAATGGACGGGAACACAGGTGGAAGGAACAAAGCTTCCAGGAATTATGTAGGCAAACTATGGAGTTCGCTATTTTCAGAAAGTGATGATTTCTCCTTCCCTCATTATAAATACGTCAATTTCCTTTAAGTGGACTCCTTTCAATTTGCCCTTGTTGACAAATTTCCTATTTGAAGCTACTTGAAGAGATTGAAGAAGTCGTTCCTAATTGGATTTAAAAATACTTCTTGACTCTGAGATGGGAGGCAATAGGTTTTGCAAACTGTGACCATTCAGAATCCACAAGGTCAATGTCAGCCAGCAGGTCTATTTCCTTTAATTTTTAGAAGGAGAGTAGCTTAAATATATAGCTGTATTATGGTCTGCTATGTCAGAGGATCAAAATTAATGATATGGGCTACAGAACATATTCTTTCTCCATCCACCAAGTCATGTTTTTCTAACTCAGAAGTACCTTCTTTAACATAGTACTTGATAATTCAGCCAGATCATAGATTCCTAAGACAGAAAGGAACTGAAACGTACATATACCCTGTATTGTTACATCTAAAATAATGGTTTCCAACCCTGGATATTCATAAGAATTCCCTGGGGAGATTTTTTTTTTTTTTAATGCACATGGCTGAGCCCCACTCCTCAGCTACAAATCATTATCTGTGGTAGTTTGGGCCCAGGCATCAGTATTTTTGAAAGCAACTCCGTGACTGTGATGAATAGCCAGGGTCGGGAACGACTGACTTGGAAATCAAACTCACCCCTAGTGTTGAGATTTTGCTTCTAAGTGGTCAGATTCAAGGAACACTCCATTCCCTAGAGAAAACAGTGAGTTTCCCTCTCTTCTTCAAGGTTCTACTAGCAACATCTGATGAAGACAACTCAGGTGTGAGCAAAGACTGGGATGCTAACCCACTAGATCTTGTGTCAACCCAGACCAGCCTGGACTTTGTGCCCTATGGTTGCCATACCTTTGGCTTGGGTAATGTATTTCTGCCTGGGGAGTGAGCTACAAGGATCCCTCTTAGCCTATGTGCCTTGAGGCATGTGTTATTCTCAAAAGTGATGATCTAGCTTTTATTTGATTGATTGATTGATTGATTGATTGATTGATTTTAAGAGAGAGAGAACATGAGTGGGGAGGGGAACAGAGGGAAGGAGGGAGAGAGAAACAGAGAGACAGAGACAGAGAGAGAGAGAGAGAGAGAGAGAGAGAGGGAGAGAGAATCTTAGGCAGGCTCCAAACCCAGTGCAGAGCATGACGCAGGGCTGGATCTCACGACAGTGAGGTCATAACCTAAGCCAAATGGAAGAGTTGGATGTTTAACTCACTGAGCCACTCAGGCACACCAATCTATTGAACATAATAAGTCAGTGAGCAACTGTTGAACTTCTGCTGTGCTTAACACTGTACCAGGCACGTTCGTGAACAGAGAGTAGGAGCTAAACCTTGTCTTCAGAGAACATCTATTTTGTGCACCTATAAACCAGTGACAAACAAATTGTGACTTGAAAGAGCAGCGATCTCTCAGATTTTAGACACTGACCAAAATAGAAAGTACACATAGCAGAATAACAAAGAATAGATTTGGACCCAAGTGGGGAGATATTAGAAAGGGTCGTGGGAATCCGACAGAGGAAATTACACTTGGTAAAGAGAGCCATGGGGGGATTTGGTCCTGAGGAATACCCCACTGGCACTGTGAGCCGTGGTGCCAGCAGAGAAAGGGGATGGGCTGGTGGAACACTCAGGAAGGTGTCTTCACGTGACTTTGTGGCCATGGGATCCCATTTTAAATAGAAAAATGATAAGAATTAGTCTTCGGGAATGGAGAACAGTGAAGAAGAATGAGCCCAGATGCAAGGTTTCTAAGGTAAACGCGGGTATGGATATAAACAGTGATGCTGGAAAGGAGCCAAAAAGTTGGCTTGTAAAGACATTGGGTTCGAAGCCATTCTAGGACATCTGAATAAAAACTCCCAGTTGGTAGTTGAGGATAAGAGGTTAGGGTCTGAATAAGGGAGAGCAGAATGATGGCTTCTTTAAGATTGAAGACATAAGGGAAAAGGAGCACAGGGCTGCAGAGTCTGTGGAAGGGCCTTGAGAGAAGAGACACATTAGTGAGGTCTGTGCATGAGAAATATGCTTGTGTAGTTATTTATATGTGTAAATGCCTCCTACGTGGTTTGATTGAGATTGAAATCTCAGACTTTTGCCCACAACAACTCCGTCTTGTGCCATCAGTTCAAAATCTTCCACACAGCATGAAGTTCCTTTTGTAGATTTGCTTATGCTGACCAATTAGCTGTAACAGAACATTTTGTCAGACAGAAAAAATATGTACAGAAAAAGGGTGAGACAGTTGCCTTTTAGAACTGACCTTTCATTTTTCATATTTTATTCATCCCTTGTTGCAGATAAGGTTAAACTCACTGTTATTTAAACTGTGTTACTAATTCAGTGAATTCATGGGAAAACATTAAAACTTAATAGTACGGAGGATTTTAAGCATCTTATTTTTAATGAACCAATTATTAGCTTTTCTCCAATTATCCATCAATCGTAGCTCTTTTTTGTTCCAGACCGTGAAATATGGAGTAGTCTAGGAGTATTTAGCAGAGAATCTGTATGTAATGGGATTCAACAGGAAACGTACAAAATAATCATTATTTCTCTTTGGAACTCTGAGTAATATAACTAACCCATCTGGGACCATTTCACTTCATCTTTAAAATGGACCAAACTAGATCTGACTTGTTCATCTAGTAGGTTTTCTATGAAGGCTAACGCTAAAAAAATGGAATAGCATATGAAAGAACTTTCTAACAGTTTAAGCCTTACAGGGCACGAAATTTTTCACTGTTGTAAATTGTATGATGACCATGAAGAGAGTTCTCTGTTAGCATAATGCTAAGGCAGACGAAGGAGCATTTGGCTGGGCTCTGAGTGACACAGAATGTGGGTGCATCTGAGATTGTCCTCGTTTGGGTAGTTCACAGAAGGGGGCACTAAAGCAAGGGTTTTTATCCATGTGATTTATCTGGAAAGTGCTGCGAGGGAGCGGGGAAGGAACCCAGGGAGGAAAGGACAGCAACGGAGGATGCACACATGGGCAGGACCCTGTGGGCAACATGGGCCCGGTCCCATAGGGGATCCTCTGAAGGACTATGTCCAGCACTCCTCAGAATGACCCATTGGGGTGATGAAGCACAGGTACTCAGTCACTAACTCCCATCCTACCCTGGAGGGTTGTTCCTGGGGCCTTAACTCCTGACGTTTCCAGGCTGTGACACGTAGGAGCTGCAGGAAACCAGAATATGTCACCCCGAAATATACTTCTTTGACAAAAACTTATTTTGAGCCGAAAGCAATTAATAAGCAGCAAAATCAGAAGAAAAGCTCCCTCTACCTTCCTCCTTTTCTGCCTAAAGGCAGGATGTAAATTCTGTTTTACAGGAGATGGCACCAGAGGAATCTACAAATAAACCTGACTCCATTAGTTTCTTTCTATATAGTTACTTTCCCACAACTTTGCCATCCTTGGAAGCCAAAAAACCACTTTCTTTTGTCCTGTCATTTTCCTGCAAAATTTATTGTTCTTTGTTGAAGATGCTGTGTAACCCAGAGTTCTAAGCCACCTCTGTGTCACTCATGCCCGGGTTCTCCTGCGTGTTACATGTGCGATACACATGTTGACAAACTTGTTTTTCTCTTGTGAGTCTGTCTTTTGTTACAGGAGCCCCACTTAAGACACTGTAACATGTTTGCTCCCCTACGTAGCTAAGCCCACTCCTTCTGGCCAGAGAGCACCTCCAAGACAGAGCTACTGGAAGCCACGGGCATGTGCAGAACGTCTGTTGGTGACCCCGAGGGGAGAACAAGGCCATACAGAGGGGGGCACCAAGCCTCTGCTTTGCAGCCAGACAGACTTGGTTTTGAATCCTGGGTCTGGTTCCCATAAACTATCCTGCTTTAGCACATCACTCAACTTTCCTAGCTTCAATTCCTCCAGCTGCGAACTGGGGGCAACAACACTACCTTGCAGAGTATCAAGTAAGTTATTATGCATTCTTTTGATGGCACATACAATAACCACTGTTATTCAAAAATATTAAATGTCCTGGGACAAAGCTCCTGCTATCAAATTAAATGAATACAGGGGCACCTGGGTGGCTCAGTCGGTTAAGCAACTGACTTCAGCTCAGGTCATGATCTCGCAGTTCGTGGGTTCGAGCCCTGCGTCGGGCTCTGTGCTGACAGCTCAGAGCCTGGAGCCTGCTTTGGATTCTGTGTCTCTCTCTCTCTCTCTGTTCCTCCCCTGCTGGTTCTCTGTCTCTCTCTGCCTCTCAAAGATAAATAAACGTTAAAAAATTAAAAAAAAAATAAATGAATACAGGAAGTCACATTTATTTGCACGATGAGTCCACTTGTATAAAGTGCATCCATTTTATGCATAAGGATAAATAATTGGGGCAAAACATACTAAAAGATTAAGAGTGCTTATTCTGGGTGGTAGGAAAATAGATAATTTCTTATGTGCACTTTTCTTCATTTTTAAAGTTGAAAGGAACAATCCAAATGACAGCCCTACCTTAGTTTAAAGCTAGGTTCTCTTTTCCGCTTATTATGGATCTTTGATAAGAAATACAATTGCTGAGAAGTCTGTTTTGCTTGCTGTTTGCTATGAGCATTGTGAGACCTTTCCTGAATATAACCCGCTGTGTAGTAAAATGGGTTGTAAACCTTCCTAAATGTAGTCTGATATGTAATGAAATGAGTGATTGTACATAAACTAACTGGCGTCTCTCGCTTCTGTAATCTTGCTTGCTTAACACATTCCCCCTTCCCCCTTCCCTCTCCCGCCACAATTAACGGACAAAGCCTTCCCGCCGAAGGACAGACAAAGGACGCCCAATCAGAAAACAACAAATGTCCTTACTTTAAAATCGACCAATCAGGACCCTCATAATTTGAAACCTCACCTATGCTGTTTGTCCCTGTCTATAAAAACGCTGTACCAACCCTGATCGAGGCCTCTTAGCGTCACCGGCAACGAGTGCGCAGAGGTCCAGGTTCGAACCTGCAATAAACGACCCTTGCCGCTTGGCTTTGACTCACGACTCTGGTGGTCTTTTGTGGGAGGTTTTGGAACTTCGGGCATTACAAAGTTTTCTACAAAGAGTATATATTACTCTATAATCAGATAAAGGCAAATTTCACAGAAACTGTTCTTCAGGGCTCTTCGGGGAAATAACAGATAATTGTACCAAAAAAGTATTTATTATAGTACATGACACAGACTATGTGCTCGATATATGATCATTATAAAGGCAAGAAAATGCTACTAATAAACATGACTGAGCGCTTACTGGGCATTTATTTCCTCTTTTAATTCTCAAATTAGTCTTATGCAGTATATACTGGCCTCACCACAATTGAACAGATGTAGGCTACTGAGAATTATGAAGAATATTGAACCTTATTAAAGAAATACCTTTCTATGTATCAAAACCCCTCAGAATGGCATTGACATCTTAAAATAAATCACTCAGGGGCACCTGGGTGGCTCAGTTGGTTGAGCCTCCAACTCTTGGTTTCGGCTCAAGTCATGACCTCGCGGTCTCGTGGGTTTGAGCCCCACAGCGGGCTCTGCACTGGCAGTGTGGAGTCTGCTCGGGATTCTCTGTCTCCATCTCTCTCTACCCCTTCCCTACTCTCTCTGTCTCTCTCAGAATAAATAAAGACACAAAATTTTTTTAAACAAGTAAATCATTCAGAAAAAAAATGACTTTCCTACTTTTTTTTTTTTTTAACTTCAGAGATTAAATACAGTTTTAGTAACTGCTACTTGACCAGAACAGTGGTTAAGGGTAAATGTCAAAGAGTAGCTCCTATAGGTGACCGCATGCCATGAGCAGATTGTGTGGCAGAAATCAGATGGACCCAGGAAGCTTTCGGCTTGTCCTGCAGGGTAAGAGTCCTATGCCTCTCTGACACACAGTTTTCTTTTCTAACAACAAAGGAAAGCCGGAGACAGCATTTCAGCCTGCAAAGACCTCATACCCCGGAGATGAGAAGAGGCTGCTTCCTGGACACTTCTGTGGTGGGCCACAGAACCAAAAAATACCCTGGATGTGCCCAATATAAGCATAGCCTGAGAAATAAAGAAAGGAAGATTTGTATTGGGCAGAATGGTGTTACTTCGTTGTATCTATTTTGCTGAGAGTAAAGCCAAGGCCCTTTTCTTGTTTCTTTGTTATTGTGGCTGGTGTGTATGTTCTACAGAAGCATTGAGGACTTAATTAAAATAGTTTCAATGGCCCTAGTCTGTCAAGCTTCCAATTCCCCTTGAAAACCTCTCTGTTCTCCTTCTTAGTAAATTTCATTATAAGGAAATCAAAGAGAAAAACTCTGGAAATTGTCAAAAATAAATGGGGCAGGGGTGGTGGGGAGGGAAGGAGGTGCTGGCACCTGCTTGAGTTTGAATAACAGCAAAGCCATTCGTAATTTTCAGCTGAATTCTTTTCAAATGGCATAGAGCTTCAGCTACTATTTGTCAGAGGTGGAGGCCTTTGAAAATACACAGGAGAGCCCGAAGTCTATTTTCCCGGCACCTCTCTGCCTCTGTTTCTTGTTGGCAGGAGGGGAGTGGGGAAGGCGAGAAAAACAGCTTTGCCTACTGCCGTTTAGATTTGACGTGGCACAAAAGTTTGCAAGCCCTTTGGATGCATGCTCCTATGAATTTGATGGAGGCTCTTGTGTGGATGAGCAAAAGACCTCGCGTCCCAGACAGAGGACAAGCACGGGTGTCTGGGGGCTGTGAATACCAGGGCTCCCACTAGTGAGCTTAGGTTTGTAGACTTATTCTGTAGTATTAGAATTAAATGGTATTAGAATTAAATGGTATTAGAATTAAACTTAGAATTAAAATGGCCTGCTATATTGATTTTAGTATCATTCCTAACTTCGTTTTGTGACGCTTTCCTAGATTGTCCCTAGACTTTCATCACCTTTCTAAAAAATTTGTATTCTCATGTGTTATTTTATGCATTATTGTGAGCTACCTTAAGCCGTTTTTAGAAAAGAGTAAAGTATAAAGAATGTTAAAAGAATTGCTTGTGCAGGGCGCCTGGGTGGCTCAGTCTGTTGAGCATCTCACTCTTGATTTTGGCTCAGGTCATGATCCCAGGGTCATGGGATCAAGCCCCAAGTTGGGCTCTGTGTTGAGTGTGGAGCCTGCTTAAGATTCTCTTTCTCTCTCCCTCTGCCCCTCTCCCCAGCTCATGTTCTTTCTCCCTCTCTCTAAAATAAAATTAAAAAAAAAAATCAAAAATAACAGAAATTTTAGAAAAGAATAGTTACTGGACGATAATGAGGGGTCCACTCAGTACGTGGAAAAAAGGTTGTCCTCTAGGAGTGAAAACAAAGGGACACTGTGTCCCAGGGCATGGCTATAGATTGCTTGTTCCATCCAGAGAAGGAATGTTTTAGCTGAAAGGGGTAATGTGGATAGAAAACTGGTTCCAATGTGCCAACTTGACAGTCTACCATTGTTTCAGAGAGAGTTCCTAAACCTGGGGGTGACAGGAATTCTGGCCATCAGCCAGGGGTGCCTCTAGTGTGGGGCAGAGGGGGTTTATCAGGCCTCACCATGGCCTGGATAGATAGCTCTGCGAACATCCATTTCCTTTTGCCCTATATCAGTGCCGACCTGACACATTTCTGATTATTTTATTGAGCTTCAGGCACCCCGATGAAAGTACAATTGACAGAAGGGAAAAGCATACTGATTCCTGGAACAAACTCAGTCTTACTATGAGGTTCTCCAGTGAACTTCTGGCATTGAATTATTAGTCACGTGTACTTAGTTAAGAGAAGCTGAACTCTAAAACACTCATCACACCAGTGAACTAAGAGACAGTCTAGTTTCTGTATCTGTATGGTTGCATCCCCAACTGAGTTTACCAATTCATCTAGGAAATCGAACCCTATTATGTTTTGGAGTGGTCAGGCCTCAGCACTCCCTTGGTTATGGCCTCGTGCTAGGATCTGCCTGTCTTTGATGGGGTTCCCACAAAATCCCGAGATAATGATTTGTATTTGGAAGATGATCCTTAGGAGCGCCGGAAAGACAAAGGAGGAAGGAGGCAGAGATGGGAAGAAACCACCATGGTCCCCTGAGACTCCGTCCTTTTGGGAGGCTTTGGAAGATGATGTTGAATATTTCAACTTCACAGGAGAGGTATTTACCCTTGATCACATCCCTCATTGCTGAGGATTGTTCTAGGGGAATTAACTCCTGGGGACACTGCTTAGGTGGAGTAAACTTCTGTAGCCAGAGGAAGCCTCCACCATAGACACAGAGTTGCTGGCAGGGTGGTAGGAAGCCCTTGGGCTATATGGAACAGCGGGCTCTACCAAGATTATAGAGTGGGCTTTGCCAGTGTCTGCTATAGTCTCCTTTCATAATGACAGAAAATGAGACTACACTCTTGCATTTCCTGCACCTGCCTACTGCTGCCTGATTTATTTGCTGTGTTCATTGATTTTGATTCTGAATTCTGTAGTAAAGTTCATAAGAGTGGTCCATGTTGGATCACTAAAGAACACTAATTGAGGGCTTAAGGCACTAACAATGCTTAAAAAAAAAAAAAAAACTTTCAGAAAAAAAGTATTGCAACTATGATCAAGGGAAATAACACAATTTTACTGACTTCTTTTCATTGATATTATGGTTAGAATTGTTTTCATTTTGAATCATACGTGGTGATTGGAGAACCATGGTAACCAGAGCTCAGGGCTTCTAATGTTGTTAATATAGCCCTGAGGCTAAAGGTGAATCCAATCAGGGCATAATTAATTTCCTGGCCCTAAGTGTGCTGGAGTTGTCTCTCCAACAACCAAGGAGCTGCCTTTTCTAAGAATGGCTTCAGCATGTAGGAATGAAGTTGATCCTGCCCTTTTGTCATTGTGACTGGACATCTGATGCAAGTTGTATCAACCAGAGATGCTCTCTAAAGAATCTGAAGTTTGGGATGAAGAAATACATAGTAAGAGGGATTGGACCTGAGTAACCTTAAGACGGTGGAACTTTGGAAGGAAAGTCCATGTACCCTTCTGGAATGAGATCTTGATTTTTTCTTTCCACTCCAAAACCAAGGTCATTAACTAAGACTCCAAGATAGAGGGTGGTGGACATTCATTTGTTGCCTGGTTAATGTCTATCCCCTAATTCACACTTTATAATAGGGCACTGGTTGACATTCAGGTATCTGTCTTGTGGATAAGGTGATCCCACACTCAACCAGATATGGACATTAGTAAGACTAACCCAATCAGTTAACCCCATTTCCTTTATCACAGTGACTAGTTCAGGCAACCCAGATCAGGTCGCTTCCCAGGCCACAGGAATTACTTAATTGTTGGTCACATCACCCGATTTAGACTCTTATCCTTCAAATAAAATGTATTGGTTCCTTGTATTGGCCATGTACTGAAGGGCACGAAATCATGGTGATAATGAGCCATGGTGTTTTTTTGTTTGTTTGTTTGTTTGTTTGTTTTTTTACAAAGTTCAAGGAGTACTTTTATGTTAATGCTATAATAGCTGGGGGAAATACTCTGAAGAATCCAAAGAATGATGTGGTCATCTGACTCTAGGGTAGCCTCCAAGGACTCTTCCCTTATGCTATTTTGTGCCTTTTTATAGTCTGTAAAACACTAAATAGAGCTGCCCTAGGCAGCAAATAAGACATCGCAGAAATGATGGAGTGCCAGTTATAACACTAGGTCATAAAAATCACTGTAGCCTCTATCTTGTTGTCTAGTTTTCACTCACTCTTGGAGAAACCAGATGCCATGTCATAGGGAACTCATGAAGCTGAATGGAGGGGCCAACATGGTGAGGAACTGAGGCCTCCTACTAATAACTAGAATTACTCACATCTATGTGAGTGAGCTATTTTGGAAATGGATCCTTTAGTCCCAGCTTTAAAGATGACAGCTCTGGCTGACATCTTGCATATATATTTGATAAGCATTCCCAAGCCATACAATTCACTTATGCCATTATTGAATTCCTGACCCACAGAAACTGTGTGAGATAATGTTGTTTTAAGCTGCTAAGTTTGAGGGTACATTTTTATGCAGCAATAGAAAACTAATACATGTGGTAAACCGCCCATATATAAACACACGTTAATACAATAATAATATAATTTATATATATTATACATATTATTTATAAATATAATTTATATAATAACCACTAATATAATATAATATAATATAATATAATATAATATAATGTAATGTAATGTAATATATAAATGTATGTACACATACATATCTCACAAGTAGAAATATATTTTTCTGAAGAATCAATATATTTTCTTACTGGTTTTGCTCATCCATCCATCCATTCATTTATTCACTCATTCATGGAGTATTCACCATAAGCCAGGAAACGAGCTAGGCACCAGAGATACATGGTCCCAGCATTCCAGGTGTTCCATCTATAGCTACAAATTTCCTAAAAATCCTTGGGTTTGCCTCCGGTTTATCAGCTACCGGTCTCAATATTCACAGAAAACACAAAGCTGACTGGAAAAACAATTTGAACATTGAGCTAAAAGGCTGAGCAAAAAAGAAAAATGTTAAAGTGAAGACAGGCTCTCTAATCAAATGCACATAAACACATCATTTTGTCAAAAGCCAGCAAAACTGTCTCAAAACTGATGTCCTACCTTAACCTAAAGGCGCCAGGAAAAAAGGTCACTGCCACAGTGGTTGAGCGATGTTGTTTGTTTGTTTGTTTGTTATTTACAAGACTTCTCAATTTTGACTGGACATGTTCTCAGAAACAGTAAATCACAGAAGATGGAGATAATCATGTACAGGGCTAAACATGCTCTCTGTTCAGTATCTATTCCACACACACAAGCACTTAATGCCCTTTATTCGGGTGAGAATGATGATCATAATCATCAGACCCAAGTGCAATACTCCAAAAACTCAAGAGCACAGTCAGATCAGAGGATTTGGAGGCTCTGATGTTAATTTTCCCAGACAAATTTCTCCTCTCTGAATACAGAGTTAATGGGGAAGCCATAAAGAAAACTTGTCTCTCTAGAAATCGAATCTTCCCCCATTCCCACAATGTATGTATTTCTTTCATTCCCTACGTTAGGAAATGTAATACTAGAATTGAGCTCAAGAATCCTGCCTTTTTTCAATCTAACTACTGATTGGTTTTGGATGATACAAATGGCATGTAGCCACTTATTAACGTGCGTGGTTTTAGGTGGTATGCATAATTTGATAAACATCAATAAGTACCAGCTAATCAAACATTTTAACAGTTTGCTAATATGCTAATGTTTTTATGCATCATTTTTACAGCTTTCTAAAGGCATATTTGACATGTACTAACGAAAAATATTTAAAGTATACAATTTGATATTCTGACATACATATACACTGGGGAAAACATGACCCCCAGGAATATAATGAAGGTGTCTTTCTCGCTCAAAGCCTTCTTTTGTAATTCTTCCTCCTGCCCCTCCCCACTAACCCTTAATGCTAAGTAACCACTGAGTTACTTTAGCATTATGGATTAGTTTACATTTTCCAGAATATTACGTAAAGAGGATCATATACTATATATGTTCATGGTCTGGTTTCTTTCACTTAACACAGTTATTTTGAGATTCATCTTTTTTTGTTTTCCTTTCTTTTTCCCAAAGAAACAGCTTTTTGGTTTTTATTTTGTTTTGTTTTGTTTTCGTTTTTGTTTCTTGCACAGTAATATTCCATTCTACAGATATAACACAATTTTTTTTTTTCCTTTCAGCTGTTCTGGGGTGTCTTCAATTTTTTACTATTACAAATGAGACTGCTATGCACATTTGTGAACAAGGCTTTGTATAAATGTGCCTTCAGTTCGCCTGGGCAAAATCCTAGAAGAATGGCTAGCTCATGTGATGGGTGTACATTTAACATGTTAAGAAATTACCAAACTGTTGTCCAAGGCCGTTGTGCCATTTTGCCTTCTCATCAGGAATATATGGAAGTTCCAGTTGCTCCATATTTTTATCAAGACTTAATATGGTCCAGTTTTTTTTTTTTTAATTTTAGACACGCTAATAGGTATTAGTGGTATTACACTGCTGTTTTAATTTGTATTTCTCTAACAACTAATGATGGTAAACTCCTTTTGGGAACTTATTTGCCATCTGATGCCTTTAAATTTTTGCTCATGTTTTGATTAGTGTTTTGTTTTCTTATTGCTTTGTTTTGAGGGTTCTTTATATATTCTGGTTAAAAGTCTTTTAATAGGTGATTTGTAGATACATGCCTTTAATTCCCTAAGAATGTCTTTCAGAGAGAGATTTATTAAATTTGATAAAATCTACTTTATAAATGATTTACCTTATGGATTGTGATTTGGATGCATATAAGAAATCTTTCCTAACATAAAGTCACAGAGAGTTTTCCGGTGGTTGGTTGGTTTGTTTTAATAAGTTCTATAGTTTGAGGTTTTACATTTAGCTTATCGTGTATTTGAATTATTTGGGAGGCATGGTTTAAAGTATGAACCAAGGCTTTTTGCATTTTTGGATACTAGTTTTTGTTTTTGTATTTTTGCATATTAAATTATTCAGGTACCATTTGTTGAACAACATAGTTTTCTCCTCCTCTGAATTGCCTTTGCACATTGGTCAAAAATCAATAGACCATATATATGTGTAAGTCTACTTTGGGGCTTTATATTTTGTTCTATTGATTTTTTGGTCAACATTCATGCCAATATTACACTGTCTTGATTGTTGTAGCGATGTCATACATTTTGAAATCATACAGGCCAGCCTGTCTTTGTTTTTCTTTTCTTTTTGTTTTTTGTTTTTTGTTTTTTCAAAGCTGTTTTAGCTAATCTAGGTCCTTTTTCTTTTCTTTTTTTTTTTTTAATTTTTTTTTTAACATTTATTTATTTTTGAGACAGAGAGAAAGAGAGCATGAACAGGGGAGGGTCAGAGAAAGAGGGAGACACAGAATCTGAAACAGGCTCCAGGCTCTGAGCTGTCAGCACAGAGCCCGACGCGGGGCTCAAACCCACAGACCGTGAGATCATGACCTGAGCCGAAGTCGGACGCTTAACCGACGGAGCCACCTAGGCGCCCCGGTCCTTTGTATTGTCAACTGCATATTGAGTGAGGCAGCTTGTCAATTCCCACGAGAAACTCTACCGGAGTTGTGTGTGGTACTGCAGTGAATCTCTACATAAATTTGAGAAGAAAGGACATCTTAGTCTACCAAGTCTTCCAACCCATGAACAAGATCTGTCTCTCCATTTATTTCGACCCGTCTCTACCTTCTTCCAGCAACGTTGGGTAGTGTTCAACACTGCATGTCTTTTATCAAATGTATCCCTAAGTATTTTACGTGGTGCTGCTATTGTGAATGGTATTTTAAAATTTCAACGCCAGCTTGTTCGTTGCTAGTATATCTTAAGTTTAGTATATTTTTCTTGATCCTACAAACTTGCTAAACTCACATATTGCTTCTCATAACTTATTTTTTTGTGAACCTTTTAAGATTTCCTTCAAAATCAGTCACGTCAATCTGTGACTAAAGATAGTCTTTTTATCTCCCTTTTCTAGCTGGATACATCTACATTTTTTCTAAAACAGTTTTAGATTTACAGAAGAGTTGCAAAGATTATATTAAGTATTACTCATTATTCTTCACCTATTTTCCTTCAATGCTAACAACTTACATCTGTGATACATTTATCAAGACATTAATCTTGGCACAATATTATCGACTAACCTAGATATTAGTATAAAATGTACCATTTAGTCTCCGATAATATTCCTTATCTAGGAGTCTACTTTCTGTGATACTAATATAGCCTTTCTAGCTTTTTTAGCTTTGTGTTTGTAAGATATATACTTTCTACTTTCAATTTTTACTTGTGTGAATATAGTTAAAATGCTTTATATAGAAACTATATTTGGGTTTTGTTTTCTAACACAATATGATAATCTCTGCTTTTATTTGGACTGTTTAGATAATTTGTATTGATATCTGTATAAATATGAACACAAAGAGTAGACTATTAGGATTTATATCTACCATTTTACTATTTTTTTTGTTTGTCCATTTCCTGCCCCCCCATCTTTTTCTGAGATTCCTACCCACCCCCCTCCCCCTAACTCCCACCCCTGCCACTTAGAAAATAGTTACTTAGATAGCAGTCTGATTATTTGATGTTTGTTTTTAATAATATCTTTTTTTTAAATGTTTATTTACTTTTGAGTAAATAACTTTTTTTTTTTTAATTTTTTTTTTCAACGTTTTTATTTATTTTTGGGACAGAGAGAGACAGAGCATGAACGGGGGAGGGGTAGAGAGAGAGGGAGACACAGAATCGGAAACAGGCTCCAGGCTCTGAGCCATCAGCCCAGAGCCTGACGCGGGGCTCGAACTCATGGACCGCGAGATCGTGACCTGGCTGAAGTCGGACGCTTAACCGACTGTGCCACCCAGGCGCCCCTTGAGTAAATAACTTTTGAGAGAGAGAGAGAGAGAGAGAGCGTGAGTGGGGGAGTGGCAGAGAGAGAGGGAGACACAGAATCGGAAGCAGGCTCCAGGCTCTGAGCTGTCAGCCCGGAGCCTGATGTGGGGCTCAAACTCACGAACCGTGAGGTCATGACCTGAGCCGAAGTCAAACTCTTAACCGAGTGAGCCACCCAGGCGCCTCTGTTTTTAGTGATTCCTTAGGGAAACCTCTCTCTAGGGCTATTTTACCCCTATTATTAACATTGGATCCTCTTGGTGTCTCTACTAAATGCCCTGAACCTTCACTGAGATCTCATCTCTCTGGCTGGCCAGCACTGGAAATTGCTCAGTTTGCAGTTGCCTAGTAACTGTTCTTTGCTTGAAATTTGTTCTTTTTCTAGTAGTTGTTCTGGCGCATGAAATTTTCCCCTACATGTTCACCATTTTGTCTTCAGCCAGAGACTTGAGGGGCCCCTGCTGCAAATTTGAGGAGTTCTTTTCTCTACACAGATTCCTTCCCTCTGGTACTCTGCTCAGACAACTTCTATCCATGTCAACTCCCCTGAACTTTGATCACCGTCTCCTGAACTTCGACCCCCGGGCTCTGCTTCTGTTTCCCCTTCCTCAGCGGCATCATTTATTTTTTCCTCTGGGCAGAAAGCCAGGGTGACAAACGGGCTCAGCCGTTCTATCCCCTTTTCCCAATGATCGCTTTCTTTTGCTTCCTGCTATCCAATGCGATCATTTCATTTATTTGTCTTGGTCTATACTTGCTTGTCGTCATTGAGCAGTGTTTTCGTTTGCTCCGCCCACTACAGCCAAATAACACCGACTAGGGGACTTAGCAACAGAAATGTACCGTCTCTCAGGTCTGGTGGCTAGAAGTCCAAGATGAAGGTTTAGAAGGGTTGGTTTCTGAGTCCTCTCTCTCTGTTGGCAGATGACTACTTTCTCCCCATGTCTTCACATGGTTTTCCCTCCGTGTCCATGTCCTGATCACTTACAAAAACATCAGTCACACTGGGCCACAGCTCACTCTAACAGCCTCTTTTTAGTTTAATTACCCCTGTCTCCAAATGCATTCACATTCTGAGGTTCCCAAGGTTAGGGCTTCGGTACATGAATTTGGGGGGTTGGGAGAAGGGTAGAACATAATTCACCTACAACAGGTGATCTACAAATGGCCACTCTTTTATGCCAGCAGCTGAATTTTTGAATTTCACTATTTGCCAGTTACTTTTTAAGAATGTTAAAGACTTTGGGGCGCCTGGGTGGCTCAGTCGGTTAAGCATCTGACTTCAGCTCAGGTCATGATCTCACGGTTCAGGGGTTTGAGCCCCGCATCGGGCTCTGTGCTGACAGCTCTGAGCCTGGAGACTGCTTCCGATTCTGTGTCTCCCTCTCTCTCTGTCCTTCCCCCACTCACACTCTGTCTCTCTCTCTCTGTGTGTGTCTGTCTCTCTCAAAACTAAATAAACTTTTAAAAAAAATGGTGCAGACTTTAATCCACTTAATTCTCCCAATTTCCCTGTCAGGGAGGCATTAGAAATCCTATTTTAGATCTAAAAACATTGAGCTCTGACACTTACGTAATTTGCCTAAGATTCTATACTGGAAGAGCTTGGAGTTGAATCCATGCATTACTTCAAAACTCTACCTCTTAACCACTGTGCTTTGCTTTCTTTTAGGACACGCGTGAAAGGCAGGACTAATGTCTCAGGATCACATTCTCAGAACCGGGGCAGGTATTCCTGAAATACTTAGCCTTGAAACATGACTGGATACAAAGTTTTACTTCTTAGCAAGCATGTCATAAATTTTCCCATGTCAGGAAACAGAGGAATTCTAGAGGACACCCCAGGACTCAAATGACATAATCACTTTTTACTTTGTTCAACTTTCCCACTTGAACTCTTATTTCATGTATGTTCGTGTAACTTTCCTTAGGATATTTTTTAAATAAGCAAAATCTTGGAATATTTATAAATTAAATGTCACAAACCATAATGATCTAATCATGCTGGGTGATGTTTACTTTCCATCTGAACTATCAGTTAGGTAGTGATAGCTGACAAAGATAACTCTCATCCTGTTGGGGGATAACAATTTTTTCATCAGTCAAGTAAAAGGGTTCATTTAGGCACCAAGGGAAGTAGCATCGTTTAATGTCCTTCTATGGGCCCATTTTTGTCAAGGATAATTAATGTTCGTCATAATGTATTATGACAGCAGTGTTTTCTATCCTGAATAATAGATTAGACTAACACTTGGCATCTACATTTTAGTTTTTGAAATGTATCTTATGACAGCAAGAATAATCTGAGCAGAACAGAGAGTCCTTGCATGGGGCAGAAACAGACACAGTAGTATGTAGTGAGGATTCTAATGTCGGTATGCCGTTTGGGGGCACTGCAATGTGATTTCTAAGCAGATAATGCTGTCAGTGTATCTATGGCATTGATTGCCAAATGATAGTGAGCCTAAGGTCCCAACTTGGTTGGAGTTCCTCTTATAGAACCGATCCTGATCTTAAATGTAAATATTTCCGCATTCTCCTTGCTCAAGTAATGCTATTTTTAACCTGTGGCTAAAATGTCACAATTTTACTTATGAAGGATTGAGAAATTAAAGGAAAAAATACCAACAATTTTTTAGGCATCAAGGTTTTGGGTGAATATTCCACTTCACTACCAAAACTCTTTGCTCAGCTTGCTTTATAGATCAACCTAGAAGCTAGATGTTGAACTTGTGCACACAAAGTGCAGATGCTAATGTGATAATGATGAGAACCAGAACTTGAGACAAGGTCTAAGATGAAGTTAACTCTACTTGGGAGGTCATTCCCGGAAGCAAGAATGAGGAACTGAGAAGAGGGAAAAGAGAACTTATCAGAGGCAGTCAGAATGCATAACTTAGCTGTTCACCACTACGCAATGAGGTTCATGCCCAGGTTACCTCTGAGGCATTGCCTAGAATGTGCCTCTCTGAAGCACTACAGAGCATAGGTAGCATGTATTCCAATTTCATTAATTGAGGGTTGCCCACAGGGCATTAAATCCTGCTCAGTTCTAGCCTGGGTGCTTGGTCACTGGCTGAGAGGGCTTCCTAGCATCTAGAGAAAACCCAGAGACAGAAAAACAAGTGAGCCAGAAGGGGGGATGTTTTCAGTGGCCAGTGCATGGTGCCTTCCACCATGGCTACTCTGGGGTCATGGTGGGATATGATATGGGGCCATGTAAAACATCTGCCACAAATTGGGTGTTCGCTTTATTTTAAAAATGTAGATTCCTCTTTAAGAGTGAGCTTCCTGGTGAGCACACTTCTTTCCAGTGAGGCACACAGCACCTCCAAGTAGAGGCATTTGTCCAGTTTTCTAAAGACAGATGATGAAATTTAATCTCCCTCCAGACACAGTGCCATCTGGACCTGGGATTAATGACCACAAAGATGAGACCTTTAGAGCGTTAATCCCAATGCAATGGCAAACGCACAAATATAAACACATGTACAGATTCAGAGCTAAAGAGTCTTTAATGACATTGCTTTTAAAAGAAATCTGGAGAGGATAGATTAACCACGACCTTGCGAACAGATAAAATAGGTGGTCGTGTAGAACCTACATCTGAGAGCTGCCATGCCTGGGGGAGAGAGGCTGCACTGGCAATTTCCCCATCCTTAATCAGGGGAATTTTCATCATGGTGATATTTGTAATGGCTTTAATTGACACACAATAAATTGTGTATGTTTCAATTGTACAGTTTGATCAATTTTCACGGATGGATGCACCTGTGAAGCCACCATCACAATCAAGATAGTGAATAGATCCTTCACCACCAAAAGTTTCCTCAAGCCCTTCTGTAATCCCTCTCCCACACCTCCACTCCCAGGCTGCCAATGATCTGCTTTCTATTGCTGTAGGTTACTTTGCATTTAGATAACTGCATAAAAACAGACTCATATAGTACGTACTCTTGTTTGGTCTGGCTTTTTTTTTAATATTTATGTTTATTTATTTTTGAGAGAGAGGGAGACACAGAACCCGAAGCAGGCTCCAGGCTCTGAGCTGTCAGCACAGAGCCTCGAACTCATGAACCTCAAGATCATGACCTGAGCCAAAATCGGACGCTTAACCGACTGAGCCAACCAGGCGCCGCTGATCTGGCTTTTTAAACTCAGTACAATTATTTTAAGGTTAATTCATGTTGTTGCATGTGTCAATAATTTATCCTTTTTTTTAGGGCTGAGTATTTTCCAATGCGTTAATACAACACAAATTGTTTATCTGTTCGTCTCCTGATGGACACTTCAATTTCTGGCAACTGCAAATAAAGCTGTTCTGAATATTGATATACAAGTCTTTGTATGGATGTATAAGTTCACTTATCTGGCATAAAAGAGGAATGACTGGGACATATGGTATGCGTATATTTAACTTCTTAAGAAACTGCCAAATTGTTTTCCAAAGCAGTTGTACCATTTTTCATTCTCACCAGCAGCATATGAGAGTTCCAGATGTTCCACATCATTACCAACGCTTGGTGTGGTCAGTGGTTTTACTGTAAGTGGGCTATGTAGCAGTATCTCTTTGTGGGTTCAATTTGCATGTTCTTAAGGGCTAAGACGTTCAGCATATTTTCATGGGCTCATTTGCCATCTATGCACCTTCTTTGGTAATGTGTCTACTCAGATCTTCTGCCTATTGTTTTATTGCTGGTTTTCTTATTACTGCGTTTTGAGTTACTTACATATTCTGAATACAAGTCCTTTATAAGTATCTGAGTTGCACATATTTCCACCCCGATGTGGTTTGTCTTCTCATTCTTTTCATAGTGACTTACAAAAAGCAGAAGTTCTTTCATTTGCTAACGCTCAATTTCTTCTATGTTTTTATCTGACTATTACAGTTTGGGGTTTTATATTTAGGTTTACAGTGAATTTTGAATTTTTATGTGGCATGAGTTATAGATCGAAGCTCATCTTTTTTTTCAATTGTTCAATCACAATGTCATCAATAGTGGGGGCACCTGGGTGGCTCAGTCAGTTGAGTGTCTGACTCTTGGTTTCAGCTCAGGTCACGATCTCACAGTTCATGGGTGTGAGCCCCGTGTTGGGCTCTGAGCTAACATCACAGAGGCTGCTTCCGATTCTCTCTCCCTCTCTCTCTCTGCCCCTCCCCTGTGTTCCCTCTCTCAAAATAAATACATACACATTAAAAAAACACACAATGCAATCGGTAGCAGTAGTAGAAGAGGCAATTGCAGCGATAGGCTAATTAACACGGGTTTCCTTGAGAATGGAAGGCGGTAGACTTTGTCCATTATAGTTAGACACTCTGCCAGATGCTTGGAGGTATCATCTCGAATCTTAATCAAATCTGGAAAAAACGGGTGTAGCTGGTTGGTCCCCAGTGGCATATCTCCTTGACTTACCTTCCATTTCAGTTGCTGCTGCCATGGGCATCGTGGGCTCAGTTTAGATTCATTTCCATTGCCATCTCCTACCTCGGCACACGCTGCCTTCCAGCTCAGGGTTTTCTCTGAGGCCAAGGAGGCTGCTCTCACCCAGCATCGCAAGCAAGGCCTCAAAGGGCAGGGAAACTAATGCTGCAGCGCAACCCTCAGCCAAAACAGACCAAGAACCCACAGATAAATGCTCCAGTCCCATGTCCTTCAGATGAGCAATTCCAAGAGGCATGCTCTCAGGAGTTGTCCCAGGAGGCCATGGAAGAATCAGGCTCTCACCGACCCCAGTACAAACTTAATAACATACCCTGCTGCCTTTCCCTCGTTCTTTGTTTTACTCACCCCACTCCCTCCCTGCTGCTTCCTGGAGTATCTTCCAGATAAAACACCTACACTCAAGTCCTTATCTGGGCTCTGCTTTCAAGCGAACTCAAACTAAGTGAGTAGTTATTTTGTTCTCAATATTAGAGACAATTAAATACCACAGAGAAAAAATAATTGCTGTATGCCACCATGCTCACAAAGCAGTGAAGCTGGGATTTGAACACAGATCTGTTCCCAGAACCTACATTCATTCCTCATCGGGATTAACCTGTCCATTCATCAGCACCTTGGCAAGTGTAGTAGTTAGGAGTAGGGGTCCTGTCTCAGTCACCACTGGCTGTGAGGCCTTGAGCAAGTCACGTAACATCTTTGTGCCCCAGTTTTGTCAGATGTAAAATGGGCGTACTTTTTTACTTTTGTCTCAAAGGATCAAAATGAATTATTATTATAAACTGCTTAGAACAGTGCTTGGCATATAGCGCACATTACGTGTGTTGTGATTGCTATTATTATCGTGTTGTTGCTGTTGCTATAACCAAGCCATACATATCCAAGATATCTTCCCCAACATAGAACCTGCATGTAGTAATCTTCCCAGTGGGTATATTCCCAGTACGGTACCTATATTCCAGAGAAGTGGAGGGGAGGGCAAGCTTCGGAGTCTCTACTGGCACCCTAAATAATCAGAGGATGAAGACTTTAAATATTACTGGACCTTAGCAATACAATTGCTACGAAATGAATCCTGCCCCCACTTTCAAATTCATGTTGAAGCCCTAACCCCCAATGTGATGGTAACTGGAGACACTACTTTTGAGAGGCAATCAGGTTTAGATGAAGTCATGAGGATGGGACTCTCATCATCATGAGAGGAGATTAATGTCCTTATAGGGAGAGATGCCAGAAAGCTTGTACTTACACTCCTCCCTCCCTCTTTCCGCCTCTCACCCTCCCTCTTTCTCAGTCTCTTCACCAGGTGAGAGCACAATAAGAAGACGATCGTCTGTAAACCAGGAAGAGGCCCACACCAGACCCAGACACGCAAGCACACTGATCTTGGACTCCCAGGTTCCAGAATTGTGAGAAACAGATTTCTGTTGTTTAAGGCACCCAGGATATTGTATTTCGTTATGGCAGCCCAAGCTAGGACAGAAATCGTGCAACTTGAGTTAGATAAAGTCAAACGGTTTTGCAAAGTGCTTACATCAATTTACACTCCCATGAGGAGTAGGTGATAATTAAGATGGTCTGGGAAAACACATCTATGATAGTAGAAGCCGTATCCTTTGAGAAGCCAATACGGGCCACTTAGCGCAAAGACCACTCCCCGCTACAAAGTCATTCTGTTACATTGTGAACACAGATAACAGCCCACCGTTGTACTGGCAGTACCTGCAACCTTGATACAACTGAAAACACACATTTTCACATTCTCAAATCAGAGTTTTCACAAACCTCATGAGATAGTGTTTATGCTCATTATCACTTTGAAATTATAGTAATTATCAGACCCACTGCTAGATCTTATTATTTAATTCATGAATAAAGAAGAAAACATAATCCCATCATAATTTTTAAATGTTGGGATGACTATCTTTCAATAGAATTCATTTCCTTGGTGATTCTATGTGCTTTATTTTATGAATTTAAAAACATTCCGAGAAGAGATCCACTGATGTGACCCAATGATGAGAGGTCTATACCTCAAAAAAGGTTAAAAACGCGTGTCTTAGCTCCTAAACTAGGCTGCTTTTGTTAGACTTCCTGGTACAAAATTTTGCTGGTTGATGTGGAAATATATTTTTACTTCACCAAGAGGTTCTACTTAGATAATGCTAAATATAATAACCCTCTCAGACCCCTAATCAGGAGCGGATTCTTGCAATCTGTCATTTATTTGGTGGGTTCAGTCATGGTGAGTGTTTCTTAAGTGTAGTTGAGTATTCCTGCATCAAAATAGGGATTCAATGGATATTCTGTGCATTCTGAAGTTGGTCCAGAAATCATCGCTCTTCAGGAAGTGCATCTATTAGGTTTAATCTAATTAAATCGTGTTAATATTGGCAAATTAGCCTGTCATCAGTATTGCGGTGCTGGATGGACCCACACCTTACAAGGATTTCTGGGCCTCTTTGTGAATTATTTCTCCAAAATAAGTTTAAAGTTGATTTCTTTATCTACTTCTTTGTTTTTAATGGCTAGTAAAGCAGAAAGCAAAATTTTGGAACAACCTCAGCTCTTTAAAATTGAAGGTAGATGAATACAAAGTTTGAATACAGCCCCTGGACAGCAGTTGTATTTGTCTATCGAACATGAGCTTGTCACATGATTGGGTAGACGGATCAACAAAACTTCGTGGCTAACCTAGTTGTTTATTGGTTATACATTGTGTAAATATATGCCAGAGAAATATGTCAAACCGCGTTATTGTAGAAGAACTTTCCAATAAAAATCAAAAAATATTTTATATGTAGTTAAGAAAACATTTGAGTTTTACTCCACGTGAAGAGAAAATTGTCTGTTCTTTAACCGTAAAGCAGTTGATGACTCAGGATTGTCACTATCGTCAACTGTGTAGGATAATGTTGTTGTACGGTATTTGTAACCTACTCACAACTTTCTATGCCCCAGCTGCCTGTAAACATGTCTTCCTTGTCACAACTGTGTGTGTTCACGCTGTAAGGAAGGGCTGAGTAGATAACAGTATACTTTCAGTGATCTGAACCAGCAGTTGAGGCAAAGGAAGATCACAGGGTGTGTTAGTTTGGATGTTTGGGGTTGCCACTAACCAAAAAAAAACCCCCCAAAAAACCCCAGCATCTAAACTGATAGAGGATGGTTACCTTGTCTATTTTGCTTTAATGTTTCTCATAACTGGAGATGGTAAAAAGGGCTTTAAGCCTGGCCTCGTCCAGCACTTAAGCAATGGAAGAAGCACCCAAATTCTCCTTTCCTTAAAGGCTTCTTCATCAATGATCACTTTCCTCATGTTGTCATGCAGTGGCTGTGGGCATTCAGAGGGCTACAGTTCTCTTTGATTTGAGGCTACCGAAAAGAAAAAGAGTTGCCCCTGATTGGCCTGGATCATGTGCTCATCCCTGAACCAACACCTGCAGGAGGTGATGGAATAGGAGGATTAGGTAAAATCAATCACGGTCCATACTTGGAAAAGAGGATGAAGTCATTCCCTCCCAAACCAGTGAGCCTGAGAAATTCAAAGCCTACTGTAAAGGGGAAAGAAAGATACTGGTAAGCTCCTGAGAAGCATCACTTCTGCAAGGGAAGAGTGTTCTTAGGCAAAGCACAACGCATAGGACTCAGGTTTTCCAGTTTGATGGAGCCTACTTTGGCTTCCTACACTGAAACTGGAACGGAGGTGAAGAGGTGAGGGATAGAAGTTTGGCCATGGGGGAACAGAAGCTGGGCTTAGGTTGGGGGATCGAGAATGGGGCTTGTGGGAGTTGAGAGTGGGGAGCTGTTATTGACAGAATTGCTCTTCATGTCCTTTAGTTCCCTAGAAAGTTTTCTTGATGATGAGACAGATGGTATGCCTCTGATTACACTCCCCTGGATTTTTTTTTTTTAATGTTTATTTACTCTTGAGGGAGAGAGACAGAGTGTGCGTGGGGCAGGGGCAGAGAGAGAAGGAGACATTAGAAGCCGAAGCAGGCTCCAGGCTCTGAGCTGTCAGCACAGAGCCCAACGCAGGGCTTGAACCCATGAGCCTCGAGATGATGACCTGAGCTGAAGTCAGACGCTTAACCGACAGAGTCACCCAGGCGCCCCCACTCCCCTGGATTCTAAAAGGATTAGTTCAAAGTCAGCTCTGGTGGAATCCATCCTCAAGCCTAAGTCAAGTGCGTGAAGAATGAACGAAACACTAATCAAGTTTGGTAAGTGCACAGCTTCACGCATGCAGGCCCGTGTTAGGGCTGGGGGAACCTAGTCCATGGTGCTGGCCACGCTCTCTGGCCTCATCCTTTGTTTCCTGTGCTCAACTGGCAATTCTCAAATTGTGGTGGGTGTTTTCCCTCCTATGGGGATGTAGCAGCTGCCTCCATTGTTGCCTACTACCAACATGAGTTCGCCTATAGCTATTGATATAGGCATTCTAGCCAATCTCCCACTCAGTCTGCCCATTCACCTCACATCATTCATAAAGTCACAAGTACTTAGATTTTCTTGCTCAAGATCATAACAGTAATGTTAGTCAACCTTTATTGTGAACTTGTTATGTGTCAGGTACTATTACAAAAACTTATTATTCATTCACTTATTAAAAAAAATAGCATCTTTCAGGGTCTCTTCACTGTCTAAAAAATAAAAAATATCCCATTTAGCAGAGCATCCAAAACTCCCTGTGATCTGAAACATGTTCACTTTCTTGGTCTGTTTCCACACACTCCTATAGTTCAGACACATAGAAGATCTCTTCTTCTCATGTTTAGCGTTTTCTTTTTTTTCTTTTTTTCTTTTTACATTTATTTATTTTTGAGAGACAGAGAGAAACTGAGCACAAGTGCGGTAGGGGAAGAGACAGAATGAGACACAGAATCGGAAGCAGACTCCAGGCTCCGAGCTGTCAGCACAGAACCCGATGCGGGGCTCGAAGAACTCACAAACCATGAGATCATGACCTGAGCCGGAGTTGGATACCCGACCGACTGAGCCACCCAGGCACCCCTCTAATGTTTTACATTTTCTAGCTATTTACTCACTCTGCCAATTCCACTTGAAAAATCTTCCCACTCCTCTCCTCTCGCCACCAAAACCACCGTCAAATGTCAAACTTTCCACAGAGCCTTTGTCAATAACCCCAAGTGAAAACATGTCCGTCTCCAGTGGGAATGTAACATTTGCTTGACCCTCTGATTGCCACACAACTGGAAGGGTGCTGATACATCTTACTATACACGGGCTCATTTAATTTAGCACTTTGCTACCTAAGTGCATGTTCATTGCCAGGAGTACAAAGATGAACGAAGGCATGGACCCTGGCCTCAAGAAGTGTATGATCTAACATGAGGAAAAATATAGGTCACGATGTGGAAGAGTTGTGCACATTGGGATGATATACAGTTGCAGAAGCATAAAACTGGTGCAGACTGATTGAAATACTATCAGGGCACACTTGACATTGGAGGGAGGGCTGTGGCAAAGAAGAGAAGGTTACCAGCACATAGACCTAAGAGGGAGGATTTTAAGAGAAGGCCCACCAAGCAAAGGCCAGGGCGTGTCAAATTTCCTACGATGCTTGGCAAATCTTGAGCAATGTGAGAATGGTTTGAGAAGAAGGCATACTGATGCTTACGAGCATGGATGGTAGAATAAATAAAACCAGGATTCAAATTCCAGCTTTGTGACCTAGGATCGTTTGGCATTGAGCAAGTTGATTTCTTTGATCCTAGCTTTCCTCATCTAGAACATGAGGAAACAGTAATGTTCATGCTTAGGTAGAGATCCAACAGAATCAAATGGGTCAGTACTTAGAACAGTGCCTCACACACAGTGGAGGGCTTCACAAATTGGAGTTCTGGAGGTTTTGTGTCTTTTGTGTCTTTTGCCTAATGCTTTAAGGAGGACGGTGCTCGGAGAATCTCCAGGCCCTCTCAGATAAGTATTTGACAGGTCGTGTGCCCTCTCTGGCTTCCTTGGACTTTCCATGGCCAGAACGTGTGGCTATTCCTCACAGAACTTGCTTCCGGCTGCTGGACCCACATGTCTAGTAGGTGCAGAGAACAGGAAGAGCACCACTGGGGTGGCAGCTAATCAATGACTGGCCTGTGCAAAAGTGCTGGCTGTGGAGTAGCAGCAAACCTAGATCTAAGAGGGGGGGGAATGGACGATACGTGGGGCCAGACGTTGTGAGGAGCACTGAGGAAGTGAGATTGGGGGGCAACGCAGAGGTTAGGAGATTCCACTGCTGGGATGTTCTTTCTGTCTAATGGAAAGTAATTGGTGCTTTAGGCCAAATCCGTTCCCCCATCTTAACACCATTAAAACATCATTTGCTGAGAGCACTGAGCTGTGTAAACTTGATGTTCTCTCTGAAGGGCCAGTTTCCTTGGTTCAGAGCAGGCAGTGGGCTGGCTGTTCTGAGGTGAGCATTTGGACAAATGCCCACCACAGCCAGAACTACATAGCTCTAATGCATGGGTGCTTCGGACAATACGCCAGCCTGGCTGCTCTCAGCACCTTTTCTGTCTTTTCTCCATGGGGCTCCAGTGCCCATCAGTTTAACTTAATTCTGCTGTTAGTTCATCATGCCATGATCAGCCTCATCCCCAGAAACTCCACCAATCAATTGGAGACCCAAAGCACTGTTGCTTTCGAGAAAATCCCTGCGCATCCAGGATAAATACCAGTACGAGTTAAATTTGTAACTTCGGCCATTCTCACCACCATAACTACAACAAAGAGGGCTGTTGTCATATTGCAGATATCTGTGCCTACATGTGTTGCTGGCTGATGTGAAAATCCCAAATCCAACCAACTCTTCCAGTCCCTGGATGGGGACTTTTCCTTAAAAAAAAAAAAATGGGGATATTATGCTAAGCAAAATAAGTCGATCAGAGAAAGACAAATATCATGTGATTTCATTCACCTGTGGAATTTAAGAAACACAACAGATGAACATAGGGAAAGGGAAGGAAAAAGAAGATAAAAACGGAGAGGGAGACAAACCATAAGAGCCTCTTCAATATAGAGAACAAACTGAGGGTTGCTAGAGGGGAGGTGAGTGGGGGGATGGGTTAAAGGGTGATGGGCACTAAGGAGGGCACTTGTTGGGATGAGCACTGGGTGTCATATGGAAGTGACGAATCACTGGGTTCTACTCCTGAAACCAATCCTACACTGTATGTTAACTAACTTGAACTGAAATAAGTAAGTTTTTTAAATGGGAATTTCTTTAAAGGTTAGCAAGCAGGAAGGACTTGTTAAATTTAACTAATTAGATTAATTTTCAAGTTTCCACACACCATCGCAGACACAAATATCATAGATGAATCAGCATGAGGGCCTATGCTCTATATTTGACAGTACAGTATCTCGAAATAAAACAGATGTTCTCTGTTTTTTAAACAAACTATCACTTGATTTTTAGAGAATCGGAAGAGGACATTTTAGTCGGGGGAAAAAATATGTTTTCTTTGGCTAAGCCTGGATCATTTTTAATTAAATAAGCATATTTGTACATTCTGTAAATGAAACCATAAAATATATCGACCAGCAAGCCAGATTCCCACCCCCCCCCCCCCCCCCCCCGTGCTTGGAAAGTGGACATTTGACTGGTACCAGTTAGCCTTGAACCATCAATTTCACTGCTCCCATCATATCCCTGGGATATGGGAGCTCCCAGGGATGTGGGGCTCCCATCATATCCCTGCTGTGTTATAGCAAAAGGAACAAGTAAGGCCACCAAAAGTACCACATTCAGAGGAAGCATGGATTTTTTAACAGTGACTATATTTAAGGCCGTTACAGCTTATTCATTTTTTTTTTAATTTTTTTTTCAACGTTTATTTATTTTTGGGACAGAGAGAGACAGAGCATGAACGGGGGAGGGGCAGAGAGAGAGGGAGACACAGAATCGGAAACAGGCTCCAGGCTCTGAGCCATCAGCCCAGAGCCTGACGCGGGGCTCGAACTCACGGACCGCGAGATCGTGACCTGGCTGAAGTCGGACGCCTAACCGACTGCGCCACCCAGGCGCCCCATAGCTTATTCATTTTGTAAAGGCCAATACCCTATTCTTGAACCACTGGGTATAAGAGACATGGGAAACCAGAACCATTTCTAGAAAATAATCATAGCTCATAGATGGGAGTCCAGGGAACCTGATTTATCATCTTTGTTTAGCCAGGGTTTCCTGAGGGACTTCCTGTGTCCTTTTTGGTTTTACAGACATTAATTAACTATGTGATCGACTCTAATTTCTGAGCCTGGGTGAGAGAAGGACAGGGTCTACAAACATAGCCACATATACAGCTGAGTTCACCTGTTGCGTTCGTCAAATGGAGAAATTAGTTCTACGGAAATACAGTATGTTACTAAGCCCCACGCCCAGTGGGGCAGGAATGTCTACATTAATCTTGCACTCATCTTGAGGAAACCAGAGAGCTCCTGTTCTCCTGTCACAGTGCTAAAGATGTGGGGATATTTGAAGACTGGAGAGAGCTCTGACATCATATGAAGCGGTATGTTGCCTTTACGTTTCGAAGCCTAGTTAGGATCTGCATTATCCATCTCCTCCCTGCTCCTGGATCAGTATTGTAAGCATACAGTCCTACTCTAAAGAGGAGTTGGCAAACTCTAGCCCGTGAACTGACGCCGGCCCATTCACCTCTTTTGGTAAATAAAGATTTTTTGAAACTCATCCATGCTCATTCATTTATGTATTGGCTGTGTTCACTTTCATGCACAACAGGAGAGTTGAACAGTCCCAACTGAGACCAAGTGACCCACACAGCCTAAAATATATGGTGCTTTAACAGAAAAAGTTTGCCTCCATCTGCTCTAACATATGTCATTAAAGGAAAAGAAAAAAACTTAAATCTTTTATAGCACTAGGTCAAGAGAAAATGTATCAACACATTGAGAAATAGTAATACACATGTATTATTTAGAAATTTAAGGCAACGAGAAAATACAACCAAAAGAATTCAAACTGGCTGCCTCTTGGGCGGGATCAGGGCACTACTGGGTTGTTTTTTGTTTTTTTTAAGCTAAGTTTATTAATACTATTAAATTTTTCAAAATAAGAATGTAACTACTTTGATAAACAAACAAACATGTAATACCAGGAACAACCACAATACCCTTCCTTTACCCCACCTTTCTCCGTAGTCATCAGTCCCTTTCTCTCCTTTCATACCACAATTTCTTGAGTTAAATAAAATCTGTCTTCTGCCCCCTCAGTCTAAGGAAACTGTTCTTGTCAATAGTGTGGACATCCTCCATGTTGCCAAATCAAATGAACGTCTTCTCCATCGTCTTATATGATTCTCAGCAGCACCCAACACAGTCCATTCTTCCTTCTGTCTTGAAATACTCTACATTTAGCCTCCTAATTTTCCTCTCCCTCAGAAGCTGTCCCTTCCCACTGTTCTATGCAGACTATTCTGTGCCACCTCAACCTTTTTGAATCAACTTGTCTCAGGGTTTAGCCAGCACCCTATTACCCTGTCAATACTCTCCCCCAAGAGATCTTATCCAATCCCAAGAATCCAGTCCAAATCTTTCCTTTCACCACTTCCCTGACATTCTGCCAGGTTTTGCAATACTTGTTTGAAATTTATTATGACTAAAACCAGAGCCCTTGGTAATTTCCTACAGTCCTCACCCCAAGCCTCCTTCCACCCTGCTTTGCTTCATTTATTAAATTGCACTCCCTGGTAGCTCAAACCCCAAATTCAGGAGTGATTCTTGATTCTTTATTTTTTTCACGACCTCCTCAAATCAATCACTAAATTCTAACCATTTTACCGTCAAAATGTATCTCCAATCTGTTCACTTCTCTCCAAGACCACAGCCAGCATCTTAGTTCAACCAACCATCATGTCTTACCTGGTCCACCGCAATGGTTCCTAAGTGCTCTGTCAGCCTCTGTGCCTGCCCCACCACTGCTCATTCACCGCACGGTGGCCAGAAAGATCTGTTTAAAATAAACCAGTTCATCTTTAACACACAGTCCAATCAATGACTTCCAACTGCTCACACACGAAACTCCAAACCCTTTATCACAGTCTACAAGGCCCTGTGGGATCCACTCCTGCTTCCTGCTCCCCCTTCACCTCAACCTTCTTCTCACCCCTTGTGCTCTGGTCTCCAGTTCTGTGAACACTTCAAACCTCGCTCTGCCGCCAAGATTTGTACTCGTCCTTCCTAGAATGCTTTTTCCCCAACACTGTACAAGGTGGCTCCTCTGTCTGGCCCCAAGCAAGAGTGTACTCTGACTGAGACTAATGGGGTAGAGCGGGGACTGTGTAGCAAATCAATCCAAAGCTTAGGGGCTTAAAACAGCAATGTACTGTTTTTCATAACTTTGTGGGTCAGGATTTCAGGCAGGTCCCAGTTGGGTGGTTTTTCTGCTCCATGTGATGTTAACTGGAGCCACCTCCTCAGCCTCGTTCAGCCGGCTGCACTGAGAGATTCAAGAGAACTTCACTCCCATGTCAATCCCAGGTCATCCCTACAGTGTGGTCTGGGGCAAGGCATGTTTGCTCAGAAGAGCAAACATTGATTAAATGAGGCCAGGGAAGTTACTAACCCCACATGACTTGCACCTAACACAGATAGGGAACTAGAAAAAAGTCAATTAAGTGGATTAAAATACTATCTTTTTCCAAATAAATATGTATGTTCATGCACATACTAATAAATACATTTCTGAATGAATAACTATGGCAGATTTAGAGAGAGGCAAATTGCCTGTTCTTGCACCATTATTAACCAGCTCCAGTTGCCCTTTCTCTATAGCATCTCTGTCTCCCTCTTGGAAAGAGAGGTGATTAAAAATGGTTATGCAAGGGTAGAGATGCCAGGCACCTTAGAGACTCTATCAGTGGGCACATCTCCAACTTCTGCCAAATGTTCCCATCAAATGTTCAGACTATCTCTGTATATTAGCTCATGGCCTTTCTACCTGGAAATTGGCCTCGGTCCCAGTTGTCCACCTGGTGATGTTCAACACTTACCTCTAGATATGTGTTCTGGTTTCATGTTCCCCTAGCACTAAGCACTGCCATCATAACTATTCCATACTTTAGAACTCATTCCGTACTTTGTTCACTGAGGATCAGATTCCTTCTTTTATTTTAATCAACTGCACAGACCCTGACGTTGAGTGAATGCCTAGAATTCTGACTTTTCTTTTGGGACACTCCAATACTGCATGTCGGACTCCCTATCACGGCTGGACCCATCACCTGCCACGTGCTCCTATCCCTTCATGGCTTCATTCTGTCATTCAGTGGGACTGCCTCTCATATTCTGACGCTGGTTCTTCTCCCCAGTACCTGCCCCGTGCCAGTGGACGAATCTAGACCCAAGCCTTTTCTTAGCGTGTCCCATCGTGATGTAATGAACCTAATCAAAACTGGCCAAATTCTGACAATTAGGTTTGCAGCATATTCTCCAGTATTTTTTCCAATATGGTGGTGCTGACTACTTGGTCGCTTTGAATTTGTTGGATTGCCTGTGACCTCCGGTCTGATTTTTCAAACTTGGCCACCTATTGTCTAAACGTCACAATGATCTGGGGGGAGGTGAAGTAAGCAGGGGGATGGGAATTGAAGATGCCAAAATAAGGTTTTAGAGAAGAGCAGAGTATACCACTCATAACCATGGGAGCAACCCAGGAATCATCAAGACCAAAAATGGTGCAGAAGGTCAACCGAGCTACCCAAACAAGAAGACAAATAAGACAGTCAAATCCAGAAGCGGCAAAGATGAACTTAAAATCTGGCAGAAATACATGGCGGGTCCATCATCAAAGGCCTTGGCCTATTTATAGTACAATGCTTTTGATCTATTCAGTCTGGAGATACATTGAGCAGTATCATTACTAATACCAATGAATTTCCTCTGACTTTATGCAAAGAGATAATATGGTATTAAAAAAGGAACGTGAGCTTTATAAGCAGACAAACTTGTGTAAGTTACTTATTGTTGCTTACAGGTTAAGATTCTCTATAATGTTAGATGGTGATTACCACGTTGTAAGGACTCCATAAATGGCAGTGACCATTAGGCAATACATTCTAATCTGCCTGAGGGAGAGATGAGTCTCACTTGGCTTATGTCCCCAGTGTGTGTCAAAATACTTAGCACATGGTAGGTGTTCAACACATGTTGAATGAAAGAGATACTTGAAAGAACTTGGCCAAGAAAAGGTGAACTGGACTTTCATTTCAACTCACATCTCTTTCACACAATTTTTCAGGATGGACATTCAGTCCTCTTTACAATTTCTCTCTCTCTTGATATTTAACTTGGGCTTGCTCTGTTCGGGTCTTTGGAAGTGGACACATCTAGTTTGTTCTTGGTTCTTAGAACCTCATTGCGATGCTCATAACCCAAGATTATGTTTATTTTGGGATAACGTGTTTTTCTTGTAAAACCTAGCATTTATTCCATTCACTATATTTTCAGTTGCCTTAGTTATGCTTAATTAAGGACAATGACTCATCAAGATCTGGTCCCTCCTACAATCTATCTTGCTTCCCTTTATTATAGTTGGTCTCCAAAATCAGTTGGTGTTATAGTTCAGTACTTCTCAAACTTGTGTCAGAATCACTCAGAGATGTGGGGGAAAACCCAGAATGCAGGGTCCTACTTCCAGAAATTTTCATCCAGGCAGTCTGGATTAGGATCTGATAAGCATTTCTATTAAGTTCCCAGATGTCGATGCTGATGTTGTTGGTCCACGGACTATACTTTGACTAGAACTGCTCTTGCTCTATGGTGTTATCCAACTCTCCCCCAACACATAAGCATATTTACAGTGCCAAATCTGTGATTTTTCTCTTCTATCTGCCTAGAATATCCTTCCCTGGTCTTTTCTTTCAGGAAATTTCTACTCATCTTTCGGAACCAAATTTAGTATTATCTCCTTGGCAATACTTTCTCTGTTCCATCTTTTATTTATCCCAAAAGAATCAGTCCCTCTTCTTTAGCTTTATCCCTAGTCCCTTTCATCTAAACACAATTGAGCATCTTTCCTCACTGTGTTATAGTTTGCTTTTATGCATCTGTTTTTCCCACTAGATTGTGAGTTCACTGAGGTCAGAGACTCTATTTTGCTAGAGCCACATGTCCCTTTCACCGGCAGAGTTTTGTATACAAAGACATTTATTATGTATTTGTTATTGATTAAATTATCGCTCCTACTTCTTCCTTCCTTAGGTTAAACTGTAATTACATTGCAGCTTCATACCAGAGGTTTTGTTCATTTTTTTTCCTTTCAAAAATATTATATACCAGATGGCACCGGAAAGCTTTAGTTTAATTCTCTAGGGGCCTTGAGGGTATTAGGTAACTGCTGTGCACAATAAGGATCACAAGATCACAAGGAGCACTGGCACAGTCTAACAATTACAACCCCCTTTAAAAGCCATTGTTGTCCTCAGAGACTCCAGACAGGCCAGTCATTAGTGACAAAGCATCATCAACACACTTTCGAAATAGAAGGATGTAGCCTGCATGTAATGGAAGGAAATTGGACCAGTGAGACTATTCACCTGACCTACCTGAGCTTCATTTAAGGTCGGAACCAATCAAAGCTTGTAAATTAGCTTGAGATTCATGGGGAGTTAAAAAAAAAATATGTCTCGGCGGTGGTAAAAACATCTGATTTACTATTTCTGATTCCTTAAGCTGTTACATTAAGGAGATCTCAGCGCACCACCATAAAGAAAAAGGATGTTTCCCTCAAAGAGTTTCATTTGCTTGGTTTAAATTTCTCATTTAAGCATTGGCATTTCTAGACAGAAGCAAGGAAGGGTTATAGGGAGCTGGGGGGAAATCATGCATATTAGTTTTACATAATCATGTACCCTTACTTTCAAAGGATGAGCCGTAATATCCTGTATCCTGTGCTTCGGTGAGAACACCTGCCCAAGACTGATGGCAACATATAACAGCAAGGATCCACTGAATTACATCCTGTCACATAATTATCCCCCACATCCAGGAAGTTTAGTACCGTTGGCTTAGCCAGCTTCTAGAGTGATTGGCCAACAGATTAGCCAAGTCTATGTTCAACAGGCATCAGTCTCTGGAGGACCAATACCTACTGAATAGAGACTGTAAAGATAGGAGTTCAATATGAGGGCAAATTGTCTATCAAAGTCAGCCCTACAATGACCATACTTGATTTTGCAAGTTTAATGAAAGCATGGATATTTATATTATACTGTACATTATGATCAAATATAGCTTTATGTATTTGCTCAAATTGTTCCAGGTTTGGCAACTGAAACTTCCTTCAGTTGGCTCCTGTGACCCTTTGACATACCTCCCTATAGTTGGAGGTTTTTATTGTTGTTGTCTTAGCACTTCCTTGCTTGCTGGCACTACAGGATTTTCTAGGCCATGTTGTGTATTACCTGTCTCGGTCCTAGAATCAGCCATTTTCCAAGGAGACCTGGTTCCCTTTATTGGTGAATGGCATTGGTCTTGTTGCTTCGGGTCTTTTCAGCTGACAAGGCAAGAAAGTATATTTGTAAATACCAATCTGCGTATACGTGTATTTGTAAATGTTTCTATATGAAAATGTCTCTATCTGCATTAACCTAAACATGAATTCATACTGATGCCTGAAACTCTAATTAATTACTACTTGGATCATTTTGACCTTATTCCCTTGCTTATCTGTAAACTGCCACTCCAACAGTGAGAAACCTGGCTCCTACAAGCTGATATTAATTTATTTCATCAGTTCCAGTATACATGTATAGCAGTTTCGTAATTTTTAGCCCGTACAGACATGGGAAACAACTTCATTAACGAGAGGACGGCATTTACATACAGTCCACTTTGCCTTTAATCTTAACCGTCTCTACTCATTTCCAGAGTGACTTAGTTCAGCACATTTTCCCCTCATCGTCTTTATACAGATTCTTCTGTAAACTTTCTGCATTCCATAATTGGTTCCCTCAACCTCCTAAATGATCACCGCTTATTTCATATATCAATGTTCACTCTTTGTGCCATAAAGTTCTATGGATGTTGGCAAAAGCATAGTGGCACGTATCTACAATTGTAATATGATAAACAGTTTTATTTGCCTAAAAAAATTTCCTTGTGCTTCACATATGCAATTCTTTTCCCACCCAGAACCCTGGCAATTACTGATACGTTTACTTCGTCTTAGTTTTGCTTTTGCTAAAATGTCACATTATTATAACAATATAGTATTTCACTTTTTTTCAGACTGGTTTCTTTAACTTAGTAACACGTTTAACATTACCTATGCATTGTGAGGTTTAGATAGATCATTGCTTTTTATTGTTGAATCGTTTTCCATTGTAAAGATACACCAGAGTTTCTTTATAGATTCACATATTGAAGAACACATTGGTTGCTTCCAGTTTCTAGTCATTATAAAGTTACTATAAACACTGCATGCACATTGAATATGTGTATGAGTTTTCAAATTATCAAATACTTAGGAGGGTGACTTCTGAGTCATACAGTAAGATCACGTTTAGCGTTATAACAAACTGCTAAACTATCTCCCAAAATGGCTGTACCATCAAAACTGAACGAGAGCTCCTATTCGTCCACATCTTTTCCAGCAATTGGAATGGTCAGTTTTTAATTTAAAAAATTAGCCAAAAATAATAAGTGCACAGTGGTAAACTTGATACATAAAAGTAGATAAATGCTTTATGGTTAGATTTTTTAAAAATAATGTTCAAAGGTACGTTGAAGTTTCTTTAAATACAAACCCTCCTAAGTGTATATATCTTTGCTTATATAAAGAAACCATCAGCTCCTCGATGCGAGAAGGAGCATTAAAGTTATTTAGTAGAGCTTTGGTTCATGCACCAACATCACTGTCATCACCTGGAAGCTTCTTAGAAATGCAGTATCTTGGGTCTTAACCCAGACCTACTAATCAGGATCTGCATAACAGGACCTCCAAGTAAATTAGGTACAAGAAAGTTTAGGAATCGTTACTCAAGAATCATAATATCACAGATGCATAAAGGTGGAAGGAATCTGCCATTTGGCAGGTGAGGAAACTCTCCAAGAGCTCTGTGCTCGGTGCGTGCTTGCATGTATGCAATGCTGTGTCGCTGATCCTCTTGAGTACATATTTTCTCAAGGAAGGTGGTGACAGCTTGCTCAATTACTCAAAAAGAGTAAAAATAAGCTCAGGCTCATTACTCAGTAATACAAAACAATATAAATTTAATCCGAAGTCATGGTGAAAGTCATTGGGAAAATGATACTTACGTGAAACAAATTCAGTGCAAGGATAATTTACAAAGCCCATCAGTTGTGTACGCGAGGCAAGCCGGCAGTCATTCCTCGCTGAGCATTCACTGAGCAGAACTGTGCTGTCACTCACATTAAGGTAAAGCACCTGGTCTCCATCTGGCCTCCAGGAAAGCTAAAAATAATAATAAGGCATTTTTTATTTACCAATACCAGCCTTGCAGCTGTGAACTCTTAATCTTACGATAGCACTTAATCACCAGCTCACTAGAACATAAATAACCCCCGGGGCCAGGGATTGATGTAAACATTCTAAAATGTGAGCTCAAACCTGTAGCTGCCCCAGGAGAGTGGGGACAGTTACATCTCCCCCCTTCCTCAGCTGGGAACAAGTACCTGTAGAGAGTGCTGCCTTCTCAGCCCCACCTCCATGTCTTGATGAGGTCTGAGGTACAACATCTCAGGACCCGCCCAGCTAGCTAAGGCAGCGATGCCTTCGGGGACACCCAGAATTCATTCGACACTGTGAGTTTCAATCTGGGACGCAACACCTGAGATCCTTGCTACATGGATTTAGTAGAGATCCTACATGGATCCTTGCAACATGACCCCTAAGCCAGCACTTGGGAGCTTATTAGAAATTCAGACTCTCAGGCTGCACCCCAGATCTGCTGAATCAGAATCTGCATTTTCACAAAATACCCATGTGATTTATAGGCACACGAAGTTCCATTGGTAAGGAAGGAAATACAGTAAGGGACAAGTATCCAGGTGAGGGGAAGGAAAAGTTTTTCCTCTGCCCTTCAAGGCCTTCCAGTTGGACTAAGAATTAAATTAAACAGCAGGAGAAAAGTTTTATTATATGTGCAAGGAGGCCCAACAATGAAATTGAAACAGAAAAAAATGACCAAAGCACGCAGTTTTTATACTTTTCAGATAAAGAGACAATAAACTTGTGAACAATTGACAGGACAAAGAAAACTTGTGTTTGGGAGTTTTAATTAGTAAGCAATCCTAAACAGAATTTGGTCTGTGGTAGCAAAAAGTGACAGGGTTGTTTATATAGCCTCCTTGGTTCTAAATTTCCTGTCTCTGGTAATATGGATGTTTCTTTACCTCCTAGTACAGGGAGGTTGGCTTTCACATGGGAGATTTATTCCTTGATCTTAGGGGACAGAGGAGGGTCTGAGACCCTTCTTACACAAGCTGTCTCTTAAGTAACTTTTATTTAAAATAGCCAATATGCCAAAGTGGCACACTTTAGGATAGCCTGACCTTGGCCCCTAAACAGGCCATGCTTTGAGGGTGAGTAACTTACATTTCTACATTACATTTAGATAAGCCTTATATCTGAGAGCCATTAATATAGACATATACAGCAACATACAAACAACAACTTCCAAGGCTAAGGGAGATACACGTCATTACTAGGAATATAGCTTAAGTGCTAATACAAAGATGACTATTAGAATCGCTCGTTAGGGATAAGGTTAGCAAGGACTACATCGAGAAATTCAAACAAGGAGTCCTTGAGAACTGCCCTGTTCCTGGGAAGCCCACCGAAGTTACTCAAGGGAGCAGATGTCTGGGAACAAAGAAAATTGTAAAGTTTCAGGGCAATCGCAGGGGAAAACAAATGTCTTTTAGGTCATGCTTAAATGATTATACAGGTTTTGTGAAGTTCTGGCAGCTGCTTCCAACTATAAGAAAAACTGACCACAAGGTTGCTGGCTGACCGTGTAAAGCAACCCTGAAGTTTGTGTTGGTTCTCAAAGCCCTGAGAATGATCTTCCTGTCTCCTTACTTGCCATGAGTAATCAAAAGCCATTTGCTTAAAGCAAAACACTTGGTCTGGTCTCTTGGCTGATGCACCCGAAGCGGAAAGCCTTTTGCGTTCTGTGACAGCATCAGATTTAGCTCCAACACTAAACTTCAGCTTCTCAGGCTGAGCCGTAACGCCATCGGGTTTACAAAGGAATACATGACATAATCTAAGGCACTTAGCACAGTCCCTCACATGGAAGTGCTGAATACATATTATTTATCAAAATTATCGTGTGAAGTGTCTCTTCTCCAAGAATGCAACGACGATCTCTACTTTCAGAAGTTTTGTGTATCTTATGAAGTTTTATTCATATAAATACAAAAATGTATGATGGTGCAAGAAACTCCCACTTTGTTTTTCTTTTGATGGTTGCTGAAGTGGGATGCTGGGATCTGAGAATATATTGAATTCTTTTCATGGTTACTGAAGATTGGGGGCTTCAAGCAAAGATTAATTGTGGCAGGGCTCTAAGGGAGATGGAGAACATCTAGACTTCAGTAGAAGAAGCTGTCCGCACATCTCCTGTGCCCTCTCCTGGCAGGGAGGGTTGCTTTGCCCTAGTGGGTTCCGCTGAGACTTATTAACTCCCAAACTGTGTCCCTAAGCCTTCTTAGGGAAGGGGGGTGGAGGTGAGGGTTGGGGGGGGAGGGGATGGGGTGGGGGGGGACTATGATGGGTTCTCCCTCCTATTCTCAGCTCTTTCAACACTGGTTTGGGGGGTCTACTGAATATCCATTTTGTTGTTGTTGTTGTTGTTGTTTTGTTGTATTATCGTTATGATACAGCTCAATGCTGTGGGATTCGACATAACCGGATTTAAATCACAGTTCCTCTACTTGTTAGCTTTTTGACGGAAAATAAGTGTCTTAGACTCAGTAAGCTTCAGTGTCTTTGTTCAATGGGGATGGCACCATTCTCTGAAGTTGTAAAGATGAACTAAAATTACGTATGCAAAGTGCATGGCAGAATGGCTCCTAGAAAATGTTCAATAAAGGGGAGCTTTGTTAGGAGGATATGTTTCCTCCCTGAGGAAGCTGCCTTCTGGGCCAGCCTCTAAAAACTCCACACATGACGACGCCGAGCCATCGATGCCCTGTCCTAGGCTGAGATTGACCACTAGGACACAGCACCTGGCCCTGATCTCAGGGCCTCGGGGACACACTTCTGGGTACGGTTGGTTTGAAGTGTGTGTACAGGGTTCCTTACACAATCATTGACCTTGGGGGCAAAAATAGGAAGTGAGTACTATATAGCTGAAAATATCCAAGATTTTAGAATAGCAATTTAGCATTAAGCATTAAGAGACACTGTCCCTGTTTATGGACAAATGTTAAGTTGTGGAAAGCTGTAGTTATCAGCCTATTTCCAAAGGAAAAGTAAGGCAGTTGGGCAAGTGGGCATACCCTTCATTTAATGGAACAATCTGAGGAGTAATTAATCCACACGGAAGTTAAGCCCCAGCTTTTGATGGGGCAGCTTTAGAGTTGATGCACTATTGAGAGGATTGCTAATTAGAAATAAATAGTTGTTCTCTGCACCCCACCTTTCCTGGCACAGGGCTCCTAAAACCCTTGGGATTTTCAGGGTGATAAGTCTCTTTTTGTATACAAATGAGATGATTGATGGCTGAGGGCTCCTGGTTCAACCTCAGGTAACCCTGGGGGCTAGGTTACCAGGGGAACCAACCAAGTAATTAGAGGGTTGGAACTTTCAACCCTTACCCTCCATACACCATCCCTTTACCCTCAAACCTGCGCTCCAGACCTCCAGGCTCAGGGAGAAGGGCTAGAGACGGGGCTCAATCACCAACACCCAGTGGTATAATCAACGAGGCCTATGTGATGAATCCTCCAAAAACTCCTACTCAAAGGGGTTTGGTGCTTCCTAGTTGGTGAAGATGAGAAAGGGTTGGGAGGGTGGCGAAGTTGGAGAAAGCACGTAGCCCACACCCTTTCCCACATATCTTTCTTTTGGCATCTCTAACACCTGAATGTTCCTGAGTTGTATCTTTTTATAATAAGCCAGTAATCTAGTCAGTAAACTGTTTTCCCCAGTTCTGGAGCCACTCTGGCAAAATAATGAAAGTGAGGAAGAGACTGTGGAAACTCCTGATTTGTAGTCAAGCCAGATGGAAATTGTGGGTAACCTGTGGACCCACTACCTAAGATTGGTGTCTATGTGTGGGGGCAAGACAGTCTCGTAGGACTGAGCCCTCAACCTTAACCTGCAGGATCTGACATTAACTCCAGGTGGATAGCATCAGACTTGAATAGTAGGACCCAGCTGGTGTCTGTAGAGAATTAGAGAATTGGGTATGGGAAAAAAAAATCCCACACGTTAGAGTACAGAAGCATTCTGTGGGTAGAGTTGAGAGACTAAAGGAAGACACGGGGAGCTTTCTTTTAGTTGATATCAGTGTGCAGAGGGAACAGAGAATGGAACTTTTCTACACAAATGGTCAGTCTCTACTTTTATTGATGGGAGCCAAGGAAAAAGTACTGTAAGACTGGTCCCTATCACACACTGAGCTACAGTGGTCAGCTGAGCTTTCCTGTTCATTCGATGACGTCCTGAAATCCAATCTTACATCATGACCTTCCCTTCCATGAGCTGGTTCGGTAGAAACGCAGCAGCAGCCCCGGCTGGCTGGGAGAGGATCCCTGACCCTCCACCCACCTTTAGTGACACCCACTCATATAGGACACACCTGAGTATCCTAGCTTGGTGGCTGGGGGTTGTGAGCCAAAGAAAGCAACAGCAGCTCTTTCGCCCATATGCAGCTGATTTAACCATACTTCTGTTTTAGAAGCATAACTGTGTAACCAGGAGGGATTTGGGAGGAGAGGAAGTATAATTTTCTAAAGTTGAAGGAACTGGGCTTTTCTGTTATGTCCACACGGTGTCCTAGGCCTAATTTCAAACGAAGTGACCATGGTGGCATCCTGGGATGGCCCACTGGCTAATACTGACATATGTGACAGGGTAGTCGTAATACCAGCACTCAGAATGACTTCTCGATTATTCTGTGGTGCCCACTCAAAATCTCTTTGGCTACTGTATCTCTTTGGCCTGGATCATCTGGCTGCTGTTGAAATCTCCTGACCATAAAGCTAAGGACCCCCCTCTCTTATTCCTCTGGTCACTTGCTTTTTCAGTGGGAATAATTGGTCTGTTTGAAATAAAGTAATATAAAGAATTTGAGTAATGCTGCTTGATGACAAAACTAATATTCTGTGAACTCATATTATTCTGTATCCCAGCACATTTTAAGCTTATTTTCTTTTCAGCACATAGAATAATTATAACACAGTGTAAAACCTTGAGAAACAATTCCCATTCTAAATATAGATGAATAAAACACTACTGTCCATTCCTGGGAGCCAGAACATACATTATTTAAATGGAATCCTTCCCTGGAATGACATTGGCAATGATGGAGCTTTTCCACGCCGCTGTGCTGTTCAGAATCCAGGAGTCAGGGGTCATGACCTACTATTCCAAATCCTGTATGTTGTCATCTTTTAAACACTGCAACACTGCCCACTGTTGAGGGGCAATGCTGTCACTTTCCCTTCCAACACTGTCAACCAATAAAATATGGCAGATCTCTCTAAGTGTCTAAATCCCTCCCCAGCTGGGCTATTCAGGATGGACTGTTCTCTTTGACTGCAAAATATCTGTACAATTATCTACCACTTGAACTTGGACTTTCACAGCTGGATCTTCATTCTAGCTCTGCTTTATACTGACTATGTGACATTAAACAAGTGGCCCAACTTCTTTTGGCCTCAGTCTCCTCCTGTGTAAAATAGGGTATAAGATTGTCTTGTAGAGATAACCGCCAATGGTTCCACCCATCCCTGTACACACACACACACACACACACACACACACACACCAGTCTTTCCTCCAAGAAATGGAGTCTCTTTCCTCGTGCCTTGAATCTGGCCTTTCAGTAGCGTTTTCCAAAAGGATTCGACAGAATTGAGGCTGTGTCACTAAGCACTTGTGAAGGAGTTGCAGAAAAACATGGTCAACGTTCAACATTGAAAAGAGCTTTAGCTTCAGATAACTGGAGAATTCTGACTCATCCGTTTATTTGTTGCACGAAGCTCAGTGTTGCACTCACTCTAGAGTCAGTTTTCTCATTGTAAAATGGGGTCACTGTAGTGGACCTCCCTGGGGCCTTGTGAATTGACCAGCACAGTGCCTGTCACTTAATATAGAGTCAAAAAATAATAGCTACTATTATAATTATTAAAGCATGCACCTCATCTCCTTGTTTCCTTATCCTTCCCTGCCCTCAGTACTGTTCAGGGTGCCAGTATTTTATATACAAATTCTTGACATCTTAAACTAGTGTAATATAAAGTATTAGTTATACTACTACTAATTCTCTTCAGCTTAAACCACTTATAAGTTTAAAGGGGCTTCTAATATTTACTATTCGGTTTGATTTTTAAAAGGCCTTAGTAATTTGGGAAAATGCCATTATCTTCATGTGTCAGCTTCTGCTGATAACAAATCATTCCAAACTCAGTTGCCCAAGACAACATCATTTTGTTGCTTATGATTCTGTGGTTTTAGAAGGGGCTCAGAGCTTAGAGGAGAAGGTTCCTCTCAGTTAACCTCAGGATGCTTAAAACACAGATGCTGACCGGGCATCACTGAGGTTAGTAGAGCCAAGATGGCCTCACTCACATGCCTTGGCTTTGGTCTTAGCTGTTAACAAGGTGCCTTGATTCTCCTCCACATGGTCATTCTCCCTCCAACAGGATAGCCTAGGATCCAGAAGAACAAAATGTAGAGCTGCTGGGCTTCTTCAGGCTCAGGCTGGGGCTCACTGCTTTCCTGTGTTGTTGGTTTCTGAAGCGAGGAGGAAGGAAGCAGGAAGCAATGCCCCATGCATGGCTCCCTCCAACACCTGTTTACCGCCTTGTTTGTGCTCTTGCTGGGCAGGCCCTCACTTGCCCCTTCTGGGTATCATGAAGGAACAAGGGGCTGAGGAGGTCCAGACCCAGGCTCTGGGGAGCACAGACAGTGCAGCTTTTGACTGTGTACACAAGGTGCTTTATTCTCCATAAGGTGATCCATGCTAAACCTCCCCCACAGGTTCAGAAAGACAGATATTCAAGAATAAAAGCAGTATAGTGAATTAGTGGACAGAAAGAGAACAAGCTTCAAATTTTCTGACTTTCCCAACCCCACGAAGAAAATTCATGCTGCTTCTCATTTACTTATGTCTTAAGCAGCCTGAGCTTCACCGGGGACTCCAATGGGAACCACTCAGAATACTGAAAGTATAATAAGGGACCGGCTGTGGTGCATTGCAGATGTGTGGACGCTGATCTCCAAAAGCAGAGGCAGCGGGTCCCATTCTGCTGGCCAAGCAACTTGTGAAAACCAGCAGATGATCTGGATATTGTGTTTGAACATAGCCTGTTTGGACAGCCTCTGAACATAATCTGAAACAGAAAGACAAAGTGAAAAAAAAAAAACAAAAAACAAACAGCTAATATCTGGTACATGGGATCCATAACTACTCAGAAGTTTCTGAAGATCCCAAATCTCTCTTTCCCTGAAGAGTATGGTTTCTGTGTGAATTAGCTGGATACATTATCTTCTTTTTTTGTTTTATTTTGCCTTCGTGACAAGCCTAATGCTTGTCGTATTTTATAAATGTTATTAGTATCAATATCCTTAGAAACATAATTTGAAAATAATTCATGAAAAATATTTACTGATACTTATAATCAAGGTATTCATGCATTAGTAAAGGTGAAAGAGGATATCATTTTCTTGACTTCATCTCCTTGGATCTGAATTTCATTACCTTGTAAAATTTGCACCTTTAGCCTTGCACTGTGTGTTTAATTCCTCCTTACTAAAAGCCAAGGATCCATTTTTAAAATCTCCCACAGAGAAGTGTTCAGATTTCTTTTTAAAATCCTTTGTGTTCAATTTCAGTTGTGGGGAAACATTCAGACACAAAACCAAAACAAGACATTTTCATTCACCGTGCATTTTAGAAAATCCATTTTGAACTCCTATTCTCTATTGCCAGCATTTCCTGAGGTAAATTTATTCTGTATGCTCCTTGGTCTGAAATAGCTTATCCCCTCCAAACATCTGCCAATATTCAAATTCATGCTGGGAGAGAAGAATATTTTGGAAGCAGGTGTGCAAGTGGAGAACTTTTCCTTTCTTCCCTTTCAGGTTCTTTGGATGGTCTAATAATTAAATTGGCGTGAGACAGATTGACAGGAGGAAAATAAATTTCATCTCGTATTACAGGAACTCATAGAGACACGAGACTCAAAGAAATGACCCAAGAAGGCAGCTTTTATACCTTTTAGATGAAGAAACAACAAATTTGTGAAAGAGGTTTGGGCTTAAGGTAATAAATTAGTGAAAAAGTAAAGTTTTGTTTATGCAGCCTTCTCATCCCTAAAATTCCTGATCTCTGGTGGTGGGGATCTTTCTCCTGGTACAGGGAAGGTACCTTTCCCATGGAAAATGTATTTCCTGTTTTCAGGGGGACAAAGGAAAGTCAGTGTATCCTTGCATCTGTGGTTTCTTAATTAACTTTAATTCAAAATAATCAATATGCCAAAGTGGCATATTTGGTGATGACCTGCCCTAAACCCCATAACAGGTAACTTAACTGTTACTCAACTACTCTGAGAGGGTCCCACTTAAAATTCCTTTAATTTTTTTCCTTTGGCATCACTACAACCCACAGATAGATTCAGGATCCAGTTGCAGAAAGAATCTGGGAAGGTGCTAACTGCATAGAGGATAAAGTTGGTAACGTGGAGGTTAGCCAGCACGTTGCATAGACAAAAGAGAGAACGGACAGCTACCCTCAGTAAACCGGCTGCTAATTAGCGTTCAGTGAAGCCACATCAAAATAAGCACTTTCAGGTAATTGCTTTCAGGAGTTGTCTGAGTGCATCCCTTAACAGTTGATTTCAATCCGCACGATGCTGGGTGTTGTTGGGGGACAGACCATACGGCTGAGAACAAAACACAAGCCACAAAAAATAGACAAGAAATACTTGGTAAACCTTCAAGTTCCATTTGAATTTATCACTAGCTCCTTTTAAACCAGCGTGCCAGGTCTCACTGTTAGCCGGTGTGGTTTCTTGTCTGAGTTTTCACAGCTGTTAAATTGAGAAGGACTATTTCTCCTTTCAATTACTTGGTAATATGGTTTGAGGTGGCTAGTCAGTGCTCTTAGATAGAGAAACAAAGTACCAACGGATTACATAGCACACAGGCTCGGAGGGCACAAGCCTTGGGGAAGAGGAGAAGGAAAGGAAAGGAAATGAGATTAAGCTAATCCTACTTTATCTCCAATTTCACTAACGATTAGAGCTGAGTTGCAAACAGGAGGACACAGATGTATTTTCTTTGACCTACATAGTGCTTGAAAAAAATTGCTGTACATTGAAAACTTGGAAGATGTCTCATCAAAATCTGGATTTTTTTTTTTTTGGCTTCTCTAAAAGAACCCAGAAGATTGGGAACAGTGGGCCAAGCTCCCCGTTGGCATCAGGAAACGAGAGCTGTGTGAAGTTGGCTCCTTCCGAGGGACCACCTGTCTCCTGGAGTGTCAGAGGCCACACCTGATCTACTCTCTGCACCTGCATTACCTGTCTGTGCTTTGTAGGTACTGCAGTGGAGACTCTTCGTTGTTTTGTTTTGGTTTTGTGTTTTGTTTTTTATAAAATACCAAGGTTAACCAGATAAGACTATGATAATTCTGGGAGTCCTGGAATATACTAGAGTCATGGTGCCATCCCAGAATATTCCCCTACTTCTTTCTTTTTCACCCGGGTTTCCTGTGCTACTTTGGGATGGTTCTTCTTGCAGGGTTGCTGCCAGTAAGGCTGGGACTCGGATGAGCTACTTTTATGAAGAGCTTTGGCCGTGAAAGCTGACCTAGAGGCTGTCACCACACGTCCCATCCCTGCCAGCAGCAGCAGCAGCAGCATGCCAGACAGAAGTAAGAGGTCGTGGGGCACCGCTTGCCCTGGGGGACTCTGCAAGGCCAAGGAGCCCATCCCTCCAGCACAGGGCTATCTCTGTACGGCTCTCTCTGAACAAGGACAGAGAAAAAAGTCTCTCTGCTCCCCTGGGTGATGCTAATTTCCGTCCTGGAAATGCTGGCCTGCTGTTGATCAGCTGCCCACCCCATGGCCTTTTGGCCATGGAGCACGCTCTCTCCCAGGCCAGCCTCCCTCAGTCACTTCTGCAGCTGCTCGAAGGCTGGGCTGAGGGACTTCTGTTTCAGCCGCCCAGATGGGCCTTTCTCCTCCAGACTCTTGACGGGGGGAAGCCCTGCACACACACACACCTCCACGCCCGTTCTCATTTCTGGTCATAGAGCGACTATCTGCCCCTCTTGAGTAAAGCTCCATGGGCTGGTTATTACCATATTGTCTCTTTGCTTCAGACCTACTCTTCTGAATGCTGCTCTGTGATGCCAGAATTGGGACTCTGCAAAGCACCCGTGTCGGTCAGGATTTAACCAGAGAAGAAGAACTGGTAGGATACACACACACACACACACACACGTATATACATGATTATCATGTATATAATCTAATTGGCTTTATTAAATGATTCGTGAATCAGATGGCATGCCATCTTGTAAGTAGAGGGGAGGCCCCACGTATATGTGTATTTTTAATATTTACTTCTTACAAGGAATTGGTTTATGCCATCGTGGGGACTGGCTAAGGAAGTCTGAAAGTCCAAACTACTCTGATGCAGGCATTCAGGAAAAGAAGTTCACAGCCAGACTGCAACCCAAAGGCATGAGCCAAATATCCACAGGTGTCTCTCTATTTGTGTCTCTGCTCTCATTCTCTTTCTCCCAGGAAGCCTCGGTGTAACTTTGAAGGGCTACCAAGATCATCCAGGATCATCTCCCTTACTTGCAGCCGACTGATTAGGGTCTCTAGTTTCATTTGCGTAATCTCTTCAGAGTGACATCTAAATAATAATTCAGTTGAATCGTTGGAAACTATCACCTTTGCAAGTTTACATGTGGAAAAAGCTATCACGGTGCTAAGCTATCCCCCTTAGCAATTTGGCACCTACACTCGTGTTCTTTTTTTTTTTTTTTAACGTTTATTTACTATTGGGAGACAGAGCAACACAAAGTGTGAGCAGGGGAGGGGTAGAGAGAGTGGGGACACCGAATCTGAAGCAGGCTCCGGGCTCTGGGCTGTCAGCACAGAGCCCGACGCGGGGCTCGAACTCACAAACCGCGAGATCATGACCTGAGCCAAAGTCGATCGCCTAACCGACTGAGCCACCCCGGTGCCCCCATGTGTTCTTAGACCCTGCTTAAATCCCTAAGTAAAGACAATAAACACATGTCTGCCAGACTTGATACAAATGTTCTGCAAACAGCTAAAATCCTGCAAACCATTCTCCGGGAAGAAAATGCAAAGTGTTAGGTGACGTTCAGTCTCATTTTCTTTGGGTATTCTGCAATTTAAATACTGAGGGACTTATAAAGTTGACTATGATTAGCCTATGTGGCTGAGCCTATACACAGCATGCATTTCTTCCACCAGGGCGACTTTGCTCATGAACCCGTTGGACAATGACAGAGGTTGCTGGGGGGGAAGGGCTGACTGGTGTCCATAGAATGGGTCATCTTCTCCACTTGATTATTAATATTCTCCTCTGCTGAGGTGACCCTTTCAGAAGCATTCAAATTATACACAAATATCTTCATGTCCTATGCCTCCCTCCACAGCCTATCCGTATATCTCTTCCTCAGACTTCCTTGGGACCAACTTTCTAATTGTGTTCCTTCTAAGTCCCTGGCCAGTGAGCCAACCCATTAGCCACAGCCTATGAATTGATACAGACTGATACATCTGGCCATTTCTCCTCCCAAGCAAGATGAATAAAAGCTGGACACACTGCTCAAAATTCTGCATATAATAGAATGTTCTTACGACCCTACCCTTTTGAGCTGTCCCATCTCTTTTCTTTTAAAAAAATTTTTTTAATGTTTATTCATTTTTGAGAGACAGAACAGAGCATGAGCGGAGGAGGGGCAGAGAGAGAGGGAGACAGAATCCAAAGCAGGCTCCAGGCTCTGAGCTGTCAGCACAGAGCTGGATGCGGGGCTTGAACTCACCGTGAGATCGTGACCTGAGCCAAAGTTGGACACTCCACTGACTGAGCCACCCGGGTGCCCCCCCCCCCCCATCAATTTCTTTACTAGGAACATCACAATCAGCTGGCCAACCACATAGGGATCTGTGAGTCAGAATATTCTGTTTACTACTTTGGCTACCATTACCATTGTAGTACTTTGGCTACTACATTACTACCATTATGATAACCACACCCACCTTGTCCTTAGTGATTAGTGCCTTTACTTTACCCTTGACATCCCAGGATCCCATAATTCCCATTGCATTTAGGGATTCTGGTTAAATAGAGTGGTTCCTACCATAATTTATGACCTACAGAGAAGAGTCACCAAAGAACTTTTCAAGGAATGCTCACAAATTTATTCCTCACAGTCACGTGAGAAAATCATATCATCCAGGCCCTCCAAAAATGAGTGATCAGATCTTACAAGACGTATCCACGCTCACATTCCAATTACCTTGTCTTTGGATATTTTCCCCTACAGCATACCAAAGCAGTTCTGGCATTCTAACTTTATTTAGCACAGACCACCACTGGCTCCACATTTTAGAGAATCACTCCCCCAAAATGTTAGAGCCATCCCTAGCCTTTTGAGCCCAAATAATGAACCCAGAATCTTTGCTTAGTGGGCCCATAATAATAAATTGAGCCTGATTCAATTTTATATCCCTTCCACTATAATCCCATTCCTACAAACATTCTCCAGGTTTATGTCTATCTTGATTTTAAAAACCCTGTAGTTCTTAGGTGTATATTGACTTCCTCACAGGTAACTTTCTGTATCTCATCCTTTGTACCTCGTTCTTCTGGGACATAAATCTAATTGTATGTCTGAAAGCAAAGAGGGTCATGAGAGTGGCTCTTGAGAAGGAGAAGGAGTGCCTTACAAGGAGAGGCCATTATAGATTCTTCAGACAAAGGAGGGTTGAGTTCCTCAGATAAGATGGAAGGGATACTTCTGCTGCCTAAAAAGACTCAGCATAATTTGGGGGTTGAAGATCCCAAGCTTTGTAAAGATCTTCCTACATGCTCCTATTCTAATTTTCAGGATCCCATTTCTTCCCAATCAGTACCCTCACCTTTCTTTTCTCCTCCAACTTTATTTTTTTTTTTTAATTTTTTTTCAATGTTTATTTATTTTTGGGACAGAGAGAGACAGAGCATGACGGGGGAGGGGCAGAGAGAGACAGAGAGACACAGAATCAGAAACAGGCTCCAGTCTCTGAGCCATCAGCCCAGAGCCCGACGCGGGGCTCGAACTCACGGACCGCAAGATCGTGACCTGGCTGAAGTTGGACGCTTAACCGACTGCGCCACCCAGGCGCCCCCTCCAACTTTATTGAGACACAATTGATATATCACACTGTATACCTTAAACTCACACAGTGTGAGATTATTTGCTACATGTATATGTCGTGGAATAATTACCACTTAGCACATCCTTCACCTCACGTAATTACCATTTTGTTGTTGTTATGGGGAGAACAGTAAAGATCTCCTCTCTTGCCAATTTTCAAGTATACAAGACAGTATTGGGAACTCTGTTTGCCATACCGTATCTTAGATCCCCAGAGCTTATTCCTCTTATAACTGGAAGTTTGTACCCTTAGACCAACATCTTCTCATCCTCCCCCCAACCACACCGCGGCCCTTGGCAACTTCCAATCAATTCTCCATTTCTAGGAGTTTGGCCTTTTTCGATTTTACCTATGAGTCAAATCATTCAGCCTTTTGTCTTTCCCTGTCTGACTTATCTCACTTACAGAATGTTCTCACGGTTTATCCTCGTTGTTGCAAATGGAAAGATCTCTTTCTTTTTTTACGGCCAAATAATACTCCATTGTACATCGCACTACATCTATCCAATCATCCATTGATGTATATTTACACTGTTTCCATGTCTTGTGGGAATCATCTCTATTCATTGCTGAATTTGTATCTAGTAATAAAGGCTTGGACTTCGTTTATGCAACTGAATTTGTGTCAGCTGGGTTCCATTTTTGACAGGCATTTGCTTTAATGCTATGCTGCCTTTTTTAAGTTAATGCATTACCTTATTTAGGAATAGGAAATAGATTTTACAAGTCAATGCTACGTGCTTCAGGTCAGCTCTAATCAATTGGCAGTGGCTGGTTGGGGGGCTGAATTAAGAACTCTGAGGCTATGTCTGTACTCAGTAAGAGAAAACGATAAACTGGCTAGCAATGTCCATGATGAATTCAGAGATGTGCAAACAGACGTACCACTGATCTGCCATTTCTGGCCTAATATTTAGTGCTTGGCGATGTTGCAAATTCATTATTATTGTCTGATTGTTAGTGTGCATTTATCAAAGAGAAAAGAGCAGATTTCTGGTGGTCATCATCAACAAATACTGACATAAGTGCCTATATACGCATACAGTTGCATATATAATTGCATTTATACAGTTACAATAGCAAAGGAACTTTGCCTTCTCCCCTCCTCCAATACAGGAAAAGGTCACAGATTTAAAGCATCATCTGAAATTAGGGGGTACTTTCAAGCACATAGAAGTGAAATAACCATTCAGTACTTAATGGAAGAGTTAGGTCAAGTTTAGGGGAAACTCCTGGCCTTTGATTTAGGGAAACTGGCACTCTCTCCACATAGAAATCATTTGCAATGTTATCCAGGGGACAAGAAATTTGTCTTTCGTACTGGGGAGGGGAAACAACACCTGTTAATCATAACATCAGGCTCGTCCATCCACATTCTGGGTACATGCGATGGACCACATCATATGTGTTCATCAATATGAATGGTAGCTTCCCCCTCTAGGACTCCAAACAATTTGCCTGGACAAATGACAAATGTGAACTGTTAGGTAAACACCTCTGTGTGTTTAGTCAGAGCACATTATTTGGAGGAGCAGGACACCAAGGAGGAAACAAAAACCCAAAACATTTAGGATATCTGCAGGGTTCTGAGGTGGCCTTCTTGCTCTCTGACAAACCGCTTCATTAAAAATTGTGTGTTCATGCCGATTTACGTTCAGGAATGATGAGAAAACTTAGAAAAAGAGACGCCCCTTTTCCTTGGCTAAGCGGAGAGAGGGTGAGAAGGTAAGAAGAAAAGAGAAAAGAAAGCTACCAAGACAAAGAGCTGGAGGGAGAAATAGCTCTTCTGAGCCCCTTCCCAGTTTACAGATTTCGAAGGCAATATTTTGCATCAAGGAGAAAAGCATCTTGCCTTTGCACTGGCGGTAACTTTTCTTTGTGATACAGTTGCCATGGGGATGATGTGCCGGGTCATGCCACTTTATCATCTCTCTCTCACACATCCTATTATAAAGTAAGTACTTGGGATTCTAGACCATAAATATGCATCCACAAAATGTTAATCTGTAAACTAACCTGCCAACCAACTTCAGAGCCATAATCGCTTCCCTGGCTGGCAGAACTGCTTCCCCCCCACCTTTGAGAGCAACACAGGCAGCCAAGTGATGGGCACAGGCATCTGCAATTAGAGAGACTATTTCCTTTCTGGGCGTTGTGGCCTTTTGGGCCAAAGGCAGAAAATGAAAAAGAATGTAAATCGCTCTTGCAAGGAATGGAATTTACTAATGATATCCCCCGTTTCCGGGTTACCCGAAGCATTGCTATCTAATCCTTTGAAAATATTTTTTGAAGCCAGTCCGACTCTTTTTCAAACGTGTAGGTGAGAAATACTGCATGTAGATAAATCCCCAAATAGTGGCTTACTTCACGGATTTAAAAACGGAGCACGGTATGCCTCAGCAAAGTTCAGGTAATTGCGTGCGACGTGCCTCAGCAGTCCCCACTCCTTCCGAAGCCACTGACTGGCATGGGGGATATTTCTTCAGGGCTTCCGTGGGCTTCATTCATAGCTAAGCTGGAAATCCTAGAAGCCAGAACTGCACAAAGCCAACTGGAAAATAAAACCAACTTGTTTATAGTCCAGTTGCAGACCTGTCCGTCCCCTCAAACCAGTTGAGTTTCGGGAAGCAGCTGTCAATGCCAGCCGCATTACTGAATTGGACGTAATACATATTTTCTATTTTCTATGCACTTCAACAAAAAGATTGAAGAGTTCCTTCAGGAAGAATTTAGCAACTTGGTGCTCTGTTCCAGACACCTCGCTCAACAGACTTGTTCTGCGGGGGTTACATGTTCCTTTCTCAAGGAAGGAACCACGCTTAGTTAATTCTTTTGAAAGAGCATCTGGAATAATACCATATGAAAACTATATGCGAATAACCCTCATAAAAGACACCACTTCTGCAATCTTGTGATTGTTCAGGAAATAAAAAGAGGGGTGCCCGGGTGGCTCAGTTGGCTGAGCGTCCGACTTCGGCTCAGGTCATGATCTTGCAACTCATGAGTCTGAGCCTTGCGTCGGGCTCTGTGCTGATGGCTCGGAGCCTGGAGCCTGTTTCGGATTCTACGTCTCCCTCTCTCTCTGCCCCTCCCCAACTCGTGCGATGTCTCTGTCTCTCAAAAATAAATGAACATGGAAAAGTTTTATAAAAAAAATGAAAAGACAAAATCAGTAATAATGTACTATTACCACAGACATCTTTTTCATGGGGGCTTAAGTAATTACTCGAAATATTCATGGTTTCTCCCTGTGGAAGATGCTTTATTGATGCCAAGCATAGTCACTGAATTGCCTTGGCCAAAGAAACGTGAGCAGTAGAGACGCATGCCATTTCCAGTTGAAGTGTGAGGAGCCATAGAGTTTCTACCATATTCTCTTTTCCCTCTTCCACACAACCCACCATGCCCAAAGAGTATATGTCTCTTCAGTCTGGGTTCCAGAATGGTGACAACGTAGAGCAGAGCTTTAACACACCCAAGACAGACTGGGATGTAAGATTTAGGGTTGTTACAACAATATAACCTAGCCTACACTGTTACACCTTATTTACAAAATGTATTCACTCTCTCAACATCCATTTATTAAATTCTGACATTGGGCCAGACACAGGACTAGGTCATGGGACTTTGAAGATGAGAAAGACCCAATTATATTATCCTTGACGTTTCACTGTATAGATTGCCTGAAATATGGCAATAAAACAATTTCTGTAAAATAAGTTCTACTTTCTTTTTTCAAAATACTAAGATCTTTCAGAAGACACAATTTAACCGTTGGCGTACTGGATTAAAGATGGCAGTACATTCTTTTTCACTTCCCTCATCCGAATATGAAGTTAATTTCTTTCACCCCTTGAACTGGAATAGAATATAGGGAGATTGCTACTGGACCCACTTTGGGTCCTGTTCTGTAAGTAGCAGTTTTGTCTTCTCCCGCTTGGTGGCCCTCACCCCTGCTAGAGATCATGATACTTGGAGAGGTCCCAGCTTGCCAAGCTGTCTTGGCTGGGGGTCCAGTTATATGTATCAGGGAACAATACTCGATATTCCAACCCCAGCATATATCACGCGGAACAAGGATAAACCATTCCTGCTGTGCTCTGTCCCAATTTCTGCCCACAGAATCATGAGCATGCAAAACAGTTGCTGCTTAAGGTACTTAAGTTTGGGGGACTGCGTTATGTGGTAATAGATAACCAAGTGATGTAACCCAGAAAACCCAGAACTGCTTTCTGGGTTTGCTTTGAAACCCTTTCCTACTGATTCACTTCTAATCTCAGGATCTTCCTTTGTTTTTATAATCCCCTGACTCCTGGTAGTTTCTGTAGTTTCCAATAACATTTCTTTTTTGCAAACTATCCTTTGTTTGGAATTTATTACAAAGTACATCTATCAGCCTAAAATAGCACACTTCTCCAGGGCACCGTTGTCAAATTCTAGCATAATATATTCTATTCTAAAATTGCCTTAGATCAAAATTTAAGTGGGGTGCATGGGTGGCTCAGTCCATTAAGTATCTGACTCTTGGCTTTGGCTCAGGTCATGGTCTCACGGTTTTGTGTGTTCAAGCCCGGAGTCAGGCTCTGTGCACAGAGCCTCCTTGGGATTCTCTCTCTGCCCCCCACCCCACTCACACTGTCTCTGTATCTCTCAAAATAAATAAATAAACTAAAAAAATACTTAAAAAAACTAGAATTTAAGTAATAAGATGGCATGGGGAAAGTGAAAGGCAATAAAATGAATTGTTTGTTAATTTTAGAGAAAGAGTGAGACGGAGAGCATGCATGTGAGCTGGGGAGGAACAGAGAGAGAGAGAGAGAGAGAGAGAGAGAGAATCCCAAGTAGGCTCTACACTCTACAGAGACCAATGCAGGGCTCGATCCCATGACCCTGGGATCATGACCTGAGCCATAATCAAGAGTTGAAGGCACAACCGACTGAACCACCCAGGCGCCCCTGAAATGAAATTTTTTTAATGGCAAATAAAATGAGGAACATCCACTAAGAAACACACAAGCAATTGCTGTTTAGAATTGTTCTATAAATTCAGGTAGTTTGATGACTGACATTATTCCAACACAGAGGTTTTCAACCCTAGCTTATAAATTTAAGTTGCCTGGAGGGCTTATAAAAAGATTGCTGGGCCCCACCCCCCACAGTTGCTGGTTCAGTATGAGTGGGCAGGACTTGATAATTTATATTTCTAGCAAATCTCCAGGTGTTGTTGCTGCACCAGAGACCACGCTTTGAGAATCTCTGGGCGAATCTGTCTCCACACACGTGTTTCCACTTTGTCATCTGTACCAGTGACAGACATTACTAATTAATCACTGAACTTTTTTTTGCTGAGCCTTGGAGCCAGTACAGCGTTCAGGCAATATCAACTGATTTTAACTGAAAATCAAGAGAAAACCTTTTTGCTATGTAAGATAACTCTAGAAGGCAAGGAGCTTCTATAATAGACTATTAATGTTTATCTTGTTTTTGCCTCATATTTATCTCCCCCTTTATTTTTTTTTAACTAATGTGACAAAATATCCAGTTTCCATGAATATTTTCGGCAAATTTCTGCTCAACAGATAAGGGCATAAAATCTATGTCTGTCCTTCCCTATGACATTGTTTAAGAAACAGGTGGCATAGAAAAAGAAATTAGCACTTTATGCTTGATGTAGTGATTGGCCAAGTCAAAGTAATATCAACAGACAGCTATAAGTTGTTTGTTTTTGCCCAAAACCATATTGAAAAAGAACCAGTAAATACTAGAGATGATCACCAAAAAAAAAAAAAAAAAAAGGCAGGGGGGTGGGCCTGGGTGGCTGAGTCATTAAGCATCTGACTCTTGATTTTGGCTCAGGTCATGATCTCAGCGTTCATGAGTTCAAGCTCTGTGTCAGGCTCTGTGCTGACGGTGTGGAGCCTGCTTGGGATTCTCTATCTTTCTCTCTCTCTCTCTCTCTCAAAAATAGATAAATAAACATTTTTAAAAAGTTTTAAAGGATGAAAAATAAAAGTGGCTTTTTTAAAAAATAAGAGTTTTACATCATCCATGTAAAATTGCAGTTTTGGGTTTATATTTGGGTTGTCTCTCTGTAAAATATTTCCTTTGTGTAATAGCTTTTTCCATTGCAGCAGTAATTCCAAAACTGAATTTTGCTATGACCATTCTTTTGAAAGCATAAATTTAAATGCAGTGATATTCAGTACTGTTCAGTAATAAAGAACCGTGTGCATTCTTATGGGGAAGTAGAAAAATGGTCTGCCTAAATCGTCATGATATATTTTCTTCAGAATTTGTTTCCTCATCTGCAGAGCAAGTTTCCACCTTTGAAATATTTGAAGATTTCAGGGCATAATTTCATTCTTCTAGCCCTGAAAGTTCTGAAATATTCCTAGTTTCTCTCAGATCATAAACAATAAATTATGACCTCTAGTTTTGAGGAAAATCTCTTGAGTAGAAATGAGACGTTTGAAAATGCTTCTTGTTTCATTTTGAAATTCTTGAGAAAGAAATTTTATGACACGGAGTATGTGTTCAAGAAAAGTTATAAAGAGGTAAAGTTTCTTTTAGTAAATACCAACATTAGTATTTGCAATAACATTTATCAAATTTCATAATGTTTTGGTAAAGCTTCATATCTTTTTAATTTCAGGGAATAGAGATCAGTGAGGTGGATCGATGATTTTTTTTGACAAACTTTTTGCATATTGTGGCTTTATTTTTCTACTTTTGTCAAATTTTTGCATATGTAACACAATTTACAAAGAATTGACATATAGAAGATATTTTCAGATTTAATTCATGTACGGAGAGCTAATAACAGGCTCAATTTTTGGGGACTAGCTCTAAACCAGGCATTGCACTGGGAACTTACACCCTTATTCAATTCTTAAGACAAATCTATAGATGTGTGTTACTAACTCCATCTTACAGATGAGGAAACTGTAGCTCAGAAAAGTTAAGTGACATCCATAGTCACGAAGCTAGTAAGAGAGGCAGCCAAGATTTGAGTCCAGAACTCTCTAATTACAGAACACCGTAATTTAACTGATAAATTGACATTCCAGAAAGTTCACTGATGTCATCACCCTTCTTAATTTCAGCTCCGGTCATGATCTCATGGCTCATAGGATTGAGCCCAGCATTGGGCTCTGTGCTAACAGCTCAGAGCCTGCTTGGAATTCTCTCTCTCCCTCTCTCTCTCTCTGCCTCTCCCCCACTCATTCTCATTCTCTCTCTCTTTCTCTCTATCTCTCTCTCTCAAAATAAAAAAAAAAAAAATCACTGCTTTGAACTCTACCTACTCCCACGGAATAACTTGATCACAAACATTTAAGTCACAACACAAGCGTGCCCCTAGAAATATAACTCTCTTAGCACCTGCTCCGTAAAACTCTGTGACAATTCTATGACATTCCTGCCCTTGTTAGAGGCACGATCATATTTAACTGATTTGCTCAGGCAAGTTTTGTTGTTATTGTTGTTAATTCTGTTGTTTACTCTGATCACAAAGTTTAATACATGATAGCTGCTATGAGTAAAACCAATACAGAAATACATACTGTTGACCGTGAAAACTTCCTGAAATCCATTGAAAGGCTTTGGTGTTTGCATCCTTCCACATTTTGATACAGGGTTTGGCATATATTTATATTTACATAAAATAGTGTGGCATCATATACACTTTTCCAAAACTTGTTTTTTCACTTAATATATCTGTCTTTCCAGAGTCCTTTATCTCATGTTCTATAGTTAATGTTCCACAAAAACATCCTCTGTTTCTTCAATCACTTCTCAAAAAGCCCCTCCAATGCCTTACTTTCAAGGAAGTAGGATAAGCCCTGAAGACACGGCTTCCTTTTGATGCTTCTCCTTTGAATCCCCTTTCCAAATTCATGTGTCAGTCATACTGGAGTCGGGGCCGCTCCCCTCCTCTTCCACAGTGATGCTTCCAGACCCTTACTCCTCCATGCCCTTGGACAAGCCTGAGCCCCTCCCACTCTGACTTCCTCCTGCCGTGACGCCAGCCACCTCTGCTCAGAGCTACCTTTTCCCCACCGCTCACCACTCACTTCATCAGGGCTGCAGGGTATCATCCAGACTCATGTCATCATTTCCAGCAACTCCATATCCCTTCAGCTCACTACCCCTGTGTGCTTTCTCCCAATCCAATTTATAGTCTAGACTCGATTATTTTAATCCTACTCGTCAGTCCTCCAATCTCTGCCTTCTCTTCACCTCCACCAACGCTCGGAGGGGATGGCTATTTTCCCTCTGTCAAAAACCACACGGTCCATCGGCTGGTTCGGCATGAGATTGCACATGGTCTTGGGGGTCACTGTGGATTCACACCTTTGGAATCTACTCTGTGTGAGGTTTTGAGCAAATGCGTGACGTGACTTGATTCATGGTGTAATAGAATCACTGGCTGCTCTGTGGAGAACAGAATTTAGAAGAACATGAATTGAAGTGGGACACTGATTAGGAGGTAACTGCAAATTCAGACCAGGGAGGAAGTTGACTTTGACCAGGGTGGTAGCGGTGGAGAAAGTGAGAAGAAGCCAGTCTTCCTTCAGGGTGGGAAGGTTCTATTTTGTCATAGAGCTAGAAGTTACCTGGGGGCAAAGCTCGGGCTTTGCTTTTTCAAATTTCCCTGGCTCTCTCCACAGGTAGATCTCTCTTTTTACATGGAGAATCTATATTATGGCTTTGAGCTGAAGGAAAAATACTCTGAGGGTTTGAATCTGTTGAGAGTCTCTTTCTTATTTTTTAGTGCTACTAATGACTGATTTATAGTTTTATATTTCTTTTATTATTTCAGCGGGACTTTCGGGAGGATGAGTGATAGAAAACATGTATTTTGTCATTTTGTTCTATAAGGCTCTTCATGTTTCCCAGCTCTCGGTTTGATAGCAACACTGATGTGGGCCTACAGGTCCTGCAACGCAGCAGGCATCTAGCTAAAGAAAATACAGTGCCAGTGTCTCTTCCTTGGACACTCCCAATGCCAATGATTTATTTTCTTGGAATTCCAGACTTTATGGTGACCTAAACTGCTGGTCAATTCTTTCTGCACATGAGAGCTGGAGGGCCTTCAAGCATGAAGCCAAACTCAATGGCAAACTAAAAGGGTCAGAGACATGACCACACACAAGAGAAACTGCCAGAGAGGTGGTTGGAGACCTAGAGTCTCAGTAACTAGGGAGCAGAGGTTTTAAGAAGGAAATGAACAATGTTGACGTCACCCTCTATGACATTAGGGTGCTGTGGTAGGGTACCCAATTTGATACAACAATACAAATATTAGCTCCCTCTTCCAAAAACAAGAGCATAATCCCACATTGCTGCAAATAGTAGAACACTGATTGCCTACCTGGCCTTTCATATATGCCAAGAGTAGTCAGGGTAGTTAATTAACCTACTAAAGTCCATGGGAGGATACTTCTCATGTTTCATCTGTTATTTTTTTTTTTCCTGTTCAAATTATCCAAGGACTATTAACATCTGCTTTACTTACTACAATATCAACGAAAGTCTGTCAAATCCAATAGATCATGGAAAATGAGGAACAAGAAGAAACAAGACATTATTGGATTTGACTAGAAGGTGATTCTGGTGTCCTTCTAACAAGTAGTTTCTGCAATGATGGTCGTGGGTGGGTGAGCCAAGTGGGAAAGCAACAAGCAAACAGGGTATATATGTTCAGAGTTTGCATTCCAAGACAAGGAATGTGTGTTTCTTATGTGGGGGAGAACTGTAGGTGATTGAAGGCAAATGGGCAGGGGCCACACAGAGAGAAGGTGCTAGAAAAGAATGAGTTGAGTCAAGGCCTGATCCTTGAGGAGGTGGGATGGGGTGCAATTCAGATCACCAGAAGGATTCGTTTTACAAAAGTGAAAGAGCTAATCTTCCTCTTCCCAGTGTCTGGGTGAGCTAAGAGGAGGGATGCAGAGATAGGTGAATCCAGGATGGGATAACGAAAAGGAAAGATGGAGCAAATTATGCTGGCTGGGTTTTGTCTTCTACGTGAAATAGGGCCACTAACTGTAAGTTTTCTCAGAAACTCAGAACTTCAAAAGTAACATTAAAAGCCTTCTATTGGAACATCCGCCTAATATTTAAAGGCTGAGGAAAAAGTATCTAGTGGCTTGGGCATCAGGACAGTCCAGAGCAGCTTTGGTGGGAGGGGGCCAATGAGAGAGCCGGAAGCAAAGATGGTGGAGAGCAGTAGCCAGGGCCATTTGGACAATATTGTTATGCAGTAGGACCTGTCTGCTCAGTAATGGAATTGCAAGTAGCTTCCATTTGGTTTTGTTCCACGGGCCTTCTGTGGGTTGGGAACAGGAACAAGAAAACCTGATAGAGGAGGTGAGCCATGAACTGACACATCGGAAGAACGTCCAAGTGACAGAAAAGAAGACTCCCTCTGAGATCAGGAAATAGAAGAAAACCTTGGAAGTAGGTGATAACATAAAATAACTGTTAATTGCTCGATTAATGAGTGAATAAGCCCTGGAATATTATAACTGAAGAAAAAGTGAAGGGACAAAGTGAAAAGAATTCCCCCACCTAACTCCAGTTCCCAGGACACTGACCATTTACTCTTGATGTCAAATCAAAAGCAGGCTAAGAGCTTTCCCCATGTTGAATCACCTCCCTGTTGCATAGATTCAATGTTCCACGTGTGGCTCTTTTTCCCAGAAGGGGGGTGTTTAGGTGGACATTTATTATGATTGCCCGAAGCCTAGACAAATGAGTATTTATCAATTCTCAAAAATCCTTGGAACAGAGAGCCAAACCTTATCTTTGCTCACATTTTAATCATGACAAGGACTGATACTGGGATGACTAAAGGCTCATAGGCTGGAGATGCACCCCGGTAGCACTCTGGGAGCTGTGGCTTACTCCGTGAAGGCAAGGATAGTCATCTGAGCTGGTAGCCACGGTTGGTGGCCACAGCGACTGCCCCAGTTCCTTGGGTCCACTCTTCAACATATATTCTTAAGGGACATAACTCACTCATAACAGCATGTATGAACATAGTTTTCCCATCAAATTTTATGACAAAAATGAATAATATGCAATTTTTATCAATATTTCCTATTGATAATCTCCTTAAACTCTTGAGTTTACATTGAAGACAAAACCTGTTTGCATAAATGATAGGAAAATTAAAATATTTTCAACCATTCAAAGTTGACAACAGTTGACAGTATATTGAAACAATCAAACACCCCATTTTCTTTCATTACGAAATGTAATGTCATTTTGTTGTGATGATGCAAATGGTTTTAGCCTCTGATCAAAACTTTTTTATCAAGTATATGAAGATGATGACGTTCTAAATGCACACATTATTAAGGCAGTCACTTGGCAGCTAGCTTGGACTGCACTAAGCGCATTCCTCAAAACAAACTGACAGAAGAATCAACGACAGAGATCCAGGGAGCCCATCAGAATCCCTCATCCAGGCTTTTCTGCTCATCCCCCCCCACTTGCTCCAGACCCCCTGGTTTTGGAATGCCTCCTGCTCTCCCTGAACGCCTGAAAGAAGAACTCATTCAACCACACCACAGACCTCTTGTCCCTGGAGAGCAGCGTGCCTTGCTATTGGCGGGACATCTCCTCGAGGGCATCTGTACGTGACGGCAAAGCAGCAGGTGCCAGAAGGTCACTAACGCTCAGTGCTGCAGAACCGTGGGGTCTGCCATTAGACACTGCTCCACCCCGCATCTCAGGATGTGAGATAATCGGCCTGAAAAGCCATACCTGGCTGTCCCAAAGCTGCTGGAAACCCAATCTGAACACCTGGAACCCAATCTCAGCCGGCCTGTGAAGTTCTGCTGTAGAACACGGCACTGAATAATCAACCCCCTCAGCTTTTTCCAAGTTCCATCTTTACCTTGATGTGCTAATCAGTGTGAAGGTTGTCTGTTTGAAATTTAGATAATACGATATGACAACTCAGCTGTGGGATTCAAAGATTAAATGAACGGCAGACGCATCAATTATTAATATTATTATTACTCTCAGCCTACCATTTCTAAGTGTTCTTTTCACCTCACAGAACACCCCTGGGAAACGAATTGCTGTAATAATCCCTGGTTCAAGCATGGATGTAAAAGCAGACCTTGAGACATGCAGCAGGGTACTTTGGGAGAGTAGTTCTCCAGGGTTCAGTTGACATAGAAGAAGAAGGATACGCTTCAGTTTGCAATTACATCACTCCAAGAGACTTTGAACTGTGCTTTCTGAACACGCAAAGAATTTGTGAGTCGGAGCTGTGCTGTAGCTGATGTTTGTCCTTGGTCTGAAGTCTTTGCTCATTGTATCCCCATCGAGTACACAAAGTGGCTTCTACTTCCAAATAATAACAATTTTTGTCTTTCTTTTTTTTTTTTTACCATTCTTGAAAACAAATGATAAGTTTAATAGTTCTTGATTTAACCATTTCAATGCTCTCTTGAGTTTATTTAGGTTCGTATGAAAGGGTCATAATTTTATCAAGTACTGGTGCGGTGCCAGAACCCTCTAGTCTGGAAGATATCATTTCTTGAAAAATCATTGTAAAATCTCGCAAATCAACCTTTTCTTTCATTTCAATGAATGGCATTATCATTGGCTTGAAGTTTCAGCCAGAAACATGAAAGTCATTTTTTATTGCCATCCTTTTCACACGCCTCCCTCTGTGTCACTCTACATTTGATACTTATATATCAACTTTGAAAACATATGTCAAATTAACCTATTCCTTGGCATCCCTGTTGCTATCTTCCTCACTCAAGCCGCCACCATTTTTTACCTGTACTATTGTTTTTAAAGTTTACTTATTTATTCTGAGAAAGAGAGAGAGAGAGAGTTGGGGGAGGGGCAGAAGAGAGGGAGAGAGAGAATCCCAAGCAGACTCTGCACTGTTAGCACAGAGCCCCGCACGGGGCTTGAACTCACGAACTGTGAGATCATGACTTGAGCTAATATCAAGAGTCAGACACTCAACAGACTAAGCCACCCAGGCGCCCCTTTACCTATACTATTATCGAAACCACCTCGCTGGTGTCCCAATTTCCATTCTTGTTCCCTCTCCCACTCTATCTTCTACCTTGTGGCCAGAGTGCTCATCTACACCTCAGGTCTGCCATACATATGGTCAGTTGGTAAATGAAAAAGGTGATAGTGAAGTGCAGTGAGGAGCACTGGGTCAATTAGATATCACAGGCAACAAATAAATTGGACCCCTACTTCACATCACTTTAAAAATCCACATGTATCAAAGATCTTAATATAAAAAGTGAGACAACAAACTGTTAAAAGGAAACACAGAAGAATGTATTTATGAACTTGGGGTGAGCAAAGGTCTCTTAAGACACAAAAAGTATTAACTATGAAGGAAAATTGGTAATTGTTGCAATATTAAAATGATGAACTTCTATTTATCAAATGACACCATGATGAATATAGAAGAACAATACACAGCATGAGGTAAGATACCTGCAATACATATATCCAAAAGAAGACTTGTTTCTGGAGTATATAAAAAGCCTCAACAAATCAGTAAGAAAATGTTAAATACCTAAAAAAAAAAAATCAAAAGATGTCAATAGCCGTATTACAAAAGATTTCCAAGCATCCAGTAAATATATGTAATGGTGAAACATTTCGTTGATCACTAAGAAAGTACAAGTTAAAATTGCGGTACAATATTGGGGTGCCTGGGTGGCTCAGTTGGTTCAGCATCCAACTTCTGCTCAGGTCATGATCTATGTTTCGTGAGTTCAAGCCCCGCGTAGGGCTCTGGGCTCACAGGTCAGAGCCTGGAGCCTGCTTCGGATTCTGTGTCTCCCTGTCTCTCTGCCCTTCCCCTGCTCATATCTGTCTCTCTCTCTCTTCTCAAAAATAAACACACATTTAAAAATTAAAAAATAAAATAAAATCACAGTACAATATCATAACATACCCAACAGGATGGGTAAAATTACAAGACAGGTAAACAGCAGAGGCTGGTGAATATGCAGAACAACTGAAACTTTCACACACTGTTGGCAGAAATGTATACAACTGGTACAACTTCTTTGCCAAGTGTTTGGAAGTAGCTACTCAAGCCAAATTTATGCATCTCTTAAGATCCAATAGTTAGACTTCAATGTATATGCTTCCCCCCATATACATACATATATACATATACATATATATATATGTTCACCAAAAGACATACACAAAAATGTTCGTAGCAGCACAATTCCTAATAACTCCAAAGTCCACCAATAATAGAATGGATAAATAAGCTGTGGTATATTCATAGAATAGAATACTATACAGCAACGAAAATGAACAAACTCGGGCCACAAGTAGAAACATGAAAGCAAAAACACATCTGATTCTGGGGGAGGGAATGAAAAAGAGCTCTAAAAGGACCTTTGAAGCATGGTGGTTTTTTTGTGTGTGGCGGGGTGGGGTGCCTGGGTGGCTCAGTTGGTTAAGTGTTGACTTCGGCTCAGGTCGAAACCATCATCTCATGGTTTGTGAGTTCTGGCCCCACATCAGGCTCTGCATTGACAGTGAGGAACCTGTTTGAGATTCTTTCTCCCTCTCTCTCTGCCCTCCCCTGCTTTCTTTCAAAATAAATACATAAACTTTAAAAAAAAAAGCTAAATGTGTTTTTTCCTACTACCAAAATTCCCTTGGAGTATTAGAAAATTCTATCTTATGATTCAAATGAGGTGCTGTTTTTAAGTGAGAAATCAAAAACTTCATTTACCTTTTTTTTTTTAATGTTTAATTTTTCTCTCTCTATTCTGGGTATATCATGTCCAAATGTGCCTCCTGCTCTTTCCGAACTTCACTAGCCCTTTATTGAAAAACCAAGAAAACTGACGGTGAAGTCACTGAATCCATTCAAAGATGCTTTACTGGAGGAAGGGGTAGAGGAACACCACCGGTCTCAAAAACAGCCAGGCAATAAAAAAAAAAAAAGGTGGCTGCAAAATGCTCACAGGAGAGTGACCAAGTATAATCCAATGTATCTTAAAATACCTATGCTCATTAGCTGAGTAATTGTGAGAAATATATTAAAATGGGAGAAATCTGAAACTCAGGAAAAAGGTTTATGCACATATGCTTATTGCCATACTACTTACAATGTTAAAAAAAAATAGGACGATAAGGAATGGAATAAATAGTCTAATATTTTTTAAAAAGCATGTTTAAATACATGTATATACTATGATATGCATCAATGAAAATAATGTTTTCAAGGCATTTTCAATAGATGGAGAAATATCGGTGTTCAAGGACAAAGTGACAATAGCTTATTATATGGCTGTATATTAATATAAACTCAACTATGTAAAAACAAATGGGAACAAAAGCTAAAAGCAGAAAATGTAGGAACGGAAACATTTAAAATTTTTTTTTCAACGTTTTTATTTATTTTTGGGACAGAGAGAGACAGAGCATGAACGGGGGAGGGGCAGAGAGAGAGGGAGACACAGAATCGGAAACAGGCTCCAGGCTCCGAGCCATCAGCCCAGAGCCTGACGCGGGGCTGGAACTCACGGACCGCGAGATCGTGACCTGGCTGAAGTCGGACGCTTAACCGACTGCGCCACCCAGGCGCCCCAGGAACGGAAACATTTTAACATAATGATAGCTGTTACATCTGGTGCTGAGATTACCTCCTTAAAATCTGCATAATCTGTATTTTCCACATAATCTACAATGAGCACACACTGCTTTTCCATCAGAGAAAGTAAACGAGCTATAAAAATTGCACGTATACGTAAAAACCAAATGTTATTAATAAAAATGTGAAGAGACGAGTAAGAAATGCTATGGTCCATATGAGAATGGACAGTTTTTCAAAATCACACAGGTGCAGCTGTTCTGTAAAAGGAACAAAAACCCACTGAAGATATAACTCATATTGCTCCCTCTTTCGTTTTGGTTCCATAGGGAGGGACCAGGAAGGAATTTATCTGCAATCCATAGATTTCCCCAAAATCACTATGCAAAGAGTTATTGTTTAATTATGGTATTGTTTATGCTGGTTAGGCTAAGTCAACAAGATTCAAACTGAAAATTACTCAATCCTGGATGACATTAACAATTTTAGAACTTCTTTCCAAAATTTAACTTGAGGTTTGATGGAACACTATAACCACCTTGTAAACTCTCTATAAACTGTACTTAAAGGCCACTTAAAAAAAAATTTAATGTTTATTTATTTTTGAGAGAGAGAGAGAGACAGAGCCCAAGCTGGGGAGGGACAGAGAGAGAGAGACGAAGACACAGAATCTGAAGCAGGCTCCAGGCTCTGAGCTGTCAGCACAGAGCCCGACGAGGGGCTTGAACTCACGAGCTGCGAGATCATGACCTCAGTCGAAGATGGATGCTTAACCAACTGAGCCACCCAGGTGCCCCTTAAAGGCCACTTTGTAAAGAGTTACAGGTCCTTTTATGGTAGCAGTGCTGGCTTTCTGCAACACTGCAGTCTGATTATTGATAATACTCGGTGACTGGCAGGACCAACACTTAGGTTAATGATAAATATGTCTAACTGTTCAATAGTTTCATATCTTTTATAAGCAGAAAACCAAAGTATAAACAAAGCTCAGGAGAGCAATGGTTTAACATTCTATTATTCACACAACATTTATATTCGAGCCCAAGTCTTGTATGCCAAGGGGGAATAATCTTATTTTTATTTGGAGCTCACTTCCAAAAATGATAAATAATTCCCAGGAAAAAAATGTAAATGAAGAGATACCAAACCAATGGCATGATAAAGAAAGTGCCGGAGTGGGTCTGTGGACCATGAAACTGAAGTGAAAAACAAAATTCTTTCTACTTTGATATCTTTTCCTAAAATTAACACGTATCTTTTTTTAGTGTTTATTTATTTTGGAGAGAGAGGGACAGAGGGTGAGTGGGGGAGGGGCGGACAGAGGGGGAGACACAGAATCCAAAGCAGGCTCCAGGCTGTGAGCTGTCAGCACAGAGCCCGATGCGGGGCTCAAACTCAGGAACAGCAAGATCATGGCCTAGGCCGGAGTCAGACGCTTAACCAACAGAGCCACCCAGGTACCCCAACATGTATCTTTTTAATAATGAAAAATTATTAACAAATGGCCCATAGATGCTGCTAGGGTTATCTTGGTTTCATTCCTGCCATGAAACCACCCATTTAAGTATCAGCTATCATGCTGCCAAAAAGGAAGAATAAGTTTCTTCATGGTTAACTCCTTGTCCCTTTCAGGAGCTTTTGATAATGGAAGACTTCAGGTACCTTTCAGGGCTTCAAAACTTCTGTCGGCAGAATTTCTATAAGTAGTAGTTGGAAAATACAGAAAAGGAATCATATTTACTGAGGACTCGGTAAATCTGGCACAACATTTACATCTTATCAGTTTTAATCTTAGCAACTCCATCTACTGGGTAGATGCTTGGCAATTTTACACAGGAGGAAATGGAAGTTCAGGAAACTCAAAGCAGTTTAGTCGGGAGGACACAGCCCTCGAGTGGCAGAGGTAGTTTTGGGCCCAGATGCATTTTGCCTCAGGGTCCACGCACTTTCCTTTTCACAACATGAGATCTCTTCCACATTGGATGAGAAAAATGTCAGAGGTGTAGAGGCCTTCCTAATGTTCTCCATCATGGTCAGTAGCTTTCCTGTTTCCCACCAATTCAATAGTGTTCTCAGAATTCACACAGCAGAAGAAATTACCTTATTTTGTGTCTGGAACACAAAGAATGATTCTTTACTTTAACATGGAGTTCCCACAAATTCCTGAATTGGGGTGTGTGTGTGTGTGTGTGTGTGTGTGTGTGTGTGCATTTCCTGTTAACCTCACAACATTTTTTTTCTTTTTTGGTGTTCTCTTTATTGTTTGAATCGGGAAAGAGTCACAGAAAAGAAAACATGATACAGTCGCTTTCAATTTGCGAGCAAAATCCCATGAACACAATGTTACGGACTTGGCGACCAAGACTGACAATTAGCCGTTACTTATGGGTTTCCATCATCTTTTATCTAATATAATTTTTTTCAAGAGTTAACTAGGTATTTTTCTCTTACTAAGGTACTAGGGAAGGTTAAATTTGACAAGTGATACACCAAAAATGTAAGAAAACGATGTGATTGCACAACGTGGAAACTCACATAATTTGACAGCGTTTTTCAAAGCTGATGATCTTCAACAGCTACATTTTTTGAAAGATAACAGTCAAGCAAGATCAAAGTATAAACTGTCTATCATACACACCGTCGTTATTTTACAAAAGGTGTCAGGGTGATGCTTAAAACCCGTCCTATTTTTGAAAAGCATGCAAGATTAATTTCTGATAAAATTTCCAAATTCGAAGTGCATGGTGAAGTTTGATATCACGTGGCGGATGAATCCACAATTGGGGTCCTCTTTGTCTCGTTTTGTCTGCAACTAGAATACGAACTTAGGCGTCTTTCCCATCTGACATGTACACTCAAGCTTGTGTTGGTGTGCATATGCTGTGACACCCCAGCCACTTCCCAAGGTAACTTGGATTGTAAGTGTATGAAATGCAAAAGCAAAAGCTTTGAAACTGCTCTCTGTCAAACATCACAGCGTTGGTATACACCATTGTGTGGCACGCATGCCATTTATCAAATAGCTTCAATTTAGCAAGCAGCGAAATGGAAAACTCACTTTCATGCCAAAGTGCTGTCATAACGGGGATTAGTTGGAAAAGGGGGAAGCCTCGGGGCTTCAGACGAAGGTTTCTGCGATAATATTCCACATGAACAATTCTGCTTGCCCCAGTATTCAGGAAAATCACTGAAGTCTATCAGAGAGCATTGTCATTTAAAGAAAGCGAGTGGAAGACCTCAGACTTAAAGTGCCTTTCGTGCTTCTCCACATAATGACAATCAGGAGTCCACTAGCTCTTTCTGATTTATGCTTCTTCAGTTTACTGCCATCCATAAATATTTCTTCCCATCAAGAGCCCAAAACCTCGCTGAAGGATGATACATATCTACTGCACCATCAACCTCGTACTCTTTGCCTCAAATATCCTTGTCATTCAGGCTACAGTTTACCTTTCTTTCCCCAATAACTCCAACTAAGAACACCAGTTATGAGCATTCAAACAACAACAACAACAACAACAAATTAATGCATCACCGACTGTCTGTCTGAATTGGAAGAAACCTTAGGTATTACATTCCTCTCCCTTTCTTTTCAGGATGGGATACTGAGAACTGAAGTGGGTTTTCACTGTAAAAAAAAAAAATCCATTTGGGAATCCATCCTATTAGACGTGAGGTAATGGGTTGGCTATCACAAATGAGTTCCTTACCTCAAGTCATGATCTCCTTTCCCCTGTAACATTATGATCACTTTTGCCTGGAGCTCAGTCAGTGTATGCTCTTCTTTATCCCCGTTTGCCAGAAGGGACTTTAGAAAAGGTTCTGCGGAATGACTTTATTGTGTTTAATCAAACTAAGACATGTAGATAATCATAGGCATTTATTTTATTTCAAAGGGAAAACTGACTTAGTTTCAGAGAGAGAAATATCTAGATGAAAACAATAGTAGGTTGCTCACCAATCACCCTGCCATCTTAAAAGGTAAAGTGGGCTTGGGTCTAAAGCAGAAGTCCTTTCACTGTGACAGTCTCTATTAACAGAATTCATCAAAAGAACAATAATTTTAAAAATTAAATGAGAGTACAGTAAGTTTAAATTGGATGATATTGTTTTTCAAACTTGCCTATATAGCAAATCAGTAAGATCCTTCAAAAATCTATAGGCTTAGGGAATATTACCTAACTCGTGGGTTCAAGCCCTGCATCGGGCTCTGTGCTGACAGCTCATAGCCTGGAGCCTGCTTCAGATTATTTGTCTCCCTCTCTCTCTCTGCCCTTCCCCTGCTCTCTCTCTCTCTCTCTCTCTCTCTCTCTCTCTCTGTCAAAAATAAACATTAACGGACGCCTGGGTGGCTCAGTCGGTTGAGCGTCTGACTTCAGCTCAGGTCATGATCTTGTGGTTTGTGGGTTCGAGCCCCGCATTGGGCTCTGTGCTGACAACTCGGAGCCTGGAGCCTGCTTCGGATTCTGTGTCTCCCTCTCTCTCTGCACCTCCCCCACTCACACTCTGTCTCTCTCTCTCTCCTTCAAAAGTAAATAAACACTAAAAAAAGAAATAAACATTAAAAAAAGAAATATTATCTAATATGACCAGTACTCCTTACAAGAATATAATAGTACTTAGTTTTTCAATATAATTATATCTCCACAGAATTTTCAGTGAGAGACTGTTTACCTGAGAATTAGATGTGGCCCAGCTTGCCCCAAATCTAGTGTTGATGATACACAGTTATCACTGTGGGTGATTGTGGAAGAAAATATTTACCATTTGTGGCTAAAGTAAATGAAAATTCTAAAATAAAGCCACTAAGCATTCCTCTTGGAAATAAAACCTTCTTGTGGAAGAAAATGTTCCACAAGGGAAAACAAAAACACTAAGACAGCCACGGATCAGTGTGTTGGTAAGAGAAAATAATACAGAGATATGTTTTACTTTCATAACTTGTCAAGTTCACTCTCAAGTTAATACTTAATAGGGAACTGTGAATGTATTGAAGTGTAAGATCTTTTTTCCTTTATCTCTTTTTCAAAATCATGTGAATTACCTCCTGTATACCCACTGTAGGCCGGGTTTTAGAAAAACCAGCTAACAAAAAAGTACACCACAAAATTCATTAATTTAAAAGTGAGCATGAAACAACTTATTTTTTTGTGGTCACATGGTTAAACTCTTTCATTTTTCCCTTATAAAGTGAGGGCTAAAAGAATTGGCTTTATAACATTCAGAATAAAAGAATTCAATATTTTTCCAACAATGTAGTTAGTAAGTGATCAATTTAAGAGTGAGTGATAATGTTGCTGGATGATTCATAAGAAGGAAAACCCACCTGGTCTATATATTTCCATGATGTCTTTAACTCTTTAACAGTACTTTCTTTCTCATCACTGTAATTGTTCTAATATTATAGCTTCTAAACCTGTAATGTACCTCAAGAAATCATCTCAACAAGCTCTTTGTCCTTCGGCAGAGAACTCAATTCAACAAATTGTTATTGAAAGCCTGCCACATAAGAGTCACTGTCCCAGGTCCTGGGGCAGATTCCAGAAATGTGGCTCTTGGTCTTAAGAAATTCACATTCTTCTCAAGAACTGAGTTCTTTGCCCAAGGTCCCTCAGCACAGAGATCTTTAGAAAACACATTATCTTCAATGTATTCCCTTGCAGAGTTGGCAAATTCTTGATAATGTGACAAAACAGACTATGTGGTGATAGGAGGATAATTTGTTCCTTGCTTTATATTATATTATACACCCACACATACACTAACATCACTTGAATTCAAAGGTAAGAAAAAGAGACAAAGCTGAAAACATACAAATTAGGAGCTGAGATATAACCATAGATGGAGAAGACTAATCTAGTAAAGGAAAATGCCAAACTCTCCTTGAGAGGAATAATTTTCCAAGAAAATATGGATGCCAAAGGAAAACTGGAATATATCCAACAAAATGGAAGAAATAAGAAAATTGGCCAAAAGCTGCATGTGCTCTCCTCCACTCCCCCAAAATGCAGTCAGGCTAATTCTTTCAAACTTTCAAGGAACATATTCCACTATAATGTGTTCTCAAAAAGCCATCATATTTTTATTACTTATGCATATATCTCCAATATCCAGCACAGTACCTGGCATATAAAAATCTATAATATAGGTATTTTGGGAGAAAATCGAAATGGCATTTGCCATTGAAAATACTTCACAGAATAAAGAAAAGAATGGATGCTACCATATTTAATTTACCAAGCTAGCATAACTCCAATTGAAAAACCTAAGAGGATTACCAAGCAAAAAAAACAAAACAAAACAAACTATATAGACCTATAATCTTACTTATAAAGTCTAAAATATTCAACCAAACAGTAGCAAATCAATCCCAGTGTATATAAAAAGAAAAATGCTCCATGACAAAGTAGAGTTTACACTTTGAATGCAAGGGCAATTCAGTCTTATTAATACAAATCACCTTACCACTTACTTGAAGACTCATATGACCATCTCAAGACATGTTTATACGTTTTTGATAAAAGTTATTGCCTATTTCTGACAAAAAGGTTTTTTTATAAAATCAGAAGAAATAAGATACTCCTAATATGATTTTTTTAGAAAAGCATCATAAATCTAATGCCAGCATTAAGATTAGTGAAATAAGTTAAGTTAAAAAGGCAGAGATTTCCTTTTTCACTGTGATTTTCTAACACTGTAGAGGTGTCCCATTGTTCCATTAGAAGAAACAAAAGCTATAAATATCAAAACTAAGAAAATTATCGTAATTTGCATACAACTTGATTACCTGGCTGAAAAAACCAAGAGAATCAACTGGAATATGTATGTGAATTAAAAATAACTATTAGGGAGAGTGCTAACAACAGAAATATTAATACCAATAGCTTTCATATATATTAATAATCAATATTTTAATAAATAATTAATGTATACCATAATGAATAAAGTAATAACAATCAACAAAATAATTCAATTCAAATTAGCAGCAATGATGCAAAATATATTAGGATTGAGTATAATAAGAATTGTGAAGAATATGTGAAAAAAATCCAACATTTGATGAAAGAATATAAAGACCTGAATAATGAAAATACCAACTTGCTAAAAATAAAAAGGAAAGTATTTAAAACAAATGTGGCAGACATGTTAATTGAATTTTTACATAGCAAAATTAATATGGACTAATGAAACAAACAAATAATTTACAAAGGGACAGCTTCAAGTGGTGAACAGAATTATGGAACTATTGTAGGGCACCTGGGTGGCTCAGTCCATTAAGCATCCGACTCTTGGTTTTGGCTCAGGTCATGATCTCACAGTTGGTGGGTTTGAGACCCGCATTAGACTCCATGCTGACAGCACAGAACCTGCTTGGAATTCTCTCTCTCTCCCTCTCTCTATCCCCATGTCCTGCTCACGCTCTCTGTCTCTCTCTCTCAAAATAAATAAATAAACTTAAAAAAATTCTTTAAAAAAAGAATTATGGAACTATGTTAAGTTTTGTTTGTAGTTAAGTAAATATTAATAAAAATGGGCATTATTTAAGGCCAATAAAATTGTGATTAAAAAGAATGCTGCAGGGGCACCTAAGTGGCTCAGTTGGTTAAGCATAGGATTCTTGATTTTGGATCAGGTCATGATCTCATCGTTTGTGGGTTCGAGGCCATATGGGGCTCTGTGCTGACAGCACAGAGCCTACTTGGGATTCTCTCTCTTCCTCTGCCTCTCTGCCCCTCCCTCCTCTCTCTTTCAAAAATAAATAAACTTAAAAAAAAAAAAAAGAATGCTGCAGCCTGCTATTTGGGAGTTTGGGAATTGCACTCATATGCTGCTAGAGATGTATCTTGACACAGCATTTGGGAAGGCATTTTGTTAATCTATATCAAAATTGAAGATATGAATCACTTTTAACTTATAAATTAAACTCTGGGAATTTATCCTAAGGAAAATAATTTAACATGTGCACAAGATATGTACATAAAGATGCTTACTGCATCATTGTTTTTAAAAGAGAAAGCATGAATATAAACACCCACCAATAGGGGAATGGTTAAATCAACTAGGGCATTTATGTACAATAAAATTCCCTGCTGCCATTAAACATGATGCATATTTATAATTATTGATGCATGAAGATGTCTATGAATACAGTTAAATAATCCAAAATAAGCAAACAAAAAACAGAAACACAAGTTGCAAAACCTTTGCAAAGAAATGATTTTCATACAGCTAGAACTCTCCCATGTGTAAATAGGTTCTGGAAGCATATAATGAGAAAAGTCCGTCAGAGTATGGGTCTTTATCCTCTCGTGTGCATTTTCCCGTGTTTTCTGAATTTTCTGCAGTGAGTCCATATGGGTTTTTTTTGTTTTGTTTTTTTTTTTTGTTTTTTTTTAGGTTCACAGCTAAATTGAGGGGAAGGTATAGGGATTTTCCATATACCTCTCACCCCAACACATGCATAGCCTCCCCCATTTTCCATATATACTTTTCAATATGAAAAAAAATAAAGGTTCAAAGAGAAAAGTATTATATAGGGTTAAGGGAGCTCTGAGAAGTAAGTTTGCCTTATATACTAAATTGCTTCCTGTATGAGCCACCACCTTTCCTTGATGTGTGTGTGTGTGTGTGTGTGTGTGTGTGTGTGTGTGTGTATAAAATTGAATTTGAAAATGAATCAGACAAGTGAGAAGTGCTCTTTCCTCTCTAGAGCACTTATGCCCTGCGTAAGTAACTACAGACAGACCATCCCATGGAAGCCAGTGTTAAGAAAGGCCTCTTGAAATACAATGTATGTTCTCTCATTTAAAATGCCAGCCTTTTAGGGGTGCCTGGGTGGCTCAGTCGGCTGAGTGGCTGACTTCAGCTCAGGTCATGATCTCACGGTCCGTGAGTTCGAGCCCTGTGTCAGGTTCTGTGCTGACAGCTCAGAGCCTGGAGCCTGCTTTGGAGACTCAGAGCCTGGAGCCTGTGTCTCCCTCTCTCTGCTCCTCCCCTGCTGTGTTCTATCTCTCTGTGCCTCTCAAAAACAAATAAATGTTAAAAAAAATTTTTTTAAAGCCAGCCTTTTGTATAAGAACATAAATTGGTATGATCATTTTTAATATCTGGCAATGGCCACTAAAGCTAAATAAACCTATATCCTTTGACCCAGTAGCTTCACTCCTGGGTCTATTCCCAAGAGAAACAGATGCTTAGGTTCATTGAAAGAACTATACAAGAATGCTCATGGAAGTTTCATTAATAAGAGTTAACTAGGAATGACCCAATGTCCATCAAAAGAAAATGATGGTATACTTCTACAGTGGGATACCACACGGCAAGGAAAAAAGATAGGCTGGTGTCAAATGAAACAATGTAGATGAATCATAAAGACATAATTTTGAGTGTGAAGGAACCCAGTCATGAAAACATCACTACTATTTGATTCCATTTACCTCAGTTCAGAAAAAGAAAAAAGTCATCAACTGTAATAGAAATCAGAACAATAGGTGGCATAGGGTGGAGTTATTCCCTTAGAAGAGGACAAAGGACCTCCTGGAGGCCTAGAAATATCTCAACCTGGGTGGAGTTCAGATGGGCGTGCACATATGTTTACTGAGCTACGCATTTAAATTTGTGAATTTAATATATGTACGAGTTATACTTCAACTAAAAAATTTTTTTTAATTTAAAAACAAAACCCAATCTTTCCAGAAAGAAGAAGAAGAAGAAAAAAAAAAAAAAAAAAAAAAAAAAAAAAAAACAGGTCAGCACACTGAGCAGAGGCCATTTCAGGGTAAGTATTACAAAGTCAGCACATTTTCAAGAGGAGGGAAGATTATTGTATCATCTGAATACACCTAATTATTATAACTGGCCAGCAGTCATTTATAGAAATTGTTCATAAATATTTAAACATACTGCCTGGAAACATTTCTAAAGAGCTTTTAATACTTTTCAGTTAAGGTACATTGGTGTGATTTTCCAAGATCACGCTCTTGACATTGAAGTAACTGAAAAACCCAGTGCATTCTAACTAATCCCAGTAACAAAGAAATCTATTGTTTTCTTGCCCATTGTTTTATTGTATATTCATTTATTTTAGGCCCATCGTATTCATTCTGCTTAATTGAGTCTCCAAATAGGGAATTCCTACCTGACCCTTCCCAATCTGCCCACCATTCTAATGTTGCCAAACTCCCTCCACCTGAGGGCTCTGAGTCAGGCTTCTGTTGGCAAAGCTGCTTGATGGTTTATCTAGAAGAGAGGGAGGATGGAGGAGAATTTGCCAAGGGCAAACTATAAAAATGTCACGAGCAGTCCTCACAATTGTAAGATCCCTTTTTAAAATTATTTCATTCTGTCCTTTCTATACTGAAATATTTTGATTTCCAGAAAACATTCTGAGTACCAAAAACCAAGCATTGTACTACAAGGCTGCAAAGGTGCATAGCATAGTTACAAATTTATGCATCTTGCTTTCAGGCATACAGTTTACTTATTCTCTAACACTGGCCCAAGCTTCCTTATAAGCCCTATTCCCCAGAGAAATGGGAACAACTCAGACCTGCCAATTAATGAAGTCACAGATTTTTACGATTCAACAGTTTCCTTGCAGTATAAACATCCGGTCCTTCTAAGTTGGACACTTAATCAGGTCTCTGAACATTCTAAACGGTCTTTTTGGAAAGACTGTCTTTTCAGACAAGATGGCCATATACTTTTGCCTTTCCTCACCATTCCATTGCCTTTTTCCAAGATGGTCTTTGTGTATCTGGGGAGTGACATGGGTGTGTCACAGAGGTGTCCCCAGTGGGACTTTACAGTTGGGAGAGTGGAGCAGCTCTTGCATTGTAGTTCAGGTATCTTTCTGAGGAGATGCCCTTTGTCTGGTAGCTTGTGTGATGTCCGACCTATTGCTATTTGCACCTAAAGTAGGTGCGTTGATCTCTCTCAGCTGGGTCTAGGTTCTGTTCTAATTGGTGTCACAAAGGTCTCTGAACACCTGCGCATTCTCCATCCAGCCCTTGGCCTACGTGCTCTACACTACAGGTCCCTTGACTCTCAGCTGGGTAGGCCCTAAGGCAGAGACACTTGACTTCAGCTTCACTGTCTGCCTTGGGGGACCTGTGGAAATCCTGACCCTCCAATCAGGCCATAGGATGGTGGTCCTCAAGAAATTTCTGGAGGACTTGTCAGAACAGAGGCTTCTGGGCCCCACCCTCAGAGTTCCTGACGCAGCAGGTCTAGGGTGAGGTCCAAGAATTTGCATCTCTAACACGTTCCCAGGTGATGCTGCTGCTGCTGTCATCCTTTGAGAAGCACTGGCCACAGGAGAGCTAAGCCAAGCTCAGGAAAGCTTCAGTTTCACTGCTTTTAACTTCATCTGGATGTGGCTTGATGACCACTTATGAGACTGTTATCTTCTGGAATCCCTAACATGAGTTTTAAAAAACAGCCCCCTGTTTCGGATGTTTCCTTCATCTAACACCCTGGTGTCTCTTTGGGCTGCTTATATTTCCCACTCCCCATCTTACTCCCCTACAGCCTTTCATTCTTTAATAAACCTTTCAAACCAGAATAACTGGATTTGGCTTTCTGATTTCCTATTTGCTGTATTCTCTTACCGTAGGCAACAAGCCAATGGCACAGCTGCCATAGATGGCGGGGTACTTTCTTTACACTTGATGGAAAATCTGGTTTTATAAATGGTCAAGATATTTAGAAAATTCTGGTTTTCTGTCCAATTCCTCTACAGCAGCAGGCAGTGGGATGTCTCAGGTTAGCTGGAGGGAAGGCTATGACCATGGAATTCCAAAGTACAGATGTCATTAATATTTTGATAAATTATCCTTGTTACAGATAATGTTCATTGAGGACCTTGTTCTAATGCTTTCTTTGAGGGACTAGTGCCCAAGGGCTCAAATTACAGAGCATGTCATCTATTCTAAAGTAGAAAGCAAATATACCCCTAGTGCTAAAACAGTATTTATATTACTCAATTAGACATTATAGAACAAAAAATCTCTATATGCTGTAATCATTTTCAAATATTCATTTTCCTGCCAATAGCCACATTTTGCCAGGTTGTGGAGACAAAGCAAGTTGGCAAGATGACGAGAAACCTGTAATTTGCAGCACAGAAAATCTTTCTGCTGCCAATTTCATGGGCAGGTGCCTGGGACTTGATAAGATGTGAAAGAAAAATTTGTTGCTATGATTCTGAACTTTATAGAAAGCTACTTCCTGCTATTTTAATGTTCATGACCTCAAATCCATGCTGCTGAATTTTTTTAGGTAGTTAAGCTATCTTGGTGGGCCTAGCACCATAATACACTCTCTAAATCTGGGGAACAAACATGATATTTAAACAGGTGTAAGGTCTAGAAAACAAACCAGACTCTTTTGAGTATTCCTTATTTATGGGGCTCACTAGCAACTGATTTACTTGATGTCTTGGCATTGAATTTTGTTGAATTTCTTGAATTATCTTTTTTTTAAGGCTTATTTATTTTGAGAGAAAGTGCGGGCAGGGGAGGGGCAGGCAGAGAGGGAGACACAGAATCCAAAGCAGACACAGAAATCGAAGCAGAATCGAAGCTGTGCTGACAGCTCAGAGCCTGACGCGGGGCTTAAGCTCATAGACCGTGAGATCATGACCTGAGCTGAAGTCGGATACTTAACCAATTCAGCCACCCAGGTGCCCCTCTTGAACTATCTTTAAAAACAATCAATGGGGGCGCCTGGGTGGCGCAGTTGGTTAGGCGTCCGACTTCAGCCAGGTCACGATCTCGCGGTCCGTGAGTTCGAGCCCCGCGTCAGGCTCTGGGCTGATGGCTCAGAGCCTGGAGCCTGTTTCCGATTCTGTGTCTCCCTCTCTCTCTGCCCCTCCCCCGTTCATGCTCTGTCTCTCTCTGTCCCAAAAATAAATAAACGTTGAAAAAAAATTTAAAAACAATCAATGTTTAAACCATACCAAAGGTATGATGGTTGGAGTATTTGCTGAGTATATCAGCCAGAAATGGAGTACAATCATTGACCCCTTACTGATAGAAGAAAATTCTTTCTAAGCCCTTGTTTACTTTTGGATTTGGTAATATAACATTTAATTTCTATTAGTATGGGCACAAAGGAAATTTTTACAGTAAGAAAGAGGCAAAGGCAGCATTGTTGTGCATTGTTTATTGGTCCCCCATTAAGGGTCTGACCGTGAACACCATCTCCGTTCAGTGAAATGTACCTTCTTCATAGACCTCATAAAGAATGGGCATCTGATTTTCCTAAAGTAGATCCTGGTACTCCCATTTTATCTAGTCCGTTTTTTTAAAAAATTTTTTTAACGTTTATTTATTTCTGAGACAGAGAGAGAGAGAGCATGAGCAGGGAAGGGGTAGAGAGAGAGGGAGACACAGAATCTGAAACAGGCTCCAGGCTCTGTCTGCACAGAGCCCGACGCGGGGCTTGAACTCACGGACCGCAAGATCATGACCTGAGCCAAAGTCAGACGCTTAACCAACTGAGCCACCCAGGTGCCCCGTCTAGTCCATTTTTATTGCAAGTTTTTATAGTTCCTTTCTCATTAGGGAGGGTCTTTACTGTGAGGACAGTTATTGAGAAGTGAAGAAAGCTATTTTCAGGGGAATCTACTTCGAGTAATATTTGTTTTTTAATCAGCCTAATATGATGGAAATATACAGGACCAAAAAATGAGGAAAACTGAGTCCAACTTCCATTTCAGGCACTGATATTGTGCATCTTAGAACAGGTGACCTTTCCTGTCTGAATTGCTTTTTAAAATAGAAAGCTCTACCAGAAGATGTCTATTCTTCCTTCTCCTACTGTTTTAACAAATCCTAACAATTTGTATTAGGATGCTGTAGGAATTCTTGGCATGCTCACACTCCCTCTAAGCTGCCCACTACCATCCCAATTTGCTTCAGCCCAGCAAAGAACCTAGCAAGATGCTCACAGCTTGTGCTCATGTTCTGTGTGTGTGTGTGTGTGTGTGTGTGTGTGTGTGTGTGTGTGTAAGGGATGGATTTACTGAAGCTACTTTTTTTTTAATGTTTATTTATTCTTGAGAGAGAGACAGAGGACAAGCAGAGGAGGTGCAGAGAGAGAGAGAGGAGACACAGAATCTGAAGCAGGTTCCAGGCTCTGAGCTGTCAGCACAGAGCCCAATGTGGGGCTTGAACCCACGAACCACGAGATCATGACCTGAGTCGAAGTCGGATGCCCAACCAACTGAGCCACCCAAGCGTCCCTACCTGAAGCTACTTCTAAGACTTATGCAGGGTCTGCCTCCTAGGGTGCTCTCTAGAAGCACACCTTTTGGGATACGCTATGAAAGAGACTAGCTAAGGAAATGGAAGTATTTGGCCCAGGGGGTCTTATGGTAGAATGACTAGACTCCTCTTGTAGCCAGGATTTTTATTGTCAAACAAATGTGTTATCTAGAGATCAGGGCAACTTACATTACTATTTAAAAGCTCTTGTCGGTCTGTTTCCTGCATTTTTGTCTTGGTAGGGGATGGTTTCAGCCCCTTCAGGAAGCTCCTTTCCCCTACCACTAACTTCATGATCTACTGCAGTTTTTAGAATTTATGTTGGATCATGAACAGTGCATCTCCAAGATGCACATCAAAGCCTGCAGGAAGTCTGAAAGCCAATCAAGACAATGGCCTGGAGACGTTTTCCAAGGTTGTGATTGTGCTTGGGGTCCTTAGCACTCCAAATCCTGAGAAACACAGAGATTTCATTCTACAAATTTGCAGGAGTCCATTAGTGGTCACCCAGCCATGATATATTCACTTGTCATCTATCACTGAGTCAAGTCCCTAAAATAGGACCCTTATGAAGCTTTAGTTATGTTTATAATTACCCTATCCTCATTGAAACTAATTTGAATACCTCCACATAAAATGCCAGGAAAGGAGTTATATGTACAAAGCAGCTTTTAATTAAGAGGGGAAGCACCTATGTGTACTTTCCTGCTTGGTGCTCTTTTAGTTTCCTTAATACAGAACATGGCATATCAGCATTTAAATGGCTTCTGATTAATAAGTACTTGTTTCAAGGCTACAGAGACTGAAATAAGATAAACACATATTAACAGAGTGGGAACAATAATAAAAGGAAATAAGTGTCACTGGTTTAAAATGCATATTGTATGTGATTCTAAAAGCATGAAAATGCAGTTATTAAACCAGCATGGAGGACCATGGGCCTATTTTATTGAAGTAATTAAATACTCTCTTCAAGTTTATGGCTCCTTGGATCATTTTAGGCAAATGAAAATTGGAGGCGAAATGTTAACCGGTGCCTAATGGATGACAGCCAACTTGACTTCTTGATGTCAATGGACACAGTAGCTGAGTTTCTTGAGGCCCATTTGCTACAGAAAAGCATGGCCTGTTGAATTTGGGGTTGAAGTTGGAAGAGAGTTCAAAGAAATGGCATTGTAGCCAGTGGTTTCTTTCAGTTGTCACATAATTACAGGATTGACAATAACAACAGAACTAATAATATTGGAGCCTTAGGAGCACTTGGTACATGATAGGCACTATTCCAGGCAGTTAATAGGTGTTAACTCATTTGAACTTGACCATAACAACATGTGTAAGAAGCATTCTGTCATCATACTGACCATTACATCACCCCCTCAGGACCCTCCAAATCAGAGGCGCTTTCTCATCCCTTGACACTCCGTGAACATGGATTTTCTCTCTTCTTACAGTGCCTCGTGGTAGGCATCTTCATTTCTGTTTACTCCTCTGTGGCCCTTTCACTACTAGAATACAAGCTGACTGAGATCAGAGACTCTGTCTTACTAACCACTGTATCTCATACTGTCTACGTCACTGATTTCTCCTTCACATATTTGTAGAATTGAGAATTTGCATAAATTAAGAAACACCGCCCTGCAGCCAGGTCCTCAGACACACATGGCTTTGCTGCACACTGGCCGTGGCCCACTACCCGATTAGCAGGGCACATCTTACGTCCCAGACAGTGGGCTCACGGAACAGCAGCTGTTCAACTGTGGCGATGGCCTCACCCACAAGGACTTTCTCCTTCTTGCTGGGTACACTGACTTCACTGCAGACCAGGTAGGCAGGACTTCTGCTCTGATCAAAAACCTCATTCTGGGAGCACCTGGATGGCTGGCTCTGTCAGTAGAGTGTACAACTCTTGATCTTGGGGTTGTGAGTTTGAGCCCCACATTGGGTGTAAAGTTCACTTAAAAATAAAATTAAATTTAAAAAAATCTTTAAAATAAAAAAAATCACTCTGAAGACCCTACTGGTTTCCTTACCCATGAACACACTCACAGAGGCTAGCACGGCCATAACAATAGGCCTTACAGGTGGTATTGGCTTCATCCACCACAATTGTACACCTGATTTCCAAGTCAACAAACTTCAGAAAGTGAAGAAAGACGAGCAGGGTTTCATTATGGACCCTGTGACCTCAGCCCTGAGGATAGAATGTGGGATGTGTTTGAAGCCAAAGCCCAGCATGGCTTCTCTGGTATCCCAACCACCAACACATGGGCTGGATGGGGAGTTGTTGGTGGGCAGTGATCTTCTCAAGGAGGAAGAACGTGACTGGCTTTGGGAAGAGATCATGATGAAGAAGGAATACTTGGTGGTAGCTCCTGCAGGCATCACACTGAAGGAAGCAAATAAAATTCTGCAGCACAGCAAGAAGAGAAAGTTACCTATTGTAAATGAAGATGGTGAACTTGTAGCTATCATTGCCCAGACAGACCTGAAGAAGAACTGGGATCACCTACTGGCCTCCAAAGATGCCAAAAAGTAGCTATGTGGAGCAGCCACTGGCACTCACGAAGATGACAAGTATAAGCTGAGCTTGCTAAACCAGGATGCTGTGGACTTAGTGGATTTGGACTCTTCTCAGGAAAACTCCATCTTCCAGATCAACATGATCAAGTACATGAAATACGCCAGTCTCCAAGTTATTGGAGGCAATGTGGTCATGGCTATGCAGGCCAAGAACCTCATTGATGCTGGCATAGATGCTCTGTGGATGGGCATGGGCAGTGGCTCCGTATGCATCACACAGTAAGTTCTGGGCTGTGGGTGGTCCCAAGCAAAGACGATGTACAAGGTGTCAGAATATGCATGGTGTGTTGGTGTTCCTGTCATTGCTGATAGAAGAATCTAAAATGTGGGCCATACTGCCAAAGCCTTGGCCCTTGGGTCTTCCACAGTCATGATGGGCTCTCTCCTGGCTGCCACCACCGAGGCCCCTGCTGAGTACTTCTTCTCCGATGGATTCCGGCTAAAGAAATATTGTGGTACGGGTTCTCTTGATGCCATGGATGAGCATCTCAGCAGCCATAAGTGGTATTTCAATGAAGCTGAAAAAATCAAGGTGCCCAAGGGGTGTCTGAGGCTGTTCAGGACAAAGGGTCCACCACAAAATTTCTCCCCTACCTTATCATTGGCATCCAGCACTCCTGAGTGGACACTGGTGCCAACAGTTTGACCCAAGTCTGAGCCATGATGTATCCTGGGCAACTCAAGTTTGAGAACAGAACGTCCTCAGCTTAGGGACAAGGTGGTGTCCATAGCCTCCACTTGTATAAGAGACTCTTCTGAAAAAGGACATAGCATATCCTCTTGGTTTTTCAATACAAGTTTGAAAAAAAAAAAAAAAAGAAATACTATGTAGCTTTCTTTTTCTCTCAAAGAATATTTCAGGATATGTTTAAATATTCATAGCTTTGATTTAAAAGTTAGAAAATATAGTTACAAGGAAGTATACAAATTTTCAAAACTGTTTTATGTATATAAGGACATACGGATTAGAATATATACAAAATTGAAAGTTATCACCTCTGGACAGGAAGACGATGAATAATCTTTATTGCCTTTCTATTTTCTAAAACAAAGTTGTTATAAGACTATAGTAAATGTTGGTTTAAAATATTAACTTACTTTAATATAATTATGGTTTTGTCAAATAACTTTTGCTGAATTTTAATGGCATGGAGAATAAACAGAAAAAAAAAAAAAAAAAAAAACCAAACACCTGACATCCAGTAAGTGTTTCATAGAAATTTCTAAGGGAGGATTTTATCTGTCTATTGAAAAAATCCTAGTTTTACTGATTAAAAGCTGAGTAAGGTATTATCAGGCCTTTTCTTATTTCTGTCTTCCACACAGGCTTAATTTATTATTTGTTTCCAAGAGTAAGATGTGGAAACCCTAGAACTCTCCGGCAGTCTGCATATAGAATCTTGCTTCAATATATCAGGTGAGGGGCAAACAAGAAAAGAAGCTTTTTTGGACAGCTATTCTTTCCTGAGACCCTCTGAAATTTTGGCAGGATTGGGATTACTCTAAATAACCTTTCTTTGAACACCTTGGAGTAGTCAGGATCCTTTAAAACCATACTTGTCAAGCTTCTTATTGATCAAAGCCTTTCTTCCCCTTCAAAGCTACGTGGCTGCTATGAAGAAAATATTTCCAACAGACTTCAGGTAAGTCTACATGGAACTATTTAAAGGTCAGCTAATACCAACCTTGCAAATTCTGCAGCAGGTTTTAAATTTATGACAATTAGAAGAGGTTTTTATCTTGTTGCTATGGTTAAGTAAAACTTTTGTCCTGTCTGCTTCTTGGCTACAGTAGTAATTCTGTGCCTAGTCACTTCATATAAGGGTTCAACTGGTCACATAACAATGGATAAGATGACGAGTAAGGGAGAAATCTAATCTGAAAGGGGGAACAATATGCCATAAAACACTTTTCTATTTGATGAAACTAGCCTGATATACATTAAATCACCTTCCAGAAGCACTCAGAAAATCTGACTTTCTCAGATTGGCTCCTTTGTTATTCCCAATTTGCTGAGTAAGTTTTATTTAATGTTCATATTACTCAACAAAATTCCTGCAATTTGACTTATATATTCTGCTTGATTATAAATGATCAAACTCTCTTTCCATGGTGTTGAGGATCAGAAAACACCTCAGTATTTCTTCTCTTCAACATAAATATACTTAAATGGTAGTACCCAGTACTTCTCTAAATAGTTTGTCAATGTTAAAAGAATGAAAGAAAATACACACAGTATTCCTAAAATTCATTTTTACTTCTGTTTTACAAACAATGGATGCTCATTATAGAAAAAATTGAACACACAGAAGAAAAACTGAATATAGATATAACTCATATTTCTGCTATTTTGAAATAGCCACTGTTAACATTTGGTATATACCCTTTGAGATTTTTCCCCATTTTGTAGATAGATACAAAGAGAGACGTATTTGTGGAAAAACATGATCATATTTTATATTTACATCTGTTTTCTATTTCTCGAAATAGCAAAAACATCTGCGTATGCTATAAATGTAATCCCACATTTAAATCTTTAAAGTCTTTTAAATAATAATATTCTTTATTTTAAAAATCTCTAAAATAATAATATTCTATTATTTGATAATATCACAACTAAACAATCCTCATGTTTGGAGATTGAAGAGATTTGTAACTATTTGTTATTATAAATATTATTGTAAAGAATATCTTTTTCACTAAGTTCCTAATCAGTTCCTTAGGTTACATTTTTGTGAATGTAATTTCTTCCTCAAAAGGTACATACATTTTAAAGCTTTTATGATTTATTGACAGATTACCCATTGATGCCACTTATGAGAGCACCATTTCTCCAAATCTTTTGCAATACTTAGTATTACTACCTTTAACTTTTAAATATCATGGCATTGAAGTAACTATTTTGAATTTCTTTAATTTTTAGTAAAATTAATTTTTCCATATATTTATTATTCAACTGTATTTATTCTTTTGTGAACTGTCTTATTGCACACTTAAGTGTGGTAAAATTTTTCATATTTACTCTTGAGGTAATTATATATTTAGGATATTAATCCCTTTCTTTGCCATTTCTGAAAATAAGACTTTCTCCAGTTTTCATTTGTGTTGAATTTTATTCATGTTTTCAAATACGTCTTTTTTTTAATTCTTAAAACACCCGAACTAACTCAAAAGAGGTGTCAACATAAAATATTCATAGAAGTGTTAGGCTGGATCATACCAAAGTCTAACTTGACCCTTTTCCCCCAAGCTGGACAAAATCTAACTCCACTCTGAAGGAGTTATATTTGGTCCTTTCCTTAGCAACTTCAAACAAACAAACAAAACAAACAAACAAAAACTTTAGTAAACAATTTTGACCCTGTATCTCAGGGTCTGTTATCAATAAGATAAGATAGTTACCCCAAAATGTTTTTGTCTCGTATTTTTTCAAAGAATACTCACAGTTTTAAGGGAAACAATCAGCAAAACTAAAAGGCAACTGACAGAATGGGAGAAGATACATGCAAGTGACATACCAGATAAAGGTTTAGTATCCAAAATCTATAAAGAACTTATCAAACTCAACACCTAAAAAACAAATAATATCAAACTCAACACCTAAAAAACAAATAATCCAGTGAAGAAATGGGCAAAAGACATGAGTAGACACTTCTCCAAGGAAGACATCCAGACGGCCAACCGACACATGAAAAAATGCTCAACATCACTCTCATCATCAGGGAAATACAAATCAAAACCACAATGAGATACCACCCTACACCTGTCAGAATGGCTAACATTAACAACTCAGGCAACAACAGATGTTGGCGAGGATGTGGAGAAAGAGGATCTCTTTTGCACTGCTGGTGGGAATGCAAACTGGTGCAGCCACTCTGGAAAACAGTATGGAGGTTCCTCAAAAAATTAAAAATAGAACTATTCTACGACCCGGCAACTGCACTACTAGGTATTTATCCAGGGATACAGGTGTGCTGTTTCGAAGGGACACATGCACCCCAATGTTTCTAACAGCACTATCAACAATAGCTAAAGTATGGAAAGAGCCCAAATGTCCATCGATGGATGAATGGATAAAGAAGATGTGGTATATATATACAATGGAATATTACTCATCAATCAAAAAGAATGAAATCTTGCCATTTGCAACTATGTGGATGGAACTAGAGGGTATTATGCTAAGTAAAATCGGTCAGTCAGAGAAAGGCAAGTATCATATAACTTCACTCATATGAGGACTTTAAGATGCAAAACAGATGAATATATGGGAAGTGAAGCAAAAATCATATAAAAACAGGGAGGGGAACAGAACATAAGAGACTCTTCAATATGGAGAACAAACAGAGGGTTACTGGAGGGGGTGTGGGAGGGGGGATGGGCTAAATGGGTAAGGGGCATTAAGGAATCTACTCCTGAAATCATTGTTGCACTATATGCTAACTGACTTGGATGTAAATTAAAAAAAATAAATTAAATTTAAAAAAAGGACAAAGCACAGAATGCAACACATATTTTGAAATTCATATCTGATAAGAGGCTTATATTCAGAATATGTAAAGAACCTCAACAATCAATAATAAAACAAGTCAATGTAGAATGGGCAAATAAGAAAGAAAAAGAAAAAATACTCACAGTTTTGATGACTCTAGTCAACTGTGGGTAGTTATATTAACAATTGCAAATCCAGCTCCCAGTGTAAAACCTAGATGGATTCCAACAAGACACTGATTTGTAGGTACCTAATGACAATGGCTGAGAATCACGTCTACTTTCTGTTAGATACAGAAGTTCTGGGATATAGGCATGAACAAAGTTGAATTTACACACGACAACTTGTAACAGATTTGGATTCTTGATGAACTTAGTGATTAACGTCGTTTGGCCAGAATAGTAGCACACTCACTGCATGGTCCTGCCACTTATGGATGCTATCCTATTTCTGTAACAAGGAACAGTTTTCCCTCCTAGGATAGCACATTGTACACACAACACCTGGGATCTCTAGTGCTTTTCAAAATGGTGTTAATGGGGTGCCTGGCTGTCGCAGTCAGTTAAACGTCCAACCTTGATTTCAGCTCAGGTCATGATCTCACAGCTCATGAGATCCAGCCCCATTGTCAGTATGGAGCCTACTTGAGATTCTCTTTCTCCTCTCTCTCTGCCCCTCACCCCACTCATGCTACTCTCTCTTTCTCTCTCTCAAAATAAATAAATAAATATTTTTTTTAAATGGTGTTGACAAAAATGTATCTTTTGCACCTCGTCTGTGATGCCCATTAGCAAAAAGAAAAATAAGGCCAATGGTTCACATGTTTGGAGAATTCAATTTTACTTGCCTATGTGTTATTTCTTTGTGGGGGCAAAAAGGGCATAGAACCTTTGGAGATTCCATTGAAAGCTATGGAGTCTCACTATTAAAATGTACACATACACATAAAGAAAATATTTTGGACATAATATGAGGAAGCCCAGACTTCCATCTGATGCCCACCTGTGGGTCTGTAAAGGGGTCAGAACTTTCTACTCCACAATGATATGATTGCTAATTCCTACTTGAGGATCTGAGAAACTGAGGTACGAAAGGACCACATTCTTTAGGAGACCCCCTGTCCGATTCTGAATGTTAGGCTGTTATACGAACTGCATCACTCATGACTTTGCCAACAGAATGCCCTCCTGTGTCAAAAAACTTTTGAAGACCAGAATGGACAGCTGGTCCAATTATGTTGTTCCAGAAGAGTTGACCAAGTGCTTTGTGAATGTACCAGTGTGTAATAAACAGCCTACCCTAAGATTATTTATCATTTCCAGCACCCAGAGGGAAGCCAGTCTCTCTCCTGATGAAAGCAATAAGTGTCTGCTCACACAGAGCACATTATTCTTCATGAAGCATTGACCTGGTCAGTGACAAAACTGATGTGTCCTCTTTCTGGATCACATAGAGCACCCCCCCCCACCCCGCCCACTTGCTCACTTTCACTCTTGCTGTAGTTCTTAGCACTCAACTATAATATACAGTATACACCCTGATGATAGCCCAAACTATAAAAGGTGCCTTAATTCATATTGTATTTGCTGACTATTTCACTGGGATCCAGGAAAGATGATAAAATGTTAAGAAACACTTATCATGAGAATTGTAAAAAGTATTATAGTAATCAGGCTGTAGGATGAGATGGTGTCCCAGACGATCTGAAACTTTCCAGTTGAAACTAAAACTGATCAGAAAAAAGATGTAAATCACACACCCACACACACACACACACACACACACACACACAGGTTTTCTGGCAATCTTTAGCATTCCTTGGCGTAGTGAAGCATCCTTACCTTTGCCTTCGTATGACATTCTCTCTGTGTGCTTGTCTCTATGGCCAAGTTTCCCCTTTTTATAAGGACCCCAGTTATACTGGATTAGGGTTGACCCTAATGACCTCATCTTAATTTAATTCATTACATCTGCAATGACCCTTTTTCAAATAAAGGCACATTCTGAGGTATTGGGGGTTAGGACTGAAACACAGGAATTGTGAGGGGCGTACAATTCAACTACATACTCTTATGAATATATTATTTATATACATTCACAATCTGTCTTCAATAAGGTGTAGCTTATGATAGGGGAGAACCCAAACACCACATACTTGGTAGCCCATTATCTATTTCACACCATCTGTCCTCAAGTTCTTTGGAATTCCTTGAAGCTATGGGATGATTCTGAAAAGCAACTTCCTTAGACACCAGAGGGTTTGAGATAGAAAAATATTGCCCTGAGACACTCTTTCTCCTCTGGTCCCACGACCCCAAACAGACCCCAAACCTTAATGGACAGAGGAACCCCTGGTTTGCTCTCCTGTACACGTGCCTGAATGTGTGAAAGCAGCCTAAGGAGATCAAAGGAGGCAGAAAGATCGTGCAGTAAGACAGAGGATGTGAGAGAGTCTGAGTCAGACAGATGTATGTTCAAACCCTGACCTCAGTACTTACTAGTTGTGTGACCTTGGACAAGCTACTTAACCTCTCTGAAAAACAATTTGTGTGCTTCTAAAAGGGCTTGGAAATACCCCTTCACAGGGCCATTTCAGCATTAAAAGAGGTAATAGACGTGAAAGTCTATAGTGATTGGTCACGAAGCACATGCTTAGTACACATAGGTTTCTCTTCTTGTTCCACTGGGTTTGTGATAACAGATCCTGAGTCAGAGGAGTTTTCAATAACCTAGTGATCTTTGGGACCTTGGACCCTGAGGATGTTGTACCAAAAACGTTGTGCCTTAAAGACATACAGCTTGAACTTATTTGCCCACATTACTTGCATCTAGAAAGCTCCAAAAAAAAAAAAAAGTTCATTTTCTCATCTTTGCTCCCCTGTCTTCAAATCTGTCTTTTCAGTTTGTTTTTCTGAATTAGTACAATAATCTATTACCTTTTCTCACATGTCACTGAGTAAGAAAATACTCTACCTGAAATATTGATTGGGAAATATTGATTATACTTTTATTTTAATTTTTTAATAAGTAGTCACTTAGGGGTGAGATCTGAAGGACACAGAACTCTTCCCTATCCTCTCCCCGAAAACTTCCTTTAATCAACAGATAGGGTGATAAAGATTAAGATTCCCAATATTTAGGGGCACCTGGGTGGCTCAGTTGGATAAGCGTCTGACTCTTGATTTTGGCTCAGGTTAATTTCTCACAGTTTGTGAGTTTGAGCCCCAAGCTGGGCTCCATGCTGATTGTGCGGAGTCTGCTTGGGATTTTCTTTCCCTCTCTCTCTGCCCCTCCCACCCCCCCTTCCCCATTGCTCGAGCTTTTGGTCTCTCTTTCAAAATAAATAAATAAACATTTAAAAAAATGTGTTCATGTCCATTAACTAATTCAGTAAAGTCTTGTTTTCCTTCATCCTTTTAACCAATTATCTCCAATACCATTCCCACATCGATGGATTGTCACAAAAGACAATACAACATAGTGAGTAACACAGAAGTCTGGTTGATAGGAGAATGAGAAAGTATCATATCTGGGTCTCAGTTTCCACATCTCTAAAATAAGGCTATTAAATCAATGTTTGTTAAGACTAGAGTCAACATTTAATTCTGTATGCTTACACATTAAATGTTTCATTTAACTAACATTCTGGAAGATAGGAATCCTGATTTAACCTTATCACTATAGTAAAATATTAGTCAGTATAATTTAGAGGCAATACAAGGTTTTAAAGTATGTTCAGAATTAAAAATAAAAGAACGTATATGTATTTCACTGCTTGTGTTGATCATATTTTATTGTATTGATGAGAACCCGTCATCCATATATGATGTCACTTATGTGATACTCAGTGATTTTTAGTTGATAAAAAATGTTTTTCATTTCAGAATAGCACACAATGAAGTTTGTAAAAACAGTATGAAATTCTTCTAAGTAGCCACCCTTTGGCTTTGTTTAGAGCCCTCTGAAAGGCCAATTTCTAGATGTGTCTATCACCTATTCGGTTACTAGTTTCATTCTTCCGACCTTCAAATGCTTTGCAGTTTAAGGGGTGTTTAGTTGTTTTTTTTTTTTTCAACGTTTATTTATTTTTGGGACAGAGAGAGACAGAGCATGAACGGGGGAGGGGCAGAGAGAGAAGGAGACACAGAATCGGAAACAGGCTCCAGGCTCTGAGCCATCAGCCCAGAGCCTGACGCGGGGCTCGAACTCCCGGACCGCGAGATCGTGACCTGAGCTGAAGTCGGACGCTTAACCGACTGTGCCACCCAGGCGCCCCTTAAGGGGTGTTCAGAAACAGATGTAGTCTCATTTCATGGAATACGTTGAAGTGCAAATAATGCATCTAATTCGTTTTCCTCAGAATCAATCAATTTCATCCTTTTTTCATATCTTGACAGATTCCTTCCTGAGTTGACTTACTAGTTTCCTTAAAAAAAGAAAAGAAAAGAAAAAGAGCCCAAGAAGGACAGAGCATACACCGCCTCTCCAAACCTTTACAATCTCACAACCGCAAATGTTCAGGCAGCAGCAAAAGAAAAGAAGACGTGCTCACTTTCTGATGCTCATACTTTCTGTTCTCCCAGCAGAGACAGGAAAATACTTTCTTCCGATGACCCCCAAACATGTGTCTCTCATGCTCTTTCTGCCAATATTAAGTCTACTAGCAACGATGTTCTCTCCTGAGAAAACTCTCATCTCAATGGACTGGAGTATGGAGAAATGGCATTACTCGACAGGTCACTGTTTTTCAGAGCATGTGTGTGAATAAACTGCTTTTTGGAGAGAAAATCACCGAAAAATGTATAACTAATTTGGCTTCCAAATTTACTCCTAAATATTGAGAGCAAAAGAAGCTCTTTGTGTTATTCTCTGCCTAGATTGGGATTGTAAAAAATAATAATAAAATAAAAATAGCTACTATGTTAAGAACTGCATGAAGGAAGGATACATCCATTCAAGTTTTGCAAGACGTAATTTGCATTGGAATAGAAATGATTTAATACCACTACAACCAAGTGAAAGAGAAGTGTTCTTATGGCAGTTCTTTATTCTATTTCTAACCACCTTTTCAGTGGAAAATAATTTCCCAAACAATGATCTACTAGGTGAAAATATTTTAGTTATTCTTGTCATAACTTTCCATTGCGATTTTATTCTATTTTTAATGAAGAAAAATCTTAATTAATTACCCTTGTTACCCTTTTACGCAGACATTTATAGAATGCCTTTCCAGTCTTTATTCAAAAATAATTCTCTGTAACATTTCTAATGAGCTTTGGAAACTTTTCACAAAGTTCAGTAAACCTTGGGAATTTAATTCTGTTTATTTCCCAGATTTCAAGCTGTAATCATAAATTAAGTTTTATCTAAATTTCAATAAACTGGAACAATGATTTATCCCATAAATAAGCCTCAAGTCATAAGTAGTGATTAGAATATGACTTTTTTAATTTTAAAATCATTTTTATCATTTTTAAGTTATAAAAATAAGATAGCCATATTAGGTTAGTTAAGAAAATACTTGAAAATTTCTAGTTAAAGCTGATGGAGTTTTGATCAATGATAGTTTTATTCTATGTCTCTAAAAACTGAAAGGACAGAAAAAAGTAGAAAAGAAATTTCTGGATTAATTAAATGATAAAAAGTAACTGTCATAAACTCAAATCATATTTATAGAGTACATCCCAATTAGAGTGAAGTTTGAATCACAAAGAAGTACAATGCCAAAAACTGACACAAGCTTTCATGTGCCTCAAGAAAAACAAACATCTTTGTGAAAGTAAATGTTATAGTCCTGAAATCTATCTAACAAAACTTTGATTTCAAGAATAGAAAGGAGGGGCACCTGGGTGGCTCAGTCAGTTGAGGGTCCAACTTCAGCTCAGGTCATGATCTTTGGTTCACGAGTTTGCATCCCATGTCGGGCTCTGTGCTGACAGCTCAGAGCCTGGAGCCTGTTTCGGATTCTGTGTCTCCCTCTCTCTCTGTGCCTCCCCCACTCATGCTCATTCTCATTCTCATGTGCTCTCTCTCTCTCTCTCTCTCAAAAATAAGTAAACATTAAAAAAAAAAAGAATAGAAAGAAATAGGTATGGGGCAGCCCAAAGAAGTAGAGATATAACTATCCAGATCCAGATTTAAACCACAAAAAGAAATGAGTGGAGGAGGTGAAGAAGAGATATGATCACATCCTCCTTTTTCAATGGCCTGGCCTCCAAGGTAAATAAAATGGCCATTGGTTAAGTGAGGAAGATGGTGACTAAGGTGAGATCACTATGTGACGTCTGTGACTTAAGAGGATTCGCTGAGAACCACTGTAGACCTTTGAAATGTCTAACACTAAGAGAAGACATGACCTCCAGAAAGATAATATATTTTTTAGAGGGGGAATAAAGCCCAAATAAAGCAGAAAGTTGCCCTCATCCTTGTCTGCAGTATGTCAGCAAAAACTTGCATGACTAGACTTTCCCCCATCAAAAATTAGTGATGACCAGAAAATAATGTGTAGCTTAGTCTTATAGACTGATAATGTTACTGCCTCTTCCCACACCAAAGAAACTGAAGCATGATGGGAAGGGAGAGAGAGAGAAATAAGAAAAGGCAAGGCAGTTGGCAATGCAGTAGAAGTGGAAATACTCACCTCCCAAGAAACACACAATTAAGATAGTCTCCAGAGTCTGAAAAAATTTATGGTAACTTATCATCTAGGAAATAATAGATCATAAAGAAAGGCTAAATAAATTGAAGAAGATAAACGAAAAAAAGAAAATTCCACTCATTTTAAAGATGAAACACCCATTAGAAATTGCAACATGAAGGAAAGGAAAAAAAGTCAGAAAAGACAATGAAGATCTATCTTAGATTTCAAAACTGAGAAAAATCACACAAAAGGAAGGTATCAAGGAGATTTCAAATGATTAAAAGGAAGACAAAAGAGAAGTTTAACAAAAAAAGCTTTCCTAAAAAAAAAAAAAAAAGAAAGAAAGAAAGCAAGGAGCAAGGCAAATAGAAGTGAAAATATATGTAACGGAAAGAAATAATTCAGAAAACTAAATAAAATTTAATCATCTGATGAAAGCATTTACTGTGTAACTGTGTCATATAATAAAATTAACAGAATAATCAACAGCAACACATATTTGGTGAAATTGTTAAAAGCGATGCTTAAAATACTCATGTAGTAGGGGCACCTGGGTGGCTCAGTCAGTTAAATGTCCGACTCTTGATTTTGGCTCATGTCATGATTTTGTGGGGGAGATTGAGCCCTGCATTCGTCAAGCCGCTGAGTGTGGAGCCTGCTTGGGATTCTCTCTCTCTCCCTCTGCTCCTCTCCACCCCCCCTCTCTCTCTCTCAAAAAAAAGAGAGATAAGTAAGTTCTGAGCATCTACTGTATAGCAAGGTGGCTATACCTAAGAGAACTATATTCTATATTTGATTTGCTAAGAGAGTAAATCTTAAGTATTCTCACCATACACATACACAAAATGTACCTATGTGAGGTGATGGATGTGTTGATTAATTTAAGGTGGTAATCATTTCACAGGGTACACCTATACCAAATCACACGTTGTACGCTTTAAATATGTATACTTTATTTGTCAACATTACCTCAATAAAGATGAAGAGAGAGAGAGAGAGAGAGAGATTTCTACCTGAAGATTTAAAAAGGGTGCCACTGAGAAAGAAGAAGGAAGAAGAAGAAGAAGAAGAAGAAGAAGAAGAAGAAGAAGAAGACGATGTTTGTTTAAAAAAGAAAGCAAAATCCTGTCTCTGCTCCCTGTCTCCACCTCTCACTCCTTTGCAAGCAATATCTCATTCTATTCATTCTTTTTTTTTTTTTAATGGATTCATACAATATGTGGCATTTTGAGATGGGTTTCCTTCACTTAGGATATTTTGAAACTTCAACCGTATTATGGCATGTATGAGTAATTCATTCATTTTTAAATTGCTGAATAATATTCTCTTATATATATAAATCACATTGTGTTTATGACCCCACCCCTAAAAAAAGAAGCGAAAAAGAAAATTGTGTGCAAGACTTATCCAAGTCATTAGTCAAGGCCATAAAACTATGTAGTCATATGTAGGAAGGTCACAGGAAAAGAAAATTCAACACAAAAATCTTATACTCACCTAACTTTGTCTTTAACTAGAAAAGAAGGTCACACTATCTCAAACATGCAGCAGTTCAGAAAATATAGGCTTCATGGCTTTTTTTGAAAAGCTCCTTGAAGACAAAAACTTCGTTCAGTAAGAATAGGTGATCAAAGATGAAGAAGCTATGATAAAATAAAAAGAATTTTGATAAAAATGAATTCACTTAAATACAAAATTAATACTAGATGACTGAAAACTATGGTTACAAAATAAAATGTGCTATGAACCTACATGATATAAAACAAGTAACAGAAATCATAATTGACAGAGGAAAAGAAACACCAAAAATGAGGTAGGTACTAATTTTCCCATCTTTAAAAAACAGGGATTCAATACATACAATCTAAAAATACACGGGTGCCTGGGTGGCTCAGTCGGATGAGGGTCCAACTTCGGCTCAGGTCATGCTCTCATGGTTCATGGGTTCGAGTCCCGCATCGGACTCTGTGCTAACAACTCGGAGCCTGGAGCCTGCTTCGGATTCTGTGTCTCCCTCTCTCTCTGTCCCTCCCCACTTGTGCTCTGTTTCTCTGTCTCTCAAAAATAAACAAACTGTAAAAAATAAATAAACAAATAAAAATATGTGAGGAGGGGAGCCTGGCTGGCTCCATTAATATAGCATGCAACTCTTGATCTTGGGGTTCAAGCCCCATGTTGGGCATGCAGCCTACTTAAAAAAAATAAAGATATATCCGGGCGCCTGGGTGGCTCAATTGATTAAGCCTCCAACTTTGGCTCAGGTCATGATCTCACAGTTCATGAGTTTGAGCCCCATGTCAGGTTCTGTGCTGACAGCTCAAAGCCTGTGGCCTGCTTCAGATTCTGTGTCTCCCTCTCTCTCTGCCCCTCCCCTGCTCAGGCTCTGTCTCTGTCTCTCTCTCTCTGTCTCTCTGTCTCTCTCTCTCTCAAAAGCAAAAATTAAAAAAAAAAATAAAGATATAAAAATAAAGTTTAACTTAAAAAAATTAAAATATGTGAGGATTAAAAATCTCTTCGTGTGTGCCATAATTTTAAACTTTAGAGAAAACTTTTCACGACTTGCTTCACTTGATTTACAGAAACAAATGAAACTCAACACGTCTTGTACCTTCAACTCAACTTCATGTTTGTGTTACAACACAGTACACCACAATCTAATTCTTTGTTGTTTGCGATAAAACTTGGGTACAATCCGTATTTAGAAAAACATTTCCATCTATACCACAGGCATATTAGGAAGGACTTTACTATTTAAAGTCATACAAATGAATACAAAAAACATCTTGTCAAGGTGCATAGGTGGCTCAGTCAGTTAAGCATCTAACTCTGGATTTCGGTGAGGTCATGAATTGCGGTGAGTTCGTGAGTTCCAGGTGTGGGGCTCTGTGCTAAGAGCACAGAGTGTGCTTGGGATTCTCTCTCCCTCTCTCTCTGCCCTTCCCTCACTTGTGTTCTCTCTCTCTCAAAATAAACTTTAAAAAAGAAAAAGGAAAACATTTTGTCCCAAGTGAGAAACAAGCAATGGTAGGAATAATTGCAAAACTAAAGAATATTAAGATCCCATAAACAACGCAAACATTTTCAACTCGTTAATAGTCTAAGGAATGCAATTTTAAATGACATACCATTTTTGTCCCTCAGATTAACTAGATTTACAGATACACACAGACACACACACACACTCACACACATACACACACCATACCCACTTTATGGCCAGAAAGACAACACGAGACTCTTATATTTTCCTAGTAGCTATATACGGTATTAACAGAGACTTTTGGAAAGCAAGTTAGTAAGTTAGTATTTATTAAGTATTTATTAAATGCCTTCACATGCCTTATTGTTTGATCCACTAGTTATATTTGTTAAAATATATCCCAAGAAAATATCATAATTAGAGAAAAACTCTAGGTGTGTCTAGAACGTTTATTCAGATACAACAGAAAAAAAAGCACAAAGTTTCAAGTTAATTGAAATGGCCAATTTTATCTACTATTTAGTGACTGTGATCATTTATATATTTCAGTCATTGTTTAGGAAGCAAAGACAAATTTAAATCTTGTGTTTTATTTACAAACGTGGTCATGTACTCACATGTAAGTTAACATTTTCAGTTTCCCAAGTTTACAATACAAAATGTGGTCCTGTGTCATATGATATTCGAATTAAAAGACTGGAGTCTCATAAGTATGGAAATGCTTATCTTTCATCTTTTGTTGCAACAAAAGTACTAGAATGGATAATGGACTCTGATTGGCTTTGCTGGGTCACGTCTCCATCTGCCTAGCAGAATGACCAAAACACTGTAAAACTCACTCAATAAATGTTTAACCAAAGTGAGTTTCTTGAGATGGGTGACTTGCACATTTGAGATTAATTGATTTTCAATCAACATCACATTTTTCTGCCTCTACACAATTACCATTTCTCTCTCATTTGACACATGTCTACATACAAGAGCTTTTTTATAGTATGCTAATTATCCTAAATTAGATCCTAAACTTCCACATGTTCTTAGTTATCAGTTCACCGGTTGGTATAATAACCTTTTATTCTATATGCACCTTTACTTCTAAATCTACTATATCCCAAGAAATGGTTTCAATGCTCATATCTGCAAAGGCATTCCATATTTCTTTTTATGCTATGGTCTCAGGATACCTTTTATCTACTTTGGTTTTATGTCTTTTTATAGATCCTAATTTTTGATCAAGCAATAATACATCTTATTATTTTCCCCATCCCTTCTCTCTCCCTTGGGAAAAAAGAGACATTTCATTCCTAAATCTGTTGTCTAACTTATGTATTGAATTAACTATTCTTAAAGGAAAGGCTCCTCTTTTTTTAAGTTTCACTTTTTATCATTTTCACCAGATATTTTAATGTCATTGAGTGTTTTAATTTGACTCTGAAATAATTTTACTGAAGGAATAACATTTCCTAGAGTCAATTGTTAAAAATAAACTGTAGGAAATACAATAAAATTCCAATTTATGATGAGCTAAAGTTTCAGAAATAAGTAACCCTCTACTGAGTAACTGTCAGTACTGCCCTAGTTGAAATAATGTCATTTATTATTTATCCTGATAAGAGGGTTCTAAGTGTACTTGAGGGGGAAAAAAGTGAAAATCTGGAGATCTTAACATAGAAGAAATGTTCTGTCATTTCTGCATTACTTTCGGAGCAAATAAAATACTTTTTTCCAAATACAATTCAATTATTTTAATTTTCAAAAAAGGATATTTTTTGAAACACCTAATTATTTATCTCAAGTCAAAAGAAAAAAGTTTGTGTCTTATAACAAATCAAATGCAAACTGCAGAATCAATTATAAATTCTGAAACCACAGCACATCTCCAGAAGATAAGGAAACCGAAAATCTGTCCCTTACTCGCAGCCCATGTATGGAACTCCTTGTCAACCCAAAGAAAAAGGGCTGTTTGCTGAGTGGACACTTGTATGTCACATGGCCCTCCAGGCAGGACTGAGGCACTAATTCCCCAGCTGCTGTGAGTCTGGGTTGCTGATGGTACAATGGAGTTCCTCTCCACAAATTGCCCTTGGCCAAAGAGAATTGCCTCACCCATGTCTTCCCCAGCTTCACTCAAAGTTGCCTTCCTTTCAGAGAGGCAGCTCACATCAAATGACTAGTTTATTCAGCGGGTACCAAGGCCCAGCCCCGGTCCTTTGAATCAAGACAGCTCTCAAAGGCCATCCCTGCTGCAATGGTCCATGGGATTAGGAGAGCCTTTATTGCTACCACATAACAGCCAGTGTTGAACCTTTACTCTCCCATAGGTACTAGTCGAAGGGAACATATCAATTAACTTTATTATGCATGCTGATCTCTCCATCTTATGGTCTATTTTCCAGGGAACCTGACCTAAGACTCATTGTTACTTATCTTTCCATTCAATCACTCAAGACATATTTGTGCTAAGCACTCCACTGGGTGTGGAGACAAATCAGTGAGCAAAACCAACACTGTTCCTGCTTTAATAGAACCTACTGATTAGTGGAGTGAATAGACTTTGATCATAAGAGTGTTCACAGTTCTAACAGATAAACTTGACTCTCAGAAAGAAGGGTTTAGAGTGAGACATCTGTGCTACTATCTGAAGGCTCAATGGGAGTTAAATTGAGGAAGTGGGAAGGGGAGAGGAAGAGGATTGCTGTGGCCGACAGAACAATTGCCCCAAAATATGTCTATATCTTAATCCTTGGAAACTGTCAATATGTCGCCATACAGGGCAACGGGACTTTGCAGATGTAATTATGTCAAGGATCTTGAGATCAGTGTATATCCTGTATCATTCAGGTGGACCCAATATCATCATCAAGCCTCTTTATAAGAGGGAGGTAGAATGGGCAGAGTTTATGAAAGAGATGTGATGAGGCAAGCAAGAACTGGCAAGGAATAGGCTAAGGAAGGCAAATGGTCTCAAGAAGTTAGAAAAGGCCAGGAAATAAATTCTCCCCCATAGCCTCCAGAAGGAATGCAGCCTTGCCAACACTGATTTTAGGACTAATGAAGCCCAGACAGTAAGATAATAAATTTGTGTTCTTTTAGGCTATTAAGTTTGTCATATTTTTTTTTAATTTTTTTTTCAACGTTTATTTATTTTTGGGACAGAGAGAGACAGAGCATGAACGGGGGAGGGGCAGAGAGAGAGGGAGACACAGAATCGGAAACAGGCTCCAGGCTCTGAGCCATCAGCCCAGAGCCTGACGCGGGGCTCGAACTCACGGAGCGCGAGATCGTGACCTGGCTGAAGTCGGACGCTTAACCGACTGCGCCACCCAGGCGCCCCAAGTTTGTCATATTTTTTATGGCAACAATAGGAAATTAATTCCACTCAAGTAGAGGAAAATAGCATGTTCTAAAAATTGGAAGGCTTTGTGATGGTTGGTGAAAGATTCACAAGGGTCAGGGTTGGGGACCTGGAGAGAGGTGGAAGATGCAAACAATACAAAGGAGGTAACATCAACAGGGTAGAATGGATATGGTAAGGGTCTGGGAAGAAAGAGGAGGCAAGTCCAACTTTTAGCTTACTGGCTTGCAATCCCAAATGGATGGTGACACCATCACTCATAGAAGAAACAAAGAGGCAGAACAGGTATGGAGGAGAGGAGTTTCATTTAAAGCATGTTGTATTAGAGGCGTCTTTAAGATATACAAGTAGTTTCAGTAGATCACTCTACAGTGTTCTGAGAAATCTTGGCTGGAGATCTACATTTTGTTGTTTGAAATTGTGAACTTGGACAAGTTAATCTAGGAACAATGCTATAAAGTGAAATGAAAAGAGAGTCTAGGCAGTCTTATGAAACTCCAACATTTGGCTGACTAGAAGATGAGACTGAGGGGGTGGCCAGGAGCCAATTGAAGCCAAGGTTTCCATTGTCAACAAGTAGGATGTTGTAGAGATCAGGTAAGATGTTGACTGCAAAGATGTCCATTGGATTGAGCAGTACTAAGTCACTAGTAAGGGTAGTTTAAGACCAATAGGAATCCCAGCCAGAATGGAGCACACTGAGAAGTCAGATTTGACTTAGAGAAGTTTGATAATGAGCATAAGGGAAAGACGTGTGGAAGCTGGGTGGAAATTTGAAGGAAAAATTTTTAGAATATGGCTAAGACATGAGTATTGTTACATACCGATGGGGAAGATTCAGTTCAGAAGGGGAACCTGGATATACAAGAGACGTAACAATTAAAAATGGATAATTCCCTATTGGGTGAGATGGGATAGAACAGGGAAACTGCCTCTAGGTGAATATCATCAGCTACAGCTGTTCTAAATGAAGAGGCGTCCCTAACAAGTCTTTGTATACATCAGCTCAACTTTTAACTAATTAGTTCTGATGATTAAATGTTCTTAATTTCATTATAATAGCATATGGGTTATCTCATTTCTGTCTCAAAAGGAAAGAATTCACATGTTATTCTGTGGGTTTTTTATATTGTCTCCTTTAAGGTACTCTGAAACAGTATGAACAATTCTACTCAAAGAGAGATGGATGTTGCCTACATATGTCAAAAGACCACAGGGAGCTTTTTGGCAATGAACACAGTAGGCCACTTGGTTAATCTATAAGTGTTAAGAGCAATATAGATTAGCCACCTGTAGGACCCTAAGGACACCAAAAAACATAAATTAAGCATGCTTCCCTTAAAAGACTGGCAACTGACTGTGGAAATAAGTATCCCATTAAAATATAGCTGACATTAGGCAATACCAAGTACTGGCTAGAATGTGGGGAAACGAACACTCTCACATTGTACTGCTGGAGGAAGTAAAAATGGGTACAACTACTTTAAAGGGCAACTTGGCAGGATCTAGTAATATGGAAAACGCCATACCCCACATCCCAGTAATTCCATTTTTAGGTATATACTCTAAAGAAATGTTCACACATTAGAATAAGAGAACATGTGCAAGAATGCTCTATGCAACCAAATATTCAAAACCATCTCAATGAGTATCACCAGGGAATTAGATAAATGAAGTATTTTACATTCATAAGATAGGATACTATCAGTTAAGAGAAGTCAACTATGTAGTTATATCTCAAGAAGATAATGTTAAGTTAAAAGAAAGCAAATTACAGAAAATACATAATGAGAGGACATTTATGTAAGCTAAAAAACACACACTCTGCCACGTATTATTTATGAAGAAATATATATGAAGTAAAAGTATAAAAGCATGAGCTAGAAAAACATATATCAAGTTCATGGTAATGAATGTTTCTGAGAATGGGCAGAGTGGAGTAGGACCAGAGTTTGGGCACAGAGGGTCTTCAACTTTATTATGGCTGGTCCTTTATTTATTTTTTTAAGAGTACTATAGAAAGTAAATAATTGTCAACTCTGAGTGTTTGGTACACTGGTATGTTTTACATTATTCTCTAAACTTACCTGAATGTTTTAGGGTTTTTTTCCCAAAAAACACAAATTTAAAAAAAAGAAAGCAGGCAACACATGTAGGGTTAAAATGCAATGAATAAGACGGATAGACCCAAATCTATATGAATGTAGGAGGCAAAATCAACATAGGCTAGATGAGAACAAAAAGGCCTCAGGGAGGAGATGATATTTAAGCTGGTGTGTAGGATTCCAACAGACTCATGGAAATCAAGAAGGTGATTCTGGGCAGACACACTGCTTTGAGGAGCATGGGACTTGGAGTTAGAATTCCTTGACCCCGAATTCAGCTTTGCTACACTGGCTGTGTGACCTTAAGGATTTGTGCATGTATCTGAGCCTCAGTTTTCTCCATACCTGTATATGGGATAGATTAAATGATAAATGCATGTTAGATCACCTAACGCATTCTTTGGCACATGGCAGGTGCTTTAAGGCATTCTTTGGCACATGGCAGTTGCTTATCATGGGAGGAGGTGAAGAAAACCTAAAGAAACAATCTCTTCTTCCCAATCTGTTTTTTAAAAGTTTATTTATTTATTTTGAGAGAGAGAGCATGAGCAGGGGAGGGGCAGAGACAGAGAATCCCAAGCAGACTCTGTGCTGTCAGTACAGAGCTCTATGTGGGGCTCCATCCCAGGAACCATGAGATCATGACCTGAGCTGAAATTAAGAGTTGGGCACTTAACCAAGTGAGCTACCCAGGTGCCCCTCCTCTTCCCAGTCTTCATTCCCAAACAACCATCATGAAATTGATGGCCTTTGGAAATCAAGATGGCAGGTATTTCCTGGGCCTCATACTTGTGTTCCCAGCATGCTCTTGCAACAAGGCCAGAGAAGCCTCCAAACAAGGCTGTGGTAACCTGATCCAGGGAGACAAAAGTTGGCTATTGACAAACTAGACCAGGCCAAATGATTATGATTGTGTGTGTGTGTGTGTGTGTGTGTGTGTGTGTGATACAGACAAGTATACCTCATATCTATTTTCTTTGACACTGCGTACTCAACTACTTAAAGAGTAACCTTGCTGGTGGTCTTATAATTCTGAACATTTCCCCTGATACAACAGGAGCATCCACCTGAATGGTGATTAATCAGCCATGTCCTTCCTTCTCCTCCACCCTTGATGTAGAGTGTGCTATTTGTTCACCTGTAATTAATTTTTATTTGCTCTTTTAATTGTCCCCAGTAAAGATGACTCTCAGTGTCTTAAGAATGTTTATATCCAAAATGAACCTCTGCTTCTGCTAAGTCAGAAGCCCAAATAATTCCCGATGTGAAATGGCCTCAGCCCTGTACCTTCCATAAGTGCTCAGTAAGCATTCATTGACTTCAGTCTCAAGCAAAGGTACAATCGGAGCCAACTGGTTTTCTTTCCAAACACTGATGTTGGCCAGTTATGGACGGTTCTTTGCCAACGTGGAACCCACATGCTGGAACTCAACAAGGAGGCTTCCTCTGGGGAAGTTTGGTCATCAATTTCCAGTGGCATACCAAGTATTTTTACAGTCCTCAATTACCTGATAGCAGAGTAAAAACTGCCATGGAACCCTTATGTAAAAAAAAAAAAAAAAAAATCACTAACAAGAGCACTACAAGATATTTTAAAAATTAAGTGGGTTTCTATTCTGTCAGAATTATTTCCTTTACCTTTCTTCGTCTCCTTTTCTCCATTTTAGAAAGATGATGGAAAAAACAAAAACCCAATTGGAAAGGAAATATTCCAAAGTGGCATTTTGATTGCCTGGGGCATTTTAAGAGCTCTATATATTTGGCACCTGGAAAAAAACAGAAGTTTATAATGCCAAACAGTACATCATCACGAGTTGTTTTGGAGGATTAATTGCAGATTTATGCTTTAGAGCGGTATGCTATTCTGGCAAACAAACACACAAAAAATGTTACCTTGGCTACCAGAAACTGCAAGAGTCAAGGCCCAGCAATCTGAATTTCTCATTAACATAATAACTGACAAGAAGGCAAGTTGCAGTTTTCTTTGGGGCCATTTCAGGTAGGGATGAGTTAGTTGCCCCAGTGATATGAGCAAATGTGTGTATTGCTCCCAGTGGATTACTCTACGTCATACTCTTTTTGGGGGGAGGCAGGGGCAGAGGGAGAGAGACTCTTAAGCAGACTCTGCACTGGGCACAGACACAGGGCTCCATCTCACGACCATGAGATCATGACTGGAGCCAAAATCAAGAGCCAGACGCTTAACTGACTGAGCTGCTCCAGGTACCCCTCGACTTCATACTTTCGCAGTCCCCTTAACTTGCCCACATGCCAACCTCTTTCTACAGCCCTGATTCTCCTTCTGGCACACCTCAGCCTCTTTGTAAGCAGCGTTTTTCTGGGCAGAAAGTGAGTTAGCTAGAAAGGTTTCTGTTCGTACCCATTCTAGGTCATAATCTAATCTCTAAAGTCTTAGGTTCCTCTTGGCCATGGCATTAGGGAAAATATTCTGTCTCTTTTACTCCATATTATAATATCTGAATTATTTAAGACAATTTTCGCCTAGTAACAAAAAAAAAAATCACACAAAATGGACAAAAACATCCTGGGGAGTTTCCTTAACTTGTAGTTCATCTGGGAGATTCGATTTGCTTTTCCATTGTCCCAACTAAGATTGGAGGAGCTGGAGACTGTGGGTTCAGGGACAAAATCTTAGATACTCCTTCCATGAAAAAAATAGAGGCTCTGTCCTTTCCCCCTTCAATCTGGGCCGCCTTGTGACTCTCTCCACCAGTCAAGCATAGCAAAATGATGCTATGTGACTTCTGAGGCTCGGTCAAACAAGGCAATGCAGCTTGTGCTTTGTTTGCAGGGACATGAACTTTGGACCCCCGAGCCTCTGTTTTGAAGTCCAACTACCCTGAGGCTGCCAGGCTGTGGAGATGCCCATGTCACATGAGAAAACCCTGTGCATGTGCTCTGATTAGCAGCCTCTACTGAGTCAAGCATTTCCAAGTCATCAGAGCACAAGCGCCAGACTGGTGAGTCAAGATGCCTATAGAAGATCCTAGGCCCAGCTGTCGAGTCACCCCAAATGTTCGCTTCCCCATTTGAAGCCCCGGGTGTCCTGGAGCGAAGGCACATCCTCTCTCCTGGGCCTTGTCCAAATTCCTGACCTATAGAATCCATGAGCATAATAAAGGGGTCCTTTACGTTATTAAGGTTTTGGATGATTTATTGTGCAGCAAAAGTAACTGGATCATATCTTCCATATCTTCCTTTTTATGACTATGATGAGGCCCTCCTGCATCAAGCAGTCCCCATTGTATAATGAATAGCAGCTGCCAATGAGAAAGTCCAAAGCCAGTTGAAATAGTATCAGAAGAACATTATATCAGACTAACATATGCAGCAGGATCACCCTGACTAAGTCAGACAGACACATTGTGTTAATTGATGGGAGATAATAATGTTCTTTTTAAGAGATCAGAAAAACAAACGAAAAAATGCACAACACCGACCCACAAATTCACACAGATTTACTCAAGTACGTGGAAAGTAGAAAGTAATAGGCTGATCAAAAAGGATTTAAATAATATAACAGAAAGTGAATTTAGAATAATAGTCATAAAATTAATCGCCGGGCTTGAAAACAGTATACAGGACAGCAGAGAATCCCTTGCTACAGAGATCAAGGGACTAAGGAACAGTCATGAGGAGCTGAAAAACGCTTTAAATGAAATGCAAAACAAAATGGAGACCACCACAGCTCGGATTGAAGAGGCAGAGGAGAGAATAGGTGAACTAGAAGATAAAGTTATGGAAAAAGAGGAAGCTGAGAGAAAGAGAGATAAAAAAATCCAGGAGTATGAGGGGAAAATTAGAGAACTAAGTGATACACTAAAAAGAAATAATATACGCATAATTGGTATCCCAGAGGAGGAAGGGAGAGGGAAAGGTGCTGAAGGGGTACTTGAAGAAATAATAGCTGAGAACTTCCCTGAACTGGGGAAGGAAAAAGGCATTGAAATCCAAGAGGCACAGAGAACTCCCTTCAGACGGAACCTGAATCGATCTTCTGCACGACATATCATAGTGAAACTGGCAAAATACAAGGATAAAGAGAAAATTCTGAAAGCAGCAAGGGGTAAACGTGCCCTCACATATAAAGGGAGACCTATAAGACTCGTGACTGATCTCTCTTTTGAAACTTGGCAGGCCAGAAAGAATTGGCACGAGATTTTCAGTGTGCTAGACAGAAAAAATATGCAGCCGAGAATCCTCTATCCAGCAAGTCTGTCATTTAGAATAGAAGGAGAGATAAAGGTCTTCCCAAACAAACAAAAACTGAAGGAATTTGTCACCACTAAACCAGCCCTACAAGAGATCCTAAGGGGGACCCTGTGAGACAAAATACCAGAGACATCACTACAAGCATAAAACATACAGACATCACAATGACTCTAAACCCATATCTTTCTATAATAACACTGAATGTAAATGGATTAAATGCGCCAACCAAAAGACATAGGGTATCAGAATGGATACAAAAACAAGACCCATCTATTTGCTGTCTACAAGAGACTCATTTTAGACCTGAGGACACCTTTAGATTGAGAGTGAGGGGATGGAGAACTATTTATCATGCTACTGGAAGCCAAAAGAAAGCTGGAGTAGCCATACTTATATCAGACAAACTAGACTTTAAATTAAAGGCTGTAACAAGAGATGAAGAAGGACATTATATAACAGTTACAGGGTCTATCCATCAGGAAGAGCTAACAATTATAAATGTCTATGCGCCGAATACCGGAGCCCCCAAATATATAAAACAACTACTCATAAACATAAACAACCTTATTGATCAGAATGTGGTAATTGCAGGGGACTTTAACACCCCACTTACAGAAATGGATAGATCATCTAGACACACGGTCAATAAAGAAACAAGGGCCCTGAATGAGACATTGGATCAGATGGACTTGACAGATATATTTAGAACTCTGCATCCCAAAGCAACAGAATATACTTTCTTCTCGAGTGCACATGGAACATTCTCCAAGATAGATCATATACTGGGTCACAAAACAGCCCTCCATAAGTTTACCAGAATTGAAATTATACCATGCATACTTTCAGACCACAATGCTATGAAGCTTGAAATCAACCACAGAAAAAACTCTGGAAAACCTCCAAAAGCATGGAGGTTAAAGAACACCCTACTAACGAATGAGTGGGTCAACCAGGCAATTAGAGAAGAAATAAAAAAATATATGGAAACAAATGAAAATGAAAATACAACAATCCAAACGCTTTGGGACGCAGCGAAGGCAGTCCTGAGAGGAAAATACATTGCAATCCAGGCCTATCTCAAGAAACAAGAAAAATCCCAAATACAAAATCTAACAGCACACCTAAAGGAAATAGAAGCAGAACAGCAAAGGCAGCCTAAACCCAGCAGAAGAAGAGAAATAATAAAGATCAGAGCAGAAATAAACAATATAGAGTCTAAAAAAACTGTAGAGCAGATCAACGAAACCAAGAGTTGGTTTTTTGAAAAAATAAACAAAATTGACAAACCTCTAGCCAGGCTTCTCAAAAAGAAAAGGGAGATGACCCAAATAGATAAAATCATGAATGAAAATGGAATGATTACAACCAATCCCTCAGAGATACAAACAATTATCAGGGAATACTATGAAAAATTATATGCCAACAAATTGGACAACCTGGAAGAAATGGACAAATTCCTGAACACCCACACTCTTCCAAAACTCAATCAGGAGGAAATAGAAAGCTTGAACAGACCCATAACCAGCGAAGAAATTGAATCGGTTATCAAAAATCTCCCAACAAATAAGAGTCCAGGACCAGATGGCTTCCCAGGGGAGTTCTACCAGACGTTTAAAGCAGAGATAATACCTATCCTTCTCAAGCTATTCCAAGAAATAGAAAGGGAAGGAAAACTTCCAGACTCATTCTATGAAGCCAGTATTACTTTGATTCCTAAACCAGACAGAGACCCAGTAAAAAAAGAGAACTACCGGCCAATATCCCTGATGAATATGGATGCAAAAATTCTCAATAAGATACTAGCAAATCGAATTCAACGGCATATAAAAAGAATTATTCACCATGATCAAGTGGGATTCATTCCTGGGATGCAGGGCTGGTTCAACATTCGCAAATCAATCAACGTGATCCATCACATTAACAAAAAAAAAGAGAAGAACCATATGATCCTGTCAATCGATGCAGAAAAGGCCTTTGACAAAATCCAGCACCCTTTCTTAATAAAAACCCTTGAGAGAGTCGGGATAGAAGGAACATACCTAAAGATCATAAAAGCCATTTATGAAAAGCCCACAGCTAACATCATCCTCAACGGGGAAAAACTGAGAGCTTTTTCCCTGAGATCAGGAACACGACAGGGATGCCCACTCTCACCGCTGTTGTTTAACATAGTGCTGGAAGTTCTAGCATCAGCAATCAGACAACAAAAGGAAATCAAAGGCATAAAAATTGGCAAAGATGAAGTCAAGCTTTCGCTCTTTGCAGATGACATGATATTATACATGGAAAATCCGATAGACTCCACCAAAAGTCTGCTAGAACTGATACATGAATTCAGCAAAGTTGCAGGATACAAAATCAATGTACAGAAATCAGTTGCATTTTTATACACTAACAATGAAGCAACAGAAAGACAAATAAAGAAACTGATCCCATTCACAATTGCACCAAGAAGCATAAAATACCTAGGAATAAATCTAACCAAAGATGTAAAGGATCTATATGCTGAAAACTATAGAAAGCTTACGAAGGAAATTGAAGAAGATTTAAAGAAATGGAAAGACATTCCCTGCTCATGGATTGGAAAAATAAATATTGTCAAAATGTCAATACTACCCAAAGCTATCTACACATTCAATGCAATCCCAATCAAAATTGCACCAGCATTCTTCTCGAAACTAGAACAAGCAATCCTAAAATTCATATGGAACCACAAAAGGCCCCGAATAGCCAAAGGAATTTTGAAGAAGAAGACCAAAGCAGGAGGCATCACAATCCCAGACTTTAGCCTCTACTACAAAGCTGTCATCATCAAGACAGCATGGTATTGGCACAAAAACAGACACATAGACCAATGGAATAGAATAGAAACCCCAGAACTAGACCCACAAACGTATGGTCAACTCATCTTTGACAAAGCAGGAAAGAACATCCAATGGAAAAAAGACAGCCTCTTTAACAAATGGTGCTGGGAGAACTGGACAGCAACATGCAGAAGGTTGAAACTAGACCACTTTCTCACACCATTCACAAAAATAAACTCAAAATGGATAAAGGACCTGAATGTGAGACAGGAAACCATCAAAACCTTAGAGGAGAAAGCAGGAAAAGACCTCTCTGACCTCAGCCGCAGCAATCTCTTACTCGACACATCCCCAAAGGCAAGGGAATTAAAAGCAAACGTGAATTACTGGGACCTTATGAAGATAAAAAGCTTCTGCACAGCAAAGGAAACAACCAACAAAACTAAAAGGCAACCAACGGAATGGGAAAAGATATTTGCAAATGACATATCGGACAAAGGGCTAGTATCCAAAATCTATAAAGAGCTCACCAAACTCCACACCCGAAAAACAAATAACCCAGTGAAGAAATGGGCAGAAAACATGAATAGACACTTCTCTAAAGAAGACATCCGGATGGCCAACAGGCACATGAAAAGATGTTCAGCGTCGCTCCTTATCAGGGAAATACAAATCAAAACCACACTCAGGTATCACCTCACGCCAGTCAGAGTGGCCAAAATGAACAAATCAGGAGACTATAGATGCTGGCGAGGATGTGGAGAAACGGGAACCCTCTTGCACTGTTGGTGGGAATGCAAATTGGTGCAGCCGCTCTGGAAAACAGTGTGGAGGTTCCTCAGAAAATTAAAAATAGACCTACCCTATGACCCAGCAATAGCACTGCTGGGAATTTATCCAAGGGATACAGGAGTACTGATGCATAGGGGCACTTGTACCCCAATGTTCATAGCAGCACTCTCAACAATAGCCAAATTATGGAAAGAGCCTAAATGTCCATCAATTGATGAATGGATAAAGAAATTGTGGTTTATATACACAATGGAATACTACGTGGCAATGAGAAAAAATGAAATATGGCCTTTTGTAGCAACGTGGATGGAACTGGAGAGTGTGATGCTAAGTGAAATAAGCCATACAGAGAAAGACAGATACCATATGGTTTCACTCTTATGTGGATCCTGAGAAACGTAACAGGAACCCATGGGGGAGGGGGAGGAAAAAAGAAAAAAAAAAAAAAAAAAAAGAGGTTAGAGTGGGAGAGAGCCAAAGCATAAGAGACTGTTAAAAACTGAGAACAAACTGAGGGTTGATGGGGGGTGGGAGGGAGGAGAGGGTGGGTGATGGGTATTGAGGAGGGCACCTTTTGGGATGAGCACTGGGTGTTTTATGGAAACCAATTTGGACAATAAATTTCATATATTATAAAAAAAAATAAAATAAAATAAACCAGCACATTCCCATCTGCAAAAAAAAAAAAAATAATAAATAAATAAATAAATAAATAAATAAATAAATAAAATAAAATGACTTTGGGCGGTGGGATGGGGAGGCGCCTGGGTGGCTCAGTTGGTTAAGCATCCAACTTCAGCTCAGGTCATGATCTCGCCGCCATTCACGAGTTTGGGCCCCACATCAGGTTCTGTGCTGACAGCTCAGAGCCTGGAGCCTTCTTCACATTCTGTGTCTCCCTCTCACTCTGTTCCTCCCTCACTTATGCCCTGTGTCTCTCTCTCTCAAAAATAAATAACATTAAAAAAAAAAAAAAAAAAAAAAAAAAAAAAAAAAAAAAAAGAAAGTAATAGGCAGCTAGGCATTACACTATAAACAGCCATTCCCCCAGGATGGTGAAGTTACGGGCTATAGTTAATGCTTTCATACTCCTTTGTATTTTAAAAAAATCTACCAAGGTGCATGCATTACCATTACACGTTTTTGAAGAACCATCTCTTTAACTCATTTAAAGTAATATGGACGCACTCTTGTCCTTCACCACCACCCCCTGTTGTTTTCCTCATTGCCAGTCAGCTCCTGCCAACCCTCATCTATCTACCCTAAACTGAATGAATTAAATTAGAGCATCACTCTAGGATCTGCGGTCATGGCTATATCATACCTTTGTGGTGGATCCATCTGAGTTAGCCAGACTCAACTCTAGCTCACACCTGTGAACCTCTTATTTTCTGACTTGCTGTATGTCCATCTCCTCTTATCTGAATAGAACTTGAGATGCTAAGACATAGCCTACCTACTTAGAATTTACAATCCACCTGGTAACTGGAAATGGTGCAGCATACTTGGAAAATGCCTTATCTGTGGGCTCCCCTGGTGTTAAGACTCAGCGCTGTCCTCTAGTTTTAAGGTGCAGGTAAATCAAACTTGGCTGCGAAGGAGTTTTTACCAATCACACCCATTGTTATAACCTAGATTCGAGGCTCTGGTGCATTGCAGTCAACTCCATTTGGCTCCTTATATCTTCCCATCCATTGCCCCAGTCCAATGATTCTCAAGATTACATTCATGCATAGGAAGTCACTATGGTCATGTGATTTAAGGGACCAGAAATGCTCATCCCCTAACTATTTCCCCCATTGGCTAATGAACAGTTGCTAAAAATACATCCTTAATAATTCACAACTTAGTATTCAGTTTTGTGTTATGTCCATTTGTTTTATTTTACAAAAGATGTGTTAATCTTTATTATTTTGTTCAGACATTTCTTAGAAAATTAATTTATATTAAACTAACATTGTGTTTTTATTAAGATTTCCAGATCAGGTCTGCACTGGCGAAGAAAGGATGTGCACAGCACAAAAGCTCTGTGCAGCTGGGGACGGCACTGGCAGGGAAAGCTATTGAAAGAGAGCAAACAGATACAGAAAGAGGAGGCAAAGAACACAGGGGGCCAACTTGGCCTCCTCATCACGTTGCCTCCCTGGATCCAATTCATATATCAGGATCCTATCTGTTAAAGCTCTGCAGACTGCCTTTGGGGCAGAAGGTCTATCTTCTAACATAAAAATGCAGAGACTGATCTGAATACACTAGCATTTTCACAGTTCCGAATTAAGCAACATACCAAAGTGCTTGGGCACTGTTTTTGTTTGTTTGTTTGTTTGTTTGTTTGTTTATCTGTTTTGCCTTTTTTTTAAGTTGAAAAAAAAATGAACTCTTGTTTTAAAGTGGGAAATTCTTGGCTGCCAATGCAAATTGACAGACCAAGCAAAGAACAGAATGTTTTCATCAGAACATTCTAAGTTAATGTGGCTCCCTAAGCCTGTTCACAGAAAACTGTCTAGACTATTGGTCTCTAAGCAGATGTCACCACAGAACATAAAAATATGAAATAGTCATTGTCCTCAAGGAGCTAAAAACTGTCAATATGCACATTAAAAGAGTCAATGCACTGAGGCATAAGCACTTTAAATATGACAAAATTTTCACCATAATCAGATATGCTCATAAAAATTTCCCTTGGTCTCTGATCTCCAAAAGACTGTCCAATTTAGACAGAGCAGGAAGACAGAATCCCACAGAAGCAGCCTACTGATCAGGGGCTCCACATGATGGCAGGCCAGGGGTAGCTGCCTCTATTCCCTTATATATCTGGTATGAAAATGCATAAGGAAAAATCATCCCATAATTTCTAGTTATTCAGTAAATGATAGGTTCCTCATGTTTGATTCCAATTCTATTAATCGTACTCTTGTGATCTTTGACATTATTTTACCAGTGTGCCTTTTGAAGGCTGGTTGCTAGAAGTTACTTGGTATCAGTGTAACCGTAAGTCACGCAACATTTTCTGGAACTGAAGCCTCAAAGATTCAGTAATTAAGTGAGAAAATGATTTTCCTATAAACTCTAGTGTGAAAATTTGAAGAACCCTTTCTTAAATGTAAATATTAATGGATATCATATGCCTGAAGGGATGATACACTATTTAGATAGTGATTTAGAGCAGGGGCTGAGAAATTTCTTCTGTAGAGTCAGATTGTAGATATTTTCGTCTTTGCAGGCCATATGGTCTCTATTGCAACTACTTACCTCTGCTATTATAGCTCAAAAACAGCCATTGACACTTCATAAATGAATGGGTGTAGCTGTGTTCCAATAAAACTGCATTTGCAAAAATAGGGAGAGGGCTACATTTGGTCCATAAAACCATAGTTTGCCAAATTCTGATTTAAAGAAATAAAGCATTTATTTAGGAACCTCATAATTATGAAATGTGGTTCTTTCTCCATCTTTTGGTCCTTGAGTTTAAGTCTTTCCACAGTAACTACTATTTTAAGAAAGGGATGCTGGTGGAAAGCCAGCTGAATGAGGAATCAGAGCCGAAGATTTTAATAAAGCATTGGCCCATATCCACCATATGACCATGGGAACTCACATAACCTATATAAGCTTCAGATTTTTTATCTGTCACATGGCAACGGCCTTTCCTGTCGACCACTGTGTAAGATACCAAGGAGATGAAGTATGTGAAGGTGCACTATAAACCATAAAGTATTAAGTAAGCCCAAGCTAGTATCAACGTGTAACAGAAATGCTTTAACATGGTTGGTGCCAATAACAATCCATTAGATAGCATTACTTTATTTTTTTATTTTTATTTTTTAAATATTTATTTTGAGAGAGAGACAGCACGTGCATACATGAGCAGGGGGAGGGGCAGAGAGAGAGAGGAGAGAGAGAACCCCAAGCTGAAAGCGAGGAGTCCTACTACGTGGCGTTTGATCTCATGCTGATGAGAACATGACCAGAGCCAAAATCAATAGATACTTAACTGACTGAGCCACCCAGGCGCCCCAGCATTACTTTAAAGAAGAGATGTTCCTTACGACAGCTTAATGCTAATACCTCATAAGACCTTGGGAATATTCTTCCATACTCAGTGCCTTATATCAATTCCCTCTCATGGTCCAGAACAGGAATGAGACATATGTTATGGCAACAAGTGCTCCAGGTTTGGCTAGCATCAATTCCCTCTGACTATTCTTCACCAGGAAAGATTTTTTTCCCACTTGGCCAGTTCACTGAATTTCAACTCCTTTTTTTTTTTCAAAGCTAATCTTTTACAATTCTAATTTGCACAGAATGTGTAGATTTACCCATCACCCATTTCCTTTAGCAGCTCTGATTCATAGGTAGTCATAAGGCACTTTTCTAGAACACATATTTTGAAACAAAGTTACATAAATCACATGTACTTGATAGGCTGACCTCTCTAGCCTCATTATTATTTCCGCATTGGATTCTCTAAAGAAGACTCTAATGTCTCACATCTCATTTTTACGTCCCCATTCCACAACGGGGTCCAGAGGTTTTTACAGTAATATTAATGGCTCTCAAGTTCAGATCCTAAAATGGCCATTATGGGTTTTTCCTTAGACAGACAGAGCCACGAGCCCGTCCTATTTTTCATGGGTACTCTGCTACTATAGTCCAGAGTCCACATCCCTACTACAAACACATCAGATTCATCAAATTGTTGTCTTATAAATAAAATTAGGGATGACAACATTACCTCTGAGTTAAACACAAGAGTTGCAGTTTTAGGACTAAAACAACTGATAAAGTTTTAAACCAGATTTTATGGAACTCTGAACACAAAGAGCCTATTTATAACTGTAATCAGCTAACCTTTTATTCCTCTCGCCAGATGTTCACCCAACAGCCCATTTGCGGATTAGAAACCCACCAACCGGCGTGGAAGGGCCACGCTGAGAAAAATACAAGAACAAGGTAGTGACATTTACATTTTACTGGAGTCAAGGAAAAGAAAACGGAAAGTAAACGAGTCGTAACTGAACTAGAAGAGAATAACAAAATGCAGGGATAGATGAACACAAAGGCTTATGCCCACCACTCATCTCACCCAGGGCAGAAACGCTGTACAAATGAGAGGAGAAGCAGAACATATGTTTTTAAAAAGAAAAGAAACAAAGAAAAAAGCGCATTCACCTTCATGCATCTTATTCAGTATTCTGACAAATTGAGCCAAAATTACAGGGGGGGAAGAGTTTTAAACTTTTCAAAGCATCTCCCAAGAAGGAAAACAATGCAGCTTAAATAGAAATAATAGAGGCACATCTAAGAGAGTGATCTAAACTCTGTAAGAATGCTGCCTGCTATTTTGTAACGCCAATTAGACTCAGGCGAATGTGGACGGGGATTCACTAAAGGCAAAGGAAGCAATTTGAAACGGATCTAAAGATAGACCATCTTTTCGAAAAAGGATGAGGAAACTATCTGTGCATTAAAAGGGTCACCACTCTGAATCTGATGAAGTTGCATTGGGGGCAATAAATAGAAGCCTTGTTTCATTTAATGGATGATGAACTTGCGGAGTCATCATATGCAACAGTTAATGATGACTGAATATTAAAATATATTCCAAAAAATGTTAATGCCTTCAAAAAGTAGACCTAGACTAGGTTACGAAGAGAATTAGGATGCTTTAAGCTCCAATAACTTAGGGACTGACAAATACAATAGTGAACAAGCCTGATATTTCAGTGTATGCTTCTTGGTTCTATTTCAGATGCTGAATGTGACAGTGTGGTAATAACAAGAGAGCGTGGCATTTATTAGACGTTGATGTTCTCATTGTTTCAAAAGAGAACACAGTACACTTCAACAGGACATGGGCAATATGGGTTGGAGTAGAAACAATAGCAGGAATGGAATGTACCTATTGAGTGTGGGGACATTATTTATAGACATGATGGGCTTCATACTAAATTCAGAGGACTTGGCTGGAATGCAAGCGGCCAGCTCTCCTGAACACAAGACACACCCTTCAACTTGCCAGCTGGACTGGAGCTCCACAGCTGTGAAGCTGGGTCCTACCATTGAACAAAGATGAAAGAAGCCTCTGTCGTCTGTTTTTGTTTTTGTTTTTGAGGTCAAATCTTTTCAGTGGTCTCTTGTACAGTCATCGTTACCGGAATGTGGCTACAAAACAGCAGAAATCTAACAACTAGAAAATTCACTGAGGGGTGACAAAGATCCTTTCATTAGCCAAACCCTTAGCCAATTTTCTCGGAGCCCTCTTCTCAACTAGGCCTCCACCTTGGCCTGTGAAGACTTGAACAAAACACCAACCTAGTTTCTAACAGTTCAAGACTACATCCCTAAGATATCCCTATCCATACCACCCCCCACCCCACCTTAGAGTGCTTACTGAGAAAAACTCAAGGCCACCAAAACAAATGTATTGTTTGTTTCAGCCAATACCTGAGGATCGCGCCTGTCTCCCAGTCTCTGTGGGAGGATGGAATCCTATTATGGATTATTGATGACTAGCAGGCAGCTGACCTGATCACATTTACACTGATTAACCCCCTCTGTACATTACCTCACTTCCCTGACTCTGCTGTGTCCCCCAGCTTGCCCCCTCCCACCTTCTCATTCTTCCTATAAAATGCCCAGTCACAGCCGAATAAATAGAGACTGAGTTCGGTTCATGGTGGATTCCCTCCCTACTGCAACAGTTATTACTAATTAAAATCCGTCCGTCCCCAATTATCTAGTGGATGGTTTTGTTTGTCGTTGATATGGATGTTGAGCAAGTCACATCATCTCCCAGGAGCTCTGTTTTCTTATCTGTTAAAAAGTTCGTCAGAGTAAGGCAAAGCAGCTGCCCTTTCCAATTTTTACACTCTAATTTCAGAAGAGATTTGTTTTCAGATTTTACTCCAAAGAACTGGTCACTATCTGAGTATTTTGAGGTTCACACCAGATTTGCACATGTGTTTGTGTGTGCGTGTATGTGTACACATGTGTGTGTCTATTGCAAATTAACAAAGGAGCACCTTAAATCTCTACTAGTTTTCATATTCCCTTTTCTTTCTCTTCTTGATGATAGAAAGAGATAGACATAAACATAGAGAGACATACACACGTCTAAATATATACATAACACTAGTATGCTAGGTACTGGGGACACAAAGATGGCTTCTATGCATAATAATAACCAGTAGTTACTGGGCATGTCCTCATGTCAAGTACTGTTCTAAGCTCTTTATAGTAGCCCCTAGCACAGTGCCTAACACATAAGCCTTCAATAACTGTGCTGAATAAACCTTGAATATTTGAAATTCATCAAAATACCTTTCTCCCTTTGCATCTCCCCTATGAATTGTCAGCGAAGGTTTTTAATCACTGGGAGGAGTGGGTAAGAGCACAAATATCTATTTGTGGTCAGTTCTCTTTAATGTCGAATCAAACAATATAATAATACATTTCAAAACAATCTTCCTTTGGTCTTCAGTGTCAGCTTAAAAATCTGATTTCATTTAAAAATCTAGCAATTTTATGTGAGAGTAATTACACTTCCACTTGTGTTTTATTAATGATCAACTTATTTCTTAATTCTTAAAGAATTAAGATCTTAAGAAGTCTTGTTTAGGAACAATTAATCCCATTTACTCATGTAGCTGAACAGATTTCCTTATATATCTCAAACTATGTTTATAGCTTACTATATCCTATTTTCTCAAACACTTCAAATTTCTGAAAGAAAAAACCTATGACTTTAATAAGCAAAATATAAGCAGTTAAGAAATTTGAATAAATATATCAAACTTATAAATGTAGTATAATAAGTTATTATCTTAAGTGTAAAAGAATCTTCTACATAGACAAAACATACCCAAAGCAGGACAATAATTATAAAGCTTTTAAGCAAACCTACTGTGTAAATAGAATTGTTTTAAGTATTGATATTATATTCATCTCTCAATCATTGCCCTACTTAAGTTCAAGCCCTCCTAAGGTAAAGCATTTACTGAACAAACAAAGGGAGCATTATTACCATCCTTGGGCACTATCAAATGAGGTTATAAATTCAAGGTTATTGGCCAGTGATTTTTAGACAAAGACCCAAAAATCCAGCTGTTCTTTCCAGAAGACTATCATGTGAACCATAGTTCATTGATCTGTACTAATTATTGGAAAAATAGGACTTTTTCAGTCATTGCCTTTTTGAAAACATAGTTCATTTTATGTTTCCATATATTTTTTAAAGTAATAAATTTTGGGACACACCTGAGTGGCTCCGTTGGTTAAGAGTCCAACCCTTGATTTCAACTCAGGTCATGATCTCACACTTTGTGAGTTTGAGCCTCACATTGGGCTCTGCACTGATAGTGCAGGATCTTCTGTCCTTCCCTCTCTCTGTCCCTCCACTGTGTGCTCTCTCTCTCTCAAAATAAACTTAAAAAAAAATAAAGTAATAAATTTTAGAAGAGTATGATGCCTTTTTTCAGAAATTTTTGTTAACTAATTCAAGTTGATAATGTTGCACACACACACACACACACACACACACACACACACATGTTCCTGGTACCTTGAAAGAAGATTCATTTGTTACATCTTGTGAAACACTTTGCGCTTTGTGCCTTTGGGCTCATCACAGTACTAACTGTATTAATGACCAAAAGTTTAGAGATACGAATGGGTTCTTAAGGAATCATTGCATTTCCTCATAGAGTTTTGTCTAAAGAGATGAGAGAGAGAGAGAGACAGGGGGAGAGAAGAAGGAGAAGGAGGACGGGGAGGACAAGGAGGACAAGGAGGAGGAAGGAAAAGTAAGAAACATCTCCCAGTAAGAAGTGACTTTGAAGTAGTTTTGCAAACTCAAACCCAGAGGTGTATGGGTCACCAATTCATTTTGTTCCTTTCCATCTTCATATGCCCACGTTTCTATCTTGGGAGAACCATTATAACCAGGTGATGACCTAAAAGAAGACTGAGTATCTGGATGATCCTTAAAATCATCCCAGCATTTTCTTGGGTAATTGCTTCACTGTATGAAAGGGAAGAAAGAAGCCTTTAAGTAGAAATCATTTATCCAGTCACCCTCCTCCCAACCCTAAATTCTTATTATTGGAACCTTGTTACGAGAAAACCATTACCAAGACCATTCAGGTCTTATTAGAAGACTTTTCCTATCTTGACTCCAAATCCTTGATATATCTTGTTCTTTTTTCAAACAAAGGCAGTGAGAAAGGAAGAGCAGACATTCTGATCCTTTTTCTAACATAAGTAAAATGAAGCTAATGATGTCCCAATATGTAAGTACATATTACTAAAAGTAGATCCTATGTTTAGCAAGTGATGGAACAGCACTTAGGAAAAAAACTTACAGAAAAACTTTATTCCTTAGGGAAGCAAAAATAATATAAAAACAGGGAGGGGGACAAAACAGAAGAGACTCTTAACTATGGAGAACAAACAGAAGGTTACTGGAGGGGCTGTGGGAGGGAGAATGGGCTAAATGGGTAAGGGGCACTAAGGAATCTACTCCTGAAATCATTGTTGCTAACTAACTTGGATATAAATTATAAATAAATCATATGCTAACTAACTTGGATATAAATTATAAATAAATCATATGCTAACTAACTTGGATATAAATTATAAATAAATAAATAAATAAATAAATAAATAAATAAATAAATAAGAAAAGCTTTATTCCTCTATTGCCCACTGGAAAATAAAACATTAAATGGTTCATTATTCTCAAATTCTAGGTATACTTTGCCTTACCCCATGGTAAGGTATATCTGAAAAGCTGTGCATTAATCAACCATTAAAACCTAAATCATGAGTCATCAGAAACTTACTCTGTGATTGCCAATATTCTTTATCTTCATTTTGAAATATTAGTGATTTTAGCTTCAAGTCTCTGTCTTGTTCCACCTCTTAGTCAAATAACTAATGATCTATAAATAAAAATTGAAATGCAATACACTTAACCCTCTATTTATAGGAATATTTTTGTACTCAGAATCATTTTTCAAAATGAACAATCAAAACGCAAATTCTCTGCTTCATAAAATTTCATGTTTACATAATGGGTTTTCTTCCAAGAATGTACACCTGTACAATTAAATAGAAATTGAAGTTACTTTGATGGACTATAATTCTATGATTTATATGGAACCTGGTACAAGGTTGGTGCCTAATAAATAACATCTCCTTTGTTCTATGTTTCTGTTTATTTAACATATACTTACACTTTGTTTCCCATCTTTTCTAGACCAGGAACCCCTGCTGTGTCTTATACACTACAACTAAAGGCATATTGTTTGTCAAAAATATCTGCTACCTCAGAAAATCCTAGTGTTGGCACACTTTCCTTATATTGGTCATTGACTTCATCTCATTAAGTATTCCTGTGAAATGAAGCCCTTAACAGCTAGGCCTCCATGGTTCTCCTTTCCTCCTCCTCCTCCTCCTCCTCCTTCTCCTCCTGCTTTTGTTCCCCTTCTTCCTCTTCCTCCTTCTCCTCCACCACCACCTCTTCTTCTTTTTCTCCTTCTCCTTCTTATTCTTCCTCCTCCTCCTCCTCTATCACCTATTAAATGTAATAAAGGCTTGAAAGGTCATTGCGGGAGGAAAGTATTTACAGCCTTTGTGCAAGGTGGAAAACAGGAAATCAACATTCATGATTCTGGCTACACAGAATTCTGTCCACTGCTTATCGTGGAAGCCATTCCACACCAGGCTTACTTTTCCTCAATGACTCTCAGTACTGTTATCTTTCCACCCTTTATTTGAGATGAACTGAGAAAGATTTGAAGGCATATGGCATATACTGTAATTTACTTAAAGAGAGTTTGGGGAATTAGTTACATATTGAGAAAAAGTCGAGTTGGGGAGGAGAAGTTTTTCTCTACCTCTCAAGATTCTTCCATCTGGTTTAAGAATTACATTGGCATGAAAGAGATCAATAGGGAGAAAAATAAAACAAAGTTTAATTATGCATGCATGGAGGTCCAATAATGAAATTGAGACCTAAAGAAATGGCCAAGGCAGGCAGTTTTTTTTTATAGAGAGATAATAAACTTGTTGAAGAATTGACAGGACAAAGAAAACTTATGTTCAGAAACTTCAATTAGGAAGGAATTCTAAAGAGAACTTGGGCTGGGACAGTAAATTCATAAAAGTAACAAGGGTTGTTTATACATCCTTCTCGGCTCTCAATTTCCTATCTCTAGTGATAAGAATGTCTTTTTACCTCCTGGTACAGGGAGGGTACCATTCACATGGGAGATTGATTTCCTGCTTTCTGGAGACAAAGGGCAGGGGGTCAGAGTAGTCTTTTTGCACTGGCTGTTTTTAGTAATTTTTATTCAAAATAATAAATGTGCCAACCAAAGTGGCAATTTTGGGGTATGGCCCATCTTTGGCCCCTAAAGTAGCTTAAACAATAGGAAAGGAGATATGGGAAAATATACACACAGTGGAAAATGGTCAGGGGGAGAAAAAAAGCCAAATTATTTTTCTTGCTGTACATTCACTTTCTCCAGATTTCAAAGTGTGATTCTTCTGGATTATTCCAGCCATCTGTGTAGTATAAATAGATTAGCAGAAGATATGGACTTGGAATGTGATCTGTTGGAAATGGAAAAGCCCCTAGTTTTTAAATCTGACTGGGATTGGAAGCAGTTCAGGGAGCATCTGGACTGCAGCCACAAGTTTATGGTCACCATGATCTGGGACATGGAAAGATATCATAAAAGAAGAAATAAATACATCATAAAAGTAAGGTAGGAAGGATGTCTTGTGTCATCAAGATCATCCCCCTGTCTTTAAGTCATTCCAGGTGGATGACTATTAACCCTGTCTCATGCTCATTTAATTCTCAATCCAGCTGGAAGAATCTTGAAGGGCGGGGGAAATTCCAGGAAAATAAAAGAAGAAGAAATATTTTATTTTGGTGAAAATAAGACATACCATTTTAAGAAAGATCAGGAAGCAAGTTACATAGGAAAGAACAAAAGGTGGGAGGGGCGCCTGGGTGGCTCAGTCGGTTAAGCGTCGGACTTCAGCTCAGGTCACGATCTCGAGGTCCGTGAGTTCAAGCCCCACGTCGGGCTCTGGGCTGATGGCTCAGAGCCTGGAGCCTGCTTCCGATTCTGTGTCTCCCTCTCTCTCTGCCCCTCCCCCCTTCATGCTCTGTCTCTCTCTGTCTCAAAAATAAATAAACGTTAAAAAAAATTATAAAAAAAAAAGGTGGTAGAAGACAGAGTATTTATTTTATCATGATCCAGTCCACAACCATAAAAATATTTTCCCTACAGCACTGTTCACACACTATCGTCCCAGGATCAGCAGTATCAGCATCAGCTGGGACTGCATTGGACCCACAAACTCCTGGGCTCTTCCCAGACCTACTGAATCAGAAGTTCTGGAGCTGGGGCCCAGCAATCTGTGTTTTAACAAGCCCTCCAGGTGATTTTGATGCACAGTAAAGTCTGAGAACCAACGCTCTAAGCATTCAGTAAATGACCACTGAAATACAGAACTGTCCCTTGAGACAAGTCCCTGCCTGCCTACAGACCGAACTCACATTAGATATACATCAGGGGTGGAAAGATCGGGGGTCTCAAATGCCTACAGCAGCTAAGGAGCTGCGGAGACCTGTGCAGGTTGCACTCAGAGGCCCTGCAAGACATGTAGCATAAATGAGGGTAGCAGGCTGAGAGAGGATGGTGAGAAAATGAAAAGAACATAGGCCCCATCCATAGGACCTAGCCATTATTCAGCTCTGACTCCTTGTTGACATGAGGAAATGCAAGCCCAACATTGCCAGGTTTCCCAATTTTTTTAATAAATTGGAAATCATCATTTGTATACATAATGAACACATTTTAAAATCTTGGCATCTAGTTCAATTTAAAATATATATATAATTGTTTGAGCAAAAGAAAACTGATCACTGGTCCAGATTCCACTGCAGAGGTTGGGCAATGGTGATAAGGGAAGAATGATGTGAGAAAAAGAGGCCAAAGTTGCTGAACTTGGCTCTTCCATTCCATTGTATGTTTCTAAAATTACATTTAAACAGGCAGCAATTATCTTTATACTGTGATTTTAAATACTCTCAAGCTATCAGTTCGCAACAAATCTCTCCACATCCATCTACCACAATGTCTGGAATTTTTTTTTATTAGAGATCATCTCTGTTCATTGAACTGTCCATACCTCAAGTATTTTTTTTATCCTGAAAATACCTTAGAATGGTGGTCATTTAAACATGGCCTTCTGAGTCACATGATTTGGTTTCACATCCTAATGTTCTCATTTACTAACTATAACTTTGAACATGTTATAAAGGCCCTCTAAGCTTTATTTCTTTAGCTGAAGCTTAAAAATAAAACTCTGATAATCAGTGATACCTTATGGACCATTGTTCAGATTCAGCAAATGATATTTACTGTTCTTCTTGTTTCACTCATAAGCAACTTCCTGTGGAGAGTTTATTAAACTGCTTTCCTCCAAGGATTTGAGAGAAAGTTTAATGGTGAATGAAATACAGTTAACTTGAGAACAGAGCAACAGCTAGATTGTAAAATGATTATACTTCCAGATGTCATAGAAATTGCCTCGACACCCAGCAATTACAGGAGAATTTCTTGGTCTCTGTGTCAAATTTGGGAGATGGCCTTGCCCCTGAAGTCTTCAGGGGTGCAGAACAGGTAGAGACATGTTATAGGTTCCCTGCCTGCAGACCATGATCAAATAATCCTCGTTGAAGGGCTTATCAGTCTTCAAGACTCCTTGACAGCAAATGACCAAAATATGTCCTACACCTTTTTTTTTAATGTTTATTTATTTTTGAGAGAGTGATCGAGTTGCATGCTAGAGTGGGGAAAGGGCAGAGAGAGAGGGGGACAGAGGATCTGAAGCGGGCTCTATGCTAACACTAGAGAGCCTGCCCAGTGTGGGGCTTGAACTCATGAACCATGAGATCATGACCTGAGCTGAATTCGGACACTTAACTGACTGAACCACCCAGGTCCCCCTGTCCTACATCTTTTTACATTAGCCTTAAAAAATATCTTGAAAATATATCCATGCCTCTAGTCACACTTTATGTCTCCTCCCCCACTCTGCCACTCTGCAATGAATAACTGATAAGAGCAAAATTCATTGTGATGTATTTTCAGTTGTTTCACATTTTTCTTTTCATGGATTAATAATGAAGAACAAAAAAATTACCTGACCAGTGAAATGCATTATATAGTAAGCTTCTGTCCAGATTTTTGTTTTGAAAGTTGCAAGTTAGAACCCTTTGGCTATTCCAAATGGAATATAAATGGAAAGATGGAAATGTCGAAATTTTCTGGAGTCTTTTCACCTTTCTGTTCTTACTGTTGACATGGCCAAACAAGTTGACTATTTATTCTTTCAAATGAAACTAGTGATTTTTAACATGTCGGAGTGGCATTGTGAAAAGATAAGCTAAAGCCAGCAAAACTACTGGAAATAAGCATACTAGAAATTACTTATGTTTAACACTGAGACATCTGAATGCACAATCTACTGTCATAAAAGTACTGGTGGCCAGGGAGCCTGGGAGGGTTAGTCGGTTAAGTGTCAGACTCTTGATTTCGACTGAGATCATGATCTCACTGTTTGTGAGATCAAGCCCTGCATCTGGCTCCACACTGATAGTGCGGGAGCCTGCTTGGGATTCTTTCTTTCCCTCTCTTTCTCTCTCTCTCTGCTTCTACCCCACTTATGCTCCCTCTCTGTCTCTCTCTCTCTCAAAATAAATGAACTTAAAAAAAAAGAAGTACTCGGGGCGCCTGGGTGGCGCAGTCGGTTAAGCGTCCGACTTCAGCCAGGTCACGATCTCGCACTCCGTGAGTTCGAGCCCCGCGTCAGGCTCTGGGCTGATGGCTCAGAGCCTGGAGCCTGTTTCCGATTCTGTGTCTCCCTCTCTCTCTGCCCCTCCCCCGTTCATGCTCTGTCTCTCTCTGTCCCAAAAATAAATAAACGTTGAAAAAAAAAAAAAAAAAAAAGAAGTACTCGTGGTCAATACAATGCATTAGAACTCTGTACGAGGCACGGTTTAGTATCAAAACTTTCTATACCATAGAATTTTGTGAAAGTGTAATGACATCCAACGCTAAGCATTTAAGACACCATTTTTTTTTTTCTGCTACCACATTAGGAACTGTTGACGGACAGTCCATTTCAACTTTCTCCAACTCTTGGTAAATTCTTACTTTAATAACTATTTTATCACAATGGAAGTTTGTAAGCAACATTATACTTTCACATGAGAAATCTAAGTAACTGAGGTGAGAATACTCAACTCTCGCTGACATTAGGTACACAACAAATTCACAGGTATAATAACCCAGTCGGTATTCTCTGGGGTCTAAATTAAGAGTTAGCAATCATCCAGAAACGTGATGCCAGGTTTTTGCCAATTTTCTAACATGTTTGGTGTCTTGATAGCCCTACTCTGCGTGATGCACTTAATTAAGTAAAAGCGTTGCTTTGTCAGGGACGACAACAGTATTCTGTTGAATACTATGTGCCTAGCATAGGGCTACAATGATAAAAATGAAAACTGAATTCTCTTTCTGCCCCTGAAAAGAGTTGACAATCTAACAAAGAAGTATCTACTATAAAAAAACTCTCTAAGCATATTTTAGATATTTTTATTATTAAGTTTTTATTAAATGCTGAGGCAGCGCTGCATAGTGGCTTAGCCAGTCTGGCATATCTGGGATGGTTTTCTGGAAGAGAAAATCTCTAATATAATTTGTGGGCAGCTGCAGGTCTGGATGGGTGGGTGTGAGAGCAGGGTGGGGAGGGGGTTGTATATATTAAACTCACTCACAGCATTTCATCTCACTTTCAGTAGCCTAGTGAATGTCACTGACATCTTTGGCCTGGAAAACTCAAACAGCCCCCTGATTGGTCTCCCCACCTGCCCTCTTGCCCCATCTGATCCATCCTGCATGCAGCAGTAGGGGTCATCTCATCAAAGCACACATTTTGCTACGTTGCCCCCCTGCTTCAAACTCTTCAAAGGCATTTCCACTGTAGTTAGAGTAACGTCAGAGCCCTTCCACATGGCCTGTAACACCTCGTGTGCCCCCGTTTTGCCTCCTTTTCCAGTGCGGTCTCCTCGTGGTCATCTGCTGCCCATCCCTCCCGTCTTTGCCTCAGAATCTTCTCCTCGAGAGGCCCCCTCTGGCTCTGGCTCGGCAGCTGACTTCCCATTTCCTTCACCTCCATTGTCATCACTATAATTTTCACATCTCAGCCTTTCCCTTCAGTGTTTTCCCAAGCACTTAATGCAGCTTGTCTAATTTTTAAATATTTTTTCCATTAAATTATAAATTATGAGTAAGTCCCTGTTTAAGTTGGCCTCTTCCACCAGGACATTAGTCTGGAGTCACATCTGTTTTATCTCCACTGTTTCCCAGCACCTAGCAAATTCCTAGACAGTCAATAAGTGTTTGCTGAATGAGTGGAAGAGACAGCATATGTATGATAGCATGTGCATTAGTTATGTATTTCTGCGACACAAATGACTCCAAAATTTAATGGTTTAAAAAAACAAGCATACATTATCTCACAGTTACTGGAGGATCAGGAATCTGGGTACATCCTAGCCGGGTCCTCTGGCTTGGATCTCCTACAAATCTCTAATCAACATGTCAGCAGAGACCACAGTCGGTCAAGGTTCTGCTCAGGGAGGAGAACCTTCCAAGTATGTTCATGTCACTGTCAGCAGGATTTAGGCCTCTCCTGAGAGCTCCTCATCACACAGCACTTTGCTTTCCTTAGGATGAAGGCTCATAGAAAGAAAGAAAACAAGAGACTGTGGGCAAGACAGAGGTCACAGTCTTTTATAACCTAAGCTCTATAGTGATATCCCTTTGCTCTGGCTGCATTCCATTCATTAGGAGGGAGCCGCCAGATCTCTGGACCAGCATCCTCCGGACAGACTCTCAGGCCCCACCCTACCTCTACTGAATATGACTCTGCCGCAGAACAGTATTCCCAGGGCATGCCTCTGCACACCAAAGTTGGGAAGACTGTCTTACATGACAGAAACAGGCAATCAAGCACAGAACTGACCCTGGAGTCTGCCCTTTTAACTGTTCTACAGTCTGTGTCTCCAGCGTTGCAGTGCATAGGGTAACAAATGATTTTTTGAATTTGTAGAATCCATAAATTAGAGCAGAATTAGGGTTATTCCTCTGATAATCATAATCTCTCACATTGGCATTCTAAAATACCTTTGGTTGGGGGAAAAGGTTGTGGTTACAATCAGCATACTGGAATTGTGTAGAGTGTGAGTATAGACGCCAGCCTTCAGGTGAGCTACCGTGGAAAAAGCACTGAGAATGCAGCCCTAGAATATATATACTGTATATCTGACCTCAAGTGGCCTCCACAGTACATTGGATTAACACGAATAGGCTTATCAATATGCATCACTTCCATTATATGCCAATAAAATGGACCTGAGTTGGAAGAAGTCATAGGAGTGGGATTCTGAGGCCCTGCCAGTATTTCTTTTCTGCTGTCTCCCCGAAGCTGTGAAATCCAGCAGCAATAAGTACAACCACAACAAAAAACCTGGCCATATTAAAAAATAATGATAATTTGCAGTAGTCCATTTCCTCTGAAACTCTGGGGCGTAACACCTAAGTATCCTCTGAAACCCAAACCAGAGCTGACTGCCAGGCAATGACTCATTGTCATACCAAGGAGTCTCAGGAAATCCTGAACACCTGCTCTGCAAAGAACACCTATCTGAAAAAAGCTGCCAGGAGGATTGCTTTCGGTGTAGATTTTCATGTTAATGTGGATTTCCTGGTGGCAATTCCAGCCACCTTTGCCATAGTTGAGTGGAGTCAGAACCAGATTTCTGCCTAAGAGAGAGGCAGCTGCCTATGAGTTGGCTGGTGGCCTAGCATGGGTACTCTGCCCCTCAAGAGTGGCCCCCACTTGGTAGTGACAAATGTAACTGTCACAGTGTGCCAGTCACAATTGTGGACCCAATAAACAATGCCTCTCGGCCTTCGCTCTTGCGCAATACCCTCCCTTTGAATCTGGGCTGGGCCCGTTGACTTGCTTTAAGCAACAGAAGGCAGTAGAAATGAAGCTCTGGAATTCTGGGTCTAGGGCTTAAGAATGCCGGGCAGCGAGAACTACAAACTTCTGAGCACTCAGCGGGCCCATCCAGACCCCTGCACTGTAAGACATGCCCAAACGATAACATGGCTTCTCGCAGCATAAAGTCATAAAATGCCAACCTGAGGGGTGCCTGGGTGGCTTGATAGGTTAAGCAGCAACTCGTGATGCCAGCTCAGGTCATGACCTCACTTTTCGTGGGTTTGAGCTCTGCATCGGGCTCCGTGCTGATAGCACAGAGGCTGCTCGGGATTCTCTTTCCCCCTCTCCGTCCGCCCCTCCCCTGCTTGCGTACTTTCTCAAAATAGATACACTTAAAAAAAAAAAAAAAAAACACGCCAGAAAGTTCAACACTGTCAGGAGAGTTTACTGTCTGTTCCAGCCAAAACCTGGTGATAGACAGGTAGGCCTGGGAACCTTGTCTTAGTATAAATCCTTTCTCTGCCTTTTGAGATGTAAACCTACTGTCCAGAATATTTCCTCAAGAACCTGAGAGCCAACATTCGGGGAGATTACTGTTGTTCTTGCTCCTAGTTTCTGGGGAACGATAAGGGCCTAATTTCAGTGGATCCCTTGCTTCAACTTCCAGCACCGCCTCTGGTTGCAAAGATACGAAAATTCTGCTTCTCCTCTGGATAAGTGCCAGTTAGAACACACATGAACTCAGTCACGCAGACTAACCGGCGTTCACCCTTCAGCGCCTTTCCCCTAGCACACCCCAGCCTCCAACGTCTCCTGCCTTTGCTCTGGTGAGGTTGAGTTCCGTCCATGCCGGACTCTCTTCCCTTCTGCAGCAGTGACGACTGAATAAATCTGTTCTCACCACTTTAATGTCCAGCTTTGTTTACCTCTGACAGCAGCGTCAGCCTTTGCTCTCTGTGCCACTGAACCACCACATAAGTCCGGATGCCCTACTGGACAAGGAGAGAGAACCCATAGGAAGAGAGAGATCCTGAGGCTGCTTGGGGAGAAATGAAGAACTCAGCCAACAGGGGAGAAACGGGTCCCTACAGACAGGACTAGGACCCCAGGCTGTCCCCCGCCAGCCCCAACCTAGGGAACTGTCCTATCTCAGACATCACTTGCATTGAAGAAGCACCTCCCCATTCCCATGGACATCAGGGAGAACACAAGGGCCATCTCTACAGACCCCGTGTGAAGTCCTGACCCACACAACCACAAGTGAATAACATAGTTCTGGTTTTAAAGATAGTTTGATACACAGCAATAGATAACCAAGTAGTAACCAATCAACTCTTCTCTCCTGGAGAGGAGAGAAGGTAGTCGGAAAAATTCCACGAGTCAATAACTGAAATAATGGGTGAAGAGGAGAGAAGAGAAAAGACTTCAAGTAGCAGCAAAGTAAATAGATTAAAAAAAAAACCACCAACCAAACAAACAAACAAAAAACCAGAGGCACCTGGGTGGCTCAGTCAGTTAAGTATTTGACTCCTGATTCCAGCTCAGGTCATGATTGCAGGGCTCGTGGGTTCGAGTCCCGCATCTGGCTCCACACTGGCAGTGCAGAGCCTGCTTTGGATTCTTTCTCTGCCCATCCCCAGCTTGCATTCCCCCACCCCGTCTCTCTCTCCCTCTCTCTCTCTCTCCTTCTCTCTCTCTCAAAATCAATAAAGAAACTTTAAAACCAAAACACTCAGTGGGAAGCTAAATCATGCTAAGCAGGGAGCACCAGAGTGCCCTGAACCATGAGACTGCTCCTTGGTCCCCAGGAACATTCCACTTCTCCACTGACCAGCAGCTGAAATATGTCATGAGGTTACCTGAGTTCTCTCTGTTTCTTGCATTCTTGCATTCTGATATCAACCACTGAAATGGATGAGCTCCTTCCAACCTCAGAAGTGCCTGGGGCAGGTGCCATTCAATCCCCAGGAAGGTAAAGACTGAGGGTGAGGATGAATTAATATTTCTATTTCCATTCTCAAATCCTTCAGGAAACTGCTCTGACCAGTGTTTTCTCTTTCCTCAGAACTTCAAGCACAAATTAATGACATCACTTATTTACCACTAACTATACGTTCTCTGGGATTTTCTCTTAAATGACCTGCTGGGGTTTTTCTTCTCCTAAATTATTACTTCTATTTTTATGTATGCATCTGTGGATGGAAACAGATTCCAATCTGCCTGTAACTGCCTTGAGCAGGGAGACTAAGGTTTGGATCATTTTCTGTGATCTACAGAACATAGCAGCTTCAATACACATTTGGCTGAACAGAAGCAGATATAAAGCTTTCAAACTTCCAACCTGGAGGGGCCCACAATAAAGAGTAGCAGCCCAGTGTAACTAGTGTGTGACTGACCAAGTAGAAGAGCATCCAAATCTGGCACCTTCGGCCTCAGAAAAACCTGACATCTGTCAAAAGGGACTAGAAGCAAATTCTCAAGCTAGTAGTTCACTTTTTAAAACATTTGCTTAATGTTTATTTGTTTTTGAGAGAGAGAGATAAATAGAGAGACAGAGACAGGGCAGGGACAGAGAGAAGGAGACACAGAATCCGAAGCAGGCTCCGGGCTCCCAGCTGTCAGCACAGAGTCCACCGCGGGGCTCGAACCCACAAACTGCGAGATCATGACCTGAGCTGAAGTCTGACGCTTAACCGACTGAGCCACCCAGATGCCCCACTAGTAGTTCATTTTTAATTGAATTCATGAGAAAATGGGAAATAGTTTATCGACTTGTTTTAATTTGTTTATTAATGGAATTAATTAATTAATTGTTTTAAAATGTTTATTTATTTTTGAGATAGAGAGCGACAGCGGGGGAGGAGCAGAGACAGAGAGGGACAGAAGATCCAAAGCGGGCTCTGCGCTGACAGCAGCAAGCCCAATGAGGGGCTCGAACTCACGAACCGTGAGATCATGTCCTGAGCCGAGGTCGGACGCTCTCAACCGACTAAGCCACCCAGACGCCCCTGATTGATTTTATTTTTAAAATTTGTACTTTTTTTATATATTTCAGCCAAAGATTTGAAGCAGAAATGTACCCAGGACACCGAAATTCTTCTTCCAGAACGTGACGAATGAAACTATCAAAGCAACCAGCGTTTTCTTTCAAAACTATTCGTGAACCTGGGCCCCACTGAGCATTATCGCTGATGTTATTCATGCATCATTCATCTCTTACAATGAACTACAGTTTCTGAGTGAAATTGTCAATACATGCTAGTTCCTCGGGGGAGAAACAACTTAGAAATGCAGCCTGAGGCAGAACGCACTGTTCCCACATTGGCTTCCTCTCCCCTTTCTCCCAAGCTCCTACCAAACATATACTTTTTGCATCCTTTTTCCCCCTCCAAAGCAGATGATTAGATTACAGATTAAAATCATAGCTTCCCACCCCATTTCCACATGACGCATGGCACAGAGTGGGCCAGAACTTTGGTCATTGTTACATCAGGCATTTTCATCAGTAAATCCTTGAAGTGAGGAGGAAAGCTATTTCCCAGCATAGACATATATGATGCTTTGAGTGGTTCAGTTAGATAGATTCAGCTGATTGTTGAAAGTGGGATAGGGCTGGTGTTTCATGCTCTCCACAAAGATGTTTCTCTTAATTGGGCAGTTTAATTGCCAGCCACTTAGGAATGAATGCATGTTAGGCCCTGTCAGTAATCAAGTAGCCTTTGCCCAAACCGGCTTACCCTCTGAAACAGCTACCTTGACCTGTTAAAGCTCCCAGTGTGCTCCAGGGAATCAACCTTTCTCTCTTCCACTTTCGAAGAAATTTATCGAGCAATGAGCAAGTTGTCCATACAGAGAAAATCCATCTGCCAATAATGCCATGAAAGGCTTAAATAAGCTTCTTCGTTATAACGTGCAGATTTAATATCTAAGGCAATTATTCCTATCCACCTCGGATTCCTATATGTAGCCAGCACCAGTCTGGGGAGACAACAGACATCCCTGGGAGCCCAGCTTATCTGATAGAACAACATAACCTTTAGGTCTGATAACCGTGCCAAATATTGAATACTTAAAAGCAAATGTTATTCTAATTAACTGCATTCACAAATGACAGCAAGCTTCTCTTTCTAAAGCTGGTTTGAAGACTTTCCCTCAAGACTCAAATCAGAAGCAAAGCAAAAAGGTAACACGTGAACACAAAGCCAGTTTGCACTAGGTAACAGGAAGCAATCCATGACCTTCAAAGTTTAGTAGGTATTGTAGTCCAGTGCGTTTTACAGAGCCTGGTAAGAGCATGGTCACCAGGGAATGCTCTATTCCACAAAGCCAACCACCCTGAGGCTGGTGGGGCAGTTTCACAGGATAGGATTATGAGAAAACAGGAACAGAAAAACAGCTGATCTAATTCATCCACTATAAATAAACTTTTGTTCTTCCTGAAATGGGTTTTCTAAGAGGACTCAATGCTATGGTGAGTTACCCATAATTATTCTATCATCTTCTCTTTATTATTATATTGATCATACAAGCAATACGTACTTGTTGCAGACAAATTAGAAAATACTGATGAACAAAGCATAATTTAATTTATACATATACACACAAATCCTACTACTCTCAAATACCCCACGCTAATATCGTCATATAAATATTTCCTGATTTTTTCTTAGGACATGACATATATATGAATAATAACTGAGTTTTACATGAAACACTTGTAATATTCTTTTGAAAATTGATGTATCATGTTTCCATATAATTGAATATATGTCCACATCATCATTTTAATAACGTTCATTATAAAAGTGACCTATAATTTGCTTACTCACCTTGCTGTTATCAGGTATTTGGGTTACGTCTAATGGAAACGTTCCTGATGCCTTGTACAAACTTCCCAAAGTGAACACTTTCAAAGATTCCTGTACATTTCAGTGTCAGCACTACAGGAAGCTATCCATTTACACCAGCCATGCTCTTGGTGAGCAACTTTTGGCATTGTCTTTCAGAACTGCCTCCAGCCTCTGCGGGGTGTGACTACGAATGCTCACACTTTTCCACCAGTAGGCACACTGGCAATCAGAGAGAAGGGAAAGCACAGTGCTCCAAAATATGGTAGGGTAGAACAAAAGATTCCACACGAACCTTGAAATTTCTATAAAGTTTTGTTTTACTTCAAACATGCAAGTGAATTTTTACTTCTTTGTTTTCATATTTATTATTTTTAGCCAGTATTCTTATATTCAACCACTGCTCTTGTCTGTACCAATGCCTCATGATTCGAAAACTCATGTACCAGTACTATGATTCCTGGGCTACCTGCCAACAAAGTTTGGATTTGGGTCACGACTGGACTTATGAAAACAATCTCAGGCCACAATGTGAGTAAGAAGGGTAATTAACACAGGGGATTGAATTTAGGTTCAATATCTTCAATGTCTCTTAAGTTTGTGTTCTAGCCATGTATTTTAATATTTCTAAATTTTTTTTTTCAACGTTTATTATTTATTTTTTTGGGACAGAGAGAGACAGAGCATGAACGGGGGAGGGGCAGAGAGAGAGGGAGACACAGAATCGGAAACAGGCTCCAGGCTCTGAGCCATCAGCCCAGAGCCTGACGCGGGGCTCGAACTCACGGACCGCGAGATCGTGACCTGGCTGAAGTCGGACGCTTAACCGACTGCGCCACCCAGGCGCCCCTAATATTTCTTATATCATCTGTCCTCATCCTACACCTGGTTACCTCCTACAATCGTCCTCCCCGTAAGTTCTTAAATTTCACAGTCCCACATGCTTCCCCATAATTTCCCATCCTTCTTCCTCATTTATTACTGCATTTCCACCAGACATAATAGTGGTATCCTTAATTCCACCCTTTTCTCTCAGTCTCTTAGCTCTTCTGAGTTGACTCCTTCCTTTCTCTACCTGAATTTGATGATACGTATCCCTTCACCTGTGCTCTGGACAGCATCCTCAGCCCCGCAGTGCTTTGGCCTGCCGCCTTAGTTGTGCTAAAAATTCACACCTAGAATTTCCCATGGGAATCTCAACTAAGTATATCCAAATGAAATTCCTTTCAGACTTGTTAATTTTCTCCTTCTTCAGTTTCTGTACCTGAGTGAGGGGCCCCACAGTCTACCCAGTAACTCCAACCAGAAATCCAAAAGTCACGCTCTATCCCCAAGTAGCCCTCACATCTTGCATAGTACATCTTCAAACTCTCTCTTGAATCCTTGTTCTTTCTCTTTACGTTGCCAGAGCCACCACTCTGGTATTGGCCTTTATTATCTCTCCAAATGACAAAGAAAACCCCCTAACTTGTTTCCCAGGCTTGAGTCTCAATCAGTCCTCCTAATTATGCTAGTGATGAAAATATCCTGCCTCTCTCCTTTCTACTCTCCCTTCCAAAAACACCAAACCATGCAGAATGCTACAAAAATACTCGGTTCTTCCTTTTGCAATTTGTTCACAAGGAATTGAGATGATTTATAGAGAACTATACAAGAGGATTTAAAAATAGATGAAGAAAGAAAAAGAAGATGTGGTCAGAGAGAAAAAGAGATTAAATCAGAGGTGAAGATACATGCCATAAAAACATGTACAGTTGTTTGTTGGGACCCCAATCTGCATGTATACCTCTTGTCAGCCAAAGCAAAGAAAGAAACTTAGTCAGTTGTATGCTTCATCATTATCAGTGGCATGAAAAAAAATTAATTGCTGGTTGTGAGACCTTAGAGAAGTGTCTCCCGTGGTAGCCCAGGCTTCCATGCCCCAAATCCTTACTGTTCAATACTCAGGTATAATCTTTATTTGGTGTGGATTCTTCCCTGATCCCACCTCCACACCCACCCCTCAGAGTTAATAATTCATTCTTTGTCTCCACTTCAGCATCTGGGACTTGCCTCTCTGCACAGATCATGTGCACTAAGAATGCCCGCCTCCATCCTATGCAATGGCCTTATTGAGGGAACAGACACTGCCAAGCTCATCTTTGCATCCCCATCAGTATTTGGACTGGTGAGAAAACATCTGAAGGCTTTAAAGTTGTACTTAAAGGATAAAAGACTTGTGCCTTTTAGCATTCCTTTGTAATCCAAATAGGACTGGGACTGACTTTTGTGAGCTAATTCTAATAGTTTGCAACATAACTTTGGCATTTCCCAGCTGATCTGTGAAGTTCAACTGAATTCAGCTTTATTTATATCAAACATGGACATCAAAAAGAAGCTTATTCAGTGGGTTTGTGGGCAGAGGGGAGAAGACAGAAATAGGGCCAACCAGCCTTTCCTCCAATACCCTGCCCCTGCCCCCAGTGTGGATGACCCTTAGGTCTCCAAGTGCCTCCTGATAGGCTGGGCATGGCTTAGGGCAAACTTGATGGGAACAGATCCTTCCCACTCACACCACAGAGTATTAGACAAATAGGGGTGGGTCTCAGAATGACCTTCTAATGAAATGGCTGTAACAGTCTGAAACAGCTTTACCTGTAAGCTGAGCTCATATCTGCTAGTGCTCTTTCCCCACGTCTGTTTATAAGAGCTCAACAAGCTTTCTTTTTTTTTTTTTTTTTAATTTATTTGAGAGAGAGAGAGGGCAAGTAGGGGAGAGGGTCAGAGGGAGAGAGAGAAAGAGAGACAGAGAGAGAGACAGAGACAGAGAGAGGGAGAGAGAGCGAGCGATTCTTAAGCCAAGCCCGATGCAGGGCTCGATCCCATGACCCTGGGATCATGACCTGAGCTGAAATCAAGAGTCAGACACTCAACCAACTGAGCCACCGAGGCTCCCCAAGAGCTAAACAAGCTTTTTATTGGTTCATCCACCCAAGATTATAAGAGCAGAAAGGGATTTATACCCCTTTGGCTTATCTCCACTGAAGTTTTAGCAAAAGTAAGGGAGAAGCAGCAGATATTACCTCACTGATAGTTCAGTTCTCCTTCCCTCCCAGGATATATTACATTTCTACTCCCCTCTTTGCAGTAAGTAGGTCTGCATGCGCGCAACTAGTTCTGACTATCAATTTTGGTGGCAAGCTGATTTTTTACCTATTCTTCCCCTGCTACAGTAAACATGTGAGCATATGTTCCGATGGAAGTGACATCAAACCAAAGTATCCTGGAATGCTGAAACACTCCACGCCAAGGTGGCTGCCTGCGATTCACTGCAACTTGCAGACGATTTTTCAAGAGCAAAAAATAAGCATTTGTTTTATGAGGCCACTGAGATTTCATAACACTTGTTATTGCGGCATTGCCTACGCTATCCTGACTTATACCCAGGCCTTTCAACCGCCACCATGGGCTCAATCACTCTACCTTCACTAAGGGAGAGAAACTTAATTAATCAGAACACCCTCTGGCTGAGTCTTCTTGAGAGATATGAAACTATCATTTCATTCAGCATACATTTTGAGCCCAAAACAGATTCACTATCTAAACTCTGGTTTTTTGGTCTTTGGTTTTTGTTTTACTCTGTTTTCAAGGGAAGGAAGCACGTCGACATGAGAAGACTGTGTCAGTTTAAAGCTGAAAACAGTTTTACCATTTGGATTCCAGTATTCCCAATAAGAAATACCCTTCATATGCCATTACTGATGGTACCTATACAATGATTCATCAATGGATAGATCATAAGGAAGACACTAAAACCAGGTGCTTAGGGTCTTGCTGGAAAGTGTGCATTTTCACATGTCATTCATTTGGAAAGATAATGTGATTTGGGGATAAAAATGACAAATTATTATTTTTTTCCAGGGGGAAAATCGGTATTTTTTTCACCCTAGGACTAATAACGAAACAAACCCTGAAAGCAGGCCAGAGGGCCTAAAGAGCACTTTTGACATCATGAGACGGTGGGGATGACAAATCCTCGGTTTCAGTCAGTCATGGACGGCTTCACAGAGGCAGAGCTGAAAAGGGCCACTTTTGTCAGACGGACCAGTCCGAAGGTGACCTGGACCCCAGGTTTAGACATGGAAGAGCTGCTGGCCTTTTAATACGTTTAATAAACTCTCAGCCTGTGGCAGGTTCTACACAAAGTGTGAGAAGTATTGAAACAAGTGGGATGGCAGACATTTGTGTTTACCTGCCTCTCTCACTTCCTAAGGACTCCTTCAAACAGAGGCGTTACACGCCTTTCACACAGCCTGCCCAGCAGGGCTACTTGCCAGTGAGATGGTGCTGAGCAGAGTAAAAACTAAAAGCAAGCAAACAAAACAAAAGGAAGAAAGGAAGAAAATCCTCTTCGAAGAAGGTTCTGAGGAGACAGCCTCTTGGACAATTCAAATGATAAGCCTTTCAAATAAAGGGCTCCTTATTGCTGAACACAGGTCTCAAGACCCATACTGACAGTCCTCACAGCAAAGTATGGGCTGTCACATGACTTAGGCAGAGTGAGTAATGATTTTACCTAACGGAGTTAGAAAGGGGGATGTTATTTGTAATGCCTGTACATGATTATTTTCATATTTGTCTGAAATAATGGTTTCCAGGAGCTAGCAAATCTACATTTTAGGCCCTTAGACTTATTATATTTCCCCAAGTTAATGTAAGTATATCTAACCTCAAAAATCTGGAGTCGAGATGCTTAACTACCAATAACAACTGCTAAAATATACCGAACACTTACTTTACGTCAAGCACAACTCTAAGCACTTTCTATGCATCAACTGTTCTAATCCTTCACAAAACCCTATGAGGAACTCATTTTATAGATGAGGAAACTGAGGCATCGGTGGAATACCTTTCCCCAGGGCATACTGTTAGTAAATGGCAGGAGTGGGATTCAGTTCCAATCAGTCTGGTTCCAGAGCCTGCACGTCTAGCTTCTGTGCAATAAGATCTATGTCAAATATGCTATGGAGCAATTAATTTTGTGTGAGGCTTCGCACGTTAATATACCCCATTTATAGATCATGAAACTCAGGGCTCAAGAAAAAGATTCAGAATTTGTTGAAACCCACTGAAAAGTAGAGAGGGAACCTACACCGGCGTCATCAAATTCTAAAGCCCAAAGAATCCCATGAATTAACTTATACCATTCCACTTGATAGCGATGTGCTTTAAGATAGAGTACAAACAACTCTTTAAGGCACATTTTTTTTAAAGTCCCATGCTATTTAGGAATTGACATAGATGAAAATGATGTAGAATGGAAGAGAAGCACAAACATATACATGTTTACAAAAGGTTTAGTGAGACGCACTGCTGAGTCTAGTGCCTTGCATCTAGTGCCTTGCATCACAGGATTAGCCCAGTGACATGACACCCCTTACACCCTACCAAGAAGAAACACATCCCTGCTCCTTGTCATTTTCCTTCCCACCTGGGGATCCAACTTGGTAAGTGTCCATTCAGTGACTAGAAGGATACCAATGGTGGAGAAGTGCTCACAAAGCGTTACCTTTTTGTGAGCTTTGTCTCTTTCTCAGGGTTACTGGATTCACAATGACATAGTGGATGTGAAAGTATTTTATAAAATACAGAGTGCAAGGAATGTAAAGTGCCACTTTCCAGTCCCTTGTCTTGAAGATGATGATCACAGGCAGTTGGCTGTGTAAGATATACATTATTGCAGACCTTCTGCCTCCCTCAAGAGAAATCAGAAGTCCGTGAAGATTCAAGGAGTCCCAATGTGTGAATGCCAAATTATTCTGTCAACTATAATCCACAAAGTCATTTTCTTAAGTCCATAGACATATAAACTTTGGAGACTCAATTCACGCAGGGAACATGAGCTTTGGTGACTGAACACAGAGTACCCAAAGAGGCAAAAGAAAACCCATACTCAGGTTCCTGTTGTTGGGAAATTAGATCCTTAAGGAAACTTTCTAAATGGTCAGGTGGGTTGCAAATGTCACTTTCCTATCACAAATGTAGGCACTGTGTCTTCTAAAGTATGGGAGCAGAATTAGATGGGCTCTAGTGAATGATGGATGGACGAATAAAGAAGCATATGCTTTACATTATTAAAAAAATATACAATCGAAGAGGCAAATATACAAGATATGTTCCCAAAATGTCAAAACAATGGTAGGATGTTAAAAAAGTGTAAGATCTGAGACATCCTTAAAAAGAAATTTGTCTATGGTTGGTATTACACACAAAATGAGAACTAACACAAATGTTGAACTCTGGGCTGAGAACCGTAGAATGGCTTAGAATGTAATACAATATTGGCATTATATGAATCTTCACAACAACATTATTATTAGTTTATTGATCACAGAAAGGTTATGAAACTTGCTTAAAGCCACAAAGCAAGAAGGTGGTGGAGGCCAAGTTTAAAATCAGACAATCTGGATCAAGACTCTACTGTTGGTATACTATCATGCCATCTTTTCCCACCTACAAGTTTAATCCCACCAGTAAAAATATTTATGAAGGTACTATAATAATTCATATTTCATAAATGAAGAAATTGAAGATGAGAGTGGTTTCAATAGTTCACCCAGGACTGCACAGCTAATACAGATAGTAATCAACATACATGTCGATGTGTCCATATACACTTATGTGTATATATGTGTTTCCTGAATAATACCACTATTCTTTTCATTTTCATATTTCTTCAATGGCTCCACATGACCTATAGGATAAAATTTAACTATTTCATGAGACAGGTGGGACACTTAACGACCTAGTCCCTATATGTTGGATAAAAAGGGATTAATTAAAGAGAGAACACAGTCACCACATGGCAGATAACTTTGGGTTATTTCCCTAAGGCAGGGATCTTCTTTCTAACGCATTCTGTGGAAAGTTTGCAGCCTTCTCTGCTTATGACCCTAGAAAGGACTCTCTCCAACCTGAATGATGCATCATGCCAGCATACTTTTCATCTCTGCAAGCTAAGTGTGCCACCTGCTCAATGAGAGAGCTGGAAGGAAAAAATAAATTCCTTCAGGTAAAAGAAGTGATTTCTGGATTGAGGTCCTAGAGATGGAACCCCTTTCTCCACGTTGTCACTTCTTTGTACCACTGCTGAATATCTCACTTTCGTTTCCTCTAAATATATTCCTGTTACCCTTGAAAATGTCAGCTATTTGCCTACTGGAAACCCTGTGTAGTAGGTTGAATTACTCATGCTTCTTTTATCCTTCCCCTACAAAGGGATTGTGGCAGCATGCCCTTGTCATTCCTCATGGGAAGAGTCCATTTCCCTAACCTACTGGTATTGCACTTGACCCTGTGTCTTGCTTTGGCCAATGTGACAAATCTGCCAAGAAGAAGCTTTCAATTTGATTGTGTATTTATGCTTCTCTGCCCTCTATCATGAGAAGGACATGTGCTAGACAAGGGTCCTTGAGACTGGGTCCTAGAATGTGGAACAGATCAAAACTCACAGCTGGTAGAACACCACAGCAAATAATCCAAAGCCACCAACATGTAAAGTGAGTGAGAAAAAAATACTTGTAAGCTATTGGCATTTTAAGGCTATTTGTTATATAGCATCACATAGCAAACAATTACAATAGCTCCAATGTTACAAAAACAATAGCTCCAATGACTTCCCACATCTAATAAACTTTTTAACAATTCAACCACCCCTTACATCAGCTGATCTCTTCATCTCAGGATTCTATCACTCTGCCTCACCTCCTATCTGCCACTATTTTCAAGATGTACGTTGCCTTGCTTTGTCTGTTCCTTTGCTTCTGATGTCTTCTTCATCTGGAACATCGCCCATACATATTTTCATCTGATTAACTCAGTCCATACCTTCTTAGGTACCTTCCACCAGCCCCTTACAAATGGGCTTAGATATTTTGCCTCTATACTTGCATAATATCTTCTACTGTCTTGACTATTCAACCAGCATTTATTGTGCTAAGCACTGAGTCTCTAATGGGAAAAGGACAATATCATTCTTTCCTAGTGAAGTATACAGTCTATTAATAATCATCAAACTGACTTCACCACAGGTAATCAGCTGTAAACATATGTCTACCTCTTATGCTAAACTAAAGACTTCTGGGGGACAAGGACTATGCAGGACACTCCAGAGTGGCTTAATTGCTTCACATACTATGCCCTCAGTTCTACTTGTTGAATGAATGAAGTAATGAATGGCTAAACAAGCATACAAATAAACATAGGTAAATAAGTAACAAACAAACAAACAAGCAGCTCCTGCCATAAATTAGTCTTGTAGATTTGGGTAATCTCATTAGATATCACTAAGTCTCCCTTTCCTTCTGTGAAGAACATGGATGCTAATTTATATAAATGCTGTGTATTTTTCAAGTACAAACATTCAAAGAAACAGTATTGTCCAGTAAGCTAGTTTATCTACAAAATTACTTTAGCAAGAGAAAACAAAGCAAGGAGAAACTTTTACCTTGTTCACTTGATCAAGCAGACAGGCTTGCACATATAGATAATTCTAGTTATTATTACTTCACAATGCTGTGATATCTTAGTGCTAAAGCCTTCACCAAAACCCCGAAAGTGACGATCTTCCATTTTCAATGATGCGTTAAAGTTTATAGCTGAATCTATTTATTCCACTGTATTTAGCAGTATTTTATGGTTTATTTATCACTGTCTAAGAAAATACATAGCTCCATTGGATTTTTCCAAGCTTGTCTACTGAAACTAAAGGAATAGTTATTCCAAAACCCTCTGAGTTTTAATAAACATTAAAAGATTCAAGCACTAACTCAAATGTTTATGTTATTTTGGCCGCTGGGTTTTCGTTTTTGTCACTGGTTGATTGATAAGTTGATGACTTTAGAGTTTCCTTGAAAATCTATTCTGAAAAAACTTTAAAGTTTATCTCAAAAGCAATCTGCCATTGTGTGACAATTTATAATCGGCATTATATAACCACTTTCTTCTTCTAACAGCTATGGTTGGTAATCAATAGTTAAGGTATCTCTTGGAATTGAGGGAATAAAGAAAACAATTATCTTGTTTGCATCAACTATTTCTACTATTCTACAAGTTAGATACTTTTAAATTTATTCAATCTAATGGTGACATAATTTAAATGTAACTGAATGCGCATGCACACACACACACACACATACACACCCCTTAAATCTCCCAATAATGGGAAGAAAAGGCAGAGAAGGTTAGAACACCACCTCCATCTCAAATAGAGACTATCATGTTAAAGTATTGTCAAATAGACACTATCATGTTAAATTTGACCTTTTGCCCAAGGAGTAAACATATACTTTACAAAGAGAATATCATGTTCTGGAACAGGGTTCAACTTTTCCAGAAATGTTACTAAACACTTAAAACTCCAGTGTCCTGAGATTTTACAGAATTGAAACCTAAATAGAATTAAGTTAATTAAAAACATCTTTGTTGATGTTAATTATAACAAAAACTATTTTGTATAATGAGAGAATATTTTCCATAACAAGATCCTTTTCTTAAGCCCATGCCTGAAATGGACAATTAACCAAAAAACGTATCTTTTCACCTTCTAAAACCATGAGCAAAAATGAAAGCAGAGGAACTTAAAAAAGGTGTTACTGTACAGCCAACACAGAAGAACCAACAGTAGCTGAGAGAGCTCAAAGCTTGGATATGGGCAGACATTGGAAAAGTGCTGCCCAGGGTAGAAGATGAGGCATTGGGAGATCAAGTGGCTATGAACCTAGTCACTAAGGGAACAACAAAATTTATAAAGATGGGGAGTCATCTGGTTCATTATCACTCTAAAGAGCAAACATAAGGAGGGCAAAAAATTAAAAGCCATGAACCTGCAGGGAAGCTTCCTTGGTAGTTCTGAAGGAGTCTGTCATTTCTACTGATAACAGGGAAGATATGGCTAATTGATCACAAAATCGGTAAAGATGAAAGAGACTAGTAATCTATTAAGTGTTGTTTGACATTTACTGGCAAAAACATTCTTGGTCGTCTAGGAAGCAAATTAACTCAAGTTCTCATGGTAGAGATCCTGATCTCTCACCAGTTTTCATACTAAATCAATTCATAGACCCCTAGCCCCTCAATAGAAAGGAAGGTCCATCTTCTTGTGAAAGGATCCTATAACCTGACCAAAAACATATTCTTTCTCCAAGATTTTCCAAATGAGACTGATTTGTAGTCACTTTCCAGGATGACTGTGCTCTGGAAAAAGAGAAAGAACCTGACCTTTGGGGGAGCTATTCGATATTGGCAATGAACTCACGCTAATTCCCGAAGGCCCTAAATACCACTGAGAAGGGGTTTGTGGAAATGTGGTGATAGATGGAAACTTGGCCCAATCCCACCTAACAGTGGTAAGCAAGGACACCTCCTGAAATTCCTTCTCTATTCCCCAAAAAGGAGATATACTTGGTAAATGGGCAGAATCCACATTGGATCCCAGACCCATGAAACAAGGGCTATTATGTTAGTAATGGCCAAATATAAGCCAATGAAACTCCCTCTTCTTGGGAATTTGCAGATTAATGTCACCTTCAAGACCTGAGTACGTGGGGGTAACTGTTCATATACATACTCATTCAATTCATCAGTGAATAATCCAAGGAAAAGACCCTCAATATTTTCTGCCCTTTATCTCACCATATTCCCAATATTTCATATTGTTTATTGGTTACCTATAAGAGATGGGCACCTGAGTGTTTTATTATTCTTTATGCTTTAAAAAGAGCCCATGTTTAAAATTTCTCCGTTAACTCTTAAAATAATAAAACAACATATTTTAGAAATAAATAAGAAAATTTGAACCTTAGCGAATTTGTAATTCTAAGGAAAACAAATAAAAAAGTATAAAAATAACATCGAACCATAGTACACTACTCAGCTAAGCTATTCTTAGTTAAAATTGCATAATACGTACTATTGTTTTCGAGTCAACATAGGTTTAAATATACCAGAGATACTCTGGGGAGAGACAAAAGCATAGCAGGAAAATAGTTGTGCTACAGATGAGGAAACTGAAGCACAGAGAGATTATGCAGCTTAACGAGTTTGGAGCCAGGCTTCCAATTCAGGCAACTTACTCTTGCCTGACACAGAACAGACCCAGGTAAAATTGCATGCAAATGCATGAAAATATTTGTTCTTCCACACATCCCTCCAGGAAATCTGGAAAGGAGATAGATTTAAGATTTTATACAGATGACTAACACTTTGAAAGCTGAGTTACTAATAATATTTATTCCTGGAACATTACTTTCAGCTCTTGGTGGATTACTTCAAGGAGAGGAGGGCAAGTTATTATTACAAATTATACCATAAAGTGGTAGTTACCACGGGAGTTCTCTTTGTTTTGTTTTGGTTCTTACTTTGGTTCCTTATTTTAGTTTTCACGTTGACTTCCTTTTTCCAGTGGATGAGTTCTCTTCAGCAATGCTAGCTGATATTCCTCGGAACACTAGAGACATATTAACCAAAAATTGGATATGCTTGTATTTTACAACAGGAAGCACATACATGCAAAGACAAGAACTGAAGTGGGGGAAATCCCTTGCTTTACAATGGTCACAGTTAAGACTGTGGTTAGTGTCCCCTAATTATAATTACATTTTCTGGCTTGACAAATTATCAAAACTGAAGGGCTCAGGGCAATGCAGCCTCATTACAAAAGGTGGGAATGGAAATAAAGCAACTATTCCATTAGCAGGAACACAGAATGCTGAGAAGTCCTTGGTCACTGAAATTTGTCATCACTAGCATGGAAATGGGGCAATTTTATCTTCTTTTTAGTGAATAGTTTTAGATGCTGAAGATTCACCGATGGGCTATAACCCTGATGATCTTCGTCTCTGATCATCTCGTCTCTGATGAGAAGATTCCTCCTCATCACTTTTTCCTCTCTCTTTTGCCTTCCTCCACCTCAATAATTCTAAGGAAACTCAGAGGTAAGAAATAATAATATACAAGAGCATAAGTAACATAGTGCCACATAGAGATAAGCTTTCTATCCAAAACAATGACAGGGTGAAGGGAAGATATAAAATGATTCAAAACAGATGTGATCCAGTTAAAATTTTTTTTTTTTTTTTTTTTTTTTTTGCTCAGCTTGCATTCTCAGCTGTTTCTAATCCAATCACATCTAGATCATCTGATTACTCTTAACTTTGTTGACATATTACGTGGTCCACGTGGACAGTAGATACAACATCCTTTTGGTTTTTTCTTTTAGTGTTCAGAATCAGTACAAAGTACTATGGCAGGGATCACAAACCCACATCTCTACAGGGAAAAAGCAGCTAATGGAAATGATCAAAGCAGACTTGGCCTTAGAAAACAATAGCAGGGGCGCCTGGGTGGCTCAGTTGGTTAAAAGGCCGACTTCGGCTCAGGTCATTATCTCACGATCTCATGGTTCATAGCACTGGACCCACCACTTCTGTATTCAGGGAACATGATGGTGGGATGGGGACATGCCTGGAGTGTACATATCATCTCCGAAAGAGTTGTCCCACCTACCCCCCAGCCAAGTGTTCCCAGATCTCCTGATGCTTTTTTTTTTTAATTTTTTTTAATGTTTATTTATGTTTGAGAGAGAGAGAGAGAGAGAGCACGAGCGGGGAAGGAGCAGAGAGAGAGGGAGACACAGAATCAGAAACAGGCTCCAGGCTCTGAGCTATCAGCACAGAGCCCTACCTGGGGCTCGAACCCACAAACCGTGAGATCATGACCTGAGCAGAAGCCAGACGCTCAACCGACTCAGCCCCCCAGGCGCCCCCCAGGTCTCCTGATTCTTAAGAAGAGCCAGAAAATCTGATCGTTATATAAAATCTGGTGTTTACATGCTACATTGTTTTCAATCTTCTTAAAATAACACATGAGCCATAAAGAAAAACATGTGGGGGCACCTAATTGCACTTACAGGGCACAGGTTTGTGAACTCTACATGAAAGTGAATTCACCACGTTGAACAACAAACTACATATCTAACTCAAAAGTCAAATAAAATGTTAGACCATCTGGAGAACTGAGAAACCATCACGTCCTGTTTCATCATTTTACCTTTGAGGAAATAAGTCCCCACCTTTTTGTAGCCAGGTATGAGCAAATGCAGTCCAAGAATCCATATGAACTGGCCCACAAACCACACATCAAATTAAACGTATTTACTCAGTGTTTCCTTTGTGAATAGCCCCCCTCTCCTTGATCATTTTTAATATCCAGAGGAACTTAAAGTTTGTTCCTACAGGAAAAAATGGGATCTCAACACTAGAATAAAAACAGGCTGTGTAATAGCAGCTTGGTCAAAATATCCTGCTCCCCTGGGCACCATAATCTTTATTGGGTGGTCTGATAGAGCCCATCCAGTACAGATATCTATCATAATATCATCACATGGGTCCTTTAACATAAAGCTTTTTAAAGACGGCAGAGTGCAAAGGCCAGGGCCAATGATGAGAATCTTCAATGATCCAGCTCTGGTCGTTGTCACACTTCTGAAGGAAGGGAGCAGCAAGGACACTGCAGGTGAATACGCACCATTTATGCCTAGCTACTGCTTCAAAACAAGTTCATCTCTGATCTCATTAGTCCGCCCCACTTCCATGGATGTCTTTCCTCTCAAAAAGAAAGTATTCTAGCTGCCACCACGGCCTTTTCGCCAAGAGCCTACTCAAATTCCCAACGGGCTTTCTAGCCAACATGATGTCATCTCTCGACACAACAGGAGGATTCTAACTGACCCAAAAGGAAGGATTCTCTGAGCAATAAAAGTATCTTAAAAGTGAAGAGGCATTTATACCAAAGAAAAGACAGTAAGCCACCTTGTTATTTCCACAGAAAGCACAAACTCCAACCTCAGAGTTAAATTCTGAGTGCTTACCTGAATCAGAACCTCTCTTATTCGATGTTAGGGTGAAGGGGTGGGTTTAAAGAGTTATATGGCTCTCCCCCCGCAGAGTTTTCCACTAACATTTTTTAAGACGAAAAATGTAAAAAATCTACAGACCATATTGAAAAGCTAATTTAAATGTAAACTACAAAGAGAAACACATACAGATACACACACAGAAATATACATACAGAAACACATACACATCCATATATGTAGAAACGAAAAGTATTGTTGGTGGAAATATTAACTCCTACTATTTTTGAAGGCAGTTTGTCAGTATCTGCTAAAATTAAAACCTCATAGTTCCTCTGACCAGGATTTTCCACGTCTGGGACTCTATCTCATATATATATAAGCACAAGTTGGTAAAGACATACATACCAAACAAAACATGGAAAACGGTGAGTGGCCATCAATAGGCTATGGATAGGATTACCTGAATAATCACATCAGATACATACAATTTATTACTATACAGTCATTCATAAAATCAAATAGAGCTATATTAGATGGCTTGAGAAATTATTATAATGTACAAGTTTCATGAGGACAGCAAGACACAGGGAAGTGTGTGCATGATCTGATCTCATGCGATCCCACCATTTTAACATTAATAATTACCAAAGGTTCTTTGCCTACAAGTCTGAGTGTGCATATTCGTGTGTGTGTGTTTGTGTGTGTGTATGTGTGTGTGTATAGAATTATATGAGTGAAAAGAAAAATAGGGACAGGTACAAAATAGGTTATTAATATGGATTATCTGGAAAAATGGGGAGGTTGATGGAGATGAAAGAAGGAGGAGAGAAAGCCAAATGCTGCCATGAAGAAAGAAGAGAAAGAAAAGGAAAAAAAAAATATTGTCTTTATATGAATAATCATGCATTTAGGTAAAAGTATGTATATATAGGTAGGTGGATATCACTATAACCTTTTTTTTTTGAATTTAAAATCACACACAATGAAATAGATTCACTCATTCATATAACAAACATAATACAAGATCTGGGAAATGACACATTGGTATGGGCAACTGCAATCTTTGTTCCAATTTTCTCTCTGTTTTCAATCTCCAACTGTTCAAAATCTGCACTTCAATTCCTAATTCTCTCTGAAGTAGATTTCTCTACCTTTCAGACTCTCCTTTCTTCTTGGCATGCATATGCTCGAGAAGTTTCTCCTTGATTGAAGAATAGGGACATATCCTATTTGCATGCCTATTTTATCTGGACATGAGCCTCCTTCAATTTACAGGACAATCCAGGAGTCTGTTCCTCTCCTTGTCGCTCTCTCCCCCTGAGCACTTTCTGTTCCTCCCCTGACAGTCGCTAGCACACTATGACAATGCAAAAGCAATTTTAATGGTGCTTGCATATTTCTTTTTTTTTTTTTTTAATATGAAATTTATTGTCAAATTGGTGCTCGCATATTTCTGCCAGAAAAGTAGCTTCACGACTGGGTCCAAGCTGAAAAATACTCACAAAATGTGCCAGGGACTCCAGTTTCTATGTCATTTCATTAACCTCCCACTCCCTAAGTCTATAATAATCTATGAACATTGAAGGTTTTGTGTTATATTTGTGGTAGGTTTCATAGGAACCAATCCTATTTCCAGCCTCTCTGGTGGTGATGATTACATATGCCAATGGACACACAGACAGTAAGGCCCACCACGTTTTCATAGGAAGTTTCAGTAATTATGAAACTGTTTCTCTACGCCATGCAGAATATTGTTAAAAATAAAGAAGTTTTTTTTTTTTCTCTTTGAGATTATAGAGAAAAGGAAGGAGAAAATTGGGATGTGATTCACTATGGAGAATAGTTTATCTCTAGGATCCTCTAAATTCAAGCTGTCAGTATTCCTCTTCTCCAGTGTATGTGACATGCATTTACTCACCTCTACATTGAGAAGAAGACAATTTTACTATAGATACATAGATAAGTTTTTTCTTTACAAAATAGAGCTATGCTTAATTTGATAGTGCATCTGTTATAAAGTATAATAGGACAATACATGCCTAATTATTCATTCAAATAAGCAAGAATATAATTTTCATCCATCATATAGACAAAATTAATTTTTTAAATATTTTATTTTTGAGAGAGAGAGAGTTCAAGCTGGGCAGAGGGAGAGAAGGAGAGTGAGGAAGGATTCTAAGCAGGCTCCATACTCAGTGCAGAGCCCAACATGGGGCTTGATCTCACGACTATGAGATCACGACTTGAGCTGAAATCAAGAGTCAGACACTTAACCGACTAAACCACCCATATGCCCCTAGACAAAATTACTTTTTTTTTTTTCAACGTTTATTTATTTTTGGGACAGAGAGAGACAGAGCATGAACGGGGGAGGGGCAGAGAGAGAGGGAGACACAGAATCGGAAACAGGCTCCAGGCTCTGAGCCATCAGCCCAGAGCCTGACGCGGGGCTCGAACTCCCGGACCGCGAGATCGTGACCTGGCTGAAGTCGGACGCTTAACTGACTGCGCCACCCAGGCGCCCCCAAAATTACTTTTTAAAAAGGCTCATTTTTGAGTGACAGGGGTGTTCTTATAAAGCAATAATGAGATTGTTTATCATTATAACCTTTCTAGAGGGTAATTTTGTAACATATCTTGAAAGTCTTAAACTCTCATACCCTTTGACCATTATACACTTAGATATTTATATTAAGGACTGATTCAAAGTGATCACAATAATTCATGATCAAAACAGTTTATGAAGAATTGAACCAAATATCCAATTATGGGGGGATGATTAAATAAAATATAGTATAATCATGTGATATTAGTCACAATAAATAAAATTAATATTTTATATCAGAAAATCATGCACAAGTAAGACAATATTCATGAATAATACTGATTGGAAATTATGATGTGCAAAACTGAACTAATACTGTTGGAGAAACCTCTCTATCTAATTTACCAAATAATTATATATATACAACTAAATATATATTTTTAGAAAAAAAATAGGAGATGAATCAAACTAAGAAATATCTCTGAATGGTGTCACTGATTATAGGAGATTCTTTATTTTACTTTTTATTCCAAAAAGTCTACAATACATATGTATTACTTTAACAACTTACTTTGTAAAAGGCAATCAAACATAAATAGAAGATGTTATAGATAGAGAAAAAGTTTCATTACCCCACACTTTCTTTCTCTCCTTTCCCACATTTAGGAAAGTTGATCTCCTCCACTGTTTATGAATTCCTTGATAGACGGACAATTGGTTCCTCCCACTTTTCTGCTACTAACAAGAGGGCTTCAATACATATGACTGTGCAAGTCTCCATTTTCCACCATGTAATATTTTTGTGGCATGTGCTTAAAGCAAACATAGCAAAATGTTAATATTTTAAGGGAGGACTCATAGATTCCTGTCGTATTATTTTCTGACTTTTTGCTATGTTTGAAATATCCCATGAGTAAAAGACACATTAAAAGTAAAGCAGAGGTATGAAACAGTATTTTATATTTTTTGTTAAATTTGAAGTTAAATTGCTATTATTTGGTTAAAAGTAGAAATACATTTTAAAAGCAACGTGCCATCCTGGTAATGAAAACATCAATTAAATCAAACGCTCTCTTAGGAAAACAGAAGCTTTAGTGCTTGATACTATGTGTCTGGATTTATTACAATAGGACATAGGCAAAGGCCATCTCTCCACTTTAATTCAAGTCAATTACTTGGTAATTGCCCCGGAAATTTTTCAAAAAACTTTTAATCACATATACCATATATACATATAAGCAACTACTGAACCTATGAGAAATGATTTCCTTCATTTTGGCCAAACATGAGAGATACTTTTCTTCGTAAACAAGAAAATATATTTCCAAAACTAATTCTTCAAGGCAGGAAATGGAAAATTAAAAAGAAGAGTGTTTAGACCAGGTATCAGCTGTAGGAGACCCTTTCTGTAAATTTGCATCAGACTTAGAGTTTTGTTATTGGTTGTTGTGATAAGCTAGCCAAAATGTCCCACCAGGGGCCATAAAAGTCCCTGGTGTTGACAATCTAGCACTTATTTGCCCCTTTCTCTAGGGTAAAGGAAAAACTAATAAACTGTAATTATTAAGCTGTTATACCAGGTTGTATGTGTCACCTATAATAAATTAATTATACATAATGCCAAAGAGGCAAGCTACAAGTGTAGTGCTTTAAAGTATTAGCCAAAAAACAAAGTTTATCAGAAATGCAGCCTACTGCCTGTTCAGTGTTCTAGAGAAAGAATTAAGGAGAACTGTCTCTTGGTGCTTCCAATGGGGTAAAAGAGTTATAACTGAATATCACCTCTCCTCTCTGCCATAACAGAGGTCACAAAGATCAGAACACCCCCTCACTTTAAAATCATCTAGTCATCATCTCTCCACACACTTTGTGACATAATTGTCCTGAGTAGGAAAAAGAGGGACAGTAAAGGTTATTTGACTAGCCTTTGTCTCTTGGTTCCTTATACTTCCATATTTTTGCACTTAAAAAAAGTATCAAAGTAAGGCTTACTTCAAAGAAGGCAGGTGCTGGGGTGCCTGGGTGGCTCAGTCGGTTAAGCATCCGACTTCGGCTGTGAGTTCGAGCCCCGCATCGGGCTCTGTGTTGACAGCTCAAAGCCTGGAGCCTGTTTCAGATTCTGTGTCTCCCTCTCTCTCTGCCCCTCCCCCACTCGCGCTCTGTCTCCCTCTGTCTCAAAAATAAATAAACATTAAAAAAAATTGAAAAAAAAAAGAAGGCAGGTGCTGTTACCTCTGACAAGTTTCTAAGAGAATGATGTAGTATCATGCACCCAGAAAGAGAATCATCTTAGTGAGAGAAACTTCTTGTACTCAGAATAATCGAATTGTAGAATTTTATAGCTCAATAAATGCATGCTGAATTGAATTTTTGAGTTAAGAAGAACACATAACTTGGAATTCTGGCTCTAGGGAAGTAGCTTGCAAAAGTCCAACCCTCTCACTGAGAGCAAGGAGAAAGGGTAAGCAAAATTCAAAACCAGAAAAAAAAAGTCTGAACATATTCAAAGAGTTAGTGCGGCAACCAGGTCTTGAGACATCAACAGCCCAAAGAGAAAAAAACTGCAGAGTGATGAGCTGTAATTCTGTGTAAGGTTCTTTTTCCTCAAGCATTTGCTGATTCTAGGTACAATGCTGAATTATGTAGAGCAAAAATAATTGGAAATATGGCAAAGAGCACAGGACACCTATTATAAACAGTGCGAAAGGTCCAGCATATATGTAATTGGAGGCCTTGAGGAGGAGGGGAGAGATCTTGGGATGCCAACAATACTGAAGAGACATTGTCCCAATACTTTGCCAAACTGGTGAAAGACATTATGTTGCATATTTTAAAAAGTGTTAAAAATTCTAAGCAAAATAAATACGAACAAAACTATACCCCAAAATATCCTTATAAGACTACCGAAAACCAAAGACAAAGAGAAGTTCTTAAAAGCAGTCATAGATAAAAGAAATATTAGCTTCAGTGGAACATTAATAAGAGTATTACTGACCTTTCAATGAAATTATGAAAATTAAAAAGACAATGGAGTGGCATCAGTTTTTGTTTTAATTTTTATTTAAATTCCAGTTAGTAAACATACAATGTAATACTAGTTTTTGCAATATAGTGATTCAACACTATGGAATGGAATCTTTAAAAGATTTGTAGACAATAACTGCCAATCTTGAATTCTATAAGAAGTGAAATCATTTCCTTTTAAAAAAAAACGTTTTTAATGTTTATTGATTTTTTAGAGAGATACAGAGATAGAGGGAGAGCAGGGGAGGTGCAGAGACAGAAAGGGAGACAGAAAATCCACAGCAGGCTCCAGGCTCTGAGCTGTCAGCACAAAGCCCAACACGGGGCTCGAACTCACAAACCCTGAGATCGTGACCTGAGCTGAAGTCAGATGTTCAACTGACTGAGCCACCCAGGCACCCCAAAGTGAAATTGTGCTTCAAGGTAAAAGTAAAATATTGGGGTGCCTGGGTAGCTCATTCGGTTAAGCGTCTGACTCTTGATTTCAGCTCAGGTCACGATCTTATCGTTCATGAATTCGAGCCCTGTGTTGGGCTCTGCACTGACAGCACTGAGCCTGCTTGGGATTCTCTGTCTCCCCCTCTCTCTTTCCCCATGTCTCAAAAATAAATAAATAAGTATAAAAAAAGATCGAGGTAAAATATAGAAATATCCAAAAAAGCAACATCTGGGACAATGTGTTGTCGGCAGACATCCACCACAGCCCAATAAAATGATGTCATGTGGAAACATGGAAATTCAAGAAAGAATAAACATAATGAAAAAAGTAAATATGTGAGTATGAAAAAAAAATTTATAAACAATAACCATATGGGCCCAAACACAGTTATAACAGAAGTAAGTACTTAACTATAATGACTATCTACAAAACTCCTACAGCAAACAACCTACTTAAGAAAATATTGGAAGTATTTGCCCCCAAATTAAAAAGGAGATTTAACAGGTTCACAAAAATGTCACAGATTCACCTTATTATATAATGGTTCATTACAAAAGTTTTAGTGATCACCATTCTATCCATGCTTTCAAACCTAACGTGTTAAATGAGGTCAACGCTGGATAAGTGACTTCTCTAAAATCAAATATCCTTGAGATGGCAGAGGGGGATTGTAGTCCAAAACTCTTGGCTGTGAGTAAAAACCACTGTTTACAAACACACCTGTCTGAACTCAGTGAACCTTCTAAAGATTTCCTATTAACATCTTAAATGACCCCTATAGTCCTGCAAAACATTTTCACTTATTGCTTTAAAAGAGAGAGAGAGAGAGAGCGAGAGCGAGAGCTTATTACTATTTTCATTGAACAGAAGGTCCTAGCCAGTATTGTTCGGCTAGGAAAAAAGGGAAGAACAAGAAAGAACAGGAGCACCTGGGTGGCTCGGTCGGTTAAGCATCCAACTTCGGCTCAGGTCATGATCTTGTGGTTCATGAATTCGAGCCCTGCTTTGGTCTCTGTGCTGACAACTCGGAGCCTGGAGCCTGCTTCAGATTCTCTGTCTCCCTCTCTCTCTGTCCCTTCCCCCACTCATGATTTGTCTCTCTCTCTCTCAAAAATAAATGTTATTTTTTTTTAAAAAAAGAACACATTAAAACTATTATTTACGTAGAAAAACCCAAAATACACTATAAAATATTTGAATTAGCAAATGAATATAGCAATGTGGCTAGATATAATGTCAATATGCAAAATCAATTGTATTTATACTCCTGAAAAAGAAATAGAAAATGAAAATATTAAAAGCTATTATTTAAAATAGTTTAAATGGGGCGCCTGGGTGGCTCAGTCGGTTAAGCGTCCGACTTCGGCTCAGGTCATGATCTCACGGTTCGTGAGTTCAAGCCCTGCATCAGGCTCTGTGCTGATGGCTCAGAGCCTGGAGCCTGTTTCAGATTCTGTGTCTCCCTCTCTCTCTGACCCTCCCCCGTTCATGCTCTGTCTCTCTCTGTCTCAAAATTAAATAAACGTTAAAAAAAAATTTTTTTTAATAAAATAGTTTAAATGTCAACATTTAAAATAAGTTGAAACAAATACCTAGAAATAAACATAACAAAAGATATATACAAATCTACACCAAATATTACAAAATAGTATTGAAAAATTTTTAAGAAATTTTAAATTAATGGAAAAATATGCTTTGTATATGAATTTAAAAACAGTATTTAAAATTTTTTTTAAACATTTATTCATTTTTGAGAAACCAAGAGAGACAGAGCACTAGTGGGGGAGGGGCAGAAAGAGAGGGAGACACAGAATCCGAAGTAGGCTCCAGGCTCTGAGCTGTCAGTGCACGGCCTGACGAGGGGCTTGAACCCATTGACCACAAGATCATGACCTGAGCCAAAGTTGGATGCTTAACCAACTGAGCCACCCAGGTGCCCCAAGAAACAATATTTTAAAGACATCATGTCTCTCCAGACTGATCTATAAACTTAGGACAATTCCAGCCAAAATCTTAGCAAGTTTTTGTTTTTTTTTTGAGTTCTTGAAATTTGATTCAAAATTGATAAATAGAAGAAAATGCAAAAAAAAAAAAAAAAAAGCCAAGACAAAGGTGAACAAAGCTAAAGGACTCACATAAGTTGTCATCAAGTCTTATTTTAAATAACTTTACCTTCTAGTATAAGGTACAAGAATCACAAACCACAAATAGAACAATGGAACAATTGTTGGGTCAATTGGATATCCATCTGTAAAAAGTAAAATTTGAAGCTTACTTCACAATCTATGCAAAAATCAATTCCAAACAGATTGGGGATCTAGATGTTAAAAGTAAAACAATAAAGCTTCTAGAGCCAAAAAGCAAAACAAAAACATTTATCTTGATGAGGGAAACAACGAGTTTTTAAGCATGATATGAAAATCCATAGCCATAAGGAAAAATTATAAATGAAATATTTAAACAAAGAACTAATCTTCATTAAAAGACACGAGTAAGAGAATAAAAATTTTTTAAAAAGAGAGTATAAAAAATCAGCTCTCAGACTGGGAGAAGATAGTCACAATGTAAATATCTAACAAGAAAGTTATATCTGGAATATACTAAGAATTCTACTAATTAGTAAGAAAAAGTCAGAAGACTAAATACTAAAACAGGTAAAAGACTTAAACAGTCATTTTACAAGGAGTACATCTAGTTTAAAAGCACATGGAGAACTGTGTGGAGTGACTAGAATTCTCTTCTACCTACTTGCATACTGCTATAACCACTTTAGAAAACTATACAGTAGAATCTACCAAAGTTGAACATATTCATAACTCATGACATAATATTTGCACTCCTACATATATGGCCACAGAAATTCATAAACATGTTCACTAAAAATATGCACCAAAATATTCCTTGCAGCACTATTTGTAATAGCCAAAAGAAATTTTAAAAAAGAAAAAAAAACTGGAACTAATTCAAATGCTTATCTAAGAACAGAATGGGGAATTAAATTGTGTTTTAGTCAAGCATGAAATACTATATGGCAATGAGAACCAGTAAATTGGTGTTTGGGGTAATTAAATGAATAAATCTCACAAACGAAATTTTGAACAAAATGAACCAGACAAAAGAGAACTTACTGTATGATTTGACTTATGGGTGGGTGGGGGATGGGAGAAAGAGGATGGAGATTAAAGAGTACATGTATCATGCTGAAAAATAAATAAGATGATAAAAAAAGAAAGAAAGAAACTTATGCTATGAAGAGAGAAATTAGATGATCTTTAGAAATATTTATCACTATACGATTTTGTTGCCCAAAATAATGTGTTAAACCAAGATTTTCAAAACAATGAAACATACTGAATTACATTGTTTTCAATAAAATAAAGTTATCTTTCTTTACTGAGATAAATTAGGATTTTTTTGCTGTTAATAAGTTTTTTTTTTTTTAAAGTTCAGAAGCAAAACTGATCTATGGAATTAGGAGACAGGATGGTGGTTACCTTTCGGAAGTTAGTAACCCAAAGGGGCAGAAAGATGGCTTTGGGCTGTTCCCAGTTTTCTGTTTCCTGATCTTTGTGATGGCTGCTTGTCTGTGTCTGCTTTGTGAAAATTCACCAGGCTAAACATCTCAGAAGTGTGCAATTTTCTACATGGAGGTTACACTTCAATGAAGTTTTAATTTAAAAAATAAGCTTGGAAGACAGAAGTCCCTTTGTTATTCATAATCATACAACATCAAGAGGAGTACGTCCCATGGAGCCTTGAAAGGTAGCAAACAAATGGAAAAGCAGAGGGTATACGAATATGGTGAGGCAGAAACTGTCAATACTGAAAACTGATTCAAACCTTCCCCTTTCCTCAAATTTCTTAACAGATTTCCACTTTCTTTTTATTTTTTTATTTTTATTTATTTATTTTTTTTTAGTATTTTAATGTTTATTTATTTTGGAGACAGAGACAGAGCATGAGCATGAGCAGGGCAGGGGCAGAGAGAGAGGGAGACACAGAATCCAAAACAGGCTCCAGGCTCTGAGCTGTCAGCACTGAGCCTGATGTGGGGCTCAAACTCACCAACTGTGAGATCATGACCTGAGCCAAAGTCAGACGCTCAACCCACTGAGCCACCCAGGTGCCCCTCCACTTTCTTTTCACTTTTTAAATATAATTTATTGTCAAGTTAGCTAACATACAGTGTATACAGTGTGTTCTTGGTTTGGGGGGGTAGATTCCCGTGATTCATCGCTTACATACAATACCCAGTGCTCATCCCAAGTGCCCTCCTCAGTGCCCATCACCCATTTAGTCCATCCTCCCACCCAACATCCCTCCAGCAACCCTCAGTCTGTTTTCTGTATTTAAGAGCCTTTTGTGGTTTGCCTCCCTCTCTGTTCGAAACTATTTTTTCCCCTTCCCTTCCCCCATGGTCTTCTGTTAAGTTTCTCAAGTTCCACATATGAGTGAAAGCATATGATATCTTTCTTTCTCTGACTGACTTATTTCACTTAGCGTAATACCCTCCAGTTCCATTCACATTGTTGCAAATGGCAGGATTTCACTCTTTCTCATTGCCAAGTAGTATTCCATTGTGTATACAAACCACATCTTCTTTACTCATTCATCCTTTGATGGACATTTCGGCTCTTTCCATAATTTGGCTATTGTTGAAAGCGTTGCTATAAACATTGGAGCACATGTGCCCCTATGAATCAGCACTCCTGTATCCTTTGGATAAATTCCTAGTAGTGCTATTGCTGGGTTCTAGGGTAGTTCTATTTTTAATTTTTTGAGGAAACTCCACACTGTTTTCCAGAGCGGCTGCACCAGTTTGCATTCCCACCAACAGTGCAGGAAGGTTCCCGTTTCCCCACATCCTCACCAGCATCTGTTGTTTCCTGAGTTATTAATTTTAGCCACTCTGACTGGTGTGAGGTGGTATTTCAATGTGATTTTAATTTGTATTTCCCTGATGATGAGTGATATTGAATGTCTTTTCATGTGTCTGTTGGCCATCTGGATGTCTTCTTTGGAAAAGTGTCTATTCATGTCTTCTGCCCATTTCTTCACTGGATTATTTGTTTTTCAGGTGTTGACTTTCATAAGTTCTTTATAGATTTTGTATACTAACACTTTATCCAATATGTCATATGCAAATATCTTCTCCCATTCCATCAGTTGCCTTTGAGTTTTGTTGACTGTTTCCTTTGCAGTGCTGAAGCTTTCTTTGATGAGGTCCCAATAGTTCATTTTTGCTTTTATTTCTCTTGCCTTTGGCAGATCTCCACCTTCAATATAAAGCAAGCTATGGGAGAGAGTGTCTATATAGTTATAACTATTATCTATGCACAATCTAACAACTCTCCAGATAACCTTCTACCCAATATTCTGTGAAATTTCATTATTGAGCTCAAGGAAAGGGGAAAAGATCTCTGGAAATTCCCGAGTAGAAGAGGAACTATATTTGAACTACATAATTCCCAGCAGCAGATGCTAAAAACAGCCAGGATAGATGACTGTTTGCAAAATATTGAGACATATATTTGTATTTCAAGGAAATGTATTCAAGGAATTTCTATCATGACTTCTATTTGAATCAATAGAGTGATCTTCACAAAATATTTCAATCACCAGATAATTTAGGTCACTATACCTACTTGGTGTTAGTATATGCTATAAATACAATTACATTTATCAAATTTTTACAAGAGGAAGCTACAGGGAAAATATTTAAATATATATATTTTTTGTTTCCACAAATTAGGCATTTGCTTCTCAAAAGCAATCTGATGTTTATAGAGATTTTGACAGAGTAATGAATAAATACATTTTTATGGCAGGACAAGTACCAGTTTCAAGATAAAAGAGCAATGCGAAGTAATAAAACATTCAAGTAAGACAAACATTTCATAGAGGCTTTGATTTTGCCATCTGACCATCAAGAAAAAATGGACAAAGCACACCAGCTACATGTCAAATAGGCACCCTGATAACCAAATGGCCTTAAGCATTCCACTGGAGAATAAATTATTTAAGGCTTCTGAATTTTGTTGTCTATTACAGTAATTACTCAACACAGATTATACCTTGAATTTTGACTTCAAAGCAGTCATTTCAATTTTGTATCTCACGAAATTTCATAACAGAAAAACCTGGAGGATTGGGTAAAGAAGAATGACCTTTTTTGTCTTTTGCTACCTAGAGAATTGTTTAGTCTTCTTTCTGTAATATTTATGTCTTCACTAAGGAGGGTTTGCTCCTAAAAACCCAGGATATCAGTTTCCTAACAGTGCACAAGAAAAGGAAGGCATAGCTCTTGTCTCCTGAATGATAAATCAATGAAACAGATCTCATAATTATTGAGTAACAGGCACTTAATTCTCATAACAACCCTCTGAGGGCATCATTATTATCCTATTTGACAAATGTAAGAAAAGATGCTTAAAGAAGCAAACACCGTGTGTGAGTTACATTGCCACTAAATTCCGTATCTTGGAGGAACATGGCCCCATTACCTGCACTATACTCAGGCTACTTTCCTGTCTCTGTATTTAACAGACCAGCAAAATAAAGGTAGCTCAGTATATTCAAAATCGTGTTTACAAATTTGCTACTCAATTCAACTGATCTGGGACATTATCTGAAGGTAGATCTATTACAGTGTGATATAGAAAGTCCTGAACTTTGAGTCAATTCACCTGTGATCTAGACCCATGTCTTTCTGTGTAGCCCTGAGGAAGGGACTAGTCTCTCTAAATCTCAGTTTTGCCCATTTGTAAAACGAAATGATTGGACTCAATGCATGGGTTTTGAACTGCTTGATGTTGTTTCATGAGTTACACAGAGTTGGTTCAGAGATCACCATGGGTTAGGATTACATGGCTGGCTGAATTTATAGTCCAGATCCTTCATTCTCCTGGAACAGAATTATATATACACTCTTTAGCAGTGGTCTCATGGTGAGTAGGGTGTTCCCTGAATCTTGAGTCTGGATTTGGTCATGTTAATTGTTCTGAACAACGAGATATTAATAGATGTGATGTGATTGGAGGCTTGAAATGTGCCTGGGGCTTGAGCTTGTCCTCTTACACTTCATGATCTTTCATAAAAACAGCTTCTCGCTGGTATTGCCTGTCCTTTTAATCTGGGACCCACATGAGACACATGAAGACTGCATCTGAGCCCAACCAACAACCTGGAGCCCAGACCAGAAGGACAGCCGTCCAGGAAGCCCAGCCTACATCATCAGAGTTTCACGAAGACAAATGCTTGCTGGTGTAAGCTACAGAGACTGTCGCGGTGTATGCAGCATAAACTGCCTAAGAAAGAGCACTAGAGGAAGCCTCGTTGCTTGGGCTCTGTTTATATATTTGGCAGCCTCATAACATTTCCCTTGAAGAATAGGTTCCTAGCCAAAAGTTTGAAAAACACTGACGTAGATGGTAACTTACATCCCTTTGGGAAATAAGATTTCATGATTCAAAGTCCATTTTTTAATAAAAATAACAAAGTAACTATTAGAAAATGCAGTATATAAGACCGACTACTCTAACTCCATAAATAAGCCCATCAGGAGATGAACATGAACCAAAATATTCCCACATAATAAGGATTGCAATGTGGTGGTACTACATTTCGGCATCTATCAGTATGTGGCATTTTATCCATGTTTTAGTGAACAAAATTATGGCATAGAAGACAATGAAATAATTGGAAGTTGTTGGTAATTTGAATAATGCATTTCCTTTTTGGCTAGCATTATCCTCTTAATTATTTCATCATCTCTGGGGTGAGGGTTATTGGATCGTTATTAATGGTTTTTTTGTTTTTGTTTTTGTTTTTGTTTTTGTTTTCACTTTGTGTATCAGAAACTGACACTCACTGATTTAGAGGTATTCAGAATCAGGGCCCTAGCCTTCCTGCATCTCTGAAGGCCCAATAGTCTCTCCAATGCAGATGGTATTGCATCGTAAGCTGTAAGGAACCAGGACTTAGACTCAGGGGTTCAAGTTTCCACACCAATTTCTGCCCCACGGCTAGTTGTTGACCCCAGTCAACTCACTGGATCTCCCTTCACCTCTGTGCTTACCTGGGAGTAAGGCACCTGGCCCAGAGTATCTCTAATGTGCTTATCAGCTCCCAGCTCCCTTCAGTGTTTGTGACAATGACACTAGAAATGGTGTCAGAGAGAGTAATATCAGACTCCCTAAGATTGATATGGACAGTTTGGAAAAGCAAGAATTCTGAAAAAGTGGTGTTGGCTAGGTAGAGTAAGGGTCAGGTTGGCTAGGTACAGTAAGAGGAAAATACTGTCTGACCCATCCTGAAACTCATACACGGTCACAACATAGCATCTCTACGTTCTCTAGAGCTGGGCATTTCCAGTGGAAAGCTATAGTAAACTGAGGCTACACTCTCAAAGGTAATAACTACCTGCCTTAATCCCAGGTAGAAAGTGCTTCTTGGGCAAATCTTGTCATCAGTCATGATATACGGTGAATTATATGACAGAGGTCAAGAGCTAGTGACCCACACACCGTTTGTATTTGGCATGCATGGTGTTTAAAAATATGAATTTATTGCTAATATTTAAAAACCAGGAATTTCCCCCCCAAAAAATTCAGACTTCAGGGTTGTTGTTTTTTTTTTTTTTTTTTAATGAAAAACTAGAAGATTTGGCAAGTGCTGGGTCTATATTCCAATGCGTCAACAAGTGGCCAGAGGTACGAAGGAGCTGCCTCCTTCAGATGGGGCCTGTGGTTCCTGGTTATCAACCACTTTGCTGCTTGTCTACTATTCATTCTCGCCACCTGCTTAGGCCCCATCCATGAACTCTGAGAGAGAGCCAAGGAAAAGACACGAGGTTTGGCCTGCAGGTTTCCAAAGATCATACTTGAAAGCAAAACCAGTGAAGCATGAATTGTGCTGGGCAAAAGCATTGTAGATCACCAGAGAAGCCTACATACATTGCATAAGAAATACTCATCTATACAGAGCGCCTGGATGGCTCAGTTGGTTAAGCATCCAACTTTAGGTCATGATCTCATGGTTCATGGGTTCATGGGTTCATGGGTTCGAGCCCCGCGTCAGGCTCTGTGCTGACAGCTCAGAGCCTGGAGCCTGCTTCAGCTTCTGTGTCTCCCTGTCTCTCTGCCCCTCCCCCACTTGCACTCTCTCTCTCTCTCTCTCTCTCTCTTTCAAAAATAAAGAAACATTGGGGCGCCTGGGTGGCGCAGTCGGTTAAGCGTCCGACTTCAGCCAGGTCACGATCTCGCGGTCCGTGAGTTCGAGCCCCACGTCGGGCTCTGGGCTGATGGCTCAGAGCCTGGAGCCTGTTTCCGATTCTGTGTCTTCCTCTCTCTCTGCCCCTCCCCCGTTCATGCTCTGTCTCTCTCTGTCCCAAAAATAAATAAACGTTAAAAAAAAAAAATTAAAAAAAAAAAATAAACATTTAAAAATTAAAAAAAATATATAGAGAGAGTAGTCTAGTTTGAAAACATAAAATAAAGGTGCATTTTTCAAGTCCAAAATGATTTTGCAAAACTGATTCATTTTACTTTTTGCCTACAACTGTATGGTTATTAGTATGGAGAGCCCAGCTTCCCTCAAAGTCCATTTTAACGTAGGTGCTAATGATGGGAGTTTTCTCCATTGTCTAAGCAGTGGTCAGGAATACGTGTAGGTGTCCCCCTCAGCTCTACTCCCGGATTTTTCACCAGAAATTACAGAAAATATGACTTCCAGCAAGGAAAAGTGGGTTCTAGCTGTTAAACTTTTATTTTCCCCCCATAGTACAGGTAGCAGTTCTCAAATTTTAGCTGTGTCAGAATCACCTGGAGGGTTTGTTCCAGCACAGATCGCTGGGCACCGTCCCTACAGCTTCTGATTCAGCAGGTTGGGGTGGTGGGATTGGGAATTTGCATTTCTAACAAGTTCCCAGGTGATGCCCAGAGCTGCTGGCCCTAGGGGCACGCCTGGAGCAGCACGGAAATAGCACAGCTACCTGTCCGGCTTCAACTTTTCCATTTGTAACACAAGGGTAAGGTCTAATTCCCTCTGAAGTCTTTTTTTTTTTCTTTTCTTTTTTTTTTTTTTTTTTGGCTTATCAGAGAAGAGTGTAGAAAACCAGTTTTCCTTCCTTGCAAGGTAGCCTCATGCAATTGTGTTTTCTTTCTTTCTGGGCATGCAATGAGTTTAACACCGAGTAAAAGGCTCTTTAATGGGAAAACTACATTTTGTTTCTCAGCTTTTCTATTGTGTTCTTCCTGGGGAAAAGCAGTCTTATTTTCTTTCCCTCTGTGCTTTAGAAAGTAGAAAAGGACGGAAAAGTTCTAAATCCACACACATTTAAGAAGTTTGAGAATAATTATTGCTGAGAATGACAATTTTATCTTCAGCCTTAATTTAGGAGTCAAACGATAAATCATACAATTTAAAAAAATAAAGCGGCATCCACTACCTTTTAATTAATGAACGTCATTGTGCCTTTTAGCACAAGGATTCCACATTTTAAGATGGTTCTGAATGAGCTTCAGTGATTGATTATTTACTGTAATCTTTCCTGTGCTAATGAGGCCCAGACTGTTACTAAGATGTCAATACAATTTGATCCTGTCAAAATAAATTTCATTTGACTCATATTCTCCCTTCAGGGTCACCAGTCAGAGACTGATCAATAATTTAGTAGGGGTTGGCCTTCCTCAGAAATAATTTCCTAATAACCATAAATATAAGCCTCTAGGCATCTAAATCCAAATGCCATTTCTTATTGGTGAAAACACTACTAACACTACAAGGCAGCTCATTTTTTGTAGCTATTTGCTCACTGATGAGACCTTTTTATTCCCCTTCATATTTTCCTTTGTGGTGAAAAGAAAACATATAAATATGTATCTGTCCATATGTGTATGCATGTGTGCATATATATATATATATATTTCCATATATATATACATATATATATACATATACACATAATCCAAATCACTGAATAACTGTATGAGTATATATACTTACACATACTTTTATTGGGATACAACATATTTATTGCACTAATATTAAGATATAGCTTGATTATTTTGCACACGTGTAAACACTCAAGTGCCCACCACCAGACCAAACTACAGAGCATTTCCATAACCTCATGCCTAAGTCCTTATCCAAGTCATTGTCTGCAACTCTCCACCCTCAACCAAGGTAATCATCAATCTAACTTCTGTCATTACCAATTAGTTTCCCTCATTCTTTAAATTCACGTGAATAGTATCAGACAGTAAAGATATCCTCTTTTGTGTCTGATTTCTTTCACCCGGCCTAATGTCTATTAGACGGATCCATACTGTTGCATATATCAGGCATTCGTTCCTTTTCATTACCATGCCGTAGGAATATACCACAACCTCTCTGTCCATTCTTACGGTGACGGACATTGGACTTGTTTCCAGTGCAGTGTAGCACGATTACATGCTACAAATGTTTGTGTACTTGTCACTCAAGCACCTTCTCTGTTATCCACCCGAGAAGACACTGGTAAAATGGCTTGTTCAATGGTCCTATATTTTCTAGTTTTTATCTATCTGCACAGGGCTCTGACATGATGTTTGTTTGTACCTGTATATAGCCAAGGTTAGGCAAGGGGGATTTGAAAGGAAAGTGGAGTCAAATGTAAGAATACTACCAATATGTCCTCATTTAATTACTCAAAATGAATCAAGACTGGGTCTATCTGGAGCAGTTTTATGATATGACAATCTGAGAGCCACAAGAGACATCAAGAGGCCAAGTCATGCCAAGCACCTACAGGCAGATATGATGTTTCAAGTACAATTAACACCAGAGAGGTTTAGAGACTTTTTCAAAGTCACACAGCTGGTAAGTGACCTTTGTAGTCATGCTAGAGCCCAGTAGCGTTGGGATCACAAGTCAAGTCTTTGTGTTGTTCAAACTGCCCTGTACTGGGGTGCCTGGCCAAGAGGGTGGGAGTGAGGGTGAGAGACAAATTATTGCCAGTAAAACACTAATTGGGGAACTCAACTCACTTTTGCAAAGACTGCTAGATCACTCTGGTGAATGTCGTTGGTCACTCCTGGGTGCCATCTTGGCAGGAGAGCCTTGGCCAAGTTCTAATCATTGATGGTAGAAGCACAGCCATTTCAAGGATAAGCTAACCTGAGGAATTGTCCTAGATGCTGAAAGGAGCAGTCAATTCCCTTCAATATCAGACTGTCCCTTCTTTTCCACCCTGAACTGTCAATCAGAAAGCAGTCTTTTGGAGGAAAGAGGGCAGCTAAACTAGCTGGTGTTTAAAAGGGCCCATGACTCATGTGTTTACATAATCAGCCCATTCTAGCACTACCACTCCCAATTAAAGCCAATCCCTTCTTCCAGGCACTCTCTCAGGCTGCCTATTATGCTGATGTGAGTGATTTTCTCCTTCCAGCCTGTCCTTGATACTCATTTCCACTGGCATAAACAAACCCACGACCGGTAAGGAAGCAGGGACAGAATATGACTTATTTCTTCCACCTGTCACGATGTGCTTGTGGGGGCTGAGCAGGAATTAGCAAGGGCTGTTGTTGGGTCTTACTGGGAACAATAATTCAGTATTTATTGAGTTAATCCCTCTTGTCTTCCTGTTGATAGATTCTCATGCCAGGTTCCACAATAGAGACTAGAAATAAACCAAATCAGACAGAAAATAGAAGGACCAGCAGAAATGAACTCAGCTCATTGCAATTCTGTAATTAAGTCACAAATCCCTTCTCTCAATTTTAACAGAATAAATTCAGCGAATGTTTACTGGACACCTATTAGGTTCCATGGATACAAAAATAAGCCACAGTCTCTGTTATCAAGAAAGTTTCTATTTAGAAGGATAATTGGGACAAATGCAGCTTTAGTTTCTTTGCTCATTCATTTAATAATAGATGTTGAGTTTCTCCACTCTTCTAAACACTGTGCTAGGTTCTCAGCATGCATATATGAATAATGTTGGCCTCGTGGTCCAGAATGGCAATAACATAAGGCGGAATAATAGAATCACAGCAGTAGCAAAGGCATATTCTACAAATATTAGCCCTACTCTGTGTTGGACGCTTGGGATAGGATAATAAAAAATACACACAAAAATCTTCTCATGTTTTTCTGGGGGAGAAAGCAAATAAACAAGAATATTATAGATTTTGGTAAATGCTCTGAAAGAGAGCACTAATAAGTATCATTAACAATGAATACGTAAATAATAATAATCAAAAACAGCCATCAGTAAATTGCCATATGCTCAACTGTGTGCCTTTAACATCTATTTTTTTAAAAGTTAGTCTTCAAAATAAACACTATGAGCTATTTATTATACCAGATTTGCAGAGGACGAAAATGAGATTCAGAGAGGTGAGGAAGTTTCCCAAGGTCACACAGCACTGCAGTGGCAGAGCCAGAGATTTGAACACAGATCCCTCTGCCTCCAGAGTCAGAAGTCTTAACCTCAAAACTGTGAAGTGCTTTAGCAATTCAGCGGAGGGAAAGGGGATGGGGAGGAGGGGGAGGAAACATCACACATGGTCAGAGGTAGGATTTGAAAATGTCTCCTAGAGAAGTTCTTTTTTCCTTTTTTTTTAATGTTTATTTATTTTTGAGAGAGAGAGACACACACACACAGTGTGAGCAGGGGAGGGGCAGAGAAAGAGAGAGACACAAAATCCAAAGCAGGCTCCAGGCTATCAGGACAGAGACTGACACCGGCTCAAACCCATGAACCAGGAGATCATGACCTGAGCTCAAGTTGGAAACTTAACCACCCGGGCCACCCAGGGAGCCTGAGAAGTTCTTTAAGACAAGACTGATGGATCGCCTCTGAGGTAGGGCAGAGGGAGCTCACCTACAGAAAAAAACATTTCCATTCTCACTGATGGCCAACACTTACTAAGGAACTGAATGGTTAATTTAAGGATTTGGGGGGATTAATTAAACTTGAACTTCTTTATATATGGCCTTGACCACTGTCCTACCCTTTACAAGTACAAAGAAGGGAAACATAAGACTGGATGGCTGATTCAAGACCTTTTGTCTACATCAGAAGGGGAGAGTAAGGAAAAATTTGTTCTATGAAGTCAATCAGGGATCAAGATTTTTTCCATCTTGTCAAATTCCTGAGGCATTTAAAAGCCATATTAATAACTGGTTCCTAAAGCAAGCCCAAGCAAACAAACTAGCCAATTAAAAAAAAAAAAAGATACTTCTTAAGTAAGAGAAATTCCGAAGGCATTCAACCCCAAAAAAGGCTTACATAGTGAGTTTGCTGACTCCAGGTTTTGCCTACCTATAAAAAAAGACACCTACATTAGTGGCCTTTTACAGTTTTCAGTGGGTCCATTCAGCCTATGGAAAAATTAATTCCTTATAAATCTTTATCTCCATATTTATCTGAATCATCAAGAATGCAACTAGGGCTCCTGGGCGGCTCAGTTGGCTAAGCGTCTAACTCTTGATTTCTGCTCAGGTCATGATCTCATGGTTCATGAGTTCGAGCCCCACATCGGGCTCTGCACTGACAGTGAGGAGCCTGATTGGGATTCTGTCTCTCTCCCTCTCTGCCCCTCCCCTGCTCGTGCTCTCTGTCTCAGAATAAATAAATAAACTTAAAAAAAAAAAAATAAGAATGCAACTAACCACCAGAGAAGGAATGGTGGGTTATGGTGGGGCGAACGGCTCATGCTCCCATAACTTACTTGCTGGCTGCACCCTTGTCATCAGCCTGTGACCCAACCCAAACCCTGAATTGCATTTAGAACTTCTATATGGAATCCAAACACCATTTTTCAGTCTTTGAACTCTTGACTACTCTGTGGCATTAGCCACTGCTCACTTGTGCAGTCAGAGTTATGGATCACACAGATGACAGAAACGAACTCCCTGAGAACTGACAGGAAAAAAAAGACATATAATTGGGCATGTGGTGCCTCAGAGTGGAGAGAAGGCAGGAGACTGGGGCTGGAAGCAAGACAGGAAATAAAACCCTCGCAGGAATTACTGGGCTGCCTCAGTTGGAAGCTGCTACTGCCTTGGAAGGAATAAAAATGCTTGTCCTCATGTACCTCTAATCGAGGTGTTAATGACAGCAATGAGGGGGGTATCTGTCCTTGCTTGGAATACCTGACCGCTGCTGGGCTACATAGAAGCCACACATAATCTAGTGATGTCATCCCTCATAAGAAAATCAGACGCCATTAGGAAAGGAGAGGAATGGAGGTGGGTAGCCAACTTTGGGTTGGCTGGAATGGAGGTGGGTAGCCAAGTTTGAAAGCCAACTTTCAAAAGTTCATTGTGTCTCCTTTTGTGAAGTTTCCCCCTCCCCGTGGTATATAACACTGTTCTGATTTTTCCCTTACCTCTCCATCCATTTCTTCCTTTATCTCTAGATTGTAAGATTCTTGAGGAAGGGAAACATGTTTCACTTGGTTTTGTATTCTCCAGCACCCAGTACGTTGCCTGGAAGGTAGCAGGCACTCAGTTTCCAGGTGAATGAAAGAGTACAAAAATGAATACATTTCTGCCATATGTAGTCTCTATCCATAAAGAATTTAACGATCAAAGTTTATTAAGTTTAGGCATAGAAAAATAAGTCCAAGTAAGTGATGCAGGATGAAGTACGCACAGCCTGTGATGCAGGCAGAAAGGAAGGTGGTAGAAATTCATGGGAAGAGAGGTGGTGCCCTCAGGAAAACAACGCAAGACTGGACAGTCTGGAGGTGGCCAGAGCAGACAGGACCTTTCCAGTGGTGTGAGGAAAGTAACAGAGCTGTAGATAGTGTGGTGTGGGCACCAGACTGCAAGCGATTTGGTTTTGCTGAAAGTTCGCTGAAATTTCTCGAAGATTCAGGAAAAAAAAAAATGTAGAGAAATGCTAAGAGGTCACATTCTGGAGGCCCTTGGATGGCATGTTAAGGAGTTCGGACTGAATCCTTTTAGGCAGAGAGAAAAGCAATCACGTTGGTATTTGGAACAGCAAAACTTGAGAGGAGCCAAAGCTGGAGGGAAGGGCGGGCAATAAGGAGTTAAGGATCAGTTTGGGGGTTGGGTACAAATTTGTCTATTCTCTCAGGTATCTCCCTGCTTCCCGCACTCGAGAAGCTCATCTCAGCTCCTCCTCCTGCCTATTTGAATTGTTCATTAAGACATCATTTTATAAAAATTTAATTATATGAGTAATACAAATACACACGTACGTATCAGCTATGGTGATATCGCTTTTAAACATAGGCCCAATCCTAGGTGTCTCCCTAAAACGATCCACTGCCCACAATCTGGTGTCCTCTTCTATTTTTTTAAGTGTATTTGCATGTATATGCATATTGTTTTATGTGTTGCTTAAAGCATAACTGCTATCATATTACACATGACTTTGCTCATACAGCATTTTGTTGTGGATGTCTTCCCATGTTTCCAGAGTGATCTGATCATTTTTCATACCTGCATAAGATTCTAGAGGGTGGCTACATGTCCGCTCATTCCCTTAAGTTGTTCTCATCTGCACTGTTAGATCCACAGATGCAACTAACATCCTCAGACTTGCGTCTTCATGTGTGTGTGTTTTCCAGCAAAGCGTCTAAGAAGAGCTATTGCTGGATGGAAAACTGTGCCCATATATAATTTAATAGATTTTGCCAAATTACTCTCCTAAATGGCTGTAGCAATTTATGGTTCCACCCACAGTGTGAGATGCCGTTCCAAATTCCATTAATTACTGCCCCTCCTCTGTGAATTAGTCCTCTCCCCACACATCGGTCCACAAAAAGCCACCCATCACTCTGAACTATTACAGCACTTTTTTTTCTCTACTACTCATCTGACAACTAATGAATCCTGTCTTGTATTCTACTTATTTTACATATTTTTGTCTTCTTTCCCCAAATAGACTGCAAATGTATCCAGAACATGAGCCTTATTCTACTCATGTTTACATCTTTGAGTGTCCGTGTTACCAGAAGTAGAACCAACCCAGTAGTTATAGGGTAACATTGTGAAGACAGAAATTAGTCTGGCTTCCTAAACTGGAGGAAGCTTTATAGAACTCAGAATGTCAGCTGGCATCATGAGAGTTGACAAAGTATTACTGCCATCACACTTCAAGGAAATCGGGACTCCTAACACTTCCAGTGAAACAAACCCTTCTCCACTTTGCTATCCGGATTTTAGTTAATTACTCTTGCCAGTCACACGTCCCTCTTTCCCTGATTCTGCCAATGGGGTGATAAACACTAGAACACCAGTTTCTTAATGACTGAGGAAATACACAATAAACAGGCCCCCTGCCCATGGCCAGTGGGTGTTTCATAGATCGCATTGCTGGCGTGTTAAATTTAGGCTTGTGGAGCTAAATGCTGCTTTCCTCTGTCCTACCCGGTTTAGCCCACCGGGTAAAATGTGGCCCAATGAATGCACCAAGTTTACCAATCACTTTAGCAGCTCCACCTACTGTGAAAAGTAGTTAATAATGCAGTAGAGATTCTCTGTCTCCCCAGGGTGGTAAAGGTTGATAACTTAATCTTAAGAATTGTAGCATTCACCATCTCCCCAGATCAGGGACTTCCTATCATCAGTGTTGAAATGCCCGTGTATAGTAACAAGAGACAAATGTTACCCCTGTGAAACCAAGGGGCTCATTAGGAGAAAGATCAATGTAACATTTATCTCAAAGGAATACATTTGCACCCAGTTTATATAGATCACAGAAACCTCTTTTTCCACTGGGATAGCCACCTGCGTGCTGGCAGAGGGTGAGGGCAGGGTGAGGAAGGAGGCAGTATCTGATGTCTGTCTTTTCCAAAATCATATATCTTGTGTGACGCACAAAATATGATGCACCCTCAGTAATTTCTGACCATCTTACGCTTGTTAGAACCAAGGTCAGTAATTCTTTTTAATTTCAATAGGCCTCACTTTTATATACCAAGGGACCACTATATGTTCTGATTAGGCACTCTAAAAGGCATTATGAAAAAAAAAAGAATATGAGGAATTAACATGCATAATCCTTAATCTAGGTGGATGCACAGGAATAAAGGAAAGAAAGAAAGAAAGTCTTAATTCTGAAGCCTGGATATGTAGTCTACTCTGTTTCAAGGTAACATCAAATGCCTGGTAGTTACTTAGAGAAATAAGTCCCTCTTCCCAATTTGCCTACCTACTTCATTCAATTCAATTCACTTCGTTCATCCAAGAATTGAATGAATGAATGAATGAATGAAGAAAGAAATAAAAGAAATAAACTTTTTAAAGTTTATTTATTTATTTTGAGAGACAGCGAGAGCATGTGCATGCATGCATATGAGCTGGGGTGGGGTAAAGAGAGAGAGAGGAGGAGGAGGAGGAGGAGAGAGACAGAGAGAGAGAGAGAGAGAGAGAGAGAGAGAGAGAGAGAGAATCCCAAGCAGGCTCCATGCGCAAAGCCCAACGCGGGGTTTGTTCTCATGAACCGTGAGATCATGACCTGAGCTGAAACCAAGAGTCGGATGCTTAACTAACTGAGGCACCCAGGCGACCCTCAATTCTGTTTTTATATTAAGTTTCTATAACTTGAATGTTTATTAATAGTCTCCATTGAATAATGGGAATGATGGTGAGCATCGGGGTTAATATTTGGGGTGTTCAAATACAGTGACCCCAATCTTCCTCTCCTGCATCCTGGAAACTCCACTTGTGCAGTTCCAGGAAGCCAGGCCTGAGAGCCTCTGTCTGCATCTGCAGTGCCCCTGTGGCTTCATGGCAGACGTGGCACGTGATAATACATACCCTCCCAGAGAGCACATCCATGCATCGAAATTATATGTCCTTCCCAGCAAATGTGAAGACAACCAACAATTTCTACCGTATTTAAAATGATCAAAACCAGAAAATAAAACTATAAAGGAAGTGGGGAATGCCATCAGAAGCATTCATCAGAGGGTCCTCCAAAATATGAACCAGAATAAATGTTCTATCTTATGGGAGAAAAGTGAAAAGAACGCGGAACAAATGGGTAAGTTGACAGACACAATCTTACTTCTTTGTTCCTTTTGTTAGGCTGTTTACCTCAATGCTATTTATGAATTCCTCTTGTGAGCCTCTATCAGTAAGTGTCTGGTAGCTGCCTAATACCTGTTGATTAATTATTGAACTTCCTATAATATTCACCATTCAAATACTTTCCCATGCAAGAACTCTGCACATTTCTTTGGAGAGTGACCACAGTCAGGTCTAACTGTCATCATCCAAACCTTGGAGGTATATTCTGTCTACTGGGCTTGCTGCTACTATTTATTAGAAGATTAGCAGTTATTATCCACTATTACCCTTTGTTGTCACTTCTTATAATGGCAATCCATTGAGAGCCATAATTTTACACAGATTGGCATTTCTTTACATCTTTCCAGCCACTAAAGTGTTGACCTAAGGGGTAAAATGAGAAACTGAATTTCTTATCTTGGGAAAGGTTTTTGGAAATTCACATTCAAATTGGGAACAAGAGGGGCACCTGGGTGGCTCAGTTGGTTGAACGCCTGACTTCAGCTCGGGTCATGATCTCCTGGCTCCTGAGTTCGAGCCCCGCATTGGGCTCTGTGCTGACAGCTCGGAGCCTGGAGTCTGCTTTGGATTCTGTGTCTTTCTGCCCCTAACCCACTGGCATTCTGTCTCTGTCTCTCTCAAAAATAAATAAACATTAAAAAAAATTTTTTTTCAAATTGAGAACAAGAAACCTCATGTAAATATTTCCCAAGATTGTATCCATTGTGGTAGTTTGCACATGCAAAATAACGGAAAAAATACCATTGTTCTGGGAATTCAAGTTAGGAGTTCACTAGAGAATTGCTTTTGATTATTTATGTCTTGGTTGATGGAAGGTGCTCAGTGAGCTCATTAGACATTCTGGTCATCACATGAAATCAATTCAAGCAATTGTTCTTCAGCATCTATCTCATTCCAAATGGCATTCAAGACCCTGAGGTCATAAAGATGAGTGAGACGTAATTCCTGCCCTCAAGGTGGTTACAGTTTAGTAAAAGTGTAAATGCTTTCACTGGATCATTGGAAGATATAAATATAGGTGAAACCTGTACAATTGATGCTTAGGATTTTAGTGTGGAATAGCAGGCTACTTTGAGGCCTTTTTGAGTGGTAAAGGGTTTTATTTTCAGATGTGGTATTGATTGTTCTGAGTCCCTAACCCAAAGTGTTGACCATGACTGCCATAGACAGTCGAGAAATGTTATAGATGGTAGGGAGATAGAAAAATATTAAGGTAAAACTCATCTGTCCCCCTAGGAAAAGATTTCTCATGATAGAATGGGAATTTTTCTTTAGAACCCTAGCTCCAAACTGGACATATATTCTTAACATGGTCCTATCTCAAAGGATATTGTAAAAATAAAAATGTTTCCAATCAAATTAATTTCCTGCTGGTGTTATGATATCTTAAATAATTAAGAATCTGTCTTAAATAATTAAGAACCTAGATGCTAGAATTTATTAATTCTAATAATCTACAGCTAACTTGGCATTAATGGAGCCCTACATACAATGGGCATACAAACAACAATTTTAAATGTTTAAAACCAGTTGGAAATAAAATACTACTTTAAGAATCCCAGTCGTGCTTTGTTCCTTTAGAAAATCAAATCCTTTCCTCAGAGATAATGCAAAAGTAAGTTTTAGTCCAGTCCATATTATAATTATGAAAAGATTAATGAGACCCAAATCAATGACACTTTGGTATTCTTTTAAATGATTCAATGGTTTCATCAAAAGGTTTCAAGTAAATGTTGAGATACCATGCAATTAAAACAAACAAACCAAAAATCACTTCCCCTCCCCCAAATCCTCAATTACTTCTATAATACCCAACTACTTGGTTTTTCATTCAAGGTTTTTTCTTGTTGGGTCAATCTCTATCTTTCCACTATTCAAGTTTAATATCAAAATTTAAGGCAAGTCAGCCTAAATATCCTCCAGACACATGCTATGGACTTTCCCACCATTAGATTAATATTTCCAGATACTATTTCATGCATGTCTCTATTCCTAGGATCTAGCACAGTATTTAGTACATGGGAAATAGTCTGAAAACTGACCTGTAATCCTATATCCTTCTCTGATATTTATTCCGTCCAAAATTCCGTTTCTCTCATTCCTTCTCCAAATACCATTGAATAAAATACTAAAGACACCTGCTTCTGAAAGCTTCCACAATTTCCACTTTCTGTGCATTTTACACACACTGAGTACAATACACCTGAGTCCACCTTACAATTAATTATAGGCCAGTCCTAACCTCCCCTATTAAAATATTAGTGCTATGAGTTTCAGAGATGGCTTCATTCCTCTTTACATCCCTAGCAAAGCTCATGCACACAATTGATGGGTGAATCTTTTTATTTGCTGAAGAGTCTTCTATTTCTGAATTCAGTATTTCCTCAGATGTGAAACACAGATTTGTTGGCCAGTATTTGGTCCTTTTAGATTGAAGCCCCATCCCTTACCATCGCTTAGAATATTATATTTGAGCATAGCCCAAGTAACTATGTCCCTTTATTTCTGTCCTTGGAGTTAGAACTTTGGAGCATAGCATCCCAGTTTATATCAGTTTTCATAGAACATTTGCAAAGATCTCCCTTGTCATACTAGGTAGGGAAAAGCTGAGTGCTCTGGTTATCTGTCTGCTATCTGATAAATTAACCTATTCAACCAGCTCTGAATAGTGGGAAGAAAATAGAGTTAGAGCCAGCCCCTTGAAGACTTTGCAGGGTAAGGACAAGAATGATAGGTGCAGATCCACAGTGGACCTACCAGTTTACTCCTCTAGGCTATCGTGAGAATTTAAGCACCTTGAGTCCAGGATTACCCTGTTGTTTAGAACACCCAGTCTCAAAACACAAAGGTAACTTTCTGAAGTTTTACCCAGGAGCTTCTGAGAATGATCATTGAACATCTGCTCCTTGATACTTAACAGGGTTCCAGGCCAGAAGAAACAAAACATGACGATTTTCACTGCAAAAAGAAAGCATCCATTAACGTAACTTCTGTACTTCTATCACAACAGTGATGGCTGAGAAACAAGTTATAAAAGAAGAGAAAGAGTTCTTGGAGATTTGATCAAAGGGTATAAATCTTTCAAAGAGGCTAGGGTCAGAGAACTTGACTTGGAAAGTACATTGACAAAGTTGACACTTGCAGTTCTGCCCAATGCAGACATCACTAATCAATCAAGGCATTAGGTTACCTCTGTACCATAGTCCAGGCAGTCATTGATGCAGATACTATTTTCCCTCCTGCAGTTAGAGAACTGCAAACATGCAACCAACAGGACCCTCGTTTTCATTGCACATTCAGCTCTGCTCAACAAACTGAGTTTCTTGCTGCTCACTGGGGATTTAGAGCTGAATAAAACATAGTCACTGTCTTTAGTGGCATCACAGTCTAGAGAAGAAGACAGATTCTGAAATAATTAGTTTCACTATCATGGAAGGAATCATTGATTTTAGTACTAGAAGCAGTAAAGTTGGGTGCTTAGTTAAGTCTATGGTGGGGATAGTTATAGAGTGTATATCATACACATGAGCTGGGGAGACGTGAGCACAGAAGAGTTAGAAAGATACTCAAGAGGGAGGAGATAGCATGAGTAAAGCACTGATTGTGCAGCAGCATGATGTGTGTGTGTGTGTGTGTGTGTGTGTGTGTGTGTGTGTGTGCGTGCGTGTACGTGTTGCATATGTGGGAGGCATAATATAAAAAGTACAATATTTCTGGAGGGGAAAGTCTGAGATGGGAATTGCTATAAATGAGGTTGGATAGATAATCCAGGATCCATTTAGGAAAGGCTGCTAAAGAATTTAACTTCATTCTCCACCCCGCCCCCCACCAAAAAAACCTATAAAGCTGCATGGAAGGACTTTAAGGATTAATGGATGGGTGGATGGGTGGATGGATGGATGGATGGGTAGATGGATGGACAAATGGATAGAGATAAATAGATAGATAGATAGATAGATAGATAGATAGATAGATACAGAGATATAAATATAGATTTCCAAGTTACATATTTAAGAGAAATCAGAACAGCTTGGGTTACAGATTGGAACCAAGGAGTACAGAAGGTCATAGGAAGAATCAGGTAAACTCAACTATAGTTACAGCTCTCTAGGAGTCTACCTAAGGAAGTTCCCAATAGCCATCCATGATAGATATTGTCCAAACTACCATTTACGCTCTTTCTTCTAGCCTAAAACCATTTCAAATAGAATCAGCACTTTGGATAAAACAGGCCTTTGTTAAAATGAGCACATTACATCTGGAGGGACAGTGAGCTAGCTTTGCAAAGAGGGAAGCATGGAATTGCAATTCCATCCCATTTCGTGAATTTGTCTTGCCTCTTAGATTAATTGCCAAAACAGGGTGTGATGGGATGGTACCTGAAAAAAGAAAGAGTTTGGCTAAAGGGAGTATAAAGTGGGAGGGAAATGGTAATACACAGGAAAATGCCTCCCAAAAGTGCCCTTTGCCAGAAAAAGTGCATAGCTGAACAGCTGTACCAACACTTAGGGCTGCCAATAAAATACTGTATTCAATGGATTTATCAGCAAACATTTATCAACACTCACTATGTGCCATTGCATTCTGTTAGGCTCTATGGTATCATAAGGTCTGAGCCTCATTCTCGTGGAATTTTGGCTTTAAGTCGGAGATATGCAAACATAAAACCGAGAGTGAAATTAAAAACCATGGGGTGCCTGCGTGGCTCAGTCAGTTAAAGTGTCCAACTTCGGCTCAGGTCATGATCTCATAGTTCATGGGTTCAAGCCCTGGGTTGGGCTCTGTGCTGACAGCTCAGAGCCTGGAGTCTGTTTAGGATTCTGTGTGTCTCTCTCTCTTTCTGCCCCTCCCCAACTTGTGCTCTGTCTCTTTTCGTCTCTCAAAAATAACCGTTAAAAAAAAAAAAACAACAACAAGCTATGTACTATGTTATATTGCTGGATGGTTCACAGGGAACTAATAGAAACAGATCTTTCCTGTGGATATTTGAGAAAGTGAAACAGCTACAAAGGATGGTAAGATTAAAATAGGAAGAAGGATCCTGGGGACAAGAGAGTTTAAAATAACTTTCAAACTCCTCTCCATAACATAGGAGGAGATCAAGAAGGAAAGACAGGCAGGGAGAAGACAGCCAATGCTCACCGCACATTGGCTATATAAGGCCTGGACTTTCCTATATATTTTCATTTGATTCCAACGACAATCATCAGTCCTATTTTATAAATGTGGAAACTGAGGTTCGCAGAGCTTAAATGTCTTATGCAAGGTCACGCACGCAGCTGGTCAACAAACAGGCGGGGACAGAGACCCAGGGATGTCTGCCTTTAAAACGGGGTTTCTCCACCTCCACACAATTGAAATTTAGGAGTGTATGATTCTTTGTTGTGGTGAGCTGTCTTGCTCCCCCAATAGATGCCAGCAGCACACCCTCCACTGTGACAACCCAAAATATCTCTAGACATTGTCAAGTATCCCCCAGGAGATAAAACTGTCCCCAGTTGAGAGCCATCAGTTCAAAAATGCTTCACATAATAGAAAGCTAAGAATGTAGTTTACTTTGAACATGAATTCAGAAGACAGTAAGAAAATCAACTTTGATGGACCATAAGGTACATATTAAAAGATGTAGAAAATCATGTTAAATAAATGCCTGAACACGGCAACTTGAGTTAGGAAACAGGTGGGAATAGAGTAAGTTCTATAGACCCGGTCTGGTGGGTATGTCAGTTGCGACAGTCACATACCGGGTCCCCCAGCTGACGCAGCACGCCCTCCTGCTGCCACAGGCCCTGGCACGCTGCGGCCGGCAGTGTACCTGGAAAAGGATACTGATGGACCGACAGAAAGGGTTCTCCCCCACCAGCCTCCCCGGTAACCCTCTCTGGATTCAAAGTCGGCTGCAAGTCCATCTGACTGTCAAATGCACATCACGTGGCTGAGCCCTTCCTCGGACGAGGGTCTCCAGTTATATATTTCTATAGCAGAAGGAAAGAAAAAGACAAATGTCCACTACAGGGGTTTTACCAGAGACAACAGACAATACGAACCCTTTGAAGACTGGAAGGAGACAATGCGTAATTTTTGCAAGAAGCAACATTAAAGAACTTGTAATTCCCACTCAGATAAACACTGAAGCAAACTGAGAAGAGCTAAGAGGGCTGCTGTATCACAGCATTGTAATGCTGTGTGGTTTGCTCCCCCAAGGGCCTGCCAGAAATGGGGAGATGTCACCACGTAAATGCAGATGGATTCACTCTTTGTGTGAGAGGCTGGAGGGAGAGGCTGGCAACACTCTTGCAGGACATTTTCAGATGCTCCATTGTCCCCCGCGCCCCCAAACCCTCATTCTTGCCATTCTAGCCAATACTGTCGCCTCCCTCCACCTTCTCCTTTCATTGTCGGGCAATTACAATTGTCTAAGTGCTGTTAAAACAGAGTGACTACATTTCAGGGACGCATGATGAATAACCAAACAGTCTTCAAAGGAATGTAGATTTCTCTCTCATCTACATGTTCCAGGAAGAACTTTACAGCCCAATTTCCTATCCTTTTCAGAGGACAGAATCAAGACCTGGAGAACTGAAACTGCCATCCACTATGGTCTCCTAGATGAAGGCTTATCCAGAAGGAATACATCAAAGGATGCATTTCCTATTTCTGCATAAGTTCTGAAACAACGAGTCAGCTTTACAATCAGTGCTTTCAAGTAAGTTACACCTTGAATTACGCAAAAGACCCAACCTTGCAAAAGTCCTTCACTTTCAGCCTTTGATCTCCTTCCCCCCTCCCCTTTGGTTTCTCCTGTACAGATTGTCCCTATCTGTGGCTAGTGATTCAAAGACAAACCTAAATTGTTAAATCGGTCATAGAGAATGGTTAATACTTCCTTTTTTTTGCTTATTGATGCAGAGAGCTCTTCCTCTGGGTAGAGATTTTCCTTTCTGTTGTAACCATAAAGTCCCTTTGACTTATTCCCTTGAGTATTTTCCCTAAAGTGTTGAAGCTGGCTCTACGGTCCAGCTGCCCCTCCTCAAAAACAGTCGTCTCCCTGACATGATATTATACATGGAAAAGCTGATAGACTCCACCAAAAGTCTGCTAGAATTGATACATGAATTCAGCAAAGTCGCAGGATATAAAATTAATGTACAGAAATCAGCTGTATTCTTATACACTAATAATGAAGCAACAGAAAGACAAATAAACAAACTGATCCCATTCACAATTGCACCAAGAATCATAAAATACCTAGGAATAAACCTAACCAAAGATGTAAAGATCTATATGCAGAAAACTATAGAAAGCTTGTGAGGGAAATTGAAAAAGACACAAAGAAATGGAAAAACATTCGTGCTCATGGATTGGAAGAATGAATATTGTTAAAATGTCAATACTACCCAAAGCTATCTACACATTCAACGCAATCCCAATCAAAATTGCACCAGCATTCTTCTCGAAGCTAGAACAAGCAATCCCAAAATTTGTATGGAACCACAAAAGACTCTGAATAGCCAAAGTAATATTGAAGAAGAAAACCAAAGTGGGAGGCATCATAATCCCAGACTTTAGCCTCTACTACAAAGCTGTAATCATCAAGACAGCATGGTATTGGCACAAAAACAGACACATAGACCAATGGAATAGAAGAGAGACTCCACATCTCCAAAGGCAAGGGAATTAAAAGCAAAAATGAACTATTGGGACCTCATGAAGATAAAAAGCTTCTGCACTGCAAAGGAAACAATCAACAAAACAAAAAGGCAACCAACAGAATGGGAAAAGATATTTGCAAATGACATATTGGACAAAGGGCTAGCATCCAAAATCTATAAAGAACTCACCAAATTCCACACCCAAAAAACAAATAATCCAGTGAAGAAATGGGCAGAAAGCATGAATAGACACTTCTCTAAAGAAGACATCCAGATGGCCAACAGGCACATGAAAAGATGCTCAACGTGGCTCCTCATCAGGGAAATACAAATCAAAACCACACTCAGATACCACCTCACGCCAGTCAGAGTGGCTAAAATGAACAAATCAGGAGACTATAGATGCTGGAGAAGATGTGGAGAAATGGGAACCCTCTTGCACTGTTGGTAGAAATGCAGCCCCTCTGCAAAACAGTGTGGAGGTTCCTCAAAAAATTAATAATAGAGCTACCCTATAACCCAGCAATAGCACTGCTAGGAATTTACCCAAGGGATGCAGGAGTGCTGATGCATAGGCACACTTGTACCCCAATGTTTATAGCAGCACTTTCATCAATAGCCAAATTATGGAAAGAGCCTAAATGTCCATCAACTGATGAATGGATAAAGAAATTGTGGTTTATATACACGATGGAATACTACTTGGCAATGAGAAAGAATGAAATATGACCTTTTGTAGTAAGGTGGATGGAACTGGAGGGGGTTATGCTAAGTGAAATAAGAGAAAGACAGATGCCATATGTTTTCACTCTTATGTGGATCCTGAGAAACTTCACAGAAGACCATGGGGGAGGGGAAGGGAAAAAAAAAGAGAGAGGGAGGGAGCCAAACCATAAGAGACTCTTAAAAGCTGAGATTAAACTGAGGGTTGATGGGGGGTGGGAAAGAGTGGAAAGTGGGTGATGGGCATTGAGGAGGGCACCTGTTGGGATGAGCGCTGGGTGTTGTATGGAAACCAATTTGCCAATACATTTCATATTAAAAAAAAAAGTCATCTCCCATTAAAAGAAAAACAGGAAGGAAGGAATAATGGAAATAATGAGTTAATCTAGAAATAGCAAAGGACTGACCCTACCAGTGAGCTGTAGGAGATGGAGGGCTTATCTCTCCTTTCCTCTAGCAAAGAAATCAATATATATTGGGTTGAGCCAACAAAGCTGCAGGCTATTTTTTCCAAATGATTTTTCCCTGCCTTTAAATCAATTCTCTGAATGGATTAAGAGGAGAAAAGAGAGAGAGAGATGCCTCGCACTGGGGAGGAAAACTTTTCCTTTCTTCCCTTCTAGCTTCTTTGGCTAGCCTAATAATTAAATTGACATAAGACAGATTAACAGGTGGAAAAAAAAAAAAAAAACAAAAACAAGCTTTGATTTGTACATACAACAGCTCATATAAGACTCAAAAAAGTGACAAAAACAGGCAGCTGTCATGCCTTTTAGACAAATTTGTGAATAGTTGATAAGACAGAGAGGTAGCAAATTATTGAAGTAATAATGTTTGATTATATGGCCTATGTGGCCCTGAATTCCCTCTCTCTGGAAATAAAGGTGCCTTCTGCCCTCCAGGTGCAAGGAGGATACCTTTCACATGGGGAATTTATTTCTTGCTTTCAGGGGAACAGACAAAGTTTAGAGTGTCCTTCCAGCACTGGCTATTACTTGAGTGACTTTAATTCAAAACAATTAAAGTGGCATATTTTGCATCAGCCTGCCCTGGACACCATCACTTTAATACAGATTTGGCTTTCCATCTCAGAAACAAGAGCTATCTTTTGAACATTTATTTCTTCCGGTGGGTTTACGGTACAAGCATATAGATTATTTAGGGTGCTTTCAGCAGCAGGTAACAGAAACTCCACACCAGGCTGATATAAGTGCTAGAAATTTTGTTTTCTAACAGAAAAAGAAATCCCAGGATAGGATGGGATTTCTGATTTAGAAAGCTCGGGGTTTTGTTATTCCTCCAGTCCACCAAGACTGGAGACAGTTTCATTTTGAGGATGGTAGCAAGGCAGCAGTTCAAGGTGATCAATGTATGTATGACATAATCCAGAGGCAAAGGAAATGTCTTCCTGTGTCCTTCCTGACGATGTGAAGAAAATTTTCTTAGGTGTTCCTCAATGTAATTTTATTTCTTAATAGCCAGAATTGAATCACATGCCTTCTCTAAACCCTTAGACTCGTGGTTCACAAATTAGACAACAATACTATGATGTATTTTTGGTTGTCACAGTGATTGGGCAATGTTTAATGTTTAGCAGGAAATATTTAGGCTGCTAAGTGTCTAGCAAATACATAAATGGCCCCGAACAACAACAACAACAACAACACAAATGATACCACCCAAAATGTCAAGAGATTCTTTGTGAGAAACATTACCCTTAACCTAATCAGGTAATCTTTGGACCAGGGAATGCTTTCAGTTTTCTCTTAGGCATTTGCCTGCAGAGAGCCAAGGATGGATACCTGAACAAAATAAAAAAGGATTTTCCTGTGAAGAAGAGAGAAGTTGTCAATGTATTATACACGAATAATGAAGCGACAGAAAGACAAATAAACAAACTGATCCCATTCACAATTGCACCAAGAATCATAAAATACCTAGGAATAAACCTAACCAAAGATGTAAAGATACCCAATAATGCTTGCTGTATTATATTATCAACATCTGATTCCAAGACAAATGTCATTTATTCACTTACTAGTGCATTGAAATGTTTCACATTTTTAAAAAGCCTGCTTTGGACTTTTAGAGACTTAGGAGACCAATTATGAAGCTGGTGCAATAACCTGGGTTGGAAATTAAGTGACTATTAACTGAGGCAGTAGCACAGGAGATGGAGAGAAGTGAATGGATTCTAGACCTATATTGGACAGAAATCAATAGATCTTGGAGTGTCACTAGATTGAAAGTGTTTAGGATGGCTTTTTTGTTTATGGAATTCTGATGCCACCCACTAAATCCCAGTCACTCTCATACCTATTGAAAACTGGCATCCAGCTTCCCATTCTATTCTTCACCAATATGCATGCCATCCTCCCTGATGACGTCAATAACCCCACGCATAGTATATTCAATGCTTTGGCTCTCTATTTGTCACTTTCTCACCTCCAATTTTCTTGTTTTTCTTGCCTCTTCTTCCATTCATTCACATACTTATAACCTACGCCTCATTACTGATAGCTGGACCACTTTCAAAATCAAAGTTCCAAACTTTTCTATATTTATAGTTTACTCTCCTTCTGAAATCTTGGTTCTAATAATTATTCACTTCTGCCAAAGTCCAATCTAGTTACATCATCCCTTTTCACTGTCCAGTACCGCTCATTCATATAATTTTTTTCTTTCCTAAGTAAGAGTCAGTGGTCTATTATTAAAATTAAACCTTAGCATACAATTTTAGCTCATTTGTATCTGTCCACAGTCACAGCTAAATTCAAATCTCTACGTGCTTTTGACTTAAACTAACCGGAAAATAGTGCCACCTTGCTTCTATATTTACTGTCATTCTAATTACTATGAGGTCTTAATCCCATTAATAATGTTAGACCTCAACGGCTTCTGAATTGCGTGAGTGGCACCATCCTCTGAAACAATGCACACGGGAGAAAGAGGAAATGGGTGGGTGGAGAATTAAAATCTCAACATGTTGAGGTTCGTGTGTCTTTGGGACACCCACATGAAACTATCCCTCAGGGGCTTGTATGTTAAAGTTAGGTCCAAAAGAGAGAGAGAGAAGCTGGGGGAGGTGGGGGAGAGGAGCTTTGGGAGTCACTGTGTAGAGCTTATGTGAAAGCCATATGAGTGCATGAAATCATCCAGAAAGCCTAGAGGAAGGTTTCCTGGATTATACTGAATAGCAGGTGATATGTGCTAAAGCAAAAAAAATGGAGAACAGAAAAAGGTAATGAGCAGTGTGGTAGTGAAGGGTAGAGATAGATGGCACTAGGAAATAAGATGGTCAAGATAGTTAGCACTGGGAAAAGGAGATTTAAGCAAAGACTTGAAGAAAGAAAGTGAGGGAGTGATCTAAGTGGATATGTGGTGGAAGAATATCACAAGCAGTGGGAGAAGGTACACAGTCATCAAGGTCGGGGTATCCCCTAGAGTGTTTGCTGAACAGAAGGAAGCTGGGGTGGCAGGAAAGGAGAGAGCAATGGGGTCAAATTGCCAAGTAGAGGGAAGGCAGATCATGAAGAGCTCTGTGGCACTGAAGGAGCTTCAGCTTTTGCTAGGGAGAACCATTCCAGAATTTGTAGTAGAGGTGCCAGAAGACCTAATTTACATCTTTGAAATGAATCTTTTTGGCTACTGTGTTGAGAATAAGTGTTAGGGCAGCAAGAGTGGAAAATAAAGCAGTTGGCAAGTGAGGGCAGAAACCCTGGAGGGAGATGATGATGATGGCCAGGGTAGCATCCACGTGGATGGTGAGAATTATTGAGATTCTGAGTATATTTTGGAGACAGAGCCAACATGTCTTTTAAAAAATTGGACATAACAGTACAAGAGAAAGAGAGGAGTAAGGATAACACTCAGGTGTTTGGCCTTGCACGAGCAAATGGAAAGATGATGATGTTATCGACCGAAATGGGGAAGGCTAGAGGAGTTTTAGTGCAAAGATCAGAAGTTCAATTTTGGCCATTTTGATTTTGACATAGGTCTTAGACATCCAAAGAATGATACTGAATAGACAGTTGGATATTTAATTGTAGGCGGAATCTAACATAGGGGTTGTTGGTATATAGATGAAGTTTAAAGCCACTTTAACTGTCTTGCCTCATAGTTGCAGAAAATAACCAGCCAATGAAATGCCAGACCTTGGGTGCACTGTATAGTTTGTGATCTCTTCCTGAGTAGGAAAGAAAGGATACAGATTTGGGAAGGTTGCCAAGAGTAGCAAAATTGATTTCAGTCTCACATAATGCCAAATTCCTACTTTAGAGGAGACAAAGCAGATGGCGCAACTTGAGCCCCAAATCTAGAACAATGTCAATACAAATAATATGCGTTCAAGCCCCTTCAAAGACAGTATGAAATAATAGGAATGATGAAAATAATAATAACAATAATAGAAAGAATCACTGTCACAGAAGTTGTACCAAGCTGTTATTGAGAATGTGCTCACTGCCAAACGTTATAATAAGCACTTAACTTTCATTAAATCACTGAATCCTTACAACACACTTTAAAGAATATCATTGCTGTCCTCAATTTACCAATGGAGGAACTGAGGCCTCAGAGAAGGGAAAAAATTTTCCTGCTGTAACAAACAATGGACTAGATAGGAGATTAATTTTCAAACTCAACTCTATCACGAACTGGGTGTCCTTCAGTAAATTATGCTTGTCTTTGGGTCTCAGTTTCCCTAAATGGGGGAGGTTGACCAGATAACCTTTAAAGACCTATTTTTATGGCACCTATATATGTTTTAGTGTCTTAAGCCTTAATCTTAGATGCCCTGATGCCATCTATAACCCACTTTCAGAGTACACTAATATCAACATTAATAACAACTGAATAAAGGCTTAGTATGAATTAATTTCTGTGTAAATGCTCAAATTTTACTTCATTTAATCTTTACACCCAATCAATAGAAGATAGTGAAAATGGTGTTATGCTAATTCTGGGCCTAGCCCTTAACTGGCCCAGAAGTTCTCACTTTGTCTTCAGAATGCTTACTCTTGAACTGTTCTGTCTTATTATCCAGATGCCATGCCATGTGGAGGTGAACCAAGGACCCCCCAGTCAACAAAACAGCCCTGTATTCCCAGTCTAGCTTCCAGATGACTCTAGCCTTCCTAGTGCCTAAGCCAATACCACATGAAGCAAAAGAACCACCTAGATACTCCGTGCTATCACATAACAAATTATTGCTTTAAGCTACATAGTTTTGTGGTTGTTTGTTTAACAGCAATCAATAACTGACATGGTTACTATGGACACACCCATTTTACAGATATAGAAACTGAAGCTTAAGAGAGTTTCAATCATTGCAGATCACACATCAAGGAACCGATACAATAAACATCTGAAGAGAGTTCTGTTAAATTCCAGAGTCCACACTTGAAAACACTGTGCCAAACTGCTTCCCATCTTAATACCAAGTTATCAGCCATATCTTTCTGTAACACTTGAATGTGGACACTATTTTCTCTTATGATGACAGCTGCTAAGCCTACATGGACATTACAAAAATCTGCTCTCTTTGATTAATTCTACAATTCCTAGAAGTATTTGACAAATAAATAATGGGCACAAAATATACTCTGGGATACTTCCTATAGATTGCAGATGAAAAGCCAGAAACCTGGAAGAACGTCTCTCACTGGAGTTCTTTAATTTCCTAAAGCCTAAGGCAGTTACATGCAGCCTTTAAATTCCCTGGTCCGTTCTTCCCAGCAGTGCCGTAGACACCTGTGCATTAAATTACTGCAATATTGCTTTCTGTGTGCACTTAGCATTTCCAAGTTTTTATCAGCTAGAAAAAGGCATCAATACATCAAGACTAAGTTCCAAGCAGATGGTGCCAAATTTATTTACCTGATACTTCTTTTTTTAATGAAGCTAAAGTAAATTTTGGTGAGCAAATGCAGCCATCAGGGAAAAATGGATGGTTTTGGGGGGGGGGGGGCAGGGAGAAAGGCACATGAGCTGACTCAGCAAAAATGAAAATCCTAAGTATTTTACATTGAAACAAGCCTAGGCAATAATTTAAAGGGGCCAATGTATCCTTTCCCTTTATGTTACTCCCCCACATCCACCCCACACAAAGTCAAAATATGGTTTAAATGAAAATATATTGGTGTTTTCCATGGATGATTGTTGAAGATTGGGGTGAATGGAAAATGTGCTGGAGTGTGGAGTAAGGATAGGGAAATATATATTTTCAAGTGTAAACAAATCACAATTTTTACATGAAATCAAAGTCATGGTAGGAACATAGTATGCCTATTTTAAGCATGTTATAACTGGTATTTCCTTGCCTTCCAATTCACAGACAAAAATTCTGATTGAGGTTTCTGTATTCACTTAAATAACAATAATAGCCATAAAACACACGTTCCTGTATTATTTTATGATTTATAAGGCACTGTCATATATGACACTTGATTATGCTCCTCATTAACGACACCAGACTAGGTATTAGCATAAGCAAGATCATACAGTTAAATAACAGACCAGGAGTTAACTCAACTCTAAAATATCATAACTGCAACTGAAATCTTCAGTCCCAAGTGTCTTTAGAAAAAGAACGGTGAATCATTTTTTTTAATGTCTAACTGATTTTTATGACACATATCTGTTCTAATCTGATATTCCTAGTTGTGTAAAGCACACAATAAGCTCTCTATATTAAAAATGACTTTGGGGCGCCTGGTGGCTCAGTTGGCTGGGCATCCAGACTTCAGTTCAGGTCATGATCTCATGGTCTGTGAGTTCAAGCCCTGCGTCAGGCTCTGTGCTGACAGCTCAGACAGATCCTGGAGCCTGCTTCAAATTCTGTGTCTCCCTCTCTCTCTGACCCTCTCCGTAGCTCTCATTCTCTCTCTCTCCCTCTCTCTCCCTCTCTCTCTCTCTCAAAAATAAATTAAAATGTTAAAAATTTTAAAAATTAAAAAATTAGGGGTGCCTGGGTGGTGCAGTCGGTTAAGCGTCCGACTTCAGCCAGGTCACGATCTCACGGTCCGTGAGTTCGAGCCCCGCGTCAGGCTCTGGGGTGATGGCTCAGAGCCTGGAGCCTGTTTCCGATTCTGTGTCTCCCTCTCTCTCTGCCCCTCCCACGTTCATGCTCTGTCTCTCTCTATCCCAAAAATAAATAAACGTTGAAAAAAAAAACTTTAAAAAAAAATTAAAAAATTAAAAAATAAGAATGACTTAAAATGTCATCCGCATAGCCAGTGACAAATTATGCAAAGAGTTATGTTTCCTAGTGTCCGTCCTCTAAGGAAACTACCCAGCACTCTTTTCAGTGGAATCCAACGTGGCCAACAAAAGTAGACATGGTCTTGAAGACAATGCAAATAATGGCAACTGCCATTCTTTGACATTTCCATCTGCTTCCATTTCTCCATTCCTTTATTAGAGCTTCACTTTTTTTATTCAATGAATTTATTTTCATGGAGGTAAAATTTAGATGCAGTATAATTCACAGATATTCAATGCACAACTCTGTAATTCCAGGAAGTTCTCATGTGCCCTTTTCTAGGCAGTGCTCCCCCTAAAGGCAACCACTTTTCTATGATTTTTCACCAAATGCTTGTTTTGCCTATTCTAGAACTTTATACCAATGTACTTTTTTTGTACCTAGACCAGCATTTGGTCTCAATGGTTTGAGAGTCCTCCATACTAATGTAGGCATAACTAGTTTGTTCTTTTATACTAGTACATAGCATTCGATGCATGAATGCACCACTGTTTCTTTATCTGTCCCCCTGTTGATGAACACTTGAGTCGTTTATGTTTTTGTACAGCTTCATTTTAGGCACTACATTTGAAGCTCTTAAAACGAATCCATAAATTAAGAAATCTGTCAGCAAATGCACATTTTGCTCTGTGTGTGTGTGTGTGTGTGTGTGTGTGTATGAATGTATGAGCTAAAGTAAAATTTACCTTATGAATCAGTGTAAGTACATTAAACACTTTGCACTTGAAACATAAATAAATTGGTCTGGTTCCCAGACTTCATGGCTGTGAGGTAGACAGTATGAGGAAGATGATATGCTAAAAGACCCCGACAACACTAAGAGCTCTGCTGTCTGGGCTAAATGGGAGGTGGTAACCTCACGAGAAAGAGATGTACACTCAACTCTGTCATCACAGGATGCTAACTCTGTGCACAGTGCTTTGGCTGTTAAAATGTTCCCGTCACATTCACCAGTGAGATTCTGGCATCGTGTGTGTAAACAGATCAGCAGTTCTGATCGTTTAAAATCCCGGTTTCAACTGCCTCTCTCTCTTTCTCTAAAGCACTTAGGTTCATCACGATTTGCTAATTAAAGCACAGGACTTAAGCCTTTCAGCCTCGTGTGTGCAGCTAATTCGACCTTGAGGGATGCAGCAAATGAGTCAATTAACATTCAGTAGCATGCATTTATCTAGCACCTGCTGTGTGCCAAACACTGCACAGCGTTGGCTGAGATTCCTAACAGGTTGCAAAGAGGAAGTGGGATGCTGTGAGTTAAAGAACACCGGGGCTGGTGTCGGAAAGCCTGAGTCTGTCCTGCTTTCCTACTTTCTTTCTGAGATCTAAGACGATTTGCTTCAACTTGGAACCTCAGTTATTTATTAATGTGCAGAAGGTTCTAATGGGGGGGGGGCGGGAATCACAAATTAAGCTGTAAAGACAAATGTATGTACCTTAATTTTTCTACCACCCAATTACCTTGGGCCCCTATTACTCAAGATGGTAGGAATTTAACCCCAGGGATTCGGGTAATCCCACTCATATAAGAGATTCTCTGTCAATAGAAGATCCTTTCTGTTTCTTCCCAGAGTTGTCTCCAAGTCCCCAGGGCTTATAGAATACTCAGAGGGGAAACAATGTTATCCACGTGACATCCACTAATTCTCATATCCTCTTGACTGTTGGTTCCTTACTTCTCCAGAAAAGCCCCTTCTTCTACTTTATGGCCTCTCCAGGTTTCGGGCTTCAGTACGACCTCAGTACTGTTCTGGATATCAAGGGGAGAAATTCTAGACCTCCCAGCACCATAACATGAGACCTAGTAAGAAAGCTTCAGGCCCGTGATTATAAACACCCCACCTGATAGTCATTTTCTCCTCAACTGTACCTGGCTTGGATAGAGAGCTTCTGAGACCTTGTGATTTTCTCAGACTCCATCCAAAAAGCAATGCATCAGCAGCCTCCCTGCTGGTGTACAAGGAACTTTGTGAATTTGAAAAAAGAAAATGTCCCATCCTTGTGGACAAATTGCCAAGATACATCTCTTCTGGGCAAACTAGCTAGAAGAAAACTTGTCCCTTGGCAGCTTATGGAGCCGTGTATAAGCTGGATTGCAGACCCACGCGCAGCCCCTTGGCCAAGGGCCTGAGGACAGGGCACTCTGAACGGGCATGTGGACAGTGCTATCCCTAGACCGGCTCTCACACGGCTTCTCTGTCTGGTTTCTCCCATTCTGTCCTCTTCCCTCCCAGGATTCAACCCAGTGCCTTTAGCCTCTTCCACTTCTTCCTCTACTCTTACTGTCCTCCCTCTCCATCTTGAAGGTGGTGACAACTTTCTCTAGTCACAGAGTTGTCCTCCTCGGTCTTTCATTGGATAGAAAAATACAATGACTTTTTTGGAAAAATACGACTTTTTCCACAAGTAATTGTCACAGCCAAACATATCAAAAGTTTATTTCTCTCTGTATTTCTCGGTGACATCTCTACCTAAGGGGTGCTTCGAGGTCTAGTTGCCCCAGGGGAGGGGGGATCACAGGCTGAGGGGCATGCTTAGGGATCGTGGCAGCCATGGATCATACTGTTCAGCTCTCCTTCAAGAAAGACCTTACCATTCAGTATGAGCAATGAGGTCAGCTGAGAGCTTCCAGCTGTGGCAACTACGGGATCTCCAGCCAAGGCCTTGTTCTTCTTGCAGACCTTCCAAACAATGACTGATCACAGTGGCTGCTTAGGGCTTGGCTCTTTCCTCAAAACAGGACTCCTCTTAAGGGTGACCTCTTCTATGCAGCTCCCCACTGGGCTGACACTTGGCTGAATCTCCATCAAATCTGAGGTCTGAGGCTCTCCCTGCACCATCCGGTCCCCCCTTCCATTATTTTGCACAAATATCTTGTGCAACCCTTTCCCCCTACATAAACCTCTTGTGCTCCTCAGTGCCAGCTTCTCGGAGAATCCAAAGGTCTGAAAATACTTCTGCTAATCAGTTAAATCATATTCTACCAAACAGCAAAGTATCAAAATAACCGGTCAATGTAATCCCCATCGTCCCTAATCTATTCTCTCTTCCCCCTCCCTCATCTCTTCCTAAAAATTGTGAGTGAACGAGAAATTATGTGCCCAGGTAAATCACTCCAATTTGCAAATGTCCAAAAGCAGGGATTTAATCATTCCTGCCCTTCTTCCTGCCTTCCCATCAGTTAGCCTGATTAATGACAATAAAACAACAAAGGCAAAACCACCCAAGAATTACCTTGCAAAGCTGAAGCTAACCCCACAGCAACAGTTCTACATAAATAGAATCCTGTTTTATTTGGGTTATCTTTCAAAATGAGTGGAAGTGGATAAATCAAAGTGAATTGGAAGGCATCAGAACTGCTAGTTTGGTAAACAATTATTTGGCAAAGACATGAAAAACATGATGTTCCTCATATGGAAAGCAGAATCCATTGAGGGTAGTAACATAATCTTTTAGTTGTATATTCAGTGTATATTGTTATAAACTCCGTAACTAAAGAGGTCAGGTTTAATTTGTCTACTACTCTATGCCTAGCCTGGATAAATAAATATATATTTATTTTGGAACTCAAAAGCCAAAACTTGACTCTTTCTCTTTGTATTTCTCCATGTCATCTCTACCTAAGGGGTGCTTCAAGATCTAGTTGTCCCAGGGGAGGTGGGATCACAGGCAAATAAACAAACAAAAAACAAACACAAATATGTGTGTGTATATGTGTGTGTGTGTGTGTGTGTATGTATATATATATATATATATATATATATATATATATACATATATATATATATATATATACTAATAAATGCATTTTAGACACAAAACAAACCAATTAAATGATGGAATTACTCAACCTGGTCACCTGAATTATTCTTTAGATTTGGTCTTTAATAACATTTAATTGTTTTCCAAAATGAAATCCATTTTAGAAAAATACCCTTTTCTGGGAGACAGCCTGTCTCATTAATTGTCGTGTGTAACCCAGAAGAACAAAGGAGGGATTCATTGGGTCCCACTCCAAAATAGAACCATGTTTGAATCCCTAACTGGCCCTTCTACAACCAGAAAGGATTTTTCTCTTCTCAGACATTTCGATCAGAGAAATAAAGAGAGGGAGAGAGACAGACAGACAGATCGGGAAAGAGACATTGAGGTTATGGTGAATATTACAGAAAGTCAACACAGTGATGGTGTGGCCGAGATGAATCTGAGTGGGTTTTGTTGTTGTTGTTGTTGTTATTGTTTTTGTTTTTATTTCTTTCTAAAAACAAACATGTGCCATTGGCCAGGGCCAGCTCCAGAAAGGAAGTAGGCAAAGTCCCCCAGGGAGAAAATGACTCACAAAAGTCTTAGAGAAAAAAAATGGGCAAAGTTTAGTAAAATCAGGAAGAAACTGCACACCTCCTAAGGTAAGGAGCCAAGAATAAGTTAAAGTGAGGGAAGGCAACTGCTGTCAAAATACTGAGGTTCCTGGGATTTCTTAGCATTTATATATTATATGCTTGATACGTGTTACATAATGCATTGGTTTAATAGATAGGATAAGAGAACTTTGTGTTAAAGGAGCTATAAGGACACACATGTGGAAGAGAACAGTGCCCCTTCAGTATACTAACAAGTGCTGAGTGTACTGCAAAGTTATGACCTAGGTTCTCTAGGGTGGCTGCTGGCAAAGGGAGATGACGTCTGTATTCCACATTAGTACAAGTCCATAGTTGTTTCACTATAAACATATGAGTCAATGAATATTTTTGCTACTTGAAAGGATTGTACGAAACTCTGCTATAGGAGCATAAGACAGTTGACCAGGTGGAGGATTCAAAATGATTTCAGCATGGACATGATTACTGTAATACATGTAGCATTGCCTAAAATCACACTGAACGTCAAGGCGCATTTGGATGTAAAAGCTATAGGCTGTCTGATCATTATCTGAAAAGATAATGCTCATGCTTCGCACTAGGTATATGATGCGGCACGGAAGGAGGAGAGGAGAATGAGGAAGAATAGTCCATCAGTCCATGCCTTCTAGAAGTTTATCATCTACTTCAAGGATTTTCATATGTAGAAAAGAGTAAACAGTAACCAAGAGGCAATGGAGAAGGGGGAGAAAAAGAGAGAGACAGGAGATAAGCAAATTGCATCACATGCAAACTAAAAGAGTTCCCTTCCAAGAGTCTGGGTTAGAATGCTTCAACTATGTACTTTCACCTTGAAACATTTTACTTCTGTCCTTACCTCTCTTGTACTGGAATCTGTCAAATTCCAGAGTGGCGAGGACAGAAAAGAAAATGGAAAAACCCAGGCATAAATGATGAGTCTTTACCAGAATTTGGAGGCTTTTCCTAAAGTCTCTTTCATTTTTTTCATATTCAGTAGAAGTAGAAAGGCAGTCTCCACTGTTTACCAATGAGCTATTTCAACCACCTCTGTTTTTGTCATAATCATGTATGCTTCTTAACTTTTTAACACATAGTATATAATTTCATAAGGATGGCCCAACAAATTAAAAGGAAGCAAAGCAGTCCAACTGGTGACTGATTGTTCTAGGGCCTCCAGAAGTTCCTTCTGTGTCCACAGGATCGTACATCTATTCTAAACTCACAACAGAACTCATTTTTGTTATAAAATCTTGAAACAGCCAATGACGCCTTCCTGATGAGTAGAATCATTTTGCTTCTTTTATTTTGTGATCTCCTGTTCCCTGCAGACCCAATGATCCCCTTTAGCCTCTTCCTGAGTGTCTTGATGAGTAAATTAAGGAGGAAATTGAGTGGTTGTCTTATTTGATTTCCTCAGGAATTAGTGTAATGACTGATAGGCTATCTAAATGTGCAAATAGCTTTGAAAAAGAGAGATTTGTTTTCCAAGGGCTCTGTTCTCTGGCTCATTCCTTGTGATAGCTTGGCCATCGCTCTGACCAAACATGCTTCAGAAAGTGACTGATCAATTATTGACCCAGTGGAAAAATGTCTAAAATGAAATCACCTTTGACTCGCCCCAAATGCCCTTCACTCCAATGTCAATTATACTCGGATTACATTAAGGCAGCAAATATTTTCATTTTCCTTCTAGATAAAAAGAAGGCATTTGAAAGGCTATTTTTTCTTTGTTTTACTTTCAGACAACTGCTTTTTATTCCAATGCCATGCCTTCCATAGCAGACAATATAGAAAAAAATAATGTTATTTAACATGTTATCAACCAGAGTCACCTTGGGTAATACACTAAAAACACATGAGAAATTCTGGTAGGAAGAAGGAAAGTGAGGAAGTATAGTGGCAAATCACTTATTGGGAAATCAAGCGACATCTCAGGGGCTCAAAGTCACTCTGATCTCCACTTCCTCTTTTCAAAGAAATCTATGTTCCTTTCTGCAAAAATATGTTAATTAACATTTACTCCAGGGATCTATAAGTCACTGAGGGACAAGTACTAAACAACAGTGAGAAACAAGCATGACTTAATTTCAAATCCAGATTTATCACTAATTTTTGAAGACTAAGGCTATTGAGATTTCCAGAAAACACTGAAGCCCACTTGACTAGACACAAGGGGCCAATGCCCAGACAGCCATGGCCAGTTCCCAGCATAGCTATGACAAAAGAAAGAATAAAATCAGAATTGCCACAATTTATTTTTTAAATGTTGGCCTGAACCAAATTTTCTAAGGACACCTAAAATAAAAACCCAGAATCTTCTTAGACAGTGTCATTCTGGATCCTTTCTAAACAATTTTTGGACTAATTTTTGTTTCACAAAATTATAGAAACTATTCCCTATTCAAAGCCCCATTAAAACAAGACATTATTCATAAATCATTCAATATTATCCTTACTGTAAATTCACTAGACAGATTACTAAGGACCAAATAACCACAATTTCAAATTTGGGGGACAATAGTGAAAATTGAAACTACTACATATCAGTACTTATGAAACATAGCTATTATTCATGTTCAGAGGAAACCCCAAAACCTAAAGTACTCATATTAATTAATAAGAAATAAATAAATTAATTATTAGTCATTTAAAGTAACTATGGAAAAAAGTAGATAAAACTAAAGCAGAAAAATTGATTTAACAGAGCTAAAAGTTAGAAAATACAAATTAGAAAAAAGCAGAGATAATAAATGAGTCAAAAGGCTGGTATTTGGGAAATAAATTACTAAATAACTATTAAGCCATAAAAGAAGATCCAAATATAAATATTAAAAATAAAAGAATGGAAAATAACTGCAGATAAAATGGAAAGTAAAATAATTATAAGGGATAAGGATATTCGACTATTTCTATTAATTTGAAAGTCTATGAAAATTAATTTTTCAACAAAAACATAAATAATTAAAATTGGCCCCATGTAACATGGGAAAACAGCAAGAAAAGTATATTTCAACTTGGACTTCACTTGAAAATCATCGAGGGTGTTTTTTAAAAGCTGATAACCCCACTTTAGACTATATCAGAACTTCTCCAAGTACCTTTGACAAAGTAGCATGTGAAAACAAAATGATACCGTCAAGGATTAGAGACATCAAACTACAACACAAGGCACATCTTTATGAAGTTACTACAGAACTTCACAAGCAACCTGGCCTTAAAGGTGAGGCCAGAGAGAGGGAAACTCCAAGAGGTGAACTGTTGTTTTAACCTTCAGACACATGCTGATCGATGGCACAGAATCAAAAGACCAGAAATATAAACAAATAAATGCTGCAAAAAGGCAGAAAAGCCAGCAAGGCTTTGGCAATCTCACAGGACTGGGGGGAAAAATTAGAATTCAGAGCTGAAAAGGCAGTCAACATTAGAAAGGCCAAGATCCCAGAGAAAGGTAATGCAGAGAAGTAAAATTTATTGGTTTCCCCCAAAGACATTTACTGAATTCTCAAGCTGTTCAAGCTAGGAGATTAAAATTCCATGTAGAAAACCCAAGACATGCAGAAAGCTATTTCTGGCAATCTTATGATGCTGACCAGATTAAAATTAGAATTTGGGACTTGCCTCTGAAAGAGTCAATATAGGCTGTCAGTTGAAAACCTTAGAAGGCTACATCCTTCTAAGAGTGTATCAGAAAATTAAGAGTGTATCAGAAAAAATGAACTTTCCTAAGACCTTAGTCAGTTCAGTCCTTGGTTGGGTTAAATTGATTTGCCTCAACATCACCCAGAGTATCCACATTTTTTCATACATAAAATACAGATTTGAATAAAAAATTATGAGGCATATCAAGAAATAAGACCAAGAGACGGGCACCTTGTGGCTCATCCAACTTCGGCTCAGGTCATGGTCTCACAGTTCCTAAGTTCGAGCCCCAAGTCAGGCTCTGTGCTAACAGCTCAGAGCCTGGAGCCTGCTTCAAATTCTGTGTCTCCCCCTCTTTCTGCCCCTCCCCCACTCATACTCTGTCTCTCTTTCTTTCTCAAACACAAATAAACATTAAAATTTTTTTTAAAAAAGAAATAAGACCAAGAGAAAAAAATACAGACAATAGAATATACCCACAGTTGATCCAGTTATTAGTAATTAGGCAGTAATTAGGCATGTAGTTTAAAATATCTCTAATTACCTAAATGTCCATCAATTGATGAATGGATAAAGAAGATGTGGTTTATATATACAATGGGAATACTACTTGGCAATGAGAAAGAATGAAATCATGCCATTTGCAGCAACTGGATGGAACTGGAAGGTATTATGCTGAGTGAAATAAGTCAGTCAGAGAAAGACATCATGTTTTCACTCATATGTGAGCGTTGGGAAACTTAATAGAAGACCATGGGCGAAGGGACGGGGAAAAAATATTTACAAACAGAGTGGGGGGCGAGGCAAACCATAAGAGACTCTTAAATACAGAGAAAAAACTAATGGGGGTGGGTGGGGAAGACAGGAAAATGAGTGATGGGCATTGAGGAGGGCACGTGTTGGGATGAGCACTGGGTGCTGCATGTAAGCGATGAACTACGGGCATCTACCCCAAAAAACAAGAGCACACTTTACATACTGTATGTTAGCCAATTTGACAATAAATTATATTTAAAATAAATAAATAAATAAACAAACATTAAATTTTTTTCTAAATAAAATATCTCTCATTAATACATTCTGGAGGATTTCATGAGCCAACTGAAATGTATTTTTAAAAGAATTAAACGGGGGCGCCTGGGTGGCTCAGTCGGTTAAGCGTCCGACTTCGGCTCAGGTCATGATCTCACGGTCCGTGAGTTCGAGCCCTGCGTCGGGCTCTGTGCTGACAGCTCAGAGCCTGGAGCCGGTTTCAGATTCTGTGTCTCCCTCTCTCTCTATCCCTCCCCTGTTCATGCTCTGTCTCTGTCTGTCTCAAATATAAATAAACGTTAAAAAAAATTTTTTAATAAATAAATAAATGTAAAAAAAAAAAAAATCTACCTACTTTCAACCGAGGCCAAGCATGGACTCTAAATGAGGATAGAAAGGAAAGTTTCTCTTATACCTTTTAATCTCTAAATATTCTTTAAAAATTATATTAATTTTTATGACTCTCCCCTGGATATAGCATCCACTTTGGGTTATGATTTTTATAGTTCAAGGGCTTTCACTTGTTCCTTCATTCCATTAAAAACCCATACTTCATAAATCAGGAAGCCAATGTGGCAATTCTGTCAAATATACATTCAGAAACTTGGACAATATCTTCAGGATTGGTTTATTAATCTGATGAGCCTCTCATGAGAGAGATTTGGGGGAAAAATTCCCAATGTCCATTGGGGACATTTGGAGAATCATATTCCAAACCTAAAATGCTATAACATGGCCCTTTTCAAGGGGACCCAGTTGACAAGGAGATCTGAGTATGGCGATACAAATCATCTTATCTGTTCAGATTCCGCACCCTACCCCCCCCCCCCCCCCCGCTGCCTCCCACTATTCAGACCAAGAAAGAGTATAATGGACTCATCTCCTGTTTTGGTCTTGAGAACTCCATGATCTACTACTCACTTTGAAAATTCTCTGAGGGTCAATTCACTCTGACTATCGGTCCAGCTTTGCTACTTTCTATAACTATTCTTGTCTGGCATTTTGCAGGCAATTTGACTCTCTCCATCCTCAAAATCCTGTTATTCTGACTGAAATCAGGAAACCTATTTCAATAACAGTGTGTCTCATCTTCATAACCATCAAACTAAATTTGACAGGCAAAATCCGTGATGTTTAGCTTTCTTGAATCCTAGATTATGTCAGGAGGATCCAGAACTTCCTTCAGGCCCTTGAGGAAGATTAGAGGCAGCCAAGTTGAAAGCCATTATCCTTGCTTTGGAATAACAATGGTGAGGAATGAGGTGGCCTAAAAAGTGAGGGTGAATACTGCACAGACTTAGAAGCCAGTGCAAGACAAACATCGGCTTGGTTACTAGGAGAGAGCTATCAATTTTCTTCACCAAGCTGAGAGAGACAGATGGTAAGTTCCAGTGGCTGATTTAAGTAAGGAATGCCTGCAGGATGAACAATAGGCAGATATAACAGAGACATCACCTTTGAGAACCATTAAGCCCTAAGTGAACACATCTAAGGATTCTGACCATTCTCTTCACAGAGTCATAACCTTTGTTTCCCCCATGGCAACAGGCCCAGATGTCACTTTAGCAAGAGGCCAGAACAGAGATCTGGAAATTAAGAGCATTATTGAAAAGGACTACTATTTCTAGCAGAATATACCTAATGTGTAAATTTAAAGGATTAAAAGTTATTTTCCTATGACAAGCAAAGAAGTCTAGGCTTTTGAGGATGATCAAATTAGCTGAATAAATAATTTTTAAAAAACTACGTTGTGTACAAGTGGACTTACTGTGAATTAACTTTGCGAATATGCTACACTTTCACAATAAATTTGAAAATACAAAAGATCCCATTTAGAGCACCACTGAAGATCTAAAATACCCACCCACCTGTTCATCCATCCAACCAACTACCCAACCATCCTAGGAATAAACATAACAAGGTCTGAGAAGAAAAGATATAAAATTGTACTTGAGTGACAATATTAGAGAGGATTTTTTTAAAAAGACAACCAAAGTTTCTGCATGCAAACTATGTAACTATATTCCCTGGACATTTAAAAATCCAAGGAAAAATTTAAAAAGCAATACCATGGAAATTTCCTAATCTAACAAACTCATTTGTTATCATTCCAAATCTAGCAAATGTGCCCTATTTCTCTTTGTTCTCTTTCATATGCCACTAACCATGCCAGAAATTTCCTGGAGTAAATCTAATTAGCTTGTTCAAGATGAGTACCTAAAAAGAAACTTTTTTTACTGTCCAACATTTGCAGTTCCTAATTTTGCCCTGCTGCTTAAAAACCTAGAGGTAACATAATTTAGGCACTATATTTAGAACAACTTGATGAGATTTTGGGTCTCAGGATTCCTTTTAGGAAATGAACTCAATATGTTATATATTTTAATACGCCTCACTCATTCAAACTCTATTCTAACCTACTTCAAGATCATAGGCTGACTTTGCTAAGCATGCCAAATATAATTCTCCTGGACATATGGGTAAGGAATGCTCAACACTTAATAATTCATGCTGCTGGGAAAGGAGCAGCAACTTGTGTTAATAAAATGTAAAATTCCTGACCAATTATGGAGCATGGCTAATAATAGAATAGTATCAGCTTACTTCCATCAGCTTGGTGATGATCAGAAGTTGAGAATGAAGAAACATAGATGCCTTTTACTCTTAACTGAAACATGGGATTTAGGGGTGCCTGGGTGGCTCAGCTGGTTGAGTATCCAACCCTTGATTTCAGCTCAGGTCATGGTCTGATTGTGAGGTCAAGTCCACATTGTGATCTCTTTCTCTCCCTCTCTCTCTGCCCCTACCCTGCTCTCACACACACTCTCTCTCTGTCTCAAAAGAAATAAATTTAAAAATGTAACACAGGATTTACAATAAAATTGAGCCCCCCCAAAACAGGAATGAGCATTCAGAAAGAGAAACCATTTTCTTTCCCTATTCAAAAGCGCCGAAAAAACAATCAATTCATTCAAATAATATTTTACTAACAAATCTACCAAGTACAAGTTCCTATACCAGTGTGCTGAAGATATTGAGATGAAGAAAAGTCTATGTCCAAGGAGAGAAAGATCTATAAATAGAATCTAAAAGGTAGTATATATTATGAAGTAAAATAGAAGTTAGGTAGGTGGATGGATGGATGGATGGATAGATACACAGATAATGTTAGGAAAGTAAGATATTTAGGATAACTAATTTTACCTGTAGGTTTGGGGAAATCTATACAAATAAAGATATGCTTGAAGAGGCTCAAAGTTGAACAGAGTAAAAGATTCATGGGAATATATCACGTAGAAAAGAGTAACGTGGGGCAGGCATCCCAGGCAGACAGAGCAGCAAATACACAGTCAGGCAGGGGTGAAGGAGGACGGTGTGGAGGGGGTGCATGTGCAAACGTGGCAGGAGACAAACTCAGAGAGGCAGGCCGACAGTGATGTCGTGAAGGGCTTTCTGGATCATATTAAGAGATTTGGTCTTTTCATTATAAATAATAAGGAGCCCGGGAAATTTTTAAGTGGGAAAGTAAAGTGATTAGATTTGAGTCTTAAAAGAAAATAATGTTAGAACTAAGATGAAGAAGGAAATGGGATGGGAGGAGAGGAAGGCCTGAAGATGAGTTGGGGTTCGAGCCATAGGCAGGCAAGAAAACAAGAAGGGCTGAAGAAACACACCAGGAGAGGGCTCAGGAGCTGTTCAGGTGACATATTTATGATACTAGGTGACTGGTCATGTGGGTATAAGACGAGGAATGAGTTGTAGGTAATTCTCAGGTCCCTATCTTGGGTAGGAAAGATAAACTATGCAGGAGAAATAAGGACATTGGTTTCAGACATTCAAATTTCTCTCTTTAAAGGTTTATGTATAGATATGTCTATTTGGAAGCAAGTTAGTCATAAAATTCAGGTCGTACCCAGTTGCCATGCAGAGGATGTGATTTCTGCTTCTACCATCGTGGTGTTCTGTGTTTTAATGAAATTGTGTAACAAAATTGGTCAATAGTTTCCATCAGCCAAAAAAGTATAATGCTAATAGCATAATCCATCAAAAGTTTGCAAAATATGTAATGTGACCTAACATGATTGTAAATTTCTTTGAGCCCCTCAGAAATAACTGTAATGCTGCAGAATTTTATCAGAGCTCTCAGTGAATGAGTCATGGGTGATTTTCTCATTCCTTTAAACAATAATTTAAAAGATATTCTAGCAACTTTGGATACAAATTTTTCTATTTAAAATACTTCTCTGCCTTCTTTAATAGCATGTATTGAATGTAATTTAATCTTTTACTGATCAATAGAAGTAGTTTTCCTGGATATCGATTTTAGTCATTTTTATGATAATTCAAAGTCTGACAATTTGTCCCAATAGTAAATAATCCCAAACTTAAGTTCATTTTTGTGTAATTGGCCTAGTTTTCCCAATAGTTGATTATCAAATTTTTCAAACAGAGACATTTGCCATTTTTATAGGTTTTTGTCTCTTTGTCACTCATCTTTTGGTATCAAGTTATCAGCGTTCTCATTAGCCCTTTGGATGTACTTAACACTAGCATTCCTTCTCTTAACTTTCTCTTAATCTACTACTGCAAGAAGACAACTTTGTGTAATGGTACAAGTGTCTGGAACAACCTCTTTGGTTGCTCTGCCCTTGCCAAACAAACACCTATTTGTCATGAAACATTCTCCTTTGGTGACCAGAGCATGTCTCAGGTTGATTAAAGCTCATAGTCCCTCCATATGAAACTACTGGTGCAGCTTCATACAATAGAGCCATCTGAATTTAGATACAAGAGTGTGGTTAAAGTTTAAGAGTATGTCAGCTTTTTAGCTTAGGAAGTTCGGTAGGTCTCCTGTCAAGCAGCTCTGGCTAAGATCCAGGGTCACACCAGTCCCCTTCCTCCAAGGCAGCCAAGCACAATGGTACCCAGCTTGTCCTTCCCTTGCCATTGTCCCCAAGGCCACTCCTAGGTGGTTCTCCTCTTCCTGCCTGACAGATTGAGGTGAGACTGGCACCTGGGGAACTGGCAAGCCATGGGAATGAGACTCACTCCCTTTCTCCGTAATGGAATCCATCAGGCTCCATGTGTCCCTTTGGCCTAAGCTCCCCTCACTTTTCTTCTTCCCTGGGCCTTGGGAAGGTTGAAAGGTAGCATTAAAGCTTGCTTTTGTTTTTTCTTGCATCTCATGAGTCTGTTTTCTCTCATTTAAAAGCAAAAGAACCCACATTAGTTTCACCCTAGCTTCTGGTAAATTAGTATACTTTAACCACATGTATATGCCAAGGTGTGGTTACAACTCAGTAAAAGAAGAAGCAAGTCATTTGTGCACCTTAGCCTCAGAGCTCTTTACTCAGGAGAGTGTATAGGCTTGTCACATTAATTAGGGCAGCCAAGTCATTCTTCCTGTGGCAGAGACTATCCACTCCCTACCTACTACCCATTCTCCTCATCTTCCAGAGAAATAGCATCCTGGTCTCATTTAAAGGAACCCGGCTAAAACACCCCATTTCCTGGCCTGCCTTGTAGTTAGGAAAGGTCACGTGACTATATTCTGACCAGTGAGACAGAAGAGGAAGTGCTGAATGAGTCTTTCTTGAATGGTTCTCAGAAAGAGGATAAGTGGATAGTATGTGCCCTTTGGCCCTTTCCCCGCTACTTAGGTTTCCTAGCATTTGTCTATGACGGCTGGAGCGCCAACAGCTATGTTGTACCTTGAAATGACCGTGTGTTAAAGATGGTGGGGCAGAAAGTTGGGTGGAGCCTGAGATGCTGATGCCCATGGGACTCCACCAACAACCTGAAACTGTGCACCTTCAGACTTATTTTATATGAAATAAAAATGCAACCTTGTGTTTAAGTCATGATTATTTTTGTTTTCTTTCATATGCAGTTAATCCTAACGAATACACTGATTTCATCTCTTTATTCTCAGCAAAGTTTCCAATAAATCGCACTGCTGGGGATCTGACTTCTGCATAAGTGAGGTTTTACTCTTCTTTATATTACCGTATAAGAAGGTAGGGTTTTAGTTAGCAGCCATCAGTAATGGGCTCACTCCTGAGTCTTCCTCTGGCTGAACTGCCCAGTGAATTTAGCATGAAAACCCTGATATTGGTGGAGTTTTCAAAAATAGATGTTTTCTACCACCACAATGATTAAAGGCATTCCTAACGACATCTATGCCTTAATGATAAAAAAAAGGCAGTTACATGTGTATTGAATTTAGAAAGATCTAACCATTAAAATTCTGAGTCTCGATGCCAGTCTATTTTCCTATTTAAAAAAAATGAATCATGCAGGTTTCATCTCATACTCAGGTGAGACTTGAAGTGATAAAATGAAGTGAGTAAAAACTATTCCTCTTCTATGAGACACTTGACCCACAGGCTTGCTCACAGCAGAGTCACCGTTCTCTCTGAACCTGATCCATCTTTCTTGCGAATCGCTTTCTCTGCTTTATCAATCGGGGCAATGTATTCCCTACAATCTTCTTGATTTCCACACTGCTTTCCAGAGAGATCAAGAAAACTCCCCACTATCTCAATTCAAATCCCAGCTCTGACACACACTGCCTGTGTGACCTACAGAAAGGTACTTATGCTCTCAGTGTCTTGGCTTCCTCTCTCCAAAACATGGATACAACTAGTAATCTAGCCCATCCATTGTTGGGAGCATTTGAGGTGTTAACAGGAAAAGCGCTCAGAGCAGAGTTTGGCTCATGCTGAATGCTCGATAAGCACGAGGTCCTGCAACTGTGCAAGAGAGAGAGGAGGCAGCTCAGGAGCCGTGTGGAAGTCATGAAGAGGCTAAAAGAAGGGCAAAGACAATAAGCTCAATATTACCTTACAGTATGTCTGGCCAGTCTTAAGAACCAAGGAAAGCAGGGATCAATTAGGGGGAGGAGGAGAGGGAAACTGCACCAAGGATATCACACACATATTTACTCCTATTCTTTTAAAAGCAGAGCAAGCGAAAGGGACCACAGATAAATCCCAACAGTGAGTACGCCCATGAGAACAAGTAGCAGCACTCGTTTTGCTCTGACAGTCCTGATGGTGGCAAGAGAGCAGGGAGCGGATGCGTGATTGTCCGTGCCAGCAAATGGAGCCTTGTCCTTCCCTGGTTGGCCTTCCTGGGCTACCTGGAAGGTATCAACAACTTGCAAACTGATCACACTTTCTTGGACGATATGACTGATCCTGGAGCAAGGTACCAGAGAAGTGCCCACACAGTTTCAGGAGAGTCACTTGGGAGTATACCTTTACAACTCCAGGTTCAATGATGTCACACCGAAAGCTCGAATTCAGCACGGTGACAGTATGTATACCATAGAAATCAGCCAATGCTACAAATGGAAGGACTTTTTTTCTCCTGGAGAGTCAGCTGCTAAACCGGTTGTAGTGTCTGTTATTCTTGCTTCACTCGAGGCAGAAGCCAGGACACTTGTTGCTGAGTAGGTGGTCAGGACCTAGAAGCATCTATGCAGTAACAGGTCCTCACTATTGAGTGGTGAACCACAGAATCTCAGGGACAAGAAGGAAATCAAAGGCTAAATGTCCCAGTGCCCATGTGCTGCCTGAATTTCCCCAATAACCACCATCTATAATGGCTCCCCAGCCTCTATGGGAATAACTCCAGTGATGGTGAATCTCTAGTTACTGAAGCAGCCACTTTCACTTTTAGGCTAGGCTCACCTAGTTTTCAGAAATATCTTCCTTAGCCTAGAGTTACTGGTTGGAGCAACCAGCTTTTCTTCCTGAATTTCACTCATACAGCTTCTCTTTGTGACATATGTGTTTACAAATGCACACATTTTACCTGAGCCTATGCCGAAAAAGGCTTTTGTATCCATTGGCCAACACAAGATTTTCTTTCAAGACAGTATCACATTTGCTCCGAATAATTGCCTTGCCCACCTATAATCCTATTACTCAGACCTTCCTCCACCATCCCTTTTCCTCTTTCTCAAACATGACTGAATTATTTTTTTTCAACCATTTTTCCTCTCTTGTTTTATCCAGTTTCCTATCAAAACTTGGCTCTTTTTTTTCTGTTTGTATCTTTGACTATTACTTATAGTTACACCATCTAGTTTCTATCTTGATTAATGTACGTAATGTTTCCCTTCTCCGTCTTTTTTTCAAACAATGAACATTTATCAAGCAACCACTGTAAGCCAAGAAATTGTGAAAGACAAAGAACTATGAGATATAGGCTCTGCCTCAAGGAGCTACTATCTACTTGTTGAGTTTTACTCCCAGATTTATGGTTGCCACTATGTCCCCAGTATCTCTCTCTTCCTACTGCTTGTACTAAATAGAGGGTTTTTTTTTTCCCTTTATATATGCATGTTTGCCTTAAATGGCAGGGTCATCTATCACCTACCAATTCCTAACTTATTGTGTAACTTCTTATAGAACAAATCCCTAGTTTTAGCCCATTCTGACATAATCATCCACTTCCATCTTACTACCATTTTTCTAAAGTGAAATTTCCCTTATTTTGAGATAAAAGCATCAACTTATCCTGCAAACCGCCACTTAAGGAATCTGGCTTCACCCATTTGTGTATGTACCTATGTATCTAGCTACCTCTCCACCTTCTTATCTTCTTATAGGTACGGCTTGTTTTTTTTTTTTTTTTTAATGCCATGGCAATATGGAATGTAAAAATGTGATATAAAGAAGCAGCTTTGTACAAAAATACCCACTAATAAAACTACCTCATCTAATATTATCTGCTTCTCAAGGGGTCAAAGCGTTTTAGCTATGTCATCATATTTCGCCTACTCTAATCGATGGCCTGAGTACAGACAATTTCTCTCCATCGGTAGCTGATGTTTCAAGAGTTGAAAGAACTGAAAAGGTCACAGTTTATAACTGGCAGGCTCAGGTCTTGGGCTGCTAGTTTGAGCGGCACCCTTACTCCCAAGGTCTGTGTTTACTTTCCGAGTTTCCTCCTTCTGTTCTTTCTAGAATTGGTCTGACTAACTCAGAAACCAATCCCATCTGGAGGCATGGTCCATGCTCGATGATAACAATGTTTACAGGACCATAATGGGGAGAAATGGCTGGATTTCCTGAGCTTATTTCAAGCTAGGCTGGTGTGGCTGGTTCTGGACACATTCTTGAGAATAAGGAGGGAATAATTGGAAAATTTTAAGGTAGAGACCTATCCCAAGGTCCCACCACACAAAGACATCTAAGCACTAAAAGGGGTTAAAGGTAAATTAGACTGAATAAGAAATGGTTTCAAAAACCCAGGATGTGACGCCATTAAGTTGGCCAAGGGGTAAGAAGTACAAGGCTAATTCAGCAAGACCTAAAAGAGGAGAAAACCACGGCCTTTTCTTTTTCTTTCAAGGCATTTTATCTATTTTATCTCAGGACATGTATTAGCCAAACAAACTTAGAATAGTTTGTTCCCTACTTCAGCCTGAAAGGTAACTCTGGAAGACTGAGTGATTACTGATATTAGAAAAAGGAAAAAAAGGAAACCTGTGAGAATACACTAGCACTACCTCATGAATCACCGTCATTCGGTTCCATAAAATGTGTTCTGCTCTTCTCTTCTCACCGTTTCAGGGTACCCTACAGTACTGTACTTGCTTAGGGACATCCTGCTTATCCCAACAAATTTATAACCACCATGTGTGGATTCTCATTCCCATTCTGACATTTTTTATTTTTTTTGCTAGCTTCTTCTACCTTTGTGCCCCCCTATCCATTCACCATCACTGAAGGGATAGTCTGTGCTTTTTTTTTTTTTTTTTTTTTTTTTTTTTTTCAGATTTATTACCAAGGCAGGTCTTGCATTTCTCCCTGCTCTCTTTTCACATTCAAGTTTGGTGAATCAAAGGGGTGACTTGAGTCTCTTCCTTCAGTCCGAAAAGCAAACACACACGACACACACAGCCTGCTCAGCCCGTCCAAGCCTACATCCCGCTTAGGAGAAGTTCTGGAACTTAAATTTCCCGAGAAGTACTTGCATGTGAGGCAGCAATGATGTCTGAGAGTAAAGGATACTTGTGAATGCACTTCTTTGTCTGATTCTAGCTGCTCCCTGAAGAGAGCTGTTTACGTTCCCAAAATAAGCTCTTGTAGTTTTCTTTTTATCGTTAAGGGTGTACCCCAGCCCCAAAGGCCATTCTATGTACAATAAATGCAGTTCTAATGACTATTGATTGGGAAATCCCAGCCTTCCATTTGGCTGCCAGCTACCTCCGGCAAGTCAGAAATAATCAATAGCAAAGTGGGCACCAGCTCCAACAACAGAGAATGTGTCTCCAGTCAACTGTGGCTGTGACGAGAGTGGTCCCTTGGATTTGGGGGAAGGAATCCTGATTTATGGTGCTTTTCGAAACACGTGACTTCCAAAAACTTGTGAAGCACTCTCAGAGAGAAGACCCGTCCAAAGGAGACACAGCAGTATCTCACGATAATTCCAGAACTGTGTCATAGCAGCAAAGTGTCCATGGCGGTGGTTGTCAAATGATGGAGTAGCCTCCTGGGGAAAGTGCTAGTACTCATAATGGCAAATCAGTCTGAATGGGCCGTCAATAAAGTATTATGATTACAGCATACTTTATAGAATCAAACACCCTGACTTGAACTCTCAACAACACCTCATAAACTGCAGGACCTTGGGCAGATTACTTTATTTCACTAGGCCCCAGTTTTCCATCTGGAAAATGGAATTGTCATTAGTACCTACCTCACAAAATCTTTTGAAGATGAAATTATCCATGTAAATCACTTAGCTATACTTGGCACTTAGGCAACACCCTACAAACATTAGCTGCTGCCTCAGTTGTTATCATTGATAGTAGTGGTAATACCAGCCAGCAGGTACTCTATGGCCAACTGGAGGCTTTGGCCACACTACGCCTTCTAGACTAATCCTGACAGGTGATGCCCAATCCAGTTTATGAATTCTAATTCATGATATATTTAACCCCAGAATCAAAGAGTCAATAAAATACAAAGTGTTTGCCAGTTTCTTTTTTTCAAAACATAATTTGTTGTCAAGTTAGCTAACATACAGTGCATACACTGTGCTCTTGGGACTAGATTCCCATGATGCATCATGTACATACAACACCCAGTGCTCATCCCAACAAGTGACCTCCTCAATGTCCATCACCCATTTTCCCCTCTCCCCTGCCCCCCATCAACCCTCAGTTTGTTCTCTGTATTTAAGAGTTTCTTATGTACAGATTTTTACTTAAAATATAGAAACCATGAAATTGTAAACCCAACTGTATAGCATTTTATTTATCCCTTTGAAGTTTCCTCTTGTTGGATATGGCCTATCGTGACAATTAGAACTTTGACTCTTCATTTCCTATTCTTTCTGTTCCTCATTGTGGTAAACCAACTACAAATATAACCAATACACTCAATAATCAGCTAATGCTAGATAGAGTCCTCTGCACACATTTCCCGCCAAAGGATGATCTACACTCTGCTTTAATACTTCCAGTGACTAGAACTATGTTCCCACCCCACCCTCTGCTAGCTCAGTCTTTTGTTACCTTTTAAAAGAACTTTTTAAAATATTAGAATAATTTTATATCAACAGAAAAGTTGAATATCCAAACCTTCTTTAGTCACTTGTATTCTAAGAACTTGTCAACAAATTCATATTGCCTTCTTGTGAATGTGTGAATGCCAGTAAATATTTATCCTCTTTCCCTGCACATCGGCAGAGAATTTTTGTTCCCATCCCACTAGTGTTGGGCTGTGCTATAGGAATTACTTTGTCCAAAGACCCATGAGTGGACATGACAGAAGCAGAAGTGTTTTAGTGCAATTGAAATTAGTGTCAGTGATCTGCCATGAGAAGTACATGATGTGATGATGTGTCAGTGATGATGTGATGATGAAAGATTTGAACCATACCCTCACCTAGAGTAAAATATAGCTTACCTAAATCCTGATACAAAACTACCCAACAGAGTCCAGCTTGGACCAGCCAAACCATGCTTATCTACAGACCCATGAGAAAGAAAGAAATGTTCCTTGATGAAAGCCACTGCGTTAGGGAGTAATTCGTCACTCAATATCTTCATGGCAAATCTGACTGATATACCCTCTTTTTTAAGCCAGAACATCATAAGCAATTGCTAGATTTCTTACTGAAACTGCAAAGTACAACCTCTATAACAGTCTTTTGAACTACCTCCTGTAATCATATCCCAATGGAAACCTAGTAGTTTAGTTTAACAATAATGGTCATGTAGCCCAGGGGTAGCACAATAGATTTCTCTCCACCCCCTGGGAATCTGATTTAATTGATCAGCAGTGGGGGTTAGGCATCAGCACTTTATAAAAGTCTCCGGGGTGGGGGGTGGGGGGCGGGGTACAGCATACAGCCAGGATGGAGAACCATTGACTAGAAGGGATGTGGAGGCTGGGCTGTGTTTTTGGAAGGACCAAACTAAAGAAACGAGTAAAGACACCAAATCCCCATCAGACCATGTGGATGCCTGTGCAGTGGCACTGCAGGAGTCTGCCAAGTAGAGTTTCCATTATATGAAAAACAACAACACAACAATTATAAAACCTCATCTCTCACTCAGTAGGGGCAAAACAAAAGCTAAGGCCTGGGGCTGGTGACATCTGTAGATGTTGAGATGTTGAGCAATTATATTGATTTCCCTACAGGAAGATCAGTCAGAGTAGTAATGGTTGTGTGGGTAACGTGGGTGGATGAAGAAGAAATCTGTTAGTCTAGAAAGTCTTTTTAAAGAATGCACCTTGGGATGTCTGTTTAATTATGTTGCCTCCAACTTTATAACCTGAGGGATTTTTGTTTCCTTTTTAAATAAACAACCCAGTTAACAAGTTTTTCCAACCATTTTAAACTCCTCTGGGCACACGTGGACTTGCCAGCTCTGGTTCCAGTAATCACTCTGCTCAAATAATGTTGATTAGAAACTTATAAAATCCAACATTAAGCCTTGACACAAACAGGATCTTCTATAGATGATAGAATTGCAAAGAAAGCTGATCAGAAGGAAAGAACACAGTCATGGTTCATATCCAAATCTGCTATTGTAAGCTGAGTAATCTTGGGCAAATTAGTTTCTTTGCCTCCATTTCTTCATAGACATGAAACAAAGGGCAGAATTTTTTCACCAGAATTCTAGTGAGGATGCTAACCTAAGGCAAACTATTTTTCCTACAGGGTGGCAGGCAGGAGAAGGAAGGAAAATGGCGATAAGAAAGTAGAGAAGGGCAGAGTCCTGAGGGGCTCTAGGAGAGTAAAGTAGCATGTGGGTGAAGGCAGGGTAGGTATCAGTCTCTGCCTTGAAGAGGAAATTTACAGAAAGGAAGAGACATCTAGGGCGTGTTTGCACAATGTTGGCTGGTGATACCATCTCAAAGCTCATTCCTATCCCTTTTAAGAATGCCTAAAGATCCACATCACTTGTCATAGTTTCTAGAAGTGGATTTGAAAAGGTGGTAGACAGTGGTTGGCTCTAACATGACCATAGAATATAGGGTTATTGAGAAGATAAAAATGTAATATGTAGAGGGGTGCCAGGGCAGATCAGTCAGCTAAGCATCTGACACTTGATTTTGGCCCAGGTCATGATCTCCTGTTTCGTGAGTTTGAGCCCTGCATTGGGCTCCAAGCTGAAGGTACAGAACCTGCTTGAGATTCTTCCTCCCTCTCTCTCTGCCCCTCCCATGCTCACGGTCTGTCTCTCTCACAAAATAAATAAACATTTTAAAAAATGTAATATGTAGAAAACCATTTGTTCCAGCACATAGAAAGTACTGGACTATTAACATTATAAATTTATCCTATCTCTAAGGGCAGCTAATAGGCATCTACTTATTCCAAAAGCCCATGCCAACGCATGAAAGCATGCGTAATGGAACATGAAAAGTAATGGAACCTGAAAAACAGAAAAGGAAATGAAAGGTGGAGGCATTTTCTGGAGGCCTCAGCATCCAATTAAACCACTGACACAATTGTCTGGCTATTTCAGGCCAAAGCAAAGGTGGACAAAGTGAAGTTTTCAGGTTGTTGAAAGAATGCAATGCACAGGAGAAGACACATTTGTCATGTGCAGAACTTCAAGCCAAATGACAAGGGCAAGTCCATTTACTGCTAGAGTTTCCAAAACTGTTCATGACAGTTTAGTGAATGGGAGAGAAGAGCTGAAGCAGGTGAACTGGAAAGAAAGAAAGAAAGAAAGAAAGAAAGAAAGAAAGAAAGAAAGAAAGAAAGAATCAATCAATCTATGGCCTTCAAACCCCAAAGCAACAAAAAATACTTCCTAAAATAAATTCTGACAAAAACTCTCCCCTTTCAATTTGCCCTATTTGTATTTGCTCAACAAAAGTTTCTAGTGTCTCTGTCACGCGGAGGACGAATCACTCAGCTACACGTCTGGCAATGCACTCAGCAGCACCCTGCTAGAGGCCAGCAGAATGCAGAGAAACCATGTGAGGCATGTAAAGGGCCAGTCCTGGGGAAGTGAGGCAGGCGGCAGGTGTGGAAATGAAGGATTCTCTCCCCACAGGCTCAAGAGACGAAAAGGTAGTGCTCAAATGTTGGCTTTAGAAATGCAAAGCATAGGGGCGCCTGGGTGGCGCAGTCGGTTAAGCGTCCGACTTCAGCCAGGTCACGATCTCGCGGTCCATGAGTTCGAGCCCCGCGTCGGGCTCTGGGCTGATGGCTCAGAGCCTGTGCCTGTTTCCGATTCTGTGTCTCCCTCTCTCTCTGCCCCTCCACCGTTCATGCTCTGTCTCTCTCTGTCCCAAAAATGAATAAACATTGAAAAAAAAAATTAAAAAAAAAAAGAAAAAAAAGAAATGCAAAGCATAACAGAAAACACTTCTTTAATCTAGCAAAAGCCTCCTTCACCTGCACACAGTTCAGTTTCCAGTTGCAAATCTCTGCCTCAAGTACTCGCTGCCAATCTGCAACCATCTTCAACTGAATGGAGGACTATTTGCATTGACTAAAATCTCTAATAGTGTGAACGAATCACGTCAAATATAGCATAAACGAAATACGATTGTGTACCTAAGATGAAATTTCCCTTTGGAAACACTGGATTATCAGTTCCATGAATACTATTGCATGTGCCCTATGGGTGGTAGACCTATGATCTATTTTACCTTCAGCTAATTTTATCAGTAGGACAGGAAGTAGGAAGCTCAGGATGAGCTTCTGTTTATCCTTCTATTGTATTTCCATAATGTGTTCATGGCGGGGGGCGGGGGGGCAGGTCTTTGGTTCATCAGAGCTGTGAGTATTTAGGAAAGTATTGGCAAGAGAGGTTCCTTTGTATGAAATAGAAGGAATATAGTCTACTCATGAAGACTCAGTGTATACTTCTTTCATCTCAAAGGGACTATAATGAAGATAAAATCTTCACATATTGAATCTCAGGGATAGAAGTAAGGTTCAGCATGTTGGATAAGTTCTTGTTTTCCAAGATAAGGTAATTTTAGCCACAATTCAGTCCAAACAGTGACCATTAGTGAAGTAATCATCTTTTCTTTTTCTTTTTCTAAGATTGAGACCTCTGGACTATGATTTCTCTCTCTCTCTCTCTCTCTCTCTCTCTCTCTTTCTGTGTGAATTTCTTCAAATGAAAAGTCTCACTAACTTATAACAATTAAATCACAATTCATATTGTATGAGCTAAACCATCTTAATAGTGAAGAATAAAATTTTATGAACTCAGGACAATCCCAGGACATCAGCATATGAAATGCAATTGATGAAAAGAAAAACAAAAAAGTATCCTTGAAGACAGTAAAGACCTTCTCACTTATGAAATAATATTTTTAAAATGTACTTGCTGCAGCATTTATTGGCCACTGCGAACATTTGACAATCCTATAGAGCTCAGTGGTCATCAACCTAGAGGGAATTCTTCCATTCTGCCTGCAATGGCTGCAGTGGAATGTTTGGCAATCCTTGAAATATGTCTGTCACAACCTAGGTGGGGTTAGCAGGGAGGTTGAGGAGCGCTACTGGCATCTAGTAGGTAAGGACCAGGGATTCTGCAGAACATCTAACAGTCATCTACATCAAAAAAAATTCTCTGGCCCCAAATGTCAATAGTGCCACTGTTGGGAAACGCTGCTATAACTGGAGTCCTCAGGAATGCCAATACATAAACGAGGAATCAAACAAGATAGACCAAGAACTGAGAACAAGGGGTTGAAAAGGGGGTAGCCATGTTGGATTTTTAAGAATCTGGTCATGCCAGGAAGAAGAAAGGATAGTGAAAGAGAAAAATGGAGTCAAAGATAAACCAATCTGTAACCAATGAAAGCCACATGACCTGGATTATATTTTCCTTTGGAAAGAGTTAAAGCAAAAAATTTAAATATATAACAGCATTCGACAATAAAGGGAACTCCTATCATTAGTGGGACAAAATTACATAGGAATTTCTGCAAAATGAGAAGCATATGGAATATAATTGATAGGTAGAGAAAACTACAACCCAAAATAGGTTAGAATGGGACCCTAGAAAACTTTTCAAACAAGACAGTACCGGTAACCAAGGTATAGGGCAGTAGTGCCTAAACTTGGCTGAACATTTAAATCTGAACATCTTTCAAAGCTGCCAGTGCCCAAGCCACACCAGACAAATTAAATCTCTAGGGATGGAATGCAACATTAGCATTTTTGGAAGCTCCCTTGCTGATTCAAATGTGAAGAGAACTTTGAGAACCACCGGTGTAGAAGTAATCAAAGGATAATTATTGGCCATCAACTAAAGCAGTGCTTCTCAGACTTTCTCCTGCATATGAATCACTAGAGTATCATCCTAAATGCAGATTCTGATTTAGCAGGTCTTGAGATTCCATATTTCTAACCAGCTTCCACAGGACATCAATGTGGCTGGTCCACAAATCACTCTTAGAAGAGCAAGAAATTGAAGAGAAACAGGCTATTCCCATCACCCTATCCCTATTCCCCCTCCAATTCCCATAAATACAGAAATTACCTCTAGTATCAGTCCTCTGGTTAAAGCACTGAGGCCAGCTCTCTAAACTAAGTGGAAGCTAAGCCTGGAAGAAGCTCAAAGAAAAGGAAAGAAGACTTCACGGTCACACCCGGCCTATTCAACAAACAGTGGGAAACAAGAAAGAAAAGGCAACTGAACTCAGGAGTTGAGGGTATTTGGGGCACAGTTTCCACAGAAAGTAAAACAAGGATTTAGATTACAATGAAAATATTTTTGGCAGTGACCTTAATTACTAATTATAGTGAAATCTTATAACTAAATGTTAAGCAGCCACCAAAAACTATATTATGGAAGAATGATTAATGATCTAGAAAGAAGTTCATGAGGTAACTTTAATTTTAAAATATCTAACAGAGTGGGTAGAAGAGGAAAAGTAAATAAGCAAGTGAGCAAGATACACATGGGGGGGGAGGGGCGGGTAGCTATCATTCTCTCTAGGAAAGAGGTGGCGGAATTGTGCGTGATTTTTATTTTTTTCTTAGTAGAAACAAGATACTAGGAATACCACTCTCTTCCTCCAAACAAAATGTTTAGAGTTCTCAGACTCTACTTAATCCTAGTCTCAATTTCCAGGGGATAATCGAGCTGCCCTTTACAGCTTTCTCAAGTCGCTGGGCCTCTGCTACAACCAACACCCACAGTCATCAACAGCTGATGGTGCCGCCCCAGCCACCATACTGTTAATTGAATCTCTGGTACTACTGATAAGCTCTTGTAACCCTGGGCTCCAATACCACCCAAGAGTTCCCCCAGCTCAACCTACAATCATAGTTCTTTCTTCCCAGGGCAAAGAAGTTTGATTCTGAGTGTGGCAGCCATTTGAGGCTAACACTAGATCAGAAAATACTGTAAATAATGGTAACATGAATAAGCTTCACTCACCTGCTCTGGTTTCATGTCTCAAAATGGTACCCATGCTATATCACCTTCCCTCTCAAAGGTCTCAACACTAACTGATATGGTCCCAATTATAAGCCCCCACATTCCTTTTATAATCCCTGCATTGGCAGGGTTGGAGAGAGAGATTTAAATGGATAACCTGGTGATCTACCTTGACTTCCCAGGATTCCTGATGTCGATCCATTGATTATGTTCCTTTTCACAACCCTCACATTGACCTGGACAAGTTGGTTTTTGGAGAAGGTTGTGGCCTGGTACCTCACTGATGAGTATATTAAGGTAACAGGAATTTGGTTTTTTAAAAAGTTAATAATCCAGAAGACTACTAGAAAACAGCATTTAGAGAATCGGTTACAAGTGATGGCTACACCATGGGTCCAATTACAATAACATTTAGAAATTTTAACATCACTTTCATATAGAAAGAAAAATCGGTCACAGTATTTCAAGCTCCCGCATTATCGACATGGTATTTCAAGTCTCTGGCTAAAGATTCACGGGTGGTTGCTTCTATTAGACCATTAATCATTGTGCTTCATTATGGACAACCTCAGGTTTGAAGTTATTAACTCTTTAACCCTTCTTTGTAATTAGATCAGCATAGTTTTCTGTTAAAAGGCAACAAATCAATAAGTCAGCTGAAGGAAATATCTCTTCCCTCAGGCAACATATGATTAGTCTGTTAGCCTCAAATATCTTTAAAGTAAATAGTTTGAAGTTTACTGTCAAATTACAATTCTTCTAATTTGTTAAGCATCTACTATATGTCTATTCCTAATGCCATAGAGTAATTATAATTCAGCTATACACACACACACACACACACACACACACACACACACACACGTACGTATTTCCATTTAGGTCCCTTTCTTATTAAAACTGAACAACAAGCTGTATACTAAAAAGAAAAAAAGAAAAAAACTATCATTGATAGAAGATAAAAACAGAGAAGTAGAGGAACAAAAACCAAAAAAATCATCTTCAACAAAGCAACTTACCTGCTGTCTATTACATTCATTTATCTTCCTAAAATTTCATCAGGAACACACTAAAAAAATGCAGCTAATTAAAGACAAACCATGATTATGGAAATCATTAAGGGAAGTAACGTGAAACAGAAGAGGCTGATAACTAAAAAAGGAGATCTAGAAACTAACAAGATTCAGTGGCCCACTAAAATGTAAGTTCCTTGATGGTAAAAACTTGCCTCTCATTCACCACTGTATCTTCAACCCCTAAAAGAGTGCCTGGCACATGGTGGGTCCCTGATAAATATTTGCTGCATAACTCACTGTTTGGAGTAGCCTGTGCAAGAGAAAACAATGCATATTAAAGACTTAAATATTTCAGTTGCTAAAAATGGATGTTCTGTAGCAGAGCAGAAAGATTCTGCAAATGCTATCACTACGTATATGATATGTCCTCTAGAGCTAGACAGAGTCTCTTCCAACTTGATATTCATCAAGTAACTTTTTCATTGCAAAAGTCACTTCCAGAAGTGGAACACAGTAAAGAAAACCTGAGTGCTCCAGTTATTAAAATTATGTATGCCCATTTGTCAATTAACATTTGACATTCAGTTTCACAAATCAATCTCCTATGGCTTTGGCTGTATTGATAGATTTCCCAAAGCTTTTACAAGCCTTTGGTGAATTTATAGCTTTGAATTTCTAATTGTTAAAGTCAAAAGCTACACTCTACCAGGTACCCACCAAAGGACAAATACTCTGTTAGAACCCTATCAGAAGTATCTATCCAGACATTTTCCCATTTCAAAACAATGACTAATTCTAGACACCAAGGGCTTGGACCAACAGCCAACATAAAGAAGAAATCTGTGCAGTGTTCACAGTATGCTCCAGCAGGAAAGAACCATAGCTTGGTTTGGGAAAAAGCTGGATTTTAGACTATTCCCGACTCTATACTATTAGACATATTGCTAAAACTCTTGCTTGCTCAGATTTTTCATAAGTAAAATACCTACATTGGCTATCTCTATTTTTCAGGGGTAGGGTTTGGGAATGAGGGGGAAAAAATCACCAATATGTGGTACAAGGGGACAGTAACAATAAAAAATAAAGCATTTTCTCCCAGGTTTTCTTGTTAAGCAAAACTCAATATATCTCAGGATAGAGCCTCTGTCCTCTTCCCCATCTCTAAAACCCCAGCTTATCTTCCAAACTAATCTATTTCATTCAATGGTGGATGTCATTATTCTTCAATCTAATAGACACATATTTTTAAGGGTGTCTTTTATCCTCCCTTCCCCTTTATACACCAAATCAATTCATCATGACTTCCTATCAATTATTCAAAATAATCCATCTCTATCTTTCCTTATCGCCTCTGCCAGTGTCCCAACCTAAGGCTTCATCAAGACATGCCTGAGCACAGAATATAACCTAATAATAGATCGCATAACTTACTGGTTTTATTCATTCATGTAATATAAATGCCCCAATTTGTTATTTTATATTTTTGTCTTGCTGCCTCCATTATAAAACCTATTTATTTGGGATTAGGATCTGGTAATCATGAAGAACTAGGATTAGTTAGTTCAAACAGGATGTGATTATATTTAGATAACATTTGGGGGGAGGGTGGCTATTACAGAATCTACCTTTCTAAGTCAATAGTCTCATATCTACCTAATATAGAGTTTTGCCCTCTTCTCAAGCACTGTTTTAGTCATCTAGTGCTTCAAAATCCTGGAGTTGAAACATCCACTTCCAAGATAAACCCTTCCCTCACAAGGCTGTTGAGAGAAGGACTCAGTTATTCCCTCACTTGGGGAGCTCACTTGCTGCTTGAAGGTCCTCACAGCATGGTGCTGGCTTCCACCGGGGTGAACAATCCAAGGACAAACAAGGCCAAAGATAGAATGTCTTTTATGATCTGTCTTTGGAAGTGACACATCATCATCCCATTGGTTCTACAGGTCAGTGTCACTTAATGTGGAAGGGGATTACATAATAGTGGGAATACCAGGAGGCAAGGATTATTGAAGGCCATCTTGGAGAACAGGTACAAAATTAACAACTAACTTTCATGTGCATGTGTGTTGTTGTGATCAAACACTTCTGTGGGTCACTATTTCACTCTACAACTTCCAAGATTACAAATGTATCCTTGTTTAGAAGAGGAACTTCTAGATTGGAATTTAGGAAGACGTTGATCTAAAGCTTTATATGTAGAAACACAGTAATAAAAACGGGACAAACTGCCTATACTCAATAATTCTAAACAACCAATTCTACAACCAATTTTCTCCTTGAACCCAAATGTTTATATTTATATTTACACACCTCTCATTTTGTTTCTCATATGAGTGGGGTGAGGGGAATAAAGACACTCATCATTGTGGGTTCTGGTTTCAGGTCGCTACTGGAGTTTGAGAACTTAGGTGAAAAGCACATCCCACTTCAGCTTTGATAACCTCTTCTTTGCCACTCAGAGTGTGGTCCAAAGACCAGAAGTACCATCATCACTTAGGAATTTATTAAAATTGCAAACTGGTGGGCTTTCACTTCAGACCCAATGAATCAGGATATGTGTTTTTTTTTTTTTTTAACAAGATGCTCAGGGACTTGTGTAGGGAGTGCTTATCCAGGAACCGCTTCACAGACCGTGAAAGCTGTTATGTCAAATTTTCGCCTCTCTGCAGAAAAACACCTATCAGGATTCTCTACATAGCAGATGCCTCAGAACACTGCTGATGGAGTGACATCATTATGACTTCCCCTGCTGGGCAGCTTTTCTCTCTGCTTTTCTCAGTGAAAAAGCAATAATGCATTACCAGTTACCTCTGTAAAATGCAAATGTGCACATAAATAGAGCAGAATGTGGGAAACATTTTTTTTCATGTTTGTTGTGCTTTCTTCTAATGTACTAAGTACAAAGGCATTAGGCTTACAATTAATGCCATGATGAAAATCTTCCCACTTTTCAAAAGATTGAAATTCTCATTGGATAATATAGATTTCCCAACTCCCACAATGAACTTGGGCAAACTGTAACTTCATTTTTTGAGTCCCAATTGTCCCCTGAGTAAAATATGGCTCATAAGAATAACTCATAAAGTTTTTCTTTTTGACTTTTTTGCACATTTACAGTCAGTAAAACGTACATATTTTAAGTGGACAACATGATGAGTTTTAACAAACACATATATACCTGTGTAATCACCACATCAGTTAAAATATAGAACATGTCCACCACCCACAAATTTCCCTTAGCCCCCTTTCAGTCAATTCTACCTTCTAGAAAGGATAGATGGTGAGGAGTTTTATAGATAATTTTATAGATAATATTCAGGAAATTGGAGCTGGAAAGAGACTATTTTAGAGTCAAAAGAACTAAAATTTGCCTAAGTTCTTATAGCTAGCAAGTGGCAGAGTGGGAAACTGACTCCAGGATAGCGAGTCTCCCATAGTTCTCTTTTCTGCAAGTTAAGATAAAATGTGGAAGGGTATATACATGTTACTGTCATCACCATATATTATTGTTGCCTAATGTTGAGCTTTATATAGATGGAATTATTCCATTTGTGGCCTTTGATTCTGGCACCCGTCACTCAACATAATGGTTCTGGGATCCATGCACTTTGTTGCACATGTGAGCAGTACCCACAGGGCTGTGTTGAAACTTAAATGAGATATATGGAAAAGTACATGTTTCCATACTTTTAAATCTGAAAATCAAATGAGGGCATTTGGATGCCCTAAGATTTCCATCTTCCCAGATATTAGGAATTAGGACGTAAAATGTGATCTTCCACTGGATAACCTCATTCTAATTATGCTGCCTTTACTCAGATTTGCTAATATGTTCCTGAGAGTACTACTGCAAATAAAATGGACTGAGCTCTTCTTCAATCAGAACACGATAATGATAATCTTACAGGTTTTCCTTTGGCCTGGGGAAGATGCCTGACATTGATAACCACCAGGTCCAATGGGAATATTCCTGGAAAGCAATAAGCACCTGGATAAATCTCCTTTGTCCATTCACTGTCACTATGGCAACGTAATTATAACTGCCCTGAATGAGAATGTCTCTCTCTCCCAATATAATACAGCTATGCCACTTCAAAACCATTCATTTTCAACAGGGCCGCTCAGCATAGACTGACAGAAGAATTATATCTCAGCCACAGTAACGATGAAAAGTAATTATGTGAGTCTTACCAACACTTCGACATTGAGATGAAGTTCTGTCTATGAGATCACTAAACTGTGATCCAGCAGGAAACAGGAATAATTGTCCTGGCCAAGATTCCATGGCCAAAGTGAAGCAGATAATTGAGGCAATTATTTGGCAGATTCAAAGCAAAAAGCATACTAGAGTAATAACACTGTTCAACACTAAAGGTGCTCTCACGGAAGATAACCATAATTATGTGTCACTGTGGCAACAGTACTTAAACACTTCTTCCCCACTGGTCTTACATTCGAGTATTTATGAGAATACGTACTTTATGATAGTTTCTAACATTGAATGGCCACTTCAAATCCAGTTTTAGGGATGATTTTAGGTACACAAAGATGAAAATCTAGTGCCTTTATCATTTGTATATTTTTCAACTTCTAATTAAGTCTAAAGAAAACTGGCAATATATTATCCTTGATGGCCAAGGTCATATGTTCAAAGGAAGGTCTCTTGCGATATGTCTCACGGTTAATATTTTGGATGGCTAGGTTGGATCTGGTAGTATTAAGGTACAATGTATTAAACAGGATTCTTGCAATAATAAGTTATAAAATTCATTTCAAACTGCCATCCACCATGAAAAGCATAGAGGTAGGTGCTGCTGGATGCTAATCAGGCGTTTTGATTTGTGCTTCAATATGTGATCACAAATTTGTCTCCTTCCCGTGATGGCTTTACTCCTCCCGGCCCCGACATTTTTGTTAACATGTAATTGATACATAATATTGTATAAATTTTAAGTGTACAATGTGATGATTAGATGTATGTATATACTGCAAAGTAATCACCACAATAAGATTAGCTAACACATCTGTCATCTCACAAAATTATCCATTTTATGTGTGAATAAGAACTTTTAAGATTTACTATAGTCAGGTACACAATACAGTATTGTTTGTGATGGCTTTATTTTCAGGGTGAATCTCTCTCTAAGTGGCAAAGACAGAAATAGCAGACCTGCTCTTGCTTTCTTTGAACTCAGCAACCCCCGTGGAATATTAGAACCTACTTTTGATGGTTACAGCAAGAGTCTCAGGATAATCCAGGTGGTCCCAGTAGGTCACACATCCACCCAGAAGGAAGAGTGGGAGACTATTACTATTTATGTTCACCTGAAATACACCCAATGAAGCTTAACTTTACAAATTCATCTCAAAGAGGACTATAACATAGAGTCATTGTGTTTAGTGAGGTATTACTAATAAAATACATAATAATAATCCACAGGCAGTTATGATATGCCCACAGCTCAGTGTTAATTTTTCTTTTCTTAAGTTAAAAAAGAAATGAATGATAACTTCTGACTCCTACCATATGAGAGTTTTCGACCTAGTGGGGAGTCAGGAGTTAAAATAAATATGAAATTAGAAAATATAAGACAATATGCAATCCTATGCAATATTGGACAACTCAGATTATGATAGGTATGGGAATTTATTGAAGTCAGTGGTAAGATATATTTCCTATTATCCCAGCAATTCTACTCCCAGGAGTTTCTCAAGAGTAATAGATTCACAAAAAGACTGTCAGATTTCTTTGTGGAACAGGAGATAAGTGGATAAATAAGTTATGGTATATCCATACAACGGAATATCACTTTATGATAAAGAAGAGAATGGGGGTACATGAGTGGCTCAGTCGGTAAGCGACAGACTCTTGATTTCAGCTTAGGTCATGATCTCGTGGTTTGTGAGTTCAAGCCCCACAGTGGGCTCTGTGCTGACAGTGCAGAGCCTGTTTGGGATTCTGTCTCCCCTCTCTCTGCCTCACCCATGCTTGCGCGCACTCTCTCTCTCTCAAAATAAATAAAAGTAAACTTAAAAAAAAGAAGAGAATGATCCACTAACATGGATGAATATCAAAAACACATTATTCTTAGATAAAGAAACAAGGCAAAAACACAACCTACCATATGATTCCCTTTAAATGAGATACTAGAACAGGCAATGACAGAAACGGAAAACTGTTCAGTGGTTACCTGAAGTCAAGAGTGAGGAATTAACCTCAGAGACATGAGGAAATATTTGGAATGAAAAAAATATTTGCTTACATGGGTATAAATAGATGTAAAAACTCATCAAACTGTACACTCAAAATAAGGGCATTAACTTATTTAAATTACGCTTTTCAACAAGTTGATTTAGGGCCAGTGTTAGTAATCAAGGAGGCAGTAGATGAAGATTTTATTATTAAAAATAGTCATCGGGGCGCCTGGGTGGCTCAGTCAGTTGAGTGTCCGACTTCGGCTCAGGTCACGGTCTCAGGATCGGTGAGTTCAAGCCTCACATTGGGCTCATTGCTGTCAGTGCGGAGCCCATGTCGGAGCCTCTGCACCGCCCTCTCTGCCCCTCCCCTGCTCGTGCCCTCTCCCTCTCAAAACTAAGTAAACATTTAAAAAAAATTCATAAATTATATAGTGAGAGAGAGAGAGAGAGAGAGAGAGAGAAAGAGAGAGATGGATACATTGCCTAACAATGTGATGAGAACCTGGTCACTGGCTCCAAACCCATCCACTTCTACATGCTGTCTCTACTGTCAGCTGACAGGATGGTGATCCCATCTCCAACACCTGAAAAACTGACTACTTACCACCTTGGAATATTAAAATATATTAAATGTGAAGATAAAATGAAATCAAAAGGATCTGAAGGAAAAGAATAAAATCTATTCAAAGCATTAAAACGACAGAACAAGGAATATAATAAAGAATAGAGAACTATGGATGGGTGGATAGATAGATAAAAGATGGATTACTTTTAACTTTGGCAAGAGGTTTTGCCAAGAATAAGGAGGCAATCCTGTGTAATGAAGTACTATAGGAATTTACATACTTCAATGGGAATTCTTTATTCAGAAAAATAAGGAAAAGGGGGGCTTTCAGCACTTTGACCACAGAAATTGTCAATGTTATCACTGGGCCATGTGAGCCAAAGATATTCACAACGATTAAATGATTCATTTCCTACTCCTCTTACCATGATTATAATAATATCATAGCTGAGATAAACAATTAGTAACTATCTAATGCAGAGTGAGGTATAGAGGGGTCATCTTGAGTTTGTAAATAAAAGAAAGTATACTGAGCCTGCATTGGGGGAATGACCTAGGTACCACCTGATCTGCAACATCTCCAGATAACTTGGTCATTCAATGTAAGTAAATTAAATGCTCTCTATGTACCAGTCACGAAATTCCCTATTAAGGGGACCAGCAGCTTTAGGACCACCAGTAAGCTGATTAGAAATGCAGACTCCCGCTTAAGCGACCGACTTTGGCTCTAGTCACGATCTCACAGCTCGCGAGTTCGATCGCCGCGTCGGGCTCTGTGCTGACAGCTCAGAGCCTGGAGCCTGCTTCAGATTCGGTGTTTCCCTCTCTCTCTACCCCTCCCGCACTCACACTCTGTCACTCCTTCAAAAGTAAATAAACATTAAGAAAAAAAGAAATGCAGACTCCACCCAATATTTGCTGAATCAGGATTTGCATTTTAACAAGATCCCCAGGTGATTCTTGTGCATACCGAAGTTTGAGACCAAAAAGCCTGCTTCCTTGCTTCATGAAAGGAAATCTAGGACAAGAAGAAAGGGAAGCTTATTCGGGTGGTGTGGAGACTTAGGCTTGGAATTGCTAACTCAGAAACTCCAGTAGCCTTAGGCTACCATCAAGAGCCCACTAAAAGGCACAGAAAAGTCAGGAGCAATAACACAGGTAATGGTAGTCAGGAAGTCAGAAGAACAATATATGCCAAAATGTTCTGCCTCTGTAGTATTCAGAGACTTGCATATTTTAGCAACATGAAAATGTTACTTCTTCCCATCGGACTGAAAAAATTTTAAAGAATGTTATTAACTCTTAGTAAAACTAAAGGAAAATGCAACTTTCATTTACATTGCTGATGAAGCTGGAGAGCATTCATTCATTCATTTTGAAGAGCATTCTGGCATTAGCTACTAGATGAACAATGGGTACCTCCTATGACCAAGCCATTGCATGCCTCAATATCTACCCAGGGAAACCCTTGCATTCATGCCCAAGGAGAGTTACTTAAGGCTTGTTGCATGAGGCTACTACAGCATTGTTAAAAATAAGAAGATATTTGACATCCAAATGACATCCGAAAGAAGCATGTTTAAAACAAAATGTGGTATTTCTATACTCTGAAATACCAAAATATCTGTTAATAGAATAAGTATATAGATTCACATAGGAAGATTTCTGAGACATATCATCAAATGAACAAATGCAGTTGAAGAATAATATATAAGATATGATATAACTCCTTTCTTTCTTTCTTTTCTTTCTTTCTTTCTTTCTTTCTTTCTTTCTTTCTTTCTTTCTTTCGAGAGGGAACAGGGGAGGGGCAGAGACAGGAAAAGAGAGAATCCCAAGCAGGCTCCACGCTGTCAGCACAGAGCCCGGAGGAGGATTCAATCCCATGAACTGCAAGACCAGGACCTGAGCCACAATCAAGAGTCAGACACTTAACTGACTGAGCCATTCAGGTGGCCTGAAATAATTTCTTTTTTTAAAGAAAAAACATATACAAAAAACTTCACATTTATATAGGTGGAATTATGTACATCATACATATATGTTGGGCAAACACACAGACAAAGCACATGCACAAAATCTTTTAAAGTTGTTATCTCTGGAGAGAAAGCTGGATCAGCATATAATGGTATAGAGGAATTTTACATGTGTGTATTTGTATATTATTTTATTTTCGTTAGTATATATAATAGTAAATGAAAGACAATAACCTTAAGGAGAAATATTTATATAAACCTAATGTGTTACTTTGTATTTTTCACTGAAACATCTGTAGAAAATAGTATTTTTCTCTGGAACTGACGCTTAAATTCAATGTGAAGAATACAGTCCATAGAATTATCATCCTTTTATGGGACGGGTTTTCTAACTGGAAGGATGCTTTAGCATCTTTAATAAAAATTAAAATTCTTGAAAAATGTTTCACTATAAAAATGCTGGCATCTGCAGAGTGCTTTGCAATCAGTTATTGGTTATTTCCTTCCCAAAAAGACTAATAAAACACTTTGAGAAATATGCAAGACTAACTTTTCTCGGAAATTTTAACATTTCCCAGAAAATACAACATTGGCATAAGTTACCATGGGATAAAATTTTGTTAAGTATGATTCTATTTATAGTTCCGGTTACTACACCCAGCTCCTATTATATACCTGGGTCCACATGACCTGCTTTCTTTCCTGTTTTACACACATAACCTTGTTTAGTTCTTACTGCAACTCTCTGATGTGCCTATTATTATCCCCATTTATATATAAGAAGCAGAGACTCATCAGGTTAAATGGTTGCTCAAAACCAGGTTTTGTATATCAAACATCCCAAATAGTTTCCAAATTAGTTATGCCCATGATATACTCCCACTAACAGTTCATGAGCATTTCACTTATTCTACATCCTCACCAAGACTTTGAATTGTTTTCATTTTTAAAATATTATTGTGGGTGTATAGTGGCTTCACATTGTGGTTTTAATTTTCATGTCTCCAGGTCCTAATGAAATTGAGCACCTTCTCATATGTTTCTTGGCCATTTGAATATCATCTGTTGTTAACGGCCTGTTCAAATCCTTTGCCCTTTTTCTATTATTGTTGTAACTGGTTATTTTATCTGGGGAAGAGCTGGGACTCAGATTCCCCAAAAAGTGTCCATTAGCAACATCCCTTCCCTAATTAATCATGCACCAACACTAATTTACAAAGTGCCTGAGTCTCCTACAAGATTTGAACCCTGGGAATTTCAAGAAAAAAAAAAAAATCCCTTCCCTCAAAAAGCCCAATAAAATAAACAGAAACAAAGAAAATTTAAAACCCACTAAAAATACAATCCATTTTATTTTTTTTTCTTTTGGTACTTTCCTCTTATTGTTATGGGAGACAAATAACTTTATTAGGAAATTTGCTTGACTTCCTAATGCTTGAAAAACACCATGTCAATGAGTGGCGCAAAGTCTCAAGGCTTGGATTTTGTTTTGTTTTGTTTTCAAGATGGGTGGTATGGTTCTTAACTTTAATATTCTAGAGCACGGGGTGCCTGGGTAGCTCAGTCGGTTAAGCGTCCGACTTCGGCTTAGGTCACGATCTCACAGTCCCTGAGTTCAAGCCCCACGTTGGGCTCTGTGCTGACAGCTCAGAGCCTGGAGCCTGCTTCAGATTCTGTGTCTTCCTCTTTCTGACCTTCCTCCATTCATGCTCTTTCTCTGTCTCAAAAATAAATAAAAATGTAAACCTTAATATTCTAGAGCATAATTTCTCAGCAATCCAGACTCCTAAGTGTTTTCAAACATACTACTTTAAAGATCCCAAATTAACCAAAATTAATATAACAAATAATGAAACCGCACATCCTAATGAGAGGATTATAAGAAAGAGTATGGAGATGAACAAGACAAAAATATTCTAAAACAATTTACTAAGGGCAATGAAGATCCATAAGCCCTTTGTTAGACTTTTGTATTTAAGAGTTTGTCCTTCCAGAAGCACAGGAAAGAGTAGACTTGAGAAATTCAAGGAACACTTGCTTGCCCATTGAAGAAGCCAAAATCTATCTACTGATGGTTCTTTCAGTTTTTTTCTTTAAAAAACGCCCCAATTCTTTTCAAAGAGCCATTAGCATCAACTCTTGTCTCTCTGTTGAGTATTAGAAAGGCATTTACACTTAAGTCATAAACTTTCAATAAACTTCTTTTTCTCACTCGGATCTGCATTGTTTTGCTCTGCATATGACTGGAAGAAATGACTTAAAGACATTATCAAAGCCTGAAGAAAATGTTCATTAGTACACAGGTACTAGTGTTATACTAGTCATTTTATTCTCAGCTTGAGTATTTTATTTTATTGTATTAAAAGTTTATTTATTTATTTTGTGAGAGAGAGAGAGCTTGCTCGTGTACATGAGCAAGCGGGAGAGGGGCAGAGAGAGATGTAGAGAGAATCCCAAGCAGGCTCCCTGCTGTCAGAGCAGAGCCCTACACAGGACTTGATCTCATGAACCATGAGATCATGACTTGAGCAGAAATGAAGAGTTTGACACTTGACCTACTGAGTCACCCAGGCGCCCCTCAGTTTGAGTACTTTAAACTAGTTTACGCAGAACTACTTTTTGCTTCCCCAAAGAGTTTTCCTAATTAAAGCTTTCTGGGGAAAGAGGCCCTTCTTTGACACAATTCAGTATTATAGGAAACATTGGTGTCACCTTGATTCTCATAAATGATAAGAAAGATGAGCTGAGACAAAAGTAAGTAATTAGGGCTCAGAACGAGGTTTCTTCATCTTTATCTCAGCTCCAACTAGAAGTACAGACACATGGTTACTGAAATAAGCTACTGTTAAACTAACATCCTATCTTTTCTCCTGGTTGGCATTTAGGTAATTTTCCTTATCTTATTTTTATACAAAGGTATAATATCACATAATATAGAGTTTCAAATACTTGGTTTCCAAAAGCTCTCAAATAAAAGAATGAACGTATTTCTACAGAAACTAGAAACCAATCATTTTGTAGAAAGCAAATTATTCAATCTGTCTGATTTCAGCTTCACAAGATACTGTAACAAGTCTCAAATCTCTAAACACAATGTCAAGTTAAAACAAAGGCAATTAGTCTGGGTCTAGACCTATTTTATGCCTAAATTTCCAATTCCAAAAGGTGAGGCCCAAGAATAGAGACATGTCTATTGTGTTCTCTTTGATTTTTGTTAGTTTGTTTGCTGGAGAATAACTTTGACAAGTCTAAGCATGGAATACCCTCTCAAGTAGAAATCAAAGATAATTTATATCAGGGAATGAACTCTGGTTCCAGCAGTCCTTAAAGCTGGGTGGTCTTTGCAAAGACACTTCATGTTGCTGGGCTTTAGTTTTAGCATCTACAAAACTAAACCTCTGAACTCTATAATTCCTCTGGTCCCTTCCAGTGCTGATTTTCTGTGACAACACTTAAAAATCCCCTTAAGCTAAAAGAATTTACATTTCAGTACTTATCCTATAAAAGGCCAATCGGTACCGTCTTAACTAATATAACCAAGAAAAAATGGTGGCAGTCTAGTGAGTAATCATGATAGTAAGCGTTTTAGATCTGAACCAGGCTGCACAATTTACAACGAGCTTTCAGGCTTATCATGTCAGTGTTGTTTCTTAGCTCCCTAAGACTGCACAGTTAGCAAGTAATGAGTCCAGAACATATCATTTGGTTCAAGAGGCAGGGTGTTCTAAATGCATAGAAAAAAAAGATCAGTCTTGGGGTTATCGGAAGTGGAGGTGAGGAAGGGGGAATCGGAGGAAGGTGGTCAAAAGGTACAAACTTCCAGTTATAAGATAAAGAAGTAGTAGGGATGAAATGGACACATGACGACACAGCTAACACCTCTACAATGACATACGGGGAAGTTGTTAAGTGGGAAAATCCTAAGAGCTCTCATCACACGGAGAATTTTTTTTCCCCTTTTTCCCCTTTTTCCTCTCTTTTGTTTTTACTGTATCTGTAAGAGGAGATGGATGTTAACTGAACATATTGTAATCATTTCACAATGTATGTACATGGAACCATCATGTTTTAAGCTTATACAGTGATGTGTCAATTCTTCACAAAAAGTGGGGCGGGGCAGGGAGAGAAACAGGATGTTATCCATATTCTGCTATCTCTGTGGTCACTGGTCACTTTGAAGGAGGAGTGTGTAGAATCAGCTATCAATGTCGAACTTTGACATTAAAGTAAGGGTTTTTTTCATAATTTTTAAAAAATGTTTAAATTTAAATTTTAATTGTTAATTTTTTAATTATAACTGAATAAGTACCCCCCTCCTCTCTCTTTTATTATACTGCCAGGGAGACCCAAATGATATGATGGCCAAAGAATGAGCTCAAGAACCTGTCATACTTCAAATCAGCTGTTTGCTATGAATGTGGTTGGGTAGTTACATGAGCTCTTTGTGTACAGAGAATAATTATTCACCTCAAAGGAACTGAAGAAATTTGTGCATTTGAATGTGTGTGCATTGCAGAGCTGGTATATATTAGGCAGTCACCGTATGTGAGAGAGACAGAGAGAGACAGAGCGTGAGCAGGGGAGGGGCAGAGAGAGAGGGAGACACAGAATCCAAAGTAGGTCCAGGTTCTGAGCTGTCAGCACAGAGCCCGATATGGGGCTTGGACCCATGAACTGCGAGATCATGACTTGAGCCAAAGTCGGATGCTTCACTGACTGAACCACCCAGGCACCCCAGAATTTCAACATTTAAATGCCCCAAATCTCTGAGAGGAAGAAACGCATAAACCCAGGTCTAAATCTAGGTCCATCTTTACTAACTGGATGGCCTTGAGGAAGTTATATAAGCCCTTTGAATGTCAGTCTCGTATATAAAGAGTGTGTGTGTGTGTGTGTGTGTGTGTGTGTGTGTACCACCTACCATAAATATTTATTCTGAAAATTATAGTCTATTCTGCCTCAATGCTTATTTTTATTTTTTTTATTTTTTTTTTTCAACGTTTGTTTATTTTTGGGACAGAGAGAGACAGAGCATGAACAGGGGAGGGGCAGAGAGAGAGGGAGACACAGAATCGGAAACAGGCTCCAGGCTCTGAGCCATCAGCCCAGAGCCCGACGCGGGGCTCGAACTCACGGACCGCGAGATCGTGACCTGGCTGAAGTCGGACGCTTAACCGACTGCGCCACCCAGGCGCCCCTCAATGCTTATTTTTATAATGGGAATGATCTGATATATGATTATTAAACAGAGGAATTATGCCAGGGTACTTCAGAAGTCAGGTTGTTTTACGGAATTTTTTTCTGATCACGTGCTGTTTTGCACCCAGTAACCATAGCTATATGCCAAATCCACCCACACAACTAACAGCAAGCCTCACAGGAATACCGTAGTGTACATGATGCTCATTTACCCCCATATTCTGCCTCCTGGCTTAGTTTATCCAAGTTCTCTGCTCCAAAGGTGTTTATTGGACAACTTTCTCTAATCTTGGACCTTAACTCAACAGCTGCGGCTCTTCTCTATACCCCTTTCCATCAACTTAGCTCTACCTTTAAAAAAAAAATGAAGGCTACATATTTTAACTAAGCTTGTATTTTATTTTTATGAGATTATTAGTGCTTGCATTACAAAGTTGAATGGGTTCTGAGTGGTCTTCCCAAAGTCTATTTTCCCATTATGCTATTATTTCTAAAGCATAATTTTACAAAATGTGTTTTTTAATTTGCACAATCACGTTATAAACAAACACCTGTAAATCAGGTAACATATGTAAAGTACTTAGCACAGTGCTCAGCATATAGATTTTAAACATCAGACTCCCTACTCTTTCAAGATGTCAGTATTTCCTTTCAAAAGGCAGAGAAATGAATTAAATGAAATTTAGGGTCTTTTAGCGCCTTTAAGAGGTTTTCTGAGTCTGTGAGAGAAAGCATAATTCATACTAAAAACATTGGCTGAAAGCATAAACTATGACCATCAGTGCAAAATGCCCTGGGAATTATTCATGGTTCGACATAAAGAAACTGAAAGGATCAGACTAAAAGAAAAAAAAAGGCCCAAGGGTTACATTGCACCTTGTGTATTTTCTTCAATCCACTTGGTACCTCTCAACCAATAGGGGACACCTATGATTTTTCATGCCACATTGGTGGTTTCCTTCAAAGGTCCCCTGAAAATTGAAATGCTTAATAGGTACCCGTGCTTTTGTGAAGCTCTTTCGGAAGCTTCTTTCTTAACACTGTTCCTGAGACCACACCTATCATGTAGCAAGTGACAGAAGGTGGCTGGCAGAGAGATATCGAAGCAGCCATTAGCAGAAGTCACTGGGCACTGACTTGTGTCTGGAGAGGCAGGAACCCAACTGGTCCTCTAATGGTGCTCCCCCTGCATCCCTCCTTTTCCACGGGAAACCACTCTCCAGTTCACCAAACTCAGATGTCAAAAATCAAAGCGGAGCTGGCAGTAAAAACCTTCCAATTCAACCTGGAAACTCTTGAGACTTGGGCATGAAACTGGTGTTGAAGCAGAGGACTGGTTGGCAACTGTAATCCATCCACTGCCAGGCAAAACTGCTGCATTTGTCAAGTGTCACGTCACACTTTCCCCAGGCAGTTATTTCCCTTGAGCCCACTTACCCCACTGAGAAGGCAAAGGAAACGTTGGGCCTGCCAAAATTGTTCTCTAAAGCAAAACCAAGGGCCATTTTTCATCACAAGAACATAGCTAGCACAGTGTCCTAAAAACAGTAGGTGCTCAGTAAATGGGAACTAACTTCCACTTCCCCTGCCATGGTTCAAAAAAAACCATTCAGATCTACTCTAGTTAGAATACTGGTTTCTCTCAAAACAAAAGCAAAGAGGAGATTTAAAACACAGGTAATTTTATCTCCTGTAGAATATAAAATTTTACATTTAATTTGGGTCTCTACCAGTTTTATTAAGGCATACTTCTCTCTGAAAACTCCTCCAAAGTGCCAGGGACTGGACACCGGATTTCAAGGAGTGACTATTTTCTTTCTTTCTTTCTCTTTCTTTCTTTCCTTTCTTTCTTTCTTTCTTTCTTTTTCTTCTTTCTTTCTTTCTTTCTTTTTCTTTTTCTTTCTTTCTTTCCTTCCTTCCTTCCTTCCTTCCTTCCTTCCTTCCTTCCTTCCTTCCTCTCTCTTTCCCCTCTCCAAATAGTGCTATTCACTTTGCCAAGCAGTTTTCTTAATAAATGCCTCTAAATTCCCATGCACCAAAGCTACGACTGTGAGTCAGGAGATTATGTCTGCCCACTATATTCATAGCCACAGAATAACTATGGAATTATCAGCAATAAGGAGACTAGAATGAAAATTAGGTAGGGTCACTGCCCTAACGCACAAGTGGGCTTACAGGCAAATGTTCATACATTCATTCAATAAATGATTATTGTGGACCCATCATGTGCTTGGCACCAGTGAAATAATGGTGAACAAAAAGTAGACGCGGTCTCTATTCTCATAGAGATTACTGTTTAGGAAGGAAAGACTGATATTAATCAAACAATCACAGGAATGGATAAATAACCTAAGACAAAGGAAATGAGATAAATGGAGTACGATTCTATTAGAGTATATAATGAAGGAGTATGATTGGGCTCAGAGAATTAGGAAGCACTTTCCTGAAAAAAGTAACTTGGGCAGAGATCCATACGATGAGTAGGATTATCCAGGCAGGAGACTATAAGATGGAAAGAAGTGATGACCATACAGAGTTGACAGAAAGCATGCAAGTTTTTGTAGGTCATGTTAAAGATTTTGGTCCTTTGAGGAAACCCAATATTCAGAGGCCCACATGAGGAAGATGAGCTAAAGGAAGGAGTGACCAGACAGCTAGACAGAAAATCAGGTGAGCTAGTGTCTAGAAAAATGCAGGACAAAATGGTTTTAAAAAGGCAGCCTACAAAGCCAAAAGCAGCCACCAGGTCCAAAACATGTTCTGCAAAGCTGTGGGCTGAAAGTCAGGTTGGATGTTGAGAAATGAGTGAGAAGTAAGAAAATAGAGATGACTTTGGAGAAATGTGGCTTTGAAGGGAGGAAACACAGAGAGAAGAGAGGTGATATTTATGGTGGCATCTAGTAGGAAGAAGAATGACTGAATGCACAAACAAGAAAAGGAATCATGGATGGTATGTGGTTCCTGAGAAGGGGAAGAGGAAGGACTGCACGGCACCGGCGGAGAGATTGGACTCACATAGGATTAAGGCCCTTTCTCTAATGTAGTAGGTGAGAATTAGGACAAAATGAGTATAACTGTAAGAAGTTTGTTTTGCAGATGTGATGGCCAGAAGATAAGGATGGCCATAGAATGGCTTCAGATCTCTATGGCTGTAGGAAATTAACCCAGTCATTGAGCATGGTGGGTAGAGATGGCAGAGGTGGAGATTTAAGGATAGGTTGGAAGTGTTGAAACATGTGGACTGAGCTGGTTAGAAAAATGTTAGCCAGTGTCGAAAGCACATCTGATACTGATGATCAGAAATGGTCGGTGACACTAATCTGCCCAGGCTTCCCCCAGCAGCACTTGATTGCCAAGCTTAAAGACAGTGCATTGGAAGGTTCTTCTTGGGATGGGGTTTTGCCAGACTGATACTACACAAAGACAGATGACAAGGGACTTTAACACGGTAGCAAGGAAGTCATTTAAATGATTAACCATGGTCTCTGAGCTGGAATGGATGTTCCATTTTTTCCTCTCAACATATGGTTGGGTTTAAAATTCAAAGAATAATGTGAAACAAGCCCCCAGCCTTCCCCTGCCAGGTTTTAATGGGTCAAATAAAGGAATGAGTGAAGTCCTACTTCATCTTTGTTAGAATTCCCCCATAGGAACTCAGCTGGGTCTCCATCTGAAGCTTTGCGGTTTTCTTCAATCTTTCAGTTGTCTTCCATTAACCCTGAGACTTCTATGGATGATGAACTACGAGAAGTAATTTTTTACCTGCCACACACCAGATGACTCTGAACACTCTATCACTCTTTTCTAGTGCACACTAATCATAGCTTCCAAGTAGGGAACATGCCAATCATTTTACATGTATTATTTCATCACCATTTTACAGACGCAGAAATTGAATCTCAAAAAAGATCAAGCAAGTTGTCCAAGGACACACAACCAGTAAGTGTCAGAGCAAGACTGGCAACTAGGCCATTGTCTAAGAAGTACACTACTCTGTCTCCCTTACCAAATAGTTACTAAATATTTAGCCTCAATTGGACAAACTCATAATATACTTCTCTCCCGGCGCAACGTGTGAATATGCTCAGCAGAGTCTTCCTCTTGGGTACAGAAGACCACTATGAAAGTGATGATCATTCAATATAGCGTTTCCCACAGTGTGACACAAAGACTACAGTGGGATCACCTGGATTAAAGTTGAAGCTGCCAGGCCATCAAGCTTCTCACCTCCCCGAGTGCTACCACTGTTTCCTATCAAAAGTCAGTTTCAGGAGGCTGAAGTAGAGCCTGGTTGCTCACACTTCTAATAAGCTTTCATTTCCTAAGCTTTTTTTTTTTTTTTTTTTTTCATACTAGAGTTTGAAAACCATTGACTCAGCAGAACTCCAGTCTTGTCAAAGGGACTTGAAAGAATACTACATTTGGGTACTTTTGTTAGAAAAGATCATTTATCTTATCATGAAAACCACAAATCTGAAGACATAAAACACAAAGGGGTTGAACTGACAGCATAAGGGAATCCAAGATTAATATCTGAGGAGGATGCTTAACTGTCTCTGTCTGTCTGTTTACGTGGGATGGCAGAGCAAAACAAGCTTTGCCTCTTAGTGATTCTGTCTTTTCATCCCCCCCTCCTTCGCCCTCCCCCAGCATTTCTTTGAGAAGGCAAGATTTAAATGCCTGTGTTTATTGGTAAATTGTTTCTGCCACTTGATGGAAAACCCCCTTAGAAAGCAGAGGATGGAAATGGCCTCTGCAAATGATTACAGATAGCTATGATTCCATTCTGAGGGCAGACGCCAAGAATCGTGACCAAGAGCAACATTATTAGCCACAGGGGATTCCTCCCGCTGTGCTCATGTATAGTTTCCAAAATGCATCATCATGTCTCCAGAGCAGCCGCAAATGCTGAACCCAAGGCAGATTCTGCTACAGCAAAAGTGCCTCCCTGTGACTCAGGAGAAAGTTCCCCTTCTTCCCTGACCTTTGCTCCCTCAAACTACAAAGGTTACTTGGAATTTCTCCAGTTATTTCTTATTTTAAAGTATCTGTGAAATACTTTGCAAAATGACCCATGCGTGGTGTGAGGGTGCGAAAGGGTACATGGTTTCGTGGTTCCTGGTACAAAGGGATAATGAAGGCAGAGGGACAAGAGGAGACACAGACCAAAGGGCCAGACCTTATTTTCAAGGAGCCCATGTACAAACCTGGGATTCACTAGACACTTTGACAAGCAATGGCATCATCAGCCACCAGTTTTGATGCAGTCGTCCAAAGAGCTTCACCCCCAACCAGAGAATGACTTAGGCTAGATATTTAAGAGTCACCCTAGGGCTTCCCTTCATCCAGAGGGCACACTTTTCCCTGTATTAACTGGATACTCCCTCTTAATGATTGGCAGGGCCCAAAGAGTTCAACAAAAGCACTGACCCATATACACCTTGTCATTCAAGTTAGACAGGCATGTGGTGCTAGAGACCTCTGGGTGGGGAGAAGGGAGAGGAGAAGGTTAATGTTGCTTTGACCAGCAGCGCTGCACTGTTGACATGCTCTGTAGCATATTAACCGAGAAGAGCCCCAGCTGCCAATACCTCATGGGTGAATGTGTCATCCTTTTGGCACATGGAAGGGTCCTTTTTCATAAGCCTTTGAACTGTAAAAAAATGTATTACTCTTAAGAGCCCAAGTGTTCAGGCCAGGACTCACCTGGCAAGTATTTAAATCTAATCCAGTTCCACAAAATTGTATTGATATCTTCCTATGACCAGATACTGGGAATATTCTGATGGCCAAAATACTGTGGGCCTTGGAGATCACCTGGAAGTTTCATTAAAACACAAAGTGTGGGGTTCTATTCCCAGAGTTTCTGAGTCGGTACGTTTGTAATGAGACCCAGAAATGGCATTTTTAACAAGTTTCCAGGGAACACTAATGTTGCTGGTCTAGGAACCACAGTTTGAGATCCAGTAGCATAGAAGACTAAAACATAACTCTTGGTTTAAAAGGTCTCGGATAAGATACAGCTTATCTGAATACAAGACAGTTTGCGCACCCGGCATGAAATAGGTAGGCAATAAATAGTTGCCAAATCGATGAATAAATAAATGAATGAAAATATAGAATATTAGGGGCGCCTGGGTAGCTCAGTCGGTTGGGCGTCCGACTTCAGCTCAGGTCATGATTTCGCGGTTTGTGAGTTCGAGCCCCACACGTCAGGCTCTGTGCTGCCAGCTCGGAGCCTGGAGCCTGCTTCGAATTCTATGTCTCCCTCTCTCTCTGCCCCTCCCCTGATCATGCTCTCTCTGTCTCTGTCTCTCTCTCTCTCTCTCTCTGTCAAAAATAAGTAAACAGTAAAAACAAAATTAAAAAAAAAAAAAAAAGAAAATATAGAATATTATACACTATGCCAGGACATGGAATGGAGGAATTTACTCTAGTTACAGGCTGTGCCATTTGAAGAAGCATCAAGCAAGGGCCTAGTGGCATTATGCTTTGAAGGTCAAATGGGATTTATGCAGAGAAATAGTTGGCTGGAGGAGTTTCTAAGCTAAAAGAACAGCACGGCAAAGGCACAGGGGAAGGCATGGAGCCATGCACGGTGGGGAGTGGTGAGCAGGTGGGTATGTGTGACATTTCACATGCCTGTGCTTGAGCCTTGCCTCTCCAGCAACAGCCACTTCACTACTGGTTCCCCTTCCTCTACTTTCCTGGGAAGTATCTACTTCTCCTTTCAGTGCCCATTTCTTCCTCCTCTACCCTCACTGTTCTTTCTTCTTTGGGAAATCAGAGTATCCCTTATCTGAAGAGCTTTTGAGACGGTGGCAGCTTTTGTGGAACCCACTTAGCCCCCTTCTTATTTCTGGTTCTCTGCACATGACCCAGACCCACACCAACTACGTTCGACAGCTTTTCTTTACCTTTCTGTCTCAGGGCTTCCAATGTTCAGAAACTGTGTCATCCCATTGGCAGGAGCAGACAAAGGGTAGTACAGTTGACAGCATTTGGGGCCATTATTAAGCAACGGGAGAGAAGATTCAGTGGATGCTTCACCCAGCATCTTGTCCTTTGGAGGTGGGTTCCTCAGAAGGTCTGCCATGGAATGAAACCTAATTGCCACAGTGATGACCATACCAGTAACACAACCTTTATTCATTATTGTTGTTGTTGGCTTTTCTTTCTCCCTCCTCTCTCTACCTCTCCTCAACTCTGTTACCTGGAGTCACCTCCCAAATAAACTACCCGCATTTAAGTCTTTGTTTCAGAAACCCAAACTGGTATCTGTCACTCATGGCAAACACGCAGCAGCTGGGTCCTAGCTAGCTTTGCTTGAATCCTTTTCTGGGGGGCAGGTGAAATTTCAAGAGCAGTGGCCTTCAGCAACAACGGATTTGCGAATAGCAGAAGACAGATTAGCCAGTTTCCCTCAGACTGCAAAGGCATTCACATCACTGAAGACAGAACGGGTTGTTTTCCATTTGAATGACAAATCTACTTAACATTGACTTGTTGATTTTTGTGACTTTGGTATTGCAGTTTTCAAGGAGAGAGCCACTCTTGGGATAATCCAGAAGTTCTAAACTTTTATACCCCAAAGACATCCAAAATGATGTCAAAGTTACGATGTTGTAACTTAGGATGTTAGAAAGTGAGGTATAAACTATCTGCCTTGCACTTGAAGTGGCAGACTTACTAACCTGTGAGACAAGGACGCATCTCCAGCCATAGGGAAGCTCCAGAAACAGAAAGCCAACCAAGCCTTCAGTAGGAGGGGAAGGGTGAGGAAACAACAAGAGTTACAGGAAAGGCTCCATCTAGCTCCAAGAATCTGATTCAAACTGGAAACCTGATTTTGTGAAACTCTCTTTGGGTTTTTTCACAAAAGCACAAGCATAGTTAGCAGCAGGCAGATTCTCCAACTCCCTTTCAAGAGGATGATAGCAGAGGCTTTTAGTGGAGGGAAAATGAATGGTCACCAGCATGAATATTTCATCATTCACTCCCCAGGCGCCAGGAGATCAGCACATACAAATTACACTGATGTGGTGCCAAGAGGAGGCTGCCCAGAGTTTTCAAGGTAGGAGGTTCCGGAAAAGCACTTGAAATTCCAACCACCGCGTGATATGATTTGAAGACAGCTGGAAACCTCCATAGGCATCTGAGGGTCTAAAAAAACACTCTGAATTTCAGGTGTCTTTACTTTTTGCTAAAATAGCATCTTCAGACGCGGACCGGGGAATGACTACCCACTCAGCCCACATTCTAATCTAAATCAATGATCTGAGTGAAGGCCCGAGTTCTTCCCTTCCTTTGTGAAAACTCTCAGAACTCTCCCTTCCCTCAACTACGTGCTGGTAGAAATAAAAGGCAAAAATCCTAAGGTAAAAGAGTGAAAGCTAGAATAGATGGGAAAAAAAGATATACCGGGAAGGTCACGAAAGATCTTGATTGTCCTAAATAAAGAGCTCCATTATCCCAACATAAAGAATTTATTCCCTAAGTCCATCTCCCCTAATATTTGTAGAGAACTTGACATTTTAGAACATAGTTTCACACACATGACATCAATTGATCCTGATATCTACCCACTAAAAGTGGGCAGGACAGATGGCTTCAACGTTATTTTGGGGATAAGGGAACAGTGTTTCAAAGGGTTAAATTACTTGCCCAAATTCCTAAGGCTGATTAGTGACTTGGGACCAGAATCCAGGACTTGGGACTCTCAGTCTAGTGCCTTCTCTGCTACACTGCCTTTCCCAAGCCAAATGACAGATGGGCCTTCAGTTGGACAGTTTCTCTAGCAAAACACCCTCATTTGTGGGTGAGCAGTGCCTTGAAGGGACCTCTGTAGCCTGCTGCATGTTGCTGTCCTCTGAGAACCAGGCCTTGTTCAGACCACCTAGGCTGAATCCTGGATTCTCCATTTGCTAGTCGCACGGCTTAGGCAAAGTTAAAAACACTGTTGCTGAGTCATACCTTTTCTATCTGTAAAACCAGAATGAATGTAATCCTTTCCCGATAAGAATCAAGTAAAAAATGCAAGTAAGTCATCTTAACACAGACCTTGGGATTTAGCTGGTGCCCATAAAAATGAGTTGCTATGATGGTGGTAATAACAGTGATGCTGATTGTTATCATAAAACCCAACGGGGGCCAGTAGCCCGACACAGCCCGTGAATCAGGCAAACTCTTCTTTTGGAAACACACGTCTCCCCTTCGGGTTGCCTTTTATATTTACTTATTTGTTTGTTTGTTCGTTTATTCAAGCTTTTATGTAATTCAAGTTTTATGGAAAAGGAAAACATAGCTAGATGTAATTTGTTAAGGAATTCGTTTTTGGGTGCAGTGTCAGTCTTGTAGATTCCTATTATGTTACTGAACAAATACATAAATAAATAGTGCCATACAGCTATTTCAATGTTGATAGTGAGTAATCAATTAAGGATTTTAATTCATCCAATGTTTCGGGTCCAAAATATTAAAAAAAATTAAAATGAAAAAGTGCAAGATCAGATCAACATAATTTATTATAAAGAATTATATATGTGAATAAAGGCATATATTTATAGAGAATGTCACTATTTAACAGAATAAATGATTCCTAAAACACTTGAAACTTATTCCTTGAGCACATCTCACTCCTAATTCAATGGTCACCTCACTAATGTTGACTCTTCATCCATCTCAGTGATGTCATGACAAAGAATGGACTTCCACAGTGTCAAGTGGGCTCAGACATGGCTAAAAATTTGCCTGCTTTGTCAAAACAATTAAGTGAATCCTGAGAGTCAAAATTCTCACTTCTAAAGTTCCAGGGACATTGCACTTATTCTGTGAGCATGGCACGCTTTGCTTTTAAATTTAGAGGCTTAATAATTTAGCCTAAAGCAGCTACAGAAACAGAAATCTGTGAGTTAATATTTGGAAAGTGCTTAGTAGTATGGCTGGCAAATAGTAAATGCTATGTAAGTGTTTGTTAAATAAATAAATCTCTTTGGAAACAATGACTGCCTTTTCAACAAACTGCTACTCGACTCTTCAAAACTCTACAATTTATTTGCCCTGAGAACAATTTGCCAAAGAAAAATGAGGACAGTCTCCATCCCGCACTTTGTTGAACAACTTAGCAATTTTTCATGACCTCCTGCATTTCCAAGTCCAATGTGTCATATCACTGACAAGATGCAACTTTATAAAGTCCTAGGAAATTCTGCAAATTTGGATTCTAGCAGCACTTATATTCCAAAATGTTAATGTGTGAAGGCTTTGGTCAGTTAACCATTTCCAAGAACGTTCACAACACATTTTAGCTATTTCACACACTGAAATAAATTAAATACACATATTTTACTGTGTAGAGGACAGTGTATTTACTTCTCCAGCATTCGCTCTCGGCCATCCCCATCGTGTAGCAGCAATGTGACTGTGACCCACCCCAAGCTCCAGAATGTATCCCAATGGGGCTAAGCCAATTAAGAGAATCCCATACTTCTTGCCAAAGTGATTGAATTAGGAGAAATTAAGAGAGAGGATGAAGACTTGTTCACATGATTGTGGGAAGTCTTGTGCTTTTCATCCCTGATATGAACGTAGATGCACATACTCTGAGTTCTTGCTGGTGGCCATCTTATGACCATAAGGAAGTCAGCCCGGGGAGGAGCCCAATACACAGGGAGGGTAAAGCAAAGAGAATTGCTGAAAAACAGATTCAAGATCACGGTTTAACTATGCCCAAAGGCTGCTCCACCTCTGGAATTTTAAATTAGTGAATCATAAATCTAATTTGTGGATTAGTTTAAACTGAATGCATTTTAGTATTCAGATCTTGACAAAAGAAATGTAGAACCGGCTAAATTGAGCTGATAAAGGAAAGTGATGAAGGCTTTGATTCACGACTGGGAAATAGATAAACCTTTTTATTTAGATTCTTCTAAAAGTGAATAAATCATAAACAATCAAAGGGATAAGGCATGCAGAGAAACATCATCAATGTCTCTGGTGATTTCCACCATGACATCATTCAACGATTCTGCCTTGCCAGATCGACGATAGATAAAATGGTAGCTACATATCAAATCCCTCCTTTTACATCAGTAAATCTTCTAAACACTTCTGTTTTCCTGCTGAAAGGATATGCAAATTCCTTCCTATCAGAAGGGTAGGTCCCATTGATTTATGCATGCCACTTCATTATTTTAAAAATTTCACTCCAATACTACTTTGGTAATATTCCCACAGGTATTCTGAACTGACTAAGAGCTCTGTTTTCTGCCCCTGCCTCAAGGCAATTGTTTCACTGAGGAGGAGAGTAGGCTAAAATTCAAAAGGATGAGTAACATGTATAAAACCACCAAGATAGTGGCAGAATAATGATAAAAGTTCAAAACTCTGCTTTATTTACCCAACGCCCTCTTGAGCACACCACGGAAACAGATTAGAAAAACATTCTGTCAGTCAACGATTGCCGTGTAACAAATCACTCAAAGACTCAATTTCTTAAAATAATTACTTTTTCTCAAGTATCTCTGGGTTGGCTGGGATGCCTCTGCTTCAGGCTGCAGGTCTGTAGGGCTGCTCCACTTGCTCCTCACCCTCCTCTGATCACAGGCTCACCAGAGAATGTTCTTCTCGTGGAGACGGCAGGGGTGCAAAAAACATCACCCAAGTGCATAGGGATATTTAAAGCCCTTTCTCATGTTGCATGTGGCAACTTCCCACTGGCCAAGACAAAGCATAAGATCGAGTCCAAAGTCAAGGAGAAGGAACTGTAAAGTTACTGGGAAAGGGGGGAAATGGGAACAATAACTGAACCTACTACAAATGTAAACAGACTGAGGAATATTAAAAGTTAAGAAAATGTACTTCCTAAAGTAAAGTCAACAAAACCCAAAAAAAGGTTTGTTATGAAGAGAAAAGCATCAGGGCACTGCAGCTGAAGGTAATGAGTACAAAGTGAACACCTCATCTGAATCAAGTTCATTTGTTTAGCTTGAGATGAGGATTAATGCTATAAATTTCTCATTAAATATTAAACAACAGCTTGCTCATCCGGGCATATTATCTTAGATATCTGTAATGCCAATGAAACTCCAACCAGGCCCTAATTTGAAAGGTGTAGATTTGAACACAAACTTGTTGTCTATAAATAGAAAGCTTTACCAAACACACATAAGCAAAACATCCTTTTCTCCAATCTGTAAAGAAATACTATAAGTAAACCTTCAGATTTTATCAGGACCACTGAATTTACCCTGGGCAAAATATAAAATCGTACTTATGTTGCCCACATTCCTAAAATGCCACCCATCTCTAATACTCTGAGTAGTATCAGTGTTCAGGATGCAAAGGGTTTGTGACAGGATTGATTATTCAAAGAACAAATTCCTATCCCCCAAAACTTTGGTAAGGAAAACAGAATGGCGTTAAAGAAAGCAGGAGTGACAGGGATATGCTGAGGTCATATGAAATATAAAAGCCACATCAGTCAATGTGGAAACTACAAGGCCAACAGACAGATCAGTAGCAGGGTTGTCCTCCTGGGGCTAATCAGCACTGAGCAGGGGATTCTGGAGGTGGTACCTGTTGTCCTGTGATCAATGGAAACTCCACTAGAAGTCTTTGTAAAAAGACACAATGATCATTTATTAGTCTTCCCATCATGGACAAGTACAAGTTACATAGTAAAACAGAATCTAGATTCAAGTCTGGATGCTACTATAGGAACAAGTCTTAGCTCCCACTACTTCACTAGCTGTGAGGATTCTTGTAAAGTACTCTGATTAACCTATGTTAGCCTTAGTCTCCTTACCTACAAGATAGAGAAATTAATAATACCTATCCCTTAGTGTTGCTGAGACAGCTAAACGGAGTTACATAATGCATGTCGAGCAACTAGCATAATGCTGAGCAAGTGGCAAAGGTTCTTACAGGAAGGAGACTTTAACCATTGCTGGGAGTGACCCAGGGATGTTATCCAGTTCAAGTCCTCATGTTTACACTAATGGAACTAAAGTTGATCAGAGACAGAAAGTGGTGCTTTAAACTGGTTTATTAATAACTGGACTGGAGTGAGATTGCAATTTTCAACTGGTTTCTTTTTTTCTTTTTATGCTAAGCCAATGATTGTCAGCTTAGGGTTCCAGGTTAGTGAACGAGGAAAAGTGCAAGCTGATAAGTTAGTTGCTATTTTTAGAGATCTGGAACTTGGGAATTTGCTCATAAGGTATGGAAGAAAAATTTAAAAATCGACTTTCTTTGCTTTACCTAGAATTATATAAACTCAGAATAGTAACATGGATGCTCTCATGCTGCCCAGAAACTGAAAATATTCTTTAAAAGATTCCAGAAATTATTGTGATGTAACAACCTACCTCATCGTAGGATTTTCTGGGACATGATTGATGGACCTGACCCTGACCCAAGTCCAGAAGACACCCCCATCTAAGTAGAACCTATACACTCAGACTAAAATCAGAGAGGCAGCTAAAATAAAGTTACCCATAACAAGGAATTGTGTTTTCTGCTGTATTCTTACTTAACTTCATTATGTAGCGGCATTATAACGGAAGTAATGATTTATGCATTTTCATAATATTACGATAAACTTGGATGATTGGTCTAAATCTGGATTCATGTTTAAATGGAAAACCAGTAATAACACAGTTGGAGCTAATAAATTACTATTTAAAGAATGCAGTTTAGTAAAACATCTTTCAAAATACAAGTCTTTTTTGGCATTAAGAAGAAAAAAATCCTGAAATTACTGTACTATATCAAGCTACTTCTTGCTACAAATTTACATTTTAGGGCTATAATTTTAAGATTTCCAAAGTGAACAGATCTCCAGGAAGAATACCTAAATTCATCTTTTCAAAAATATCAAAATCCATTTTTTATTCCAGTGTTACAAAACATGAATCTCTTCTAGGAAGCCATTTGGGCTTACCTGATCTTGCTTTCTCATAGAATTCCTAAAGAAGCACTGGGGACAAGACACTGTGCCATTAAAAAGATGAGTAATCTGTTAAATATGAACCTTCTAGGAATAGTGTTTGCAAAATAACCTCAAAAACCAAAAAATGAATCAAGTTGCCTACCTTATATACTCTAAAAATTATGTGTCTCAGGGGGTGCCTGGGTGGCTCAGTCGGTTAAGCGGCCGACTTCGGCTCAGGTCATGATCTCGCGGTCCGTGAGTTCGAGCCCCGTGTCGGGCTCTGTGCTGACAGCTCAGAGCCTGGAGCCTGTTTCAGATTCTGTGTCTCCCTCTCTCTGACCCTCCCCCGTTCATGCTCTGTCTCTCTCTGTCTCAAAAATAAATAAACGTTAAAAAAAAATTATGTGTCTCAGGGAAAAATGGAAGGAGTTACTACAACATACATGGTCAACTCTCTTGCTTCTTTAGAAGAAAAACTGCATATCTGTTTGGCTGCAAGCAGACACCATTTTTGTAGGTTTTTGTATTTTTATCATTTCAAATGTTTTACATTTTCAGCATTTTCTGTCTCGTCTATCTCAATTTCTGATAGTTTAAGCCAGACTTCTTTCTAAATCTCAAGACTTTTATCTAAAATACCAAATTCCAATATCCCACAACAAGTATCCATGAAATAATCCAAAGTATTTCCTTTAAAATGAGTTATTGCTGGGGTGCCTGGGTGGCTCAGTCAGTTAAGCATCTGACTTCAGCTCAGGTCATGATCTCATGGTGGGTGAGTTCGAGCTCCACATCAGACCCTGTGCTGACAGCTCAGAGCCTGGAGCCTGCTTCAGATTCCCTGTCTCCGTCTCTCTCTGCCTTTCTCCTGCTTGTTGTCTCTGTCTCTGCCTCTGTCTCTCTCGCTCTCAAAACTAAATAAACATTTAAAAAATGTTTAAATGAATTATTCCATGGCATGTAAATGATGCAAAGGCAGAGAATTTACATTTAATGGGTACTTACAGTATTCTATGCATCATCCTCTGCACATTAGATAAAATATCTCAGTATCTGTCATCCAGGGTATTACTGTACCCGCTTTGAAGAAGAGAGCTAAAGCTTGGAGAGATTGAATAGTCCAAGGGTAAGAGCTAATAGATGGCAGTGCAGAAACAACCCACCACAGGAGAAGAGACTCAAATTTGATGGCACTATCCTCACTAAATTGGATGCAGGGTTGTACTCAGCACACATATACAATGTATGAAAGCTATTAGGCTACAAGTGACAGAAACCCAACTTGAACTAGTTTAAACAAAATAGGAGAATTTATTTATCCCCATAAACAAAGCCTAAGAAGAAAGAATTGGAACTGGCTTTTAGGGAGACTGGAATCAAAGACTTGAACAAAGTCAAGACTCCTTTTCTTCTTTTCGGCGTAAAAATCATCTGACTTCTCCAGATGATGAAGGCCATGGTCCCCACTCTAATATTACAGTCTTGGGATATGAGAACCCCATCTACCAGCTGCTGGTGCAGAATTCTTTAGGGGAGGGTTTCTCAACAGCAATATTATTGACACTTTAGTTTGGATAATTTAATTCTTTGTTGTGATGATCTATGCTCAGCATTGTGGTATATTTAGAATCACCACCGACCTCTACTCCATGGATGCCAGTGGCATTCCCAAATCATGACAGTCACAAATGTCTCCATACACTGTTAAACACCCTGGATGAAGTGGCAAAATCTCCTCCCATTGAGAACCACTGCTTTAGGGAGAATTACGACTAGCCTGGTCTTATTCAAGCATCCACCCATGCACAATCCTGGTGGCCGGAAAATGTGCCATTTGAAAACATGGCAACTCCAATTCAGAGCACATGACTAGAATTCGAAGGAGAGGAAAAGTCCTTAAGAAGACGAGGGCACGGTACAGACATTGTCACCAGGAGTCAGTGATACAGCTGTGCCCCAATTTGTGTCAATCCCATGCAGATTATAGCAGGAAAGCAAAACATATGAGCTTCTTCACCTGACTCAAATGAAGCCTGATGGATCTTTTGTAGTCAAATGCCACATCCCCCATAGCATTCAGTGTGATTTTCTATATTCCAGTAGTTCTAAGGGAGTAGTTATATATGTTCTCTCTCTCTCTTTGTCCCCAACTTCCATATTCCAAACACATTTTTAAAATGTACAGCAAATACACTTACTTAGGGCACGAGAAAATAATAGTTGACGCTTACTGAGAAACTACGAAATGCCAGGCACTGACCTCAGCATGTTTAATTCACCTCATTTAATACTCACAATGGCCGTATAATATAGACACTGTTTCTGTCTCTATTTTATAGAAGAAGGAAAAAGTCTTAGAAAGGTTAAGTGACGGGTCCAAGGCCAGCTAGCTGGGATTTCAAAACATGTACCTTCAATATTAAAAAGTTGATGTTCTTATTCACAAACACATCCTACAAATGGTTTTGCAGGACTCATAACTGAAGAGCCAGGAAAGAAAGGTAGAAAGTAAAGTGGTTCTTCTTTTCCCTTTTCTCCAGTCGCTGTCTCCCCAGCAGCTACAACTCACTCCTCACCCTCTCCCATATCCTTCTCTTAGGAGCACAGAAAAAGCCACGGAATCATTTTTCCACAAGTAAATTGCTAATAAGTACAGACAATCAATTAACTCAAAATCTAGACACTACAAAGGGTAGGTGAGGGTTAATCAGCATTCATTCCTATTCAATTGCGGCACATTTCAGATGATGTTTACGAAGCAGGAGGGCAAAGGGGTGGACTAGATAATTGCTCTGAAATATAATATCTAGAGTATCAGCATTATGACAGGCAGAATTCTTTTCCAGAAATGAGAAACAATAGTTGCAGATCCTAAGTGTTTCAAAGTGTTACAAGGAAATCTAAACAAAGCAGAGAACAGGAGAGCTTGTCAACATCAATGAGCCCACGGGCAGAATGTTTTGAACCTCAGTATAGTTACAAAAGGGGATTTCCCTACTTTGGATAGGAAGCCCTCAAGCAGAAATGGGAGTAGAGAGAGACCAGCTGGTGACTCGAGCTCTGCCCCAACTGGATTCATTTTTGGCATTCATCTCTTTGGTTTCAGTGGCATCAAGTCTAAAATTGCAGATGATGTTGCCCACTGGACCACTTCTCCCTGTATATTTTACAATCTAGGGATGAGACTGTGATATTGGTGCCAAAGGACATCTCTTAATCCAACTTGGTCTAATCCAAAGAGACGCTGAGCATTTCTTTTGGCAACTCCAATTCAATCTGGTCAGGAAAAACTCTGCGTGCCACTCAGCACGCTGTCTGCATACAAGAGGTTTTATTCCAGCAAAGCCCCACTCCCCAGATCATCATCCCCTGCTATGATGTTTTACCCCCATTTCTTACAAGATTTGGTATTGCATGACGCCCTTTTAATCCTCCATATTTAATTAGTTATATCATATCCTTCAAATTAGACATGGAAATCTTCTTGGGCCATATTGCACACATCATCACCTTGTCACTTTGTCATGGTTCCTGGTCCTTTCAGTCCCTATCCCCTCCTCCACTGGACCCCCAAACTTGTCTGTGATGAAACTGGGATCCCCTTCTCTTAAACCACCTTCTCCAAGGTTATTTATTTTAAGTGTGTTTCACAGTTCTTGAAGTTAATGCAGAGTTAATGCAAAGTTAATGCAGAGCATAAGACCTTCCAATGATACACCTCAGTGTGCCCAACAGTTTTATATCAACCTGTAGCCCAACACACTGGTTAATCTCTGAGGCTCCTCCCAGTTGCAACATGCTATAATATCACGGACACTACAGTAGAGACAGTAAACATGCAGCATATGGCAGAAGAGGCCTCCTGCCATGGGCAGCAGTTAAAGGACTAGAACATGAGCCGAACTTCACAAACGGTCCTTCATTAGGGGCAAAATGGTTTCAGCATTCCCATCTATAAATAACTACATGATACTTCTCAGTAGCAATCAAAAGAAAGCATGGAGCTCTGTGCCCCCAGCATATATGACAAAACTTACATGTCTCCTGTGACATCGACATGAGTTAGAGAATGGTGGAAAAATGCACGGGGTCCCAAGGAGCTTTCTGTATTCATATAGAATATGAAGGGAGTCCACCTGCATGTACTTTCCTTGTGAAGCATTCATCACCATGACTAACATTTTACTGAACCTTCTCTTTTTACTTCAGGTTGTGGGGTTGGGTTGGGGTTGGGGTTGGGGTTCGGGGGTGGTGAGAGGTTTTTGAAAAACACTTAAGAACAAATACACCCAAATTAATGCACTTCCTAAAAGGTCATTCCCTTCTCCTAACAATGCAAACTCATGTAAAGCTATTCTATGGGATACACTCTTAAAGCCGGTTTATTAACTACATTTTTTTTTAAAAGGCTCATGACTTTATAGTGTATCTTATATTTGAAAACAAAACAAGACAAAAAAACACATAAAAAGAGCCAACTTGATTACCCAGTTTAATGAGCCATCCAGGTTAGCAGGTTTCACCATGAAACACTCTGGGCTTTTTCCAAAAACAACAATGACCCACAAAGCCTTATGACCATGGGAAATGTTTATACGCTGTGCCAATATCTTAGGATGAAATTCTAAAAGAGAAATTTCAAAGATGTTTTCATCAGTGGTAACATCAAAGGCAACTAGCTTATGGTCTCTCGAGATAAATATTTTGAAGGTGTCAATACTCATTAAGAAGTATAGCTTGTATGTTTATTATTTTGTATTTGGTCAAGGCTTATACTATTTATTCATCCTTATCACACTTTGTTTCAGAAGTAATTTACAAGGGTGTATAGGAAGAAATTTAAATGCAAGAAATAGCAAAACTAAAAGTGGAGTGAAAGAAGAATTAAAAAGAAAAATACATAAGAGACAAACAATAGAAATAAAGTTTAAAATGCACATCATGGTGTGAGCTTGTGACCCACAGTGTGGCTGGCAGCCAATGGGAAAAGGAAAAGCAGGTCAGCTACACGATTCACAGTGCTTGTAAGAAAGGAAGCAAATCAACTGCTCAGGAAGAATTGTGTAACTTACAAAGTTTCCTTTTTTCCCATCATCCCAAAGGCAGGGCCAGTCAAGCTTTTCCTCCAAAAACAGTTTTGAATCAATTCTACGTTACAGGTGACCAAGTGAATGAAGGCCCCAAATTCTGCTCCACGTTGAAATATTCCATGGAACACGGATATAATACTCATAGTTTTAAAAATGTTGAGGCATATATAACAAGAATCTTGCCTGTATCAAAATAAAACTTGAAAATAAAATAAGAATGTCTAGTTTGGAATGGCATTAATTCCTGCCAGGGGAAAAAAAAAAACATTTGTGAATGCTTCCCAAAGCTATTTAATTAGGTCACTGCTGTATAGGATTGGTATGTAATAAATAATCAAAATTTAAAGAATATCATCACAAAATATCTTTTATCATAGAATAGCTGATATGTCTCCTCTTTAATAAATATATTGAACTAGTTGATGCTTTAGTGATTTAGTGGTTTAGATAAGATTTAGTTTCTTATCACATTTCTCTGAAGATATTTCTCATACTCACACATACATTCAAAGAGGCTTATAAAAGGATCATTTTTGTATATTACTTATAATAATGGAAAATTGGATGCAGTATTCCAATGCCTTCAACAAGGTAATGGTTAGATAATGTGCGGCACATTTTAGAATACAATACACGTATTTAAAAGAACAAGGTAGGTTAAATTGACTCATGAGAAAAGTCTAAAACATACGTTTTCTTTCTCTGTTTGCTATTAATTCTGGTCATTTGTGTTCATTCTTCCATTTGTTGATCGTGGAGGCTTTCTTTCATGATGTTAGATTTACCGAACAGTTTAGTGACTCTTGGTAGCATACGCATCCTTGCCTTTGAGATTCTCTGTTAGCCCACCTGAGAATACTGCACTGGTCATTGTTCACTGTGAAGAGAGAAGAATATTCTGCCAGGCAGCACAGGCTTGCAGTTTCTTACTAGCTTTGGGGTCCTCTCCTCCATGAGATGTCAGCAGCTACCTCAGGCACTGCCCTTTCTCCAGGCTCAAGTGACCTTACTGATCACTTCTGCCAGGGATAGGGACAAGACTATATTTCTACTGTCTACCGTTTGGCCCAGTTTGGGGAAGGGAATAAAACTGAGCCTCCTGGCTTCTTCCGTGGCACCTCAAATAGTCATTCTGAGGGTTATTCCCTGGCCTCTTCTTCCTCCTCTACCTGCCTCTCCTGACTCTGAACCCCTCTTGAAACTGATCCTACACTCTGTTGATGTTGTATCCTGGGGTTTCCCATTTCAATCCAATCTGAACTATTTCAGGTATTTCTTGTAATATATGTCCATCCAGAGGATTCCTTCTGGTCACCAGCATTTCTATGGGTTTGTTTTTAAATACTAGGCTTTGTGTCATTTCTAGGAATTTGAAGTGGGAATGGGAGACAGGTGTGTGTGCTCAGCTCCCTCTCATAATCCAGTCTCTGCAGGTGGATTGCAGAAACACTGTGTTCAGTCCTCTCCTGCATCTACCCACATAAAAATACCGTTGGGATTTCCACGAGGATTGGGTTGGCAGAATAGATTTAATTGAGGAGAATTTACATCCTTAACAATACTGATTTCCCCAATTACATGAACAGAGATTTCTTTCTCTCCATATATTTTCTAGATAAAGAATGTGACTCTGTTCACATAGGTCTTAGACACTTATTATTTATTCCCATGTAGTTTACGCTTTCGGTACTATTGTGAATGGTATCTCCTTTTCCATTAAAATTTCTAACCAGTTCCTGTTGGTATATTAACAAAGCTATTGATTTTGATATATTCATTTTGTAACTGGCCACCTTGCTCAGTGCTTTTATTTTTTCTAATAGCTTTCAGTAGATTCTCCTAGGCTTACCAGGGAGATAATCATAAAGACAATGAGCAATATGCATACCAGTATTTTCATTTCAATAGTTTGTAATGAAAAAAAGTATAAAATAATATGAATCCCTATCAACAGAGGAATAAGAAATAGATTAAATAAGCTATAAAGCACAGTGATGATAGAGGGAAAATATGAATCTCCATCAATAGAGACATTACAAATAGATTAAATAAGTTATAATGCATAATGATGATAGCGTGCATGCAACCTTTGAAAATAAACATATCTAGAAAGAAATCTACAGATGAAAAGGGAAAAAGAAGAATATGAGCTAGCATAAATATTTTGATCCAAGTTCCTCATTCTTACAAAAACTCTTTGCATATAGGGGCGCCTGGGTGGCACAGTCGGTTAAGCGTCCGACTTCAGCCAGGTCACGATCTCGCGGTCCGTGAGTTCGAGCCCCGCGTCGGGCTCTGGGCTGATGGCTCAGAGCCTGGAGCCTGTTTCCAATTCTGTGTCTCCCTCTCTCTCTGCCCCTCCCCCGTTCATGCTCTGTCTCTCTCTGTCCCAAAAATAAATAAACGTTGAAAAAAAAAATTAAAAAAAAAAAAACTCTTTGCATATATATTTTTGTGTATAGAAAGGGAGGTAGGGAGGAAGGGAGGAAGAAAGGAAGGGAGAAAGGGAGGAAGAAAGGAAGGGAAGAAGGGAGGGAGGGAGAAAGAGAAAGAGAGAAAGAAAGAAAGAAAGAAAGAAAGAAAGAAAGAAAGAAAGAAAAGGTTTTGACAGACAACCAAATGTTTATTTATTTTTTTTTTCAACGTTTATTTATTTTTGGGACAGAGAGAGACACAGCATGAACGGGGGAGGGGCAGAGAGAGAGGGAGACACAGAATCAGAAACAGGCTCCAGGCTCTGAGCCATCAGCCCAGAGCCCGACGCGGGGCTCGAACTCACGGACCACGAGATCGTGACCTGGCTGAAGTCGGACGCTTAACCGACTGCGCCACCCAGGCGCCCCAACAACCAAATGTTTAAAATAGCTGTCTCCAAATGGGTGTTTTGTTATGTTCCCCCCCCCTTTTCTAAAAGACCTGTAATGACAACATATTACTTTTGTACAAAAAGACATGTTCAAATACACATTACTAGTGGTTCATTATCATCTACAACCATCACTTTCTGAGGCCTGCTATACTCTCCAGCTGACTGACCACACTGTTCTAGCCTACTTGGAGGCAGGGTCTGTGGAGACATGAGTGAATAAGCTAGCCAAATGTGGCTCTCCCGTTGGAGTGGAGAATATGAGAGAGAACAGTAATGGGTGATTGTCAGGGACTATACTAAAGAAAAAGCTGGACAGAGTGTAGGTTGAGGAGTCAGTTTATGGAGCATCACTGTAAAGTCATATCCAATATGGAATATGTCCAGCCAGGTTGATTAGGCCAAAGAAATTCCAAAACTTCAAACTGCTCAATTAAACAAGTACCAAGCATGTTTCACATAAATTGTTTATGCCCTGTCAACATAGCCTAGTGCAAACAAGTTTTAAAATTGAATTTTGATGGAAGAATATAACTAATTGTTAACTCTAGCATATTAGCATACATAAAGTTCTCTCCTTTTAGAAATGAGCCAGATCATATGAGTAGACATATGCCCAAAATGTATCATTCATACACTGGATATTAATCCTTATCTATGGCTAAAGTTCTATAACATAAATATGAAAAGATATCAAATGGTCAAACATTCGCCTTTATCAGAGTCAGAGTGATCACAAAATAACAGAATCTCATGATTGGGAAGTGCTCTACTGCTTGTTGGGTGTGGCCCAAACCAGGTAAAGTTAACATCTTTTTTATAAGACCCCCACACATAGTCCTTTAGAAAAAGCCAAAATCTCTGCCATGGTAGAAAAAGTACTTTTTTTGTTCATGTAAGGAATGTCAACAAGCATGCTATAAGGAAAAGAAGACATTCATCGAATGCACTATCCTAAGGGCTTTATATATAACACCTCACTGCATCTTTACAATTGACCGCTAAGGTATTTATCGTTATCTCTGCCTATAGGAGGAAAAGAAAAGTTGGCAAAAGGATAGAGCCTGGAGATTAAAAAAAAAAAAAAATGTCCTTTTATGTGACTCTGCTTCTGCTGCATCCAACTGACATATAGGAGTCCCTCTATGCCTCCTAACCTGTGAGAAATAAAGACCTACTTGTATTTATTCCATCACAGTCTTTTGAACAAAGGACAGTTCAGTTGCCCCTCAAGATGTTTTACCATGGGCTGGGTATTTAATTCTTTTTCAGAAGGCTTTTGGTTGCAAATAACCTAGACCTGACTCAAATATTCTTAAATAATAAGAAAAAAGTATTCTCTTCCATAACAGGAAGTGCAGGGGTAGGGGAAGCTCTGGTTTGGTTGACATAATGGAACAAATCTCATCCAAAACCAAAGTCCTTTTCTTCCCTCCCAGTTGCATCTCTGCTGAGGGCCTTTCCTTCACCCTCAGTCTTGTTTCCCTCATGGCCCCAGGATGGTTACAGCTGATCCAAGCATCACACTCAGATCTGACACAATATTTACCCATATTTCCTTCTAAGGAACAAGGAAACTCCCAGAGCTCTCAGCTCTTCTCCTTGAGCCTAGATGGGTCACATGCCCATCTCTCAGCCAGTTACCAGCAAGAAACATACACTCTCCCTGATTGGTTGGGTCTAATCAAGATCCAGTCTCCAGAGTAGGGGTTGTGACAGCATTCCCTGAAATATGAGGGAATGTGGAGGAGCCATGAGACTTGAGCTAAATCATGGTTGTTTCATAAATGATACAGACAAAAGCAAAAGGAAAAGTGGGTAAGCAACCAACAGAGTTAAATAAACAACACTGAGAAAACTCCAGTCAGACCAGCTCACTAATGGTCCCAAGCATTTGACTCTCAGACTTTTATCTTTGTATCTTGTTGTTATTAATTGCTTTGTGAGGAATGGTCATTTGCTACTTCTACATAAATGTGAATTTCACCAAACCTTTTAGTTTTGGTTCAGTCTCACCTCTAGCCTATAGATCTCTCTTTTTTTTTTTTTTTCAACGTTTATTTATTTTTGGGACAGAGAGAGACAGAGCATGAATGGGGGAGGAACAGAGAGAGAGGGAGACACAGAATCGGAAACAGGCTCCAGGCTCTGAGCCATCAGCCCAGAGCCTGACGCGGGGCTCGAACTCACGGACCGCGAGATCGTGACCTGGCTGAAGTCGGACGCTTAACCGACTGTGCCACCCGGGCGCCCCAGAGATCTCTCTCTTTTTAGCAGCAACTCTTATGTAAAGTTAACTTGGCATTTGACTAAAGACCTTGTATCAGATACAAACTCCACTGACTGCCTACCTGTCAGACTATGCTACCAACACCAGGAGCTGACCAGTCACTCCTCCTGGGAATGTTAACCCTCCCCCTGGGTGATTGCCATACACTTGGCCCAAGTATCAACATACTGGAGTTTCTGGATCTCCACCATTTCTGGACTTATGTGAAACCCCACACAGGAGGTGAGAAGACCTGGCACTCCAAGAAGACACACGAAGGGCGACGTGATGCAATTCAGAAGTGTGGGGAAGTTAACTTGCCATGAGATGAATTTTAACCAATGAGAAGCAAGAGATGGGAAGGAGCAGGGTTGATAAACTTCCCCTCCTTTATCCCTCTCACTGACTCTCCTGAGCCAGACTTTCTCCAAACTATTTGCCATTTAGGCCTATCATTTAGGCTCAGTAGATGCACTAGCCAAGCTTCCTAAAGTATCTCTTCCTAGCTAACTATAAAGCCAAAGCCAGCAAGGTAATGTAACACTTCACATTGTTTCATGTCTTTTTTTGCCCTTCTCTTTCCCTCACTCTCCCGCCCTAGACTATAACTCCCTAACAAAGCACTTTAACCCTTGCCTCAGGCTCTGCCCTTCTAGAACTCAGGCTACGACAAATATCACAGAGAGGATGAGATACATGTTTTCCTGGACTACCAATCATTTGTTCCATCCAGTGTAGGGCATTATTGCTTCAGTTCTACTGGTGAAGCTTGCATAAACTATACAATAGAAATGGGTACATATTTTCAGGCCACTTAGGGGAAGATTTGACATAAATATTTACTTAAATATTTAAAATATAAATACTTACTTAAAAATGAAAACCTATTCCATAATATGAAAATCAATAAAGCATATAACAATACTTCACTGAAGAAGCAACATCAAAATCGTCCTGCATGTGTATCACTAGCTGATTTGCTGACATTTAAACTAATCAAAGGACACGTTACTTCATCACATCAGGATTCAGAAGTGCTCCGAGCCCCTAGAGTTACTTGTTAATATCTGCCATCAGAGCTCAATGACTAAATTTTGATACCAGATATGTAGAATTTTGGAAGCTACAGAAATCCACTAAAAAAGTAAACTTGCCATGGGTAATGACTAATAGTCAAATAATCACAAAAATAACCACATAAAAAATGTGACAAGGGTACAAAAGCTCAATCAGATTAGGCAAAATGATTTTTTAATTAGTTGGCTTTAGAAGAATGAATTTTGTTTCTTGCGTGACACTTGCCTGAGAATCTATTCATCTAGAACCAATCCCCTCACCTTCCTGGGTTCCTATTGCCCTATGACCTGTGTTATTTACCATGAATTGTTGCCATGCTTTTGTTCATGCTTTCCCATCTGCCTGACATATTCTTCCCTTTTCGGTGGTCTTATGCCTTCTTCCAATTCAGTTCCCATGTTACTTCCTTTAAGGGTTTTTGCCCCGCCAGGCAGAGGTTGGCACACTATATCCCATGGGCCAAATATGGGTGTTTTCATGGTCCAGGAGCTAAGAAGGATTTCTACAGATAAGCATTTGCAATCAGTCTAATGATAGGGGACATTAACTTTGAATCCCAATTAAGCAAGATGTGATCCAACTTCAACAAAACAAAACAAAATGATGAAAGAATTCCATTCTCCTCATTAAAAGATCTGCAATTCAAAAAATTATACCCAATTATTATTAATGCATTGTGAAATGTCCCAATAAAAATTTATGGACATTTCTTTTATCTCTTGTCACATAAATACCTGCACAAGATCTTGATTTTTGTCTCTTGGCCCACAAAGCCAAATATGTTTCCTATCTCATCCTTTCCAGGGAAACATCTATCAACCTCTGCACTAGAATCATGGAGCCCAAAACAGCCAGAAAATTTCATATTTAGCATCTTGATTATAAAGATTAAAAAACAACAACAACAACAACGCAAAGAGAAGGGACAGGGCCGCCACCCTTCCCCCCCCCCCCCCCCCCCCCCCCGCTTCCCAGAAGTATTTTGACTGGCCCCCAAGCCTCTGGGCTGTGCTCTGCTCTTCCCCAAGTCACAGCTCAACAGACGTTTGTTAACTGACTAGAAAGGAGCAGGATTTCTCAGAGAACCTATAAATCAGACAGCATGCCCAATCTCCATTAAATATACCTTTCCCCTCCTGCCTTTTGCTCTTTGTTTAATTTAATGGAAATCCAATGCTTGGATGAAATTCAACCCCACTCTGTCTCCAGCAAGTGCTCAAGGATGTTATGTGAGAAGCAGCTGTGAAGACGGGGTGTGATCAGTTAAATGTGAGCAGAGTTGAAAGCCTGGAAAGAATTCTATAGCCTAGTAATGGTTTATTAAAAAGCCCTGGCAAGGCTTCACTGGATTGACAGTTGGCCCACACCTTTCTCTTCCTTCTGAAAGAGCTCAGCAAAACCAATCTGCCTCTGCCTGAGACCTGCCATTCCACACTGCAGAACTCTACCAGGGCACAGTGTTTACACTAGAACTCGATTCATCATATTTACAAAAGGTCAGACATGACTGAACAGCCTGCCTGGAGATTTTATTTAAATCTACTGTATTTCTTTAAAGGCTTAAAAAAAAAAAATCAACCTGTGCTTCGAATGAAGGGGCCATTTGATTTGTGTGATTTGTGTTTGAAAGGTCATCAGCTATATTATAAAACTTGGTCAGCAGAGATGGGGATGAGAGGAGTTGAGAGCTGACTAATAATGGGGGAATGTTCCCTCTGTGCTCATGAAGGCTTATTCAAAGGCATATTGTTTGTACACACTTTCAGAATATCCACTCTTCTAACAGTTGTGTTTGGGGAAATTAGAATCTCAATTCAAGTCCATAGAGATTGATAATACATAGATAAAAGGATAGATAGGAAGGGAGGTAGATAGATACACTGAAAAAACATGGTCAAAAAAACACGACTAAGCAATTGTTTGATGATGTGGATCAATGTATTATCCTCAAGTTCAGAGAAAGGATATGCAGCCACATACACTGTCCTTAATTTGTAGGAGCAATTTTTACAAAGAATGTTCACCTTATGTTGGTGGTTGGCTGGTGGGAGGGTAGGGTTCTTCCTATATATTCCCAACTGCATTCATGTGACATGCAACCTATCATGATTTGTCGCCTACAGTAGGAAGCTTGTGAGGACAAAGGCGTGGTGTTCATGGGTGTTGGGATTAGTTCTTGAAACAACTTTTTTTCCTGCCAATCCATTTAGGGAAATTCTACACAAATAAAGCTCTCAACAGTCCACAAAGACATTGCTAGTGTTGATTTGAAAACAAAATCAAAGATCCAGGAAGTTTCTGAGGAAAAGTGGATTGATTACATCAGAAGGTCCCACACATGGTTGCTTACCACAATCACCTGGGAGCTATTTTCTAAACACGTTTCAAGAGCTAAATTAGAATCCTAGCTTAAGAATGAAAGAAACATGTGCTTCACTAATGTGTCAAAGGAAGAATGAGGAAACCTGTAGAACTGGCATAAGTCTGAAAAAGGGGGTGATGAGGAAGGAAAAACAAGAGTATCTCTCACATTTATCATTTTCCTACATACGGGAAACATACATACACATATACAGGATACATATCTTAACACTCTTGTTTTCAGAGTAGCACAGTGGAAGGCAGAAGACCAAATCAGTGGAGAGGACCAATTTTGCTATTACACAATCTGGGCTTAAATCCCAATTCTGCTACCACATCATTATCGAACAGCTCTGAACCTCAGCTTCCACAAGTATAACATGATTCTAGAGATAAGACCTTCCCTATTTGTTATGAAGATTAACTGAGATAATCTGTGTAAACATTTCACCAAGGTGCCTGATGAACCCTCTGCAAAATCTATTAGGATAGATAGGAAGCAAGTGCAAGTTCACAGAGGGGCTGTTGGGATCTTGACTTTCCCCACATGGTCTTATCTTCACTTGGGATCACAAAACTGAAGAGGCCTTGTGGTTCTCAAATTTGACCGCACATCTGAATTATCTGCAGAACTTTCTGTTTTAAAATCTAGATTTTTATGGGGCGCCTGGGTGGCTCAGTCAGTTAAGCGTCCAGCCTCAGCTCAGGTCATGATCTCACAGTTTGTGGGTTCAAGCCCCACATCCGGCTCTGTGCTGACAGCTCAGAGCCTGGAGCCTGCTTCAGATTCTGTGTCACCCTCTCTTTCTGTCCCTTCCCTGCACTCCCTCTCTCTCTCAAAAATAAACAAACATTAAAATATATAATTAAATAAATAAAATCTAGATTTTTAGGCCCTCCTCACATCTATTTCATCAGACTCTCTGGGATGGATTCCTGACATTACTATGTTTAAAAAATATGTCCCAGATGATTCTGGTAAGCAACCATGTGTGGGACCTTCAGATGTAATCCACTTTCCATCAAATGAAGGAATCCCTTCTTCAAAATCCATATTCCAACCTCTTCAGGGCACAGCAGTGCTCTCAAGTAGATAGTATCTTCTATGGTGTCATTTTGGTTGTTGGACACTGTTTTCTGTGAGGTCCAAAAATCTTACAATCTCTACACCCCCATCTTACTTCTTAGTAGGAAACGACTTTTCCTATGCAATAACTTTTCTAAAATCTTTTTTTTAAATTTTTTTAATGTTTATTTATTTCTGAGACAGAGAGAGACAGAGCATGAGTGGGGGAGCAGCAGAGAGAGAGGGAGACACAGAATCAGAAGCAGGTACCAGGCTCTGAGCTGTCAGCACAGAGCCCAACGTGGGGCTCGAACTCACAAACCGTGGGATCATGACCTGAGCCAAAGTGGGTCGCTCAACCGACTGAGCCACCCAGGCGCCCCAAACTTTTCTAAAATCTTAAAGAGGCCATTCATCAAGCCTTCATTCTTTATCTTTACATTCTTTATCTTCTCCATCTTCTTCAAATATTTCTCCTAGGACATGGTTTCTAAATCAACTTAACATCATTTTCTTCCTCATCTTAAACACTAGGTCAATCATAATATTCCTCCTTAAAAGATTTTACTAGAACACAATAGATGCTGTGTGTGGCCTGATCAGCACAATCATTTTCATGATCTCCCACCAAGCAGTCTAATTTTTATTAGTTTGTATCTTTTGACAGCTATCTAATATTGTTCAGGTTGTGGTCCATTTCAAACACCGATGCTCTTCAGAAACTGCTAGCAAACCAAATCGTCCTTATTTTTACGGCCATGTTTAACTTTTTGAGGAAAATGAAAGACTATTTATTTCCCACTCTTGAAGTTTCTTTTGGAGATTTTGGAATCAATTTTTTGAGATGATAAGTAGAATTTTTATTATAATCAACATATGTGTTATTCCTCCTTGCTTTGCATTGTTTTGCATCATCTCATTCAGCCTCTGGCTTAAAAAAAAAAAAGGCAGGACCAAAGCCTGTGGAAGTCCACGAGAGACCTCCAACTGGGTGGACATAGATTCACACAACCAGCTACAAGTGATGCTACAAAATGCTTTGCTGACCTCAAGAAAAATTATAATTGGAGAGCTCCTTGGATCTACCATCGTCATAAAGCGATTTATAAAGGAACTAAAGTCAGCTTGAGATATCTTCCTCTTAATGAATACACACAGGTGGCTCTGTATCCTTGCCTTTTCTAAAGATACATAAACAATTTAATGGTCTATTTCAGAATGTTGCATGGTTGTAAATGTCAAGATTGAGAGTTTATGTCAACCAGAAGCTAGCCTTTGTGAGAATAATGGAATTATTTGACTGTCTCCATTTTTCCAGAACTTATTTATGAGCCCTCAGAGGTTACTGACAATGATGCTGAGACTCAGCAATCACATTTCTAAGGTCTGTTAGCATTTTAGAGGCATGGTTCCTTCTATTCTCAGGTACTTGAATTCTCTTAAGTCTGCTGAATCTTCTTTTACTCACTTGTCATATTGCTTAGGCCACAATACCCCCTTATTTTCTTTTGAATTTTCTTCCTTTCAAGTCAGAAAACGTTTCCCATTTTCAAGACAATGGAAACAAAAATAGAAATTATGATTTTTCTCTTCTTTTCATCATGTTAACACACAAATCTTTATTTTTCAGACTGCAGGCTTGATACGTCCTCCAATGTAGGTACTTGTTACAAAGATCACTAAAACAGCTTTCTGGGCCACTGCAAGTCTGGGAATGTCCCTCCCAACATAATCTTCCCTGTACTATGCCCTGCTTTCATATTCAACCTTGACCATTTGGCATCTGAGGACAGATCATTTTCTGTTAGAGCATAGAGGGACTGTCCCATACATGTTGGATATTTAACAGCATCCCTGTCCTCTGTCCACTAGATGCCAGTAGCATGCACCTCCCACCCCCCAGTTAGGACAAATTGAAAGTATCTTCAGATGTTGCCCCCAGTTGATTTCCTAATTTCTGGAAATTTTGAAAATCACCTATCAAAAGTTTTTATATTATTATTAACCTTCCTTACACATACCCCTTGGCATCTCTAGGCTGGTTCATACTTTTTGTTTAATTTATTCTCAAGTTAGTTAACATACAGTGTAGTCTTGGTTTCAGGAGTAGAATCCAGTGATTCATCACATATTAACACCCAGAAAGTGCCCTCCTTAATGCCCATCACCCATTTCCCTACCTCCACCAACCCTCAGTTTGTTCTCTGTATTTAAGAGTCTCTTGGGGCGCCTGGGTGGCGCAGTCGGTTAAGCGTCCGACTTCAGCCAGGTCACGATCTCGCGGTCCGTGAGTTCGAGCCCCACGTCAGGCTCTGGGCTGATGGCTCAGAGCCTGGAGCCTGTTTCTGATTCTGTGTCTCCCTCTCTCTCTGCCCCTCCCCCGTTCATGCTCTGTCTCTCTCTGTCCTAAAAATAAATCAACGTTGAAAAAAAAAAAAGAGTCTCTTATGGTTTGCCTCCCTGTTTTTATCTTATTTTTGCTTCCCTTCCTCTATGATCATCTGTTATGTTTCTAAAACTCCACATGAGTGGAATCATGTGATATCTGTCTTTCTCTGACTTATTTTGCTTAGCATAATACACTCTAGTTCCATCCATGTTGTTGCAAATGACAAGATTTGATTCTTTTTCATAGCCAAGTAGTATTCCATTGTGTATATATGCCACATCTTCTTTATCCGTTCATCAGTTGATGGGCATTTGGGCTCTTTCCATAATTTGGCTATTGTTGAGAGCATTGCCATAAACATTGGGGTGAATGTGCCCCTTCAAATCAGCACTCTTACAGCCTTTGGATAAATTCCTAGTAGTGCAATTGCTGGGCCGTAGGGTAATTCTACTTTTAATTTCTTGAGGAACCTCCATACTGCTTTCCAGAGTGGCTGCACCAGTCTGAATTTAGGCTGGTTCATATTTACATATGCTACAAATATCCTATGCAGTTGGATTGTATGTGGCCAGACCAGGAACCTTCCATGGAGGACACAAACTCCCAAGTCTATTGTCCTTAGAAATTGTTTATCAGATCTGACACCTCCTTCCATTTCATTTGCAAATCTGCCATTTTTTTAATCCACCAAAGAAGAATTGGAAACCTTCGGCCCCCAGAGCTTCTCAGATCGCAAGGTTCATATTGAAAATAGTGAAATCATAAGATAATAATCTGATGCTTGGTGCTTCTAATTCCAAAACCCACACTGATTCTGGGAATGGAAGGAACCAACCAGTTTGCCTTGAGCTATTTCCAAGCCCTTTCTAAGAAATGCTTACTTATACCACAACTAATCTTTTTCCCTCATAGCTTATTTCTAGCTACTTTCCAACAAAGTTTATTTTTCTCCTTTTTACTAGTGCACACTAGATGTACTTTTAGGGATGTGTCCTTGTAATAAAGTCAACTGAGCAAAACCCAGAGGGGAGGATATTTTCAAATGTCTTTTGGAAAGAAAGAAAACAATCCACAAAAAAAGGAAAGGCAACACTGTTCTTTTAGAAATAGCCTGCTGTGGCAAAAAGAAATGCACAGAAAAGGACAATTTTGTGATTCAATAGGAATGCAAAAGTCAGAATTATTGCCAATACAGAAGGACAGAGGTGCAAATGCTGGGAAAGTTAAGGTTGCCAGGCTTTCCGTATACGCACAAAGAACTTCTTGTCTTACGCTGCCGAGAAAGACAAGCTATGGACATTTTGCCTATCTTTCCCACCTAAATGTAAAGGCTAACACAAATTCGAATTTGAGTTCCTAACACAAATTCTTTCCCAGAGATTCTTGGGAAACATCCTGGGTCAACACCCCCCTCCCACCTCCTAGAATATGTTTGACACCTGCCAGTAGCTACTGGGCAAGTGTTTTTCAAACTTCAGTGTGTTTAAGGGTCAATAGGAGAACTTATTTCAAAGGTAGCATTCTGGGGCCTGTCTACCAGAGGTTCATTACATGCAGGCTGGAGCCCAGAAATTCACACTTTTTTTTTGAATGATTTTTTTTTTTTTTATTTACTATTTTTGAGAGAGAGAGAAAAAGCATGTGAGCAGGGAAGGGGCAGAGAGGGGAGGGGCGAGAGGATCTGAAGCGGGCTCTGTGCTGATAGCAGAGAACCCGATGTGGGGCTCGAACTCATGAACTGTGGGATCATGACCTAGGCCGAAGCTGGACACTTAACCAACTGAGCCACCCAGGCGCCCCAGAAATTCGCACTTTCTAAATTAAGTAACACAGGTGAGTCCGATGCATGTTTGAAAAACACTGTCCCAGGTACCCTAGGGTGAAACTGGGAAAACCCTGATAACTGGGGCCTGGTCATGTAGGCACAAAATATGTTTTATCACGGCATTCAGCACTTCTCTCCCCAAAGAAACAATTGGCAGATAAGCAATATAAAATAGTGTTATCAGAGCTTGTATGCAAACTCTTCCCAAAAGAGAAGCAACATTTAAAATAACTTGTTATTCACACAGAAAAATATGTGTTTAGCAAAAATATGCTGTTAAGACTATTAAGCTTTAGTTTCTGTATAAATGAAGATTTCTTCCCTCAAAGAAGAATTAGGCCACAAGAAATTTTTTCTCCTCTAATAAACCATGACAGTCGAATGCGTGAATGAAAGGACAAATGCCTTGCCAATGTTCTCCATAAAAGCTGACCGTCTGTGAGCCCAATGAGACAGCCTAGCCCTTGCAGATCTGAAGCTGGAACCTAGCTGTCCGACCCACTGATGGTTGTTTTCATAACAGATGATTGAGAAAAGTCCCCTGCCACTTCTGCTTCAGGGTCTGTGCTGTCTCCAGTCGAGACAAGCTGATGTCCACCAGCTAACGTTCATGTCTCCATCAACCTTGTCTCCAAGTCCCAGAAACATCTCACACAAGCAGAAGTTCTCTTTCTCAAGGTACATGGAGCAGGCCACATTTAGCAGAGGTCATGATACTGTCATCTCTATTTGAACCCGAACTGACATAGCTTTTACTCTTGCTCTGCACAAATAAATGAGAAAACACAAACGAGATCCTTTTTTTTCTTTTATTAATGGACAAAAGTGCACAAAATTGTAAGTACTCAGTTGCATGAATTGTCACAAGGTTGAACACACCTCTCTAACCATCTAGGACCTCACCTGGAGCCAAAACATCACAGGATCCCACAAACTTCCTTCCATATTCTGCCAGTCACTATACCTCCCAGGATAGGGGCAAAGGCGTGGTTTTGCTTATTTGGGGCCGTTATTAAATGAGGTAATATTGTATGGTGCTGCTTTGTGTCTGATATCTTTCAAAGCAAGTATTTTAATACACGGATGCCATCTCATGCCCCCTGTTCTCCTGAGATATTGGTATTCATCAGATATCTGTAAAGACCCTTCAAAAGTTGTCAGTAGAGCAAAGCAACTGACCAACCTCCTGAGAAATTTAACAGCAGCCTATAGCACAAAATGGGAGGAGATTCACCATAGAAACCATTGCTCTCTTTCCATCAGACAATAAATTTGTACCAAATGCCTACTGTGTACTAGCTCTACATTAACACTATGAGGTAGAAAAGTCATGGCCCATCCAGAAAGCACTCAGAATGTATCTGGAGAGGTTAATACACAAACATAAAAGAAAGAAAGAAAACTCAGGATGTGTGTATATACTTACAGTGCTGCATGTGTCTTCTAGACAATTCGAGAAAAGAACAATAAGGTGCTGCTTGAGTTACAGACAATAACTTCTTGAGTTACAGGCAATAATTGCAAAGTGAGTTATGGAGGAAGGAGCCCAATGCATGGTTGTCACCAAGAGAAAGGGTTCTCAGGAGAGATGGCATCGTGTCCTGTGTATCGCAGATATGGCTACAAAAGTTGTGTTATTAATGTCACTAGGGTAGGAACAGAAAGTTCTGTAGGGAGATAAAGATTTGGCCTAGGTGGGCAAAAAACAGGCAACATAAAAATAGGACCCTGTTAACAAAAAAAGAGACATCAATGTTTGAGAGTCAGTGATGGTTCGCCTCTGAGGCGTTCTTTTTCCTCAGAGAAACTCAGTATCTCTTTACAGAATCACTGTACTTGAGCCAATGACAGAGGTTCCATAATTGAATCTTATATCTTAGTAATAGCAGTCACTGCCAGATAAGAGTTTGTCCTATTTAGTACGAAAGATTTCCTTTACAGTTGGCCATAGCCAAAAAAATTTTTTTTGATAATAAAATATCATTGATCGGGTGGCAGGAACTCTTTCATGTATATGTTAGCTATAATCTTCACCATGTCCTAAAAGGCAAATACTGAAAACTAAGATTCAGATGGCTGCAATACCTTTCATATAATTAAATAGCCTGTAAGAGGAACTGCCTGGATCTGATCCCAGGTCTATCTAGATACAAAAATCGCCTAGAGAGCAGAGGGTGATCCCTTTAATTGGATGTGCTGATAATGATCACAATGGCCCAATATAATTGTTATATGGTATTTTCTATTCTATAAATTCTTTATTCTGTATCGCTCTTCACAGTCTCACAAATAGGTTTATCTGCATTTGACCCTCACAATGACCATACTGAGTAAGCAAAACCAATCTTAGCCCATGTCACAGGGGAGCTCACCTAGTTTGTCAGCAGGAGGCCACAACTGAAGGCGAGATCTTCTGATTTCATAATCAGTATTGTTTCCACTGACTAGAAATGTACAACTTTAGTACTTCTGTATGGATATGAAGATAAGCCATAATATGATCTTTAGGTCATGGGTAAAATAAAAATCCAAGATATATTTACTGATAAAAGGTCTTTGTAACACAAGTTGCTCAAAATACTCTTCTTAAAGAAAGGCCTGGGGAGGGGGTAGGATTCCAACAATCCTAATGATTATCTATTTCCTCAAAATCCCGGACTTGTTCAGCAGCATGGAAACTCTTACAGAAATTGCTTTCCCTACATCTGTCTGAGAATAAGAGAAGTAGAGGAAGGTTAAACATGCAAATGATGCTGCAAAATTCATGACTGTGGATGCATCTGATTCCCAGCCCGCAGCTTTAGGGGGGCACGTGGCTCCCCTGGATAAAAGAAAGTAAGCATGGAAAGAAGCTGGCAGGCTTTCCCAGAAAATACACCACCCTTGGGCACCCTGCCCAAGAAAGAATCAAACATAGCCAGATGATTTAAATGCTTAGCTGCTAACCTCAGCCTGAAGGAGCCTTGTGTTGGCAGTCTTCACTAAGATTCTCAGGCTTAGCAAATAAGCCAGGCATCCCATACCACTAAGGGCCACAGAACAAGAGCCTCTGAGGAGGACCGTCTAGGCCAGATAACCCCCTTCCACCTCACAGATCCATGAATACCGTTTGCACAGCAAGTGGGATGAGTGGTCATCGAAATCAAATAAACATATGGCTTCAAGGATTCTCGGGCACCCCCTTGCCTACAGGCTTTCTCTGCTTGCTTAAGGTCTCCCCATCGTATTAGACAATGTCAGGGTTCTACCCAGATTCCCCAGGATATCTTTTGACCTTGTTTGTGCATGCCCCTCCTCCCTTTGGTGTGTTTCACACACCCATGGCCAGCAAGTATTTTTAGGACTGCCCTAAGGCTACTGGAAGCGGGAGTCTGAAGCACTTCAAAATACAAAAAGCCCCTAACCAATGCCTGACAGGCATCATCTATGAAAGACCCAGCCCACTTGCCCAGGCCCCAGAGCAAGTCTGTTTGTGCCTAGAATGCCATAAAATTTTTGGTGAACGATTCTTTCAGTCTTTTTCTTCTTTCTTGTAAGTTTTCATTTAAATTCCAGTTAATTAACATACAGTGTTATATTAGTTTCAGGTGTCAAACATAGTGATTCAACACTTTTGAAAATACAACACCCAGTGCTCATCACAGCAATGCACTCCTTCATCTGCATCACCCATCCTCCCACCCACCTCCCCTCTGGTAACCATCAGTTTGTTCTCTATAGTTAAGAGTCTGTTTCTTGGTTTGCCTCTCTTTTTTTCCCCTTTCCTCATTTGCTTAGTTTCTTAAATTCCACATATGAGTGAAATCATATAGTATTTGTCTATCCCTGGATGACTTATTTCACTTAGCATTACACTCTAGCTCCATCTATGTCATTGCAAATGGCAAGATTTCATTCTTTTTATGGCTGCATAATATCCCATTGAATATATATACCACATCTTTATCCATTTATCCGTCCATGGACACTTGGGCTGTTTCCATAATCTGGCTGTTATACTGGCTGCTATAAACAAAGGGGTGCATGTATTCTTTTGAATTAGTATTTTTACATTCTTTGGGTAAATATCTAGTAGTGCAATTGTCGGATCGTAGGGCAGCTCTATTTTTAACTTTTTTTTTTTTTTCAATGTTTATTTATTTTGGGGACAGAGAGAGACAGAGCATGAACGGGGGAGGGGCAGAGAGAGAGGGAGACACAGAATCAGAAACAGGCTCCAGGCTCTGAGCCATCAGCCCAGAGCCCGACGCGGGGCTCGAACTCACGGACCGCGAGATCGTGACCTGGCTGAAGTCGGACGCTTAACCGACTGCGCCACCCAGGCGCCCCTATTTTTAACTTTTTGAGGAGTCGCCATACTCTTTTCCACAGTGGCTGCACCAGTTTGCATTCCCACCAACAGTGCAAGAAGGTTCTCCTTCCTCTGTATCCTTGCCAATACCTGTCGTTCCTTGTGCTGCTGATTTTAGCCATTCTGACAAGTGTGAGATGACAGATCATTGTCATTTTGATTTGCATTTCCCTAATAATCGGTGATGTTGAGCATCTTTCCATGTGTCTGTTGGCCATCAGTATGTCTTTTTTTTTTTGGAAAAATGTCTATTTATGTCTTCTACCCATTTTTTTAATTGGATTGTTCATTTTTGGGTGTTGAGTTTTGTAAGTTCTTTATATATTTTGGATACTAACCCTTTATGACATACATCATTTGAAAATATCTTCTCCTATTTTGTAGATTGCCTTTCAGTTTTGTTGATTGTTTCCTTTACCGTGTAGAAGCTTTCTATTTTGATGATGTCCCAATGGTTTGTTTTGCTTTTGTTTCCCTTGCTGCAGGAGACATATCTAGAAAGAAGACACAGTGACCAGTGTCAAAGAGGTACTCCCTGTGTTCTCCTCCAGGATTTTTATGGTTTCAGGTTTCACATTTAGGTCTTTTATCCATTTTGAATTTATCTTTGTGTTTGGTGTAAGAAGGTGGTCAGTTTCATTCTTTTACATGTTGCTGTCCAGTATTCCCAGCACCGTTTGTTGAACAGACTTTTTCCCATTGGACATTCTTTGCTGCTTTGGCAAAGATTAATTGACCATATAGTTGTGGGTTCATTTCTGGGTTTTCTATTCTGTTCCATTGGTCTATGTGTCTATTTTTGTACCAGTACCATACTGTTTTGATCATGACAGTTTTGCAATATAAATTGGAGTCCAGAATTGTGATGCCTCCAGCTTTGTTTTTCTTTTTAAGATTTCTTTGGCCAAAAAAGACCCAAACAGTCAGCCTCTTCTTAAACCTCAATCCAGGGAACCAGCTGGAGAAGACAGAAAATGCCGCTCCTCACAAAATACCCCCTGTCACTTGAGAAGTCTACCTGCAATAAATTTCACCCCATCCACCTTCTTCAGTTACACGAATCAGAAGTCCCCGTGCACATCAATGTATGAAAAGAGATACTGGGGAGGGTGCTAGAGATGTAGTGTGTACCTGCAGTGTCTAAGGTGTAGATTGGCTAGTCAAAATGCCCCATTACTGAGTAAGTGTCTGGAGAGAGGTAAAACTTTGAGTTGCAATGACCATTTGTATCTGAGTGTGCAAAAAAGATCTGCAAGCAGATATGTACCGGAGAGAAGGTCTGAGCAGCTGAAGATGAAAAGGAAGTGTGGCTGGGGCAGGAAATCAGGCTGAAAGTTTAGGAAACACAGGCTGTTTCTCCCACAGTAATGGTTCTTCAGGTATAGAAGCTTTCTATTTTGATGATTCAGGTGATTCAAGTAGCATCAGCATCACCTGCGAGCTTGTTAGAAATGCAAATTCCCGCTACCTCTTAAAAATGGGCCGAGCAATCTGTGTTTTACAAGCCCTGGGCTGATTCTGATGACGTCAAAATTTGAGAGTCACTCGTCTAAGGTGTAGCTCTCAATAGAAGCCCCGCCACCACCAAAGAGCAACTGTTGCCATGCCCTAAACGCTAGGAGCTCTGGGGATAAATGGTGTCGATTTTCAAAGCCAATACCCATTTGGCAAAGCTTATTTTCAAGGTCTTTTTTCAGTGTAGCTTTAAGGCCTTAAAGAGAAAAGTCTAAATTCTCACCTTCAGACACATCACTGCCCAGTGCGTGCATAAGAGATGTGGCAGTCCCAGTTTTTGCCCTCATGGGTGCATCTGTTAGCTGGGGTTTGCCCCTCCTATAAACATGCTGTCATACTAGCTAGAAATGTCTTCCAAAAGGGGCGCCTGGGTGGCGCAGTCGGTTAAGCGTCCGACTTCAGCCAGGTCACGATCTCGTGGTCCGTGAGTTCGAGCCCCGTGTCGGGCTCTGGGCTGATGGCTCAGAGCCTGGAGCCTGTTTCCGGTTCGGTGTCTCCCTCTCTCTCTGCCCCTCCCCCATTCATGCTCTGTCTCTCTCTGTTCCAAAAATAAATAAACGTTGAAAAAAAAATTAAAAAAAAAAAAAAAGAAATGTCTTCCAATGATAGAATGCTTCCTGTTCGGCAGAGAAGCTTCTTCATATAGCTCCAGCTGCTGTTCTTGTCTGCCAGCTTGCCTCTCAGAAGTCATCGGGAGATGGGATCAAGGTAATAGACAGCATAACAGGAGGAGATTCATAGTCACAGACACAGGCCAGACTCCACTCCCTGGTGGAGAATCTATGCCAACTTCAGGGTCAGGAATGAGGCAGAAGCCACCAGCAAGATTTCATTTGTCCAGAATATCTGGACTACAGTTGCCCTGACAGAGTCCTACAAAAATCACAAGAGATCCAAAGGTAGGAACCAATTTAAGTAGAAGCCCCAGTATGCCTGTACCAGTCTAGCATGGGAAACATTCAAAAGGATGTAAGAAACTGAAATAAGGAAGATAAATAGAAAAGTGAAGAGTCAAGAGTGATGTGCTCTAAGTGGAAGTGCTCTGAGACCTCAGGGACGTGAGCAACCTCTCTGGACTTCCCTTCCCCTTCTTTAAAATGAATGAGTCAACAGGATGACCTCCAAGGCCAAATCCAGCTCTATAACTGTAAATCTCTCCCCACGGTTGGAGGCACCTTTCTTCTTTCTTTGCTGTGCTGGGTTCCCGTGGGTCTAATCACCACTTCCTAATCTCTGGGTACATTTTCCTGCTGACTTTCCCAAAGGCAAACTTCTACATATTAAAAAAATGAAAACAAAAACAAAAACGAAAAATCTCCCAAAGTCTCTGCTTTTGAACTGGAAGTACAATTGATGCCCACAAAAAAGCGTCACCAGGGTAAGCATATTTGGGAAAAAAAGCATTTCAGCAATGGAGGAAGGAAAAGACATCGAGCCCAATGGATATTAAAAATAAAGGTTAGTAAACGTTCGGAGAAATCTTCTCTCTCCTTTCCCTATATCTATCCTACTCTTTATTTTCTCCTGCATGACTCTCCTTTCTCGTGCTGTTTATTAAGCTCTTATTTCATACTTTGCACATTCTCTGCTGGCATGAATAAATCCTCACAACAACCATGTGAGGCACATACCATTAGTATCTTCATCTTATCATAAGGAAACTGAGGTTTAGGGACATTAACATTCCCAAGATGACAGAGAGAATAAGTGTAAGACTTGGAACCTACATCCAGGAAAAGCCGGGTCCAGAGCCAGGCTCTTAATCCTCCGGTGTGCTGCACCTCTCAAATTTCCTTTATGAACTGTTAATTTAGGATAAAAAAACAATGAGTTTCAGAAAATTTGTTCGAGGTTTATCTTAAAAAACAAAACAAAACAACTAATGTTTATTTATTTTTGAGACAGGCACGGAGCGTGAGCAGGGGAGGGGCAGAGAGAGACAGAGACAGAATCCCAAACAGGCTCCAGGCTGCTGAGCTGTCAGCACGGAGCCCAATGCGGGGCTGGAACTCACAAGCCGTGAGATCATGACCTGAGCTGAAGTCGGACATGTAACCGGCAGAGCCACCCGGATGCCCCAAGTTTTATCTCTTTTTTAAAGTAACCCCGAAAGACTGTTGCACATTGCTTCAGGCAGAACAGTGATCCTGACGCTACATCTCAACAGACAGTTATCTGAAGAGCATCCGATGTATCCAACAAGGGATCAAGGTGAACGATAAGCCCTCGATGTCTTGACATGAGGTTCTTAGTTTCATCAACCAGAGCCTGAGTACTACTCCAGATTCTATTCTGAGAGAGCTATGTGACCTTGGGAAAGTCAGTTGACATCTCCAGGGTTTAGTCTATCTATAAATTAAGGGGAGATTGCTTTCCTAAGAAAAAATACGTGTGACCGTTCTCATACCCCCAGAATCTTCAGGGAGATCTGCGGACTTGCAACTCAGCTCCTTTTTACGTGCAGAACAAATTCAGTAGTAAAGTTAGACAAGTAATCAGAATTTAGAAGTTGGCTTCTGGACTTGTATTCTTCAACATCTGAGGCTTCTATCAACCTCAAGTTTCTATATTTGCGTTCCATGTATTGGTTACTGTGGGTTTTTTTCTTCCTCTAGCTTCACTCCCCACGAGTTAGAATACTATAAAGCACATCGACTGGCTATTCTAGAAATTAAAAACCTTTGCTTTAATGTAGAACAGTTACCTTAACTCACACTTCGGTATCTAGCCTGCTTACATTATTGCTATATATCTCATAATTTCACAAGAGTTGCTTTTTCTTATTTATGCCTTCGATAGAAAGGACCTGACTCTGGGGCAACCTCCTTCCCCCCTTCACTGCTTTCTTCTCCACTTTTCTAGAAACAAATACTTCAGAACAGGGGGAAATACTCATTAATCCCTTCTCTATTTTGAATCATGGTGGCTAGCCTTCTGGCTGCTTGTATTGCCAAACTTTGCTGTTTTTAACTTTCCTTTTTCGACTCAGTGATCGCAGACTCAAAGGAGTGGCCAAGAGGCAATCGGAGTTACTCTTGCATTTGAACTTCAGCAAGGAAATTACAGTGTTGGTGTACCCACTAGGAATAAATTTGCCATTCCTACTTCTCCCTAACAAGTTCCAAAAGTATACCCCAAATATATAAAATGACATCTCTGCTGGCCACTTATAATGAGTCTCTCTCTTCCCAATCCCTCAATGCAGGGGTCTCAATTCAATTTAGCTGTCAAGTCATGTCAAGATTAATAACCCTTTAGAAGAGAGATCATCTTACCCAACTAACTAAATGAATCTCCCTCCGTGGGAATTCTGACTCTTGTAACTAAATCATGGTCTTAGGAATCATGGAGCTGGAAAGAAACTTCTGAGGTGTTGTAGGTCATCTTCATGTCTGGATAAAACCAAGTTCAAAACAAAGAGAATGAGGTGATCTTTACTTAAAAGAGCCAGAGATTCATTAGTCTTTTTCAGTCATGCAATGCTTAAATCCATAGACAAACATCACTCGTTTATATTTTTCAGAGGGAAAGAGTAAAAGAAATGGTTTTGACTATCAGATTTTAGTATAATGTAAACTGTAAGTGAAATTTGGACTCCAATTCATTAAGAATCTTTTTTACAAAAAAACCATGAACTTAATACATTGAAAAGAAATTGCTGAAATAAAGTGTGGGTATTTCTAAAATAAGTATACTATTGGCATGGACAAGCCATGGCATTCAGAGCAACTAATTCAAACTGCCAGAAACGTACTAAAATAACTCTGCACATTAACAAAGAAAATTCTAAAATTAATTTATATATTGTGTCACTCAGGAATCTTATTTGCAAGTATTGCATTCTGGCTGATTTAATCAGAAAATGAATGAATTGAAATTATATCAGCTGCTTGCAGAGTTGAGTCCCTAGGAAGGTTGGAAATTGGTCAGGAACAAGGGATACTAGACCACACCCAAAGCAGGGCCAGAGTTCTACCACCAGACTAGTCCAGTGAGGACTCTGCTTCTGGTGTCCCTGAAAACCAGGCACAATATCTTACAAAATTTTCCACCAGAAATGGACCCCAGGCCCCAGATGTTAGTACTGTACCTGTTATCCCTGATTTTCCCAGAAACGTACATTTCCTACATTGCTATTGCCACCAGGAGAAATGGGAATCATTTACCCACTGTTCCTACTTCTTTGCATTTCTAGCAAATTTATATACATAGATGGATGTGCTGACTGGTCAACTGTGGATCAAGTGCCTACCAGAGAGGTGACAAACTATCTATCCTTTTGTACTTCTTATGGGAATTCCCGGGGCCCTGCCAAGACCCAGACTCTGCCAGACTCGAGGGCCAATAGTCAGGAGAGGCCAAGTCATGCTGCTTAAATGAACCACCCCAAAAATCTTAGTGGCTGAAACATAAAATATTTTTGTTTCTTTTTCTTTTCTTCCCCCCCCAGCCCTGGCCGTCCCCAGTCATGCTATGTATTTGTAACTAGTTACCTGAGACCTCTGTTCTGTGTCACTTTCTCATTCTCACTCAAGGACATAGGCTAACAGGGCAGACTCTATGTGGAAAGCTTCACGTCATCATGGCAAAGGGACAGTGTGGTGAAACATATACCAGTACTTAAAGTTTCTAACTGGAAGTGACACGCATCACTCCTGCTTCACCTTTAGTGGCCAAGCAAGCAGGGTGTAGGGAAATATGATTCTACTATGTGCTTAGAAAAAGAACTACAAATACTAGATGGACAGCACTAATGAACAGCATCGTGATGAACTGCCAAATATATAAAGGGGATTCAGACATTAGGCAGTTAAAAACCGACAAACATCTACTACATATTAATGATAACTAACATTTATTGAGCAGTTACCATGTTCCGGGCACTGTTGTTACTGAGTTGCCTTACATACCTTATCTCATTAAATGGACTCTGGGACCTAGCTTTTAGCATTATTTTGATTTATTGATGAGGAAACTGAGGTTGAAGAGATTATGTGACTTGCTCAAGTTCACATACCAGGGAATAAAGAACTAAGATTTCAACTTATAATTATCAATAAGTGTAAACAAAAGGAAAAAAAAAACAAAACTCAGAGTTTTTTCTGAATGGACAATAACCACACCACGTACAAAGCGACGGCTGAGGGCTCATATGGGAAGTAAAGTGCTAACTTTCCTCAGCTTCCCACCTCTGTTTCCCTTACTCTCTTCTCTCTCTGCTTTTAGCTCTCACTAGTCCTAGAAGCCCATCCCAAGTCTCCTTCATGGAGACTTGGATCAGAAATTGTGGAGTGAGAGACATCACAGAGTCTCACAGAGACAGAAGCTCTGGGTTCTGTCAGGCTTTGGACTGGAGGCAGCTCTGAGCTTCAGTCTTCTCAAAGCTGAACTGATAACAATAATCCCAAATTACAGTGTTGTGGTAGAAATAAGTTACAAATACTACATGTGTAACATGTGATTAGTAGAAAGATGATGGATAAAGAATGTCTGCTGTAATGAGATACATCTGAAAAAAATGATAAGAAGCTTCAAAGTCCAAAAGGATGAACAGCTGAAGAAATTCCTGGCCAATAGAAAGAGATCTGGGTGAGTTATCTTTTTCAAATCTCTTCTGGAACAACATCAGATAGACTAGTGCCCACTCGCAAGGCTTGCCTTTCGCTCTCCCAATGCGCCCTCCTATGTGAGACCTTACTACCGCCATACAGATCCCCCCCACCCCATTTAAAAATAGAGTGTTCCTATGAGCTTTTTCATAAACAGAAATGGCTTAAAGCAAAGAGTATACCCCCTCGGAAAAAGATACTAACATAGGTTTTCATAAAAGCGAAGTGACAGTACTATGAACTTTCAGAGAGTGGGGGGTACCTATAAATCTAATTTATTAAGCCTTTCCTTTTCAGACTCTCTGATGCATTCCAGGAAACAGTGACACCACAAATGATGTTAAACCTTATTCATTCCGTTGATAATGAACAATCATCATGTGTGCCTTCTGGACAATGTATTCTTAAAATGATTCTGCTCATTTGGGTATGTCACTGTGAAGTTAGAATTTCTAAATTCTTCTACTTTTATCAGGTTAAGTGGTGAGGAGAGGTCAACGTGGAATAAAAGTGAAAGCACCGCTGAACAGAGGGAAAAGTGATGCTAATAATTGGAGAAAATGTCAGGGCCAACTAAAAGTTTCCATTAAAACATCTCCCATTACAATTTGTCCTGTGACTGCTGTGGCCGAAAGTGCCCTGGTCACTCCTTTGAGCATTTTCCATTAATTATTTTTCCATTGTGTCGATTAGACTAGAACCAATTGCTTATAAGCATTCACATCCACAGCAGGTCTAAATTAACGATATAATGTTGTTCTTTCAAAGCCAGCTTTGTGCAAGGCAAACCCAGTGGTAGCAGATGGACATTTTCTGTTGCAAAGAGCGCTGTGTATTTATTATAAAATTAGGGATTCTGCTGCTTAAGAAACAGTGCAATTTTGCTTCCTTTACACCAAAAAGTAAAAGCATTCATCCTCTGTCACATATCTGAAAATTATCTCTTTGTTGGTATAAATAATAGAGAAATAAGAAAAGGAAAGACCAATATGGGAAAAGTCCACAGTTTTGCATTATTGTTGTGTAAATTACCCACTTTTGTTTCTTTGGCAGCATTTTTTTAAAGTAGCATTGGTTTCCTGGGACACAGAATACCTTTCACACCGTGCCACATCTCTAACAGGTCTTATTCATATCTTAAGCAAAACACATTGAAGAAGGTTGAATTGTTTTATCTCGTAAATCAAATGTAAGTGATTATTTGGTCCCAATATTAGATTGTACTGTGCTTCCCTGCCCCTTTGGCCCAGATCACTGTCAGATGCCTATAACTTATTTCTTTGTGGTTTTAGCTAGAACTTCTGGTCTTCAAAGAACAAAATTTTAATTCTGTTTTCTGGACGGTGGGACCTATTTTAGTCTCAATTATTGATAAATACTCCTGTCAACTTCTCAATTATAAACCGGAGGCATTATTCACTTCTTCTTCATTGATGAATTTTCATACCAAGCTGATGAAGGGCACTATTTTTAGAATGAGTTCCTCCAGATTTCACCCAAACATCTGCAAAGAGGATAGCATGAAATTGAGCATCTCCATTCCCGAGCATATGCAAGGTCGCAAAAACACAACACAGTTTCCCAAGTAAATATTAGCAGCCTGAGAATTACCAAGATGATAATGTTACTCCAAAAACTGTCTCTTGTCTATCAATATGGGTTGCTGAGGTTGTTCCCTTGGTATGTGCACATCCACTCTGCAACCTGCCTTCTTTGGCATTCTTGGTACGTGTTTTCCGTGGGGAAAAAGATTAGCGGAAAGGCTCCTCTTGTACTTTTCTCTGTTGTCATTTCCTCTTGATGTTACTTTCCCTCCTTATTTCTCTATAACTTCTTTCTGTAACTAATAAAACTTTCAAATGGCAACATCATATTTCTTGCCTTTGTATTTATATTTCAGGCTCTTAGTCTAGAAAGGAAAGATTGGTTTATATTTCTCTTTAGAAAAAAAAAGAAGAAAGAAAAATGTAGTCACTTTCACTTATATGACTTTAGAAACTATTTCTTTCCCAGAAGCCCTTAATACAAAAGAAACTCCTCCCCTTACTGAAAGTCTCCCCAGGAGGGAATGTAATCAGCCACATTTAGTGCCTGGAGGCAGAAAGATCAGGCAGCCATCCAGTACCTCTTGCTGGGAGAATCTGGGAAATAAAGGCCATTTACACATATTTGGTTAATTAAAAAGTTAGTGTTGTATGTTACTGAATCTATAAGACTATTTCTTTTCTTTTTCTGTGTTTTGAATATACTGAAATTTTGAACATATTGCATTTTGAATATACTGAAATTTTGAAAGCTCTTCTGCTGAATTTTCATGATTCAATGCTTTACAAAAGCAATAGTATAAAACTTCTTTTAAACATCCCCAACTAAACCCTAATGCTATTTCCCCCTGTGAAGTAAGACTGTAAGAATGTGTAATTCAGGTTTTACAGGGCATACTGTTACTAGGAAAAACAATATAAGTCAGCTTCTCATTAAGGTGATATACATCCTGCATTATGACTTCTAATTATCGACATTGACTCCAACTATGACTCATCATTCCCATGAGTTTTAAGATAAGAAAGTACGAAAGCCAAGGAGAAGAATTTTATAATCACTATTTGGGCAATAGAGGATTGGCCCATTCTATCAGGATTGGAGAAATTCCTGACACCTTCTCTGCCTTTTTTATGGGAAATAATACACCGCCTTATTGTCAAAGCCAGTTTAAGTAGGGAACTCTCGTTACTTGTAACAAATAGCATCTTGATATATAACACAGTGCCCTTAGTTAAAAGGAACAGAATCCAACTCTGGGTCACTTAACCAAGAGAAGACATATTAGACAGATACCTGAGGGATCACAGGACTTATTAAAGTCTAAGAGAACAGACTTAGAAACTAGCAGAAATCTAGGAGGTAAGAGAGAGCCATGATTTAGAAAGCTATAAGAGTGCCATAACAGACTTTATAGTCTCAGATGGCTCCCTCCTCATGCTTGTTTCCTTTACCCAAGATTTACTATCTAGTTGGCCATGCTTAGATCACATTCTCCCACTGGGGTATGCAGACAGCAGGAAGGAATGGGAAGATTGGCTCCCTTGATTTTCATATTGGGAAAAGAGCAACCTCACTCCAAGAAGATGTAAGACAGGTAAACTCCAAAAGGAACTGGAATATTAAGAGAAATGGGATGGATTCTGGGCAAGTTAAAATGACAAATGATCTAGCAAAAGGGCATGAGCTTTGAAGTTAGACCTTGAGCAAATTACATCCTTTCTTCAAATTTCAGTTTTAAAATCTAGAAGATGATAATGAGTATGGTGATGAATATAATATCTGCTCTGTAGATTTCTTCCAAAGAACAAACAATGTGTACAAAATCGTTAGCGTAGAAACCATGACAAAGTAGCTATGGACCCTCAGCAGCAGTAGCAGCATTGTTCTCGGTTCTTCTAGAAGACATGGCTGACATCTGCCAGAACACCCTCTTCCCTAATTATAGGATTGTTCTTTTTTTTTTTTTTTTTCAAAAAAAAATTTTTTTTAACGTTTATTTATTTTTGAGACAGAGAGAGACAGAGAATGAACAGGGGAGGGGCAGAGAGAGAGGGAGACACAGAATCCGAAACAGGCTCCAGGCTCTGAGCGGTCAGCACAGAGCCTGACGCGGGGCTCGAACTCACGGACCGTGAGATCATGACCTGAGCCGAAGTCGGATGCTTAACCGACCAAGCCACCCAGGCGCCCCTATAGGATTGTTCTTTTAAAACTCAGGGCATTGGGGCACCCGGATGGCTGAGTCGGTTAAGTGCCCAACTCTCGGTTTTGGCTCAGGTCATGATCTTGTGGTTTCGTGGGTTCGCCCCACATCGGGCTCTGCACTGGCAGTACGAAGCATGCTTAGGATTCTCTCTCCATCTCTCGCTGCCCCTCCCCCACTTGCACTGTCTCTGCCTCTCTCAAATTAAATTCATGAACTTAAAAAAGAATTAAAAAAGAAAAGCCTCGGGGCGCCTGGGTGGCGCAGTCGGTTAAGCGTCTGACTTCAGCCAGGTCACGATCTCGCACTCCGTGAGTTCGAGCCCCGCGTCGGGCTCTGGGCTGATGGCTCAGAGCCTGGAGCCTGTTTCCGATTCTGTGTCTCCCTCTCTCTCTGCCCCTCCCCCGTTCATGCTCTGTCTCTCTCTGTCCCAAAAATAAATAAATGTTGAAAAAAAAAAAAAAGAAAAGCCTCAGGACTCCAATAGCAACATTCTAGACGATGCTCTGGGCAATAAACCAGTCAAAAGACCTAATCCCAATATTCAATCTAAGAAGGAGAAACCCACTTATGCTTGGGAATCAAGTACCAAATACACTCTGGGTATCTCCCTACTGAAGTGAAGGAACATCTGTCTGGTGGCCCTCAGGAAAAGTGGTAGTATAATTGATAAGACAGGGCAAGGCCTTGGAGCTCGAATTCAATCATCATCTCAATCAATTCCAACCCTCAAGAATGGCTTCTTTCTCCTTCACATGAGACCTGGGACCCTCAGAGCTATGGCGATTTCACTTGGAAGGCAGTAGCTTCTTCCCTAACTCTACCCACTGAGGGGCTCCAGGCAGATTTCTGGGCTCTCACTGGCACACAGATGGCTCAGGAGCTGGGGGAAGTGGAACTTCAGAAGGCATTGGCACCAACCCAGAGTTTCTAACAGACAACACAACCTCATAGGGTATTAAGGTTAATGGCTTAGTGGTGCTTGGCTGAAATCCATTAACCATTTGTAATCTGTAGGGAAACTCCTAGGTGTTTAGCCTCCAAACAACATGGTAGTTAAAGGCCTGGATTTCAGAGTCAGAAGTCTAGGTTCTAATTTAGTTCCATTCATCTTACTAACAGAAATCACTAACCTTCTAGCAAAAATCTATTTGGCATTAGGGCATAAGGGAAGTGGCTGCCCCGCAAAGGACTACATTTCCCAGAGGCTCTTGCAACTTAGGTAGGGTCATCTGATTAGTTCTCACCAATGACATGCAGCAGGCTAAGAATGTTCAGAAGCAAGTTGCCTTCTTCATACTCTCTTCCTCATCAGCATCTGGGAGGGAGGAATCAAGATCCTAATTGGTGGCAGAGCCATGAGATAAAAGGAACAGGGATCACTATATGGAGCTATACCTTCCTCTAATTACAGATATCTGCTCAGGGCTGTGATGTTGAAGCCATCATTCACTTAGGGGTTATTTCTTGCCACTTCCTACTCTACCCTAATTAATGCATAAGTGCTATGCAAACATTTATTAAACACATGAACATCTCTCCCAGTTTATTTTTTCTATGCGTAGAATGGTTTTCTGTACTGCTTTGCTTTTTATACTCACAGTACGTTTGCCCTGTTTCTATACTCTTTAACAGAATTTAGTGATTCTAGAACCTTATGAATGGATATTCCATAATTCATTTGACCATTTACTTATTGGAAGAAATTTACATTTTTTTCTCATCTTTCACCTTTTAAATTCAGTTATTCATTGAAAATGAATCTGACTCTGATATATTTTCTAATAATGTCCTGGTGACTTTATGTCTTTTAACATACAATCTTGTTTTGTACAATGTCTGTGAAAATGTTCATATCTTCTTCCAAGTGTTGAGATGAAGTTAACTCCCTACAAGACCAGTAAGATAGTAAGCCTATTTTCCTCATACACCTTCTCTCTTAATTATATAGCACATACATGCACACACATGCATGAGCAAAGGGAGAGGGAGGAGAGAATCCCAAGCAGACTCTTCTCTGACAGTGCAGAGCTCACGAACCATGAGATCATGACCTGAGCCAAAATCCAGAGTTGGACGTTCAACTGACTGAGCCACTCAGTCACCCCCTCCTCTCTCACGCTGCAGCAGCAGCGTTCACTTCTGCTAAAATGTCTACTGTGATGATGTCTAAGCCAAGGTATTGTTTTTTTTATTGTTTTTAGAAGAGTTAGTAGTTGCCTCCTATTTGAGGGTCCAGCAGTAACCAAATCATCAGTCTTGAGGGATTGCCCCTGACATTAACTGATTTCATAGCAGGCTTATCTCCTATATCTCAAATTAAAAAAAAAAAACTAAACTAAAATTATGTAACATTAATTGATTTTCAAAACCCCTGCCACCAGAAAAAGAACCTGTTAGCTGAGTCCTGGGATTCACTGTGTTACAAGAAACATATTACAATCATGGCAAGTAGTTGATAAACTACATAAAGTCTCTTCCTGTTTTAGAAATATATCTCCTCTGTCTTGGACCCTTAGATTTGGATATTTATTGACCAAGAGGAAAAATAGCTAAAATAAACATGCAGGACTTTGTATCTCAAACCCCTCCCTCACACTCATGGTCCCTCCAAGCTTTGTTGTCAAAGCACACCTTAGCATCTCATGATTTAGAACAATTGAAAAATTAAAATGAAAGAATAAAACAGATTCTGAAATTGGAATTAGAAATATAGTCTTGAGAATGCTGGCTTTATGCTTCTCACTTCCTAGCTATCATAGATGGAGGAAAAAAATGTATATTTCATCTTTATTGCTTGGGGAAGAAAAGAGAAGGTGCTGGAAATCATGCTGGAAAAAAAAAAGAGAGAGAGAAACTTATGTCTGAGATTTTTTTCTTCTTCTTGCCTTTGTATTTACATTTCCTGCTTGTTTGCTAGACATTTTCTTAGCAATTCTGCAACAATGGCCAGTGTGTTTGGGTGTACCACAGTGTGGTTTCAGTATTTGAGCAATCTGTTCACTTGTGTCTCTTCCACACTAAACCTCATCAAGTAAAAAACAAAAAGCAGCCCTCATGGAGGATTCAGAAAGTGGAGAGAGAGAGAGCGAGCATCTGTTAAGCTACCTTTTCTACGTGACTAGCTGCACCAACCCAGACCATGCTCCACATAGTCCTATCAGATACCTGCACATACATCAAGGAATTTGTAAACCAAACTTAGTTTCTGACAATCAAGAATGATGTTTGGCTCTAGGGACTCAAGAGGGAAGTTAGGCCCGATGTATAGAATGTATAAATTTTATTTTATTTTTTTTAATTTTTTTTTCAACGTTTATTTATTTTTGGGACAGAGAGAGAGGGGGACACAGAATCGGAGCATGAACGGGGGAGGGGCAGAGAGAGAGGGAGACACAGAATCGGAAACAGGCTCCAGGCTCTGAGCCATCAGCCCAGAGCCCGACGCGGGGCTCGAACTCACGGACCGCGAGATCGTGACCTGGCTGAAGTCGGACGCTTAACCGACTGCGCCACCCAGGCGCCCCATAGAATGTATAAATTTTAAACGAACTCGCCTCCATCAGTTCACAAACTATGCAAGAACTTCTTTGATCACTAGGCAAAACTGTATCTAGAGACCCTGCCACAGACATTTCATGCTATTGAGGCTTTATGAGCTCACCAAATGGACCATGAAAAACTGTAAGAACTGTGAATCCACTTCTTACAGCAAGTGAGGAAGAACACTTTGTGATGTTGCCGCCATTATTTTTCCATCTTACCTAATATGCAACATTTGAGAAACCCCAATGTTACAACAGGCTCATTCCATAATTATGGATAATCCAGCAAATTGTTGTGGATATTTTCTGACCCTCTGAAAAGGCACTAAGAGACCTCAATGTTTTGTTTCCAACTAGGGAAGCAGATTAAGCAAATGGCTTCAGACTAATTTTATTGATGACACCAGAGAATGGAACATCGGGGCACAGTATTTTTTCCCCAAAAGGTAACTTCCAAGCTGAGAGGTCACCACTCTGATTGCACTTCAAAATTCTTACACGATTTAGTGACAAATAATATAAATTAACGAAACCAAAGCAAGTGGTAGATTTATTTACTCTTTTCTGTTTATATCATTGTCAATCTTCTTCCTCTTTCTCATTTAACTTATTGTCTGAAGAAATTTTTAAATGGTATGAGAGACAGTAACTAGTTAATTGGGAAGTTGAAAAAAGCAGAGAGCTAATTAAAAATCAGTCATCTGGGAAGGTCTCAGCGACGTGGTAACTTATGAGCTGATGTCTACATGATAAGAAGGAACCAGCCAGCCATGTGTCTAGAATATTCAGCAGCCAATTCCAAGGCAGAGCTTGGAATGTTTAAGGTACAGAACGAAGGCCTCTGTGGCTGTAGCATGGTAAGCAAGAGGACAGCAATGAGGAGATAGTGGTCTGGGACATTCAGGACACGGTCAGGAGCTCAGCCTTTATTTTGAGTACAATTGGCTACCTACCTGGAGCATTTTAAAAGAGATAGTCGAGGCGCCTGGGTGGCTCAGTCGGTTGGGCATCCAACTTCGGCTCAGGTCATGATCTCACCATTTCCTGAGTTTGAGCCCCGCATTGGGCTCTGTGCTGACAGCTCAGAGCCTGGAGCCTGCCTCGGATTCTGTGTCTCCCTCTCTTTCTGCTCCTCCCCCATTCTCACTCTGTCTCTCTCTCCAAAATAAACATTTAAAAAAATTAATAAATAAATAAAAGAAATAATGACCTGATCTATTTTCCATTTTAAAAGATTACTGTTGCATTGAGAATTGATTACAGAGAAAGAACAGTCCTATGAAAGCCAGGCAGGAAGCCACTGCAGCAGGTGAAGAAAGAGCTAATGGTAGCCCGTAATAGAGTGGTAACTGTGGAAATAGGGCTAAGTGAGAATGGATTTTAGATACACTTTGGAGGCAGAGGAAAAGGGAACTGTTTAGAATTGGTTATAAGTGTGGGGTACCTGGGTGGCTCAGTGGTTAAGCATTCCACTTTTAATTTGGGCTCAGGTCGTGATCTCACCATTTGTGAGTTTGAGCCCTGTGTCAAACTCTGCACTGATAGTGCAGAGCCTGCTTGGGATTCTCTCTCTCCCTCTCTCTCTTCCCCTCCCCTGTTCACACCCTCTCTCTCTGAAAATAAATCAATTAAAAAAAAACAAGAATTGGATGGGGCACCTGGGTGTCTCAGTTGGTTGGGCATCTGACTTCGTCTCAGGTCATGATCTCGTGTTCCATGAGTTTGAGCCTCTCATCGGGCTCTGTGTTGACAGCTCAGAGCCTGGAGCCTGCTTCGGATTCTGTGTCTCCTTCTCTCTCTGCCCCTCCCCTGTTCGCACCCTGTCCCTCCCTCTCTCTTTCTCTCTTTCTCAAAACATAAACAAACATCAAAAAAATAAATAAAAAAAAATAAAAGAATCGGTTATGGGTATGAAAGAATGGAAGTAATAAGGAATGACTCCTTGGGTTCAGACCGTAGAATATAAGCAGATTGTGATTCTCTACACTGAGACAGAGGATCAGATGGATGAGAGGAGAAAAGAAATTCCATCAAATGTTCTGATTTAGTCATGTTAAATTTTAAGGGCTTATTAGAAAATAAAGGTATGCAATAGGTAGTTGAAAAATGAATCTGGCTAGATGTATAGAATATACAGATTTAAAGAAATAAGACTTGATGAGGCCACCTAAGAATAGAGACCAAGAAGACTAGAGAACCTACAAGTACTGTGGGCCATTCCAAAAGAAAAGAATGAAAGAAAAATCGAGACAGAAAAGGAGATTCAGTATGGAGGCCACAGGAGTAGAGAAATAACCAATGTCAGTGTCATATAAACCAAGAGAACAAAGTGTGTCGGGAAGGCAGAGACAACCGTGTCCAAATCCACTGGAAGGTTGGGTCCAGATAGCAAATGCCCACTGAATTTGGCAATACAAAAGTAATCACGACCTTCACAAAAGCAGCTTCAGAGGACCGATAAGAAAGAAGTCAACTGAAGTCAGGTAAAGAGGCTGGCATGGGAGGAAAGGAAAATGATGGCAATACTGACTCAGTAAGTTTTTCTATGAAAGAGCACAAAAAGGGAGAGGTGGATAGAGGAAGATGTAGTCTACATGTGTCTTTATCATTGAAATTAGTCTGAGATGGGAGAGCATGTTTGTATACCAATAGGAAGAATTCATTACAGCTGGAAACACTGGTCATGAAGGGGACAGGAGAGTATAGCTGAGAAAGAGACTCTTCAAGAACATGAAATGAAACCCAAAGTACTCTGGAAGAGTTGCCCTTTGAGAAGATCAAGGACTTTTATCTTCTGTAACAGGAGGAAGAGAACTCAAGCCACAATTCCAGAGACGTGTAATACCAGCAGAGTGATTCAGCCTATGAAATGGGATGCCCTGAGGTATTGTTGTGGGGGCTCAAAGAATTTGCCACTGGGATTCAGAGGCTTTGCTCAGTGTCCAGCAGACCCGACTTTTCACAGCATTTCTGAACACTATCGTACTTCTCCAAGTCTCCACTCTCTACTCCAATTTCTCATCGCCTTCAAAAGTGTAATTCAACATCCCTCTTTAAGAAGCAGCTTCAGGGGCGCCTGGGTGGCGCAGTCGGTTAAGCGTCCGACTTCAGCCAGGTCACGATCTCGCGGTCCGTGAGTTCGAGCCCCGCGTCGGGCTCTGGGCTGAGGGCTCAGAGCCTGGAGCCTGTTTCCGATTCTGTGTCTCCCTCTCTCGCTGCCCCTCCCCCATTCATGCTCTGTCTCACTCTGTCCCAAAAATAAATAAACGTTGAAAAAAAAAAAAAAAAAATTTAAAAAAAAAAAAAAAAAAAAAAAGAAGCAGCTTCAGGTACGTGAATTTCTTCTTTCTCTGAATTCTAAAAGTTCCATACAGTCTACATCTGGTACTTTATTATGTACTATTTTGGTCTCTAAATGCTTCTTACCTTAAGTCTTTTTTGCACCATGGGATCAGAGTTCCATAAGACCATGATTACAGTTGGGTTTTTTGTTTGTTTGTTTTTGTTTTTTTTTCTACATATCTGATCTCTCACGATGCCTAAATGCAGGCAAGGATGTTGTCTTGTCTGAAAACTACATGATTGCTCGTGAACTGTAGCAAAGGTAAACAGAGGGATCAGGACAGGAATTATAGAACAAACAGTCTTTCCAATGAATATTCATCGTCACCACATCATTAACCCCAAACTCCAGTTAATTTAGGGTGAATTAATTCTGCAGGGATGTATGGTATAAGTAACAGGATGCCACAACCACTTCCACCGCTAGTTCTTTGAATACATCTGGCCAAGGCCAATTCTGCCAGAGAACCCTGAGATGGGACTGTTCATTCTAAAATCATCAGTCATTTATTGAGGAAAGATTCTAACATTCATCACTGAAGGTCATGGCTCTTAAGTTTTAAAGTAGGACCTATCACCCTTATTCAATCCAGATAATAGACAGAATTGGCTAGTATATACATGCCCATATCTCGTAGTTCCCGTATTTCTAAGTGAAGAGCTCTCTGATTAAAAAATTATTATTTTTTTTAGGGGCGCCTGGGTGGCGCAGTCGGTTAAGCGTCCGACTTCAGCCAGGTCACGATCTCGCGGTCCGTGAGTTCGAGCCCCGCGTCGGGCTCTGGGCTGATGGCTCAGAGCCTGGAGCCTGCTTCCGATTCTGTGTCTCCCTCTCTCTCTGCCCCTCCCCCGTTCATGCTCTGTCTCTCTCTGTCCCCCCCCCAAAAAAAAATAAACGTTGAAAAAAAATTATTTTTTTAAAAAAGGACTATACATAATTGTCATTTCCAATAAAGGAAATATAATTTATTTTCTCAAGACCCTTAAATATATTGCTATTAAATTATGAATGTTCCCTTATATAGTTTGAATAATATGCATCATCATGAAGTTGAGATGTACTAAAAACTACAGCTCCTTATGTCATCTCCAAGCTCTCCTTCATGACTGGTCATTTTCAGTTGGATTTAGAGCATATCAGTGTCACCTAGATCTATGGCAGTGCTGGGGATGATTTGCTATAGGAAATCAGTTGGGTATTCATTTGGTGATGGCGCCAGTAATGATAGAATCAAGAAAGATGGAGGGGGTCAGTTCTTACTAGTTAACTCCAAATCTGTTGTCCCTAAAAACAATGAATAACAATTCAAAATAAACAAAAAGCTGATGTATCAGTGAATCACCAGCTGGATTACATTTTGCTTATTATAGCATGAAATGACAGCCAGAGATCCAGTCCCTGATTTCTTTTCAACCTACCCACCACTTTGTTCCTTTCTCTTAAATGTGCTGGTTGGACTCTTTCAGTTGTTTGTGTTTAAAGATCAAACTCTCAAAGTTATGAATGACTGACCAATATATACTAGATGCATTTGGCCCATCCACAGGATGGGTTGGGACAAGAAAATGGTAAGAAGGACTGGCAAAGAGACAAAGTGATATGGCAGTCATTCAGAAGTCATAGAAAACACAAAGGCTATCACACAGAAAGTTCTACAGAACATAAAGGTAACAGGGGAAATGCTATTGTTCCTTGTAGTGATTTTTACTGTTTTACTAATTTTTCATCACTGAGGGGTATTACTTCATATGAAAGAAATATAATTAACTTTTAAGCCCTGCTAAAGGTTTATTTAATGTTCTTGAAGCTATCTTAAAAATGTCTTCTTGTTTTTCCTTAAATTAATTCTTACCTCTGCCTTACCTTTCTTCCTATTCCCTAACCACAGTTCTACCCAATCCCTCTCAAATCAACTGGAAAAAAAAAATCAGAAATTTCCTCTTCAGGGAAATCTACTCCACGAGAAACGATAAAATTTTGTGCCATTTGGAGTTTGCGATTAATTATTTTGTTCTCTGAAAACAGATTGGAGCTGTCTAAAGAGTCTATCTAGGAAAGAAAATTTCCTTTTCTTTGAACTTCTTTTTAGATGTGAACATGAGAAAGGCTACCTTTAATGCAATTTATAAGCAGTCATTTCACTGAAGGTGCGGGAGTACATTTCTAAATTGGTTTAGGATCATTGCATCTTATATCTGCTCTAATTCCCTGAGAGACACAATTTCCAATTAACATTGGAAAGCTTGACAAATAGAAAAGGAACATTCTTTCCCGTGGTGAGCAACACCTTTCCAATGCTATTCCTTGGCCTTAAGTGACTTCTCTGCCCTAGTCCGTCTTTCTGTGTGAGCTTTAGTTGATCTACCCTTCTAGAGTCAGGCTTCCTGGGGAACCTCCCCAGACCCATTCATGCAGGGTTAATGACCCTCTCTTTTGTGTTGTTGGTGGACTTGATACACATCTGTGTGAGTTGCCCTTACCACTTGCAGTGTCATTATTACTTTGCGTATTGAAACTCCCCACTATACCATGAGGATCCTGAGAACAGGGATTGTCTTTTACTTCTTTTCATAGTCTCATTGCACACAGCAGGTGTTTAACAAATATCTGATGAGTGAATGATTCTCCCCTCTGTTAAAAACTATGTGATCCTGGATGAGTTATGCAGTCAGTCCCTCTGTGCCTCAGTTTCCTCATATGTGGCTAATGACATAAATCTTTTTGAATTGTGGACAGGATTAGAGACACTGCAAAATGCTTATCAGCATGCCAGGCCCTTTCGAGGAGCTTGTGGCAGAATGCGGATTACCTCCTCCCAAACCATGCCTCTTGCTAATAAATGCTAGATGTTACTTTGGTAGGGGGCAGCAGTATGTTTTGAGAAGGTGAACCCATCCCTCAAACTCAGATGGGGAACTGTTTTGACAATGACAGGTTTAGGGGCAGGCCTAACACTTGGTCCTACTTCATACAACTGAAGGGGATTCTCTTGGGGGATTTTTGGACTTTCCTCTTTGATAAAAACAGAGTCAGGAGGAAAATGACTGTCCCCTTTCCCTTCCATGGACATTGTTCTATGAGGTGTGACCTCCATCTTATTACCATAAGGGGAAATTTAAGAGAATTACAGAGAAGCCAACTCAAGGAACTTGACATATTTGAGTTGCTATATTAACAACCCTGAAATCACCTCTCTGTAGACATTTTAGTATGTGAGAAAATAAATGTCCCATTGTCAAGCCACTTTAATTGACTATTCTGTCACTTGAAGGGAAAAAAAAATCCTAAATAATAGGATGCTTAACAAATGCTAGCTATTCATTATTATTATTAATCACTTCAGCCAGTACTAATGCTCTCTGAACAATTTCTGTTACAACAAGGAAGTAGGTCCTTGATGGAAATTCTACCATACTTTCCCTACTGTTATTCAGAAAATAGGAATTCCATAAGCTAACACTTTCTTGTCTATTTGGAAAATAAGTTAAAGGTACCAGGTACTCACTGCCCCAGTTACTTCCTTACTATCTCTCTAAAACCCCATGGAAACATAGTGCAAATAAAGATTGGCATGGCTTGCAAAATCTTTCAGTATTTCATTGACTTTATAGGACCTGGTAGAAAACAGGTAGGTTATGCTTGTGTCAAGCCTCACTCAGAGAACTGAACTCCGACTGAATCAACTCAGTCAACAAATTCTACTTTATACTCCCAAGTAAGCTGTACCCTGTCTACCTACCCTATATCTCAGCAACTTACAGCCCACAGTAAACAGTAGATTAGCAATACAAACAGGGTGGGTTGATGTCTGCTTTGGGGGAGACTGTCTTAAGTTCTCATATTCTTCTTTATTTTATTTTTAAAAAAAATTTTTAATGTTTATTTATTTTTGACAGAGAAAGAGAGACAGAGCATGAGTGGGGGAGGGGCAGAGAGAGAGGGAGACCCAGAATTCGAAGCAGGCTCCAGGCTCTGAGCTGTCAGCACAGAGCCCGACGCGGGGCCTGAACTCACGGACTGCGAGATCATTACCTGAGCCGAAGTCGGACACTCAACCGACTGAGCCACCCAGGCGCCCCTCATATTCTTCTTTAAATATATTGGCATCTCTTGTTCTAGAACACTCTAAATAGGTTGTCAATGTTATCTACAATGTTACTTCACTTCCTCTTCACTACAACACCCACACCAGTACATCAAAGACCTCCAACAGAAATATACATACATGTATAACTGGTATATATTATGTACATTATATATATAATTGCTGTACGTGTTGGATGTCTTTATCTTGACAGATAAAAAAAATGAAGATTTTTGAGAGGGGAATGGTATTCTCTACCATACATACACATACCTTAGAGATTAGTCATCCCAACAGAAAATAAATGGCACACTCAGAACTAGACACAAGATGTGATACTTTGTGGGGGATTCAGAAGAGGCTATGACAAAGGTGTAAGAGTAGGGTAATACCAAGGAATACCGCAGCAACTGGAATCAGTAACAGCCAAATCGTTACCACCCAAAGACAGATGGAAAGGGGGGAAGAGTTCAATACTCTTCAATACAGTAGAGAAAGCTGCCCTTGGAGTGACCTTCAGTGGATGGACACAGCCAGCTCAAAGAAATTTTTTGTGGAAGGATGTGATACCTGGCCTTCTCTTTCTCTTCTCTAATCTTGGGCTAAGCCTCCCCATTGACTAGATCCAATCGGAATCCAGAGGATGTGGGGACCCTGTGATGAAATCTATACCCATCAGCCTGTGGGACAGAGAAGGAGGGAGAAGAGTGGATAACAGACCTGAAGAGGCATAGCCCAGGTCCAAAGCAGGGTTACCGTGAAAAGAAAAGGATTGGCTCAGAGCTGCTGAACCTCGGGAAATATATTTAATTGTGCAAATCCTGGCAAAGTCTAAGGGCAGTGAGAGAAAAGGAAAACAAAATCAAAACCCTCTCACCTTTCACTCATAGTTGCTTGAATATCAGGTCTCCAGATTTTTAAGCATTAAAAGAAATCTGGATTTGAGTGAAAGATGCTGAGCAAAACACAATCAAAGATAGAAAATTTGAAGGACAATTAGACGCCAATTTCCCTCGCTCTCTTTCTGCGGCAGCTGCAGTAACTTTGAAAAAGATATTCCTTGATTTAAGCTGGGGAGACATTTTAAACCACTCCATCTTAACTTATCCTCCACTAGATATTGACCTGGCTGTTCGCAGAGCAATGCCATCACGTTATAGAAAATCCACTTCTATGTATGTGAAGAGGGCATTATTCATTTCTGCCTCTGCTTATTTATCTACCTATCGAAGTTTTTTAGTAACTTCTTACAGAGAAAGTTGTTAATTTAGTTTTCCCCAGCATATGCCACTGAATATCAGTGAGCTTTAGCTACTTAAATTGTTCAATTATATTTTGCATATTCTTAATTAATTTGTACTTAGTCAAGTAAAAACAAATTTTCTTTTCTAAAAAAATTGGGACATGACATATGTCATGAAAAAGCTCTAATCCTTCTCCTATCACCAAATATCCCAGTCTGTGGCACACCTCTTTCCAGATCATTTGCCCATGGTTTTGAATATACATCTATAAGTACGGAAATTATGTAGTATTACATAGAGTTGTACTATATATATAATTTTGCAACTTCTTTTTTTTCTTTCAGTAATGTATACTGGCTACATATTGATGCTACTTTACATAGATTTAGTACATTCCTTTTAGTATTAACAAATTTACCACAGTTAATTTACACATACAACCATTGATGAGTATTTAAATTAATTTGGGGGAGGGTATACAAACAAACTACAATGACTATTTTTATACATGTCTTCTTGAGTATAAGTGCATTCATTTTTATAAGGCAATCAGAAAGGCATAAGATTGCCCATCCACAGACAGGAGGGGTAAATATTCTCTGAAGAGGGCTACACCAATTCCTTACACCTCCAAATAAACTTACGTAGCTCCTCACAAAGGGTGGAGTCTAATTTCCCATCTCCTTGAAAATGAGCAGATCTTACTTATTTACTTGAAAGTAGTAGAAAGAAGAAAGTTCAAGTAGAAGTTCTTGAACTTCTGAGGCCAGGTCATAAGAAGCCTTGCAGTTTCTTCCTGAGGGAAGCCAGTCACTATGTCAGAAAGTATGACTACCCTGAAACTACCATGCTGTGAGGAAGCTCAAGTTAATCATTTGGAAATGTCCTATGTAGAGAGAGAGAGAGAGAGAGAGAGAGAGGGAGGGAGGGAGGGAGAGGGATCAGTCGACTCACAACCATTCCAGATATTTAACCTGAGACACCATACATGCTATGAATGAAAGAGCCAACTTGAATGTCCAGCCCAGGTGAGTTTTTGTGTAACTATAACCCTAGCTGTCATCTGACCATAACCACGTGAAAGACCTCAATGAAAATGACCCAGCTGAGCCCACTCTATCCATTGAGCCATAAGAAATAATGGCAATTTTGGGGGCGCCTGGGTGGCTCAGTTGGTTATGTCTCTGACTTCAGCTCAGGTCATAATCTTGCAGTTCGTGGGTTCAAGCCCTGCATCGGGCTGTGTGCTGACAGCTCAGAGCCTGGAGCCTGCTTCAGATTCTATGTCTCCCTCTCTCTCTGCCCCTCTGCTGCTCATGTTCTGTCTCTCTCAAAAATAAATAAAAACATTAAAAAAAACTTAAAAAAAAGAAATCATGGCAATTTTTAACCACTAAATTCTGAGGTTTTTAAAATGTAGCCATAAATAACTGGAATAAAAGGTATGCTAATTTTCATTGTTAATCAGTGCTTCCCAATTGAGCTCCAAGATGGCTACACCTCTCCTACCACTAGTATCTGAAAATTCCTAAGTACCTACAAACCATTGTTTTACACTAAGAAAACTTAAAGGGCATGTTTTTCGGCTGACCTTTTTACTTTAACTCTGAAGTCAAAAAAACCCTTTCATGTTTTCCATTTGTAATAAGGAGATTTTGCTGTCCTCATGCTCCACACTGACAGACAGGGTCAGACAGACTCTTCTTCCTTTTCTTAAATAAACTAGTTAGAGATGTTTTTTATACTCAAAACTGTGAAAATAGCTCAAATGGTAATTGCAATGTCTGGTCATCACATGTTTGCAGACCATGATATTTAAAAGCAATCTTTGAAAATGACTCCGGATTGTTTCCTAGTGGTCAGTCCGAGGCTAACCCCAGGGCCACATATTCCTGGAGGGAGCTCATCTCAATGCAGACATGGTTCTAACTATGTAACTCCACTCCTTTCATCTCTCCAATCCAATTAAATACTAGCAACCTGTCCACTGTCAGAAAATGACTGTAGAGAATCGGGTCAATGCACCTCTGTGAGAATTTCTTCTGGGCCAATCAGAGGGTCAGTCCAATTATTTTCAGTGATTTGGAGGGTGACAGAAAGTCTATCCTTCAATCCTATCATTTAACTACCGGCAGCTAGACGGTCTCAGGGCTAAGCCTATAGAATAGGGTGTTCCCAGCATGGGCAGAGTATGTATCTATGCCTGGAGAACCTGTCCTTTCTATGTCATCTTCCTTTATGCACCCAGAGAAATCCACCACTCAGCCTCTCCAATCTTTTCTATAAAATAATCCCCCAAATGGCAGTATTTTATTACAAATGTAATGCATGATTGTTTTATAAAGACATACAATGCCGAATTACGTATTTCTCAAATCCTTCCCTGTTGGTCCCCCTTCCTTAATTATAGCACTTTTTTTTCATTTAAATTTTAATTAGTTAACATACAGTGCAATATTGGTTTCAGGCGTAGAATTCAGTGATTTATCATTCACATACAACCCTGGGTGCTCAACAGCCAAACAATGGAGCCAGCCCAAAAGTCCATACACCAGATGAATGGATAAAGAAGACGGGGTATATACATACAATAGCACTTTTGACAGCAGGATGTTTTTCTCCCAGAAACACTCCTATGCATTGTTGCATTACTATTCCTTTGTATTATTGTTGTACAAAATGGGATCATAATACTATTTTGCAACCATCATCGTTTACTTAAATCATGTATAATGGACTCTTGCTATAGGTACAACAGTTTCCACCCTGTTTGTCCTTTCTAAACAGCCACACGGGATTCCACTGTCTCCTTTCTTTCTGGTGGGAACTGTGAAGGTTTACTGGAGAAAAGTGGATTCCCATCTTTTTATACCAGTATCTTATCTCAAAATAGAATCAGTAAGGGCTAGACAGCAGAGTAGAACAACAAATAATTTGGAAATGGAAAAAAAGAAGCAAAGGCAAAGCAACTGGGGGCATGGACTCTGTGTGCATCCTGTGGTTTTTGACTCAGGTTAGGAAGGAAAAAGAAAGAATGACACTGTCAATGCTGATAATTTCACGTTGGCACCAGCGTGTCTTAGCTGGAACTTGAGAACACTGATACAAAATTCTTTTCTTTTAGACCATGGCAGGCTGTTATTTATAGGAATATGATGGAATCCCATTAAAACACAGGAATTATTACATGTTCTCTTTTTTTTTTTTAATTTTTTTTTCAACGTTTATTTATTTTTGGGACAGAGAGAGACAGAGCATGAACAGGGGAGGGGCAGAGAGAGAGGGAGACACAGAATCAGAAACAGGCTCCAGGCTCCGAGCCATCAGCCCAGAGCCTGATGCGGGGCTCGAACTCATGGACCGCGAGATCGTGACCTGGCTGAAGTCGGACGCTTAACCGACTGCGCCACCCAGGCGCCCCATACATGTTCTCTTTCTGATACACACTCTACATTGAATTAAGTTCTCCAAAACTGAACTAAAAGAATACAAGCAAATCCTTGTTATTAGAAGACCTGCCAGTAAGACATCTATGAGGCTTCACCGACATCACGACTATTACAAAATACTAACAGGTAAATTCACCATTCATCTTATTAAGTCATCAAAAAAGCCTTTATTCACTTTCTGAAAGACATTTACTTAATACAGCTGGTATTAATAACAGAACGACAAGATGCCATCATGGTTTTGGGCTTGAGAGTCTTTGGACCAGTGAGGAAAGATAGATTTCTAATGGTTGGAATTTTTTAGTTATCATGAGAGAAGCAATAAATTATAAACACAGATTATCTAAGAAGCATCCCATGAGTAAATTTGGGAGCTATTCAGGAATTAGCTTGACTACTTCAGTAAACCAAAAATAATTCAATGACTCTGAAAATATATCTGGCTCCGCAAGTCAAATTAATCCCAACCAAAGCAAAGCAGAAGGATAATAGGAGCTGCAATGTCCCTCAATATGTATTTCCAACAAAAAGCAACACAGTGAAAGCTGACTCAGTCCCTCCAGCACCCATCTAGCAACCTCAACTGTCCAAAAGACAGACAAGAGCCAGAAAAAAAGAAACTGAAAAAAAAAAAAAAACCCAACTCTGAGCATCCAAAAGAGCTGCCATAAAATCAAAACATTAAATTCTGTTCAATTTATTCAGGGGGCACCAAAGCCTTCAGGCAAAATTGTGCAATTTGGAGCCAATTTTTAAGAGCTCGCTTATCTGGCTTCTCAATTCATACTAGATTAGAAATGGCAATTAAGAGGCAGTGGAAAAGACTGGCTGCTAATGATAGACAAGCTGACATTAACAAGAAGTATGAGAAAAACAACGACAACAACAAAAATCCATGAAGGAAGACACATTAATTCTAAATCCTATCAGCTTAGGGTTGTTTAGTGCAGGCACAAACAACCTCAGAGATCTCATAGCATGGAAAAAAGTGTGCTCATATTTCTCGTCACTAGAGTCTGTGTAAGAAGGCTGAAACTTGTAGAACTCATTTTCAAAAGACTTTCACTTAAATATCATACACACACACACACACACACATACATATGCACACACGCTTGGTGCTAAAGTTTGATTAGGATACAACTTCATGTGAAATCTCATGGGGTGCTAACTTTCTATAGCTCATGTATTTGAAAAAAGAATGAAGGAGATTTTCATATACTTATAAATTTATTTCACAAATAGACAAGGACCTGGAAATTTAATGAATGAGCACAGCTCAGTCCACTACGTATGAAATTTAATTCTGTCTTATGTGGCCTTTCCAGTGTAATAAGTGAAAGTATTCAAGGAACTGTAGGGCTGGGAGAGCTCTCAGCTTGTCTATTTGTGAAATAAGTTTACACAAAGCAGTTTGGAGATGGGGTAGAATGACAGCAGTCCATAATTGAGTCTATGGGGAAAATACAGGTATTCAGGGTATGCTTTAATGGGTAGTTCTGGAACGCATAAACAGTAAACTCTTGGATTGTCCATGTGGTGATGACACAGACCATAGCTAATTATCATTGTATTCCCAGAACTGAGAACAGTGACTAAAACATAGTAGATGCTCAAAAAATGTCCAAATCATTTATGAGTCATAAAACAGAGTACACGGCACTCTGTTCAGGAGAATGAGAGGTGAAAATGATTGCAATGATTGCAATGAAAATAATTGGCTCCACCAACTAATCTGGCAAAGACAGGACTAATTAGGGTTTGAGGAGAAAAGATACCACTGGGATACACTGTACTTTTGGAGGAGGAGAACACTTGGAATGCCTTTCTGGCTCTTTGGAAGAGTGTTGGGTAGGAATGCAAAAATACAGAAACAGGAATAAGTATGTGGTGTCAGGAGGATAAGACATCAAGCTAAAATGATGCAGAAGGGTGATGCTGGAGCCTAGTGGAAGTCCTATTGAAAAAAAAAAAAGCTAGGGCTGTGCATGCATGCGCATGCATGTACACACACCCAGGTGGAAGGGGGCAGGGCTTGACTGCCAGTCGAGAGAGTTCAGCTTTGGCCATAAGGCCCAAGTATGTGTGAGAGGTTTCCAAGCAGGCAAATGACAGATGCAAACAAGGTTTAAGCAAAATTAACCTAGTAGAATGACAAATGGAATGGATTCAGAAGAGGCTGGAGAAAAAGGAGTACAGGGCTCGGGACATAATAAGAATGTCTTGGGTACTTACTCAATTGATGCACGAAGCCAAGGAGATCAATGTTGAGCAATGCTGATTGGCCATGGAATATACACCGGTTCTTTGAATCAGGTGCTTTTATTTCAAGGGGTATATCCTATGGAAAAAAAGTAAAGAGGTGAGCAAACATTTACCTACCTGCCTGTGAATTTCAGTATTCTTTGGACAATGATTAATGAAATCATGGAAAATTATACAGACTCATAAAATGATACATACCTACGATAACAAACTGGAGTTAAAAATTATTTTTACAAAGAATAATCAGGCTTTAAAAGTCTAAAGTTGAGGATTAGGGTAAGTAAAAAGCCAGGATGTCAGGCAGGTGCCCCATAATCCCTTCTGTGTTCACTTTTTTTCCCCATGGATGTGGGAGGTAATCATCAGGGGGAAAAAAAATGGTGCTGGACCTTGGGAGCTCAAGTCCAATTCTGAGAGATATGCGCACTGATGTCAGAGACTGTGCTATAAAAATTATTCTTCTTCAAGGGAAAGGTTTAAAAATCAAAAAGAAAACACATTGAGAACTAAAGACTGAGATCTTGGGAAGAGATCGAAGTTGGATAAAAGAAAAGAAAGCTGAATGTATGGAGAAAAAGATCTTTAAAAAAAGGATGGTGGAAGGGTGCTGAGAGCACAAGAATTTAAAGAAACAAGAGTAGACAATGGAACCAATACTGTAGAGAGAAGTATGCAAATTGATGAAAAGCCTCTAGATTTGAAGTCATCAGTCTTTTATGAAGTCCAAGGATCTTAAAAAGTATCATCTTCATGAGGTTGGAAGACCAAAATTTCAAAATTTTCAGCAAAGGTCAATGGTTAAAAAAAAAAATCTATATGCTGCCTACAAGAAACTCACTCCAGATCTTAAAACACATGGCAAGTGAAAGTAAAAAGATGGGAAAAGATACTCCATACAAAGGGAAATGGAAAGAAAGCTGGTATAGCAACACTCATACCAAACAAAATAGACTTTAAAACAAAGGCTGTGACAAAAGACAAAGAAAGGCATTACATAATTACAAAGAAGTTAGTCCAAGAAGATTATACAACATTCCTAAATAATAATGCACCCAGCATGGGAGAACCTAAATACATAAAGTAAATGTTACAGACATAAAGGGAGAAATTGACAATCCAATAAATTCAAGAAGACTGAAATTAAATTAACCATCTTTTCTGACCACCCTGGCATGAAACTAGAAATCAATTACAAGAAGAAAACTGGAAAAAAGCCACAAACACATGAGGACTAAGTAATATGTCCCCAAACAATTAACGGTTTAACAAAGAAATCAAAGAGAAAATTTAATAAAATAACTTGAGAAAATGAAAATGGAAACACAAAATCTCTGGTACACAGCAAAGCAGTTCTAACAGGGAAGTTCATAGCAATACAGGTCTATCTCAGGAAACAAGAAAAAACCCAAATAAACAATCTAACACTATACCTCAATAAACTAGAAAAAGAACAAAGGCTAATGTCGGTAGAAGGAAGGAAAAAATATAGAGCAGAGCAGAAATAAATGAAATGGAGACTCAAAACACAATAGAAAAGATCAATGAAACGAAAAGCTCGTTCTGTGAAAAGATAAACAAAATTGATACACTTCTAGAAAGACTAATCAAGAAAAAAAGAGAGAGGGCCCAAATCAAAAAATTTGAGAAAAGAAAAGGAAATGGTACAACTGACACCACAGAAATGCAAGGATCATAAGAGATTACTACAGTTATACACTAACTGAAAAATCTAGACGAAATGGATAGATTCTAGAAACACACATTCTAAAACTGAATCACAAAAAAATAGAAAATCTAAATAGACTGATCACAAGTAATGAAATTGAATTAGTAATTTAAAAACTCCCAAAAATCAAAACTCAAGCTTTAAGAGATGAGCTCTACCAAACATTATGAGTTAGTACCTATCCTTCTCCAACTAGTTCAAAAAAACTGAATAGGAAGGAAAGCTTCCAAACTCGTTTTTTGAAACAGGATTATGCTGATACCAATACCAGACAAAGACACCACACACACACACATTATAGGCCAGTATCCTGGATGAGCACAGATGCAAAAGTCTTCAACCAAAGATTAGTAAGTCAAATTTACTGATTTGTGATTTATTCCAGGGATAAAAAGATGTTTCAGCATCCACAGATTAATCAGTGTGATACACATTAACGAAAAGGAGAATAAAAATCATATTTTTATTATCATTATCATTATCATCTCAACAGATGCAGAAAAAGCATTTGACAAAATTCAACATTCATTTATGATAAGAACTCTCAACAAAGTGGGTATGGAAGGAACATACTTCAACACAATAAAGGCTATAGATGATAATCCCACAGCTAACATAGTACTCAATGGTCAAAAGCTAAAAGCTTATCCCCTAAGATCAGGAACAAAGACAAGGATGCCAATTCTCACCACTTTTATGCAACATAGTACTGGAAGTCCTAGCCACAGAAATTAGGCAAGAAAAAGAAACAGGCACCCATATTTGTAAGGAAGAAGTAAAACTGTCATTCTTTGAAGATGACATGATACTATATATATAGAAAACCCTAAAGACTCCACAGAGAAACTATTAGAACTAATAAATGAACTCAGGAAAGTCACAGGATATAAAATTAATAGACAGAAATCAGTTGTGTGTCTATATACAAACAATGAGCTATCAGGATGAGAAATTAAGGCAACAATCCCATTTACAACTGCATAAAAATGAATAAAATACCTAGGAATAAAGGATATGAAAGATCCAAGGATATGAAAGAACTGTACTCTGAAAACTATAAGAACATTATGAAAGAAATTGAAGGTGACACGAATACAAGCATACCTCGGAGATATTACAAATTTGTTTCCAGATACCACAATAAAGCAAACACCATAATTAAGCTAGTCAAATGAATTTTTGGTTTCCCAATGTATATAAAAGTTATGTTTACACTTTAATGTAGTCTATTAAGTGTGCAATAGTATTATGCCTAAAGAAAGCAATGTACATACTTTAAAAAATACTTCATCACTAAAAATTGCTAACCATCATAAGAGCTTTCAGCAAGTGGTAATTACTGATCACAAAACACCATAACAAATATAAGAAGAAGAAAAGTTTGAAATGTTGCAGGGATTACAAAAATGTGACACAGAGACATGCTATTGGAAAAAGCGGTGCTGACAGACTCACTCGATGTAGGATTTGCCACAAGCCTTCAACTTAAAAAAAAACACACACACACACAATTACATGTGAAGTGCAATATGGTGACATACGATAAAGTGAGGTATGCGTATAAATGGAAAAAATATTCCATGTACATGAATTGGAAAAATTAATATTGTTAAAATGTCCATACTACCCAAAGCAATCTACAGATTCAATGCAATCCCCATCAAAATACCAATGGCATTTTTTCACAGAACTAAAAAAAAGAATCCTAAAATTTGTATGGAACCACAAAAGGCCCCTAATAGCTAAAGCAATCTTGAGAAAGAACAGAGCTAGAGGTATCAAGCTCCTGGGTTTCAAACTATACTACAAACATATAATAATCAAAACGGAACGATATTGGCACAAAAACAGATACATAGATCACTGGAATAGAATAAAGAGCTCAGAAATAAACCCATACGTATATGGTCAATTAATCTATGACAAAGGAGGCAAGAGTATACAATGGGGAAAAGACAGTCTCTTCAGTAAATAGTGTAGGGAAATCTGAACAGCTACGTGCCAAATAATGAAACTGAACCACTCTCTTACACCATATACAAAACACATTCAAAATGGATTAAAAATTTGAATGTCGGACCTGAAAGCATAAAACTTCTACAAGAAAACATAGGCAATAAGTACTTGGACATCAATCTTAGCAATATTTTTGGGATCAGTCTCCTCAGGCAAGAGCAACAAAAGCTAAAAAAAATGGCATTACATCAACCTGCAGCTTTTGCAGAGGGAAGAAAAAAACGAAGAACATGGGGGATCAACAAAATGAAAAGGCAAACTAGTGAATGGGAGAAGATATTTGCACCTCATACATCCAATAAAGAGTCAGTATCCAAAATATATCACTTAACATCAAACACCCTGATTAAAAAATGGGCAGAGGACTTGAATTATTTTTCTAAAGAAGACATACAGATGGCCAACAGGCACATTAAAAGATGTTCAACATCACCAATCATCAGGGAATTGCAAATTAAAACTACAATGAGATATCACCTCACACCTGTCAGAAGGGCTAAAATCAAAAAGACAAGACATCACAAGTGTTGGCAAGGACGTGGAGAAAAGGGAACCCTTGTACACTGCTGGTGGGAATGTAAATTGGTAAAGCCTCTATGGGAAACAGTATGCAGGTTCCTCAGAAAGTTAAAAATAGAACTATAATACAATCCAGCAATTCCATTTCTGGGCATTTATACAAAGAAACCAAAATAACGATTTGAAGAAATACATGCACCCCTATGTTTATTTCACGATTATTTACAAAAGCCAGAATATGGAAGTAACCTACATGTCCATCAATAGATGATTGGATAGTGTGTGTGTGTGTGTGTGTGTGTGTGTGTGTGTGTACACACTGGAATATTGCTCAGCTTTAAAAAAAAGTGAAATCTTGCCATTTGCAACACTTGGATGGACTAGAGGTCACTATGCTAAGTGAAATCAAGTGAAAGACAAACACTGTATGATTTCCCTTGTATGTGGAATCTAAAAAAATGGACAACAGAACAAAACAACCTCACAGATACAGAAAACTGTTGGTTAGCAGAGTGGGGAGGTGATGGGTTCCAGGCAAAATAGGTGGAAGGGATTAAGAGCCACAAACTTCCATTTATAAAATAAACGAGTTAAGGAGCTATAATGTATAGCATGGGGAATATAGTCAATAATACTGTAATAAATTTGTATGGTGACTACACTTACAAAGATCATTTGAAATGTATAAGAGATCCAGTCAGTATGGTGTATACCTTAAACTAGTCAACTGTACTTCAATTTAAAAGGAAAAGAAAAGAAATAGATGCAGAAGAAGAGAGAACCAGATTTGAGCTGCTGGAGGCAGGAGGATGTCAGGAGGTAATGATGATTGTAAAAGCTCACAGCCCTGCTGCTGAGGGACACCCTGCAGTTGTCCTGAAGGTACCGTCACATCATCCTACCGGACCTTAACAGCAGAAAATATAAAGGCAGTCGTATTAGACCAGACGAACTGAGGATTACTTAGGTGTCTTACAAATGAGGAAACTGAAGCTCTGTTAAAATTAAGTCATAAGTTAAAAAACTCTACCCAATGAGGGATCCTCGATCAGATAGGTAAAGGGTTTTAGCTATAAAAACCCTTAATTTTCTGTGTGACTTGCAAGAGAAGTCATAGAATATCTCACAGCAGTGGTTCTCAACCAGGGTATGAGTTTGTCTCTCAGGGGACATTTGGCACTCTGCAGATTTTTGGCTGTCACAACTGGCAGCTAGGGTGCTATTGACCTCTGGTGAATATAGCCTAGGAATGCTGCTAGGCTTCCTATGATGCACAGGATAGTTCCCCACAGGAAAAAAAAATTACCCAACCTAAAATACCCATAGTAACAGGATTAAGAAACTGTTCTGGAATATTATGTGAGCATCCATAATAAAATCTGATTTCTAATTTTAATAAAACTTAATTGTGAGGCTAATCTGCAGCAAGTTTGACTTTGACATTAGTCCATCATTTTAGTATATTTACTCTTCTGAAATCTCATTTTGTCTATTTTTGGAATCTCAAATGTCTAGAGTGAAGTCCTATGGAGAAAGACAAACTCCCCGATAAAGTATGTATTAATTGAAGAAAGGCCCCCGGGAGTTGGGCTTATACTTACAAAATTGCACACCATTGAAAACTGAGATTTACCAAGGACAAAAGTCACTGCACAAATCAATAATCTCCTAGGGTAAAAAAATGCTCAGCTCTGCATGGATGTTCTGTTTTCACCTTAAGAGTCATAATTGTTTGCCATGTTGATCACCTCCGTAGGGAAGGAGGAGGGGGGAAAATCTATTGTGTCAAAAGGAGTCATAGAGTTTTCTAGCTGACTTGAACAACACTGAGGTGCAAGCAGTTGAAAAAGTGTATTTCGCTGGTAGAGATGGAGGACAGAAGATTACAAAGGACGTGCCATCCTTAACCAAAGTCTGGGTTTGTTCGACTTCACGCAGCTTTCTTCATAATGTCTCCCTGTTCTTCTTAATACCCCGTTATTAATCTCGGCATGCTAAGGAGATTTTTCTTTTTCCTCTTTTCATCTTGCTCTCATTTTTAGTTGCAGGAAAAGACATTGTTTATCGTATTAATTCTGACAGGAGTATACATTTAAATGCCACATTGGGGCTTATGTACATTTATATTCACACTGCATACACGCACAGGGGTGAATATCCTAAAACTATGTTAGTGGCGACATATCATTCTTCCCTATTAATAATTTCAGAAGAAATCTTAGAGCTATTAAATACTCTGGTTTGGACTTCATAGACACTTAACAGAAAATTTAGTTATAATCATTGATAAATGCTTGTCTAAGATGCATACTTTGTTCTTATAGGTTCCCATAGACTTTTTGAGTCTCCTCCCTTTATTAAATTAGACCATCGGCCATCCCCAAAATATTCTTACTGAGGTAACATTTAATGATGTCACCTATGTTTTCATAAGATCACTAGAACAACCAGGTGTTTGAACAATTTATAAGTCAAGGCATCATTCCCTATGTCACCCAACATCCTTCCTTTATACTGATGTCTGATAAACCTATCTTTATGTTATAGGTGACTATTATGCAACATTGGCCCAGGTTATGAAATGCTAGTTTTTCAAATTCAATTTTAATAAACCTACATGTGATTGTAAAATACCTATGTAAATAGGTGAACAGAAAGAGGACAAGGAAAATAAACAGAACAGGCAGGGATGGAAAGGGGCTTTTAAGGATGAATTAGGAGAGCATGGCTTGTTACCAAAAGATCTCTAACTGCTTGAAACTTAAGACAACTCTGAAAGCTCATTTGCTTTCTAAATAAGGACAATTGTGTAAAATAAAACAAAAATGGGAATTTAGACCTGTGAAGAAAGTCACAACAAAAGTTAGTTCGCCAAAGTTATGTCCACAGTACAAAGATGCAAAGAAAGCATGTCTAGCTCACGCTACCCATGAGAAAAACTTAATTGGTTTAAGGGAGAAATGAAACACTAGAAAGTTCTCTAATCCTGACCCAAAAAAGGCGGGTAGGGTAGGCAGTAGAGCTCATTAATAGAACTGCAAGGAGACTGAGTGAATGTTGAGACGATTTTAGAGAAAAATTTTAATTATTAATGAAGTAGGAAACAATTTTAGTTTTTTTTAATGTTTTTCATTCCCTCATATTTTTATATCAGTTTATTATTTAATAATCATTATATAGAGATGCATTTTGGAATCATAAGTACACGATGCAATTTTGTACATAACTGGACAATATCTTTTTTTTTTTTTTTTTTTTTTTTTTTTCAACGTTTATTTATTTTTGGGACAGAGAGAGACAGAGCATGAACAGGGGAGGGGCAGAGAGAGAGGGAGACACAGAATCGGAAACAGGCTCCAGGCTCTCAGCTATCAGCCCAGAGCCCGATGCGGGGCTCGAACTCACGGACTGCGAGATCGTGACCTGGCTGAAGTCGGACGCTTAACCGACTGCGCCACCCAGGCACCCCAACTGGACAATATCTTAATCATTGCCTTGAATTATTTCCAAGAACTGATTTCACCTTAATTATTCAAGCATCTATGTTGCAGTCACAGCTCAGAATCCTGTCACCATGGTCACTTGGTAGTGTTCCTCGTTGAATTTTCATAATCAGGCCATATCAAGTTTCTTAATATATAAATTATGATCACTTGCAAGGTGTTTTACTCAAAGTTCTAAATCAGGGATTCACAACTGATGAAAACGTGACCATGTAATCCAAGATGACTTCTTTAATTTCTTTAGCCACTTTTTATTTACAGTCAAACTCTGCCTAATTGAGATAACTGTCTTACCATGTGCCTAATATCATCTACCCCTGCTTCCTTGAGCCTTCTTGGATCTACTTTTTTTTTTTATGTTTATTTATTTTTGAGAGAGAGAGAGCACACATGACTGGGTGAGGGGCAGAGAGAGAGCAGAACAGAAGACTGGAAGCGGGCTCTGCACTGACAAAAGAGAGCCTGATGTGGGGCTTGATTTGAGGAACAGTGAGATCATGACTTGAGCCGAAGTTGGAGTCTTAACCATCCATCCAGGCAGCGCCTTCTTGGATTTACTTTTAATTGTTATATCTAAGTGTATAAACCGCCTCATGTAGAAAATAAACAAAATAAATACTGTGTTTGATGTTTTCAAGGAAGCAACTATACTCAGATTAACATCTATAAGTGATGAATAATTGAGACATAATCAATATTTCCATTCATATTAATGCAAATTAGCCATGCAGATTAATAAACCCGGCAGGATGAGGATTCAAAAGAAATTGGTTACACTCAAAAATATTATACCCTGAAAGTAGAGGATCATCAGTAATAATTGAAATTGTGACCCAAATCAGTAATATTATAATTATCTGGGCTCTTAATATTTCCTTCCACAGGATACATTAAAATGTGGATAAACTAGGTAAACGTAGGAAGTCTGAAAAATTCATGCACTGCTTAAATTATTTTGCAGAACAATGGATTTTTAAAATGTATTTGCAAGTTTCTACATGTTTACATGTACTAGAATTTCACAAACTCAACCACGTTAATGTGGAAGACGTACCTCAACTAGCAAAAGCATATATACTGTAAAGATGCTTAAATGAGCGCACCAGAGTATATATGGTAACTACAACCAGAATAAAAATGAGCTGTCTTTTAGAAGTCCCAAGGGAGACCTATTTTTAATGACTAGGAGAGAGAGATTCGCAATTAGCATATTCATTATGTGTATGTAAATGCCTGATTCCAACAGCTGCTTAAGGGTGTTAAAAAACAATTTGTTCTATTAAGCAGTTTAAATATTCCTCTTAAAAGCTTGTTTACCTGTTTCATTTGCTGAACAATGTCTTCCTTCAGAGGACTGGGGGGTGAGGGTGGGGGTGGGGGAGGAAGATGTAGATTGCCTCTCCTGCTGTCATTTCTTCTCTGGTGAGATTCTTAAGCAAAAAGTGAGAGGTAGAGGCCACAGCTCAACGGTAATGTTTTGGTGATTTGCTATGTTTTTTCATTAAATGCAGCGGCATTTTTTCTCTCTGGCAGGGATATATTTTGCAGTGGTAAAGATCAGTGTTCTATACTGCGCCACCTCTCTTCTAGTCATGGATGTCTGGTAAAGCTCAGAGGAAAAAAGGTGGAGAATTTAAGACAAAGTACCTCTTTTTTTCCTCCAGGATGCTTGCTAAACAATCACCGGTGACCTTCCTCCTGGCACCCGATCAGCTCAAGTCTCAAAATGGATGCTGTGAGAGTACTGAAGGCTTTGAGGTCGGTCCCCTACTCTAGGATTCCAATTACATTTTATTCTTACGCAAACAGAAGTGCGAGTCTTGAACAGAAAGCCCAGCTGTAGGCCCCAGTATCTGCTCTAAGCTCCCTCATCTCCCTGTTCCTCTCCCTGCGGGAAAACCAGGGCAAACCACCTCTTCTGCCAGTTCCTGTCAACCTGTGAAAGCAAACCAGTGTTAAGTCTCATTCTCAGGATAAGGACTGAAATCCTTTAACTTCCACCCAACACCCATTCCCTTCCCTCTACCTGTAGTCCTTTGATGTAGCCCAGGGCTTTTCAGACTTCACTGTGGCCTTGTTACAATGCAGATTTTGAATCAGGAGGAGGCGTGGGGCCTGACATTCTGCATTTCTAACAAGCTCCCAGGAAGGAGGTCTGGTGGATGGACCAAACCTGAATGAGTAGCAAAGGGGCTAGCGCTGAATCCCAAGTCCCCTGGTTTTATAATGGTAAATATAACAGTAGCCATTAACACATATATTAAATACATATACAGCACTTAGTTTGCTATTTTCTCCATGAATGTGGTAACTGAGGCAAAGACTGATCAATAATATGAGTAAAACCACACGACGAAGGACAGAGTCAGGTTTCAAACCGAAGCAGTCCAGCCCCAGATCTGCTACACGGTGGGTCCAGATCTGCCAAACTGTAAGACTTTCTGGTTTTCCTTTCAGCCTCTGGACTTCAGTTTTCCTAAGGTTTGCTGTTTTCCTTGTGCCTCTGGCCCCAGCATCAGCTAGTTCTATGGCAAAATATACCTAATCAACCTCTGGAACCATTGGACAACTACTCCAAGGAGATGGGGAAATAAAAAGAAGAAAAGGTGCAGACTCCCTTCAGTTTAGACTGAGACATTTGATAAACTTTTGGGATCTCTGAACATGTACTTCTCACCAGTACTAATCAGACATAAATGATATAGAGGCAATCAACAACTCTGTTCTTTCTACCCCAAAGCTACATTAGCCCTCTCTGCACACCAAGTCTGGGATTTATTGGATAATATACTGTGGGATCCCAACATGTCCAATTGCTGGCAGAGTCTTTTAATGGCATTGACAGTTGTGATGGCCCAAGAAGACTTTAACAGAATGACTGCCACCTAATCTGTGCTATTAAAGAAGGAGTCATCAGTGATACTTCGGTGGACACTATAACCTATGGCAGATGGATAAATATGGTGACACAAAAGTAAATAGCACCAGTCAAGAGTTACCAAGTCATGGAAAATGTACATCCCACCATATCCAGTTGTGTTCAGGCTGGGGAAGCCAATTACCATGATCTGTATGCTGATTCTAGGAGGTAGATTGAAGCTCTAATGCAGGGTCACCTTGAGAACTGTATTCTTTTTTCAGAAATCATAATTAAGGAGTTGTAGCACTTCTCTCATAAGATACTCTTTGACCTTGAGTATTTCTGTGACAGTGGAAGAACATACTACTCAAAATCTCCAGGGGAAGATGCCTCAGGTACTGGCATATTTGCAACAGGGTTCATAAGAATACTTCCTGTGCTGGGGCGCCTGGGTGGCGCAGTTGGTTAAGCGTCCGACTTCAGCCAGGTCACGATCTCGCGGTCCGTGAGTTCGAGCCCCGCGTCGGGCTCTGGGCTGATGGCCCAGAGCCTGGAGCCTGCTTCCGATTCTGTGTCTCCCTCTCTCTCTGACCCTCCCCCGTTCATGCTCTGTCTCTCTCTGTCCCAAAAATAAATAAAATGTCGAAAAAAAAAATTTAAAGAATACCTCCTGTGCAAGACAGAAGGGGTCTCTCGTTTTTGGTATAAAAATAGCCAGCAAAAATGCTTCCTGTATTATTTTTCTACAGGGTCCTTTGCCCGTTGTCCTAATTCTAATGGACTATGTTTATTGTCCCCCATCTGTTTCTAGCATTCCCAGTGTATAGCCACACCATTATTTATGCCCAGAGAAATATGTTTGCAAACCTCAACTTTGACAATGCTTCTCCCTTGCTATTTGAAAAATGCTGTTCCATCACATACCCAAAGACTCAACTTTTCAGTTTGAAATGTGTATTGCCCCTGAAATATTCCAATGGTTCGTGTTCTTTTTCAAAAGAATCCCAAGACTGATACCGTGTTTTGATGATGTCCTGAATGTGAACGCAACAGAAAGGGAACTGAAGGAAAAATTTTAAACAGCCCACATTGCTTCCAGCCGTCTCAGAAAGAAGAAAAAGAAAAAGATGAAGGGAGAGAGGGACGGAGGGGAGGGAAAATGAATAGGATCTTCTAGAGCTGTCTTCCTAAACAGCACTGCTGATATCGGGACAAACTGTCTAACATATTTGCAGTGCGTTCCTTCACTCAGTAAATATTTACTGAAAACGTTCTACTTGCCGGACCGTTTCGGGTGCTAAGGATACTGCAGTGAACAGGGCAGACGTGATTCTTGCCCGTAGGAAGCGTATGGAATAGCAATTCATGCAATCCATCTTCGATGTATGATGAAACCACTTCAAACATGTTTTTAAACTAGTTTAGTTCTTGTAGGGTTTTTATTTCCTGCCGCCATTTTCTTTTCGGAGACAGTTGTTCTGTAGATCCTTTCAAAAGTCTAGTGAATACTGAATACCACATTTGCACAAAAGCATTCTTATTAAACCTATCCTATTTGGGGGCACTTAGCAAAGAAACAAGCTGGGAGCCCTTGAAGTCGGTGAGGCAGAGTTAGAATGGCAAAGCTGAAAACAGAAAATGGGCCAACATTATATACTTAAAACAAGAACGACAATAAAGGCTGATTATAGCATATTACATACAATATTTTTTAACTCCCATTACAACCCCTATGCAAGCACCTTCATTAAAACCACTTTTGAGCAATACAAGAGGATTCTCAGAGAGGGTGAATAATTTCACGATATTTTACGATAGTAAAACAAAAGCCAAGGCTTAGATCAAGCCCAAGTGCTCTAGTCCAAAGACAAAAATCTCAAATGACATGATATGCTGGCCTCTCAGAACCTGGCGTATGGTGAGAGAAAAGTAGAACAGGGACCAAAGTCATCTCTTAGTCAATTAAAAGAAGATGCCAAGTTCAAGAATAATCGAGATTAATAAATCAGATGCTAAAAGCTAATCTAAAATTGTAGATGGTAGGGGTTGGAAATGAAGTAAGGTGAACAGCAAGCCACAAAACCCAGACAAACTTTCTTGGGTTAACATTCTCTGACAGGGTCCCTTCAGAAATCTATGGTGTTACCCCTGAGCGTGTACTCCAATCTCCAAAGCTGTGCCTTCCCACCCCAGTATCTGATAAATCCACAATTTCTTACCACTAATGCTTCCCTATAAGATACGGCCACTGAGTTCAGTCACAAAGTAGTGTTAGTGAAGTGGCCACCACTTTTCCAAGGTCACTTACCAAATACAATGGGACACAAAAGGACTTTTCTATTGTGGTGAAAGCTAAAGGAGTCCCTCACAAACTCTACAACTCCTTTTAAATCTCTACCAATGCTAAGTCTATAATAATTGGAAAAGGGGGAGGTGGTAATTCCTTACCCTTAAGTATGTCACAGCATTTGCAGGCCTGAGGACTTTCCCAGGTGCTTTGGATAATGCAATTCTCTGTGACGTGGGAAATAAATATAACCCAGAATCATCTAGGGCACTTCCTCTAGCAACTTTAATATATAGACACACACCCCCTCCCCCGATACCTTTTTCTCATTGAGCAAATGATATAAATAACTATTTGGGATCTTAGATAGGCCTTGAATTATTTGTGGAAAGGGTGACCAATAGTGGAATTTACTGAGAAATTCAAGAAAATGTACAAAGCATCAGTATGAGTTATCTGTCTATAAGGATACCTGCCAAAGAAAAATCACATTATTCCAGAAAACTTTATCTTGGTCATATTAGATGCTGCATATCCAGAAATAGACCACACAAAAACACTGACACACAACAAGGTTTCCTGATTAGAAATTAACGAACACAAAGTCTTTCTGATTCCAAACCCCTTACTTTTAGCCTTTATACTGGACTGAATAGACTGATCTGACAAAGTGAGAAATACAGGCTGTATTTTATTGAGGTAGATAGAGTGAGCAGTATTTTAAGGTAAAGGGTAAAATAATGGAGCTGATTTTAGGTAAATGTGTATGTAACTCTAGAAGTAGAGAAGATTACTCTAGGGGAGAAGGGAATGGAGACAAGATTTGGAGCTATTGCAAAGATATAATATCTTAATCTATAGTTTCCTTTTAGTTTAGATTTTCCTACCAGCTTATTCTCAGCCCAAGTCCTTCACTACCTAGCCTCCTGAAAACTCTTTTTATCCCTTCCAACCAGTTTCTAATTAGCCTCAGATTTGTCTGTCAAAGTCTCCCCATCACTCAGTTGCAAGTATTTTCTCTGTTGGTCTTGCCTTAAGGCAAAGGACAACCATATGGTTATAAGGTGCTCCAGGTAACAAAGTACCCCAAATTTGTTTTCCTTCATGATTCTGTGGGTCAGGAGTGTGGGCAGGGCTTGGATAGCTCTTCTGTTCCTTGGGATATTAACTGGGGCCACTCAGCAGTACTCAGGGGGTGGCTATGATGGTCTGGAAAATCCAAAATGGCTTCACATACTGAATGTGTGCCTTGGCAGGGATGGTTAGAAGGTGGACTCAGCTAGGACGATTGACAGGAGCCTCTAGTATGGGTTTCCCAACACGGAAGTTTCAGGGTAGTCAGACTTCTACCATGGCAACTGGCTTTCCCCAGAGCATGTGTCCCGAGAGAATCAGGCAGAAGCTGCATGGCTTTTAGGTCTTTCCTGATCTAGCCTTGGAAATCATGCATTGTCACTTCTGCCATATTCTATTGGCTACAAGAGAGTCATAGGCCAGCCTAGATTCAAGGGGAGGAGAAACAGACACCACCTCTTGATGGCTGATTGGCCAGGTCACATTGTAGGAGAGCTAGTAAGATAGGAGATGATGTCGTGACCATCTTTGGAAAATACCCTCTGCCGCAAAAACAAAGAATTGAAGTCAGGCAGACCTGAGTTCAAATCCTATCTCTTTCCCTTAATTGTGCAACTCTTGGAGAGTCACATAATCTCACAGTTTACATCTTGTCCTATAGAATGGGATTTAGAAAATGCTACCTCTCATGGTCAGATGATTAAATTAAATGAGAAGATATACGCAAAGCAGCCTGACTGTAATAAATGCTCAATTGTGTATGTTTTTTTTCCTCCCTGCCCTAGAGCCTATAACACTGCACAAGACAACCCCAAATAATCCTTCTAGGACAGAGGTCTTCATTGCTTTCTTACATCCAGTGACTTCTACCAGCTGACTCATTTCTACATCTACTTCTTTCTCTCTTTTGATTTCCCCTTCCTTTCTATACATTTGTTCAGAACCTCATCACCCAGGATGCTGACAAATGGATTGTTCGCTACAAATCAGCCCACACAAACACATCCATTTCCTCAGGAAATTGTGAGGAATCGTGAGCCGATGGAAAAAGTAATATTCAAAAACTTATATATAGAATAAGGAATCTGTTTATCCCTTGACAGGGAGCAAAATTTCAGACAAGCCCCTGTCTAACTCATCACAAATTCTAAACGTATAGGTGCATATTCCAAAGTATACATTATGGTGCTAGTTCTCCAGTATGTGGTCAAAGGACAAATTCCAGTTTTAATACTGAATGTAATTATTGAATCATAGTATAAGATTCTGTGCAGAATTTCAAATCCAGCCCTTCAAAAGCACTGACAGTAAACTTGTTAAGGTAGGTTTATGAATCTTTTCCAAAGGAGCACCATGCTCATTTCTTTCTATTGTATATTGACAAAGTACTTTGATTCTTCTTTCCTTCCAATCTTCCTTCTTTCTCTCACTTTTCTTGCTTGTGACAAGATGCCTCATTGTCAGCGATGTATTTATATTCACTCATTCTCTGGAGCACATAAAATTGTGATGAAACACAAAATCTGGGCCAGCCCAACATGGGGCAACCCTAGACTCATTTTTCTTTTATTTGAATAATACAGCAAGGAGCGCTGATGGAAGTCAGTCTCCTGTAGCTTGGCTCTCTAAATGTTCTGCGACATGGTGGGAAACCTGAGTGAAATGATGCAGATCAATACAACTGTCCTAGGAAAGTGTTGTGATGTTTTCTTGCTGTCACCCATGAAACAAGCTTAAAATCACTGATGATTCTTTTTGCTGGAGACATGAAGCCACATTTGGTTACTTTGAAGAAACCAGAGAAAACTCACTAGGACAGTGGCCGAGATATCTTGAGCCTTATTCTTCATAAAACAGTATGAGCTCTGAATACCAATCAGATCAAAAGATGACTTCGCCAGCGGGGGTCTCGAGCCCAGAAATGCTCAATGCGATCAAGAACAACACCGAACAGTGCTCTCCAGGGCACATGCCATGAACAGTCACATAAACATATATAGTCTCCACCATCTTTGTGTTTTTCTTCGAAGAAAGGCAAAGATAACCATACTCCTTTCAATGGCTTGTGTGCATTCTGTCCCATCAAAGTGTGCTGGCAGTCCTGTTGGAGCAGAAATGTTGTGGCCTCAGACCAGGAATAATTGGAAACTAATTTACCATGGAAATCTTAATGATATTTGAAATCACAGATGAGTGCTTTAGGGAGATAACAGAAGGAATATTCAGAGCAGACAGCAGAGACACCAGTGACTATCAGAGTTTTTTTCCCTTATGAGCTACAAATGGCCCCTGTCACTTTCTCCTGTGCCCAAACTTCTTCCAAAATGACTGATGTAATTTTTTTAAACTAAGTTTATTTTCATTGTACATGCATATGGAAAGGGAATTAGGTAGTGCTGAACAACAGGAATACTTCTGTTCTCTTTACCTTTTGTTCACCAGGTCTGGCCTGTAGCCATTTGTTGACGGAGAAATGGGTACAAAAGGCTGTCCTGTTACATTTCATAGACTGATAGGCTTAGAAGGGCCTCACAAGCTGGGCTGGTACAGAGAGGACCATCTTGCAGCTTAGTTGTTGTTGTTGTTTTTCCTCACCTAACAGCGTGCCACAGAGGCAGGTCTAGAACTTCTCGGGGCCATCTTGCAGAAGAGCAAAATGGAGACCAGATCCAAGTCTTCTGTTTCCCGCCCCCAGCCCACATAGATTCGTCATCATAATGACTCCACATTGAATCCATTCACTCTGAAACCCAGAACCATCTTTTTCTTCTCAGTTTGCTTAAGTTCCGTATCTCAGCATTGAAGGAAGGACAAATAACCCTGACATTTGATGTTAAATCTCAAATGTAGCCTTCTACAACACTTCTCTCCTTCTCTGCACTTTTCTTACTCCACGAAAATACAAATTAGGAACAGGGGCTGCACTTTATCATCGAGGCCCTTCTTTCTCCTTGGGTCTAGTGGAAGAGGTCCAGATGTGAGTTTCTGAGAAATGTTATGCTGTCTGTTTCTATTTTTCTGTTAAATAGATGCTAAGATGCTTGAAAAGTACTCATTAGTGATATAGAAGAGACAGTTTACTGGATACAGCAGCATTGTCAATGGTTAAGAGCCTCGGCCTTGACTCTGGCCTGCCTGAACTCAAATCTGGGTTCTCCTACTTTCGCTGACCAGCTATTTCAACTGACTTGTCTCTGTTTCCTTATTTCTAAAATCAGGATAATAATATTGCCTCGAGGGGTTATTGACAGCATTGACTGAAAATGTGTATAAAATCTTGTCCGAGTGAATAGCACATGATATGTGCTCAATAAATTTTCTTTTTATCCGAAGTGAGTACACAGTACATTTTATTGGGTGTGACAAATGCATGAGCACGGTACATAAGATTGCACAGAAAATGAGGTTCCTCAGTTACTAAATACTAAGAAAAGGTGTGTGTTGAAATTGGAAGGGCGAAGTGAGGGGTCGGGGGGTGGTGAATGCAAGAATGAGGGCTGACCTCCAGGGAGTTCAGCCAGATACATCATAGCCTGTTGTCACACGTCACCATTGGACCAGTGCCCCAAGTCTCTCCTGGAGAAGATACATGACACACAAAAGGGACACATGAAAATACTACCCCAGAAATACACCAAAGCCTTAAAATGGTCAGAACTAAATCCAGCAGGACATAATCCACCACAAGGGAAATTCTGCCCAGTCACAGACTTTCAAAGAGAAATGTTCATGCAACAAATACTTGGTTAATTCTCCCACCTAGATTCAACACATGGTCTCACAACCAGCAAGGGCTTCCTGAAAGGGACAGGAGATTTCACATTTCATCTACTCTCATCTGTGAAGTCGTTCTTCCACGTGTGGCATTAAGGGTGGGAATGGAGAAGAGGAGGCTTCTTCTTAACCTCCCTAATAGGAGAGAGGAAGGATACATTTTGCCTTAACATTAAAGATATAAAAAACGTATCAAGGACAACCAGGGAAAATTGCTATGTAATGACGTAATATTTTAAGCTACATTTAAGTTTCTTTGCTACTTTACCTAAGTCAAAAAATTAAAAGAAAATAAAAATAACCCTTACTTTAGCTGTCTTGTCTATGCAACTAATGAGTGCACGGACACCCATCATAGTTGTCTTAGCTTTTGCCCATCTACAAACAGGTGATTCATTCATATACTTTTTTTTCCTCTGGTGCCAAGAAGACATCCTCAAACTGTACTTTCCGGAATGTATGCATTCAGGGGTGCCTGGGTGGCTCAGTCGGTTAAGCATCCAACTTCGGCTCAGGTCATGATTTCATGGTTCGTGAGTTTGAACCCCTCATCCAGCTCTGTGCTGACAGCTCAGAGCCTAGAGTCTGCTAAGGATTCTGTGTCTCCCTCTGTCTCTGTCCCTCCCCTCTCATGCTCTGTCTCTCTCTCTCAAAAATAAACAAACATTTTAAACAGCTAAAAAAAATTAAAGAAAAGAATATGTGCATTCAGACGTTTCTAATATAACGCTAGCTAACAACTACAGCAGGAAAGGACAAAAGACAATTCTTTATTCGCTCTGTTCATATTTCTACTTTTAAAGCTAATTCTAAACCTACCAAACTACCCTTATTACAGTCGTTTTGAATACAAAAAATTGTATTCTCCAATGTTACACCAGTGCCCTGCAAACCAAGGTGATCGATTATTTCCAAGTGGTAATAATATTACTGGTAAAAATAGGCTTTAATTTGACAAATAATTAGCTTTGCATTCAGAAATGGATAATAAAGCACCACACTAAAAGGCAAACTGTTCTTTTTTCTTTCCCTGCTGTGGATATTAGGAATATTTCTTTAGTCGTATGAAACAATACACAGATCACTTATTTTATTACTTTCCCAAGACAGGGGGTCTCAATGATTGAAATACTCTTAAGCTAAGAATTTGCCTACCTAATTGGTGATTCAGAACTGACTCTGTTTTCCTGAATGTTAATGTTGGGAGTCCTTCTAAAGACCAACCTGCTTTTTACCTTTCAATATCCTTCCTGATCTGGCTTCTGACTACCTTTTTAGTCTCATATCTTACCTTTCTGCTTCTTGTGTTTCCTGCTTTGCCATCTTAGCCTTCTTTTGGGTTCCTGGGACAAGAAATGCTCACTTCTGCCATGAGGCCTGTGCACATACTTCCTCCCTCTTTCTGAATCAGTTGCCTTTACCACAGACCCCTCATTGGTGATGGTGAAATCTTCCCTTAGCCTCCAGACCAGTAGTCTTTGTTTAGCATTTTATTTTAGATGTGGCATCTAATGTGGTGCTCAATACGCATACGAGAAACTCAATAAATACCTGCTGAATGAATAAATGTCTTTCATTTGGGGGGAAACTCATCAATAGTCTGGCATTTTTCCAGACAGGGATCCAATCAATGCCATTCTAGCTATACCAGCCTTAGCAAACACCGAACAGATTACAAATTAATATCTATTAAGTCCTATGAGGCAATATATCACGTCCACCCAATTTCATCTCCCCTGCTAAATGTATCCTTTGTTTAATGATGCAAATTTGATGGGGACATGGGATCAGGGTTCGTCAGTAGCCTATTGCAAGCAATGCACTAATAGAATTAGCTCTTCTGTAGGTTGTTAACTTCTGTAATAATGTTACCACAAGACAGAATGTAATGCAGAAATGGGCAGAGATGAATCACTTTATATGTCCACTGATTCTCAGGTCACTCTATCGACTCTGGGGAACTCTAAATGCAATATCTGACAGAGTCCTAGGAAAAGAGAAGGTATTCTACCACCTAAAACTCTCCGACCCTGTGGTTCCTAAAGAAACTTCCACAAGTAGTAAAAATTGTCAACTCATGATCCACTATTTTTGGAAGACCTGCCTCCTCACACAAAAGCAGAATGTATGAAAAACCTTCATTAAGTTCACCCCACATACACACAAAATTTTCCCATGGTCTTAAAATAGCTGTCAAACTCCTCTGTACTCTTTTCTCCTACCACAAAATGAGACTAACATCCACTAACCTTAAAGGAATATTTCTAAAGTATGAATCAACAGAACTGAGAAATTATATATACGTGTTATTATAGAAATGTCTAAAATGATTAAGAAGGAATTTGTTTCAGCTTCACAAATCTTTGCAGCTTTCCAACATCATGGAAAAGTTAGCAGAAATAAAATACTTCATGACATTTCTCAGAAAATAAAAGAGAAGAACATAAATTTCAGAGAAATAAGAAAGTGTCACCAAGAAAAATGCAGAGCAAAGATTTAAAATAGAACTTCTGAAACTTAAAAACAAACCCTTTGTATGCCTTGGTAACAGTAATGATAATATTCAAAATGATTAATAATAGAGCCAGTACTCAAATAATGTGAGTACAAGCAAGGCATTCATGGATAATGTCACAATAATAGTAGAGTCACAACTTAATCTTGGATAGAAGGCTTTTTTTTTTTTTTTTTTTTTTTTTTTTTTAAGAGTAAAGCCTATTAGGAAAACCAATCTTGTGTCTTGTCAGGGCAATTGTGCTCTCTTTTTCTTCTCAGCTTTATTTATTGTAAACAATGGAAAAATGAAGCAGCATATTATTAGATTGTTTTCATTTTTCTTTGTTGAATTTTGTCTCCCCATGGCTAGTACAGAATTTAATTCAAACCTTCACATAGACATAATTTTTAAGGTATGCTTTTCCAAGTATATAGTTTTGGTTCCTTGGATGTCTGAACCAAATATTTGGACAACATTCTTAGGAAATTTAGTCATAGGTTTGAAATTGTGACCTACAGTCCACATCAGGCATGTAAACCATGACCTGTCTGCTCATATTTATCTAAGACGGCAGAATCGTCATCAATCACAGAGGATTATCTATTTTCTTCAAACAAGTTATGCAAGGTAGAATATACCCATTTTGCATGTGTAAAGATTCACATTGAATTTAGCATTCCCAAACCGAGGATATAGATTGTTGATCAGATTCCTACTTTACACTTCAAGTAAGTTTTCTCATCTCATCATAATCAAACTCCTCCCAAATGCGGGGAGAGGCCTTGATTTCCAGGTTAAGAGCGGTCTTCTCTTCTTGGCAAAGTATGACTCTCTCTCTTTTTTTAAATTTTATTTCAGAGAGAGAGAGAGTGCAAGTAGGGAAGACAGTGGTGGGGGTGGGGGGAGGGAAAAGAGGGAGAGAGAGGGAGAGAGAAAGAGAGACAGAGAGAGAGAGAGAGAGAGAGAGAGGGAGAGAGAATCCCAAGCAGGCTCCACACTCATCATGGAGACCGATGCAGGGCTCAATGCCACAACACTGGGATCATGACCTGAGCCAAAGTGAAGAGTTGAATACTCAACTGACTCAGCCACCCAGGTGCCCCTTGGCAAAATCTCTTTATCCTTGGTGAGAGGTTCTTAATGAGCTAACTTACATGTTTAGAGCTCTTGGGAAAAGAGGAAAAGAACATTTAAAGGTTAGAAGGCAATTCTTTGGCCTGAAATGACACAGATGGTAACTCCAATACACAAGAAGAAATGAAGAACCAGAAATGTAGGTAAATATGGAATGTTTTAAATGCATATTTTTTCACATTTCTTCCCTTAACTTCTCTAAAAGACATAAGGTTACACGAAGCAATAAATGTAACACTGTATTGTTAAACTGATAACAATAGATGTAATAAATGTAACAATAATAGCAGAAAGAAGGGGAAAGAATAGAGCCACATTGCAGTGAAGTTTCTGTATTTTACCAAAATTAAGTTAAAAAATAAAACTAAAAGTTAGTTCTTTGAAAAGTTCAATAAAATTGACAGAACCTAACTAGACTAACCAATAAAAAGTGGGTGGATAGAGGACATCAGCTACCACCTTCAGGGCAGAGAAGAAATCATAAGGTAAATTCAAAACATTTTCTATTGAATGAAAATAAAAACAGTACACCAAAATTTCTGGCACACGGCTAAAGCAGTACTTACAGAGAGATTTACAGCTTTAAAGGCATATATCAGAAAAGAAAATTCTCCAATCAGTAATCTATGCTTCACTTTTTTTTTTTAATTTTTTTCAATGTTTATTTATTTTTGAGACAGAGAGAGACAGAGAATGAGCAGGGGAGGGGCAGAGAGAGAGGGAGACACAGAATCCAAAACAGGCTCCAGGCTCTGAGCTGTCAGCCCAGAGCCTGACACGGGGCTTGAACTCACGGACCACGAGATCATGACCTGAGCCAAAGTCGGACGCCCAACCGACTGAGCCACCCAGGCGCCCCTCTATGCTTCTACTTTAAGAGCCTAGTAAAAGAAGAGCAAACTAAACCTGACGTAAACAGAAGAAACAAAATAATAAAGGTTAGAACAGAAGTCAATAAAATAGAAAACAAAACCAAGAGGAAAAAGGCAATCTTGATCTTTCAAAAGATCAACAAGATTGACAAATCTTTAATTGAACTGAGGGAAAAAAGAGTGAAAATACAAGTTACCCAATTTAGGAATGAAGGAAGAAACATCACTAGCAATGCTACAGAAACTGAAAAGATTTATGAAGAAAATTATAAACAGCTATGCCAAAAAATAAAACAAATGAGATGAAACGGACAACTTCCTAGAAAATAATGAGCAACATGTTTAAATAGATATTACACAAAAAATAAACAAGTGGCCAATGCACATATGAAGATATGTTTAGTTTCATTGGTCATTTGGGAAATACAAATTAGTTAAAATATTATTTTGTAAATTATTACAAACACAATTAAAGTCACAATGAGATAGAACACCTACTAGAATGGCTCTAATCAGAAAGACAGTCCAAAGTGTAGGCCAAGATGTGGAGAAATTGGAACCCTTATTTATTGTTAGTGGGAAGGTAAAATGATACAGCCACTTTACAAAACATTTTGGCAGTTTCTTATGAAGTTAAATATAAACTTACCATATGATCCAGCAATTTCACTTTTTGGAACCCATCCAAGAGTAATGAAAAGATATGTCCACACAAATATTTGTAAATGAATGTTTTGTTTATAGCAGTATTACTCAAAATAGCCCAAACTGGAGGGGCGCCTGGGTGGCGCAGTCCATTAAGCGTCCGACTTCAGCTCAGGTCATGATCTCACGGTCAGTGAGTTCGAGCCCCGCATCGGGCTCTGTGCTGACCGCTCAGAGCCTGGAGCCTGTTTCCGATTCTGTGTCTCCCTCTCTCTCTGCCCCTCCCCCGTTCATGCTCTGTCTCTCTCTGTCCCAAAAAAATAAATAAATAAACGTTGAAAAAAAAAATTAAAAAATAATAATAATAATAAAAAAAAATAGCCAAAACTGGAAACTATCCAAATGTTCACCAAGTGATGAGTAAATAAAAGTGGCACATCCATATAATGGAATACTGTTCAGCAATAAAAAAGGCACAAAGTACTGATACATGCTACAGCTTAGATGAATCCCTAAATATTATAATAACCAAAAGAAGCCTGATCCAAAAGAATGCATATTCTTTGATTTCATTTATATGAAATATCCAGAAAAGGTAAATTTGAAGAGAAATCATTAACATGCTTTCTTAGGTCAGGTGCAGAATAGAGGATTTTCTGAAAATAGTCAGAAGACATTGTGAAGTACTGAAAATGTTCCAGAACTAGACTGTGTTCATATCATAGCAAATTTACACACACACACACACACACACACACACACACACAACATACTGAATTGCACATTTACAATGGGGAAAATTGTATAGCATGTAAATTCTCTCTCAATAAAGCTATATTTGTTTTAATGGCTAATAAATAATATGTAAAAGAAACACAAATGGCTCTGTTTGGATGAAAATGCCTGATTTCTTTATAAAGAATTATATATCAAAAGCATAATGAGATACAGTTTTTACAACTCAGGTTACTAAGATTAAAAAGTTTATAACACACCCAACTGATAATGATATGGAGAATAGGCAGTCTTATTTATGGCTGGGAGGAATATTAATTTGGTATATCCTCTATGGAGAGCAATTTTGCTTTATCTACTCCCACTGATGCCAAGTGATGATGTACATTATATTTGGTACAAGCGAGAGACTGCAAACAATCCAAAAGTCCATCAATAGAAGACTAAGATAAATTGTAATAGAACCAATGAGTGGAATCTAATGCAGCTGTAGAAATAAACAGCTCTATTTGACCTATTAGGAAATGATCTGTACTCTTAGTGCTAAAAAGTAAAAGCAGAACGACGTGTAAACTGTATGTTACCATTGTGAGTATGAACAAATATAGTAATACATAGTAAAAACATTAAAGATATGTTCTGTGCTTGCTTGCTTTCTGGGAATAGAGGTGAGTTCCTTAAAAAATACGGAAATGACAGAGGTTTATTTTCTCTGTCTACTTTTTTATACTTTTTCAGTTTTGATCATGTGCAAAATTCAAAAACAATACCATGTAAAGTATCTTTAAAAGAGGGCTTTGAAGCAGTAATCATCAAAACAGTATGGTATTGGCACAAAAACAGATACATAGACCAATGGAATAAAACTGAGAACCCAGAATTGGACCCACAAGTGTATGGCCTATTAATCTTTGACAAAGCAGGAAAGAGTATCCAATGAAAAAAAGACAGTCTCTTTAGCAAATGGGAGAACTGGACAGCAACATGCAGAAGAATGAAATTGGACTACTTTCTTATACCATACACAAAAATAAGCTCAAGATGGATAAAAGACCTAAATGTGAGACAGGTAACCATCAAAACCCTAGAGGAGAAAACAGGCAACAACCTCTCTGACCTCAGCTGTGGCAGCTTCTTACTCGGCATGTCTCTGAAAGCAAGGGAAATGAAAGCAAAAATGAACTACTGGGACCTAATCAAGATAAAGAGCTTCGGCACTGCAAAGGAAACAATCAACAAAACTAAATGCCTTTAGTTTCAAACCAATGGAATGGGAGAAGATATTTGCAAATGACATATCAGACAAAGGGTTAGTATCCAAAATCTATAAAGAACTTCTCAAACTCAACACCCAAAAAACAGACAATCCAGTGAAGAAATGGGCAGAAGACATGAACAGACACTTTTCCAAAGAAGACATCCAGATGGCCAACAGACACATGAAAAGGTGCTCAACATCACTCATCATCAGGGAAATAGAAATCAAAACCACACTGAGATACTACCTCATACTGGTCAGAGTGGGTAAAATTAACAACTCGGGAAACAACAGATGTTGGCAAGGATGTGGAGAAATGGGAAACCTCTTGCACTGCTGTTGGGAATGCAAACTAATGCAGCCAGTCTGGAAAACCGTGTGGAGGTTCCTCAAAAAAATTAAAAATAGAACTATCCTAGGACCCAGCAATAGCACTACTAGGAATTTATCCAAAGGATACAGGAGTGCTGATTCATAGGGGCACATGTACCCCAATGTTTCTAGCAATACTGTCAACAATAGCCAAATTATGGAAAGATCCCAAATGTCCATCAACTGATGAATGGATAAAGAAAATGTGGTTTATATATACAATGGAATACTACTAGGCAATGAGAAAGAATGAAATGCTGCCATTTGCAACAATGTGGATGGAACTGGAAGGTATTATGCTAAGTGAAAGTCAGTCAGAGAAAGACAGATATCATGTTTTCACTCATATGTGGAATTTGAGAAACTTAATAGAAGACCACAGGGGAAGGGAAGGGGAAAAAGTAGTTTCAAACAGAGAGAGAGGAAAACCATAAGAGACTTTTAAATACAGAGAACAAACTGAGGGTTGATGGGCAGAGGAGGAGGAGAAAATGGGTGATGGGCATTGAGGAGGGCACTTGTTGGGATGACGCTGGGTGTTGTATGTAAGCAATGAAATCATGGGAATCTACTCCCGAAGCAAAGAACACACTGTATACACTGTATGTTAGCTAACTTGACAATAAATTATATTAAAAAAAGGGGGGGGCTTTGAATAAGTGTAAGAGGGATATGGAGAGAGAGTACAGGGCTCATATTAAATGAAATGATCTTTCCATCTGATTATAAATATGAAACATTGAGACATTCATTAATACAATGGTTACAAATTCTTATTTGTCCCTAAAGCAATAACTACAAATTTGACTTTAAAATACTTATATTTGGGAGAAATTTCTATTTAATTGGAGGAATGTTAGTTAATTTGAAGTTGATTTTTTGCATAGTATAAACTGCTTTTAAAAAATTAAGCATGGCATTTTAAAGTAAATTTCCTTTTAAATTAAGGATTTATTCCTATAATTTTTAATGATTTTTTAAAAAATCAGCCACTCAGAGTATTATTTGAAAATGCTGGAAGTTTAGACAACAATTATACTAAAGACTAAAAATGAGTCTTTGACACAAGCTTTGAGAGCAGAAATAAACGATTAATGGTAATTCAGCATACTTGAAGCAAGGATTTCCCCCTGGATAATCTCATATAGACATATGTTCCTTTTTGAACTTTATTACACAAATATTTCAAGGTCTCAAGCTTTTTTTGGTTGTCCTTTCTTTCTTGCCCAAAATGTTTTACTTTGCTATCCATGCTGCCCCTTCAATCAACTTTATCTCCTTGTAACTTGAACCTTTCTGATTAGCTTAACAAAACCTCCAACATGGCAATACTAACAAGCTGAAGAATGGCAGAGAAAATAAAATGCCAAAACTCACACAGAGTAGATGGGAAGAAAAGCTGGTATCACCATCTCTCAAAAGGGCCTTTTCTACCGCAGAAGGTCCCCACTGTCTCCTAAAGATCGAAGACTAACCATTGACTCTGAGCCTCAAATGTTTTTCTCTTGTAAATACAGCCGAATTCACTTAGAATTTTCTCCCATGCCATTTAGCAAACATTAGTCAAGGGTCTGTATGTCAGAGATAGTCTACTTAGCATTAAAGATGGGAAAACAAATAAGATCCAGTCCCAAAGTGCCAGGAGCTGAGAGTCCAATAGGGAAGTCAAACATGTACACACATGATTATAATAAACTGCTATTTAGGCAGTAACAGAAATGTGCACACAGTAGAGGGCATGCAAATAAGGTGATTAATTCTGGATGCAGAGGGAAGGTGCATGCATAGGGCCGATGATGTGCGAATAGGTTTTAAAAGATGAGTAGAAATAGGTTAGGTGCTCAGTGCAGAAAAGCACTCGCTGGCGGCAAGCAGGAAGCTGTGAAGCAGTATGATGTGTCAAGGGAAATGCCAAATAGTGATGCACTGACGAAAAATAAACATGCAGGGTGGTTACAACGGCAGCCATGGGAATGGGGGCCTAACCCCTCCTAAGTCCACTGTCCTAGCTTCTCTTCACTTACCTATGAAGCTGTGTGTTTCAGAGCCAGGAGAACTTTACAGAACTTAGGGAAATCCAGATGTTATATTTATATTTATAGGTAGCTTATAGGCTATAAATTAATATACCAACATCCCTTGCAGTATCGCCTGCCATGGCAAAGGGTGAAAACAACCTAGATGTTCATAATTTGGTGTCTGATTAAATAAATCATGACAGCTTCATAAAATCCAGTAGCATGAGGTTATTTTTTTAATTTTTTTAATGTTTCTTTATTTTTGAGACAGGGAGAGAGACAGAGCGTGATTGGGGGAGGGGCAGAGAGCGAGGGAAATATAGAATCTGAAGCAGGCTCCAGGCTCTGAGCTGTCAGCACAGAGCCCGACGCAGGGCCTGAACTCACAGACCGTGAGATCATGACCTGAGCCGAAGTGGGATACCCAACCACCTGAGCCAGCTAGGCACCCCATGCATGAAGTTATTTTTTAAAATAAGACTGTGTTACATGTATTCAAATGAATCTCACTCCAGTATATAATACTCAGTGGAAAAACAAAAAACAAGGGGCTGATCAGGCATCAAGCAAGGCACTTACTGTCTTTAAGTGGTTTCTGAAAATACATACACATTACTAGACTGTGATCTATTAAAAAAACAGCCCAGGAATTGATTCTCTCCCCCTATTCCCTTTCTTTCATCTGTGGAAATGAACAAGATACTAAGCAGGACAGTGGGAGGAGAAGAGATAATGCAATCAAGAATTCATACTCAATTACAGATTGTCCCACAGAATTAAATATGGTCAACAAAAATACTCCATGTAACACTTCGGTCAGAGTTTGTACCAGCACACTGTTCTTTTGATCAACAAATAAAACCTTACTTTTACTTCTTCTGGGTATACACACAGTTGTGGTGGTGTTGGAGCCACGGGCAGGGGTCAAGGGGAATGTCAGGCTGGAAGACTATGTCTCCTGGAACATGGAGGCTCGGCCCTCCAAATATAAGAGTCTGACATCAGGGAATCAAGTGGTTCCATTTAACAAAAGCCTGATGCTAAAGGAGGGCAAAATGAATAGTGTGGGCGTTTTCATAGATGCTGTAAGATTCTGCCGTACTGTGGATGTAGACCGTGTGACAATTATTCCTGTCTTGGCTAGTGTCGTTTTGAATTTTGTGCTAGCAAAACATCCTAAAATTTGGTGTCTGTCATGTACCAAAAAGCTTGAGTCCACTGGGTAAAATCATCATCCTAGCTTTCAACACTAACGCTTTTAGACATTTGACCTATTCTAAATTAATCCTGAATCTAACTGTACATATCCATGGAAATAAGCTGAATTTAAGGAGGAAAAAAAATGTCTTACGGGCACAAGGGCAGGACCTGACCACATAATACCCAGAAGTAATTTGCAAGTGCACCAAGTTAATGTCCAGAGCTCTGTAGTCTGCTGTGAAGGAACCAAGAAAAGAAATATACTGTGCCCATCTCACTATATGCCATTTCATAAAACACAGCTGTAAATGCTATAAAGAGTTATGGGCCAAAACGGCATGGTCAGTTCCACCTATGCACTTCGAAGTTGGAGAGCTGGGCTCTGTAGATGTGTCGAGGAGAGGCAGTAACCGAGGACCCGGCCTCTGCCTTGGCCTGACGAGGCTCTTCCCAGGCCCGTTGGGATGCCAGCTGCATCTGCCTGCTCTTCAGCAGCAAGGTGAAGTTCCTCATTCTATAGACATCCTAGGTGCTAATGACCTCACTCTTTCTGATTACTGACTTTCATTTCCAAGTTTCAGGGGACACATGGAATTTTTCCTGCTTTAACTCCTTTAAATAACAGTTCCTGCCTGAGGCGCCTGGGTGGCTCAGTCAGTTGAGCATCCAACTTCGGCTCAGGTCATGATCTCGCAGTTCGTGAGTTCGAAGGTCATGATCTTGGGTTCGCGAGTTCAAGCCCCACGTCGGGCTCTGTGCTGACAGCTGGAACCTGGAGCTGCTTCAGATTCTGTGTCTCCCTCTCTCTCTGCCCCTCCCCTGCATGCACTCTGTCTTCCAAAAGTAAATAAACATCAAAAAAGAAAAAACAGTTCCTGCCCTAGTGGACTCCAGCATCCAGAAGGAGCCTAACACCACTCATTTGTCTGTTTGTACCTCCCTCCTTCTAACAGATTCCTCATTCTCATTATATAGTCCTCAGTTCACCCTCTGAACCAATTTCTGTTCAAGTCCTTAGCTGCAAGATTCAACCGGCCGCCTCGCAGAAGTCCAGTTCTTATCTCTTCTGAGGTTAGGTGTGATCTAAACGAGGAAATGTCAGGGCCTTTGTCTGGGTGACTTTAAGGTCATACACACTTGAGTCTTCCTGTGTAGATGATCTTTTTTTTTTAATTTTTTTTTTTTTACATTTATTTATTTTGGAGAGACAGAGAGAGAGCACAAGTGGCGGAGGGGCAGAAAGAGAAGGAGACACAGAATCCGAAGCAGGCTCCAGGACCTGAGCTGTCAGTGCAGAGCCCGACGCAGGGCTCAAACCCACAAACTGCGAGATCATGACGTGAGCGGAAGTCAGACACTCAACCGACCGAGCCACCCAGGCGCCCCTAGATGATCTTTTTATATTTGTTCAACACTGTAGGCCATACAAGGACATGAAATACCATCATACCTTGAGCTTCTCCTTTGCTGTTTAAGCTTTAAACTTGTGATCATCCTCATATCTCAGCCCAAACGGTTTATGAAGACAAACTTCAAACACAAAAGGGGACTTTAGATGACTCCTTCTGATGAAGTTCCCTGGAAAGCAGTCTCTGAGACAAAGACTAGCCTGTGGGGTGTTTATTACAGAATGCTTTTGGAATCAGCACCTGTGGAAGGGGAAGGAAGGAACAAGATTGGACAATGGGAGAGGCTGGGCTGTGATGCAGTCCCAGCAAAGGGCTCAGTCAATTCAACCTGGTGGGAACTCAGGAACTGGAAGAGCCCTGAGAGTTGTTCTGACTTGGGGCAAGTGGACAGAGCCTTCACACTCCTGCCCCTGTTAGTCACTGAAGAGGACAGACGGCTGAGGGACTGGGGGAAGAAGTCCTTGATTACCAAAGGGAAGGCTGGGCAGCAGTATGGCGTCTAAAATGGGACCATTTGGGACCCTTCCCTTTTCCTCATCTATTTCATCTGTTTCCTACCTCTGTTGCTTTGTCTCTTCTGGTTACAGACTTTCACACGTGCCTCTGCACCCTTCATGTCTGGCAAGTCTCTGCCAACCCCTCGCCCACATACATCCTGCCTATGGCTTCTTGGACCTTGGCACCCTGGCACAGTGGCTTTGCTCACAATCTCAGCTTTGCCATCCTGGGATTCTTTTCCTTTCTTGGGACCTCAGAATACCCCCCTGTTAAAAGGGAAATTAGGTTGTGGGTTTTGTGGATCATCTAATTCAGATTGTGCAAGGTAAAATACCTCCTCCACTGAGAAAACAATTCTTTCAGTCATTGAAAATAGGTTACTTCTATCACTAAAATCGGGGGTTAGACAGAGTAAGGAAGGCAGGAAAAGATCCCTTATAGATTTTTAAGGTTCTTGGTACATAGCTCACACCAAGAGACTTACAATTTGGGGGTTCTGAATATCAAATATTCCAAGAGTGAAGCATAATTTTGGGACAATCCTGAAAATCTGAAAGATAAATTAGAGAGGATGATTAACCAAGGAGAGAGAATTTACTCTAAGCCCAGGCAAAGAAAACCTCCAGAAATGTATCTTTTCTTTTGAAAGGTCACCTGCTACTCTCTGTTACTATTTATCCTCAAATTTACTAAGATAGGTTCAATGTTTCAGCAAATATAATCATCTAGGAAAATGATATGGCCAACAGCTAGTGATGCGGCACCCCATGCACTAGTTAGAAAGGGGTATAAACTTGGCTCTGTTGGATTCAACACGGCATCAGTCTAGAAGTCAGAGATGAACTACTATTATTAAGACTTAATTGTAAATCCAGGAGACAAAGCTACTCATATTAAAATGCAATAAACTGGAGGCATTTTGTGTAATAGCAAACACTTTACAGGCAGCAGTAGCATTGAACTATCAGGGCAAGTCCAAGAACTCATGATCATGGTGATAATCTTAAATCATCCAAAAAAAAAAAAAAATCATGATTTTTATTCATGCTGTTTAACAGAGAAAAAACAACCAGAATGTTTTGTTTTCAATCCCTATTTGGATGGGTTAAAAGAAAAGAAAATTTAAAACAAGACACAGAGACAACTCTTCAAGGACAACTGGAAAACTGAATTTTGGGTACAGGCTAGGTGAAATATCCTGGGGTGTGAGCCAAAATGTGCGCCAGTTACTAGATGGACACAGGTCTACTGCTCCCAAAGGAGATTCACTCTGAAGCCAGAAAGCCTATGGCATCCAGTCCTGCTGCAGGTAAAATGAAAGAGAGCTCACATGTGACTGCCTGGTCCTTGAGCTCTATTCAGAAACGCCCTCTTGCAGTAACACAGGAGTGTCCAGATAGCCCCCAAGTTGACCAGGCACTGACAAAGAAGACGAGAACCACGGACGGTCGTGCACTTACTGGACAGGAATCAGTAGCCACACCTAGATCATGAAGCAGGCTTCTCAAACTACCTGAAATTTTGGGGGGAAATGGTGTGACCAGGGATGAGAAGGATCCCCCCATTTACAAACCCCATTCTTCATTCTCAAATTTACTCTCCGCTCAGATGCTTTTCCAAGGTCTCCTGGGCCATTGTGCTACCTCAGGGAAGCTCCCCTTCCCACCTCCAGCAAGGAGAACGGCCCTGGGAAATTAGGGTTACTGTGATTCTGCAAAGGTACTATTTGTATTGCTTTAATCTGCACTGATTTTCCAGCACTAACAAATGCCTCTCCAGAGTACACATCTACACTGGCAACGACAGGCTCCCAAGCCAAAAAAGGTATTGTTCCTCTTATTCACAGGACGACTTTCTATTACCCTTTTGAATCGACACTCTGATTGCAATCCCCACTGCCACAATCACAGTTCAGGCCGCTACCGGCTTTTGTTGGAATCAATGCTCAGCCTCCATCCCTGGTGAAAATTCTTTATGGGTTTCCCAATGCCTTCTAAATAAAACCCAAACTCACTTATAGGACATGAGAGGCTTTCCCTTGAGTCTGTGTTATAACTGTGCACTTACTTACATGTTGGTTTCACCAATTACTTGTGAATTTCTTTGGAAAAATGGCCATGCCTTTATTCCTTTTAATCTTAATGCCCTAGCTCCTGAAACACTGAGCAGCAGCCTGAATTCGTGCCCACAGAACAACTGGCAATCAGTCCAACGTTCTCTGAATCCATGGGCAAGGTGCTGAGCCTTAGGGTATAACATGGTACATTTTAGCCTCCAGAGAGACAGCAAGTGACAACCTCACTGTAAAATGTCATGGCATTTACCTACCTTACAGGCTTCTTGCAAGGACGTAATGGGATCATGCGTGTAAAGGTCCTAGGTCACTGCTGGCACATGGTATTTATTCAGTCACTGTATATATAGTCCATTTGTTTCCTTCTCTTGGCCTCAGTTTATAATCTGTAAAATTAAAAAAATTAAACTAGGTGATTTCTAATGTCCCTTCTATCTCATAATGAGAGATTTTAGCACACGATTATCCGTCATTGATAGGGAAAAGAATGAAAATCAGTCAAGATAGAGAAAAGTTGGACAACACAACAAAGTTTATATAAATACTGTGAGGTGGTACGTAACCTGAGTGCCATATGCAGAATCCCACACCCAACGCCCGCAGAGAATACATTCAAGTGCGTGTGAAAAACATACCAAAACCAACCCTATGTTGGGCTAAAAATAGTATTATACACAGCAACAGAAACTAAAAGAAATATGGCCACATGCAGCAAGATAGATGAGTCCTTTAGACATTAAGCTAATGAAAAAAAAAAAAAAGCCAGAGGGATGCCTGAGTGGCTCAGTCGGTTAAGCATCCTAAGCATCTGACTGGCTCAGGTCATGATCTCACGGCTTGTGAGTTCGAGCCCCGCATCTGGCTCTGTGCTTACAGCTCAAAGCCGGGAGCCTGCTTCGGATTCTGTGTCTCCCTCTCTCTCGGCCCCTCCCCCACTTGCACTCTGTTTCTCCCTCTTTCAAAAATAAACATTAAAAAAAAATGTTTAAGCTAGATATTTACATAAAGCTAAAAACAAACAAACAAACAAACAAACAAAACAGGCAAAATAGGTCCAATGGCATCAGAGGTCAGGATCGTGGTTATTGGGAAAAGAGGGCAAAGAGGAAGGTTTCTGGGGTTCTATTTCTTGATCTGGATAGTGGTTAAATGGATATGTTCACTTTGCGTTAATTCAAGGGGTACACTGATGATGATGCATCAGTAGAAGTTTATCAATGACACCAAAAAGAAAAAAAAAAAGTGTGGCTAACATGCCCAGCTAGAAAGTGGTGAACCTGAGATTTGAATCAGGTGCACAGGGCCTCACCCTCCTCCGGGTGTCTACAAGGGCCTTTGCGTGAACAGCAAGCTCCGCTGTTTGTACCTCAGCCCTGTACGTTTTCTGAAAGCTCTTCTCAGCTTCTCAGGCTCTCCTCCACTGCTATAGAAGGCCCCTGTCTCAAGGAGAAAGAAGGCATCAGTTTGGGACTCATGTCCCTATGCCCTCTTTCCATTCAGGATTTTGTCTCTTTATGACTTCTCTGAAAAAGAACGGACTTGGCGACTGCCTGTTCTTTACGGCCAACAAATTATTTTGTCAATGTATCATCTAGTCCGAAGGTTCCTGCAACAAGGAATTCTACCATCACAAGAAGTGACACGAAAACTTACTCCATCTTTTCGCCCAGAGTTATTTCATTTCTTTTATACATTCTTCAACAAATACTCATTGGACACCCTGTGCAACAGAGGCACAATTCTAGGATAGATGCAGTGTTGAATAACTCTTATGGTATTTGCATCAACAAAATTAAACTAATAATGCGTCTTCTTCGCTAAGATTAGATAATGTACCACACAGCTTAATGTTTGGTAGACAGGAAATGTGAACTATATTTTAGTCATTACTCGTGTGTCTTTTATAACTTAGACATCTTCATCAGTGTCCCCAGTTCAAGAGGAGAAAACTGGACTCCGTTTTAATCATCTGCTGTACCTTAGCACAATATAAAAGGAAAGAGAGGAAAGAGGAAGGTATTTTTAATTTGGACCATGTGGAGTACATAAATGGTCAAAGCAATAAGACATCCTAATTCTACTCATAACAAATGATCCAGCCAAAAGCCTGTGAAGACCCTTGTCCCTACCTCCCTGCCACTCTGCAGAAATCACGGAAGGCTGAGCTATGTCTCTGGCTTCATCGGGTACCGTAGGGCCACTTAAAGATGACAAATTGGGAAACCCAGAGGGGTTGTCCCTCCAGAACCTCCGGTTGTGAATTACATAAACATGCTGCTCTACAGAGGCGATTCCCTGACTCGCCTTTATTAGATCACGTCTTTTACTCCTGGGTTACCTCAACCTCTACTGTTTGCACTTTCTTAGCAGCTAGCCTGACCCCAGGGCACCTTTGCTTCATGTGAAAAAATAACTTTGCAAAGCTGGAGTGTGTGGCCATGTAAACTCCAGGATTATCACTGCTAGAATTCAAAAGGGCTTTCCTGGCCTGCCTGCGCGGCCTGCTGTTACATGACGAGAACACAGTGCTGGGCTGGGGCTTCCCTTCTAGAAGCCGCCGCGTGTCCCCATGAGGGAACGTGTCAGAACAGAGGTTCTGCAGGCTAAAAATACACGACCAGATTTCAAAATAGCAGTCAGAAAGCATTCCACAGCAACCTATTTTGTCCACTTGGTTCCCCTGGGAAAAGAACATTCATGCCTGTGATTCGTCCCTCACTGAATTTGGATCAAATTTCTGAGCTCTGAAATATACTACCAGCATAATAAGGTTAAAGAGACACCTTGAGGATTATCTACCAGACATTAGCGAGCAGCTTTCCAAAATTATATACTGCAAGTGCTCTAGACAGAACCACAAATTTGTATTCATTTCCTCTATATTTGTAACTGGTCTCTGTTCAACCAACATCCATTACTCAACACATCACGGAGCCAAAAAGACATAATTATGGTCTGCTGCTTCTCCAGAGAAAGATTTCCCTTGAAAGCCAAAACAACAACAAGAAAACACTAAAAAAGGAAGACCGAAAGAGTTCAAATTCTTTTAGATCACATAAAATCTGAGAATATTCTCTGCTGTCATTACAAGTGATACATTGCTGTGCTAAAAATATGTTTGGGATGATGAATGTTACTCGTCATGATCTGATTCAAGAGGACCACGTTCAGGGTGTCCAACACCGCAAGACTATACAGAGTCCCAAGGTGGATCTGAGATTCTGGGAGGTTAACTGAGGCAAACAGCCAGAGGACAAGGCCAGTGGGGTCCCCTACTTCTGTAAGCCCTCTGACCCCAAGGACCGGGCCCTGAGCGTGCTGCATCCCTGACATCTGTACGATGCTCAGCTCAGGGCCCGTAATGCATGGGTTTTGAACAAAGAATTAATGAATGGCAGATATTATAATAGATTATAATATCTAAAGCAGAGTTTATCAGGGGAGGGAACACATCACTGTTTTCACTTACATTATACACGAGAGTATCTGAATACAATAACACTACCTCTGAGACTGCTGATGCCGGACGTGGGTTTTTATCCCCTACCCCAAGCAGTTCTGTGATACCAGCTGGATGTCCTACAACTGAACTCAATTCTGACACTGTCCTAGAGACAGCATCAAATCCCACAGGTTAAAGTCTTGGTCCTACAGGATTGCCCCTCCCCACCTGAGACGCTAGTTTCAAGTTCAGGCTATCACCTGTGCTTCTGAGCAAAGGACCACAGATCAGAGGTTACCATGACCCTCTCCTCAGGTTTGATTGCTTTGCTAGAGTGGCTCACAGAACTTAGGAAAATAGTTTACTTACAAGATTACTTGTTTGTTATAAAAGGAAAAAACAAAGAAGAGGCAAATGAAGAAATTCATGGGACAAGGTATGTAGGACGGGACATGGGGCTTCATGCTTTCTGAGGCGAAACTCTCCCTTCATCTCCACATTTGCCAAGGAAGTTCCCCAAACCCAATCTTTGGGGTTTTTATGGAGCCCTCCTTAAGTAGGCAGGCATTGATCAAATCATTGGCCATTGGTGAGTGAACTCAGTCTCCAGCCTCTCTCCTCTCCCTTGAGGTCAGAGATGGGGCTGAAAGTTCCAACCTTCCAAACACATGGATGGTTTCACTAGTAACCAGCCCCCATTCTTAAGTTACCTAAGTAGGGGCTTTCCAAAAGTCGCCTCATTAACATAACAAAGACACCTTGCCTGCTCTTAGCACTTAGGGAATTCTAAGAGCTCTGTGCCGGGAAGTGGGAGGAAGACCAAGTATATATTTCTTATTATAAATCACCGTATCATAGTCGCTCTTAACATTTGGCTGGATAACTCTTTGTTGTAGGGGGCTCTCCTGTGTGTTGTAGGATGTTTCGTAGAACCCCTTGACTGTGCCCACCTACACCAATCAGGAATGAAAATCAAAAATGTCTCCAGATATTGTCAAATGCCCCTTAGGGGGCAAACTCACCCTCAGTTGAGAACCGCTGGATATAAAGGAACAGGGTAGAATATCTAGGGAGATCCTCAGACAGGTTTGACAGCATGAACTTTTGCAAGGTGGTTAAGGTTTGGGGAAAAACTCTTGTCTCCAAAAAAGACTTGAGAAGTATATTAGTACCCTGCCTATTAATTGAAAGTGGTCTAACCCAAAGTGGCTTAAGCAATAAAAGATAACCTATTAGAATAGTACCTAAAAGTGCAGAGATAGCTAACTTCAGGTAGAGTGGGATCTAGGAGCTCAAACACTACGATCAGAACTCTGTTCCTCTCCCTTCTCTCTCTGCCCCTCCGCCTCTCACGCTCTGTCTCTCTCTCTCTGTCTCTGTCTCCCTCTCAAAAATAAATAAACACTAAAAAAAATTAAAAAATTTAAAAAAAGGGGGGCGCCTGGGTGGCTCAGTCAGTTAAGCGTCCGACTTCAGTTCAGGTCATGATCTCACAGTCCATGAGTTCGAGCCCCGCATCAGGCTCTGTGCTGACAGCTCAGAGCCTGGAGCCTGTTTTGGATTCTGTGACTCCTTCTCTTTCTGCCCCTCCACCTCTCATGCTCTCTCAAAAATAAATAAACATTTAAAAAAAAAAAAAAAAAAAAAGAACTCCGTTCCTCTCCATTGCTGGACTCCTCTTTCCTGATGGCAAAGTGCTCACCCCTCCAGTTCTACATCTTACCAGCTTAGAAACCAACCCTGATAGGAAGAGAGCTTCTCTTTCTCAATAGTTCTAGAAAGGAAAAAAAAAAAAAAAGATGCTCCCAGTTGATGCTTTTTGGACCAATTAGGTCACGTGTCCATCTGTAACTAATCAGAGTTAGGAAATTTAGGAGTTGTGGAACATGCCAAGTGGTTGGGTCTGAGTCTTGTGCCACTCTTAGATCAGGGAGCAAGGAATAGGCCAGTCCCACCCCAAGTACCTGGATTTACCTTGGGAGGCATATGGTTACCTAAAGAAACTCAACATGATGATACCCTAAGGGGTTATAGTAGGTACTGGGCAGGTAAAACAGTGTAAGTTAGTGGCCTAAATCTGGAAACACTAAGATACCAAATCAGAAACCAAAGCAAGGGCTCCTGTGCCAGTGTAAATACAGAGCCCCAGTGATGGCCTCAGGGTATGAGCTGCTCAGTTAGGGTACTACTTATAACTATATTTTCTCTGAAACTTTCTTTCCTAGATCTGTGAGTACTTATTAAACATGAAGAGATTTATGCATTCAAATAGCAATATTTAATCTTTCCCCCTGCCTGGCGCTGTTTGTGTACCTTTGCTTTCCTTCTTGCCCTTTCTAAAGATCCCCTCCAGTAAATTCAGACTTGGAACAGCTCCCTCCAGCTGGATGACAGACACTTTCTATTTTGTGCTGCTCACAGATACTGAATTATGGGTCACAGAGTGGGATCGCCTAACTGCCAACACCAGGTTGAGGACAGAGAAGGGAGACTTGTAATATCTTGCCCTGGTAGCATCTGGAGGAGATTTCCTCCTGCCTAGCTGGTGAGCATTTCACATCCAGAAACAGAATGATGACCTCTGATAATGCATAGAAATTGTGGTCTCCCTGACATGACCACAGGTGCTGTTTTTGTTTGCTTCAATGCTAATCCCTTTCATAAATCTTACTGAGCATTTCTCTACAGACTATAAAGTCACATCAATCTCAGACGACATGTTATGTGGAATATGAGAAATCCAGCAACTGTCTTTATAAACTTTTAGCTTTTTAATTTTTTTTTAATGTTTATTTTTGAGAGAGACAGAGACAGAGCATGAGCAGGGGAGGGGCAGAGAGAGGGGGAAACACAAAATCCAAAGCAGGCTCCAGGCTCTGAGCTGTCAGCATAGAGCCTGATGCTAGGCTCGAATTCACGAACCATGAGATCATGACCTGAGCCAAAGTCAGACACTTAACCGACTGAGCCACCCAGGTGCTCCAAATTTCCCCAAATTTTAATCTCATTATGTGACAACAAGCTGCAGGAATTCACCTGGAAATGTGAGGAGTCTGGGCTGTTCTCATAAATTTAAGGCAGTTATTCATTAAATGGAAGTTCTTTGAGGACAGCAAATTTGTTTGCTGAGGGCATCTGAAGTCTGTGGAGGGACAGGGCTTGTGCTGACAGCAGTCCGGATCAATGGCTGCCCATCGAAGGGTTTGGCCCACTCTGAAGCCTAGAATCTTGGATCCCCAGTGTTGACCAAGATCAATATCTGTGATAAGACCTGGAAGAAATTCTTTAAATGCATGCATTCCTAAGAGGATAAAAGTAGACTTTTTAATTTATAAGCATAAGGACGGACATTCAGTGGATTCTAAGACCAGCCCAGGTTTCTCCTTTATTAGGGACCTGTTAACACCTCTGAACTTCTGTGATAATTGCCTCGTTTGGATTCTTCTATTTTGCAAGTTTGCTAATGCTCTTTGACATATCAAGTAAAGCCTTGTCCTGCTCTCTTCTCTATGAAGGCATTACATGGCAGTGAACCTCAAAGACTTCAGACTTGTAGAGTCACACAAACCTAGTTTGGAATCTTTGTTTTTGCCTCTTGCAATTTTGTGACCTGGAGCTCATTTCACATCTATTTTCTTCTCTCTGATCTGTGGGCACACCTATTTGATAGCATTGTGCTGAGATTTACTTAAGAGGCACATGTAACGTTTGGCACAGAGTAGGAGTTCATGGTGGCTATTGTATCATTTTAGGGTCTTTGCTTACTATTTGAAAATAATCCTTGGCCTCTGTGTCTGCAAGCACATAACATTCTTTTCCAGGTAATCTTTACAGAGGATTTGTCTCTCTACCACTCGTGGTAAGCTCCTGGCCACCTTCTTTATTTGTTAACTAAGGAAAAAACTGGGGTCTCCCTCCTTGGTCTGTGGCCACGTCCAACAGTGCAGTATCCCCCATGCCCAGGATCGCTCCTAACTTTGGCCAATATAGTGTTGCTGTCTGAGTAACACCTCCATGCATCCCACAAGAAGAGCATGCCAGGGATGTGGCAATCATGCCATACCTGATACGGTATTGGTTGTGTAATTGTTTAATGTGATGCTAACAATCGTTATATACACACATATCTCAGGGGGTCAAATGCCATTTGCCCACCAAGTGAATAGAATCCACTTGCTAAAGGGATTCTAGTTAAACAATCCCTAGTTAAAGGGACCCAGACAAAGCTATGATTCTTTAGGGGCCGTGTGCATATCTCCATTACGCATGCTTGGAATTTTTAGCATCTGATTACGTAGCTTGGTTTCATGGGTGATCACCCTCATCTTTCATGCGTATATTCAACTCTAAGCTTAGTCCTCAGGGTTTTCTGTTCTGTTACAGACCTCATCTTAGGAAATTTCTAAGCAATCAACTTCTTTAACAAACATATATTGAGCACTCCCTATGGGTAAGACTCTATGCTACGTGCCGAGGATACTTATATAAGTGAACCACTGCTGGAATGCAACACAGAATACGCTAGTTTATATAATAAATGTGTGAGCCTCTCATGTCTGATGCTAACACTGCCATACCTAGATAAAGGCAGGGGGAATGTCCAGACAGGCATGACCTTACGTGCACAAGATTCCCCTCATGGCCAGAGAGCTAGCTGAGCAAATGGGGGAGAATGTGCTAAGGGATTCAGTTGCTAAAGGAGTCAGGAAGGACGATAGCACAGGGGTCAAAGGGTTGATTACATATTTCTTGGTTCATCTAGATCTTAGTTTCAAGGTTGTCACAAATGATTCTTCATACGTGAAAGAGATTTATGACCACTGCATTCATGATCACTACTGGATAATTCTCTTGACAGGCACAGGAGACAGAGACTGAGTTCGGAAAATAACCTGACTTTGCCCTTTACCAGCCATTCCTTTCCTACCCTTTGATTTCACACCAGCATTGTCTTTGATATTGTGACGGTTATTCTTGTTGTTGCTTTTCTTTTTGTTAAGGAGTAAGAATTTGTCTTCTGCTTTCTTGCTTTGAAATGACAACTCCTTGTAGTGTATTTAATAAGGGCTAAGTTAAATTAATGCAGGAATTGGGACAAGGAGAATTTTTTTGGAAAGTACATGTTTGGGAATCCTCAGGTAAGCTAAGGATGTAAGAAACCCTGAGACTATCCCAGAGAAAGACATGCTCCTTATATTGACCACAGTTGAAACTCTACCAGGACTGTTTTTATAAACAGCATAAATCTCAGATAACACAATTAAGGGTTCAAAGCTGTTTGTCATTGTATTTGATGGAGATATACAACCTTCTGCTTCTAATCAGAATTTAAGAAGCAGGTACCAACAGGATTTACACAAAGCGAGACACTATCCTGGACACCAACACAGTCTGTCTCTTTTCTATCCAGTCCAGAACGGAAACAGATGTGGCATCACTCTGCTTCTGTTCAACTCCAGTGCCCTCTATGTGTTACTCTTGACCCCAAATTTTGTTACACTGTCAACTAAAGTCCAAAAGGTGAGCTTTGAACTGGTCATCATCAAAAATCTTCATTATTTTGGGGGGCACCTGGGTGGCTCAGTTGCTTAAGTGTCTGAGTCTTGATTTTGACCCAGGTCATGATCTCACAGTTTGTGAAAATGAGCCCCACATCAGGCTCTGTGCTGACAGTGCAGAACCTGCTTGGGATTCTCTTTCTCTCCCTCTCTCTCTGCCCCTCCCCTGCTCACACATTCTCATTCTCTCTCTCTCTCTCTCTCTCAAAATAAATAAATAAGCATTTAAAAATCTTTATTATTTTTATTATTTTAGTCTGGGCTTTCCCAGAAACAGATTTTGTTTGGGTTCCCTAAGAGAAGAACTTGAGTGTGGAAACCTTATTTAGGAAATGAGGGGAATACCAGTAGGAAGTAGGGAAGTGATGGAGGGAGAGAAGACAACCAATAGAAGTGTTACAGAGCCAGCTACCACAGTGGGCAACCTAAGCTTAATCCTCTGGAGACACTATGGGAAATGTTGTAAAATTCACATCAAAGAATTTTCTCACATTAAGTGTTATGGGTTGAATTATGTACTCCAAACAGATATGTTGAAGTTCTAACCCCCAGTACCTCAGAATGTAAACTTATTTCAAAATAGGGTCATTGTAGATGTGATTAATTCAGTAAAGATGTGTTCACCCTGAATAAAGTAGGCCCTGAATCCAACATGACTGATGTCATTATAAGAAGATGATATGAATTGGGGCACCTAGGTAGCTAAGTCAGCTGAGCACCTGTCTCTGGATTTCAGCTCAGGTCATGATCGTGGGATAGAGCCCCAGTGTCAGACTCCATGAGGAGCATGGAGCTTGCTTAAGATTCTCTCTCTCCCACTGCCCCACTTGCTGTCTCTTTCTCTCAGAAGAAGAAGGAGGAGGAGGAGGAAGAGGAGGAGGAGAAGGAGAAGGAGAAGGAGAAGGAGAGGAGAAGGAGAAGGAGAAGAACAAAGAGAAGGAGAAGAAGAAGGAGAAGAAGGAGGAGGGGAAGGAGAAGGACAAAGAGAAGAAGAAGAAGGAGAAGGAGAAGGAAAAGAAGAAGGAGGAGGATAAGGAGGGGAAGGAGAAGGAGAGGAGAAGAAGGAGGAGGAGGAGGAGGAGAAGGAGAAGGAGAAGGAGAAGGAGAGGAGAAGGAGAAGGAGAAGGAGAAGGAGAAGGAGAAGGAGAAGGAGAAGGAGAAGGACAAAGAGAAGGAGAAGGAGAAGGAGGAGGAGGAGGAGGAGGAGGAGGAGGAGAAGGAGAAGGACAAAGAGAAGGAGAAGAAGAAGGAGAAGGAGAAGGAAAAGAAGAAGGAGGAGGAGAAGGAGGGGAAGGAGAAGGAGAGGAGGAGGAGGAGGAGGAGGAGGAGGAGGAGGAGAAGGGGAAGGAGAAGGAGAAGAAGAAGAAGAAGAAGGAGGAGGAGGAGGAGGAGGAGGAGAAGGAGAAGGAGAAGGAGAGGAGAAGGAGAAGGAGAAGGAGAAGGAGAAGGAGAAGGACAAAGAGAAGGAGGAGGAGGAGGAGGAGGAGGAGGAGGAGGAGGAGGAGGAGGAGAAGGAGAAGGACAAAGAGAAGGAGAAGAAGAAGGAGAAGGAGAAGGAAAAGAAGAAGGAGGAGGAGAAGGAGGGGAAGGAGAAGGAGAGGAGGAGGAGGAGGAGAAGGGGAAGGAGAAGGAGAAGAAGAAGAAGAAGAAGAAGAAGAAGAAGAAGGAGGAGGAGGAGGAGGAGGAGGAGGAGGAGGAGGAGAAAGGAAGAAAGAGAGGGAGGAGGAGGAGGAGATGTGAAGCTAAGAGGGAAGAATGTCATGTAAAGATGAAGACAGAGATGGACTCATACAGCTACAAGCCAAGGAACACCAAGGATTAATGGTGACAGCAGAAGCTAGGATAAGGCAAGGAAAGGTTCTACCCAGAGTCTCAGAGAGAGCATGGTCACGGTAACACCCTGATTTTGGACTTCTAGCCTCCAGAAATGTGAAAGAATAAATTTCTGTTGTTTTAGGGCCAGTTTTCATACTTTGATAGGGAAGTCCTAAGAAACGAATACACTGAAGGACGTGGGATATTTATACACTACCATCAGTCACTGGTTGAAGACTGGTTGAGGACTGCTCAACCAGTGACTGATGAGAGTTCAGCCCACAGCACTTCTTGATCTTCACACACAGGCTGAGCAGCTTTTTGAGGTTCCAGAACAATCCTCAGGCATGGAGATCCAGTTACTGGCAGCTGGAAGTCCACCAAGTCCCCAGGCAAGTGGCAGAAAAAGATAGAGAGATTTGAAGCCTGAGAAGGACTCATTGCATTCTCACTGGTTTGAAGACAGAGGGGGCACTTGCCCCTAGAAATAATGAATGGCCCCCACTGACAGCCAACAAGAAACCGGGCTCTACCAACAGCCTGCATGGACTTGGAAGTGGATTCCTACCCCCAAGCTTCCAGATTAATGCCAGTTAGCCTGGACTTTGGCCTTTTGAGACCTATTATGGCCGTCAAGTTCTGATGTGGTTTGTAATACACCATAGATATCTGAAACAAGGACTTTTACGCCTTTTGGTTACAGTTGAAATACTTCTCCAGATTGGTTATGTTGTATACATTATCTCTAACCTCACAAAAACATTGAAAAGTGGCTCCTGTATAATTAGCCCCATTTTGCCAATAAAAAAATTGAGTTTCACATAGGTCAAGCAACTCATATATATTTACCACCACTGTCCCCATTATTTTTACTCCTGCCTTTTAATGATAAAACAATACTCAAACCTCTACTTTTAGCAAATCATTTCCCAATTTGTGCCAAGTAAAAGAACTCTGGTGTGGTCGCTGACATGGGCTGGGCTTCTTGCCCCAGGGGAAGGGAAGTGTCACTGTTGTATGGCTTAGATGGGCACATGACCAAAAGCATGTTGACCTCTCCAGGAAATCAGTGGGAAGCAGATGCCCTACAGGGAAGCAAGGGTCCACCTACCGCTCACCATATGTCAAGCGGTGACAGGTCAGCATTTGTCTAAGAGGTAGGCATTCTGAGAGTTGTCACCTGGGAGCATATGGCAATTGGGATAGAAAAAAAAAAAAAAAAAAAAAAAAAAAACCCTAACATGTCAGGTGTTAAACACCAGTTGCCAAAAATATATATTGTTTATGACAGCTTTTAATTTCTGGAGAATCATGGAGAGGCATATTCCCCCAGGCAACTCTGTGGAACTACAATTATACTCAATAAGCTGCAACAACTAAATACAGCAAAATGGCCGGCCCTACGGTAGTAGGATTGTTCCATGCTCCTAAAAATATGGCCCCAAATAATTACCTAGGCCATCATATATTATCATCCAGACAAATAGAAAAGCAGACAAATGATTAGAACAGACACTTCAAAAAAGTAGGTATCCAAGTGGCAAATAGATATATGAAAAGGTGCTCAATTTCATTAGGCATCAGGGAAATACAAACCGAAACTCCATAGAGACACCATTGACAATCCAACAAAATGGCTAAAATGAGAAAGACCAACAATATCAATTGTTGACCTGGGATGGGGACCGATTGGAAATTTCAAATATTGCTGCTGGAAGGAGTATAAATTAGTACTTTAGGAAAATGTTTTAGCACTATTTACTAAAGTCGAATGTCCCCTGACTATATGACCTAACAATTCCACTGTCAAGTATACCCAACAGACATGTGTGTACATGTTCCCAAATGACATATAAACGAGCGTTCAGACATTATGATGTGGTGCTTGAAAATCAACACTCCACATATGAGACCCAGTAGACAGCTTCTTGGTTCCTATCAGGTTGTAACACATGCTCTCTATTTGTAGCGTACTGAGTTATCCAGCCATGAGTTAGGCAGGTAGGGATTAGAATAATGGCTGTACCATTTTATTAGCTATGTGGCTTTGGATACTTATGCATCAGTTTACCTGTCTTTAAAATGTAGGCCAGAGCAATACCTATTTCATTAGATTGTAGTAAGAACTCATGATGCTAATGTAAATATAGCAGTTAGAACAGTGCTTAGCACATAGTAAATGCTCCATAAATTAGATGCCATGTATCAAGCCATCTCTCTTTCCCTATTTATACAGCTGTATGCTCAGGTATGTTTCAGACATACTCAAGCAGGTTCAGCTAAAGGTGAACTTCAGATGAGCACTTCAGTCAACGGACAGGTAAGCATCCAGTGATATCGTAAAAATCAAATCTGTTAATTGATAAATGTTGACATTAATAGGTGACAGAGGAATAACTTTATAAGGATGCATTTATTTATGAGCATATATCTTGCTAATATTTTTTATAGGATTGGAATGTTGATAACATGCTTCATTAAGCATATGTGATTTTGAACTCAATAGCGTACCTAAAATACTTATATTAATTGTATGCACATATAAACATTTGTTTCATCAAGATTTTCTTTTCTTTTCAGCACTACTAATTTAACCGAAGGTTTACAAGTTTGAAGGAGTACAGAAGTTGTAGGATAACCTTGAGGTCTTAAGTTCAGATGTCAGATCACAGAAATGATATAAAAGTTTGTGGCAAGGAAGATGGATACATAGCACTAAAGAAATAGAAAAATTGGAAGCAAAAATGAAGGAGTAATATACTTGGATAAACCCAACAGAAACACTAAATATCAGTGATCAAACTACAATAATGTGGAAAACATAACTTTTTTTTTTTTTTTGCTTGCTTCAACTATAAACCCGGCATGTCTCATTCTCTCTGATAAAACATGCCTCTAATATTCATTTTCTAGCTCTTGAGTCCTTCCAGTGACTACCAACAGTGGCAGGGACAGACTTTTGATAGAATCCATTTGTACCTTCCAAGATAATGTTAATATTTTGCTCTTTCAGGAATGCCAGCATTGAAAAAAGAAAGTCCCTGAATGACAGCTATGCAGCAGCCTCAGGAACAAGTCCTAGAGGGAGAAAGAGGACACGGGGCTCAGCACAGACTTCTCCAGAGAAAATGGAGTCAATAGGTTAGCTGATATGCTAGGGTATGTGGAGAAGAGCTTTACATCAAGGGCAGAGACTGGGGTGGGGAGAGAGGGAAGCACAGATAATGACAGCAAAAGATTAAGCAACAGAAAAGATGGAGAAATTATTAAAACACCAAGGGAAAAATAACTAAAAGAAAAAAGCAATCATATTACACAAGTTGAGTTGGCTCGGCTGGGAGTAATATTTGCATAGATACAATAATGAAAGCACAGTACTGATTTAATACATTATGACAAGACTATGTCGTACTAGGAGAGTCAAGGAGGAAGGAAGAGTGTGATAGGGACAAAGAGAGGACATGAATGTGTCAGTCTGGTTTAGGATATGTGGGTAAGAAAACAAAACTTTCTCTTAGCAGAAAATCAAAAGGTAGCAGTATAATTATACTACATATGGAGGTACTATCCAAAGAAAATCCAAGAGTTTATAGCGGCTATATTCAGAGGTAAGAATGGCAGGATTTGAGGGAATCTTTTTCATTATTAGATTTGCAGTATTATTTCACTTCGAATCTATGCACCTATACTATTCTGACCTTAAAAAAAACACTAAATGAACAAGGGGTTAATCTTTGGACTCAGTCTTGATTCTGAAAAGAACAACATGGCTAGTAGTGTTTATAATAAAATAATGCATAAATTAAATGTATTAATATATTGTAAATAACTATTTGGTTCCACTCAGTGGCTTACATGATACTCATAAAAGCATGGTCACCAGCCTGGTCCCCAATTAGTCAAAGTCTGCCAGAATTAAGATACAAGAAAAAGGTACACCATGATTAGACTGCTATCATTTTTATTTAGGGACCAATGCTAAATTCAGTATTTAAGAATATAATGGCACTTAGTAATATAATTTGACAGGATTGTTGCATTATGTTTGTTTTTCCAGAGTAGCCTCTTAGCTCTTCACCATTCTTAACAATTTTGACTTCATTTGAATATCCTATGAGATAGTCAATCCCCCTGGCTCTCTCCCCCAGTCACCCTAAGGATAGATAGAATCTATTTTATCTATTTCACTTGCAGCCTGTTGGCACACCTGCTGACACTCCCTTGACCAAATGGGGCCAAATAAGGTCCTTCAGGAGCACACCTCCTTCTGCTCACCGCTGTGTCCAGGGAGCATGAGCAAGAACATGAATGAGAAAGTAATGAAAACTTGCTTTTGTTTGTCTCATTGCTTGTGTGCTCACATGGTGAAAGAAACAGAACCTAGGAGCACCTGGGTGGCTCAGTTAAGGTCCGACTTTGGCTCAGGTCATGATCTCACAGTTCACGACTTCGAGCCCCTCGACAGGCTCTGTGCTGACAGCTCAGAGCCTGGATCCTGCTTCAGATTCTGTGTCTCTCTCTCTCTCTCTCTCTCTCTCTCTCTCTCTCTCTCTCTCTCTCTCTCTCTCTCCCCTTCCCCTCTGCTTGTGCTCTCTCTCTCTTTCTCTCTCAAAAATAAATAAACATTAAGGAAGGAAGGAAAGAAGGAAGGAAGGAAGGAAGGAAGAGAAAGAAAGAGAGACAGAGAAAGAAAGAAAGAAAGAAAGAAAGAAAGAAAGAAAGAAAGAAAGAAAGAAAGAAAGAAAGAAAGAAAGAAAGAGAGAAACCTATGTTCAGTTAAAACCAGGCATTTAGCTGATACCCAGACTAAAATGGCAGTATTCAGGATCAGCAAGGAAAAAAATCAGAAAAAAAAACTGCAGAGTGTGAGAAAAAAATACACAAAGAGGAAAGTAAGATAATCATGAGCCTAGAACATGTATTGCTTTTAGCTCCCTAGTACATATCTATTCTTCACGAAACCCAGCTCCAGGGCAGGATCTGATGGGTTCAACCAATCATAGAAATCCCAACTCCTTTGTCAAAGGTCATTTTCTAGATAAACCAACTAAATTTTTTTCTCTTTTTTTCCCTTTTTTTGTTTAATTTCAGAATTACTGAGGTATAACGGACAAATAAAACAGTAAGATATTTAACACGTACATTGTGGTGATTTGATATACATATACATTAGGGAAGAATTTCTCCCACCTAGTTAATTAACACAACCATCACCTCATATATTTCCCTTCTTTTTTCCCTCTTGGTAAGAATATTTAAGTTCTGCTCTCTTAACAAATTTCAATTATACAACATAGTGTTATTAAGTACAGTCACAAGGTTTTACATTAGATTCTCAGGCCTTATTCATCTTATAGCTGCAAGTCTGTACTCTTTTACTAATCTCTCCCTATTTCCCAAGCCCTGGCAACCACTTCCCTTCTCCTTGTTTCTGAGCTTGACTGTTTGGTTTGGTTTTGTTTTTTCTTTTTTAGATTTCACATATAAGTGATACCACGTGGTATTTGTCTTTGTCTGTCTGGCTTATTTCACTCAGCATAGTGTCCTTAAGGTCCATCCATGTTGTTACAAATGGCAGGATTTCCTTCTTTCTCGTGGCTGAATATTCCATTGTGTATATATACCACGTTTTCTTTACCCATCCATCCTTTGATGGACTCTCGGGGTGTTTTCCTATACTGGCTATAGCCAACTAGGTATGTATTTACCTTAAACAAAAGATTTGCTCTAGGCCAGTCCAGTGTGCATAGTACTCAGAAAACTTGCTCAGTAATTATGGAAAACTACAGTCTCCTGGCTTCCATCTTGTGACCATGAGGCATCAGAAAGCTAACCTAAGAAAGCAAAGTGTAGAGAAGCACAAAATAAGAAAGTAGAACCCTCCACAAACCATGTCTGAGAGTTGCCTCACCTCTAAACTTTTTGGGTCGTGTGACCCAATAAATCCCTTCTAGTATTGAAGACAGTTTGACTCCCATATTCTTTTACTTGCAACAGAACCTTCTAACTGACACAGTACCTAATGGATAAGATGCATGGAGAAGCCAAAGAGGGATAGAGTATCAGGTACCAAGACAGAGAATTGAATGCATCTGAAAATAATTCCATTCAAACTGAGTCCAGAAGACAAAGAAAAAACTCAGTGCTGGAAACTAGAAGATAATTGCTTAATTACAGTTTGGGGACAGCACTTGTAAAAGGGGAACGTTTCACCCCAGTGGGACTGCACACAAGGAAATTACTCATTGTTCTCATACTGGTAAAAGCTAAAATGCCTTGTCTAAGGATTATTGTTCTCTGCGATGGCTCCATAATATTCTGTTAACTTGCTTATAGATTTTTTTAAAAGGCATGTTTTCTCTGTGAGCTTTAGAGGAAATGAATAAGGACAAGGAGGAGAAGAAGAGTTGGCAGTTTAATGAAAGAAACTTAGAGCGTATATTTTCATATACATGATGGATCTGGCAGAATCTTATATTTGCCACAGTTACTTTGTTATTTTATTTTTAAATGTTGTATTTATTTTTGAGAGAGAAAAAGCATGAGCAGGGGAGGGGTAGGAAGAGGGGGGACAGAGGATCCTAAGCAGGCACCACAGTGATAGCAGAGAGCATAATGCAGGGCTTGAAGCCATAAACACTGAGATCATGACCTGAGCTGAAGTCGGATGCTTAAATGACTGAGCCAGGCAGGTGCCCCTGTAAACAGTTATTTTAAATGTTGAAGCTTGAAGTTTTAGATAAAATAATATAACAGAAATTTCTGCTGTATGGTACTGAGCAATCTCCCTACTCCAGCCTTCTTTCTGTCCAGGAAGACATTGGGTCAAATAGTGGATTGGGCTTTGAAACCTTCCTTCCCTCAGCCCTAGTCTCCCTCGCTTAGCTCTGTAAGGATTCCACTTGCTGGCAAATGAAATTATTCTGTGGTAAGAGGACTCTTGATTTGTGTATTAAAGTTACACCTCCACAGGTTGCTTTTAACGCTCAAGTCACTACTAAATTACCCATCTCCTCTTAGATTTCTGAGTCAATGACCACAGAAAGAATATAGCTCTTAAATTCACCCAAACACACATGTTCAGAACTCATGGGATATTACGTGGTTGTTTACAAAAGACAAAAACCAGATTCTAGAGAGACTAGACCCGAAGCGTACACGAAAGGTCAAAGAACTTAAGGAACGACTGCATTTCACTAAGTCTAAGATGCACTCTTTTTCTCATTTTTGATCTCAGGAATTGAGCTGTATCTGACCACTGGCTACTGTTATGATGTAGTTCTAACTGTCTGCATGCATGTGACTCTCGTCATAGATGTTCACATCGTTGGCACTTCAGCTAATATGTGAATTGTTGGCCCTTCATGTGCTGAGTTTAAGTGCCTTTTAAAATGTCCTCCTGGTTGTGTTAGTTTGCTAAGGCTACCATAACAAAGTACCATCCCAGGGTTTTTCTTCTGCGTGTCCTAATCTCCTCTTATAAAGACACCAGTCAGATTGGAGTAAGACCCATCCTAAGGGCCTCATTTTATCTTAATCACCTCTTTTTTTTCTGTTTATTTTTTTTTTTTAATTTACATCTAAGTTAGTTAGCATATAGTGCAACGATTTCAGTAGATCCTTAATGCCCCTTACCCGTTGAGCCCATCCCCCCCTCCCACAACCCCTCCAGTAACCCTCTGTTGGTTCTCCATATTTTTAAGAGTCTCTTATGTTTTGTCCCCCTCCCTGTTTTTATATTATTTTTGCTTCCCTTCCCTTATGTTCATCTGGTGCGTGTCTTAAAGTCCTCATATGAGTGAAGTCATATATTTGTCTTTCTCTGACTAATTTCGCTTAGCATAATACCCTCCAGTTCCATCCACCTAGTTGCAAACAGCAAGATTTCATTCTTTTTGCCTTAACCGCCTCTTTTAAGACTCGATCTCCAAATGTAGTCACCTTCTGAGGTACCGAAGGTGAGGGCTTCAACACGTGAGTTTTGAGGGGCACATAATTCCCACAACACTGGGATGAAAAATTCTAAGATGTTAAAGTTCTATGCAGTGATTTGAGAGTTTTTCTTCCCTAGGGATAGTTAAAATCATGAGATATGTTAGGATGAGTGGCATCTGTGCAGATTATTTACTTATTCCTTCCAGCATCCAACCCACCCTCATGTACTCTCTGATGCTTGTGGTAGGGTAGGAACCACACACCCCACATCTCCCTGCCCCGTGGCTTCCTGGTGAGCTCTGCCACTGGGAGACCCAACAGGGAAACTGGAAGGTGGGAAAGGGGGATAAAGGACTTATTTTCTGTGTCAGTATTAATCCAATATCAGAGGACAGCTGTAGGTAGCCTCAGCCTCAAGATTCTTTAGGCAGTTCCAGAACCAGCCATAGAGCAGGCGCCTAGAGAAAAGACCACCCACGCTCACATCAGCCATACGGTAGTGCCCGGAGGTTCAAGCACCAGCCACAAAGGGCCAAGCCCCCAGGTTTGGTGAACCCATCTCTTTTTATTCTCTACCACGGCAGCTGCTTACTGCAGTTTCCATATCGTGGGAACCTCAGCAGCCCCTTTTTATACTTTCGCCCTTCCAGCAGTTCCTGTATTAAATTGCTTCAATCAGAAATACCTGGTATGGTTCATCTTTCCCTATATAGACCCTGATTAACATAATGCCTTAGATTCGATGAGATAAAGTAACTCGAAAATATTTAGGTACACCTAGGGGCGACTGCGCGGCTCAGTTAGTTAAGCATCTGACTTTTGATTTCGGCTCAGGTCATGATCTCACAGTTGATGAGTTCAAGCCCTGCATGGGGCTGGGTGGTGGCAGTGGGGACCCTGCTTGGGATTCTCTTCCTTTCTCTCTCTGTTCCTCTCCCACTTGTGTGCTCTCTCTCTCTCTCTCTCTCAATCAAAACTAAATAAATAAACTTTTAAAAAAAGTTATTCTTCAATTTGGAGTTTTAAAGTGTATTTTTCTGGGGGCGCCTGGGTGGCTCAGTCAGTTGAGCGTCTGACTTAGGCTCAAGTCATGATCTCACCGCCTGTGAGTTCAAGCCCCTTGTTGGGCTCTATGCTGACAGCTCAGAGCCTGGAGCCTGCTTCAGACTCTGTGTCACCCTCTCTCTCTGCCCCACCCCCACCCCTTGTGCTCTGTCTCTCTCTCTCAAAAATAAACATTAAAAATAAAAATAATAATAACAAAGTGTATTTTCTGTATACTTTTCAGTCTTTACAGATTCACGCTAACAGATTAATTGGCTTTATATTGTATTTGTAGCTTCTGACTCCCACATGTACTCAAAACTTTATCTATAAAAGGTAACCATACACAAAAGAATATATACACAGGTTTGCTAAGGGCAAAATGCACCTATATTTTGTAACTGTCTGTTGAAGGTACATTTTGATAGGAATGGGAGAGATAATTTTGAAAATATTTGTGACAAAATATTTTAATGCATGTAAATTGTCCTGGATAAATTCAACTGTCACTGAGGATAAGAGAACTTCCTAGATTTGGTATTTCTCTCTCAGAAACTTCTTAACATGTGAGTTCTGGCTTTTTCTTTTTTCACTAGAAATGTCTAAATTTTATGTCTAGTACAAACAAGGCCACTATACATCTCTATGACCTAAAATAAGCCACTCTACAACTCTGACCTCAGTCATCCCATGAGATAAACAAGGGGTTGGACAAGATCAGTGATCCTGATCTTTAAATACCAAAGACACATTTCTCACCTGTCTCTCATAAACCCAATATTTAAACAATGTTTCTCCACCAACCAGACTGCATTTAAGTTTGGACTTCCCAATATCTATCATTTTTATTAATTTTTTTAAAAATTTCATTTATTTTGAGAGAGAGAAAGAAAGAGAGAGAGCAAGCAGGTGAGGGGCAGAGAGAGAGAGGGAGAGAGAGAGCCCCAAGCAGGCTCCACACTGACATCGTAGAGCCTGACACAGGGCTCAAACTCATAAACCATGAGATCATGACCTGAGCTGATATCAAGAGTCAGACACTTAACTGACTGGGCCACCCAGGCTCCCCCCAATATCTATTAATCACAGACATATATAACTCTCAATTGGATATTTTGATTTTCAAATTTCTTTTTCTAAATTTACTTCAACTTTTTAAAAATGTGGAACATCATTTGGTAGCCCCCATTATTATGCTCATGAGCCTCTATAGGTGTTTCAGATTCAGGGCCACTGGTCTCAGTAGTCTTTTTGCATTTATAGCCTAACCTCGGCACTCTGAGGTGAATTCCAAGGTGTGTGCCAAACATTCCCTTAACCAGAATCTTCATCCAAATGTACGTAATGAGAACTGAGATAGAGTGGAACGAAATGGAATACGTTTGGTTCCTACAGGCTTACTTTATCAATCACTCTGTTAGAAAATAAAGCTGTTTTTAATCCCATAAGATTCAATCAAGCTTATAAAGACCAAGTTTTGAGACTATATATTCAAAAATCACAGAGTTGAAAGGAGTCTCAGCTAATCAGTCCAACTGGATCCTTTGTTTCCAGTGGTCCTGCCCAATATTTGTCCAAATTATGCTTGAATAAATTAAACTGACAGGGAGGCTCACGGTGCTGTGTAATTAAAACCATTCAGACTTCCGTACCCTACATAGTTTTCCATTGCCTGAAACCAAAGACCCATCCACATCCTTTTCATATTCCATTACCGACACAGAGAAGGTAGTCATTAAACAATCTCCAATGCTGAAGGAAAACTCAGATCTACTCAGTGGCATTTACTGGATAGTTTTGCTTTTGTTCACCTGCATGAAAGAGAAACCATCACACCCTGTGTTTATCTGCACAGGCAAAGTTAAGGAGACAGTTAATGCAATCATCTGGATGATTCAGGTCAATGGGAAAATGCAGTCACTTCAGTGAAAGGGAGTTCAGGGTTGTCTAAATGATGCAGATTGGCATTTGTTTTGGTTACATCGAAATAAATTGAAATACTTAATCTGTATATGCAATCTTCCTCCCATATGCCATGTCCATTAGAAAGAACATTTATGCTTCTTTTAGCTGGCTTTTTCTGGTTTGCAACTTATATTTTTAGAATGGATTTGTATTACCCATTATTCAAGTAATTATCAGTTTCTAGCAGATCTGTTGATTTTCTTAATTAAACTTAGCTAACAAATCATTAAAAAAGAGAGAAAAATGCAACAGTGTTTCCCAGTCCAATTAAATAACTATTCCTTATTTTATTCTGTTGCCCCTAGACTGGAAAGTAAATTGTGCATAAAACAACACTTCTAATTTTACTACTGTCATCTTAGGCTCATGGTTCCAAGTTGCAAAGAAAAAAAATATCTTAGAACACTGTTATTTATTGAGAATAACATAACCAGCTTGTGTCTCGAGGCAGATGATAAAAGGAAACTATAAAAGAGAAGCAACTTTGGAAGTTTCACAAAAGGAAAATGCAGACTTTCAGAGACATCTCAAATTATTTTCTGGAGGTGAAATTTGTTAGAATGAATATGGGAATTTTTTTGCTCTCCTCTTGCTGCCTCACTTATTTTTTGACTTGAAATTGAATACTGTGACACATAAAATAAATTGTCTCTCTCTTTTCAAACGTTTGTATATGACCAAATGCTATTTCCTGTCACAGTTTCCTAAACAATTAATTTTTTCCTTTGTAATATTTCTCAAGGAAATTTATTTTATTTGCTTTCACAGATAGCAATCTGATGTAGGCCTTTAATTCCTGAGCCAAGGACAATCGTAACAATCTCCACACTGGGGTCCCTGCCTCTACTCTCCTCCCAAATCTAGCACAGGACCAATGTGGGCAGTGATCTAGAGCAAAGACTCGAGCCAGACGGCCTGAGTTCCAATCTCAGCTCCAGCAGAGTGACCTCAGGCATGTTACTTTACCCTTCCACTCCTGTTTCTTATCTCGAAAATACCTAATTGATCCTGGAACTGTTTATACCCTGTTCTGCTCTGTAGTTCCTTCAGGCTCCCATATCAACTGACTTCTAGTGGGATCAGCCAGCAGGTGGCGTTAATGAGTGGAGGGTGAGAGGAAAGAAAAAGCCAGAATACTTCACGTCCTCCCTACCCCTCCTCAGACAGAGGGCCTTCCTTCTGCAATGGCCTTGCTTCCTCCACAGCTCCAGCTCTCTCATGATAAGCCTACTAAGATTACAACCTTGACCTTGACCCAGTGACCACCCCCACCCCCAACCTCTGGCCTCCTCCATCACTGCCTCCTTTTGTCATCCTTCCGGCCCAGATGTGATAGCAGCTTCCTGACGCAGTGAATCTAAGGTGTTTTAACCTCCCTTGTTGGCCTCCTATCAATTCCATCACCTGTGTATTAGGTGCCCTCTGTTTGAAATATTCGAGATAAGGTTTTCCCGGTCAGAACCAGTTAAACACTGAGTGATCCAGTACCTTACAGTGTTATTGAAAGATTTAAATGAGCTGATATACAAAACAAAACAAAACACCACTGAGAACAGTACTTGGAACTTGATAAATATTAGTGATTATTAAATGTTTTTACATACTAGTGCTCCACTAAGAAATGGGAAATCCCCTGAGCTTTATTCTTACGAGTGACACAACTGAGTTCACATTAATATTAATACTCCGATTCCATAAACTTAGTTAGTTCACCTGTGGGAACTGAGAATCCAGAAATCCAAGATCCAGATCCTACTCCTCAATATTTCTCAAGTCCCCAAAGGTGACTCACATATACTCATAAACAAGTTGATTCCTTCTTTTCGAAATGCATAATTTAGCACAAGACCTAGTATCCACAGTGTATTGGCTTCCTAAGGCTACCATGACAAAGTACAACAAACTGAGTTGTGTAACAGAACAGAAATTGATTCACTCAGAGTCCTGGGAGCTGGGAGTCTAAAATCAAGGAAATCAGCAGGCCCATGCTTCCTCCGAAGACTCTAAGGAAGACTCTTTCATTGCCTCTTCCTAGCTTCTGGTAGTTGCCAATAGCCCCCCGTGGCAATCCTTAGAATCCATTGGCCTCCAGACACCTCACTCCAGTTTCCTTGTGTATGTCTCCAAACCCCTCTCTACTTACAAAGATACCAGTCATTGGATGAGGGCCTCCCTACTCTTAACTTGAATATACCTACATTAACCCTATTTCCAAAGAAGGTCAACATTCAAAGGTACCTGGGGTTAGAACTTCAACATCTTTTTTTTTTAATTTTTTAAATGTTTTTATTTATGTTTGAGAGAGAGAGAGAGAGAGCAGGGGAAGGACAGAGAGAGGGAGACACAGAAACATAAATAAGCTCCAGGCTGTCAGCACAGAGCTTGACACGGGGCTCAAACCCACGAACTGTGAGATTATGACCTGAGCTGAAGTCAGATGCTTAACCGACTGAGCCACCCAGGTGCCCCAGGACTTCAACATATCTTTCTGGGGAATATGATTCAACCCACAACACATATGTGTTGCTCTAGACATACATCTTTCCTGTGTAATGCTAGTTAATTATCACAAAATGCCTGAAGTGTTATTATCCCCATTTTAGAAAGGGAGAAGCTGCCATTAGAGAAGTCAAGGGATCTAACCAAAGTGCAACATACAGTAATGTATTGCAAAATCAGAACCTGAAGTCAGGGTTTTTTGAAACTTAGACCACTCCTCTTCCAATTATACCATTTAACCCTTGAATTCAGTGAGAACACTGATCTTAGTACTTAATGAGGTTTAAGTTCCTGAGTATTCCACCAAACCCTATATTGCATTTCCAGATTTAGCCAAGCAGCCATGTGAAGGCCTAGAAGATCAGTATGTTCTGTATGAGTCAGCTGTTGTTGCATAGCAACCATAACCTCATGCCCTAGATGCATGATGCCTCTGGGGTCAACTGATCAATGCAGATCTGCTCCCTGTGGATGAGGTCACTCACATTTCCGGGTTTGGCTGGCTGTTGATTCAACTGATTCAGCCTGCCACTGTTCCACACGTCGTTCATCCTTCCCCTGAGACCAAGAAGCTAGCTTGGACTTGTTTTCATGGTGATGGTAGAGGTCAAGAGAGAAGGCATGCCCCAATGTGCAAGGCCAAGTCAAGCCTCTTCTGCCTCTGCTGGCTGCTCATATCCCTTTGGCCAAAGCAAGTTTCACGGCTGACCCCGGTGTCAAGGGGCAGGGCAGGGCATGCTGCTCATATCGAGAGGGAACTACAAAATAACATGACAACGGGCATAGGTAGAGGGAAGGGTGAAGAACTGGAGCCCTCACTGCAACTTTCTCTGCCACCTTAGAGTAGCTCTGGTGAGCAGTTTCCTTCTTCTAGCTAGCACAAGGACCACAGAGCCACTGAATACCTGACGTTGACTCCTCTCCTCTTCACCCAATGAGTGATCTTCCTACAGTCCCTCAATAAATTTTCAAACTTCTTACAATTCTGTGGCTGCCTTTCACATAAGGCTTGAGCCTATTCAAAATGAAAGGGTCATCATTTCAGAAATACAGAAGTACTTGTAGAATGGAGAAACATATAAATTTTTTTACTGCAGCGGACGGAATCATTTACATTGAATCATATTTCTGTCTCTCCCCCAGTTCCAATATTCTTCTTCATATTTCAGCAGAAGGTTTAATTTTTCATTTTGACACTGTGATTCAACCTCCTCTTCAATAGCTTATATCTAAAGAAAGTGTATTTTAGAAATCTCAGCAACAGATTCTCTCTGTTCTTTAAAAACAAAATCGGATATTAACGGTATTTCAAGTGCATTCATATGCTGAGTTTTCCTCAGAAAACCTTTTTTTCTAGATTTTACTCCATTGCGTGTAGATTCATGATTGGTCCTCAATAAAAATTTGTTGAATAAATTAATGAATGAATTGACATATGCCTGAGCATCCATTATCTCAATCAATAATGTCCATACAGGAACGGTGATATTGCTGATGAAATTTGTAAACAAGATTATTTCCATCCCGAATGCAGCAACCACAAGGAACACATGGTTTGGAGGTGCCTGAGTGGCTCAGCTGGTTGAGCGTCCACCCTCGGCTCAGGTCACGATCTCACAGTTTGTGGGTTCGAGCCCCGCATCAGGCTCTGTGCTGACCGCTGGGGAGCCTGAAGTCTGCTCTGGATTCTGTCTCTCCCTCTCTCTCTTCCCCTCCCTGACTCACCCTCTGTCTCTCTCTTTCAAAAGTAAACATTGAAAAATAATAAAAATTTTAAACATAGCAATGTATGGTTTAATGATGTTAAGCTGGACTTGTCATTTCATCTCCTATTTGGCTCAGTACGAGAATGAGTTTTCAGCTCTTCTCCCACCCAGGAAGTTGCACCCTTAATCTCTTCCACTATCCCAGTATGGCAAATAACACATGGATGGCCCAGAGCTACACCAGGGTTAGTGTGGCAGGGTAGGCAGCCATCTTTTCAGAGTACTCTATAATGTACAATCTTTCTCATAATATTAATTCAATTACACATTTAGTTGACAAATATTTTTGATATTCTAATATTTGCCAACCATAGCTGCCAAGTCCAAGATGATAAGAAAAAAAATTGCTAAAGAAAAATTAAAAGAAAAAGTAATAAAATCCAGTCCCATGCTCAAAGAGTTTATAGTCTACTGTAGGCATATGGTCATTGGTCAAATACTCACAAAGATAAAATATAAAATCGAACCTTGATAAATGCTTTGGGAGACGGCGACACTGATGTTGATGCATGCAACATAGTGGTGTGACCTAGTTAGAGGGGTGTGAAGGCTAAGTAGGAATTAACCGGGGAAATCAAAGTGTGAGGGAAAGCGTGCTATGCCAAAGCAAAAGCAAGTACAAAAACTGCTATGGGAAGGGGCGCCTGGGTGGCTCAGTCGGTTAAGCGTCCGACTTCAGCCAGGTCACGATCTCGCGGTCCGTGAGTTCGAGCCCCGCGTCAGGCTCTGGGCTGATGGCTCAGAGCCTGGAGCCTGTTTCCGATTCTGTGTCTCCCTCTCTCTCTGCCCCTCCCCCGTTCATGCTCTGTCTCTCTCTGTCCCAAAAATAAATAAACGTTGAAAAAAAAATTTAAAAAAAAAACTGCTATGGGAAGAAGCAAAGCCTATTTATTAGAAGAACTAAAAGAGGACTGGTAGGGTTGATTGCAATCAGAGCTCAAATTTTCACACCTTCCGGTGGCCACGCCCTTCGATAGTTCCCTCCCACACTAATCCTAAACGGGCTACCAGTTCCAAGTTTGGGCCGCAAAGCACCTTGAACACTGATGCTTGCTCTCTCAGACTGTCAACCCGCCAGGAAAACAACGTGAGCTAACCTGCTAGAGGGTGAGAGGCTACACGGAGCAGAGCTGCGTCATCCCAGCAGAGGCTCTTCAACCAGCTAGCTCTCTGATGACCTGAGCCACCGATGCAGATTAAGCAAGGACTGCATCAACCCGGCCCAGCTGAGGGCAGCAGAACCACCCAGCTGCCCTATGGACTGGTGAGAAATGCTAAATAGCTACTGTTGTAAGACGCTACGTTCGGGGGTGGTCTGTTATGCGATCCGATTCAAGGACTAAGGTGGCCGGATTACACAAAGCAAGGGGGAATGCTGGGCTAGACAAAGCAGGAAGAATAGGTTAGGAAACAATGTAGCGGTTCATATGTCCACACAATAGTAAACATTTGTATCTCACCCAAACCAGCACATGTGCATCCTTCTTAGATTAGAGCAAGATCTCCAGGTTTCCTGCAGCGATCTGCACTTTCCCCACTCTGGGTCCATATGGTTTAGGTGGGGTAGAATCTAGGTAAAGTATGTCATCCAGCCTTTGGCCAATCAACATAATCTGATTCACCTAATCTGGGTAACTGGTTCAGGAGAGGACACATGACCCAAGTCAGTCCAATCAGAGTGAATCCCAGGGCTGTGGCTGAGACAGCAGTGTTGTGGCCAAGAGATCTCACCTGAGAGGAATCCACACAGAGGAAGCAAAGGTGGTGGAGAGAGAAAGCAGATCTTTATCAAATCTTTTAACGTCCTGAGCCTTGATTGTTGGATAGGGTTACCCAATAACATTTCCTTTTTTACTGAAGTCAGCTTGAATTAGGTCGCCTATTACTTACAATCAAAAGAGTCTAAACCCACATTAAGTACTTTTGTCTTTATACTAGGGACACCAGGAAGACCTTGAAGGGTTTTAAACGGGGCGGGGGAATGAATGAGTAAATTTGCACTTCAGAATAAATACCCTTTGGGTGCCGTGGGGGAATAGATTAGAGAAGCTGGAGGCTGAATGGTAGAGAAGCCTTCAGATGGTTTTTTTTGTAGGAGTCCAGGTGAGAGCAGATGGCCACTTGGACTAGAGTCAGGTAAAAATAAGGCCCACTTTGAGCAATCACTTAACAGAAATAAAAACTGTACTGGAAGAAAGGAACTTTCCGGGCATACCAATTCTTCCTCTGTGCCTGTAAACCAAGGCACGTAGCCCATTCCTAGAGTCACAGAGGCCATGCTGCTGGCAATGCCTGTCACACACTGCTGGGTGGCCCCTGCTCACCTCCTGTCTCTCTAGTCTCACTTCTCCTCACACCTCCAACTCTGAATATGCTCCTTCTCTCACCTAACATTGGCCGAATCCCCCAGACTCTCCTCTTTGAATTTAAAGGCCTTCAGCATTGCACGTGGCTCTTGACTGTGCATCCCTACCTTCTCCCTGGTTTCAGTGCCAGAGCTTTACATCTTTCTAATCAAAATTTTAGGTCGCGGTACCAAGACTAATTCTAGGTAATAACAAATTTAGCTAAGAGCAAAAGTGGTTCATCAGAGCATTTTGGTAACAGTGAAAACTTCCACCAATAAGGAGATTGTTTCATGAAGATGGTAATGTGTAATGGTACATAAACTTTAAAGTGACCACTGTGAAGATATTGTAGGAAGATACAAATATTTGTGAAGCAACACATATTGTATGCCCAGTATATTTATATCTAGATAAAAATGTATGTGACACGTATAAGTGAATGTTCATGAAATGACGGTAGTTGCGTGGTAAGATGTTTGCATAAGGGAGACCGCTTGTCCCTCAGATTTCTAAACTTTCCCTGATCTTATTTCACTTTTTAGAACTTGCAAAAAACGAGAAAGAAGTCATAGTGCAATCTCATCCTCCAGTGAGTCCCACTGGCTGGTAATCTATCCAACTCCAGTTTTATAAAGATGTATTGAATTCATTCAGACATCACATTACACTTGCTGCTAATGCTGTGCCCACTTTATGGATTTGGGAAGCAGCATCCTGGGAGAGTAATGTCAATGGAAACGTTAGAAGGGTCCACAATCCCATATCTGCAGTTCTGAGATCCAAAAAGCTGTGAAAAAACTAAAAGCTTTTTGTAAGGCATTTGACGGCAAGACCTGACCTGAACGGACATGAGGCTACTTTTATCACTCGGTGTGAATATTCCTCAATTTCCTTGCAGCAAGATGAGTGTGTGTGTGATTAACAGGGTTCTTTCTAGTCTCTGATGTGTTGTACAATAGGCAGTATATGTACCACATTAATTTCCTAAAATCCAAAAGTTCTGATACACCTCCGGCCTCAGAGGTTTCCTATAGAAAACTGTGGAATGGATTCTTCTTCAGGTTCAACGGTGTAGAGATCATAATAATTCTCCTAATCATCATATGACTGCGGTCCCCGGAGCTAGTATTGCCACACACGTTACGTGCCAGATAACTTCCATGCTGACTCCTCGGTGCATTCTTAAGTCATTTCATCCGCACAGCAACACTATGCAGAAGCTTTTATTATCTCAGCTCTGTAGCTGAAGGAAGCGATGTTCTGAGAGACATAACCTGACCACAATCACACAGTGGCCAGCAGCGGGGTTGGCGGTGGCGAGATTTCTATGGGCTACTTTAGCAATAAAGATTCCTCTGCTTCTCAAGTAATTCTGCTTCTAGGATTAATTGTACTTTCATCCTGGCTTAGGCAAACTCTGTTCCTGTCTCTGCACTGTCCCGTAGCCCTGATTTAGACCAGGCAAGTGAGTCACCTCATACATTGGCCACTCTTTAAAGCGATCAATGTTGAATGTTTTGGTTCTTTCTGCTTTCCTGGGAAAGAAAAATATGCCTTACAAAGCAGTTTCCGTAAGTCAGACACACTGCTTGCCATACAGTATCGTCTTTCAGCTTCCCAACAGGGACTGAGATAGATTTTATTGTTTTAGCTTTCAGGGGAAGATACCAAAACTGACCATGCGGTGACCTCAAAGTTGTTCCAGAGAAAACTATTTTTGTTGAGTGACAACATCAAATAGGGCTGTGTTTATCAAAGTGTAATTTGTGAGTGGACATCATCCAAATCACGGAGATCTCTAGTTCCCTCTCTAGACCAACCTAATCAAAATATCTAGAGGTAGAATCCCAGAATCTGCCCTTAAGAAACTTCCCCCATTGTTCTGACAATGGACAGTTGGAGCCTGGCCTGGCAGAATAGATGTGGCTTTGAAATGCAAGCACCCACCCAGCATGCAAATCCAGACTCCATCATATACTAGCTGTGTGACCCTGGCTGAGTTTCTTCACCTCTCTGAGCCTCTGTTTCCTTACATATAAGGTAGTGCTACTCACCCTCCTTGCCTCATAAATTACAGAGAGTAAATAAGGTACCATATGTGACGTTTTTAGCATATGATAAGCTGGATATTTAATGCATGATACTGAAAAAGATGAGAATTAATACATAAAAGAATGAATGAACAGGGCTGCCTGGGTGGCTCAGCCGCTAAGTGTCCATCTTCGACTCAGGTCATGATCTCGCGGTCCATGAGTTCAAGCCCCGTGTCGGACTCTGTGCTGACAGCTTGGAGCCTGGAGCCTGATTCAGGTTCTGTGTCTCCCTCTCTCTCTGCCCCTCCCCCACTCACGCTCTGTCTCTCTCTCTCAAAAATAAATAAACATTAAATATTTTTTTTTAAAAAGAATGAACGAACAAACTACCGTCTGTTTGATTCTTATGTCTTGTCTTCTTCTGTTTTGACTTTGCCTGAGTCTTCCCCTTTCCAAACTTCCCCCAATGTCTATCTGTTGACTTAACTTGGAGAAGGCCTACTTAGAGACTCATGATGTCTCTTGTACATTTAATGCTCCTGTATTTGAGCTTGGATCCTAGTTCACACAAAAACATCATCAAGTGAGATCAAAGAGGATGTCTGCAGGAGTTGATGGTGCAAGCCAGTATTTCTAAGCCCTGCTCACAGCGGTGGAGACACTCAAGAAAACCGTGAAGCTAGACCAACCCCAATCTCACCTGTTTATAATGTCATTTGGTGTTTAGAAAGGACCTTTGAGCGTAAAGTGGCCTTTTCATAACAACCAGATGCAAGCCCCTTATACTGAGGTAGCACGTGTTTGATGATGTCCTTGGTCATAAAAATGCCAAATCCTGGGCCCCAGGAAATTGTTTCGATAGCTGATTTTGGCCATTTTTAAAGATTCTTTTGGCTATTTTTAGCAGTAGATAGTCTATTCCAAAATGCCTTATACTTAATTCATGCAGTAGAGAAATACTACATCCCATTCATTCATCTTTGTCATATAAAATGAGCTAGTATTATGATCCCATTTTTCAGATAGGAGAATTGAGCTAGTGGCTCAAGACCAAATCCTCCATGAACCTACAGGCCCTTTATCCTTGGTTCCTGAACCATCCATGCATATGTAAGCATTAGTGTTTTATTTGTTCGTTTTTTTAAGACAATTGACAATTTTATATTACTTAGAAATGTTTTGGGGTGCCTGGGTGGTTCAGTCCATTAAGTGTCTGACTTCGGCTCAGGTCATGATCTCACAGTTCGTGAGTTCGAGCCCCATGTCAGGCTGTGTGCTGACAGCTCGGAGCCTGGAACTTGCTTCGAATTCTCTGTCTTCCTCTCTCTCTGCCCCTCCCCTGTTTACGCTCCCTCTCTCTCTCTCTCTCTCTCTCTCTCTTTCTCTCTCACAAAACTAAATAAACATTAAAAAACATTTTTAAAAAATTTTAACTCATTTTTTAGAGTACAGATTTTTGTCAGGACACAATTTCATTCCTTTTATCACTGAAATGGTAAATGCTTCCACTTTCATGTTCAGAGTTTGGGGCTAAAATCCCCGTGGACAGACTTAATTCCATGCACAATCTATGAATAATGGTTCTCAGAAATTCAGGCTGAAACCATTACGAGAAACCAGTGTTTCAGATCCTCTGCCCCCGACTTGGTCTCTGGATCACACCTCTGAGACTCAGCTTCACAGAGTCTCCTTTTTTTACTATGTAGATATGGTAAATATAACAAATACCTCCAAATAGAATAGAGAGGGCTTTTAAAGCAGTTGAAGAAACAGCTTGACCTGTTTTATTTAGAAGCCTGGGTGATAACACTTTTTAAAAGAAAGCGCAAGGTGTGAGGTCTAAAATGCCTGGGTTTGAGCACCAGCCTCCCACCCACTTCGTGCATCAACTGACTACATAACATTGAGCGGTTCCTATTTATCCCCTTGGTGAAAACAAGACAGTAGACCCCAAATGGAGTCACTCATGCTAAGCGCCACATCACCAAACCAGAATTTAACCTTACTGCAGTCCCAGCTTTCCCATAAATGGAGTCTTAAACCAGTCAATCACCTGATCAGCACTAGCTGGGTCATCTGCCGGATAGGCCCCTGCCATTCCTTAAAAGGAAGTAACTTTGCAATAACTGACCTGCCTTTTTTTGCCAGTATAACTTCCTTGTTCCTGCTCCTTTCTGCCTTTAAAAGTTTTTCATTTGGTACAGCTCCTCAGAGCTCCTTTCTATCTGTTGGATTGGATGCTGCCCAATTCAAGTACTATTTTGCTCTAATAAACTCTTAAAATTTGTAATATGCCTCAGTTTATCTTTTAACACCCTCTGTGGAAGAAGTAAACAATCGCCTTCATCAAAGGCTTCCTGGAAGGAACAAACAAGACAGAATCAATACGGTATATATTGCACAATGTGTGCACTACGAATGTTTATTTTATTTCGCTTCTGAGTCCCTTTACTTCCTGTCTGGAACCTGATGCCTAGAAACTACTGAGGAATGTGCTGGCGAGAGCCTGGGCTGTGACCTTGAATGACCCGAGTCTACATCCATTGCTGTGTGATTTTGGAAAAGTTAACCCACGTCTCAGTGCTTCAGTTCCCTGACCTGTAAAATGGAGATAATACCCGTAACTCCTTCACAGGGTTGTTGGGAGAAGTCAACAAATTAGTACACGTAAGGCACTTAGCACAGCACAGAGAAGTACATCAGTAAGTGCTAGCTATCATCACCTTCATCATCATCATCATCACTCTCTAGATTATACTTTTGAAAACTGTGTTTAGCTCAATAGACAACTACTGTGATATTTAATAAAGTATTGCTCCGTGCACCTTTGTTTCAAAAAGTTTCCCCCAAAAAGTTTTAAATTATAGTTGCAAATTACCCATTGAAAGGATCTACTCGGTTATTTATAAAGTCCACAGCAATTCAGAACATTTTTCACGAATCTGTCCCCTTCATCCACATTTCCAACCCCCGCAGTATGTTTAAAACAACATTTCCAACCCCCACAGTATGTTTAAAACAACACAAAATAAAACAAAGATATTTTGACACTACTGCTTAGCGGTATCATTCAGAATATAGGAAAACTTTCTGTGTGGTGGATGCCTTTAGGATCAAAGCCGATCTGCAGATTTCTGAATTTTCCTACCATAATCTCAGGGCTAATAAAATCATTTTTCTCTGTGGGGACTGTGCCTTCAGTGAGGATTTAAAAGGAGCCAGGGCTTTGCAGGGCTCCTGTCTCCCCAGGCTCAACCTGAGCTTTGCCCTTTATTAACGCTGATTTCATTTTTGATAAGCAGGAAAAGAGATGCAAAGTTCATGCCTTTTCAAAGCCTAAACCAGCATCTGGGCCTGAAGTGGTTCCCCCCACCAGCCCCCCCCCCCACCACCTCCCCATGTGATATCTGGGGTTTCATCGGTTTCGCCCACTTCTTGATATTTATGATGTTGTAAAGTGAAAGGAGGGGCAGCGAGCCCAGCAGACTTGGAGGAGCGTGCATCACTTAGGTGCCAAGGCCCCAGACAAATTGCCCAACAACTCTTGCTGCTGAGGGCCCAGCCCTGCCTTGGGTTCCCTCCCTGTTTCTTAACTCAGAGTGACCGGCTCTGCCTTAAATTCTGAGAACGCCCCAGCAGCTTCCCAATCCATTCCTCCTTTTTTCTTAAGTTAAACAATGTTCAGTTCTGTTGGTAGCCACAAATAAAATCGTAATAAATATATTCACTGAGCACTTTACGTAAGTCTCATACCAAGCTTTTACTCTCTTCATCTCCACAATATAGCAACATTATTAACAGCCTATTTTATGGATGGGAAAAGCAAGGCAGAGAGAGGTTACGGTACTTTCCTAAAGTCACACAGCCAATTGGTAGAAGAGCTGTATTTGAACCCAGGTAGACTAATTCAAATGTGCATATGATAAGCTCCCAGGCTGTGCCCCTTTAGAAGTTTTCTCTAGGTAAAAAGCAGTTTGGGCACTGGCTATGCCTAAAAAGACAGGGGGGAAAATGAAAACACTCGAGAGGAGAATGACGGGCCACTTCTCACTTAAGCAAGCCCGAATGTTACCTCCATTGATTAAAAAACAAAAATAAGAAAGAGTCATGTGCTTTTTAGATAAGTATAAAATATCCCCATCCACAGACATAATTCAGACAGAAATGAAATGCAGCCAGCTCTCCACTAAGAGAATCATAGGGAATGTATCTGAAGTCACAGGAGGCTCAAAATTCCATGTATGGCAATGAGAACAGAAAGCAGGTAGGAACGGCAGCTCCCTCCTCCCCTCCACCCCCGGCTCACCCCTCACTCCTAGAGAGCTCCGGCTGGAGCTCACGCCTCCCCTCCCTGTCGGTTCCCTCACTGCTTTGATGTTCTGATAGGCTGCTACTTTTTCTATTTCTGAACCTGTCTTTCCCTCGTGAATCCAGGCTCCAGGCCACCTCTGAGGGAGGCACGTGCACTTGGAGAGACTGGGAATGGACTTACCCCAAGGCAGGGCTTCTACACGGGGAGAGTAAAAGCGTGAACCGTGACCGTAACCGGCACTTACTGAGTGCCTCCCACGTGGGGGGGGGGGGGGGGGGCGCGCGCTGCACCACATTCTTTGCGGTGCCATCCCATCTCAGCCACACCCGCCCTGTCAGGTAGGCAGCATTTCTCCCATTTTCGAAATGCAGAAAGTGAGACTAAAAGAGATGAAGGTAACTGCCCCAAAGTCGTGTCAGCCAGGATTTCTTGGATTTCAGGTCACAGAAACCAACTGTGGCCAACAAGCAGAAAGGGGACTCTGTTGACAGGAAGGTGGTAGCTCCCCGCATTCAGAGAACCAGAAAACAAGACAAGAACAAGACAACTCCCAGCACGAGGAATTACTCAAACATCAAAATTCAGTATTTCCAGGGGAAGCAACGGGCTCTACCGTGTTTGTCGGCCTTACTCAAGACTCAGATGCCAGGGGAGTCATGGTCCTAGCGTGGCTAGGAAAGGACAGCACACCCAGATTTACATTCCCATCAAGACAGATCACAAAGAGAGAAAGACATTCCCCTGAAGGGAAATCTTTTACCATTAGGAAGGAGGATAAGCAGAAAATACAACCCATATCTTTGATATTCCAAAATGGCAGAAACAGGATTCAAACCCAGGTTCCTCTGACAGCAAAGTCGGAACACTTTTGTGGAGGAGATGGGAGGTGGGTTAAGAGAGCCAAAAAGAGTTTCTCAGGGTTCAACATCTTTAATTAAACTGACAAGGAACAGAGTCTAGTGCTGCACACAGAGGAGGAGCTTGATAAGTTCTTGCTGCATAAATAAACGAAAAGGGTGCATAAGAAAGCAGGAAATCTGACATTCTGATTCTCCTCCTCCCTATTTCACACCCTTGGGGGAACAGGCACCTGTTTCATCCTTAAAGCTTATCTGTCTGAACCATGCGTTGCTCAAGGATCTGAGTGGAATTAGAAACCTGAGCCATCCTTTTCTTTATGAAACCAAGACATCATCAGCCTGGCCCCCATGGAACTGGACAGAAAGCGGCCTTTGCAATGCTTGTGCATCGAGGCACACACGCACAAAGAAATCTTCTTTGGTCGGGGTAAAGAAGGTAAACCACAATGCCCACATATTGCCTCCCAGCCTTCACAGGAACCTGGATGATTCTTAGAAGAAAAGGCTATGAATCTGGCATGGTATGCTCTCTTTCTAGTGCACAATCTCAGAGCCTGAAAGATGCAGATCTAAAGGCATGGGCTGTTTTAGTGAAAGAGAAGAAAGAAGGATCATATAATTGGGGGTCAGGAGGAGAATGCCTTCTTGTGATGCCAGTTTTCTCTGTTGGGGCTTCCTTGGCTCTGGAGATCTAGGAGAGGACTTTTTATTTCTAAAGCACTACTTGGGCTGAATGTAAAAAAACAAACACTGGATGAGCCATACTTTTTCTGTTGACCTCATTGATCCTGTGACCAATGGCATCCACAGGATCATACATCACTGGAGTCGGAGAAATTTGATGTTCCTTTAGGTTCAGAACGAGACCTCAGCTGTGAGATTAAGTGGCTAGGAAAACCACTAAGTTCATTTCTGTCATTTGCAAGGTCAAGCCCAACAGTGGTAGCTCAACGTAGTTCACTGCTGAAAGAATGAGGAAGCCGCTAAAATGAACAAAGATAAGGGAGACCCCAGAAATCAGCAGCCACTGTCAAAGAAGCTGAATGTTTACCTAGGTGAGAATGGAATTTTTTAAAGGGGCAACCATATTCTTGTAATAAACTCAAAACAAAACTCATATGAAGTATTTTATTTTTATGACTATCATTCAAACCTTAATGCACTTCTTTTGAGGCCTTAGCACAGGGCTTGGGAGAAACAATCTAGACTTCCTTTTTCTTGTGAATTAAAAAGTATAGTATGACTGCTCACAGAAGAGAGAAAATGCAATACTGTTCAATAACCTTGAATTATGTTTCCTTCAACCTCAGACACATCACAAGTTTCACAGCTATTTTTTAATAATAAGAACTTGGGGCGCCTAGGTGGCTCAGTCGGTTAAGCGTCCGACTTCAGCTCAGGTCATGATCTCGGGTTCTTGAGTTCGAGCCCCGCGTCTGGCTCTGTGCTGACAGCTCGGAGCCTGGAGCCTGTTTCAGATTCTGTGTCTCCCTCTCTCTCTGCCCCTCCCCTGTTCATGCTCTGTCTCTCTCTGTCTCAAAAATAAATAAACATTAAAAAAAAAATAAGAAGAACTATAGGTAGGGAGAATCTACAACTTGAATAATCCAAAGATCGCTACTATTTTTTTCAGTAGCATGTTTTAAACCATGGTCACAGCACAAGGGGTATGCTGATAGACTAAGTTCCATAGACACAATGATTAAGCTCCATTATGGTCCAGTTAGGGGAAAACTGGAGAGCTTCTCAGTATCTCACAGTTCATGAGATGGTCTACTTCTTAACCCTTCTTCCTACTTGGCAGAAACATACAATATTATGATTCAGAGTAACTCAAAACACAGATTTGGGCGGGAATGCTCTCTCTCTCTTGAGCCGCAACTGTTTCTTCCAAAGTTTGGAAAGACAAGATATCAGTGAGCAGTTTTCATTTAAAAGGAATCTTGGGCTGAGTTCTTTGATGCCTGCTTTCTATTTTACAACTAACTCTGGGAGCTTTGAACATAGTAATACATAGTAACATCTTGCTCAGTCACCTCTGAAATAGGGAAAATAAAGTATGTTTTGAACAATAACAACAAAAGCAGGTTATACTTAAGAACTATCTTAACTGATCTAACAGAGACTCATGTAATCATTGAGCTTTAAGATTAAAAAACAATTTAGCTACACAAGATGCAAGAATCCATTTATTCAACGGGCACTAGGTGAGCAGGTACTATGAGCTAGGCCCTTGCCTACTGGGCACTGAGGACATACTGATGAACAAGACAGTCTCTGTCTTCATGGGCTTCTTCTCAGGAAGAAAAGACAGACAATAGACACGTTACCAACCAACTAATGATACCTTTCATGTCTCAAAAAGAGTGCTAAAGAAAGCAAAACCGATTAACGTGATAAAGCATATATTCTTTAATGCATGCTTACTTAGCATGTATACTTTGATGAAATAAATCTTGGCTTTATTTTTCATATTTCTTTCCACTGTCATTTCCCTTTTCTATCATTTTAGCCCTTCCTGTTGCTTCTCTGAGCCGAATAAACATCAATAGTGACTGAATTTCTTCTGGGGTGAAGTGTCCGACTCTAAATTAATCTCAAAGCACTTCAGCACTTTTTTTTTTATTTTTTTTCCATTTTATTTATTTTTGAGAGAGAGAGACAGAGCACAAGTGGGGGAGGGGCAGAGAGAGGGAGACACAGAATCTGAAGCAGGCTCCAGGCTCCAACCTGTCAGCACAGATCCCGATGCGGGGCTCAAACCCACGAACCGTGAGATCAAGACATGAGCCGAAGTCAGTTGCTTAACCGACTGAGCCACCCAGGCGCCCTAGCACTTCAACCTTTTTATTCCAGAGTTGATGTCTTAGGAAAGTAAGAGTTTTAGAGCCAATGATGCCATGATGTAGAAGTTTCATTGCAAGCTTTGCTTTTACAAATGAACAACACAACAAAACATCCATTTTCAGTAAGCTACTCAAGAAGATAAAAATGTATGCTTTCGATAATTCTAATATATTTTGGATATTTTGCGGAAAGCACTTCATACAAAGTCAAAAAGTCGTGAACATGAAAAGGCAAAACAGTGGCAGACCAATGAATTATAATCCTAAGAAAAGAACTCAATTCATCAACTAGGAAGGGTGTCTCTGAGTCATGACAGACTCTATTTCATTCCCTTAGTGACAATATCAGCTACTGATTGACAGTCCTTATCAAAATCATTTCTTATACTGGGGCGCCTGGGTGGCGCAGTCGGTTAAGCGTCCGACTTCAGCCAGGTCATGATCTCGCCGTCCGTGAGTTCGAGCCCCGCGTCGGGCTCTGGGCTGATGGCTCAGAGCCTGGAGCCTGTTTCCAATTCTGTGTCTCCCTCTCTCTCTGCCCCTCCCCCGTTCATGCTCTGTCTCTGTCTCAAAAATAAATAAACGTTAAAAAAAATTTAAAAAAAAAAAAAAAAAAATCATTTCTTATACTGACACAAACTCTTTAAATTTCTTAATACACTTTATTTATTAAAAGCAACTCTTAATTATTCTCACTACTGGCAACAAGGAGATTCTGAGAAAGGAAAATTCAATCATAATCCACAAACCTAAATTTAGCCTGATACTCAATCACTACCAGCTCTTTGACTGGAGGTGCTAAAAACTAAGGAAAGCCGTACCCAATTCCTTTCTTTTGATTTTCATAGCCATGAAAATACTCCAGGCAGTGAAATGGCCTGGAGGCAGACAGAAGAAAACAGGAGAAGAAAAATCTCTATATAATCCACTGACTGAATAACCAATCCCCACATTAGAGTTAATTGTATTGTCACAGCCTGCAGGACTATTACTTTACAAAAAAACACTAGAACTTTCCGAAAAGTGAATAGGATTGCTGTGCCAGTAGAAAGAAAATGCAACTCAGGCTTCCTAAAATCCCCATCTCTAAATGAAACCGTTTAGTCTCATTTCCACAGGGGGAGAGACAGAGACAGACACAGAGAGAAGAAAGATCAAAGTTAAGGCTAAGGTCTAGAGAAACAAAGTCTCAAAGTGTAATAGAAAAGGCTACTTTCTGCAAGAAAAACGATGCCTAATGGTATTAGCAGTACTCAGATTCTTCAGTTCAACAGAAAGTGATATTCGCCATTATGGTATAAATAGGAATGAAGACATGGTCTTCTCTCAATTGGGGAAACTAAACACAAAGTGTGTATTAAGGGTCATTAAAGAATCACCATCGATTTTCTTAGGTGTTATCCTGGCATGATGATGATTTTATTTGTCGGTGTTTTTGAGAGCTGTGTGATGAAGTAGTTAGGGATAAAAGGTCATGATGGCTGACATTTACATTTAAATGGTTCAGTGGAAATAAAACATGTGTCACATAAAGTAAATGTGACCACATGATATTGCATGTTGAAAAAGGTGGGTTTGTGGATTGCATTCTATCCCTTCGAGGTTTCTGTATGTTTGAAAATTCCCATACTAAAATATTGGGAAAACTGCAATAGAAAAGTGATATTGTGGCCTCCAACTGAATGAGAAGGACAAATATACAACTAATTATAAAAGAAGTACAGGAAGTAAGTATCAAAACACAACTTTGAATTTTTGCTTGTTTATTTAAGAATTATCAGGGCTAAAGATGATAGTGACCACCTCTGATTTGGGGGAAACAGAAGACTTCACAAAAGAATTACTATATATAGTATACTATACTATATACACACACACACACACACACACACACACACACATATATATATACTTATGTACATATATATATATATATATATACTATACACACACACACATAAAAGTATACCTATACTATATATATATATATATATATATATATATATATATATATACACACTTAAAAATGAAAGTATTTTTTTAAGTTTACTTATTTTGAGAGAGAGAGCAAGTGAGGAAAGGGCAGAGAAAGAGAGAGGGAGAAAGAAAGAATCCTAAGCAGGCTCCTCTCTGACATCACAGAGCCTGATGTGGAGCTCGAACTCACAAAACGTGAGATCATGACCCGAGCTGAAACCAAGAGTCGGATGCTTAACCGAATGAGCCACCCAGGTGTCCCTAAAAACTGAAAATACTTTAATAGGCAGACAAAGGTGACAAGTACACGCCTATGGAGGGGCAGCATTTGGAAAGGCAAAAAGATTGACATTAGGGGAATGACAAGGGTGAACAAGGTGAGTGTGCATGGAGTTGAAGCCGGGGGTTGTTGAGGGGGTGGATATGAGCCCAAGCCTGGGCTGAGGCTGGGCCCTGGAGTGCTCTGAGTGTCCAAATCCTGCCTGCAGGCTTTATATGCTGGGTGTGGGAGAGACCCTTGAGGTTAGTGCAGTTTGTTTGTTTTCAGCAGGAGAGTCAGACAATTATTTATATGTTTTCTCCAACACTGTATTATATTTATATGCTTTTAAATACAAATCAAACAATAGAGATATTTCACAGATAATAGCACCTCCTAAATGTGCCAGGCACCATTCTAAGCATGATGTGTGCATGAACTCACTCCACGATCTCCATTTCCCAATGGGGCAGGGACTGTTATCACTGTTCTCATTTTACAGGAAAGTAAACTGAAGCACAGAAGCTGAGCAAATTGTTCAAAACCACAGAGCTAGCAAGCGGCAGAGTGAGGATTAAAACCTGGGCAAATTGGCTCAGAACACTCTACCACACGTCCTCTCTTTGTAAAAGAAAATGGAAAATAAATAAGACTACAATCTTCTTCTCTAAATCAGAGTGCAGGAAAGGGAGGTGAGCCAAAAAGAGTCGAATTTGAATCTGACCAGTTGTAAAAACTTAAATAAAAGAAAGTAAAACTATCCCTTCAGGGAACTGTCCAGCTTTAGCAACTGCCGGTTAATGCAGGCAATTGAAAATGCCCACACCCACCTCCAATCCACCTCTCCTCCATGATAGAGGCAACCATGAAATTTTCCATAGATGCACATCTTCACTTGCAAACATTTCCTTTGGCCTCAAGAAGACATGGCTACAGTAGAAATGAGATAAGATGCTCCCGCTATCATGGATGACAAGAACTTCGTCATTGCCTATGAGCTAATGGTAGAGAGGACACTCCTGACGGAGCAACTCTTAGACTCTTCTTTGGAGTGACTGATTTTTTTTTTCATATTAATATTTGTATCTCCTCAGGCACCGTCCCCTTTCTTTTTCTCAAGTCAAACAGGCAGAAGAATGCGGTTTGGAAAGAAGGGATTTTGCAACACGCAATGAGAAACGAAGAGAAGTCACAAAGAGTGAGATGGAGTCAGGGAGGATCTCCTGAGCAGTGGGGAAGGGTGCTCTTCCTGAAGGGTGGCAGGCAGACAGCAAAGCCCCAGAGATAGAGCCCCATGATGCTCCTGGAAGGCCATCTCCTAAGCTCTGAGGTTCATAGCACTGTCAAAATTCCTTCCTCCAAACTGGAAGGGCGGCAGAGTTCCAAGACCGCAGGGGACCACAAACACATGGACAAAGCATACAAGAGGATGAAGCCCCCCAGTGGCTTGGTACCAACTAAGACCTTGAAGCTTCAGCTTGACTCTAGGGAGAGGAGGAGTCTCATGAAGGACTGAGGCAAAATTTCCTGCCGGCCAGGAAAGTGGGTTTTCATAGTCCAAATTGTGTCAATTGAAAGGAAGGAATTGAAGAAATGTGATATTTCTTGTCTACTTCCATTCGTGGGCTGAGAGTCATACTGTTACACCTGTAATCTTTTCGAATACAAATATTTTCAAAGCCTCATCAAAGCTAATGAGAAAAAGAGTACCAGAGAACTTTAATATCTTTTTTCTCTTTCCAATAGCCAAAAAAATTTGGGGAGAGAGGTTGTTTTTTTTCAGCCATGGAAAAGTAAACACTATAATCAGAGCAGAGCACTATAACCTAGTAGCAGTTGCCTATAGATTGCAATTTGAGGGGGAGCAGAAAGACACTACAAACTGTTTTCCTACTGTTACTAAATTTGCATTATTAACAAATATGCCAGATACTTAGGCATTACCCCCAATTTGTGCACTTTCAAGTGTAAATACTACCAAGGACAGTAAAGAATAATAATATTCTCTTTTCTCTGCGACAAGACGGTTGAATTTTGATGAAATAAAGGTCTTGGTGTTTAGGATCCCTGAAATAGGTCAGCACAGAACAGAAGAACAGAATCAGGCAGCTTAGACCAAACAAACAAACAAACAAACAACCACTATAATTATGTGATTTTGCTTAATGGTGTGATTTGGCTCAAAGACCTCACCAAGGCCACAGTGGCTTTGCTTCTCTTGATTCCCAACTACTCCCAGGAAGATGGAGCATACTGGAAGGGAAGAAAGAGGCTGCTGGCCTTCCTCCAGATATAAGAAATATAGTAAGAAGGATGCATTTTTTTTATTTTTTAAAATTTACATCCAAATTAGTTAGCATCTAGTGCAACACTGATTTCAGGAGTAGATTCCTTAATGGCCCTTACCCATTTAGCCCATCCCCCCTCCCACAACCCCTCCAGTAACCCTCAGTTTGTTCTCCATATTTATGAGTCTCTTCTGTTTTGTCCCCCTCCCTGTTTTTATATTATTTGTGCTTCCCTTCCCTTATGTTCATCTGGTTTGTGTCTTAAAGTCCTCATATGAGTGAAGTCATATGATTTTTGTCTTTCTCTGACTGACTAATTTCACTTAGCGTAATACCCTCTAGTTCCATCCACGTAGTTGCAAATGGCAAGATTTCATTCTTTTTGATTGCCGAGTCATACTCCATTATATATATATATATATATATATATATATATATATATATATATTCTTTATCCATTCATATATATATATATGTTCTTTATCCATTCATCCATCGATGGACATTTGGGCTCTTTCCATACTTTGGCTCTTGTTGATGGTGCTGCTATAAACATGGGGGTGCATGTGTCCCTTCGAAACAGCACACCTGTATCCCGTGGATAAATGCCTAGTAGTGCAATTGCTGAGTCGTAGGGTAGTTCTATTTCTAGTTTTTTGAGGAACCTCCAGACTATTTTCCAGAGTGCCTGCACCAGCTTGCATTCCCAAGATTGATGTATATTTTTGAAATCATCCTAAATGTTAGACCTGCACACAGACATGCAAAACAAAACTTCAGGCTTTCTTGGAGAACACTGCAGCTTTTATGATCAACCCCTTTTTTTGAGCTCAGTGATAACTGAGGTCCCTACCAACACTGAGATGCTTTGATTTGGGGGAATATTTAATTACCCATAAGTTAGAGAGGTTGTTAGGGTCAAGAAAAAATTGATAGCAGATACCCTATTTGAAGGGGGAAGTAATAGCTTTATTGTTAAGCCTGAGTCAGAGAAATATTTAAATGCCTTTTAAAGGTATACCTTCACCTGGTAACTTCTATTACAAGGCTGGAGTAATGACAGAGCCAGCAGGCACACTTAAAGCCCCACAAAGCAGGGGTGCCTGTGTGGCTCAGTCGGTTAACTGTCCGACTTAGGCTCAGGTCATGATCTCACGGTTCGTGAGTTCGAGCCCCACGTCGGGCTCTGTGCTGACAGCTCAGAGCCTGGAGCTTGCTTCAGATTCTGTGTCTCCCTCTCTCTCTGACCCTCCCCCATTCATGCTCTGTCTCTCTCTGTCTCAAAAATAAATAAACATTAAAAAAAAATTTTTTTTAAAACCTTTAAAAAAAAAAAGCCCCACAAAGCAGAACAGAATTACCACCGATAGTCATATAAGCAAACATCAGCCCCTGCTTGCTCAGGACTTGCCCTCTTTCCCTTAAGTCGTTGGCCATGAGCATCCCCAGCCCAGGTATGGCCTGTTCAGAGAACATTCTCTACCACTCCTGCATCTGACAGGCCCAGCACCCCCCTACATCCTTGAGAATGACATAAGCCTCCCTAATTATCCCCTAATGCATGTGGCCTGCCCCCAGCTGGTTTTCTTCCCTGCCCCATGCTTTCACTCCAGTTCCCTGCTGAAGGAGGCTGGAACTTGAGCTCACCTGGAACCTGGGTTGAATTCTGATAGACTGTCACTATTGGTTTGGACCAGGTTTGATCTATCTCCCCAAAGGCTCACTGAACACATGAACTTCAGTGGGGGGGGGGGGGGGGGGGGGGGCTGAGTGTGGATGTGAAAGTAAGCATGGCCCAGGACTGCTACTCCTGCATCACACCCGCCCCACCCACAGACCTGGGCCTCACCTCAGCCTGAGTCTGATGCCATAATCAGATGGAACTTTTCAGGGTTTTTGAAGGAAGGGTAAGTACATGGAAGAGATGTATATTGTTGCAGCCAGACAGTAAGCCTGTGGCAAACTATCTTTTCCAGAACAGCTGCATCTATGTTCTGGATTCCAAATGCTCTTCCATTATTTTGACATTGAGAGTTCAAATCTATTCCCTTCCCCTTGAAACTTGGCAAATCTTTGTAACTGCCTCAGTATGTTAGAATACCGTGGAAGGGACACTGTTTAGTCAACTTGAGAGGCTGGGTAATAAAGGCAATGTGGCTTCCACCTGGCTTTCTATCTTAGGATGCTCACCCTGGAAACACAGCCACTGTGTGGGATGAATGCCCAGATTATATGGAGGGGGAGTGTGCAGATGTTCCAGACAACAGTCTCAAGGGTTAAAGTCTCAGCCAACAGCCAGCATCAACCATCAAGCATGTGAGAGACAGAACCTTCAGATGATTCGAGCCCCTAGCTATCAATCATTCCATTCTTAAGTCTTCTACCTGAGGCCCCAGACACCACAGAACACAGGCAAACCATCCTTGCTGTTCCTGCCTAAATTCCTGACTCACAGAATCCATAAGCATAATAAATAGCTGTTTTTTGCAACAAGTTTTGGGGTAATTTGTTGCACAGTAATAGATAACCAGAAAACCATAAAGGATAATACCCTCTTTATAATTCCAACATCATTTTGCAAGTAAGAGCTAAAATGAATACAAAAGCAACCTTGAAGGGTGAAAACTGTATCAAATGAGCATCCAGATGGCGTGAGCACATTTCTAAGAGCTGGATGCACGTTTGATCTGAGCCTCTGCCTTCTGCAACACCAGATGTGATGGTCAGAAGAACAACCTCTTTCTTTCCTTTTCCAAAGACAGGAAGGGCAACTCCGGGACCACTTCCCACTGTCCAATCGGAGAAGCAGCTCTCCACAGATATGTGCAGGCGCTGGAAACCCTGCTTTCCAAAAGTGACCCGGAACTTCTTTTGATACCCACGATCTTGTATGTAAAGAGTCCTTTACAGACACTCTCAATATGCATGACAAATTACAAATGATGCCACTATCCTATTGAAGACTTTTACTTGCATTGCATTAATTCCTCCACTCGGTATCATTACTTCATATTCTCTTCAGGGAATGGCTTTATAGTAGATTGAATGATTAGCCACAAGTATTTGCCCCTCACTGTATCCATTTTTGTCATGTGACTGTGCTCTTCCTCCTGCTAGAGGCAAGAAATATTTCCCCGGCCTCATGGGTGTTGGAACTGTGTGATTTGCTAGGGCAAATGAATGTGAGTGAAAGGAGCACTATGTTGGTGTGGGCTTACGTTTTAAACAGCAGCGCTTGGGGACGCCTGGGTGGCTCAGTCTGTTAAAGTGTCTGACTTCGGCTCAGGTCATGATCCCACGGTTCGTGGGTTTGCGCAGGGCCCTGTGCTGACAGCTCAGAGCCTGGAGCCTGCTTCAGATTCTGTGTGTGTGTTTCTCTCTCTTCTCCTCCCCTGCTCATGATCTGTCTCTCTCTGTCTCTCAAAAATGAATAAATGTTAAAAAAAAAAAATTTAAACAGCAGCCCTTGTTTCCACTGTACCTTATATCTCTATCATCACTGTGAGTTTGCCTCAAGTGGTGTAACCTAACAACAGAAGACTGTTAAAGTTCATTTACCCTGTCAGTAGTACTCTAAAAAGAATGTTTGTTTTCACTACCTAGATCCCCAGAAAACCTCTGATTTCCTTCTGATACTTGGTTATTCTGCCTTTACTCAATGAAAGCAACATGACTAGGGATGTTTGGAACAAATCTGCCCATTGAAAGAAATCTACACGTAAATCTCTTGGAGCAAAACAGCCTAGCTCAGAAGGAGGCGGTTCTGGTAGTGGGGCGGGGCGGGGGGGGGGGGGGGGGACACAGACAAAAAAAAGAACTGTAAGTTAAAAATTCAACGTTTGGAAAGTACCCTGGGAGATGGGGGTGGGGCTATAAAATGTAAAAGAAACAAAATTTGACCTTCACCAAAAGATCCATTGTGCTTGATGTTTATGCAAAAGCCTCCACATTCCAAAATGGGATTTGTACCATGCCTTGTCAATTAAGAGAAAGAAATACTTTATAAATCAATTACAGGCTCTAGCTTTCTGCTTGCCAACCAAAGCAACCGAATGGCTAATAAGTACACACAGTGCATGTGCACACACCACACACACACACACACACACACACACACACACACACACAGTAAGACTTCCTAGCAAATGCAGCCCAGAGACCATATTAATCAGAAATACCTGACTTATTTCACACAGTGTGACCTGGGCTCAACACTGTGATTATTTCTGGGGCTGTTATATGTTATGTTATTTTTGTACGAGTTTCAACAAGCCTTGTTATGTTTCCCAAGTGTAATCAATCACATTCATTATTTTCAGGTTTCTTTTAGCTGTTACCCTTAGCATTGGGGTAACCGTGTGGAATTTCACAGCCCAAGCAAGCTCATTAGCTTGTGTGGCATTTCTATTTCTCAATTTTGGCAGTCTGTGGGAAGTGGGATTCAATGGCTGCGTGCAGTCATTCATCCGTCAGGAACAGCATCCTTCATCTGTTGCTTTTTTTCCCCTTCGCCACAGAAATCTTCCCTTTTATTTTTCTGTACGTTAGAAGACATGAGATTTTACCTAACCTTAGTGTTAATACAAAGCACTCAAGTTTGACCTTATATTCTCATTTTTCATTTCATGAAAACACAGCAAAAGAAGCAGAAAATGGATTCTTCCTAGTTTCACCTCAAAATACCTCCAGTTCTGGGTTTGGGGATCATAAAATACTTTAAGTACCCAAAACTAACAGGGAAAAAAGATCTCAAACCTAAGCCCGTAATAAGAAACATAAATTAAAACTGTTTTATTTTTTTAATTATTTTATTTAAATCCAAGTTAGTTAATATATAGTGTAATAATGATTTCAGGAGTAGAACCCAGTGATTCATCACTCACATATAACACCCAGTACTCATCCCAGCAAGTGCCCTCCTTAATGCCCATCATCCATTCAGCCTACCCCTCACTTAACACCCCTCCAGCAACCGTCAGCTTGTTCTCCGTATTTAAGAGTCTCTTATGGTTTGCCTCCCTCTCTTTATCTTATTTTTCCTTCCCTTCCCCTATGTTCATCTGTTTTGCTTCTTAAATTCCACATGCGAGTGAAATCATATATTTATCTCCCTCTGACTGACTTACTTCACTTAGCATAATACATTCTACTTCCATCCATGTTGTTACAAATGGCAAGAGTTCATTTTTTTGATCACTGAATAATATTCCATTATATGTAGGTGTGTGTGTGTATGTGTATATACATATATATATGTATATACATATATATGTATACATACGTATATGTATATATATACACATACACACACACACACACCACATCTTCTTTAACCATCATTAGTCGATGAACATTTGGGCTCTTTCCATAATTTGGCTATTGTTGATACTGCTGCTAGAAACATTGGGGTGCATGTGTCCCTTCGAAGCAGCGTTTTTGTATCCTTTGGATAAGTACGTACTAGTGCAATTGCTGGGTGTAGGGTAGTTCTATTTTTAATTTCTTCAGGAACCTCCATACTGTTTTCCAAAGTGGCTATACCAGTCTGCATTCCCATCAACAGTGCAAAAGGGTTCCCCTTTCTCCACATCCTTGTCAACATCTGTTGTGTCCTGAGTTGTTCATTTTAACCATTCTGACAAGTGTGAGGTGGTACCTCACTGTGGTTTTGATTTGTATTTCCCTGATGATGAGTGATGTTGGGCATCTTTTCATGTGTCTCTTGGCCATCTGGTTGTCTTCTTTGGAAACGTGTCTATTCATGCATTTTGCCCATTTCTTCACTGGAATATTTGTCTTTCAGGTTTTGAGTTTGCGAAGTTCTTTATAGATTTTGGATACTAACCCTTTACCCGGTATGTCATTAGCAAATATCTTCTCCCATTCCGTTGGTAGCCTTTTAGTTTTGTGGATTGTTTCCTTCTCTGTGTAGAAGCTTTTCATCTTGACGAGGTCCTAATAGTTCATTTTTGCTTTTGTTTCCCTTGCCTCTGTAGATGTGTCTAGTAAGAAGTTGTTGCAATGGAGGTCAAAAAGTTGTTGCCTGTTTTCTTCTCTAGGATTTTGATGGTTTCCTGTTTTATATGTTGGTCTTCGATCCATTTTGAGTTTATTTTTGTGTATGGTGTAAGAAAGTGGCCCAGGTTCATTCTTCTGCATGTTGTTCTCCAGTTTTTCCAACACTATTTGTTAAAGAGACTCTTTTTTCCATTGGATACTCTTTCCTGCTTTGTCAAAGATTAGTTGGCCATACATTTGTGCCTCCATTTCTAAGTTCTCTATTCTGTTCCACTAATCTATGTGTTTGTTTTTGTGATAATACCATACTGTCTTGATGATTACAGCTTTGTAATACAGCTTAAAGTCCAGAATTGTGATGCCTCCAGCTTTAGTTTTCTTTTTCAACATTACCTTGGCTATTTGGGATCTTTTCTGGTTCTGCACAATTTTTAGAATGGTTTCTTCTTGCTCTGTGAAGAATGCTGGTGATATTTTGATAGAGATTGCATTGAATGTAGATTTCTTTGGGTACCATCAACATTTTTTTTAATTTTTAAAAAATTTTTTTAATGTTTATTTATTTTTGAAGGAGAGAGAGACAGAGTGTGAGTTGGGGGCGGGGGCAGAGAGAGAGAGGGAGACACAGAATCCGAAGCAGGCTCCAGGCTATGAGCTTTCTGCACAGAGCCTGACGTGGGGCTCGAACCCACAAACCAGGAGATCATGACCTGAGCCGAAGTCGGACGCTCAACCGACTGAGCCAACCAGGCGCCCCATACTATCGACATTGTAACAAAATTTGTTCTTCCAATCTGAACATGAAATTTTTTTCCATTTCTTTTTGTATTCTTCAATTTCTTTCATATTACATGGGATCAATGTTTGTAAATGGGATCAATTCCTTATTTGTCTTTCTGCTGCTTCATTATTGGTGTATAGAAATGCAACTGATTTCTATACATCGATTTTATATCCTGTGACTTTGCTGAATTTATGTATCAGTTCTAGTAGTTTTTTGGTGGAGTCTTTTGGGTTTTCTACGTAGAGGATCATGTCATCAGCAAAAAGTGAAAGTTTGACTTCCTCCTTGCCAATTTAGATAGCTTTTATTTCTTTTTATTGTCTGATTGCTGAGGCTAGGACTTCCAGCACTATGTTGAACAACAACAACAAACAAAGTGGACATCTCTGTGGAGTTCCTGACTTTAGGGGGAAAGCTTTCAGTTTTTCCCCATTGAGGATGATATTAGCTGTGGATCTTTGGTATATGGCCTATGTGATCTTAAGGTATATTCCTTCTATCCCTACTTTTTTTATCAAGAATGGATGTTGTGGGGGTTTTTAAATGCTTTTTATGCATCTATTAGAAGGATCATGTGGTTCTTATCCTTTCTTTTTTTAATGTGATGTATCACATTGATTGACCTGTGGATATTGACCTGTGAACCATCCCTGAAACCCAAGAATAAATCCCACTTGATTGTGGTGAATAATTCTTTTAATGTATTGTTGGATCTGGTTTGCTAGTATCTTATTGAGAATTTTTTTCATCCATATTCATCAGGGAAATTGGTCTGTAGTTCTTTTTAGTAGGGATTTTGCCTGATTTTGGAATCAAGGTAATGCTGGCTTCATAGAAAGAGTTTTCCTTCCATTTCTATTTTTTGGAACAGTTTTAAGAGAGTAGGTGTTAACTCTTCTCTAAATGTTTGGTAGAATTCCCCTGTAAAACCATCTGGCCTGGACTCTTATTTGTTGGAGATTTTTGATTACTGATTCAATTTCCTTAATGGTTATGGGTCTGTTCAAATTTTCTACTTCTTCCTGTTTCAGTTTTGGTAGTTTATATGATTCTAGGAATTTGTCCATTTCTTCCAGATTGCCCAATTGTTGGCATATAATTGCTTATGATATTATTATTATTTGTATTTCTGTGGTGTTGGTTGTGATTTCTCCTCTCATTCATGACTTTATTTATTTGGGTCTTTTCCTTTTCTTTTTGATGAATCTGGCTAGGGGATTATCAATTTTGTGAATTCTTTCAAAGAACCAGCTCCTGGTTTTGTTGAACTATTCTACTGTTTGTTTGTTTTTTATTATTATTTCAATGTCATTGATTTCTGCTCTAATCTTTATTATTTCCCTTCTTCTGCTGATTTTCGGCTTTATTTGCTGTTCTTTTTCCAGTTCCTTTAGGGATAAGGTTAGGTTGTGTATTTGAGACATTTGTTCCTTCTTTAGGAAGACTTAGATTGCTATATACTTCCCTCTTATGTCTGCCTTTGCTGTGTCCCAGAGGTTTTGGGCTGTTGTGTTTTCATTTTCATTGGCTTCCATGTATTTTTTTAATTTTCTCTTTAATTTCTTGGTTTACCCTTTCATTCTTTAGTAGGATGTTTTTTAACCTCCAAGTATTCATGTTCTTTCCAAATGTTTTTTTTTTATGGTTGATTTCAAGTTTCATATCATTGTGGTCTGAGAATATGCACAGTATGATATTGATCTTTTTGTACTTGTTGAGGGCTGATTTGTGACCCAGTATGTGCTTTGTTCTGGAGAATGTTCATGTACACTTGAGAAGAATGTGTATTTTGCTATTTTAGTATGAAATGTTCTGAATATATCTGTTATGTCCATCCAGTCTGGTGTATCATTCAAAACCACTGTTTCCTTATTGACTTTCTGCTTAGATAATCTGTCCATTGTTGTAAGTGGGGTGTTAAAGTCCTCTACTATTATGGTATTATTATCAACGAGTTTCTTTATGTTTGTGATTAATTGATTTATGTATTTGGGTGTTTCAAGTTGGGGGTATAAATATTTATAATTGTTAGATCTTAGTAAATAGACCCCTTAATTATGATATAATGTCCTTCTTCATCTTTTGTTACAGTCTTTGTTTGAAAATCTAGTGTGTCTGATATAAGTGTGGCTACTCCAGATTTCCTTTAAAATCATTAGCATGATAGATGGTTCTCCATCCCCTCCCTTTCAATCTGCAGGTGTCTCTAGGTCTAAAATGGGTCTCTTGTAAGCAGCATATAGATGGGTTTTATTTCTTCATCCATTTTGATACCCTATGTCTTTTGATTAGGGCAGTTAGTACATTTACATTTAGAGTGATTAAAGATATTAATTTAGTGCCCTTGTGTTGCCTGTAGAGTGGGTTTTTGTGGTGATGTTCTCTGGTCCTTTCTAGTCTTTGTTGTTTTTGGTCTTTTTTCTTTTGTTTTGTTTTTTTTTCCCCCCTCAAGAGTCCCACTTAAGATTTCTTGCAGGGCTGGTTTAGTGGTCATGAGCTCCTTTAGTTTTTGTTTTTCTGGAAAACTTTTTATCTCTCCTTCTATTTTGAATGAGAGCCTTCTTCGATAAAGAATTCTTGGCTGCATATTTTTCCATTTCAGCACATCGAATATATCCTGCCACTCCTTTCTGGCCTGCCAAGTTTCTGTGGACAGATCTGCTGTGAACCTAATCTATCTTCCCTTATCGGTTAAGGACTTTTTTTTCACTTGCTGCTTTTATAATTCTTTCCTTGTCTGTGTATTTTGTGAATTTGACTATGATATGCCTCGGTGATGGTCAGTTTTGGTTGAATCTAATGGGAGTTCTCTGTGTTCTTGGATTTTGATGTCTGTGTCCTTTCCCAGATAAGGAAAGTTTTCAGCTATAATTTGCTCATATGAATCTTCTGCCCCTTTTACTCTCTCTTCATGTTCTCGGACTCCTATGATTCAAATGTTATTCCTTTTTAATAAGCCACTGAGTTCTCTAATTCTTATATCATGACCTTTTGCCTTTGTTTCCCTCGTTTTTTCCCCTGCTTCATTATTTTCCATGATTTTATCTTCTATATTGCTGATTCACTTCTCTGCTTTGTCTATCCTTGCCATCATGGCATCCATTCAAGATTGCACCTCAGTTATAGCATTTTTAATTTTGGCCTGACTAGATCTTAGGTTTTTTTATCTCCACAGAAAGGGATTCTCTGGTGTCTTCTATGCTTTTTTTCCTACCTCAGCTAGAATTCTTATAATTGTGATTTTAAATTCTAGTTCAGACATCTTACTTGTATCTGTGTTGATTAAATCCCTGGCCATCATTTCTTCCTATTCTTTATTTTTGGATGAATTCTTCCATCTGGCAAGTTATCTGGCTCAAATTATGCATATTATTGCATTAATCCTAAGATCAATATCCTAGGTGTTCAAAATGATTTGATGCTGATTTAGCTGCATTTCAGGGATGAGACGAGATCAGGGTCCCCGTACTAATCTGCCATCTTACCTCCTCTCCAAGAGTGTTAGAAGACATTGTCCTTAAACCCTTTTCTTCCCCACCAGAAATCATACAGGTCCCCCACCCCCTGACTATGAAAAGTTACAGGGTTCCTAAAGAACCTTTCATAAGCAGAAATGGCATAAAACAAAGAGGCAGGTACCACTATTTTATGTGGAAACTATTTTAAGCATTCCCAAACCCCCAAAATCATCTCAGTTATACTTTTATGATACCTTAGGACACATCTTGCTAACAGATGCACAAAATAAATCCAGGTAAAGCACAGATACTCACAGACACACCTCAAAGCTATGGCAGCCTGATGCTGAGATGCTGAGTGTGGTTCCCAGAGAAGGAACTGGTAGTGCCATTCTTGCTTCCCTCTATCACAGTTCATGGCCATAAGCATAAATCCTCTTTGAATTTCTCTCCATTAGTGAAAACAGGTACTGACATAGGTCATTTATAAAAGCAAAATTATGTATGGTGAACTCTCAAAAAGCAGGGGAAACCTGCATCATGAAAGGAAGAACATGCCCTCATTATAATGGTAAAGGTGAACAACAGAAATTTCAAGCATACTTTTCTCTATACAGGGGACCAAAACCTAGGTGAACTAGAAAAAATTCATAGACTTGGGGGGGAAATGAATTTGAAATACTTTTCTCAGTAGTAGAATTCCTGCCTAGAGTAAGGGTGCATTCCTGAGCTATCAAAAGTCAAGGAGAAAAATTAGTGGGGGACAAGGACTGGGAAGTTTATATGCATTTTCATCACCTAATATGTCCAGTCTGCCTCATTATTGGGTCCTAATTATCAGAATTATATAATTCAAGGTTACTACTGAGAAGTCCATTTAAAAATGTACCTACTAACACATGCCTAATGCATACAAAACACTATTCCAATTTCCAGCTGACCGAGACTTACAGAGTTGAGCAAGATATGGTCTCAGTTTTCAAGGAGGATACGTGTTAAGCAATCACCCACATACAAAGCAAATAAATGCCACAGTGCAGGATAGGCAAAGGGCTGTATTGTGTCAAAGAAGGGAGGGCACAGGAGCACCCGGGTGGCTCTGTCAGTTAAGCTTCCAACTTCAGCTCAGGTTGTGATCTAATGATTTGTGAGTTTAAGTCCTGCATCGCACTCTCTGCTTTCAGCCTGGAGCCTGCTTCAGATCCTTGGTCTCCCTCTCTCTCTCTGCCCCTCCCCTGCTTGCACTCTCTCTCTCAAAAATAAATAAACTTGGAAAAAAAAAGAAGGGATGGCACATGATAAGGGAGGATCAGGGAATGCTTAGATATGGCTGCATTCTGCACTGCCAGTGGACACCTGCTATCTACTGGCTATGTGGGGTTCATGGGTTCTGTTCAGCTATTTTCTGTAAATTTGTTGCCAACACTGCACTTTGGAATATTGCTTATAAGTATCTGGGATTCTGGCTTCTCTTGCTAAATAAGATGATCTGAAAATCTGGGGTCCACGTGCCAGCCCGGCAATAATTACTTAGAGCGGCATAGAAACAGTCATAGATCTCCACTTTGCTTTGGTCCCCAAGACTCCCTGTTGCACTCAACTCCTGGCCTGCTTCATTCCTTTCTTTTGTCTGCTCTGATCCTATATGCTCCAGGTCTGCCTTAAAGAACAGATAGAATCTCAACATACAGAGCTGGAGAAGGAAGATCAGAGCAAAGGTAGAGAGGCAGAAGAGTTTAGGCTATGCTCAGGGAACTGTGAGCAATCTGCTCAAAGAATAAGCTTAAGAATGAGATGAATTTAAAAATAGACAAATGATGGTTGGGACAAGTGGGGGGGGGGGGACTCCACGGACTTCTCCTAATGCCAGGATGAAGCAAATTGACTCAATTTGGTCAGAATGTGAAGCAAATTCAGAATGTTAGATCAGGGAATTGCCACCATCTGAGATAGCTTTCGGAATGATTAATCACAGGTGAGCAGAATAGAGCTAGGATTCTATTGTAGATGCTGAGGTAATTAAGTGACAGAAGGAGAAGAAAGGATGGCACACGCTTGGTGGACACTGAGGAGATGGTGTAGACCAGGCTTGGGAATGGCTTAGATAGGGTGGTGGGGAAAGAATGAAGTGAGTAGGGAGGAAGAAAAATTAAAAATGCCTCTATGTCTGGGGTCCCAAGCTCAAATGTCTTCAGGTACAGGCATGTAGCAAAAATACGATAAGCAGCAGGTATAAATGTCAAGGATTGGTGGAGACTTTGGTGGGCTGGGGAATGCATATTCAAAATCAAAAAACAAGAAGTGTGCCCATCAAACAATCCACGTCAATGCAAAACAAACAGCAAGCTGCCCACGAAAAGCCTTGAAATAAGAGACATGAAAAGGCATACTTATAGGTGGTTCTCCCAGTAGAGATGTCCATCAGGTCAGGGTAAACACACGTATGAAGTTTAGGTGTAGACAAAAGGCATGAGTTTTGGTTTGCAAACCAATGGATAAATGATAGAATCTCAAGATTGGGGATCATGAAGTTCAGGGATTCATCCATGTGCTGATGATAGTTGAGGCTGTGGAAGAAGGTACAAGATCAGAGGAAAAGAACCAGAGGATGGGAAGCATTCCCCCCAGGGAGTCCTTAAGGAGCCTCTGTTCCCTGGGAGCTGGGCAAGAAAGAGGAGGCTGAGAAATGGAAGGAGAAGCAAGAAGTGAACTGGGATATAACAGTATTATGAAAACTATAGGAGGAAAAATATTCAAGAAAGAGGAAATGATCTCCCGTGTGAAATTCCCTATTCCCTTCTGTCCCCTTCTCAAAGACTCATTTAATTAAAATACCTTTCTCCCAAAATTGATAATTTCTGCAATATCTTTTTACAGTGTCAAGCAGAAAGAACCCCATCTGTTCTCCGATCTTCATTGCCTTCCCTTTTGCCCCAGGGCCAAGTCTCTTACACACATCAGGAGTAATATGCAAAACGATTTTTCAACCACCGACTGGCCCCTGATGTGTGCAGACGCAAGTGAGACAGCATCTTTTATGTGACCTCTCAAAACCCTGCCTACTGCCTCCTTTGGTGATATTTGGAACTTCCCAAAGAAGCCAGATTGTTTTCCTGGGCATCATTCTCCTCTTCCCAGGCAGCTGAGAAGTGAGCTGTGAGAGTACAAAATGCCACAATAAGAAGAAACCCTTCCCTGGGTGAAGAGATAGAGATGAAATCAGGATATATAACAGGGTATCACAATCCTCCCCCTCCAAGCCATAAATCTGGAACCAAAGCCATTTTATGGGTTCCCACATCATCACTGAAGCCAAAATTACTCCTAAATCACCCGGCTTGTATCTCAGATGACAACCTGCAGGGTTAGTGATTTTGCTTTAAAAATAAATAAATAATTGTTCTCCGTGCTTCCTTGAAAAAATGAAACAGTGCACAGGCAAAAGATACTATTTTTTAAGTCAGGGAACATCTGTTACTCAGCTGGATTCAGCCCTTTATAAGGCCCTGAGTCACCAAATGGCAGGAGCTCCTGAGATGCCCTTAATTTTAGTGCTTCCTGCAACTTTAATTTTAAGAGACGCCATTGCCCTCATCCCACATTGGGAGACTTCCCTGGCTGAACTAGTTTCCCACACCATCACTCCAAAGCCAGGGATTAAGAAAGCTGTTATCTCCCATTTTTTACACCAATGGCAGTAAAGTTTCAAAGTAAATACGGATGATGGAGGCCAATGTCACATCCCTGAGACAAGAAAGTGTTCAGTCTATACCTAGAAAAGGAAAGGTCCTGTGATTTACAGAGAGTGCCTTTGCTCAAGGGCAAAAAGTGTCTTAGACAAGAAGAGCTCCAACTTAACAAGACTTGAAAAGGAAATTAGATGGCAAAGTCCACCATGAAAAGTGGGATTTCTAAAGGGCACAGAGAAACAATTGCTTCCGCTCAAATGCTGCAGCCAAAGATAGAGTACCATGCTCTCTTGGTCCCTTAAACACATCAGGTATTTCCACCTTTACAAGTCGATCATGCCGTCCACCCTCCCTATTTCTCTGTGTCAGCCATGAGAATCTTATCTTTCCTTCATGGCATGGTGCAAATCCTGTCTTCCTTACACAGCTTTCTTTCCTTCCTGGCCTACATGCATCACTCTCTTCCTCTGAAGCTCTACAGTATTTTTAAACTATTCATCTTCGTTCTTAGTCCCACATGCGCTTAGATGCTGCAAGTCAAAGTCTTGTCTCCCCAGCCAGATCATGTACTTGATGACATGAACTCTCCTGGGATGTCATCATATCCCCTGCAGCAGACGCACCGTGCCATGCCACCAAACCCTCCTAAGAACCACTGAACACAGGAGGTTATGCAGAGATATATGGGGAGATACAAGCAACAGAAAAGCAAAAGGTCCAAAGAAGTTTGCTTTATTATTTAAAAGAAATTCATAATTACATCCAAAATACTTTGCCAATTAAATTCATGCTAATCTCTGTGTCAAGAACTCCATTGAGGAAAGATTATTTTCTCGAGTCTTTCACAAAATCCAGGAAAGAGTCTCTTAACATAGAACTCCCTTTTTCCTTAATTACCAAAATGATCATAATTTCAACCAGAAGCTGTTTATCAGATCAGATCACCTGTCACTCTAAGGAAGCTTCAGATTTGCCTATCTTCTTCTATTCTTTTCTTTTCTTTCTTCCTTCCTTTTTCTTTCTTTTTTCTTTCTTTCTTTCTTTCTTTCTTTCTTTCTTTCTTTCTTTCTTTTCTTTCTTTCTTTCTTTTTTCTTTTCTTTATTCCTTCCTTCCTACCTTCCTTCCTTCCTATCATCCTTCCTTCTTATCTTCCTTCCTTCTTTCCTTCCTTCCTTTCTTTTATACGACAGTGCCAGGTACTGTCCTAGATTCTGAGAATACTGTGCTGAGTAGGACAAAAACCCTGTTCTCATGGAGTTGACATGCTAATAGAAATAGACAATATATGTATGAATAAGTAATAATTATCAAGATGTGATCCCCGCTCTACAGAAAAATAAATTAGAAAAAGGAGCTAGAGAATAATGGGGGAATGAGGAGACACTGTGATCTGTTCTGGATTGAAGAAGGACTGAAGGAGACGGCATTTGAATGGAAACTTGAAAGAAATGGGAGAGCAGGAGGGCTAAAGAGCACCCACAGAGAAAGAACAGCAAGTGCAACGGTCCTGGGGAAAAACTAGTTTGAAGTATTCTAGGGCCAATAGGGAGACCAGTGCATCTGGAGCAATGATTCGGGAGCAGAATAAGCAAGGAGAAGGGTAGATCCCTCACCAGGAACTGAATCGGTTGGCACCTTGATCTCTGTCTTCCCAGCCCAGAACTGTGAAAAATACATGTCCGTTGCTCAAGCCCCCTAGTCTGTGACATTCTGTTATGGCAGCCTGAGCTGAGTTAACACAGGTAGTAAGGAAATAAGTGAAAAATACCAAAGGTGTCTGACAGATGCTGCGACTGCAGAGAAGTGGAGAAAAAACTCCCAAAGAAGGTGACATTTAGCAGACACTCTGAGTCACTTCTAGCTCCTAAATAAATTTCTATCATTTTCATTGGCTCAGGGATTACTTAGTGTGAGTTCACTGTTCTTCCTAGTGGTGATATTCTTATCTATGTATTTTTAGATATTTTATACACTCTTTGCGTGAACTCCCAAAATCCACACATCTGGGTCCATTAGATACTTTTGCATCTCTTTTCGCTCACCAAATGTGACAGCATTTCTTTGAATTTCAATTAATTCAGTGATCACTGAATCTACCTCTTTTATAAGGTAACAGTTCCATGAGTCCATTCTTTGGGAGGAAATCTCTCCAAGAATTTTATACATCATTTTATATATCATCATAAAATATATTTAATTTTGCGTTCATTATGCTGATTGATTCATCTGCCAAAACTCCACAAACCATGTAAATCTTAAGAAGGAAAAAGGGGTCGAGGTCCTTCTGTGAATGATATTTACGTCCAGCTCCTCGGATTTTGCTCTGTGTTCTGGATGCCCCTTCTTTTCTCTGAACATGCACACAGATGGGAGTCCATCTTCCATCACTTCCTCTAAGAATATTTTCTCTACCTGAAATTGAATAGCCTTCTTAGCGAGCAAGACTGAACAACAAAAAGAAATAACATTCGTCTTCTCCAAAGTAAAGAAGCAGGGGATGAAGTACTCAAGTGGGCTAGGTCCCGGAGCCTTCCGGAGCTAAAGTTTATATTGCATGGATTTAACAGATTTTGTCGGTGGAAGTGTGTTTGTGGTTTGCAGTTTCATTTTGTTATCTCGTTCCAGTAAGAAAAGTCACACTGCTTACAAAACTGAGAAACTTATTAGAATCCTGTGGTGTTTGCCTGCTTCGATTTTCACACGGCGAGCCAACATAAAATGAAGGGTAGTGTTGGAAAGGGAAAGGTGGAACATTTGCAAAAATTCGCAGCTGGAGGCAGCACCGCCTCGGCTGTGCAGAAGAGTCTTCCAACCTCAACGTCCTCCTTCTTCTCAAACACAGGCAATTGTAAGTTAGATTTTGCCCGAAAAACTGCATCTAGAGGTGAGGTCTTATGCAGGGATGGGAACTGAACACCGCAGTTAAGAAAACCGCTGTGGACAATGCCAGAAGATTCTTACATTTGTTTTAATGATTTCAGCTTACCTCGAAGGAGCTCTGAATCACCAGGTGGTTCTAAATGCCAAGTAGGACTGCCGGGCAGTTGGGGTGAAGTGAAAAAAGGCTGTGCTGAGTCAATAGATGTGTTTGTTTTTTATTCAATTCTTTGTGAGGCATCATCGCCAATACTCCTAACAGGCACACCAGGAACAACTAGTACAAAAATCACAGAGGTGCAAAAATCACACGAAAAATCAATTAGAGAAATAAGCCTTGGGAAATGTAAACTGGAGCAGATGAAAAAGTAGATAGAAATTCCCAGAAGGACTACAGAAAGCTACAGATCCCGGTCAAAGAGAGAAGCCATTGGATAACCAATACATTCATCTGATAATTAGAGGAAAAGCATTCTTAAAAGAAAATTTCTTTTTAATAAAAAACAAAACAAAACAAAGCAAAAAACAAAAAGCTCTCTAGCACGACTCTGTCGAAATGGTAAAATTAGGACACTGGCCAGAGAGAGTATCACAAATGAACATTCTGAGTTTCCTAATAACACTCATCTGCTCTCCTCTTTGGGTTACCAAGTCTCCAAGGAGAGGAATATATGCTTATGATTGACAAATCAGTTGTTGGCAAAGGAAAACTGCCTTTTCTTTCACATCCTTTGATTGGCTACTTCAACCTCAGAATGGAAGATGGGGATAGTTTTCCAAGTGGCTACCTGATTCAAAAGGGAAACTCTGACTCAGTCAATAGCTGTCTTAAACAATTTCTGATAATATGGACCCTAATGTTTCCCAGGCAAACATGCTCATTAAAACTTTGAAAAAAAAATGGGGCACCTGGGTGGCTCAGTAGGATAGGCGTCCAACTTCGGCTCAGGTCATGGTCTGGCAGTTCATGACTTTGAGCCCCACGTCAGGCTCTGTGCTGACGACTCAGAGCATGGAGACTGCCTTTGGATTCTGTGTCGCCCTCTCTCTCTCTCTGCCCCTCCCCTGCTCGCATTCAGTCTGTTTCTCTCTCAAGAATAAGTAAACATTAAAAATTAAAAAAAAAAAAACTTTGACAAAATTTGTAAGTCCTCCTATACAATTTTTAACAAATAACAATGACATTTGAAAAAATTCTCTTTGGGGCGCCTCGATGGCTCAGTCGGTTAAGTTCCGACTTCGGCTCAGGTCATGATCTTGCGGTTTGTGAGTTCGAGCCCCGCGTCGAACAGCTCAGAGCCTGAAGCCTGCTTCGGATTCTGTGACTCCCTCTCTCTCTGTCCCTCCCCTTCTCATGCTCTGTCTCTCTCTGTCTCAAGAATAAATAAAACATTAAAGAAAAAAAGAAAAAATTATCTTTGCTAAAAAATTAGAACATTATAGAAATGCCTGAACTTCTCTTTGATCTTGAGCACCAAATCTGGCTCCTCCTACTTCCTTTTAGTTTGCCTGGCTTTCTCCAACCCCTTCTTTCTCGAATATACACATTAGAGCACATATATTTTTTGGTGTTTGTGTTTCATAAATTGAATCATATCATATATACCTTTCTGAATATTTGTTTTTGTTCACTGATCAATGAGATCTGGAACCTTCTATGTTTGTACAAATAGACCTGCCTCAATCTTCTTGATCAGCTGCATAGTATTCCTTGAGAATATTACTATATATTTTGCCATTCTCCATTGATAGAGACTTAGGTTATTGTTAATTATTCGCTTTTATAAAAACTCTTCAATGAGCATCTTTTCACAATACATCCTTGGGTACTCCTCAACATGTTTTTCCAGAGTACAAGCAGACCAAAGAAATGTCTCATGCTTTTTAAGTGCTGTGCTAAAATAGTAGGGAACAAAGAATGAAATAAAATATACCTGTCAGACTAAAAGACATAAAATTAGAACTTTCTGAAAGGAAACCAGAAAGCTACAGAAGGTTGGTTTGGAAGAGATTCTTAAAAAGTCAGAGATTCCTAGCTTCAAACCTGGCCCCAGTTCCAAATCAAAAAGAATCTAAGTGCCCTGTTTTTGTTTAATGTTTATTTTATTTATTTGGAGAGAGAGAGCATGAGCAGGGGCGGGGCAGAGAGAGAGAGAATCCCAAGAAGGCTCCACACCATCAGTGCAGAGCCCAATGTGAGGTTCAGTCTCACAAACCTGTGAGATCATGACCTGAGCGGAAATCAAGAGCCAGATGTTCCACCGACTGAGCCATCCAGGCACTACTATGTGTCCTTCTATGGGAATGGCAAAACACATACTACCTAAAGAATACTATATAGCTTATTTTAAAAAATTACGCAGGTCTAGATATATTAACATAGACCGTAACCTTGTGTAACTTTTAAAACATTACTTTTCTGTCAAGCTTTAGTTTCCCCATCAAAATATGGAAAAGAACAATTTTTTGAAATGAATCTACAGCATAAAGTAGTTGCACAGATTAAATAACAAAATACTTGTTAAACACTTAGTATACTAATGACACAGAGTAAGTGCCCAAAAGATATTGGTTTCCATTACATTTCTATTTTTGATGTGTCCCACGATGGTGGAGAAATTTCAACAACCCAAGGCCATTTATTAATTTGTCAGTCATTTATTAAGCATCTATTATTAGCAGAGTGTTATGCCACCTCATTTGAGGAGAACACAGATGAATGAAATATCATTATAATATTCCTCAAGAATCTTGGGAACATATCAAGGAATATAAATCATGTCCCAAATAACCTTAATAAAAAAAGGAATGTAGTATTACAACGTATCTCATACTAGACTACTATTATTTTTATATGTCCAGGGCCACTTCCTTCATCAGGCAATAGCATCATTCTTTGGAAGAACTATTCCTCCTCCAATGCCGATGCTGATGTGAAGACAGCCAATTATAGAAGCCACAGCCCTGGTTGGCCACAGTTGATAGGTCAGGAAATGTGCATATGACTTAGTCATATGACCCAGGCCAGGCCAGTCAAAGCATTTTTCACACTAAGAATGGAGGAAAGGGAGTGGGTCTTTTCTAATGACAAAGGCATGTGATGGCAAGTTTGAGCACTATTTACAGCCAAGTTCTCCAATATTTGGGAGACTCTAGCCTGAAAAAATAAAGAACCACAGTGACAAGAGTAGAGGCAAAAACACAGACAGACGTGAGGGGATTTGAGTCCCAGGTTCTGGAGGCCCAGCCTCAACCCTGCCTTTTGGTAAAGACATGGGATATCATTAGTTCTATGAAAGCAGAGGTTTCTGTATGTTTTTATTTACTAATGTATCCCCAGCATCTAGAATACTGCTTGGTGCCTAGCACATAGTAGACATTCGTGACATATTTTCTGAATTAATGAATAAATGAATGAGTGAATAATATCCTATAATATAGCCCTCTTTTTTTTCTGAGTTAAAATTTTATTTTATTTTATTCTTTCCTTATAACTGAAGTCAGAATTACTCTTGAAATTTTTTACAACCCTATCTCAGAAGGAAAAAGAGGAAACGAGGCAAAGAGTAAGGGAATATAACATCCAAATATTTTCCTGGGCCAATAGGCTAGTGGCTCCAGACACTACCAGGACCAGATTCTATCAGAGTATTGCCCATCTCTGTCACCACAAATCCAGAGCTATTTTGAGTTTGAGTTATTACAACTTCTCACGTAGGATTTAGTCTAGTTTAATAAAACAGGCTTGTCTGCTTGGTTTCCAAGACTGCAGACTTTAGATTCTAGAAATCAAAAGACAGTCTGTCATGTGACTGCTTCCGTCTCTCTTATTTGCCTATGTCTTATTTATTTCCTTCCATGGACCAATGGGTAAGATATAAATAAGTAGCCAGGCAGTTAAAGACTGACAGAAGTCTAAAAGGTTGTCAATGAGCTCATTGTCAACAGGAAATTCACATTAATGAGCTCAGATTGGCAGCAGTTTGATGTAACGTCCAGGGATTGAATAGCTTGCAAACACCTCTAGCAGATCTGAAATATACAGCTTACTGAGAATCACATCATTATTGAAAAATTGCACGATATAACTCAATGTGCATGACGGTTGTGGCATCAGTAAATTAAAACAAAATAGAGGATTGCCTCTTTTTAATATCTATTAACTGCCCAATACATGTTGGGAGTTGTTGCACAGAGAAGAAAAAATAGATACAGATCTCAGTCTATAGACTTAGACTTTAGCAGATGACTAAGACATGCTCACCAATTGTCAGATCAACCAGTCCAGGACAAAAGTGAACCCATATGGAATCCAGCCATGATGAAGAGTGTCAGGTGAGAAAAATGTCATAGTAAAGTTTTCATCAACTGTTGAGGAAATAGCTACTTTTCAGCTCTCTCTCATGCTACCTTGACCATCACCTCCCATGCCTGGTCTATCTATGGCTTTTGACATTTTTTTGGCTAAAGTCCAGGTACCTCCTCATGGCTTCCATAAACAATATTTATGGCCCATAATGCCGCCACTTGGCCACTAACATAACCTGCCCTGTGCAGGCTGATCTCCAGTACATAACACCTCCGGGACTATTTATTTGGCATATCCTAACCATAAAAATTACCCGGTCCTACGTAATCTTAGTACAAGATAGAATGCAACAATTTTCATCAGCTGAATTAATCTGGCTTTTTGGGTTTTTTTTGTTTGTTTGTTTATGCAAAGTTTTAAAAGAGTAGATTGCCAATTATATATATATTATATATATATATATAATACATATATTATGCATATATATTATGTATATATAATATGTATATATGTGTATATATTATGTGTGTATATATATATGTACAATAAAACCTTGGATTGCGAGTAACTTGTTCTGTGAGTGTTCTGCAAGACGAGCAAACATCCCTAATACATTTTAACTTGATAAACAAGTGCTATCTTACAATACAAGTAGTATGTGATGCCAAACATCACATGATCACAACAGAGCCAATGGTTCTTCTCTCTCTCTCGCTGTGGGATTGTGGGTGATCATCTCCCATGCTCAGATGCTCAGTCTCAGGCCGTGGTGTTTGGCAGAAATCGGTGATTTTTCAGAACATTGGAAGGTGCCCACAACTGACACTAGTGTATTTTTGTCACCTCAAAGCACCTATGGACAGTCCTTTGCTTTTCCAGACAAGAGTAAGCTTAGGGATGCTTTGCTTCATTTCTAGGTCATTGGACAGGTTCTTTGTTAAAGATGCATGAAAAGAAAAATTCCATTGAGCCAATAGATAGCATGATTTCATTAGTGACAGTGAAAGTTGTCCTACACAATAACCCTCCCATCTTTTGTCTCCCTCACACCAGCCACTAAGGTTTTCAAAGGTAATTGCAGGTTGATTTATTTTTCTTTATATTTTGTATTTTCTTTTATTTTGTATTATATTACAGTAATCATTTTTATATGAATATTTTCAAGTTGCAAAACGAATCATCTGAGCTTTCATTATTTCTTTTGGGGAAATTCGCTTTGATATACAAGTGCTTTGGATTATAAACATGTTTCCAGAATGAATTATCCTTGCAAACCAAGGTTTTACTGTATATGTGCATATTCATTATATATGCACTTATCTGTGGACTTATAAACATATGTTAAACATATACAGTTTATCTTGGTGAACATCCTGTGTGCTGATCAGTACTGTGGAGGGAAAACCAACTTACTGTGTTTATTATGTGTCTGCTCTGCATTTGTTAGTCTCCTCCTTATATATCCCTAGCCCCAAATTATTTCCTCTATTTCGTTCCACTGACTTTCCAATGAGAAAGAGACAAACAGTACAATTAGACTTCATTGTTCCTTTTCTCTTCTGGATCATATCCCTAAAACTTTCTCCTAACTTTCCACCTACAAATAAAGACACAGTGTCTTTATAAAGGCTCCAGTGGGTCTAACAAAACTTAACAAAATAAATGTTTTGGAAGCATATTATTTTACTCTCTGATTCTTTTTACCAAACATAGAATTCGAGGCAAGCCAAATGTAAAAATGAGAGACAAATGAAAACGTTTGTATATTGAAACCTACTCAGGGACTGTATACATAGGAAACCCTTGAATATGTGCTTTAAAAGCAGATCTGGGGGGCGCCTGGGTGGCTCAGTCGGTTAAGCGGCAGACTTCAGCTCAGGTCATGATCTCACCGTCCCTGAGTTCGAGCCCCGCGTCGGGCTCTGTGCTGACAGCTCAGAGCCTGGAGCCTGTTTCAGATTCTGTGTCTCCCTCTCTCTGACCCTCCCCCATTCATGCTCTGTCTCTCTCTGTCTCAAAAATAAACAAACGTTAAAAAAAAAATTTTTTTTTAATTAAAAAAAAAGCAGATCTGGAATTGAATGACTATTTCTTCAAGTGTGGATCCTTGACTCAGTTTCTATCCTTCACTGAATAATTCAAGATGATGTCCATTTATTGAGATGGTCACAGCCCAGTATCTGTGTTAACTATTACGGGAAGGATTCTTCCAAAAGGTAACCAGTAGGATCGTTTCATCCATGAGAACAATAAAATGGAGCTATGCCACTCTGGCATGTTGATATTAGGTCACTGAATACTGTTAGAAGTTAAGTCTCAGAGATCATCTTCCAGACCACTGTTCCACAAAGTAAGGTCCATGTACCAGCAGCATCAGTATCATCTGGGAACTGGTTAGAAATATACATTCTTGGCCCTATCCTAGACCTACTTACTCAGAAACTTTGAGGTACAGTCCATCCATCTGTGTTTTAACAAGTCCTCCAGGTGACTTTGGTGCACATCCAAGTTTGAGAATTCCTGCTCAAGATAGTTTCTTATTTTGGAAGTGAACTGACTGAACCCCAAAGAGGTGAAACAAGTTGCCCAAATGGATGACAAGAACCAGGAAGAAATCTCACAAAGCACAAAGTAAGGTTGCTTTGGGGGTTCTAGAGAACCAAAAACTCAATCCTCAGTATTTTTATTAGTCAGTGTCTTGACAGGAATTCCTTGGTGTGCTCAAATTTGGGTAATGTTTCATGTATTTACACAGGTATGGGTGAAGTGTAAAGAAACCACAAGGGGGAGACACAGTAGAAGAGCATATTCCACTCACAGGCCTAAAGAGGCAAAGGGTGCAGGACGTGGGGGTCAGCAGGGGGAAGAACTATGTAGAAAAGAGAGCCTTGAAAAGTGCAGTGATCTTTATTCATGGGTCACAGACAGCCTGAGGTCACCTCACAGGAGGTATCCAAGACCAAAAATCCCTGACATCACTCTCTACCTCCTTATCCTTTTAGGCCAACCCAACTGGAAGCCAGATGGCAAAGAAACTCATGTGCACAGTCTATACCGACACCCTCCCCAGGCAGAGTGGGGAGTGAGAAGGATGGAGAGTAAATTTAGAAGGGCAAATGGGAGATTTCTAAGCAATATAAAATCAAGGATGGCCAGAAATTTCTGGAATTCATGATGCATACTAGTAATTGGCTCCAACTACTTTCTTTTCAAGAAGGGATCCCTGAAATCACCCCACATTCAAAACAAAATACAGATATATCTTATTGTTAGTATTCCTTACTAACTGTTCCCACCTTCTTTATCAGCAGTAGAACTCCTAGATCTTAACTGGAAATGTGGCCATCACACCTAAAAGATAATATTTCCCAGTCTCACGAGCAGTTGGGTATGTAATGTGACTAAGTTCTAGCCAATGGTACATAAATACAAATGATGTCCATAACTTCAGGGATTGTTCTTAAGGTTCCTCCTTCCAGTTGACTGCAAATTCAGGCAAAGTGTCTGGCATTCCAGGAGCCATCTTGGATCGTGAGTTCACATTGAGAAGGAATGACATACACAGAGGAGCAGCGAGCTGGAAAGAGGCTGAATCTCTGACCCCCTGCAACATGAAGCCAGTCCTAGGCTGACTATCTATCTACTTTTTAAGTGAGTGAGAGGGATGTATTTTTATAGTCTTAAGTCACAATTATTAGGTGATTGCTATTACCTAAATCTAATTATAACTAACATACTCTGTATATACTAACAAGAAAATATCAGCAAAGGCATGTGTTAAGGGGTAAACTGTACCACTACCACCCACCCAAATTCATATATTGAATTCCTAACAGCTAGTACCTCAGAATGTGACTGTATTTGCTGATAGAACCTTTAAAGAGGTGACTAATTTAAAGTGAGGCTGTTAGGGTGGGTCCTAATCCAATCTGACTGGTGTCCTAATAAGAAAAGGAAATTAGGGCACACGGGGATAGTATGCACAAAGGAAGGGACATGTGAGAACACAGCAAGAAGGTGGCCATCTATAAGCCAGGGGAGAGGCTTCAGAAGAAAAAGCAAAAATCCTGAAGATGCCTTGATCTTGAACCTCTAGCCTTCAGAACTGTGAGAAAACAAATATCTATTATTTAAGCCACCCCTTCTGTGGTATTTTGTTATGGTAGCCCTGGCAAACTAAGACAACATGGTATTAAGTTAAAGAAGAAAGCAGCAAAATGCAGAATGGTATTATTTATGACTAATGTGCTTATGTATGAATATGTACAAAGGTCTGGAAATGCACAGCAAAAAAGAAACAAAATGGTGACCAAAAGTGAGGAGCTACTGGGGGACCAGGATTGAGGATGGAGGTTAAAGGGGAATTTCACCTTCTATAGAAAAATTTATGCAAGATTAGACGTGAAATGAAAATGTATTTTTTAAATCTATTAACTTCTCCTCTGGTTTTGGCAGAACCTGGATTCTGCTGAGCAATTAAAATTGAAATCTGATGTGCTTGCCCATGGTGGTAACATCCAATATAAAGAGAATCTCAGAACTGGGCACTGAGTTTGGCTTTTGCTGTTTTCTGTAAGCCCGGGCTGCTGTTCATTGTTGACATAAATTGTACTTCAGCTACATGGTCTGCAAAGTTGTGAGAGAGTCATTAGGGAATGAGGCCTATAGGGCTGTGGGGTCATGTTCATAAAGATCACATGCTGAGTTGTCTGGAATCAAACCCAGAAATATAGAGAAGTGGCAAGAAATCCAGTGGGATGAAATACAATCTGGTTATGAGACCAACAATCAGGAATGTGTTGTAATGTGACTTATATTGGAGAGGGAAAGAAAGAAGTCCTTCTATTGGAAATAATAGTAATTAAAAAAAAATAGAATAATGATTTTGAATGACAGGACTGAAATTACCCCCAGGAAGGGCACATTTTGGAAACTACTCATGAAATTTTTTGGTCTGCACAGGGCTGTATAGAACAGACGTCCTTGGAATGTGTGTGTCCCCACATCTGCGTTTCCACAGAGGAGAAGTGGTCCCTAATGGAAGAAATACCCAGGATGTGGCATATGGAGAACTGCCCTGAGCTCTGGTGCCTATTGTAAGAACAGCATAGAGTTATAATTAGAGGAGCCAATGAATCACAAAGGACCATGGTAACATGGCAACCCTGGGAACAATGGGATGAGGAAATAAGTCACAGCTCTATCTGGCAGTGGGACAATGTTACTTCTGATTTCAACACCTGGGCCTAGTTAAGAGGAGATTACCCTGGAAAGAAAGGATTACGGGTTGAAAGTTTACATGGTTGAGTGTGGGGAGTTTTGTTAATAGGAAATGTGGCTGTTCCTGTGATAGTAATGTATTTCAGCAGCTAAGTAATACAAAAGAAAGACGAAACAAGAAAAACAGATGGGGAAAAATTACGCATAGGATCCTTTTCACACAACAAAATTTAGGAAAACTTTTAAAGGGTGTGTAGATGTTGTAAGGGTGGAGTTTTGATCAGAGGGAGGATCTGAGAAAGGGCATTAAGTCTACCAAAAAGAAATAGGAGTTCACTTACTAAACTTAGGAGAAACTGATTACGTGGGCCAGATCTGGTGGTAGAAGAGACAAGATAGAGGAAGAAAGGAGTATCTCCTTAACCACAAGACAACAACCTGACAAAGAGCTCTAGGTATATCCCATTTCCAGTTGTAACAATAGCATCCTCACCTTATGGTAATGGCGGTGTAACAGAAAAACATACAAATAAAGAGAGTGGTTAGAGGCAGGCCCACACAGTTAGCTTCCCAAGATTTGGAGGAAGGTCTTGGAGGAGTTTATGCTACCAGACCAAGGATGATGTCAAAATGGAGAAGGATCCTGACTTGAGTATAGAAAGGTTCCCTTGCACCTGCGGCTAAGAAGGGCTTCGGGTCCTGCTTCTGTTGAGTCTGATTGGTGTCAGAGTCAAGCAGTAGGTCATACAGTGATTTACTCTCAATGTTTCCCTAGTTCTCTGCCAGGCTCAATGCTTAAGAGGAAATCCTTAACATTAAGAGCAAGATCTAGAAAAGACAGGTACTCATTCAGTCGGTGCCTGAAGCCAGGGTTAAGACTGTTCTTCCTCCATTCCCACCACCCTACAGGTCTAGGCCTGCCCAGAGTGGGGAGGAGGGGGTGGGCAGTCAAAAACTCTGCATGCACCTCGTCAGAGACTGATTCCACCCAAGACTTTTCCTGGGAATGAAAAATAGAGTGTCCTTGAGGCAGATCTTCCCCATCACAACCCAACCACCATCCCGTTGAAGTTTCTTCCATCATAACCAAGCAAAATAACATGATTTCTAGCTTAAAAGTACATGTGGTTGTACACCCCCAAAGAGGGCCCCACCCAAATACTGGTGATGGCCTGAGTACTGCCCTGCAGGCACTCCAAGGATAGTTGAAGGGATGTGGCAACCAAGGCTAAGAGTTCGCATCCAAGTGAGACCATCACACCACACCCTGGGCTGTAGCTGTTTCAGGGAGCTTAAGATGGCAAACACATTGCTTTCCAGCTCAGATGATCACTTCACTTGCTCCATTTTCATCTTTCACCAAACCCTCTGCACCTCCTCCTACCTAACAAAAGCCTGTACCCCTCGGACCAGCATTTGGCCCTGTCCATGTTAGATGATACCTCCAAGAACGTCAGGAAAGAAATACTAGAGTCTTTCAGACATCACCATTAGTTCCAGAGTGGATGTCAGCTGGAAGGACCAGCAAAGAAAACTGCCTTCTGACTCTATGTTAGAGTGGTTTAAATCCTTTAAGTCCTGTAACTAAGTAAACTTGGAAAAATTTCAGCCCTGCTCCCACCGCACAGGATAGACAGCCACGAGGAAGAGGTATTCATCTATTCTAGACCCTGTAAATGGATCCAGTCCCTTGCGCCATGCCACTAGGCAGAGATAGAACTGAAATCCAGTAGTATTTGGGAATCCATCTTAAACTCCCACCACCAGCTGTTACTTCTTGCTACTGGAAAACTTCTTTGGCTCTCTATACCCATCCCAGGCTTTCCTTGTTTGGTGTATAATAGGTTTGAACATTCTCTTTGAATTCTGACACTATATCACTCTAATACAATGCTATAGAGCACAGTTGCACATACTGTGCACTGTTCAATTCCATAACACCATTCATATAGTTGTATTTTAATACTATTGATATAGATTCTCTGGCTTCACACACTCATGACTACTAATAAGAGACACTCCCACCTTTTACCCTTGTTTTATGATAACTATACAGGCTGGGTTAGCCCCAACAAAGAGAAGTTCAGAAGTAGTTCTCAGAGGTAGAGATCTGAGCCAAGAGAAATAAGCAACACATGTTCTGTAGGTTACAAGTCCCCTGGCTAGTTTTGAGATGTGGCTTCAGTTAGAGTTTCAGAATCAAAGATGTGAAAGCTGCCTTTGTATTGTTACTTTTCAAATGCAGCCATACATTAACATTTTATTAACTCAGAAGCAGTGCCAGCTTTCAATTTTCTTTCTTTTTTTGCTTCAATCTTTCATCTTTTCCAGATTAAAATTTATGAATTCAGTTGAATTATGCCTTGTGACTCTACCTAGATTTATTTCCTTAGCTCCTTTCCTCCAAAACACTGCTCTTCTGAAGTAGATGAGTAGCTAGCTATTAAGTCCACGAGTCTATGCTCTCAATAATATGTGAATCATTTGAACAATATATAAGTTTGGGGGATTATTTTAATTTTATACAACTAACGTTACAAGTTGTCATTCTGTACCTTGCTCTTTTTGCTCAAAACTAAGTTTTTAAAATTCATCTGTAAGATTCATATCCTTCAGCAATTTCTTTTTTCTTATTCTTGGAGTTCTTTATGAATTCTGGAAGTGTTTCCTTTTTCAGATATATATACTCTTCTAGTCTAGTTTTGCTTTTAAATTGTTTATGTTATCTTTAGTCATATATATTTTTAAAGTTTCAACCTAGTCAAATGTATCAATATTTCCCTTCTGATTTCTGTCTTTTTAAGTTCTGATTAAAATATTGTTCCCAACACTGCACAAAACTAGAGGTATCACAATTCCAGACCTCGTTGTATTACAAAGATGTAGTAATCAAAACAGTATGGTACTGGCACAAAAATAGACATTTAGATCAATAGAACAGAACACAAAACCTGGGAATGAACCCACAACTATAAATAGATTATATACTTTTCTCCCTAAAGATCTTGCCCAATATTACTAAAAAATATTCCTAGTCTTCATGCTATTATGACTAGGGTCATTTTAAAATTTCGTTATACTTTTGAGTTGGTTATTCCTGGAGTATTAGAAGACTGTTGATTTTAAAATATTAATGTGGATCCAGGAAATTTGCTGAACTTTATTTAGTTTCAACATCTTGTGAATATATCCTGCTAGATTTTCTAACCAACAATTTATCAGTTGCATATATGATAATTTTCTCTCTTCCTTTCCAAATCTTACACTGCCAATTTCTTTTTCTTATTCTATTGCATTGGATAGGACTACCAGGACACTGATGAATAGTAATAATTACAGATGCATCTTTATTTTGTTCTTGATTTTAGTGGAAATTCCTTTAAATTACTTGAATTATGATGTTTTTATGTTTTTAGATTTTTTATATTTTTTCAAGTAAATAAACTTCTTCCTAGTTGCTGAGATTTTTTGTTTTTAATTTTTAACATTTATTTACTTTTGAGGGACAGAGAGAGACAGAGCATGAGCAGGGGAGGAGCAGAGTGAGAGAGGAGGCACAGATCTGAAGCAGGTTCCAGACTCCAAGCTGTCAGCACAGAGCCCAATGCAGGGCTCAAACTCACCGAACGCGAGATCATGACCTGAGCCAAAGTTGGATGCTTAACCAACTGAGCCACTCAGGCGCCCCTGCTGAGAATTTTTAATCATGAATATTTATAAATTTTGTCAGAATCTTTGAAGATGATCATAGTTTTTTCTCCTTCAATGTATTGTTGTGGTGTACCATTAATGGATTTTCTACAGTTAAGCTATCTTGCATTCTTGGGATAAACTTTATTTGGTCAAGATATGTTTTATATACTGCTAGATATGATTTATTGATATCTGAAAGGTTTTTTATCTCTTTGTAAATCAGCTTCTCTTGTTTGTACACAGTCTGTCCAATTTTGATATGAGTCTAAAATTAGTTGAAAAGCTTTTCCTCTGAAACAATTAAATTAGAAGGGGATTATTCTTAAAGGTCTGATGAAATAAAACCCTCTGTGGTTGGTACCTTTACACAAAGGTGGGAAAAGGAGATGTATTCTCCAAATTCAATCTCTTTCATAGTCATTTGATAAATCTGGCTTTATTTCCCTTGAATCCATCTTGACAGCATTATGTATTGCCTGGTAGTTATCAGAAACCTGGCACAAAATGGCTAATTTGTTCATAGTTTATTATATAACTACATTATCTCTAGCTATGCTCTTCTTTATTTCTAAAGTTGTTAATTTATGCTTTATTGCTTTTTATCAAATGCATGAGTATTTCAAATATTGAGCTTTGAGTTTTTGTTAATCATTTCAATTATTTCTTTAGCTATATCCCACAAGTTTTGATATGTAATTTGTATTTTTATTTCATTCTAAATATTTGTTTTCCCACTGCAATTTTACAAATGCATGAATATTTACAAGTGTAGTTTAGTGCTGAAATACATATATTTCTATTGTCTTTCTATTATTTCCAATTTTATTACTTTGTGTTCAAGGATCAGGGTATATATGATACTTAGAGTGTCATTAAGACTTACTTTGTAGCCAATTTTTATAATTATACCCTGTGTATACTAAAAGTAATATATACATAACTTTTATACACATACACACACACATGTTGGGGATAGAAATCATATATCTCTGTTAGCAGTTTGTTAAATCTGTTACTAAAATCTTAAATATCATTCATAATGCTTTTATCTCTGTGACTTGTAAGTTTCAGAAATGCGTGTGTTACAACCTTGCTTTGGGGAACAGAATTTTCCATTTATCCTTATAGTCTGCCATTTGTTGTTTTATATGTTTGGAGGCTACATTGTTTAGTGCATACAGATTCATGATGGTTATAGCTTCTTCAGTCAATTGTTATCATTAGATAATATCTCTATCATTATTAGCATTTTTTATTATATACATTTTTAAATGTTTCTTTATTTTGAGGGAGAGAGAAAGAATGCTAGTGGGAGATGGGGAGGGAGAGATGGAGAGAGAATGCCAAGCAGGATCCATACTGTCAATGCAGAGCCTAATGCAGGGCTCAATCTCAAGAACCACGAGATCATGACCTGAGCCAAAACCGAGTCAGATGCTTAACTGACTGAGCCACCCAGTGGTCCACATTACATTTTATATGATATAAAAATTGTTAAACTGGCTCTTTTTTGATAACACATAAATTTATTTAAAATAAATTTTTTCCTAAAAATTCAAAATCTCAAATCACTTAGTTTAATTTCATACATTTTCAGTCCAAAGGTAAAATTAAGAAGCTGGCATCTCCTTTTTTTTCCTTGATTGAGGTATAATTGACATATAATTATATTAGTTTCACAGATATAACAAAATGATGTGGTATGTGTAAACACTGCAAAATGATCACCATAAGTCTAGTTTCCCTTACCACCATATAAAGTTACACAATATGCAGTACAATATTATTAACTATAGTCACCATGCTGTACATCACATCCCAATGATTTATTTTATGACCAGAAGTTCAGACCTCTTGATCCCCTTCTCCCATTTCACTCAATGCCACAATTCTCTCTAAACTGGCTCTTGTGTTAGTATTTACCTAGTATATAATTTTCCATTCCTTCATTTTCAAACTTTCTGAATTAAAATGTTATTTTAAATATGATAAAATTATTCACACATGCACAAGAGTATAGAGCCTGAGATAATTAATCCCATTATGGCCATAATGCAAATTCAACAGTCAGCAAGACTTTGCCCACACTTGCTTTATCTATTTTTCTTTTTTTTTTTTTTGTTATAGTATTTTATAGAAAAATTCCACACCTCATGTCATTTTACCCTTGCATACTTGCAAGGTGTCTCCAAAAATATGAGCATTTTCTTACATATCTACCCTGTCACTTGCACTTCGAATAAAATTAACACTAATTCCTTGGTGTTATCTGATTCCAATTTAGCCTCAAATTTACCAAGAGTCTAAAATGGCTTTTGTTGTTGTTGTTGTATTTTTGTTGTTGCTGTTGTTTACAATTTGTTCAAATGAGGATCTAAACAAGATTCACATACTATGCATTATTTTTGGTTGTGGCTTTTTAATCTAGAGTAATCTTTTCCTTTTTTTCTTCTTCTTTTTCTTTTTTTTTTTTTTTTTTTCTTTTCATGCCTATCTTTCTCCAAGACCCAGGTCAGTTTTCCCATAGAAGGCCCTACATTCTGTTTGCTTCATCCTCACTGTTATGTCATTCAACTAGTTTTTCTGTCCCTGTGTTTCCTGTAAACTGGAAATTATCTCTAAGGCCTACGTGCATATAGGTTCAACACTTTGGGGCAACATTACTTCATTAAGTATACTTCTGTGTGCTTCATATCACTTTACCTCTGGAGGCATACTGTAAATGGTGCTGTTTCTGTCCTACCATCTTATTCTAATTCTTCCTCTAATGAAAAGCCTATATATTCTATTTCTATCATTTCAATTACTATTCTTAATTTCTCAATATGCTTATCTATGTAGACTTTATGTTAATATCTCCACTCTCTTCCCAAACAAAACAAAAAAATTAGAGTGCTGTAACTCTGAACTCCCGCTCCTATCATTCACATTGTTGCTTAGGAGTTTGATTATCCTTTTTTTTCAAATGTCATTATGAACTAATGTCATTATTTTTATAGATAATATTTATTTAGTATTTCCAACATGTTTACCAATGTCTTTTTCACCCTTCTTGCATTATATGGCTTCTTCTGGGTTTAATTTCTTTCTTAGTAAAATACATCCATTATTAGTTTTTGTCATCTATTTTGTTTTGATCCAGAAAAGGTCTAAGGTAGTATCTTGTCAATCTTTATAGTTTGAAAATGTCATTTTACCCTCACTCTTTAGTGATGATTTAGCTGCATACAGAGTTGTAGACAGACATTATTCTCCTTCATAACCCAGAACTTACTTTGTGGTCTTATGGAATACATCTTTAATGTTGAAAAGGGTTTGTTTTTTTGTTTGTTTGTTTTTAGTCTGATTATTGGAATTTCACAGGTGATGTCTTTGTGAGGGTTTTTAAAATTCTTTCTGTCTTTGCAGTTTTACATTTCCATTATGATATATCTGGGTTTAAAACTGTTATCCTATTTGAGAACTGTAAGCCTACTTTGATCTCAAAACTAATTGAATTTTTCTTAATTCTGAGAAGTCCTCTACCATTATGACTTCAAAAATTCCCTCTCTGACATTACTTGTATTGTTTTTGTGTTATTATACACAAATATATATTATTTTCAATATCTCCAAGCTTCTCCTTCATGTTTTCCATTCCTTTCCCTCTCTGTGCTGTCTTCTGAGTGACTTCCGAGATACATCACCTAATTCCATTTTCAGCTCTATACAGACGTCTATGAAAACTACCCATGGAGGTTATTTCAAAGGGTATATTTCCCATTTCTAAAATGGTCTATTTTTTTCCAAATTCTTTTTTGTTTTTTTCATAATATTCATTATTTTATCCTTCTATAATTGATAGATATTGAGGTGTGAGATTTGTAATTTGTCAGATTTGCTGATTCTTATAATTTGTAACTTGCCAATATGGAAGTAGAAATTGTTGAGCAAGAGGTTCCCACATGACCTGGGCTGAGGAGTTTCTTTATGTGGAAGTTTTATGCTGGTCTCTATCTTCATCCAACAGTTTCCCCAATGTCTGATCATTTTATAAGCAAATTATTCAGCTAAGAGTTCTCACATGACTCAGAAAAAAAGGAATTGGGACCCCACATCCATAAGTGATTAAGGTCTCATGTTCCATTTTCCCAAATGTCACAGGCATTGGCCAGCTTCCTTGTTACCAAGTTGTAGACTCAGTTGGTCCCCAGTTCATAGATGGACCAGGCTTGAGTGACTCTCAGTTTTACTAAAGTGCTTTTGATTCTAGTTCTTCACTTTCCTATAAGCCTTATCAAACTTCATTGAGTTCTTGGCATTTTTAAAGCATCCCTCTATCATTATTTACATTAAAATAAAAGGAAATGCCATTTTGAACGACAGAGTGTTAGAAATGGAAAAATTGAGTTGAGGGTTTTTTTTTTATATGAGAAATCTTAAAGTGGGACACACACATTTTTGACTTCATATTTTTCAAGGGGAAACTATTCTTAAGAGTATTCAGAGAAAAGAGGGAGACATACTAAAATACTGCTGCCTATTAAGGTAGGGAAAATGGGTTGACCCCAGAGCCAAGAACTCCAAAAATCAGGTTTGAGACTCTGGACCATGAGGTTTTACAAACTAGGTTTCTCAGGATTTCAGCTTTTGATGTATCAAGTTAGAAAAATGGGGATTGGCAGGAAACATGCAGCTTCAAAGATGTCTGTAAAGAAAGGTAAATTCCTGTAGGAAGATTTATAACAAAATGCCACAACCTTTTTAAGTCATACTTCTTAATATGAGAAAAGAAGCTTTGTGGGTGATGAGACCATAAAATAAAGCCATACAAAGTGAGACTACTTTAGGCTCAGTTAGTCTGACCCTAGACTTTATTCTTAAAGTGCTGCTTACTTAGCTAAATCTAATCTGAGAGGGAAACATCATTTGCTAAGCTTTGGGAGCTAGAATATTCTGTAAATTTAAGATTTTTCCCAGAAATATTACAATAACTCTGTTTTTAAACTCTGCTCTGTCCTGCTTGCTGTGGTCATAAAGTAAAAAAAAAAAAAAAAAAAAAAAAAAAAGGTCTAAACCGGTCTCATTAGTCAGCCTTAAAAGATCAACTTCCCACACACTTTCCTCATGATAGAAGACCAGCTCTCTCCCGGGACAAGAATGGCTTTGAGATTTCAGAAGATATTTCTCATTTTGAAGAAAGAGCAGACAAAATGTAGACCCATTTTATCCGAGCAAAAACACTAATAAGGTTATAGACCCTAGAGAAGCATCAACATCCCCAAAATGTGTGAAGGTCAAAATGTAATAATAAATTGTGTGTCTCTAGTTATCATAAACCAGAGTAAGGTGGATCCTTGTTATAGGTTAGTGGAGAGATTGGCGAAACTGTGTCCTACAAGTTATGTGGAAATAACTTGAAGACGATGAACTTGGCTCTTCGCTTGAGGACATTTCCAAAGAAAGTGTTGAAGGTGTGACCGGATTTCATCTTGTTGCTTATAGTAAAATGTGAGATGACAAATTCTACCAGTGGACAACAGCTTCAGCCTGTGCCTGTGAGTTCTGGTCTGCCCTATGCATCTTGGACTTGTTTAGCAAGCTCCCGAACTGCAAATGCCAATTCCTTGTAATAAATCTCCTCATATATTTGTTAAATAAATAAATAAATAAATAAATAAATAAATAAATGGTGTGTCTTCTGCTGAAAAGGAGCTAGGACTCATCTAAATCCTATGAGCTAATCTATCTTAAGAGCTTAATTTGGGACAGTCTTCCTTCTCCTAGGTTAGCAACCAAACGAATTGGTCAGCAAGGCAAAGCCTTCCCAGGCGAAACGTTTTGTGTTTTTCACCATTCTGCCTCATTTCCAGGATATTAACAGGACATCTGGAGATGATGTGAAAGATAATAAGATATACTCCTTCAAAAGTAAAGCAGATTAGGGCTTCCAGAAAGTCCGTTGCTAATAATACTCACTGAAGCCTAATATCTTAAAAGCGTTTTCCTTCGGAAGGTGTGGGATCTTCAAAAGGCTTTTCAGGCAAAGGCCCATTCTGGATGTGCAGACCTAACTAAGCACGTCCTACCTAAGCACTGACACCAACGCTCATTTCCAGTGGATAAAAGGAACCCGTGGTCTCTATATGCACACAGGAAAGCCCTCAATATGTGCTGACCAAATCATAAATTCGACAGGGATGAAGACAGAATGTGAAATGAACAACCTGGGCAGTCTTTAAATATTGTGACAATTACCCTGTTGTCAGCCAGATTTTTGTCTCCAGATGTTGTTACCCAACAGTACCATCTGTGTAAGTGCTTTTTTCTTTTCTGTGGCCAAGACAATTTTCCAGCTGTTTCCTCCTCCTTAAAAGTTAGCAGTGGTAAAAAATGAATACAATCAGGCACCGAGAAGACTGCCAGCCCAGCAGCAGCTGCAACAGCAGCCTGACTTTCTAGAACACTGATGCTTCACTTTCTTCCTTGTCCAGGAAAGGAGGGGGCAAGCTGTCAGTCAAAAGAATGCCATTCTAAGTTTCAGGGAGACAAGGAGGGTGCCTCCCAGAAAACTCACGTTCTAGTGAAAGGAAAGTGGACAATAAGCAGGTAAACAAACGACTTTTGTCCGACAACATTAAGTGCTACAAAGAAAAGAAAATAGGGCAATGAGACACAATAATGAGGCATGGAGGTTGGTAGCTGTTTTAGATACTTTAGCTGTCTTATGAGAGGTGACATTTGAGATGAAAACTGAAAGATAAGTAGTAGGCAAACTGCTCTGAATACTTTGGAATGTTTCTAAAATATTTTTAAATGGGTTTACATATTTTGTAACATGGTATTTACTCAATCTGTTAAGAAAGTATTTCTATTTTTTAAGTACTCTTCCGCAGCATAATTTTAACAGTTTATTTGAAGAGAAATTAACACACCAAGAAATTAAATATCTCCCACAATCTTACCACTTACAATCATATAATGAAGTTAAAATTCTCCATTTCTTCTGTTTCTTCCATCCTTCCAATCTCCATGTCCCTGTGGCTAGCTAGTCCCCACTGCACAGTGGAAAGAATCACTAGTAACATTCCCATCGGTAAGTGGATTACGGACAGCACTCTATCAACATGCTTACATTTAATTCAATTATGGTGGATAACTTGCAAAGCTTTAGGAGTTCTCCGATTGTTCTTTGCCTACACATCATTTTACCTTGCCTGGGGAAGTCCCAATGGCTGCAAAACACGTCAGTTCCCCTTTAACTGCATGAGTGAACTGTGAGTACCAAACAGCAGCTCCACAAACCACTGTAATGATGGCGAATGATGAGCATGGACTGTGTGCCCAGCAGCCAACTAAAGGCCTTGCATACATTACCCGGTTTAGTCTTCACAACAACCCTATCCTACAATGTCAGTGTAAACGTCCCCATTGTAAAAGCGAGGCTCAGAGATTAAGCATATCACCCAACATCATGTAGTGAGCGGCAAGCGAAGATTTATGTGCACATCTGGCTGACTCTATCAGTCGTCCTCTGGATCGGGGGTTGGCAAACTACAGCCCAAAAGACCTTGTCATTTGTTTCTGCATAGCCCATGAGCTAAGAATGGGTTTTAGACTTATAAATGGTAGAAAAAAAGGTTTTCGTGACACATAAGAATTATATAAAATTCAACTATCAGTACCCATACGTGAGGTTTTATTGGACCACGGGCACATTCGTTCATTATGTATTGTCTCTGGCTGCTTTCATGCTGTCGTACGCGAAGTTGAGGAGTTGCAGCAGAGACCAGTGGACCCACAAAGGCTCTGATATTTACTATTGTGATTTACGAGAAAGTTTTCCAACCCCTCCTCTAGATAATCAAGCACCGCCCAGGCAGTAAATGAGTATATAAGCTGTCTCCTTCTGAGTTTGATCAGCAAAACAGAGATACTACACTATTATGATAATACAGGGTTTGCTATGGGAATCAAGTCTACAAGAAAGTGGAAGGAGCTGGAAAACCCAAGATCTCGAGGCTACAGCCACTTTTAACCTCATTTCAAAGCACTGGGGTAGGTGGAGAAAGTAGAGCTGGTGGGGAGCTCTGAGGAACCACTACATCTGGCTGCACCGCCTCAAAGAGGGAGTTTACGGAAAGGTCAACATGGCTGCCATGTCTGACCGTCAGTATCTCCTAGAATGGTGGCTTCTCCTTCACTTTCACCTTCCAAAGCTCTACAAGTTCCTCCCAGTGGTAAATGCTAACCCAGAATTATAGAAGAAGAGGGATTCTGGGAAACATAGACGAGGCATAGAACGGGGTGGTGACTGTGCCGAGTTGAAAACATAATTCAGCAGGCAAACCAACCTGTACTTAGCAATACCACAGGCAAGATTTACCCAGTGGTAACCAGGACCTGCAAAGAGCGTGTCATCTTGCCCACAGTAATAGGGATGTAGATTGGAGTCTTGGGGTGCCTATGAGAGGACAGAATGCAGCATTCCAAACCCATGCCCACTAGATGTGACAGGTTTGCTTGTCTGGCCTTCTACCATAACCCTTATTCATAGTAGCTACACTGCTTTTTCTTTGGGATAGTGATCCAAGCTTAAAATTCAAACTGGACAACTGGTAACCCAGTATTTTATCGTCATCATCATTGTCTTCATTGTCATTAAAAGGAACCTCCACTTAAAAAAAAAAAAAAAATGCCTACTTCTTACTTGGGCCCATACTGGGTGATTTACACACTTCACCTCATGTACTCTACCCACAATCCTTTCAGGCAAAGAGGTTTTACCTCTTTTTACAGATGAGAAAACCAAAGTGTGAACAGGTTAAGAAACGTGCTGAACTTCACGGCATAAACGACTGAGCCAGGACTTGTATCTCAATTCTGTAAGACTCTCAACCATAGCACACTGAATCACCATGCAATCTGCCAAAGCCAAGTTTCTCTCAAACCCTGCTTCTGGTACCCTTTTCTTCACTTGGGCCTACAAGTTGGAAAACCTTTGTTTGCTGGCCACCTAATTATCCACGACAATGCTCCCATTCTCCATCCCTCAAGTTAGACCCTTGGAAAGTTCCAGATTCAATTGGATTTCACTAAACTTCCTTCATCATAATATTAACTGCTGATTTCATCCTCGATGGGGCTGAGGATCACACATATTGCCCTTCTGGTCCTTTTTTTGCAGTGCTGCACAGCGTAACATCTGCCCTACTAGTTCTCAAAATATAGCTTGGTCCAGGGTGTTCCCAGCTATGACAATAAAAAACAGTCTTAACAAGAGGCGCCTGGGTGGCTCAGTCGATTAAGCACTGACTTCGGCTCAGGTCACGATCTTGCGGTTCTTGAGTTCGAGCCCTGTATCGGGCTCTGTGCTGACAGCTCAGAGCCTGGAGCCTGCTTTGGATTCTGTGTCTCCCTCTCTGTGTCTGCCCTCTCGGGCTCATGCTCTGTTTCTCTCTGTCTCTCAAAAATAAATAACATTAGAAAATTTAAAAAAAACAACAACAGCCTTAACAAATAGTCTCCTTTCCCAACACTGTAAGGGTAAGAGTTCAAGCACAGGCTCGGGCATGAGATTACCTGTTTTAATCTAGGCCCTACCACTTACTGACCATGCATGATCTAACCACTGACCCTATGTTTCCTCATCTATACAATAGAGACAGTAATCGTATTTCCTTCACAGAGAGGTTGTACATATTACATAAATCAAGATATACAAATAACTTGCTGCAATGGGATACTTACTATAAGCATACACAGTTGGCTATGGTTATTATGATTATCTTCATAAATCAAAGACATCAAAAAATACCGGCTTTTCAAAATGATATACAGTGCATTTTCTATCCAAGCAAGCCAATTTGAACAATTGTTTCTAGTATGATGAAACGGTTTCTCAGTATAATGATGATAAAAATAATTAATAGTAGTTAGCCAGTATGGCGCCTTGTGATTTTGAAATAGCTTCCTCATTAATCATAAGCATGCACAATCATTTCTGTTCATGGACTAAAACGCCAGTTAATGGATTCTGAACCGGGGCTGTGTCAGAGCAGCCAGAAGGTGTGTGAATTTTTGACGAAGTAGAGAAGAGCTTGGAAAGCTGGTGTTCAATTGCTAATACAGGCAGGCCCCTGTGCAGCTGATCTGCATGGTAATTGCCTTGCCAGAAACTAGATTCTGCAAGGCAGACACCATGTTAGTGAAATTCTCCTTCTCCCTCTCTCCCTTCCCCCCCTTGTCTCTCTTCATCTTGCTCTTTATCACCATCACTCAATCTTACTGTCACCAAAAAGAAAAAAAAACACTCCACCCTGTCCCCAAAATGAAGCAAGAAGTCTGGAAATAGTGGTTCTCTTATGAAGTCCCCACAGCTAGAAAGCTATTGCTTGGGATCCAGGCACACTAAATGACTTTAAGCGTGAGAATAACACGGTCAGATTTAGATCCTTTATAGAAGGATCTACCTGGAAACGTGGAAAAGGGGGATTGAAGAAAGACTAGACTGAAAGCAGAGAGTATCTTTTACAATAATCCAGGGTGATATTATGTTCAAGGTGGCCTGAACAAGGTGCTGTAAAATGGAGAGAAATGGATAGATTTGAGGGACATTTAAGAATAAGGACTAAAGACTGATCCGACACGGGGCTGAGAGAAGAGGGGAGTCAAGGATGATCCTCAAGGATGACCCCGTCACAGTCAATTGGATCCTCTGGGCCTAGAGATAATTAGGAATTTAAATTATCATTTGATTAAATGGCCTCATACACCCAATTCGTTAACACCTAGGTCAATATATTCATATCAACATTGAGACTATTTACCCATTAGACACAGTAACAAAAGAATGGTTGACAGGGCTATTTAGGGAACAATCCCCTACTATCTATGCCAGGCACCAGCAAGGATATAGAGATGAATAAGACAGTAAGACGACATTTGCAAAGCAAAGTTGATAAGTGTTACATTAAGGTAAAAAAATGCATTCAAAGGGCGAAACATACAGGAATGGGAAATTAATTCCAAACTACCAGAATGAACACTAGCCCCAGGGTGGGGGGAAATGTGGAATCTAAAATGGTCCTTGAAGAATGAGCAGAATTTCAACCGGCATAGATATGATGCTCCGATTGATGAAAAGGTTTGAACAAAACCTCACAGGTATGTGAATGTACTTGCTATACAACAAAAAGCCTGAGTCGATAAAGTGAAAAAAAGTATCATGAGGTCAAGTAAAACCAAGTATGACATAGTGAACAGGGGAAGTCAGAGTAAGAGATACGTCTGGGAGCAGGGGTTTATACTTGGATCTTGAGGACAACGGTGGCACATTCGAAAGCTTTTGAGAAGACAAGTAATGCTGTCAGATCCGTAATTCAAGATGAGGTGTTCCGTGCAAAAAGTCAAGAAAAAGACATAAAACGCATAAAGATTATAAAGGGGGAGGGAAAACTGTCTCTATTTGCAGATGACATGAATTTTAATATAGCAATTCCCAAAGAGTTTATAAAATAACTAATAGAACTAATACATAAATTGATCAATGCCACAGCATACTCGGTTAATATTAAAAATGCATGCTGGCATCAAATACTGGAAAAAAATTTTTAATGTTTATTTTTGAGAGAGAAAGCAAGAGTGGGGGAGGGAAAGAGAGAGGGGGACAGAGGATCTAAAGCAGGCTCTGTGCTGACAGCAGAGAGCCCAATGCGGGGCATGAACTCACAAACTCTGAGATCATGACCCGAGACAAAGTTGTACACTTAACTGGCTGAACCACCCAGGAGCCCCGGAAAATAATTTTTTAAGATTATTTCTGCAATGCCACCAAAAAGCAAACTATACTTAGGAATAAATTTAACAAAACACACGTAAGACTTGTACAATGAACCTACAAAACATTGCTAAGAGACAGTAAAGAAAACCAAAGAAAGTGAGCCGCATGCTGTCCAGATGGAATGAGAGTCAATTTTATTAAGAAGTCGGTCTCCCCCAACCCCCTGCAAATTAATCTATGCATTCAGTACACCCCAAATCATAATGGCAAACGACTTTTTATAAAAGTTGATGAGATGGTTCTAAAATTTATGTGGAATTACAAATTATCTAGAATATTTTTTAAAAATCTGAAAAAGAAACACACTTATACCTACTACCTAACTTCCAGCTATATTATAAAACTACTGTAATGAAACGGTGTGGAACTAGCATAAGACACATAAATAAACATAAGAGAATGATAGTCCAGATAAAGCCTCACAAGTATACTAGTATTTCACTTTCAACAAAGGCACCTAATCAATCTAAAGAAGGTAAGAAAATTCTTCAGTAAGAGGTGTTGAACAACTAGGTACCTATATGGAAAATGAACCTTAATCTCCACCTCACCTTATACTCAAAATTAGTGCAAAGTGGCTCATAAGCCTAAATGTAGAAGCTATCTTATGCGAGAGAATATTTGCCTAAGCATAGATTAAGTTTTCTTAAGTAGGACAGAGAAAGCGATGATGAGCAAAGCTCCTTAAAATTTACCCAAAGAAATTAAAACTTATGTCCAGACAAAAACCTGCACATGGCTGTAAACAGCAGCTTTATTCATAATTGCCAAGACTTGGAAGCAACCAAGTGGTCCTTCAGGAGGTGAATCTCATTCTCATTCAGTGGGTAAACGGGTAAACAAATAGTGCTACACCTGTGCAATGGAATATTATTCAGCACTAAAACAAAAATAAAATATCAAGCCATGAAAAGACATTGCAGGAAACTTATGTGGATATTACTAAATAAAAGAAGTCCATCTGTAAAAGCTACATACTGTATGATTCCAACCATATGACGCTGTGAAGAAAACAAAACGTAAAAAAGAAGTGGTTGTGTGATCTGAGGGGAGGGAGGGATGAATAGTTAGAGCACAGAGGATTTTTAGGACAGTGAAACAATTCTGCGTGATACAATAATGATGGCTTCATGTCACTATACATTTGTCAAAACACATAAAATTTATACAGACGTAAGACAATCTTATCAGATATATCAATGCCCAAGCACCAAGTAAAATACATGTACTTTCAAGATCAAGAGAGTAGGTCTGGTATGAGTTCAGACTGCCAATAAATAAGTTAATTTCTATTTCCCCCATCTTCTCCTGAATGCTTAGAATTCCCTTTAGCTTGTTGTGAGGGCGGGGGAGTGGGATTTAATCAATTGAGGTAAAAGACATAAAATGTAAATACCTGTGTGAGGTCACTTTTTAGGCAGAATATGTTTCTTGGGGGGGTGGGGAGAGAGGAGGGAATCCAGTGAATTGATTAACCAAAGGATTAATTTTCAGATAATTGCCTATTCTTGGATAGACACAACAGTGAGCAGGAAGATACCATAATGGGTTCATTGGCACTTGGCCCTAAATAAAATTATATTGCACATAATATTCAGAAATGATGCTGACTATATCTGGTTGTAACAGGGCTTACTTGACAATTCCCCAAGGGATTCCTCAAAATTACATAATCATTGTTCAGAGTGCTTAAACCTCATAATAACCTCCAAGGAAACCTGGTTGTTAGGGTGATATCTGGAAAACAAAAGTGGAAAATAACGTGTTACTTTTATAGTAGATACGAGAACTTCTCTTAAAAAGGGAAGTGTCTTCATCTGCAATGTGCCACTTGGAAAAGCAGGTGAAATCTAAAGGTCACAGGGTACACAGTGCCTATAAGAGGCAAGAAGAAACTGGTTTTGCTCTTGCATGAATGGCATGGAGAAGAAAGGAGATGGAGAGGAAGAGAGGGAGGAGGTGGGGGAGGGGGAGGGGGAGGAGGAGGAGGAGGAAAGTTAATGTATAATGTTCAACTTGAGGTTTGTGTTTCTGAAATATAATCTCCAAGTCTGGATCCCCAAAGCCATTCCCACACCCAAATCTTCGCTTAAGTCTACTAGACTCAGCAAGTATCTTGTGGAAAGACGCTTTTTTGGAAATCAAGAAAATCACAGGGATTCATTTCTATGTCCACATGGTAGAGAACTAAGAGGGCATTTTAGGACTGCTCACTGGTCCATAAAGAGAAGGCTGGAGACTTTCAAAGCCAGGATTTCTACAAAGTGAAAGACCCTCTGGAAATTTTCAGGAAATCTTGTAGATAGCCACTGGATAAGAAAGTTAAGGTTTAAACCAATCTTTCCTAGATCTGAAGAAGCAGAACTAGTTGATATCTGACAGCCGCACACATAAGCACGCAAGTCAAAAGAAGCTAAGGTACCTTTTGAGAGATGCCTTAGCCTCGAGGTATATGTTTTGAAGCTGGATTTTGCCAGTGTAAATTATTGATTTTTGGCCATCTGAAGGACAAACTACAAAAACATCCATAAGAAACACGCTGGCTACTCCTCTGCACAAAAATCTACCGCTTGACTTTTTAACGAATGACACGAAGGGGGATAAAGGCAGCGGCAAGACATCAATTTATAGAATGAGATTCTAAAAATAAACACAGTTGTGAAGATGGACAAAGTAACAAAGAAAGGAGGAGGAGAAATAGCCCTCACTATTCCTCTGAGTCGAGCACTCAATCCCCCAGAGTGTTTGTTCTTTATAGATATGTCATTTGAACAGCTCTTAGGTAAAGCTGTTTGAAACCGGTATATTTCACGACAGGCTGTGAGCGCCAGTTCTAATACAGGGCATATCTCCACTGCAGTTCCCTACCATAGTACGTGACCTCAAAGCATTCCGCAAAGGAAATTTCCGCAGCTTTCCACAAAGGAAAACATAGCGCCATTGTTATAAAGGATATTAAACTCAGTTGAATAATGGCTAGAAAATCAAGCATGATGACCAATCACTTTAATCAATCTGTTTCTAGCTCCCCCAATGTTTAATTATGCAAAAACTTTGCTGTAGGTCCATATTCCTCCTGATACTATTCTAGGGTTAGAAAAGAGGCAGGGTCAGTATCAAAAATGGACTAAACTGGGGTGCCTGGGTGGCTCAGTCGGTTAAGCGTCTGACTCTTGATTTTGGCTCAGGCTGTGTGTCATAGACCCTAAGTCTGAAGTTCTCTCTTGTCTAGCAAAAGAGCAGACGCAGGATTAAAACCAAAGATGGCTAATGTCCGGGGAGGGGGGGAAGACAAGAGCCCAGAATAAGGGTCCTTGCCCTGTTTTTATTCAGATCAGAAGGCTTACAAACATGATGGGCGTGTACAAGGAGACAAAGAAACTGAACATTAACTTTGGGATGTGAGGGGGAAAGGGAGGGTTTGAAGATATACAGTATTTGGGGTTTGGGTCAATATAAAATAAAATCCAGGCGCCAGGCAGATGGGTAGATGTTTGTTAACAGCAGACAGGTTGTTAACAGCTGCCCATTTATCTTTGCCAGCCTAGGGGATGAAACAGATAGGGGGAATAACCTCAGAGTTAACAAGACACCTTTTCTTTTGTTAACCATCTCTGCTCCCGGCTGCTTTGCCTGCAGCGGTCCAAAGTCCAATTCACCAATTTACCTAACCTGGCCCTATTCTCCTATGAAAGCAGCTTTCTGCTACAGTACTAAACTTGGGATGCTTTCACCCTGAATACCTAATCTTGTTATTCCTATGTATTGGGCACCCTTGTGCCATTTCTATTTCAGGCCTTTGCCTCTCTCTATTTTGGGGGACTCTGCAGCCCCTCCCTATTTTGGGGTGCCTTTGCACCTCCCTATTCCTGGCACCTTTGTGCCTCCCTATTCTCGGGGTGTCTTCGCATCCCCCTATTCTTGGAGTGCCAATCTGTTTTACCCAAACTTGGGTGTGAGCATTTTATGACTTTGTATTTCTTTATGCCTTGTCAACTCATTGGTGTAAGCCCTGGGGGATTCCTAAGCTTATCCCCCACAGCTGTGATCTCACGGTTTGTGAGTTCAAGCCCCGCATCAGTCTCTGCGCTGACAGCACAGAGCCTGCTTGGTATTCTGTCCCCCTCTTTCTCTGCCCATCTCCCGCGTGCTCTCTAGATCTCTCTCAAAATAAATACAAATAAACTTTTTAAAAAACGGACTAAAAAATTGTTACAAGTAGTTGAAAAGATTTGTATAAAAACTTCACCCCCACTCACAGGCCTATGTGAAATCACTGTGTCCTTAAAATGTCCCATAATTCCAGGGCAGCATTTGCCATAAATTCTCTTCCCAGAGAAACTCTGGAAACAACAAAAGAACAAAAGACCTTATCGCTGGCCTTTAGAAAAGATAAAATTGCAGCATTATTTTTCACCACACAATCAGAGGTCTTTGCTCAAGGTCAAGCATTTCCTTCTGCACTTGATGAGTTTGCTATAATTGCAATTGGCACCAAAAAAGGAGGTGCCCCCAGAGCTCCAGTGTTTTGTCAGCCAGGAGAAGAGGAAAAGAGGCCGAGGTTGCTGGTTGTGTCTCCTGATTTTAAAATGTCTGTAGTTTCTCTAAAGGAAGGACATATGTGGGAAAAGAAAAGAACACTCTCCCAAAATTTAAGGCCAAATGATGCATTAGGACTTGGCCAGCTAAAGTGGTTTCTGTGCATGCTACATTTGCACTCAAATGGTGTATCTGGCCCCCTGACAACATGCGAAATAAAGAGAATAGTCTGATAAAATAATGACAGCCAGGGAACAAGCAAGTTAGACCAGAAGCAACCCTTCACCAGATTCTGTACCAAAATCCTGTAACACTTCCTTACTGATTTCAATACATCACAAGGAGAAATCTGAATTACATGAAAATCATGGTATTGTGCCATCTATTACCATGTGCCATGGACCATCGGAATGTTTTTGGGCTGAGAATTTATTAGTGTTCTCCCACCTTCTCCCAGTCTCGTACCCCCACTCCCTGCAATCACTCTGACCTGATTCACCAACTTGGAATACAATTACGACATCTTTCGTTTCTTCAAATACACAAACTCTCACCTGCCTTATTATCAAGAAGTGTGGATTCCCTTCTTGGAGCCCCCATCACCATTCTGACTGATCTTAGTACCCAAAGAGGATCAGTCCCCCTTACAATGCCATAAACAAAAAAAATTTGAAATTCTAAGCAATCCACTATCTAACACATAAGAGCCTCCACATCCTTGCCAATGCTTGTTATCATCCATCTTTTTATCATAGCCACCCCAGTGAGTGTGAAGTGCCATCTAATTTGGTTTTCATATGCATTCTGCTAATGATAATAATGTCAAGCATCTCTTCATGTCTTTAATGGACACTTACATATCTTCTTTAGATAAAGGTCTATTTAACTCCTTTCCCCAAATTTTGTTGGATTTTTGTCTCTTTATTGTTGAGTTGTAAAAGCTGTTTGTATATTCTGAATGCTATATAACTTTAATAATCCTATAAAATAAATTAAATTGTATATATATATGTGGTGCCTGGGTGGCTCGGGTCATGATCTCACCGTTCGTGAGTTAGGGGCCTGCATCAGGCTCTCTACTGTTAGCACAGAGCCCATTTCTGATCTTCTGTCTCCCTCTCTTTCTGCCCCTCCCTGCCATTCTCTCTCTCTCAAAAATAAACATTTAAAAAAACAAATTTTATGCACACACACATGCATATATATGTAATTTACAGGTATTTTCTCCCATTTTGTAAGTTGTCTCTCCATTTTCTTGATTTTGGTCTTTAAAGTACATAAGGTTTGAAATATGATGAAGTCAGGCCTGGGTGGCTCAGTCAGTTAAGCGTCTGACTTCAGCTCAGGTCATGATGTCATGGTTCATGGGTTTGAACCCCGTGTTGGGCTCTGTGCTGACAGCTCAGAGCCTAGAGCCTGCTTCAGATTCTGTCTCCCCCTCTCTGCCCCTCCCCCACTCATGCTCTCTGTCTCTCTCTCTAAAATAAAAACATTACAAATAATAGTAATAATAAATAAATAAATATGATGAAGTCAAATTTATATAGTTTTTTCTTCAGTTGCATGTACTTTTGATTTCATATCTAAGAAACCATGGACTGATACAAGCATACAAAGGTTTATGCCTAGGTTGTCATCCACAATTTTTATACTTTTATCTTTTACATTTGGGTCTGATCCATCCTGAGCTCATTTTTAATATAGGTGTGAGGTAGGGGTCCAACTTCATTATTTTGCATGGGCATATTCAGTTGCCACAGCACCATTTATTGGTTCTTCTTTCCCCCACTGAATAATCTTGTTACCATTGTCAAAAATCAACTTACCATCAATGTAAAGGTTTATTATGGACCCTCGATTGTATTTAATGATGTATATCTATCTTTATGCCTCATAGTCTTGATGTTGCAACTTTGTAGTAAGTTTTCAAAGTGGGAAGTGTGAGTCCTCCAGCTTTCTTTTTTTCCAGAAGTGTTTTGTCTATTTTTAGCTCCATGCATTTTTGTATGAATTTTGAGGTCAGTTTGCCAATTCCTTTAAAAAAAAAAGGCAGTTGAGATTTTGAAAGAGATTGCATTGGATCTACAGACCAATTTGGAAAGTATTTCCATCTTAAAAACATTAAGTCTTCTAACCCATGCAAACAGGATATATTTCCATTTATTCAAGTTTCAATTTTTTTTCAAAGATGTTCTGTAGTTTTTGATGTACAAATCTTGCACTTATTTTGTTAAAATTATCCAAAAGTATGTTATTCTTTTGATGCTATTATACATGGAATTACTTTCACAATTATATTTTTGGGTTGTTCATGATGACTATATACAAATACAACTAATTTTTGTATATTGATCCTGTATTCTGCAGCTTTGCTGTATGGTTTATTAGCTCTAATAGTTTTTGTGTGTGCATGTCGATTCCTAAGGATGTTCCATATGCAAGATCAGGTGATCTGTGGACAGAGATAAGTTTAAGTTCTTCCTTTCTGATCTGGATGTCTTTTATTTCCTTTTCTTGTCCAGTTGCCCCAGGTGGAAGCTCCAGTACAATGTTGATTATAACTGGTGGGAACAGACATCTTTGCCTTGTTCTTAATTTTAGGGGAAAAGCTTTCAGTCTTTCACTACCTAAGTATGATGTTATCCATGGGTTTGCATAAAAGTCCTTTATCAGGTTTAGGATATTGTCTTCTGTTATTAGTTGGTTGACTGTTTTTATAATGAAAATGTGTCGGGTTTTGTTAAATACTTTTTCTGTATCAATTGGGAGGGTCATGTGATATCAATCCTTTATTCTATTAATATCGTGAGTTGCACTGATTGATTTCCATATCTTGAAACAACCTTGCATTCCTGGAACAACTTCCATTTGGTCATAGAGTATGATCCTTTTTATATCTTGCTGGTTTCAATTTTGTGGTGGTTTGTTGAGGATTTTTGCTTCTACAATCATTCTATATTCTATGTTTTAGAAAATACCCTTTGTTTCTAGTAATAATTTTTGTCTTAAAGTCTATTTTTTTCTAGTAATTGTATAGCCCCCCTGTCTTTTGGTTTCTGTGTGCATGTATACCTTTATCCATCCTTTTACTTTCTATCTCTTCGTGTCTTTGAATCCAAAGTGTGTCTCTTATAGACAAAATGCAGTTCGATCATTTTAAAGTCCATTCCGTCAAACTCTACCTTTTGACTGAAGTGTTTAGTTGATTTACATTTACCTAACTGCTAACAAGGAAGAATTCATATCTGCCTTTTGGTCATTTCTTTTATATACATATTATGTCTTTTCTGTTCCTCTATCCTTTCATCACTGTCTCCTTTACATTAAATAAATATCTTCTAGTGTACCATTTTAATTCCCTTTTTGTTTCTTTCACAATAGATTTTTTAAAGGATTTTTGTTGTTGTCATCGTTGGTTTTTAGTAATTACTCTAGGAATTAAAATTAACACCTTAAATTATAACAATCTAGTTCAGATTAATACCAACTCAATTTTAATAGTTTACAAAAATGTTCCTTGATATTCATTCTCTTCCCCTTCTTTTGTGCTGTTATTGTCATACAGATTACATTTTATACATTGTATAACCATCAACACATATTTATCATTATTTTTATGCAGTTGTCTTCCAAGTTAATAGGAGGAAAAAGAGTTATAAAAAAAAAATTCTTGTCTTTTACATTTACCTATGCAGTTACCTTTACTGGTGTTCTTTATTTCTTCATGTGGATGCAAGTCACTAGGTAGTATCCTCTCATTTCGGTCTGAATGACTAGCATTTCTTACAGGGCATGCCTGCTAACAACTGATTTTCTCAGTTTGGATTCATCTAGAAATGCCTTACTATTTCCTTCATTTTTGAAGGACAGATTTGTTGGAAATCGAATTCTTGGCTAAAATTCTTTTTCTCTCAACACATTGAATGTATCATCCCACTACCTTTTGGCCCCATGGTTTCTGAAGAGAAGTCAGTTGTTAATCATACTGAAGATCCCTAGTCCTGGACAAGCCATTTTTCTTATCTTATTTGCAAGAGATTTTCTTTGTCTTCAACGTCTCAAAGTTTGACTATGATGCATCTAGATGTCAATCCATTTGAATTCATCCTACCTAGAGTTTATTAAACTTCCTGGATATATATGTTAATGTTTTTCATAAAATATTAGGATTTTCTATATGAGATCAATGCCATCTGTGAAATGATGTAGTTTCACTTCTCCTTGCCAATGTGGATGTCTTTTATTTGGCTAATTTTCCTGACAAGAGCCATTATTTCCTCAACTATTCTTTCTGTTCCTTTCTCTCCTCTCCTTCCAGAATTCTTCCTCACTATGCATATGTTGTTACACTTGATGGTGTCCTACAGACTCTCTGAGACTGTGCATTTCACTTTGTACTTTTTCCCGTCTTTTCTCATATGGGATAATTTTAAGTGATCTATCGTTTTTCAAGGTTTGTTTTATTTTTGAGAGAGCAAGAGCAGGGACACACAGAGAGAGAGGGAGAGGAAGAACCCCAAGCAGGCTCCACACGGTCAACAAAGAGCCCAACGCAGGGCTCACACTCACAAACCGTGAGCTCATGACCTGAGCCGAAATCTAGAGTCAGATGCCCAACCAACTGAGCCACCCAGGTGTCTCCTAGGTGATCTATCTTTAAGTGCACTTATTCTTTATTCTGCTGGCTCAAATGTGCTTTGAATCTCTAAGGCAAAATTTCATTTCCGTAATATTTTTGGACTCCAGAATTTATATTTAGTTCTTGTTTACAATTTCTATCTTTTTAGTGATCGTCTCTATTTGCTAAAACATCGTTCTCACACTTCCTTTAGTTTCTAGACGTGTTTATTTTCCTAAATTTCCTTTCTGAATGTGTTCTTTGAATAGCTGATTAAAAACCTTTATTTAATAAGTACAGTGTCCGTGCTTTCTCAGAGACGGTTTCTATTGATTTTTTTCCCCCCTGTGTATTCATTACACTTTCTTCCTTCTTTGTATGTCACATAATTTTTTGTTGAAAACTCAATGTTTTAAGTAATATAATGTGGAGCCTCTGGAAAACAGATCCTTCGTCCCCAGGATCTGTTGTTGCTGTTTGCTATTGTTGCTGCGGTGTGCTTATTTGGTGATTTTCTGAGCTAATTCTGTGATTTATCTGTATTCAGGTTATAATGGTATTCTGTATTGTGTGTGGCCACTGGATTGTTTGCCCATTTATGTTAATGGTCATCTCATGCTTGGATAGATGCCTAGAACCAGTAAGTCTCCCAGACTCTGCTGAGGGTCTCTATGTATACCCTGGGGCATATTTGCCACACTCAGACAGACAGGCAGTTTACAACTCTGCCTTAGCCTTCACTTCCTGCATGCGCATAGCCTTAAAATCAGCTGAGATGAGAGTTTAGAACCTTTTCAAGTCTTTTCTGGGAATGTACACAGCCCTATACATAAGTATAGCTTTCTATATTCCTAGGAATATGCTGAATCCTTTCAAAGTCCTCCATATACACCCTATTTCCAAGCTTTTCCTTTTAGATTTTTTGTTCAGCTTGTTGTTTGCCCCAAGTGTTATTACCATCTCAGGCAATTGCAAAGTTTAATAAATACCACTGATTATTTTAGATAAATGCCCATTGGCAAAAAAAAAACCACAATGGGCCAGACTTGAGTCAGTTCAAATAAAAGCAAACCTTGTTAGAGGGATTTTTCCAAGGGACTAATATATTAGTCAAATCATGTGAGTTATATGGTAATTGAGCTTAGAGGAGCTCCAATCCCATTCTGCCCTTTCAGAGACTGCTAGGCTGCTGGTATTCGATGTGTGCTATTGGTGTCCAAGGCTACCAGTGAGCTGGCAAGAGGGGAAGAAGACAAAGCAAGTTAAAACACCACACACATGGTGTTCTTTCCAAGATTCAGAATTTTCTCAAATAAATATTCTTCAAATTGTTGCAATCGTTTGGCTATTTTCTAAGGTTTTGAGAAAGTTCATTTTCCACTATATTCATTGCCTTATGGAGGAGGGGATTTTTGAAGGTCCTTACTCTACCATTCCTGCTGATGTCACTTCCTCCCATAATTTTTATATATCTTTTTCATTAGTTTTATGATCTGCCTTAATATGTAACCAGTTACACAAACTTCCCTGTCTTATGACGACTAAAAGTGTCTCAGGATCAAACTGAAAAAGAAAAAAAAGAGATCAATAAAAGAACCCATTTGATCACCACTATCCGCTCTGCATAGACATGACAGTTTGTCATGCTTCACTATCGGAGTCACATACCAAATGGACACACAGAAAGCAACTTCTCCCAGGTTAGAAAACATCCTTTATCCATGTCCTCTCTCCTCACTACTTGGTTCATTTTTTTTTTAAGTTTTCTAAAATTTTAATCAGTTTAAAGCATGCCCAAAGTTAAATACACCCCAAACATTAATGACAAAAAAGCAATAGTTCTCTGTCCCAGAGTGAACCACTTTCAACAATTTATGTTTTGAGTTATTTGAAAGATTATCTCCACATTTTAAATAATACGTTTATACAACTAACTCTTCACTTACCAAATTTGGATGTTATTATTTCCTTACTGCTATAACTTCAAAAATGTTGGTGCTTAGGTCATTATTTTTAGTTTTTCTATTGATTGCCTTTTAGCTTAGATTATTTCTACAATATAGTTCTTTCTCCACCAACTGGAAATGGAATCTTACTCCTCACATTTTTAATAAAAGGATCTTTGCAACCCAACCTTCTCTTCACATTTCCTCCCTCTTTCATTTTCTCAACTTCGTTTAGGAATACTTTTATGTTTCCATTGTCAACGTTGATAATATTTATATTCTGTTCTGAAACATCTATATTTTTTATACTTAGTCAGTAGGTTAACTCTAAATATTGAAAACCAATAGACAATACTTCCATTATTATTATTCTGTTGTTCACAGCACAGGTAAGTAGAAACTATGATGAAATTTCCTTCCCTGAGATCACAATGTAATTATCTCTGTGCCACTCACAAGGCAATGTTCCTAATGACAAGATCAAATGAGTTTTCTGCTCTTGCTCCTCCCTCCCCTATTCCAACTAATTGTTCAAACCTTGATGTATTTTAATTTGCGACTTATGTGACCATAACTTCCCTGTGCTTTTTGAAAAGTTAATTTTGCCTTTCATCAGGATTCCAATGGCCTTCCTTCACCTTAAGACTGATAGTAAGCTCTTAGTAAATATTTACTGCAATTAAATTATCTGAGTTACCAGCCTATCCCCACTAATAATGGAATGCTAAAACATTGCTTTTTTCCGGGAATTTTGTATGTGATTACTGGCAGGAGGAGAGAGAAATTATTCAGTATGTCCCTTTAGGATAAATTTCCACATTTTCCTGAAATGTTTGTAGGCAATATTGGTATCATCCCGCACAGCATGGCTTCCAGAAATCACAATGACTTTACTGTACTCAATATTAACTAGCCAAAAGGGAAATAAATATTTTATTTTTCCATAAATGAACTAAAATAATGTTATCTGTCAGGTTCTAAATAAAAAGCATCTGGCTCAATTTAAAAGGTTTACCTAAGGACTTTGATTCCCAAAGAGTGTGCACATGGTGAAGAATTACAATAATCAAATCCCAGGAAGGAAAAAAGAACCCATGAGCAAAATATTGACAGTGATTAAAGGTAATGCCATTGGGGAAAATAAGCAGATTTAATTGTCGAAAGAGTGGATAGTTTCTAGCCTCCTGAGACAAACTTTACAAAACCACTCACACATGCTTTCCCATTCAAATATGGACCCCTGCCAGTCCTCTGGAGCATGGATTCCAATGTGGGTCCTCAGACCTCTCTAAATAAGCCTCAGCAAATTGGTGAACCTCCTATATCTATTTAACAAGTTTCATGCTTATGAAATTTCTGGGTAACGGGTTTACAGATTTAATTGATTTGCAAAGGGTTCCAAGATACCAAAAAAAAGTTGAGCTCACTGCCACAGATTAAATATGCTTCTTGGATATCATATGTTGACAGGCCAATCCATAACAAATATACCCAAGACTTCTTTAGAAGGGTTACTAAATCTGTCATAGCCATACAGAACCTACATCTCTTATTTATAACTTAATTAGTCAAGCTACCACATTAGATACCTCCCTTTCATTCTTCTTATTCCATGCCTATCAGAAATCTCACATGGCCTAAAGAAAATTTATAATAAAACCTATACCTTCTAAAAAGTATCTTCATAGTCCTCAGAGCCATTGGGCAATAACAAAATATCTGCCAAAAATTTCACTAAAAAGTATAAACAAAACATGGCAACCATCTGGTTCACTCTATTAAGGCCTAGGAACAGAAAGTGTAAGTGCCCTAGACCTCCTTAGGTAAACACATACATTCCATATTGAGGATAGTACATTTCATGGGAAGATAGGGGCGTGAAGTTTATGGGACCTAGTGCTCTGGGGTATATTGAGATATCCCTCCAAGTGGCAGAAACTTGCCACACCTTGAGCTTCCTACCATTACAAAAAAGTCACAATGCTTGGCGGTCCTCTTGGGTTGTAGAGGTAACATACACCACACTTTTGTGTACTTCTCTACCCCATTTCCTGTTGATTCCAATGGCTGTCAATTTACGTGAGGCTAAGGGCAAGTTGAGATTCTCCACCTGGTCCAAGCTGCAATATGAGTGCCCCGACACTTGACTCAACAAATCGGACAAGACTTGATGGGCTTATGGCAGAAATGTAATACTCTATGGATAATTTCACAAGATTTGAATGGTAACGTCTTGGTTTGGGGGACAAACATGCCCCTTTCAAGCTACTGTCCTTTTGAAAAACATCTCTTGGTTTGCTGTTAGGGAAAATGAAGACCCAATACCTCATTATGGGATGCCAGCTGACCATACAACTTCTCCATGTAACATCACATATTAAGTGTTATTTAATTAATCGAACACCATAAACTCAGGCATAGTCAACAAAACCATAATCATTAATCAATATATATATATATATATATATATATATATATATATATATATATATAATCATCAATCGATATATTGACCTATATCAAACCTAAATAGATAGCTGCATAGATAGATAGATAGATAGATAGATAGATAGATAGATAGATAAAATTATATCTATGGTACATATCCTGGGAGTGCCTGGGTGGGTCAGTCAGTTAAGCGTCTGACTCTTGATTTCGGCTCAGGTCATGATCTCACAGTTTTGTGAGTTCGAGCCCCGCATCAGGCTCTATGCTGACCAGGTGGAGCCTACTTGGAATTCTTCCTCTCTCTCTGTCTGCCCCTATCCCTCTCACACACTGTCTCTCTCTCTCTCTCAAAATAAATAAATAAACTTTAAAAAAAAGAACTGGGACACATCTTAATGGTACAAGTGATTTGCCTGAGTAAGTGGTCTACACTCCCTGAATATTCACTCACGTCTTCTGCCACCTCTCCCTCAGCCCTCACTTATGGCCTCCTGAGGAGATTCCTCTGACCAGAGATCTGAAGAGAGAAAGATATAAGCTTAGCTTACAGACAGTTCCAGAATACAGTGCCAGTGCCAACCAGAAGTGGACTGTGGACAACCTGATAACTCTCCTAACAAGTAGCCATGAAAGACAGTAAAGAGAGGTTTTCCCCATGGGTAGAAAATTGAATAGGATATTAGTCATCTTTCACTCAGTAAGTTGTGGTTCAAACAACCCCAAAACATGAGTGCTTACAGTAAAGGTTATTTGTCACTCATTATCATGTTGGCTTTGGGTGATTTATAGCTTTATTCTGCATGTTTTTGCAGTCTTAAATCCATCCTCCATCTACAACATTGCATTCTTCCGTCAGAGCAAAAACAGACAATGTCAAAGCTCATAATGGTATTCTGATGTTTTATCTGAAGATGCCAGATGTTATGTCTGGTCCCATTCCATTGGTCAAAACATGTCACATGGCAAAGCCTAATCAACAGTCTCTACAGGAAGAACTGTAAATCACATGACAATGGATAGGCTACATAATTCTTTTATAGGAAGGGGTGTGAATAATTAGGAAAATAGTATAATCTGCAAGTAGCACATATCATTGTTCACTTTTACTAGAAACAGAAACTTTTCAAGATATGATTCAAGACCAATTTATAGGGGGTGGCTGAGAGTTTAGCTAGATCACAAAGAGTCTCACTGTGGAAGAAACTCTTAGTAATCAGATGATTTATCTAGTGAATGCCAGCCTCTGTCTTCAGCCAGTGAACTCTTGAACTAAATGGCTATGCCAACAGACACAGAGAAATCTCCCCATGAAAGTCATGGCGGAGACCACCAATGAATTCTCCAATTGCCAGCAGCAGCAACCAATCCTAAAATCTGATTATAAGACCATATCCTTGGAGTGAGGGCAACGCAACTACCTAGCTATCCTGTAAGAGTTGACTGTATTAGACCCTTTCCATCAAGGTGAGAACATTGATTCTTTTTCTTTCCCCCCACTGGAACAATCACTATTTCTGGATTTGAGTAGTGATGAGATATCCTTACAAATTGTTCCTTCAGTCTCTCAATCATTTTGGAGCCTGGTTCTCCAGGTTTCCCACTGATTCTGTGGGCTACACAATTTCCTTCCAATAAATCCCTTTTCGGCTCAGGGTCAGTTTCTGCTACTTGCAACTAAGACTCTGGACTGAAAAAGAAAGCCCTTAGGATTTCTACTCAGTCACTTTCCCTCTGAAATAAAGCCCTAAATTCCCAACTTCTCAAAATCCTGCCATTTACAAAAAAACATGGATGAACCTTGAGGGCATTATGCTAAGTAATATAAGTCAGACAGAAAAGGACAAATATTATATCATCTTATATGTGGAACATAAAAAAAACAAACGTGTAGAAAAGGAGAGCAGATTGGTAGTTGCCAGGATAGGGGGTTGGGAAGTGAGAGAAATGGGTGAAAACAGTCAAGCTTCCAGTTATATAAGATGACTAAGTTCTGGGGATGTAATATACAGTGTGATATACAGTATATATGGTTATAGGTATATATAATTAACATTACTGCACTATATTTTTGAAAGTTTCTGAGAGTAGATTCAAAAAGCTCTCACTACAAAAAGAAAATGTAAGGGAGGAAGATGGCGGCGTAGGAGGACGCTGGGCTCACCGCGCGTCCTGCTGATCAATTAGATTCCACCTACACCTGCCTAAATAACCCAGAAAACCGCCAGAGGATTAGCAGAACGGAGTCACCGGAGCCAAGCGCAGACGAGAGGCCCACGGAAGAGGGTAGGAAGGGCGGCGAGGCGGTGCGCGCTCCACGGACTGGCGGGAGGGAGCCGGGGCGGAGGGGCGGCTCGCCGGCCAAGCAGAGCCCCGGAGTCTGGCCTGCAAAAGCGGAGGGGCCTGACGGACTGTGTTCCGACAGCAAGCGCGACTTAGCATCTGGGAGGTCATAAGTTAACAGCTCTGCTCAGAAAGCGGGAAGGCTGGAGGACAAAGGGAGGGAGAGCTGCTGAGCCCCCGGACGACAGAGCTCAGTTTGGTGGGGAACAAAGGCGCTCGCCAGCGCCATCTCCCCCGCCCATCCCCCAGCCAAAATCCCAAAGAGAACCAGTTCCTGCCAGGGAACTTCCTCGCTCCGCGCAAACACCCAACTCTGTGCTTCTGCGGAGCCAAACCTCCGGCAGCGGATCTGACTCCCTCCCGCTGCCACAGGGCCCCTCCTGAAGTGGATCACCTAAGGAGAAGCGACCTAAGCCTGCCCCTCCTGCCCCTGTGCACCTTGCCTACCCACCCCAGCTAATACGCCAGATCCCCAGCATCACAAGCCTAGCAGTGTGCAAGTAGCCCAAACGGGCCACGCCACCCCACAGTGAATCCCGCCCCTAGGAGAGGGGAAGAGAAGGCACACACCAGTCGGACTGTGGCCCCAGCGGTGGGCCGGGGGCAGACATCAGGTCGGAGTGCGGCCCCGCCCACCAACTCGTTATACACCACAGCACAGGGGAAGTGCCCTGCAGGTCCTCACCACGCCAGGGACTATCCAAAATGACCAAGCGGAAGAATTCCCCTCAGAAGAATCTCCAGGAAATAACAACAGCTAATGAGCTGATCAAAAAGGATTTAAATAATATAACAGAAAGTGAATTTAGAATAATAGTCATAAAATTAATCGCCGGGCTTGAAAACAGTATACAGGACAGCAGAGAATCCCTTGCTACAGAGATCAAGGGACTAAGGAACAGTCATGAGGAGCTGAAAAACGCTTTAAATGAAATGCAAAACAAAATGGAGACCACCACAGCTCGGATTGAAGAGGCAGAGGAGAGAATAGGTGAACTAGAAGATAAAGTTATGGAAAAAGAGGAAGCTGAGAGAAAGAGAGATAGAAAAATCCAGGAGTATGAGGGGAAAATTAGAGAACTAAGTGATACACTAAAAAGAAATAATATACGCATAATTGGTATCCCAGAGGAGGAAGAGAGAGGGAAAGGTGCTGAAGGGGTACTTGAAGAAATAATAGCTGAGAACTTCCCTGAACTGGGGAAGGAAAAAGCCATTGAAATCCAAGAGGCACAGAGAACCCCCTTCAGACGGAACCTGAATCGATCTTCTGCACGACATATCATAGTGAAACTGGCAAAATACAAGGATAAAGAGAAAATTCTGAAAGCAGCAAGGGGTAAACGTGCCCTCACATATAAAGGGAGACCTATAAGACTCGTGACTGATCTCTCTTTTGAAACTTGGCAGGCCAGAAAGAATTGGCACGAGATTTTCAGTGTGCTAGACAGAAAAAATATGCAGCCGAGAATCCTTTATCCAGCAAGTCTGTCATTTAGAATAGAAGGAGAGATAAAGGTCTTCCCAAACAAACAAAAACTGAAGGAATTTGTCACCACTAAACCAGCCCTACAAGAGATCCTAAGGGGGACCCTGTGAGACAAAGTACCAGAGACATCACTACAAGCATAAAACATACAGACATCACAATGACTCTAAACCCATATCTTTCTATAATAACACTGAATGTAAATGGATTAAATGCACCAACCAAAAGACATAGGGTATCAGAATGGATAAAAAAACAAGACCCATCTATTTGCTGTCTACAAGAGACTCATTTTAGACCTGAGGACACCTTTAGATTGAGAGTGAGGGGATGGAGAACTATTTATCATGCTACTGGAAGCCAAAAGAAAGCTGGAGTAGCCATACTTATATCAGACAAACTAGACTTTAAATTAAAGGCTGTAACAAGAGATGAAGAAGGACATTATATAATAGTTACAGGGTCTATCCATCAGGAAGAGCTAACAATTATAAATGTCTATGCGCCGAATACCGGAGCCCCCAAATATATAAAACAACTACTCATAAACATAAGCAACCTTATTGATAAGAATGTGGTCATTGCAGGGGACTTTAACACCCCACTTACAGAAATGGATAGATCATCTAGACACACGGTCAATAAAGAAACAAGGGCCCTGAATGAGACATTGGATCAGATGGACTTGACAGATATATTTAGAACTCTGCATCCCAAAGCAACAGAATATACTTTCTTCTCGAGTGCACATGGAACATTCTCCAAGATAGATCATATACTGGGTCACAAAACAGCCCTCCATAAGTTTACCAGAATTGAAATTATACCATGCATACTTTCAGACCACAATGCTATGAAGCTTGAAATCAACCACAAAAAAAAGTCTGGAAAACCTCCAAAAGCATGGAGGTTAAAGAGCACCCTACTAACGAATGAGTGGGTCAACCAGGCAATTAGAGAAGAAATAAAAAAATATATGGAAACAAACGAAAATGAAAATACAACAATCCAAACGCTTTGGGACGCAGCGAAGGCAGTCCTGAGAGGAAAATACATTGCAATCCAGGCCTATCTCAAGAAACAAGAAAAATCCCAAATACAAAATCTAACAGCACACCTAAAGGAAATGGAAGCAGAACAGCAAAGGCAGCCTAAACCCAGCAGAAGAAGAGAAATAATAAAGATCAGAGCAGAAATAAACAATATAGAGTCTAAAAAAACTGTAGAGCAGATCAACGAAACCAAGAGTTGGTTTTTTGAAAAAATAAACAAAATTGACAAACCTCTAGCCAGGCTTCTCAAAAAGAAAAGGGAGATGACCCAAATAGATAAAATCATGAATGAAAATGGAATTATTACAACCAATCCCTCAGAGATACAAACAATTATCAGGGAATACTATGAAAAATTATATGCCAACAAATTGGACAACCTGGAAGAAATGGACAAATTCCTGAACACCCACACTCTTCCAAAACTCAACCAGGAGGAAATAGAAAGCTTGAACAGACCCATAACCAGCGAAGAAATTGAATCGGTTATTAAAAATCTCCCAACAAATAAGAGTCCAGGACCAGATGGCTTCCCAGGGGAGTTCTACCAGACGTTTAAAGCAGAGATAATACCTATCCTTCTCAAGCTATTCCAAGAAATAGAAAGGGAAGGAAAACTTCCAGACTCATTCTATGAAGCCAGTATTACTTTGATTCCTAAACCAGATAGAGACCCAGTAAAAAAAGAGAACTACCGGCCAATATCCCTGATGAATACGGATGCAAAAATTCTCAATAAGATACTAGCAAATCGAATTCAACGGCATATAAAAAGAATTATTCACCATGACCAAGTGGGATTCATTCCTGGGATGCAGGGCTGGTTCAACATTCGCAAATCAATCAACGTGATACATCACATTAACAAAAAAAAAGAGAAGAACCATATGATCCTGTCAATCGATGCAGAAAAGGCCTTTGACAAAATCCAGCACCCTTTCTTAATAAAAACCCTTGAGAAAGTGGGGATAGAAGGAACATACTTAAACATCATAAAAGCCATTTATGAAAAGCCCACAGCTAACATCATCCTCAACGGGGAAAAACTGAGAGCTTTTTCCCTGAGATCAGGAACACGACAGGGATGCCCACTCTCACCGCTGTTGTTTAACATAGTGCTGGAAGTTCTAGCATCAGCAATCAGACAACAAAAGGAAATCAAAGGCATCAAAATTGGCAAAGATGAAGTCAAGCTTTCGCTCTTTGCAGATGACATGATATTATACATGGAAAATCCGATAGACTCCACCAAAAGTCTGCTAGAATTGATACATGAATTCAGCAAAGTTGCAGGATACAAAATCAATGTACAGAAATCAGTTGCATTCTTATACACTAACAATGAAGCAACAGAAAGACAAATAAAGAAACTGATCCCATTCACAATTGCACCAAGAAGCATAAAATACCTAGGAATAAATCTAACCAAAGATGTAAAGGATCTGTATGCTGAAAACTATAGAAAGCTTACGAAGGAAATTGAAGAAGATTTAAAGAAATGGAAAGACATTCCCTGCTCATGGATTGGAAGAATAAATATTGTCAAAATGTCAATACTACCCAAAGCTATCTACACATTCAATGCAATCCCAATCAAAATTGCACCAGCATTCTTCTCGAAACTAGAACAAGCAATCCTAAAATTCATATGGAACCACAAAAGGCCCCGAATAGCCAAAGGAATTTTGAAGAAGAAGACCAAAGCAGGAGGCATCACAATCCCAGACTTTAGCCTCTACTACAAAGCTGTCATCATCAAGACAGCATGGTATTGGCACAAAAACAGACACATAGACCAATGGAATAGAATAGAAACCCCAGAACTAGACCCACAAACGTATGGTCAACTCATCTTTGACAAAGCAGGAAAGAACATCCAATGGAAAAAAGACAGTCTCTTTAACAAATGGTGCTGGGAGAACTGGACAGCAACATGCAGAAGGTTGAAACTAGACCACTTTCTCACACCATTCACAAAAATAAACTCAAAATGGATAAAGGACCTGAATGTGAGACAGGAAACCATCAAAACCTTAGAGGAGAAAGCAGGAAAAGACCTCTCTGACCTCAGCCGTAGCAATCTCTTACTCGACACATCCCCAAAGGCAAGGGAATTAAAAGCAAAAGTGAATTACTGGGACCTTATGAAGATAAAAAGCTTCTGCACAGCAAAGGAAACAACCAACAAAACTAAAAGGCAACCAACGGAATGGGAAAAGATATTTGCAAATGACATATCGGACAAAGGGCTAGTATCCAGAATCTATAAAGAGCTCACCAAACTCCACACCCGAAAAACAAATAACCCAGTGAAGAAATGGGCAGAAAACATGAATAGACACTTCTCTAAAGAAGACATCCGGATGGCCAACAGGCACATGAAAAGATGTTCAGCGTCGCTCCTTATCAGGGAAATACAAATCAAAACCACACTCAGGTATCACCTCACGCCAGTCAGAGTGGCCAAAATGAACAAATCAGGAGACTATAGATGCTGGAGAGGATGTGGAGAAACGGGAACCCTCTTGCACTGTTGGTGGGAATGCAAATTGGTGCAGCCGCTCTGGAAAACAGTGTGGAGGTTCCTCAGAAAATTAAAAATAGACCTACCCTATGACCCAGCAATAGCACTGCTGGGAATTTATCCAAGGGATACAGGAGTACTGATGCATAGGGGCACTTGTACCCCAATGTTCATAGCAGCACTCTCAACAATAGCCAAATTATGGAAAGAGCCTAAATGTCCATCAACTGATGAATGGATAAAGAAATTGTGGTTTATATACACAATGGAATACTACGTGGCAATGAGAAAAAATGAAATATGGCCTTTTGTAGCAACGTGGATGGAACTGGAGAGTGTGATGCTAAGTGAAATAAGCCATACAGAGAAAGACAGATACCATATGGTTTCACTCTTATGTGGACCCTGAGAAACGTAACAGGAACCCGTGGGGGAGGGGGAGGAAAAAAGGAAAAAAAAAAAAAGAGGTTAGAGTGGGAGAGAGCCAAAGCATAAGAGACTGTTAAAAACTGAGAACAAACTGAGGGTTGATGGGGGGTGGGAGGGAGGAGAGGGTGGGTGATGGGTATTGAGGAGGGCACCTTTTGGGATGAGCACTGGGTGTTTTATGGAAACCAATTTGGACAATAAATTTCATATATTATAAAAAAAAAATAAAAAATAAAAAAAAAATAAAAGTAGTTTGTACCATAAAAAAAAAAAAAAAAAAAAAAAAAAAAAAAAAAAGAAAATGTAACTATGTGAAGTGATGGATGCTATTTAATCTTATTTTGATGACCATTTTGCATTGTATACGTATATCAAGTAATTACATTATTGCCTACCTTAAACGTATACAATGTTATATATCAATTTTATCTCAATTAAAAAAATCCCAATTTCTCCATAAATGAAGCAGGAGTTTCCTGTTTCTTAGAATTATAGGCCTGGCATCCAAGTTATAATCAAATCAATCCAAGAGGAATTTCTTAGAGATTCAAGTTTAGGCTGCCTAGGCAAAACAAGGGCTAAATTGAGCAATTTTCCACTGAATTTGCTAACTACAGGCAGCAAGGCTGTCATTCACTTTATAAGACGCTTCTTTTTCTTCAAACGAACATATATTTCCTTGGATATCCTGGCATCCTTTCTATATACTTCATTTTTTCTGCATAAAATAAGTTAAATTATGCAGTTCTATTTAAAATATAGCAGGAATTGCTACCATGTCTATAAGTTTTCCCCAGGCATCTTTACTAAGGAGATGTGCAACTAGCTGCTTCTTAGTGACCAAAATTAAAAAGAATTCAGGTAATTCCAAAGCAATCTCTTAGCACTTGCCTGAGGCTCCTGGATTTTTTTTTAAAGTGTTTATGCTACACAGCCATGCCTGCATCAAACTCCCAGTAGCCTTCATGTAACATCTTAGTCAAGACAGACAAAACTCTGTTTCAGTGACTAACACAGCAAAGCTTCATTTCATTTTTATTTCATTTATCTAATGTCTGATAAAAGACTGCTTTTCTCCATGCAATGACATAGAAATCTAAGATACTCACATTTGTAGTTCCACAGTCTCAACATATGACCCCTAAAGCCTTTTGGCCAGAACTAGTCACGTGTCCTCATGGCTAGCAAGGCTGGGGAATGCAGGAAAAACATCAACTATCTCGTTACAGACGAAAAAAGAACTAGGTATTTTTCACTTGTTGTAGCATTCAAAAAGGGTTATTTTCTTTAGTAGCTGCTATATGTCTGACACTTTGTATGCACCAGGGCTATGAGCTTGAGCTGTACATGGGTCTTTCCTCAAGAAGATTATAATTCCGAGAGAGGTGAGAAATTGAAATCAAACCGTTTACAACATCATGTAATAAGCACAGTACACAGGTTACTGTCAAAGCACAGAGAAAAGAAATCAGGGTAAGATTTTTACAGGAGGTGATTTTTCAACTGATTTTTTAAGGATCTAGTTTAAATTCAGCAGATGATGGAAGGGAAAAGAACATTCTAGGCAGAGAAGCCAGGACGTGAGGACACTTAGAAAATAGTAACAGCATGATGAATTTCAGAGACAAGCTGGATCAGAGAATAGAAGAGACACAGTCACCAAAGTTAAGAGGCTGGTATTCGTGAGAATTATGAGTCTCCTGAAATACTTCTTGACAAAGTGATTCAATGGTTAAATGTGTAAAATGCTTGGGAAATGTAGCAGATTATAGGCTATACACATTGTAGCATACTGAAAGTTCTGAGAAACCTATGGTATTGAAAGGAACTTGGCCTTTTTGACTAGTATTTATCAAATTCAATATGAAATCTTATTAAAAGTTCATAAAATTGATGATCTAGAGAATAGAGATGGAGAAAAATCTGTTATAGGGACAGTAAAGATCTCTAAATAGAGTAAAAATTTGAAGATGCTGTGATGTATGGTAATCCAGCCATGGAGTTATTGGGGACTGAACATAGCTTTTGTTTTATTTTTACCTTTTTCTTTGGCTGAATCAGCTGGACTGTTTGCTCAAAGTCAGGGTGCATGGTTTCTTCATCTCTGCGTGCATACATTCCAAGCTCAGGGCTCCACACACGGCAGAAGTTCCACAGTTGAAGAGTGACTGAGTGCTTTAGACAGCTTCTGCAATGATTCCCAATGATCCCTGCCCTCTTGGCCTCCATGCCCTTTCTGTAATCCCCTCCCCTTGAGCTGTGCTGGACCTAGTGACTTGCTTCTAACAAACAGAATACAGCATAGGAGGCCACTCCTTTGATTAAGTGAAAGAGAACTGTGACTCCCGTCTTACTTTTCACTCTCTCTTACTGGAATTCTCTCTGGCTGGAATTCTCTCTGGCTGGAATTCTCTCTTGCACTCTTGCTGGCTACATGTTACAGCACGTTCTGTGGAGAGGTGGACATGGCAGGGAGCTGACACAGACCTCCAGCCAACAACTCACAGTGAACCGAACCCTCAGTGAAGCAGACGGCAGGAATTAAATCCTATCAACAATGATAGAAGTAGATTCTTCTCAGTCAAGCCTTGATATGGCTGCAGGCTTGTAAGAGATCCAGAGCCAGGGGGACCCAGCCAAGTATGATTTCTGACCTACGGAAACTATGAGATAATAAGATGTATTTTTTGAGCTCCTAAGCTTTGAGGTAATTGGTTATGCAGCAACAGATTACTAGTATACTAAATGAATAGATGAATCAATCAGTACGGACATTTTTCTCTATTTTATGGCTTTGATATTTATCAAGTCTTCTTCCTTTCTCTTTTATACTTGATGACACAAGAGCTGTGTGTTTGATGGCATAATTGGTCCCCAATTTTCACCTTTTCCTATGTGACTGCCAATTTTCACCTTTAAAAAAGTGAAATAGGGGCGCCTGGGTGGCGCAGTCGGTTAAGCGTCCGACTTCAGCCAGGTCACGATCAAGCGGTCCGTGAGTTCGAGCCCCGCGTCGGGCTCTGGGCTGATGGCTCAGAGCCTGGAGCCTGTTTCCGATTCTGTGTCTCCCTCTCTCTCTGCCCCTCCCCCGTTCATGCTCTGTCTCTCTCTGTCCCAAAAATAAATAAACGTTGAAAAAAAAAAAAGTGAAATATAGGGGCGTCTGGGTGGCTCAGTCGGTTGAGCATCCGACTTCGGCTCAGGTCACCATCTCATGGCTTGTGAGTTCGAGCCCCACATCAGGCTCTGGGCTGACAGCTCAGAGCCTGGATTCTGTGTGTCTCTCTCTGCCCCTCCCCCACTTGCACCCCATCTCTCTCTCTCTCAAAAACAAATAAACACTAAAAAAAAACAGTGAAATACATTTTCCTATCTCTTGATACTGGGTTTAGCTACATGACTTGCTTTAGCTAACAGAGTAAAGCAGAAGCAACAGGGCACCAGCTACCAGCTGAGGTTTAAGAGGCCTTGAATGTTTTCATTCCAATTTGCATGCAATTCTACCGTTGCTACAAGCAGAATGAGCTCAACCTAGTCTGTGTATCCCTAAAGGAGGATGAGAGACATGTGGAACTGAGCCACGTGGTCAAGCGTAATGTCAATCAGCTAACTCCCAGACCATTCTCTGAGTCATGAGCTCAACAGATGCTTACTCACATATGCTATTGAGATTTTGTGATTTTGTTGTTGCTGTTTCTCAATAGGAGAAACACTTTACTTAGTTCTCCCTTTTCCATTACCATGGCTCATAAATCTGATGCTTTTGAAGAACTCATTAGCTCTTTGGGATCATACTTAGCTGGAGGCCATAAGAGCATGGATTGACTCTCATTTTGTTACAGTTCTTTTTTTTCCAATAAATTTGTGAACATAGAGAGGAGAAAGTGCTCAGTTAAAGGGAAATTTAGTCCATGACTGTTTTACATGTAGTCTAAGAAAAGTCAACCTTTGGTGGACTGAACCAGACTCCTATTTGAGCTTAATTGCTGTTAAGTTATTTGAAAGAAATTACTATGGTTTGCATGTTACTATTTTTCTTTCAAATTTTTATCCCATTATGCTTATTTAGTTTTTTTTTTTTTAACTGAGCTTCTGATGAAAGAGCATTTCTATACCTCTGCTCAAACTGCCAAATCCCTTTCCAAAGATGGCTGATCCATGCTATAACATTTTATGCAGTAAACTAGAACCTTTCTGGTTGTTTGTACTCTAGCCAAATGTATTATCATAAACTATACATTTTCCAGATTTCTGTAGCACTGACAGTTGAATGTTTGGTAATTTACAATATTGGAAAAAGTGTTTACCACTCAAATCACATGGCAAATTGAACTAATTTTAACAATGATGTGGAAATACTGCTTTCTTGAAATACTAGTCTAGGCTTTAATTGCTGCAATTACCCCTCAGTAGGGGGGTGGTATAGATTTCCCAGCTGCACCAGCTGCATGGCATGCTGGGACTAAGAGGAGGGAGAAACTGAAGGGATCATGGAGTTTCTGGAATAAACAAAAATGCAGCTCCAAGAAGTAGATGATCCAAAAAAGCCCAAATTTGAAGAGAGACATAGAAAAATCAAACTAGATTTATGACTGATGATCAGTAGGAATGGAATATGCCATTTGGGAGTACAAAGTAGATATCTTTTCATAGCCAGTTTCCAGGTTGGATCTGTCTAAGAGTTCCATTACAACAGGGCAAAGAAAGATCTGAACAATGTGAGCCAGATTCCAGGTGTGATAGAATAATATTATGAAGAATAGTGTCTCATATTCTTTACTTCCTTTAGGAGTAACCTTCCCATCCCCTTCTTGTGTTCCAGGAACAATAAGTTCTCAAATTAGGCCAGATAGCAATACACACAATGCTTTTTCTTTAAATATTTAAAAACCAATGCCAGACCAAAATGAATGCAGCAGATATGGAATCAAACAGAATGGAGCCTTGCCCCCAAGTATTTTAGCTGGCAACGATTTTAAAAAATGAAGAGAAAGTTCAGATGTTGGTCCGTTTCTGTACTATAGCTGATATTCCCAACTCCCAGAGTTGGTAGAAAAGAAAGGTGACACAGTCTTCTAGATAGATTTGAGGAATACCAGACCAAGAGACCTGTGCTTCACATGTCTTTCCTGAAACATGGTAAGTTGGCTGCTTTGCTGATACTATTCATAAAACAAAGGCAAGAGATTAACACAGTATGGATAGCTGGGAAGGGTGTCTATGTCAAAGTAGGTGCCAAGGGACAACCCTGGCTTTTCCATGGTTTCCCACACAGAAAAACAGCTGGAATTTCTTTATTCCCTTGAAAATAGCAAATAAGAGTCAAGCAAGGCCTAGCAGACCATGCCCTCATCCTCCTCTGACCTGGGGGGAAAAAAAAGACCTGGCATTTGGAATAAGAAGGAAGCCAGGTAACCTATGTTGACCTGATAGCTAGAGATCATGAAAGACTAGACACTTAATGGGATGATTTCTATCTCTTCGTGGGCACCTTATGAAAGAGGGTCAAGCCTGAGGACCAGACTGGATGGGGTCTAAATGGAGCAGGAAGACAGCAGAAGAATAAAACAGATAGAGACAAAGGAAGAGAATGATCTATTTCCATCAATGGCTCAGAGACCTTTTTAAACCTCATGGAGATACAGGCAAGGGTCATTAAGAGCTGGTTAATGAGTTTTAACTTTACTTATGAATAGTGAAAAGATTTTGAGGTGTATTTTTTTCTACAGTAATCAAAATTCAACTACTATTGGCAGAAATGGACAGATTTTCCTCATTCTCAATATTCAGAAGTCTGGAGGGAAAGAATTCTGGGCTGATGCAGCAACTCAAACATGTCATCAAGCACTCTGGATTTTTCTATCTTCCTGCTACACTATCCTTAGGATGTGGCTTTCATCCTCATGAATGAAAGACAGTTGCAACACATCTAGTAATCAAGTCTTTATTCCATCCACAAGGAAGGTAGAGGGCCAAAGTGTAGAAAAGAAAAGGGTTTTACCCTGGTAAGATGTTTCATTTTGTTTTAGTTTACATACTGTCATTATAATCATGGTGTATTTTCTTGTACTCTTCTACTGAAGGACTAGAGAAATGTTTTAACTATTTAATTTTTCTTTCATTATTTTTGACAGCTTTCCTGGGATACTACTTATATACCATTACATTCACTCTTCTTGGCATACAATTCAGTAAGTTTTAGAAACTTCACAGAATTGTACAACTGACAGTATAATTCAATTTTAGAGCATTTCCATTGCCCCTAAAAGATGCCTTACACCCATCTGAAGCACTTTCCATTCCAATCTTCAGCCACAGGCAACTACTTTCCGTCTCTGTACATTTGCCTTTTCTAAACATTTCATACAAATAAAATTATATAATATGTGACATTTTGTGTTTGGCTTCTTACATTTCACACATTGTTTTTGAGATGCATCCACATAATACATGTGTTACTAGCCCATTCCTTTTTATTGGTGAATGGTAATCTATTATTTGGAAATACCACATTTTATTTATCTGTTCAGCAGTTGGTAGACACTGGGTTTTTCAGAATTGATCTATTATGAGTACTACTACAATGAACATTTATGTACAAGTCTTTGTGTAGATATGTTTTCATTTCTTTTAGGTAGATTCCTAGCAGTGAAATAGCTTGGCCATATGATAAACTTACGAAAAACTGATGGATTTTAAAGAAATTGCCTACATAGGGCACCTGGGTGTCTCAGTCAGTTAAGTGTCCGACTTCAGCTCAGGTCATGATCTTGTGGATCGTGAGTTTGAGCCCCACATCGGGCTCTGTGCTGACAGCTCAGAGCCTGGACCCACTATGGATTCTGTGTCTTCCTCTTTCTCTACCCCTTGCCTGCTCACACTCTGTCTCTTTGTCTCTCTCAAAAATAAACATAAAAAAAAGAAAGAAATTGCCTAAATAAAGGTTACAGGACAACAGGAATTATAAATAATTATAGCTGAGGCTGGGACGATGGCAGAATAAGAGGACTCTAAGCTCACCTTGTCCCAAGGATACAACTAGGTAACACCAGTCAGTATAAATAACCCATAAAACAGCCCAAAGATTGGCAGAACAAACTTAACAAGTAAAGGTAGAGAAGAGGCCACATCAAAGAAGGTAGGAAGGGCAGAGACTCAGTGGAGAGCAAAACGGACTGTGGCCATCCTGGGTAGAAAAGGAAGGAGAGAACCACAGCCCAGACAAGGGCAAGGAACAGACTATCACACTGGGGAGCACAGGTGGGGAATACAAGTCTCCATAGCATTTGGGTTTGAAATAGAAAGAGGCCAGATTTTATTGGCTCTTACAACAGTGAGACTTAAAGCCTGGAATTATAAAGATCAGTGGGATTGGTTCTGGGAGACCCAAGAGGGCAAAAAGAGTCTGAGTCCCCACCCTTAAAGAGAGAGCACTACAACAGAGTGCTGAGATATAGCATAGAAGCAGTAATTTGAAATACGTGTGGGACATATGAGAGAGAGAGTAGTTTATTCATTTGGGAGCAGAATAGCAGGGATCTCTGAGGGACTCCTCCAGGAACAAAGGAGATGGCAGGCACCATCTCCCTCCCCTACTCCCCAGCCGAATGGCAAGGCCACCTGCAAGATTAGATTAAGCCCTGCCCCTGCACACTTAAGCAGATCCACCCTTCCCAGTCACATTTGCCTCAATCCTGGTACCATGAGGCCCCTTCCACAGAAGACTGGCACAAACCTTGCCAACACTGTTTCTCCCAACCCACCCATTCTGCTGGGCCTCAGTCTTGGTGACAGTGCCTGAGGGGGAAGTGGGCCCTGTGGAAGCTTGAGGCATACTTGTTATCCACTTTTCAAGCTTTGTGGATACCCCTAGGAAGACCCTCAGTTGACTGGATTGAAGGAAAAAGTGACCAGGACACAACAGTAGGATGCACATAATGCATATAGGAGACACCTCCTGAAGTGCCAGGTCCTGGTGAACAGGAGACACTATGTATTGCAGGATACTAGAGGACCTCTTCTTCATAATGCCATTGCTTTCAAGAGCAAGAGACCTTGCTGACTTTCCTAACACAGAGAAACAGACACAATTAGGCAAAGTCAAGAGACAAAGGGATATGTCATAAATGAAAGAACATGACAAAACCACAGCAAGAGACCTAAGTAAAATGGATATAATTAATATGCCTGATGAAGAATTTAAAGTGATGATCATAAACATACTCACTGGATTTGAGAAAAGAGTGTAGGATATCAGTGAGATCCTTAACAAAGAGATAGAAAACAAAAAAGAACCAGTCAGCGATGAAGAACACAATAAGTGAAATTAAAAATACACTAGAATAAGTAGCAGGCTAGAAGAAGCAGAGGAATGAATTAGTGACCTGGAGGACACCATAATGGAAAGTAATCAAGCTGAGCAAGTAAGAGGGAAAAAAATATGCAAAAATTAGAATAAAGTTAGGGAACTCAGGAATCCCATTAAACACAGTAACATTCACATTATAGGAATCCCAGAAGAGAGAAAAAAGGGGGTAGAAAATTTATTTAAAGAAATAATAGCTGAAAACTTTCCTAATCTGGGGAAGGAGACAGATATCTAGATCCAGGAGGCAGAAAGATTCCCCAACAAAATCAACCCAAGGAGGTCCATACCAATACATATAGTCATTAAAATGGCAAAAAGTAGTGATAAAGAGAGAATTTTAAAAGCAGCAAGAGAAAAGAAGACAGTTACATATAAGGGAAACCCTATAAGGCCATCAGTGGATTTTTTCAGCAGAAATTTTGAAGGCCAGAGAGAGTGGCAAGTATATCACTAAAGAAAGCCAGAAAATTATGAAAGAAAGCAAGAAAAGAAAGGATCAAAGAAGAACTACAAAAATAACTACAAAACAAGTATCAAATAGCAATAAATATATACCTATCAAAAATTACTTTGAATGTAAATGGACTAAATGCCCCAATCAAAAAACATAAGGTGACAAAATGAATTAAAAAACAAGATGCAAGGGCACTTGGGTGGCTCAGTCAGTTAAGTGTCTGACTCTTGATTTTGGCTCAGGTCATGATCTCGTAATTTGTGAGATCGAGCCCTGTGTCAGGCTCTGTGCTGACAGCACAGAGCCTTCTTGGGATTCTCTCTCTCTCTCTCTCTCTCTCTCCTCTCCCCTGCACTTTCTCCCCTCCCCCACTCTCTCTCTCCAAAAATAAATAAATAAATAACTTTAAAAAACAAGATCTATCTATACACTAATAGAGACTCATTTCAGACCTAAACAGGTAGATTGAAAAGGGGAGAAATATTTGTCATGCAAATGAATATTAAAAGAAAGATAGAATAGAAGTACTTATATCAGACAAATAGACTTTAAAACAAAGACTAGTAATAAGAGGCAAAGAAGAACGCTATATAATAATAAAAGGAACAATTCAACAAAAAGATATAACAACTGAAAATATTATGCACTCAACATGAGAGCGCCCAAATACATAAAACAGTTAATAACAAACATAAAGAAACTAATCAACAGTAATACAATAATAGTAGGGGACTTTAAAACCCCACTTATATCAATGGACAGATCATCCAAATAGAAAATCAATAAAAAAAACAGTGGCTTTGAACCACACACTGGACCTGATAGATTTAACAGATATATTCAGAGAGGTCCATCCTAAAACAGTAGAACACACATGCTTCTCAAGTGCACATGAAACATTCTCCAGAATAAATCACTTATTAGGCCACAAAACAAGTCTCAACAAATTCAGAAAGATCAAAGTCATACCATGCATCTTTTTTGACCACAACACTATGAATCTAGAAACCAACCACAAGAAAAAAATTGGAAAAAGCACAAATACATGGAGGTTAAATAAAGTGCTACTAAACAATTAATGGGTCAACTAAGAAATCAAATAAGAAATTAAAAATTTCATGGAAAGAAATAAAAATGAAAGCACAAGAGTTCAAAATCTTTGGGATGCAGTAATAGCGTTTCTAGGAAGGAAGTTTATAGCAATACAGGTCTACCTCAAGAAACAAGAAAATTCTCAAATAATCAACCTAACCTTACACCTAAAGGAGCTAGAAAAAGAATACCAAATAAAATCCAAAACCAGCAGAAGAAAGGAAATAAGAAAGATTAGAGCAGAAATAAATAATATACAAACTAAAACAAACAAACAATAGAACAAGTCAATGAAACGAGGAGCTAGTTCTTTGACAAGATCAACAAAATTGATAAAGCTATAGTCAGACTCATCTGAGAGAGAGAGAGAAAGAAAGAAAGAGACAGAGAGGGAGGGACTCAAATAAACAAAATCACAAATGAAAGAGAAATAACAACCAACACCACGGAAATATAAACAATTGTAAAAGAACATTATGAAAAATTATACGCCAACAAATTGGACAACCTAGAACAAATTGATAAATTCCTAGAAACATACAACCTACCAAACTGAAGTAGAAAGTCACAGAAAATATAAACTAATTACCAACAATGAAATTGAATCAGTAATCAAAAATTCTCAACAAACAAAAGTCCAGGACAAGATATCTTCACAGGCAAATTCTACCAAATATTTAAAGAAGAGTTAATACCTATTCTTCTCAAACTATTCCAAAAAATAGAAGAGGAAGGAAAACTTCCAAATTCATTTTATAAGGCCAGCATTACCCTGATACAAAAAAAAAAAAAAAATGAAGATAACACAAAAAACAGAACTATGGGCCAATATCTCTGATGAACATAGATGCAAAAATTCTCAACAAAATACTAGCAAACCAAATCCAACAACACATTTAAAAAAATCACTCACTATGATAAAGTGGGATTTATTCCCCAGATGCAAACATGGTTCAATATTTGCAAATCAATCAACATGATATATCATATCAATATGAAAAAAGATAAGAATCATATGATCATTTCAATAGATAAAGAAGAAGCATTCGGCAAAGTACAACATCCATTCATGATAAAAACCCTCAATAAAGTAGATTTAGAGAAAACATACCTCAACATACTAAAGGCCTTAGATAAAAAAACCTACAGCTAACATCATACTCAATATGGAAACACTGAGAATTTTTCCCCTAAGGTCAGGAACAAGACAAGACAAGACAAGACAAGTGTCCATCACTCTCACCACTTTTATTCAAGTCCTAGCCACAGCAACCTAGACAACAAAAAGAAATAAAAGACATCCAAATTGGTAAGGAATACGGAGTGCCTGGTGGCTCAGTCGGTTAAGCGTCAGACTTCAGCTCAGATCATGATCTCGCGGTTCGTGAGTTCAAGCCCCGTGTTGGGCTCTGTGCTGACAGCCCAGAGCCTGGAGCCTACTTTGGATTCTGTGTCTCCCTCTCTCTCTGCCCCTCTCCTGCCCATGCTCTGTCTCTCTCTGTCTCAAAAATAAATTAAAAACATTTAAAAATTTTTATAAACATAAATAAACAAACAAACAAACAAATTGGTAAGGAATAAGTAAAACTTCACTGTTTGAAGATGACATTAAAACCCTAAAGATTCCAACAAAAAACTGTTAGAATTGAGAAATGAATACAGTAAACTCACAGAATACAAAATCAATGTACACAAAGTTGTTGCATTTCTAAACACTAATAATGAAATAGCAGAAAGAGAAATTAAGAAAACAATTCTCATTTACAACTGCACCAAAAATATAATAAAATATTTAGGAATAAACTTAACCAAAGAGGTGAAAGACCTGTACTCTTACAAAACACTGATGAAATAAATTGAAGATGACACAAAGGAATGGAAACACATTTCATGCTCATGGATTGAAAGAACAAATATTGTTAATGTTTCTAAACTACTCAAAGAAATCTACACATTTAATTCAATCCCAATCAAAATATCAATAGCATTTTTCACAGAACAAGAAAAAAAATCCTAAAATTTTCATGGAACCACAAAAGACCCCAAGTAGCCAAAGCAAACTTGAAAAAGAAAAACAAAACTGGAGGTACCACAATCCCATACTTAAAGTTATATTACAAAACTGTAGTAATCAAAGAAGCTGGACAAAACAGATACAGAGATCAATGGAACCAAATATAAAAGCTAGAAACAAACCCACAATTATATGGCCAATTAATCTTTGACAAAGGAAGCAAAAATATGCAATGGGAAAAAGACAGTCTCTTCAGCAAATGATGCTGAGAAAACTGGACAGCTACTGGCAAAAGAATGAAACTGGACCACTTTCTTACACCATACACAAAAATAAACTCAAAATGGATTAAAACCTAAGTGTGAGACCTGAAACCATAAAAATCCTAGGAGAGAATACAAGCAGTAATTTCTCTGACTTTGGTCATAGCGACATCCTTCTAGATATTGTCTCCTGAAACAAGGGAAATAAAAGCAAAAGTAAACTATCAGGTTACATCAAAATAAAAGGCTTCTTTCTGCACAGTGAAGGAAACAACCAACAAAACTGAAAGACAACATATAGAATTAGAGAAGATATTTGCAAATGATATATCTCATACAGGGTTAGTACCCAAAAAATATAAAGAACTTATACAACTCAACACCCAAAAAACAAATAATCCAATTAAAAAATGAGCAGAAGATATGAATGGACATTCCTCCAAAGAAGACACAGATGGCCAACACACACATGAAACATCATCAAGGAAATGCAAATCAAAACCACAATGAGACATCACCTCACGCCTAGCAGAGTGGCTAAAATCAAAAACTCAAGAAACAAGTGTTGTCAAGGATGTAGAGCAAAAGGGACTCGTGTGTACTGTTTGTGGGAATGAAAACTGGTACAGCTCCTGTGGAAGACAGTATGGAGGTTCCTCAAAAAACTAAAAATAGAACTACCCAATGATCCAGGAATTGCACTACTCAGTATTTACTCAAAAAATACAAAAACAGTAATTTGAAAAGATATATGCACACCTATGTTTATCACAGAATTATTTATAATAACCAAATTATGTAAGAAGCCCAAGTGACCATCGATATATGATGGGTTTCTTCTTCATCCAAAGAAGATGTAGCACTTATACACAATGGAATATTATGTGGCCATAAAAAAGAATAAAATCTTGCTATTTGCAACAACATGGATAGAGCAAGAGAGTATAATGCTAATTGAAATAAATCAGTCAGATAAAGACACATACCGTATGATTTCAGTCATATATGGAATTTAAGAAACAAAACAAATGAGCAAAGGGAAGAAAAAGAGAGACAAACCAATAAATAGAGTCTTAACTATAGAGAACGAATTGATGGTTACCAGAGGGAAAGTGAGTGTGGGGAATGGGTGAAATAGGTGATGGGGATTAAAGAGAATACTATTCATGATGAGCACTGAGTAATGTATAGAATTCTTGAACCACTATACTATACACTTGAAATTAATATAACACTGGGGATTAACTAAAAAAAAGAAGAATTAATGCCAATCCTTCTCAAACTCTCCCCCCCAAAAATGAAGAGGGAACACTCCCAAATTCATTTTACAAGACCAGTATTGGCTACTCTTTACCAAAGCCAGATAGGAAAAATATAAGAAAAAAAACTACAGGCAGGCCAATATCCTTGATAAGTATACAGGCAATAATTCTCATAATGATAGCAAACTGAATTGAAATATATATTAAAAGGCTCACAGAACATGACCAAATGAGATTTATCCCTGAAATGCAAGGATGGTTCAACCTGTGCAAATCAACAAATGTGATACAAGACATTAATAGAATGAAAGATAAAAATCTTATGACCATCTCAACAGATGCACTAAAAGCATTTGACAAAATACAACATGATTTCATGATTAAAACTCTAAAAAAACTGATTATAGAAAAAACATACCTCAACATGATAAAAGCCATCTATGACAAGCCCATAGCAACCATCATACTCAATAGTGAAAGATTAAAAGCTTTTCCATTAAGATCAAGAACAAGACAAGGATGCCCACTCTCACCACTCCTATTCAATATAATATTAGAAGTCTTAGCCAGAGTAATTAGGCAGGAAAAATAAATAAAAATTATCCAAACCAGAAAGGTAGAAGAAAAATTGTCTCTGTTTGCAGCTGACATGATATTAAATATAGAAAACTCTAAAGACTCCACTAAAAACTGTTGGAGCTATTCGGTGAATATAATAAAGTTACAGGATACTAGGGTGCCTGGATGGCTCAGTCAGTTAAGTGTCTGGCTTCAGCTCAGGCCATGATCTCCTGGTTCATGAGTTCAAGCCCCATGTTGGGCTCTGTGCTGACAGCTCAGAGCCTGGAGCCTGCTTCAGATTCTGTGTCTTCCTCTCTCTCTGCCCCTCCCCCACTTGTTCTCTCTCTCTCTCTCTCTCTCTCTCTCTCTCTCTCTCTCTCTCTCTCAAAAATAAACATTAAAAAGAATAAAGTTACAGGATACAAAATCAACATGGAGAAATCAGTTGATTTCTGTATACTAACAATGAAATCCTCTGAAAAAGAAATAAAGAAAACACTCTCATTTACAATAGCATCGAAAACAATAAAATACTTAGGTATAAATTTAACCCAGGAGGTAACAGATCTATACACTGAAAACTATAAAAATTTGTGAAAAGAAATTTAAGACACAAATAAACAGATAACTCATGTTCATGGATAGTAAGAATTCATATTGTTTAAAAGTCCATACTACCCAAGGCCACCTATAGATTCAATTCAATCTCTATTAAACTAATTGTATTCTTGGGGTACCTGGGTGGCTCAGTTAGTTAAGCGTCTGACTCTTGATTTCAGCTCAGGTCATCATCTCACAGTAGTAGGATCGAGTCCCACATTGAGCTCTGTGCTGACAGTGCGGAGTCTACTTGGGATTCTCTCTCTCCCTCTCTTTCTCTCTGCCTCTCCCTCTATCAAAACAAACAAACATTAAAAAAACAATGCTATTCTTTACAGAAATAGAAAAGCAATCATAAAATTCATATAGAACCAAAAAAGCCTCCAAATAGCCAAAACAATCCCGAGAAAAAAGAACAAAGCTAGAAGCCTCAAGCTTCCTGTTTTCAAACTATACTCCAAAGCTATAGTAATCAAAGAATATTACAGTAAAACCTTGGATTGTGAGTAACTGTTCTGTGAGTGTTCTGCAAGATTAGCAAATATTTCTAATTAACTTGATAAATGAGGGAATGTCTTATAATACGAGTATTACATGATGCTGAATGTCACATTAACACAATGAAGCCAATGGTTCTCGAAATTTGCTCTGATATACAAGTGCTTTGGATTACAAGCATGTTTCTGGAATGAATTATGCTTGCAAACCAAGACTTTAATGTATACTGGCATAAAAATAGCAACTAAGGGAACAGAAACAAGAGCCTAGAAATAAACCATAACATAAACATTCAACTATTATTTGACAAGAGAGCCAAGAAGACTCAATGGGAAAAGGATAGTCTCCTCAATAAATAGTGCTGGGGAAACTTGATAATCATGCAGAAGAATGAAATTGGATCCCTATCTTACACCATTCACAAAAATTAACTCTAAATGGATTAAAGATTTAAACATAAGACTTGAAACCCTATAACTTATAGAAGAAAACATAGGGAACAAGGTCCTGATGTTGGTCTTAGCAACGATTTTTTTGGATATGACACCAAAAGTGCAAGCAGCAAAAGCAAAAATCAATAAGTGAGATTACATCAAACTAAAAAGTTTCTGCACGGCAAAGGAAACCATCAGCAAGATGAAAAGGCAATCTATACAGTAGGAAAATATCTGTAAACCATCTATTTGATAAGGACCTATTAAACAAAATATATGGAACTCATATAACTCAATAGCAAAATATATATATATATTATGATTATGATTATATGATATATATTATGATTATGATTATGATTATATGATATACATGATATAATATATATATATGATTTAAAAAATTGGCAGAGGACCTAAGTGGATATTTTTCCAAAGAAGAATACAAATGGCCAATAGGTATATGTAAGGTGTTCAACATCACTCATCATCAGGGAAATGCAAATCAAAACCACAATGAGATATCACCTCACAACCGTTAGAATGGCTATCATCAAAATATAAAAATGACAAGAGAGAACAAGTATTGTGAGTATGTGGAGAAAAGAGAACCGTCATGCACTGTTGGTGAGAATGTAAATTGGTGTAACCACTATGGAAAACAGTAGAGCCACCAAATGATCTAGTAATCCCACTTCTGAGTATATAACCCAAAGAAAATGAAATCAGGATCCTGAATAGGTATCTGCACTCCCATGATCACTGCAGAATTCTTCACAATAGCCAAAGTATGGAAACAACCTAAGTGTTCATGCACAGATAAATGGGTAAGGAAGATGCAACATAAATACAGAATGGAATATTATTTAGCCACGAGAAAGAAGGAAATTCTGCCATTTGTGACAACATGAATGGACCCTGAAGGTATTATACTAAGTGGAATAAGCCAGAGAAAATCAAATACTATATAATCTTACTTATATGCGGAATCTAAAAAAAACTGAACTCATAGAAACAGATAGTGGAATGGTAGTTTCCATGGACTGGAGGTTGGGGAAATAAGGAGATGTTGTCAAAAGAAACAAACTCCCAGTTATAAGAGATCTAAGTTCTGGGGATGTAATGTACAGCATGGTGACTCTAGTTAACAATACTGTATTATACACTTGAAAGTTGCTAAGACAGTAGATCTTAAATATTTTCAACACACGTACACACAAGGTAATTAATTATGTGAGGTAACAGAGGTGTTAACTAACCTGCTGTGGTAAACATTTTTGCAACAGATCTGTGTATCAAATCATCATGGGTACATTTTAAACTGACACAATGTTATAAGTCAATTATATATCAATAAAGTTAGAAAACAAATCTTAAAAAAACAGAGGTGCCTGGGTAACTCAGTTAAGTGTCCAACTCTTGTTCTCAGCTCAGGTCTTGATCTCATGGCCATGACTTCAAGCCCCATATTGGGCTCTGCACTGGCTGTGAAGCTTACTTAAAAGAAAAAAAAAAGAAAAAAAAAAGAAAAAGAAATTTCCAACCTCTTCCAAAGTGGCTGCCCTATTACACCTTCCATCCGTGATGTATAAGGATTCCAAAATCTCTATTTTCCTTGCAAGTATTTTTTATTGTCTGTCCTTAATGAAAGCCATTCTAGTGGGAATAAAGTGGTATCTCATCACATCTTAATTCACGTCTTCCTAGAGACTGACTAATGATGTAGAGCATCTTTTCACATGCTTGTTGGCTATTTGTATATCTTCTCTGATGAAGTGCCTATTATATATCTTCTGCCCGTTTTTTTAAATTGGGTTGTCTGTCTTACAATGAGCTCCAAAAGCTCTTTATTTTATTCTGGACATAAGTCCTTTATCAGATATGTAATTCAAAAAATATTTTCCCTGGGCCTGTGTCTTGTCTTTCCATTTTTAAAATGATGTCTCTTGAAGCACAAAATTTTAAAACTTTAATGAAGTTCAATTTATCACTTTTTTCTTTCATGGATATTCCTTTTAACAAAGAAGTTCTTCTCTAGAAATTTCTGCCTAGATACCATTGACCAAAACCATATTATGTAACTGATCTTAGGGGTAAGGGAGTTTGACTCTAACAAAATTTGCCCTCAACAAAATTAGGTTCTGTTATAAAAGGGACAAAAAAAGACAGAAAGGCTATTTGTAAAGCAATTAGCATTGTCATCATTTTTTAAGCAAGATTATCCGATTCTACTTTAGAAAGTCTATCGGTTTTTCCATCGCCAAAATAATGCTTCATAACAACACGCAGAAAACCCCTGTAGCATACACAATGAATGTTTATTGCCCACGTGTCGAGAGTGAGCTGAGCTTTGGCTGAGTGGCTTTGCTAAGCTTGGCTGGTTCTCTCTCTCTCTCTCTCTCTCTCTCTCTCTCTCTCTCTCTCTCATGCCTAGGCGTGGGCTAGCTGTTGATTGATCTAGACTGGTTTCAGTAGGCTGTGTATGATAATGTTGCTCTACTCCATGTATCCCTCATCCTCCAGCAGGCTAGCCGAGCCACGCTTTCCTGGCAATGGCAGAGTGCAAGAAGGCAAGGTCAACAAGACCTCTTGAGGCTAAGGCTAGGGAATGACATTCTTCCACTTCCCCCACATCCCATCGTCCACTGCGAGTCATAAAGCTAGCCCAGATTTAAGAAGTCAAGAAACAAATTAATTCCTCTCTTTAGGGAGGAGAATTGCAATCTCACATCAAATATGTGTACCCAGGGAGGGATCTGGGGCCTTGAAAGCAGTCAATCTAACATACAAAACAGCATTGTCAGACTAGGGAAGTGGGGTGAGGGAATGAGCTAGGCTTGAGTAAAAACAAGTGAGGCAATTTCAGTAACTCAGGTGAGAAAATGGTAGCCTGAGCTAAGGGGAGCCTATGAGTAGGAAGAGAAACAGACCAACTCCAGAGATATCTAGGAGCTAGTGAAGAAGACTTGGGTTGATTAAATCACAGGGAGAGGAGTACAGGAGGGGGGCAAGGAGCAGTCAAGTAGTCTACATAATTTTTCTTCTTTCTGCTTTTCAGTGAAGGTCTAAGTCATCAGATATTTTTGTTATCAAAGAGACTAGAGAGAGAAAAAAGCATTATATATGGAACAGTATGACACACATTTGAATTTTACTTATTGCCAAAACTGGCCCATTTTTATTTTAGCTTCAGTTTGATTTTACACTGATCTCTTGGGAGTGTTGCAAGGTGCAATAACTTGTGACACGTGTCTATCACTAAGATCTAGTTTAATGAAGCATTTTATTCTAAATGATACACTGTGGGCGAGGTGAGAAGAGAAATGTTTTCCCAGAGCCATACGGATATGGCTTTTGGTTGATTAGCCCTGAAAATTGTCCAAAATAAATTAGTACTTAATGTAAGCCAGAAAGCCAGATGCCAGCTTTAATGGGGAGTCACAAAGTAGCATGACAACAGTAACACAAAAAGAGCTGAAGGGGCCTGTGAATCAAATGTTGCATTTGCTGATACAAGTTTTGTGCATTGTCAGGGCTACAGACACCTGCTTTACTGAGAGTGAAAATTTCCAAGGCTTATTATCATGGAATATGGTACTCCGTGGGGTTCGTTCAGCCTTCAAATGCAGAAGTTCTAGCTTGAAAACCAAAGCTGGAAGCACATATTTTGCTGGGTCTTGATGACTGCACTCTCCAGTGGACATTTCAAGTTTCATTCTAAAAGAAAAGTCCAGGTGTGCCTAGGTGGCTCAGTTAAGCGTCTGACTTAGGCTCAGGTCATGATCTCATGATTCGTGAGTTTAAACCCTGCATCAGGCTCTGTGCTGACAGCTCAGAGCCTACAGCCTGCTTCAGATTCTGTATCTCCCTCTCTCTGCCCCTCCCTAGCTTGTGCTCTGTCTCTCTCTCTCAAAAATAAATATTTAAAAAATTAATAAATAAATAGAAGAAAGAAAAGGACAGGTTCCCATACCCTTAAGCAAAGCCCCACTAAATTTCAAGAACAAGATAGTAGGAGAGACAGAATGTCATGGTAAACTTGTGTGGGAGACACAATCAACACATTGGAGGATGTGCTGGTCTAGGGTACCTGGAAGGAAATGAAGAGAAGGGTAAGATTCTCTCTCCAGAGAGACCCCACACCCTTTATTTTTGTCCCCCAAAAATAAAGAAGCAGAAGCTGGAGGGTGAATATTTTACCAATCCCCATGATAAGGTCTCTAGTGGACACTACCATTTGCTTACTCACTCGCTTTTTTTTATAGTGAGCTGTTATCACTTAGCTAAAATATCACTAACATCACGGCTGGTGAGTTCTATTGTGTGAAACGAAAACACAAAGAGATTTCCTGAATTGAGGTAAGGACAATAGCAGTCTTCGCTGAGATCTATATAGCAGGCATGTTGCATGTTTATCTTATTTATTCCTCTGAACAACCCCCAAATGTAAGCATTTGCTATCATTATTTAAATGATAAAGAGAATTAAATTTGAGAATGGTCAAGAAATATGTATCCAAGCTCATGCATCTAGAAAATTTGTTCAACCAGGATTTGATTTTCTTCTATTCTGTTCCCAAACCCCTTGGCCTTAACCATGCCTACATTAGAGTCTAAAAGGGGAGATAAAACATGGATGAAAGCAATCAGGGTAGATATAATGATCCTTAGAATGGTTTCTACATGCCCAACATTTTTCTAAACACTTGGCTTGTTTTAATTCACTTAATCCCTATAGTGATGTCATTATGTAGGTACTAGTATTGCCTCCATTTTTAAGAATAGGAAAACTGAGGCACAGAGACATTTACTAAAAGTCATACAATCAATAAATGACAATGCTGGGACTTGAGCACAGGGAGACTGGGGCTCAAAGAAACCATGCTGTCAACACCTTGCTATGCTGTCACTCTCAAAGGAAAAACACAGATTCAAAGCAACAGGAGGGAGTAATTTCTTGAAGCTATAAAGTAGACTAGTATGTGGGAGAAAATAACTTAAATTTGGGGGGAAGATGAAAGTCTAAACTGGTTTTCGGAAAAGAGGTGCACATGTGGTAGGAGGGTGAGGTTCAATTGGAATGTGGAATACATTCTACTTAGATTTCTCTCCAGCATCCTGCCTTTATTCTCTATCTTTGGCATTATTTCCTACATAGCAGTTTGTGGTCTATAATTATGTATTTCCTTACTTCCTTATAAAAAGACCATAAGGGCAGAGACCAGATTCTTTCCATCACTGCATACCCGGTGCCAGGCACTCAATCATCACCAATGAACCGGATAAAGAAGAAGGAAGGAAATTGGAAAAGCTAGGGAATGTGTAAAGGGTTGATAAATTCTGTAGGAATTCAAGAAACCTGTCCAGGATTGGCAAGGAGGGCTTCGTGTGGTCAGTGGAATCTGAGCCAAGCAACAATTTTTAAATATAGTATATTACAATGTTTCTAAAATTTACATGTTTTCCATGTGAAATGAGTGACACTGAAATTAGAACCCACTTTTAGTCAAGGGTATACTTTAGCTTAATTGGCATCCTTTTTTCTACCTTAAGTAATAAATTAAAATGATAGTCCATTTTATAATTGATGACATCTCAGATCAATGAAATAAAGTATTGACGTAAAAATGGCTTGTCTGACACCTATAGACAATGCCTGTTAGGAAACAAATGGGGAAGACAAAAGCAAACTATGGAGTGTCCTGGAATCCAGTCTTATTGTAGGCTTGATATGAAAAATAATAGGAAGCCATGGTGACTTTCTGGGCAGAGGAGTAACTTCACTGAAACAGTGTTTAGGAAAGAAGTGACTGGACTCCGCATAAAGAAAACCCTGAAGATGGAAGAAAATGGCACCAGTGAAGGCAGCCTAGCAGTGAGGAGATACAGAGACATGTCCCAAAGTCAAGAGTGTTCCAAAGTCCACTGTGTAACTAATGCTTTGAGCTGACATGCATCATTTGCCTTTCCAGTTTGGGTTTCTTCATTAGTAAGACAAAAGGGTAACACAGAACAGTTTACAGGGCTCTGTGAGTTCCAAACCTTGATGTGTACTCCAGGTATGAAACAGTAGGACAGATAGCAACATAAACCATGAATACTTCGGGACCAGTATTTTGAAGGAAGAACAGTGTGTGCAGAAATGTCGAGTTTGGAGGAAGGATGGACTAGAATCCAACACAGTGTGGCTAAAGATAAGGTCAACGATGCAGAAGGGCGGAAATGGACAAGGCTGAGCAGAGCCTTTTGGAAGCCACGTTGAAAGGTTTGGACTTTATTCCAGGAACAATAGGAAGCCATTGAATAAGCAAGCAGAACTATCATAATCAAATATACACTTAAGGTGGTCATTTTGTCTGATTTGCTGTGGGAGAATGTGGTAGGGGTAAGCCCAGAATGAGCCGACCTACTCTGAAGAACCAGTTGGAAAAAAAAAATTAAAAAAAAAAAAAAATGGAAGAGGCTAACATTAGAGTGATACACCACAGGGAGAAAGGGGACTAGACAGGATTCAAGACACTTAGAGACAGAACTAGCAGGATTTACTAAGAGATTTAATTTTGAGAGAGAGAAATAAAATAATAATTGTAACAGTGGTTGTATTAGTTTGCTAGGGTTGCCACACGAAAATCACTACAAGTGGGTAGCTAAAATGAGAGATATTTGTTTTCTCATGGTTCTGGAGGTTAGAGGTCCAAGATCAAGGTGTCAGCAGGTTTGGGTTCCTCTGAGGCCTCTCTCCTGGACTTTCAGATGACTGCCTTCTCACTGTGTCCTCACATGGTCATTCCCCTGTGTGTGTGCATTCCTAGTGTCTCTGTGGCCCAATCCCTTTTTATAATGACACCAGTCAGATTAAATTGGGACCCACCAAACACCTTCATTTTATTTTAGTTATATCCTTTTTTTTTTAATTTTTTTAAATGTTTATTTATTTTTGAGAGGGAGACGGAGTGCAAGCAAGGGAGGGAGAGAGAGAGAGGGAGGCAGAATCCAAAGCAGCTCCAGGCTCTGAGCTGCCAGCACAGAGCCTGACACGGGGCTTGAACCCCAAGCCATGAGATCATGACTTGAGCCGAAATCGGATGCTCGACCAACTGAGCCACCCAGGCACCCCTTAATTATATCTTTCAAGGCCCTATTTCCAAAAAACAGTCATATTTTGAGGTTCGGGGTGGGGGTTAGACTTCAACATATTAACTTGGGGGACACACAATTTAGCCCACAATGTAGTAATAAGAATAGTAATAGCTAATACCTAGAGGACCTACTAATTCCATTGTCTCCCTTTTCACAATTCTGGACGATCTTCCTTTCTTCTTCCACCCTCTCCACCCTCAGCTATCCGTCTGTTAGCCACCTGCTCTCCTACTTATTTCCTGGGGCTCTGAATCCCCCACGATCATATTGGACACCAAATCACACCTCAGTGGCCCCCCTCCCTAGCTTTCCAGCCATTCATTAAGCATTTTAGCTCCCATTACCATCATGTGATCTCACCCACCCCCCACCCAGTCAACGGAAACAAAGAAATAACTACCACACTTCCACCTCCTCAACAGACATCATGCCCTCAGTACTCAAGAACTCAGCACATATCCATAGTCTACAACTGAGATCTCTGTGACTCTGCCTGTGTAGCGGTCCATACGTGTCAGAATTTAATCCCGTCCCCAGGTTAGGTTCTCCAGGAAGCACACTGTGAGACAGAATTTAATGTGCAGGATGTGTTAAGGAGTTCTCTTGGGATTGACACCCACAGAGATAGAGAAAGCAAACGGGAGTGGGCAGAGGCAAAAATCAAGTTGGTCCAGAGCACAGGCCCAGTGACAACCTCAGTCAACCCTGTGGGGAGCTCTGGAGGCAAATTAGAATCGTCCCAAGTTGGGTTTAAATGGCCAGGCTTTTATATCCCCACTTCAGTCAAACATTGCATACGGGCTACCATGGAAGGATGTGACCTCGGCAAGGTGGCTTTCGGCACCAAAGGCAATTACTGAATGGGTAGATGGTGGAAGGTTGTCCACTGACGGCACCCCCAGAAGCTGGGCAAGTCCTTCCCTAAAGGAGAATCTGGGTGGCACAGATGGCCCCCACAAAGCCCCAGCAAGCAGCCCTGAGCCAATGACTGGCCAGGGTTGGAGAATAAGTACCCCAGTGTCCTCATTTCTTGGGGTTGGGACTGGGGAAGGGAAGAGATCTCTAAAGCACATTCTGCCCTCTCCCAGAATTTCCCAATTTAATTCAGCCTCAGTTGCCCAAAGTGATAACCTGCTTGATCCCACACCATTTACTGGATTTCTTCCCTTCCCCATCTCACTTCCCCACTCTTTACCTGTGCCTCCTAGATACACTATGTGCATTTAAATCCTCATCTCAGTGCTGTTTTGGGGATAACCCAACCAAAAGTATCTCCAAAAAGTTTCTTTATTCATAGTCTCTATGTTAAAAATAGACATTTTTTTTAAAGGAATGGCCTATATCCCTAGGCTAAATTGCTTCCCTTTCATTGCAATTTACACCTTTTTTTTTCCCAATTGAACCAGTTATTTGAAGTAGGCATGAGCGACTCGGCATATGCTAATGCCTGTAAGGTGCAGACTGTTTGCAGAAAGTGCTGATTTCTCCGGCATGATGTTTATTGTTTATCAGAAGGCCCACGCGTTCGACAAGAAAACATCCTTAGCACTTCTCTGTGACTTAATCAAAAGCTGGTCGCTGAAGTACATTCCTCAGTCATAAACCTAGCAGACAATAAAATCAGTCTTCTCTGAATGGTTATGTCTGGCACATGCTTATAACAACTTGTTGGCTGCTCGAGTCCCCACATCTGTATTCAGCAGCAGCTGTCCAGGGAAATGGTCTCCATATACCTCAGGAATACCTGCTGTTGGCCTATTTGCATCGACAGATAGAACCAGAGAATTGCTCTTCCTGGCAAGGGATGACAGATGGGCTGACGACCTCCAGAGGGTTTGGTTGCTACACCAGGACTGGCAGTTCCAGGTGGTAGATGACTACACAAACACTTCTAACCATGAACAGCTTTCCTTTATGTGGGAAGGTTCTCTTAGTTGACAGATATATGTGGTAAGGGGAACGTTTGTTTTTGGTCTTCTTTACTTCCTTTTAACCTGTGGCCCTTAACCGTTTGGATCCATTTGAGTTGTCAAGAAAGAAAAGAGAAAAAAAATCGAAAATCTTTGGCTTTTAAGTTGAAAAGCCATAGTCCACCTGTCACAGGAGGTGTTCAAAGAATACGTGCAAAGAGAATTTGTTCCCACCCATCAAAGAAATTTTTATTGTCCTGAGACAATGACTTGAGTGCAGGGAGTTTATTCACAAGGTGGTTCCAGGAAGCGGTTCCAGGAAGCACACGTAAGATACGAGACAGGGGCGCCTGGGTGGCTCAGTTAGTCAAGCGTCCAACTTCAGCTCAGGTCATGAACTCACAGTTTGTGAGTTCGAGCCCCATGTTGGGCTCTGTGCTGACAGCTCAGAGCCTGGAGCCTGCTTCGGATTCTGTGTCTCCTTTTCTGTCTGCCCGGCTCATGCTCTGTCTCTCTCTGTCTCTCAATAATAAATAAATGTTAAAAATTTTTTTTAAAAAGTAAGATGTGAGACAGAGAAAGGAAGAGAGTAAATAAATGGCGCGTTGATGAGCTGGTTTGCAATGTGGGCAGCTGGTGCTAAAATGTATTAGGGACCCTCTGAGAAACTGTGTGAAGCACCCCTCAGAATCTTCCTGAAAGACAAGCAGATTGGGGCATTTAACTCCCAAATCCCTTCACCTGCTGGGCAACAGCTTCCCACAGAGATGTCAATACTGTATAATTCTGGGCTGTACCTGCTCAGCCAAGCATGCTTCCATGATATCACAGAAAGCCCTCAAGCAGAGAAACAGAAAGAGGCAGGTGCGGGCACTTTGAGTGGGAACTGGCAGTACGTTGGAAGTGTTTATAGCTGCGGCTCAGGGCGGGTGAGAGAACGAGAGAATACAGGGCAAGAAATCAACAGTGCCTGCTTTAATGTGCTTGAGAGTTGAAGAGAAGGCAGTAAGGGACAGAGGCAGAGGGAAGTAAGGCCATGAGATACCATGCGATGTTTTGAAAAGGGGCTCTGCCCCTTCTGTCCCTCATCCTCCACTGGTCAAATCCAGTATGGGGAAGAATGAACCCTCACAAAACTTTTACAGTCTAAGGACAATGAGAACCTGAGTTCAAGTTCCTGGCAAGGCCCTTGAAAGCAAGCAAGGCCCTTGAGTTCCCCCATACCTCTCTAGCTTTAAGAACAACAACACAGAGAAAAATGATGTCAGCAAGGGTAATCTCAGAAAACACAAAAATACAAGAAGGCTAGAAGGGTGCCTGGGTGGCTCAGTCCGTTAAGCATCTGACTTTGGTGCAGGTCATGATCTCACAGTTTGTGGGTTGGAGCCCTGCGTCGGGCTCTGTGTGGAGCCTGTAGCCTGCTTTGGATTCTGTGTCTCCCTCACTCTCTGCCCTTCCTCCACTCACATTCCATGTTGCTCTCTCTCTCTCAGAAAAAAAAAAATAAACTTACAAAAAGGCAATATAAAGTCAAGGACAATACGAATATTTCAGCAAAGTCAGGGTGAAGGGTAGCGATGGCTAAGAAGAATGCAGCTGCGACCATTGCAGCAGGTGCCAGCAAAAAACCAGAGACCAAAAACATTCCAGATTCCTCCCTCCAAAGCCATGGCACTCTACAAATTCCCCAAACCTTAGATGCTGCCGCAGGGAGGAGGGGGGAGAGAAAATGTCCAAATTGACAGAGGCTAAATCTAAAATGACTATATGTCTTAGTTTGGGCTTCCGTAAAAGAAGAGCCTGAATTTGAGTGTAGCTGCTTTTTTGGGGAGGCAGAGGAAGGGGATTCGAGAGAGCAGGAGTGAGGGTCTAGAAGAAAGAAACTGACAAAGAAGCAAAGCCAATGTAAGGGAGTGTTACTGAGGCAGCCCTTGTGAGCAATAAGAACTCACTTCCTTTGGAACCTCCTAAGAATCATAGAGAATTGTCCACCTGAATGACGGGAAGCTGACGCATTTATCCATGGACCCCCATCCTCAAATGGTCAAGGGATGGCCTCCGTATTAGTCTGCATCTCCAGTAAAGCAGAAATAGTAGTGTGCGTGTGCGTGCGTGTGTGTGTGTGTGTGTGGAGAGAGAGAGAGAAAGAGATTTATTATAAGGAATTGACTCACATGATTACAGAAGCTGACAAGTCACAAGATCTGCAGGGTGAGTTGGCAAGCTGGGGACCTAGGAGAGCTGATGGTATGGCTCCAGTCTGAAGGGCGGGCTCAAGGCTCAAGAGGAGCCATTGTTTCAGTTTGAGTCTGGAAAATGACAATGTACCAGTCCACAGGCCATTAGGCAGAGAGAGTTCTCTCTCGAGGGACAGTCAGCCTTTGTGTTCTATTCAGGCTTTCAACTGATTGTATGGGGCCCACCCACAGTATCCAGGCAGTCTGCTTTACTCAGTCTACCCATTTAAACATTAATCTCATCCAAAAACTCCCTTAGAGAAACACCCAGAATGATGCTTAATATCTGGGCACCCTGTGGCCCAGTCAAGCTGACACATAAAATTAACCATCACATAGCCTCAGAAGTGTTCATTCTTCTGCACTTCCAAGCTGCATATATACTACAGGCCAAGCTAGCACCTGCCAACATTCGTGAGTTTGAAGGAACCCACTGGCAAAAAAAAAAAAAAAAAAAAAAAAGCAAAGACTCAGCACATAAACCTCAGCCTAGAGGCTGACAGTTGGAAGTAAGTCAAAGCCCATACAGAATTATGCACACGGCCAAGATTTAAATCAGAAGTGAGGCACAGATGATGTGACTGGGGGCATAAGAGCATCTTCTCTATTAGGTTTTTCAGAATTTATTAAGATTATTATTTTTCTGCCATCGACAGAATAGGGATTCGAAAAAGAGATTAGATTGAGTCACAGAAAGATTTAGAAAGCTACACTTTCTGCACATCTGCTTTTTGTCGTCTGGGATATTCTTACCCACTTCGCAAGTATTACCTTAACAAGTTAGATTAATCAGATCTTGGCAATCAATGGATTGCTGCCCAATCATCTCATACCTAATGGACCTGTAATTTATTTTTCACATTAATTCATCCATTGAACCTTTACTGAGTATGTAAGCCATCATGCCAGTTGGGACCACAAAAGGCAGACGAGATGAATTTTCTGCTCATTGATAGCCTCCCTACTACTTGCCACCAAAGACAAAAGTTGACTTTGTGAATACTGGCAGCTGTATAGGATTATAATGTCAGGCCTTATTTGGGCACAGTGTCTCTGAATACAGATTGGGAAGAAAAACGGATATTTACCTAAACACTGGAGGTCACAGAAGTCCACATTTGTGTCAGTTCCACTCAAAGGAAAACTGTTTGACCTCAAACATCCGGGCATGCCTACAGCCAATTTATAAAGGTAAAAAATTTCTCTTCTGGGCACCTGGGTGGCTCAATCAGTTAAGTTTCTGACTTCAGCTCAGGTCCTGACCTTATGGTTCATGGGTTTGAGCCCCACATCAGGCTCTGTACTGACAGCTCAGAACCTAGAACCTGCTTCAGATTCTGTGTGTGTGTGTGTGTGTGTGTGTGTGTGTGTGTGTCTGCCCCTCCCCCATTCATGCTCTGTCTCTGTCTCTCAAAAATAAATTAAAAAAAAATTCTCTTCAAATTATACCACCAGCATTCTGTTTCTTTTTACCACCTGGCAATAAAGGAGTCAAACCAAACATATAATTTCTTTTTCTCACTCATAAATAAGTAGAGGTCTTTCCAAAATGTTCTTCCTGTATTTCCTCCCTTTTTCCCTCTTATTTATTAACTTTTACCTTTCTCTAATTTTTCCTTCTCCCACTCTTTCCCAAAAGTCCAGAGAAGGAGTAGGAAGCCAGCATGGAAGGAGAGAACAAGAAAAATGATTAATTTTTAAGAAAATTATTTCAGCAATGTTTTCCCCTTTCAAACCCTGAACAAAAATGAACTTCCAACAATACTCCCAGTTTATTCATTTGAACTAAGGAGATGCTTAGTTCAAATGTGTGGTCCAAATGCCATCAGTGAGGTATAAAGATTTTCCTAAGAGGCCACCAAATGATCAAAACTACAGGTTCTGGGGGCACCTGGGTGGCTCAGTTGGTTAGGCATCTGACTCTTGAATTCTGCTCAGGTCACAATCTCATGATTCGTGAGTCCAAGCCCCGTGTCATGCTCTGAGCTGACAGCATGGAACCTACTTAAGATTCTCTCTCCGCTTCTCTCTGCCCCTCCCTCACTTGCACTATCTCCCTCTCAAAATAAAGAAATACACCTTAAAAAAAAAACTACAAGTTGTATGGTTGTTACAGGGGAGTAATGCACTATAGTGTATGTATTCCACAGACTTTATCATTTTTATCATACTCCGGCACTATGTTAATAACAGAAATAGTAATAGCTAGCATTTGTTGAGTATGAATGCACCAGGTACTCTCAGAAATGCTTTCTAGGGGCGCCTGGGTGGCGCAGTCGGTTAAGCGTCCGACTTCAGCCAGGTCACGATCTCGCGGTCCGTGAGTTCGAGCCCCGCGTGGGCTCTGGGCTGATGGCTCGGAGCCTGGAGCCTGTTTCCGATTCTGTGTCTCCCTCTCTCTCTGCCCCTCCCCCATTCATGCTCTGTCTCTCTCTGTCCCAAAAATAAATAAACGTTGGAAAAAAAAATTAAAAAAAAAAAAAGAAATGCTTTCTTTACATGTACTAACACATGTATTCTTCACACCAAACCTAGGGTTTCGTCATCCCTATTTACAGGCGGGGAAACAGAAGCACACAGAGATACAACCCACTACCCAAGATCACATAGTCAGTAACCAGTGGGACCAGTCCAAGCTCAGGCATTCTGGCTAGAACTCTGTACTACCATGCCTTTGCATGAGCTGTAGAGCAGTATTGAAATTTGTCATTTATAAACTAAAATGAGCGGTTTACTAGTGTTTACCGAGGATTCTCATTCAATGTTCTAATTGGCTGGTGGCATAATACCATGCAGCCCAGCAAATCTCCTATCAAGCATAAACATAAGCAGTACTTGATTCTAAATTGCTAAGTCCAATGGTCAATTCTCAGTCCTGACTACACTTGATCTATCAGCAGCGTTTGACACAGGCTCCCTCCTCTTCAATATACTTTCTCTTCTTTTCTCCCAGAGTACCAGTCTCTCTTGAAAGGGGCACGCTTGGCCATTGCTTCTTTTTTTTTTTTTTTTTTTTTTTTCATTTTTTTAAAAATTTAATTTGGCCATTGTTTCTTGGGTCTCTTTGGCTAGTCCCTCCTTTAATAGACCTGATAGTACTGGAAGGCATCAGAGTACAGCCCTTCATCATCCCTCCTTATGTGTAACTGCACACGCTTTTTTGGTTAGACAATCCATTCTCACATCTTAAATACCATCTATTTACATGCCAGTAAGTCCCAGATGTTTAAGTCAAGCCCAGCCTTCTCCTTCCTGAACTCCAAACTCTCATACCAACTGCTACGTCAATGTCTTCACTTGGATATCTAATAAACACCTGAACCTCAATACGACTTAAACAGTCCTGTTCTTTTCCCCCCAAACTTGATCCTCACACAGCCTTCTCCATCTTCAAATGATGGCAATTTCATCCTTCTACTCATCCAAGGAAAATACCTTGGAGTCATGCTTGACTTTTCTCTGGTTTTCACATGCTGCATAAATTCCACACAGGTTCTACTTCCAAACGTACCCACAACATGACCACATCTCAACACTTCCACTGTTAGCACCGTAGCTTGAGCCACCATCCTCTTTTACCAGGATGACTGCAATAGACTCCTCACTGGAATCCTTGCTTACCTTCTCATCTTCCTACAATCTATTCTCATATATACAGCAGCCTACTAGATTATAAGCTATCCCATGTCCCTCTGCACAAAACCCTTCAATAGGTTCCCATCTCACTCGGACATGAAGAATGCCTCCCACCACCCCTACCTTTCTGACATCATCTTTCCCCTTTCTCATCCCACTCCAGCCACACTGGCTGCCTGTTCCTCCACAGGCACTCTCCCATCTTAGAGCCTGTACACTGGCTGTGTCCTCTCCCTACGTGTCCTTCTATTCGAAATCCACTTGGCAAATCCCTCACATGAAGTCTGTTCTTAAGTGCCTCCTTCTCAATGAGTCTTGCTCTTATCTGCCCCTATTCAAAACTGTAACTAATCCCCTACACTTAATACTCTCAATCTCTTTACTTGGCCCTCCATTTTTCTTCTTAGATACTAATTGTCAACTACTGGCAATTTACTTATTTTATTTATTCTTAATTATCTGAATCTCCCACTAGAATGTAAGCACTATAAGGGCAAGACTCTTTTTCTTTTTTATTCATAGATATATTCTAAGACCTTTTCCTAGAAAAGCTGGCACATAAGAGGCTCTCAGTAAGTAATTTTGTCTAATTAATCCTCTAGTGTTCAGAACGCTCTCTTTCTTAAAATATACGTGCTGCCTTGAACTGGTCATGGTTTTTCAATTACTACTCTTGCTTTATACTTATCACTGGAGTTAGTATAGCTACATAATTACGATTTAACTTGTTTTTATTTGATTAACCTTACATGTCTTGCAAAAAATACATTCAGCAACAGCATTTTTTGACCCATAATCTCTCAATAAATACACTTTAAGGGCTTTGTATTGAGTGCAAATATGAGTTGGCCATACTTTGGGGCTGAAATAGATATATGCAAAATCCACACAATTTTGCTTTCATGGTGGAGGATACTTAATTAGCGATACACTGCCTATGAGTTTGGGTTATTTAAATAACATACTTCAAGGCAAATGTAAAATTACAAGTTATATTCCAGTTTAAAAGGTACTGATATATAATAAAAAATCATATGTGTAGGTTTATTTATTTATTTTTTCATATGTGTAGGTTTAAATTCCTCTAATAGATGGCACATGTTACTATAATAGCAAGTAAATCGCTACTTTTTAATTTTTGTTTCTCTCCAATTTGTTATTATAAAGCATTTTTCAACAGAAAAGTGAGTCTAATGATTGGACCTCCATAGTCTGTCCCCAGTCTCTATGAGCCACTTTCAAAACTATATGAGATCCACTGATCTTGGGGTCAGTGAATATGTCTGGAGAGTATATGATCAGGTAAGAACTCAGTCTCCAGAATGAGTCATGCTTAGATATGAATCCCCAGATCACCAACTATTAGTCATGTAAACTTGGGCAAATTATATAATCTCTCAGCATCTCTACTTCATCTGGAAAATGAAGATAATATTAATGCTTACTTCATATAGCCATTGAGAGGATTAATTGAGTTAATGCACTTATCTGTGTACTTAGCACAGTATCTGGAACATACTTTGTGTTCAATAAATATTAGTTATTATTAAATTATTATTTTTAACAATATATACACAACAAAATCATTGCACTTACAATGAATCATATCACAGGAGAGGTGGGATTTCATACAGCTACAGAATCCAGGTTATGCCTACAGGGGAAAACATAAACCAAATATTGGTTTCTTAGATTTTATACAGGAAAATTAAGGCACAAGTTCATTTTAACATTTTTTCCCAAGGTCAAAATTAATTTTGCTTTGGGCTTTGCAAATCCCTCCTTTAATCGTCTAAACATCTGCAATTGAGAAAACTGAATGTGTAAGTTTATTTTCTCCAAAGACAAAAAAAAATTGAAGGCTACCAAACTGTTTGTTAACGCATAATACAAAGACCTAAATGGGGAAAATAAATCTTCAAAGACTTTATCTGCAATCACTTCACTAGCCATGATAGCCTTAAGATACATATTAATTTCCTAAACAAATAGAAATTTCCCTACCTTTGGAAGCTATAATTTTAAATGGGCTAGGAGAATCAGGGAACAGTATACATATAATATAGACAAATATTTCAAATTTAATATTTCTTGATTTCATGAGTACATATGTTTAAGAACTAATTTTATGCTAATGCCTTCCATTGATTCATTACAACCAAGTGATGTTAGTGAGAACAACTTTTAGCTGAGGAGACATTAATATATATTGCAGGCAAAGGAAAGCCACAAGTTCTTAGACATTCTTCCCATTAAGAGGTGGCACCCTCGGGGCGCCTGGGTGGCGCAGTCGGTTAAGCGTCCGACTTCAGCCAGGTCACGATCTCGTGGTCCGTGAGTTCGAGCCCCGCGTCGGGCTCTGGGCTGATGGCTCAGAGCCTGGAGCCTGTTTCCGATTCTGTGTCTCCCTCTCTCTCTGCCCCTCCCCCGTTCATGCTCTGTCTCTCTCTGTCCCAAAAATAAATAAACGTTGAAAAAAAAAAATTAAAAAAAAAAAAAAAAGAGGTGGCACCTACCTCCCCTCCCTTTGATAATGGGTAGGGTAAGGGGCACCTGGGTGGTTCAGTCGGTGAAGCATCTGACTTCAGCTCAGGTCATGATCTCATACATAGTGAGTTGGAGCCCTGCATTGGGTTCTCCACTCTGCTCTTAGCACAGAGCCCACTTCAGATCCTCTGTCACCCTCTTTGCCCCTCCCCCACTAGTATGTGTGTGTGCGCTCTCTCTCTCTCTCTCTTCCTCTCTCAAAAATAAACACTTAAAAAACAAAAAGAAGTTAGATGGGTTATTGAATAGATGTTTTTCCAAAGAAGACACACAGATGGCCAACACACACATGAAAGGATGTTCAACATTACCTATCATCAGGGAAATGTGAATCAAAACCAAATGAAATATTACCTCATACCATTCAGATGGCTAGTATCAAAAAGTTAAAAGGAATAACAAGTGTTTGCAAGGATGTGGAGAAAAGGGAACCTTCAAGCGCTTTTAGTGGGAATATAAACTGGTGCAGCCACTTTGGAAAACAGTATGGAGGCTCCTTAAAAAATTAAATATTGAGCTATCATATCATCTAGTAATTCCTACTGGGTATTTACCCAAATAAAATGAAAACATTAATTCAAAAAGTTATATGCACCTTCATGTTTATTGCAGCATTATTTACAATAACCAAGACATGGAAACAATCTTAGTGTCCATCAATAGATGAATGGATAAAGATATGGTATAAATACACAATGGGACATTAATCAACCATTTTAAAAATGAGATATTACCATTTGCAACAATATTAATAGACTTTGGGGGTATTATGCTAAGTGAAATAAGTCAGAGAAAGACAAATACCATACAGTTTCACTTATACGTGGAATCTGAAAATAAAAACAAGAAAATAAAATAAGACAAACAAGAAAATAAAAATAGGCTCATAAATACAGAGAACAAACTGGTGATTGCAAGAGAAAAGGGGAGTGGGAAGATGGGGTAAATTGGTGAAGAGCATTAACAAGTACAAACTTCCAGTTATAAAATAAATAAGTCACAGAAATAAAAAGTACAGCATAGGAAATATAGTCAACAATATTGCAATAATTTTCTATGGTTACAGATGGTGACTGTACTTAGCATGGTGAGCATTATGTAATGTCTGGAACTGTCAAATCAATATATTGCATGTCTAAAACTCATATAATATTGAATGCCAACTATGTTTCAGTTAAAAAATTAAAAATTTCCCACACTACCTACCTCCCCTTCGTACACCATAGTCAACAGTCAACTCTAGGGTTTGAGTTTGACTGCTGCTGAATAATAATTTCAGTACTCTTTATGGATTAATAAATTCTTTAATCTGACTCATTCTGAAGAATTCTCTTGTGGAACTTGACAGCAGACAGTATGATGTACAGAAATAATACCAGACAGTTTAACATCCATTTAACTGCAGTGTGGCAAAACTGGAGTGTAGTTATATTGCTTTAGCTATACCAGCATTGGTCAGCCTATTATGTATTTTTGGTGTGTATCTGAAAGGACGTTTGCTGCCCTAAATCTAATTGCATTTACTTATCAATAAATGCCAATAAATGGGAATTATATTACACTTGACTATTTTCCAAATGAAAGAACAAAATAGAGTATAAAACCTAGCCACCTGTGTAATCCTAGTCACGTGCCTGGAATATACATGTGTCACATTATCTGGCTCATGCTACCTGTTTTTCCATCTAAACGTTTTGATTCATGCTACCTCATTCATTTACTTGACATACTGTAGGCCCACTGGAACTCTCTTCTAGGTGATGACACATGGCACAAATGTTTCTTGGTCTTCTTTATCAACACGAATGCCTTTTAATTACATCAGCATTTGCTACTGGAATACACATTTGTTCAGGAAAACATGTGGCATTCTTGAATAATAATTTCCAAATACCTTTAATACAAAGAAAAAGACTTAAAGCTTATTTCCCTTTCTTATCCACACCGGAATAAAAATGATGTGCATGTTTTAGGGATAGATTACTTAACTGTCCATTGGTCTATTTACGTGTAAGAATGTTTTTTAAAGCACACATCTTGTTTTTTTTTTTAATATTTATTTATTTAAATCATCTCTATACCCAATGTGGGCCTTGAACTCATGACCCCAAGATCAGGAGTCACACACTCTTCCGACTGAGCCAGCCAGGAGCCCCAGCCCCAACAAGCCCCATATCTTGTTTTAAATGATATGCAAACTTAAGGCATTAATAAAATTTAAGAGTAATAAAATAAAATTCACACACAAAAAGAAAAGAAAATGGGTGTGCACCATGACAATTTTCACACAGAGAATATGGCAGAAGAGACACTGTTTCTAATGTCTGAGGCCAGGAGGTAAGAGACTGGCAGCTTCCACCTCCTTTCTCTTGGAATACTGTCCCTGGAAGAATCTGTTGGTTTGCAAACTTGGGAGCTTCCTAGGTGAAACATGAAACTGTTCCCTGTACAGAGGGTAAAGAGAGACTGAAAGAAGAAGCAGACCACTGCAGGTCAGTAGGTGGCAGTTTTAATAAACAGGGGAACTTACTTACAAGACTTGTCTTGGGCGGCCACAAGATGAGTAGATCTTGGCACCCAGTTGCCAGAATCATAAATGTTTACATAGAGGCCTTAGCTGGGTTTAGTCACATATTCAGTATGATGATCTTTTTTTTTTTAATGTTTGTTTATTTCTGAGACAGAGAGAGAAGGAGCATGAGTTGGGGAGGGGCAAAGAGAGAGAGGGAGACACAGAATCCGAAGCAGGCTCCAGGCTCCGAGCTGTCAGCACAGAGCCCGACGCGGGGCTCAAACTCACGAACCGCGAGATCATGACCTGAGCTGAAGTCGGATGCTCAACCGACTGAGCCACCCAGGCACCCCTTTAGTATGATGATCTTAAGAACAACTTACTCTCTCAAGCTTGCATCCTTGAAAATGACTCCCACGGTAAGAATGGTGGGTAGAACCTACATTCCAACGATAGGGGAGGGAGTCAGGAGCCTCTGATTGCCTGGGTCGAGCTTGCTGGTCAACCAGAGGTCGCATCCTGTCGATGAACTCCCCCAACAGTAGCCAGGCCCCATATAAGAGGTCCAGCTCCCCTGAGACCAACATACAGTGATGAAACTCAAGATAACCACATGGATAGTTCACAAGGAGATAAGACACACACACACATACACACACACACACACACACACACACACACGCACGCGTACGCACACCCAATCAACCTGCAACTATTCCAGCCAGCTCAGCCCAAGCACCAAGTATAGGAATAACAAGCCTTAAATGACTCCAGCCTGAGCCACCATCTGATTGTAACCATATGAGGAATCCCAAGCAAAGATCAAAGATTATTCATCTACATCCCTAAACCTCCAGACCATTGATAATTTATTATTACACTGTAGATAACCCGAATAGCACACTTTCATTTATTGCTGGAAACAGTTAACTACAAGTCTTCTCCTGTTTTATGTATTGTATAATGATGGACCTAGAATGAGGGTTCCAATTCTACAAGCTTTATTTCAGATTCTCAATCCAGTGGTTTCTGGTTAGAAATTGATTCTCTTACTTTATTTTTTTAAAGTTTATTTACTTATTTTTTTTTAATTTTTTTAATGTTTTTATTTATTTTTGAGACAGAGAGAGACAGAGCATGAACGGGGGAGGGTCAGAGAGAGAGGGAGACACAGAATCGGAAGCAGGCTCCAGGCTCTGAGCCATCAGCCCAGAGCCCGATGCGGGGCTCGAACTCACGGACCGCGAGATCGTGACCTGGCTGAAGTCGGACGCTTAACCGACTGCGCCACCCAGGCACCCCTATTTACTTATTTTTGAGAGAGAGAGAGAAAGAGTGGGAGATAAAAAATCTGAAGCAGGCTCCAGGCTCTGAGCTGTCAGCACAGAGCCTAATATGGGGCTCGAACTCACAAACCATGAGATCATGACCTGAGCCAAAGTCATATGCTTAACCGACTGAGCCACCCAGAGTGTCCCATCTTCCTTTCTTTTAAAATAATAATCACAGGGGCGCCTGGGTGGCGCAGTCGGTTAAGCGTCCGACTTCAGCCAGGTCACGATCTCGCGGTCCGTGAGTTCGAGCCCCGCGTCAGGCTCTGGGCTGATGGCTCAGAGCCTGGAGTCTGTTTCCGATTCTGTGTCTCCCTCTCTCTCTGCCCCTCCCCCGTTCATGCTCTGTCTCTCTCTGTCCCCAAAATAAATAAACGTTGTAAAATAATAATCACAGGAGCACCTGGGTGGCTCAGTCAGTTAAGCATCCCATTCTTGGTTTTGGCTCATGTCATGAATTCACGGTTCGTGAGTTCAGGCCCCACATCAGGCTCCGTGCTGACAGCATGGAGCCTGCCTGGGATTCTCTCTCTCCCTCTCTCTATGCCCCTCCTCTGCTCTCTCTGTCTCTCAAAATAAACACACAGGCACTTGCACCCTAATGTTTATAGCAGCACTTTCAACAATAGCCAAATGATGAAAAGAGCCTAAATGTCCATCAACTGATGAGTGGATAAAGAAATTGTGGCTTATATACACAATGGAATACTACTTGGCAATGAGAAAGAATGAAGTAATAGCCTTTTGTAGCAACGTGGATGGAACTGGAGAGTGTTATGCTAAGTGAAATAAGTCATATAGAGAAAGACAGATACCATATGTTTTCACTCTTATGTGGATCCTGAGAAACTTAACAGAAGACCACGGGGGAGGGGAAGGGAAAAAAAAGTTAGAGAGGGAAAGAGCCAAACCATAAGAGACTCTTAAAAACTGAGAATAAACTGAGGATTGATGGGGGGTGGAAGGGAGGAGAAAGTGGGTGATGGGCACTGAGGAGGGCACCTGTTGGGATGCGCACTGGGTGTTGAATGGAAACCAATTTGACAATAAATTCCATATAAAAAAAATAAAATAAAAATAAAAAATAAAAAATAAATAAAATAATAATTCCAATGTTCAATTTTTTTTATTACCCCCCAATTTATTTCAGGCAGAAGTAGCTAAATCTTCCTAGAACAGTTATATCTACCTACTAGTCCTTAAAGTATTGTTAAAATATGCTTTAGTATTATTAATGAGCAATGAATCACATCAAGTACTTTCTAATTTATGGGATTTTGTCTCTGTACTTTCATATGCAAAATTCTAGAGGTCGAAAATTAATATTGTCTAAAAGGCTCAGCTGACAGTATATTGGGATGAGGCCTGGATATCAATGAAATGCTGATCCTTATTTTTTTACAAAAATGAAGTTTTCCAGCTCAGTTCAGCCATGACTCATTGAAGAAGACACATTTTTGATAGCTTTAATTAACTTGTTCACAACTGAAGTATGGAAGGACAATAGCTTCTACAATCTTTTCTTACTTTCTGAGTGGAGTTTTCAAATGAGTTGTCCATTTTTTTCATTCATTACATAAGTTAGGAACTTAATCTTTTCTCAAACAGTAGCTCAATGATTGGTTGATTCGTTGATTCATTCATTCATTCATTCATTCATTCAATAAATTGGGTACTACTCTGTCTGGCAGGCACTGTGTTAGGTCCTGGCAATACCAAGGTAAACCAGACAGACTTGGTCACTACCATGGAGTTCATATTCTAGCAAAAAAGCAGGCATTCAACCAATGGCAAGTGTGTTAAGAGCTAAAAGGAGAAAATATCAGGAACTATGCAAGCATGTAGAAGAGGAATTTAACACAGTATAGAGAGTCTGAGAAGGCTGCCCATACATCATACAACTTGATCCCAGTAAACAGCACCATGCGCTCCAGGCTTTGTACAATTTAAGGTATAAAGTAATGGAGTGGCAAAGGATACCTAAATAACCATCTTTTTACTGACAGACCCTTAATTAGAGGACAGAACTTAGCATGAAAGCCAAAGCAACCTGAATTAAACACATTTATGCACTCACCCAGAGCAGGTGGTGTTAGATCAGGTTAAGCAAGAAAGGCAGAGCTGGGCTAGGCATGCCCACCTATTATTTCCAATTTTATCATCAAAGCAAAGCAAATCACTCATGGACAACAACAATAACAACAAAGCAGAGAAGGATCAGAAGTGTTGCATCAATAGAATTTCTTCCACTTGGAAGAAACCATAATGAATGGGTAAGACACAGGAGCTTATTTACCCAAGAAAAAGCCATTACTTCTCTCTCTAACTAGTTTCTTCTTGTCCTGCTGTTCTCTTTAACAACAAAAGAAAAATCGTTCTGAAAGGCATCTCCACCTTCCTGATGGTTTCTATTAACAGCAAAAACCCATTGCACAAACAGTTCAAGATTTAATAAATGCCTTTGATGTATAAAATGATCCTTTTGCTGATTCATCAATAAGAGTAAAAATGCAGTCTGACCAGATTGGACACTTAAAATGCTTTCTATTATTACCGTATGTTTTCCCAAGTGCAAAGCTGAATGTTTAAGCAATTCCACTTAAAATACAGTAGATCAGTGTAATAAATGCCAATTGAAAAGCTTCCAGCAAATGTTTCATGCTAAATTTTCTCTGTTCTACCTTCTGAGGAAGAATATTTTCTTTTCAAAAAACTCAAGAAAAAAAAAGGACTAATAAAAATTAAGTATAAATACTTCCAGATAGCTCACATTTTCAATCCCTGCTCTTATACCAAACTCAGTATTTCTTTGTCCATCCTTCAGATTAGTAAATTTTTAGTTCCCAAAATATTTCAGAAACCAGGCTGAACACTGGTACTTTGCAAAATGGAGAAGCAAAATCATGCATGTGAAGGCATAAGTAGATGTAAAAAGATTCATTATGGGTTGCCATCTTGTGAAAGTGATAGGATCCCCTTAATAAATGGATGAGCAGATTCATATTTCAAAGAAAATCATGACATGGAAAATGGGGATGCTTTTAATACCATTCATTTCCAGAAGCTTCCTGGCTGCTTGCAATAATTATTTAAAAAACAAAAACAAAACTAGCTAATGGTAGTAGGCTAAGTGCAGAGAGGGCCCCAAATCTCATTATGCTCCAAGTAATACTGCCTCTTCCCAGACTCCACCCACCAGTGAAGAGGACTGAGTGGAGAGGAGGAGGCTGAGCTTGCGTTCTTGGCAAGGCTTCTACCCTACCCTGGACACCATCACCCCAACACTCACAGCCTCACCACCCCTACCTGTCTCGGAGACCATCAGCACCAGTTCCATATGCCTCCAAATCAGGAAGGCCCAAATCCCAGCCCCATATGGCTCTGCACAGTTCTTAGTTTGACTTATCTACCCTCCCCTGGCCCCAGATCTTACCAGTGCCCTCTCTGGAGCTCATGATGGAACATCAGTAAAACCTTTGTTCTCCAAATGCTTGCCACTGGGTGATATAGCACAGCAATTATGTACACCGAGATTCTGAGGTGACCCACCTGAGCTCAAGTCCCAACTCTGCCAGTTGCTACTACCAATCATGCACAATATACTCAACCTGTATGTGCTCCAATTTCCCCATCTATAAAATAGGGCTAAAAATAGTATCTTCCCCCAGAGAGCTTGTTTTGAGAATTAAATAATTAGTACATAAAAATCATAGAAGAGTTCCTGGTACACAGCAAGCACCTTATAGGTATTTTTTTCTTCCTTTCACCTTCATTCTCCCAATGAGCTTTGGCTCTCCCCCTGAGACTGCTTTCCCTAAAGCTCTAGTAGGTGGTATCTGTTTTTCTCCCCCTCATATCCCTCATACTAATGTGACTGAGAGTTGAATAGAAGTCTTTCTTACTCATTTCCCCTTTCAGACCATTATCCTCCCCTCCTCCCAATGACCCTCTCCAACTCTGAAGTTCATACATCAAACCACATTACCCAATTATCACTCCTTGTAGCAGCATCAATAGAGTAGCAGATCACCTCTCTCGTTCCTTGAGAATTTCAACTCCCATATCCTTGCTGTTCTAGCTCTACTGTTGTTATGCTTTCTGGTGACTGTAGTGTCTATGGGGATGATCCTTTCAACTCTCTGGTTTTTTACTTTCCTCACCACTTAACTTCCAGTGATTTTCTCCTTAACTTAACTCAACACTTCGCTCCCCTGGTTATACCCTACATAGACTTTGCCATTGCCAATAAACCCATCCCCTTCCACAGTCTCATTCTCTGACCTTGTCTCCTATCTTTCAGCTCAATCTCTTTGCTTCTCCTAACTCCAACAATTACTTGTCTTCAAAGTTCTCTTGATGTATTGATTCTACCCCTCATGTCCAGATTTCCCTGCATATTATTAAAATTCCAGGGCATGGTCTGTTATTATAGTCCCTTCCTTCCATACACCCTCAACTCCCTTGTGCTATTACCCTTCATTATACTCGCCTGTCAAAACCCAACCCTGGTTAAATCCAACTCTTGACAGCTCTGTGCTGTCTTCCACAGAGCCTAATAGGGCTGGAGAAGATTTCAAAAGCATACCTACTAATCTCACTTTATAATCACTAACCCAACAAAGTTCATCTGGGCCCAATAAGCATATTCTTTTTCTCTGCTCCTTTAACTCTCCTACTTTATTCAACAGCTCTTGAATACATCTTCTCTCTCCTCAAACTTCTAATATATCCTCCACAATCCTTATTTTCAGTTGGGACTTATCCCTCCTATTTTGGGAGAAAATAGAAGAGGTCAGAAGATAACATTTCCACAGACGTTTTCCATTTTCCCTTCAGATTCACCCTCCACTCTTTTCCAGCCAACTCTGTGCCTGAGAGGTTGACTTCTATGGATTTCATCAGCTTTGTTATCCTCTGGGTACCAAATGACTCAGCCAACGAGAGGACCAGAGAATTGAAGGCAAGAGGAGAGTGAAATCCAGAGCTTTATTCCCTTGGCTCTCTCCCTTCTGGTCTATGGTTTTAGAGTTACTGAATTTCTTTTATTAGTCTCCAACTCTGTCATGCGGCCCTGTCCTCTAGTTATAGTCACAGCTGGAGATCCACTGGATTCTAATGACAGCCCTTCCACTTGACTCTTCAGACCCAGGGTTGTAATAGCTATTACATGTAATGCTAACATGAGGTGCTTCACCGACTCTTATTAGTTGCCCCAAACTTGCCCATTTCTTTGTAAGTAATCATGCTATCAGTTTCCTGTCAGGGTCCTTCTAACTTATTCCCACCTACCTCCATTTGTGCCTTACTCTCTTGCAGCCCTCCTGTTACAAGGATGAAGAGTCTGGCTCTTTTCTAAGGCAAACCCCTGCACTTGTCCCCAAACTCTCTTACCAATTAGCCCTCTAGCAATTAATCATTTTTGCTCCTACTTCATCCTTTTTTCTCTCTCTACTGGATTATACCAATCGGAATGCAAACATGCTGGAAGAGTCCACTTAAAAATCCTCCCACTACCTCATATCTTCCTCTAGCAGCTGCCCCATTTCTGTGTTCCACTTTAAAGCAAAACCCTCCAAAGTGTGGTCTATTCTATCTTCCATGCCTCCCTAACATTCTGTGCATATCTCACACCAAACAAGCATCCTTCTCTAACACTTAACAAAAACAGCCATCATCCAGTTATCTGTGACCTCCTCATTGATGAGTCCAATGGCCACCAATCAGTCATCACCTTCAAGGACCCACTGGCAGCCTTTGATACATGTGATCACTCCCTCCTTCTTGAACCGCTTTCTTTCTTTGGCTCCGGGACAAAACTTTCTCTTGGTTATTTGCTATCTCACTGCCCACTCCTTTCCAGTAGACTTTGCTGGCTTCCCCCCATCTAATGGTGGAATGCCCTAGGACTCATTTCACAGGCCTCTGCATTTGTTGGTTTAAATAACTTCATCCCACCTCATATCTTTAAATTCCACTTTGTCTCTACCCAGACCTCTCCTGCAAGCTACAGGGTGGTTTATATACCGATATAGTCAACAAACTTTGAGGTATACTAGGCTGCTCAAATTTTGTATCATGTCCAAAATCAAACCAGTGAACTCCCCCACCCATCTCTCAACCTATTCCTCCTAAACGTCTCCATCTCAGAAAGTGTCAACTCCATCTTTTCAGCCATCTTTGACATCTGAACCATCTTTGACTCCTCTCTTTTTTCACATCCTATGCCTTATCCACCAGCAAATCCTGTTGGCTGCACCATCAGAATATAATCAAAATCTCACCTTTCCTCAGTATCTCTACATCACTCCTCTCATCTAAGCCAACATGTCTCTTGACTTACTGTTTTACGCCACCTAAGTTGTCCCCCTGCTCAGTTGAGACTTTCTCTGGCATCCAATATACTAGAGGAATTTCCCTATCCCCTCTACTCCCGCTATGGTTTCTCACATGGCACTTATCACCATCTGACATAATCTATGTTCACATAGTTATTATGTACCACCCCTTAAATTCTATGAATGTAAGGATCTCTGTTTTCATTTAGTGCTATATTCCCAGTGCCTTCCAGGGTGTGTAACACACAGTAGTCACTCAGCACATATTTTTCAAATGAATCATTGAATAAGTATTGGAATAAGCCACAATGATACCATGATCTAAATTCTTACCACTAGAAGAATGGGAGACCCAGGAAGACCTGTATGACTAGGAAATCACAGTATGTACAGCCATTGTTAAATACTCATGTACTTCCTGGTCAGCCTTAAACCTGACATTGTAAAATGTCAACCAGTGGACAGCTTTATCTTGTTCGTTCCTAAATTAATATGTAATACATTACTCCATACCAAGTTTGGAAAACCAGTTCTTCAAGTGTACAATGTTCCTTTAGGAAAGAAAAAAGACAATCTGTTCCAGCTGGGGTGAATAGTGAGGGAGAAAACTAAGGCAGAAGGTGCAGGCTGTGATAGACTATGTGGGAAACAGGGCCATGTTGGAAGCAATGGAAGTAGGGAAACTGACTGTGAAACGATATTCATCAAACATTTATTAGATGCTTACTCCATACAAGATACTGTGGTGGGTGCCAAGACTGAGGCACATTTAAACACGAGTAAGGCAAGTTCCTGTCTCCAGGTGTTCATAATCAAATATAGCAAATAAAACATATGCTTAAATAACTCTAATATAGGTACAGCATGAGGTGTCAGAAAGGAAGAGAAGGTGAGAAGAAAAAGGCTATTGGGTGGTATAATGACTGCTAATGGAAATGAAGCAGCAGGTGGAATCAAATAGGGTTCTAAAACTTTAAGCCTAAAGTTTCAGAAGGATTCTAAGTACATGAACAGAAATGAGGAGAATCAGTTTGGCAAAGTCTTAGGATCAGTTCGAAATGACAGTGGACCATTGGGAGAGCCATTACCCAGGGGCTCCCAAATCTCGCTGTTCTTGGGACGGAATTGCCTGAGCAATTTCTAAAAACTACTAACTCCTAAGTCCCAGCCCACAGCTACTCTGTCAGAATCTCTAGTGGTGCCTATTGATATATATGTATTTTGTATATATGCATGTGGGTGTTTGTGTGATACATGTGTGAGTGTGTGTGTGTATTTTTAGGTAAATAATTTAATGATGAAAGAACACTAGAATGTCTTTAAACACAATATCTCAAGTTACTATATTTTGTCTGGAGTACAGACCTGAAATGGTACAAACTGCACCCAACTACTGAACCATGAATTAAGCAAATAGAATGAAAAAAAATTTCCTTGATCTTAGGTAATTTCTGAGGCAGTCAATCCATGGACCATCATTTGGAATCATGGCTACTGACAGCTGAAAATATAGGACTAAAAAGAAGATGAGGAGTCATTGTTGGAGAAGTTCTAATTCTTTAAACCAATGACCTCATTCATATACTGAGGACTGGCACCTCTAAGAAGGGAGGAAATCTGGATGATTTACAGCTCTCTAAGGGTAGAATTAGATGGGCATCAAGGGACAAAAAGAAGGCACAAAGAGGCACTCTGAGAACAGACTGAAAATAGTTCTTACGTGAAAAAATAATGAACTGCAGCAACTCAACAAGCAAGTACTTCTTATGCATAATAAAATATGGAGTCACTTCTCAGGTATATCCATGCCCCACATGCATATTTTCCCTTTTTTTGTATTTTGAAGCTTAGTGATGTAGAAGAGCAGAGTAATGATTCATTTCCTTCTCCAAATATTTTTGAAAAAGAGAATTGCGGTCTTAAAATAATGAATACTGAACTGAATGTTGCAGAACAGATGCAGTACCCAAAAAGACAGGTCTTGCTAATTAACTCCGTACTCATTAAAGATGAACAGCTCATGAAGCTAAAACATAATTGTGCACTGGTTTAAAATGTATAATTAATATGAAAGAGAATGTATTATTAAAATAAAATAATTTGTTAATGCAATAGTTAGTCTGTGGCCTACTTGGAAAAGCACGGTCTTAACTTTACCGATGACCGTTATGTTTTACTCAGGTGCGTAACCAACACGTATGTGGCACATGTTATATGCCAGGCACCCTTCTAAACACATTACAAATCTTAATTCATCTAACAACCTTATCAAACATTGCAGTATGTACTGTCTACTTCAGCTAGGAAACAGAGGCCTAGTGAGGCTGTGCAGCTTGCCGAGGGACTACGACTAGAAAAGATTCAAACCCAAGCCATCTATCCCCAGAGTCTGTGTTAAGGCAAAGTAGTTGCCATAACACTGGGAATATTTTTACTAACTTTAACTAAATTTAATTTTGATCTGAAAACAGATAACAGAAGTTAGTTTGTGGTACTTCACCAGTATGTCTAATGAACATATTAAAAGCAACATATACGGAAGACGAGATGACTGAAGCAACCAGAGTTACCCAAATGTCTGATGCTCGAGTGCCTCCTATCTTAAGATGGATTCCCCCAGAAGCAGATGCTGAAATGAGGCTGTGAGAGCCAGCAGTTTGGGAGTGACCCCAGGAGGCACTAGAAAGGATACCTGTACACGAGACAGCAAAGGGAGAGAAGCGAATATAGTACATTTTTGAATGCATGACTCCTGTGGGACAGTGTGGCTGAATCTCAATAGGGAAATCTGGGTAGCCATGTGCAGCATGCTACCAGGGCATGAGAGCTGGGGTTTTTACCTACCAACTCCTGTCACTGGTGGAGAGCTATTTCTGGGGACTTCTGGGGACTGTTAATACCTCTGGCAGCCAGGGAGAGCCCTCAGGCAAAGAGCGGCAGGTGCTTACAGTTGGAAACCCTGGGGTCAGTAGTCACACCTATGCGGAGAGGATGTGGGCAGAGCATCAGCAGTATCCTTATGCATCTTGATGTATCTGGCTCTCACTTCAAAGAAGAAATGTTTTCCCATGAAGATAGCTTTAATTATATAAAAATGTCATTCTATAAAGTTAATACTATTTTCCCATTTGTTTAAATCACATCTCAGATTCAAAGCTCTTTCGACAATATATTGCATAGTCAAGTACAAAGTATTCCAGACATTATATTACATTAGTAAAGTTTTACCAGGATTATAGTAAAGATGGCAGTAAAGTGAACTTCCATAAAATAATTCAGTGCATGAACAGCTTTACATGGAGGAAAAAACAGGAGTAACATTCTAAAACCAGCTCTACTGAGCTATGTGATCTAGAATGAGTAACTTAACCTCTCTCCACCTGTTTCATTATGAGGAAAATAGAAATGGTGATATTTGCCTTGTGGATTGGCAAGAGATGCATATTCTTTGTCTTTGGAGTATTTCTTTCTTTGAAAAATTAGCTCTCCTTCATTCCGTGTGTCCATGGGGGAGCTACCCTCCATAATGTCCGGTCACCCCCCAACAGGGGTGAACAGGTGACCCACGTAGGGCTAATGAGAGTTTTTTCCTGAGGTTAAAATAATGATTCTGGAAGAGGAAACTTCTCATCTACTGCTTTGCTAAAATGACAGGATGAAGTTATGGACAGGACAGCAGCCATCTTAGCAGATACATGGAGACAGCCTACCTACAAAGAAACCAAATTGACACAGGCAATGCTTCAAGGGAGAGAACCGGCGTCCTGGCACCATTGTCTGAGCTCCTGAATCTTTGTGGCTAAAGTGCCCTTTATCTTGGAAAAGTCCCGTTAAATTCCCTTTTACTTAAGCTGGTTTGAGTTCAGTCTCATATTAACAAAGTCCACTCCGGGCATATTAAAATCTTGCAGCACAGTGTTTAATACATAATGGATGCTTGACAAGTACCAGTTCATCCCTAACTCCAGAACTTCTACTATGGTTTCCCAGTTCTTGCCTCTAACTTGAAACTTCAATCCTAATATTATCCTTTTGATAGTAATTTCTCACTTACCTTGAAATCACATGAATCCCCAATGATATCCTCCAAAGAAGGGTGTATATCCCCCGACTAGGTGGATTAAATTATGTTTAATGTTGCTATGTTAGTTAAGTTCCTTAATGTCATATGTTCCTTATTACAGTTAAAGACTTAAATTCTGAAGAAGTAATGCCTCTATTTTTAACCACAATTTGGTAGGAATTAATTTAAAATCAAAGTGTACATGTATGTGGTGGGGTGGGAGAAGGAAAAAGAACTAAATCCTCATCTTCTGAAATAAGGTTATGGATGTTGTTCCAATGAAGAGAAGAAAATAGAAGCCATAAAAGCAAAGTATTTATTGCTGTTGAGGTAAACAAAACACACACACACACACACACACACACACACACACACACACAATTTCAAACATCTCAGTTAAAAGAATGTGGCTTCTTCTGGAAAAATGGAAATGGAGTAATGAGCATAAGAAAAACTGTCTTAAACATTATACAACAAACTGACTCTTTAATCTATGTACATTTATAACTCTGATAAAAATGAAAACTTATCATAAAATATAACAAAATTGAACATCTTACTAGTAGACTCACTTTCAGGCTATTTTAATACTTTGCTATTGCCTTTACTCACACTGCCTACAAAACACACTTCACTTCTCACTCTCTTTTCCTATTATTTTCACCAGTGAGGTCACCTCAATACACACGTGTATGTGAAGAGCAATGCACTAGGTCCAGAAGTACATGCTATTATGTGCTGTACAGAACTGCACTGAGTTTCTGGTCCTAACCATCCGTTAGGCTGAATAAACACCATTATTCGTCTGCAGAAGAAGAAAAGAATCACAAAAGATATCAAAAGCCCAAAACCAACAAATGTGCTTAACTGTATTTTCTCTTATGTAGTTTTTCATTTAATATAGGTGTTACAACTAAACATTACCACTTTTATTCTAGATATTTGAATACTGAGTTTGCTAAGTAGTGTTATCATAAAAAAAAAAAAAAAACAATAATGGCCTGACATACAAATGTCAGAATCACTGAGTAGCTATGTAACATTTGACAAGTCACTTGAATATTCTGGGACTTAATTAGCTGGTATATAAAAAGGAAGAAATGCATAGGTGGACTAAATAAATTACTAATTTCCCTTCCAGCAAGAACATTGGAAAATTATTTACAAATTAGTTGCTCCATTTCAAAGAAAGAAATTCTTTCTGGTAACAAAAATACAAATTTTAGTATTCTAACAATGAAACTAATATTTCCCAGATATCGTAACTCCACAAAATAGAAATTGGCTTCCAGAGGAGTTCAAAGCTTCTCATTACCACTCTGCCGCAACTTCCCACCCCATCTCCATCTCAAAGGTCAGGATCAAGGTAAGAAATGACATCCCACTGAAGAGGACTACCTGGCATCGCTAACTGGCTGGATTCTGAAGCATCCACTATTATATTTTCTAAGCGGTTCAAAGGGAGGTATAGGTTGCTACATGAGATCATGATCTCTCCTCTTTTCTTCCTCCTCTTCTTAGCCTTGCACTCACACAGCTGAAGCAGTCAGCAAACTTGGGCTCCCTTGGAGTTGGCCACACTAGGGTCTGGTACTGAGAATCTAGGAAACTCAGCAGCACAAGGCACTAGAAGTAGATGTGGTCTCTCTTGCCAACTGCCTCTCTTATTCCATTTCCTCTACTATTGGCTGTTATGGCTTTTTGTCCTAAAGGAGCAGTAAATACTGGTGTTAAGAGAAAATGCAATACTGGGACCTCAGGAGACAAAGCTAGTAAAGGGCAGATGCTGGATCCAAACTCACGACTCTTTACTCAAGAGTCCTATTCCTCCCATTATACCCCAAGTATAATAAAAGTAATACAGAGAAAATAGACACAATCTTCTGGTCCTCTCACAATTAAATGAAGTTAGTGAAGTCCCATGGATCATCCTACTCTGTATATGTAACACAGTACTCCTAAGGAATTTAATAATAAATGCAGTGTCTCAGTTGGAAGCAGCAGCAATAATCTTTCAATAATTCATTGAGGAAAAAGTAGGTGGGAAGGAAATAAATTTGGTTTTAACACATTTAATAATGACTTAAAATGGAAAAATTATGAAGGAAGCATGAAAAATAGATGTGCTGTTGTTCAAATGACTAATATTTTTGAGGGTGAAAAATCCTTATATAAGAAAAAGATTTGTGTTTGTTTTGGGATGGGATTTTTATTTTTGCCAAGTAACTTCTAAATGGTACATAGAAATAAAATATGATAAAGACATTTACATACACACCATGTAATATTTTATACAGCACCAGTGAGTCCTACAGAAATAGGTGTTGATATGAATAATTCAGAAGGAAATTACATATTACTTCAATAATAACATTCATCTACAATTACTTTCAACCCTATTCAGGTGCTAAAGCTCTTCAAAATGAACACAGAATGATGGTATGGCAGCAGTAGCATGACCAGTAATATGGGGATCAAAGAGTAAATAAAGAATCTGTGTTTTGTTCTAAGAAACATAAAATTATTTCAAAGCCACTCACAGCTTTGTTAAAATTACTCAAGCCTGCCTCAGCTACATTCAAGTTAACTATCACTTCCATGGATGGTGATCACTGTGACTATAACCCAATCTACCTACTAAATGGTAGACATTGAGTATGCAGTCATAGACAAATCTGCCTGTCAAGGCAAAAACAAAGCTGTGGAAATTCACAGAATTTAGCTGCCATTAGCATCATTTACACTGCATGAAGAAGATTGGGCAATGACTAACTGATATGTTGTATCACTGTTCAAATTTTATCCCATCAGACTCAGGATATATAGCAACCAAGACCAGAATTTTAATCTCTCTTCAAAAATAAAATTAAAAAAAATAGGCCTACAGCTAATTTAATACATGCTAAATAATAAGCAACCAACAATCCATTCTAATAACAATAAAGTAGGAAGAGCTGAGAATGACTACTGCAGATTCACTCAAATTTCTCCCAAGCCATAGCACTGGTTAGCACATTTTTTAAAGTTGTGCCCTAAAATAGTATTGTGGTGATATGGTATCCCTTGATCTGACACCTATAGTTGCATGGCATAATGAGTTGAGTCAAGGAGAGTCAAATCCAAGGCCAAGAAATTGATCAGAATTTCTTCTTCAATACCTGTCCCAGGTGGGTCTTCAATTGGCAATGCACTCTGAATTGAATGTCTGACTTCATACAGCATTAATTCCATGATTAGTTTCTTTCTGACAGCATATTTACTAACTCATTCCCACTCCTACCTAATTTTCTCTTAATTTATAAGTTAAAAGATATAACAGAATGATTTCCTATATCTTGAAGTTACTTTACACTTAGATTGCCAAGATCTCACCATACTATTGGTGCAAATGTGGTCACAGTAATAATAATGAAATTAATTTCATCAGGACTTTCTCCCACCCACATGATACAATATTGCACACTCCCACAGAACTCCCTTTAAGAGTGTTATGTGGTTTCCAAGAGGTATCTCACAAAGGCTTACCACCAATCTTAACGTCCTTCTCTAGAAGCCTTTATTAATGGAAACTGTCCATAAAGCTAACTAACTAGCAAAGTGATACTTTACTATTTTTATCCATATGTGGGGGGTTATTCTCTTAACACCCCCAGTTCTGAAAAGCTGAATAGCCTTGAACCAACTGTCAGGGAAGGGGGTCACCCATTAGGCTGAGCTTGTTAATTCCAATTACTAAGGTGAAGTTGGGGTGTCTCTACATAATGGAGCAAAGAGGAATTTGTTTGGAACCCAGGTGATTCCCTAAGGGGCCTTTTAGTATTCTCTTGACCAATGCTACTTCTCAATAGAAAACTTCAGCAATCAAATAAAAATAGAACTACCAAGGGCTCAAATTCTTCAGGAATAAAAGTTTGATAACCCCCTAGGAAAGAACAGAGGCTAGCCAAGGCACTGGAAGAGGATTAGGAGAACAAGAAGTAGGTTATAGAAGATGAAAATTATCAAATTAGACCTCATGACCAGATTCAAGAGATTTGGCAGCTGTGTTTATGCTCTTTCCCTGCTACGTTATATAAAGTATTTGTAATGGCTAGTATTTTAGATTTTAGGTGGAAGTGAATTGACATTATCTTGTGATAAAATGTATCTGATGGCATTTTGTGTGCCCCCATGTAGGAAATACATTTTTTTTTTTTTTACTCAAAGAATAGTGGTAGATGCTTAGGGGCAAAAGCTAGATACTTTCTCCTCTAATCTTTACTCTTCTCCACCCTATTCTGTACTTCAGGAGACACAATTGTTACTACGGCATTAATGGGATCCCTTGCCCTCTGGCTTCCCATTAAGTTTGACCAATAGGAGACACTGGCAGAAAATCAGAAGGGAAGAAGAGTGAAGTTAAGTGTTTATTCTTCCAGCACCTATCCTGCTGTGTTGCTGCAACTTAGTTGCACTTATCAAAAGCCACAGCCCCTGTAAGTAACCCTTTCCTACATTATAGCTCCCACTCCAAGTTCTAGTAATTCCTTCATTCTTTACTCCTTCAAGTACATGACTCTCAACATCTTAACTACTGTTAGTCCTAGGATGCTGCACCATCTTTCATTGTTTTTTACCTTGTCCACATCTTTATAAATACTTCCTTTATGTGCTCTACTCATATGGAGAATGTAGTTTTTTCTCGTCAGGACTGAAACTGGTATACAACACAATAACAAAAAAGAGCAAAATACCTGAACAAGCCTGTATAGCATATTCTCCATATCTGGAGAATCTCCATATCTCCATATCTCCATATCTGTGTCATTGAAATTTCAAAAGATTGAAATCCTATTATGGTGTTCTCTCACCAAAATAGACTTAACTTGATGGCCTCTATTGGAAAGAAATCTAGGAAAAATGAAAATGTTTGGAAGTTAAACAAAATACTTCTAGATAAATATCCAGAAGATAATCCATGAGAGAAAAAATGTAAGATAGCTTAAAAATAAAACAATGAATGAAAACAAAAACACAATATACCAAATTTTATGGAATGTACCTAATGTAGTGTTTTGAGGGAAATTTGTATCTTAAAGTGCTTATCAAAGAAAAAGATCAATTTAATAACTCAATAGCCCATCTTATTAACTAGAAACAGAAGAGCAACCCAAACTAATACAAGTAAATAAAGGATACAGTAATGATTATAGTGGAAATCAATGAGATAGAAAATGAAATAATAGAGGACATCAATGAAACCAAAAGTTTGTTCTTTGCAAAGACTGACAAACCCTTCTCAAACTAACAGAAAATGAGAAGAAATACAGCCTATCAAAATTAGGAATGATTGGGGCGCCTGGGTGGCGCAGTCGGTTAAGCGTCCGACTTCAGCCAGGTCACGATCTCGCAGTCCATGAGTTCGAGCCCCGCGTCGGGCTCTGGGCTGATGGCTCAGAGCCTGGAGCCTGTTTCCGATTCTGTGTCTCCCTCTCTCTCTGCCCCTCCCCCGTTCATGCTCTGTCTCTCTCTGTCCCAAAAATAAATAAAAACGTTGAAAAAAAAATTAAAAAAAAAAATTAGGAATGATTTCCTATCCTATAGAAATTAAGAGGATTATAAGGGAATGTTGTGAACAATGTTATGCCAACAAATTAGACAACTTTGATGAAATGGACATATTCCTAAAAGCCACAAATAACTAAAATTGATTCGAGAAGAAACAGATTATCTTAATTGGCTTATAAGTAAAGAAATAGAATTGGTAATTTCAAATATTACCATAAAGAAAAGCTCAGGGCCAGAAGGTTTCACCGATGAATTCTATCAAGTATCAAGAAATAATACCAACATTTTATAACCTTTTTCTGAAAATAGAGGAGGAGGAAACACTTCTCAGGTCATTCTATGAGGCCAGCATCAGAAAAGATACCATTAAGAGAATAAACCACAAATCAATATTTCTCATGAACATAAATACAAATCATCATAAATTCAAAAATTCAGCAACATATAAAAATGATTATAGACCACAGCCAAGCAAGATTTATCCCAGGAATGCAAGGTTAACATCTAAAATTCTGTTAATATAATACGCCATATTAATATAGTAAAAGACAAAAACCACATGATTATCTTATGATAAAAGTCAGTGCCCATTTCTGATTTTTTTTTTTTAATTTCAACACTGAGACCAGGAGAGCACTTCTTCAACTTCATAAAGGGCATCTAAGAAAAGCCTACAAATAACATCATATTTAATGGGGAAAGGCAGAATGGTTTCCCTCTAAGATTCGGAATAAGGCAGGGAGATTTTTAGGCCAAGATAGATAAACTGAACTTCACTTAAAAACATTTTTTTTTTGACTTAAAAGATATCAACTAGAAAATGAAGTCAAGAGAATAAGAGAAAATCTTTACAAATCATATATCTGAAAAAGGATATATACCCAAAATATGTAAAAACAAAAAAAAAAACAAAAAAAAAACCTTATAACTCAAGAATTATGAAACAACCCAATTTTTAAATGAGCAGAAGACTTGAATAGCGATTTCACCAAAAATGACATATGTATGTAAATGAGCAATGCATTAGTGATTAATGCAAATTAGTCACTACAGAAATGCAAATCAAAATCACTAGTGACACCACAATGCACCTGCTAGGCTGGTTATAATCAAAAAGGAAGATAATCTAAAATATTGGTAAGAATGGGGCACCTAGGTGGCTCAGTTGGTTAAGCATCTGGCTTCAGCTCAGGTCATGATCTTAAGGTTCATGGGTTTGAGCCCCGCGTCAAGCTCGCTCAGAGCCTGGTGTCCATTTCAGATTCTGTGTCTCCCTCTCTCTCTACCCCTTCCCCACTCACTCTCTCTCTCTCTCTCAAAAATAAACATTTAAATAAATAAATAAATAAATAAATAAATAAATAAATAAAATACTGGCAAGAATGTGGAGAAACTGAAACCCTCATTCATTGTTGTGGAAAGGTAAAATGATGCAGCCTCTGTGGCACACATTTTGGCAATTTCTTATGAAGTTAAACATTTTTTAATTATTTGTTTATTTTCAATTGTTTTAACATTTTTATTTATTTTTGAGAGACAGAATGTGAACGGGGGAGGGACAGAGAGACAGGGAGACACAGAACCTGAAGCAGGCTCCAGGCTCTGAGGTGTCAGCACAGAGCCTGACAAGGTGCTCAAACCCATGAACCATGATAACATGACCTAAGCCGAAGTCAGACACTTAACCGACTGAGCCACCCAGGTGCCCCAAACATAAATTTATCCTATAATCCAGCAATCCCACTTCTAGAAACCCACCCAAGTTAGGTGAAAAGCATAGCCATATGATTTGTGGTTTTTTAAGTTTGTTTATTTATTTATTTATTTATTTATTTATTTATTTATTTTTGAGAGAGAGAGAGAAAACAAGTTGGGGAGGGTCAGAAAGAGAGGGAGACAGAGGATCAGAAGCAGGCTACATGCTGACAGTAGAGAGCCCAATGTGAGTCTGGAACTCACGAACCATGAGATCATGACCTGAGCTGAAGTTGGACTCTTAGCCAACTGTGCCACATGGGTGCCCCCAAAGTCACATGATTTGTAAATGAACATTGATAACAGGATTAAAACTGGAAACCACCCAAATGTCCATTAACTAATGTATAGATAAATATATGAATATATGTATGAATATATATATTCATACACTGGAATGTTATTCAGCAATAAAAATGTACTGATCCATGATGCCACAATATAGATAAACCTTAAAAACAATATGCTTCAAAGAAGACATACGGTCAACATACATACAAAAAGATGCTCAACATTTCTAACCATCATGGAAATGCAATCAAAATCACAATGAGATATCATTTCACCCCTGTTAGGATGGCTACATTATCAAAAAGACAAGAGGTAACAAGTATTGGTGAGGATGCAGGAAACTGGCAAACCCTGGTGCACTGTTGGAGGGAATGCAAATTGGTGAAACCACTATGGAAAACAATATGAAGTTTCTTTAAAAAATTAAAAATGGAACTAACACTTGATCCAATAATCCTACTTTGGTGTATATATCCAAAGGAAATAAAATCACTATCTCCAAGAGATATCTGTACTCCCATATTTATTTCAACATTATTCACAATAGCCAAGATATGGAAAGAATCTAAGTGTCCACCCACAGATAAAGGTGGACTGTGAAGGATGTGGAATTTGCTCATACCTCAACTACAGAATTAATGTAAATGGTCAGGAGCATATCGTCAATACAATGGAGAAATGATCAGCAGTTGCAGTAAGGCAGCATGCTGATAAAACTTTGTTAATATGCTAATATTGACATGTAAGGTAGGTTGCCTACCTTTACTTAATATTCTTAGACAAACCAGGTATAAATAACTGTCACCCTATTCTAAACATGTCTATTTTTCTTCTTCTTATCAATAGAACAAGGCAAATTAGAATGCTTTCCTGAAGTTACCCTACTACAAAGGTCACATTAATAGATATCTCTCTAATATATCTTATACAGTAACTTGCTGAAAATTAGCTAGTTTTCTAACTAATTTCTGGGCTTGCACTCAAGACTAGGATAAATGCATATTTCCCCTCCTTTGAAACCCCAGAGCAATTTCTCACATATTCCTGCTCCAGAATTAAAAGAACATTTCCTTTTTGTTGTACTCAGATGAGCTCTTTCTTCATGAAATATACTACGGATTACTTTGAAATCCATGGTGAAAGATGCCTTCCTCCTCGTCCCCACATCCTCCTCCTTCCTCTTTCTTACCTTACCCTGTTCTTATGGAATGACAGAAGACCTGCCAGGACTATTCTTTCTCCTTGAAGCCTTCAATCCACTTTTTAAAAACAATCCCCCCCCCCCCCCCGGGGCGCCTGGGTGGCGCAGTCGGTTAAGCCTCCGACTTCAGCCAGGTCACGATCTCGCGGTCTGGGAGTTCGAGCCCCGCGTCAGGCTCTGGGCTGATGGCTCAGAGCCTGGAGCCTGTTTCCGATTCTGTGTCTCCCTCTCTCTCTGCCCCTCCCCCGTTCATGCTCTGTCTCTCTCTGTCCCAAAAATAAATAAACGTTGAAAAAAAAAATTAAAAAAAAAAAAAAACAATCCCCCCCCCCAAATTTTATTTCCTATTCTAGTTTCCTTTTCAGGATCCATTTATCAAGAGCTTAATAATGACGTATGCCCATTCTGTCCTTTTGCCCCTACGTCACACATATTGTACACTTAGAGTACGTCTGTGAGCTCAGCAATGTGCAAGGCTCTGCAGACTGACTCTTAGGAGTCAGAAGGTTCAGCTCCAGCTCTGAATGTCAGCAGGATTGGATTGGGAAAACAAGATGCACATATAACAAACCACAGAGAATCAAGTCACTCAATTGAATCCCAGACAAGAAGAAATGGACAAAGTTTGAGTGCAAGGAGTTTATTTGAATAGCAATCCCAGGAAGCACACTATGTGAATCAGGAAGTATGAGTAATGGGAAGGTGCTATCAACTTACCACTGAGGGCAACTGACTTGCCCTCTCCTGCTTGAGAACTCAGGAGACATCGTGAAATAAACAAAGTTGTCTCAGTACCCATCTATCTTTGGCTGAGGAGAGATTAATTCTCCACCACTTTCAGCCTACCTTATACAGGGGTGAGAGGAAGCCCTCAGACAGAAGATGGCATGAGCCTGCCATAGGATGACATCTGCAAGAACTGGAAACATGAATGCCAGGGAGATGACAGCAAAGCCAACACTACTATAGTCAGCGAAGACTTTGTGAGGGATGGCATTTCAGATTCTTTAAACAATGCACTGTGAACTGGTCGAGAAAAATAGCATGGGTGAGAAGAGAGGAGCAGGAACTGGCAGAAAATGGCGTGAGTGAGAAGAGAGGAGAGGGAACTGGGAAAGGGTGACAGCAAGAATCCCAGGAATTTTGCAAGCACTCTGTTATTTAAAGAGGTAGAGGGACATAACTTTCATCTTAGAATCTTTGTATTTGCAAGAATTAATTATCTCATTGCACACAGATCAGATTAAACTCTCAAGAGAAAATGAACAGCTCTTAGTTTCAAAAGAAGGCAACCTGGGAGAGGAAAATACTAAATAAATTAACGTGTTAGAAAGTAAACTCTTGAGCTAAGGCCAACACTTAAAATTCTTATTATATAGCACAAGAATGAACAGCATTCGCCCTTAAGTCAAAGGCCTATGAAGCATAGATCTTCCTCCACTTACAATGGGATTACATCCCAATAAGCACATCGTAAGTTGAAAATATCATAAATTGAAAATACATGTGATAAACCTAACCTCCTAAACATCATAGCTTAGCCTAACCTACTCAAACATGCTCAGAACGTGTACATTAGCCAATAGTTGGGCGAAGTCATCCAACAGAGAGTCTATTTGATAATAAAGTGTTGAATACCTCATGTAATTGGCTGAATACTGTACTGAAAGTGAAAAACAAGAATGGCTGTATGGGGGTACACAGTGGTTGTAAGTTTACCTTCATGCCACTGGCCAGCAGCATGAGAAAGGATGGACTGCATAGTACCAGCCCAGGAAAAGACCAAAATTCAAAATTTGAACCAAGTGCTTATTGCTTTCATACCACTGTAAAGTTAAAAATCAGAAGTTGGGGACCATCTGTAAAAAGTAAGTAAAGCCTAGGCCAAGAATACATCTTCAGGATGTCTCAGACAGTGGTCTTCAAAGGGGCTTGTATATAAGAATCACCTATGACATGTCTTCAAAAACACAGATTCCTGAGGCAAATACCCAAATGTTTTGACTTAGGATATCCTGGGGTAGATCTTAACTACCTGTATTTTTAAGACCCATAGATAATCTTAATATGTACCCTGGTTCAAAAACCACAGGTGGAGAACAGAATGAACTATGAATCCTGTAGTTATGCAGCTGGACTGTGGAGGATGCCTAGGGAAAGAGGGAGAGACTGGGAAAGTAATTAGAAATTACCTCTGGCAAGAAAGAAGGAAAGAAAGAAAGAAAGAAAGAAAGGAAGGAAGGAAGAGGGAGGGAGGGAGGAAGGGAGGGGGGGAGGAAGGGGGGGAGGAAGGGAGGGGGGGAGGAAGGGAGGAAGGGAGGGAGGGAGGAAGAAATTACCTCTGGCCAATAAATAAGACATTAGAGAGGGAAAAAGAAAAGAATGTGACAACACTAGGGGAAAAGAAATCTTCTACCCCAGTCCTATGTTGCCAAAAGGAAGGGTTTGGCATGTGTCCTGCTAGATCTATATAGCAGGCCTGGCTCCCATAAGCCTAAATAATCAGGTTAGAAATGCCCCCATAGACCCTAAGAAAGTGGGCCCATTCAGTGTGAGTGTTAAAAAACCAGGTCACAGAGTTAAGGAAGACTTAATGGAAGAATTTCCCATTTCTTCAACCATCCTAAGTAAAACAAACATAATCAGAAAGCAACTACTGTCGGTATGCAGGATGGAGGAAGAGAATTTATCAGCTTCATGCACCAGCCACTGATTGAATGTGGAATATTGAGAGCTCTGTTGATTAAATTTATTTAGTACTCATAAGAAATGTGTTTAGGGAAAGAACAGCACTTGATTCAGTGGGTTCTAGCTATAAAGCATACTAAATAAAGAGGATTTATAAAAATCCTAATCCTTCAGGCCAACAACATGCAGTAATAATATTTATATGCTCCAGGCATATATATGGTAATTATACAGAAAAGAGTGATCTAGATGCTTTCTGCTTCATCCTGAAAAACATCAGAACACAAGAACCATCTTATAACAAAAGCTTAACATGATTTTAGATTAACTGCACACAAGTTCCAAGGTATTAAACACCAAAATGAATTAAGGGGTATATTGTAGAGATCTCTACAATTGTCTCTCTAGAATTTTGCCAAGTAGATTATAGATCTTTCCCAGCTGATAAGTTTCTATATGTTGAGTAATAAAAAGTAGAAAAGGGTGTCCAATCTTATGCAAGTATTTATTGATCCTAAGTGTTAGCATTGCACTAGGTGTTTGGGGAATATAACAGTAGCAAAACACTTGACCCTTGTCTTCAATGATCTTATATTCTAATAAACAAGATGACAGTAATACATTGCATACAACAGCAACAAGTGAAAAACAAATTCTGTTGTGTTTCTTCCATTCTAAAATATCACTAATTATAGCTCACATCAATTTCTTAGACAGCAAATTCTTAGGGGGAAAAAAGAAGCATATTAATATCCACAATAATTGTGAGATGTATCTTAATTCCCAAAACATTAAGTTGTGGAAAACAGGTATGTTTTATAATTTAAAAAATGTTGTAATTAAGAAATACATCATATAATACAGGCTATAATCTTAGTGGGGAAAAAATAAAAATGAGGGAAACCACTATGCGCCTTTCCATATCTGGTTTGCATTTAATACTGTCCATCTCATACACTGGATATTCTGTGGAACTATACTTATCCTTCTACACGAAACCCTGTCTCCTCAGATAGACTAGAAGTCTCCAAGGACAGTAATGGTGTTTCATACCAGTTTTGCTCAAACGTTCCTGCAAATGAGACTCACTGGGGCAGATTTGAAAATCAAAATGCCCAGGACACATCCAACGCAACCAGTACTTCAGGGCTTGGGGCAAGGGGACGAGTCTCCACATTTTTTAAGCTTCCTGGACCATTCAAATATGAAGTCAAGGTTGACACCCATCATTTTACACCTTTTTTCAATTACCAATCTCTAGCAGCTTATTTTCTCAATAAATGTTTATCATCCATGATATTCTCTGAAGGATCTGGATAAAGTTTTAATCATCTTATCTCTCACTCAAATATGCATGCATATTTAATCATGCATATCTCTCACACAACAACATGCCTGAATTTCACAACTTAATGTTGAGTAGGAAAAATCCAGAAGCAAAAAACAGTAGACAGTATGATTCTATTCCTATAAAGTTCAAAATAGTCTAAAGTAATCAATGATGTTGTAAGTCAATTCTCTTGAAAATGGGTACTGACTATGGCCATGAGATTTGGGAGTGCTCCAACATCCTGCTTCTTGATCTGACAATTGTGTTCATGCTGTGAAAATTCATTGAGCTGTACATTTATGAGATTCTAAATGTATGTTACACTTCAATGTAAAAGTTTACTGAAAATAACAAATGAAGCCATTTTAAAAGCTGGCTTTGAACTTCTCAGTAAAGATGATGTCATGATCTAAATCACTTAAGCTCCACCTCTAATATGAACAAGATGAATAATAAACAATAGAACCCAGCCTCCCTCAAAAAATTCATCAGCAGGAGACAATAAGAAAGGTCACAATTTAATGGCATGATATTCAAAAGTAGAAATGGCTGCAGGCTGAATTTGGAGAATGATCTGTGTATGTATCCCCAAGGGGTGGTATGTATATTTAACAAAATTATCAGGAGATCAGAACCTAGTTTTCCAACAAATGGTTCTTCCCATATCCCAATTCCCAAAATCTAAAACTATAGAAAAGTGGCTGAGACACAATATCAAACTCTAAAACTCTAGTGCAGAAAAAGTAAGTACATGTGATTTAAAAAAAAAAAAAAAAGTCAACAAGTATTCATCAGTACTTTAAGTAAGTAAAGAGAAACTCTGGTTAGAGTTTCACACACTAAATAGGAGCCAGATGAATCATCAAGAGAATCATATTAACAGACTAGAGATAAATAAATAAAAGTAAGAGGAAAGAAGGAATGAAGAAATGGGAAGAATGAGAGAGTGGAGAGGGAGGAGTGAAGGAAAAGGGAAGGGGACTAAGAGGAAATAAATGAAAGGAAGGAAGAAGAAAAGTAGGAAGGAACGGAGGAAAGGTGGGAGGAAGAAAGAGGAAAAAAGGAGGGAGAGAGGAAAGAAAGGTATCAACTCCAAGTCCAGAACCTCGAGCTGATGAATGATTTCCAGCTGTGGCACCTCTTCTTGACCCAGAGACCCAGGTAGTAAAAGGACAAGTTATCTTCACTACCACACATCCAACATACAGCAGTTGAACAAGAAGGACAAAACTGCACTGAACAGTTCATTCAGAAATAAACCCTTTCACTTGCAAAGAGGAAGGATGGGAGCACAGAGCAGTCTCTGGTCCATTGCAAACCTGAAATCCGGCAGGGAAGATGTCATGAGGAGCCGAGACCCTGGTGTGGGGAATATTCCTCCATCTGGCTCTGATTTTATAACCTCTGAGTAGCTCGCCTGTCCATTTTCCAGGGATCTTGCCTCCACCCTTGAAAAGCATCATCCTTTTCAATTAAACTCCTTTGTTACACCTGAAGAAAGCTTTGAAGCAACAACTGAGGCAAAAAAAGATCAAGGGATTTGAGCAGTGAACCAAATAGGTTTGTAAACCTCTACAAAGTAGACATGGACACAACTTAGTTCAATATATCTTTAATGAGATTCATTTGGTCAAAGTGAAAAGTCTGTGCAGAGTAATGGCGGCAAAAGAAGGATTTAAGGAACCCTTTGATATGTCTCCCATTGTCTACAGAATAAAGTCCTAACTCTTAGCCTAATAGCCAAGACCCTTCAAGACCAGCACCAACCTGACTTTCCAGTATTATTTTCCTTGATTTCTTTTTGATTCTATAGATTAGTCAAAATAATAACATGGCAAATTATTCAGAATTAGTAAGCTATTGAGAATATCCCCTCCAAATTAAGTGTGTATATTTCTTGAGATCTTAGTAAGAATACTCAATAATAAAGAGGCCTTAGAACATTTCTATATTCGGAGCATTTCTGCACACAGATGACACTAAGAGTCTGAAGAAAGAATGTGGAGGGCTTTCTGCTCCAGACTCAGTAGGGTGACACTCCATGTTCAGATTCTTTGAAAAGGATGAACTACTTCATAACTCTTTAGCAGTGGTTCTTAAAATGGGTAACGTTGCCCCCTCAGAGAAATTTGTTAATGTCTGAAGACACTTTTGGTTGTCACAAATCAGAGGAAGGGAGGGAGAAGGAGCAGGGGCTATTCATCTAGTGGGTAGAGGCCCGAGATGCCACTTAACATGCTACAATGCACAGAACAGACCCCCCACCACCCTAATAAAGAATCATCTGACCCAAAATGTCCATAGTGCCAATGCTGATAAATCTTGCACTATAATTTGGCCTACAGGACCAAGAATGGCCCCAAAGGAAAATGGAAATCGAGAGTTAGAAAAAAAACAGTCCTCATCACTAAAGTGGAGGGGGGTGTGCGTTTGGCAGAGAGCCCAAGAGAATAACTACACCTGCCTCCATTTCTTCAGCCCCCACACTCTACCCACGCTCTTTCCCATATGTCCCCATAGGCTCTCCGGATCCTGAAGAGAGCAGTGCACAGAAGCCAGATGGCTTTGCCTCTCACCCTCTGCTTGTCCACTCCTCTCTGGACTCGTTGACTCAACACAAATAATCCTAATTACCATTGCTATTTTCAGCTTGAAGACAGATATTTCTTAAATGAGCAGGATCATCCTTACTAAGAGAAAGAAAGAAAGAAAGAAAGAAAGAAAGAAAGAAAGAAAGAAAGAAAGAAAGAAAGAAAGAAAGAAAGAAAACGAAAGAAAGAAAGAAATTGAAAAATCCCCAAACTTTAAGTCCTTGGCATTGAGTACTTCAATTTCATGTCAGGGAGTCTGGACTTGGCCTGAAGGGAAAATGCAACAGAGCGTGCCATCAAAATAACTAGGTCAATTTTCAGCTTCTTCTTGGAAGGCTTTCTGCTCCTTCCCTGCCCTCCCCGCTGGGCCCTTGGCCTGCCTGTGCCAACCACCCTGATTTCAAATAACTGGCTCTCTCAGCCTACATCTCAAAGTCCAAAGGCCCCTGGGATTGAACAAATTGCCCACCTACTTTGAATCAAAGAATGCAGTCCTGCTCTTTCAATTTGGGCATCTGGAATTAGTAACACCTACAGTGTGCAAGCACTAGACCACCTGGCGGAGAATGAAATTTTATGTGATGCCTGCTGGCATCCTGGGCTTCGTCCACTGCCTCCATCAGAGCATACCATTGGACCTCAGGAACTGCTGACTTGCATGCTTTACTTAAGGACCTAGTGTCAGGCTCATGTCAGTGGAAAATACATGATTTATCAGGTTTATAAAAAAACATCAGGGGCGCCTGGGTGGCGCAGTCGGTTAGGCGTCCGACTTCAGCCAGGTCATGATCTCGCGGTCCTTGAGTTCGAGCCCCGCGTCGGGCTCTGGGCTGATGGCTCTGAGCCTGGAGCCTGTTTCCGATTCTGTGTCTCCCTCCCTCTCTGACCCTCCCCCGTTCATGCTCTGTCTCTCTCTGTCCCAAAAATAAATAAACGTTGAAAAAAAAAATTAAAAAAAAAAAAAACATCAAACGATAAAACCAAAAAGAAGGCCAAAGTGCCAGCTTTAAGGAATCCGAAAGCCCTAAGGGAAGGGAAGGGAAAGGAAGGGAAAGGAAGGGGAAGGGGAAGGGATGTGAAATGAAGGGGGGGAAGGAAGGGAAGGGAGGAAGGGAGGAAGGGAGGAAGGGAGGAAGGAAGGAAGGAAGGAAGGAAGGAAGAAAACCGATGTGAGGAAAGATTCTTTTCAATCAAACCTTCCCAGAACATGGCATCCAGCTTTTTATAAGGTATGAATAAAGACATCAATTATACAAGTTCTCATAGTCCTTCAACTATTTCTTTACACATCTTTCTTCCTCTAAACACCTACACATCCAACGACAGAACTTACATTTCTGTCTTATATACTCAATATTCAATAGAATGCCTGACTCATACTGATACTTAATAAATTGATTCCTCAACCTTTCCTTGTACTCTTTTTTTCAATGACCACTCTCAAATAGTCTCCCAAAGACACCTGGATTCCAGTGGTCAGCACCCTTTGATCCCAAGACCTTTAGCTACTATACCTACACCCAGTGCATGTTAAGGGTTGGCTCTTCCCCACCTGGGAACTGTTTCTTCTATATTAACCGGCTACCGCTTACAATCAGTTGGCTAATGTTACAAACCATGTGGGATTTGTGTCCTGATAAATAATTTAAAAAGAAAAGAAAAAACCTCCTTTACTTTTAACTATAACTTTTTAAAGACAGTATGCGTCCGTACTATATTACTCATTGGTTGACATGGCTAAATTCAACTCTAACATGGTGTCCTATGTATAGTAGATACTTATAAGCACTTGCTGAACAAATATTTGCTTCATTAAAGAGACATCTTCTCCTAATATCATAGAAGGGAGTTATTGAATAAGTGTATCTTTGTATTATATTTACATAACAACAAGCACCTGCTGATTCCCACACAATTTTTTCCCAGTAAAAAAAAAATAAATAAACAAGGGAACATAAGGGATAAATCATACTAAAATCCATAACCCCAGCATCAACAACAACCTCCAAAAACATGGATGTTTCTGAACCACAGTAAAAGAAATAAGAATTGCTCCTAATTGAAGGGCTTAAGTATAATTTTCCTTATATAATAGGACAAAAATGAAAGAAAAAAAAAGTCCCAACTTGACATGCAGTCTGTCAGGGATGCCTTCTTGAGTAAATAAGGTTTCAGAGTTTCTTTTTTAGAAGTGAAAATTTGGTGAAGATTTAGGAAGGTATTTCAAACACGGAGAAGATGAGAGAAGGGCATGAAGTCAAGACAGCAAGTCACACGAGCTGAACCACTGAAGAAGGTAATACACACTAGACAGAACAGTGAGTAGAGAGAACAAAGGTGATGTCAGAGACAAGGGGGTTAAAGCATCATGAGGAATGCCTATAAAATGGAAACACTGGGTGAGATGATCTCTAATATTATCTATCATTCAACCATATGGACACTGATGCCAGCTTCTGCTCTGTGCTTGTCTTTATCAGGACAATGTATCCCCCTTTTTTTGCTCCAGAAACACTTGCCACAAAGTCAAGCTATAATAGAGTAGAATATGATCACAACTTAAACAACAATCCTTTTGAAGTAAACCTCAAGTTCTCAGAGTGTAAGTTATTAGGAAACTACTACTAGAAACCCACAGTGAAAGCTTTAAGACCTAAATTTTAAAAGATATATGATTATAGTGAAAAAACTATAGGAATAACAAAAACCATCATTTTCTTCAAGACAGCTCATCTCTATGTAATGCAATGCTTTAAATGACCATATGGTACCAAGTAAGAAGAAAGGAAAATGGAATCAACATATATTGATTTGTAAGCTATTTTATACGATCAATGTCCAAATCATGACTGTCTTGTATTTTGCCCTTACTTGGTCGAAGATATGTCTAGAGGAAACTATATGCCAGCCATTTCTTGGGATGTTTTATGAGAATATTTAACCTTCCAGAGAGAGCTATTACCTGCACTAGTTTATAGCTAAAGAAAGGAAAACTGAAAAGAAATTTTAAAAGTTGTCAAAGTATGAGGCAGCCCCAGGATTTGAACTCTGATTGTTCTAATCCCAAACTCTCATGTCTAATACTAAGCCAGTACCTTCCATACTTTGAAATTTCACAGACCAGTAAAATTTCAAAAACATTCTGAGATCAATCTAAGATTATCAACTTTTTTTTCCAAAACATTAAGCTCATGCGCGCGCGCACACACACACACACACACACCTGTTACCATCATCTCAACAATGAACGTTTTGACACTGAAAGAGTGAATAAACTTAGCTTTGTAAACAACTTGCTATATATCCTTGCTTTTATTACATTGCCTCAAATGGGGAAATTCTAATCAGACGGTGAAAACGTCAACACGGCACTGAACTTCTGAGGACTTGCCCTTGGGAACTGCTGCATGTAGCCAGAGAGGCTCTTCATGGTACAATAGCAACAAAGTGCCTCCACCTGGAATTGGATTGGATCCACTGCTGAAAAACTAAAAACTGCCAGGGCCTTCCAGCTATCCACATGGATCAAGATGTCCAGGAGATCATGTGGAAAAGGTAAATTTGTATGGAGGAGACAAGTATATAGATAACTTCAAACCAACACACATAGGTATCTGCAGCCACTTTCAAAAGCAGATACTGCCATTTGTCATTGTTCTCTATAAACTGTTACTCTGATAAAAGACATTTCTGTATTATAATTAAACCTTTCCTGAAGCTGGAGACAAATTAGGAACCTTGCTTGGAATTAGGTGTTTACATTAAACTATGCCAATTTTGCACAAAATGTGCACTAACTGAGGGGGCATACAATTTAGTAGAAAAGACAGACAGACAGATTTGGGTTCTCCACTTTGTTTTGACCCACTTACTCTGTGATTTCTAGCAAACCATTGAATGTTTCTTGGCCTCACTTCCTCACCAGTAAAAGGAGAGACTGAGAACATTGCTCTCCAAGCTTCCTTTCAGCTCCATTAATCTCTACTTGCCAACATCTGAGCTAATGGCTTATTTACAAAGAACTTACTTTATTCTTATTACTTTTATTTTTCTCCTTCCAATTATATTAACATTTCTGAGTACTGTAGAAAAATTGGAAAAGTAGACACAAAATATGAAGAAAAATACGTAACAATCCTACTACCCAGAAACAGCAATGTTAACAACATTGTTAATATTTTTCCAAGTACATTTTTACATGGCTTATAAAATTTTGCACATAAAATTTTGCATCTGCTTTCTCTTGATATTATATTAAGACTTGTTCCCAGTGTAACCAAATATTTTTCAGCAGCATACTTTTTTTTTTTTTATTTTTTTTTTCAACGTTTATTTATTTTTGGGACAGAGAGAGACAGAGCATGAACGGGGGAGGGGCAGAGAGAGAGGGAGACACAGAATCGGAAACAGGCTCCAGGCTCTGAGCCATCAGCCCAGAGCCCGACGCGGGGCTCGAACTCACGGACCGCGAGATCTTGACCTGGCTGAAGTCGGACGCTTAACCGACTGCGCCACCCAGGCGCCCCAGCAGCATACTTTTTAAAATCTATGTTTTTGTTAATTTAAAAGTAATATGCTTATTATAGAATGCAAACTTATAGAAAACATAAAGAACAAAATGTTAGATTTCCTAAGGGTTGATTCCTATTAATCCTTCCATGTAAGTATTCCAGGTACATATCATAAAATTTTTCCATGCTAATTTTTCCACATCAAGTAATGGCCATGCAGTACTTGATCACAGGAAATTACCAGAAGTATGCAATCCCTTACTATTGTTGCATGCTTAGGTTTTTAGTCCAGTCTGATTTTTTTTAATTTTATTTTAGAGAGAGAGAGAAAACACAAGTGGGGGGGAGGAGCAGAGAGAGAGAGAGACAGAGAGAGAGAGAGAATCTTTTTTTTTAATTTTTTTTTTCAACGTTTATTTATTTTTGGGACAGAGAGAGACAGAGCATGAACGGGGGAGGGGCAGAGAGAGAGGGAGACACAGAATCAGAAACAGACTCCAGGCTCCGAGCCACCAGCCCAGAGCCCGACGCGGGGCTCGAACTCACGAACCGCGAGATCGTGACCTGGCTGAAGTCGGACGCTTAGCCAACTGCGCCACCCAGGCGCCCCCCGAGAGAGAGCGAATCTTAAGCAGCCTCCATGCTCAGTGAGGAGCTTCTATGCCACGACCCTGGGATCATGATCTGAGCTGAAATCAGGAGTCGGACGCTCAACTGACTGAGCCACCCACCCCGGCGCCTCCAGTCTGATTTTTAAAAACCAGATGTTACTACTGCCCTTTTATCAATAATACTAGTTTTATTAATACACATTTTGACATTTCAAATTTAAAGCTGCTCATTTGCTATAATAATTACAGTACATATAACTTAGTGCTCTGTCCCAGGCATCGTCCCACGTATTTTGTTCAATCCTCATGACAAATCTGATGTGATAAGTACCATTTTATCCCCATTTTATGATGGGAAAACTAAGGCTTGGAGAGGTCAATAACTTGCTTCAGCTCAGTAAGATTAGTAAGTAACAGAGCTGGGATTAAATCCTATCAGACATCAGAATCCAGGCTGTGAACCTGGAGACTATGTCAATTCCTCAGTATGCCATAAAGTGAATATTTACTTATTTGTTTACATACAGACTCACTTAGTCTTCTGAACAATGGAGGTCTTATTATCCCCATTTAACAGATTAGATAACCAAAGCTTAATGGAGTTATACAACAAAGCTAAGAAACTCAAGTTAGCAAGTGACAGAAACAGGAAGGAATCTAAGGTGAATGATTCAAAAGCCATGTTTTTTAACCATGGCACAGAGATTTTAATACACTTTATTTATTGGCTGAACTGATTCATTTAGTTTATTTTAGTCAATGTGTATGTAGCATAATTTTGAAGCCTTTCTTGTTGTTGTTTTTTTTTTTTTTTTTGCTTTTCTTTCTATAGTACAGAAAAGGTACATGTTGTATTTTTTTAAGTTTATTTATTTATTTTTGAGAGTGCGTGGGTGTGCGTGCAAGTGAGTGGGGGAGGGGCAGAGAGAGAGGGGGAGAGAGAGTCCCAAGCAGGCATCACACTGTCAGTGCAGAGCCCAATGAGGGGCTCAATCTTCCCAACTGTGAGATCATGACCTGAGTTGAAATCAAGAGTTGGACACTTGACCAACTGAGACACCCAGGTGCCCCGCATGTGACCTATTTTTAATTTTGTTAACGGTTACCTTACGTTTTTGTCCAAAATATTCCATGGACCTACATTCTTCCAACTTCTCAGAATCAAAAGTAAAAGAGTATCTTTTCAATTTCTTCTTTTACAAAGCATGGGGTTACTCTGTTACCCACCCACCCCCAGCCATGGGCTCTTTCAGCAACTTCTCAATCTTTATCACCACAACCTAGTAATAAATTCCAATCTATATTTTTACGGCACTATTTATTAATTTGTAATTAAATGCTTTACCTATTAATATATAAAATATTAAGCTTATTAAACTGTTTTTGCACTACACATCTTTCAAAAAACTAATTTAACACAAGTATTCAGTTTTATAAGAAGATTCACAGTAATTATTTTTTAGTTGTGTCTTGCTAAGCTAGTTCCAGTGACACCACGGTCATCTTTTGCACAGCATCCACATTTGTGGATGCCAAGCTTCATCATTTGAGCAGTCACGTGACAAACTCTAGCTCTAGGCCCATCTAGTTTTTATATCCTTGTAGATTTCTCTCCTCCCTGACTGGATGCTGACACTATTTTCCCCTGTCATTTAATTCAGTATTTATTATCTGGATAAGTTTGAATATGGATCTCTTTTCAATTATTTTTCCGGCATCATAATGGAATCTTTCTTGTGCCTAAACTAGCCTTTTTAGCTCATTTATTATAATTACATTGTTATTGTTCTTATATTCCTCTTGTGAACACAGATTATCCATTTGTTGAATCTTCCTTCTGTTTTCTGCTTGTATTATCATCTTTCTTATTATTACTGTCAAATTTATCTTTTATTTCTACATTCCAGGGGAGTGTGTCTTCATTGACTTTTCTATAATGCTAAATCATCACTTTTTTTTTTTTTTGGCCTCCAAAGTAACTTTAGTTCTACTTATTTAATTTTTAATGCACTTGCAATTCTTTTTAATATTATCCTTCTCCCTTTCAATTTAGCCTTCTTGTCTTTTCATCAGAGCCTCTTCTCCCTTTACAACTTTTGGCTACTATTCCACAGAGGCCATGCTCGCTTGCATCCTATTGAGAATATCTGTTCCTTCATAGTTTATTCTACCTCTACAGCAGGTCAATTTTAGAGTCATGATCTTCTTTTTTTTTTTTTTTTTTTTAATTTTTTTTTTCAACGTTTATTTATTTTTGGGACAGAGAGAGACAGAGCACGAACGGGGGAGGGGCAGAGAGAGAGGGAGACACAGAATCGGAAACAGGCTCCAGGCTCTGAGCCATCAGCCCAGAGCCCGACGCGGGGCTCGAACTCACGGACCGCGAGATCGTGACCTGGCTGAAGTCGGACGCTCAACCGACTGCGCCACCCAGGCACCCCGAGAGTCGTGATCTTCTTCAAAGACTTTACGAGTCTGCTCACTTCCCCTATTCTATGCAAATTTCCCACTAACTCCATGTTGGTTGTAGGTTCAACTGGGTTGGTGCTCCTTCTTCATCCTTGGCGAGAGAACACTGCTGGCCCCGGGGCCAGCTCCTTGATCACTGAAGTAGTCACCAAATGCCAGTCCAGTTGCAAGTTTCTTGCTACTACTTACCTGGAGCAGCACTCTCTGTCCTACTGAGATCATATTCCCTTTCTCACCATCTTGCTCGTTCTCTAGTTTTCCTAATCAAGGAAGATAAATTACCATTTACAGAATGCACTGCCATGTGCTTTTACTTTTCTGCTACCTTTTACACTTTCTTCCTGGAGACCCTATCTCCCAGGATGCCATTGGCCATTACCGGATACCCTGAACTTCTCTGACCTTAGTCTCTAAGACTGATTGTCTCTGATCTTTCAAACAAAGTTAATGAGGGAAGGGAAAGGGGAAAGAGTGATCTGGCTGCCTCAAAAATCAGCACCAAGTCAGCAGAGCACTGGCTCTGAAATTTTAGAGCTTCTGACTCAGTAGATTGGAGATGAGGCTTCTAAATTTGCATTTCTATGAAGTTGCCAAGTAATGCTGATGCTGCTGGTCTAAGGACCATACACTGATATCCACTGCAGTTGTGGAATATATGCCCTTTTCTCTGATTAATAAGACCCCTCTAAGTCAAAGCAGACAGTGGGAGTGGAAAATGCCTTTTTTTTTTCCCCAGGTGGGCTCTATATCTTGAAGCCAAACTTGAGCAGGTTTTCTCTGATTGGAAGAAAATAAAAACTTCTAGTATTAACTCCTCTGTTGGTTTTGGCTTTCAGGGGAGGTTGTTACAGATATTTTAGTGAGAAAGGGTGTTTTAAGGGCTGCTAGCCAGATGCCATTTTAAACCAGAAGTTTGTAAACATCATTTTTTAAAACAACATAATATTCCTTCCAATGGATGTTCCATAATTGCTTCATCATTCTCCTAATGTTGTGCTCTTAGGCTATTATCAATTTTTCAGTATTAGTAGGTACAGCCGCACTGAGCACCTTTATAAATGAAGTCATTTCTGAATTTTTATATTATTTCTCCTGATAAATTATGAAAAGAATAATTACATGACCCCTTTCATGGCTACAAATACAAATAGCCAACTTCTTTTCTCAAAAATGTATTGTAGCAATCAACATTAGGTATTCTCATGGGGGGCAGGAGGAATCTACTATTTTGTGTTACTTTAATATAGGAAAAAGAATAGTATCTCATTATTGTTTTAGCTTGCTTTTCTTACTTTTTTTTTTTTTTTTTTTTTTGTCAAGGAATAGTTCTCCCCTTACCCTGCACACTCTACTTTTCCTCAAACCAGGCACACACCAAAACTACCATGACAGAAGGGGTCTTTGGTAATAAAATTCTGGTAGGAAGGAAGGCCAGAACCTCCTTCATCATAATAATATATAGAAGATGCATCGGCAGTAAGCTCATTTTGGCACGTGAAGGTCTGTTTTGTTCTCTATTCAATGAATGGGTCATGCTGAAAGCCTGATCTTGCCTACACACCTGCAATCCACCCTCAGTATCCAAAAACCAATGACACTTCTGATGCAGAGCTGGTTGTAAAATAATGACCCAAACTTTCACAAGAGGCTAGACATAAGAAAAGGTAGGCTCCTGGGACAGGAGATGTAGAAGGAGAGAAGAGGAGGGTGCCTGGATGGTTTAGTCAGTTAAGTGGCTGACTCTTGATTTTGGCTTAGGTCATGATCTCCCGGTTCATGGGATGGAGCCTCACATCAGGCTCTGAGTGGAGACTGCTTGGGATTCTCTCTCCCTCTCTCTCTCTGCCCCTCCCCTGCTCATGCGCTCTCTCTCTCTCAAAATAAATACACAAACATTTTTAAAAAATAAAAGTAGAAAAAGGAGGGAAGAGGAAAAGGAAGCAATGGGATTTTAAAAGACCAAAAGCTGAGAGAAAAGGGGAAGAACCTAGAAAGAATCAGAAGTGGCAAGATCCTTAGCTGACTTTGAATAGGTGGACAGTAGAGTGCCCTTAAAGTAGGAAGCTCAGAGCCAGCATCCACCCTTTGGAGGACCCAAGGGTGAATGGCTTATAGGCTCTCTTTCTGAATTCCTTCCCAAAATACACAAACTACCACACTGGATACTGTAGAGCAGTGGTTCTGAACATTGGCTATAATTAGAATCACTTAGGGAGGGAGTTAAAACAACAACAACAACAACAACAAAACTGATTCCAGGGACCACAATTGGGCATTAATCTTGTTTAGAAATTCCTCGGGTGATTTTAATGTAAAGCCACTAGTGATGAGAAGTTTGGGGAAAATCATTCAAATCCAAAGTCAAGAACTGATTATCCTTCTTATATGTTAAACTCCTTGACCAGTTAATGGGAAGTTCATTTGGGAATGAACTGTGCCGCCGCATTCCACAATAGACTGTAGTGCTAAGTTAGGAAGTAAAATTTAACATTTCTCCATAAGCCGTTCCTCAGTCATTCGGATGGTAGGTTCATAGCTATAAATCAGAGTAGCAGAGTAATGTCTACCTACTTTCTGAGTCTAGCAGCTCAGAGCTGATTGCTGACCATTTGTAAAGTGCCACGGAGCATGGCTTCTGGATGAGTTCTTAGTACAGTATTATTGTCTCCGTTGTTCTACCACATGCCAGAGTGTACATTTAATGGTGTGTAAACAGAACCACTGAAATGTAAATACTAACTTACAGGAGCAAAATTCCTTTTGTTTTCCTCCTCTGAACACTTAAACTAGCCTGTCTACAGTAATAGCAAAGCTTATGATGATGGATTTGAGATTAGATACTGTACTCATAAAGCTCTTTTGCTATGTAAATTTTAAATAACTGAGGTTGTAAAGGACCTTTAAAAATGTCCTAGAGCTATCAAGGGACATACAAGTAGGATATATAAATAACTTCTTCAAATCAGTAAGAAAAAAGAGAACCCAATTAAAAAAATGTGCAAGTGACTTGAACATACACTTCACAGAAGTGGTTATCCACATAACACGTGAATGGATTCTCAACTTCGTTAGTCAGCAGGGAAATGAAAATTCAAAACCCAGTAAGAATGCCTAAATTAAATATACAGAGAATATCAAGTGTTAGCAACTGGACTCTCATACACTGCTGGTGGGGGTGTAAATTGATACAATCACTTTGGAAAACAATTAGAGAGATGAACATACATACCCTCTGTGACCTAGTAATAGGCACCCCTGTGACATAGCAATATGTGATCACTATAACCCAACACTTTCACTCCTAAGAATTCCTCCAATAGAATTTTTTATTCAAACGTGAACAAGAATGCTCATAACAGCACTATTCATAATAGCAAAAATCTGGCAATGACCCAGATATCCATCAAGAGTAGGACAGATGAATGTATTATGTATATTCATACAATGGAATACTGTCAACAACGATAAAGAACTACTTATGACTTACTCATAACATCAGTAAATCTTACAAATGGAATAATGAGTGAAAGAAGCCAGATACAAAATCATACATATGTATGACTTCAGTTCTATGAAGTGCAAAAACAGGCAAAAAGTATCTACAATATTAGAAGTCAGGATCCTTGCGTAACAGTTCAGGAATGGTGACTACAAAAGAGGGAAGGGAATTTCTGAGATACTACAATGTTCTTCTTGACATAGGAGTGGTTGTGGTAATGGACTCCTTTTGTAATAAATAAATTGTGAACAAATGATTAATATAGTTTATTCTAGACATACAAAAAGTTCTTTTAAAAGTAAAGTGAAGTTTAGGACAATGTTTTCCATAATTGTGAATTATAAAAATCTAATTTATATACAGTCAAGACAGCAGACAGAAGAATTCTAACACCACCACTTGCTAACGAGGTACCTATGGGAAAATTATTTTATCTCTCTGGGCCTCTACTCCTTCAAGCATATACATTAATTCTAACAACAGCTACAGGAAATAGAATTAAATGGCATACAAGTGAAAACGCCCACCATGGTGTATAACATACAACAGGAGCTCCATAAACATTTGTGAATTTCTACGTGTCATATTATTCCCATGTAGAATGAACAAAATAAATAAAACTGTAAGAAAGAGCCTTAATCTACTTTCCTACTCAACTCAACAAAGTTAAAGGATTCAAATCTATCTGACTGCAATTCTTTCAACTTTCATGCTTGGTCTTACGTTCCCTAGAAGATACTAGCTCTGATGAACTCTTTGTCCCACCCTTGCTGAAATTCATCCAACACTCTTACTAGAAAACTTAATTTGCCATTGCAATGTTGGGAACCCCAGGTGCCTCCAATGATCTCAAGGACCATAATGGAATTTTCTAAACAAGCCTACCTCACTTTATTCTTTAATATGTAACTAACTACATGTTCTAAGCATAATTAGAAATACATAGGTATAAGGTAAGGAGGTAATGTACAATACCATGAAACCAAGTAAACAATGAAAAATCTTAAGAATTATTTATTTAAATCAGGTGTTGGCAAACTTTTTCTGTAAAGGACCAGATAGCAAATGTTTCAGGCTTTTTGGCCGTGCTGTCTTTGTTGTAACTCTCAACTCTGCCATACTGAAAGCTGGGCCAAAAAATTACCTTTTTAAAGTTCAGAACAAGTTTTGGTTGTGAAGATTCTCACACAATACATAGCTGAACAGTCATAGAAGTGTTCTAATAAACCTTTATTTATAAAAACCTGCAATGGGCTACCTGTGGCCCACAGGTTCTAGTGTGCTGACCCCTGATTTAAAGATGAAGCCAAAGGTGATTTTTTCTTTTTTAATAATGTTCTATCTCTCAACTCTTTCAGGCTTGTTTTAAAACGGCCTGGAGAAATATCCAGTCAACTGAATTTAAACCAACTTGGGACTTGGACGGAGGGCCTTTCTTCCAGCCCTGAACTAATTAAGGACTGGTTTCTCTTTGACCTAACCTCGCGACAGCTCCGCGAGGATGAGGCACCGTGTTTCCATTCATCTTCTAGCTTTATCACAGCTGTACCATTCCTGTCAGCAAAACTCCGGGGCTGTCAGCATTTTCATTATAACGCTAGCATCTCAGGAGGTTATAAATCTGCCTAAGATAGCCTGAGCTAAAACTTGGCATGACAGCTTCTAGACCAAGAATTTTCTCAAGGATGAGCAAGCTGGCTCAACAAAAAGTAAGTTCATACTGAAAGCTGGGCCAAAAAATTATCTTTTTAAAGTTCGGAACAAGTTTCAGTTGTGAAGATCCTCACATGATTCAATTTAACAAGCATTTATTGAGTTCCTACCATGGATAGCGTCTGTTATTTTATCTGCCCCACTTTACTTCTCTTGGGGATCTGCATCTCCCCCAATTCATGGCAGCTTCTAATGGAGCTGTCAATCAAGGAGGCTTGCCTTGCCTTCCCCCAGAGTAATTCACGTGACACAAGTGAGCCAATTATATGATCCCAACTCTCAAGGCACAGCATTGATCCAAGGACAGTTTGGGATTGTTTCCTTTTTCAAAGCTGTTACAATTTCTTGGAACAAGAAAACCTCTCTCCTTCTTTGTTGTTATCAAGTGGCGCCATGAAGCTGCTGTGTGGGATGAATGTGAGGGACCATTGGACATCCTGTCGGTGATACCCAGTAGGTGGTTGGATCCAGGATGCAGCTATGGATTTGGGAGTCATTAGTGTGCTTTAAAAAAACAGTATGAAGAGACCTCTGGGATCCTACAGTTCTCTGAAACACAGTTTAAGAGTACTAAGAACACAACTAGAAAGTAAAAAGTACAAATAACTCCTCAACAAAGATACTGTGCCCCTACTACATGGTTCATTCCAGGCTAGGTGCTAGGGCTACAAAGGTGAATGAGAATAATGTATGGTACTTATAAGGAGATACAAATTCAATGCACTTATCAGCTGTGGACTCTCTCTGAGTCCCATAAGATTTGGGTGATACGACATTCTGTCCCTATACTATGACCGATGAAAGCCCAAAGCCTTCCTGAAAGTTTCTGCAGAGTCGCCACTCTCTACACCTTCCTACTTCCACACAATTTGTTTCCACTGAGTAGCAGCCTAGATTAGGAACACATTTATGAACTCCAAGAGCGTGTTATCGTCCATTCACTTGGCTTGTATTTGTAGTATTTTGATTTATCTTGCATTTGTGACTATCATATTTCGTCAGCCAGCCCAGGACTTTATTGTAAACAGAGATTCTATAATTATACCTCAGGCTGTACAAGAGTGGTGCTATGTCTTTGTCGATGAAGCTTCATTCCACTAATTCTACCTATACCACCCTTGAGAGGCCTCTCTCTTCTTTTTTTGTGTCCATAACAGGGCATTAGCCTGCCCAATCACTAGTTACCCAAGCCAACCCAAGAAAGCAGCCATAGGATTTTCTCCTGTGGCAGGGCCAACAGAAAAGAGAGATGAGATTGCGTCAACTCAGAAACATTTGTTGCATCAGTTAGGTTCACTCAACTGCTGTGACAAATCTAAACATGTTAACCGGTACCGACGAAATTGAAGTTTGGTTTTGGGCCACAAAACAGTCCAAGGGAGATGTTCCTGATTGAGTGTGATACCACACAGTGATTCAGGGGCCCAGGCTCCATCTATCTTGTGGCTCTAGAATACCTATGCCTCATCATCATCATCTATGTCCAGCTGGTATAAAGAAAAAGAGAGTAGGGAGGAGGCACACACATCTCCTTCAAAGCCCTGGCCCAGACCAGACCGTCGGACCATCACACAGTTTGTCCCATGGACACACAAACTACAAGGGCTAGGAAGTGTAATCCATTCAACACACCCTCCCAAAATCCAGTCTCCATGCAGGGAGACAATAGACATAGGTGGTCAACTAGTGGACTCTACCATTCTTGGTTTATCTACTCTGGTTAAGACCACCCCAGTGGATAAAATCACGGGCAAGAGGCACCATACATTGCCTTTTATCCTCTTTTATCCATCACTCATCTCTTTCTCTTACAATCTCAAGTGTTCTTCCTCTGCAAGACCTCTCACACTCCTCCTAATTCCACCTTTTCTCTTGTAATGACAGAAATATAAGAATTCAATAATATCTCCATTGTGACCATGGCTTTATTCTAAGCATTTTACGGACCAAGTCATGAATATCTAAATTATTCATTACATCTAATGGAACACAACATGCCAAATAATCCCAACCTTTCAAGGCCATGGCTCCAAACTCACATAAGGCAACTTTTCCAAAGACATCGTTTATCCTGACAAGTTCTCCCTTTTTCTGAATACAGCAAATTCCTTCCTGATCAGAACTGCCATTCTCATATATACGTCTGTTTCACCAGCATCTAGCACTACCGATGCCACTTTATTAACTGAATTGTCTTTCGTGATCCTAGTTATTCTAACCTGAAAAGATACAGGACACATATTTAGTCAACAAACATTTACTAAGAGCCTACTGTGTAGTTAGCAATGTGAAAGACAGTGTGAAAGACACTGGAGATTGGAGGATGAAGAGAATACACTTGCAAGTCATCAAGGATTTACTGAGGGGTACGGAAGACAGGTTATAAACAAGTATTTATAGCCCGTTGCAAGAGAGCTCTGAACAGGTCTTCATAGGATAAGAAAAAAGGATGCACTCAACTCTGCTTGAAGATGTCAGGTTAGTATTATTCACCAGCTCTTATGGTGTCCCCAGTCTGTATTCAGTGCTATGATGGGCAGTGTGAAGGCTACGAAAGAAATAAAATGTTCCGTCCTTGTCCTTGAGGAGCATATCATCTCCATCCACAGAGCAATAATGTTCTCGGCAAGGCTGTATAGAGTGCTACAACTCAGTGAAAAGGGATGTTAATGATGCCGAAGATGAGGTAAACTTCCTGGGGGAGGTTAAGTCTTCAGCTGGACCTTGAAATTTTGTTTTGATTACGATGGGAGTGACATACGAAACAACTGGCTTTCCAGGCAAAGGAAAGAAATGGAGTAAGAGAGAACAGGGGAAAATACAGCCAGTGTATACCCAAACAGGAAAGACATTAATCTTTCTGGAGTGAAAGGAATTTAGCAGACCAAAATGGAGGAGAGTGTGAGTGGCTTGCTGGAGTCAGCCTTATGAGCTCAGCAGGTAAGATTTAATGTATATACATTTTTAAACGAATTATTTCACACAACAACACACCTCACAGGGAAGCTTCTGTAATTCCAAATTGGGCTAAACTCGGATGTAAAACGTCGACATGAAGAGAAGACAGCCCTTCCTCAGATGGCAGAGCAGCAGAAATAAGACACAGTCAACCCTGTTCTGCTTTCCCTAGTAAAGGCAGATTATTTGCGTAAGTGAATTAAAAGACATTTTACACAACTTTGGGAACTATTTTTACCTTTCCTCCATAAACATTAATGAAAATCAGAATCCCAGAATCCTAAAAGGAATCTTGGGGGTCAGATTTATTAATTATTCTCTTGTACACTTAAAATGATTACCCATTAAAATGATTAAAAATTACCCAAGATTTGTAATTTTATATTTGGTTGGATGCTGATGTATATTGTAAGTTTTGAGGTACATTGTTCATGTGCCCTGAGTAGTTATGTTTAAAGAAGCATTTTAAAATCAAATGTATTAAGTAAAACATGATATAATAAAAAATAAGAATAATTTAATGCATATAAATTAGGAGACTATTGAAGCTTTATGAGGATGGGGACTATTTGATAGAAGCAGAGACCCTCATGCCTACAGTGGCCTGATCCATAAACACTTGTGGATTTTTAACCCATGCACAATTTTCACTATCAAGAGTCAGGAAGTGGGCACCTGGGAGGCTCAGTCGGTTAAGCCTCCAACTCTTGATTTCAGTTCAGGTCACGATCTCACGGTTTGTGAGAGAATCGAGCCCTGAGTCAGGCTCTGCGCTGACAGCACGAGCCTGGTTGGGATTCTCACTCTCTCTGCCTCTCCCCCGCTCAAAGGAGAGCATGTGCGCTCTCTCGCTCTCGCTCTCTCGCAAAGTAAATAAACTTAAAAAAAAAAAAGAAAAAAGGAAGCATTGGTGCTGCCACATCATTCTGGATTGAATGGTACAACTTTGATCCTCTGGGTTTATGAAGTCAGTATGTAGATGAAAATCAGTTGGAGACATCCTAAGAATACTGCAGGTAAAATTTCCCCAATTTCATAGCGCTGCTTTCTGAAATCTTAATGAGGTTTTCATGTGGGAATCCACGGCAGTCCTTCTGAAATCACTATATATCATGCTTCCCCCTTACTGGTCTCATGTGAACAAGCTTGCTAACTTTTTTTAAAGGAAATTTGAGATTTATTTTGTTTCAAAACTGTGTTATTTTCCTAAATTTTTTTAATGTTATTTATTTTAGAGAGACAAAGCAGAGAGAGTGGCACAGAGAGACAGAGACACGGAATCCGAAGCAGGCTCCAGGTTCTGAGCTGTCAGCACAGAGCCTGATGCAGCGCTCGAACCCATGAACTGTGAAATCATGACCTGAGCCAAAATCGGATGTTCAACCGACTGAACCGACTGAACCAGTTGCCCGAAAGCTGTGTTATTTTTTTTTTTTTTAATTTTTTTTTTTTTTCAACGTTCATTCATTTCTGGGACAGAGAGAGACAGAGCACGAACGGGGGAGGGGCAGAGAGAGAGGGAGACACAGAATCGGAAACAGGCTCCAGGCTCTGAGCCATCAGCCCAGAGCCCGACGCGGGGCTCGAACCCACGGACCGCGAGATCGCGACCTGGCTGAAGTCGGACGCTCAACCGACTGCGCCACCCAGGCGCCCCAAAGCTGTGTTATTTTTTATCTGAATCTGATCATCTTCTTTTCTAGGTAGATGCAAATTGATTTCTCTGTCCTCTTTATCTTCTCCTGCTGGGTATGACCAGTTGACATCTCAAGTCAAATGAACTACTTTCACATTAGCAACAAGCCTTAAGCCTAAACGATCTATTTACAAAAATTAGATTTTTCTTCTTTACATATAAAACTGGGGCCCAAAAACAAATCCCTGTGGGATGCTTTCCTTCCTTACTCTGACTGTTTAAGATAATTCAACTGAATTGCCTACAGGAGTAAACCAGATAACATGAGCAATGAAGGATCCCTCATATGGTAAAAACAACAAGGCAAACACAATGAGGAATGGCAAATAATAGAGTCTCAGTGATGGGAAGAAAATGAAGAATAATGAGGCCTGTGGCAAAATCAGTTGCCACGCCCCATCCCAACGGAGCAGCTGCTACAGAGTGCTGGCTTGTCATTTCCATGCACGCAGCTACAGCATTTCCAGATTTTCTCATTTTTCAAAAGATGACATAATTCAGGTTTTTATGCAAAATCTCTCGGGTTTTGTGGGTTTTTTTCATTTTGGCAATCACATCAGAGACCCTACCGGTGCTGCCCACTGGCCATTTCTGACCCACATGACCATCTCCCACTTCCCTTTTCAAAAGCTGAAAAAGCAGGTCCTCACTTCCCCCAGACTCCCTACTTTTAGGAATGGCCACGTGACCCAGTTCTTGCCTTTGAGATATAACGAAAAATTTTCTGGGGGCAACTCTAAAGACAAGTTTTCTAGGAAGGTATCGTTCCTTATCTGATAAAAGAAAAAAAAGGTATGAAGAGAAATCATTCACTGCCATGGCTATTACCTAGCTTTTTTGCCCTTAGTTGAAATCACTTATGCGGTGGGATGCCTAGAGGTGTGGCAGCCATTTTATAAGCGCGATGAGGAGAAGAGAACTACGGAAATGTCAGTCTAGAGCTCTGTGTTCGTCTGCTCAGGCTGCCATAACAAATCACCATAGACTGGGTGATTTGACAGAAATTTCTCTCTCAGAGGTTGAGGAGCCCGAGGTCAAGATGCCAATAGGTAGATTTCATTCTGAGGCCTCTTCTCTCAGCTTGCAGGTGGCTCTCATCTTGCTATGTGCTCACATGACCCCTACTTTGTGTACATGCCGGCGGAGACAGGAAGCTGGTTGGTATCATTTATTATAAGAGCACTAATCCCATCATAAGGGTCCCACCCTCATGACCTCATCTAACCCTAATTACCTCCAAAGGTCCCATCACCAAATACCATCATACTGGGGCTTAGGGCTTCATCCTATGAAGTTTGAGAAAACACAAACATTCATTTCATAACAAGTTCTTAAGTTGACAAGCCACTGATAGAACTCTGGGAACATCCACCTCCGTTCATTATGTTATACGAGATAATCAAAGGTTTATTACTTAAGCCACTATTAAGTAGGTAGTTGGTACACACAACCAAAAAATATTCCTAATTGACATAATTTTTTTGTTAAAATCTGTGTATAATTTCCTTACAATGTATTTTCCTAACAATAATTCAGAATTCCTATGTATTAACTGGGATTGTTAAAGATTCAAAGTCTGACATCCTAAATAAAGCTCCACTACTTAGGGTCAGTACTATCTGCTTAGAGCTTTCTCAGTAATTGTGTTATGGGTGGTAATTATAAGCTGTTATAAGTGAGTTCCTTCATGCCAATTTCTCTGGGAAGATCTTTAATCTAGTTTGTGATGCTGATACAACTTTGAGGAAGAAAAGTACATCCCTGGGAGAATCTAATGAAAGATTTGGAATTTCTCCTAAGAAAAATGCACTTACACACTTTATACTGATGTCTGAGTATACCTGCATGAGTTTCACAGGCCCCCTGAATCATTCCATGGATGTCCAAATAAAGAACCAATGACTTCGAGGTTGATTTAGAAGAAGTACTAAAGTCAGACCTGGAAAACCATGATTGGGAACTGACACAGAATCAGAAATGACCAGTTTGGGAATGAAGGATAGCCATCCTCTGTAACCAAATAGCCCAACAGCTATTTGAGATGAACTCCATGCCACAGGCTACTTGCTCAGGATCCGGAAACAACAGATCTTCCCTGAGAAGCTGTTATAAGTCTGTGGACACACATACGGCCTCCAAAAGGCAAACCTTACATTACTTCACCTTCTCCACCTAGATTGTAGTACACAGCACAACTAGGCAGAAATAAGCCACCATGAGATGGCATTCCGCAAGGAGGTAGGAGGAGGGGTGCTCTTGCCTTTACCCAATCTGGACACAGACTCTTGACATATAATAATACCGGGCTATGTGATTATATGCCTCTATCCAGAAGGAGTCTTTAACACGGACTTCTAAGTAGCGTCTTAGTGTTGCCAATTTGCCAGAACTAGTTTTGATTCCCTAGGCCTAAAATGTACACTTCTAAGTTGATTTGTGTCTTAAATAAATAGCAAAAAATTTTACCGCAGCACTGGTACAAGCGAGACTCTGCTCAGTGAAGCCAAGGAATCTGATGGGCTAAGTTCCAGATTCATCTTGGCACGGCTGACCAGCCCAACAGTATGCAACTCTGTGAAAATCTGAACATTTTCCTTTTGAAAGCACATTATTCACAACAGTGTTTTTCTTTATCTAGCTTTTATCGCTCCTAAATCTCAAATATCTTTTCTAAGTGGGAATATCTTGCAGCCCTACTGAAAAATGAGAAAGCTGGCCATCTTAAATTTTACAATATTAGTTTACATTAGTACTACCATTTCCTGAAGGAAAAACATATAAAGGCAGACATGTCTTCTATAATCTGGAGACCACTTCTGCTTGAGTTTACCAAATTCTACCCTGAGTATTTTGAGTTTGGCTAACAATGAAAAATTTGCCTTTTTTGGATAAAGCCAGTAAAACCTGGACGTTGTTACCTAATGAAGAAAAAGGAGCCTTGGTTATGGCATTATTTTCTGTGGAGAGAAAATAATCTGCTAAGTGAAAAAAGAAATTTCAGGAAAGAAATTACTACAGCAAGTCTGTTTGCATTGTTTTTAGACTCTAGTGCTGAAGACCTTTTGGTGTCATGTATGGGCCAATAAGCACAGGGTTAAACGTTGAGTGAATAAGAACTAAACTATGCATTTTCATCTTTTACTTGTGCCTTTTGGTTGTTTGCAAGCAAATGATGACTTTTTAAAAAAATAATTCATTAGGGGCACCTGGGTGGCTCAGTCGGTTAAGCACCCGACTTTGGTTCAGGCCATGATCTCGCAGTTTGTGGGTTCGAGCCCAACATCGGGCTCTGTGCTCACAGCTCAGAGCCTGGAGCCTGCTTCAGATTCTGCCTTTCCCTCTCTCTCTCTGCCCCTCCCCGCCTCGTGCGCCAGCTCTCTCTCTCAAAAAATGAATAAACATTAAAAAAATAATAATTCATTAAAGCCATACAAGTTAATGTGATGTATAAGATAAACATAGAATGTTTCCAATAAACTTCACCTCTACCTTGGCCATCCCACAGCAGTGCCTTATGTCTAGTTTGGTCCTCATCTGATATGTCCTATGTGCTCATCTTTCACAATATCCCAGGACACACGGAAGTCCTAAAAAAGGAGAGTGGAAGCTTCAATTCTGAGACCTCCTCAGCAGACTGAAATAGTAGTTGTTGACATTCTGAGATTTTTACTATGAAAGTCACTAAAGAACATGAATCGTCAAAGATGTCAATGGGATCACGTAAAGACAACATCGGAAAAAACATCCTTACACACTGGATGTTTGCCCTCTATTCACATCCCTGCTTGCTAATTGCTGTTATGCTTGCTTGTCATTATCCATCTAGAATCTAAACAACCAATTTAACATAATGTGTGTTTGTGGGTTTATAAAACCCCAAATCAGTTAGCTCTGGTGCACAACAAACCATCCCAAAATGTACCAGTTTAGAATAACCCTTTATTATGACTCATGAGTCTACAGTCACTTAAGTGGTTCTACCAATCGAGAGCAGGCTTGATTGTCTTGGCTAAGCTCTTTCATATCTGAAGTTTTGCCTGGGAAACTGAAATGACTCCACTCTAGTCCACATAGGATCTCATTCTCCACCTGGCTGTCCAGGCCTGTTCCCATAACGACTGACAGTGTTCCAAAAGGAAGAGTGGAGAGGCACATAAGGTGTCTTGAGACCAGGCTCTTAATTCACACACAATCACCTCATGGATTCATCCTATTTGTCAAAGAAAGTCACAAGCCCCGCCAAGGATTGCCCGCATGGGAGAAGATACAAAATCTCCCATTGCAAATGTAAGGGATATAGGGAGAGGTGAAGAGTGAGAGCTATTTTTGCCACAGAAACAGGATAAACCTCCCAAGCAAAAAAATGTTTCTTTGTAAGGGGTTTAATTTGAAATAAGGAGAACTCTTTGTAACACCAATGGGTCTTCACAAATCTAAGCACATTACCAGGTAAGGCCCGGCTTCCAGTTCGCGCAGACCCCCAGCTTATTCCTCAGTTCTGTTGCCACACACTCCCACTCCCATCAAACGATCTTTCAGTTCCCACCCAGGAAGGAGAGTTCGGAGGACAATGTTTGTTGAAAAGTAATTTAGGCAGCCTCTGGCCCGGAATGCATCCACTGAACTGGAAGATTCAGGAGCTACAAAAATAAAACACTTGATGGACAAATAAATGCTTGGCTCTTTCTAAAGGAGGGGGCTGGAGAGCACAGGAACTGGCAGGAAAGGTCAGTACAAGAACAAACATACCACACAGCGCTCGCCAAGGTACCACAAACTCCCGGGGAGGCTCAAAGCCCTCGGGGGCAAAAGGAGGAGGAGAGGGAAAGCTCTTAACAGAAGGAAGCCGAATACCCATAAAAGCCAAAGACAGAGAAAATGAAAACAACACAGAGGCAATAGAAATCTGGAGGACCCAAAATAAAATGAGTTCAGTTTCAACAAAGTTCAAAAATACTAGTCTTTCTGGAAAATGAATCACTGGCATGCATGCCAATTTCACTGATGGCATGTCTTTAATATTTGTATATACAGCACCAAATAGAAATAGCTCCTTGATATTTAAAGAGTTTATTCCCAAGCCATGGATTATCTGGTCCTCTGTTTCTCCTCCTTCTATTTCCTTTAACCTAGGTAGTTTGGCAGGTAAATAGAGATTTACAAAACACACTAATAGAAGAAAAGAGCAGAGGATAATAAAAATTAAGACTACTATGTAACAGAAACTTTATAAATGTTAAATGTTAGCATCCTAACAACCCAGAGAGGAAAGTATCATTACATCCCTTGAAGAAAGTCAAAACTTGAGGGGCGCCTGGGTGGGTCAGTCAGTTAAAGCATCCAACTTCGACTCAGGTCATAATCTCATGGCTTGTGGGTTCGAGCCCCACATCGGGCTCTGTGCTGACAGCTCAGAGCCAGGAGCCTGCTTCAGATTCTGTGCCTCCGTCTCTCTCCGCCCCTTCCCCACACTCTCTCTCTCTCTCTCCCTCTCTCAAAAATAAATAAACATGAAAAACAAATTAAAAAAAAAAAAAAGTAAAAACTTGGGACACCTGCATGGCTCAGTCACATAGGGGTCTGACTCTTGATTTTCACTCAGGTTGTGATCCAGGTTGGTGATCCCATGCTGAGCATGCAGCCTGCTTGGGAGTCTCTCCCCTCTCTCTCTGCCCCTCCCCCCTCAAAATAAATATAAGAAGGAAGGAAGGAAGGAAGGAAGGAAGGAAGGAAGGAAGGAGAGAGAAAGAGAAAAAGAAAGAAAGAAAGAAAGAAAGAAAGAAAGAAAGAAAGAAAGAAAAAGAAAGAAAGAAAGAAAGTAAGAAAGAAAGAGAAAGAAAAATTAAGAATCAAAACTTTAGGATTAGAACAGTAAACTAACTTTCACAAGGTCTCACTTCTTACATGCTCAGGATTCAAACCCACTTGTGCCTGACTTCAAAGCCCAGTGCTTTAACATGATTCCTTAGAACTCTGAGACCAATTAAAGGCCTCCATTTGACTGTTGGGCACCCAGACCACCGTGACTGGTTGAGCTGCCAATATTAACCTGTGTCCTGGGTTAGTGACGGACCCTGGGCTTGAGACAGTTCTGCCACTTTCTGGTCCAGGGCCCGTGCTCCCACCACATTCCTAAGGGGACAAAATCCAGTTAATGTCTTCACTCATTTGCAAATTGTTTATTGAGCAGCTGCAGGGGAGCACAGCGTGAACAATACACGGAGTTCCCAGCAGTTGCAAGACGAACACTGGATTGGAAGGAACCCTGAAACACAGAGCAGAGAAAAGCGTAGGGATTCAATTACCCATTATTCCTGCTTTTTCCTCCTTACTTGTTCCTTTGATGTGTGTTCGTCCTTCTCTTAGTCACCCCGCTCCACAGCACTTTATCACAGCAGTACTTCAGCCAGTAGTATTTTAACGACTCAAGAAGAACTGATTGGGCTCCTGCTCCCCACATTTGGGACCTTTTTCTGTAATTAAAGGATTGAAAAACACTGAAGACGACAGCTCTGAAACTTCAGAAGTCCTAAATACCTTGACTATCTTCACAGCAGTCTCTTAATCCCTCCAGTATGGTGGTAAAACCCACTGCCAAGAATCTTCTCCATAGGGTGCTTACAGAAATATCTCCTTTTGCAGCAGTTTGATGTCTTTTTTTTTTTCATTAGCACTATGCTAAAATGTCTAGAGGAAGTTAGCCAGCCTAGGGTAATATCCCAGAAAGCGAAGCTTGAGATAAGGGCTGGGGTGCGGATGGTTTTATAGGAGTCAGCCCCAGAAAGCAGAGGTGAGGGAGAGGCAGAAGCAATCCAGGAGAGCGAGCAAAGACAATAAAATTGTATGTTAGTGTGCTGGTTACCTCTGTGGACAAGTACAGCTCACTCCTGCTGAGGAGCCTCAGACTTGTCTCACCAGACGGCAAGCCTAGAATAGTCATGCGCTGCCTTCCATTAGCCTTTGAGGCAAGACTGCTCCACAGTGCATTAACTTCCCCGCACTTCCAAGGCCTGTCTCTGGGTGCCTGATCATCCGTCTGTGGCTCCAGAAAGGCCCTCTAAGGCAGCAAGGTAGAAAGATGCCACTTCCCACACTTGATGAGGGATTCTGGTCACTTGCACGGATCTGTCCACCTCAGTGGCACTAAAATCGGAAGGCCCGACAGGATGCAGTACATTGCATCATCAGCATCTACCAGAAGCAACATTACTCGTTTTGAAATAGAAGTAATTAGAGATTCTGTTTGGTACCTTGTAATTTACAAAGTGCCCTTCACATACATAGTTGCATTTAGTTCCCATAGTAGACATACTATGAGATTGACCTTATTATTATCACATTTCCTCATAAAGCTCTGAGGATCAGAAAATTTGACAATGGTAAGAATACCCCTTCTTACTGAGAGTTCTAGTCTGCTCCCTCCAGTCAGAATTGACTTCATGAGAACATCTTCATTGGAATGGTCAGTGTACTCTAAACCCCTGCCTTGGAAATGCTAAGCAAAATTTTTAATTATCAAATGATTTCACAACCATGAACACCTGGCCTAATAATACTGCAGTGGACAGATGTCAACAACTTATAACTTTCTCATCCTCTGATACATAAATCAGAACTACAGAGGCCAAGAAATAATTAACAGGTTCCAGTTTATCTTAAAATAGCCACCAATATAACTCATATGGCAATTCCAGCAATATGAATGTTCATCCCTCATGCCAAAAAATCCTCCATAGAAATCTGTTACTGAAAACATTATGTGGCCACATTCCCATCTGCAGAGATGCTTGCTTTTCTCTGTTCCGTGCCAGAGTACTTAATCCAGTCATCATAATAAATTGCTGTTTTCCCTGCCCTCTTTATACAATTATTAGCGTATGTATCTGAAAAATTCTTGAGGTCTTAAGAATAGAGGAAGCTCTACCAGAAACGTTAATAGAATCACTCCCACGTTTCACTCCTCTAATCTTTGCTTTATCAAAAAGTTACGCAGCTAAGTATATTTTTTATGAAATGTCACCGTGCATTTAAAATGAGCTCAAATTATGTTTATTTTCATCCTTTATCCTGTCTGTGTCCCAGTCTTACTCAGCAAATTCCGTATTTGTTAATAAAAACAACCATAACTTCATTTGCTTGGTCTACTGGCAGAGAAACACATATACTATCATATCATATGGTTATTATATGACACTATGACACATATAGTCATTGCAAATAGAGCAGACGAACTAACCTATATAATGTAAGTTTACTGCCAAGAACAGTAAAATCAAAATAAAATTGCTGAAAGAAAGGAGAAAACATATGGTTTGTAGGTCTGCCTACTTGTCATAAAATGGAAAGATACAATTAATTATTCCAGTTCTTCTTAATACTAAAATCTATTTATTACCTACCATTCGTAACTATTCCAGTCAAATGGTATGATGGTGTAAGATTCCTACCAAAGGAAAACTATATCTATGCCACAGTTTTCCATTCTTCCTTATGATTATTATTTCCTATTGCTCTCTTTTGATGTATTTTGCAAACCACATCAGGGCCAGAGAGCCTCCTACCAACTTCCCTTCAGTGTTTATAGAAGGGTTTACTGTGTCTCTTTCTTCATCCTTTGATATCAGAAAGGTTCAGTCTACAAAACCAGAAGGATTAAAGGGCCGTTTATCAAGAAATTATTAATAGCAAAATTCTGGGTAAAGTCAACACACCACGTTTGACAGATTTGGACATGCTTCTAATATATTTGCTCAACTTCAGAGAAATGTTCCACCCAAGCAACCAAGAAAATAACTCATTAAATGTTCAAAAGGCTAACTGGTTTTTATTTTAGGCTAAGCTAATGAAAAACAGTTGTTTTCCCACGATATGTATGAAAACTTCAAGCATCACTTGCAGAAGGCAGATCTGGATCTCCTGGCCAACCTCAAACCCTCTGGGAGAAAGAAGCTCACATCAATTTTTTTTCACAACCCAAATGCGAAACAGAAGTAATTTCCTAATCATGACAAAAGCAGGGATCTGAAAGTGCCCCCGAGAATGTACGGCAATGGGGGCACCATAGTGTACCCTTCATGTCATTATTAGATGTCCTTCTTGAAATCATCTATTCCAGTTGGAAATATACTTTGTGCTTTCGTATTTCGAACACTTTACAAGAAGTAACATTGTCTATAAAGGGAAAACATATAGAGCTCTGTTAATCGAGTTAAAAAATATCCCCACCCAGTATTTCTTTAGCTACTACACCTCAGTAACAGATCACCCTTTATCTCTATTTGCATTCACTGATGCAAATATGAGCACCTACTCTGTGCCAGGTACTCTACGATACACCGGGGATAAGAAAATGAAGAAGAGGTAAGTTTCTGTACTGGTGGTGGCGGGGAGGTGGGATCACCTTCCAACAGTGGAAAACGTAACCAGATTAAGATGACAGAGCAAGTAAAACACGTTCTACTGAAACTATACAGACTAGATATGATGTGAGACCAAAGGAGGCAATAGTTCAGCCTCTGCCTAAGAGATTCAGGTTCACATGGGAGGTGACTTTTGTTCTTACTCTTAAATGAAAGTATTCATCAGGGTAAGGACGATGGAGTGGGGGCAAGGTGTGACTTAAGGCATGTGTGCAAAGCTAGAGTGAAGCATGTCGTCCAGAAAAGTAGGAGATCTGGCTGCAAAGATGCTGGTAGCAGATGATGGGGAAAGTTTTATGCTATACTATGTAGGTCAGGATATAGAAGATCAGAACTTCTCAGATTATTAATAAATTTCCTGATAACACAGAACCAATATATTTCCCTCAGGATTTAAAGCTGAAGATTAAAGCAACTTCCAGCTTGGGCCAAAATTATTTGAAATTCATACGTTTCAACTTTAAAATTCATGCTAATTTATGCCCTAGTCTATAAGATATCCGTGTTTATTTGAACATTTTTAATGTTTTAATTTCCATTGAGAAACTAACGCTCCAGGAGGTGGCAGAGGAGAGGGGCTGGGTTTCTCCTACACATCCTAGAACTCTGCACACCAACAGCCAGTAAGTATTTATCGAGCCCCTACTACGTACCAGGCACTATTTGGACTGGCACACCACCACGTACTCCTGTCGAGAAGCTCTGGGGGGCAAATGGGCAACCATTTAAAGGATTAAAGATGGTGTAACAGGTTGGGTTCCCTGGAAGCAGGTACTGACCATAAGGGGTGTAAGATGTTTATGAAGGATCAAGACACATGAAGGGAAGAAAGAGAGATGAAGCATGAATGGGTAAAGAGCAAGGTAGAACTAAGATGCAGGCCTAACCATGCCTTGGCCAACCCAGTAGGAAGCTCAGGAACAAGCACGGCTCTTCAGAATTGGCCAGCTTCCAACAGAAATAGCCAGGCCTTTATCTCTCCATCACTCAGCCCTGGGTGTAGCCCTCCAGGGAAGGGATCCAGGTGAGTCAAGAAGGTCAGGGGAAGTCTGCAGCTGAGGCAGCACCTGAAGGAGCTGAAAGCTGATGCTACCTACGGACCACACTCTGCTGCAGAGAATCAAGGAGGATTCTTGATGTGGCATGTCTCCACATCTACCAGGGTGGGGAAGTGGTGTGAGAAGATTTGCTTTAGAAGGATTACTCTAGGAACCATAGGAAAGGAGACACTTCTGCAATAGTATAACTGAGAGCAGATAAGATTCGCTATTCCTTCTTTCTCCTTGGTTTAACTTTTTAAATCGGGGGAAACTGGGCAGAGGAGCATGCTGGTGGAATGGAGACATGATGTGACAACATTGCTTTCAAAGTTTTTCTCCTGAATGCTCACACACCCCTTATTAAATGGCACTTATGCCATTTTCTATGGTTCATCTGGCATCATCGCATGAACCATCTCATTTGTTTGATACTCATAGCAAATCTACAAAAGTAGATTATAACAGAAATAAGGCAGATTACATTGGCTTGCTGCTCCCAGCTGCATAATACAGGACCCCAGAGAGCCATCCAGTCCTTCCATAAAGAATCTTCACCCAAATCCAACAAGGGGGTGGGGGTGTATAACTGCACCATAGAGTGAGTATTATTGGAGCTATTTAGCACACACAACAGAGATCTGTGCCTATCGCAGTGTTATATGTTTAACTATTGTATTAGTCAGGATTCTCCAGAGAAACAGAACCAATACAATGTGTATACAGAAAGAAAATGAGAGATTTATTTTAAGGAACTGGCTCATGCAATTGTGGAGGCTGGCAAGTTCAGAATCTGCAGGGTAGGCGGCAGGCCAGAGACCCAGGGGAAAACTGCACTTCAAGTTCAAAGGCAGTCTGCTAATAGATTATCCACTTCATCAGGGCCAGTCTTTGCCTTAAGACCATCAACTGATTGAATGGGACCCACTCATACTGTGGAAAGTAACCTGCTTTACTCAATGTTTACTGTCTTAAATATTAATCCTGTGTTGAAAAAAAACTTCACAGAGATATCTAGAATAATGTTTGAGCAAATATCTGGAGATACTGTAGCCTAGCCACGTTGACACATAAAATTATCCATCATTACTATTAAGATAATAAAGATACTACACCAAAATAGTCCAATTAGTACTATGCACATTAATTTTCATATGATAGAAAGTAATATAGAAGTTATCATGTTGTTTTCATACAAAGTTTCCTTTTGTTTTGTTTTTTGTTATGCAGTCGTTTTAGCCTTCTGTATCTGTTAAGAGCTCTTGAATGCAAGCAACAGAAACTAACTCTGGTTGTCTTAATCAAAGGCAATTTATTGGAAGGACATGAAGACTTGACAGAATCAACAAAACTTGGGAGACCAAGCCTATAAAATGGAAAGGAACCAAGGTAACCGCAGAGGCTAGACAGCCAGGAGACCACACTACTATAAGACAGTGCAACTACTCACCCCTAGATGTCACTGCCCCCCACCCCTGGGCCATGTCAATATTCATGATATTGGTGCCATTATCTTTGTGCTGTTCAACGAAGATTTAAAGTCACCAGGAGACATTAGATTGTCCAAGTCTGAGTCACGTGCCCACTCTTTAGCCTCTTCTCCAGGCACACAGAATATTGGAAATTTTGGGCTTCCATAATGTAAGATAACACCCCACATTCAACAAGATGGACAGCATGATGGATTCCCACAAAATGAAAAGAATGTTCAGATAGTTGTAACCAAAGAGTAATGAATAAATACAAAAAGGCAGGCATCAGGTTTACTTACTCTATTCTCAATTTGTAATGCATCCTTTTTTCTATTCCCAAAAAATTCTGAGAAGAACATGGAGACTCCAAAGGGATTCCAATCAGGTGGCTGTGAGCCAGAGTGTCTAGCTCTCACATCTGTTCCTTTATCCCTATCCTGAATGTTGACAGTGGTGAGGCCAGAAAATCCATCCAGGGTATGAGCAGGGTTTGGGCAGGAGCCCTAAAGGAATTATTTATGGCCAAACACAACTGGTCTGCAGCTGATCTCACAAGGAATTCAGGAGGTATGCAACATAGCTCTCGACACACAAGTTGGTTTCCAAGAGACATCATTATTTAATATATATTTATTAAATATCTACTGTAGGCCAGACAACGTTCTAGATGCTGGAAATAAACAAGTGAAGAGAAAAAAAGATAAGATCTTTTCATGCTACTGAAATTTACATTCTAACGGAGGAAGTCAAAGAAGAAACAAACAAACAAGCAACTGTTCCAGATGATGCTAAGGGTCATACAAAAAGCAAAGCAGGAAGAGGTGACAGAAAGTGAAAGGAAGTGCTATTTAAATAGGGCTTGGGGGGGGGGGGAGGGGATGGGGGATGGGCATTGAGGAGAGCACTTGTTGGGATAAGCACTGGGTGTTGTATGTAAGTGACGAATCACAGGAATCTATCCCCAGAACCAAGAGCACACTGTATACACTGTATGTTAGCCAACTTGACAATAAATTATATTTAAAAAATAAATAAATAAGTAAATAAATAAACAGGGCAGTAGATATGAGCTCTCCAAGCAGGTGACATATGAGTAAACAACTGAATAAAATAAGTAACAGCACGAGATGTATAACTGGAGGAAGAATATCCCAGACAGCAGATATGCCTAGTGCACAGACCCAGAGGTGAAAATGTTCTTGATATATTTAATTAATAGCAAGTAGGTTTGTATGACTGGAGTATAAGGAAGTATAAGGAAATAGCAGATGAGGTTAGAGAAGCAGCAGGGTCTAGATCATGTTAGGACCTTGTTAAGTTTTGTTAAGAGGCTAAGAAGTTTGGGTTTTATTCTAAAATGGGAATTTATTTAAATATCTTTATCAGAGGAGTGGTGGCATATAACATATTTTTAAAGGGTTACTTTGGCTACAATGTTGAGAAGACAATTCTAGGGAGAGGACAAAAACAGAGCATCTAATTACACTGGTCCGGTGAGAAATTATGGGGTTTGCACTAGGCTCTTACAGTAGAAGTACGTGGTCAGGCTATGTAAATGTTTGGAACATGGAACCAACAGGATTTTCTGTTAGGAGGTGCAACATAAAACAAAGAGAAAAGGCAATGATGACTTCAAGGTTTTTGGCCTGAGCAATAGTAATGACAGAGTTGCTACCAATTGAGATGGGGAAAACTGGAAGGTAAGAGTTAGACAAAGAATTTTAGTTTGGGGCACGTTAAAGGTGGGATTTCTGTTAGACATCCAAATGGAAATGTTAAAGTCATAAAGATGAAAAGGATCCAGGAAAGAGAACGGAGACTGAGTAGCTGGAGAGGCGGGTGGAGAACCAAGAGACTGTGGTGTGCTACTGAATGCCAAAAGATGGAAAAGTTTCAAGGGCGAGCGAATGAGAAACTTTGTCAGTACGATGAGGACTACATCCAGTAAGATGAGGACCACCAGATTTGGATTTAACAACATGGAGGTCATTGGTAACCTTGACCACACAGTTTCAGAGGACAGAAGGCTTATTGCACTAGATTCTACTGAAAGTGGAAAAGGCAATAAACAAGTTTACTCTCAAGGAGAGCAGGGAAATGGAACAACAGCTAAAGGAGTAAGTGAAGTTGAACATAATTGGTTGGTTAATTTGCTGGTGGAAGTATGTGAATGTTCTCTTCCAACTGCTTCTAGTTTCTCAGCAAAATAAGCAAGGTCTTAGTGGGAGGCAGGGCAGGGGGAGGAGAGGTTGAAATCTGAGGAGAGAAGAGAAGGTATGTAACAATAATTTGCCTAATATCCATTTTCTCTTTCTTCCTTAGTAAGAGAACTATTTTTAGTTGGGCCCTTGGTTACATAGAAGAAAGACTGTATTTTCCAAACTCCCCTGCAGTTAAGTGTGACCAGTCGACTAAATTGTGGCAAGAGAGAAGTATGCAAAAATGCTCTGAGACTACCAGAAAAGTGCTTCTGTTCAGAGGGGCCTCATTTGTTTCTCCCCTTCCTCCTTTCTACTTCTTGTAACTCAGATGTGATTGACATTTCAGCAGCCATCTATCTTACCTCGGGGATAGAAGTTGAGTGCAAAGCATGGCAGGGCAGAGACATGGAAGTTTCTTGGGTCTCTCATGACTTTGTGTGACTGCTAAAGAAGCCAAGAACTACCTTTTTGTGTTTTATATTAGAAGATCCATCAGTGGGTTTCTGTTATGTGCTGCTGAATCTAATTCCAACAATATATGGGAGTATGAGAATGCTGAAAGGGGCAATGCCATGGATGTGCCAAGCCAACTAGAGCTATGTGGTTATATATTTAGAGTGATCTTAGTCATCATGGTTATATTTTTCTCTGTTGCTTGAGTGCAGAGAAAAGAGATTTATCAGAGTTGGAGTTTTGCCAAACATACTGAAGAGAGACAAAAGTGTCAAGAATGCAGGCAGCAGAGTGATTATCATGATGGAGACTGGGATCTAAATGAAGAAACAAAGAAAGTGAAGACATGGCAGAGCGGAGGGACAGTGAAAATATATTAACATTCTTGGATTAAAGGTCCTAATGGGGTTGAAGAATTGATATGAGTAGGAGATGCTTGAAATTGAGATGGTAAAGGTATGCAGGTATACTTGGTATTAGCATTTAAGGCATGCCCATGGGATTGAGTGACTGAGATGGAGTATGAGACAAGATCAAAGCAGCTGAGATCAAAGTCATGTTGAATCCCATGCACTGGACCTAGACCCAGACCAGGCTGCCTTTACAGATAGACATCTAACTTAGTCACATGAAAATTTTGCTGAGCTTTCTAAATTTGTTTTTGAAAAATTGTTGATTTGGTACCTCATTACTATCACAATCGAATCAGAACCATCCCATTTGCGCTTACAGTGCCTATCTTTTGAATACGAACTGATTGTCAGGTTATTACGATCAATCACTATTACAGAGTTCACTGTGAAGAGGGTAAGGGTAAATATCAACAGCCCTGTTTTTTTTTAATTAACAACCTGAGACAGAGAATGAATAACTTGGGGAAGAACACACATACAAAAAGCAGGTACTGTCAGTGGCTTTCTAAGTGGATAAGTCTAGCTTTCTTGGGGGATAAGTACCCTCATCAGAGTAACTTAGGAAACAGAAACCTTCTTTCCCTACTAACTTTGTGACACAGAGTGAAATTCTACCCTCCATTCCAATGGGAATTACACTACTCCAAAAAAAAAAGATATGAAGAGAAGCTTCCCTGCTGTTAGCTTGGGGCAGACTCTAATCCTTTTAAGCACTTAAGAAAACCGAGACGTATTTCTCTGACCTTGAAATCAGACTGGAATCTGAAGTTTTGTTGTTGTTGTTGCTCCGATTGTACTTTTTATGGGCCGCCAATGTAGCAAACATTAAAGTGAGCTTGGTTTGCTTAAGGCAAGAGTGGGAGCGTGGGGTCCTGCATACTTGGGTTTTCCACTTAACCATGTTGGGGACAGGAGAGGGTTATTTTCTTATGCCAGGGTCCCTGGCAAGATTTGAAAATTAAACTGACAAAGAGAGATGAATAGGAGAAAAATTTTTTAATATAAATTTTTTTTAATATAAGATTTACTCGACATGGGACACTTCATAAGGAAATTAAGACCTGAAGAAACAATAACCAGAGTATTTTTACGTTAGGTTTGATGATGAGTGGACAGCCATAGAGGAAGATGATAGATCAAGGAGTATGAGGTAACTGTTTAAACTGGGGGAAACTCGGGGTGCCTAGGTGGCTCAATTGGTTGAGCATCCGACTTTGGCTCAGGACGTGATCTCACAGTTTATGGGTTTGAGCCCCCCGTTGGGCTCTGTGCTGACAGCTCAGAGCCTGGAGCCTGCTTCAGATTCTGTCTCCCTCCCTCTCTGCCCCTCCCCCACTTGCTCTCTCTCTCTCTCTCTCTCTCTCTCTCTCTTTCTCTCTCTCAAAAATAAACATTAAAAAAATTTTTTTTAACTGGGGGAAACTTAGCAAGGCCTGTTCCTCAGGATTCTCCTAGGCATCCCTCCCAGTATAGGGAAGACATCTCTCACATCAGCGTTCTATGATGAACTGTTTCAAGAGAAAGAGTTGAGGGTGGGACAGAAGGTCACAGTAACCTTCCTGCTCCTTCCATTTCCCTAAACTCCTTTACCCTAAAATAGTCAACATGCCAAGGTGCCATATTTTGGGGTAGCATTTCCTGAACCCCATCACATGTTTGGCAACCACTCCAGACACCCACTGAAGGGACAACAGTTTGAAAATAGGGATCAAGGGGCTCCTGAGTGGCTCAGTCAGTTAGGCGTCTGACTTCGGCTCAGGTCATGATCTCACGGTCCATGGGTTCGAGCACCCCATTGGGCTCTGTGCTGACAGCTCAGAGCCTGGAGCCTGCTTCGGATTCTGTGTCTCCCTCTCTCTCTGCCCCTCCCCTGCTGGTACTGTCTCTTTCTCTCTCTTTCTCAAAAATAGACAAAAACATTAATAATTAAAAAAAAAAAAAGGAAATAAGAGAGTTTAATCCCCATTTTGAATGATGGACTGCCTGACTCTAGTCTACACATTCAATTTGTGGCATGGCTAAGACCTAAACTAAAATGTTTTTAAAATACCTATATATGTATATGTATGTATTTATTATGACAAATACTCATTTATTTACTTATTTCTGTATGTAATGAGTTTGTAAGACACAAGGAAATGGAGGGAAGACTGAAAGGTGCAAATCCTCACTGTCCTTGACCTTTTCTTTGTGGTTGTTACCTTCCTTCTTTTAGAAATCTCTGAAAAGCAGAGGGTACTTTTAAATAATTTAAATTGTAATTATTAGAGTTGGATTCTAAAAAAAAAAAAAAAAAAAAGATGAGAGTAATTAAAAAGAGATTAGTAAATGCATTCTATAATCTGAAAATTTTCAGATTCTCCAGATTTTTCATATGATTGTATCCACTATAAAAGGTAACCTAGTTATAACCAAACCAAGTTTAACCATTGGTGCAAAGGTGCCATGTTCCTGAGCAACAGGGGGTCTTAAACTTTAGAATACATAAGAATCATGGTAGAGTACAGATTCCTGGGCCATGCTAGCCTGAGAGTCTAAGCCAACAGGTTTGAGATACAGCCCCAGAATCTTCAATCATTATTTTTTTTAATTTTTTTAACGTTTCTTTATTTTTGAGAGACAGAGACAGAGCATGAGCAGGGGAGGAACAGAGAGAGACAGGGAGACACAAAATCTGAAGCAGCCTCCAGGCTCTGAGCTGTCAACACAGAGCTCAATGACGAGCTCGAACCCACGAACCGTGAGATCATGACCTGAGCCAAGGTTGGACGCTTAACTGACTGAGCACCAGAAGCCCCACCAAAATCTGCACTCTTAACAAACCTTCTTTGATAAACAAGATTCCCAATATTCCCAATATTCTTCTAAGATCCTAATTGTAGGAATTACCTAAAAACATATAATCTCTACAGGTGGAAATAAAATGACTTTTTTTCTATGTCCAGGTAGGCACTTCTATATTACAGAAATAGAAGGATCCATCTTATCAGATGTATTTGCTTTTACATATATATTTTTTCATTTACGGTACTGAACACTCCTCAATATGCCAAGCATACATAGTGCTGGAATTTCACATCTATGGTTTCCTAAACGTGTCAGTGAATCTGACTTGTTGAGGCCTTTGTTAGGGCCTGGAATGTCTTCACCAGTTTGAAGCATTATGCCATCATAAAGGGTAGCACATCAGCTTTCTAACAGTTAATACAAAATCTCTTTGAATCATTGCCATTTTGCAGAATAACAGAATGAAACCCGGGATAGATGTGTTTTATTAAAAGGAGGAATGACAGAGCATATAAAATATCAGGAGCTTGAAACTCCTAAGAAAACCAAAGGAAATGTTGAAGGGAGGCTAAAAACAAATCTTGTCCAAGTGCACAAGATTCCCTATCTTGAGGAGGTCTGACCATATGGTTCGCTAATTGATAAAGCTACCAGGACCCCCAGGTTGGCCTCACTCTCTCCCTACACATTCAACACCGCTCCATTTCCATTCTCATATCTCACTTAGGATTTCTATTTGTTTTATAGGTCAGAATTTTTAAAAAGAAAAGTGAATGTATTCTTCATGAAGTCAGCTTAATCATAAATATAAATTTATGATGATCTGTTGGTATCATTAAGAAGCTGTTCCTTTAGTTCGTGAAAATGCAATAGAAAATACTGCATTTAAATCAGCAATATTCTCGATGCCACTCACTCTATAAGTAGGCAAACTTTTGTTTTTGAGATTCAAGAAGAAAAAATTTTACATGGATTGTTGTTAACATACAAACCACTTCCCAAGCAGATCTCTTTGTACATTCAGAGCAAGGTAAACACATAGGTGTCTATTCCTTTATCCCAAAGGATTGCTCAGTCGTGACACAGGTAAGGCTGACTTTTTTGAATTTTGAATGTAATTATTTTGTATTCAGAACACTGAATAATGGAATTTAAACATTCCTGAGAAAAGCTGTCTCTAGATGTTATATATTTTAACTTCAACATTTTAAGTGCTTGGTTGGTTGGTCGGTTTACCTGGCAAAACGTAAGGTGACTTACCTAGGTTACTAGATACATTGTTGAATAATTTGAGGTTTAAAAGGATTTTATGCCTATTAAATTATGGAGGAAGTTGGGCAGAGTGGGATAATTACTAAGTAACAGTTTTATTTCCTCTACCACTTAACTGGTTATAAGAAAAACAAGACTATAATTGCTTTTTGTATGTTGTGTTGCAAGAAGTTTCGTCCCCAAATCATATGCTTAGCTCTAGGCTACAGTTAATTGGCAGTGAATGCAGGGATATTGTTTGCTGGAAATTAACTCTCATTTGGAAGTTTTTCTGAATACTCCGTGACCTTGGGGAATAAAGGGAGGAACTTTCAAATAGGGCTTCAGAATCATTAACAGTTGAGGAGATCATTTAAAAGAGCCCACCTGCTTGTACAGCTGAGTGAGAGAAAGTCAAATTTTCCCTCTTTGGTGCCATGAATCCCCATAAAATCATCATCAAGATGTTGAAATATTTACTAAGTGCAAACAGTAAGCTAGAAAAAAAGGAAGGAAGATGGAAAGAAAGAAAGCGAATCTACAATATTCCTCAGAGATTGTCTTCAGAGTTTTCTCTTTGCAGAGCAGTTGCCCCATCGTCAATGACAAGCATTTAGGCTACACAGGACATGAGCTGAAACACTGGAACCAGCATGCCCCTTTTCATCACTGGGAAATCATGTCTTCTTTTCGTATTCCATTGATTCAAATTGACTTATGCTCAATTGCCATTCAAAGATTGCCCAATATTTTGTGAATAAATAGCAATAGCTTCCATTTATTAAAAATAGTTGAGGACTTTGTGTTTCCTCTCCCCCAACCTCTCTGCCAGGTGGTAGGTTACAGTGAAAGTAAGTCTCAGGCTAAAGTCTGCCACTCATGCAAACGTTTAACAAGTAGGAATACCAACACAGTCATTCAAACTGTGGTATTCATAGTGCTGTTACCCAAAAATCTCCAACTATCTACTTTGTGGTCACAAAGATAGCTTCATATTGGCCCATACAAGACCCTCCAGAGAGAGCTCAGTTTTTCCTTCTTCTAAGACAATGAACAAAGGTCCAGCTCATGGCTGCTCTGTCGGGCTCTGAGAGTGATAGCAATGCAGAACAAACCCTCGGTGGACATACAGAATGAGAAAGAAACAAACCTTTGTTGTTTTAAGGCAGTGAGATTCTAAGTGTAATTTGTTACCTCAGCACAGCCTGGCTATCCCGACTGACGCAAAGTTGTCACTGTAAGCTCAGTGAAGTCCCCATTTTCTGTCCTTTATTTTTAATCCAACAGTGATTTTGAATAAAAAGCTCACTCTGAAGTAAATGCAATGTCCTCACAGTAGGATCAACTAGAATCTCCCATATTCAAAGTGAGGAAGGGTAGCAAGTAGGGATGAGCTAACTGCTGTATCTAGGGAAATATGCTGAAGTGGCTGGACTCACCAGATTTTGACCCATTCACCCAATGACAAGGCGTCGGGGAAATCATCATTGCCAACCGCATATCTTGGAAACCATTCGTTTAGGGCGCCTGTGTGGCTAAGTCAGTTGAGTGTCTGACTCTTGATTGTTAGCTCAAGTCATAATCCCAGGGTCATGGGATCAAGCCCCACATCCAGCTCCACGCTGAGTGTGGAGCCTGCTTAAGATTCTCTCTCTCCCTCTCTGCCCCTCTCCCCAGCTCACACTCCCTCTTGTTCAAAAAAATTCTTTTAGTCAACAAAAAAGTATTTCTCATCCCTTATGCTAAATAGTGAAGCCTGTTGTGCAGACTCAAATAGCTATCACCTATTCTGAAGTTTGGATTTCCAGTTAGGGTACCTTGAAGTATTAATTAACCTCAAATATTAATTTAACTTTAGGGTATAAATTAATCTACTGTGTACATATATATATCACAGCCTAAACTGAAGTATTATAATTAACTACAGACAATACAATATCAGTAAAATAACTCAAGCCCTGGTCTCATCTATTTACAAAAAATAGCCTCATCTCTTTTCTAAGGATATATCTCCCATCAAGATCCTCAAAACTCTCTAGAATGCTTACACATAACTAACGGATTCATTCACCACCTTTTTGGAGGTACTAGAATTCTACATGTGCCATCATGATACTGGAAAAACCTGCCCCATCGGAAGCAAGTTGCTTTAGAAACAGCTCTACATTTACCAAACTGTAAGACATGTATTGAATAAGACACCTGGAACATCCAAAGAAAGCCAAAACCTGTGTTCTAGTCACTGACACTGTCATTGGTTGAGACCCCTACCAGGTCTCAGTGGATCTTCTAGAGGCAAGAGAGGAGATTCTTTCTCCAACCCCCCCTCACTCCTACCCCAGTCACTGCAACAATCAGTCATGCTTCCTCCTTGTCAACATTGGCCTGTGCTTCCAGTTTTACATCTTTAAATTTATTTGATCTATTTTTCAAAATCCCAGCATATATTTTAAAACATATAGTTATTATTTAAAAGGACTATTTTCAAAAGTATGGGCATGATGCAGAGAAATCTAAGGAGTAACCTAAGACTCCAGAGCAAGTAGCAGTGGAGAACTGTTACTATCCCTATACCTGAAGGGCTGGGGAAGGGGTAGGGGCAACATGAGAAACCATGGATAGGACTCTGTGAGACAGCGCTGGAGAAGAACTGTGATCTTTGGTTGAAGGATCAAACCAGCCTACAAGAACTCCACAGGAAGGGAGTTCAAGGGAGGGACAAACCCAACTTTACCCTTCAATATCCCGATGGTATGTGCCATTGGCAAACCCAAACAACAACAGGAGGGCAGGGGAACCCAATAATGTAATCCACAAAGGTTAGCCTCTCAGAGTGGGGAAGAGGAATGAGTGCATCTGGAGAGGAAAAATAAAAATATCTAGCACTCATATAGCTGCTTCACAGGGCACAAGTCTGTCTCAGGAGGTTAAGCTAGAACTCACCATTTCATGGATCCAGAACCACCTTCCCCAGTAGCCCTATCACTTTCTATCTTCATAATATTTTTTTTCAGGGATTTTCCTGAATATCCTCTGCCAGTTCCTCAGTCAACGACACCAACATTCTCCCCAAAAGGTCACAAAACTCTTACCCTCAAGGGAGAATTGGCAGTAAAGAATAAAATTTGTCTGGGGTGCCTGGGTGGCTAAGTGGGTCGGTTAAGTGTCCAGCTTCGGCTCAGGTCATGATCTCATGGTTCGTGGGTTGGAGCCCCATGTCAGGCTCTGTGCTGACAGCTTAGAGCCTGGAGCCTGCTTCGGATTCTGTGTCTTCCTCTCTCTCTCTGCCCCTCCTCCACTCATGCTCTGTCTCTCTCTCTTTCAAAAATAAATAAAAGTAAAAAATTAAAAAAAAAAAAGAATAAAATTTATGTTCCAATGGAAAACTGTACATTGTCTATGTACAGCATATACTTTTGGGTTACCAGACTGTAGCCTTTCATTTATTTGAGCTATTTTGTAATTCTTTGTAAGTTAGACATACAAATTCTGCTTTTTCCAGTAAAGTTTCTATTTACTTCCATCCTTTTAGTTAAAAAAAAAAAAAAGTTTACCTCCAGTTGCAATTTCAATTCCTTTATTTCATATAAATTTGTGCTTTTTTACTTTTTCTTTAAGCTGACTTTCTTAAGTTGACGACATGATAAGAAAATAAAGATTCTGGCTAAATTGTGAAATGTTGAAATGTCAATACCTTAATAGTATTTTATAATTCTCTCCTGATTCATTTTGTAGATGTGACCATGACTCAGAACCACAATGAATGCTAAATTTTATAGTAATGGTATTTGGTTTCACAGTGTGACTCCTGTCTTATTTTTCACCTCTTCTCAAATATCTGTTGGAGACAGACAGGCTTCATTGGGTGTGAAAGCCATTGGGTGTGCATGAGACGAAAAACTCAATACTTCTGAAAAAATTATAATATGGGGGAGAGGGTACCCCACCTTTAGTGAGCAACCAGAGAAAACTAAATAATCCAAGATTCTAGAACTAATTATTTTAAAATCACCTCCATGGGGCGCCTGGGTGGCGCAGTCGGTTAAGCATCCGACTTCAGCCAGGTCACGATCTCGCGGTCCGTGAGTTCGAGCCCCGCGTCGGGCTCTGGGCTGATGGCTCAGAGCCTGGAGCTTGCTTCTGATTCTGTGTCTCCCTCTCTCTCTGCCCCTCCCCTGTTCATGCTCTGTCTCTCTCTGTCCCAAAAATAAATAAACGTTGAAAAAAAATTTTTTTTAATTAAAAAATAAATAAATAAATAAATAAAATAAAATAAAATCACCTCCGAGCTGCACGTTTGAAGAATTATTTCCAATTTCATCAGTCAATATGTTATCCTTTCAGAACTGTGCCTTTCACTTTTAAAATGCCAACACCAGCTAAATCAGGCCCTTGCCCACTTTTCCTGCTTTAACTCCCACTATACCATAACAAAAGCTTCCCACAGTGTCAGATTTGACTTCTCCTTGGGGCTAAACATTCCTAGCCTTTCTAAGGATTCATCATCATACTCATCAGGCCCCTCCCTAACCTCTAATCAACTTATTTCTAAATCATCCTTATGCTTTTCTGCCAATGCAAAGGAACTGTCCCTTCAGGGCCAACTCAAATATCATCTCTTCCACAAAGTTCTTCCTGACCATTCCAGCTGGAAGTGACTTAACATCTGTACCTCTTTAACACTTACAGCTTGTCCGTGTCATCCATTCGGTGATGACGGGGACGCTAACTCAGAGAGGATAAGTATTGCAGGCAGGCTGGATCTGCTACAAGAACAAATAAGAAGAATGCCAATCACATCCCTTCCCTCTGTGAATTCTAAAACAATTAAAACAGATACAGGAGTCAGGCAGGGGTCAAAATGTCAGCTTTGTTGCTAGCAAAGCTGCATTAGAAGGCACAGATCCAACCGGAGGATGAAACCAAGCTTCCTATTACCTCCTTCTGAGTTGGATCAATTTATTCACCCAGTCTGGGGGCCAATAGGCCTACCAGGGCTTGCCTACTCACCAAACAGCAGCAGAAATGGAGAGAACATATGCATCTCTTCAGGCTCAGCTGTCATGCTCACTAACCTTTCTGCCCATGAGGGTAGGTAACAAAGAGGACAGAGTATGGGACAAAAGCTATTCATAAAGGGGTGGCAATCTCTAATTCATAAGCCTATAGGAACACAAGATGAATGAGAAAGTGATCCTGCCTGCAGACAAAAAGTGTAATTATGTAACTTATGTCTGGGAGTAACGGGTTCATCATCTCCTCCCCTCTGTGGATGGTTGGCTCCCTCAATAAAACCAGCACAGCCTGTTGCTAAGATAAAGCTGAATTCCCTGCTCATCATGATAAGGAAGAGAACCCTCTCCGCAGAACTCTGACACTGTCAGGGTGGGAAGTTGATCAGGGAAGGAACATCAGAATTTATTGAGCATTGAAAATTTGGTTTACGGAGGACCTTTTGCTATGGGGAGTTGATTTGAGTTGAGCAAGGATTGTACTACAACAGTTCAGTATTGATGGAAACAGCAAAGGGGGGATTTTATAGTGAGAAATCCCAAGAACCTTAGTGTGCAAACTACCCATTGATGCTTTCCACTGAAGAGTTAATGAGATTTGGGGGATGTTCTTATAATGAACAATCAAATCATTTTCCTGGAAAGAGGCTCCTAATAACATAAAGCATGCTAGTTAAAACAGTGGAATAACAAAGTCATGTTAATATAGACATTAAGTGGTGGCTTCTGCTTATATTGTCCACTGCGAGTGGGGATAAACTATTTTGGTTCTCACTTCGTTCTGAGAAGAACGATGACTATTTCTGGAGTAGAACTTTAGAAACTCAAACCTCAACCCCATCTCAAAATTTAAAGCATAGAAGCCATCATACACAAAGAAGTTCAAATCTAACCACAGGAGTCCTGACATTCACAGGTCTCAGAAAAATTCTCCCCAAACCTCTCAGTCCCCAATTCTCCCTAAAGACCTCTTGGTAGTTGTATTAGTCAAGGTTCTACAGAGAAACTGAACCAGTAGGAGAGGTTAAAAGAGAGAAATAGATTTAGTGATAGATTTATTTTAAGGAACTGGCTCACATTGTCATGGAGGCTGGCAAGTCTAAAATTTATAGGGCAAGCCAGAATCCTGGAAACTCAGGAAGTTTTAGACACCATGATGCAGTGTTGAGACAGAATTTCTTCTTGAAGAAAGCTGTTTTTGCTCTTAAGGCCTTCAACAATTGGATGAAGCCCACTCACATATTTGAACATTATCTCCTTTACTTAAAGTTAACTAATTACAGATATTAACTATAGCTATGACAGATCTACACAGTAATCTACACATCTAGATTAATGTTTAATTCAACAAATGGATGTGACAGCCTAGCCAAATTGACATATAAGACTAACCATCACAGCACAGAGTCAAAAGTTTCTCTCCCCTCCCTTCTGAAACTCTATAAAAATCTTTATCTGTGCTGGCTCACCTCTCTTCTAATTTTCTCTCACACTCCTCCTTCTCTCTCTCTGTCTCTCTCTCATCCCCTCTTCCTTCTGCCTTTTGCATCTGCATTTCTCTTCTGGAGGCAACTGTATACACTTCCTCTCTAATTTTTTTAAATTATAATTTAGCGTGGTTTTTTACTCCTGCCAGAGAGACAAAAGGAAGATAAATGAGTTGCCAGGCACACACAGTCACATGGTTTGACAACCTATGTTTGAACATCATCTTCTGACTCCATTTGCCTACCTCAGTGCCTCTGTCTCCATAGTTTGTGTGTTGCAATGGTCCTAGCCCAACATTTTACAGCAACGGTGTTTTGTTTGGCTCTTCTCTAAGAAGGGAAATAACCCCCAAATACCATAGCATCTCCATGCTAAATAATACTGTCTCTGCAAAATAATTCATCTTTCTAAAATAGACATAGTGTACATGCCATCCATCTAGTTCCAACAAAAACAACGAAAATATATTTTTAATGAGATAGCATTAGGACCATGGTATAGGTTGTACTTCTTTGCCTTTCTTTTAAAATCTTGGGGGCGCCTGGGTGATTCAGTCGGTTAAGCATCCGACTTCAGCTCTGGTCATGATCTCGCAGTTTGTGAGTTCAAGCCCCACGTCGGGCTCTGTGCTGACAGCTGGGAGCCTGGAGCCTGCTTGGGATTCTGGGTCTCCTCCTCTCTCTGCCCCTCCCCTGCTCATGCTCTGTCTCTCTCTGTCTCTCAATAATAAATAAACGTTAAAAAAATTTAAAAAATAAATAAATAAAATAAAATCTTGTTCAAGTCATTAAACAGACTCATCTTGTAGTCTTAGTTAGTGCTTAGGAAAAGTGGAGACTGTGGTAGAGCAATTAAAGCAAAGAAATTTGTGATAGGCAAATAATGAGCCTCTAAAATGCCCATGCCATAGTCTTTAGAACCCGGGAATATGTTGTCTTACCTAGAGAAGGAACTTTGAAGATTTGATTAAGTTAAGGATTTTGAGACTGGAAGATTATCCTGGATTACGTGGGTGGGCCCAATGTAATTACAATGTAAGAAAAACTCAGCTGACCATTGCTGGCTTTGAAAATGGAAAGGAGCAACAAGCAATGAACATGGGTAGCCTCTAGAACCTGAAAAAGGCAAGGAAATGGATTCTACCCTATAGCCTCCAGAATGAATGTGCCCCCGCCATCACCCTGATTTTAGCTATTGAGATGCATTTCAGACTTCCGACCTCCAGAACTTTAAGGTAATAAATGTTTGCTGTTTTACCCCACCCAATTTATGGTAGTTTGTTACAACAGCAAGATGAAACTAATTAAAGACCTCTGGTACTGAAAGTCATGACAACTGAGACAGACAGCATCAATAGTAGTTCCTTCAACAACTCTCAAGGAGCTTCTGCTGCCTTCTCAGTCAGAATAATTTAAGTGTGTCTGTATATCGCAACCTACATGGCTAATTCTTTTAGATCAGGGGTAAGACATTCAAATGTGAGGGACAGAAGGTAATATAAATGAGAGAATTAGATCAATATAAGAAACTGGGGATTGGTGAAAACTGAGGCACACTAGAGAATGCATATACCGTCGAAAGCAGTGCTGTGTAAGAGATCTTTCTACAGTGATGGAAACATTCTATATCTGCACTGTCCAGTATGATAGCCAAACAGCCACAGGTGGCTATTGAGTACTTGATGTGTGCTAGTGTGAATGAGAAGGTGAATTTTTAGTTACAATTAATGCTCATTAATTTAAATGTAAATGTAAAATATCCAGACATGATATCTTATTAGATATATCTGATATAAAGAATACAAAGAATCTAATATAAGAATATAAAGAGTACAGAAATAAAGGTGCTAGTGCTAGATCTTCTGGTTTTTCAAGAGAAACAAACAAACAAACAAAAAGCATATTTCATTATGCTTCCATACGAAATATCTTGGCTTTTACACGTTGGCTCAAATTTTCTTTTTGTAAAAGTCACATATGTTGAGCTATGATTGACATAGCTCACATATTTACTGTACAATTTGATGAGTTTGGACACATGCATATATGGACAAAACCAACACCACAACAAGGTAATGATATATTCAACACTTCCAAAAGCTTTCTTGTGTCCTTTGGTTTTTTGTTTTGTGGGAATAACACTTAACAGGAGATCTACCCTCTTAATGAACTTTTTAAGTTTGTCGTGCAGCACTGTTGACTGGAAGTGGCTCAAATTTTCTCTTAAAGAGTGTGTAGGCCAAGGATATTTATTAGGAGACTCTATTCTGCCCGCAGACCTAACAGTGTCTGTCTGCTTGAGATTTAAACAATCTTTCTTAGTCTCAGATACTTACCAATTACCTATGCAAAGCACATTCCTCAGATACCAGAAAGACCCTAAAGAGGATCAATATGTCCCGTAGACTAAAGACACAGCTTCCAATCTCCTTGTCACTGCTATCATCATCTGAAGTTCTTTCACCGTCTCCGATCACAGAATCTACTACAAACCAAAATTTCAAACTCTATGAGATCCAAGACCAAGTCTTATACTTTTTTGAAGCCCTCATTAGTAGCTGGAATAATGATTCCATTTTCAAAGACTCTTGTTGTTTTTTCCATTGCTATTGTATCTGAGATGGAAATTTTATCATAGACGTTTAGAGCAAAATTAATGTACACATTTCAGAATTACAACAAATAAATTAGTAGGTGACTTTATGTCTACATCGAGAATTCTTCTAATGGAAATTTTCTCTACCATATTTAAGATATGATTCTAGGGGCACCTGAGTGGCTCTGTCAGTTAAGCGTCCAACTCTTGGTTTCAGCTCAGGTATGATCTCGCAGTTTTGTGAGTTCACGCCCCACATCAGACTGTGCTAACAGCATGGAGCCTGGTTGGGATCCTCTCTCTCCGCCCCTCCCCTACTCACACTGTCTCTCTCTCAAAATAAATAAATAAACTGAAAAAAAGATATGATTCTAGAAGAAAAAGGAATATGCAATTATTTGTGGATGTGTCAGTTGTATCAAGCAGTGATGATATCTAAGTTGACTATCTCAAAACTATGATCAATAAGACAGAAATATACCTGAAAATGAAGCCTTCTCTCAGAACCAAAATACAAATTTTTTTTACATTTTCATTAAGAAATTAAACCTTTATAATACAACATTATTTCTACATGTATCATTTGGTTAACAAGATAATTCTACAGATAAAGGGACCCCAACATACAGTCCAAATCAAAATAATAATTTATTCTCCACATCACTAGCCATTAGGAAAATGAATTAAAAACACAATGAGACACCACTTCATATCCATTAGGAAAATAACTGGTGTTGGCAAGGATGTGAAGAAATAGCACCTTTGTACATTGCTAGTGTGGAATAAAACAGTGCAACCACTGTGGAAAACAGTTTGGAAGTTCCTCAAAGAGTTAAACATGGAATTACCATATAATCCAGCAATGCCAATACCAGGTATATATCCAAACTGAAAGCAGAGACTCAAACACATATGTACAATGTTCAGTGTAGCATTATTCACAATAGCCAAAAGTTAGACCCAACCCAAGTTTACATCAACAGACAAATGGATAACATATGGTATACAACAGAATATTGTTCAGTTTAAAAAGGAATACAAGTCTGGCACATGATACAACATGGATGAACCTTGAAAACATTATGCTAAGTGGAATAAACCAGACACAAAAGGATAAATATTGTGTGATTCCATTTTAATGTGTGTCTCAGTCAGCTCAGTCTGCTTTAATAAAATGCCATAGACTGGGTAGCTTGAACAACAGAAATGTATTTCTCATATTTCTGGAAGTTCAAGTTGTCTGAGATCAGGGTGCCAATATGGCTAGGTTCTGGTGAGGGCTCTCTTCCTGATTTACGGACTTCTGTGTTCTTGCTACTTGCTATGTTCTCACATATGGAGAGAAAGACAACCTCTCACGTCTCTTCTTATGAGGATACTATCCCATTCATGAAGTTTCCACCCTCATAGCCTAACTACTTCCCAATGGCCCCACTTCCAAATACCATCACATCAGGGATTAGGGCTTCAACATACGAATTTTGGGAGAACACATTCAGTCCATAGAAATATGCTACCTACAACAGTCGAATTCATCAAGACATAAAGTAGAAGAGTGGTTACCAGGGGCTGGGAACACAGGGGAAAGGGGGTTATTGATTAATGAGCAGTTTCTGTTGGGGATAATAAAGAAGTTCTAGGGGTGCCTGGGTGGCTCAGTAGGCTAAGCATCAGACTCTTGATTTGGGCTCAGGTCATGATCTCAGAGTTTGTGAGTTTGAGCCTAGGATGGGCTTTGTGATGACAGCAAGGAGCCCACTTGGGATTTTCTCTCCTTCTGTCTCTCTGCCCCTCCCCCCCTCACATTTGCTCACTCTCTCTCTCAAAACAAATAAACATTTAAAAAAATAAAAAAGTTCTGGAAACAGATAATGGTGATAATTACACATTATGAATGTATTTAATGCTACTGAATTGAATACATAAGAATAAGTAAAATGGCAAATTCTGTGTTATGTGTATTTTACCACAAAAAAAAATAATAATAATTGATGCTTGGATTCTCTAGACCACTGCTTCCCACCTATTTCCCAGTAGTGCTAATAACTGAGAGGTATTAGGCACATACAATTAAACAGACTTGCTGCATTCTGAGGAAGTATATAAAGCTGCCATCACAGTCATTACCTTATTTTGCCACAGGCATTCAAGTATGTGAGAATGATTTAAATAACAAGACAAGTTATGGAAGACTGAATTTTTCCTTTTGTTGGTGAAAGACATACAAAATTTCAAAAGCCCAAGAAATAGGAAAGGACACTGTATAATCATTCAAAGAAAGCCTACAAATGTGACCCTAAGAGAACACATGGAAATGTGAGGCCTGCTTCAAATCTCAGCACAAACCTCTCTGTATGGCTGAGATCAGGCAACAGTTCAAAACCACAACAGCATGTTGTAGAAATCACACCCATCTTGAAGTCCAATAGAAAGAAGGTAAATCTTAATGATACACCACAATTTTGCTGCAAATGGGAGCTCTAAAAAGCAGTTGTTTTCATTAAATTGGTCTATCACAGACCCCTTCCAAAAAGTTTTAGCTGACAAAGTACCAGAAGAAGCTCATTACATGACTGGCTCAATACTCGAGGTGGTGCCCTGTCCTGACTCGAAGTGAAGCACGGGTCTAATAAGGTTCTGGAAAGTGCTACCGAGCCGTGTTGGATCTAAAAAGACCACAGTGCTAAGAACAAGGTCACAATTTCTTTGGCTATATTTTTGCGACTTAGATTTTAATGGGAATAACCACTGGCGATTGGCCTGATCAAAACAAAACTACTTTAGTTTATCAATGCTCAATCTCCAAGGTCCTCACAGTTCTAGCATGTTTTAATTCTATTATTGCAAAAATTGCTGAAATATCCAGTTCTTCAATCTAAAGACAATTAATTTGGGGACTATGAGTACCCACGGTCTTGAGTTTATGATCGACTGACTCACTGCTTAGGAAGACATTAGCAATTGTCAATTAAGCTTTAATGATAGTATTAAAATGCAAACCGGGATAATTCATACACTCTTCTATGACTTAGAAACAGAACTTTTGTTCTACAGAACAAAATCTATTAAAACAGCCTTCATGCATAAATCGAAAAAGAGAATAATTTGCATAAAACTGATAACAATTAACTCACACTTGCACAGGGCTTTAAAATTTACAAAATGTTTTAACATAAATTTCCTCATTTAATCCTTATTAATACGTTGTTTTTTGGGCTGGAAGCTGAAATTTCCCATTATACAATCTAAGACGAAAACAATGCAAATAATAGTGGCTGTAAGAGTGAGCTGAGAACTACCTTAAATTTATAAAAGAAACCTCACAATTTTTTTCTTGATTAAACCAGCAAAAAATTCCCTCTACACTAGAACTACAATGCTTAAATAATTCTTGAGCCTAAATTACTTGTTTGAACCATTGAACGATATTACACTATGTGGGAAAATGAAGTTCAAACACAAAGATAAAAATGAGTAAGTAACTATAAGACTAGTCAACCCCTTAATCACCATAGAAAGACAAACAAGAAAGAAAGGCTGAAAGTCTGCTATTAAAATAAGTGTGAGTTAGGGGTGCCTGGGCGACTCAATCGGTTAAGCTTGAGCGTCTGACTTTGGCTCAGGCCATGATCTCACGGTTCCTGAGTTTGAGCCCCACGTTGGGCTCTGTGCTGACAGCTCAGAGCCTGGAGCCTGCTTCAAATTCTGTGTCCTCCACCCCACCCCTGCTTGTTCTCTGTTTCTCTCTGTCTTTCAAAAATGAATACACATAAAAAAATTTTTTTAATAAGTGTGAGTTAGCCTTAAACTATTTTTAGAAGGATTTAGGTTTTTTGCGTTTTTTTAAGTTTTTTCTTTTAAGGTTTATTTATTTTTGAGAAAGAGAGAGACAGAGTGCTAGCGGGGGAGGGGCAAAGAGAGAGGGAGACACAGAATCCAAAGCAGGCTCCAGGCTCTGAGCTGTCAGCACAGGGCTCGAACTCACAAACTATAAAATCACGACCTGAGCCAAAGTCAGACGCTTAACCAACTGAGCCACCCAGGTGCCCTGGATTTCAGTTTTTAATATTAGTTTGTTCTCCTTGTCTCCTTATGTTTATGTTTTGAGGATTTTGTGTGTTTCAAACATAAAACAATGATAAGTAAAATATTTTAAAAGAATATTTTCAAATGTGAATAATGCAAAACTGAAATAAGTAACTCCAAGAGCAAATGGCACAGAAACATTCAGTAATGAGGAGGACATCAGATTCTCCACATACATAAGCAGACAGAAGAGTCTCAGAATTTGGCTCCCGTTGGGAAACAGGTTGGTGTTGGGTCCCTACACTCTTGAAAAGAGGGAGAAGAGATTTCTGCTAACCACTGTCTGTGGTTGCTACTTATATGAGCCTCATGCCTAAAGAGGCAGATGAATATACCTACCATCTTGCAGCAAGATGCTGAGGCCAAACTACCCATAACTTGGTGACAGATTCTCCACTAGCCCTACCATCACTGAGGGACAAGTGTTGGGAACCACCAATATGAGACATGGTTCTGAGTCAGAGGCCCGGGGATAGTCAGGTGGGAAAGTAAGTGTAAGCACAAAACTGCTAAACAGGAAGAATGGAGTACAGAGCAAGAGACAGCCTTCAATACATGATGAGCCTGCAAAACCTTAAGACCAAAATACATAAATAAAACTATAGCAAAGACAGAAAGTCCATAAATCAGAATATGGATTTACGACAAACAAACTGTTCGGTATGCTTAAAGAGACAAAGTAATGACATTCATAAAAATAAGCAAGAAATCCTAAATCCAAAGCAGTCTGTAAGAAAATAAGAACAGATGATGGTAAACAGAAATTAGTAAAAGTAAACTTAAAAACACTAAAATTAAATCACAGTGAATAGACTAGATAAAGCCCTACGTGGACCCAAAGGGAAAAACGAATTAGCAAATTGGAAGGTAGTCTAAAGAATTCACTCAGAATGGAGCACTGAGAAACAAAGGTTGTTTGGCTTGTTTGGTTTTTCTTTTAATTTTTTTTTAACATTTATTTATTTGTGAGACAGAGAGAGACAGAGGATGAACGGGGGAGGGGCAGAGAGAGAGGGAGACACAGAATCGGAAGCAGGCTCCAGGCTCCGAGCCAACAGCCCAGAGCCCGACACGGGGCTCGAACTCACGGACCACGAGATCATGACCTGAGCCGAACTCGGATGCTCAACTGACTGAGCCACCCAGGCGCCCCTGCTTCTTTGTTTTTAAGTAGGTTTTGTGCCCAGTGCTGAGCCCAGCACAGGGCTTTAACTCATGACCCTGAGATCAAGACCTGAGCTGAGATCAAGAGTTGGATGCTCAACCAACTAAGCCACCCAGGCATCCACAGTGGGGTTTTAAAAATACCTATATCTGTGTGGATAGAGAAAAAGAGTGAGAGAAACACAGAGACAGAGAGAGACTCAAAGAAATACCTGATAGTAGTGCCAGAAGAATAGAATAAAGGATATGGTGAAGAAGTAATACTCTCAAAGATAACTGCTTGGATCTTCCAGAATTAATAAGAATATAAACAAGATTATACCAATAAATTTAAGTTAGATAAAATGGATAATTTCCTAGAACAGCATAAAAATATCAAAATTGGCTCAAGAAAAATAAGAAAAAGAATTCCTGAATAAACAGCCATTGAAGAAATGGTTTTAATTTTTCAAAATCTTTACCAAAAGAGGACTCAAGTCCCTCACAATTTTATAGGCACATTACCCCATCTTCAAGGAAAAGGTAACTTCTCTTCTACAAAATGATAAGTTAATATAAAGACTTACTATTAAGCCTTAGTAATTAAAATGGTGTGAGGCTCATGCAGGAATGGAGAAAAAGTACCAATGAGGCAGAAAAGGAAGCTCGGAAACTGACATATCTTCATACTGAAACTTGGTATATGACAGAGATATCCCTATAAACCAGGAAGGGCTAATTAATAAATGCTCTAGGTTAATAACCATGGAAACGACTAGTTATCTCAAAGTCAAAACTTTGAGAAGTAAATACAAGAAAACACTTTTATGATGTTGGACACAGTACAAATCATTAGGGGTAAAATTGATCAAAAATCCAAAGTGTCTGTGTCCCAAACAGCGTCACTTTAAAAAGTTAAAACATGATGGGGCGCCTGGATGGCGCAGTCGGTTAAGCGTCCGACTTCAGCCAGGTCACGATCTCGCGGTCCGTGAGTTCGAGCCCCGCGTCGGGCTCTGGGCTGATGGCTCAGAGCCTGGAGCCTGTTTCCGATTCTGTGTCTCCCTCTCTCTCTGCCCCTCCCCCGTTCACGCTCTGTCTCTCTCTGTCCCAAAAATAAATAAACGTTGAAAAAAAAAAATTTTTTTTAAAGTTAAAACATGAGACCTATAGCGGGAGAAGATAATATATAACCAATAAAAGATCAATATCCAGAATATCAAAGGAAGTGTTCTAAATCAATAAGAGACAAACTACCCGGCACCAAAGAAAATGAACAGAACCATATATTTGAAAGGACACTCAGCCTCACTAGTAGTGAAGGCAATTCAAATTAAAACATCAAGAGGAGACTATTTCACACCCATCAAACCAGCAGAAAGTAACAAGTCTGAAAATACCAGGTGTTAGAGAGTAAGAAGAAAAACAGGAATTCTCATACACACACTGCTGGTAGAAGAGAAAATGGTATAACGACTTGAAAAGTAATTTGGCGACATCTAATAAAACTGCAGATGTGATTTCTCTTATTGAGCAATTCCCTAGATATATGCACTGAAACTCTCATACATATATGCACAAGAAGAGACAAAAGATAGGTGTGTGTGCATGTACTTCCCAACCCACCCCACGCTTGGTCCCTGAAGTTTAGCTGTTCCGTATACACATACATGGTCTTTCATTGCAATATGGCTCATAATAGTATTTAAAAAACGTAAGACAGAGACCATCTAAATATCCATAAAAGGAAAATGAACAAGTCATTGTTCAGTAATATGGAATACCATGGAGTGGGACAAATAAATGAACAGGAGCTAAAGGTACCGTAATATTTAGGGGCGCCTGGGTGGCGCAGTCAGTTAAGCGTCCGACTTCAGCTCAGGTCACGATATCGCGGTCCGTGAGTTCGAGCCCCGCGTCGGGCTCTGGGCTGATGGCTCAGAGCCTGGAGCCTGTTTCCGATTCTGTGTCTCCCTCTCTCTCTGCCCCTCCCCCGTTCACGCTCTGTCTCTCTCTGTCCCAAAAATAAATAAATGTTGAAAAAAAAAATTAAAAAAAAAATATATATATATATAAATCTGGCAAACAAAGTTGAGAGGAAAAAATCTGGTTGTAGAACAGTTTGATCTAATTTGTTTCAAAACAAAATAGTATTTTGTACAGATATATATATATATATATATATATATATATATATTTTTTTTTTTTTTTTTAATGAAAGCTGCATAAAAGCTAATGACCAACTTAAGTATAGTGTGTATCTCTGGGGAGTAGGGAGAGAGCACTGGCATTAAGGAGAGGCACAACACCTATTTCTTCAAAGAAAAGAACGAAAGTAAATGTGGAAGATATTGACGCTGAGTCGCTCATACAAGCCTCTTTTTTTTATGTACTTGTAAATGTATTTGAATATTTTCTCATAAAAATATTTTTCCAATAATGTTTATTGGAAAACTCCACAAGAAAGCTAATTGACTAAACGTCAGTTAGTTGAAAGAAAACAGAACTCTCAGATTCACAAAGAGTAGCAGTAAAAATTGTTAGACCTTCTGGGCAAGTGTCATCTTTAAAATAAAAATGAATGACATTTTATAATAAATTCAGAGTCTGTGTTCAGTGAAAAATGTCTATGGATGATTCTCCGAGCATTACACTAGAAAATGCTGAGGAGAAGCACAAAATGAGATGCTATTTTCTTAGAAATGCAATCGATAAATTTTGTAGTGCCGTCTATAAAAAGTGACAAGTAACCTACATAATTTCAAGTTTTATTTTATATTCCTTCAATATATGTGTTCCAACATCTGTGGAGCCACAGAAGGATCCCCTAACTGGCCATCACAAAGCCTGAGCCCTGGATCTGCTGCGTGCTGGTCCTTGCCTTAACTCATCCCACCCCGGTACAGGGGCCCTGCAAGCCCTGCCCAGCCCTGAGTCAGTTCTTATCAAGGTTTCCAGTGTATGATTAGTCTAAGAAACATCATCCAGCAGGCTCTAAGTTTCATCTTACTGCCCTAAACAATGTGGCTTTCCAATCCACTCCACACTTGGTCCCTAGACTTTAGGTGTTCCATATACACATCACAGCCCCACCCACCCCATGAGAAGAAACATCACACGCATGCTGGCACTGTTAGCTATTTTCCAGCCCCACCTTCCTAGCACAAAGCTTCCTGTTTTCCTATTCCATTTGTGATGTTTCTGATTCTTGACCCCAATGTTGACACTTACTTGGAGGCTCCTCCAGGATTTGACACCTTTCCCCCACATTCCTGTCCTTGCTTTTTTTGCCGTAGCCTGGTCCTCTGTTTCAAATGCTTCCCATTGTCTTAAGTAAACTTCCTTCTCTTGCCTCTGGACAAGGCAAGAGGCTGACAAGAGGTTGTCAGTGGACAACCATACTACAGTCCTTACCATGCTACAGTCCATCAGCCAGTACCCAAGCTATGGTTATAGTTAATTTGGTGCCTGGGCTGAAAGGAGCATTGAGGAGCTCCTTGTCCACCAACATTAGGCCCATTGCTCCAGCATCTGACCTGCGAATAAGCTTCCACCCTGGTTTCCTAATTTGCCCTCCACTTCCCCTTTCTGGAGCACAAGCCCTACCTTGCAGGATTAATAACAACAATAGCTACTTATACCAAGGTTGACTAGGAAAAACAGAAGCTACTCTGTGTATTCCTGGTAGAAGTATTTTAATACAGGCATTTAGAAGTTAACACACCTGCTAGAAGAGACAGGTGGGAGAGGGCTGGCAAAGCTACCACTAGTCACCTCGGCCTGCAGCACTAATGTGCGTGGTTCTTCAGGGCTCGCTGGAAAGCTCTAGGAATTTCTCTGTCTGTGTTTCCAGCTGCACAGCCTCCAAAGACTGGGGCTTTCTTCTCTTACCTTCCAAATCTCACCCAAGTGTTTCTCTTGGAAACACCATAACCAAGATTTAAAGACAGAAGGAGAGTATGGGAAGTGAAATCTCCAGCTTCTCCTACAGCATGCAGAGAACTTTCGAGGGGGTAGTACTGATGCTGATTCGACAGCAGACAAGCCAGCACGCTAAACATTTACTGAATGCTTGGAATGTACCAGGCACTGTGTGAAATTATATCATCTAATCCTCACGATAAATCTATGACATGGACACTTTCTCCATTAACAGAAAAGAGAAACAAAATTCAGAAAGGTGAAGGAATATGCCCAAGATTCAACAGCTAAAAAAATGGCTCAATTAATATATGAACCTAGGTCACCTGACTGCAAAATCCCAACACTTAACCACCATGAGTCATGTGCCTGGACTCTACCTTTTAGTTAGAATTCTCCAAATGAACTGATCCTTACTAGAACCTTCCACCACTAGTTGAAGACTGATTCTATATCTACAGCCTCTGCTTGGGGTCCTATTTCAAATTGGATAAACCTACCAAGAATAAGGTGGTGCCTCCCAATTGACTCTGTTTTCATGCTGTTTGAAGTTTTCTAGAAGTAAGGCGTTCTAGGATCAAGAAACTCATTGACACTTCCCTTTGTTCTCTGATATTCAGGCTGTGGACCTTTCTCTCAAGGCCAGCTCTATTTCCACATTAGTTCACCTAGACCTGAGTTTTCTCAATTCCTACCCTTTCCTACTAGCTCAATCTCCCAGCATCCTTCACTGCCATCAAGGCCAAACCATACATGCTATAACACTGCAAGATTTCAGCAAGCCAATTCTGCCACTACTCTTTGGAACTCCTGAAGCTCCCCACCACAAATGCACTGTGAATACCTTTCCCAACTTGAGTTAATTGGACAAGTGGCCTAACGTGGCAGAAAATTTTTCAGTAGCCGTCACTGCCTACAGAATAATACAGATGCCCTCAACACATTCAAAGCCATTTCCAAATGGTTCAAATCTAATATAGCCCATTATTTCCCTAAATTTATCTTTTATCCTATCAAAACCCATCTAGTTACCATTCTTCTAAAAGGACCTGTATGGACCTGCCTCTCTACCTTTATTCAATCCATTCTTTACACCTGGAATGTGCTTTTTAGTCTCCATCGTCCCCAGCAAATTACAGCCTATTTCTCAAAGTACCTAACAAAAATTGTATTTCTCAATAACAAACATCAATACAGTGCTTGTATCCTGACTATTTGGATAAGCATATTACCCTTTATATTGCACCAAAAATCACTGAGGGCAAGGACTATTTGTCTTAACGATGCCCCTCACCAACATTTTCACAGACTCCTACTATGGACTAAGACGTGGCAGATGATAAATTAAAAAAAAACCTTTAAAATTTAATGTAAAATTAAAAGAAGGTCAATAAAACTGTTATCTAATAAGGTAAAAATTTCCAGTTTTCCCAAATTAGAAAAGACATTCTACACAATAATTTCTATCTATACAAAATAGAGACTTTAGATGATGCAAGTATAAAGAAATTTAATACAAAACTACCAAAATGAAAACTCCTGGGGGGAAAAAAACCTAGTTTGTAATTACCAACAGACTTTAACTCCCATCCCATCCAAGGTTCGAAACCCATGAAGAGTCAGTACAGGTTATAGATTCTGAGCATTTATCCAATTATGTTCCATTTGCCTCCGTTATTTTCAGTCTGTTAAAACACTTACACAAACCCTTGGGATTTCCCCTACCTCCATTCCTAAAAGTATCTCCATCAATATGTTAAATGAGTAACAGAAGCTTTTGTTGAATCGTTGCTGAAACACACTAAATACTGAGAATAGAGAAAATATATCTCCTGAGTCATTCAAATACAGAAACATCAAACTCTGGAGAGACTAACAGCCTAAGAATATAGGAGGTGTCAAAGATTGAAGACATTAGGAAGCCTTAAGGCACTGACACCAAAAGTTGTGTGGCAAGGAGTCTTTGTTTTTCACTGAAAGGAAAAATTCAGATTATAGGCATAAATATACCTCCAACCTGATGGAGGTGGACACGAACAGGATCAAGGTAATAAAATTAAAGCCTGAAGAGGACTGGGCAGAAGCGGGGCTTATGTGAAGGTTTCCACTACATCAGAGACAATTATCTGTAAGCCAAGAGGTAAAGGCAGAAGCTTTAGAACATAAGCTAGCAGTTGTCAGGCATAATCCAAAGGTCTAAAAGCCAAACATTGAAAACAGAGGTGTCTTGGATATCAGGGATCAGGAGTAAGTCAAGCATTTTTAACACAAAAAGGTCAAAGCAGAAGTGAGGAAGACTAAAGGATTTTAATGGTCAAAGTAGATATAAATACAGAATTGTGAATATCATATTGATCAAGACACTGGCACCAAGGGGGAACCTGGGTGGCTCAGTCGGTGAAGCAGCTGACTTCAGCTCAGATCATGTTCTTGCGGTTCATGAGTTCAAGCCCTGCATTGGGCTCTATGCTGACAGCTCAGAGCCTGGAGCCTGCTTTGGATTCTGTGTCTCCCTCACTCTTTGCCCCTCCACTGCTCATGTTCTATTTCTCTCTCTCCTCAAAAATAAACATTAAAAAAATTAATCAAAAAAAAAAAAAAAAGACACTGGCACCAAGAACAAGAATGCAAAATCTGGTTTGTGAAATAAACATGATTTATCTGTGACACTAATACCCTCTGACTTCCTCTATGCATTTTAGTAATTGTGACTTGTTCTGTGTTCACAAGTAATTGAAGAAAGTAACTAAACAAGCTGGAGCCCAGAAGCATCCCTGATACAGGTGAGCTGTGTTGGCAGATGAACAGGAATAGATGAACTGAGTGTAGCAGATTGTATTTTCCAAAGACGGCTACCACAGTATCTCCCATCAAATGTGCTCTTCTGCAATGTGATCCTGCCATTTCCCCATCAAGAAGTGAAGTCTCATCACTCTACCTGAGGGTGGCCTTTGTGACCTGCTCAGCCCATAGAATGTGGCAGAAGTGACACCCTGGGACTTCTAAGACAAGATTAGAAGAAGCCTTGCAGGGGCACCTGGGTGGCTCAGTCAGTTGAGGGTCTGACTCTTGGTTTCAGTTCAGGTCATGATCTCACAGTTTCATGAGTTCAAGCCCCACGTCGGGAGTTTTTCTCTCTCTCCGCCCCTCCCCTGCTGGTTTTCTCTCTCTCTCTCTCTCTCTCTCTCTCTCTCTCTCTCAAAATAAGTAAATAAACATTTAAAAAAAGAAGCCTTGCAGCCCCCACCTGAGCCTCTTAGAAGGTGGCTCTGGGGCTACTCCTCTGAGAACTTGGAAAGTTCATGGGTAAGTACATGGGAGGCCCAGCTGAGCTCTCAGCAGTCAGCATCAACTGCTAGCCACGTGACATTCCGGCTCAACTGAACCTTCAGCCTCAGCCTCTGTTTGACTTCAACTGCATGAGAGACCCCAAGCTGAGCCTGGCTGATACACAAAACCATGAGAGATAATAATAAATTGTTATTTTAAGTTGTATGTTTTGGAGTGGCTTATTATATAGCAGTAGATAATCAGTACCTGGAGTTAAAGGAATGATTTTGAAAATTACCTCTATCTATAGCCTGTAATATTGAGGCCATGTCATTTACAATTATCACCTCTAGTAGACTCAGAAATGCACCGTTTCTCCCATCCACTGCCTTTGATATTCTAACGAAAAGTTTGGTGGAGGAAGAATCTGAAAGTTAAAATGAAATTTAGGATTATCTGGGGAGTTTGACCTGCACTGTCTCTATAATGCCTGTTGCTGCAAATACCTGAGATTTGGGTACAGCCTGGAACAATTGAAAATGTGGAACAGTCTATATTAAAAGGCCAGGATGGAGCATGAGCATTAGAGATAATTGAGCAATTACTGAACACCTTAGAGAATCCATACTCTGGTGATAATTGTCATTAACAGCAGGGAATTTTCCAGAGAGATAAATCAGACCTTTCTCAAACAATTAATACCAGCACTATGCTGTTTGTTAACGTTGTTATCTTCCACCTTAAATATTACAGGTGCCAGGCTATTTCACTTACCTCTAAACCTTCAGTTTTTCAGTCCCTGTTAATGCAGGGACATAATGCAAAACATACAGTGATTCTCACTTTACAGTCAATTCTCAATTATCCGAGGCTTATGGAATTATAATTCAGTCCATGAGAGCCCTGCTTAAATATTGGCTTCATTGACATTTGGGCACATCTGGAAATCCCATCTGTTTAATTATAATTTTGCTATCACAACTAAGTTTTTGAAATCTACATAAACCAATCACCTCCCATGAAGGATGGGGCTAGACAGAAGGAGGGGAAAAAATGGACAGATTGTCTTTTGTGTATACATTGCTTTACCATACATTATCTAATTCAATCCCTGTATACAGCAAAGCCATGAGGTACTGTTACTTTTCTTTTATAGAAAAAGAAACTAAGGCTCAGAGTGGTCAAGTTATGCTTGCTTCCTTCCCCTATTTTGCTGCTTGACATCAGAATTAGAGTACAGAGTCTAGAATCAAACAGGTTGGAATCACAATGTGTTAAAATTAGAACTGGTTTTCTAATGTAAAGTTCATCTCTGTTTTTATATATGGCAGTTTCTCTGTGTTAGCTTTTAGAAAAAGTTACATTTTTCTTAAATGACCTAGCTTCTACTTTCTTGAACTCACATCATCATTATCTGGGAAACGTCTAGCCTTAGAAGTGAAACAGGTAACGACTTAGCTCAAATAGCAGCAGCAGCATGCACTGAAACAGAATGAGAAGTAGGAAGACACAACACATCATTTTAAGAGCTATCATGACCACACGAGCTGGAATTCTTCTGATAATGTTTTCTCCTTGTTCTCAAAACTACAATTCTCTCAGTCAGTGTGTCCTGAGTTTTGTTTGGAAAGCACGATCGTCCTTTGTTTAGAGAGGAAAAGTAGCCTTGGACAAACGGTACTATTAAAAGTTGCTTGGTGGCCCTTTGTAACAAATACGGGCCATTAATGTGGAGACACAGATTCCTGTGTATTGGTTCATATTTTACATGCAACACAGGGTAGAAATATAAATGGTCTGCAGTGCAACTTGTAATTTCAATTTATTAAAAAACTTTGTGTTAGTGACTTACCATTAACTAAGGGACTCTAGGCAGATGTGCTAATTCACTTCCAGTAGTGTATTGTTTGCCTGGTTCCCAGTTGACAGCTGGAATTAAACAAAGAATTGAGTTTCATTCTATAGTATGACAATCTTATGGGAACACTAAGAGGTAAATTAAAAATTAGTCTACAATCTCTCATGTAATGAAATCATAAAAACATTTGCAGGCATCACTTCAGATGCAACAATAGAATGCAGAGTGTTGTAAATCAAAGAGCACACAGACTATGCTGCAGATTAAGTAATGATAATGCACAAATTAACTTTAGCAGTAATCCTTGAGGAAGCCATTTTACTGGGGTAGTATCAATCTTAGCATAGGCATGCAGGAAGGGAAGAAGCAAAAGCAAAGATTAAATAGGAATCTCTGGCAAGTATATACAATTTCTGAAATGTAAGGTAAAGGAACAGGATATTAGACCTAACCTCTTCTAATCTAAATAAAAGTGTGAAGAAATTAAAATGATCTGAAACTGATAACTAATCAGCTAGAACTGTATATCAATCCACAGAGACAGATAAAAAACCAAGTAGAGGCACCCCCACGCAAAACAAAACACCCCAGAACTCCCCAGCCTGCACCTGCCCATTGCTCCTCCTGCCCTGCCTAGGTGCCCCCTGCTAGAAATGCAAGGATGGCCGTTCTCGCTACTTTTATTCAACATAGCACTGGAAGTCCTAGCTGCAGCAATCAGACAAGAAAAAGAAATAAACGCCATCCAAATTGGAAAGGAAAATTTACAACAGTCACTATTTGCAGATGACATGATACTATACATAGAACACCCTGGGGGCACTTGGGTGGTTCAGTCAGTTATGCATCCAATTTCAGCTCAGGTCATGAACTCACTTTTGTGAGTTCAAGCCCCATGTCAGGCTCTGTGCTGACAGTTCAGAACCTGGAGCCTGCTTCGGACTTCGTGTCTCCCTCTCTCTCTGCCCTTCCCCTGTTCGCTCTCTCTCTCTCTCTCAAAAATAAATAAAGATTTAAAAAAAGAAAGAAAGAAAACCCTGAAGACTTGACAAAAAAAAAAAAAACTATTAGAACAAATGAAATTAATTCAATAAAGTTCCAGTACCTAAAACTAATATACAGAAATCTGTTGCATTTCTATTCACTAATAATGAAATAGCAGAAAGAGAAACTGAGAAAACAATCCCCTTTACAAATGCACCAAAAATAATAAAATACCTAGGAATAAATGTAACCAAAGAGGTGAAAGACATGGTACTCAGAAAATAATAAAACACTGATGAAAGAAAGTGAAGAGGACACAAACAAATGGAAAGATATTTCACACTCATAGAAGAATTAATATTGTTAAAATGTCCATACTATCCAAAGCAATCTACAGATTCAATATAAATCCTTATCAAAATACTAACAGTATTTTTCACAGAAGTAGAGCAAATAATTATAAAATGTGTTTGGAATCACGAAAGACCTTGAATAGACAAAGCAATCTTCAGAAAGAACAAAGCTGGAGGTATCACAATTCCAGATCTCAAGATATACTACAAAGCTTTAGTAATCAAACAGTATAATACTGGCACAGAATAGACACACAGATCAATGGAATAGAATAGAGAGCCCAGAAATAATCCCACATGTATATAGTCAACAAATCTATGACAAATGAGGTAAGAACATGAAATGGGGAATAGATGGTCCCTTCAGTAAATGGTGCTGGGAAAACTGGAAACTTACAAGCAAAAGCATGAAACGGGACCACTGTCTTACACAAAAATAAACTCAAAATGGATTAAGGACCTAATGCAACCTGAAACTATAGAACTTTAAAAAAAAAAAAAAAGGCGGTAATCTCTTGGGCCGTAGTGACATTTTTCTAGGTATGTCTCCACAGGCAAGGGAAACAAAAGTAAAAATAAGCTATTGGGTACTTCACCAAAATAAAGTTTTTGTACAGCAAAGGAACTAATCAACAAAACAAAAAGGCAGCCTACTGAAGAGAAGGTATTTGCAAATGATATATTTGATAAGGGGTTAACATCCAAAATATAAAAAGAATTTATACAACTTAACACTAAATAAATAAATAAGTAAACAAACAAACTGATTTTAAAATGAGCAAAGGACCTGAATAGACATTATTCCAAAGAAGATATCCAGATGGCCAACAGACACATGAAAAGATGCTCAACATCACAAACATCAGGGAAATGCAAATCAAAACCATAATGAGATATAGCGACATTTTTCTAGATATGTCTCCACAGGCAAGGGAAACAAAAGTAAAAATAAACTATTGGGTACTTCACCAAAATAAAGTTTTTGTACAGCGAAGGAACTAATCAACAAAACAAAAAGGCAGCCTACTGAAGAGAAGATATTTGCAAATGATATATCTGATAAGGGGTTAACATCCAAAATATAAAAAGAATTTGTACAACTTAACACTGAATAAATAAACAAACAAACAAACTGATTTTAAAATGAGCAGAGGACCTGAATAGACATTATTCCAAAGAAGATATCCAGATGGCCAACAAACACATGAAAAGATGCTCAACATCACAAACATCAGGGAAATGCAAGTCAAAACCACGATGAGATATCACCTCACACCTGTCAGAATGACAAGTGTCCAAAAGACAAGAAATAACAAGTACTGGTGAGGACACAGAGAAAAGGGCACCCTTATACACTGAGGGCAGGAATGTAAATTAGTTCAACAGCTGTGGAAAACAGTACGGAGGTTCCTAAAAACTTAAAAGTAGAAATACCATATGATCAAGTAATTCCACTACTGGATATTTACTCCCCTTAAAAAAAAAAAAAAAAAAAAAGAGAAACGCTAATTTGAAAATATATTGAAAATATATATGCACTCCCATGTTTATTGCAGGATTATTTACAATAGCCAATATATGGAAGCAATTTATTGCTTGATAGATGAATGAATAGGTGAATGGATAAAGATGTGGTATATACATACAATAGACAATATATACAATATACAATTGTATATAGACAATATACACAACAGAATATTATGCAGTCTTAATAAAATAATGAGATCTTGCCATTTATAAAAATATGGTTGGACCTAGAGGATATTATGCTAAGTGAAATGAATCAGACAGAGAAATACCTTAAGATTTCACTTATATGTGGAATCTAAACAAAAAAAGCAGAAACAGACTCATAAATTCAGAGAACAAAGTGGTGGTTACTGGGGGTGGGGGGTGGAATGGGAAAAATGGGTGAAAGGAAAGGGAGATAAAGGCTTCTAGTTATGGAAGGTATAAGTCATGGAAATAAAAGTTACAGCATAGGGAATATAGTCGATGGTATGGTAATAGTATTGTATGGTGACAGATGGTAGCTACACTTGTGAACATAGCATAATGTATATAGAATTACTGAATCACTGTGTCATAGACCTGAAACACGGTATGTCAAGTATACTTCAATTTTAAAAACGTGAAAACAGATTTGAGATTGGTAATCAAATAAATATGAAAGAAAAAGTAAGATGTTTGAAAAATTGGACAAAACCCCTTGGAAAAGAAGATCCACTGAAGAACAATTATCAAGGACACCACTAGATACATGGTAGATTTGGGCCTGATATGGGCCACCTTCCCATTACACACCGTAAAAGTTCAAGATATAGGTGAAGTAAGCTAACACCTGGCACTCCAGCAGCCCCAAGTGGTACTGCACCCAAATGTAGGCTTTAGGAGATAACTGCATGGGGTTCAGGTTTGAGAGAGTGATGCTAGAACTAAGATCCCTACAGAGAACCAGAAACTAGTCCCAGGCATCCAGTCCATGAAATAGAAATTAGACTCTGTCCCCATGGAAGGCAAAATGTCACAGAAACCTGGGGAAAAAGAGAAAGTCTTCTAAAAACACTTTTAAAACCCAATATTGCCCTACACGCATGGGTAGAGTCAAGATATAATACTATGTGTGTAATAATAATAAATTGTTGTTTTGATCCATAGGTTCTGGGATAGCTTGTTGTAAGTAATAGAATCAGTACCTGGAGTTGCAAGGATTCTCCACATGGCAGGAATTTCAAACAAAGAAACTACCACAAGAAATCTGGTCTAGAAGTGCTGAAACATGAAGAACTGACAGAAGCCAATAAAGTCATGTTGAAATGATGTTTCTAACTCACTGCAACTCAGACATTGACAACACGATGAAACCAAGTTAAAGATAAACTCACAATCAAAAATTGCAAATCAGGGGTGCCTAGGTGGCTCAGTCAGTTAAGCATCTGACTTCGGCTCTGGTCATGATTTCACGGCTCATGGGTTTGAGCCCTGTGTCGGGCTCTGTGCAGACAGCTCAGAGCCTTGAGCCTGTTTCAGATTCTGTGTCTCCCTCTCTATCTGCCCCTCCCCAACTCACACTCTGTCTCTCTCTCTCTCAACAGTAAATAAACATTAAACAAAAATTTTTTTAAAAAATTGCAAATTGGCCAACAGGCACATGAAAAGATGCTCAACATCGCTCCTCATCAGGGAAATACAAATCAAAACCACACTCAGATACCACCTCACGCCAGTCAGAGTGGCTAAAATGAGCAAATCGGGACTATAGATGCTGGCAAGGACGTGAAGAAAACGGGAACCCTCTTGCACTGTTGGTGGGAATGCAAACTGGTGCAGCCACTCTGGAAAACAGTGTGGAGGTTCCTCAAAAAACTAAAAATAGATCTACCCCATGACCCAGCAATAGCAATGCTAGGAATTTACCCAAGGGATACAGGAGTGCTGATGCATAGGGGCACTTGTACCCCAATGTTTATAGCAGCACTTTCAACAATAGCCAAATGACGGAAAGAGCCTAAATGTCCATCAACTGATGAATGAATAAAGAAATTGTGGTTTATATACACAATGGAATATTACGTGGCAATGAGAAAGAATGAAATATGGCCTTTTGTAGCAACGTCAATGGAACTGGAGAGTGTTATGCTAAGTGAAATAAGTCATACAGGGAAAGACAGATACCATATGTTTTCACTCTTATGTGGATCCTGAGAAACTTCACAGTAGACCATGGGGGAGGGGAAGGAAAAAAAAAGAGGTTAGAGAGGGAGGAGGGAGGGAGCCAAACCATAAGAGACTCTTAAAAACTGAGAATAAACTGAGGGTTGATGGGGGGTGGGAGGGAGGGGAAAGTGGGTGATGGGCATTGAGGAGGGCACCTGTTGGGATGAGCCCTGGGTGTTGTATGAAAACCAATTTGACAATAAATTTCATATTAAAAATAAATAAATAAATAAAAATAAAATTAAGTTTAAAAAATTGCAAATCATATAAGGATATGAACAACCACCAGAGAGAGAGAGAGAGAGCATACAAAAAATGATGGAAAACTTTATAACCTAAAGATGTTTATAAATTGTGTATTTAAAATCATTAAAGAAATTAAAAGCAGAAATAATGGTGAATATCTCAGCTCTTTTTTTTTTTTTTTTTAGTTTTTTTAAATGTTTATTTGTTATTGAGAGACAGAACATGAACATGGGAGGGGCAGAGAGAAGGAGAGACACAGAACCGGAAGCAGGCTCCAGGTTCTGAGCCGTCAGTACAGAGACGGACGCAGGGCCCAAACTCACAAACCGCAAGATCATGACCTGAGCCATAGTCAGATGCTTAACCAACTGAGCCACCCAGATGCCCCCTTAGCTATTTCTTGATTTCTGAGCTATGTCCTCCGACATTCCTTTGGTAATATTGGTAGTAAACTGTGTCTTTTGTTTATCTGAAAATGCAGGTAGGAAGAGGGTATCAACTACAAAAGGCATGAAGGAATTTGGGGGGATGACAGAAATATTTTATAGCTTGATTGTTGTGGGGTTACAAAACTGTTTTGTCAAAACTCACCAAACTGTGCATGTAAAAGAGAGAATCTTACCATATATAAATTACACCTCAATGCCTGACATCAGGAAAAAAAAAAATCAGTCTCTTCTCCTTCAGGGTCTCCACAGACAGAAAACAGAACAAAATAGACATTTTCATTCAGAGAACAATAATTTGTGCAAAGATTCACTAAGCAATAAGCCTATCCAAACAAACAAAGCCACGGAAAAAAGTAGATTCAAATTCTACTAAGGGTTCACTGACTTAAGTTAAAACTTACTTGAACACCAGGCCCCAAAAGCAGACATGGATGAGGCAGCCCCACATGGGAAGCAGCTTCCCTGGTGAGATCTGGTGTTAATGCACAGCCACATCCATTTCTGAAAAGTTTATAACACAAATATTCACATTCATTTACAGCACTGGAAAAATAACAGCTAAATCCTTAGTAAACAGGTTTATCATGGAAAAGTTGAATCAGAAAATAAGGAAATCATTCAAACTCAGACTTTGCCAGTAATAAGTAATATGATCTTAAGGCAGACATCTCACTTCTCTTCAGAATCTTTGTGATAATAAAGATGATCCCTTGGGTCCATTCCTGCATTCATACTCTAAGAGTTTATGACAATTTGGACTTAGACAAGGAGCCACTAAAACCGGAAAGTCAAAATACTAAATTGGAGAAAATTCTGAGACCTGTAAAATCTAAATGCCATGGTACATGGAGGCTGTACAGTTTCAGAGTAGTCACATCACGCTTTCCTCAAAAATCTCCATTGAGGGGTTTTAGTGTAGAAACTAATTTCTCACCGACGCTAACAGAAAAAAAATGTGAATTACAACATTTGGAGTTCAATACATAACGTTTAAGAAGAATTAGCAAATCACAGCTTCACACTGCATGTCCCATTCCTTCAAAATTATATTTTTCTCTTTGTGAGAGATTGTGGAAATAGTAGCCAATTCCAACCGGCCTGGAGTCTATCAGAAAAATACCAGCAGATCGCACGGAACCTAGGAGAAAGTATAGCCATGCCTCAGAAGGTGCTAAAATCAAAACATCACGATTTGAAGTTATCCTTCATGATTCTCTGGGGCTGTAGGAGAGCTTATGCTAGCACCAGCTGACACCTGCACATTAATTCTGGCACTAACTATCTGGAATCAGCACTGACCCACAAGTTAAGGGCTGAGTCCTCCACGAGGCAACCCTCATTTTATTGCCAGTCAGACATCGGTGGTCCCTGGGCCACATGTACTTCTGACTGGCTGGCTACAAATTCAGGGGCTCCCACAAACCCCCTCAGGCTAGCCACTTTGCTAGACTGACTCACAGAACTCAGAAAAGCACTATGTTGATTATTACAGTTTTCTTATAAAGGATACAGATCAGGACTAGTTAAACAAAGAGACACAAAGGCCAAGGTCTGGGAAGTTCCTAAACCCAGAGCATCCATGCTCTTCCCATGGAATCAGGACATGTGGCCTTCCTGGCACATGGATATATTTATCTATTTGAAAGCTCCCCTGAGATTCAGGGTCCAGAATGTTTACTGGGGTTACATTATATAGGCCGGATTGATTAAATCATCAGCCATGTGACTGAACTCCATTTCTAGCCCTTCACTTCTTTATGTGTCAGACTGCTCAAAGTCCCAACCTTCTAATCATATAGTTGGTCTTTCTGCTGGCCAGCCCCAGTCCTGAGACTACTCAAGAGGCTAATCTTGAGACATTTCATTTGCATAAATTCAGGTCCAGGGGCTGATCCAAGGGACTCATGAATACAAAGACACTTGGGAAATTCCACGAGTTTAGAAGCTCTATGTCTGTGCTCAGAACCTAGAACAAGGGCCAAATTCTTTTTTTTTTTTAATGTTTATTTTTGAGAGAGAGAGAGAGAGAAAGAGAGAACGAGCATGAGCAGGGGAGGGGCAGAGAGAGAGAGAGACACAGAATCCGAAGCAGGCTCCAGGCTCTGAACTGCCAGCACAGAGCCCGATGTGGGGCTCGAACCCACAAACTGTGAGATCATGACCTGAGCTGAAATCAGACGCTTAACTGACTGAGCCACCCAGGTGCCCCAGGGCCAAATTCTTTATTATACAACATAGCTCATCTCAGATTCTCTCTGTGCAGTCTTATCAAATATTCTCTCTCTCAGTACACGGGCATTCCTGGCTTCAAGATTCTGGCTGATCACAGCTGACCCAGCTGCAGTGCTCCAGTTTGATATAACCATTCAGTCTTAACACCCAGCTCCAACTAACTCACTAACATCCCTGAGTTACCATTTTAAATCTCTGGGAGACAAAGTCTAAATGCCACAGCGTGAGTCGAGACCATTGGTCTAAAAAGCTGTGATCAGAGGGACAAAGTCACAGGATGCTTTGAGATGGGCCTGACAATTCTCAGAGAACAAAATATGAACTTGGCAGGCATCAGACAACATATCTAAACTCAAGTTTTACAACTCTGACAAGCACAGGTGTGTAAAGCAAGGCCCTAGGAAATGGGAACAAGGATCGGCACAAAGAGAACTAAATGTAATCAAGCTCCAAGATCGTTGTCATCCCTCCTACAGTCTCTTTATAAAATAAGCACAGAAATAGCTCAGTTCAACTTTATCCAGGTAGGATGTCATTATGATTAATACTCACGGGAGGCAAACCCAAGGTGGACATGTTCTTGTGTGCAAATGGTTCTATCTGGCTTTAGAGAATCATCATAAATGAAGAGAGCAATTTATAGGAAACGGGAGAAAGAGGAAGTCCATTTGGGAATACTCTTATGATAGGAAAAGATGGGATTCTAGCAGGCAGAGAGGGCAAGGTTAGGACCTAAAGGCCCTGGGTGGGGAAAAACACACATTTTGGAATAATGCTGGGAGCGTCTGACCACAGGAAACCCCCTTGGGCGTAAGGTTCCTCTTAAGAATGTAACAGACACCTCGTACTCCCCCTCAGGTTCCCCTCAGGAATCTGACAATCAAAATACCTAACTAAAATAAGTAAGCCATAAAACTTATGTTAACCGAGGGACAGTATGACCATAGTCTGACTCCACACAATGGAGTCGAGCCAGTCAGCAATGGACAACCCAGCACTCAAGCCAGAGTTGTCCAGTCAGTAAGGGTAGAACCTGAGAAGAACCGAGGGGGAAGGGCAGGGGGGCGCTGACCAGAACCTTATAAAACAAGGGCCCTTGCCTATAGTTACGGGCATTCACCTTCAAATGCCCCCTCTCTGTAAAGAGAGCTTTCCTACTATGCTTCCTTTCTAATCTTATACTCTAATACATTTCTGCCTGCTGCTCATTTTGTGTCCACCTCTTCATTCTTTGAAGGAGCGAGGTAACAAACCCCAGGCACTGAGGTAAAAAAAAATCCCACAACACTTTCTGGAATCAAATAGAAGACATAGATAAAGACTTACCTAATAGTACACAGTTGAGCTAAAAGAGAAAAAGATAAAGGTCTCTTTAGCTGCATCTGAGAGAAGCTAATTGGAGCTAGATTAAGAAAAATGAGAAGTTGTCATAATGATGAAGGGATAACTCATGAACTCCAAGTGCAGAAATGCAATCTGGCCTCCCGAAGGGACTGAGATCAAGACCTAAAGTCCTCACGGCTTCTCTCTGTATGTTTTCCTTTTCTCCCTCCTCCTCCCCTCTGTCTATCTGTCTCTCTCTCTCTCTCTTTCTCTGGCTCTTTCTGGCATTTCCATTTTGCTGTTTCTCAGGTCACACAACTGTGCATGATGGCCACTTTACAACCCTGAGTTTACATTCTGAAAAGCAGAAAAAGGTAGCGTCCCTCAGTTCCAGATCTTTAGCTCCAAGAGCTACTGTCTGATTGGATGTCTAGAGGGCAGGGATCGCATAGTGCAAACGTGGCTGCAGGGGCCCATCTTTGTGGGTCAAAGAGGCAGTTAAGGAGCCATTTTTGAGCTGAGAAGATGCCCCAGAAAGTAGCTCTGCTACTACTTCATTTATTTAATTTAGAGAAACACAACAGCTGCTCTGGATAAATGACAATGTCTAAAAAACATCTCCCCAGGCTACATCATAGTTTCTGCACTTAATATTTTTCTAAATTATGTGAAAAGGGAAAGCTCAAAAACAAAACAAAACAAAACAAAACAAAACTCACATTTGCAGATAAACAAAGATCTCTGGAGTATAAGTAGGCCAAGGTGGTAGGAATAAAATGACAACAGATGAACTTCGGTGAGTGTAAGGGAAAGGTAATAATACCAGGGCAAAGTAAATCCAAACGATCTAAATCCATTGGTTCTAAGAAACCAAAGGAGCAGGGCGCCTGGGTGGCTCAGTCGGTTAAGCGGCCAACTTCAGCTCAGGTCATGATCTCACGGTCCGTGAGTTCGAGCCCCGCGTCGGGCTCTGTGCTGACAGCTCAGAGCCTGGAGCCTGTTTCAGATACTGTGTCTCCCTCTCTCTGACCCTCCCCTGTTCATGCTCTGTCTCTCTCTGTCTCAAAAATAAATAAATGTTAAAAAAAAGAAAAAAAGAAAAAAAAAAGAAACCAAAGGAGCATAATCTTGGATGCACCAAAGAAAATTTCAAACTGATAAAGACGTGACAGCCCTATGACCTAAAAGATTAATAGAGACTTTTATTTATTGAATAAATTCCAGTTTCCAGTATTATTTACTCATTCACCCATGCAATGTAAATATGCAAGGAAAGAAAGAGTGCGAGGGAAGGGAGGGAAAGAAGAGAAGAAAAGGAAGGAGAAAGGAAAACAGACAAGGAGGAAGGGAAAATACACACTAGTATGTCATACATACTCATGAGGCAGATTACTGATCTCATTTTTCAGATGAGGAAACTGAACTCAAGACCCCATAAACTACCCCAGACCATCAGTTAGTAAGTAGAACTAGGATTCCAGTTCAGGTGGGTCTGGGTCCAAAGCATATGTTCTCTGCATCACATGGTTATCCCACATTTTCAAGATTTTGGCATGAAATTTTTTAATTTTTTTTTTTTTTTAAGAAAGCTCCGTGCCCAACATGGGGCTTGAACTCACAAACCCTGAGATCAAGAGTTGCATGCTCTAGCAACTGAGCCAGCCAGGCACTCCAAGATCTGGCATGAAATTCTTAGCAAAAACATTAGCGTGCATTAAAACAGCCTAAAAAAAAAAACCCACGAAGTACTGCTTTTTTTCCATGCTACATAAAAGTCTGAAGATGAAACAATAACCCATTTGGACCAGAGTATGATACCAAAAAAAAAAAAAAAAAAAGGATAAACATATATTTCTCGACCTGCCTACATTTGCACCCCCAAAATGCTGCCCTGTTTGCTTTACTAAGGCCCAAAATTTCCAAGAGGAAAACTTTGGTGTCAAGTATAATGAAAATATTCAAACCTAAAAACAAATAAATAATGAAGGAAAAAGACATATACCACATTACAGAAAAATTAAAAGTTACATATAGGCAAGTAACACCAAAAATAAAGGTAAACTGGAAATCATGTGTGACATGTATGAGTTATCATTCTTAATAGCTCAAGAGGTTATGCAATAAGAAAACATTAAATGTGTCAACAGCAAAAGGTCAAAGAACAAGAAGAGAAGTGCATTTTCCAAATAAAGTTAGGAAAAAAATGTCCATCCTTGTTAGTAACCCTGGTATTTCTCTATCCAACTGCAAGTTTTCTCTGTTTTTAAATTTTTTTTAATGTTTATTTATTTTTGAGAGAGAAAGTGTGTGCACGCGTGAGTGGAGGAGGAGTAGAGAGAGAGAGAGAGAAACACAGAATCTGAAGCAGGCTCCAGGGTCTGAGCTGTCAGCACAGAGACCGATGTGGGGCTCGAATCCACAAACCAGAGATCATGACCTGAGCCAAAGTCAGACGCTTAACCGACTGAGCCACCCAGTTGCCCCCTCTCTCTTCTTTAATGACAATAACCAGGGTTTGTGGAGGATATCGGGAAATATGCTTTCTTAATTTTGCAAGTGACTATATAAATGGACTATATTTTCTGTAACACGATTAGTCAATAGTATCAAACAATGCAAACATCTGTCTACCTTTTGACCCAATACTTGCACTTCTAGGAATATATTCTATGACAAATATTAGAACTCAAAGACTATGAACAGTAATGTATTTATACAAAAGCATCAATAAAAACTGAAAACACCTAATATCCAAGAGTAGCAATTGCTTAAAGAAAGTTGATCCATCCATGTCATAACTGTTTGCAACCACTAGAAAGTGTGCTCTAACAAAGCAGTAATGCTCTGAATAATTAAGTAGAAAGGGCAAATTATGAGATTATGTTTACTTATCTATACAGTTTTAGATATGCAAACATTACATATTATATATAACACATAATAGAAATAATTTAACATACTCATCAGAAACACACCAAAATATTAACAGCAGCCCTTTCTGAGTAGGGTTACAGGAGATTTTTAGGTTGTACACATAGGTGTTGTTCTCTATTGTTCACAGTTCCCATTATAAATTAAGTTGCATTATTTTCATAATGGAAAAGCAAGTATGTTAAAATAAAAATGCAAAGCTTTCAATGAGAAGGCATTATTTCTGTTCATCTTGTCTATGTGCAGAATGAATTCACACAGGTTTTGATTCCATTCGAGGAGGCCACAAAGGTGGTGACTGATCCCGTGTGGCCAGAAGTAAACCATCCTATTTAGAAATGTGGAGGGCCTCTTTAAATATTCCTTCCCAAAGCAAAACACAACAGTTACATTTCTAATAAGAGCAATTTGCTTTTGATGATGAACTCCTACTAAAATAATTAAGACATTATTCAGAATCTTCAAGAGCAATAACACAAGTAAGAGCAACAGAGTAAAACACACAATAAAAAGGATAAAATACAAAATCAAAACAAGGTCATCTCATTAAAAGCCAGGGATTACTGTTGAAAATGTCTAGGGTCTCATCAGAAGGACTTTATTGTCTTTAATAATAGTTTTGATTTGAGAATGCCAACACCAAAATGACTCCATTTTCCTCTCAAATGCTTTCGTGATCGTGTTTAGATAGCTCTGAGAAGGCTCACACGGTTGTCTACAAAGAAGACTATGACTGGTGAAAATGGGAAACTGTTATTTGCAATATTCAGAAACAAAACAGGCTGTACGCAGATAATTAATTTCAAAATGTACTGTATTCTTTTTTATTTCATACAAACAGTATAACCTGATTTAGGATTTTTTTCTTTTTTTATTATTTTATGTTTTCACCATGATCAGTGACTCTTTAACCTCCATCATCTATTTGACTGATCCCCCTGCCGCCTCCCCTTTGGTAACCATCAATTTGTCGTCTATTAAACAGAGTTAAGTTTAAGCAAGTCTGGCCCCCTCTTCCTGTTCTTCTCCAGTTTCCAAATATCTCTGCCACCTCATGCCAAAGGGTCCATCTACACCATTATTGAGTCATTCCCTGGGGTCCTAACGCATTTACTTTATCAAGAATCTTTCGTTACTTAAAAGCGAATACTCTCTGAGCCAAATTCAGCTTGGTTCTTGGTTAGTTGCAGTCATCTGAGAGTCAGAAATTGACCAAGACAACCATACCAGGTGAGGGGACTGTGTACCAAGGACATATATATGGGAAGCATATGGGAAGTGAAAGGCAAAGAAAAAGGATACTGTAAGCAAGCACTGCGAGGTATCCATATACAGATGATGGATATAATCATGAAATTCCAGGGAAAAATAACTGATGCACTTTAAAATCAAGGAAGCATCCACACGATCCCATTCTATGGAGGCACACAAAGCAAACCATTCAGTCCCTGAAACGAGCTACTTCTTCCAGCCACAAGGTGCGGCTCTTCTCAGGATCTGCAAACGGACTGCGTATTTAGAGCTGAGACAATGGCAAGCTTGCATTAGAAATCCCATCTATAGGGGCGCCTGGGTGGCGCAGTCGGTTAAGCATCCGACTTCAGCCAGGTCACGATCTCGCGGTCCGTAGTTCGAGCCCTGCGTCAGGCTCTGGGCTGATGGCTCAGAGCCTGGAGCCTGTTTCTGATTCTGTGTCTCCCTCTCTCTCTGCCCCTCCCCCGCTCATGCTCTGTCTCTCTCTGTCCCAAAAATAAATAAACGTTGAAAAAAAAAATTTTTTTAAATAAAATAAAAAAAAAAAATAAAAAAGAAATCCCATCTATAAACCATACTCCTTCAGTCAATTCAGTTTTGAACAGAACTTTCTGCCAGTGAAACACTCTGCACAAATACAGAGTTCTGTCCAAGGAGAAGCCCTCCTTAACTGATGCTACGTCTGTGTGGGCAAAGTCACCTCTACATCGCAGCATCCACAGCCATCATTTTCTTTCCTCAAGCTGAGCTTTCTGCTATGGAACTGAGCTCTATGGCTCGCCCTCTCTCTCCTTTCTTCTTATTTCCTGGATCTTGTTATTTGCTTTTTGTGTTATGACAAGTCAAGTGAAATGTCAGATATGGAGATGTGCCACCCAGATTATTCTTCAGGAAAAGACAGGCTGCCCAGCTGTGAAGAGTATAATCGTCAGTGGGCAGCTGTCAGCTCCCTCCCAGTACGAGCTACAGAGAGCCACCTTGTTCAAGCCGATGCCCTTCCCAGAGCAGCCTGCATCAGGTGACTGACGGGTGCCAGGAGGGTCAGTAGGGACAGGCCACTTCAACTCAATGCATGACAATTACAACAGGCAATGCTTGTTCTAGAGCTTTGCTGGGCCTTCACTGCACATCACCTTCTCCCCCCTGCTTCCAGCCCTCTTCGTTTCAAGGTACTAATCCCTGATAACTATCTTGTGCCCCAAACCACATCTTCTGTGCCTACGTCCGGCGAACACAGCCTGCGACATTGCAACAATGAATTGCTCAGATCATCTGACAATGATAGGCTATTAAATAATTTGGAATACTTAGCTTTTGCTTTTATGCACTTTTGTGCTTCAGATATTTTCACTGAATCGCCATTTACTCATTTATTCAATAAATATTTGAGTGCCTCCCATGAGCTGGGCACCGTGCTTCGTAAAGAATACGTGAAAAATATCTGGAACACAACACAGTATTAGGGTAAAGCAGCCATCTTGCAAACATGAAAATGAAAGCAACAATCCAAGGGATGGCAGGAGAGAGAGCCAGAAAGAGCCTTCATGGGACAGTAATGACTGCCCTGGACTGCCTATCTCTGACCTCATCTTATGAGAAAAGTAACCTCTATTTGGTTTTCTATTATCTGCAATGGAACAACATCAACCCTAGCTGACAGACTCCCCCCTCAGTCGACACTTAGTATGCCCACTACAAATACCATGCCTTGGCCACTGTTTGCTTATTTACTGATTGAGCAAATGAACAAATGAACGATAATTCTTACTAGTATTTTATCTCGCATTCCCTGGTCAAATCCAGAAAGTGAGCCAATAAAAAGGAATAAAGCCCGAAAAGTAGTCTGGTCCCCAACTGCCCACTCCTTGGCTCAAATCTGTTCACCTTATTCTTCCCTTTTTCATTTCAAAATTATATTCATATCATTCCTTTTATAGTATTGCCACATGAAAATTAACAACATGCAAAGCATTTCTCCAGTAAGATCATTTTTGACACTTTTTTCTTCTATATCTCATGTACAAAGGAGAGGAAAATTTGACACATGGGCTGTGGGGCTGTATAAACATATAGCATACCATTTTAAATGCTTCAGTTTCAGAGGCTCTGAGAGATAAATGGCACATCTATAATTATCCCTCCACCATCAATAAGCTTCAAATTACTATCTACTCTCAAAGGTAGAGAAAATGTTGAAGTATTTTTTATGAAACTTCAGAAGTTGCATATTAAGTAATTTGTTGTATCATAAAGTCCTAGACCCAGGAAGTGTCTTTTGTTTTATTTACCAGATTTTATTTACCAGAAGGGAAGTTTTCAATTAATTGTTTGATTGGGATATATAAGAAGACGACTGAGAAAAACCTTACAATGAAGTCAAATAAACCTAGGCTCGCTGAGGTTCACAAAAGCTTTCCACCAAAATTACCAGCCATTGACGGTATGACATTCAACTCAGCTATCGCCCAATAAATTTCCTTCTTCCTAACAAATGTTTCCTCTTAATTTGTTGATTTATATATCTACTCAACAGACATTCATTAAACACCAATTATGTGCAGGCTTAGTACCAGGCACTAAAAAGAAATAAGGTGTCGTCCCGGATCTCAAAGAACAGAATGCATAGGCAGATACGAACACAGGACATAGCATTTCAGTGCAATATCATGTGTCTAACAGAGGTGAGCATGGGCTGTTTGGGGGAATCACAGAAGAGGGAAACCCAGCATGGAAGAACAGTACAAGAAGTATTTCTCAAAGAAAATGGCCTTTGAGTTAGCTTAAACAGTGAACACAAGTTACCTCTACTTACCGTAAATATATTCAAATCCAACTGCTTCTCCACACATCCATCTCTACCAGCCAAGTCCATCATCCACCTGCCTGGGTCACCACCAGAGCCTCCTAACAGGTCTAACTGCTGCGAACTCTTGAACCCCTACAGCAGCCAGAGGGAGCCTCTTACAAGGTAAATCAGATGATATCACCCCTCCAATGGCTTTCCTACATCCTTAAAAGAAAAGTCCTCACCATGTTGGTAAGAACCTGTGTGATCTGGCACCTGGCTACCTATTCAATTTCCTATAACTCTTCCCGTGGCTGACTGCTCTCCATCTACACTTGTAACCTTGAAATTCCTCCAACACAACAAGAAATCTATTTCAGGGCCTTTGTATTTGCTGTTCCCTCTACCTAGAAATACTCTAAAGGCTTGCTCATTTCATTTGGACCTCCCCTCCAATGTCACTTCCTCAGAGAAGCCCTCCACAACCATACCACAGAAAATACTACACACTTTCCCCTTATGTGACATCATTGTCACATTCCCCTCTGGACTGTAAGTCCCATGAGAGTAAGATTTTCTGTAGTTCAATGCGGTGTCCGCAGTCCCTGCAGCAACTCCTATTACACACAGCAGACACTCAGTAGACATCTATTGAATAAATAAACCCTTTGCATGTACCCACCACCAGACAAAAAGAAGAAATAAAAGGATAGTGTGTTTACAAGTTGTTTACAGTGTAGGCCCAGGCTCTCCACTCCCAGGACTGTTAGATCAACTAAACAGTCCATCTAGCTAACTGCATGAAACCAAAGAGAGAGAAGATCAACTTCAAAGTGAGTACAAAGGTGGGGGTGGTGGGAGAGTTGGGCCAGGATTACTCATCTGAAAAGTTTTGGACACGGTATTGTCAGAGAATCAGAGCCCTGATACTAACAGCCTTTTGAAATCCTTCAAGTTCTAAGTGACCACAAGGCCCAAGTCCATTTGGAGACATGCTCAGCCACGTCAGCCTGATGTCACGTCTGAAGATAGGATTTTGTGATGGACAAGGGTTCCTGGAGAAACTTTGCTGGGTAACCTCAGTGGGAGGCTATGTAAGAATTTCCTACACGCGGAGGTAAGAGTTCTTAAAATGGTGACCCGGAGGCCCATTCTGTATTTGAGAAAAAGGGAAGGGGCCTGTGAGGGCTGTATACATTGTATTTTTAAAAATTTTTAAACATCCAACGTTAGAAGATTTCGTATCAAAATCCATATTTTCTATTATCTCTTGAAAATATGAAAGATCTAGCAAAACTAGGCTGCAGTCTAGTCACAGCCGCTCCCTTTAGATGGGGCAAGCACTCTGTAGCTCACCACCATGCTTAACATGACCTCTGTACTACCTCAGGTGGGTGCTCTCATTTATTTGACTCGTCTGAGCCAGGTAGGCATTTAAGTCTTGATTCCTGGTCTTAAACTTGAATGATTACTTGTCCCAGAGTCAGGAAGATCATTAAAAGAGCCAAACACTCAATGCTATGAAGAACCACCAAGTATCGAAATGACACAGTCCTTAAACAGAAATGTAGAGCGGGAAGGGGCCTCAGAAATCATCCAGTCAACTTCATTATTACAGATGGAGGAACAGAGGCCCATGTGGCTCAAACTTTGAACAGATCAAAGATTGGATCTCCACATGACCAGTACGGGTCTTATACCTCCCAGTGAGCGGCTATCGGAACACACATTTGCAGGTTGGCAAACACCGCCATGTAACCCTCGTCAGTGTCCTAGCCGCTCACTGGCCTTCATCCCTAATGTGTTAAAAACATTTCTAAAAATCTAAATATTAAGAAGACAGCATTTGTAACCATGTAAGGGCAAGGGAGAAAAATCTATGGAATAAAAATCTCATGAGGCCTGGGCAAGACGGGAGAACTGAGCTGGCCTCTGTCAGAGGTAAGTAAACTCTTTTGGTAAAAGGCCAGATAGTAAATATTTTAAACTGGGCCATGCAGTCTCTATGGCAACAACTCAGCTCTGTTTGTAGCAGGAGAGCAGCCATAGACAGTATATAAACAGGTGTTACTGTGTTTCAATAAAACTTTACTGATAGATACTGAAAGTTGGATTTCATATAATTTCATGTGTCGTGAAACAATATTCTTCTATTTTTTGCGGGGTGGGGGTGGGGGTGGGGGTGGGGGTACCATTTAAAAATGTAAAAATCACGCTTAGCTCAAGGGCCATACAAAAACAGGTGGTAGGCAGGGTTTGACCCTGGGGCCACAGCTTGCTGATCTCTGACCTAGATGGTGAGGGCAGATATCCCAGGGCTTCTTTCCCTTTGAATACGAGACATCTCCTAACGCACAGGTCAGACTTCTTAATGATAGTATCGGAATTGTCTCACAGCGTATCAAGTTTATCCAGTTACTCACTCATAGTCTCTTGTTTGGTCTTCACAATGATTCTATTAGATACGAGGAACGAGTGTAAGTGTGCATTGCATTTCCAACCTGTTCACTTTTTGTACGGATTATAATGACATGAACAGAAGAAAAATTTACCCGAAATGTCACTACCTCAGGAAAAAAATGTTGACATTTTTCTTTGTACTTCTCAATTCTTTTTTTTTTTTCCATATCTAGGCAAACTTTCACTGAATTGGCATCATAATGTGGATAAAATGGTACATTCCAGGTTTTCACAGAGTGGATTTATGCATTCTACCATATTTCTAAATAGGCCTCAGGGTGAATATTTAAGATTCTATGTAGTATGTCATTATCTGTGACATACGTCCTTTGTTGGACATTTAGGAGGTTTCCAATTATTTACCATGATAAATAATGCTGCAGTGAATGTCTTTATTCACTTTACTTTTATAGGAATATTTCCTTGATATTCCCAGAAGTGAAATTACCAAATAAAGTACAGTAACACTCTGATTACTAATATGCTTTGGAAACACCTTTCAAAAAAAGTTATACCAAAGCAGGTTTCCTTAGCACGGGGTGAAAGCAATGGGCCATGGAGCAGTCCGGCCCTGTCATGGTCTCCGGTGGGACCTTGGGAAGTCACCTCTACCTTAAGCTTCAATTATGTCACCTGTCAAGAGAGGAACATAATCTCTGCCTTCCGTGAGAATCAAAAGAGACAGTCGATCACACTGAGCAACTTCCCAACACCAGTGAGGATGCTATGAAATGCTGATGGGGAGACTGATAACAGTGATGATGAGCTTCAAGTTATGTGTGAAGAACCAAGGCTCAGATTTAAGAGTCTTGTCCCAGGCCACGCAATTGGTAAAGAGCACTTCAGACTCCAGTTCATGCCTTTTTCTGTTTCTCTTTGATGGCACCCAGGATCTCCTGGGACTTTGAGTATAGAAATAGTGTTGATTCCTTGCTCACTCTCAGGGGCATTTCATTTGCAGACTGATTTCTAAGTCTCAGATGTCAGCCAATTTGTTCCTTCCAGATGCTTGGACCCTACTGGGACCCCCACCTGCTACGCCTGGTGTACTTTTTTTTTTTTTTTTTTACTTTTTAAATTCAAAAAGTAACAAATGAACATTATATGACATAACATTTGTGCCTTCAAGCCCTCACATCAGCCTAGTCACTAAACTTGCCAGAGCAGTCCTTTCCCTTCTGACAGTATTTAGATTGCTATTAAAGTAGATGTCGACAAGTTCTAACTCTGAGTTCATTTATATTCATAATCTTTTATCCACATTCTGATAGTTCAAGGTTAATGAAATCAGTACTCCTGAAACTGAGAATTAATATCCAAGAAGAATTCATATGAAAAATATAATACTTCCTCCCCTTTATTTCTTCTTTTACAAAAACAATATCCGCAAGAAAGGTCAAAATTAGAGGCAAGAATAATTAACATGAGAATTTTGACAAAACCTATAACCTCTGTCTACATTCTATAACCTATTCTCATTGACAGGCAAAGACAGAGTCTACGAACTTTCTTGCCAGTTCTTAATCACTCCTCCCAGGATGGTTTTCTGTAAGTTTACTCATTGATAGAACTGTGTTTCTAGGTGTTGGCTGCACTTGGTGGCAAGCGTGATTTAAAGTTGAGGCAGGGGAAAATAAATAAATAAATAAATAAATAAATAAATAAATAAAGTTGAGGCAGGGGCACCTGGGTGGCTCAGTAGGTTAAGCGTCTGACTACTTTGACTCAGGTCATGATCTCATGGTTTCTGAATTTGAGTCCTGTGTTGGGTCTGTGCTTGGAGCCTGGAGCCTGCTTCGGATTCTGTGTCTTCCCCTCTCTCTCTACCCCTTTCCCACTCGCACTGTCTCTCTCTCTCTCTCTCTCAAAAATAAAACAACAAGAACATTAAAAATTAAAAAAAAAATAAAGTATTTGAGGCAAATCTAGTTCCAGGAATTAATGATACTTGTGGTTAGAGACTGAGGGCATTTGTGGGTCTAGAGCATGTCAGGAGACGTTTCCCTTAAATAGTCAGATAGTAAAGATTTTAGCCTTTGCAAGCAAAAGGTCTCTGTTGCAACTATTCATCTCTGCTATTCCAGCACAAAAACAGCCATAGACTATGTGTAAATGAGTAGGTGTGGCTATGTCCCAGTGAACCTTCATTTACCAAAGCAGATGGTAGGCCTGCAGGCCAGAGTTTGCTGACCTCTGGTCTAGAAGCTAACAGAACTTGCACTTCTGGATGTCAGTATCTTGGCACTTTGTAGCCCTTGATGATACTTTAACGGCACATACTATCCCAGTGTTTTCTGGCACTTTGTGAAACCAGCCCTGGTGAAGACTTGCTGGGACCGGGTGGCACTTATGGTTCTTGACCTTCAGCACTTGAGGTTTTACGCTTGATGATCCTTGCGGCTGTGAGTGCTTGTGGCATTTACATTTCTAGAAGGTAATCATTTAATAGCACTAAAGGTCATGTGCTGATCCTGAAGTCATAGCCCTGAACCCATAGTAAACAACTCAGAGAATGTTTGTCGAGTGAATAAACGACCTCTTTTGGGTCTTCAAGGTATGCTAAAATTGGATCTGTAACATTTACAGATTTCTAAATTCCATGCTTCGTATCCAACAAAAACTGACTACTTAATTTGGAAAAAGTAACCAACTTGGGCCAACAGGTGGTTTAGGTTTTCCTTAATTCATACTCGCAGTCACCATGAGCAAATAATAATTAAGAACCTACTATGTACAGGGTAGGGTACTTCCTATAACCAATCATTTCAAGTGTTATACTGAGGTATCTGGGTTCACCAACTTCATAATCGTCTCTTATTAAAGCTTGGTATCGCTCCCAATGCACTTTGGAGAAATGTTTGCATTCCCAAAAAAAGGGCGATGCTATTATACACAGATCCTACTGGTCTCATACTTAAATAAATAAATACTGAACTTCATCTTTCTTAGGCACGATCTGGGTTAGACAACTCCAGTTTTGCAAGTATAAAATAATGAGAACTAAGTCAGTTTTACCTACTGACTTAACAACATGATTAGAACTAAAACCTTACTTTGACAAAATTTCACTTATCCTCAATGAATTTGTTTTTTAAAATAAAATAACTAAGTGAAGGTGGCGACATTTCTGTGGAAGGAATTTGCCCGCAGGTCTGAACAGCCACACTAACTATCGAGGTTTTGGCGCCATCATGTGGCCATTTAGATTTATCCACTAAAAACTAAGTGCCACTGTCACCGTTTCCAATCTGTTCTCTTCCAGGAGACAAAAGATAATTATAATCAAATTATTATCTGACTTATAAAGTTACCTCACTATTTTGCAACCAATTTTTGTCCAGCCTTGTGGAATGTTCTGGCTAAATGTCTCCTGAATCTTCTCTCTTCTGCTCTCCCACAGCCAGCACCCTGGTCCAGGCACCACATCTGTTTCTCTGCAAATCTCTCCTAGACCGATCTCCCTGCACAGACTCTTGAGTCCCTCCAATTCATTCTCTACTCTGCTGCCACAGTTACTTGTGTTAACACCAAACTGATCATGTCACTTCTGAATCTACAGCCAACTTCTCCTAAGAAAAATGTCCCAGTCCTAACATAGCCCACAAGTCTCATAGAGCTGTCCAACACAGCAGCCTCTAGCCACATGCGGTTCTGGAACCCATGAAATGTGTTTGGTGCAAATTAAATGCGATGTCACTATAAAATGCACCCCAGACTTTGAATACTTCAAACATAAAAAAAAAAAAGAATGTAAATTATCTCATTACTAATTTTTATAGTGATTATATGATTATATTACATGAAATGATAATACTTGGTATAGAATGGGTTAAATACAATATAATTTTTAATGTTTACTTATTTTGAGAAAGACAAAGACAGAGTATGAGCAGAGGAGGGGCAGAGAGAGGGAGAGGTAGAATCCCAAGTAATCTCTACACTGTCAGCTGTCAGTGTGGAACCCAACACAGGGTTCGATCCCACAAACCACCGTGAGATCAATGACCTGAGCCAAAATCAAGAAGAGTTGGATGCTTAACCGACTGAGCCATGCAGATGCCCCTAAATACAATATAGTTTCAATTTATTTTCACCTGATTCTTTTTACTTCTACAGTGTGGCCCTAAAACCTCAGGATACAGTGAAACAAACAGGAAAAGTCCCTTTCCCTGTGGTGCTTACAATCTCATGGGAGAAATAGGGCATAAACAATATATATCGCAGAGTATGTAAGATAGTGACACACGCTAAGGAGAAGGGAGATATGAGGCATGCAGACAGGCAGCTGAATTTTACATAAGTAATTTTAGGCAAGGCCTCACTGAGTAGGTGGTTTTGAGACATAGGAAAAGTGAGAGAAGACACCAGGAGGCAAAACATTACAGGCAGAGGAAACAGCAAGGGCAAAGGCCATGAAGCCAGCGCAGACCTTGTTTATTTAAGAACTAGCAAAGACGTCAGTGTGGTTTAAGCTCAGTGAACAAGGGGAGAAGGGGAGGTCAGGGAAATACCAAGAGCCAGACCATTTAGACTCGCACAGAATGTACTAATAAGGACTTTAGCTGGGAGACAGGAAGCTACCCAAGACTTTCAATACCGCATTTACGCTGACTCGGAAAATCTATCTGCAGCCCTAGCTCTTTACCTGACTCACACCTGGATATAAAACCACTCGATGTCTTCTCTCCGCTGTCTAAAAACTCTTTCGGATGTTACCTAGGCAACTAGACAACACTGATTCCTGATATGCCACCCCTCCATGCCCCGCCCAAACCTAGATTGCTAAATTGGATCTACATAAACCTATTCAGCACTTACATACAAATAATTTACGGTAAAAGGCTTCCAGTTTCTGCTCCCAGATGCAAAAAGATTAGAAATTATCACGCTTACATTCCAACAAGAAACAGCTGAGCAAACTGAAAATCAATGGCTTTCCTTGGACCCATCACAGAACTGAGGTAACAAGGCAGATAACACCCTGTAATCTGGAGAGACAGATGCACGCAGTGACTTACAGCCAAGACCTCACCAGGAGGAGAAGCCACTGGAGTCACAAACTGGTAGCCTCAGGGTCCCCATGGTTGCTACAATTACACAGAGAATTTGACTCCTAGGCAACTGACAGGTGTCAAAGGCTTTTCCAAGTAAGGAATGAAACCCAAAGTAAAATATCTACAGAAGCCATGAAATCTAAAAGACAGGTTTGACTACATAAAAATGAAGAAGTTCTGTACAACGAAAGGGGAAAAAGTTAAAAGATAACTAGAAAGTCGGAGGGAATTATTAGCAGCAAAGGTATCAAAAGTTCAATGTCCATAATACATAAATAACACCTACAAATCATGTTTTTCAAAAAGACAACCTGAGTATAAACAGGCATTTAGAAAAAAAAAAAAAGTTGTATTTGGGGAGAATCTAGCAGATTGAGAAAAAATGTTAAGAGATAACATTCAGTATTAAAGGAACACGGATAAAAAGGCACCGTAAAACAGCACTGGTAGGAGCACATTTTGACAGCATTTGCCAAAATATTAAACATGCAGACTTTCTGAGCCACTTCTAGAAATTAGTAAGTGAATATATAGAAATACAGGTATAAAGGGGCACCATGGTAGCCCAGTTAGTTGGTTAAGGGTCCAACTTCAGCTCAGGTCATGATCTCATGGTTCGTGGGTTTGGGCCCTGAGACGGGCTCTGTGCTGATGGCTCAGAGCCTGGAGCCTGCCTCGGATTCTGTGTCTCCCTCCTTCTCTGCCCCTCCCCACTCACACTCTGTCTGTCTTTCTCTCTCTCACTCTCTCTCTCTCAAATAAACATTTTTTTAAAAATTTTTAATTAAAAAAGAAGAAACATGCTTCGTTAAAAAAATAAAAAAGAGGGGCGCCTGGGTGGCTCAGTCGGTTGAGTGTCTGACTTCGGCTCAGGTCATGATCTCACAGTCCGTGAGTTGGAGCCCCGCATCAGGCTCTGTGCTGACGGCTCAGAGCCTGGAACCTGCTTCAGATTTTGTGTCTCCCTCTCTCTCTGCCCCTCCCCACTCATGCTCTGTCTCTCTCTCTCTCTCTCTCTCTCTCTCTGTCAAAAATAAATAAACATTAAAAAAATTTTAATAAAAATAAAGAAAAAAGAAATATATGCATGAGGAAGTTCTTGTTACATTGTTTCCAACACAGAAAAATTGGAAACATTCTAATATTTGCCATTAGGAACTGCTAAGAGTAGGTATACCCATTCAGTAAGGTTCTATGCATGTGATAAAGGCCTGTTGTAACTCATCTACTGCCTTAAGAAAATGTCCACAATTTGTATTTAAATAACAAAATCATGATAAATATTCAGAGACTTAAAACAAAGTACTTAATGTATTTATTCAAGACCTCTTTTATGGCCCCACAATGAAATTTTACAGTTTTCTTCCAAAAGGACCTTTACAGTTTTAGTTAAGTTTATTTCTGTATGGTTTATGTCCTGTAATGCCATTATGAATGGAACATATTTTTCTATTATATTTCCTATATAAATTTCTATACAGTTTATATAAAATGTATTAATATTTTTACATAAGAAATCTCCTGATTTTGTATGTTAATTTATAATTGGGCTTCTTAATGAATCATCTTATTGTTTCTAGTAGTTTCATTTCCTACCCCTTCTATTTTTTATATTTCCTTCTCCACACCCCAAGAGGAGCTATTAAATATGATTGCAGTTCAGGGGAATTTTACTGCTAAACACCTGGGAAAAGAGAGTAGGGAACCATAAAATTACACATATTTGGAAAGAAAACAGTTTTACAAAATCAAGTAAGTAACTGGTCTGTGAACTAAGGTTCCTAAAGTCGGTCTCCATCTAGGCCACGGTATTGTTCACATACTTGTTAAGCTTTCTCCAAATGAAACTTGGGCAGGAGCACAATATGTAAAAACTGTGCTGGTCTGACGCTGCCATAAAAATTACTCTTTTTGAATCTATGGGGGTCCCAAGAGAACTTTTGGACACAAATAAATAAGGCATTTGCTACAGTCCTAAAGGCATGTTCTATGATCAACATATTCTAGGCTTTGATTTGGCTTGAAGGAACCAAAAGACAATGTTTTAAAATACATTTAGCCAATTCTAGGGGCACCTGGGTGGCGCAGTCAGTTAAGCGTCCGACTTCAGCCAGGTCACGATCTCGCAGTCCGTGAGTTCGAGCCCCGCGTCAGGCTCTGGGCTGATGGCTCAGAGCCTGGAGCCTGTTTCCGATTCTGTGTCTCCCTCTCTCTCTGCCCCTCCCCCATTCATGCTCTGTCTCTCTCTGTCCCAAAAATAAATAAATGTTGAAAAAAAAATTTTTAAATATATTTAGCCAATTCTTGAAAATCCCTACCTGTTGACCTTATAAACATACCACAGTGAGTGATTAAAATTTCAGTGTTTCATGGGGCCCCCGGGTGGCTCAGTCTGGTTAAGCGTCTGACTCTTGGTTTTGGCTCAGGTCATGATCTCACAGTTCATGGGTTCGAGCCCCACACTGGGGGCTCTGTGCTGGCAGCACGGAGCCTGCTTGGAATTCTCTCTCTCCCTCTCTCTCTCTGCCCCTCCCCGACTCATGCTGTCTCTGTCTCTCTCAAAAAAATAAACTTAAAACCAAAAATTTTTAATCCCAACATTTCTGCTGATTTTTTAACATGAAACGCTTCACGAATTTGTGTGTCATCCTTGAGCAGAAGCCATGCTAATCTTCTCTGTATGGTTCGTTTTAGTGCGTGTGCTGCCGAATTGAGCCCTGTTTCTGCCGATCTTATGTCTTTATGAAGATTATCAATTTAAGAAAGGTCTTACTCTGTACGCCCACAGCTGCTTCTCCAGAAGTCAGGAAAGTCAAATCAAAAGTGGAAAGAAAGCAAAAAACTTTGAAAACGGCGTAGACCAAGGATCGGGCTTTACAACAATGGGGCTTTCGTCCGAAACTGTGCCTGGTACAAATCATTCTTCCAGTTCCATTTACATAATTGGCTAAGCTGAGAGGTCTGCCGTCTGGCAAGCACTCACTTATAAATTTGGTTCTTTCAGTCCTATGTCAGGTAGAGGAGGCAGCTGTGCTTTGGAACTTCTCTTACTCTCCTGGCACACGTCTGTGTGTGCTTGCATAAAATTCCATCTGCTGGTATATGGAGGGATTTTAATTGCAAGACCGCATTTGGTGAGTGGATGAGATAATACCCCGAAAGTTTTCCACATGATGAAATTACATCTCCCAGCATTACACTTTTTGATTAACTGACTAGGCTAAACTACATTGTTTCTGAGCAAAAGCCTTTCTCCCCAAATCATGTTTTACAGCAGAAGGAGCTGTCATGCTCTGAGCAATCACACTGACCAGAAGGCTTTCTCTACAGTAAAGCCTGTCACTTGCTAGAGCCTCTATAGAAAGTACAGTATGGCACAGGGATTAAATGAGTATCTTTGGTAACTGCCTTGTCACGATTGGTATAAAGAGAATAAATACACAGTTGAGGAAAATTACAGCTATCCAGACGTACACCACTGAATTAGCTTAGCCTCGACTAAACACACTAATCATTTTCTCCTTAACATGCCTGCTTTCGCTTCTCTTTCTTACAAGTTAATTGTACCCCCGACCCCAGGCTTAGGCTACACTCTAAGCTTTCTGTATGGGTTTAAGTCTGGATTTGCAAGCTACAGAACTCAATACCTCCTCTCACAGCCAGATGAGGTACGTTAAGTTCTATCCGTGCGTCCATTTCTTCCTCCCACTGCCCCTGAATATGCTGAATATTTGTTTTATGCATCAAGTATTGCTGATGAAATGTCTGATATCATTCTGATTTTCTTTCCATTGTAGGTAATCTGTCTTTTATCACCGGTAGTCTTTAGGATTTTCTTTCCATCCCTCGTGTTTTCAAGTTTCACTACAATACGTTAATTTTTGTGGAAGGTATAAGGTCTGTGTGTCCACCCATTTTTTTTGACATATGGATTTCCAATTGTTCCAACACCGTTTGCCGAAAAGATTATTCTTTCTCTATTGAAGTGCCTTTGCTCCTTTGTCAAAGATCTGCGGGGTCTATTTCTAAGCTCCCCATTCTGTTCCATTGATCTATGCTGATCTATGCTATCAGTTTGCCCTACAAAAAAGGTCTGCAAATATAAACTCCCACCAACACTGTTTTATGTTGACCTTTTATCCACATCCCCATCAACACTGAATGTTATCTTTTAAATTCTTTTCTAATCTACTAGACTACTCCCTTCAAAAAAAAACTTCTTGTTTTTCAAAATGCCTGCTTACCCTTTAATGTCTTGGGTGATATTTTTAAATTTTTTAATGTTTTTATTTATTTTTGAGAGGGAGGCCTCGAGTGGGGGAGGGGCAGAGACAGAGGGAGACACAGAATCTGAAGCAGGCTCCAGGCTCTGAGCTGTCAGCACAGAGCCTGACGCAGGGCTCAAACTTGTGAACTGGGAGACCATGACCTGAGCCACTTAACCCACTGAGTCACCCAGCATTGGGTGACATTTTTAAATTATCTGTTTACATGTTATACATTGACCTTTCATTACCAATTTGTAAATAGCTCCCTCCAGTTTCCTAGTTACCTTTTAACTTCTTTTTCCTTTGATTGTACAGAAGTTTTTCATTGTTATGTAGACAACACATCTTTTAAATTTTTATTTCATTTCATTTCATTTTAAGAGAGAAAGCACGCATGAGCAGAGGAGAGAGGCGGGGGGGGGGGGGGGGGCGGGGAAACCTAAGTTGGGCATGGAGCCCGATGCAGGGCTCAATCCCATGACCCTGGGACCAGGACATGAGCCGAACTCAAGAGTCAAACACTCATCCAACTGAGCTGCCCAGGTGCCCCGACAAACCCATCTCTTAGATTTCATGGCTTGTGTAAACATTTTACTTCCAGGTTTCATTTCTGACTTTAAAAAGCCTTTGGCACCTGCCAGGTGCCTAAGAGTCAAATTCTCAGTCTAATCATAGCAACCATGCGGAACCTGTGGTTTACATATTTTCATCTGAAATTTTTGCTTTCTCATCTCAACATTCTTCTTAACATTGCTTCACATTTGACCTGGCTAATACATCTAATACCACCTCAATTAGTGTTTCTGTCTTGCAGAAAAGAAACCCCCAGCACAAAGTAGGTAAAAATAAAGGTATAATCCACTCCTAGGTATAAAGCCCAAAGAATTGAAACCAGGTGTTGAAACAAAAAACAGATGTTTATAGCAGCACTATTCACAAAAGCCAAAAGAAGGAAACAACCCAAATATCCATCAAAAGATGAATGGATACACAAAATGTGGTACATCACACACTGGAATAGTATTCAGTCATTACTAGGAATGAAATATTGATACCCGCCACAACCTAATGAACCTTGAAAACATTATGCTAAGTAAAAGGAGCCAGATGCAAAAATTCACATATTGTATGATTCCATTTAGACGAAATAATCAAGAATAAGTAAATCCCTAGAGACAGAAAGCAAATGAGTGGTTGCCAGGGACTGTGGGGAGAGGGTAATGAAGACTGACTGCATAACGAGTATGGGGTTTCTTTATGAGACGATAAAAATGTTCTGAAAACTACATAGAGGGAATGGTTGCACAACATCTGTGAACATACTAAATGCCACTGAACTGCACACTTAATTTCTTTTCAGCTTACTTATTTATTTTGAGAGAGACAGAGAGAGTGCGAATGGGGCAGGAGCGGAGAGAGAGAGAGAGAGAGAGAGAGGGAGAGAGAATCTCAAGCAGGCTCCACACTGTCAGTGCAGAGCCAGAGGTGGGGCCTGAACTCACAAAACCGTATGATCCAGACCTGAGCCAAAATCAAGAGTCGAATGCTTAACCGACTGAGCCACCTAGGCACCCCTGAACTGCACACTTTAAATAGTTAAGTTTATACTATGTGAATTTTACCTCAGTTCTTCTTAAGTACAAATAGATAATAAACATTTCCTTCTAAGGTAGGGATCGTAATTTCTACCTACTGTAAATGCCTGTTATAATGCTTAGATGATACACAGAAAGTTAGAGCATGGTACAAATACAGCATGATCAAATATATCATAATCATGATTATTTTCCTCTCTAGGACAGATTTTGCCTTCCTTTCAAAGCTTCTCAGCTGTGGTTTGTCATTCGTAAATCTGTTAGGACAACAAATTGCTTAGTTTTCACCACTGCCCTGCTTGAATTTCAATAAAAGGAAGGTCATGGTTAAAATTCTAGCCCATCTCTGTCCCTGCTCCAATTAGGAGCAGGCAGCTGCTGTTCCTACTGACTGGATTACAAACTGTGGACTCAAAAAAAGCACAAAAGGCAGTAACTGTGAGCCTCTTCTCTAAAGAAGAGTTCACTTTGGTGTTGTTTTATTTTCTTATTCAAAAATAAAAAATTTTAAATATATATATATATTTTTTAATATTTATTTATTTTTTAGAGAGAGACAGAGACAGAGTACAAGTGGGGGAGGGGCGGAGAGAGAGAGAGGGAGACACAGAATCCGAAGCAGGCTCCAGGCTCTGAGCCGTCAGCACAGAGACTGACATGGGGCTCAAACTCATGAACCGTGAGATCATGACCTGAGCCGAAGTCAGATGCTTAACCGACTGAGCCATCCAGGTGCCCCCAAAATTAAACATTTTTGAGCACCAACTATATGTCAGGTACTTGGGATACATTTGCCAACAAACCAGTCAAAACGCCAGTTCTTGAGGAGCTTGCCTTCTGTAGAGGGAGAGAGAAAAAATCATAAAAAACTTAGTAAGGAAGCAAATTTTGTAGTATGTTAGAAGGTAATAAAGTGCTACGGGAAAAGGGAAAGGTGACGAGCATCAAGAGTGTAAGAGGGTAGCATTTCTAATAGGCGATCTGGCTAAGCTTCCTTGGGAGAGTAGCATGTGAACAAAGATGTTAAAGAACAAAGAGACAGATCTCTAGGAATCTCACACTCATCATGCAGAGTGCTTGGGACAGGGCCTCGGCAGATGTCCTAAGGCAGAAGCATGTGAGAGCCTCAGCACAGAGACCAGTGTGGTCAGAAAGGAATAAGCGATGGGAGAGAAGATGGAGATGAGATTAGAGGGGTAAAGGGAGAAACAGATCACATCCGTCCTCCTAGGTACTCGGAAGGACTTTGGTCATGAGCAAACAGCAAGGTTCTGAGCAGAGGCCTGGCTCGTGTCCAGCTTGACTGCTCATTACTCCAGGGGGGGTTCCCTCGATGACGCTAGCTCAACATACCACCTAAGTCATCTGCTTCTTTTTTTTTTAAAGATTTTTTTTTTCAACATTTATTTATTTTTGGGACAGAGAGAGACAGAGCATGAACGGGGGAGGGGCAGAGAGAGAGGGAGACACAGAATCGGAAACAGGCTCCAGGCTCTGAGCCATCAGCCCAGAGCCCGACGCGGGGCTCGAACTCACGGACCACGAGATCGTGACCTGGCTGAAGTCGGACGCTTAACCGACTGCGCCACCCAGGGGCCCCTAAGTCATCTGCTTCTTGTGCACATTTCGGAACCTTCTTAACCCCGCCTCTTACCTTAGCCACTTTCACAGTTACTAGCTCTTTGACTTCCTTTGTCCCAGAACAAGGAGAGCATATGCCCTGCCTTAAGCTGCACCAAATACCACGTGCTTTCTGCCCAGGGATCCCTTTGAGGCCAAACCAAGATGTCTTCCAAATCACTCGGAATTCTTTTTTTTTTTTTTTTTTTTAATGTTTATTTATTTCTGAGGCAGAGAGAGACAGAGCATGAAGCGGGGGAGGGTCAGAGAGAGAGGGAGACACAGAATCAGAAGCAGGCTCCAGGCTCTCAGCAGGCAGCACAGAGCTCGACACGGGACTTCAACTCACAAACCGTGAGATCATGACCTGAGCCGAAGTCGGTCGCTCAACCGACTGAGCCACCCAAGCGCCCCTCACTTGTAATTCTTAATCCAGATGTACAAGGAAATGAGTATCAGCGAAGCCACTCGTGACCATGGGGAACAGAAGTCAATGAATACGTTCCTCCCTCTTGCACTGCCACCAAGAAAACAGTTCTTAGATGCACTGCATAAGACTCCGCGTGACATCTCCCTGGATCCAACACAAGATGCCTCTAGTGCTGGTCCAGTTCAATCATCTACCCCTGTATTGACTTACTCCTTTCCAGTTTCATTCCTCCATCCTGTATTCCTGTTCCCTGAGACCATATTTCCAAATAAATTGACTTCACACAAACATATCTCAAGTTCTGCAGGAACTTGAGGGAAATTAGGGGAAATCCAACCCAAGACACCTCCCTACACTTTCAAACTATGCCCTTATTCCTACAGAGTGCAGTCCCCTAGAATGTGGTGCCCACCTGGAATGTCGACAATTGTCTCACACACACACACACACAGACACACACACACACACACACAGCCTTGACTGACAGCTGGTTCTACGCTGGCTGCCCCTTTAGCTCCCTCTGTTCCCCACAGCCAGGAGCAGAAATTGAATCCAGAAACAGGTGGCCAGCAGATTGTGAAAGGCCTGGGGTGCCATGCCCAGAATTTAGGCAGAAGAGATTCATTAGATATTTTTAATCAGGGCAGGAATGTGATCATATTTTGGAAAAATAACCAATGGCAGTGTAGATGGTAGATGGGGGGAAGAAAGTCTGAAGCCATGAAGCAAAGTAAGTTTAAGAATATACACTCTGGGGGGCGCCTGGGTGGCTCAGTCGGTTAAGCGTCCGACTTCAGCTCAGGTCACGATCTCACGGTCCGTGAGTTCGAGCCCCGCGTCGGGCTCTGGGCTGATGGCTCAGAGCCTGGAGCCTGTTTCCGATTCTGTGTCTCCCTCTCTCTCTGCCCCTTCCCCGTTCATGCTCTGTCTCTCTCTGTCTCAAAAATAAATAAACGTTAAAAAAAAAAAATTTTTTTTAAAAAAGAATATACACTCTGGGGTGCCTGGGTGGTTCAGTCGGTAAAGTGTCCAACTTCGGCTCAGGTCATGATCTCATAGTTCGTGAGTATGAGCCTCGCATCAGGCTCTGTGCTGACAGCTCAGAGCCTGGAGCCCACTTCAGATTCTGTGTCTCCCCCTCTCTCTGCCCCTCCCATGCTCTGTCTCTGTTTCTCAATAATAAATAAACATTTAAAAAAATGTTTTTAAGAATATACACTCTGAATAATCATTAGTTTCTCCTCAAAAGTGATCATCTGCCAATAATGCTGGACACAGAAGTAGAGCGAGGGCCCCAGGGGAATGGTAGATGTAACCCTCCTCAGTGGGGTCCTCCTGTGGAGGGGTGGGTTGCCCTGGGTTGAGAGCAGCTTATAATAGGTGTAGAGGAAGGCTAACAGATAAGGGAACATGGTGATTGATGTAAGGATGTGGTTGAAGGGATAGATCGTGGACTCAGATGGGGAAGGTACAGAAACCACACACAATGCACAGTCTAAAAGAATCAAAACAGTCAGGGGCGCCTGGGTGGCGCAGTCGGTTAAGCGTCTGACTTCAGCCAGGTCACGATCTCGCGGTCCGTGAGTTCGAGCCCCGCGTCGGGCTCTGGGCTGATGGCTCAGAGCCTGGAGCCTGTTTCCGATTCTGTGTCTCCCTCTCTCTCTGCCCCTCCCCCGTTCATGCTCTGTCTCTCTCTGTCCCAAAAATAAATAAACGTTGAAAAAAAAAAAAAAAAAAGAATCAAAACAGTCAAAAAGTGGTGGTTTTGAGAAGGGACAAAAAGGTGAAACTTTAAAATATCCATCTTCTTAATTACAATTCTAAGTGGAAGGTTTGGCATAGAATACATGGATACTAATCACTCTGATGAAGTTTGGGGATTATTGGTGGATTTCAAGGATAATTGGACTGAATATGCAATGAAATTCAATTCTGCTTAACTGATGGGAACTAATGATCTCATTTCAAAGTCTAAAGTGAGAATGGACAAAAACTTTCTATTAGTTCAGCATAAATATTAATATGGGGCCATGGGTACAAGGCTAGAAAAATGAGGCCAGAATCACAGCCCTAAAATTAATTAGAATAACAGTCAAAACTAAATGCTATAACATTTATAAGAGTTTATGAGACTGATGCAAATATAAGTAAACTAACAATCTTTTAAAACAACTTTAAAAGTAAATTTAGTTCAGGGGCCCTGGGGTTGCTCAGTCTGTTAAGCATCCAACTTCAGCTCAGGTTAGTTTGTAGGTTTGAGCCCTGCATCTGGCTCTGCCTTCAGATCCTCTGTCTCCCTCTCTGTGCCCCTTTCCTGCTCATGTGCACACGCTCTCTCTGTCAAAAATAAATAAACATTTACAAATAAATAAATGAAGAAGTAAATAAATAAACAAATTTGGATTATCAATTTGGTAATTTTTTTCTTTTTCTTAGTAATTTAACTTTTCTATTTTCTTTCTGTAATTGAACAACTAATCACTCATCTTCATTTTAACTATTAACATGATTTTCGGGGCGCCTGGGTGGCTCAGTCGGTTGAGCGTCCGACTTCGGCTCAGGTCATGATCTCGCGGTCCGTAAGTTCGAGCCCTGCGTCGGGCTCTGTGCTGACAGCTCAGAACTTAGAACCTGCTTCAGATTCTGTGTCTCCCTCCCTCTCTGCCCCTCCCCCACTCGTGCTCTGTCTCTCTCTCTCTCTCTCATGCTCTCTCAAAAATAAATAAACATCGGGGCACCTGGGTGGCGCAGTTGGTTAAGCGCCCGACTTCAGCCAGGTCACGATCTCGCTGTCCGTGAGTTCGAGCCCCGCATCAGGCTCTGGGCTGATGGCTCAGAGCCTGGAGCCTGTTTCCGATTCTGTGTCTCCCTCTCTCTCTGCCCCTCCCCGTTCATGCTCTCTCTCTGTCCTAAAAATAAATAAAAGTTGAAAAAAAAAATTAAAAAAAAAAAATAAACATTAACTATTAACATGATTTTCATATACATGAAAAACAAATAGCCAAGATAAACGCAAAACCCAAGATGGGAATGAGGTCTGTAAACTAGCAAGGAAGTTTTTGCTTGTTGGATTTGGTCTTTTACTTTCATCTAATTATAATGGAAATCACTTCCACTAAACTGCATTTATCACCTTTAAAAAAAAATCCAGAAAAATGTATCAAGGCTGGATAGAACTGGATAGAAAACTGGATAGAAAAACTACAAATCAATATAGGTACCAATAAAAAAAATTCAATAGCCAAATCCCACTATATCGATTATCTATTGCCACATTAATGCTTTGTAACAAACACCCACAAAGCCTCATTGGCATCCACAGACAATCTGTTAGTGTTCACAGAACTGAGGATGGGTTGTGCGGTTCTGCTGACCTTGCCGGGCTCACGCAGGAGCCTGCGGGCTGGGTGACAACTCTGATTCAGTTAGAGCTTCACTGAATACGTTTAACTGGGCTCGTTCTGCTTTCACTCTCCCGGAACCAGCAGGCTGGCTCGGAATGTCCTTCTCATGGCGACGGCAGCAACTCAATTGCAAAAACACCTTTGGGACTCTGCTTGCACCACGTTTCTAACATCCCATTGACCAAAGCGAGTCACCGGAGCCCAAAGCTGGGACGTGGCACCCTGCTCACAAGGAAAAGTGCTGGAAAGTAACATGGCAAAGGGTACAGATGCAGTGAGGAGGCCAAACATCCAGACGCTGGGACAATCCACCATACCCATTCTTAAGAATTTACCCAAGGAACTGTTTTAAAAGGATAAAAGAACAAAACCATGCTTAGGACTATTTATTAAACACAGATTATAATATGGAAAAATTAGAAATGTACATAGCCATGAATAGCTGCCTTGTTAAGCACATCATGATACAGGAAAATGATCATGTGTAGCGCTATTAAAATCAGTGTAGAGCCTTTCCTCTTTAAATGGAAAAATATCCACTACATGCAGCAGACGGGGGTTAAAGGAAGGAAGCAACTTTCAGAGTAAAATGAATGGTATGAACCCATTTATGTAAAGTGCATACATATTTCCACGTGCTGTATGCATATGAAATATCTCAAATAATGTCATCTGTAGTTGTATCTGAACTGTTGAGCTTCAGATGCTTATTTCTTTCTCTGTATTATTTGAGTTTTTTATAATGTGTAATTATTTTACAGAACTAATAAAATAGTCAAAAAATAATAAGTAACTCATCTTTAAGGTTAAATACAGGGGAAAACAGATCTTTCTTCTCAATTTTATTCCTGATTCATTGTCGAGATTTAGATTGGAAGTCCTAATTTTTATCCACAAAAAGAGAGTTAATATTCATTTAAAAACAAACTTTGGGGCACCTGAGTGGCTCAGCTGGCTAAGCATCCAACTCTTGATTTCCACCAGGGTTGTGGAATCGAGCCCCACATTGGGCTCAATGCTCAGCATGGAGCCTGCTTAAGATATTCTCTCTCTCTCTCTCTCTCTCTCTCTCTCTCTCTCTCTCTCTCTCCCTCTGCCCCTGACCCCTGCTTGCTCTCTAAAATAAAATAAAATACAATTACTTTTTTATTAACTGGATAGAAAGTACAAGGATATGTGTTATTTATGCTTATACTCTTTTGTGTCTTAATTATTTCGTATTAAACATTTTTGAAAAATTTTTAAGCCAAACTTGTTTCACTATTCAATGTATTTTTATCACAAATGCAATTTTTTAACATTTTGTTCATATTTTTAGAAAGAAAGAGAGAGACAGAGACAGAGACAGAGCATGAATGGCAGAGGGGCAGAGACAGAAACACAGAATCTGAATCAGGCTCCAGGATCTGAGCTGTCAGCACAGAGTGGAACATGTAGCTCAAACTCACAAACTGCAAGACCATAACCTGAGCCGAAGTTGGACACAACCAACTGAGCCACCCAGGCGCCCCACAAATGCAATTTTTTTTTATTAGTCTGAAACGTGATGTCCAATAAGGAAGATGTTTCAATTTGAAACTATTTTCAATAATATGCTGGAATCCTCTAAGAAATAATCACTCATTTAATAAAATAATCACTTACTGAATTCCTACTGTACATAATGTACTGTATCAAAGGCTATGGGAGGCTTTTTTAATGTACATGACAAAGAATCTACTGTCAAAGAGCCATAAGTTTCATATTCTGAAGAATACTCTCTAAGTCCAAAATGCTATGAAGAATTTCTAACTCTAAAATTACCTAAGTATCAAAGCTACATTTCATAGAGAAGATCCAGCTCATCTATTGGACACTCATGTTAGCATCGCTGGCCTGAAATGACCATGCAGGTGTTCCAGGCCCATGCTTCTACCAACTTGAAACTTTGCTCCAAAATCTACGGACGGTCAATAGGCAACTTTATGCCCCAATTCAAGCATTCTGGCTACAGGGCACCAAATAGAATGTATACTAAAGAAAAATAACAAAAAGAGTGGTATTAAGTAGTAAGCCTGTATGGTGATCCAAAACTGGCCAATATCCCGACGTGACTATTCACCAAGACTACTTAAAGCTCCTGAGAATGGTTTGTCAAAAGAATTCAATGTATACAACTTGGCCTGAGCTTAGTGTGACTGTGCAAATTCAGCTGCCACATTTTCAACTCATTGCCCTCCACTTTCCACCAAAAATAGGGATTCCATCTGTATGTTAATAAGCACTGCAAGAACTTTGCAGCATTACCAAATACCAAATTGCAGCCAGATTTCCTAGTAGGATACCGAGTTGGTGATACATTCACTTCAGTTCTTGAATACTAAATACCAATTGAAGGCAATATTTGTTGCCTTCCAACTGTTGTTACTCCAAACTCCTATAGTTCGTATTTTCAGTACAACTGCATTTAGACGTTGATTTACGTTTAAAGCATTTTCATTCAGGTCCTACGTTCCTTCATTGATCATATATTCCTTAAAGACAAGAAGAGTATCTATTAATTTTTGCAGCCCCAGAATCCATACCACATCGTCTAGTAATGTGCCAATAAATGGCTTCTAAATAAGTGAAAAAATTCTAATGCCATTTCTATTTCTAAGCAATAAAAATACATCCGATGAGATAAGATTAAAAGAGCACTGGACTTGGAGTACAGAGACGTAGCAGACACTGTCGGCTACCAAAACACTTTGCAACGCTATCATCTTTTATAGCAAAATCTGCCTCCAGGAACAGAGACTAAAAGTTCCAGATATTTCCTTTGCCTGCCTCCCTTGTTACTGGGGTTAAAAATATAATCAAGTTCTAGCCAATGAGATATATGAAGAAATGTCTGGAGAATTATTTCTTGGAAAGATGTATCTCCTAACTAAAGAGAGGAAGAAAGAAAGAATGTAAGAGAAGAAGAAAAAAGAGAGAAAGGTGGACAAAATCAAGAAAGAAAGGGGAAGGGGGAGAGAGAGAAACAGAGAATGAGAGAAATAGGCAGGAAAGGAGGACAGAGGAGAAAAAAAGAAAGGGCAGAGGGAAAGATGGAGAGAGAGAAAGAGGTCTCCTATCTTTCTCTTTCTGCTTTAGATTGATTCTGTTCTGTGAAGATGTGATGTTTGGAGCTCCTGTAATCATAGTGTGGCCTAGAGGGAAAGGTCAAGAGAATCAGAGACATCAGTCTAGCTCCTTGAACTAACCTGGAGCCATTTGTTTCCAGTCTTCTTTTAATATAAGATTATTAAATGTCTTCTTTGTTTACACCACTATTAGCCAAATATACTGTCATATGTAGCCAAAGGCATACTATTTGACGCAGAAGGTGTAGGTTTAAGTCCCAGCTCTGCCACTTACTGTCTACATAACCTTAGAAAAACTTCTTAATATCTCTGATTCTTTGTTTCTCTACCTATCATAACCTTACTGAACAGGGATGGTATAATGAATGGGGAACCACTGAGGACAGTAAACAGCTATAAAAATTAATTGCAAGTTGAAACTAAAGATATCCTCATATTTTTCAATGACTGTTGACAGATCATGTCCTCAAATCTCAAAATCAACAGGTAAAGAAAAGCATACCATAAAAACAAAATCAAAATCTGCTGACAAACAGAAGCAATTAAATTTCTTATATCTCTAGGTTATCTTTTTATCAAAAAGAACTCCCAAGCCTCATTTGACCAACTCCAAGAATTGTGCTTTTTTCCCCACAAAAATACTATAACATGATTTTAAACAATATGAGTTTTAGTCTTCTTAAAATATGTTTAGGGGTGCCTGAGTGGCTCAGTTGGTTAAGTGTCCATCTCTTGGTCTCAGCTCAGGTCTCGATCTCAGGGTCATGAGTTCAAGCCCACATTAGGTTCTGCACTGGGCATGAAGCCTACTTAAAAAAAAAAAAATATATATATATATATATGTATGTGTATATATATATGTATGTATACATATACTTATATATGTATACATACATATATATATTTATAAATATAAATATATATTTATTTATATAAATATATATACGTATGTATACATATATATGTGTATATGTATACATACATATATATACACATACATATATATATACATATATACATATATACAAATATATATATGCATACATATGTATGTATACATACATATATATGTATATATGTTTAAAGTGGGCCAAGAGACATTTTTCTGGAACATAATTATAGCAATATGGACTAATTACAGGATCAATCCAAAGGCTGTTTTTCCTATGACAGGTTGCACACTTACTGTAGATAATGGCTCAGTCACTTACAACAGCATATAATTACTCAGCATTTACAGCTAAGTACTCTATATGCCTTTGCCAAATGAAACCATGCAAATACTAAAGAACAGACTTTAGAAGAGTAAATGGAGGAAAAGCATAAGTGTTTTACTTTCAGGTTGCCTAGTCTATGATTTAGAATGATTTGGTATTCTTAGTTGCACACATTTGTGTGGGTAAACTCCAGGCAGCTTCAACTCAAACAAGCAGAGGCGCAGCTCAACCTGCCCTAAGTGAGAGGCTTGTTAATCACAGCAGGTAGTAGTAACTACTATTTTATCTACTAGACATATACACTTTCCTCTCTCCTTTTTCTGGCAACAAACTTTCCCCACTAGTCACAGGCTTAGGCCTGTAAACAAAATCAGTGAAGTGCAACACCCTCCTGACCCCAGTTTTCGGTAACATGCATGTGACCCAAGAAGGGCCAATCAGAATCCTACTCTGGATTTACTATATGAATGTTAAGAAAAGTTCATCTCCATCAGAGAGAATCAGCTCAGCACATAGAACTGAATAACTAGTTTCATTGTTTGGGGCAATCCTGGGATTGCCAATAACTGGCAGGTTGCCAATCCAGATGACTTCTAGCAAAAAAATCACTGGTTAACCCAAGGACGTGACTCAATTGTTCCTCCAGATGATAGCAAGCAAAAGGTGGGTGGTAAAGTAAGCTGTCATCTGAATGCAGGTAGAATTTAGGAAAGACTTGGATTAGCTATACCATTAGAACACTGATTAACATAACAAGCAGAAACAGAGAGTAATTGACAGTAAAGGTTAGTCAATCCAAACAAGAATCTAGAGCAGCACTATCCAACAGAAATATCATGTGAGACCCCTATGTAATTTTAAATTAGTAGATACATTTCAGAAAGTAAAATTAAAGGCGAAAATAATTTTAACAATATATTTTATTTAACCTAATATAGCCCAAATCTTATCATTTTAACGTATAATTGATATTTGAAAATTATTAGTGAAATATTCTTTTTTTTAGTAATAAGTTTTGAAATCCCATGTCTATTTTAAACTTACAGCTTATCTCAATTCAGACTAACCATATTTCAAGTGCTCAAAGGCCACATTGGCTAGTGGCTACTATATTGCATAGTAAGGTCTAGAGAATAAAATATCCTGGTTTATAATTTTAGGTGGCAGCTCCCTATTATCCCTTGGATCTGGGAATCAAGGTGATTTCCTCTAATCCAAAGACTCACTTACCAATATGATAAATAAAAATTCAATCTTTGATATATTTTTTAATGTTTATTTATTTATTTTGAGAGATGGGGGAGGGGCAGAGAGAGAGAGGGAGAGAGAGAATCCCAAGCAGGCTCCGCACTGTCAGTACAGAGTTTGACATGGTACCAGATCCCATGAACCGTGAGATCATGACCTGAGCCAAAATCAAGAGTCAGATGCTTTACCGACTGAGCCACCCACGTGCCTCTCCATCTTTGATATTTTAAATGACAAATTCAAAGATTACATGTGGGAGTGATACACCCCCATATGTGCCAAGAGCAAAAACACAACCACGAGCCATCTACTCTGCACCTGCCCCCAGGTTGTTGAGCTCTCTCTTGGAGAAAAACCATATAATGCTGAGCGTTGGTATCATTACAAATTCAAGGCTTCAAACCGCAACTGGAAACTCAGTATTACCTTTAAAAAAATCCTGCCCCTGATCATTTCCCTTTGCCATTGTCCTCAAAAACTATTTCACACTTTTACCATTTTCCTTCAGTCCACTGCCTTTAAATACCACCTTCTTCTGTCATTCCTCTATGGGCAACTCCAATCTTCATAGAGAAATGAAAGCCTCCTTCATTTCCTGACACCTGTTTTCCTCCTTCAAACCTCAGGCTTCAACCTTTATCAATCCCTTTTGACCTCTCATCTAAATCTAATTGCAGTCACCTCCCACCTTTGTCAGGGCTTTTTCTCTATCAATTACACCACCCCTTGCATATTCAACCTCTCTTCTCTGCTTCCTCTTTCTCTTCAGCATCTAAAGTTCAAACTTCTATTGTATTGAAATTATATAAAAGCAGTTATTGCTGCTGCTTGCTTTCTCTGCATCCTTTTGTAGCAATCTAGCCTCCTTACTCCATTAAAACTGCCCTAAGATCATCAGATACCTCCTCCTGGAAAATCCAACACAGCATGTTCTATCTTTATGTTATTGTTTCTCAGCAACATTTGACCCAAGTTGAGCACATCTGGTGTACTGAAAATCTTTCCACACCTGACTCCATGACACCAATAACTTCTAATTCTTCCTGTTCTGTTTTTTTTTTTTTTTCAACGTTTATTTATTTTTGGGACAGAGAGAGACAGAGCATGAACGGGGGAGGGGCAGAGAGAGAGGGAGACACAGAATCAGAAACAGGCTCCAGGCTCTGAGCCATCAGCCCAGAGCCTGACGCGGGGCTCGAACTCACGGACCGCGAGATCGTGACCTGGCTGAAGTCGGACGCTTAACCGACTGCGCCACCCAGGCGCCCCCTGTTCTGGTTTTTGATAATTTCTTTGCAGTTTTTTCCCCTTTGCCTATTATTTATATGTTGTTCCTTCAGTATCAATCATCTACCTCTTTTGTTTTCCATGTGTGGTCCATGGACCAGTAGCATTGCCATCATCTGGGAGTTTGATGGAAATTCAGAATCTTGGACCTCATTCCAGACTTTCTGAATCAGAATCTGCATTTGAACAAGATTCCTAGGCACAACAGGCACATGAAACTTACTAAGGTCCCACAGGCACATCTGATCGCATGTGTTTAGATAAAGGGAAGATCATGAAAGAGAAGTAATCATAAAAGAACATGTTGGAGTTTAGGTTGAATTTGTCATGAGACTAAAAGGACAGGGAAGACCAGGATTCATGTAAATAAAAAGTGACAGGAAGCACAAAGCCCATTTATCTTCATAATTGATATGGAACCCTTTTATCCTGAAGCAGTAGTCTCCTGGCAGGGAACACAAGGAAGAGATAACTGTTTAAGGTTTCTTCAGCTGGTATGAGAATTCACCTAGACCTCTTGGTCTTTCTTCTTCAAATTTCTTTTTATTCACTGAACAGATATTTACTGAGCTCCTACTATATGTCAGATACTATTCCCAGTGCTGGCCATAGAGCAAAGAACAAAACACAAACATTCTTAGTAGAAATATTAATTTTCTCCCCTTAATGATTCATTGAGAACAAAGTCATCACGCAAGTTCAGTCCCTGTGTGATCAACCCCCTGTCAAGCTCCAAGGTTCAGTTAAGAATTACAAAATATCACTTGAAACACGTTAAGGCAAGACTTTATATTAGGAAAACTGACAAGTAAGCGTCTGTAGGCCAAAAAGGCCTGAATCCTTCATGTCCCACTGCTTCTACAAAGAGGCTTGCTGGAAGCTGACCCCCTGGGCACCCCAGAAAGACTGATGCACTTGTTCGGTGTTTATACACACTGGACCATGATATCACAACAAAAAAGAACATCTCTGCCCTCCAGCAGGGGCAGGAGGTGAATGTCCATGAAGAATGGAAATCCACCACCATGCTTGAGAAACGTGTTCCAAGTACATTAATAGGTTTATCAGTGCATACAAAAACAATATGAAATATTCTGTTGTATCTCTTAGTTTATACAGATTTCATCTGTGGCACATTCCCCACTGCTCTAATAAACTATAGACTAATTAAAACCACCACCATAGTTCAACTACAATAATGCTCCATGAAAAATGAGTATGTGACACATGTCTACAACTGTGAAAGTAAGTTTATTAGAGTTCATTTATGAGCAGAAAAATATTGATAACAAAACACTAAGCCACAGAAAATTTACAGGGGAATTATAGATTAACTGCAGAAATGGAGCATTTCCCTGACACTTTCATAAAATGATGTTTGCCTCCAACCCCAAAGATCATGCCCTTCAATATGTTCGATAATTGTAAAAATTTCAACTGTAAGTCACCACACTTATCTCTTTACATTTCTCTTTTTATATTGCATTTCAGTGCTGATAAAATAGGGAAGAAAAAAAAGTAGAGCTCTGATATCATGCCTCTTACCTTTTGATTTGATTTCAATCCCATTATCACGTATTTCCAGAAACATACAATAGTGCCAAATAGCTTTCTCTATCTTGGGTTGGTTTCCCTGCATATTAGCTGTCATTGTAAAATTATTGTGCCTCTTACATGCAGACTAAAATTCCAAACAATGGTTACTGACAAATTTCTCTGTAGTTCACTGATTCCTCAAAGAAAATGGATTTTCTACCCAGCTAAAATTAATTACCGTTGTTATAGAAATTGGAATGCATCTGTCAGCTTGAACAGAAAACATTGTGTGCTTTGCTTTCCTTTTCATCGTATCAGTAATACATTCTCCAAAATCAATTAGTATCCTATAATCTTCCCAAAGAAATAACTACACAGGGGTGCCTGGGTGGCTCAGTTGGTTGAGCGTCCGGCTCTTGATTTCGTCTCAGGTCACGATTCCATGGTTCGTGAGGTCGAGCCCCACATGGGGGCCCGAGCTGACAGGGCAGAACCTGCTTGGGATTCTCTCTGCCCCTCCCCAGCTCACATTTCTTTCTCTCTCTCTCTCTCTCTCAAAATAAATAAACTTAAAAATAAAAATAAATAGCTACCCGCTATACATGCTCACTATGGAAAAGTCACTGGGTTTGTGTATCCCTCACACGCAAGAATCTCATGAGACTATGGAGACACAGGTTTGGGGAATAGGAAAAGGCTTCGATGAATATGTTATCACCTCTGGTCTGCCTCAAGAATATGTCGGATCTAGGAAAATGACACTGTGCGATACCAGGCGCCCAAGATGCAGAGTGTCAGAGTGTTTAAGTTACCACCTCTGCCTAACGAGCCACCTAAAACGGTAGCTCACAACAGCAGCCATGTATTACACCTTACACATGTACAGGTCGTCCAGGCAGTTAGCCAACTTGAACCCATCTCTGTGTCTGCAGTCAGCTGGCAGTCTGCTTGTGCTTGAAGCTTGTGCTTTAGCAGTGGCTCTAGCACAACAACTTGGAGGTGTCAACTCTCCTGCCTGTGGTTTTACCTATCAGTAAGCTGGCCTGGGCTTACTCTTAGGGCGGTAGCAAGGAGAGAACCGAAGCATGCAAAACCCTTTAGTCACTAGGCTTGGAATGGACATCCTGCCAGGTCCGCTGCATGCCATTAGCCAGAGCAAGTGACCAGTCAGCCCAGATTCAAGGTGTAGGAAAGTGGATTCTACCTTTGATGAGAAGATTTTATTATTTAAATTCATGTTAGTTAACATACAGTGTAATACTGACTTCAGGAGTGGAATTGAGTGATTGATCACTTACATATAACACTCAGTGTTCATCCCAAGTGCCTTCGTTAATGCTCATCACCCATTTAGCCTATCTCCCACCCACCCCTTCCATCAACCCTCAGTTTATTCTCTATATTTAAGAGTCCCTTAGGGTTTTCTGATGAGAAGATTATAAAATCACATTGCAAAGGGCTTAAATAGAGGGGTAGAACATTATTAAAGTATTTAATCAGTCAGTCTAACATTCATAGGAAATCCCTGGATAGCCTTCTTGAGTATTAACACTTCTACCTGGCACGTCCTTGGGATCATGTTCTTGCTGAGACTTTCTCTTACCGTGGCCTCATCTTGCAGATGCGGTTACACCCCAAAGGGCAAAGGTAGAAAAAAAGATAGCTCAAGAAGAGAAGACGAAGATGCTGCCAGTGTCTACAGGACTTCATTGTCTCTCAACTCCCACCAACACATCCAAAACCCTTGCTATGGCTTCTTGGTGGGGGAGTAAATTGCCTCGCCCCTTGACTTTGGGAGATCCACATGCCTTGCTCTGGCCAATGACATGTGCCACCAGCAAAGATCTAAAATGTGTTTATACACTGCTTATATTATTGCATTTAGAACTTGGCCACAAGAAAAACACCCTGAGTAGACACTGTCTTTCAGCATGGAGCAAACCAGCCCAGACAATCCACAGGTGCGTGATATAAAAACAAATGCTTACCGTTGTAGGTAGGTGAAATTGGGTGGCTGTTATACAGCAAACATTAAATGAATTATTGATAAACTGAATTAAAAGAGTAAACAAAAAGACAAGGAGAAGACTGGGAATTCTGAAGGCAGGAAACTAGCAAAGACGTGATGGAATCACTGTCTTAAATCAGGTTTATTCAACACATGAATTTTGTGAAGAGAAATCATGCAGAAAGAGTCCTTCTTTACTGAGCATTACAATCATTGATCCAAGAACATCTTTTCTACTGTGTGTATGCGTGCGTGCATGTGTGTGTGTGAAAATATACTGCTTAATAGCAGGTGCTGGCTGTGGCTACTCATTGGGCCAGAACTTTGCATTATTTTTGTAAGTATAAGAGGATACACTGGTGTTTGTTCAAGAACTATCCCACCTTCCGCCATCTGTGAAATGGGGATTAACATGCTAAGATGCTTCAAAGAGTTCTGTTTTCTGGGGCTTTTTTTTGCCCAAGAATAATGTAAAAATAATTGAACACATTTAAGAAATACAAAGTGATGTAAACACTAAATAATAATCACTTGTGAGAATGGAAATGAGAATTGCTTTGCCAAGAATCTTATGTAATATTACAGCTCCATTATTTGTGGGGAACATCTAATGGGAATCTTCATTAAAATTTCTAATTTTCTACTGACTGACTCTTCACCAGATCAAAACTATTAACAAATCCACATCAACCATCCGTCACGAAACAGAATGTTGCTCAGGGCAGCTAGCTTAATTTCCTTTTGGGATACAGATGACCAGGGTTGTCAGAAGTCACACAGCCATTGCAGAAAGATGTGGTACTTCCAGTTAGAGAGGAAAACAATCGTTCCCCCTGGCAGATAAAGCTTCACAAGGATACTAGGCGGGGAGACTCATTGCTGATTTCCTTATGCACACTAAAAATAATAGCAATAGCTACCACCTATTGAACAACTACTATGTGCCAAGAACGTTATATTATCTTATCCCCAATACTTATTATGTATAGTTCTTTATATATAATAGAAGCTAATGAATACTTAATGAACGAATGAATATTCCTTCTTATAGATAAGAAAAATGGGACTTAAAGAATTTAAATAACTTGCATAGCACATGACAGAAGCAGAATTGAAAGAAACTTTTTGACTCCAAAGCCTGGTCTAGGACACCTGGTACATTCAAGGACATTTTACTCTTTCTCCAGTGTAGACACAAAGAACAGAATATAAATTAACAGAATCCTTGCTCTTTAGTCATTTCTGATCTAAACCAAGGCGAAGTTATCTGGTACAACCTAAGTCCAGCTGGGTCCAGCCATCCCGTGCAAGGTAAGATGGAGGGTCACGGACCAGATCAGGGTGACTTTTTCTACTCCCCTCTCTGATTCCCCCAAGGCTGGGCCCTCTGGAAATCAGTTTGAAGTAAGTATCTTGGCATTTCCAAGCAGAGTGTCCACCCAGTAGGGCCTCACCCCTTCCCTAGTTCTCTCATTGATCAACTACCCTATGAGCACCCTGACCTGCCCTTGTACCTCTTGTTCTCCAAAGACTCACCCTGTTACCCAGCTCCAGGAAAACACATGGGCAAATTGGGGCTTCCTGGGACCCTTCTTCTATTTTCCTCTTGTCTCTCTGGCTACCCCACATCCCACTTAACTCACCATGTTTCTCCCCAGTGTTTGCTATGGTATCGTGAGCATAAAATTTGAAGCCAGAAATCCCAGCTCTGTCATTTCCTAACTGACTTTAAGAATGTCTCGGGGCGCCTAGGTGGCTCAGTCGGTTGAGCGGCTGACTTTGGCTCAGGTCATGATCTCGCCGTCCGTGGGTTCGAGCCCTGCGTCGGGCTCTGTGCTGACGGCTTGGAGCCTGGAGCCTGTTTCGGATTCTGTGTCTCCCTCTCTCTGACCCTCCCCTGTTCATGCTCTGTCTCTCCCTGTCTCAAAAATAAATAAAACGTTAAAAAAAATTTTTTTTAAAAGAATGTCTCATAATCATCCTAAGCCTTGGCTTTCTCATCTATAAAGTGGAGACGAAACTAAGCAGGGAAAAAAAAAAGTGCTTTAAGGCAGGCCTTTCAAATCTCACCGAAAGTATCGTTAATCCAGGTACTTCAGACAGAATATCATGACCAACTGGGATGAAGGAGAGTGATTTTAGATGAGGAAGCTTTCTCTATGACCCTAAGATCATACCGCCTAAAAGACTACCTGATTCCCCCTTTACATTAGCCCCTAATCATAGCTCTTAAAAGAGGTAGACGCAACAATAACTTGGTGAGGGCAAGAATTTTTGTTTGGTTTACTGAGATCTTCTAAGGACCTGACACATAGTTGGTGCTCAGTAAATATTTGTTGAATGAATGGAGAAGTTGCCATAAATGACCCAACCCAGAGCAATCCCACCCAATTGGGAAGTAATCAGCCTAGTGGTTTAAAAAAGCAATTTAGGGGTCTGATTTAGGGGTCTGATGGGTTTGAGTTCCACTTCTGGCTCTGCAACTATGTGAGCTTGAGTTTAGCAGGAGCTGAACTTTCCTAGGCCTGAGTTTCATCCTCTGGAAATGAAAATAATAGTAGCATCTACTTTCTTAGGGCTGTTTGAAGGATTAAATGACATAATACATGGGAAACATTTAACACAGTGCCTGGCATGCAGACTGATTGCCAGGAGAAGAAAATCTAAGAGTATTGGCAGAGGGTGGCCATGTGAGTCAGAGGTCTTTTGGTTTGTGGAATTCATTGCGTTCTCTTTATAGGTATAAGTGACAGCAATTCATTCATTCACTCAGCAAATACGTTTCAGGCACTTTCTATGCGTGTGCCAGACATTGATTTGGGCACAGGAGATGCTTCAGTGAACAAAACAAAGAAGCCTACCACCAGAAAGCTTACCTTCTGGCAGGAACAAATATTTAAGCAACAGATGAAGCAAATAAATAAATTATAAGGTAATTATAAGGTATGTTGGAAGGGGACTAATGTCTTGGAAACTTAAAAGTAGAACAAGGTGAGTGTGATCAGTAGTGTGGAGATGGTGAGAAGAATATAGTATTTAAATACTTATTTAGAAATAGAATGATTTCTTTTCTTTCTTTTTTTTTTTTTTAAAGAGAGAGTGAGGAAGAGGAGAGGAAGAGAAAGAGAGAGAGAGAATCCCAGGCAGGCTCCATGCTCAGCGCTCAGCACAGAGCCCGATGCAGGGCTCCATCCCATGACCCCAGGATCACGATCCAAGCCAAAATCAAGAGAAGGATGCTGAACCAAACAAGCCACCCGGGAACCCCTAGAATGATTCTTGAGAAGGTAACATTTGAGCAAAGACTTGAAGGAGGTGAAACAATTGGTCATGTAGGTATCTGGGAAAAGAGCACTAAAGGCAAAGGGAACAGCCACTGCAAAGGCCCTGTGGAGGGATAGGACAGGTGCATTTATGGGTCTGAAAAGAGATCACTGGGGCTGGAGTAGAGCGAGCAGAGGTAGGTGCAAATGATTTAGAGGATGGTAAGTCACTGTAAGGACTTCAATACTTATTTTAAGTAGTACAGGTAAAATAGGACCGGTTTGAAGAGAGGTTTCATTTGACATAGCCTGGGTTTTAAAAGGGCTATTCTGGCTGCTGGGTCAAGAACACGTTGTAGGGAAGCAAGTCCACAAACAGGGACACATTAAAGAAGTTTTTTTAAACCACTAAAAATGTAATGTAGACAGGAGGTGATGGTGACATGGACCAGGGTAGCAGGGACCTGAGAAATGGCAAGAAACAGATTCCAGATATATCTTAAGGTGATTACAACGGGTAGAAGTCAGAGGCTTGCTGCAGTGACAGTCTGCTCCTCTCTGTTTATTTCCAGCTGCCGTCACGCCCAATCAGTAAAGATAAATAGGATTAGTTTCACAATATTATAATGGGTGGGCCTTGCCCTGTTCAAAGAAGCATTGCCTCCACTGCTGATTTTTATTCAGAATTAGCAAGCTATAAAACTTGGCCTGTCTGCTAACATCACAAAAAGAGAGCCATTATGCGCTGCCTCGTGAAGGTATGTACTACCCTTGAAGAGTGTGTGCTCTTGTGAACTTGGTTCAAGTCAAGTCTCCAGTTCTAACCACTAGTTTCTAGGCGATATAGAGAATACAAAAACACGTTAAATGATACCACTTGTGAACAGCATTTGTCTGTAAGACAAATGATCTACTTCTTTAACAGATAAATTGCAAGGGGAACAGAGAGGAAAAAGGACTGCCTCCTTTAGACTGAAAACATCTTAAGAGCTTTATCTTCCAGGGGCGCTCGGGTAGCTCAGTTGGTTAAGCATCCAACTCTTGATTTCAGCTCAGATCACGATCTCTCAGTTTGTGAGTTCAAGCCCTGCCTCTGCTTTGGGTTCTCTCTCTGCCCCTCCCCTACTCAGGCTCTCTTTCTCTCTCCAAATAAATAAATAAACTAAAAAAAAAAAAAAAAAAAAAAAAAGGCTTTCTCTTCCAAATGTGTTGACCTTATTTGGATCCTGTTTTTTTAATAAATCCATATTTTAAAAAATTTGAGATATTTGGGGAAATTTTACCACCAATTCAATATTTGATAATATTAATGGCTTACTGTTAATACTTTAAGGTGTGAAAATGGATCATGGTTTATGTTTTTAAAAGAAAAAGAGAGTATCTTTGTCTTTTAGAGTAGGAGTTGACAAACATTTTCCATAAAGGGTCAGATAGTACATATTTTAAGCTTGTGGATCATACAGTTTGTCAACAACTACCATTACAGCACAAAAGCAACCATCCACAATAAGTAAGTAAGTAGGCAATCATTGTTGTTCAGGAAGAAAATCTTTTCTTCTACCCTCTTAGATTCACTTGTTGGGGGCCTGTGAAGTTAACTGATTGAAAAGCGGATTAGGAAAGACGGACTTTTACTCACGTACATACATAAGACTTTACATACATAAGAGGTGTGAGAATTTGGGACTTATGTATCACCTTAATAAGGGAAAAGGAGCGGGGAAAGGACACTTATGGGAGACGAAATGACATTTAGGAAAGATAAATGGGCCCTTAGGAAAATAGGTAACAGACATGATAGCTTTGTGACAATGTCTGTTTAGATGTGGTTCCAACTTTTTTGTGATAAGAGCCAATCTTTCATAGTCCTGAAATTCCTGGGGAGGGGATTTATGACAACGGATCTTTTGGGAGACTCTGCTCCTAGGCAGATAAGGGAGTTGACAGAAGAAAAGCCTATTCTTAAATTACTTCAACTCAAAATAATTTTTATGCCACATGGCATATTCTGGGCCCCTTCACTGTGTTCCAATTACACTTTTTTTGTAAAACAGGGGTGCCTGGGTGGCTTGGGGGTCGGTTAAGCATCCGACTTGGGCTCGGGTCATGATCTCACTGTTGGTGGGTTTGAGACCCACAGCCGGCTCTGTGCTGACAGCTCAGAACCTGGAGCCTGCTTCAGATTCTGTGTCTCCCTCTCTCTCTGCCCATTCCCCACTCACACTCTGTCTCTCTCCCTCTCAAAAATAAATAATAAACATGAAAAAAATTATTACAAAAATAAACTTTATTTGTAAAACAGACAGGAGCTATCATTCGCTACCACTATGTTAGACACATATATCGGAATATTAATAAATGAAATAATATGATGTATGAAATCTGTTTCAAAATAATCAAGTAGGAGGAGGGGAAGTGAATGGGCATTTAGGTAAAACAAGACTGCCCATCAATGGATAACTACTGATGAATACATGGGGGGTTATTATACTTCTCTACATATTTTTAAATGTTTGCTATTTCCCATGATAAAATTAAAAAAAAAAAGAAGCAAAACAAAAGCAAGCAAAATAAAACACAACACTACTTAAGATTTTGAATTAATCGCTATTATTGAACACATTATATTTCAAGAACAGTACTAACCACTTTATATGTACTAACTCTGTTAATTCTCACAACAACCTTAAGAAGTAGGCATCATTATTATCCCCATTTTACAGATGAGGAGCATGAGATACAAAAAGGTGAACTAAATCGTCAAAGTCACAGAGCTCATAAAAGGTCAGAACCAGCATCTGACCCAGGCAGGCTGACTCCACAGCCCATCCTCCCCTCTGTTCTCTGTTAACAATGACTCTTTTCTAGTTAATATGCTGCTCCAGTAATGTCTAGTCTGGGAGGATTACCTCCTGGATCTTTGCATTCTACATTATTATTCATTCATCTTTCTGAACTGCAATATGATAACTAAGCTTACTTATTAAAATAATTTAAATCCTTCTGTATCTGAAGGCATTTTTTATCAACCCTTTCCCCCTTGCTTTCATCCAAAACACAACAATGAAAAAAACCTTCTTGAGGAGAAAAAAGACCCAATGGCTTGTATAAAACATGAGCATTTGAGACCTGTTAATCTCAAGTATACAATTTTAACCAGGCAGGCATAGATTCAGGTCAGGAGCCAGTACTTTCAACCATCACTGTGTACAAAGGATTTCACATCAGCAGTATTAGCATAATCTTTAAATAGACATCAAAAAACAAAACCCAGGCTACAAGGAACCTTGAGAGGTCATCTAATCCCCCTTGCTGCTAGGAAGGGGTGGGCCTGAGCCAGTGAAGGGAGGCCACCTTTCATCTCTTCACAAGGAATTTCATAAGCTTCTTTGTTAACGTTTCTATGCTTCAAACCGCTTATTTTAGGGAAAATTCCTCAAGTCTGGATGTGGTGGTGGTGTTTTTTACCTTGACAAAGCTTTTCTCCATTTAATGACAGGTCTCAAGGATGACACTATAATAACAGTCATAATAAATAAATATAGATCTAAAATATAAGAATAATCATAAAATCCAAAAGCAACCAAATTTCTGGATGTAGCAACAAAGCGCATGGAGAATTCCTTAATAAGGAATACTTGTCTCTTAATTAATAGCCCTTTTTATACAGAGGATTACACTTAGTATATTCACCAACCTAACTGAAGCTCAAAATCACTGCTGCACAGGTAGTATTACTGATTCCATTCACAGATGAGAAAACTGAGGCCCCGGGACAGTGGTTTAAATCTAGTTCTACTGAGTCCAAATCTCCTATTCTGCCCACAACACCACGCTGGAAAGCAAGATCTTCAGGTGGGTTGTTCACCATTGGGCCATCGTTAACGGAGCTTGACTAGGGTAGAATTAAGCAGTGAAAGGAAAATTCTCATGTGCTGTTGCTGAAGTTAGGCCAGACCAAAATGGCAACACATATTTCAGTTACTTTGAGGTTATAAAATATTATTAGCCAGTGGTGAGGAGTGTGGAGAATGGGCTGACTTACATTCTTCCACACCGCTTTAATTTTTAAAAATAAGCATATATCACACACCATCTGTGGCATATGAAAAATATGCCATCAGTGGTTTTGTCTATAAGTTCATAGGTCCTTCCTTTAAGACACTATGATGAATTTAAAAATTCTAAATAAAGACATACAAATATTACACCTAGAAAGAGTAGAATATTCACACCTAGAGAAGGATCGTTTTGATTTTCAAGTTGGGGGTTGGTTATCAGACTTTAAACATTTTAATGTAATCTACCAACACCTGCAAAAACCAAACAGGTCCTATCTTTGTTCTTTTCCAAATAAACAAAAGGAGCCACTCTTTAAACTTTGAATTGGCCCTTCTCCCAACTCAAAGCCAGGTCCAAAAGAGTTATCTCCACCCCTTTCTATATGATTTCCCTTAGTAGGGAGCTTCAACCCTTGCTTTTTGAGTAAGTGGTGTATTTTTGAGATTAAGAAGCTGCTCTTTGGGGTCAGAAAATATTCTTGAGCCCCTCCTTTGCCACCCTGTGTGTGACTTTGCACCAGCTTTTTAACTTCACTGAATTTCAAATTCCTTATCCATAAAATGAGGACAACAATATTACCAAAATTACATCATTCTTACGAGGAGTACATGAGAAGACATTTAAAAAGTCACCTGAAACAACACCTGGCATATAAGCATCAGCAGGTGTACTGAAATCCAGTTTTCTATGGTCACACTGCAAAATGTCTGGATACTTCACTGATGCAGAAAGAGTAGCTGGCTAAACATTTCAGAGAATGTGCTTCCTTGAAGAGTTAGAGCAGGAGCTGTAAAAATACTGCCCATTGGCCAAATCTGCCCCCTCTCTCTGTCAAATCCTGCCACACCCACTCTTTTATGCATTGTCTATGGCTGCCTTTGAACTATAAGGGGAAAGCTGAGAAGTTGTAACTGAGACCATATAACCCACAAAACCAAAAAGGGCTGATTTGCCATCCAGCCCTTTACAGAAAAAATTGGCTGAACCCTGAGTTAAAAGCATTTTTGTTCAAGACAACACATTTATTTGGTCTCTTACAGTTCAAGATAGCATTTCTTGTAAGCAATCCTAAAGAAACTACCAAGGTAACCATGACCCTTTCTATTTGATCCCAAACATCAAAGCTGAGTCTCAAGTAACTAACCAGAGAAAAAACCTGACAGTTTTAATTAATTATAGCTATGAGGTCTATTTCCGTACTTACCCTTAATGGGCATCTCTTACTTTAATAACAACTCTTTTGGTTTTCTAAGAGTAAGCCTGCATGGCTCTTCCTTACTACCTTCCTAAAACAGAGAAATTTTTTGTCACTGCTGGCACTAAAATGTTTCTGTTTGTGTTGGTGGGCGTGTTTGTGTGTGCACACGTATGTGTGACACCTGTGTGTCCCATATACTTTGCTGTATTCTGGGAATACAACTTTTTTTTTTTTTTTTTTTTTTTTTTGGCAGGGGTGGGAGAGATCAAATTTTTGTTCCAAATATTGGTGAGATTTCTTTTTCCAGGAAGCTTATATCCTAACAGTTTGTTAAAAGCCCAGAAAATATATCATTAAAAGGAGATCATTTCTGATGGCGACAAGAGATTTGAAACACCACCACCACCACAACCAGGCTCTGGGATGGAGGCGGATTAAGGGGGCTACTTTCGACTGGGTGGCTAGGGAAGACCTCTCCCAAGAAGAGGTATTTGCACTGAAACCTGAATAACAAGAGGAAGGCAATTTGCACAAAATAAAAAATAATGTTCCAGGACAAGGGAAGAGTAAGCATAAAGGCGGAAGTGAGCTTTGTGCATTTGAGGAAGAAAAAGAACACCAATGTGGCTTGAATGCAAGTAGTATGAGATGAGATTGGAGACGGAGGTCAGGGCCAGACCATGTAGGGACTCACACGCCTCAGTAAGGTGTGTGAACGGCATCCTACATCCAATGGGAAGCCATGGGAAGCTTCTCAGCAGAGAAATGACATGATCTGATCTATATCATATAAAGATCCATTTGGCAGCTTTGACAAGAGTAAATGGTGTTTGGAAAGCGTTGGAGAGCAGAAGCAGGAAGACCAAAAAGTTGGCTCTTGTACTAACTAGTTTGGGGGAGAGGTGACGGTAGTGAAAAGCAGTGACTACTCGGGGTATATTTGGGGGATATAATCAGCTGGAATTGCTGAAGGACTGATGTGGGAAAGCAAAAGGGGTGGAATCAAGGATGACACTTACTTGTCTCATGGTCTGAGCAGCCAGGTGATTGGTAGAGCAATTTTCTGAGATTCACTCATTTGTTCACTCGGCGTTTACTGAGGACCTACTTTGTGCCAGGTACTCTTCTAGGCACCAGGAACTCTAGCGATAAAATAAGCAGCAAAAATTCCTACTCTAGTGAAATTTGTATTCTGGGAGGGAAGAGAGAATACAGAAGATTAAGGCAGAAGCAAAGAATCTGGAGGGAACCATTTACCAGATCCTGTGGATTCTGTCTCCTAAGTATCTCTTGTAGTAGTTCAAGTTGAAATGGATGATGGCTGCATTAAAGTCACAATTACCTTGTTAAATTAATTAAATGAAAAGGATATTAGACTGAGGTGACTCCAATATCATGGCAGCTGATGTAAACAAACCAAAATCTAAGGCTGACTATGCCTCAAGGTTATTAAATAGAAACCTAAGGACAACCAAACACAGACAGCCAACTAGGATTTAAACTACAGCCAATCAATAATTTCCTTACTCTGCTTCTGCCTTTTCTCTACAAAGTCTCTCCCTGAGCTCTTGGTGGAACGCTCCTAACCATTTCTGGTTTAGTACTGGCCAATGCGAATCAGTAGATTTTCAGACAAACTGAAAATTTTTAGTATATCTCATTTCATCTTTTAATGAGGAGTAGACTTGAGAGATATTGGTGAGGGGAAGTCTTTCTAATAGGCAGAGCTGCAAACAATGCAACTGGCCATCCACTTTTTGTACAAAAGAGGCCCAAGAAGTGAGAACATACAAAGATTCTTAGAGAGTAGACAAAGGTCTGGACTTTAGTCAGGAGTCTGGAAAGAATAAGATAGAAAGATAAGAGATAAGAATATCGGGGGGGGGGGGGCACCTGGGTGGCTCAGTCGGTTAAATGGCCGACTTGGGCTCAGGTCATGATCTCACGGTTTGTGAGTTTGAGTCCCACATCGGGCTCTGTGCTGACAGCTCAGAGCCTGGAGCCTGCTTCAGATTCTGTGTCCCCTCCTCTCCTGCCTCTCCCTGCTCATTCTCTCTCTCTCTCTCTCTCTCTCTCTCTGTCAAAAATAAATAAATATTTAAAAAAATTTAAAAAAAAAAAGAATATCTGGGGCAGAGTCAGGAAGGTGGACATACAGACACTTAGTTGAAGACTAAAGACTTTTGTATCACATATTTAAACCCACCAGAAAGCATCCACCACTGTAGAGGAACTGAACAACCAAGTAGACAAAAGGACTCTGCCAGCTGAGATCGGTCTTGTCATTGGCCACCTCAGAACTTGCATGAAAGACACATGAATGAAGCAGTCACAGTGGCAGAAATGGAGGCTACATATGGGCCCAACAATATGGACTCCCACTTACCAAGATGGATCTAGCTACTGCTGCCTTCATTTACTAAGTTTAGCTACAGCATCGCCCCCTTATCCAAGGGGATACATTCCAAGACCCCAGAGGATGGCTGAAACCAAGGATAGTACCAATTCTATATATACTTTCTTTTTTTTAAGTTTATTTACTGAGAGAGAGAGAGAGAGAGAAAATGTGTGCGAGCAGGAGAGAAAGGGAGAGAGAATCCCAAACAGGCTCCACGCTGTGGGCGCAGAGCCCGATGAAGGGCTCGACCCAACCACCCTGGGATCATGACCTAAGCCAAAATCAAGAGCGGGAAGTTTAACCTGCTGGGCCACCCATGAGCCCCCTAACTCTGTATATACTATGTATTTTCCTATACATACAAACCGACAATAGATCTTAATTTATAAATTAGGCGCAGTGAGAGATTAAGAATAATAATAAGGAACAATACGACAATATACTGTAATAAAAGGTATGTGAACGTGCTCTCTGAAAACACCTCACGGCGCTGTACTCACTCACCCTTCCTGCGATGACGGGACACGCAAAATGCCTACGTGATGACGTAAGGCGAACGTGGTAGGCGGGCCTTGTGACGTAACACGGGGCTCCTACCGACCCTCAGAGGATCGTTCGCAAGGCTCACCAGCTTCCAGAGGTGGCTGCAGGCGGGTGATTGAAACCGTGGGGAACGCCACACTGCGGGTGAGGGGGAACTACCATACTGCTGCCGCTGAATGTCCAACGCAGCTCAGAAGTATCTGTGTTTCATCCTCATAGGTATTGATACCTATTTCGGGTGTGGGTGTGCCTTTCCTGCCCAGAGAGCGTCAGCCAGCACCACTATCTGCAGGCTTATGGAACACCCCATCCGCACGCCTGGCACCCCATACAACACCGCGTCTGAGGGCTGCTTCACCAACTTGTTGCTTCCCTGCGATACCTGGACGTAGCCCCTTACCCGGAGGGCAAGGAAAGACTCAAGAAATAGGCTGGCCACTCCAGATTGGTAGGTGTGGCTGCTTTAACAAACAAGGGGATTTTACGAGGCTTGTTTCCACTGGATCTCTGCACCAGTGGATCTTTACATCCGCTGCCAGAATCTTTAAAGTATATTCAGAGGCCTTAATGAGGTTCAGCCGTGTAACTGCCCAGCTAGTCTCAACAACACATTGCTCCCACGGGGGCTGTGTCCTTGAAACTGGTTCCTCTTGCAGAAACACAGGGCTAAATGTACATTCCAAGGACAGGGGAGGGAGTCAGGAGCTTCTAAATTGCCCGGGATCTAGCCCGAGGGTCAACTGGCGTTTGTGTCCTCTGGATGACCTACCCCTCCTGACCTGCCGTTACCATCTTAGGTGCCCCCACCCCGACTCTGGCTCTTCTGCAAATTACCCTCAGCAGTGAGCAAGGAGTTTCACTGAGATGGAGGTGACTCCTTTATCAGCTACCTGGCAAAATTGGAGGCAGGTACAGCAACAACACAGGCACATGCAAGAGAAAACACAAATTAAGATAATGATTCCTAATATAAGGAATGACTTTTTCCACCAAGAATGCCATGATACAAACCACCAGTTTATTAACCAACCTAGGAACGGTGTCAGATTTTTTCAGAACATTCACTGGTATCTTCATGTGACTCTATTTAACGTATTAGCAGAGGCATCACCTATGAACACGGCATTCTGTTAGGTTAACAGCATAGGTGCCTCCTTGGGAGGCGGTAATAACGTTCAAAGCCATAGTTTTTCTCATTAGAGACAATTCAGTGTTCAATAAGGACAGGCTTTGTTGGCATCATTTAAGACTTCTTAGATGAATTCAGTAAGGCCTTGTATGTGAGCTATAACATCCTCCAGGCCAATGGCGGAAACAAAGACAATGGCCAAATGATTGTACCAGTGGAAAACAGAATGTGTCCATCTGGCCTAGAGGAGAGTGAGGTTGACAGCTTTAGGAATTTGACCTGGTTGTAATACCATGCATGCTGCCTGGGGGAGGCAGCACTGTCAGACATGAGGAGATGGACTGGGGGCGGGCCATGCCAGACCAGAACCTCTACCTTCTCCGCTTTTAAAATGGTTCATGCTTCTTTCCAGGTATATTCCAAAGGCCCAGCCTGCAGCAGGACAAGTGGATCCCAGTGGAGATTATATAGTTCCTTCTCACCCAGGGGGGACATAGTAATTATTCATCCATTCCGGTGGGAAATTCCATAGTAATTATTCATTCATTCCGGTGGGAAATTCAGTAGGTAACACCTTTCCCAGGCATCATGGGGCTTGGTGTTCTCAGCAGCATAGCAGATAAATCCACAGTGACAGCTGGGGAGGGAGGGGGCTAGTTTCCCACAATTCCTATACCTTTATGGTGTTGGGTGTCTCCACAAGGTCCCCAGTCTGGCATACGGAGCAACAGGGGCTACTGGTTGGTCATTCAAATGTATTAAAACGTGGGGTAGTACCTTAGTCTACCCAGGCAAGCTAGTTTTACCCTTTAGTAATTTTATCTATTGCTTGCAGGTTATAGGAAAGGTGGAACCTCCATTCAATGTCATGCTCTTTTGCCCAGGTTTGTACATCATGGCGTTTAACATGTGACCCCTGATCACTGTTTATTTGATGAAGGTATCTACATGGTACTCAGTTTCTCTAATCCCCTAATGGTGGGAGTGTGGTTTGTGCAGTGACAGAGGAAAGCTTGGTTAGTCCAGACATCGTGTCTACACAAACTGAGGCATATTTAGGATTCTCACTTGGAGGGAGGGGGCCAACATAATCAACTTGCCAATCCCTCATTGGTTGGGAACTCCAGTGAATGGCCCCAGGGTCCTTTGGCAGTTGCCTTGGGCATTGTTTAGCACATATAAGACATGTTATTGCATTAATCACTGTATTTCAAGGGCAATTTGGCATCTTGGCAATATGCCATCCCGCCTGGATAGGCAGTAAGTGGCATCTACTGAAGGGTCAGTACTAGAGCTTGTACAGAGTGATGGCCTCAACCACCGCATTGCCAGGAGGTGTCAGTGCCTTATGAGCTGGGATGTGGAAGACAGTGAGGAATGTCTCAGGCTGAACCCAAATGTCTTTCCGTATATCCCCACCTCACAAGGGCTTATGCATGATCATCTACCTCTCAGCCTCCCACAGATTCAACCCATGATGTTAATCCCCCTCTAGAATTGTCCAGCTATCAGTACAAAGGGTTAATGGCCAGGGCTCTGAGTGATCACCAGACAAATTGCTCTGAGCTTACTGGTTTGCTGTAGTTCTTGCCTGTTACGAAGAGAACAGATTCTTATTGAAGTTATGCAAGTAACTATGTGGACATGAAAATAAGAATATTCACTAAGATTTCCAAATTCTGGAGGGACCAGGTAGGGAGGAAAAGATAAATGTTTCGTCTTTGTTCATAAAGGTATATGTTGGCAAATTGCTGATAGCTCAAGAAAAAAGAAACAGAAAAGGTTTCCTGAAATCTGGAAAATCAAAACATAAAAAAAAAAAAAAAAACCTATAATGTTTCCAATAAAAAGTCATAAAAATTATAGTCATCCTCATCAGTTTTTCCATTAGAGTTCTGTAAATTCTTACTCAGTTCAGTAGTATGACTTTAGTTATCAGAAACCTGTATTTGTCCGTCTTTTCCATGAATCTCCTTGTCTGCATGAACACCTTCGCAAAGGCATCAGAGTAAAAACAATAACATTCTGTAAAGGAGAAAAGACTTAAAAAGATATGATAAGATTCATTACAATGTAATCAACATGGAAATTTGGTTATTTCTGTGACACACCTGTCCTCGTGATGACCTCCTCCAATACTAAGCAGAGGGCATTCCTGCACAGCACAGGAGATTGACCATGGGAGTCAGCCCGTCACATGGGCATGGGCTCCCTGAGTCATATTACATGTTATACCATCCTGAAGCAGCCAGCCTCAGAGAATGCTGGAACAGCCCTCTAAAGGCACACCTGAATCAGCAACTCAGAGGCAATATCGTGAATGTGGTGCCATCCCCAGGATGCAGTATATTCCTACATGAAAGACTTCTATACTTCTATGTGGGGCTCAGTCCCCAGCAAAGAGAACACAACCTTTGTGTGTGGAGAGGGAACGGGAGCAGCCCCGCTTACCATCGCTCCCAATGACCCAGGCACAATGGGGAATTTTGTGCCTAACATCCTTGCAACTCTGAGCTCCTCAGTGCTAAAAATTCTGGTCTCTATAGGGTATACAGACTCTTACCAGGAGACACAGAAAGTGTCTCATTGAACAACAAAGTGTACTTACCACTAGGACACTTTGGACTCATTGTGCCCAGGGCCCAGAAAGTCAACACACTGGCTGTGGTATTTGATCCTAATCAGCTGAAGAAGGTGATGCTGCTTTACAATGAAGACAGGGAGAATATGTGTCGAATCTAGGAGGTGTACTTGGGCACCTTCCCGTGTTTCCTTGCCTCCTGATTCCAGTGTTCTAGACACAAACAGCAAATGCTGTCTGAAAAAAAGGTTTGGTATGATTGCCAAGGCCCCAGGCTGTCAGGAGTGAAAGTTTGAGTCACAGCACCAGGGGAGCCAGCAAGGCCTGCCAAGGTAACAGCTGAGTGTGTGTGTGTGTGTGTGTTTGGGGGGGGGGGGGTGGCGCGGAGATTTGGAATGAATAATGGATTAGGGAGAGGATGAGGACCTGAAACCTTCCACAGCACTAGGAGCTACTGTTTGTCCCACTAACCTTCCTCTTCAAAGGTTTCCCTCAGAAAGAGAGGCCACAGGAACCATGGAGGAGCCTCCCCCTGAACTTGAAGAAGTTGATCTCTTTGGTGTAAGTGGAGTTTGCTGACCATTAAAAATACAGCTCAAGGGCCTCTGGTTGGCTCAGCTGGTTAGGTTTCGGACTCTTGATTTGGGCTCAGGTCATGATCTTGCAGTTCATGGGATTGAGCCCCTTGTCAGGCTCTGCTGACAGCACAGAACGTGCTTAAGATTCTCTCTCTCCCTCTTTCTCTGCCCCTCCCCTGCTCATGCACGCTCTCTCTCTCAAAAATAAACTAATAAACATTTTTTTTTCAACGTTTATTTATTTTTGGGACAGAGAGACAGAGCATGAACGGGGGAGGGGCAGAGAGAGAGGGAGACACAGAATCAGAAACAGGCTCCAGGCTCTGAGCCATCAGCCCAGAGCCTGACGCGGGGCTCGAACTCACGGACCGCGAGATCGTGACCTGGCTGAAGTCGGACGCTTAACCGACTGTGCCACCCAGGTGCCCCCACTAATAAACATTTTTTAAAGGACACAGCTCAGATCTCCTGCTGTGCCCAGGCAGCTCCCAGCCACTCACCAAGCATGGTATGGGTACTAATGAAGGCCTGTTCTGAGAATTGTGGAACTCCTTTAACAAGAGATTTTAATCAGCAACTCTTCATTAGCCTGTCCAAAGCTTTCTTAGAATGGTACTTCAGTCTGAGACCCTTCTACCAATCCCCTCTTTCATTCCTTACGGAGGGAACTCTCGGCTGAGTCGCAAGATACTCTCTGCTTTCTCCAGCTTTCTTTCTCTGTCCTTCACGGGCCTTTCCCCCAATGAATTTCTTGAACAGAAAATCCTGTCTCAGTGTCTGTTTCTCAGGGGACCTGAATTAACATAAAAGCTAACTTAATATTTTTATTATCTTAAGTTCCTCTACCTTTTTCTTTAACTGTAAAAACTCTGGTGGGATAGAGGGGAGAGGATAATTGGGTGTAAAATTAGTTATATACTCTTGGCACTAGACCATAGGAAGTAATTCTCAAATTTCTAGACATTTGTAGTATTCTCAGTAATAGGAGTATATATATAGATATATACATACACACACATATACATATATACATATATATATATATATATATATACATGCTATCTGTATATCCTTTGTTACATCCTTATACATTTGTGATTTTCAGAGGAAGGATTCTTTGCTTTAAAAGCTCTCACAGTTCCAGTATATTTTTAAAAACATGTCTTTTGTTCAAAAGGCAATACATATTCATTTAAAAATAATAGTGAGATAAAGTAAAATGTTATAACAAGTGGGGATTAGGGACAGGAAAAATGAAGGGTATCTATATTGACTAAAGAATTTTGAAAAGTCAGCAATAGATGGAATGAATTATTGATATACTCAATAACATTGAAAAAGCTCAAAAACACTGAGTGAAAGAAGCCAGATACTAAAAGCATACTCTGTATGATTCCATATATATAAAATTCTAGAAAAGGCAGACCTTATCTATAGTAACAGAAAGCTCTTCAGTGATTGTCTGGAGCTGGGGGGGCGGGGTGTGGCTGGGTGGGGAGTTGACTGCCAAGGGGAATGAGAGAATTTTTGTGGTCATGGAAATGTTCCGTATTTCGATTGTGGCAGTTACATGAGTTGTGTGTACATCTTTGTCAAAGCTTATTTAACTGTACACTTAAACTAGGTGCATTTTATTATATATAAATTATGCCTTAGTTGATTTTAAAAAACAAAACACGATATTCAACTTTGGAATAATCTTGGAATAAGATTCCTCATCCAGGCCACCATCTTTTCTTACCTGGGTTTTGTAATACCCTTCTGACTGGATTTTCTTTTAGGAATCAAGCTTCCCTCCAATCTGTTCTTCACTCTAAAGCCCGAGTGATGTTTCCAAAAGAGTGATTAGGTTACTCCCAGTAACTCCCATTTTTCTTCACATATATCAGTCAGGGCTCAGAAAGAGAACCACTAAAATAGATGTAGGTATGCAGACATAGATACTTGTTATAGAATTTTGACCTTACACAATTATGAGAACTGGATGTTCACCTGATAATCTTCTGTTGCTGGAATCTGAAGTCCACAGGGCAGCCAGTTGGAAAGGGAAAATGGATGTAACCCTTCAATAACAAGCTAGAACTCACAACCACAAGAATGAACTGAAACCTCTCAGACCTTGCTGCCTGTGACCTTGGTGGTATGGGGCAAAGCTGCGGCCCTTCATTACCATGGAGTTAGACACACACCTGGCCGAGAAGTCAAGGAAGCTGAAGGAAGAGCCGACAGAAGGGGAAGCAGTTGCAAGGCTCAGCCACTGCCTTCTCATCAAGGTGAGCCAGCAAAGCCACAACATGTATCTGCTATAAAAAGGAGGCTGCTTCACTTCCCCACTCCAAATCTCCCACAAGAAATGTCTTATGGCCAGCACTGACCAAAAACATACAGTAGACAGAATTCTAGGAAATGTATGTAGTTCAGCTTGACCCCTTACAAAACCATCAGACCCTTACCTTGAATGACTTCCCATTACTTTTATATCCTTAACAAAACTTGTAAGGTTCTTTGTGACCTGTCTTCCACCAGACTTTCTGGCTTTATCTCCTACTCCCCCCACCCCCTAATCTGAGGCCATTATGTATTTGTGTTCAGTACAAATGTTCGAACATTTCTAACCTTTTCACACTATCCATCGTGGCTGAAATACTGTTCTGCCTTCCCTATCTTCCCCTTAACCTAGCTGAGACCTATTCACCGTTATGGGCTCAGCTTCTTTTAGGAAACCTTCCCTGACACATCCCTTTATCATTGGTGGCCAGTACAAAACCAGGTCCATAGTTAGAACCCAACAAATTTCAGTTAAATAAATTAATATGTGCCAATGACAAAACTGAGTATAGCTGAATGAACAGGGCTGCAGCCCTAGGCACATAGGGGATAAAGTGCTATAGCGAAGGTCTATGGGTAGGCAATATATTCAGCCTGTTAAAATGTGTGGAACACTATTCACTCCTGCAGAAATATACACATTCCATTTATCCCCTTATTCACTCTATCCCTTTGCTACATAAACCTCCATTGCAACAGATACTTCTGGTCTTAGTTTGAGTCCCCCACAAAGCAGAGCCTAACACAAGGTAGTTAGTTTGGGAGGTGATTCCTGGGAGTAGGATTAAAAATCAGGGAGGGAGGAGAGGGAAGGGGGAAAAACCCAGTAAAGGGAGTTATTGAGCTGGTTAATGCCCTGAGCTGCCCCACTTCCCGAGGACCTTTATCTCCATGAATCACTAGGTGCCACCATAAGTACAAGAAGAATAAGAAACACCAAACCAATTTTACCTCCTCCTTTCAGAGAACTCATGACTTGGGACTTTAGGGAAATTTCACTAATTTTATCTCTGTATAGATAGTATGAAGAAAAGAGAGAGTGGGGGAGACACCTGAGTGGCTTAGTTGGTTGGGCGACCGACTTCGGCTCAGAGCATTATCTCACAGTTCATGAGTTCGAGCCCTGCGTCGGGCTCTGTGCTGACAGCTCAGAGCCTGGAGCCTGCTTCAGGTTCTGTGTTTCCCCTCTCTCTCCCCCTTCCCTGCTCACGCTCTGTGTCTCTCTGTCTCTCGGTAATAAATAAAGGTTAAAAAAAAACAAAGGTAGAAGGGGTAAACAGCTCATCGTTGGATGACTGCTTTATTCAAAGAATGTTGCTCAATGATGCAAACTCCCAGTTACATGCACATTCCTTCTCCTTATGTTGTATGGGAATGGTAAGCCTGGGGTGGTACAGTGCAACAACCTTGCCTAGCACAGAGCAGCAACTCACCAAATGTTTGTGGAAGGGACAAGAGCAGGTGAAATATCAAAGAGTTGTTTGACCAAGAGTATGAGGAACATATAGATCAGAGTTTCTCATACGGGGACTATTTTGCCACCCAGAAAACACCTGGCAAGGTCTAGAGACATTTTTGGTTGTCACAACTAGAGAAGAGGGTGCTACTGGAATCTTGTGGGTCAAGACAAGGATGCTGCAAAGCATCCGATAATATATAGGACACCTTCCCTTCCCCCAACAAAGAATTATCCTGCCCAAGATATCAGTAGTGGCAGGGGTGAAAAATCCTGACACAGATAAAGGTTATCTGGGCATTAATATATATATCTATATAGATATATATAGATAAATATTGATACATTTCTATAGACATTTTATTTCTTAAGATAGTTTATAACATTTTTAAAAATCAATGTTTAATTACAAATGATTTGCCCCTAAAAAAGAAAAAAAAAAAAAAAGATTTGCCCTACATGGCAGCAATACAAAGTGTTGCGTTAGTACCACCAAAACCAAAGGAATTGGTGAGTCCAATACGTCTTTTCTCAATTTTCCATTCTTGTGCCTTTAGTGGAACATAATTGAGATCAAATTCTGGTTCTGTACAATCCAGGTTTAAAGTAGGTGGTAGTTTTTGATAATAACAAGCCAGAGCAGTAAAAGCTGCCTCAACTGCCCCTGCAGCTCCCAACAGATGTCCCGTGGCTCCCTTAGTTGAAGAAACCGCAAGGGCATGGGTATGGTCTTTGAAAAGATGTTTGATAGCTTTGTTTTCAGCAGCATCTCCCAATGGTGTGGAAGTAGCATGTGCATTGACATAGGATATCTCTTCAGGTTGTACACTTGCATCTTTTACAGCTGCAGCCATACATCTAATAAAATAGGGAAAAAAATGATCAGAACTAAGTCTAATTTTAACACACGAGTCATTATATGGCCTATGAGAAAGAAATACACATATATACAGGATAAAAAGAATCTTTTGCTCTAATAACAAAACCCCAACTTGGATTACCATATGCATTAGCATGCCACCTGCCTAGTACCCTGGACTAATTCAACACCATGAGATAAATACACAAGCCTATGGGTTTTAAAACCTCTAATAAAATATATTTCCATTTATTTGCATTGATATCTTTCCCTGGGAGAAAAACCACATTGACTCAGCCTAGAATAGTTTTTCTTCTAGCAATCTTTCTTTCTTTCTTTCTTTCTTTCTTTCTTTCTTTCTTTCTTTCTTTCTTTCTTTCTCTCTCTCTCTCTCTCTCTCTCTCTTTCTTTCTTTCTTTCCTTTTCTTTCTTTTTAATTTTTTAATGTTTATTCTTTAAGAGGAACAGCAAGCAGGAGCAGGAGACAGGGAGAGAGAAGGGGACAGATGAACCAGAGCAGGCTGTGTGCTGACAGCACAGAGCCCGATGCGGGGCTCAAACTCGCCAACTGTGAGATCATGACCTGAGCCAAAGGCAGATGCCCAACCACCCAACTGACTGAGCCACCCTAGGAATCTTTCATCAGTGGGATGCGTGTGTGTGTGTGTGTGTGTGTGTGTGTGTGTGTGTGTGTATAGTGATTCCAAATAGAAAAATTCTATAACCATGTTTTAATTTTCTTCTCCTATTTAAATGTAAAACTTGGCATATTTCCCAATAATCTAAAAACGTCTGTACCAATACTTTGGTGCTTCAGATAACCTTTCAAGGGGCACCTGGGTGGCTCAGCCAGTTGAGCGTCTGACTCGATTTCAGCTCGGGTCATTATCTCACAGGCCTGCGTCAGGCTCTAATTGGGATTCTCTCTCTCTCACTCTCTGCCCCTACCCCGCTCACACTCTCTCTCTCAAAATAAATAAACATTTTTAACAAATAACCTTTCAAAAGTCTATTTAGGCTATAAGAATTCTAAGTAAGTGAGCAAGTATAAAGCCAAGCCAAAACAAACAAACAAATACGAAAATAAAACTTTTCTCTCGAAGAACCTTTGAAAATCTCAGGAATGTCAACACCCTCTTTTTTAGATCCTGATCTCTGGGTTGCATTTATTTCCTTAAGAGGCAGCTTAGAGTGTAATTTGAACTTTCACCTAAATACAACTATTTCTGCATCTAGCTGGCTACTATGTTTGACATTTCTAGCACCAGCAACTACTTACTGAAACTCAAAAGGATAATTCAGTGGGTCAGTAAACTATGGCTCTAGCCAGATACCTGCTTTTACAAATACAGTTGACCCTTAAATAATATGGGTGGGTCCACTTGCGGATTTTTTACGTAACTATTCTGTAAATGTATTTTCTCTTCTTTATGATTTTCTTAATAACATTTTCTTGTCTCTAGCTTACCATGTGAGAATACAGTACATAATATGTATATAAAGTATGTGCTCATTGACTGTTTATGTTACCAGTAAGGCTTTTTTGTCAACAATAGGCTATTAGTTAAGTTTTGGAGGAGTCAAAAGTTATACATTAAATTTTTGACTGCATGGGGGTCAGTGACCCCTTGTTCAAGGGTAAACTCCAGTTTCACTAGATCACGCCCATTCATTTATGTATTGTCTATGGCTGCTTTCACAAGAGAAGACAGAATTGAGTAATTGTGACAGAGACCCTATGGTCCACAAAGCTGAAAATACTCTTTGTCCCTTTACAGAAAAGGTTTGCCAACCCCTGGTCAATTTGACTGGTTAAAACATAATATGATCGGGGCGCCTGAGTGGGTCAGTCGGTTAAGCGTCCAACTTCAGCTTCAGGTCATGATCTCACGGTTTGTGAGTTTGGGCCCCATATTGGGCTCTGTGCTGACAGCTCAGAGCCTGGAGCCTGCTTTGGATTCTGTGTCTCCCTTCCTCTCTCTCTCTCTCTCTCTCTGCCCCTTCCCTGCTCGCGCTCTGTCAAAAATAAACATAAAAAAAAAATTATGATCTAAGCAGGCTAACCTATTAGCTAACACGTTAACGGATTTTTTTTAACTTAATTATCTCTTATGCAATGTCAACTTGTTTTTCAAAGTGTGGTCCTCAGACCAGCAGCATCAGCATCAGCATCATGGGAGATTGTTAGAAATGCAGAATCTCAACCACCACCCTAGACCTAGAATCAGAATCTGCATTTTAATATCCCTGGATAGTTACAAGTTAGGAAGTCCTGATTTAGTAATAGTAGAACCCTGTTGAAATGGTGCAGAGACCAGACACAACTAGAAGAAAGGTTTGACTTTACTGTCTGAGTCTGATGAAGGGCCAAAGAGGAGGACTGTGGGAGGGAGCACTCTGACAGTTGTTAAGCACAATTGAAAGTATGAAAAGTTGGCAAAGACACACATGGCCTTTCTCAAAACTTTACTGGCCTTAACTAAAATCCAATTTTTATTAAGGATGGTTAAAAGCTTTCAAATATTTCAAACGTGTTGAAGCAAAGAATTCAAAACCTTTTGAAAACAGAAAAACACCAAAGATACTGTGTACCAGAGGCAGATACTACAATTTCCCCTAATTTGAGATTCCAATTAAGATGCCTTATGTGAAGAAATATTTTAAATAAAACAGCAAGTCTTTACCTTAAGGCGCCTTCTCCTTCGGGATCAGGTGCAGTTATGTGACCGGCATCACCTGAGAGGCCATAGCCCAAAACTTCTGCATAGATCCGGGCCCCTCGTTGAACAGCATGATCGTGTTCCTCCAGTACCATCACAGCTGCACCTTCTCCCATTACAAAACCATCTCTCTTGGGGTGAAACGGCCGACAGGCCAGCTTAGGATCAGAGTTTGTGCTCAGAGCACGGGCTCTGGAAAACCCAGCAAGAGATAAAGGGCTAATGCAAGAATCTGCACCTCCAGCCACCATCACATCAGCATCACCATGGGCTATAAATCTGAAAGAGTCTCCCACGGCATGAGCTCCTGTGGTACAGGCTGTAGACACTGCATGATTGGGGCCCTTGAGTTTATATCGAATGCTGACCTGCCCTGCTGCCATATTGACCAGAATCTTCGGGACAAAGAATGGGCTGACTTTACTGTAACCTTTTGTCTGAAACATCAAAGCAGTTTCAGAAACAACTTCAAGAGGAACCATTCCCATGCCAATTGCAACGCCAGTAGCCACTCGATCGGCTTCTGATTGAGGATGCCAGTCAGAATCTTTCATGGCTAACTCTGCAGCCCCAATGGCCATAATGGTGGGAGAAGACATGGACTTGATATCTGACCTGGATACAAAGTTGTGTTCGTTGAACTGACCGTCAGCACAACCTCTTGGCACTAAAGCAGCAACACTGCAAGGGATACTCTTATATTCTTCACCGACCAGTGAAACAATTCCACTCTCTCCCCGGATAAGACGATCCCATACCAGCTGCGTTCCAACACCAAGAGGAGTCACTAAACCAATGCCTGTAATGACAACCCGCCTACGAATTCTGGATGTTGGCACAGTTCCAAAAAACCTTTTATTTCCTATTAATTGCTGGCATAATCTTGAATATAGATGAGGGCTTGTAATTTTTAAGAAATTTTGCAAGCAATTTGACAACATGGTTGAGATTCAGATGATCATAAACACATTCCTGTACATCACAACACGCCCAGGAGGTAACCACTGTTGTTTAAATAGCTTATAGGCCTAGGAAACAATAGCAGAAACGTTTTCAGGTGCTGGGTGTGAGCTGTTAATGAACACAGAGAAAATAACATTAACATTATTTTAATTTATACTTATTAAACGAACCATTTGGAGTTCCCTTTTTTGATTGTAAGTACCCTCACATTCCAAGATGAAGAGGTGAAATGACGACTCAATTCACCAAAATAGAATTACACTAGGTAAATTACAAAGGCATTCCCAGCCCTTTAGGGGCTGCATAAAGGAAGGAACCTTTTTCAGGATTATCGAGGCCTTATTCTAAGTATTTCTGGCATCAGTGGCCCAAAAAAAAAACCACTTCAAGGCCTATTCTCTGACGTACGGGTAAGTGAACTTTACTGATCTTCAAAACGTGGAGATAATTAGGGTTTTTAATCAGGAGACGGGAAGTGAGGGGCGTGGCCAACTCCTCCCTCCCCTCCCTCCCTCCCTCTCCCCCTCTCCCCCCACCCCCTGCCTCTCAAGCACCACCACACACACTAAGAAAGCATGGCTAGAGGAAGACAAGTCAGGCGAAGATCATCAGACTCCCCTTTGCCGATCCAACCCCCACCCGATCTGCCGGTGGAGAGGCGGAAAGAGAACGCTAGCACGCCGCTGATACCTTCACCAGGCGTCGCGCCGGCCGCGCAGCCGCCCTCTGCATTCGCACGTCCGCTCATGCGCGCGCCCACGCACGCGCTACGTGTGGGGGGTGGGGGCTGCCGGTTGCTCTTTCTCTGTCACCTTGACGGAGGTCAGACCGTGGGAGGTGGCGGCGCTCAGCTTGCTAGGGAGGAACCTCCCCTCCCTCGACTTCAGTGACTGTAAGCTAGACAAGAACGCGTACGGAACGCGATGAGGTAGCCCTTTTGCCCATCAAAAAAAGGACTTTTGTTTTGTCGGTAAAGATGATGTCCAGATAGTTCCATCTTGTGGAAGAAGGGACACCGCCATATTCTACTGAAATCTTTGTAAAGAATTAAGTAAACTATAGGAGCCTCAAAGTTGTTACTGTACCTCCTAAGGTTGTTTATAATAGTAAAGTAGAACTAACCAAAATGCCCAACATCAGGAAATGGGTTATTTTGCAGTACATCTAAAAGCTATGCAGCCATTTAAGATAATTTTGTAAGTTAATACTATATAGAAAGATGTTAAAAGTATGTTAGGAGATGACAGGTTACAAGATGGCATATATCCACTTAAATTTATGTGTGTGTGTATGTGTGTGTGTGTGTGTGTGTGTGTGTGTATATATATACACACAAAATATTTATATTTTATGTAATGAGTCACCCGAGGGGCTCAGTTGGTTGAGGATCTGACTTTGGCTCAGGTCATGATCTGATTTGTGAGTTCAAGCCCATCAGGTTTGCTACTGTCAGCACAGAGCCTGCTTCAGGTGGTCTGTCCCCCCTCTCCCTGCTCTTGCCCTGCTTGCGCTCTCTAAAAAATGAAAACATTACCTGTTGGGATGAGCACTGGGTGTTGTATGGAAACCAATTTGACAATAAATTTCATATTATAAATAAAGAAAGAAAAAAACATTTTGGGGTGCCTGGGTGGTTCAGTTGGTTGAGTGAACGACTTCGGCTCAGGTCATCATCTCACAGTTCGTGAGTTCGAGCCCCGCGTCAGGTTCTGTGCTGACAGCTCAGAGCCTGGAGCCTGCTTCAGATTCTGTGTCTCCTTCCGTCTCTGCCCCATCCCCACTCATGCTCTGTCTCTGTCTTAAAAATAAATAAAACGTTAAAAAAAATTTTTTTAAGAAAACATTTAAAAAATGTATATATGTGTTGTATGTCTGTGTGTGTGTGTGTGTGTGTGTGTGTGTGTGTGTGTGTGTGTATGTATATATGCATCTGGGGCAGGGCTCAAAATGCCACATGGATGTCCAACGAACAGAGACAAGAAGGGGCGCCTGGCAGTGAGTTGGTGGAGCATGAGATTCTTGATCTTGGGATGGGGAGTTTGAGCCCCGTGTTGGGGTTAAGTAGAGATTACTCAAAAAAATAAATACAAAATAAAAATATTTTTTAAAAAATTTAATGGAGACAAGAATAGAGATTGTAGACATTTATTTCTAAGTGTCTAAAAAATATAATAACTTCATTTACTCAGAGCTAGCTGTGAATCTATGAAAATAGAACATGAAATTGTAAAAAGCAAGAAATCAGCAAGATACTTATTTAGATGACCATCTGTTGTTCACATGCTGTCCCAGGTGTGAGGTTTATGTCCTTTTTTCTTCTTTATTTTTTTGAGTTTATTTATTTATTTTGGGAGAGAGCATGCTCAAGCAGGGAAGGGGCAGAGAGAGGGAGACAGAATACCCAACTCAAAGCTCAGTCTCATGACTCTGAGATCACCACCTGAGCCAATATCAAGAGTCAGATATTGGGGCACCTGGGTGAATCAGTCCATTAAGCGTCTGACTTTGGCTCAGGTCATGATCTCACAGTACGTGGGTTCGAGCCCTGTGTCAGGCTCCGTGCTCACAGCTCAGGGCCTGGAGACTGCCTCCAATTCTGTGTCTCCCTCTTTCTCTGCCACTTCCCTGCTTGTGCTCTCTCTGTCTCTCAAAAATAAATAAACATTAAAAAAAAAAAAAAAAAAAAAAAAGCCAGATGCTTAACCAATTGAGCCACCCAGGCGCCTGCTTTTTTTCTTCTTTAGATAAAAGTTTGAACATACAATCTGCATTTGAACCTCCCAGCCATATTTGTTTCTTTCTGGACAGTGTCTCTCAAATGATTGTTTCTGAATGCTCTGCCTTCTTTCCCAGCTCTAGAGAAGAATTTTGGTCAAGTACTGGATTTAAATGAGCTTGGAAATGTACTTTGCCTAAAATAGTTTAGGAAAGCCCAATATGACCTTGAGTCATCCTTGATCGTAGGCCTATTCAGTTACTTCTTAGCATGACCTTCATTCATTAACTATACAGTTAATTTCAGAGGGATTAAGCAAACACATGTGGTTATAAAATAACTAAAATTTGGTTAGTAGAAATATGCAAACTTGCTGTCCCTTTTCATTGCTTTATGATATGTTTAAATTACAATGGGAAAAGACCTACAATATATTCTTTGAAGCCAAACTCCTATGAAACAGTTTTAATGTGCTGCTTGGTTTTTCTTTTGTAATATCACAAGATTATCTTGGATCTAGACAAATCAATTAAAATCCTGTAGAAAAGTAAAACCACCAAAAGTCATTTCATTTTTATTTCTACCTCTGATCTCCTTTCCTTTGGTTTGGAAAGAGGTAGGAATTCTTATGATATTCCAATAGCTGTACTAGGGTCTAGTACCATATTCCTTGCTGGTGATGCTGCTGCTGCCGATCTAACCACTGCTGTGAACTCATTAGGACTTCTGTGAAAGCAGGGCTCATGCTCATCTGATTCACTGCTTCACAGCCCCTAGCACAGTGCCTGGGATTCAGTAGCCATTTCATAAATATTTGGTGACTGACTGAATTATGAAATAAACCAATAAGCACATACCCTTCTATCGGTTAGTATACACGCACTATTTTGTGTTTTTTACCAAATGACTTCTTTTTCTTTTCACAGTAACTTTTGTCTCATCAGCTCGGGGGCTGTCTGTATGCAAGATATTATCATTAGTTTTGTCTTTCCTACTAGAATAAAAGTCTCTTATGTCCTCCATCTCAGACTGCTTTGTACACAACAGGTGCTCACTAAATAGTTGTTGGGTAATCACTTAATGCAATCATACCATAATAAGTCACTACACCAATTCCTGAAAGGCTTCAACCCCTCTCTGTGCTATAGTCTTTATTGAGGTCAATGTTTTCTTTTTTATGCCAAAACTGATCCTGGGGAAATTTAATGGGTTATTTCTTTGTTCTATTCTATTTAAGAATAGTGCCACCATGTGTCAACTTTAACAATGGTGTACTTAAAGCAGGAATACTGAAAAAAATTATTTGGAGAAAAAAAAACAAAAGCCAAGTAAAAGAATAGAAAGTTCAATGCTGATTTAATACTGGAACACCCATTAGTTGTGTGAAGCAACGGTGACCATAAAGAAATTAAGAGTAGCTTACTATCTTCAACTTTTCTAAAGGAACTGAAAAATCAAAATATTTTCAACTTGACTTAGTGGAAGAAGCAGACAGGGAAAAGAATGAGTCAAAGTCCTTTATAATAAATTCTCTTTTTTTTAATAATAAATTCTCTTAACAGTTGCATAAATGGTGGTAACCAAGAGAGATTGTAGTTACTCAAGAACTTCAGCAGAAACATTGGTAAACAGTAATTTGGAAGGATTTAAATTTCAGGTGATCTAAGATAAACAATAACTTACTGAATTACCCTTGAAATGATGATTTCCATGATTTTCTAGACCCTGCATTATTATCACAGTATTAACTTTATGGCATTGGTTTTCACACTGTGTTTGCGTGTTCCCCACAAAGATGCCTGATGGACATTATCTCCGTCAAAGGGCAGGCTCAGTTGATGACATTCTATCCTTCCTGCCACCCACACTCTCCTGCTTCAATTCTAGAGCATCTCCACTTTGGTGTTTTATATATACTGGTTTCCCTCCTAAGAATTTATTTGAAAACAAAAAGTGTTCCATTTCTTTAAAAGTAAAATAAAGTACTACATAGTATGTAATAATCTTATGCTTTTATAAGGATAAGTAAATGTGGAAAAAAAAAACACCTCAAATTAAGGTGACTATAGTTTGTGGTAGAGACAGCTAGTTATAACTCCAGGCCCCCCTCCCTGCACCTTTTATCCTTTAGAATTGTGGGTACATGTCCAGCTAGGAACTAAATTTCCCAGCCTTCCCTCTTTTATCTAGATGGGGCTTCCTTTTCTCAATTATATGGTAGAGAAAATGCTATACCAGTAAAACCTTAGATGGTGAGTAACTTGTTCTGCGAGTGTTCCACAAGATGAGGAAACATCTCTAACAAATTTTTACTTTATAAACGAGCGATGTCTTACAAGTATGCAATAGGAGTACTACATAACACTGAAAGTCACATGATTACAACTGAGCCAATCGTTCTGTCTCTCTCTGTGGGATTGTGGGTGATCGTCTCCCACACTCAGTCTCAAACCATGATGACCACCGATCAACTTATGGATCTGTATCGCAAGCAACAGCAAGAGGTTATGGAGGCGATCTTATCTGCAGAGGAGGAAGAGAAAAAGGCAGAGGAATCCCTTGCTTCAAATGAGATTAGGGAGATGTATAAAATGTAGGAAACTGCAAAATTCTGTACGAAAGCACCACCCAAATAAGGCTGTAGCAGTGTGAGCGATGAATCTGTTTAATGACAGTGCAATGTCACATTTCCGTGAAATCCTCATAAGGAGGCAAAAGCAAGTATCATTGGAAAGGTTTCTTGTTAAAGTTGCATGAAAAGAAAAAGATTCCGTTGAGCCAATAGATAGCATGATTTCATTAGTGACAGTGAAAGTTGTCCTACACAATAACCCTCCCATCTCTTGTCTCCCTCACCATGAAGCCATGAAGGGTTTCAAAGATAAGTGCAGATTAATTTGTTTATTTTTCTTTATATTTTCTATTGTCTTTATTATTTTATATTACATTACAGACTATTTTTGGGTTGTGGAACAAATCATCTGAATTTCCATTATTTCATATGGGGAAATTTGCTTTGATATACAAGTGCTTTGGATTGCAAGCATGTTTCTGGAAAAAATTATGCTTGCAAACCAAGCATAATTTAGTATCCTTTGGGGCCCATGTGGTTAAGAAGCAGGTATGTCTGCTTTTTCTCCCAAACACCAACTAAATACAGAAGTCTCTGAGGCTCTATGGCAGGAATAGCAAACTACAGGCCCAATCCAGCAGGCTGTTTTTGTAAACAAAGTTTCATGGGAACACAGGCATGCCCATTTATTTTAGAGTATTGTCTATAGACAATATAGAGTATTGTACAAAGACAGAAGTAAAGAGTTGAAACGGGGACCCTAAGAGACCCTAAAGCCACAGAGCCTTAAGCATTTATAGTCTGGCCCTTTACAAAAAATGTTTGTTGACTGCTATTCTACAGGACGGAAGGAGCCTGAGAGTCCAAATTATTACACGGAGGAAAGCTGCCCATTGACTAAAGATACCTGCTTTACTAAACTGTTCTGTGAGCAAGAAAGAAATTTCTCTTGTGTTAAGTCACTGAAAATTTTAGTTACAGCATCTAGGAACATACTATCAGTTAAACACACTAGTCCTGGAAGCTGGTCCAAAAACCTACATATTTATTTAAAACTTTCCCCATGTATCTGGCAGATGAATGGTAATTGAAGCAGACAGCATAACTCAAGGTCTTGCTCAGAAGTACTGAAAGAAAACTTCAAATGTAAAAAGCAAATAGAAGATAAAGCATCAAGAACATTTAAAGAAGCTACTTGCGCAAATAATTTACCTTAAAAACATAAGGTCAAGATAAATATTTGTTGAGGTTTGGAAATGTTTGTCTGCAAAGAAGGAAGCCGTTGGTAAAAGTACACTTTCAGGGCCATGGTGAGGCCAAGAACGGATTAAATAAGTTAGGACTATCTTCTAAAAGGAATAAAGGAAATTAATCACATGATCTAACTTCAAAACAAACACACAATACCTACCCACACTATATGAGATGACTATTTTTTATTGTCCCCCTCTCCCATTTTATTCTATTCCTTTTTGTCGTTATTGTATATATGTTTTATACTGGTAAATATACACGGTAGATTGAGCCCACAACTCACTATGTTGAACCTGTGATTTAAAAACTTCTTTAGAGGGGCGCCTGGGTGGCGCAGTCGGTTAAGCGTCCGACTTCAGCCAGGTCACGATCTCGCGGTCCGTGAGTTTGAGCCCCGCGTCGGGCTCTGGGCTGATGGTTCAGAGCCTGGAGCCTGTTTCCGATTCTGTGTCTCCCTCTCTCTCTGCCCCTCCCCCGTTCATGCTCTATCTCTCTCTGTCCCAAAAATAAATAAACGTTGAAAAAAAAATTAAAAAAAATAAATAAATAAAAACTTCTTTAGAGCAACATCATACTATTTGAGCTGGTACTTATGAAAAAGGGTTTTCAATCACTCATCTAATTCTAAAAAGAATCTATATACCAGAAACCCAGCAGAGTTTTAGCCACCCATTAGGTTTGGAACATTTGTTGCTCCTTCCTTGAGGTCTTTCATTCACACGTATTTAGGAATGCCTGGCCGTCTACGAGGAGGAAGCGGTAAGATTGTTTTGTTTGGGGGTAAAAGGCGTGGTTAGACGTACGTGGGGGTTACCCACCTTCGTGACTCAATCGAAACCCACTCTGGGACGCCGAAGGACCTGGGATTTTGCGACCCATCGGCCACCACAGGCCAACACCCGCTTCCTGGGCCCTCCTCGCCGAAGCGCCCGTTCCAGGACGACCAAGCACCCCGCCCCTAGTTTCTGATTGGACCCCCAGGGCCTGGCAACGACGCCCCCGTCCCTCCAGGTCCAAACCCTCGACCTTCCCAGAACGCCCCCACCCAGCCGGGCTGAGCCCCTCCCCCCCGCCCCCCACCTCCCGGCCCAGCGCCCCGCCCTTCCTGGCCAGCCGCAGAGGAGGCCGCGCGCTGTGGCGCCTGCTCAGTGCGGGACGCGGCGCGCGAGGGGCGGCGACGGCCGCGGGCGCTCAAGCATGGCGGCAGCCGCGTTGGGCAGCTCTTCGGGCTCTGCGTCCCCGGCTGTGGCCGAGCTGTGCCAGAACACGCCAGAGACCTTTCTGGAGGCCTCCAAGCTGTTGCTCACCTACGCGGACAACATCCTCAGGTGCGGGGCTGCGTGGTGGGACGGGGTGCCTGGGCGGGCGGTGAGGGGCACCTGCTTGGCGCAGGTTTGGGGGCGCCCCGCCAGGGCCCCGAAGGGCGGCGAGGCCAGGAAGGAGCGGGGCCTGAGCCTGGTTCCGACTCCGTGTCGGAGCCCGCTGGCCAAGGGCCTGGAGACTTGGCCAGGCCCCTCTGTCCAGAGAAGAGTAAGTTTCTTTTGCACTTGTGACTTGGCACCTGATGGCGGGGTGCTTCAGGGTGAACTGGAGGTGGTGGGGAAAGCGCAGGGCGGAGGGAGGTGAGAAGGCGTGCCGGAAACACTTGCCTCCGATCGAGTTGTTTAACTGTCTTGGTGTCAGCGCAGATGACAGCGTCTCATTCCCGCTGCGTGGGTCTTACCGTAGTGCCTTAAATTGCCACAGGCTTATGAGAAGTTAGTCTCCGACAAAATCCCCCTCCCCCCAACATTTTGTGAATATTTTAATATTAAAGCATCATGCTAACTGAAGTAGTGGGGTTTTTACATTTCTTTATGGTCTTTTCCTGTCCAGTTTTGTCGACTGACATATTAACCGTGTTACTTTAAAGTTACAGTTTTTATATTAATACCTGTAGTGTAGTTTTCAACATGACCTTTTAAATAAGAATGAGTGAAGATTACCGTGGCTGAGAGTAATTTGTTTCATTCTCTTGTGAGCAAAAGTACACTTGTAGATAGATCCTAAAGGGACCTTACAGATTTGGGGAATTGGGAGGCAAGTTTGATTCCTCATTTTTAATCCTTTTCATTATCAGTTCTTAGATCAATTCATGTAGTGTCTTGAGAATGTGATGTGGGGGGGGGGAGGGAAATAGAAGCGAGGTTAAAGGAGTTCTAGGTGGCAGATACTTGAGTGGTGATACCTCATTTATCAGGTCACCACGATTACTGTCTAGGCTCTCTCTCCCACCCCACCCCCTGGTGCACATGTTCTGCTGAGTGGCGGGTGTATTGGTGTGAAAGCTGAAAGGAAATGCTTCTTAGTTTCATGGTTATAGATTTGATATGACCCAATTTTAGAGACCTTAGTTACAAGTGTAGTGTTTCAACCCGTGGCAGTTCATTGTTCATGGCAATATATTGTTTATATAGGTAACAGTAAGGATTTTAAAAGTAAATTGAAGGAAAAATGAGCCTTTATTATTTGCCAAATGCTATAAGGGATACAGCATGGGCAATGTACACAGCTACACAATTGTGACCTATGTGGGGGACTGCCTTTCTCCTCTGTGACACCTTCTTCAGCTCACCTCTACCCTGTGAGGTCTAACAGCTCTTCAAAGCACAAAGATGCCAGTGGACTGTGCATGAATGAACTCATAAACTGAGTCCTCCGGATTTTAGCAGCTGGGACCTCCAACCTGGAAAGCCATCAAACTATTTAAACCCCATTATTCAGAAAAGGGAAGTGGCCTTGTAATAGGATTCACTTCTGCTTTTAATCTAGTGAAACCCAGAATGCTAAGATCAAGATGTTTTGAGGAAGGAAAACCTCTGCATGCAAATAATAACTTGGTATAATCACCATTGTGAATATTTATCAAACTCGTAGAGGCAGCTTGGCATGCTGCCAGTTCATATTACAGTTTTTACTATGGTTTATGTTTCTGATCTTGAAAAGCTTTATCTAAAAAGAGAATTAGAGGGGCGCCTGGGTGGCCCAGTTGGTTGAGCGTCTGACTTCAGCTCAGGTCGTGATCTCACGGTTTGTGAGTCCAAGCCCCACGTCGGGCTTTGTGCTGACAGCTCAGAACCTGGAGCCTGCTCGGATTCTGTGTCTCATTCTCTCTCTGCCCCTCCCCTACTTGTGCCCTGTCTGTCTCTGACTCTCAAAAGTAAATAAATCTAAAAAAAAATTTTTTTTAAGGGAATTAGAGGTTTGGAACTGATAATTGGAGATGGTATGAAAAACTACCCTTGTTAGTTTAAGTACAGGCATACCTTGTTTTATTGTGCTTCATTTTATTGTGCTTTGCAAATATTGTGTTTTTTACAAATTCAAGGTTTATGGTGTTGAACAAACCTGTCGGTGCCATTTTTCCAACAGCATTTGCTCACTTTGTACCTCTGTGTCACATTTTGGTAATTGTAGTATTTCAGACTTTTTCATTATTTGTTATGGTGATCTGTGATCAATGAGTTCTTTAATTTTTTTTAATTTATTTATTTTGAGACAGAGATCAAGCAAGGGAGGGGCAGAGAGAGAGAGAGAATGAGAATCCCTAGCAGACTCCACACTATCAGAGCGGAGCCCAACACCGGGCTCATACTCATGAACTGTGAGATCATGAGACCCGGGCCGAAACAGAGAGTTGGATGCTTAAGGAACAGAGTCACCCAGGAGCCCCTGAGCTCTTTTATATAATTGAAATATAGTTGACACAATGTCACGGTAATTTCAGTATTACAACATAGTGATTCCCCGAGTCTGTACATTATGCTATGCTCACAAGTGTAGCTACCATCTGTCGTCATACAAAACTATTATAAAGCTATATTAATATAGCCATGAACTATAGTTCCTGTTATGTTCCTTTTATCCCTGTGACTTTTTTACTTTTTTTTTTTTTTTTTTTTTTTTTTTTGGTGAGCTCTATGCTCAGTGTGGGGCTTGAACTCACGAGCCCGAGATCAAGATTCACATGCTCTACTGACTGAGCCAGCCAGATGTCCCCTGCTGCCATGACTTATTTATTCCATAACCGGAAGCCTATATCTCCCACTCCCCTTCACCTATTTTGCCCATCCCCCTCTCTGTGTTTGTTTCTGTTTTTTTCTTTATTTGTTTTGCTTTTTTTAGATCCAAGTTGCCACAGATGGCAAGATCTCATTCTTTTTTATGTCTGAGTAATATTCCCATTGTGTGTGTGTGTGTGTGTGTGTGTGTGTGTGTGTGTATGTGTATACACACCATATCTTCTTTATCCTGTGATCAGTTATCTTTGATGTTACTATTGTAATTTTTGGGGGTGCACCAACTGCACCTACATAAGATGGGAAACTTAATCTATAAATGTGTGTGTTCTGACTGCTCCACCCATTGAGCCTCTGTCCCCTCTCCTTTCCTAGGTTTCCCTGTTTTCCTGAGGCACAATAATAATTGAAATTAGGCCAGTTAATAACCCTGTAATGGCCTAAGTGTTCAAGTGAAAGGCAGGGGTACGCATCTCTCACTTTAAATCAAAAGCTACAAGTGATTCAGCTTAGTGAAGAGGCTGTGTCAAATTCCAAGATAAGCCAAAAGCTAGGCCTATTGTACCAAAAAGCCAAGTTGCAAATGTAAAGGAAGTGTTCTTGAAGGAGATTAAAAGTGCCATTCGAGTGAACACACAAACGATGAGAAAGAAAAACAGCCTTTTTGCTGCTAATAGAGAAACTTTTAGTGGTCTAGAAAGAAGATCAAGCCAACCACAACATTCCCTTAAAAACCAAAGCCTAATCCAGAGCAAGGTCTTAAATCTTCAGTTCTGTGAAGACTGAGAGAGGTGATGAAGTTGAAGAAGAAAAGTTTTAAGCTAGCAGAGGTTGGTTCATGAGGTTAAAGGAAAGAAGCTGTTTCCATAACACAAAAGTGCAAGGTGAAGCAGCAAATGATGATGAGAAGTTGCAGAAAGTTACCCAGAACTAGCTAATATAATTCATGAAGATGGCTACACTAAACAACAGATTTTTCAACATAGACAAAGCAGCTTTCTATTGGAAGAAGATGCCATCTAGGACTTCATAGCCAGAGAGGAGAAGTCAATTTCTGGCTTCAAAGGACAAGTTGACTCTCTCTTGTTAGGGGCTAACACAGCTGGTGATTTTAAATTGAAGCCAATGCTGATTAACCATTCTGAAAATTCTAAATGGAAAAACAAAGCCTGGATGAGAGCATGTCTCTTTACTATGTGATTTATTGAATATTTTAAGGCCACTGTTGAGACATCAGAAAAAAAAATTCCTTTCAAAATATTATTGCTCATTGACAATGCACCTGGTCACCCAAGAGCTCTGATAGAAATGTACAATGACATAATGTTTTCGTGCCTGCTAACACATCTCTTTTGCAGCCCCATGGATCAAGGAGTCATTTTGACTTTCAAATCTTTTTATTTTAACAGCTACATCTTGTAAAGCCATAGCTGCCATAGATAATGATTTCTCTGATGGATCTGGACAAAGTTGAAAACCTGAAAAGGATTCACCATTCAAGATGCCATTAACATTTGTGATTTCATTGTAGGCAGTAAAAATGTCAACATTAATAGGAGTTTGGCAGAAGTTGATTTCAACCCTCATAGATAACTTTGAGGGATTCCCGACTTCCGTGGAGGAAATAGCAAAAGAACTAGAATTAGAAGTGGAGCCTGAAGATATAGCTGCAATTTCATGATAAAACTTTTACGGATGAATGGGGTGCCTGGTGGCTCAGATGGTTAAGCGTCTGACTCTTGATTTCAGTTCAGGTCATGATCTCGGGGTTTGTGAGATGGAGCCCTGCATCAGGCTCTGCACAGATAGCGCAGAACCTGCTTGGGATTCTCTCCTTCTCTCTGCCCCTGCCCTGCTCTTTCTCTCTCTTTCTCTCAAAATAAATGAATAAATACATTTTAAAAAGGAAATTTTCATGGATGAGGAGTTGCTTTTTATGGATGAGCAAAGGAAATGGTTTCTTGAGATGGAGCCTCCTAGTGCAGATGCTGTGAAGATTGTTGCAATAACAACAAAGAATTTAGAATATAACAAACTTTGCTGATAAAACAGTGTCGGGGTTTGAGGGGATTGACTCCAGTTTTGAAAGATGTTTCATCAAACATCATCACATGGTACAGAGAAACTATTCATGAGAGGAAGAGTCAATTGATGTGGTAAACTTTATTGTCTTGTTTTAAGAAATTGCTGCAGCCCCACCAATACTTAGCATCCATCAACATCGAGGCAAACCCTCCACCAGCAAAAAGATTACAACTTACTGAAAGTTCATATGATAGCATTTTTTAGCAATAAAGTATTGTTTAATTAAGGTATGTACAATTTTTTAAAACATAATGCTATTACACTTTTAATGGAGTACAATATAGTATAAGCATAACTTTTATATGCAGTGGGAAATTTTAAAAATTCATTTGATTTGGTTTACTGCAATTTTCACTTTACTACATTGGTCTAGATCCAAACCTATAATGTCTCTGAGGTATGCTTGTAATAGTAGTAATCCCTGCTCTCATTTTCTTTGAATTAAAACTCCTTTACGCTTCAGGAAGTTAAAAAAACATTCGTTCTTCCACTTCTAAGTCCCTGATCTCTTCTTCAGAGATTTCTAATGTAGGTTACTCTAACTACATTCTGTTACAGATCTGCTAATCTCACTTATTTGAGAGTAGAGAAAACCAAAGTTTTCTGTTCCTTTTGCTGTTTGGGGAAATCCATTAATGTTAAAGATAAGGGACTGTGTGTCAGGGATGTTGTCTTAATATATCTTATTCCTACCTCAGTGTTTGACGTAGTATTTTATGAAATGAGTGCTGAAATGAGACTTTCATTAATAGCTGGTTTTTTTTGTGGTTTTTTTTGTTTGATTTTTTATAAACAGCAGCACTTGTCACTACACTCAAGTGAAGATTATGGTTTTGGTTACATTTCAAATTTCTGCTTCAGGTGATGTTAACCTATTCCCCAACTAAGAGTCATAGTTAATGAAACTACAGAATAAAATATAAGCTAATTTGCACGCACAATATGCCATGGGTTTGAACCTTTTACCTTTTTTTTTCAGTTTACTGACTCCTAGATAAAGATGAGCTGTACTCAATAATATCTGTTTTTCAAATTCTAAAATAGTTTGACTAGCATTCCACATGTGTGGAATTATTCCTTGGATAATTTGCTCCATTCCTTAAAAAATATGTTTGATGTTCTACTAATTTCCTTTGCAAACTGCACACGGTTATTGGTTACAAATTAAACTGCCTATGATTGGGGAGGGCCAAGAATGGAAAGTGGTTTCTTCTTTCCAAGAAAATAAGTAAATATGTTTAGGAGAAAGGCACAAGTATGGGAAACAGCCACAGTGTAAAATCCAGAGAACAATTGCAAGACAGTGTTCAAGGAGTTACATGTTCGTGTCTGGAGATAGCAGGGGGACCTAGTGTGGAAGAGTTTTGAGAACAGCGGTTTGGTAAGATGGGACAGGTTGATGGAATGGCAGAGAACATATATTTGACATAGGAGACAAGGGAAAGTGATTATACGTTCTAGAGTCAAAGAGAAACATAACGAAGGAGTTTAATGTAGAATAATCATGTAAGAAGACACAAGGCATGGATTTCATTTGTGAGCCTATTACAGTAATCATAAACATAAATGCGGAGAGAAGAGAACTGTTGGAGGCAGGGATTGGTAGTTCTTGATGACTGAATGCAAGGAGTAGAACTGGAAATGGGAAGAGATAAAATAACCCAAATAACTTCAGATTTCTAATCTAGGTTACTACTGACAACTGGAGAAATCGAAAGAGGGTTAATTGAGGAGTGGTGAGTTTGTTGGTGTATTGTATGGTGGAGTATGTAAGCTTTGTAATCAAACCAGTGGTTTTAAACCCCAGTCAACCATTTCCTAAGAGTGTGGCTATAGTCAATTTATGTAAAGTCTCTGGACTTAAGTTTCTTCATTTTTTTTCAGTTTCCTCATTTTTAAGAGGAAAGAAAAAATGCCTGCATTATAAGATTCTTGCAAAAGAGAAATAAAGGCACATATGTTATCTATTGTTACCATTATTCAACTTTTCACTCTGAACAAGCTAGGTTATGTGTATGTTTCCTTTATTGTCAGCTACATAGAATGGTAGACAGCCAGAGGTGGTTCCCAGCTGGTTCTAAAGGCAGTTAGATGTTTTTGAAAAATATACACATATGGGGCGCCTGTGGCTCAGTGGGTTAAGCATTCGACTTCAGCTCAGGTCATGATCTCACAGTTTGTGAGTTCGAGCCCCGCATCAGGCTTTGTGCTGACAGCTCGGAGCCTGGAACCTGCTTCGAATTCTGTATCTCCCCCTCTCTCTCCTCTTCCCCACTTGTGCGCACGCGTGCTCTCTCTCTCAAAAATAAACATTAAAAAATTGTTTTTAAAAAGAAAAATTTGGGGCGCCTGGGTGGCACAGTCGGTTAAGCGTCTGACTTCAGCCAGGTCACGATCTCGCGGTCCGTGAGTTTGAGCCCCGCGTCGGGCTCTGGGCTGATGGCTCAGAGCCTGGAGCCTGTTTCTGATTCTGTGTCTCCCTCTCTCTCTGCCCCTCCCCCGTTCATGCTCTGTCTCTCTCTGTCCCAAAAATAAATAAACGTTGAAAAAAAAATTTTTTTAATAAAAAAATAAATAAAAAGAAAAATTTACATGTATCTCAGAATTATTTTGATTTACAAAAGGACTATTTTGTAAAGAAATATTTTGAAAAGGACTATTTACAAAAGAAATATTTTTTAAATGGCCTACAAACCAATTTTTGTGATTAGTAATAAAAATACAAGATTATAGGATCTCTCATGTACTAAGTTTCCATTTCTGTAAACCCTTTCTGGGATTATGCATTCTAAAGAGAAAGAGGGCTAGTAAATGGTCAGCTATGTTTATTCTCAGCGTTTCTAAAATTCTGAAATAGAAACATTTAAGTTGTTTTTTTTTTCCTGAGTCTGTGACCTCAGTGGGAAGCTTACTGTTTAACATGCCTTAAGATCCTAAATAAATGGTAGATAATGACTTTCAAGGTGAAAAGCATGACTTTTTTCTACCATTCAATTGTAAAAGTAAAGACTAATAATTAACATTCTACAGATTAAACAATTTTGTAGATACCTGGGGGTAAGACAACTAGGAAGATACTAAAATGTGTTCAAAGTGATAGTGAGTGAGGTGCAGGAAATTTTGTTGCCCTTTCAAGACCCTATTCATTCGTTCAATACTATCCAGCAAACAACTAAACAAACACCTCAAGTGAATGTGCACAATTATTGCTAATAAGCAAGATAAATATTACCAGTTGCAGAAATAGTTAAGAGTCAGCAGAGGCAGAAAAAACACATTGAAGAATTATAGCAAAAAATATTGAGAAAAGTCTGCAGAGGAATTAACAAGAAAAAGATGAAGCAAAAATAAAGGTGATCCTTAGGGGTAATTTAGACACTGCAAGATAAGGAGAGTAGTAATGAGTTCAAGGATGGTGGATACACTGGGGTGAGAGGCTTTAAAACTAGAGATTTAGAAAGTGTTTTTGTGGTACTTTTCCAAGGACAGGAAGTGGGATCTTATGGATTTGAGGCCTAATGGCTTTGTGGCCAAGTTCTCTAAGCCTTTGAGGGCTTCAGGATGAACTTTTGGCACCATTTTATGTTCAAGACTATGGCTGGTGTGCTCAACATATTTTAAAAGAGATAGATAGAATTTGGGTAACTGGACATTACTGTTGGGTTTTTTTGTTTTTGTTTGCATTATGTTTTTAGTGAGAAAAATACATAAATGGTATGTGAGACCCATAGATGTAAAAAGATGGGAAATAGACTATTAACAGAAAAGCCGTATCAACAGTTATTTTGAAACATGTATCAGATCAACTAATGAGTGTTTTATAAGAATTTCTTAAACAGTGGTAAAAGAGGGAGGGAAAACTAGAAAATTAAGGCCAGTGAAAGACTTTGATCATGTAAAAATCTGGAAGCTATTGGGGAAAAATACGTAAAACAAACAAAACAACCTCAAGCAGTTTTGCACCAGTAGGTTCTGTCATACTGATGGTAGTGATATGTTTATAACCCTGTGAAACGTGTTGAATATCATGAAAAGATGCTACATTTATCTGTAACTAGCCTTGGTAAATGTAGGGTTATTGTATGGTTTAATGTTTTTTGTTTTAAGTAGTAAGAAAGGGAGGCACACTTATTATGATCTAGTGTGGCATAAAAGCCAGGGATGCTAAATATCTCGCTGTGTGCAGGGCAGCCCCCTACAGCAAAGACCTCCAATGTCGATAATGCCAAGAGTGAGAAGCTCTCATTTAATACACAGAGTAAAAAAGCAGAACATACATTTTTTCTTTGTGTGTTTCCAACCACCTATGATGCTCAGATGACCTGTGGTGAAGAACAAGTGTTTTTGTTTTTAATTTCCAGTCTTTGGTGGACCTATACCTTTTGTAAAATAACAATAAAAATTTCATGGCACATCAAATTGTTATAAAAATTGCTGAGTATTCTCAATTTCTGCACATTCTCATGAATGAATAGCAAGGAGTTTGTAGATTGGCTCCAGTCCATGGACATTTTGAATAACACTATTTTAGAGCTTTGTCCCTGAATATTCTGTAATAAACTTGTATAATTTTGGAACTTAAGGAAAAGTTTTAAAAAGATTCATGTATTTATGACAATTGGGCAATAGAGAGTTGCTCAATGGAAAACAAATGTGAAATATGTTAAAACTTCCACAATTAAATTAGGACACAAATGGTTAATGAGTTGTTAATAGTTGCCAGCATTTGTCTGCCATCCCATTCAGTAGCCCAGGCAGATGGCCTCAGCCCTCCTTCCCATAGACCCCTGACACAGCCTCAGAATCCTTCTTAAAATAGTAATGGAAGCCACTACCATTGGAAGGGAGTTTGTGTCAGATATGAAATCTACTTATCATCCTAAATTATGTTCTGATGGTCTTGAGTATAATACTGTGATTATCTTAATCTTGTTTTTTTTTTCTGATTTTTCAAAAACAGCATTTCCGATTTATCAACGTTATTAAAAATCTCAAAGCTTTTCATATGCTGGTCTTATCCCATGCATGCTATTCAAAATCTTAACCACCGTAAAAAAAAATTGGCTGTGACTAAAATATATCTTGAGCTGAAGCAGAACATAGAGTAAAAACAGTCACCGGTCTAGGGAAGAAAGAAAATCAAGGTGTACCTGGGTTTATATTTTTCAGAAGTAAAATCTTTCAGGAACTGTGATCAGTTTTTATGCAGCTTTTTAGTTTCTTTCATTCATTCATTTCACAAGTATTTACTAACCACCGTCTATGCATCAAGCACCATTCTTGATGATTGAGGTCCATCAGAACAAAATAGGCAAAACCTTCTGCCCCATGTCTGGAGCTTATGTGGATTTTTTTTTCTTAGCACCCTAAAAACTCATAAAAGTATGTAGCCTTAATAGCACAGAATTACAGAGTCACATGGATGTCTATTATGGAAGCATTAATATTACCAACTGAAATTAAACAGTAGGGTGGTAGTAAATGTATATTGAGGTAAGAATCTCAAAATCAGGCTGTTTTTCCAGACTGTTCTTCCTCTTTCTGTAAAGCTGGGATCTGTGCCACCTTGTAGCAATATAGCCAATATAAAATTTGAAAAGGAGTGCAAAAACACTGTGGAAAGTATAAATTGTTATATATAATCAAATTTTTTTTATTTAAATCAGAAACCCTAATGATGAAAAATATAGATCTATCCGGATTGGAAACACAGCTTTTTCTACTAGACTCTTACCTGTCAGAGGAGCCGTTGAATGTTTATTTGAAATGGGCTTTGAAGAGGTGAGTATGTTGAAGGGTTTCTTTTCCCCAATTCATGTACAAAGAATTTGTTGTAGTGTTGATGGATAATTACCTAAATAAGATAATATTTTTTTAATTAATTGATCAGTTTGGAAATCTGTGCAGCTAGTTATTTCTTCACCTATTAGGCATTTGAAAGTCACAGTAAATATGCTTTAAAATCACAATATAACGACTCTCCCACAGAGAAAATTCTTACAAGTCTTAATCCTTTAGAACAGGAAGGTCAGATATACAACCTAGAGACCCCATTGTGGGTCACTTTAGACTTTTGACAAAAACCTGCTTTGTGAGCACACATGAATACGAATAGGGTCTAACCACCTGTCTCCATTAAGAAATGAGAAGAGTAGACACACAAAAGCTGAGTTTAGTTGCCACTTGTAAGGAATTTCTTCTGTGACAGAAGAGAAGAATCTCAGTATGTTTTTTTGTTTTTAGGTCAAAGTAAACGTTTGGTGTTTTTATCCTCCGGAATCTTGTGGCATAGTTCAATTCTATGACACAGTGAAAGTAGTTATCAATACCGTGAATTTTCTGTCTGTGTATATGCTTAGCCATTTCTAGTTCATGGAATATTGAAAGAAGTAGAACCAGCTTATGGATACTCGGTAGTCCACAGAGGCTGAATTGGCAAGGCTGTAGAAATTGTTCAAGCGATATGCTGAGTTGCCATAAGAGGTCGTTTCCTTTCTGCCTCTCTGCTTTTCTCCCCAGATTCTGTTCCAGGCTCTGAAGGGTATAATAGTGAACTACAGAAATAGATCCCATCTCATGTGGAGCTTGGATTCTAATAGGTTAGACAAATAGTAGACATGAAAACAAAGATGAGTGCAAAGAAGAAAATAAGGCATGGTGATACGATACAAAGCAGCTGTAGAGGCAGGCAGCTAGGTACAGATGTGTGGTCGGGGAAGGCCTCTAGGGAGAGAACATTTGAGCTGGGACCTAAGTGAAAAGAAGTATTTCAGGTACCTGAAGCCCTCAAGTCCAAGTACTTCAGACGATTCACATGTCCAAAGCACTTCCAGCAGGAGTAGCTTTGGCACAGAAAGCTGCACAGACAGGCAGAAATCCAGGGCATGGGGTTTTGAGGACTGTGGTAAAGACTTGGATTTCCTTCTAAATGAAACGGGAAACCATAGGAAGGTTTTAGGCAGGGAAGGATATTTAGAAGGTTATTCTAGCTGTTGTAAAGGGAATGTTCTGGATGTTCTGGGATGAGGGCAAGGGGTGAAGCAGGAAGGACCAGTTAGAAAGCGTTTATGAACCTAAGGGAGAAACAGTAATGATTTGTATAAGTTCCATGAAGGCAGAGCCTTTTGTCTTTTTGTTCCCTGTGTTGCTAGCTCCTAGAATATTGCCGGCACATTGAGGCACTCAGTAAACATGTTGAGTTAAAGACTGATAGCAGTGGAGATGGGGGGAAAGTGGAAGCATCCAGAATTTTTTCTGAAGCAGAGTCTGCAGGACTTGCTAATGAACTACATGTGGGGTACAAGGGAAAGGAAGGAATGTAGGTTACTTTTAGGTTTGGTTTGAGCATCTATGTGGATGCAGGTACCATTCAGATTGCGAAATCTGGGAGTGTAGCAGATACTGGGAGAAATCACTACCCAACTTGTGGATAATTATAACTGATAAAACTGTTAAACATAGCAAGTAGGCAATTGGATATATGAGTCTATAACTCGAAAGGAGAGGTCAGGCCGGAAGTATAAATTGTGTTATCTGCTTGTAGTTACTCACAGACGTCTGAACATAAAGAATTTAAAAGTGTAGGGGGGAGAGTTGAGAACGTTGCTGATTTTGTTCATGAAAATACAGATGTTTTTAGTCAAATGACAGAAAAATTTAGTAAATGACAACTGGAAACTACTAATTTTTCATTTTTGAAGTGTCACAGGTTCTGTGGAATCATATTTGTCTTTCATTCAACAAATATTTGAGTGCCGGACGTGATGACCAACTGTCCCAGTTTGCCTGAGGCTATCCTGGGTTTAGCACTCAAAATCCCACATCCTAGAAAACCCATCTCAGGCAGACCCAAAGATTAGTCACATGAGTGCTAGTAACAAGCTGAGACTTGCAGTAGTATTTGACCTAAATAGAGCCACAGTTTCAGAAAAGAGGAACATGTTTTGATCAGACTAATTTATACTTCAAGTTTCTGATTGGCTTTGGGCATTGCACCTCAGGGCCCGTCTGAAGTCTGTGTGTTATCAGCGTGGCTAAGTTGCAGAAGGAACCATTGGAACTGCAACTGAACTCTGCCATCAGAAAGAAACTTTGGTAGGTTATGGTGAAGTAGGAATCTCTCAGACCCATCCCCAAATTTTTATATTTTGTATATTAAAATCCTGGGCACTTTTGGGCCTACTTGCCTCTGAGGCTGAGCTCTTTGTGAAAATTCTGAGAAGAAGGTTGAGAAAGACCGGGATCCGCATGGCTGTGTGACTCATCAGGCTTGCTGAGTGGGATGGTTCCCGCCAGGTGCCACAGGAGGTGGGCAGTGTTGGTTGTCTTGGTGACGGGAAGATATTACCAGCATTTAGTGGGCAGGGAGGGGGCAGGTTTGCTTAACATCTGGCAGGGAGAATTGTCTTAGCAAAAATATGTTAAGAAATAGGGATTTTGTTAAATACTAGAATTCTCATTGATTTCTTATAATGTTACTGGATCTAGTGCAAAGCCTGTGATTTTGTCCTTTCATGAAAATACAGTGCCACTGATTAAACTTTTTGGTACACTTGGCCGTGATCATACATTCTTTTAGGACTGATCCTGCAAAGTTGGAAAGGAAAGCAGCATCTCTGTCTTATCCGGGCCCTCTCTGAGGTGTGAACTGAACATAGATCCAGAAACCTATTATGCTGTGTTTCCACCTCTGTCTGTGGTGTCTTCTACCTTTCTCAGTGCTGCTCCACTAACAGTAGGAGATGGGAAACCTCCATATCTGGTTTTGAATTAAGTGTGGGTCTCTCTTCCCAGACCTCATCAGAGATGCGAGGTGGTTCCTTTCTGATGTTGGAAACTCATTGTGATCTGATTTGTGCTTATCATATATGTAATTATCACGGCTATAAAAATATTCTCTTTTGCTCAACACTTCCAACTTTTAGTCCAGCTTGTGGTTATTGGTCTCTGTTCAGTCTAAGATGACTCAATTATAGCATAACAATTAAGATTTGTTAAGTGTGAATCCTTACTCCAACAATTGTTCTGTGGCATCGGGCAGGTTATTTAACTTTTCTGAGCCTTCATATTTCCATATAAAGAGTAGGGATAAACCTAGTACCTACCTTGCAGGGTGGTTGTGAGAATTACTTGAGATAATATATGCAAAATGCTTAGTACAGCACCTAGAACACATAAACACAATAAATGATAGTTTTGTTTTTACAGCTATTATGGGTAATGAATATAGAGCGCTTACTGGCCCCTTCTGGCTTTTTAAATATGGAATTAATTTTCAGGTCATTAATGAGAAATGTCTTGGTCAGTTCATTCTGATAGGTCTGCCATCACCAGGGAAATAAGGTCATTCTCAGTTATGGAGCTTAACTTAAATGCTCACAATCTGTAAGTCTTACTACTGCACGTTAGCAATAGTTTTCTCTCATGTATATGCAGCTGGTGGAATTACTATTTTAACACTTGTTTCTCAGTGCCTTGAAACTTAATTGAATATATTTTCATTTCACTTTTTTTCTTGTTTGTAATTTGCTGACTATTTTACATTGTGAGCTTTGTTGTAATGCGTATTGTATCTTAAAGCACTCTAATTATATTGTGGGTATTCATTAAATGAATCACTACTTGAAGAATGGGATTTTTATGGTTTGATTGTTTTGTTTGGACCACCTTTGTATTTACTGTTAACAATCCATAATTTTGAATTGATCATCAGGGTGTGCTTTTTGTCTTCTTGGAAAAATTAGTGGACCCCATATACAGACTGCTAATCATATAGCTATTCTTTAAAGTCTTGGGTTTAGGAGATTCAAAGAAAGGAAGGAGATTTATAACTTCTTGGTTTTATGTGACCCCCTGATCATTTTGTATGGCTGCATCCCTAGTAATTACTGTTACTTCATAGGGAATTTCACAGGGAATAGTAGTATTATATACTATTGCAGAGAAGATAGGAATGTACATTTTTGTAATTCTTACGAGACTTTGTGACTTACTATTCCTAACAGAAAATATTTTTCTAAAGGCCTTTGAATCGATCAAATAAACTAAGCATTATATGCTAAGAAAGAGACCAATTTTCTGAATTTCCTGGTTTACATTTATGCAGTTTTACCTTTGTTTTTTTTTAAAGTGCCACAATGGTAGAAAAACAAAATGATTATTAATATCTGATGTATTCTATAGTATTGGTTTCATTTTATAGATCTATATATGAATGACTGTCAGTATGAAGCAAAAGTTAAAATTTTTCCCATTTTTATAAATTCCAGGGAGAAACACATCTTATCTTTCCTAAAAAAGCTTCAGTGGAACAGCTGCAAAAAATTCGTGACCTGATTGCCATAGAAAGAAGTAGCAGATTGGATGAATCAAATAAGACTTACAAAGTAGAATTATCTCAGCAACCTGCACCCAGTACCCAGCTTCCCATTACACAGTCTTCAAATCCTAATGGGTTAACCCAGCATGCAGGGAACAGTGAAGGACAATCATCAAATCCACCATCTGCTCCAATGGTAATGTCAGAATTAAACCTTTCTTAACCAGTTCAGAGTATTGAAACAGCAAAAGCTTTGAAACATGTGATTTATTCCTGGATTTATGCCCTCATATTCTTGGCTCTTAGAATTATAATACATCAGATTTCCTTAGCTCTTTAAAAAACTGTCATTTTGTAACAAGTGGGGAAAATGACCATCTTTTTTTACACTTTTAAATCTTAACTTTCAGTTTATTGCCTTTTAGGCATTTCATCATTTATCATATAAATGTACCCGTTGCCTTGGTACTTAAATCAGTCATATAAATTAGTATGTCTTTAACCTAAAACACAATAACAGACTTGCAGGACGATGGCAGTCATATGAGATTTCCTCTACTGTATTGACACTTCTGGTCTAAATTTTACCTGCTGCCATTCATTCTGGGGATTATTAATTCTAATAACCAAACCCTTATCAACCCCTCAGTTTAGTGAAAGGAACCAACTTCTTTAAGTTTAAAGTAAATAGTAATGCATTCACTTCTTAAGAGTGGTGCTACCAGATTAGTGAAGCTTAGTTAGTGGCATACACAGATACACGCTTCTGTAGAACTGATATCAGACTTGTGATCTCTTATAGGCATCCCTGGTACACTTAACTGATCTCATGTAATAGGAAACTATCTTGTTTACAAAAATCCCTTTTGATACAAGTCCTTAAGGTTTCTTCTGAATTTTCACTCTCAGAAAAATTTCGTGATTTTTTCTTTTTTTTTTTTTTAATTTTTTTTTTTTAACATTTATTTATTTTTGAGACAGAGAAAGCCAGAGCATGAACGGGGGAGGGTCAGAGAGAGAGGGAGACACAGAATCTGAAACAGGCTCCAGGCTCTGAGCAGTCAGCACAGAGCCCGACGCGGGGCTCGAACCCACGGACAGTGAGATCATGACCTGAGCCGAAGTCAGATGCTTAACCGACTGAGCCACCCAGGCGCCCCTGTGATTTTTTTTCTATAGTAATTTTATCAGTAGCCAGCTTCAACTCGTATCCTCTTGTGTTTTTTTGTTTTTGTTTTTGTTTTTTTTTAATTTTTTTTTTTTTCCAATGTTTATTTATTTTTGGGACAGAGAGAGACAGAGCATGAATGGGGGAGGGGCAGAGAGAGAGGGAGACACAGAATCGGAAACAGGCTCCAGGCTCTGAGCCATCAGCCCAGAGCCCGATGCGGGGCTCGAACTCACGGACCGCGAGATCGTGACCTGGCTGAAGTCGGACACTTAACCGACTGCGCCACCCAGGCGCCCCTCGTATCCTCTTGTGTTAATTTTGTTAAAACATCTTGTTACTGTCCTCCATAAAGCAGAACTTCTATATAGAGTCAGTTATTAAATCTACCCTTAATCTTCAGCTGATTAATTCCCTAGTAGTCAAATGATTAGTGGGTATTTCTTTGTTTATGCTGAGAAGACCCTAAACTTGTCTTTAAAAAATAAAGAATAAAGGTGGTAAGGGCTGTCAGGGGAATAGACAGAGTCACTGTCCTTTCATGTAATTCTTGTTGAGTGGTTTCCATACTTTTTTTTTGTGTGTGGAGGATTAACTCCTCTGAAACATATTAGTGCTTCAATTTACTTAAATTAACCTTGAAGTCTTTAAAATGTTTTCTCCTCTCATTAACTTCACAGCTAATTTTTATTTATTCTTAATGTTTATTTGTTTTGAGAGAGAGAGCTCGGAGAGATGTGTGCATGCCAGCGGGAGAGGGGTAGAGAGAAGGTGGAAAGAGAGAGGGTGTAAGTGGGGGAGGGGCAGAGAGAGGAGGAGAGAGAATCCCAAGCAGGTTCTGTGCTGACAGCGGGGTGCTCGATCTCACGAACCATGAGATCATGACCTAAGCCGAAATCAAGAGTCGGATGCTTAACTGACTGAGCCACCCAGGCGTCCTTACAGCTAATGTTTATTTATAATAATAATAAATACAACTAGTGTTTGTGAATGCTTTCAAGAAACTGGTACTGGATACATTAGGTCAACTAGTAATAATACTAAGTGGCAGTGGCCATTCCGTGAGATAGCATACGTGAAAACTTTTTTTAACTATAAAGGTTTGCTCTTGGTAATAATAATTCTTTCTGTAAAGTATCTGAGCTGCTTCATTAAGTGGCAGAATTATCACAGAGTAACAGAAAAATGTGACTGCTTAACTCTAATGTGACAGAATTGTAACTCTAATCAGTCCATTCTTTAGAACAGTGGTTTCCACTCTTTCTTGATCGCACATCTTAACAGTAATACAGGTGTTGAGTGCCTGACCTGGCATCTATTTCCTTATAAATTATATACTTCTAATCTGTTGTGTACCTTAGAAGAGAATTGTGTAAAGAAGGTGAAATAAAAAGTAAATCTAAGACGCACCCAGTAGATTCTTTTGTGCTCCTCTCATGAGCATGTGTGCTCCATCTTAGATTGCCTGACGTCTTCAGTTTGGCAGTTAAGGTTGATACAGAAGCGCCTTTCACTCCTTCATTTTTTAGCACCATTTCTTATGTTTTCTAATCATAGTGTTAAAATATATGTTTTAAGATTCCCTACTTCATCTTTTGTTGGATCTCATTGTTACGGGTTAAAATGTACAGTAGTAACCAGTTTTACAGAAAAGCATATAATATACGAAAACATTTTATTTTACAAAATAGCTGTTTCCTAGACTAAGTACTGTTTTGGCTCAGGAAACCCATTCGTATTTTCCAACTCGTCTGTAACCTCTTTCCTTTTTTTGATTCTTAACCTTGCAATTCAGATACACTTTGAGGTCTTTAAAACTCTGTAATCACCAGAAAGCCACTGGATGCTGTACTAAAAACAAAATGCCATTTTACTGACAAAACAAATGCAGAATTTAGAAGAAAATAAACTTTCTTAAAGACCTATCCCTTTAGTAGGCAGTCTGTTACCGACTCTTATTTCTCTGGTCCTTGGAACACAGTAACCATTTTTGAGTTCCTTAAGGGAATTGGGAGAAATTAGAATGAATCTTGTTTTTTATTGCCAAGTCTTGGTTATCCGCAGATCACTGGAATACGTAGTTTAAAAAAGTGGGGCACCAGAGTGGCTAAGTAAGTTAGGTGTCCAGCTTCAGCTCAGGTCATGATCTCATGGTTTGTGCGTTTAAGCCCCACATCAGGCTCTATGCTGATAGCTCAGAGCCTGGAGCCTACTCTGGATTCTGTGCCTCCCTCTCTCTGCCATCCCCTGCTTACACACTCATTCTCTCTCTCTCTCTCTCTCTCTCTCTCTCTCTCTCTCTCTCTCAATAAATAAACATTAAAAAAATGTTTTAAGTATTTTGTTATTTAAGCATCCATCACCACTACTTGTTATACTACAGAATTTGATAATTATGTTCTCCTGCCTTGCCCATTTTGAATAGGGGTACTAATTGCTAATTAAAATAGACCAAATTCAAGCAGCAAGAGAAAGATTTAACATGCATATAAACTAGACAAATCCTGAGCACTGATGTGCTCGCGGCTATTATAATATTTTTCGTTAAAATTACATCAAGTAAAATCATGAATTATAAAACAAGGTGATAGTCACTGATGTTAAAGTTTGCCAATAAGCTTTTCCTTTAAGATATAAAATACTGGAATATATTGGTATTAAATAAAAGGTGATGGTTGCTAGAAACTTACTTTACTGCTTTTTTTGAATATTTATGTAAATAAATTACACAGTATGTAGCTTTTGCTTCTGGCTTCTTTTACTTTTATGCTTTTGAAGCTTATTCATATTGTAGGATGTATCAGTATTTTACTCCTTTTTACTGCTGGATAGTATTCCATGTTGGACTTTTGGGTTGTTTCCCCATCTTTGCCAATTATGAATATTGCTGCTTTGAGCATTCACATACGAGGCTTTGTGTGGACATATGTTTTCATTTCTCTTGGGTAGATTTCTAGAAGTGGAACCACTAGGTTGTATGGTAAGTTTATGTTTAATGTTTTAAGACATTGCCAAGCTGTTTTCCAAGGTTGCTGCACCATTTTACATTCTCACCAGCAGTGTGTGAATGTTACAATTCTCAATATCCTCACTGACACTTGTTATTGTCTTTTTTATTATGGCAATTTTAGTGGATGTTAGGTAGTATCTCATTGTGGCTTTAATTTGCATTTCTGTAACGACTCAATTGACTTTTAAATTTGCTGGTTATACATGCTGAGTGTGTAGTGTTCCTATAGGACATAATTTCCTGTTAACCCTTTATATATTTTTATACCCTTTGCTCTCCAAAAGCAGTTTCAAAATAGCAAAAATAGTTTCTCAAAGACATAGACCCTTAGAATGTTAAAAGCATTATATTTCCAATTTTGTGACTTTATCTAGGTTGAAAACATGATTCTGAAGTATGATTTGCTTAAAATAAGTCTTCAGCAATTATTATACAGCTAGTTTATGTGCATACTTTTTTTTGGCACATGCCTAATTTTTTAAATGTATGTGGAATTGTTAAAGGACTTTTCATCAACTCCAAGCACTCTAGAAATTATTGCCCATTGTGTATGTGGGTATACATTTATTTATTTAAAAGAATTACCATTTGAGGGGCACCTGGGTGGCTCAGTCAGTAAAGCCTCTGACTTTGGATCAGGTAATGATCTCAAGGTTTGTGAGTCCGAGCCCCACATTGGGCTCTCTGCTGTCAGTGCGGATCCTCTGGCCCCCACTCTCTCTGCCCATCCCCTGCTCTCTCTCTCTGTCTCAAAAAATAAACTTTAAAAAAGTAGCAAAAGAATTGCCATTTGAGATTATTCTGTTGGAATTATAAATATAATATATTTTTAGACGATAACAAAATGAGTTGGTTGATTTTTTTATGAGTTAATTTATTTATTTTTTAAATGTTTATTTATTTGAGAGAGAGACCAGCCTGTTAGCATGGGGTAGAGAGCAAAGGGAAAGAGTGTGAGGTGGGGGAATCCCAAGCTGGAACTCACCTGAGTTCCAGGAGTCGGATGCTTAACCAACTAAGCCATCCAGGCACCCCTGAGTTGATTTATTTTTGAAGTAACTTAATCTCTTAAGAAACCTTTTAGTCTGTATCTATATATGATCTTTATTAGAGAAAAAGTCTTCTATTTGGACATAAGATTTAAATGTCTAATTTCTTGGGGCGCCTGGGTGGCGCAGTCGGTTAAGCGTCCGACTTCAGCCAGGTCACGATCTCGCACTCCGTGAGTTCGAGCCCCGCGTCAGGCTCTGGGCTGATGGCTCAGAGCCTGGAGCCTGTTTCCGATTCTGTGTCTCCCTGTCTCTCTGCCCCTCCCCCGTTCATGCTCTGTCTCTCTCTGTCCCAAAAATAAATAAATGTTGAAAAAAATAAAAAAAAAAAAAAAATGTCTAATTTCTTGTTGTGAACCTAACATTGTTAAAGGTAAAATACATCTGCATACCCTTCAATAAGGGACCACTTAAATTATAACACATCCATATACCAGAATTTTTTTAGCATCTGTTAAAAATAATGATGTGGTCTGTTTTGACATTAAGAGACTTATTATGTGGGAAAAAAGGTAATTCCAAAATTAAACAACATGCATGTATGTATAATATTTCAATTTTCTTATTAAAAATGCACATACATAGAATTTAAGATACAAAACAAATCAACAGAGGGAAGGGAAGCAAAAATAATATAAAAACAGGCAGGGGGACAAAACACAAGAGACTGTTAAATATAGAGAACAAACTGAGGGTTGCTGGAGGGGTTGTGGGTGGGGGGATGGCCTAAATGGGCAAGGGGCATTAAGGAGGGCACTTGTGGGGATGAGCACTGGGTTTTTATACATAGGTGAAGAATCACTGGAATCCACTCCTGAAATCCGTATTGCACTATATGCTAACTAACTTGGATGTAACTTAAAAAATAAATAAATAAATTTTTTAAATGCATACACATATGTTCATTTTAAAAAGGTCTAGAAGGCTATACAATGAATTCTTAGCCATTATTTTATCTGGGGGTGAAATTACAGGTGATTCCATATTACTTACACCGTTCAGTATTTCCTGAGAATTTCTCATAACAACATTTATTACTTTGATAAGTAGAAAAAAAGGAGGTTTTGTAAGAAATAAGGTAATTAAAATCACAAGTTGATTAAAACTATAATTAAAAAATTATTAAATGGAACTTTCGTGTTTAAAAACAGGTTCTAAATTTAAAAGCCACGAAAGCAAAGAGCTACATAAAGGCAGAAGGAAGACTGATGGGCCTGGGGACCGTTGGTCCTTTACTAAAAAAGTATATTTACTAATACAGCTTCCATGGGTCTCATCGCATGATTTGGCAAAATATACATATTATCTTTTTTTTTCGTATATAGTGTCTTAAATATATTTCACATTAGAAACCAAAATAATTAGAATCCAAGTATGATCAGTGAAGAAAAACATATTTTTGACTTAAAACCAGACAGATTGCGCATTTTAAACTTCTATTTGGACTCCAAATATTACTTCAACTCTCTCAGGCAATTAACTGCTGCCTTGTGTACATGGTTACCCAGCTGCTGTGGTCGCCATGCAATCAGCAGACTTCTAGTTTTACCACTTAGTGCTTATGGAGCTGTGCCAAAGAATATGTAAAGAAATAAGGCAAGAAAATAAACTATTGTTCAGGATTGTCTGAGTGCCATTAAAACCACAACGAATGAGGTAATTTCCAGATTGGAAGTATTAAATTGAAAACAAAAATCTCTAGATGAGTTCTTACCTTACTCTCAGTAAATGAAAACTTGCATTTAAGAACAACAACAAAAATATTGCTGTGCCTCATTTTTGTAAGAATTCTTTAAAGTAAAAATGGAGACATTTCTTTTTTATGTTTCTGTATCCATTCTGGTAAAGGAGCATATTCCCTGTTTGAAGAGCCTGGATTTGTCATCACCAGATCTTCAATAAATTTCCTCATCCATCTGTTGTACTTGTCCCTTCTGTAAATCGGGGAGGTGTGTCTGCTCTTAATAAAAGCCACTTCCTCCTTTGTCCCGGCATCCCTTCTTCTCTGTTACCTGTGTAATCTTACATGGACTGTGCACAGTCTTGAATCCTCTTTTCTTGGGGATTCTTCTCAGTGGCATTTAAACCTTGCATTAGACCAGTTTTCATCTAATGTTAGACTGTTTGCATCAGAATGAGCTGGACATTCAGATTCCTAGGTGTAACCCCAAACTGGCTAACTCAGAAAGGAAGATTCGGGAATTGGGAAATCTGCATTTTTACAAGTGGATTAATGTTTACGAACCTTTCCTATAAGCACCCCTGTCTTAGAAACAAGCCAGCATACAAATATCCCTACCTAGATCCTTCATGTCCATTTCTTCTTGGCAGAAAGTTTCAGGAAGAGTCAGTCCCCTGTGCTCATCATTGTATCTTTACTTTTTACACACTGGTGTAGTGAGCGTCCGTTCTTTGTTTGTTTGTTTTTTTAATTTTTTAGTGTTTATCTTTGAGAGAGGGACAGAACTTGAATGGGGGAGGGGCAGAGAGAGGGAGACACAGAATCTGAAGCGGGCTCCAGGCTCTGAGCTGTCAGCACAGGTCCTGATGTGGGCTTCGAACTCACTAATGATGAAATCATGACCTGAGCTGAAGTTGGACGCTTAACCAACTGAGCCAACCAGGCGCCCCATGAGCTTCCATTCTTTAATCATGTGCCCTGTCAGTAAAATGTTGAGCATATCCTTTCAATGTATATTTTTGTTTGTGAATTATATACATAATTATACATGTTTTTTATTATTTTGTTCACAAATTATATATAAATATATACTATTATGCCATTATATTCATCGTAAGACAATGTCAATAGAAGCTATCAAGTAAATAATATTTTTAATTTTTTTATTTTTTTATTTTTTTTTTGAGACAGAGACAGAGCATGAACAGGGGAGGGTCAGAGAGAAAGGGAGAAACAGAATCCGAAGCAGGCTCCAGGCTCTAGGCTGTCAGCACAGAGCCCGACACGAGGCTCGAACTCAGGGACCGTGAGATCATGACCTGAGCTGAAGTCGGCCGCTCAACCGACTGAGCCATCCAGGCACCCCAATAATATTTTTAATTTTTGGGGCACCTGGGTGGCGCAGTCGGTTAAGCGTCCGACTTCAGCCAGGTCACGATCTCGCGGTCCGTGAGTTCGAGCCCCGCGTCAGGCTCTGGGCTGATGGCTCAGAGCCTGGAGCCTGTTTCCGATTCTGTGTCTCCCTCTCTCTCTGCCCCTCCCCCGTTCATGCTCTGTCTCTCTCTGTCCCAAAAATAAATAAACGTTGAAAAAAAAAATTTAAAAAAAAAAAAATATTTTTAATTTTTAAAAACGTATTAATCATATATCATTGATGTGGATGTAAATGAATTAATTTGGGTATAACTGTATTTTAAATAGTCTTGATAATTTTGAATTTAGGGGCAAACTTTATTAGATCTAAGTAGATTGTGATTTATGTATTTAATTTGGCATTAAAATGTAGCTGTTGAAGGGCTCATACCAAAAAAAAGTATATGAGTTAGCCCTGCCATTTTCTTCTTGTTTACATGTACTTGCAGTATTAGTATTAGCTTCCATGCCTAGAGGTCTTTGAATCTTTGTTGTTGTTGTTGTTTAATTTTGATTTTAAGTAATCTCCACACCCAACTCAGGGCTCGAACTCACAACCCTGAGACCGAGAGCTGCATGCTCCACCAACTGAACCAGCTAAGTACCCCAAGTATTTGTAATATTTCCAAGCCAGGTTGAGGGTTAATTAGTGAAAACTACATAATATAACCTGTAAATTCACTTAGCCAGGCACATACGAATTGCAAAACCTTGTAATATGGTGAAAGTAGTAGTAGGAGTGAACGTGCCAGTTGTTAACTCCCCCTGTACTTTGTGGTACTTTTCTCTCCTCAGGTGAGCTTCTCTAAACTCGGGGGGAGCTACCGATAATCCAAATTCTAAATATTATTATAACTTAATTGCTTTATTTTTCGGACAAAAGAAGGATGTAAATAGAAGTTCTAATATTTTCTGTGTACTTTCTAGTGGACCATTTTGTGGAGTTGCTTTGGTACACATAGACCACTTTGGGACACGGTTACACAACTAAGTTTCTTACAACCTGTTTGCCTTATTAATATTATTACAAAACTTCTTACTGAGATTGTCAAATATCTCCATGCTGCTAAATTTAATATACTTTTTTCTTCAGTTCATTTTTACTTGACCATTTGTCATCTTTAGTTCAGTTGATCATTTCCTGGTTTTCCTTCTGTAATTGGCTCAACTATTACCCCATTTAGTTGCTCATTCAAAATTCACAGATTATTCCTAATGTATTTTTCTAGTTTTCTAACTGCCTTCTGACTTCCCAATTCAGTCACCAAGACTTGTTAATCCTAAATTCTTTTTATTACTTTCCTACCACTACTGAGCCATCTACTTGAAGCCATCAGCTCTCAGTTCTACAGACCCCTTTGGGTGTTTTCATAACCTCCTTTCTCCACTCTACAGTTGGAATAATATTCTGAAAACACAAATCTGATCCTTTTACTCCCTTGCTTAATTATCTTTAATAGCTTCCCATCACAATGGAAAGAGACCAAAAAGATCTAAGTGCTTACCAATCAACTTCATCCTCAGCTTTCTCTCTCTATTTCCCCTTGGTTCTCCATGCTCTCAACCCCCTGATAGGCTCTCTGACCGTTTATAATTTGCTAACCATGTCCCCACACACACACACTCCCCAGCTATCTCTGTGCTGTACCTTCTGATAGGAATGGTCTTTTCACTTTCCTGCTTATTAGCCTCTTCTCATCCTTCATGATTTACCACAAATACCATTTTTTCAGGGAATTCTAGGTTTGGAATCCCTGTTATACAGTGTCATTATCCTCTGTATTTTCCTTATAACTTTTCTTATACCTGTGAATAAATTGTCTAACTTAGCATTATATCCCCAGTACGTAGCAAATAATAAAGTCTCATTAAATATTTGAGTAAATTAATATTGTTATACCAGTATTTGTTTCTGCATCCATAGACTACTTTGTGAGGATAATGTCCTTGACTATTTTGGTCTCCATTATTTTTCCAGTATGTAACACACACACACACACACACACACACACACACACACACACACACACACATTTATACACAAATATTTATTGACTTAATATGGTAAGTTTTGTCATTATTTGTTTAATGCCTTTCCTTCCCTTAGACCATAAAGTGATCGTGTCTGTCCTGCACACCCATCTCCAGTGCTTTAAATAGTTCTTGATATTAAAGGGAGTATTTGATAATGGTTTTTATTTATTTATTATTATTATCTTTTAAATTTACATCCAAATTAGTTAGCATATAGTGCAACAATGATTTCAGGAGTAGATTCCTTAATGCCCCCTACCCATTTAGTCCATCCCCCCTCCCACAACCCCTCCAGTAACCCTCTGTTTGTTCTCCATATTTAAGAGTCTCTTATGTTTTGTCCCCCTCCCTGTTTTTATATTATTTTTGCTTCCCTTCCCTTGTGTTCATCTGTTCTGTGTCTTAAAGTCCTCATATGAGTGAAGTCATATGATATTTGTCTTTTTCTGACCAACTAATTTCACTTAGCATAATACCCTCCAGTTCCATCCACGTAGTTGCAAATGGCAACATTTCATTCTTTTTGATTGCCAAGTAATACTCCATTGTGTATATATATACCACATCTTTGTCCATTCATCCATCGATGGACATTTGGGCTCTTTCTATACTTTGGCTATTGTTGATAGTGCTGCTATAAACATTGGGGTGCATGTGTCCCTTTGAAACAGCACCCCTGTATCCCTTGGATAAATGCCTAGTGGTGAAATTGCTGGGTCATAGGGTAGTTCTATTTTTAGTTTTTTGAGGAACCTCCATACTGTTTTCCAGAGTGGCTGCACCAGTTTGCATTCCCACCAGCAGTGCAAAAGAGATCTCTTTCTCCAATCCTCGCCAACATCTGTTGTTGCCTGAGTTGTTAATATTAGCCATTCTGACAGGTGTGAGGTAGTATCTCATTGTGGTTTTGATTTGTATTTCCCTGATGATGAGTGATGTTGAGCATTTTTTCATGTGTCGGTTGGCCATCTGGATGTCTTTGGAGAAGTGTCTATTCATGTCTTTTGCCCATTTCTTCATTGGATTAATTGTTTTTTGGGTGTTGAATTTGATAAGTTCTTTATAGATTTTGGATACGAACCCTTTATCTGATATGTTGTTTGCAAATATCTTCTCCCATTCCATCAGTTGCCTTTTAGTTCTGTTGATTGTTTCCTTCACTGTGCAGAAGCTTTTTATTTTGATGAGGTCCCAATAGTTCATTTTTGCTTTTGTTTCCCTTGCCTCCAGAGATGTGTTGAGTAAGAAGTTGCTGCGGCCAAGGTCAAAGAGGTTTTTGCCTGCTTTCTCCTCGAGCATTTTGATGGCTTCCTGTCTTACATTTAGGTCATTCATCCATTTTGAGTTTATTTTTGTGTATGGTGTAAGAAAGTGGTCTCGTTTCATTGTTCTGCATGTTGCTGTCCAGTTTTCCCAGCACCACTTGCTGAAGAGACTGTCTTTTTTCTATTGGATATTCTTTCCTGCTTTGTCAAAGATTAGTTGGCCATACATTTGTGGGTCCATTTCTGGGTTTTCTATTCTGTTCCACTGATCTGAGTGTCTGTTTTTGTGCCAGATAATAATCTGTATTTTGAAACTTAATCTGGCTATGGCTACCTTTTATTTTTATTTTTTAAGTTGTTTTCAATGTTTGTTTATTTTTGAGAGGGAGTACGAGAGCACAAGCAAGGGATGGGCAAAGAGAGAGGGAGAGAGAGGATCTGAAGCAGGCTCTGCGCTGACAGCAGAGAGCCTGATGTGGGGCTCGAACCCATGAACTGAACCATGAGCTCATGACCTAAGCTGAAGTCAGACACGTAACCAACTGAGCCACCCAGGCACCCCTTGGCTACCTTTTAATAAACACACATACAACCCATTCATATTTATCATAATTGCTAATATATTGGAATTTATTTCTGACATCTTATTTTGTGTTGCCTGTGTCCTTGCTTTTGTTTTTTTTCCCATTTCTGTTTTATATTGGAAACATTTTCTTCAATTATTTTCCCTTTAAAAGTTAAAAAAAGTTAAATATCTTTTTGGTTTTCTATTGCACTTAAGTTTTTAATGCAAATATTTAATTTTGTACATGTATATATTTACTTTTATATATCATATATATATGTTATATACATGTTATATATATATACTTGTTATAACATGTTGGAAAAAAATACATTTATATGTCATATATATACGTACATATGCATATGTATATGATATATACATGTATATACATATATATATGATATATAAATATTTTTTTCCAACATGTTATAACAAGACAGGAACCTCAGAAAGATTTTACTTTTTTCTGCTTTCTTCCCTGCTACCTTCTTTATGAGAAGATTTGAGATATTGCTGTTCAGTTACTATTTGTAATAGTCAGAACTTAGGTTTTACTAGTTTATTTTTTTAACTTGCTCCTGTTTCTTTTATCTCAGTTTCTACTGGGTGATCTGTTTATTTACTTTGAATATATTATATTTTGAGGGGAAAATAACTTCCCTAAGAATTCTTTTAGGTAAGATTTGGGAGTGGTATACTTTCTACACTGTTACATATCAGAAAACATATTTCTTGTGCCCTTTTGTGTGATTAGTTTGGCTGGGTATGAATCCTGTTTCCCAGTCATTTTCCCTCAGAATTTCTTTTTTTTTTTTTCTAATGTTTATTTATTTTTGAGAGCAAGAGAAAGAGAGAGAATCCCAAGAGGCTCCGCGCTGTCAGCACAGACCCCACACAGGGCTCTGTCTCACAAACTGCGAGATCATGACCTGAGCAGAAATCAAGAGTTGGGGGCTTACTGACTGAGCCACCCAGGCGCCCCCCTCAGAATTTCTTATTTATTTATTTATTTATTTATTTATTTATTTATTTATTAGGGGGAGTGGGAGGGACAGAGAGAGAGTGAGAGAGTGAGAGAGAATCCCAAGCAGGCTCTGCACTGTCAATGTGGATCCCATTGTGGGGCTTGAACTCATGAACCATGAGATCATGACCTGAGTTGAAACCAAGTCGGATGCTTAACCAAGTGAGCCACCCAGGTGCCCCAACCCCTCGGAATTTCAAAGATTTTGTTTAAGTGTTTCTAATGAGATGTCTGATTCATTAGAGCATATTAGGATTTTGTTTTTCTATTTACTGTTATGAAATATCCCTATTATATGCCTAGTTTTATCCCCCCATTCATAGTGGCTCTTTTCTTCAACTATTGGTTTCTGCTATTTCTTGGAGAAGTTTCTCTTCTCCACTTTTTCTACTCTATTTTCTAGATTTCCTGTTGGCTGGATTTGGGAACTTTTGGATTTATACTCAGTGTCTATTTGTTGGGTTTTTTGGGCAGGGGCGGAGGGATTTTTTTTTTTTTTTTTTTTTTTTTTTTTTTGGCACATTCTCAGAAAATGTCTTGGTTCAGTCTTCTAATTGATCACTCTTTAGCTATGTTTATTCTACTCTTTGACACCCTCTGTACTTTGTCCTTTCAGTGTTTAAATTTTTAATTTCCAGGATCCGTAGTTGTCTTTTGCTGAATACAGTATACTCTCAAATCTCTGAAGATAGACTTTTTTATACTCTGTCTCTGTATTTGCTGCCATGGCTACAGGGTTAGTTCTTCTGATGTTGATTCTAGTATGTCTTCTCAACAGTATGGGTTGTTGCAGATCTAGTGAGTCTTGAGAGTTCCCACGAGCCTGTCTGTGAATACAGCATCTTCTTCTAGCAGTTGTAGGGAGGGGTAGCACATGCTACCAGGTAGGCTGTACCAGAAGCAGCAGTTCTGAGCTTGGAAGTTTTTCTTTGCTTTTGGGAGTCTCAGTGTCCTCCCTCACTGCTGAGAGGTATACTTCTTTGTTGACAAGGAGTGATGGGGATAGGGTGGAGAAAATGCTAGCTGTCCCTCCTGCAGAGCTGAGCCAGTGTTCCTAATGCTTGTTCCAAGGCTTTTTTTGCTCTGGATCCTGTGGCTCCTCTACCCTTGGGATTATTTTGAGAACATTTTTTAGTTTGTGTAACCACTCTTGGTGGCGGGGGTGGGGGGGTGCATATTGCCATGGTTTTTTCCTTTAATCCATTTGTGTCTGTTTTTCTCCTTCAGGAATTTCTCAAAATTCCTGATCCCTTAAGAGTACTCCTCCCTTGTTAATGCCATATAGAGTTTTCTTAAAAAATTATGTTACTGGGGTGCCTGGGTGGCTCAGTCAGTTAAGCATCCGAGTCTTGGTTTCAGCTCAGTTCGTGATCTCACAGTTCATGAGTTTGAGCCCCACATCAGGCTCTGCACTGAAAGTGCAGAGACTGCTTGGGATTTTCTCTTCTACATGCACTTGCTCGCTCTCTCTGTCTCTCAAAAAATAAACATTAAAATTTTTTTTTCAAAAATTATGATACTTGCAGGGATTTGAAGTGGAAAAGCTATTGTTCACATGCATTGCTCAGAGCAGTGTGTTGATCCAAACTTGTAATCAAGCATTTAGCATATTCTTGTTTAAATGTATCCTCAATGATACAATATATTCAGAGGAAAAAAATAGACGTATCTTAGACTGTGACCCAGATATGGGTATCTCCTAAAACTAATTTTATAAAGGTTTTGAGTATAGTTATGTATTTCAGTAAATTCATACATTCCTCTTTATCTATGAAATCATAGAACCATTGTTTTCTGTTACGTGTTATTTTTGCAGCATATGGAGAAAAGCTAACTTCAGTATTTTTTTCTATTAGGTTACCACTGATTCAGTCATTCTAAAAGTTCTGCGGTCCAACATTCAGCATGTGCTGGTCTATGAGAACCTTGCTCTCCAGGAAAAAGCACTGGCTTGTATTCCAGTCCAAGAACTAAAAAGGAGATCTCAAGAAAAGTTATCTAGAGCTAGAAAATTGGATAAAGGTAGTGGCTTTATATAACTGTTCATTGCTAAATATACATCATTGCTAAATAGAAATACTGAAATGATGCCTTTTGCTGTATACATCATAAAATTCTAACATTAATATGTTGATGTCTCAAGTTAAAACAGTAGTAAAATTTTATTGCACATACCTTATGGACACATCTATTAACATTTTTTTTCTTACTTCAGTATGTATTTGCAGTTTAATCATTGGTATGTGAATTTTTTTAGGTATAGTAGAACTTTAGTCTGTGGAACATACAGCATTTTTAATAAATTTTAATGTGAATCAGACAGAAAACACATTCAAGGTTAATCTATATGATTAGACCATTGACTCACTTTGGTTAATAAAGAGATAGTATTTACTGATTAAGAGTATGGATCTTGAAGCCAACTGCCTGGGAAGAAATTCAACTCTGCCACTTTACCGTACATCACTGAGCCAGTAATTTAATCTCTAGGTCTCAATTTCTTCATTTGAAAATTTGATTTTGGGGGCCCCTGGGTGGCTCAGTCAGTTGAGCGTCCAACTTCGGCTCAGGTCATGATCCCACAGTTCGTGGGTTTGAGCCCCACATCGGGCTCTGTGCTGACCGCTTGCTCAGAGCCTGGAGCCCGCTTCGGATTCTGTGTCTCCTTCTCTCTCTGCGCCTCCCCCGCTCACACTTTGTCTCACTCTGTTTCTCAAAAATAAATAAATGTAAAAAAATGTTTTAAAAAAGGTGATTTTTAAAAGTAAATGAGATAGAACAAGTAAATGGCTCAGAATGATACCTGCCACGCTCATCAACCAATAATTATTTGTTATCCTTAATGGTTTTAGAATTTTAGTTATTTTTCCAACATCAGCATTTTTACTTTGGGTTTTTATGTAATTAGCTTTTATCTAAGTCATTTCTTAATACTAAATTTTCTAGGGGATGATGTAATTTTTTTGGTGGTTGCCTTAGTTTCAGTAAACAGTTTTAACTAATCTAAGTCCACCTTCAAAAACACTATTCTTCGTCATGTATAGTGCAGATACCTCTTAAAAGAATTGTCCCAATTCTTCCCTCTCGTCCTTATGACATTGTTGTCATATGCTGCAATCACCTAATAATACATTGCTGTTGTTATTAAACAAGTTACTTTTTAGGCCACAGGTAAGAAAAACACAAGATTCTCTTTTACTTTCATGTATTCCTTTTCTGATACTTTCTTTCTCTAGATCTGAGTTTCTGACCTTTACCTTTTTCCTTCTTCCTGAAGAACTTCTTTTTAATATTTCTTTCAGGGCAGCTCTGTCAGAGGTGATTCCCTCACTTTTTCATTGCCTGAGAAAGCCTTTATTTCTTTCTTCCCGCTTGAAGGATAGTATCACTGGGATATAGAATTCTAGGTTGGTGAGGCTTTTCTTTCAACAACACTTTATTTTACTCCACAGTCTTCTTGCCTGCATTGTTTATGACCAGAAGTTGGCTATGGTCCCCATGCTTATTCTTGAACAGTTAAGGTTCCCCCACACCTGCCAGCTCTTCATCCCCAACTTTATTCAAGATTTTCTCTTTGTCTATGGTTTTCTGCAGTTTGAACATGACAAGCCTAGGTGCAGCTTCTTGGTTGGTGTTTCTGAGCTTCCTAGATCTGTGGTTTGGAATCTCATTAATTTTGGAAAATTCTTGGCCATTATTGCATCAGATATTTCTTTTGTTTCTTTCTCCCTTTTCCTTCTGGTATTCCAAAATGAAGGTACTCTATTTTACCTTCATCTATCTCTTCCTCAGTTTCCCGCAGTTCTTAGCGCTCTGGTCCATTTTGAGATTCTCTTGCAATTCTTGGATGTCCTGTGCCCCTTTTCTTTTTTTTTCCTTTATTCTTTTTTTTCCTCTTTGATTTTTAGTTTGGGAAGTTTCTGTTAACCTATCTGCAAGCTCACTGTCCTTGGCTACATCTTATCTACTGATGAGCCTATGAAGCGCATTCTTTTTTTTTTTTTTAAGTTTATTTCTGAGAGAGAGAGAGAGAGAGAGAGAGAGAATGAGCGGGGGAGGAGCAGAGAGAGGGAGACACAGAATCCAAAGCAGGCTCCAGGCCCCAAGCGCGATGTGGGGGCTCGAACCCGCGAATTGCGAGACCATGACTCCAGCTGAAGTTGGATGCTTAACCGACTGAGCCACCCAGGTACCCCCCATGAAGGGCATTCTTAAGTGTTCTTGATTTCTACCATTTCCTTTAGATTTTTTTAAAAGTTTCTAAATAACAACAAAAAAATCTATTTACATTACCCATCTATTCTTACATGTTGTCTACTTTTTTCATGAGAAACCTAATATATTAATCATAATTATTTTAAATTTTTTGTCTGTTAATTCCAAAATCTGTGCCATATCTGAGTAGTTCTGATACTTGCTTTGTCTCTTCAGACTGTTTTTCATGCCTTTTAGCACATCTTATATTTTTTGTTGGAAGTTGGACATGATGTATTGGGTAATAGGAGCTGAGGTGAATAGGCCTTTTATGTAAGATTTTATGTCCATTTAATGAGGAGTTGGGCTATGTTTAATGTTTGCCATAGGTGTCAGAAGCTTCAGATTTCCTCTGGTATTCTTGTCTTCCCTCTTGTCTTTGGGCTTTTCTAAGAACTCCTTAGAGTCTGTATCTTTTAGCGTATTCCATTGTTTTTACACTGGAGCCTTGTTGGTATAATGCAGAGGGGAGGAGAAGCCCTCTGTCATCTTCTGAGTAAATCTCAATTAAGTTTTAGTGGGCCTGTATCCTCAGGCCTGTGACCTTCCCAAGTCTTTCTTAACTTTTCCCCCCCATAGGCAAGATAAGAAGGCTAGAGACAGCTAGGGCCAGGGAAGTCCCCTTTCCCCACTTCAGAAAAGCTCTGGTAAAATCTTTTTTCCCTGAAGAATAGGCCTTAATTGTAGAGAATAATCTGGGCATACTTTACAATTCTTAATCTTCTCCTCTCCTTCCCAGAGCCATGAAGGAATCTTTTTTTTTTTTTTAATTTATTTATTTTGAGAGCGTGCACACACATACACACACATGCAAGCAGGGGAGGTGAAGGGAGAGGGAGAGGGAGAGAGAGAATCCCAAGCAGGTTCCACGCTGCCCTGTCAGCACAGAGCCCAACATGGGGCTTGATCTCACAAGTGTGAGATGATGACCTAAGCTGAAATCAAGAGTCAGTCACTTAACCAACTGAGCCATCCAGGAGCCCCTCTTTTTTGGTTCTTTACCAAGAAAACCTGATGGAATTCTTGGAGGGAAAACCCTCAAACGTGTTAGGAATCCCTCCTAAGATTGTGTTTCTTATTCAAGCTAGTCCATATTCAGCCTCCAGCAGTTGGTCAAAATTACCATTTAAGTGTTTCTTACCAATTTATGACTCCGGTGGCTTATTTTCCATACAGCAGATGCTGGTTGTGATTCTCTGTATTTGTCTGTTTCTCCACATTTCAGGGTGACAGTTTGCCCTGTGAACTCTTCTGAACTCAAGAAAAGTCAGTGATTTTGGTTTATTCAGTTTTTTACTGTTGTAACAATGCGAATGAAAACTCTAAGCTCTTTACGTGTTAGAGCTAAAACCAGAAGTCTCTCAGAGGGATTAACTGTGTGTCTCTTTTCCTTTTTTAATCATCTAATCACTTCTTACATATATCATGTAGATATTTTGCTGCCCATTGTATTTTGGTAGTTTTGTCTTTATTGTAATATTATACTGTGTCATTTCCTTGTATTTGATGACCAGTCTGGGCCTTAGTCTAAATTCAGCAACATTGTTGTGAGACCTTGAGACAATTCTTCATGTTGGATTAATATATTTTTACTATTTATGAGATAAGAATGCTTATTAATATGTGATCACAAAGACCCTGTCCACTTTAAAGTACTGTCCTCCTTTAGATAATGCCTGACATAAATGCCTGCCTAATAGGTACTAACTGAAGCGTGTTTTGTGTGTGAGTCATTGGGCTAAGCCCTGCAGGGGAGACACAGCAATATCCCTGCTGACATTTGCCTGGCATGTTTTCCCTCTAATTATAAAGGTAATATGTGGCTTTTTGGTAGAAGATTTGGAAAATAGGAATAAGCTAAGGCATCTATAACTTCATGTCATCAGAGTATGACTTAAGATTTGTCTATATATCCTCTCACACTTAAATTAAAAAAGTTAAAAATCCTGTTCTTTAGTTACTAATGTACTAATGAGCACGTGAACACATTTTAAGTACTCATTAACCACAAGTGATTTGTGGCCACCTTGTCGGACAGTGTGGATATGAACTATATTTCCATTATTGCTGAAAGTTCTATTGGATGCTGCTGTTCTACAAAAACAGTAGGATACTGAAAGATGAAAGAGTAAGAGCCATAAGTGGGAGAAATCCAAATATATAGTGAAATAAGTGGTATTACAGAAATAATGGATATATTATCTCAGGTTAGAGTGGGCTGTGAGCAATGGGATTTGACCCCAGTGGCTTAAGATTTATTTTCTCATGTAAGAAATTATTGAGGGAGGCAGTCTGATGCTACTGGTAGGCTCTGAGACATTATCAGCAGCCTAGGTTCTTTCATCTTTTGGTGCTGGCATACATGGTTTCCATTCCGCAAGTTACGTCTCATAGTCCAAGGTGACTGCTAAAGCTCCAGCCATTATATCTGCAGACCAGGCATCAGGAAGAAGAAAAGGAGAGAAAGCAAAAGGTACCTCTAAGCTGAGCCTATTCTCTTGAAGCAGCCTTCCTTGGCATCTCACACCAATCTTCATCATTTGGCCTCATTTAGCTCCAAGGGAGGCTGGGACCTGTAGTCTTTTTAGCTAATGCATTGCCATCCTAAATAAATCAGAATCTGTAAATAAAGTATTGGCAGATGGATGTTGTATGGCAAGGAGCACCTTTGGCACTGAGGTGATTACAAAGCCTCCTTTGTCCAGGTTGGTGATTTTCCTTCATTGTGGGGTTTTTTGGTGTGTTATTTGTTTGTTTTTTCATTTCCTCCTCAAATTAAATCTTCTGGGTTTCTGAACTAGGAAAAGTGTTCTGGTTTGAAGCAGAAGTGAGAACCTTGGAACACTGCCCACTGAGATACCTTTAGAGATAGTTGAGGCTCAGAGAAGTGTGATTTCATAGCTCTGGCTTGGAAGACTGAAGAGTTGTCATGATTGAGTGTTCCAAATATAGGTGAAACACCTTTTTCAAAGAGGAAGAACCCTGTCATTTTAGAAAAGTGAAATAAAATATATGTTGGCCTACTGAATTGAATATGAAGACATGGGAAGAAAAATGTTGAGTATTAAGGTGTGTCTAAGGATGAGGCTACCTAGACAGATGTTTTACTGGTTCTCTTCTCTTTTTGTTTTTATGTTTATTTAATGTTCTTGCGAGTGACAGAAGGGCAGAGAGAGAGGGAGACACAGAATTTGAAGCAGGTTCCAGGCTCTGAGCTGTCAGCACAGAGCCCAGTGTGGGGTTCAGACTCCCAACCCGCGAGAGCATCACCTAAGCCAAAGTCAGACACTCAGCCGACTGAGCCACTCAGGTGCCCCAATGGGTTCTCTTCTTATTCCCTCTTTTGTACACTAATGTCTGGTTTTCATAGGATGGAGTTAAGACCTAAAGTTGTTTTTATTTTTGTCACTGAAAAATTACCAGAAATCTATTCGTATGTTATTTTTGAAGATGCTAAATTTATTAATCTAAAGTCCTTTTTTTTTTTTTAGGTTTATTTATTTGAGAGAAAGAGTGCACGGGGGAGGGGCAGAGAGAGGGAGAGAGAGAATCCAAAGCAGGCTCCATGTTGTCAGAAGAGCTCAATGCAGGGCTCAGTCTCACAAACCATGAGATTACGACCTGAGCCAAAATCAGGAGTTAGGCACTTAAGCAACTGAGCCACCCGGGCACCCCCTTGAAGTCTTGATTATAATTTTAAAATATACACTCCACACTCTAATATATTCTCCATATTTTCCCAGAATTTACCATCTAAAACAAACAAACAAAAAAACCAAACACAGGCACACAACAAAAAGGAATTTAGCATCTAAGTCAAACCTTCCTTTAAGCCCCATAACTCTGAGCTTTCTGAGCTCTTACCCTCTACAGACAGGATTCCACTTGCATTTCTCTGAGCCATAGTTAAGGATATTGCTTGATCAAGGAGCACTGTCCCCGGTGGGCCTCACACTCTGTGTGCCAGTTCTACTTCTGGCTGGGAGGCTGCAGTACCTAGAATGCAGAAATACAAGTGTTCTGTCTTCCTTGCCTTTCTTTTCCCATTTTGATAATGACTATTTGGTGAACAGTATTAATTCTAAGTAATATTATGAGACTTGTTTGTTTAGTCCTTCCATCATTCATTCAGGTATTTACTGCAATGACAAGCACAGTTCAAGGTGTCGGGGATACAGCAGTGAACAGAGCAAAGTCTCTGCTGTCATTGGGTGAGAGACTAAAAAAAACCCAATACTCAAATATAGCACGTAGTGATAAGTGCTGGGAAGACAAACAAATCAGGATAACAGAATAGAGAGTGACTAGGAAGGATGCTGTTTGTATAGAGTTGTCAGGAAAGTCTTCTCTGGAAAGCAGGGATTTCCACTGCAGTTAGGGGGAACCAACAACTGCAAAGGCTCCCCGCGGTGCAGGTGAGCTTGGTCTGAATAAAGGATGGCAGGGAGGACATGGTGCCTGCCACAGAATGAACAAGACAGCGGTCAGAGAAGTAAAGGGGGTACATTAGTTTCCTGTGTCTGCTGTAACAAGCGGTCACAAACTTGGTGACCTAAAACAACAGGAATGTATTCACTTGCAGTTCTGGAAGCCGCAAGTCCATAATCAGAATCGCTGGGTTGAAATCAAGGTGTCAACAGGGTCTCATTATCTCTTTCTGTTCCACTATCACATCACCTTCTGTGTATGTGTAGAATTTCCCTCTGCTTCCCTCTTTTAAGGGTACAGCATGCATTTAGGGCCCACCCAGATAATCCAGTATAATCCCACATCTCCATATCCTTAATCATATCTTCAAAGTTTTGTTTTGTTTTGTTTTGTTTTTTGTTTTTTTGCTATGTTAGGAGTTAGAGACTCCAGGGTTTAGAATATGCTTATCTTAAAAAAAAAATATGTGTATCTCTTGGTGGACCATTTTTCAGCCTACCAGAGGAGACCAACTGTGGTAAGAAAGGGCAAGAGTAGAAACTGAACTGTATCCTGAGTGAGATGGAAACCCATTGGAGGGTTTTGAGTGACATAATCTACCTTGCATTTTTGAAAAGATTACTCTGCTGTAGGCACTTGATGGAGAAGGATGGCAGTGCTATATTTCTCAAGCTCATTTTTAATCTAATACCAACTTTCATATTATATAAGTAAAGCTAGATTTGGAAAGCCAGGCGGCTCAGTCAAGTTTAGCATCCAACTTCAGCTTAGGTCATGATCTCATGGTTTGTGGATTTAAGTCCTGCATCAGGCTCTGTGCTGACAGCTTCAGATCTTCTGTTCCCCCTCTCTCCCTGCCCCTCCTCAGCACACGCTCGCTCTCTCTCTCTCTCTCTCCCTCTCTCTCTCAAAAATAAATAAACTTTATTTAAAAATGCATTAAAAAAAAAAAAAAGAAGCTAGACTCTCCCTGCCAATCAGTCACATCTCTTCCATAGGTTAACAGCTATTATCATATGATGTGTTCCTTTTCATATCTTTTCGTATGTTAATACATAGGAAATACACCCATAGTTACCTGTAAAAATAGTTTAAGCTGTGTGGATTTACATAAAATTTATCATCCCATATATCTTCAGTTTCTTGATGTTTTTCATTTACTAATGTGTTTTAAAAATCTTTTTAACTCTCCATAGTGTTCTATAGTATGCATGTACTATTATGTATACAGTTCCCTATTGATAAACATGGAGATTATTTACCATTTTTTTCTATTCTAAGTATTCCTGCAGTGAGAATTCCTGTAAGGCATGCCTCCTGGTGTATATATATGCACAAGTGTTTCTCTGGGATAAATATAAATGTCAAGGAGATGTTGATACTTTTATACCGTAATGGACCCTGCCAAACAAATTGCCTTCCATTGTACATAAAAAGTGTCTTGAGAGTATTTGTTTCCACTTAATGAAATTATTGGACTTCTTTTATGGACTTTGAATTTATCTAATGGGTTTGCTAATATTCTTACCGATTTATAGAAGTTCTATATATATTCTGTGTACTTTTCTTTGTTAAACATGTTACTTTTTTTCTCCCAGTGTTCTTTGTTTAATTTCATGTAGTATATCTTTTGAAATTCATGTTACAAAGTTAATATAAGAAAATTTATTTTTTTCCATTATTAATTTCACAATCTGCATCTTGCTTAAGAAGGCCCTCCTATACCACAAAGCCATAAACGTGTTCTTTTGTAATTTCTGCCTTTATAGTATTCCTCCTCTCAGTATGTTATGTAAATTCTGTTGTACCCAAATCATTTTTTTTTATTTAAAAAAAATTTTTTTTAACGTTTATTCATTTTTGAGAGACAGAGACAGAGCATGAGCAGGGAAGGGGCAGAGAGAGGGAGACACAGAACCTGAAGCAGGCTCCAGGCTCTGACCTGTCAGCACAGAGCCCGACATCGGGCTTGAACCCACAAACTGTGAGATCATGACCTGAGCTGAAGTCGGGTGCTCAACCTACTGAGTCACCCAGGCGCCCCCCAAATCATTTATTGAATCGTCCATCCTCTTAGAACTACTTTGAAAGGCTAACTTCATCAGACATTATGTATCACTTAGAAATCTATTTTTCAGGAGTCTTCCTTTGTTTCAGTAATCTACTTTGTCTATTTTTCACCAGTATCACAATATTTTAATTATTTTTGTGATTTTGTAATGTGTTTTGACATGTATTAGATGAATTTATCTTATTGTTCTTACTCAAAGTTATGTTGACCATTTTGTCTTTCATGTGAATTTGCAGTTTGTCAAATTTTATGAAAGATTACTTTATAAATTTTAATTACATAAAATTTGTAATTATTTTTAATTTTAATTGGTATTACATTAAATTACAGATTAATTAGTAGATAATTAACAACTTTAGAATATTGTTTTCCCATCCGGGAACATAATCTGTTTCTAGCCTTTATAGTCTCTAGGTTTTTGTATAATACAGTTTTTTTCTATTTTGAGCTATATCAAACAGAAATACAAAAACACCTATGACCAGCATTGAACTTTATTAGATCTTAACATTATGCCATATATTTCCTTCAAGTATGTTTTATTATCACTTCTTAATAATAAAACATGAAAAGATAGAAATGAGAACTCCCTAGATATGTCTTCTAGATTCTTTTCTCCTCTCCTTCCCTTCTTTCCAAAGATACCACAGTCTTGAATATGATCAAGAGAAATCTTTTTAAAGTAGATATAATATTAACAGGCCATACATACTTGCTGGGGTTGTTACATACATTGTAGGCATTGTTCTCTTTTTAGTTGATGTGTGGTGAGTGTCCACAGATAGATTACATTGTGTAGTTGAAAGACTAAGAAAAGTTGATAGGGTGATTTTTTAGGTGTCTGGAATTCTCTGATTTCTGCTTGTGATTTTGTGATTGTTTCACATTTACTGGTATATATACCTGATAACAAATTGAATGTAGTCATTTTTAACTATTTTTAAGAATCAGAATGATTTTCTTACCTCCCTGTGTTTCAAGATCAATTCCACATTAACCATAGTTCCCTGAGAGGTGGTTATGTTCAGCTCACTTTAGTACATAATGTCAGTTATGGTGGTAAATGGCATACTGCTATAAATGTGCAAGGCATTATGTCGTATTTCATCCTGATTCACGATATGCTGACAGTTCTTTTCTTGCATCATATTTGAGAATACCTTTTAGATCATCTTATATTTTCATATATTTCAGCTCCATATTTTAGAATAAAATATGTGTGTGTGTGTATTTTTAGTTTTTGTCAGCTTCAGATCTTACTTGGTTCTGTTTAACTTCTCAGGTACTGATGTAAGTGAAGAGGATTTTCTTCTGCTGGAGCTTTTACACTGGTTTAAGGAAGAATTTTTTCAATGGGTGAATGACATTTTGTGCAGCAAATGTGGTGGCCAGACTAAGTCTAGAGGTGAATCATTATTTCCCAATGATGATGAACTGAAGTGGGGCGCGAACAGAGTAGAAGATCATTACTGTGATACATGCCAGTTCAGCAATCGATTCCCAAGGTGAGTGTCCCCTGAACAGTAAAGTCAGAGTGATCTCTTAATGGAATGGTTAGAAAAGAATTTTTATTAAATGAGCTTTTTAATTATTAGAAATATATTCCTCTAAGACAGAGGTCAGCAAGCTATGGCTGGTAGGGTAAGTCCAGCCCACATCCTATTTTTGTAAATACTGGAACACATTTATTCTGATTTGTGTGCTTATGGTCTATAACTCCTTTCACATTATAATGTCAGGGTTGAATACTGGCAACAGCGGCCATATGGCCTACAAAGTCTAAAGTAATTACTGTCTTAAAATTTTTTTTGATTGTTTATTTATTTTTGAGAGAAAGAGATGGAGAGAGACCGAGCACAAGCAAGGAAGGGGCAGAGAGAGAGAGGGAGACACAGAATCCAAACCAGTTCCAGGCTCTGAGCTGTCAGAAAGAGCCCAACGTGGGGCTCTAACTCACAAACTGTGAGATCACGACCTCAGACAAAGTTGGACACTTAACCGACTGAGCCACCCAGGCACCCCAATTACTGTCTTTTTATAGGAAAAATTTGTTTACTCTTTCTCTAGCAAATGTTGAGTGTAGAGGCACCTGGATGGCTCAGTCAGTTAAGCATCCAACTTGGGCTCGGGACATGATCTCATGGTTCATGGGTTAGAGCCCCTCATCAGGCTCACTGCTGTCAGCTTGTGAGTGCAAAGCCTGTTTCAAATCCTCTGTCCCCCTCTCTCTGCCCCTCCCCAGCTTGGGCTCTCTGAAAAATAAATAAATTAATAAATTTAAATAAATAAATAAAGTGTGGTCTTAGCACATTTAATGCTATAAATCTTTTTTTTTTTTAATATTTTCTTTTAAGTTTCTTATTTGAAAGAGACAGCATGAGTGGGGGAGGGGCAGAGAGTGAGTTGGGAGAGAGAATCCCAAGCAGTCTCCACGCTGTCAGTGCAGAGCCCAACATAAGGCTCTCATGAAACTGCGAGATCATGACCAGAGCCGAAACCAAGAGTCAGTTGCTTAACTGACCAAATCACCCAGCTGCCCTAATGCTGTAAATCTTGTATTGTTCTTTTAATTACATAACTTGTAACTTTCTGATAACTTTATTAATAATTGATAGCACATAAAAATAACACTAATGACATTAGTAATACTACTGATACATTGTGATAGTAAACACAATGAGGTACATAAAATAATCATCAGATGCTAATATGGAAGGTAGAAGTATAATGCCATCATATTAACGACAGAATTTTAATCAGGTGCCTTCCCCACCCAATCTAATGTATCCTCATTATTTAAATTTTAAACTAAGGAAGTTTGCACTTTTCAGTTAACTTTTTTCATCCTTTAATTCACAAGCCTCTTATCAGATTTTTTATTTTTTATTTTTATTTTTTTTTTCAACGTTTATTTATTTTTGGGACAGAGAGAGACAGAGCATGAACGGGGGAGGGGCAGAGAGAGGAGACACAGAATCAGAAACAGGCTCCAGGCTCCAGGCTCTGAGCCATCAGCCCAGAGCCCGATGCGGGGCTCGACCTCACAGACCGCGAGATCGTGACCTGGCTGAAGTCGGACGCTTAACCGACTGCGCCACCCAGCGCCCCTTATCAGATTTTTTAAATTGGCAATACTTATAAACATTGGTTGTATCATCAGTCAAGAAAAGATACCAAGTTTTGAAATACCTCATTTTGGACACATAGGGACTTAGTTTTGTCCTGCATATAGAGTTGGGATGACGAACAGTATTAATTCTAGGCTAAGCTGGTTATGCAATTTGGCACAAGTAGTATATAGAGGAGGCATAGGATGTGCTAATTCTGCCACTGTTACTGCTTCATGTAAATTTACATCTGTTTTTGGGGCGCCTGGGTGGCTCAGCTGGTTGGGCGACTGACTTTAGCTCAGGTCATGATCTCGCAGTTTGTGAGTTCGAGCCCCTCATCGGGCTCTGTGCTGACAGCTCAGAGCCTGAAGCCTGCTTCAGATTCTGTCTCCCCCTTTCTCTCTGCCCCTCCCCTGCTCACGCTCTGTGTCTCTCTGTCTCTCAATAATAAATAAACGTTAAAAAATTTTTTTTTAATTTACGTCTGTTTTCAATTACTTTTAATTATGTTGGTCATAAATTTATTTAAATTAAGTAGTTTAATGGCATCTGTTTAAGACAAACTTATCATTGCAAAGCCAATTCATTCATGCAGTGGTTTCCTTCTACAAGCTTATGGCCAACATCTCTGCTCAGCTAGGGCACTTTTCTTGCTTAGCTTTATCAGTGAAATCCTTCTCAATGCATTATGCAAAATTTGGTGTTCTCCAGTTTTATGATTATTTTATAATTACAGTAACTTTTTAAAAGATTGTGGCAAACATCTTTCAAAAAATAATTTCCAAATTAGCAAGCACCTTTAAGTGGTTAAGAAGAAAAAAGTTCCATCAAAAAGATCATTCTACAGTATAGTAGTATTTAATTTTTTTTCTAATTTTTTAATGTTTTTATTTATTTTTGAGACGGAGAGAGACAGAGCATGAGCAGGGGAAGGGCAGAGAGGGGGGGAGACACAGAATCCGAAGAAGGCTCCAGGCTCTGAGCTGTTAGCACAGAGCCCGACGCAGGGCTCGAACTCACGGACTGTGAGATCATGACCTGAGCCGAAGTCGGACGCTCAACGGACTGAGCCACCCAGGCGCCCCCAGAATAGTAGTGTTTTAAGTAGAATTGAGTTCACTTAAGTTTTAAAATCTTTACTGAGTAGTTTGTTAAAGTTGTTTACCTTTTAAATACATGAGCTAATTATACCACTTGTTAGAATAATACTAATGCTTTAAGCAGATTTCCTAGAGAATCTCTGCCTGTCCAAATCTTACCTGTCCTTCAGGTCCCAGTTCAAATACAAACTTTCCTCCCAACCACACTCTGTAACACTAAATCTGACCTGTTGTATATGGTTTTGTCACATTCTGCCTTCTTCCTGTTAATGCCTGTAAACTCCTTTAAGGCTGTACCACTGTTTAACCATTTTCCACTGTAGATTCTAACACAATGCCTCATATATTCTAGGCTCTTTAATCATTATTTAAGTATGTGAAATGAAGCTAATATAAAATTGTATGTCAACTATATTTCAATTAAAAATAATTTTGGGGATGGGGACGAAACATAAGAGACTTAAAGAACAAACTGACGATTACTAGAGGGCTATAGGTGGGGGGATGGGCTGAATGGGAAGGAGCATTAAGGAAGGCACTTGTTGGGATGAGCACTGGGTTTTATATAAAGGGGATGAATCACTGGAATCTACTCCTAAAATCATTATTGCACTATAGGCTAACTAACTTTGATGTAAATTAAAAATAAATAAATAAATAAATAAATGATAATAAAAAAGAAAAAACAAAAAAATTAATTTTTAAAAATGTGAAATTAAGAAATGTTGCTGTTTAGCACAGAGGTAATATAAATTGTTTAAACTATTGATTATGATAATGAATCAAGGCTTTTCTATGGTTATTTTATTTTATTTTCAAATTTCTGGTGAGTTTAATCTCATACCATGCATGTAATATAAAGCTAATAATGGGACTGTAGTGAAAAAGCAAGCCATGATGTTAACCACAATTAGGAATGAAGTTCCATATAGTACATGATTAAAAAGCAAATATTAATAAAGGTACAAAATCAGCAAAATCACAATACATTTGAGTAAAATGCCAGCAAGATACCATTGCTTATTAACGCAAAATAATACTTCAGGAAAAACTGACAAAACATAACAAACTTAACTGAATCCCAGTGTTATGCTCATCGTTTTAAAAAAAAAGCAAATACTTTACCGGGAGCAAGACAAACTAAATTCTAAAAGAAAACATACTTCAGTGAACATTAAAGCTATAGGACAAGTCCCCCGAATGTACAAAACTATCATAAAAGCTTTAATCTTCACTCTCAGACCGTAAAAATACATCATCTTCAGGGCCGGGTAAACAGAACCTGAAAATCCACCACCATTGCCAGAATCCCAAGGATCCCCTTCATTCCTGGAACTCACTGCAGTGCAGATTGAGTCGGCCCTACGTGCAGAACACCCCCTTTCAGTCCCTTTGCAGAGTTTGGTTGCAAAGTTGATAACTATGGTTATTTTTAAACAGGTATAATAACCCTGAGAAACTTTTGGAAACGAGATGTGGACGGTGTGGCGAGTGGGCCAATTGTTTTACGCTGTGCTGTCGAGCCTTAGGGTTTGAAGCTCGCTATGTTTGGGATTATACAGGTACGGAATGTGGTGTGAGCGAAGTAGTAGAGCTGTGCACACTTCAGGTTTGGGTTTACAGTGTGGGCTCATCGCTTTTTGTCTATTACTTTCTGGCCTTGTCAGTCTGAGCTCCCATTTGCCTTCTGTAAATAACACTAATACCAACCTTGTAAGTTTTTTGTATAGAGTTGTACACCTACCATTTTGCCTGGTACTTTAAACATGGCCTATAAACATTCTTTTATTAACCATTTACCATGACATTTGTAACAGTGCTTTTTCTGTATAAGTAATAACATGTAATATGCTGTAGAAACCTTTATTTTTGTAGAGATTAGTATAAAAGACATAATAATCTTAAACCTCAGTATACAAAAAAAAATGTAATAAAAGCCATGTGAAATTTATGTTGTTCTTATTTAGAAATGATTTATCATCTACACGTTAAAAAGTTGTTTTCCTTGTTCTTAGAATTTTACTTGTGTTTCTGTTGTTTTGTAGGATAAAATGAAACCTTCACTTAAGAGTTACTGTTCTCTTACAGTCAAATATAGAACATCAATAGCCAGAGATCCTTTGGGAGGCCTCCTACCTGTTCTGAGTCGTAAACGTCAAGAGAGACTGCAGTTTCCAAAGTGGCATTAGCTCCACATTAGCAAAAGCTGAGGCCCATGTTTCTGATGCCGTTGTTCAATATGTTCACCTTTTTAGAGTTATGGTTCACATTATTTTTAATGACACTTAAAACTAACCACCTTAAAGGACATTTTCCAAAAATATTTTTAAGGGTTTCAAAGAGAGAAACGAAAACAAATGTTCTGGAGTTTTGTGTGCCCCAAAATGCTCAGTCCTATTAGCTAAAACTTAGACTGTTAGAAATTATTATACGATCCTTATCTTAGCAGTTTGTATGTAGTTGTTGGAAATCATTCTGGTTTTATAAACTTAACTTTTATATTCTTTCTTCCTGCTGTTTTCTTGTGTCTTACTTGAGTAGACCATGTCTGGACAGAAGTCTATTCACCTTCTCAGCAGCGGTGGCTGCACTGTGATGCATGTGAAGATGTCTGTGATAAGCCACTCCTTTATGAAGTAGGGTGGGGCAAGAAGCTTTCCTATGTCATAGCATTTTCTAAGGATGAGGTAAAGCAGAAGAAAAAAAAGGGTTTTTTCTAAGAATAAAATAGAATTTCTTTCCTTTTTGGACAGCTTTTGAAGATATATTTGACATATAATAAGCAGCATACATTTAAAGTGTACAGTTTAATAAATTTTGTCACTTGTATGCACCCATGAAATCATCTTTGCAGTCAAGATAGTGAACATATGCACTATATCTGGAAGTTTCCTTATGTCCTTTGTTATCCCTCCTTTTTGCCCCCCTTTAGGCAACCATGGACCATGGATCTGCTTTCTCTCGCTGTAGATTTCTAGGTTGTCGTTTTGGGTTTTTTTTTAGTGTTTATTTTTTTTGAGAGAGAGAGCATGCAAGCGGGGGGGGGGGGAGAGGGAATGAGAGAGAGAGAGAGAGAGAGAGAGAGAGAGAGAGAGAGAGAATCCCAAGTAGGCTCCACTCTGTCAGCACAGAGCCTAACATGGGGCTCAATCTCACAACCGTAAGATCATGACCTGAGCCCAGATCAAGAGTCAGACACTTAACCAACTGAGCCACCCCAGCATCCCATTTCTAGAGTTTTATATAAAATGGAATTAATACAATATATATGCTCTTTTTGGTGGGCGTGATCTGGTGTCTTTTTCTCAGCACAGTTATTTTGAGATTCACCCATGTTATTCTCATGTATCAATAATTTATTATTTTTATTGCTGAGTAGTATTCCATTGTATGCATGTACCCTAGTTTGTTTATCCATTCACCTGTTGAGGGGCAGTTAGATAATTTCCAATTTTTTAGTATTTCAAATAAATTTGCTGTAAACACTTAAACACAAGTCCTTATATTGCCGTATGCTGTCTTTTCTCTTTGGTAAATGCCTAGAAGTAGAATGACTGAATCATATGGTAGAGCCATAAGAAATTGCTAAGCTGTTTTCCAGAATCATGTGCCGTTCTACATTCTCACCAGCAGTATGTGAGAGTTGTCAGTTTCTCTGCATCCTTGCTAACACTTAGTGTGGTTGTCGGTATGTGAGATGGTATCTCAAGGTGGTTTTCATTTGCATTTCCCTGATGACAAATGATGCCAGGTATCTTCCTGTGTGCTTATTTGCCATGCATCCTCCTCTTTGTCCATTTTTTTTTAAGTTGGGTTGTTCATTTTCTTATTGTTGAGTTTTGAGAATTCTTTATATATTCTGCATATAAGTCGTTTTTCAAATAAATGCTTTGCAAAGATTTTCTCCTTGTCTGTGGCATGTCTTTTCATTCTGTTACAGAGTGACTTTTGAAGAGACAAAATTGAGAAAGTCCAGATTATCAATTTGTTCTTTCAGGGATTGTGCTATTTTCCTTTTAAAATGAGGTATCATCTACCTATAACACTGTATAGTTGCACATATACAGCATAATGATTCAGTATTCATATAGATGATGAAATGATGGATTGTGCTTTTTGATGTTATATCTAAGCAAGTTTTGCCTAGCCCAAGTCAGAATGATTTTTTTGTGTGTTTTCTTTTAAAAGTTTTATACTTTCAGTTTTACATTTGGGTCTGTCATCCATTTTGAGTTAATTTTTGTGTATAGTACAGTGTGTGGATCGAAAGTCATTATTTGCCAGATAGATGACAGATTGTTCTAGCATCATTTGTTGAAAAGGTTATCTTTTTTCCATTGACTTTTTTTTGTACCTTTGTCAAAAGTTAGTTATTTGATATAAATTTAATACAGTAAAAATGGAAAAAGTTTTTATTAGTTGAATATTATGAAATTAACTTTGTAGATAAGTTTTAAAAAGCTAAGTATTCTGAAAATCTCATTTTATCAGTCTTTCTTGGAAGTATACCTGTTAGAGCAGTGCCTGGGTGGCTCAGTTGGTTAAGCGTCCAACTTCAGCTCAGGTCATGATCTCACAGTTTCTAAGTTTGAGCCCCGCATCGAGCTGTGTGCTGACAGCTCAGAGCCTGGAGCCTACTTTGGGTTCTGTCTCCCGCTTTCTCTGCCTTCCCCCACTCACGGTCTCTCTCAAAAATAAACATAAAATTAAAAAAATATATACATGTTAGAAAATGAATAAAAGGCATATTTTTTATTTTTTTCTGCAGGTTTTAAAATTTCAAGCAAAGGATAGCATTTTAAAAATCTATTTAAGAATTCTGTACATTCTAAGAGCACCTGGGTGGCTTAGTCAGTTAAATGTCTGACTCTGGATCTCAGCTCGGATCTTCATCTCAGGGTCATGATCTAAGCCCCCACTTTGGCTCCAACGTGGGCATGAGGTCTACTTAAAAAAAAAAAAAACAGATAAGAATTACATACGTTCTAGACAGCAGATTAAGGTTGATGGTTGTAATCTTGTCAACTATTGTATTCTGTAATTTGAGGTGGTTGATGTCACTTGGCGATACTCTTGTAAACATGACGAAGTAATCTCCAGAAGAACTGAGGTTAAAGAAGAATTACTTCGAGAAACTATTAATGGACTTAATAAGCAGGTATGGGTATTTGTCATTTTTGAGAAGACATTTGAAGTTTTTTATATAATCAAGAATGGCCAGTTTTTAACCCATTGAAATTCTTAAAGTAATAGCATTACTTTGCAAGCAAAAGTATTTTAATATGTTAAATGTCTTTTCGTTCATTGAAAATTTTGAGGACCCCTTTTAAATATTGTGAGTGTTTTATGCATTAAATTGTCACATCTCAAAGTTTAGTGAAACAAAATTTCAATGTATGTAATACTGGGCATCAAAAGTATGTTGCTTTATTTTTCAAAGAAATTATGTCTTGAATATAATTACACACACTTGTCCAAGTGTGGAAACTTTTGAAACAAAGCACAGGAAATTGTTAACAATGACTACTTTTGAAAAGAGGAACTGGAATTTCAAAAAGGAAGATTCGGTTTTTATTTTATATCCGTTTGGTAGTATTGAAATTTTTTACTATTACACACGTGTGGGTTCTTCTGTGATTTAAAAGCCAGACCATCAATTTTGTTTCTTGGCAGGCAGTTAGAATCACCTTAATCCGGTGGTTGAGATTCAGGGTGAAGTTTCCATCTGTTTGGAATTTCACCTTCTGATGTGCAGCCCTTCAAAGATCCTAAACTGAATATCTGGAGTATTAACTAGAGCCTCTCACCTTGAAATGCTCTGAACTCCGCTGTATTTACTCCACAGTACTGTGATTCTGTAAAAATTCTGCTGTGTTTTTCAGCACGTTAGCTGTCATTTTGTGCTTGGCTTCTCTCCCTCTTTAGCTCCTACCAGTTAATAATTGGCAAATGCCTGGAAGGGAAAAGAGGTGGAGCATGTTCAGTTCACCTCAATTCCTTTCTTTCCTTGGGATCTTAGCTTCTACAGCTGTGCTTGCCTTGGTAGCCTTCTGTTGCATTTAAACAGGGGTTTGTTTGTGTCTGCATGTAATGTTTTGCCCAGCTTTGTACCTTTTCTCAGTAGGACAGTTGGTCTGACACAAGGTAGTCTATCATAGCTGGAAGCAGAAATTGCCACCTTCATTTTAAATGTAGGACAGTAAAGATCATGAAGAGTTGGATATGGATCTTAAATGATTTCTTCACATAACATTTGTAAAATTATTTTCAGTTTTCTACAGTGACCTATTACTTTTCCAAATAACTATATGTGAACAAAAAGTTGGTTACGTCTGTCAGGATCCCATTAAAATATGAATGTTTTAAGTATATACTTAGAGATGGACCTCTGCACTTCCCTAATCTTAATGACTTTTTTTTAAACATGAATTACAGAGGCAAATATCTTTGTCGGAAAACAGAAGAAAAGAACTTCTCCAGAGGATAATCGTGGAACTTGTTGAATTTATATCTCCCAAAACCCCTAAGCCTGGAGAACTTGGTGGAAGAATATCTGGGTCAGTGGCTTGGAGAGTAGCCCGAGGTGAAATGGGTCTAGAGGTATTTAATTCATTATAGCATCATAATCTTTTCACTTGACTGCTTCCTATAGTGTGGTCTTTACTTACAGAAAAATGCATTCGCCAGGACCTTTCAGTTAACTTTTTACAGTAATTGTGAAAAGACATAAACGTTTGAAGAAAAGCAATAATTGATTGACATAGTATATTCACATGCAGGAGTAAGGAAAGCATTTTAAAATGGGATTTTCCTATGTAAATTTTTAGTATAGTATAACTGTTACTAAAGTACGTACAGAAAAAATGCACAAATTCTAAGTGTGTATAGCTTAACAAATTTGTGCAAATTGAGCTTCCATGTAACCACCAACCAGAGTGGCAGATAGGCCACCAGAATCCCAGGAATGGCCATGAGTTCCCTTCCGGTCACTTCTCCCACCACTAAGAGTATCCATTATCCTGGTTTCTAACCTCATAGATTGATTTTGCCTATTATTGTGCTTTATGTAAATGGCATTGTACTATATGTACTCTTTGGTGAAGAGGTTTTTTCTTTTAACATTCATGAAATTCAGACTTGTTGCTGCATGGTTATGGCACATTTTTTCTCACTGATATATAATATGTATAAATGCAGTTTATCCGTGCCACCATTGATGGGCATTTGAGTTTCTAGGTCTTGGATGTTAAAAGTTGTACTGCTGTGAACATTTATATACATGTTTTCAGTGAACGTATTTATGCATTTGACTTTGATGTATACCTAGGAGTGGAATTGCTAGGTCATAGAGTAGGAGTATGTTCAGTTTGGGTAGATATTGCCAAGCAGTTTTCCAAAGTGGTTGTGCCAGTTTACACTCTGACCAGCAGCGAATGAGAGTTTGTCACATATTTGCCTGTAGTTGGTATTGTCTTTTTCATTTTAGCAGTTCTGGTGGTGTGTATTATATTGTGGTTTTACCTTGCATTTTTGCATTTACCTTGATGACTAATGAAGTTGAATGCCTGTCCTGTAAATTTTTGGATATCATCTTTTGGGAAGTGCCTGTTTAAGTTTTTCAAAATAAGATTTTATACATTTTAGAAAGGCTTGTTTTACCTTTTTAGAAATTTTTTTACAGTACAATGAGACAAATAATAGAATCTGGATAATTCAGTGAAGGAAAGTGTGTATTTCTTGTTATTTACTTGCCTATATCTGTTATTGGCTAGAAATGATCATTGCTGCTGTGATTACTATTGCCAAATTTATATTAAGACATTCTCTCTTGATTAATGTCCCCAAATTAAATAATGAACAATGGACATATGCCTGTAGTTAGGGGCTAGGTGAGAAGCAATGTGTCTGTAATGAACAGTAAGAAAGTAGAGTAGACTGTCCCTTGCCCTTAGGGAACCTAAAGTTGACTCATAAATGTCTAAGAAGGTATGTAATGAAAAATGCTTGGAAGGAAAATACCCACCACAGTATCATATCAAACAATTCCAAACAAAATAGAGTTTTATATCTACTTTTTCTAGATTTGCCATTGTTGCAACTAATTTCTCCAATAAAGGAATATGTCCAAAATGGGTTAATTATCCCCAGTAAACTTTATGTTTGCTTTTTAATTTACTTCATCATCTTTAGGAAGCAGTTGGAAGGGTTGGTTCAGCCATAGAATTACACGATCTAAATTCAACAGATAATTCAAATCACTGCTGATGCAGTGCAAGTTACAAGTATAAATCTAAATGAAGCCAATTTAAAAGAGCTAATTTAATTCACAGCTGTGTTCAATTTAAATAAAACGTCGATATTATTTAGGTCTTTATTCTTTTTTCTTTTTATGGATGGATGTGCTTCCTCTTGTATGGCATATAAGTTGATTAAACTTTAAAAATATGAATTGGGTCATATGCCTGGATTGTCTTCCCTTTTGAATTTTTTTTTAAAACTTCTGTTACTGGAGACCATTAGGGCCATGGATTTAAAAAATCATTTTCCTCTTTAGAAGTAGATGTTCATTTTAAAAGTTAATTGAAAAATGTTAGTCCTAAAAAATTATGGAACTCTACGTTGAAATCATTTGGAAAAAGAAGGAAACATTGGTGATATCATTTCAGAAAGAAAAGTTTATCTTAATCTTAGAATTAAAAGATTTTATGAAATATTAATGTTATTCTGAATCTAGATTATTCAGTTGCATACACAATTACGTTCAGTAGCATAAATATTTTTCTTTTCTCTTTGGTAATTAGTTATCCTTTGTTAAATAGTAGATAATGCTACTTTTGAATTTTATTTCCATTGAGTTTATGTCAGCACCCTAAAATATTTTTGATAAAGAAGAAAAGAATTGGGGAGTTTTGTTATATGCTTGTTTTGAAGTTATAATCCGTAATTATAAATCAATTTCTAAAAATAAGCTTTTTTTTTTTTTAAACCTTTTTAACAGTGATATTCATAGGTTCTACTAGGGAATTCTGTTTTTCATACATTTTATACTACTGTTTAATAATTCCAACAGTGATATATACACACACAAACATTATTTTTTCTCTTTTTGTTTCTAAGATGTTTTATATTTTGCTTATTGATTGTTATGCATTTGAAGTTTTCATATTGTTTAATACCTAGTACCCAATGTTTAACAAGAAAGCATTGCCTACTATTCTGATTGATTAGCAAATACTGTGGCAAGACATTGACACAGACTAGAGCACTGGTTCTCAGTGGTGGTTGATTTCGCCTTCCAGGGGATATTTGGCAATGTCTGGAGACATTTTTGGTTGTCACATCTGGGCGAAGGGGTGCCACTGCCATCAAATGGACAGAGGCCTGGGCTGCTGCTAAACAACCTGCAATGTACTGGGCAGCCCTTACTACAAAGAATTAATTGTCTGTCCCAGATGCTACTATGCCCATGTCTAAAGGATAGGGACCAGTGTTTTAGTGGCATATAAAGATGTGGGATAGGGGCGCCTGAGTGGCTCAGTCGGTTGAGCATCCGACTTCGGCTCAGGTCATGATCTCACAGCTTGTGAGTTCGAGCCCCACGTCGGGTTCTGTGCTGACCGCTCAGAGCCTGGAGACACAGATTCTGTGTCTTTCTCTCTCTCTCTGCCCCCTCCCCCGCTCACACTCTGTCTCTGTCTCTCAAAAATAAATAAATACTAAAAAAAAAAATTTTTTTTTAAGATGTGGGATAAATGTATCATCTTTCTCAAACTTTAGATTCACTCAGTGATTTCAGATTTCTAGGGATTGATTTTCATTACAATAAACATGGATTTATTTGGGGGCTAGGATGCAAATTTTTCCTGGAATTTTAAGGTAAAACATGAGCTTCACACATGTAGAAGTTTGTTTCAAGCTCTGTATCCCAGGCACTCTCCTACCTTAGAGTATCAAGAAAGGACACTGATGAAATGGCTTTGAGGCCTGAAAGAAGAGAAAGAATCAAGTATATGGAGAGTAGGAAAACAACATTCCAGATAGCAGGAACAGCATGTCAAGACCCTGAGGCAGGAACTAGCTGGACCTTTCTGAGGAGCTAATGGAAGACTACCATGAGATTGGTTTGAGAAGTAAGCAGGGAATAGATCATTAGAGCCCTGTTAGCCTTGGTAAAGGTTTGGAGTTTAAGTACAGTGGGAAGTCATTGGAGTGAGCTAAGCAAGAAAGTGACATATCCCAATTTACATTTCTAGAAAATCACTTTCATTACTATGTGGAGCTTGGATAGGAAAGGTAAGAGTTGATAGCTGGGAGTCAACTTTAGGAGACAACTGAAGGAGTCCAGTTTGGAGATGTTGGTGATAGAAATGAACAAAAGTAAATGAATTTAGGTTGAACATAAATCACAGCAATATAAATCAGAGCTATGGTTTATACTTCTCATTTTCTGTTTAGTAATTTTTGGAGCTATACCACATCATACTAATCATATTTAACCTATAAAATGTTTTCCAAATTTTTTAATGGCACCAACTCTTCATTTTCAAGTTGAAGGAATCTCTTAACCACTGGATGTAGCAGTTCTTCATATATAGTCTTCCATTATGTTGAAAAACTAATTCTGCTTTCTTTTTAAGAGAAAAGAAACCCTGCTCATTCCCTCTGAAAATGAGAAGATTTCCAAACAGCTCCACCTTTGTTATAATATTGTGAAAGATCGTTACGTCCGAGTTTCAAATAATAATCAAACCATTTCTGGATGGGAGAATGGTGTGTGGAAAATGGAATCCATATTCAGAAAAGTTGAAACAGACTGGAACATGGTAATTTCCTGCATGAAGCTGTTTAAAAACTTTGTCATTGTTTTTAAACAAACATAGATTGGCTTCATTTTTCAGTTGTGTATAATGTGAAAACTGATATATCAAAAGTACTTTTAGTAATCCTTAAACCTGTAAAAGAAAATCCTGCTCCCAACGTTTAATCAGAAGTCCATAAGACAGTTGTGCATTTATATCAAGGAAGCATCCATTTTCATCAAAGAGGCTGAATTTAATTCATTCATGGGGAAAAAGAGTCACATATATGACCAACTTGTGACTGGTTTTTTGCATGAATATATAAAATACATTGTTATTTAATCCTTTCACAGATACTTGTTGATTGCCTACTAAATGCACATTTAATCCTAAATCCCAAGAGCTAAGCATTTAACATGCTTTCATTTCATAAGAATGTGGATGATTGAACAGTAATACTGGCTATTTCTTCTTTGTGTCCTGAAAAAGAAAGAAATGGATGCTGGACTATAGTATTTCACTTATACCAGCTTGCACATTGTTTTCACATGTTCCCAGTTAATAGTAAGAAGCTTTGCTTTTAAAGTGTCCTACCACTTAGACACACACCAAAAATAAACTCAAAACTATTCACATGACCTCAGCAGATCTAACCATATTATTGATAGATTTTCATAGGAATTAGTGAACTTAGAGGGAACTTTTAAAGTTAACTTGCCAGGATGTTTGGGAAGGGAAGTTGCTCATTTGCAGGACACATTGGCTAGATTTAAAGAGCGAGTCACAGGTTAGCAGCTACTAGTGTATAGGAGCATCTACAATATGCTTGTCACCGTACTAGGCATTAGTCAGAGTGCAGAAGACGTAAGGGTAAGATCCCTGCTTTTTTTTTTTTTTTTTTCCAGTCATAAGTTTTTGTTGTAAAATTTACCTTGGTGCTTGTTTTGGTGACCTTTTTAAATTACACTAAGAATAACTTGCCAACGTTAATAAAATTGTATAAATTATTCCTCTTGAGTTAAAGAAGAACATAAAAATAGAGCAAGGTGAAAATTTAAATTTTAAGATATGTATATCTATAATTGATTATACAGTTAATGAGGAAGGGTAAACTTCTCTGGAAGACTATCCTTAGCCTGAAAGTTCTTCTGAACAGAAAGCAGGATAGGATAGACATGTTATTTATCCAAGGACTAAGCTGTCATTGTGGAACTAAAGAAAAAGTATGCCTTTTTCCTAACCAGCAGTGTTAATGGAGAAAATTAATGGAAAAAAAAAACACTGACATGCTGCAGAAGATGTGATGTGATGTGATGAGAAGCAGGTCGATTCTGTCTTATTCACTCATTTGTTCATCAGCAAACATTTACTGAATGCCTGTTATGTCAGGCATTGTTCTTGGCTCCATGGATAAAAAGATAAAGATACGGTTTCTGCCCTCACAATCTAACAGGGAAAGCCGAAGCACAAACAGCCATCTTACCCAGGATGCAGAGTGCTATAATAAGGATATCAACACATTGCTATGGAAACACCAAGGAGGGAGTAATTAGCTCTGGCTGTGGGAGTTGGGGATAGCTCTGTAGAGCAGGAGACATTTGAGCTGGACGCCGAAGGATGAGTAGGTGTTCATAAAGCAAGGGAACAGTAGGGGAAAAGCATAGATTACATGGCATGTTTTGAGTTCTCTAAATAGACCATTGTGCCCAGAGGGTATACTGTATGAGTAAGATTTAAATAATGTAAATGAGATGCAGAGGCCATTAAATAAAAAAAGGCTCCTACTCAATTAAAGTTTATGCCTTGATTTACCTTTACAAGGGGTATCACTTTTTAAAAGTTGAATGAATCTTTGTCCAGTTATAATATTTAATAGTAAATGAAGAAAAATAGTTGAATCTTAATTACCCCTATAGAGTCTAATAACTCAGAAGTAATATATTGCCATTGAAACAATGAATTTTCCACCTAGAAATAAGTCAATATTTTTAGTTTTGTACTAGCATGTTTCCAATTAGGGATTCTCTAGGTCCACTAAATAGAAGAAGAAACCTAACCTATCTATTTCCCACCACACCTTTCCTCAGTAACCTCCAGCCTGGAATCATGACAGCACATGCAGCCTGCTCTCAGATATTTAGAACAGATTCTTACCGTCTCAAAGAGCTAGTCTCCCAGGTACACAGAGACTTACTGAATTTTACTACTTAGCAAATACATTGTTCAGTGATGTCTAATTTGGAAGAAATATAAAAAGCTGAATCAGGAAAACCAGTATGCCTTTTAGGAGGCGGGTGACAACACCTTGATAAAAGTGTTAATAGCTTCCTAACTAGTCTTTCTGCATCTGCTCTGTCCCTTCATAGTTGTTTTCTATGGCGTAAGGCAGAAAAGCATTTTCCAAACCCCAGTCGTTACTGAGTGCTCTTAGGACAAGAAACAACTCAAGTCTCTTCTGAGTCTGGCCTCTGCCTTCTTGGCCTCGCCTTGCTCCATGGTACCCCCTTGCTCTGCATTGCAGCTGCATTGCCCTTCTCACCTCTCCACAGGACTTCTTTTACTTTCCTTTTTGTTAGATTCACTTATTCCTTTCCTTCGAGCTTGGTGTAAGCCTCACTCCCTCCAGTCCCAGCTAGCTGGATTCATTTCTCCCTTTATTTATTCACTGTACCATGTACCCCTCCTTCTTGACATTTATTCAACAAATATAATAGATTATTTGTCTCTATCCTACCAGATTGTAAACATTCTCGTAGAAAAGACTTTGTCTTTCTACTCCCTTGTCCTCTCAGTATGCATCTATCTAGCATAGTGCCTGAGAAATATTTAGTAAAGATGGCTGGATGCAAGAAAGAATTTTTGAATGCAGATGGCGTAAATTCTATACCACCCTCAAACTGTGTAGGGTATCAAAAATAATCTATCTTCATTTGGATTGCCCCTTGCATGTTTTTAAGTACTTTGCATTTTTGCAAAGTATTGTTTTTGTCAGTAGAGTCATTTTAGCACTTTTTGGGGTATGGCATTAGTCATTAGTCATTCAGTAAGTGTGCATTGTCAGACATTGTGCTTGGATGTGATACGATGTGCTTGGATGTGCTTGGACATGATGTAATGTTAAATTAAGAGTCAAGCATCAAGGTGAGCTTAGACTAGTGAAGGAAGAAGACATGGACCAGCTGTTTAGATTGGTGAGATGACTGGTAGAAGAATATGGGTCTGTATATGACTCCAAGGGAGAGAAGACAGAAGGAAGAGCCACTCTCCCTTCTTGATTCAGAGATGACCTTGCAGAAGAACTAATATCTGAATAGGCTTTTAGAGAAGGAGGCAGTGGACGAGTTTCTCAGTGTGGAGACAGGATGTAGAAGGGAGCATGAGATAGAGCATGTGCAAAAACACGGAGGTGAGAAACGTCTGGTATATTCAGGGGAAAGTAGTAGGGAATATGGAGGAGAATGGTGGGAAATGAGACTAGAGAGGTAAACAGTGGTCAAGTTCCAAGGAATTTGATTACCTTGCAGTTATGTAACAGGAAACCACGAGAGATTTCAGACAAAGGAAGGACAAGATCACACTAGTGATCAGAGGTAATTCAGAGGCTGCCGGTAGGAGAAATAGGCAGAGTATAGAAAGATACTAATGCAGTGGGGACTGACCAATTCATGTTTGATTTCAGTGATAAAATGGAATAACCGAAATAAGATTAATGAGCAATACCAACCAGTCTATAAGTATTAAATTAAAATCTCTTGAAATATAGCTGTTCTTTTAGGTATCTGTAGGCATGACTAACTGTAGAGTGCTGCACAGTAAACTTAATTAGAGTTCATCTTGACGGGCAAAACAGAAGAATCATTTTAAGAGTATAGTGAAGAACAGCTTCAACAGTGCAGCACAAACCTCCAGAAAACCATAACAGTGGACAAAACAGCCTGGCATGTAGTAATCAGACACCCTTTAAGTGAAGATCTGTAGGATGTGAAATACATAAAGCATAAAGAAGCTGACATGCAAATTGTTCTCAATCTTGAAAATAGTGGTTACAGCCATAATCCAAAGGACAAGTTTACATTGTGTACATTGTTAGGGGCAAAGCTTAGACTTTCCAGCCACAGACAGACTGGTCTTGTTCTCACCCACAGGTTGTGATCTGCCTGTTCTGTGTGTGCCTTACAGTTGCCAAAAAGGGACAGGGATAGGTCACCGGAGGGAGGGGTGGGGTGCTGTGTAGATTTCGGGTCTGTGGAAGGAAAACTCCATGACTTCTGATTTTATTGTCCCTGCTGCGAAAGTGAGGTGGCTCAGTAGTCCCTGAAATTGCAAGACCAAGCAGGTACAAGTTGCCCACAGCAAGTGATATCTATGCATTAAAAAACCAACATCCAAAAATTTGTCTAAGGTAACACTCAAGAAGTTAGGAGCAACCAGTAGTTACAAAAAAAAAATGGTTTGTTTTTTCATCTAGACAAAACAATTGAATATTTGAGAGCTTATAAAATACTTTTTTCTCCTAAATAAATTATAAGTACTGGTTCTGTTGCTATTATACAGAGAGGACTACGGTTGGGTGTTTATATAAATCTTACTGTTTTGGCATATTTCAAATGATCAAACTGAGTATACATATGCTTGGTAACTTCTACCTCTAAAAACGCTGAGTTAGGGGTGCCTGGGTGGCTCAGTCGATTGGGCGACCAATTTCGGCTCAGGTCATGATCTCACAGTTTGTGAGTTCGAGCCCTGCATCGAAACTCTGTAAGTATAGTTTTAAAAGTAAAATGAAGGTATTCGTGAGGAAATGTTAGGCTGACAGCTCAGAGCCTGGAGCCTGCTTCTGATTCTGTCTCTCCCTCTCTCTCTGCCCCTCCCCCACTCATGCTCTGTCTCTCTCTGTCTCAGAAATAAATAAACATTAAAATAAATTAATTAGTTAAATAAAAATGCTGAGTTAAAATAACTTGGTTAAAATGGTACAGAAAATATATTGTGAGAAAAAAGTGACATGAATTTTCAGTATCAGTAGTCTTTTATTTCCATATACTGTTTCTTTAGCCTGGGAGACCTTTTATTTTTTCACAATGTGTTTGAATGTTTATTTAAGCATTTAAGAGTTCAGTGATGAATTCCATCCTGTCCTTTAACTTTTTTGGTCTTAAAAGCTGATGCCTTTAGGACTGAAAAATGTAAACTATAGAACAAGCAGTTCTGTCAGACATGTTCAACAGCTATTGAAAACCTTCTTATGATAGTTAAAGTTGTGGCCCAGACCCCCTTGGTATAATTAAGATAATTCTAATCTCGGGGCACCTGGGTGGCTAAGTCGTTTAAACATCCAACTTCAGCTCAGGTCATGATTTCGCAGTTTGTTGGTTTGAGCCCCACACCGGGCTCTGCGCTGACAGCTCAGAGCCTAAAGCCTGCTTCGGATTCTGTGTCTCCCTTTCTCTCTCTGCCCCTCCCCCGCTCATGCTCTCTCACTCTCTCAACAACAAATAAACATTAAAAATTAAAAACAAAAAAAAAGTTCTGGGGGTAAGCTAGAAATTTGAAATTACCCTAACGTCAATCTTTCATATTTTACGTCCACACTTTGGCAAGGGGGGGACAGGGGGAGGGGGAGCTTTTATTAGACTACTGAGCTCTAAAAAGACTTAAGACATAAAATATATATATGTATATATATATAGAGAGAGAGACATATGTATATATATATATAGAGAGAGAGACATATATACATATATATAGAGAGAGAGACATAAATTTGAATGTATTTATTTGTCTTAAGATAATTTTCCCCTGGTCTTTCGTTTCTCTAGCCACCTTTCTTCCAATAACTGTTTGGCTCATCTTTTCCAGATAACCTCCTTTACTAGCCACTCCTTTGAAAGAGTAATTAAGCTACAGATAATCCCTGTAAATGGCCAGGAGTTTAGGTTTAATGCATGAGCCAGTTACTTGCTGTACATCCTAGACCATGCAAATGATAAGAAGGAAGTGAGCCTTTAAAAACATTAATTAGCATGAATAGACACTTCTCTAAAGAAGACATCCAGATGGCCAACAGGCACATGAAAAGATGCTCAACGTCACTCCTCATCAGGGAAATACAAATCAAAACCACACTCAGATATCACCTCACGCCAGTCAGAGTGGCCAAAAAGAACAAATCAGGAGACTATAGATGCTGGAGAGGATGTGGAGAAATGGGAACCCTCTTGCACTGTTGGTGGGAATGCAAACTGGTTCAGGCGCTCTGGAAAACTGTGTGGAGGTTCCTCAAAAAATTAAAAATCGATCTACCCTATGACCCAGCAGTAGCACTGCTAGGAATTTACCCAAGGGATACAGGAGTACTGATACATAGGGGCACTTGTACCCCAATGTTTATAGCAGCACTCTCAACAATAGCCAAATGACGGAAAGAGCCTAAATGTCCATCAACTGACGAATGGATAAAGAAATTGTGGTTTATATACACAATGGAGTACTATGTGGCAATGAGAAAGAATGAAATATGGCCTTTTGTAGCAACGTGGATGGAACTGGAGAGTGTGATGCTAAGTGAAATAAGCCATACAGAGAAAGACAGATACCTTATGTTTTCACTCTCATGTGGATCCTGAGAAACTTAACAGAAACTCATGGGGGAGGGGAAGGAAACAAAAAAAAAAAAGGTTAGAGTGGGAGAGAGCCAAACCATAAGAGACTCTTAAAAACTGAGAACAAACTGAGGGTTGATGGGAGGGTGGGAGGCAGGGGAGGGTGGGTTGATGGGTATTGAAGAGGGTACTTTTTGGGATGAGCACTGGGTGTTGTATGGAAACCAATTTGACAATAAATTTCATTAAAAAAATAAAATAAAAAATAAATAAAAACATGAATTAGGCAGTTGGAGAAAGATGAGCATAAAGTCATGACTATTCGTGGTAAGTGCAGTGTAAATGAGGAAAGGGTTTTTTTTCCAGGCTTATTTCAAAGAAATACATGATTATTGTGTGAGTTTGAACATCAGGGATAAGTGATTAAAGAGTCAGATTCTTGGGGCACCTGGGTGGCTCAGGACTGTCTCTCCCTCTCTCTCTGGCCTTCCCCTGCTTGCTGTCTATCTCTCTCTCAAAATAAAGATAAACTTTAAAAAAAAAATTTTTTTTAAGAAGTAAATAAAAAGAGATTCTCGGGGGTTGAGCCTGATTGAAATGGAGTTACTGTGAAAGACCAAGGCTGTGGATGTCAATGTTAATGTCCACATCTTCTAGAATGTAGATGAAACTATGCAAGGAAATGAGCTGAAAGCGGCCAGTAACCTTGGCTGCCTTAAGTAGTATACATTTAAAGTGGTAAGGATCACTGATAATGAAGGAATGGGGGCATACTATTTGAAGAGGCAAGCATGAATACTACCTTTTAAACCATTACTTAGCATTGACTGAGTTATTTTCTTGACTTCTCACTCTAGAAAAGCTTGTCTGAAAATCCACACTTAGAAAAGAAGATATAGAATAATTGCATTTAAAAGGATTCTTCATTTTCAGCAGGACTTCTCCTAAAGTTCATATTAAATGGCTGGGCTTTACTAATTTAAAAAAAAAATAAGATTTACCAAAATTTGGTTAGCATGCACCCCTTAGCGATGTACTTAACGGGGCACCTGTATCCAAGTTTCTTTCTTCCAGAGCAAAAGATGCTGTAGGAAAAATTGCTGACAAGATGAGAAATGTTACCAGTAAAAATCTCAGTGGGAAAAAACTAGGTGTTCAGAGCATCTGTATTATAGTACCCTATGGCAGTAAGACTTTGACTACATGTGTTTTCTACACTACTTTATTATGTCTGACAGTTCTTGCTCTCCCTCCTCCTTTGTAGGTATATTTAGCCCGAAAAGAAGGATCGTCTTACGCTTACATTTCCTGGAAGTTTGAGTGTGGGTCAGTTGGCTTCAAAGTAGATAGCGTTTCCATTAGAACGAGTAGTCAAACCTTTCAAACTGGAACAATACAGTGGAAATTGCGATCTGACTCAGCACAAGTAGAACTGTCAGGCGGTAAGCATTTAACTGGAGAATTAATCACGATGTATATAGTTAACACTCTGAAGAATAATCGTACTTATTTGAGGGTTCCATACCCAAGAGCCATTCGTACTCTGCAGTAAAAAATTAAAAAAAAATTTAATTAAAACTTGTATAACCTCATTCTGATAGAAAGGTTTACGTTTTTTATTGTGAAACACAAACGGATGAAGAAAGATTATTTCTTTGTTTCAAAGGACACATTCCCTCCCTAAGGAATCATTGTGTTTATTTTTTAAGGGTTGGTTTTTACCTACATGTTAGGCATATAATATATATAAGCTATTTCTTTATACTCTTTAAGTTACCAAAAGCAGAGTGTTAATTTTTTTTTTTCCTCCAACAGATAAAACTCTTCGCTCCTATCATGATTTTTCTGGTGCCACTGAAGTTATTTTGGAAGCAGAATTAAGCAGAGGAGATGGTGTTGTTGCTTGGCAACATACTCAGCTGTTTAGACAAAGCTTAAATGACCACGAAGAAAATTGTTTGGAGATAATTATAAAATTCAGTGACCTTTGAGAACCTGAACATTATAGAAAAGCTGACAATAATCAAAGATTTACTGTGTTCTAAAGTAGTCTGTGGGTTCAGTGCATGCTTAGTTGGCTGTTTGCTACCCTCTGCTAGCCTATTTCTTTGGCTAGCTGTCCATCTTGTACCCCTCAGGAAAATATATCTTTGTACTACGGACCATCGAAACCTTGAATTAAAAGCTCCCTTCCATATGTGACTGTAATTTGAAGTAAAGTCTTATTGCCTCAATATGAGATTTTAATCTAAAAACTGTAAGTATAGTTTTAAAAGTAAAATGAAGGTATTCATGATGAAATGCTATTCATGATTATGATATAATCTTAAGCTAATAATAGTAATTTGACATTTTTTGATTGGCCATTAATTTCTTCATAAGTAATTCGGTTTCCTAAGATTTTTAATTTTTAATAAATGTGAAAGTATAGTATCTCATAAGTTATAATGCATGAACATTTTTATGATTGTAAATACATAGGCATTTAAGAAATAAAATGAATTATTTTGTCGTATCATTTTAGTGGTTACTTTGACTAAATAAGAATCTTTAATAAGTATGCCAAACATTGAAAACTGCTGGGATAGATAAGAGTTATGAAAACATTTAACACTGGCTGCATAAATTCAGAGATACATTATAAATCCATGTGTAGACACTTTAGAATATGCTTTACTTTGGAGTTTACTTTTGAGTATTTCTATCTACCTCATTGAATAAATATCTGTTCTTGTCTTTGAAACTGTGTAACTAGATTATGCAGTACATGCTGTTTCAAGAGTTTTTGGTGTGTTCCATGTAACCTCTCCAATTAAATGTATTAAGCATTTGTGTGCAAGTGTGGTGATAGTGCTGAAGGAGGCAGTGGTGAGAAGGGTAGGCTCCTGTCCTCTCACTATCTTTGTGATGTTCTACAAAGCGAGTTCTCAATCTTTTTTTTTTTTTTTTAATTTTTTTCCCCTAATGTTTATTTATTTTCAAGAGGGAGAGACAGGGCGCGAGCAGGGGAGGGGTATAAAGAGAGAGAGACACAGAATCCAAAGCAGTCTCCAGGCTCTGAGCTGTCAGCCCAGAGCCTGATACAGGGCTCGAACTTACCACAAGATCATGACCTGAGCCGAAGTTGGGCGCGTAACCGACTGAGCCACCCAGCACCCCAAGTTCTCAACTCTTCATACAAGGAAAGTACATTCTCAGAGATTCTCACTCTGCAACTCGTAGGACATTCATATGCATTATTAAAAATGCACTAAGATCCTGAACAAAGGTCTTATATTTGCTTTTTAATTGTAGTCAAACTGTTGAGGATCAGTTTCTTGCTAAAAAGTTACATTTCAAAAAAATGTTTTGTATTATCTAAAGTGATTTATTAGTAAGTCTTAAATATTAGGAAGTTTTCTGGAATTCTCCCTCCTGAGTCAGCTTCTTGTCATGGTCAAATACATAAAGTGGAAGAGACTTGACTCTTACCTGTCTTGAGGTGTCTGCTGTTGGCACATGAGTATTGTGATGAGCAGGTGGACCAACCCTCTTAACCTTTGTGAGAAAACCTAGAGGTTGGCAAGCAGCTTTGTAAAGATGGTAAGAAAAATGTCAGTACTTAACTGAATGTATCTCATTTGTGAAAAGGTACATTTGAATTTTTACTGTGGCCTTAAGCAGAAAAATGATTAGAGTTCAAATGTCGGATTTTTATAGAGTTGCAATGTTGAAGAGGAAAAGTAGTTGCACCTTTTTTAATATTTATTTTTAAAAGAGAGAGATGGAGAGGGGCAGAGAGTGAGGGAGAGAGAGAATCCCAAGCAGGCTCCATGCTGTCAGTGCAGAGCCTGGCACGGGGCTTGATCTGACCATGAGATCCTGACCTGAGCCAAAATCAAGAGTCGTACCCTTAACCGACTGAGCCACCCAGGTACCCCGTTGCACACTTTTTAAAAATGTATCCCGTGAGAGTCTCAACCCCAAGGGTATCCAGTACATACTAACAGATACTACACAGAACATTTTGGAAATAGTACAGAAGTTTTGGGACGAAACAATTCTCAGGGATGTGTGTATAAAGCTAAGTGACCGTCAATCGGTAAGGCAAAGAAGGGCTGCAGTAGGACAGACCCCTTCCGTACTGGCACGGAGGTAGAGCACAGTTTATGCAGCAGTCGCTTATGGTCAGCTCACTTAGAAGTATGCCGTGTGCTGTGCCCAGAGTGCACGCCAGAGCGCTGAGGGCATAACTGCACCACCTTCTTGAAACCGGGGCCGGTCGATGAGCCCTCTCCTGCCATCGCTCATTGTTTAAAAAGGGTTTCTACTTTGGTGTCAGGTCAAGTCCCATCATGATGAATTTTACAGACAGTCTGCTTTGTATGACAGCGGGTTTGGGTGGCGGGGGCGGGGGGGAGGTTAAAAAAGTACTTGTGCTGGAATTCACATTCTCAAGATACACAAGAAGCCACAGCTGATAAAACACAATTTTATCAGTTCACAAGGAAAAGAAGTGCCTCACGTTAAAGGAGGGCTAAGAGAACAGTGTATCATGGACTTGGGGGATAGGAAAGGTTGTTTGTGATAATTTAACCCAGACTTCTCACTTTTCACTGAGGAAACTCAAACCCAGAGAAGTTAAATGACCTAAGCAATGAGTTGCTGTTTTAGTAGGTGTTTCATAAATAATAGATACTTTGATGGGAATATTCAAGTTGAGTTGTTAAAATTCACACTAGAACCAATGATTTTTCTAACTGCAGTTCAGCTTTCCTGGAGAACAAATTTATTGTAATTTGATGATACATTGTACTAGATATGAATGCTTCAGTGTTTGTGTAATAATTTTTAAAGATTTTTTCCTCTGTAACAATAAATTGCATTTTGATTTTATAGTCCAAGTGAATACACTCTTAGAAGCTAATAACTCTGACTCAGGTGGCATTCTTTCCTTACATACTCCTGGGGGAAGAACAAGAATAAACCAACACAAGTCGCGATTGGTTTTATTCCACTTAGCATGTATTCCAGCCACATCTTTATAAGGACCAAAACAGCGCTTTATTTCTGATAAGAAATTTAGAACGGACCTAAACTAACAATGGTCCCCTTTTTAGTGTCTAATCAGTGCCAAAGGCTTGAGTGTCTCATTTGATCATAGTGGCATTGTATGTTAGGCATAGTGACATTGTATGTATTTTGAAACTGAGAGGCTAAGGGGAGGCAGTATTTTAATGCCTGTCTATCGGCCATTCCCTTTCATCACAACACAAGTGAATACAGACTCAAAAGTTGAGACCTTGCTCTCTTAGTTTTCTAAAGACTTGCTCTGAGGTCAACACAATTGTAGCAGCAACTAGAAATCTACAAGTAAGCCAGAAAGGGCCTCTGAAGAGCAAAATAAAGTCTAATCACTGAAGCCTATATTCTTTATTGTGAGAGCATTTGGAGTAGTCACTCAAAGTCTGTCATTTACTGATTTTAATGTTTCAATTACTGAAGCCATTTTTGTTAATTCAAACAAGACGGTAAATAAAAGTGCTGCCTCCACTCCCCACCACTGACAGAAGCAACTGCCAAAATGTTTACATTTGTTTTTCCAGAGCTTTCCTGGAGACTTTTGTTTTCGTGCATGCACATACACACAGAATCAGCTTTTGTGTATTGGGTTTTTTTCTTTTTATGTAAATGGAAGTGTATTTTCTTTCTGCTTGTTTCCTTAACGATAGGTCTTCAAAGAAGGCTGTCCACGGGTGGTCACAGATCTACCACATTCTTTTTAACTGTCCCACAGTATTCCTTTATTCCCTTATTTACAGATATTTAGGTTTTTCCCTTTGTTGTTGTTGCAAACACTACTGCAGTAAAAAAAATCATCACACATATTTCTTTCACATAGAAAATATGCAAAGATACGTGCATTTTATTTTTTTTTTTAATTTTTTTTTTCAACGTTTATTTATTTTTGGGACAGAGAGAGACAGAGCATGAACGGGGGAGGGGCAGAGAGAGAGGGAGACACAGAATCGGAAACAGGCTCCAGGCTCCGAGCCATCAGCCCAGAGCCCGACGCGGGGCTCGAACTCACGGACCGCGAGATCGTGACCTGGCTGAAGTCGGACGCTTAACCGACTGCGCCACCCAGGCGCCCCGATACGTGCATTTTAAATCTTCCCTGTCGACCATCAAGTCATTTTCTAAATGAGGTGCGTCCGTGATAGTGTATGAGGGCACACATTTCTGCCCATTCTTGCCAACACAAAATATTGCATTTGTGGTAGCCAGCCTGCACTGATCCTCACCTCCTGGCTTTCCTGTGTTTGTACTGTCCCTTCCACACTAAATTAGAGCCAGTCTGTGTGTGTGTCCAATAGAATATGGTGAAAGTGACCGTGTGGAATTTCTGAGACCTTGTCATAAAAACCTTGCTTGCTTATACTGCCTCCCCGGGGCGGGGCGGGGCGGGAATCAGTTGCCCTGCCATAAGGCCACTCAAGCAGGTCTGTGGAGAGGAACTGAGGCTCCCTCCGACCTCTAACACCAACTTGTCAGCCATAGAAGTGGATCCTCCAGCCCCAGCCAAGCCTTCAATGACTAGCTTCATGAGAGCGAGACACCTCCAGATGAAACTGTCAGCCAAACCACTACTGAATTCCTAATGCGCAGAAACTGTTAGAGATAATTGATTTTTAAGACACTTGGGGAGTGAATAGTTTATACAGCATTAGATACTGTTATGGACTGTGTCCCCCTCTCCACCCACCCACCCAAGGCATGTGTTGAAATCCTAACCCCCCGATGTGTTAGTATTAGCAGGTGAAGACTTTGGGAAATAATTAGGTTATGAAGGTGGAGCCCTTTGAATGGGATTAGTGCCCTTAAGAGAGCTTGCTATCTCTGCTTCCCACCATGTGAGAATAGAGCTCCATCCATCCATTCATTTGACTTGCTTTATTGACATACTCACTTTATTGCAGTGGTCTGGAACCAAACCCGCAGTATCTCCAAGGTGTGCCTGTATATTTGCCTATTGGGTGAGTCTTTGATAATCATTGTTACATCCAACTCTTTATAATTCCTTCGTATCATCTTGTGCTTGCTTAGTGATTGTAATATTCTATTCCTGTGTTTGTTTTACTTTTTTTAAGTTTATTTATTTTGAGAGAGACAGAGACAGCACGAGTGGGGGAGGGTCAGAGAAAGAGGGAAACAGAGAATCCCAATCAGGCTCTGTGCTAATAGCACATGGGCTTGAACCCATGAAACCATGAGATTATTACCCGAGCTGAAACCAAGAGTCTAATGCTTAACGGACTGAACCACCCAGGTGCCCCTCTATATTTTGAGAGAGAGAGAGCATGTGCATGCATGAGTGGGCAAGGGGCAGAGAGAGAAAGAGAGAGAGAGAGAGAGAGAGAGGGAGGGAGAGAATCTCAAGCAGGATCCACAGCCAGTGCAGAACCTGATGTGGGGCTTGGTCTCACGACCTTGAGATTATGACCTGAGCCAAAATCAAGAGTTAGTCGTTTAACTTACTGAGCCACCCAGGAGCCCCTTTCTATTTCTATTTCTACAAGATTATTAATTAGAACTTTTTCTAGAAGTCTCCTTTGTTAAATAATTGCCTCTCTTTTCTGGACCATATATTGTTCATTTTGGTTTCTCTTTCATGCTATTCGTTTTCTTTAAATGTTTGTTCCACTGCATGTATAATTAAGGACTAAGCTGATGCCAGGTAGCTGGTTCGGGTCTTCTCACTCCAGGTGTAGGGCATTTCTTCACCAGGCCCGTCCCCTGGTTGGGAGGCCTGACTGCAGAACACTGGAGGTGGTGGTGTGGCAGGTCAACAGTGAGTGTCACCCTTGGGTGCCAGGGCATCAAGCAGGCAGACATGCTGGGGCCTCTCACACCCAGTCCCTCCCTGATCAGAATTCAGAGGTTCGTTTGTTTCAGGGATTTGATTTTATTTTTTTAATAATCTAATTTTACGTTTTCTTAGATCAAACATTTACCTAATTCCAAAGTCAAAACCATACGACAAAGTGGATAAGCACTTGCTATAGCACTTGCTATAAGCACTTGCTTCTATTCCTGTTCTCTTCTGCCACCTACTCCACCCTCACAGGTGATCATATTTACTTATTTGGGTTTATTCTGGTTTTTGTCTTTTACATTTCTCCTCCTTTCCATCACAATAGACACAAAAGACACTTGCACCTTGTCTTGTTTTGTTATTCATTAATTCATTTTTACCCACAGTCGTTTATAAAAGTCATCTGCCTATACATGTTGGAGTATGTGACTGCCCTAAAGGGACGCACTATTTTATTTGTGCATATTTCAGCCAAGTTTAAAGTAATGACTTTATATTACTAGTTGCTAAAAGCAAGATAATTGGCATATTGAATAGCTTTTGGGAGGGTTGTTGACTTTGAATTTTCAGGAACTTCAAATTCATTCGTAAACTACTTAAAGATTGTCGGAATCATTCCTGTGCTCAAAAACAAAATACAGGAAATGTACCAATTTGTATAGCCTTATTTCTACAACTTGTACCTTTCCCCAAGTTTTTTTTAAATTTTCTGTGAGGCAAATACACTCACTTCTTGTAGTTTTATTTCGATCTTTGCAATTAATGCTCGGAATGCTTTGTAAACATCACTATTTGCAGTTCTGCTGAGTGGCCAGCCCCACCACAGTACCCTCACGGTTTAAAAGGATGATCATGGGTATCTTCAGTCGTTTTTTTCCCCAGACCTCCCCTCTTATTACTTGTTAATGTTTTGCTTGGGAAACACACACACACACACACACACACACACACACACACGTACAAAGAATGACATGACAAAAAACCAGTGTAACCTCCACTCAAAAGTGAAATAACATCAACATTCTGTTGTGTTTGTTTTATCTTCTAAAGAAAATCCAAACAGCACTTACAAAGTCGAAGTGCCTGTGACTCCTCTGTCAATCCCACTCCCCCTTTCTACTTCTCCAAAGGCGATTATCATCAGAAATTTAGAATTTCTTTATTTTATGACTTTGTCCTTTCACTATATACAGTATTTAATTGTATTGATTTGTATCATTATAAACAGTACCTGATGTTCTACAATTGGCTTTTTCCATTCTTTTCTATATTCACGTTGATACACATAGGTCTTAACTATCTTAACTCCATATAGATGTCATCATTTACAAGTACCACAATTTATTTCTCCCTTATCAGCTTGATGGATATTCAGCTGATGCTCAGAGTTTATGACAAGCAGTTATCATTACGATCACAACCAATGCTATCTGTATCTCCTTGTGGGTAAGTGCAGTAAGTAGGATATATCTTAGAAATGAAACTCCCGAGTCACAGGCTATGCACATTTTCACATTTATTGCCAGTTGTTTTCCGAGATGGTTACTGCCAACTTAACAGTCTTATTGGCAATTTACTCAAATTTCCTTTTTTCTACATCCTGGCCGGCACGTAGTATTATGAAGCTTTATAATGTTTGCCATTATGATCTGCGTGAAATAGTATTGTGTTGCTTTACTGTTGTATTTTCCTGATTACTGGTGAGTCTGAGTATGCTTTCACATTTATTGATCATTTGGGTTCCCTATTCTGTGAATGCCTGCTCGGATATTTTGCTCCCTTTTTTATTGGGCTCTTTGTCCTTTTCTTACTGACTTTTAGGTCTTTGTGCATTTGGGACAGTAATCTTTTAAATTTGTATTAAATTCCAAATTTTAAATCTGTTGCCGATCCTTTGTTGGAAACAACGTAATACGACAAAAAGCCCACTTCTCAACAAGGTCAATGTAAGAAGATAACAATCTTTGACTTAAACCTTCTCATAAGCCCTGAAGCCAGTCTTACTGGGCACAGGGCTTTGTGCAAAGTAAAGGGAAAAAGCAGTATCTGGTGGCAGTACAGAATGGTGTGTTATATTCCTGGTGTTCTTGAAATGTAACACGGAATGCAATTCCATGTGTGATGGCAGCATGCTTATAACTTGGAGAACATTTCGGCTTAGAAAAGAGGCAAGTGCTTGAAAATGAAGGCATTCTCATGCTGCTGCATTCTTTGGTGGAAAGAAAGACTGTCATCTGAAGGGTTATGTCATTCCTCCCAGATGTAAAAGGCTAAAAAAAGCAAAGAGGGCCTTTGATCTTCATTTGATAAATATGGAATCATCAAAGCTCTTATACTTCGTGCAAACTTAAATTTGAAACAGATTCAACACCGAGGGAGAAAGATGGTGGGAGAACTCTGTAAAGGGAATCATGAAGTGGTCGCATCTCAAAACTTCACGGTTGAAGAAAGGAGTGTTGTCCTTTCGGCTGGATCCAAATCACTGGACAGGATAAGGAGTGTCAGCCCCGAATGGTCATGCAAAGTCACCCATTTTTACCTCTAAGGACAAATATCATCGGCCTGAGCGTGCCAGGTGGGAGAGGAGCTGCACAAAAGAAAGCGCACAAACCGAGGTGCTGTGTTCCCCTTATCCGGATGTGTGGGAACGTGTGTCTCCACTGAGGCGTCACCAGGTTCCTGTTCTGCCTGAACCGCCAGCCAAGAGTGGGTGCCTCACCTCCTGCTCTCCTTCCACTTCTCCATGGACTGTTTCTTTCCCTGCCGGTCCCTGGATCCCAGAGGAGCTGCAGGAATGCCCGTTAACACATACTCATGCATGGTAAACAACCATTACGCCTAAAGCACGTTTTCAGTGGGAGAGTGGAAATAGCCTCCACTTGACTTCTCAGATGCTACTCTGCGTGTCATAAATCGTAAGTCATGGTATTCAGGGGAACCTTTTCATTTTGCTCTGTGAGGGCAGGTGAATTGTATTTCTTTCTTCGAATTCACTCTTGTGTTTAAGCCACAGTTTCTGATAAAGGCATAAGTTTGATTTCCCTCACTGCAGAACGAGTTGCATACAGATTCCCTTACACAATTTATGAAATAACTCCTGAAGTATTTGTGAATGTACTATGATGGGAAAACATACATAGAAACAGGAAGATAGGGGTTGTGGGAGGGGGGATGGGCTCAATGGGTAAGTGGCATTAAGGAATCTACTCCTGAAATGGGGCCCCTGGGTGGTTCAGTAAGTTAAGGGGATGACTTTGGCTGAGGTCGTGAATTTGAGCCCAGCGTCAGGCTCTGTGCTGACAGCTCTCTACCCCACCCCTGCTTGCACTCTGTCTCTCAGAAATGAATAAACGTTAAAAAAAAAAAAAAAATTAAAAAAAAAAAAAGGAATCTACTCCTGAAATCATTGTTGCGCTATATGCTAATGTGAATGTAAATTTAAAAAGAAAAAAAAGAAACAGGAAGAAAAGAAATCACAAGATGTGTATTTAATACTTCTGCTAGGTCCCAGAGCATCTTTTGGGTAGGATCACTCAGGATTTTTCAGGATATTTCAGGCAGTGTTCCCCAGAGCATGGACTGCATCTCACCATCTGAGGGGATGCAGATTCCTGGGCCTCTTGCAGGAAATGTTGAGTCAAAACCCTTAGGGTTAGGCTAGCAAATTGAGTTTATTAACAATCCCCTGATTCTTTTTTTCTTTTTTTTTTTTAATTTACATCCAAATTAGTTGGCATATAGTGCAACAATGATTTCAGGAGTAGATTCCTTGGTGCCCCTTACCCATTTAGCCCACCCCCCCACACCCCCTCCAGTAACCCTCTGTTTGTTCTCCGTATTTGAGAGTCTCTTATGTTTTGTCCCCCTCCCTGTTTTTATATTATTTTTGCTTCCTTTCCCTTGTGTTCATCTGTTTTGTGTCTTAAAGTCCTCATATGAGTGAAGTCATATGATTTTTGTCTTTCTCTGACTAATTTCACTTAGCATAATACCCTCCAGTTCCATCCACGTAGTTGCAAATGGCAACATTTCATTCTTTTTGATTGCCGAGTAATACTCCATTGTGTGTGTGTGTGTGTGTGTGTGTGTGTATATATACCACATCTTCTTTATCCACTCATTCATCAATGGACATTTGGGCTCTTTCCATACTTGGGCTATTGCTGATAGTGCTGCTATAAACATGGGGGTGCATGTGTCCCTTTGAAACAGCACACCTGTATCCCTTAACAATCCCCTGATTCTTAAATGAACAAACTTTTGAGAATACTGTTCTAACCTAATGCTCTTATTTTCATGATGTGGAAATTGAAGGTCAGAGAGGTCAAGACCCTGGCCCAATGTCACACAAGTTAGCAGTTCTTTGCCCAGTGCCTAATATTTGGAAGTCTCTTCTATTGCTAACCTGATTTCATTCTCATTTTTATAACATTTTACTAACACTGTGTGGTTTGTTGTTTCCTTGCATTGTTATGTGCCAGCTGCATTTTTTTTTTTTTTTTTAGTAGCAAAGATTTAGAACTTTTTTTCTGGTCCTCTTCTCTCAATTCTTAGAACAGACTAAGGTGACCTCCAAAGGTAGATGATAAGAAAAGAAAGGAAAAGAAAGAAAAATGGTGTTCCAGATCAACTGAGCCCATTTCTTCACATCCTGTTTCACTTTGAATGAACTACAGTTCATTGTTCTGTACTCTGCTGAAAACACAAGATGGCAAACCCCTTCAACGCCAGCACCTATGCCCTATTCTTTTTTCGTTGCCCCTGCTATACCTAGGACAGCACCCAGAAGCGACCTACGGTTGACCCTTGAACAACATGAGGGGTCAAGGGCACCCACCACTCATGCAGTCAAAAATTCCTGTATAACTTTGGACTCCCCACAAACTACCACTAATGGCCTACTGTTGGCTGTTGGCTGGTTAGCTGTTGACCAAAAGCCTTCCTGATACCATAAACAGTCAATGAACACATATTCTGTGTCTTATATGTATTATATCCTGTATTCTTACAATAAAGTAAGGTAGGGGAAAGGAAACATTATGAAGAAAATTATAAGGAAGAGAAAATACATTTACAGTACTGTACTGCATTTATGAAACAAAATGAACATGTAAATGGACCCATGAACTTCAAACCTGTGTTGTTCAAGGGTTAACTGCAGTAAGAGACAGCAAAGGATAAGCAGATAAGCTCCAGAATAAAAGGAACCCCAAGTGGGGACTGCTACTCTTTGGGGGTATGTTTAGCAGTTTTGCCCCAGGACGCATTTTGAAAATTTTGCACCCACTGTGATTCTTGTATACACTTGTGAAGTGTCATTGAAGATCTGCTCCTGAACTCTTCTTTACCTTTTTTCTTTTTTAGGTAATATGTATCTTTTCACTCTTCATTAGTCACTGGGACCCGCTTTCTCACAAGCCACATTCTGGCTCTTTTTTTTGATTGTATCTATCAGCATAATATAAATTGACTTCCTGTTACCCTAATCCATCCAACAAGTAGTAATCTGTTTTTTTTTAATGTTTATTTATTTTTGAGGCAGAGCGTGAACAGGGGAGGGGCAGAGGGAGAGGGAGACACAGAATCTGAAACAGGGTCCAGGCTCCGAGCTGTCAGCACAGAGCCCGACGCAGGGCTCAAACCCACGAACCGTGAGATCGTGACCTGAGCCAACGTCGAAGGCTCAACCGACTGAGCCACCCAGGCGCCCCAAAGTAGTAATCTATTAAAATTGATGTTATTTAAATCAAAATCTATGGTTAAAATAATCCCTGGGATATTGACAGCTATTGGCACATACCACATCTTTCTTACAACTGTGTTTGTCATGGTCAGTTCTTGTCCACCATTCAGTTCTTTGCCAAAGAAGTGCTTAACCAAAACTCCATTGAGTCTTCTTCCTAATTCACTATTTCTCTTATAAAATTGAACATATCTCATAGTTTCACTGATCAATCTAAATACAGATAACTCCCACAATTGAGCCTCATGCTGACCTTTCAGAGATGTCTGAGTTCCATGTCTCCAGCCACCCAAGGTCCATTTCCATGGATATCCCATTACCATTTGCAGTCACACCCCACCTCCATGGTGGCAACCTTCTGGGTATCAACTGTGGATTTGCCTTCTTGATGTTAATGACATAGTGAACTCAGCCATTCAATAAATATTATGGGTGTCCTATTCTGTGTTACAAATTGGGTTAGCTACAGAGAATACAGCAACAATGACAGACAAAACTCCCTGCCCTCGGGGCATATATACTATGGAGAAGGAGATGGGTTTTAATTAAGATTCATATGTGCATTTAGGTTGTGATAAATATGTAGATTGGTATTTACATAGTGATCAATTCCAAAGAGAAAAAAAAACCATGATTATTATTTTACCAGAACAAAATTAGGCTGATGAACCAGGAATGACCTGCTTAGCTTATGAATCTAGCTGACTGTCCAACCTCTGAGGGGACTGGCTGGCATTTTGGTGTGGCTTTGTTGCCTACACTTGCCTCTCTCTGCCCAGCAGATGAGAGCTACAAAGAACACACTACCATCCCACTGTGATTCTTGTGTATCTCTCACTGCAAGCACCGAATAACTTAGATGGGCTGTGGAGTTTGCACAGTTTCTTGAGCTGACCACAAGCATCTCCCTTTCTTTGACACTGGGTTGCCCACACATTACTGTGTCATCAGGATAAACCCAGTGCACCTGTTCTGCCATACAAAATCCTTTGCTCTCCTATCTGTTGTGTTAGCGATGTTAACTGTGGACCTACTTGTTGAAGGACCAGTTATTGGCCTAGTGCCATTGAACGTATATTGATGAGGAGGAACATGGCAGTGAAACTTGGTGCTTATGAACATCTCTGCATCTCTACCTTGGTCAAATTTGCTCTCTCACTTTGGTCTCACGATATCTTATCAGCCCTACTGCAACCACTTTATGAAATATTGTGTAGCTGTAAGTAACTTCCTTCTGTGTTATTGTGCAATACAAAGGCTGGAAATGATTCCAGCCTTTCAAGAATGCAAGGCATAAGCACGATGCTTAAATAAGACTCAATGCACAGTAGTGGTCATTGTGATTGATCTTCCCTCTCCTTAAGAGGACCAGATCTGACCAAATCATACCTTCTTCTTGAATTTTGGCCTTGGCCATTCCTGCTTAGATATTTTTCTCCTCATTCATAATTCTGCTTCACTTTTCACAACTTTTTGTTAATTTGTAGTTCTTGTTCTCAAAATGGTAGCGGGAATATCAGAGATATTGAAGAAATTTAATATCATGCAGTAGCAATGAGATTTTTGGATTTTTTTTCTTATAACTTTTTCTTACTTTTTTTCTTGTAAGTTTTCTTACTTTTCTTACTGTAAGTTTTTTTTTTTTTTCAACGTTTATTTATTTTTGGGACAGAGAGAGACAGAGCATGAACGGGGGAGGGGCAGAGAGAGAGGGAGACACAGAATCGGAAACAGGCTCCAGGCTCTGAGCCATCAGCCCAGAGCCTGACGCGGGGCTCGAACTCACGGACCGCGAGATCGTGACCTGGCTGAAGTCGAACGCTTAACCGACTGCGCCACCCAGGCGCCCCTTACTGTAAGTTTTTATTTTAATTCCAGTTAGTTAACATACAGTGTTATATTAGTGTCAGGTGTACAATATACTGATTCCACAGTTCCATACATCACCCAGTACTTATCACAAGTACACTCCTTAATCCCCATCACCTATTTCACCCCGTAACCATCAATTTATCCTTTACAGTTAAGAGTCTGTTTCTTGGTTTGTCTGTATCTCTTTTTTTCCTTTGCTCATTTGTTTTGTTTCTTAAATTCCACATATGAGTGAAACTATACGGTATTTGTCTTTCTCCAACTGACTTATTCCACTTAGCATTATACTTTCTAAGTCTATCCATGTCATTGCAAATGGCAAGATTTCATTCTTTTTTATGGCTGAATAGTATTCATATATATATATATATATATATATATATATATATATAGGAATATATATATATTATATTATGATACATATATATATATATCACATCTTCTTTATCCATTCATCAATCGATGTACACTTGGGCCTAACTTATAAATACTTTTGCAACAGAAAAAATTAAAATAGAGATTAGCAAAAGTTAAAAATTACGTGTAATCCCACTGCTCAGAGATAACCACTGTTAGATGATTCTGGTATTTGTCTTTATATAAATGAGGATACATATTTGAAAATATATCTATTTATTCAAAAATGGAATTGCTCCATATATAATGTTCTATAACTTAGATATGTGCATGAATCATAATGTGCTTTTCATCATTTTTTAGGATTGCACAGTAGTCAATTATACAATGCAATATAATTTGAAGCAAACCGATCTCTTGTTGGATTTTTAGTGATTTGTTTGCTGTTTCGTTGTGGTTTTTTGCTACATTTTCTTAAGAGAAGAAGTAATGGAAAGGTGGCTCTCAGCAAATATTTCCAAACATGTCAAAATACCCATAACATGTCCTGAGATGATAGAAACTCAGTCTAGTTTCCCACACTTTGTTTAGTAACGTCTTAGGGACATCAGTCACCAATTCACTGTGACCATTACCAAGGCCTTTACCTCCTCCCTTCCTCCTCTGTCACTTACTGGAGGACACCAGCCCAGCCTTCAAGGAGCTTCTCGACTCCTTAGCATAGGACTAATATTTTGGGGGGAGGAAATACTTAGGTAAGGTTTTGTTTTGTTTTGTTTTGCTTTGTTTTTCATATATATAAGCATAATATATTTTTTTAGTTGAAGTTTAGTTGACACACAGTGTTACATCAGTCTCAGATGTACAACATAGTGATGTGATAACACCATATGTTATACTGTCTCACTGCAAGTGTAGCTACTATCTGTCCCATACCACACCACTACGATACAATTGGCTATGTTCCCTATGCTGTACCTTTAATCCCCATGGCTTATTCTTTTCATAACTGGAAGCTGGTACCTCCCATTCTCATTTACCCGTTTGTCCCGTCCCCACACACCCCACCCCTCTGGCAACCATCAGTTTGTTCTCTGTATTTATGGGTCTGTTTCTATTAAGCAAGGATTTTAAGAAGGCATTTTTGGTTTACTCTAATAGAGGTTAAACAGCCAGATTTTGTGGTACATATATAATTGGTGCAGAGATGTTCTTTAAACTTGAATCTCAAATTTATTACTAGTCTAAACATACAGAATATCAAACATACCATTTCCTAGTCTTCTTGTATTTTACTTAGCACGTGCCTAAAAAACAAAAGATAATCTTACTGCTTATTCTCACATAACAAAAAGATTAGCTGAATATCACAAGAATTGGAAAGGGCTCCATAATCAGTGGCAGATATGTTTGGCGTTGCAGAATGACAGTAATTTTGAAGAGGAAGTGAGATTAAAATAGAGCCTGATGGCTAAGTATAGGCCTGGGGTCCTGGAGCTGTAGCCTGTTTACAAGAAATCATAGATGTGGAGGCTCCAGTTTCTAGAATTCAGAGATCCACGTTAAACACACCAGCCTCTGTGAGCTGTATTAAAGTTAATGGCAAGCTAGGATTAACTCAGCATTATGCAAGACAGGTGTAGCCCCCAGTCTTCTGACAAGTTGCCAACGTGGGCAAAGTTTGAAACTGTTGACTATATGTTGGTAAGATGTAGACGATATTCATTGGAGAAGAAAGTATGGTTTCAAAAATACAGTTAAATCTCACCTTTCTGCAATAGATCTTATATGTGACTAGTATTAGTCAACAGAAGGTAAATGTGTAAAAATATAACTAATAGATTGCTTCTTTCAAAACTAATCACTGTATAAACTGTGGCAGGCACCATTGGGAAGAGCGTACACATAGTTTGGATTCTTATAGTTAATGAAATTGATCTAATGACCATTTAGATGAGCCGCCATCATCTTAAATTAAAGGTATTCTACACCAACCCCAAATGTAACTCTTCATCTCCGAGTGATTCCATTCCCCATGTTTCCTCCATCAGTAACGCCACATGAAATAATCACGTCCTTATTGTTGACTATTCCTTTTAAATATTCTATCTTCCAACCATTCCTTTCTAATCCCACAACACAATCCAGGCCCTCACCCCCTCCTAACAGGTTTCTGTGCCTCTGGTATGTCCCTCTTCCCAAGATATTCCACCTACCATTGCTAACACGGTATGTTGTCTTTCTGAAAATATTCATTTTATCAGATAAACCCAGTTTCAAACTTGCCCTTGATTCCCCCCAAATTTAATTCCTGGCACATAGTAGGTTTTTAAGAAACGTTGAATGCTTCATGAACTCATTGGTTGGTTTCCCAAATGTGAGGTTATGGTTTTGTTTTAGCTTAAACATGTGATTCACTAAGCTCAAATTCTTAACTATGGTACTATACTTCTCCCAGGTTATTTTCATTTACAACTAATAAACGAACCGTGGCATTGTAAAATGATTGTTGGCAGTAAAATAAACTAAGGAGATTAAAGCTTTAAGTACACTTCAATCTTGTGAAATAATTTGGAGTCACAATCTAACGTGTGCTTCATTAAAACTTCAATCATTCACAATGTGTGTCTTTAAGGTGAAGATACTGATTTCCATAATCCTCACTTGCAAATCAGCCTCATTATTTCCTACGTCTCTGTGTATGCTCAACCCTTTTTTCCCCATTCTTTTATTTTTAGACCCAGCCAACCTGTCAATCATCTGTCTATGAACTGCTCATGAGCAAGACCGTCACTAAACAGGATTGTAACGTTAGGGTTTTTGGTTACTGCATAAATGTTTGTAAATCAGTTGAATACATTCAGCATGTGGAGTTTAATTGTTTTACACTGAAGAGAAGTTTCACATGAAACGTTAAATGTTTGCATTTGGAGTGGAAGTCCTTCTCCTCCTCCCCATTCTCCCACTTAAGATTTCCAAAGGTTGTGATAATTTAAGTTTAAAGCAAGGTTTGGTAAGAACCTATAGTCATAGAGCTATAAATGATGCATATGATCAAAGTTCACAAACCGAACGAAACCAGTTAGTTGGTTGAAATAGTTCACAGGGTGATTATGGTGTATCGTGTCCTCTCCATCACCCAGGTAGGTAACCATTGCTGACTCTTTACCAGAACCAGGTTTTAGAGCCCCCAATATCAGCGGAAGGGAGAATTTCTCTTTTTTCTCAGCTTCGTTTTTATCACTACTTCTGAAAGATGTACAACTTGCTGATCAGTGACTGAAAATGAGGGAAATGAGGTCGATTAGCCAGATCTATTCTGGCTAATATTGAACGATTCTGGATAATTCGCTCCTGAATAATTGACTGGAATATGCATATCTCTTTGGTTCACAGTTATAAGCTCTTTTAGCTCTTCTGATTGCACACTCCAAATTTTCTAATTGTAGGCTGTGTCAAGTTGCCCATGTTCCAGGCAGACTGGGGAGAAATGTGGGAATTTAGCTTATGCTTCAAAGTTATTTAAAACATGTATCGCTCTTTGAAGCTGCTTTAGACTCTATTGCCAATAGGCTAAGTTTAACATTTCTCTCGGTGTGCTGGGATGATGTTGCTACTGTAAATTGCTATTGTGTAGATTGGAACTTTAGAGAGTAATTATATATTCAGAAGGCTCTAAGCCAAGTTCTACTACATGTTTCTTGATAATTTTGCCTCCAGCCAGTGTGATAACACTAGAAGTTACTCATCGTGAAGTACAAGACAACGCCTGGGGCTGAATCTGAAAAGCCCCACCAGTGACCGCCAAGCAAGTTATTCCCCGCTGAGAAGGAAACCAGCAGCCATATATAATATAATACAGGAGAGATGCAGGGATTTCCTGTCTGATGTCTGATGGGCATTATTTTTCAAGTCCTCCAAAATCATTTTTACCCGGGGAGCATTGTCTTCTTCACCATACACTTTCTAGTTTATTTTAGCATCATCAAGACTGTTTTGTTCTTTGAATTAGAAACTGTTCAAAAAGTGCATACTGTTGATTTGATTCCGTTTGCACCAAATAATAAATAAAGAGCATTGGGTGTGGTGATTTGAGGTACCACAAATAGATTTCTGGAAAAGCTACCTATTACAATGGGCTCTTCCCTTCTTTTTTTAAGATGAATCAGTGATTCTGATATTCATAAATACAGGCTCTGGTTTACCTGTGGGTTGTGCTCCGTAAGAGTGTTTTGAAGTCAGCCAGTGGATGCAGTGAAAACGCCAAGGACTTTTAAGTAAGTCAGGCCTGGTCAAATCTTGATTCTATTATGTCTTGGCTAGATGAAGTCCCTCAACCTTTCAGGGCCTCATTTTACATGTGTAGAAAAGGAATAACATCTTCCATACTGAGTTGTAGAAAGCTTAAAAGAGAATGTGTACAATATACAAAGCATGGAGCCTGGGATGTCGTAAGTATTCAATGATTAACTGTAATGGGCAGTTGTTGTCAAAATTTAGGATTAACAGCGGGAATATAGGTTACTACACTATGCATTAAAATGAGTTTCTGTAGAAGAGTCTAGAAACCTCATCTTATTTAAAACCGAGGTGAACATATTTTCTAACAAATAAGGTTCAATTCTGAAAAAACATTTCAGACTAAATTTTTACAATTTTGTAACGAAATTAGCTTTAACCTATGGGGAAGAATGTGTACTTTTACAAGCCAAAGAAAAATTTTTTTAAGTTTTATTTGTTTATTTTGAGAGAGAGAGGGAGAGAGAGAGTGTGAGCGTGCATGAGTTGGAGAGGGGCAGAGAGAGAGGGAGAGAGAATCCCAAGCAGGCTTCAACAGTGCAGAGCCTGATGTGGGGCTCAAACTCACAAACCATGAGATCATGACCTGAGCCAAAACCAAGAGTCAGATGCTTAACCGACTGAGCCACCCAGGTGCCCTGCCAAAAAAGACTTTGCTCAGAAGAAAGTCACCAAGGGCACCTGGGTGGCTCAGTAAGCTGAGCGTCTGACTCCTGATTGCACCTTGGGTCATGATCTCACAGTTCGTGGGTTCGAGCCCTACGTTGGGCTCTGTGCTGACAGTGCAGAGCCTGCTTGGGATGCTCTCTTCCTCTCTCTCTTTGACTCTTCCCCGCTAGCACATGCACTCTCTTAAAAATAAATACAGTTTAAAAATTAAAAAAAAGAAGGAAGTCACTGAGAATAGTGGCAGTGTTTTTGACATTGCAAGTTTAATATCTGACAGTATCTGAGAAGAAGCAAAGTAGAGGAAACTCTAATTCTTCATCCTTTCATGCGCATAGAGCTTTAGGGTTCATAAATTTGTTCATAGGCATTATCGTAGGGGTCATCCCCATTTTACATATGGAAAAACTGAAGCTCAAGCAAATTCACTTGCCTGAAGTTACGTGGTAAATTAACAGCAAAACAGAAACTAGAATGAGTTCGTTTAATGCATGGAAACGTTTGCCAAGTGTATGCTAATACTGGGGATCTGGAAATAACTATATCCCCCACCCCGCACTCCCATCCCCTCTCCCAACACCACACACAAAACAGGCCTTCTCCTCCAGGATTTTCCTTTCTGTTTGGAGCAAATAAGGCCCTCTCCTTGCTTGCAGCTATAAAAAGATCACAAAGTGGATAGCTTAGAAACAACAGAAATGTATTGCTCACCATCAATGATAGCGTGACCGGGTCATGGGTGAGGGTGAGGGGCCCTCGTTGGGTTGCAGGCTTTTCTGTTGTGTCCTCAAGTGGTAGAAGGGGCTAGGGCACTCTCTGTGGACTCTTGTATAAAAGCACTAATTCTCACCCTCATTTCATGACTTCAGCATCTCCCAAAGTCCCCACCTCCTACTACCATTACACTGAGTATTAGGATTTCAATATAGGAATTTGGGGGTGCTTCCCCGACCGTCCACACAGATCGCCAAAGTTCTCCGAACCAGAGAGGTTTCTTGTTACACCAAGGCAGAGGGGTGCTGGCAGTTCCAGAAAGTCCTATTTTTATTTTTAACTACATAATAGTTGACCACTAACAAACTGTTGGTCTAGTCCACTTTTTGAAGCACCAAAAGTCAAGGCGTCTTATTTTCTACAATTCGGCGATAGTCTATGAGTATTGTTCTCTTTAAATGGTTTTTTAAGGGGCATCTGGGCGGCTCAGTTGGTTGAGCAACCAACTTTGGCTCAGGCTGTGATCTCATGGTTCGTGGGTTCAAGCCCCACAGTGGGCCCTCTGCTATCAGCATGGAGCCTGCTTCAGATCCTCTATCCCCCTCTCTCTCTGCCCCTCTCCGGCTTGCTCGCTCTCTCTCAAAAATAAATAAACATTAAAAAAAAAGTCTTATTATAAAAGCTACATTAGTTAAAAAATAAATAAAAGGTTTTTAAGGGGCACGTAGGTGGCTCAGTTGGTTAAGCATCTGACTCTTGATTTCAGCTCAGGTCAGGATCTCACACTTTGTGAGACCAAGCCCCACCTAGGGCTCTGTGCTGACAGTGCAGAGCCTGCTTGGGATTCTCTCTCTCTCTGTGTCTCTCTCTCCCTCTCTCCCTTTCTCTCTGCCCTTCCTCGGCTCGTGCTCTTTCTCCAAATAAATAAATAAACTTAAAAAAAATAAATAGTAAGGTTTTTTAAGTGTTTTATAAGTGAAAAACAGAAAGAAAAAAGAAAAACTTTGCATTCCTGTTTTGGTGAGCTCTAGCAATGTTGAAACGACATACACATGAATATCTAGGATACATCCTCGTTTTTAAGGGCAGAAAGTATGGCTTCACTTTCCCCCCCTTTCGCAGTGTTCACAGCATTTTAAGAACAGAATCTGTGATTAAATAAATGGGGGGTTTTGACGTTTTCAGGATTCAGATCATGAGTGGGTTTTATTACTTTTCTCCAAAGCATAATATATTACTGGGTTTCTCTTCCAATGCCCAAGCAGCTAATAGCTTTGTTGAGCTGTGTTCTCTTCTCCACAAAGGAAATTCTAATTAACTCAAGCACTTTGATTCAACCTCTGAGCAATTTAAAGATGGGGGTTGTGTTACAGTTGGTCTTAGTTTTTTCTAATGTCCTTTGTTAGCCTCATAAAAACGTCTATGGATATGAATCTTAATAGATTTCAGTTCTGTTCTATTTTCACATTCCTGCTTGTCCTGAGGGAGTAGTATAGTTTGGTTATTGTTGGTCTGGCACGCAGCTGGAGGAAGAATGTGGAGTTTATGGGAGCAGGGGGCCTCGGTGCTTGTTGCTGCTGCCAGAAATGTGTATCTTGCAACATCTAGGTTTTGCACAAGACATGTTATGAATGGAACCACACACCTTGATGGGTATAAGAGAGCCCGCTGAGGTTGAACTTACTTGTGTGTAACTTATTTTGTCATGGGTGGGGGAGATAGAAAGATTGTCCGTATTCTGGGATATCTTACCTCCTTTTTCCTCCTCCCATTCTTTTCAAATGGCCTGGCTTCTACCCATAGAGAGAGTTACTAGCTTGAGTTAAGGTACTGTGTCTTGAGGAGTCCTCTTAACGTGTTGATCAGAGAGTTTATCCGTCACCTCAAAGAGCAGAGGCTAGCACCTTGGCACAGTTGTACATGGGAAGTGCATATGATGAGAGGATGTTAAGTGCCAAGTTCAAGGTTACACGGCTAGCAGCTACAACCAACCCTCTTCCTTTTCTCCAAGGCTTTCAACCTGCTCGTGGCTTTGCTTCTTTCCCCAACCAGCCTAGACTCTGGACTGAATCATTTCAGCTTCTGCCTCACTTGCTCCACCATCCCTCATCCCTCAACCCATCCACTCCTCCCTGCATTAACTGCAGTTTGTCAGGCTGCTGGTAAAACTCACTGCGTCCGGAAGATCATCCCGCCTTATGGCCTCTTCCCACTTTGCCTGCTCTTCCTGGGCCAGCGCATCTCCACGGTTTCATCTACTAGACCTGTGCCCGCATGTTGCAACATTTTATCTGAAATGTTTGTACTCGGGGCAGTTCCAGACCCATCTCCTCCCATTTACTGGAGAGATTCATTCACATGTCCCAGACAGAATTCATCTTCTCTCTCAAATCTGCCCCTCCCCCTATTGACGGACCTAAGATCTTTGGAAGGGGCGGGGGGGGGGGGGGCGGGTGGGAAGCCAATAAATCAAAAGCCAGGAAACTGAAATCCTTTGCCTCTGATTCTCATCCGAAGCTAATTAGAGCCTAGTGCTTCAAAAGTTAGGTTGGCATTGCTTTATGCCTTCATCAGTAACCTCAGGATCTAAGTCGTTGTATGCACAAGTTCAGGGTTTCAGGATGGGACATGTTCATTCATTTATTAGGCGTCATTAATGATGCCAGATATGGACCTGGGATAAGGAGAGTTACGTAGATAAATAATATCTGAGTGTGTTTTCTTTATACGCTCTGGGAGATCTTCAACATTTCTTGAATAACCAGTCTCTCTGGGATATACACACTCCTTCTAAATCCTTACTCTACCTACCTCCCCTCCTACTGTGTGAGTGATTTGTATTTAAAGCATTATCCTGAAGGAATACTTTGTGAAAAGGGGGTCATAAAGAAGGCCATTGATTTCCTTTGTGACTGATAGAACATGAATGCCACATTGAACAGGGGAACATCCTAAACTGCAGCCAGGGAAGAAAGATAGGTGTGATGAAATCTTGCCTAAGGGCTGAGCAGTTGGAGAAGGTTTGGAGTCGTGGGGCAGATTCTGGGGGTGACTTGACTGTACCTATTGCTTAGACTTACACAAGTCTCCGGGCTCCGTGGCCTTTGAGCACACCCACACCTCAGGTCTGCAGTTAACCTATCTGGCCATTCTCTCTCCAAAAAAACATGATGATTTGGTTGTTGCTTCTGAATACACGTTGTCAAAAATAAGGGTGCACCTGTCGAGGCTTGGCTTTTCTGCAGAGACATGTTAAAGTGGAAAAAGCAAGGAGCCAGGAGACCGTTTATGTTCCCATGAACTGTGCAGTGTGAACCGGGTCACCCTGTTTTCCCAGCTTCGGTTTCCTCTTCTGGTAAATGATCAATTTTTTTTACTTCATGGCAAAATCTTTTGGGATCTCTAACAGAACACTTAGGAAATTTCCTCCTTTGTGAGAAATATGGTCTCATAATACAGAAAAAACCACTACCGGGGCGCCTGGGTGGCTCAGTCGGTTAAGCCTCTGACTTCGGCTCAGGTCATGATCTCACGGTTTGTGGCTTCGAGCCCCGGGTTGGGCTCTGTGCTGACAGCTCAGAGCCTGGAGCCTGCTTCGGATTCTGTGTCTCCCTTTCTCTGTCCCTCTCCTGTTACCGCTCTCTCTCTCTCTCTCTCTTAAAAGTAAATAAACATTAAAAAGAAAAGAAAAACCCACTACCTTACTCGAAGACTTCTGTTATTCTTTTTTTTTTTAATCTTACATTTCTGTGTGTATTTTATGCTTATCGCACATCTCAATTTGGACTAGACACATTTTTTTGTTTATTTGTATGTTTATTTATTTTTGAGAGAGAGAGAGAGTGAGTGTGTATGTGCATGAGCGGGGTTGGGGCAGAGAGCGAGGGGGACGGAGGATCCGCTGGGTGTTGACAGCACAGAGCCCAAGGCCGGGCTCAAACTCACCAGCCCGAGATCATGACCTGAGCCAAAGTCGGAGAATCAACCAATCAACCGACAGAGCCACCCAGGTGCCCTGAAGACTTGTTATTCTAATGCTAAGGTAATTCCTGTGTTTTCTCCTTTTAAAACAATCCTTAGATCTGAAGCATCTTCTTACTTGCTGGATTTGGAAAATTAATTTTAAAACTATGGTATGGAATTATAAATTGTGAGCTATAAGCAACCGAGACCCCTTGTAGAGAATAATGGTGTATTTTAAAATGCGAAGATTTAAAAATTTTTTTTTTCAACGTTTATTTATTTTTGGGACAGAGAGAGACAGAGCATGAACGGGGGAGGGGCAGAGAGAGAGGGAGACACAGAATCGGAAACAGGCTCCAGGCTCTGAGCCATCAGCCCAGAGCCCGACGCGGGGCTTGAACTCACAGACCGCGAGATCGTGGCCTGGCTGAAGTCGGACGCTTAACCTACTGCGCCACCCAGGCGCCCCTAAAATGGGAAGATTTTACTGGGGCCTATGCACTTGAAGAAAGAGAATAGGAACTGGAAGAGTGGAGATGATGGAAAGCTGTTCCCTGGGACGGAGACCACGAAGAAAAGCAGGCCGGGGAGGGTGGAGTCTGGGTGGATGTGATTCAAGTCAGAACATGCCGCTCTGTTGCTCAAGTGGCTCCTACTCTACTAAGTATAAAAGCGAGGTCCTTCCCACAGCTTTCTGGACTCTGTGTCCCAGGGCCCAGCTTTTCCGGCTCACCTCCTGCCTCCTTCCCTTTGGTCTGGTTGCACCGGCCTGCCCGTTTCTGGAATACCTTTCTAGCCCCGGGCTTCTTCGTCACCTGCCCTTCCCTAATCCTGGAATCCTCTCCCCGCTGTGGCTCATTGTGTCTCTTGCTTTCAGTTCTACTCAAATGCCAGCATATCAAAGGGGCCTTTCCTGAGCACCTTCTCTCACTCAGCATCTTTCCTCTCCTTCACCTGCCTTTATTTCCCTCATACCCTTACCACCTACTGGTTTGCAACCCTCCTGAGAGCTTCCCAGGTGAAATCTGGAACTGGCCCTGTAAATGGAGGGCAGGGAGAGACCGAAGAAAGAGGCAGGTGGCCAACGAACTTACACATGAGGCCTGTCTTGGACGGCAGCAAGACAGATGGATCTCCACACCCACCCGTCAAACTTTACATTTCTGGAAGAGGCCTCAGCTGGGTTCAGTAAACTACACCGTGCAGGTGTTCTCAACACCACTTTGCTGTCTCAAGGCTGTGTCCTTGGACCAGCCTCTGGGAGTGGGAAATGCAAGCAGAACCCACGTTCCAAGGACAGGGGAGCAGGGAAGGAGCCTCCAGGTGCCTGGGTTCAACTCACGGGTCAATCGGCTGAATGGCCTTCCGATGCCACCACCCAGTGGCTGTTTGTTTATGTCCAGACGCTCCCCTCACGTAAACATCAGACACAGGGGAGAGGATATGCTTAATTATTACCATATCTCCGGCACCTAGACTTGTTTCATGGTAAATGCTTCACAAACAGTTCTTTTTATTTTTTAACGTTTACTTTTTTTTTTTTTTCAACGTTTATTCATTTTTGGGACAGAGAGAGACAGAGCATGAACGGGGGAGGGGCAGAGAGAGAGGGAGACACAGAATCGGAAACAGGCTCCAGGCTCTGAGCCATTAGCCCAGAGCCCGACGCGGGGCTCGAACTCACGGACCGCGAGATCGTGACCTGGCTGAAGTCGGACGCTTAACCGACTGCGCCACCCAGGCGCCCCATAACGTTTACTTATTTTTGAGACAGGGAGAGACAGCATGAACGGGGGAGGGGCAGAGAGAGAGGGAGACACAGAATCCGAAACAGGCGCCGGGCTCCGAGCCGTCGGCCCAGAGCCCAACGCAGGGCTCAAACTCACGGATCGGGAGATCATGACCTGAGCCGAAGTAGGACACCCGACCGACTGGAGCCACCCAGGCACCCCGCTTCACAAACAGTTCTTGAACGAGCAGATGAAATCAGTCTGGGACATGCTCAATGATTAGCGTTGCCTCAGTTACCTCTCAGTAGGGGTGCACACAAGCGCTTGGATAGTGCAGGTTCATTAGGGAGGTCTGGGCTATCGACGGGGAATCAGCAGCATATGTTGTGACGTGCATGAGATCAGGCAGCGAGGAAGGAGAGAAGGGAAAAGCCAAGGATACGTTCCTCAGAACACCAATCTGGAGGTCCCGATAGAGGAGAACGAATCTACGAAAAGAACTTAGAAGGAGTAGTGAGAGAAGGAAAATCAAAGCAAGGGGGAGGGGTATCCCAGAAGCGAGCTCCAGAGGGGGCCCCAGTGGGACAATGACAGTGTCAGATCCTGCAGGTGACACTGGGTCCTTGGAGCGGGGTCCCCTGAAGAGTGGAGGGAGAAGCCAGATGGCGATGAGTTGGGGATTAAGTCAGAGAGGAGACAGTAAGGGTAGAAGCTGGTGGCGAAAGAACAGTTAGTTGAGGCGGTCACGGAAGCCTACTTGAGGGAAGATGGCCGATTAAATTTGTCTGTTGAGGGAGTGAAACCCAGGAGGCAGAGGGATGAGATGGGTTTGAGGCTACGGATGAAGATCTGACCACTGTCAGTGGTAAAGCACCTCTTCTGTTGCTGAGGAGAAGGAGAAGGGGAAGGCACGGGGCTAAGTGACCCTGAGGTGGGACTTAGGCAGTGGGGCGGCAATGGGAGAATTTCTGCCTGAGGCGTGTTCTCCCTCTGTCTCTGTCTCTCTCAATAAAAGAAGAGGTAATGTTCCCCTGCTGGCAAAAGGGGAAAAGTAATGGGTGGATTTCTTTTTTTTTTTTTTTAACGTCAATTTACTTGAGCTGATTTTTATTTTTATTTTTTTTAACATGAAATTTATTGTGCAGGTTTCTCAAAAAATTAACAATAGATCTCCCCTATGACCCAGCAATAGCACTGCTAGGAATTGACCCAAGGGATACAGGAGTGCTGATGCATAGGGGCACTTGTACCCCAATGTTTATAGCAGCACTCTCAACAGTAGCCAAATTATGGAAAGAGCCTAAATGTCCATCAACTGACGAATGGATAAAGAAATTGTGGTTTATATACTCAGTGGAGTAATACGTGGCAATGAGAAAGAATGAACTATGGCCCTTTGTAGCAACGTGGATGGAACTGGAGAGTGCGATGCTAACTGAAATAAGTCAGACAGAGAAAGACAGATCACCACATGTTTTCACTCTTATGTGGATCCTGAGAAACTTCACAGAAGACCATGGGGGAGGGGAAGGAAAAAAAAAAGAATGGGTGGATTTCTAAGGAGAGGATCCGCTTTGAAATTCCCGCTCCCGGGAATGGGAAGGCATGTGGCTAAGGGAAACCTCCAGAGGGTGTCCGGAGGTGGCAGAGGCCAGCTGGGACTGGAGACCATGATTCTTGTAGCCACACCAGTGTTCCGTGCGGATTCCTCCCAGTCTTCAGGTGCGTAGGAATCACCTGGGGATCTTGCTGAACTACAGATTCTGGCTCAGTGGGTCTGGGACAGGGCTGCAAATCTGCAGGTACCACAAGTTCCCCGGGTGATGCTGACGCTGAGGACCGTTGAGTAAAAGGTGGTTCTGCGGTTTTCTCCAGCCACACTCAGCAACCCAGGGGTCAGAGTGGACCTGTGCAGAGGAGGAGCGCGGGCTGGAGCTCTGCCAGATGGGCTCCAGAGAAGGGAAAGGGGGGAAGGAAAGCTGAGGAGGTTAAGAGGAGCCCCTGATGCCAGGAGTCACAGGTCCAATGTGGAGAAAGACTTTGAAGATGGACGTTGGCCTCTGAGGGGTGGAAGTGAAGACATCAGAGAACTGAATTTAGGTATGAGTTGTTAGATTTGCTCGGCAAGACAGATCAAAAACAACCGATGCAGTTTCCAGAGTTTGATATATGAATGCACCTAATATTGCCAAACGCTGGAGGAAAAATGCCACCCACAATCAGGTCATAGAACTTTCTAAACACACACATGTTAAATCAAGTGCATTAAAATTCTTATCCTCTTTCTTTTTAAAGAAATGCCTCCTTTTTTCCTGTTATCTTTGCTCTGGATTTTACATTTCTACCGGGCAGAGATTTTACTTTGGGATTAACATTTACACAGCCCTACATTGCAGAGGAAGCTTGGCTGATCAGCATATTCAAATACTTTTCTTCTGGGCAAGCACATGGACTTAAATGATCCATGAATCTAATAATTCTCCATCAGGAAAACCTGTTACCATCTTTCTCTGTAAAACAGCATAATTCCATTATTTCACAGTTTTTCTTTGGAATAGGGCATCACCTACATTCTTAGAAACATAGCTCTGTTTGTAAAAGACTGAAATAATATGGCAAGCCCATGGTCTAAGTATTACACTGTCCAATTTAATTATTTTTGTAACAAGGACCTTTAAAAAAAATTTTTTTTAATGTTTATTAGAGAGAGAGAGAGAGAGAGAGACCACGCGAGCATGCAATCAAGTGGGGGAGGGGCAGAGAAACACGGAGACACAGTATACGAAGCAGGCTCCAGGCTCTGATCCGTCATTACCGAGCCCGACATGGGGCTCGAACCCACGAACTGCAAGATCATGATCTGAGCCGAAGTCAAATGCTTAACCGACTGAGCCACCCAGGCACCCCAAACAAGGATCTTTTATATTTGGATGACATTATTAACAATCTTTAGGATATAGTGCTGCATGATGGGAATACAAACAGGCATAACGTAGGGATCCCCTCCCTTGGCTCTATTCAGAGACCAAAATACACTTGTGTAAAAGTCTTACAAACGACACCATGGCAGCATGTTCATTAAGTATCCTAATGAATGAAGAGTTCATCCTAAACACACCTTGAAAAGAAAGGTAAATCCAAGTCATTCAAAGCAAAAAAGGAGTTACCAGATTTTTTTGACTTTAGGATAATTGGAAGGCATCATTTCCAATTAGTGTCAGTTCTAATTCTGCCTTGAGTGCTGTATTTCTTTTTCAAAACCTGAAATCAATACTATTCGCAGTCATTAGTTATCAACTAGCACTAATACTGAACAATTTAATGACTGCTTTAAAATCATCATAAATGATTTCAGACATATAAAAAGGCATAAAGAATAATATAACAAATACAAAATATTCTTTCATACTAGTCATCAGCTTTGCAGATACTCAATGTTTGTTGAATGAATAAATGATTTTCATTTATTATTAAATGCCTTGTCTCCATATTTATAGTATCCTTGGAGCCAAGGACAATGTTTTAAATTTGTCTTCCTTTCCACGGTGCCTATATAATGATGGTTACGTGGCTGGTATTCGATAAATATCTGTAAGTTGGTTGATTTTTAAGGGCTAGTTTTCCTATGTTTGTAGCTGTCTTTAAATTTGAACCCTAACCCATAGCTCTCTTGGCTCTAACCCAATAGTTAGCCTAATAAAATTATTTAATTGTAAGACGTCATGGAGCTCAAGGATGTACACAACAAGCACTCTAATTATAAGAGTTCTTTATATATTCTGGAGACAAGTCGTTCAGATACACGATTTGCAAAGATTTTCTCCTGTTCTGTGGTTTGTTCTGTCAGGTTTGACAGTATCTTTTGCAGCACAAAAGTTCATTTTGATGAAGTCCAAATTGTCTACTTTTTGTTGATGCTCATGCTTTTGCTGTCACACATAAGAATTCCTTCCAGGGGGTGCCTGGCTGGCTCAGTTGGGAAACCATGTGGCTCTTGCTCTCGGGGTTGTGGGTTTGAGCCCCACACTGAGTGTCCAGATGACTTAAAAGTAAAATCTTTAGAAAAAATTCCTTCCAAATCCAAGGTCATGAAGATTTACCCTGTGTTTTTGTCGAAGAGTTTTATAGTTTTGACTCTGTCAGTTAGGTCTTTGATCTCCTTTTTAGCTTATTACTATATACGGTATGAAGGGCCCAACTTCAGTCTTTTGTATGTGGCTTTCCAGCTGTTCCAGCATCATCTATTGTTGAGATGATTCTTTCCCTATTGAATAGTCTTGGTACCATTGATGAAAGTCAGTTGACTGTAAATATAAGGATTTATTTTTGGACTTTCAGCTTATGCCACTGACCAATAATGTTTATACTTCTGCCAGTTCCATATTGTCTTTTTAAAAATCAGTCAATTTGATTTTTTAATTCCAATATAATTAACATACAGTCTTATATTAGTTTCAGGTCTACGATATAGTGATTCAATAATTTTATACATTACTCCATGCTCGCATGGTAAGTGTACTCTGAATCCCCTTCATTTATTTTATCCATCTCACCACCCACCTCCCCTCTGGTAATCACCAGTTTATTCTTTATATTTAAGAGTCTGGGGTTTTTTTGTCTGTTTTTTTTTCTTCGTTCATTTGTTTTCTTTTTTATTTTTTTTTTTAATTTTTTTTCAACATTTATTTATTTTTTTGGGACAGAGAGAGACAGAGCATGAACGGGGGAGGGGCAGAGAGAGAGGGAGACACAGAATCAGAAACAGGCTCCAGGCTCTGAGCCATCAGCCCAGAGCCCGACGCGGGGCTCGAACTCACGGACCGCGAGATCGTGACCCGGGCCGAAGTCGGACGCTTAACCGACTGCGCCACCCAGGCGCCCCTGTTTTCTTTTTTAAATTCTATAGATGAGTGAAATCGTATGGTTTTTATCTTCCTCTGACTGACTGACTCATTTAGCACTATACCTCTAGATCCATCCATGTTGTTGCAAATAGTAAGATTTCATTCTTTTTCATGGCTGAGTAATAATCCTGTGTGTGTGCGTGTGCGTGTGCACATCTTCTTTATCCATTCATCTATTGAAGAACACTTCAGTTGCTTCCATACTTTGGCTATTGTCAATAACGCTGCAATAAACATAGGGGTGCATATATCTTTTTGAATTCGTGTTTTCCTATTCTTTGGGTAAATACCCGGTAGTGGGATTAGTGGATCATATAGTAAGTCTATTTTTAATTTTTTGAGGACTCTCCATACTGTTTTGCACAATGGTTGCACCAGGTTGCGTTTCCACTAACAGTCCTGAGGATTCACATTGTCGTAATAACTGTAGCTTTGGAGTGACTTTTTTTTTAAACTTTTTTTTTTTTTGAGAGACAGAGACAGACAGAACATGAGTGGGGGAGGGGCAGAGAGAGAGGGAGACACAGGATCCAAAGCAGCCTCCAGGCTCTGAGCTGCCAGCACAGAGCCTGACGCGGGGCTCGAACTCAGGACCTTGAGATCCTGACCTGAGCTGAAGTCGGACGCTTACCTGACTGAGCCACCCAGGCGCCCCTGTAGTAACTTTTAAAATTGGAATTTGGGAGTCTTCCAACTTTGTTCTTCTATTTCAAGATTATTTTAGCTATTTTGAGCCTCTTGGATTTCATATGAATTTTAGGTTCAGCTTGCCAATTTGTACAAAGAAGCTAGTTGGGGTCCTGCTAAGGATTGCATTGAATCTGTAGATCAATTTGGGGAGTATTGTCATCTTAACAATATGAAGTCCTCCAGTCCATGAACATGAGATATCTTTCCATTTATTTAGGTCTTAATTTCTTTCAAAATGTTTTATAGTTTTCAGAGTATAAGTTTATAACTTTTGTTCAATGAATACAAAACTTTATTACTTTTGATTCTATTGTGAATGAAATTGTTTTCTTAATTTCACTTTGAATCATTCATTTATTACAATTTTTTACTCATCAGAGACACATAGAGGAAAATCCCACTGTTGTAGTTGCAGGGAAAACTTGGCTGATAGCCTGTGAATCAACATTTCTCAAAACGTATTCCTTCAAAGTCTATGTGAAGAAAGTGTTCTGTGTCAAATAATTTTGGCAGATGTTGACTTTCTTAAAGTTTCATGATACCTGTAAACATATAGAAGAGTCTGAGAAGTCAGGCAGCACCTTGAAGCCTTAAATCCTATAAAAAGCAAAGCTCTTTTGTCTAATTTGAAGTACATAATCCTGAATGCAAATGATTTTCAGATCCTTCTTACAATGTGATAAGATACAGAATTTATGTGGCTGAGGTCTTGGAAAGACAAAATTAAGTCATTTCATAATTTTGCCTAGAGTAATAGTTAATGGTTGGTCATGATATTTGTTGTAAAATGCATTAAGTGCCAGTGGAGATAGTTCTCTTTGAAAGTGACATTTAAATTCGGTCAGTAAAATACGGCCTTTTGTTGAATTTTTTCCCTTGGATTAAATTTTTGAAATCGGTTTCCTAACTAAATGTTAATATCAATACTCAATAATAAGAGTAGGATACTTAAGACTGGAGGAATGGGGCCTTGGGGAACAATTCGATGAATAATAAGCACACAGAAATTTTAAGTTTAGGTAGGTAAGGTATAAAAAAGCAACATAGCCTGAAGAGTCGGACAGGCTCATGTTTGTCTCTTAGATCTGCATGTATCACTTGGGAGAGAGTGGACATATCTAAGGGCCTCCTGAATCTCAGTTTTGTCACATTAAAATGGTCTCTAGTTTTAAAGAAAGTCTTTTTTGTGTGTGGGGGGGGACATTTGGGTGGCTCAGTAGTGAAGTGCCGACTTCAGCTCAGGTCATGATCTCGCGGTTCGTGAGTTCGAGCCCCGCGTCGGGCTCTGTGCTGCCGGCTCGGAGCCTGGAGCCTGCTTTGGATTCTGGGTCTCCCTCTCTCTCGGCCCCTCCCCCCCGCTCACACTCTGTCTCTGTCTCTCAAAAGTAAATAAATATTAAAAAAAAGAAATTCTTTAAGTTTATTTATTTTGAGAGAGAGAGAGAAAGAAAGTGTGAGCAGGGGAGGGGCAGAGAGAGAGAGAGAGAGAGAGAGAGAGGGAAAGAGAGAATCTCAAGCAGCCTCCACTGTCAGCACACAGTCCATGAGGGGCTCAAACTCGTGAAACCATGAGATCCTGACCTGAATCAAAATCAAGAATCGGATGCTCAACCGAGCCACCCAGGTGCCCCTAAAATTGTCTTAATAGCTGTGTCACTTTATCAGATACATAGAATGCTACACGCATCACTCAAATGTAAAATGGCTTTGTTCCCTAAAGTAAGGATATAGTATTTATTATTCCATTTTGCATATGCTTTTTTGTATCCTTCCAGTTTGGATCTAATTTGAAGGAACACTGGAGTTTGAAATCTGGCATCAGTATAGGGCCTTGCGTAAAGAGTGGATCCAAGCGTTCCACCCATCTGAACTACACTCAAAGCCTCCCCAGGCCTAATTCAGAACTGGGCAACTTATCGTCAGCGTTCCCCAACTCTTCTTCCCATCTGCTTTCCCTGTAACTCATTCCCTCCCTGTCTCTGAAATCCCAGTCTGTCCTGACAAAATCAACTTTCTGGAAGAAGTAATGTGTCAGTCTGTCTGGGTTGCTATAACAAAATGCCAGAGACTGAGTGACTTATAAACAACAAACATTTTTTTCTCACAGTTCTGGAGTCTGGTAAACCCAGGATGGTGGCACTGGCATATTCAGTGTTAGTGGAAACTCTCTTCTGGATTGCAGACTGCCAACTTCTTGCTGTGTGCTCACATAATGGAGGGGGCTAGGGTGCCCTGTCAGGACTCTCTTTTTTTTTTTTTTTTTTTAATTAATTTCCCTTAGCATCTAGTTTATTGCTGAGGAACATCAATGCACCTTGGCAATCACCACCCAACCTCACTGCCTTTATAGTTATTCTTGTCTTCCATAGTTTCAATTGCTTGATATACTGTATCAGTGGATGCTATGAGACAATTTGTGTATTATCTTTCTTCTTATTTTATTTTTTTTAAATTTTTTTAAATGTTTTTATTTATTTTTGAGACAGAGAGAGACAGAGCATGAGCAAGGGAGGGGCAGGGAGAGAGAGCGACACAGAATCTGAAGCAGGCTCCAGGCTCTGAGCTGTCAGCACAGAGCCCGATGCGGGGCTCGAACTCCTGGACCGCGAGATCACGACCTGAGCCAAAGTCGGACGCTCAACCAACTGAGCCACCCAGGTGCCCCTCTTTCTTCTTATTTTAAACACACATATTATAGTTTTGTAGATTGTTCTTCCCGGGTGTGTGGTTTCCTCAAGGGCCATTATATTTAGTGTTTGTCAAGACTCTTTTATGAGGGCATTAATCTCATTGAGAAGGGCTCCGCCCTCCTGACCTACCCACCTCCCCAAGACCCCACCACTTAACACCATCACATTGGGAACTGGGAATTTAATATGAATTTTGGGAGGACACCAAAATTCAAACCATAGCATAATGTAAAATTGAGCCAACAGATTACCTGTAGCAATGTTATTTGCAATTTTTTCTCTCTAGGGACCAAAAGGCATTATTTCTAGGTAAAGAAATGTTGGAACATTGTCCTCGAGGCCATGAGAAGGTATGAATTCTATTTTGAATAGGTGATCCTTTCCTAATGCTTCTGGTTTTATTATATGTGCCTGACTACCAATTCCATTAAACCTCTTCTACTTGGTTCTCAATCACCAACTTTGCGGGAAAGAAAAGCATCAACCCTGGATTTTTGGTGCTTTCTTGCTTTATGTCTGATGCTAGGAAGTTGGGTTGGGAAGAGAAAAGCTAACTTCAAGGAGACTAAGTAGACAGATGGAAAATACCAACCGAATTCAGACCTAACAAGAAAGCATAACAATGTGGCTGCTAGTCTTTGTTATTACAATCTCTAAAACCTTTATTTTTTGTACTGGAAATAACAATTCTCCAAACATATTTGTTGACATGAAAATAGAATTATAGCAAGTTACTGGGGGCTATGGCATTGATTTTTTTTTCTTTCATTCTTGACTTTCCTACAATTTAAGTTTATTGGCAAACGATTTTGTGACTTGTTTTAAGCTGATGATTAAAGTTTAACATAAAAAAAAAAATCACTCAAGGGATAGAACAAGGGAGCTTCAGAAGTGAGAACTAATCAATTCAATAAAAATTTACCCGGTCCATGAGGAGGCCTTTAAGGAGTAGGGAAAATCTAGGTGGCTCTTTCTTGGGAGAAGTGAAATGAATGGTTAGCTCATTCAGGGCCCTAACAGCCCTGAAGCTAAGATCTTTCTTTTGTTGGGACTCAAGACTCAACTCTCGCCAGTGGAAAAAGAAGTTGGATGATGCAGTCAGGCGAAGCTATAAGTGTCCCAGAGTCATGACTTTTTCCCCCATGACCATTGAAGAGGACAGTCTAATAAAAGGGCTAGATACCAAAATAATTTTTTTTTTAAATTTTTTTTTCAACGTTTATTTATTTTTGGGACAGAGAGAGACAGAGCATGAACGGGGGAGGGGCAGAGAGAGAGGGAGACACAGAATCGGAAACAGGCTCCAGGCTCTGAGCCATCAGCCCAGAACCCGACGCGGGGCTCGAACTCACGGACCGCGAGATCGTGACCTGGCTGAAGTCGGACGCTTAACCGACTGCGCCACCCAGGCGCCCCCAAAATAATTTTTTTAAACAGCAAAAGGCATTTTTGACTTTGTCAAACCAAGCACAATATGGATCCAGTCACAGATCTTTCTCCTAATTGCTAAACTAGAATTTTTTTTTTTTTTTTTTTTTTTTGAGCCTTACTGGCAAACAATGGATGCTCTCATTCAGTGCTGTTGAAAGAAGCCTGGCTGTATTCATTATTTCAAACGCCAATAGTTTAGGCAAAATATGAAATATTTCGTGTCAAGTTACAGAAAAGAAGGTTCTCTAAAGCTGTGAAATGGAGAATGTAACTCATTGGTCCGATTTCTCAAATTACTCCTCTTACATTTGAGTAATGGTAAGAGTCAAATCATAGAACTATTTAGCTAGAAGGGAGTATTGCATCCAAATTCCTTACGTTTCACATATGAAGAAACTAGAGATCCGGAGAAATTATGCTTCAGAACAAATGATTTAATGCGTAAAACCTGTGAAACTGATGCCCGGGAATTAAAAACAGCTGTGAAAAACATCATTTGCGATTACTTCCTGGAGACAATGGAACAAACGTGAAATGTGGAAAAGGAAAGGTGGGAGAGAGCTTAATTAATAAGGAAGAATTTTGCAGTGTGTTAAATTCCTGAGAGAAATTCATAACCGGAGTCATGGCAAAACACTTCAGGCTTTTACCATTCTGTATTATCGGATATCCATAATCAGGTGAAGCCATCATTATGCGGTTGTCAGAGACCCTCTGGGAAGGGTCAGCTGGGCTATTATGGAGATTACTTCACCACCAGTAATAGAAGAAAGCAGTGAATTTATGGATGATGTGTTCAGAGAGAGAGATTTTTTAAATGACAGCCCATAAATGGTGGTTGCCTGGACTTAATCTTAGAATCTAATAAAGAATTAGAATTTTTTGTTCTTAGAGCTCTACTAGAGATCATTCTTTACTCATCATGTTATTCTCCATCAGATTATTTATCAGAAGGGATCTTCTCATTCTACAGGTATGAAAATTAAGAACAAAATGGAAGCAGAGAATCAATAGCAACATGTCCTCTGTTAAGCTTCCAAGGCCTTGATTCATTGTTTAGCCAGAGGTCCCATAATCCTTAATAAGGGGAAATTTTCAAGGCTACTACTGTGAAGGAGCCATGACTTGTTAGAAAGAAGGAGACAGTAATAACCCTGACCCATTTTATCTTATTTTTCTAGTAATGAAAGAATATATTGAAGTAAGCAAGTTAGTATAATTTCCAAGACATGGTCTCTAAAACCCTCTTCTGTAAGAATGAGATAATACTAATAACATTAGAGCAAATACAATAGGAAATTCCAAATGTAATCATGATACTTTGCAGCTTAAAAATCCTTCAATGTTATCCATGGACTTTCTAGGGCCAAAGATAAAAATCCCAGGGCACCTGGGTAGCTTGGTTGGTAGGGCATGTGACTCTTGATCCTTGGGGTGTAGGTTTGAGTCCCACGTTGAGTGTAGACATTACTTAAAAATAAAATCTAGGGGCGCCTGGGTGGTGCAGTCGGTTAAGCGTCCGACTTCAGCCAGGTCACGATCTCGCGGTCCGGGAGTTCGAGCCCCGCGTCGGGCTCTGGGCTGATGGCTCAGAGCCTGGAGCCTGTTTCCGATTCTGTGTCTCCCTCTCTCTCTGCCCCTCCCCCGTTCATGCTCTGTCTCTCTCTGTCCCAAAAATAAATAAAAAACGTTGAAAAAAAAATTTAAAAATAAAAAAAAAAATAAAATCTAGGGGTACCTGTCAGTGGGGAGCCTTCTTGGAATTCTGTTTCCCTCTATGTCTGCCTCTCTCTCTTTCTCTCAAAATAAATAAATAAACTTAAAAAAAAAAAAAAAAGATAAAAATCCCTAACATATACTAGTGTGCCCTGCTTGATCTGACCCTGGCCGTAGTCTTCTCTCACTTCCTCAGCTATACCATGATCCATCCGGCCTCAGAGTTTCACATACACTATTGCCAGTATTCAGTGTTCATTCTCCATCCTTAGAACTCAACATATTTTGGGGGGGAAAGCCTTCCCTCACCCCCTACCTCATTACGTTTCCCCCATTAATCACTGTTATGTAAATGTCCTTCACACACTTTCATAGAGACATGGTCTATGCCGCCTGTTTACACCGATACCGTAGCACCTGGTGTCCCATCAGGCACATGGTAGGTGCCTACATATTTGTGGAATGGAATAACAGCTGACTTAAATACGCGATACATAGTAAATACTCAATATTAACATTGATGTTAGTTTTGAATTTGTTTTACTTTCCCTCTGTGGCTTGATTTTCCTTACCAGTTATTTGGAGTTACAAGATGTCTACCCAGCATTGGGAGGAAATCTGGAGTATGAAGGATGAGTGGTGTTCCACCGTATGCAATAGGAGCTTAATACACATCTGTACTCACTAATGATGATGATGGCAAAGCTGCCTGGCCCAGAAAAATCTAAAACACTGACTTTAGGCCTAATATCTCTATAAACTAGGTTAGCTCTCAGGGTACTTCATCATTGTTAAGTACATCAATTAAGGTGATACTACATTAGTTATCTGTTTAAAAATTCAGAAAAGTTTTCTTTAAGTGTTTATCAGAAATGACTTGTTCTGCTATGGGTACCTTTAGAAAGCAGAAAAGTCTTAACTCCTGGTTCTGTCGAAAGAAGTTGAAGAATGTTTATCAGAACTAAGACATTATTTTTTACAAATTTCCTTTAAAGTTTATTTATTTAGAGAGAGAGAGAGCTCGTTCGTACATGGAGGGAGAGGCAGAAAGAGAATCCCAAGCAGGCTCCGTGCTCTCAACAAAGAGCCCCACTTGGGGCTCGATCTCATGAACCCTGAGATCATGATCTGAGCCAAAATCAAGAGTTGGTCACTTACCCGACTGAGCCATCCAGGTGCCCCAGAAGTAGGATATTTTAAAAAAGTTATTTTCATGTTTATTTATTTTTGAGAGACAGAGCACAAGCAGGGGAGGGGCAGAGAGAAAGAGGGAGACACAGAATCTGAAGCAGGCTCCAGGCTCAGCTGTCAGCACAGAACCTGATGCAGGGCTTGATCCCATGAACCGTGAGATCATGACCTGAGCTGAAGTCGGATGCTCAACTGACTTAGGCACCCAGGCGCCCCCAGAACTAGGATATTTTTTAATATCCATTATCAACAATAGTGATACTCACTGTTCTGACTATCTTCTTTAGGGTGGTCCCTAAAACAACCTGCTGAGTAGTAAAATTATAGTAGGATTGGGAAGGAGATTCAAATCACAAACTCTAGAGGAGGCAGAATTGGTTCATATCTTACCTTTACTACTTATAGCAGTTGGATACCCTATCAACCTTGGGCACATCAACCTTCCTAGCCTCCATTTTTTTCACCTGTAAAATGCGATTTCTAATAAGCAACACCAACGTTTGGTGAATCCATTTTACATTATTGAAAATAGCAACGTAAATATCCTTCGGTACCAGTGGTTCTTGATAGTGGTAGGAAGGAAGGGTTTTGTCTCTCAGGGGACAAAATGTCTGGAGACATTTTGTTCCAGTGGGGGTGGGTGGGTAGATGGCTTGGGGAGGTGGGTGACTACTGGCTTCTAGTGGGTAGACACCAGGAATGCGGGTAAACATCTCAAAATGCTATGACAGCTCTTTAAAGAATTATCCAGTTCAAAATGTCAATAGTACTCCTGGCTGGGTGTCTGTTTATAATGAGGCTGAAAAGCCCTGTTTATAGTGAAATGGTTAAATAATCACTACAGTCATTAAAAGAATGAGGAGATGATCTATGGACAGACATAGAAAGATTTCCAGGAGATGTAGTTAAAGTAAGTAAAGCAACTTACAGAGTTGTATTTATAATATGCCATTAATAACCAACCTCTTTTCTATGTGCCTGTGTGAGTTTCCACATACACATAAAAGATCTGGAGGGACACATATCAGCTTGTTAATCAGTGGCATCTATGGGGAAAAGGCATGTTAAGGACTGTTTGCATTTCTTAATCGTCACACTTTTTAATGGATTTTTACAACTAGAAGGTATTACATTTCTAATTTTGATAACTTTTAAAAATAAATTCTGAGCTCCTACAGTTCTTATGAGGACTAAAGTAGATAATACAGGAAATGTCAACAAAGTGCTAATATACAATAAGCCCCCCCCCGAAAATAGTTACAGTTATTATTTGTCATTAGAAATTACATAAGTTTCATTTGGGGCTTATTGAAAGAACTCTTCATCTTATGTCATTTTGTACACATAGAAAAGGGGAATCACTCATGAAATACAGAAAAGTATCCGTACCACTTTACATCCAGAGTACAAATCTTCTAATCACTGATGACCTCAGAGGCGTCGATTTGGTCTTTCCACACACCCTTTCTGGTCAAGCGTTCATGATATAGCACTTTATAGAGTAAACTTTGAAATCGAAGCATAATATTTGTATACAAAAGCTGGACAAATTTCCAAAATGAACAGAATCATGTATTCAGTACCTAGTTCAAACAAAAGAAATTACCAGTACCCAGAATCCTCCTTCCACAGGTAGCCACATCTTTGATCTCTAACATTATAGATTAGTTTTGTTGGTTTCTAAACTTTACATGAAGGGAATCATGCAGTATACAGTCTTTTCTGTTTGACTTCTTTAACTTAACATTATATGTGAGAAATTCCCACATTAGGTGTAACAGATCACTCATTTTCATTGCTGAACAGTAGTCCATTGTATGCATACACAATATATCCATTCTATCGTTGATGGCCATTTGGATTTTCTAGTTTGAGGCTACCATGAATAGTGCTGTTATGTACATTCTTACACATGTCTTTGGTATATATAAGTATGCATTTCTATTTATATGTACCTAGGAGTGGACTTCTGGGCTCATATGCTATGTGAGTGTTTACTTTTAGCAGCTGCTACTAAACAGTTTTCAAAAGTGATTTTTTTACTAAGCTATATACTACCAGCAATATATGAGCATTTTCTGTTGCACCACAACATCCTCACTGAGAGTTGGTATTTTAATTTTAGCTATTCTGGTAGGATATAACTCATTTTTAAATGTTAAGTAACTTACTGGAGCCTATTGTTTCCTTTTTTAAAAAGGTATGTTTTTGAGTGTGTTACTTTTTGGTAGAAAGCTATTCACCAAATTGTTAATAGGAACTATCTGAGTGGTAGAATTATGGGTCATTTTGTTTCTTTGCTTTATATTTATTTCTACCTTTTTTTTTTTAATGTTCATTTATTTTTGAGAGAGAGAGAGAGAGACAGAGCATGAACGGGGGAGGGTCAGAGAGAGGGAGACACAGAATCTGAAACAGGCTCCAGGCTCTGAGCTGTCAGCACAGGGCCCGACGCGGGGCTTGAACTCACAAGCTGCGAGATCCTGACCTGAGCCGAAGTTGTTCACTCAACCAACTGAGCCACCCAGGTGCCCCTATTTCTATGTTTTAAACTTACAAAATGAACATGCTATGATAACAGAAATAATATAAAAGTGGTAGTATTTCCCAAAGTCTTTTCATTAAAACATAAATTCCAAGGATGTTAATAGATATTCCTGAAAATAGTTTCAAGGCTAAGTATGACTTGTTCATTACAAGATTGCTCAGACTTAGAGATGCTAATGTGTTTTCTAAATCCCTTACACATGCGTACTATATAATAGCATGTATGGTTTCTGGGACTTACAATTTCCAAAATACCCATTTCTACCTCAAGGAACCAGTGTACTAAGAAACATTATTTGCAAAATGCTAAATAAAATGGGAGATACAAAAATGTAACACATAAAAATAGTTTCCCCCAAAAGCAAATAATCCTTATAATAGAGGGAGTGTCCATAAACAAGTCTTCCCTGTGTGACTGAACACTGAGAATTTTTATGCTGCTTTAAGTGAATTTGAAGTTATCCAAAATGTCAATCCAAGAGTCTAATCCCATGGTATTTTTCTATTTGCCCCCGTATTGGAAAGTTAGCTATTTGAGTGTCTTTGGTAATTATAACCCCTGGTTTAGATTATAAGGTTTAAAATCATATAGAGAGACAGAGGTCACAGGACCCACAGGATCTCGGACCTCAGGCTTTCTCTGATGATTCTTTGGACTCCAACACCAACTTATCTTGTAACAAGATAAGACAAAGCAGATTCAGGCCGGTTTCAAAGAGAACTCCTAGTTGGTCGTGCAAATCGTAGATACTTGTCACCATATCCAACAATAAAATTTAACAACCAAAGGGTTTTACTGAGGGCCAGAATTATTCCCCAGTGTTGCCAAGTTCCTAACAGTGCCAAATATGCTACATCGCCAAGAATGTTAGCCAACTTGGCAGTGTTACGAAAGGGCGTGGTTTGGAGTGAGAGACTTGGGTTTAAATTTCAGTTCCACCACTTACTCAGTTGTGTGACTTTCTATGACTTCTAATTTCCTTGAGTGTGAAATAAGAATGAAATAATACCTCTCTTTTAGGTTGTTGAAAGTGAATTAATCTAATATGCGTGAAAGCACCTGCCCGATAAGGTACCAAAGATAGCAGGGCTCTCAGGGAACGGGGTTTCCTTCTTCGATGAAATGAAATAAAAGCATTGGCAAGGCTGCAGCTGATCTAGGCCACAGCCAAAATGTATTTATTTCTCCAGTCAGTTTCACACAATTGGATGCTTTTATTTTCACTCTGTCCCCCCCCACCGCATCCCCAATTCTTTCTCCTGGTACCATAACTTCTTCTTTCTTTCCTTGTACCATCCTGGATTTTCATCCCCCAAGAAAAACCATGCTTTGGCCAGTTCTGGATAATGGTAACGATAAAATGTAAGGCGCTTTACCCTCTCTGGTATTCAACCAAGAACGCTTGAAAGAACAAAAGACTTAAGGATCCTGATCAAGTTTTAGGACTATCTTTGATGGTAATGTGTTGCTTTGGGGAACTTCTTGATATGTCTCAAATTCATTTCTGAGTGATTATTTATTGAACACCTACTACATGCTAGGTGCTTTCTAGGTTTGGCTGGTGCTACTGAACAGGCTGGTCTTGTTCTTTAAGTTTTCTCAAAGAATATTTAAACCAGAAATCTATTTCTTGAAGAGTCAGCATTCTTGGGCCTTCTAGATCTTTCCACATTCAGACAGCACTTTCAAAGCAAAGAAGAAAACTAATAGACAATATTAGTTTATATTATAGACAATATTATGACTGATATGACTAATATCAGTTATATAAGATATTTGGGCTAATCTGTGCTTAACTATTTTGGAAATAGGGAACAATTGCATTTTTGCTATTAATTGGCTCACTAAAGATCTTTTCAAAGTTCTGATTTTTAGTTATCACCTTAGATAAGGTGCAGGTACCTCTTTTGTTCTGTTCCAGAAACCCCTGTAACTGTAGGCTTTATATATTAGATTCTTCTGGTGTAGATATTCTTCATACTTCCTGGGCTCCCCGCACCCACAACCTTTCAGTTTTAAATATACTACAGAATGAAAACAACTTGGAAACTCTAGCTTTAGAGTTCCCAGCTCTTATGAGGTGGAAACAGTTGAGTTAGGAAAGCCACTGCTATCTTCTTTCTTTAAAATAAATAAACCTACGAGTAACTGAATTAGACGACTCCGGACAGCTTAGCAATACACATGGTAGGATCATATAATATTCTGTTGGTGAAGATTATGTGAATGATAGCATCTAATGTCCCCCACAAAGCAAGGTTTCCTTAGAATGAAAATGCTTCTTTGAGAGTCCCAATCTTTCCAAATCCCATTTAAAGGGCAAGTACAGCCTTTTTAACTAAGGCATGAGCTAATTATATTCTCCATATTATATAACTCAGCAGAGTAGTTAAGAGCCCTGAATTATTGCTGACCTATATCATCTAAAATATCTGAAAATGTCCCTTCTGTCTCTATAAGTAATTAGAGACATCAACAGAGGATCAGCTTAGCTTACTTGGCCAAAAAAAGTCAAACAAAACAAACATCCCATACTTATTATAGGTACAAATTGGAGACCCTTAGCCTTTATCTGTCTTCCCAGTGGTGATAACACTCAGGAATGTGGTAGTCATTGATATCTTTAGCCATCCATAAACATTTGTTACCTTTGGTTCTTAAGTAACTTTTTAAAAGTAAAAATATACTTCTAAAGTATTTGCAGCAGTTAAGTACTTTCAAAAATCAGTTAATAGTCTATTATATTTACTATAGAAATGCTGAAATCCAAAAAATTACATTGATGGTAGCTTTCTTCTTTACCTGAAGCTCACTCCTAAGGAAATTTAACACACTAAATTACATTTACAATGTTTACCTGGACAATATTACCTAGACAACCATTTAGTGGGTTAACTGTAGGCCAGACATGATTATTTCTCATTCTTTGCCTAGCTACTTGTATACATAAAGGATCCATCAAAACTGACACAGTGGGGTGGAGAGGTCAGCTGGCAGGCATTGAATCTTGAACTCAAACATTAACTTATTTAAATGCTTAGTAGATTAAAGATTCCTTCCCCAACTCCCCAGCTGAATCTCAATGTTAAAACAATACATGATTTAAGTGGAAACTCCATTGAAACTTTGCCAGGTACCTCAAGTATAGTCTTGAATTACAATCTGCTTAGATGATTTATTTATTGATTACATTACCTGCTGTGTATAATGTGCAATGATAGGTGTGACGCATCAGGTAGACTGTTTATTGAATAGCAAATGAATAAATATAAAATAGCTTTTGACTTAAAATACTAGCTCAAAACTATATGACACAAGGTGTGAAGTCAAGGCAGAGACCACATCTTCATCACATTTTGTTTTAAATGTTTTATTTATTTTTGACAGAGAGAGAGAGAGAGAGAGAGAGAGAGCACGAGTGGGGGAGGAGCAGAGAGAGAGGGAGACACAGAATCTGAAGCAGGCTCCAGGCTCCGAGCTGTCAGCACAGAGCCCGACACGGGGCTCGAACTCACAAACTGCGAGATCATGACCTGAGCCAAAGCTGGACACTCAACCGACTGAGCCACCCAAGCGCCCCCATCACATTTTTGTATTCCCAGGTCCTGAGTATCCAACACACAGAAGACATTTAAGAAGTAGATTTCTTTGATTTTTATAATAGGGAAACATAAAATCTAAAAATAAAAATTTTTAAGTAGTTAGGATACGCTCCCATGGAAGCTACTCAGTAAGTTTGGTTAAAGGCCTTTATTTTTACAGTTTACAGAACTGATTTTGATTTGTACAATTTTTTATTTTGGCTGGTGTTTGCTGTAGGGTGGAAATTAAATCTTTAAATGTAACATGCACCTACGAATAAAGTAGTATTTCAAACACGACAAACCTGATATAGAAGCTTTTTAATGTGGCAATTATTGCTATAATGACTTAGTACATGAATGAAAATTATTTGACAAAAGCCCAGAAGGGAAAGATACGCTCAAGTTGGGTACAACCAATTTTATAATAAAGATATATTAAGTCTGTTACACATGCTAAAACAACAACAACAACAACAACAAAACAACAACAGTTCTTCAAGAGCTGAGATTTTTTTTTTTTTTTTAATGTTTATTCATTTTTGAGAGACAGACAGAGTGCCAGCAGCGGAGAGGCAGACAGAGGGAGACACAGAATCTGAAGCAGGCTCCAGGGTCTGAGCTGTCAGCACAAACTAGAACCCACGAACCTGAACCTGTGAGATCATGACTTGAGCCCAGTCGAAGTTGGATGCTTAATGGACTAAGCCACTTAAGCGCCCCAGGGGCGGAGATATTTTTGATCTAGATACTTTCTCCCATTCCTCATGAATTTCTGTTTTAAGCTGTTGATTTGCATGTACATTCAACTACGTTTTTATTTGTGATTCTTTTAGGTAAGTCAGTTTCATAAAAATAAGACAAGTTATATTTACTACAGAGTCTTCATACTTAGCTAAAAGTCATGCACGAGGCAAGTGAAAAGATAACCACGAATTTCCATTAATTAACCTATCTGACTTTTGAATATATTGTTTTGTTCATTTAAAGTCTGAGGTTGAAGAGCTTTGAAAACTGAAGTTTAAAAAAGGAGACGGTTGTATATTTTATAGCTTGGGTTCTACTTAATGCACGTATCTTTCTAAAAAAAACCTCACAACCTCTAAAATTATTTACCCCTTTCAGACTTATAAACTATATGTACTTTGAAGTGTAAAGTCACACTAAGCACAAGAGCAAAAATCCTCATCTTAACGAGGCACAAAGAGGCTCAGGGAAGTTAAATAACAAGGCACAAATACTTAGCTGGTCAGGTTCAGAGCCCAGATTAGCCCTGGTGGGTCTGATTTACAAGCTTGCACCTCAAGTTCAAGGTAAAGAAAGGCTTCACTGTTCTAAACCAAAGTCCCAAATACGCCAGAATTACATGGCCACTAGAGAGCTAATTAAGAAAAACTGTTTAAATTATTTCCATGTTCCAGAGTTCCCCACCTCTCTGGACTCAGCAGGCAGTTAAAATATGTGACCTGAGACATTTTTGTTTTCCCTTGAGAGGAAATGCACAGTTGGAAGAGAAGTTCACAAAAAATGCCTTTTCCACAAAGCAGCAATACGGCTTTTTATCTTTCAAAAAGCTCTCTTTTCACAGCTATTTGGTGGCACTTGATGCCCCCAAGAACTCATTTTAGTAATAGTTAACCCCCGTTTAGTCTATCTCACAAGCCAGATTATACATGATTTGAAATCAGGGGTCCTGTTTTTTATTTCGAACCCATCGCAGAGCCTGGCACGGGTTGGTAGGGTGTGCATCCAATCAATACTTGTTGAATGGAATTACACTGAAAAGCAGGGTGAGGTAGTGCCTTCTTCCCTCTGCCAGACTTTGGTGCGGCTATACGGGTAATTTTCTTTCTTAGAAAGCTTTAATGGGAATGAAATTATTCCTTAGTGTGCGTTTGAGAATTCCACTGAAAGCAGTTTAAAAAATTAAACATGCCCTCTTAGAGGTAGTTGGACAGATAAGAATGAAAAGTGACAGTGGCAAATCCGCATTGTTCAGCGGAGAGAGAAAGGTCAACAAAGAGTAGAAACAGAACCCTCAACCCACGCTGCATTCCTCCCCTGGAACGTTCTCTGTGCGTCTTTTCATTCAAGTTCTTTAAATGCTGTTTCCTTGAAACTGACCGGATCCCTTTAGAGGGTGAGGGGAGGACAGGAGCGGGAGGGAAAGAGATGATGGAGGAGGGGAAGGTCTGTGCAGAGAATTCTTCCGACAGCAGCGTCCACTCGGGGCCTTGGGGAGGCCGGGGTCACGGGGCCCTCCTTGCACCAGTGATCTACAACGTCTTGCCTGCGGTTTACAACCGCTCTTTAAAAATACTTTCCCTTTGGGACTGCCCTCGGCTTCTTCCTGCCACCCCCCCCCCCCCGCCCCGCTTCTCTCCCTCCTCCCCCCATAGCGGCCCCAGGCAAAGAAATGCCTCGGCTTCGCCAGCCGATCTTAGAGTAAACTGCGCACTCGGAGGAGTACAATCGACCCGAGGCCAATTCGACCCTTTCCCTTTGCCGCCCTCAAACGACCCTTGACAGCAGCCCCCGCTCACCCCTCAAATGGAAAACCCACAGACACACACACAAACAAAAACCCCAAGTCTTCCCTTCGGTTGCTACCCGCAATGACGTTTCCCCCTCGGGTCCCGCCCCTCCGGGGGCTTGGAATTTTGGGATTGGCCGAGGGGTTGCGGCTAAAAGGCCCCGATTGGGCGCCGAGGCTCTGACTGACAGCAGGGCGGCCGCCGCTCCCTCCCGCCCTCCCTGGTGTGCGAATGTGTGTGTGCGGTGTTATGCCGGACAAGAGGGAGGCGACCGCGACGGTGGTGGCTCTGTTTATTGTCCCTCTCGGTGTGTGGATGTGAGGAAGTCGGGGTGCAGCGCGGCCGACGAAGGCGGCCTTTGAGGCAGCGGCACCAGCGGCGGCGACTCCCGCAACCCCAGCGGCCGGCCTTCGCGGAGTGTGAGGAAGGACAAGGCGCCTTTGCGTCCCCGCCACGTCTGGACGCCCCGGGCTCCCCGGCTGCGCTCGCCGCGCGCACCTCCCGGCCTCGGCCCGGCTTGCTGCGGGGCCCGCGGGCGGGCGGGCGAGGAGGAAGCGCCGCGGCTCTGTCGCCGCCGGCCTCCTGCTTCCTCCTCCTCCACCTCTTCCTCAGCGGCGGCCCTAGGCCCGGGCGACGCGGCCGCCGCGCCTCGAGTTTGAGGGCGCCGGGCGGCGCGGCCTCCTCGGCGGGCTCGGCCGGGCGTCCGCCCCGGGTCTCGACGATGGGGCGCGGGGGGCGGCGCCGCTAGGAACACGACGAGCGGAGCGGTCGGTGCGGAGCAGCGGGGGCCGGCGGCCCGCAGGGAAGCGGGAGCGGCGGCCGCGGCCTCGGGGCCTGTGAGCGGAGGCACCCGCCATGGCCAAGGCGGGCGGCGGCGGCGGCGCGGGAGCCGGCGGCAACGGGGCACTGACCTGGGTGGTGAGTGGCGGGCGACGGAGGGCGGGGGTCCTGGCCGCGGCATTGTTCCTGGCCCGCGGCGGGGGAGGAATTCCGCCGGGCGGACCGGGGGTGGGGAGGAAGGGAAAAGAGAGGGAAATCCGGCGCCCCGGACGGGCGCCCCGTCGGGGCTTCTGCCAGCAGAACCCCCCGCTCCCCGCCCCTTTTCTTTCTTTACCTCTATGGAGGCTCGGCTGCTGGGGCTTACGTGCGCTTAAACTTAGGGGGACAGACCATGAATCCGATAGGAAGCCCTCGCTTCATCTTTTTTCTTCTTTCTCAAGACTCTTCCAGGTCAGTCAGGCATGAGATGATGGGTATGGCAGTAATGCCTGTGTGTCTCTGTGGGTCAGCACTTTTATTAAATGTGGTTTGAGAAAATCCCGGAGAAAGGTGTGTGTGTGTGTGTGTGTGTGTGTGTGTGTGTGTGTGTGTGTCCGTCCTGGAAATGCAAATGCAACCATTTGTGGTTCTCTGACCTCTCAAAGAAGAATGGGTTTGGTGGGGGATTCGTCTAAGGCAATTTACACTTGAGTTCAGAGTCTCGTTCGATTGAAAGCGCATTCGGAATGGCTGTTTCCGCAGCAGCTAATATGCTGTAGGTCGTCCATCTGTCCGGGTGGGATTATTACAAGAAGCGTTCACCTGCGTCAGCATCGCAGGTGAAGCGGGGTGGGGGCCGAATGGAGGGTGCTGGAGAGGTGACCGAAGTGCTTAGCCCCGGAATTAAAGGATTTCGGCGCTCCGTTCCTGCTGGGAAGTAGTAGAGGAGGGAAGACCCAGAGAGATCCGATTCCCACGGCAGATCGATAATTCACCAGCATTTCACTTGCTCAGCATAGAGTTCAGAGCAGGGTCATTTCCTACACAAAAAAAGCGCAGCTCAGCCAACTGACTTGGTTTCCAGGAGAAACATTTAAAAAGCGTTACATTTTACAGGGACTTTCGATGGATTTTCCCTTTTTCAAAACACCCAAGGAAACTTTCATATTGGCATTTTTATTACCACTGCTTCATTTTCTCTTCACTTGGGCCAGGTTGAGGGGAGTTGAGTAAGCAGTTCTGTGTTGAAAAGTATTCCTTGTAAAAAAAAAAAAAAAAAAAGTACGTTACTAGTAGCAGAAAAACGTTTTAACCACTTATGTTTGGGTGCCAGGGTGCTTTGCAAAGTGACTTGCCAGGCTTTTATTGTTGAGTTTTCCGAATTTTGTATCCTGCTCCAATAATGTAGCATGGTGAACAGATCAGAGCCAGAATAGATAACATGTGAGGTTATAAATTATTGGTCCATGCGGTCCATTCTCGGACGGGAGAATGCATAAATGCAAAACACTGATTTTTACAAATGGATGGCCCTTACCCCTGTTACTAAAATCAAACAACTTCTGAAAATTGAGTTAGCCAGATGGTTCTCATTCACTATTTGGAAGTGTCCAGGCCTGATTTGTGTTCCTGAGGACTTCTGATTCTGTAATGGTAAACATTTTGCTCCAAGATTGAATTGGTTGGCATTTGACATTTGATAGCGATATTTAATTTACTGGTATTTAACTTTGTAGATAACTAAATGACTGCTTTTTCTGTCAAGCTCAGTAGGAAACTTACATAAAAAATGTCATGAAACTTAGAGGGTCTCATTCAGTATCAGAAAATTCATTTGATAATTTTGATTTATTAAAGGTTTTTTTTTTCATACAAAACTAATACAGTAAACGTCACTTAATCTTTTACTTATAGATTGTATCCTCTTGTTGGATTAGAAGTTTATTGAAACGCTAATCACTCCGGAAGTCCACTTTAAGATTTGATGCTTGCTTTAAATTTGTCAGGTTATATGACCATCTTTATGTCCATGATCAACATCATTGATCATAGACTAATTTTATGGGAGGCAATATAGTGAGGTGGTTATGAGGAGGGATTTTGATGTCAAGTTGATGTAGATTCAGATCCTTTCTCCAACACATACTCCAAAAGGGACCTATCCTTTCTATGTCTGTTTTCTCATCTATAAAATAAGGTTGCATTGAGAATTAAATGAGATAAACATAGGTAGCCATTTCTGGGTTTAATAAATGGTTTTTGTTGTTGTTGGTGAAGTTCAAGAAATGTACACTCAGAATAATGAAGTTGCTTTTTACATGAAATGCTTTTGAACCCGGGTGAAAGGAAATTATTCCTTTGAAAGAATTCAGGGATTTGTTTCAGTGGTCATCTATTTCTGAAGAGGGGTAACTTTGCTTGCTGTATTGAAACTGGTGTTATGTTGCCACCTGCTTGTGGGTAACAGGAAGAAATAAAAATGGAATTAGTCCCTGATAGCGTTCTTTTGGGAGGGGGATGGGTAATGCCATGTGTTGCTGGTATTAACTTCTATTGGGATGCTTGCCAGCATGTAGTATTAACATTGTCATTGCATGGAAGTTTACATTTTTTATAGGTATCTCTCATGACATATATTTTTAAATGTTTATTATTTTGAGAGACAGAGTGAGAGCAGGGAAGGGGCAGAGAGGGGCGGGAGGTGGGGGGGGGGTAGCGGGGGGAGAATCCCAAGCAGGTTCTGTTCTGCACTGTCAGCACGGAGCCCGATTTGGGGCTCAATTTCACAAACCATGAGTTCATGACCTGAGCCAAAATCAAGAGTCAGAAGCTCAGCCGACTGACCCACCCAGGCGCGCCCTGAAAGTTTACATTTCAGTACCTAAAACCACAAAGCAGGGTGGTTTAAGACTGACATTAACTTCTCCTTATGATACTGTATTTGGTTTGTACTTGATTTATAGCATTTTAAGCTAATTTTTTGAAATTAAAAAAAGTGAAAAATATAGTAGAACTATTTTGAGTTAACACTGACAACAGCTCTGAAGGCTTCCTGAACTAAGCAAAGTTTCTTGAATTAACCTTTAGTTTGTAAAGCTTTGATTAGTAGACCCTCTAGTCAATTTCGTTTTGTTATTTATCATTTGTAAGTGGCTGTAAAAACTTTTGTGGAAACATTAGAATATAGTTAATTACCATATGAATATTGATTTTTTTTCCTAGCAGTACTCTAATTTGGTAGATTAAAAGATATTATAATTGGGGCGCCTGGGTGGCGTAGTCGGTTAAGCGTCCGACTTCAGCCAGGTCACGATCTCACGGTCCGGTCCGTGAGTTCGAGCCCCGCGTCGGGCTCTGGGCTGATGGCTCAGAGCCTGGAGCCTGTTTCCGATTCTTTGTCTCCCTCTCTCTCTGCCCCTCCCCCGTTCATGCTCTGTCTCTCTCTATCCCAAAAATAAATAAACGTTGAAAAAAAAAAAAAGATATTATAATTAAAAATATTAGCATATAAAAAAGTGGTGCCCAGAATAATATAAGAAGCCTTCTATTTACCAAGTTTCAACGATTACCAACTCAAGGTTACCCAGTTTGCCCCTTTTCATTATTTTGAAGTAGAGCAAATCCTAGAATTATGTCATTTCATCTGTAAATATTTCAGTATTTGTCTCTAAAACATAAGTTTCTTTAAAAAATATATAAAACCACAGCTAACATAGTGTTTTAAAAAGTAAAATTCAATGAGGGGTGCCTCGGTGGCTCAGTCAGTTAAGCATTGCATCTGACTTCGGCTCAGGTCACGATCTCACAGATCGTGAGTGGGGTGAGTGGAGCCCCATGTCCGGCTCTGCTGGCAGTTCAGAGCCTGGAGCCTGTTTTGGATTCTGTCTCCCTCTCTTTTTGCCCGCCCCCTCTCGTGCTCTTATCTTTCAAAAATAAATAAGTATTTAAAATTTTTAGAAAAGTAAAATTCAGTGAGAGACAAGGAATACTTTTTTTGTTTACTGTGAATATTTCTAATTCAGAAAACATGATTGTATATTCAAATATTATTTAAAGATTTGTATTAAGAACCTTGCTTTAGGGGCACCTGTGGCTCAGTCGGTTGAGTGTCCATCTCTTGATTTCAGCTCAGGTCCTGATCTCAAAGTTCATGAGTTCAGGCCCCATGTTGGGCTCTGCACTGACAGTGTGGAGCTTGCTTGGGATTCTCTCTCTCTCTCTCTCTCTCTCTCTCTCTCTGCTCTCACTCTCTGTCTCTCAAAATAATAAACAAACATTTAAAAATATATGTCATGAGAGATACCTATAAAAAATGTAAACTTCCATGCAATGACAATGTTAATACTACATGCTGGCAAGCATCCCAATAGAAGTTAATACCAGCAACACATGGCATTACCCATCCCCCTCCCAAAAGAACGCTCTTGACCAGTCTAAATCTTAATTACTCTTCAAGGCTAGCTCAGAGTCTCACCAAACTCTTATCCTCCAGTTTACACTCATCCTTTCCTGTTACTCTTATGGGTAAAAAAAAAAACAACAAAAAAAACCCCAGTATTTTTATATAACTTTCACGCATAATTTTGCCTTTAACAATTAAATTATAAACTCCCTAAAATCAGAGACCATATGTTGTACTTATTTGTATCCTTTATAGTGTTTAGCAAAAAGCTGAATTCATAATCCAACCTCAGTTATTTTTTTTTATTAAACTTTTTTTTTTTTTAACATTTATTATTGAGAGACAGAGAGACACAGCATGAGCAGGGAAGGGGCAGAGAGAGGAGGAGACCCAATGCAAAGCAGGCTTCAGGCTCTGAGCTGTCAGCACAGAGCCCGATGAGGGGCTCAAACTCACAAACTGCGAGATCATGACCTGAGCTGAAGTGGGACTCTGAACAGACTGAGCCACCCAGGTGCCCCTAACCTCAGTTATTCTTAACAAATTGGGTAACTGACATATAACTTCCTCAAAAGTCTATCATTAGTAAGACAAGTGGTCAGGTAGCGATGTTAGATACATTGTCGAGTGACATAAAGCAGCACTTAGAAAATGTTATAATTGGTGCTAACTTTTCTGAATGGAAGTGAGTGTTTACCTGTAGTTTTAGATCTGTTAATTATTTCAGTGCCAGTAGTTGTATTTTACTAAGTACAGCTTTTAAAAACTAAGCCTCTTTTATAGTTTTTAAAAATAGGGCCCCCGTTAGAGAAAAGGTATGATGAGTTTATTATTTTCATTTGCAGAGAAAGAAATGGTTAGAGAATTAGGTAACAAACTATTAATCACCTGACTAAGGCAGAAGTGGGATTGAACCCAGGTTTATCTTTGTAGCCATGATTTAATACAACCTCCCACTTTAAAAACATTAAAAACCAAAAAGCCTCATCTTTTATATCCTGATGTAACAGGATTAAAAAGTCTTCTGGGGTATACTTGTATCTCTTTCTACTAACCTTTCATTTACTTTCACACAAAAAGCTAGGGAATATGTTTCCTTTTTAGGGTAAATGTATCTTGTGTAACAATGCTTTTTAAGAGAATGGGCTGTGAAATCAGATCACATAGTTTCATAATTCAGCTTCTTCAAGTACTAGTTTATTAGCTTTGGGAAAACACTTCTTCAGACTTCCATTTCCTCATCTATAGAAAGAGAATTATGATAAGGGTGTCTACTTTGTGGAGCTCTTTGAGGACTGATTGAGATTATCCATATATTCACATAATGCTGCCACATAATCTCTCAGATGTGTACACATGCATGCGTCTTTTTTTTCTTCAAGTCTATTGAAAAGAATTTTCATGTCTTTTGTCTCAGAGAAAGTATTCTTTTTTTTTAATATTGTGAAATAACAATAAGTCAGCATTCATCACCACACAGTTACAATTTTTTTTCTTTTGATTGGGATTTTTAAGATCAAATCTCTTAGCAACTTTTAAATATACAGTGCAGTATGATTAACTGTAGTCACATTGTTTTACATTACATTCCCAGGACTTCCTTATTTTATAACTGGAAGTTTGTACCTATAGGTCACCTTCTGCCATGTTGTTCCCTTCACCCTCCATATTCAGGGTTTTTGTTTTGCTTTGTTTTTAGATTCCAAATATAAGTAAGATCATACAGTATTTGTCTTTCTTTGATTTATTTCATTTAGCGTAATGCCTTCAAGGTTCATTCATGCCACAAATGGCAAAAGTTCCTTCTTTTTTTATGGATGGATGATATTCCTCTGTGTGTGTGTGTGCGCGTATGTATGTATGTGCGTATGTACCACATTTTCTTTATCCATTTATTAATGGACGCTTAGGTGGCTCATGTGTCTTGGCTATTGTAAATAATGCTGCAGTGAAAATGGGGGTGCATATATCTTTCCAAGTTAGTATTTTTATTTTCTTCAGATAAATCCCAGAAGTGGAATTGCTGGATCCAATGGTAATTTTATTTCTAATTTTTAAAAATAATAATATTTTTCAATAATATTTTTATTTAATATTTTATTAAACATTATTTAAAAATAATTATTACTTTTCATGTTTATCTATTTTTGGGAGAGAGCACAAGTGGTGGAGGGGCACAGAGAGAGGGGGACAGAATCCAAAGCAGGCTCCCCACTGCTAGTGCAAAGCCTGACAGGGGGCTTGAACTCACGAACTATGAGATCATGACCTGAGCTGAAGTCAACCAACTGAGCCACCCAGGTGCCCCCTATTTGTAATTTTTTTGGGGAAACCTCATGCTGTTTTCCATGGTGGCTGCACCGATTTACATTCCTGCCAACAGTGCACTAAGGTTCCCTTTTCTCCACATCCTTGCTAACACTCCTTATTTCTTGTCTTTTTGATAATAGCCCTCCTGATAGGTGTGAGGTGGTATCTTATTGTGGTATTTATTTATTTATTATTGTGGTTTTGAATTGCATTTCCCTGATAATTAGTGATGTTGCATGTTTTTTCATGTGTGTATTGGCCATCTATGTCTTTTTTGGAAAAATGTTTATTCACGAAATCTGCCCATTTTTTTTTGTTGGATTTTTTCTTGCTATTGAGTTGTATGAGTTCTTTATATATTTTGGATATTAACCCCTTATCAGATTTATCATTTGCGAGTATTTTTTCATGTTTGGTAGGTTGCCTTTTTATTTTTTATGGTTTCCTTTGCTGTACAGAAGCTTTTTTTTTTTTTAAGTTTATTTCTGTATTTTGAGAGAGAGTGTGCGTGAGTGAGTGTGAATGGGGGAGGGGCAGAAAGAGAGAGAGAGAGTGTGAATCTGAAGCAGGCTGCATGCTCTCTTGAACTCACAAACTGAGATCATGACCTGAGCTGAAACCAAGAGTTGGACACTTAACGGAATGAGCCACTCAGGTGCCCCTGTGCAGAAGCTTTTTAGTGTGATGTAGTCTCGCTTATTTTTTGCTTTTGTTGCCTCTGCTTTTGGTGTCCATTAAAAAATCATTGTCAAGACCCACATCAAGGAGCTTACATTGAAGTCTTTAATTCATTTTGAGTTCATTTTTGTGTATGGTATAAGATAGGGCTCCCATTTATTCATGCATGTGGCTGTTCAGTTTTCCCAGCACCATTTATTTATTGAAGAGACCATCCTTTCTTCCTTGTATATTATTCACTCTTTCATTGTAAATTAATTGACCATGTATGTGTGGGTGTATTTCTGGGCTCTGTATTCTGTTCATTGATCTTTGTGTCTGTTTTTATGCCAATACCATACTGTTTTGATTATTATGGCTTTTAATATAGTTTGAAACTGTGGTGAGTGGGATGCCTCTAGGTCTTTTCTTCTTACTCAAGATTGCTTTGGCTATCCAGAGCCATACACATTTTAGGATTGTTTGTTCTGTTTCTCTGAAAAATGCTGTTGGAATTTTGATAGGGATTGCATTGAATCTGTAGACTGCTTTGTGTAGTATGGACTTTTTAAGAATATTCTATGAGCATAGACTATCTTTCCATTTTTTTTGTGTCTTCAGTTTCTCTATCAATGTCTTAGTTTTCAGCGAATGGGTCTTTCACCTTTCTGGTTAAATTTATTCCGAAGTATTCTTTTTGATTCAGTTGTAAATGGGATTGTTAATTCCTCTTTCTGATACTTTGTCATTGTACAGAAACACAAGAGAGTTATATATATTGATTTTGTATCCTTCATCTTTCCTGAATTTGTTAATTTTAATAGTTTTTTGGTGGAGTCCTTAGATTTTTCTATATATAATATATTGTCTGCAGATAGTGACAGTTTTACTTCTTCCTTTCCAATTTGGATGCCGTTTAGAGAAAGTGTATTTTTTATTTTCACAGTGGACATTTAAACATTCCTTATGATCTTAAGTATCCCTCACCTTCCATCTCTTTCCCTGTCCCTGGTTTGGGAGGGCATCTCTTGAGGAGCATAGATGGAAGACAAAGTGTTGGTTTTTGTTGTAGCATGGTCCTCTCTATTACATAGGTGAAATATGAGTGAAAGGAACATCAAAGCGTGGCAGTCTTGAGGGAGAAAGGAAGGGGAGGAGATGTAACAAAAGGGTAATGTGAAGTCTAAGGGGTCATTTATAGAAGACAGGAGAAAAGGCTTGTTGCCAAGGTTTTGCTAGCACCACTCTTGTTGGCTTGGTGATGGTGAGATTTTTTGTGCCGATTATGTGAATGACTGGCTCAGTTCCTTTTTAGCACCAACTGGCAAACCATCTCCTCTCCCCTCCTTGGCAGCAATTCATTCTCTCACAGAAAAACAGGAACTGTGGGTGATTGCCCCAAATTGCTATATCTCACGTGACAGCTCTGGAACTGTGCATGGAACAGTCTTTTTTTTTTTTTTTTTCTTAAACAGAATGATCTTGGTACATACTCATTCTGAAATAAAAAATTTGTTTTATTGGAATGTTTTTCTTTCTCTTCTGGTGGTTGAGAAGTATTCTTGATAAAGGTTGAATCTTGGATAAGTGTTATATCTATATTCTTTCACTAGGAGTTAGCAATATTGCAAAAGTGCTATACAATAATATTTTAATATCAATTACATGAATTATTTTGATATTTTTGTTATAATTTAAAAATCCCCAACAACGCATTAATTTGGCAGCCAGCTTTTGAACTTCAGAAAAAGTCATTTATGGCATCATGTGTAAACCACAAAGAGAATTAAAACGTTTTTAGATATGTGAAGGATATTTTCAGATGGGGTTATTTTACATTTTCATTGACTTTAGTTTTATGTGGAAATCAAAATGTTGCTCTGATTTCTTATATTCCATTGTAACTAGATGCTGGATTTATTTCTATAAATAGCTCGGTATTTTGTCCACATAAACAAATTTAGACAGTAAAATAAATTACAAATAAACTTAAATTGTAAGTTTCACTTTTATCAAACCTTAAAATTTATTTAGAATGTTTTTGGTAATTGATTATTTTTACAGGCATATTGTGAATTTTTATTTAATGTGGAGTGCTTAGTGCAATCACGATAGTACAAGGTATTTTACTACTATGAACATATAAGAATAAGAAAAGTTTAAATCATCATTTTTGAATCAAAAGACCCCCTTCTTTTCAGTGTTTCAAATGAGCATAATTCAAAAACTTAAAGCAAATTAAGAAGATAGCGAAACAAGGACTTGAAAAGCAAAAGATGAATACAACAGCAACCACAACAAAAATTTAAAAATCAAACCTCTTTGCTAACATTTACCTGTCTCAGTTAAACAGGAGGATGAGGGGATTATTGCAATTCAATAAGGATTTTTCAGCTTCTCAAATAGTGCTAATCACACAAGAGATTCACTGGGAAAACTTGCAGATTTATAGGTAAACCACATAAGTTGTGAATGAAAACCCAAACATACTGACATTAATATGGGAAGTTTAACACCTCTCCTCCCCAAATGAAACGAGCATAATTCTTTTAGCCTACAAGTGTCAAATATATATCAGTCTTCTTTATCATTTGTGGGATTGAGTGTTTTTATAAATATGTAGATATGGGTTTGCTGGTCTGTTTCTGTTTAAGCTAGTTTCGTGATCTCTTTTCTGAATATTATCAGTAATAGTGTTAAAACTGAAGAACTACTTGGTGATTTCTTTCTTTCCTTTTCTTTTCTTTCTCTCTTAGCTAGAGATAGTGGTAATAACAGCTGGAGGGAAGATGATCAATAGATTTTTCTCATTTTACTTAGTTCTCAGGCCCAAGATGTTTGTACTTATACCTGTTCTAGGGATGGGATCATCCCATTGTGGTGGGGGGGGGTGGGGAGCGAGCAGTTGCTGTCTGTCCTGTCACCCCCAGATTTTGATTTTTAGTGACCTGGACATTATTCAGGGGACAACTTTCTGCTAATAAACAGGACATTATTCCAGGTTTCTGTCAGAAAAACTTACAGACCTCTCAGGAGAGAACCTTCTCTTTCTGTTTGCTGTTAGTGAGCCAGCCATTTGTTGAGAATGGGAAAGTAAAAGACAAATCTGACCACAGTGTTAATTTCTATTTTCTATGCCAAGGCTGCCAATCTTATTTATTTTGGTTTTACTTTTTGCTTAGATTCTAGTGAGAAAGTTGGGAGTGTGGAAGTAATAAGTAGGTATTAACAGTGTCGCTAGAAAAGAGAAACCTTTAGTTTTATTCTAGCTTATTTACATTTTCACATATATGGGTTAATAAACTTTAAAAATACTTCTATCCATATTCATTGTAGAAAACTAGAAAATGTGTATCAGAAAAAAAAATGAAAGGAGCACCTGGGTGGCTCAAGTCGGTTGAGCATCTGACTTCAGCTCAGGTCATGATCTCTTGGTCAGTGAGTTCAAGGCCCACATTGGGCTCTGTGCTGACAGCTCAGAGCCTGGAGCCTGTTTCGGATGCTGTGTTTCCCTCTCTTTCTGCCCCTCCCCACTCATGCTCTGTCTCTCTTGCTGTCAAAAATAAATAAACATAAAACATTAAAAAAAGAAAATAACATTTCTACTTTTCACAGATGATTTTGAATGATATTCTTTTGAGTGTATTTTATATTTTTTCCTATGCGTGTATAATGAGTAATTTTTTTTCTGATGATAATGGGCTCATATTTTTTATATACTCTTGTAATTTTGTTCACTAAACAGTGTAGTTTTAATAAGCTACCCATTTAAAAATACTTGATTGCTAACATTTTCACATAAAAGTTAAAGCAATAGAGTTTATATAGTCAAAACAAATAATTTTTGGTAAAGTTAAATAAAAATATTGACTCAATGAAATACTTAGGTTTAAAGTTTTAAATGCAAGTTTTAGAAATTGAGAGTTAATATTGAATTGTCGACAGATCTCAAAACATTTGTTTTATTATATTCTATAAATAATGTGTTCTTTAAGGCCTTTCAATACTTAAAAATTTTTTTTAATGTTTATTTTTGAGAGAGAGGCAGACAGAGCGTGAGCAGGGGAGGGGCAGAGAGAGACAGAGAGAGAGGGAGGGTGTGTGTGTGTGTGTGTGTGTGTATGAGCGTGAGTGGGGGTGGGGCAGAGAGAGAGAGGGAGGGTGTCTGTGTGTGTGTATGAGCGTGTAAATGGGGGTGGGGCAGAGAGAGAGAGGGAGGGTGTGTGTGTGGTGTGTGTGTGTATGAGCATGTGAATGGGGGTGGGGCAGAGAGACGGAGGGTGTGTGTGTGTATATGAGCATGTGAGTGGGAGTGGGGCAGAGAGAGAGAGAGGGAGGGAGGGAGAAAGAAAGAATCCCAAGCAAGCAGGCTTCACACTGTCAGCGCAGAGCCTGATGTGGGGCTTGAACCCACAAACCGTGAGATCGTGACCTGAGCCAAAATCAGGAGTTGGACACTTAGCTGACTGAGCCACACAGGCACTTGTCAACTTATTTTCTAACATTTATATATTATTCTTAGAGAAAATTACAGGTAGTAATTTAACAAAGCCAACTATGTTTCACTTGTTCTCTCATTTTTGAGACATTATCCTATCAAGAATGACAACTTTTGAACTTGATAGGGATCTGTTAGGTGCAAGCAAACATTCCTTATTCTCTCGTAATCCATTTGGGAGGAAGAAGGGATATGGGAAAAGTTGTTAATTCTTAAAGGAGTGCTGAAGGGCTTTACCCTTGTTTTACGTACTTGTGTGTGCGCGCACCCTTTTAGTTCAGTGTAACTGGTCAGGGCTAAATGTGGAAGCCCGAATTAGGTAGACCTGTCTTTGGTTTAGTCAAATCAAAGATGTTTTCTTTGTTGTGGGATTTGGAGTAGTAGCCTGGGATCAGAAAGCCTTTACTTGCATGGTTATTATAAGTTCCTAACCTTTATGCCAATGATTGCAAATAGTTCTAAGTTAATGCTCACTTTTATTCCATAGCATTTATTGCCTTTAAACACTTTCTAAAAGAGTGTGATCTTAGTCCTTACTATTCTGAGGACCCATTATAAAAAATCAATTATGTTTTTACCTTTAGATTTGTTTCTGTAAATTAATGAGCTATCTCATGAGAAGCCAGGATTAGAAATTTGGAGACTGTCTGGTATTTTTAAAATATAATTCATACTTCTGGCCAGTTCATCATCTAACTCTTGATAGAAATAGAATGTGAAGACTTTATGAAACAATTATTTTCTTTTATCCAAAGCTGTTTTTAATTGAGCAGTGTAATGTATAAATGAAAGAATGTATAAGAATATAGTTTAAAATATAGAAAATGAGTTATTTGTAATACTTTATTTTGAAATATTATTAAGTATCTTTAATTTTATGTTAAATTTATGGCACTGGAAGATTTTAATTAATGTTTGAATTTCCATGGAGTTTGTAAGTTACAATTCTTGTCCTGGTTTAGACTGCTCAGAGGTTCTGCATTTGATTTTTAAACATAAATTTCAAGACTATGTAATGGCCTTTTTTCAAATATTAACTTTAAAGATAATGGTGTGTATGGATGGCATGTATTCAGGTCCTATATTTAGGACCTGAATTGAAGTGACTTGTTCAAATGCATAAAAACAAAACAAAACAAAACCTCTTTTGTTGTTTGTCTTCTGACCGCTTCATTTCTACTAAATTCCAAGACCTGTGAAGATATCTCAATTTTCATTGTGTCTTATATGTGAATTATTTTTTGGTTGTAAAAAAATATGTCAGTATAACACCTTTCTTTTAGTGAGATGTCTTATTTGTCAACATTAGGGAATTCCAGAAGAAGCGTGTGTTCTCTGCTGCTATTAAGACAGGGAAATCTCTAGACCTCGGGAATTGGATTAGGGATCTTTATCTACTGTACGAATGGTTAGGATTAAGATCACCAACCTCTGTCTCTTTGGAATTGGCATAGAAACTAGAATCATGGGATGCCTCAGTAATGAGGTACCTAGCACTGATATATAAGGAATTATTGGCATGACCTCTAAAAAGTGTGAAATTTGAGATTTCATAAACCATGCTTAGTATTTTCAGCAATATCAGTGCATATTAATTAACTACATAGGTTACTATTTTGTGTAGGTTACTTTTGCCTACTCTTTACTATAATTTTCAGTAGCTTAATGGCAAGGCGTTGGTATGTGGAAGACTTGGGGACTCCTGCAGCTAGCCAGATTTAGTCATTGTGAACCTATAACCTGACCAGAACTCCTGTTCCTTCGAAAGTTTTTGAGGACTGTAAGAATTATCTTGAAAACTTACAGAATTGGGAAATATTTATATTTGTGGATTATATAGGTGTAGGCATATGACTTTACCTACCTTTTGGGCTGAGTCAAAACTGCAGTTTTTCACTGTACTAAAAGAACTGGACTGTGAGTAAATAGACCTGTGTTCTCTTAAAGACTTAAAAATCAGTGAGCCTGAGAGATAATATGATAATTAAAAAGAAAGCCTATGTCTTGTGTCCATATACATTTTAGTTTACCCCTTGGTAGGTTATTTAAATTTGATTTTTTGGTTAATTTTAGACTCTTTTTGATCAGAACAATGCTGCAAAAAAAGAAGAGTCAGAAACTGCAAACAAAAATGATTCTTCAAAGAAGTTGTCTGTTGAGAGAGTGTATCAGAAAAAGACACAACTTGAACATATTCTCCTTCGTCCTGATACATATATTGGGTCAGTGGAGCCGTTGACACAGGTAATTATTTGTTAAATTTTGAGATTAGGAGATGTATATCTGTTCTACTTAATAAAATTTTTGTGATTATATGCTTAGTACATAATTTCATGTCTTTGTGGTCATATGTAAAGTAGGGAGAGAGATTTAAGGTAGGTAGAAATGTCTTCATTTCCTGCTGAAGATAAAAAACTAGGAGATAAAAACTATTAGAGGTCAGGAGTATAGAGTAAAATGGTAGCGTGTGAACCTTTTAAAAATTCTTAAGTTTATGCTGTGGTTTGCTTCAAATTGTAGAGTTTATATATATATACACTAATGACCCTTTGATGCTTACTATGAACTTGGCTTTTGCACATATTATCTGATTCTAACAATTTTGGGATGTAGGTACTGTTACCCCCTTTTTATAGACAAGGAAACTGAAGTTTAAATAAATGTAAATAACTTGTTCAGATCTCTCAGCCAATAAGAGCTGGGATTCAAAGCTAAATCTCTGACTCTAAAGTCATGCTGTATTCATATTATTTTAATCTGTGCTCTTTATAGAAAAATCTAAAACATGAAGTAAAATATGTATATATTTTTGGGTTTTTTTCCCTATTTTACTTAAATATTGTTTCTAACAATTCTTGGTGCCTTATATTAATAATCTGACTTTATGTGTAAGAGTACAGACTCAATACAAAATGAATAATTTATCCATTTTGAAACTTTTGAAATTGGATATGAATGTAGTGAAGATGATTGGAACTGAAGTAGTGTATGTGTTTTTACTTTGAAAGTCTAAGTTTTAACAGAGGAAATGACAGATGTGGGTTTATACTATGTAAAATTGATGTTAAATGCTTTTTTACCCAATAATTCCTTTTGAATTTTTCTTGTAATGCAGCTAATGTGGGTATATGATGAAGATGTAGGAATGAATTGCAGAGAGGTTACCTTTGTGCCAGGTTTATACAAGATCTTTGATGAAATTTTGGGTGAGTACTTGCTTAAGATTTAATGCATTTGTGTCCGTTGATGTATATATATATACACACCAATATGTAAATAAAGCTAGACTTACAGTATAAATTTTAAAGGCATATCTTGGGCTTATGTGCTGAATATAATGTTCTTCAGAAAATTTGTCACTTGCTGTAACATTTTCATATTTGTGCACATATCTTTGAATTTATTTATAAAATGAATTTGTTGTATTTGATCAGTAATCCAAAGTTGGTTTGTATCTTGTATGTGTAGTCATTGCAGGTTGTGTGTGCATCCCTTTTACCTAGGGCGGCATGTTAAAAATATAGATTACAGGACCTGATCCTTGAAGATTTAGTGAGTTTGCAGTGAGACATGTAAAATTGTGGTTTTTACCAACAGATCAGTCATTTCTGTTGGGCAGAAGCAATCATTGTTCTGAATGATCTCTGTTTTTTTTTTCCAAATCATAGGATTAATTAAATCAATGAAATGTGAATGCTTATTTGATTACTAGGGAATGCTTGCACATTGGAAATATTTTTAGTCAAGGACTTTCTAGAGCCTCTGGGCTCTGCTACCTCATCAGCCACTTGAGATTTCCTCGACAGCTGGGTTATGTGGGTCTCTCTGAGCTTCCTCCAGCTTTCCTCCTTTGGGGAAAGAATAGGGGAGTAAACCTGATTACTTGCATTTTATACCTTTCACTCTTGTTTCCCAGCTATCCACTCACTTTTACTTTTTTGTTACATAGTGTTTACCAGGAACATAGTCGTTCTGTGACTGAAGTTGAATTTGACAGCTAGCTTGCGTTCAAATATCTGTAGTCATGTGTCTAACCACAGCAGTGGTTAATATATGAAAATATATTATTATAGTACATAAGATTTAGTTTTGATTTCTAAGGATGCTGAAGACGTTGCCTTTTTAATTTAAAAATAATTTATTTTATCTCAACCTGTCTATAAAACCACTAGATTATTGAAGGATATCAAGAGAAAGATACAGTATAATTAAATTCAAATTTTTTTCTTTTGGGCCTCACCTGGATTAGGGGGTTATAGCCTGCAGATGTTTGTTTTTAATTATTTTTATATATCACAAAATCTACCCTTCCCCTACCCCTTGTTTTTAGTAGATAACACAATAGTAATTTAGTGTGATATAAAATTTAAGAATATTATTTGGAAAATAAAGTTTTATATTAGAAATTAGTAATAATTTTCATTAACTATTACTATCTGTAAATATTTATATTAAGTTGGGATGCACATGAAGTTGTGTCATGTATTTATTTTATTACTCATCACAATATTTAATTTGTAGTTAATGCAGCTGACAATAAACAGAGGGATAAGAATATGACCTGTATTAAAGTTTCTATTGATCCGTAAGTATATTTCAAGTTTAATTTTTTTTTTTTTTCAACGTTTTTTATTATTTATTTTTGGGACAGAGAGAGACAGAGCATGAATGGGGGAGGTGCAGAGAGAGAGGGAGACACAGAATCGGAAACAGGCTCCAGGCTCCGAGCCATCAGCCCAGAGCCCGACGCGGGGCTCGAACTCACGGACCGCGAGATCGTGACCTGGCTGAAGTCGGACGCTTAACCGACTGCGCCACCCAGGCGCCCCTCAAGTTTAATTTTTTATGCTAAGTTGTTTTATTCTGATAGCCCCCAGCTTTTTTGAATACTCTTCAAATACTGTATACAATTAGTACTCCTAAAGTTTCCCTGTAGCATGAGACATTGTTATTTTTGCCTCTTTTAGCCATAATATAGTATACTTTTATAGTTTTCTCTCTCATTCATGATGTTTTATTCCAAAGCACTTCCTTATGGGAACACTTGGAAACCATTTTTCTCTCTCTTTGGTGCTGCGGCTATTGTTTCAGGTGATACAGTGGTCGCTTGATGTTTCCTTTTTTGTCTTTGCTTTAGGAGTCAAGGCTAAGGGCTATTGCTAGTACTCTTCCAATTATATTATGGGTAAAATTTATTTTTTATGACCAGTATTTGGACTTTTCCATTATTTATAACATCATTTGTAAATTAGGAACTGCTGGTATTATAGAATATATACCAGGTGTTCAGCTAATTAGATCTCGCTATGGTGATTTGTTTTGGAGAATTGAAAGGGAGTGAAAATAATACAGTTTTAAGATAGAAATATTACTGTTACATTTATCCTGTTTTTGCCAGCATGCTTTTGTAAAATACTGCATTACTTATATCATTTATAATCTTATTAGTAATTTCGAATGATGTTACGGTTTTTCTCTAATGTGAACATTTAATAATTCAGGTTTAGTCTTACTGTCACTAATCTAATTTTAGATGGTATGGTTACGATTCATGTATATATGTATATAAAACAGTATCTTATATGAAAATATTACCACATAACTGTGCTGTTAAAGTTCTAGATTTTTCTTTTTCTTTCCATTTTTCCCCCCCTTTGGATCCTTTCTGTAACAAATACATTCTTGAGGATTTATGTGGTAAAGTGCATAGGACCCTTATAAATTGTAATTTATGCAGAGTTTAAAATAGTTTCAACGAAATTTTAGCTTCAAGATTACTTTTTTTCTATATTTAGGAAATTATCAGTTAAAAACAGTATCATTTAATGTGCTTTAGGAGAGCTAGCTAGTGAGGAGTAATAGATGTTGAATGTTAGATAACATTAAACTTTTTAAAGTTCAGAGTGGAAAGATTTTGACTGAAAACTAAGGAAGAAGGGGCTCTTTCTTAAATACATTCTTGATGAACATGATTACAGCTGTTTGGTTCTTTTATCTTAATTGTTTTGGCCACATTAATCCAACAACATGGACTTAAAACAGCTTACACAGAATCCCGTCATAACAAAGTGATGAAGAAGTGAGCTATAAAACAACACTGTAGACTGAATAGTGGCTCTTGGTGGAGTGCTTTACCTTTAAATTTATTATAGATTCTGGACAAAGTAGTTCTACGTAACTAGTGCCTTTAGTGATCTTTTTCCCTTTTTGTTTTTTTTTTTTAACTTTTGAAAAAAATTTTTGAAAAAAAATTTTTTTTTAAAATATTTGAAAGAGAGAGTGCGAGCTGGGGAGGGGGAGGAGCAGAGAGAGAGGGAAACACATAATCTGAAGCAGGCTTCAGGCTCTGGGCTGTAGGCACAGAGCCTGACACGGGGCTCGAACTCATGAGCCAGGAGATCATGACCTGAGCTGAAGTCGGATGCTCAACTGCCTGTGATACCCAGGCGCCCTTAAAGAAGTTATTAAAAGCAGAATTGAAATGGGAAACTGCTATTCTGCTATTTATTTCATTGACCCAGTGTTCTCTGCTGTTCATTTTTGATATCCTCTGAGTTTCATTCTTTTTAACATTTTTGTAGAGCAGATTTAAAATTTTCTTTGTGCACATGTGTACATGAACTCTTTGTAAAGGAGAGGTTAAATTTTGATAGTTAATGGGTTAAGTGTGGATAGCTTAGCTCTTATTCTTTTTCAATAGTACTCTAATGTGGAGGTAAAGTTTAAATAACAGCCATGGTTCTAAAAGGCATAAGAATATATTAGCAGGGGGTGCCATGCAGAATTTGGGCAGCTTTGCTAGAATTTGGAGCAACTGTTTACAGAAGAACTTAAAACTCATTAAGTAATAGAATATGATGGTTAGTATTGAAACAACTTATTTGTTGGCAGCTATCTGATTAAAAACAAATGTGGAAAGCATATTAACCAGAATTCTAACTTTCCCTCTAGTTTAAGTGTCCTTGTTTATGTAGGGTTAAATCTCTTAAATCCGTAGCTTTATAAAATTGTACACACTCCTATTGAAATACATCAACATATATATTTTTATTTTTTAAAAATTGGGATTGTATGCTTTTTCCATTTTTATTTGACATATTGTGGACAGCCTTTGTTATTAACTTATATAGATCTGCTTAAATCTTTGTAACTGTTACTAATTATCATGTTGATATATCATAATTTAACCTTTTTCCAGTTGATGAATATTAGATATTTAGATTGTCTTCCAGGTTTCTTTCTGGTTTTAATTATTTTGAAACTTTATTTGTAGCTCATTCAAACATAGTATTCTTTTTCCTAATATTTCCGTGAAGATTATTAATGGAACAAAGATTATATTATAGAACTCTGAAGCATTGTTTAGAGCTTACAGAAATAAATGCCAGATCTGGGAAGTGATGTAGATTGGGATTTTTCAGTAGCGAGGGGTGACTGATAGAAAGTTCAAATTTCATACTTAGGCTTACTGAATGTAGATGTGAAGCCTTATTTATTTACTTTTTAACTGTGATAATGAATTTACAAAATGCTTATCTTAATTATAGTACCATATATGATACACTAAATTGGATGAAAACCATTTTAAAGGTTTACTCATATGACTGTATTGGCTTTTGTGTCATTCTGAGATATTTAAGGTCTGTAACTTTCATTGTCTTTCTTTATTTCCTTTAGGATTCTTCTCTATTAACTTTAAGCTCCATGAAGTTTCTTATAGAAAATAGGTACTTAATAATTACAGGTTTTAAGCTTAAGCTAAAAAGTATTTGGAAGTCAGAAAAGTAGTGTAGTTTCTGGCCTGTGTTTCTAGGGCCCACTATTACCTCTGGAGATAGGAGGCACAAGTGGAGGTACAATAGGCAATTTGAAACTGCTACATACTTAAACATTCAGCTGTGTATTCTGTAGAGGGTGTTTACCTACAAGTGAGATAATCTAATCTCCTGAGGTCCCCAATAAATAATTTAGATTTTTTTTTTCTAATTTTGGTATATAAGCAAATTTTGGTATATAATTTTGGCTGGGTAAAAGGCTTCATGGAGAACTGAAATCATAAACTGACTTCTCAAAGTTAGGGTAAATTGTGGCCAAAGAGACTAAAAAGGCAAAGGAAAGACCAGTAAACAAAGAAATGGAAGAATTGAGAATGAACATGGACAAGTATTAAAACTGACCTGAAGGAAAAATAGGATATGTGTTGCAGAACAGTGGCAATTAAATTTGACTGTAATTAAGGATATGGCTGTAAACATGTAGTAGAGGACTTTTCAGCTTTGTATACAGTATTTAAGGTGATAACTAGGCTAGCTTCGTGTATTAGTATTTGGAATGAAGAAAGGACTGAATACTCATATGAAATGAATCTAAGGACATACTAGTAAGTCTTGATGACTAAGGACTCTAGAGAATGATCAGGAGATCTGAATAAAAAATGCTATCAAAATTTGAGCCTAGGACATTTGGAGAATAGAACCTGTGTTGGAGAACGAGGGAAAGAAAAGTTGGTTGCTGATTTAGGGAAAGAAGACGATGTGCTGCTAAAAGTTATTTTTTAGTTTGTTTCTTTCTTGATTTAATTAACTGATTTCCCTCTGGATATATGATTTTAATTTTGGCTTTTATAGCAATTTTTTAGTCTTAATAACTACTTCTAAAAATTCTTCAGAGATTAAGGTATGTATATGTGAGTGAAATTCACATTAAATTCTTAGTATATCTAAGAATAATTATGAATTAGATTGGCAAATGGTAACTTTTAGAGCCAGTTCTCAGTGTTGGTTATGATGCTGTGTTTCCTTTCAAATTTGGCTCTTAAATGGGTTAAAGCATCATAGTATGTACTACTCAAAATGATAGAGTAGGCAAAATTTTCCATCATGACTATTGCCTACATCAAGTCGATGTTAGCTATAGGAGCCTCTATTGTATACCATTCGGGGCTTAAATGGATGATAGGAAAACCCAAAAAACCTAAAATAGGTAACATCTACATTTTTTAAAACCATTAAAATTAGTTTATAACAATGATTGCTATAATGCAAAACAACCCTGTAATACTTAGTCTGAGAATGGAATACATTTCAGGCTGTTTGTCCTCTTCCATATGTACTGCAGCAACAGGCAGGAAATGAAAATGGCAATGGCAGCTGGTTCTGCAGAGCTTGTGATTCACAGGTGGTATCCTGGTAGAATGAAGCAGGAAGAGATCATGGCTAATGTATTTGAAAAGAAACGGATCTGTGGCTGACTTTTTCTTTTTAAGTGTATGGGGGGGGGGGGGAGGGGCAGAGAGAGGGAGAGAGAAAGAATCCCAAGCAGCCTGACACAGGGCTTAAACTCCTGAACTGCGAGATCATGACCTGAGCAGAAATCCAGAGTCAGACGCCTGACTGAGCTACCCGGGCGCCCCTGTAGCTAGCTGATTTCTTGTAAAAGCTTCACTGCTTTAACTGTTTTCTGGGAGGTTAAGAAGTTTCTTTTCCTGAGAAAATTTTCAATATTACCTGCAGATCTTAGTGGCCCTAATTTGAGTTATGACTAGGATAGAAATGTGTATCCTCAGCAAGTATTTTCTTGAAAGATGAGTGTCTTCTAATTAGTAATGGCTTTAGTTTAGCTTACAGTTACTCAGGTTTGTTCTGGATTACTTTATTTTTTTATGGAAATTAACATATCTTTAAACCATTTTAAGCTCTAAACTCTGCTTGTTTATTTACAGTGAATCTAACATTATAAGCATTTGGAATAATGGGAAAGGCATTCCAGTAGTAGAACACAAAGTAGAGAAAGTTTATGTTCCTGCATTAATTTTTGGACAGCTTTTAACATCCAGTAACTATGATGATGATGAGAAAAAAGTAACAGGTAAAGTCTAAATGGCTGATCAGAATTTTTATTGAATTTTTTATGCTTTCAACATAAAATTTAACTATTCCTATATTAAATATTACAGAAAAGGAAACCTATGTAGTTTTATTGTGAGAATTATTTTCAGAATTAATGTCTATAAAAAACTATCATGTGTAAGTATTATGTCTGACAGAGAAATTTTAAAAGCTTAATTGATAGTACATTGGCTCATGCTAGAACTCCTGGAACTCTAACCTGGCTGACAGATTGAGTTTTGAATTAGAGTACTAATGAAAGTCAGATGTATAATTCCTGTGTATGTGAATTTCTTGTTACATAAGCACCATGTCTTTTGTTTGATATCAGTTAAATTACTTCTAAACTGTTTTAGGACGGTCGAGATTGGAAATCTAGGCTTTGTAAATAGAGTTGAAAGTGCTTTGATCAAAACCAAATGTTTCCCTACTTATTTCCATTGCTCAAGTGGGTTGATGGTTTTTATTTATTTATTTTTCAAAACCAAGGCTTTAGGAAGTGACGTAGATTAAATTTTTGTAATAGAGAAGTAACTTTGATAGAAATCTCAGATTTTGTACTCATATACACTTACTTGATTATAGGAGATAGCAAGTTTAATTTTTTTGTGATGAAGGTAATGAATCTGCAAAGTGCATATTATTTATATTATCATATGTGCTAAATCTTAATTGTATTTTTCTTTAAATGAAAAAATCCAAATATACTCTGAAATATTCAATTCATGATTATTAAGGTAATGCAGTAAGTGGAACTATTTTGCAACAGATCTGCTCTATGGTAGATAAGTTAACCAAGTTCCCTAAAATCCCTTTCGTTAAACCTTTCACATTTAATTGTTCTTACAGGTGGTCGCAATGGTTATGGTGCAAAACTTTGTAATATTTTCAGTACAAAGTTTACAGTAGAGACTGCTTGCAAAGAATACAAGCATAGTTTTAAGCAGGTATGATAGAAATGTGTCTAATTTTTTTAAAATTGTATTTTGTTGCTTTGCTAATAAGATAATAGAACCTTAGGTAAATTGCATTGATGATGCCTGTACAACTTTTTTTTTTAAGCATTAAGCTCATCAATAGAGTGAAAAGACTTAAGAATGCCTAGATTTTTACATAAACCTTTTTCCTGTTCATTGAAAGCAAAGTGCTTTATTTAATAGACTTTTCCTTTAATTGAGCATTACTGAAAATGTCCTTAACCTTACAGATTAATTGAAATGCATCCACTTAGCATATTTGAAAAATTCTTCATCAGTTCATCAAATTCCTGTTTCAGAATTCTGTCTTATTTTTATTCTGGTAGGCTTTTGAAAAAGTTTGAAATTTTACATAGCTAAAATAATTTTGTCAGGAAAAGCATCATACTTATTTTTGTAAAATTCTAAATAGTCATGTTGAAGAATTTGAAAGTTATTAACAGCGTATAAAGTTGTGCAGTTCATTTTGCTTATTTTCAACATGAGGTTATTATAATATAGTAGCGTTCCCCCTACCCCCCCTTATCTAGTGGTTTCACTTTCCATGGTTTTAGTTAATCCGCAATAAACCGTGGTCCAGAAGCAGATGATCCTCCTTCTGACATATTTGGAAGGTTAGTTAGTAGCCTAATACTAGGTCACAGTGCCTACATCATTCACCTTACTTCATCTCTTCATGTAGGCATTTTTCATCACAAGGAAGTTGACTACAGTACAGTAAGGTATTTTGAGAGAGAAAAAGACCACTTTCACATAACTTTTATTACAGTATATTGTAATTATTCCATTTTATTGTTAATTTCTTACTGTGCCTAATTTATAAATCAAACTTTATCTTAGATATGTACATATAGAAAAAAACACAGTATATGTAGGATTTGATACTATCCATGGTGCAGGTCTTGGAACATAGAGAAGGGAATACTGTTTTAAATTTTTTTTCATCTCTGATATTATCAGTTTCCAGGATTTGTTTATTGCGAAGCTGGAAAATGGATGTAGTTATGGTAAATGATTGTTTTCATGAGCTGAGTCTTTATGTATTATAAAATTTAGAAGTATTAAATATTTAAATATTTTTTCTTTTAAAGACATGGATGAATAACATGATGAAAACTTCTGAAGCCAAAATTAAACATTTTGATGGTGAAGATTACACATGCATAACATTCCAACCAGATCTGTCTAAATTTAAGATGGAAAAACTTGACAAGGATATTGTGGCCCTCATGACCAGAAGAGCTTATGATTTGGCTGGTTCATGCAAAGGGGTCAAGGTCATGTTTAATGGAAAGAAATTGCCTGTAAGTGTCTTCTAAAATAGTAAATGCTTTGTTATTTTGTGGGCAGCTTATAGTTAAATCTAACTGCTTTACGCCCTCAGTTATCTTATAGAACAATTAAAAATACAGCAAAGGATTCTATTTTACCTTCATTTATTCCATTTCTAGTGTTCCTAATTTCTTGGTGTAGATTTTAGTTTCAGATCTTAATCATATTCCTTCTGCCTGGAGATCTCTAATTTCTTGTAGGTAGGTCTGGCAATAAATTCTCTTACTCTGTTTGAAAGAGTATTTTTCTTCACTTTCAAACGGTACGGAATTTCACTGGATATAGAAATAGGGGTTTATGATATTTTTCTTTCAATGTCATTCTGTTGTCTTCTTGTTTTGCATGGTTTCTGATAAGTCGGCTGTAGTTCTTATCCTTCTTCCTCTGTTGGCAAGGTGTTTATTTTTCCCTCTGGCTGACTTGAAGATTTTCTCTCTCTCTCTCTCTCTCTCTCTCTCTTTTAATATGCTTAGGTGTTTATATGGGGGTTTCATTTTGTTTTTTTGATAACTATTTTTTTTCATTCTGTTTTCTGAACGTCTTGGATCTGTTGTTGGGTGTCTGTCACTAATTTTGAAAAGATTTTGGCTATTATTTCTTCAAATATTTCTTCGCTATTCTTCTGGTATTCCAGTTACACATATATTATACAGTTTGGTATTGTTCTAATCTCCCGCACGTTGTGCTCTACTGCAGCAAGTGTCCACCAGCATTCTCATTTAGTATTCTCCAGGCTCCCTCCTCCATAAAATAAACTTTTTTTACCCTTAAATGAGATAGGGGTGGGCTGAGGAAGGGCTGGGTAGAATTATTTTATTCCTGCTATAGTAATATTTTAATACTCTCCAGCAGTATCCTTCCCCCCCTGCAAATTAAGGTGGTTCCCCCCCTCCCCCCACTTTTCTTTTCTGTGGATAGGAGGGGGGTAAAGGAGACAGTTCTGGGTGAAATTCCCAGTGGTTGCTGTTCTCTTCCCCCAACCAGCAGCACCATGGTGGGGAACTTTCTCTAGATTTTCTCTCACCTTCCCTGTGAGAACCTGCTGGGGTTTCTGGAGGAAAAGCCTGTAAGTGTAGGAACCCCTTATGATGACATCCTTCAAGTGCATCACACACCCATACTGTCCACATTTGTCCTGCAACAGTTGGTCAAATTCGTCAATTTGTTTACGGTTCCTTTTCACTTCTATGACATTAGGTAGCTTCTGCCTCACTTAAGCAAATTGGTTAGTATTCTGTGTCTCTCTATAGATACCTGTTTCTCTTCAGACTCAGGATGGCCAGCTGTCCTATGAATTCAATTTTTTGACAGTTCTTGAAAAATCAGTGTGTTGTCTGATTTTCTTGTAAGGGCAGAAATTTCTTTTCTTGTTTTTTAAAGAATTTTTTTTTTCAGTTTATTTTTGTTTTGAGAGCGAGAGAAAGCGTGAGCAAGCAGGGGCGGGGCAGGGAGAGAGAGAATCCCAGGCAGGCTTGGTGCTGTCAGTGCAGAGCCTGATGCGCGGGGCTCCATCTCAGAAACCTTGAGATGGGATGTTAGCTCCTGACCTGACCCGAGATCAAGAGTCAGATGCTTAACCGACTGAGCCCTCAGGCGCTCCTCTTTATTTATTTATTTATTTTTTTAAGCCTTCTCTATGTCTGACTCAACTGGAAGTCTACTTTGTCATTTTAAAACTTAAACTTTTGAAAGATTTTATAATAATTCACCTGTCCAGCTGTTCCTTCATAACCTCTCCTTATCAAGTACATATGGAAATGGATTCCTTTTTAAAAAGGGTAGGGATCAAGGAATAGAATGGGGGAAGTCATGAAGGTTTGGATCTGAAGAGTAAGAGCTGTTGTGATTGAGGGGAAATAAAAGTATAAGAGTACCTGATGGCATTCACCTAGTTGAACTGCCAATTTTAAGATTGTTTATTTTTGTTTTCAAATGAATATAGGTAAATGGGTTTCGCAGTTATGTAGATCTTTACGTGAAAGACAAATTGGACGAAACTGGAGTGGCCCTGAAAGTTATTCATGAACTTGCAAATGAAAGATGGGATGTTTGTCTCACACTGAGTGAAAAGGGATTCCAGCAAATCAGCTTTGTAAATAGTATTGCGACAACAAAAGTAAGTATGCTAGTGCTGTGTTGCCACGTCAGTGGTAGAACAGTGCTTCATTAAAAACAACAAAATAAACAACAATAACAATATCAAAAAACCACAAATCTGCTTTTGTGAAATTAGAATTGGCTTATGAAAACGAAAGCTTATTTTCTATGAAAATAGCTGTCTTATAATTTATTTAAACACCCACTGAGCATTAAGTTTATATGTTGAGTATTTATGGTTGAATATATTTCATGAATTTAGAATGTTAACACATTCCTTATTCTGTGTTCCTAGTTTAGAATGTAAAAGAATAATAGAGGAATCTGTTTTGGGATCAGATTGTGGAACGTGTTATATGCCATTCTAAGGAGTTTGAACTGTCTTACGTAGGCTTTTGGATTTCAAAAGCAAATGAAATTGTTCTCATCTAACAGCATTTGTCCATCGATCATAATAAAGTCTCAGGCAATACAAACATGTATCCTAGAATAATCTAAAGCAATGGTTTGATCATTTGTCACTCTTGTTCAAGTTTTAACTTTTTTTTGTTAATATTCAGTGTTTATAATCTAGCATCACTTTCTCAAGTCAATACATTTTGCATCAGTTATGGTGACATTTTGTCCTACGTAATAGATACCTAATATACAGTGGCATAAAGATGTAGAAGATTTATTTTTCCTCATTCTTAGTTTTGTACTGTGACTCCACAGTATCATCAGGGACCATGCTCTTCCTGACTTTCTTTTCTGCCATCCTTAGCATGTGGCTTTCCTTCTCATGCCTTTAAGATGCCTCAGTTCCAAGTTCTAGGGAGAGAGAAAGGGGCTGGGCAAATGCATATACCAACTAAATCTCTCCCTTTTTATGAGGAATACAGTTAGTTTTCCTGGAAATCCCATCTGGTAGACCTCACGAACATCTCTGGCTAGAACTGTGGGTCAAGTGGCTGCCACTAGCTGCAAGGGAGTCTAGATTGGTTAATATTAAAAAAAAATTTTTTTTAATGTTTATTCATTTTTGAGAGAGAGAGAGAGAGAGAGAGAGACAGAAAGTGTGAGCGGGGGGAGGGGTAGAGAGAGAGGGAGACAGAATTTGAAGCAGGTGCCAGGCTCTGAGCTGTCAGCACAGAGCCCGATGCGGGGCTCAAACCCATGAGCCGTGAGATCATAACTTGAGTTGAAATCGGACACTTAACCGACTGAGCCACCCAGGTGCCCCTAGATTGGTTAATATTTTCAATTGGACATGTTGCCAGGTAAAAGCAAATTTAGGTCTTTCAATAAAGGGGAGAATAGGCATTGGATAGACAGCTGGCAATGGCTGTCACAGTCCCTAAATTTTAAATCTTGTGAGTGCTGTTACCACTGTCATGCCAGTATTCATTCTCACTTCCATGTTTTTTAATTCGATTGATTTTACTTTGTGTATAGTTGTATGCAGTTGATTAATTGGCCCTATAACCAAAAATACCTTATTTTTTAAATCCCCACTCTGTAATTCTGAGATTTATCCTATGCCTCTGCATAATTGGGTTTGTAATACTAATTCCACAAAGTTGTAAAGATTAAGTGCTGATTTGAGAACATAATGAATATGTAAGTATTTTGTTACCCTAACTATAGATGATTTTGGATTCTGTTTTTTTGTTCCTTTTTAGGGTGGACGTCATGTGGATTACGTAGTAGATCAAGTTGTTGGTAAACTGATTGAAGTAGTTAAGAAAAAGAACAAAGCTGGGGTATCAGTAAAACCATTTCAAGTAAGTAATGCTTTGTATAGTCTGTTGAATTGTTAAATAATACCAGTTCTGATGTTGACCTTTTTTGGGTATGTTTCCAACAGGTAAAAAACCATATATGGGTTTTTATTAATTGCCTTATTGAAAATCCAACTTTTGATTCTCAGACGAAAGAAAACATGACTCTGCAGCCCAAAAGTTTTGGGTCCAAATGCCAACTGTCAGAAAAATTTTTTAAAGCAGTGAGTAAAATTTGTATTATTTTTTCAGTGTGTTTTTATTGAAAGTTGATTTAGTTTTCTTGATTTATTTATTCTACTTGTGATTAGTTTCTCTCTTACACTAACTGTGGGCATAGGCACTTATACTGCAAACTAATGGCTTAATTCTGAAAACTAAGGATAGACTTTGTTTTGTAAAACATTGGATTGTTTTGCCAAGAATATAATAAGGGAATCCTGTAACTAATTGTGTTTTAGCTTTTTATTGGTCATTATCCAGCCCGATTTTCCTCTGACAAATGTTGATAGGTCCTTATAGGACTTCTGCTTTCATCTTTTCTACTCCTTTCAATTTCATCTACTGATTTTTACCTTTGTATAGTTTTTTAAAAAAATTGTGGTAACCTATGCATAATATAAAATTTACCATATTCTACATATTTTATAATTTGATTTTACTTTGTACATATTTAGACTGCTTAACTTTCTGAAACTAGGTGAGAGTACAAATAAATAATGTTAGACTTTTAACTGATCCTTGTAGCTGTTAATAATTTCTCAAAATCTGTTGTATATCGGCAAGATTTATTTCACTTCCTTTGTTTGGCAGTACCATCAGTAAATATATATTAAAGAAGCATGTGTGAAGTACCTTTAAATATATTTGCACTAGGAATATAAAGATGAATAAATCACAGCCCCTCCTCTTTTGAAGTTTATAGTTTGGTGGGGGAGTGCCATGTAATTGCCATAGAAATAACGTATCACATTCTGGTATGGGAAATTCAAAGGTAGGCTCTCACAAACAAAAACAAAAATTGTTTTTCAGGTTCTAGCGTAAAGTCTATAGAAATAGTATTTTTGGATCTAATAATGAATTCTGAATACAAAGGACCCTGCATTAATGCTTCTGCAAATTTCTGCCCTTGTGACATTCATGATGAAGTGATTTGATTTTAGATTTTAGATTTTTTCATTTTGAGAGGATTAAGTTTAGATTTGGCAACATAGTCCATATCTCAGACATTCCAGAAATCTATTTCATACACCTGAAACAAACTTTTTAGGATAATGAAAAATAAATACCTCCAACTTGGAGATTCTTTACTTTTTTCTTTTTGTGTTAACATCTCGTCACACGTTGACTCCCTGTGTGGTGACACACAATATATAATGTTGGAGTCATGTTGCCAAACTTGTTTAAAGCATAAGGACTATTCATGAGTTCTTGAATTCATCTAATGTTTCCTATGTATTAATAGTTTTTGTCATAGTGAATTCAAGATTTGTATTTTTGAAGGATATGAGAAATGTCAGTGTATAGAATTTCCCAGCTACTAAATTTATGGTGGATCAGGTTTTACTTGTTAATTTAACAAAATTAACTTGTATCAAAAGCTGTGTGTGTTTCTCATGGAGTTTATTATAATGGAGTTTTTTTCATATTTAGGAAAGTTCTTTATTCATGTTTTTGTTTCTGTACAATAGGCTATTGTGTATAGCTGCCTGAGTTAGCCTTACTGAGAGTAAAATTTGCTAGTATGTATCATTATTATCATTAGGCCATATAACTGCACAGATTCCAAGTATTACATTAATTTTAGCTAAGTGTATGAACTTCTGGCTTGTTCTTTGTTTTTAGGCCTCTAACTGTGGCATTGTAGAAAGTATTCTGAACTGGGTGAAATTTAAGGCTCAGACTCAGCTGAACAAGAAGTGTTCATCAGTAAAGTATAGTAAAATCAAAGGTATTCCCAAGCTGGATGATGCTAATGATGCTGGTAAGGTTCATATTTTTTTTCAAGATTTTGATTTAAATTTTTATTTATCCAATTATAGAAAGTATTCATTTTCCACATGTAGTTAGACTATATGATTTTATGTTCAGAATATAATTTTACTTCATTAAAATTGTCACATGCATCACATCAATTTCCTCAAGATAGGAATTCAATAATAAAATATTCTTAATATTTTAACTATACTATTAGTATTTAAAGTCTACTATTATATCATGTTACTCTTACAGTCTTACTGTCATCACTGTGATTATGAATTTTTCTGGCTTCGTTTTTCTCACTGGTAAAATTGAGGAATTTGGAGTATATGTCGTTTTTAATACCTCTCAGGTGGCAAACATTCCCTGGAGTGTACATTGATACTAACAGAGGGAGACTCTGCCAAGTCGCTGGCTGTGTCTGGATTAGGTGTGATCGGGCGAGACAGATACGGAGTCTTTCCACTTAGGGGAAAAATTCTTAACGTCCGAGAAGCTTCCCATAAACAGGTATCTCTCTCTTTCTTGCATATATCTCCACATATATATGATATCTTAATACTTTATTAAAATTGCTGAATTTTTAAATGTAAATTCAGACTCACTTTTTATGTATTTCAACACTTTTTAAAAAAAAAGATTTTGTAATCTCTACAAACTTAGAACCCTAAGATCAACAGTCACATGCTCTAGTGACTGGGCCAGTTAGGCGGCCTTCAACACTTTTAACATACTCTGAATTCTTTTTCTTTTTGCACAGATCATGGAAAATGCAGAAATAAACAATATTATCAAAATAGTTGGTCTACAATACAAGAAAAGTTACGATGATGCAGAATCTCTGAAAACTTTACGCTATGGGAAGATTATGATTATGACTGATCAGGTTGGTTTAAAGGTTGCCACATATTTAAAATGTACATCTTTTTGAGTGCCCTTTTGATATTTGTTTCATGAGACTTACTTCAAGAAAGTAAAAGTGAAAACGATTGTACGTCAAAGGGGGGAGAAAACATTTAATGGTACTGCTTGTGTGAAACACATTTTACATTTCTGATTTATTTGGAAAGTGGTGTTTTTGGTTATTTTAAAAATGTTTTTAAATGCACTAAGTATGAGAAGAGTAGAACACATTGTAGTAGTATTATGGGGTTGAAGCCTACCTAAAAGTTGAGTGGAAATGGTGAGATTTATAAGCAAGAAAGATTAATCAATACAGTAATTTTTTCAAGATTTTATTTAAATTCTAGTTAACATATATTGTAGTGTTGGTTTCAGGAGTAGAATTTAGTGATTCATCACTCACATATGATATGCAGTGCTCATCCTAGCGGGTGCCCTCCTTAATGCCCATCGCCCATTTAGCCCATCCCCCGTCCAACTTCCCTCCAGCAAGCCTCAGTCTGTTCTCTACAGTTGAGAGTTTCTTATGGTTTGCCTCCCTCTATTTTTTATTTCCCTTCCACTATGTTTGTCTGTTTTGTTTCTTATATTCCGCATATGAGTGAAATCATACGGTATTTGTCTTTCTCTGACTGACTTATTTTGCTTAGGATAATACACTCTAGCTCCATCCACGTTGCTGCAAATGGCAAGATTTCATTCTTTTGGATGGCTGAGTAATATTCCGTTGTGTGTGTGTGTGTATGTGTGTGTGTGTGTGTGTGTGTATACACATACACACACCACATCTTCTTTATCCATTCATCAGTGGATGGACATTTGGCCTCTTTCCATAACTTGGCTATTGTTGATAATGCTGTTTTAAACTTCAGGATGCATATTCCCCTTCATATCACTATTTTTATATCCTTTGGATAAATACCTAGTAGTGCAATTGCTGGGTCATTGGCTAGTTCTATTTTTAACGAACCTCCATACTGTTTTCCAGAGCGGCTGTACCAGTGTGCATTCCCACCAACAGTGTAAGAGGGTTCCCCTTTCTCTGCATCCTCACCAACATCTGTTGTTTACCGTGCTGTTAATTTTAGCTGTTATCACAGGTGTGAGGTGGTATCTCATTGTGGTTTTGATTTGTATTTCCCTGATGAACAGTGATGTTGAGCCTCTTTTCATGTGTCTGTTTCTATGTCATTTATTTCTGTTCAAAGCTTTATTATTTCCCTTCTGCTGGCTTTAGGCTTCACTTGCTTTTCCTTTTCTAGCTCTTTTAGGTATGAGGTTAGTTTGTGTATTTGAGACTTTTTTTGCTTCTCGAGTTAGGCCTGTATTGCTACATATTCTATATTGCTATATACTTCCTTCTTAGGACCGGTTTTGCTGCATTCTAAACACTGTCGTGTTTTCATCTTCTTTTGTTTCCATGTGTTCTTTTATTTCTTCTTTAAAGTCCTGGTTAATCCATTCATATTTGAATAGGATGTTCTTTAACGCCCGTGTGGTCTTTCCAATTTTTTCTTGTGGTTGACTTCAAGTTTCATAGAGTTGTGGTCTGAAAATAATCATGGTATGATCTCAATCTTTTTGTACTGGTCGAGACCTGATTTGTTACCTAGTGTGTGATCTCTTCTGGAGAATGTTACGTGTGCACTGGAAAAGAACGTGTATTCTGCTTTAGGATGACATGTTCTGAATATATCTGTTACGTCCATCCAGTCTAGTGTGTCATTCAAAGCCGTTGTTGCCTTGTTGATTTTCTTTGTCCTTTGCTGTAAGTAGGGGTTTAGCATCCTCTAGTATTATTGTATTGTTATCCATGAGTTTCTTTATGTATGTTGTTAATTGATTTATATATTGGGGTGCTCCAAGTTGGGGGTATAAATATTTACAGTTGTTAGATCTTCCTGTTGGATAGATCCCTTTATTATTATATAGTGCTCTTTTTCATCTCTTGTTAGTCTTTGGTTTAAAATCTAGTTTGTCTGATATAAGTATGGCTACTCCAGTTTTCTTTTGACGTCCATTAGCATGATAGATGGTTCTCCATCCCCATACTTTGAGTCTGGAAGTGTCTTGGTTCCAAAATGAGTCTCTTATAGGCAGCATGTAGATGGGGTCTTATTTTTTATCCATTCTGACACCCTTGTTTCTTTTGATTGGAGCATTTAGTCTATTTACATTCAGGGTGGTTATTGATCAGTATGAAGTTAGTGCTATTGTATTACCTATAAAGTTGTTGTTTCTGGAGATTTTCCCTGTTCCTTTGTAGTTTTTGTTTCTTTTCGTCTTTCTTTCCCACTCAGAGTCCCCTTTAATATTTCTTGCAGGGTTGGTTTAGTGGTCGCAAACTCTAATTTTTGCTTAGGAGACTCTTTATCTCTCCTTCTATTCTGAATAACAGCCTTGCTGGATAAAGTATTCTTGGCTGAGTATTTTTCCCATTCAGCATGTTGAATATCTCATGCTACTCCCTTCTGGCCTGCCAAGTTTCTGGTGGAGACATCTGCTAACCTTATTTGTCTTCCCTTGTAGGTTAGGGATTTCTTTTCCCTTGCTGGTTTCAGGATTCTTTCTTTATCTCTTCTGTATTTTGCAAATTTTACCATCATATGTTTTGGTATTGGCCTGCTTTTTTGATTTTCATGGGAGTTCTCTGTGCCTCCTGGATTTGGATGTCTGTTTCTTTCCCCAGATTAGGGAACTTTTCACCTATAATTTGCTCAAATAAACCTTCTGCTCCATTTCCCTTCTCTTCTTCTGGAACTGCTGTGATGTGAATGTTATTACTCTTTATGGAGTTGCTGAGTTCCCTAAGTTTACATTCATAATCCAGTATTTTTCTTTCCCTCTTCTTTTTCAGATTCATTATTTTCCATGATTTTATTTTTTGTATCACCTATTCATTTCTGTGCTACTTCCATCCTTGTGATTATATCCAGTCAGTTTTGCATCTTGGCTATAGCATTTTTAATTTCAGATCGACTAGTTTTTAGGTCTTTTATCTTTGTGATAAGGGACTCCTTGGTGTCTTCTATGCTTTTCTCAAGCCCAGCTGGTATCCTTACAATTGTTTTAAATTCTGCTTCAGGCATCTTACTTATATTTGTTTTGATTATTCCCTGGCCCCGATCCCTTCTTTCTTTCGGGATGAATTCCTTTGTCTTGGCATTTTGTTTAGGTCTCTGTCTTCTGTGTGTTAGGAAAACCTGTTATGATTCCTGGCCCTGAGAGTAATGGCTGTTTTAAGAAGAACTCATATATTGTCCAGGGCCTGGTGCTTCAGGAAGTGTTTCTGATGTATGTTGTATGCACTTGGCTGTTGTGTTTTGGCTGTTCTTTCCCTTAGGTCAGTCGGCTGCAGAGTTTCTCCTTGCCTGCAGTGGGAACTGTTTGGACCTTGTCCCATGTGTGGCGAATTTTAACTAAGTGTGTTTTGGTCTATTTGTTAAAACAAGCTAGATCCTATTTCCCTTAGAGCTGAAGCATTGCAGCACTCTATGGTCAGTAGACTTGGTGTGTGCAGTGTGGGTGGTGATGGTGGTGTGCTGGTCTCCTAGGGGAGGGGCCCACTGTGCTGCTTCTCTGACTCTCAGGCACACTGCCCTAGTGAAAAAGTACCTGCAGAGCACAGACGGGCGGAGCTTGGTGTAGACATCTCAAGCCTCCATTGTGGGCACTGTGCTGCTCACTGAATTTCATCAGTGCTGATGGGTGGGGACAAAAGGACCTCTCTGTTAGCACCAGCATCCAGGTTAGCTGCCTTCAGCAGGTTACTCTGCTCCTGTGCTAATGAACAGGGCAGCTCAGTGGCACCTGCCGACTCTTGTCCTCTGAGAGGCAGTGCCTCCTCTCCCAAATGCACTCCAAGAAGAGGAACTGTCTCTCCCAGTGCAATCCGGAGGATCCACAGACTTCGCTGTTCGCTCCCGACTTCTCCACAGCAGTACCGCTGTGTCTGCCAGGCTCTACCCTGGAGAAAGCACAGATTTCTAGAAATTCAGACTTTGGGCTCTGTTGCTTGTAAAAACTTGTGATTATCAGCCTCTCTCATTTTCTCAGTCAGTGGTTTTGGGGAAGTGCTTTTTCTTGTGCAGCCCCATGTGCTGTGTGCTCACGAGCTCTCGCTCGCTTGAGCTCTCTCTCTCCTGTGCATGCATGCTCTTTCTCTTTCTCTCACCCTACCCCGCTCCTCTCTCCATGATCAGGGCTTCCTCCCCTCTGCAGCACCCTCGATTCTTTTCTCCCCCAAATCACGTCTCTGCACCTCCTACCTTCCATGATGTGGACTCTTTTCTCCCTTTAGTTGTGCAGTTTGTTTTCTCAGTCCTCAGATTGATTTCTTGGGTGTTTAGAATGATTTGATATTTATCTGTGTTCGAGGGAGAGATAAGCATAGGATGCCCCTACTACTCTGCCATCTTAACCACTTAGGATATTGGTTAGTATTTGTATATGATGATATAATTTGGGATGTGCAAAAAGTAGGACTCGAATAGTAAAATGGCAATAATTAGGAATGAACCAGAAAATTGAAAAGGAAGAATTTCATATGCATCCAACTGCATGTCTCAGGTACTGTAATTAAAAACATTTGTAGAGAAAATCTTCCACTGAAAAAGCTACTGTATAGTTTTAAGCAAAAATTTGGCTGTTTTTATATCAAGAGAATACTTATGAATACCTATACTCCGTGGATTACTACACTTTATGTATTTCCATCCTTAAATCATTATTTTAGTGAAATCTATGTAAGATACAGGAGTGCTGATGCATAGAGGCACTTGTACCCCAATGTTTATAGCGGCACTTTCAACAATGGCCAAATTATGGGAAGAGCCTAAATGTCCATCAATTGATGAATGGATAAAGAAGTTGTGGTTTATATATACAATGGAATACTACTTGGCAATGAGAAAGAATGAAATATGGCCTTTTGTAGCAACATGGATGGAACTGGAGAGTGTTATGCTAAGTGAAATAAATCGTACAGAGAAAGACAGATACCATATATTTTCACTCTTATGTGGATCTTCAGAAACTTCACAGAAGACCATGGGGGAGGGCAAGGGGAAAAAAAAGTTACAGAGAGTGAAGGAGGCAAACCATAAGAGACTCTTAAAAAACTGAGAATAAACTGAGGGTTGATGGGGGGGTGGGAGGGAGGGGAAAGTGGGTGATGGGCACTGAAAAAAAAATAAAACACTTAAGAATAATTACCCCCCCCCACATCTATATAAAACATGTAACGGTAGTATATTTTGTAATGACAAGAAGATTTAGTGTATAACTAGCCATATTCATTATTTGAATTTTAAGAAAATATTTACTGTGATGATCTAAAGGATAATTTTTACTGTTTATAAAATGCAGTTCCAAAATTTGAATGGAATTTTACCTGTGTTGCATTCATACCTTTGAAAATTTGATTATATAAGTAATTTTATTTCATAAAATTATCATAGCACTCTGTACTAACATTTATTTAGGATCAAGATGGTTCTCACATAAAAGGCCTGCTTATTAATTTCATCCATCACAATTGGCCATCACTTTTGAAGCATGGTTTTCTTGAAGAGTTCATTACTCCTATTGTAAAGGTACTATTTACATTAATATATTTTTATACTGTTGTCTTAAAGAATAGCAGAAAACTAATTATTTTATTTTATTAATTTAAGGCTAGCAAAAATAAGCAGGAACTTTCCTTCTATAGTATTCCTGAATTTGACGAGTGGAAAAAACATATAGAAAACCAGAAAGCCTGGAAAATAAAGTACTACAAAGGTTTGTATTTTAAAATACTTATTTGTGATGTTACTACTGACATAAATATGTTTTGAGATCATTATAAAATAATTTGAAGATTTGTTTTAGACTACAAAAATAGCTGTTGCTGATTTTAAAAGAATTATTTTGGAAAATTTTGTAGAAGTAGAGAGGGTGGTATGATGGGCTTCCCATGCACTTTAACAGTCACCATCTCATTGCTAATCCTGTTTATCAAAACTCTTCTCACCTTCCCATTAATTTGAAATAACTTCCAGACGTTCTATTATTTCCATAATACTTTATTTAAAAAATTTTTTTGAAGTTTATTTAGAGAGAGAGCAGAGGAGGGGCAGAGAGAGTGAGGGAGGGAGAGAGAGAAAATCCCAGGCACGCTCCATGCTGTCACAGCGGATCCCGATGTGGGGCTTGAACTCACAAACCGTGAGATCATGACCTGAGCCGAAACCAAGAGTCAGACGCTTAACCGACTGAGCCACCCAGGCGCCCCTCCATAATACTTTAGTATGTGTCTCTAAAAGAATGTTTTAAAAATGTCCCTAATTTCATTATCATACCTTTCTTTAATAAACTTACATATTCAGTTGGTGTTAAAATTCTCCTAATTATTAAAAGAATTATTTTTGAGTAAGGATCCAATCAAGGTCCACAGGTTGCATTTGGTTTGATAAATCTGTTAACTCTTAATTTATTGCTTCTCTTTTCATTTTTTTTTCCTTGCAGTTCATTTGTTCAAAAGGTCAGATTGTTTGTCCTGTATAATTTTCTGCATTCTGAATTTTGATGATTGTCACTGTAATTTCATTAAATATATAGTATGTTCCTTTGTCCCTTATTTTCTGTTTAAAAAATTGGTAGTTAAATCAGAGGCTTTATATAGATTTGGATTAGATTTATGTGGCAAAAACATTTAATAGGTGACTTTGTATATTTATGTCAAGAGGCCTGTAATATCTGAGTTTTCTTTGTTAAGATTGACCCATTGCTACAGGTGTTGCCAGCTTGATCTATCAGCTTTTAACCTAATAGGTTTAAACAACTGTTAATGTTCACAATTCATGTAAATTTTTTTAGCTTTATTGAAGAATAATTGACAAATAAAATTATACATATTTAAAATGTACAACATGATGACTTGATATATATATTGGAAAATGATTACCACAGTCAATGTATCTATTACCTCACATAGTTAATTTTTTCTGTTTATAGAGGGAACATTTAAGATCTATTCTCTCAGTAATTTTCAAGTATACAATATAGTATTATTAAGTATAGGCACCATGCTATACATTAAATCCCCAGAATTTATTCACCTTATAACAAAAAGTTTGTATTCTTTGATAGAACTTTCCCCATATGCCCCTCTCCCCAGCCCCTGGCAAATACCATTTTGTTCTCTTTCTGTGAGTTCAACTTTTTTAGATTCTACATATGAATGAGATCATATAGTATTTGTTGTTCTCTGTCTGGATTATTTTCAACTTTATTTTTTAAATTGTGCAGGTTTGGGTACCAGTACAGCTAAAGAAGCAAAGGAATATTTTGCTGATATGGAAAGGCACCGCATCTTGTTTAGATATGCTGGCCCTGAAGATGATGCTGCCATTACTTTGGTAATCAAGTTAATTAAAAATTTTTTTTCCTAATATCCATCTTTCTACCTGCCATACCTTTCTTTCTAGTCTTGGTTTTCTGTGATAAGTCTCTTTTGAACTCGAATGCCCAAACTAGTTAATCTTAGTGTTTCTTCAGCCCAGTCTCACACACAAATTAAGCTGTGCTTTCAGAATTCTTTAGTTGAAAGACTTCTGTTCAAGTATATCTTGGACAGAAGCATATTTAAAAAAAACCCCTTAATTTCTGAGCAATTAATAATTAGTTATTTGCCATTATAAATTTTAATGGTATAATGAAATTCATTTGATCTTTAATATTTTAAATTGTTACCTGGAATCTTTCAGGCATTCAGTAAGAAGAAGATTGATGACAGAAAAGAATGGTTAACAAATTTTATGGAAGATCGGAGACAGCGTAGGTTACATGGCTTACCAGAGGTTAGTCATAAAGAGTGGTGGTCTGGGGGAAGAAAGAGACTGAAAGTCATGCAGGACTAATGACTGTGTTGCTGTGTAATTTTTTTCTTAGCAATTTTTGTATGGTACAGCAACAAAGCATTTGACTTACAATGATTTCATCAACAAAGAATTGATTCTCTTCTCAAACTCAGACAATGAAAGATCTATACCATCTCTTGTTGATGGTAAGTAGCTTTTGTTTGAAAATCTTTCGCACTTTTGTATGTAGTTATTGAGTATATTCTTAATATCATGTATTCTAAGCCATTCTTATAATGAATTTTAAAATTCGGAATTTGTTTTTGAGATCTTTTGGTAGGACTGAAATCTTTTATAGTCCTTGATTCTTTAGAATCTTTTAAACTCTTTTTAAAAAGTTTTTTAGGAAAATTAGGGCAAAGTTTTGAAAGTTTTAACTTAAGTTGATTGCAGACTTTTTTTTCTTTTTTTTAAATTTTTTAATGTTTATTTATTTTTGAGACAGGGAGAGACAGCATGAACGGGGGAGGGTCAGAGATAGAGGGAGACACAGAATCTGAAACAGGCTCCAGGCTGTGAGCTGTCAGCCCAGAGCCTGACGCGGGGCTCGAACTCACGGACTGTGAGATCATGACCTGAGCCGAAATCGGACGTCTAACTGACTGAGCCACCCAGGCGCCCCAGATTGGAGACTTTTAAAAATAAAAAGTAAAATCAGATTTTGATAAATTCTAAAATATTTAACTGAGACTAATTTTAAAAAAATGGAGCCTGTTTCAGATTCTGTGTCTCCTTCTCTCTGACCCTCCCCCATTCATGCTCTGTCTCTCTCTGTCTCAAAAATGAATAAACGTTAAAAAAAAAAATGCTTCTTTATTTATTTTGAGAGAGAGGAGGGGAGAATCCCAAGCAGGCTCTGTGCTGTCAGCGTAGAGCCTGATGCGGGGCTCAATGTCACGACCATGAGATCATGACCTGAGCTGAAGTCAGGAGTTAGACACTTAACCTACTGAGCCACCCAGGCACCCCCTGAGACTAAATTTTAAAAACACCTTTATACCTCAGTACCCAAAAACTTAGGCCAAAAAATCTTTAGAAACTGGCACCCAGTAGTTAGAGCAGATTTTTGTCTTCTATCTAGAAACATTTAATTTTCATTTTATAACTTTTAGCAAGTTGATCTTTGTGTTCCTTGGGTTTTCAGCTAATAGCAGATGGTTTTACCCATCCATGTAATTCAGTTTTAAGTTACATCCCTTCTGTGAAGTCTTCTCTAACAACTGCAGTCTAAATTGGTTTCAGATGCCTAAACTTTTATTCCATTATTGTGTGCCTGTTATTTTACTTGTGTCAATTTTGCCTCCTCAGATTATAAAATTCTCAAGGAAAGTGGCCATATTTTGTCATCCTCTTGTTTCTACCTGCTCTGGGTCCACAATGATAATGATAGCTAGCCTATACTGAAAAGCTTTTTTACTATGCTCACTGATCTAGAGCAAGAAGAATGATAAGGAAGCAGAATACTTTGCTTGCATTATCTCATGTAATCCTTATGATCACTCTGTTAGGAAGGTAATTATTTCTGTTACACTGATGAGGACACTGAGGCTTACTGGTTTAGTAATTTGCAAAAAGTCAAATGGTAAACGGACAAGTTGAGAAGAGTATACAGATTAGTGGGATTCTAAAGCCTGCATTCTTAACTGCCATAACACATCTCTTTATAAGGGTTTCTGATTTGGGATACTCTAATAATATACTTTTCAAGATCATTGATGGTTTGTTGCTACTTTAGTTACAACTGACATTTGGGTGTATGGATGTTTGGCAACTCCTGTGAAAGGAATTTGGTACCACTGAGCAGTTCTTTAAGACCACCAGCAGGTGGGCTTTTACATGGTACTTCACTTTTGGAATAGACTGAGACGGTGTAAAATCATGTTACTATGTACTTATTTTGTTAGGAAATCTCAGGTAACAATTTTAGTTATTTTTCAAAAGGAAACTGTTACCTTTGCTTTTTTCTCTTGAATATATGGAGCATTGTTGTCATTAAAAGAAACATTGCAACTATATCTCAAGTAATATTTTTAAAAGAGGCATTGTTCTTTTTAAAAATAGGCTTTAAACCAGGCCAACGTAAAGTTTTATTTACCTGTTTCAAGAGGAATGATAAACGTGAAGTAAAAGTTGCCCAGTTGGCTGGATCTGTTGCTGAGATGTCTGCTTATCATCATGGAGAGGTAAGCATTAAGATTGGAATCAACTGAGAACTATACTTACTGGCATGAAGAATGATAATTAAGCATAATAAAGTATTTTTTCTTTTATAAATTCTTTGGAAATGTGTAAGAGAATCAAGAATTTGGACTTTAATAACAATTAGGGAATATGTATGCAAAGTTTAGGATATTAACATCATATTCTGTTTCTGTGTTGTAGCAAGCATTGATGATGACTATTGTGAATTTGGCTCAGAACTTTGTGGGAAGTAACAACATTAACTTGCTTCAGCCAATTGGTCAGTTTGGAACTCGGCTTCATGGTGGCAAAGATGCTGCAAGCCCTCGTTATATTTTCACAATGTTAAGGTAACAGTTTGCTTTTGCTGATACAGTGGTGTATCAGTGTACAGTAAAGTTCTATTTGAAGTTTCTGTTGGAACTAACTAAATGTTTAACAGAATTGTAATATGGAAATGATTGGGTACTGTAGTGGGGGTGAATGTTCCAAATTATTTGATTGCAAACAGAATGAAGTTTTTTTGATCTCATTGTTTGGGAGTTATTGGTGAAACCAGTCCTAATTAATGTAAGGATGTTTTCTGATCCAACTTTACTTTATGGGCTGAGGAGGGGTTTTGGGGTTTAGTCAGAGTATGAGGAAATCCATAAAACATTATTTACTAATACTAAGAAATTAAGTAGGCTAGTAAGTAAGCACATAAGTAAAATGGGGCTATTTTATTCTGGCTTTCTGCCTGAAAAATCTATTTGGTAATAAGTTTAGTAAATTGGTTAAGTACATGTAATCAAATACTTTAAAAAATGCATTCCTCTTTTTGAAATATAGTCTTTAATTATGTATAAGTTTTATTTCCTAAAACCAAGCCATTTTTCCATATTTTTCCCCCTTTCGTTAGCTCTTTATCAAGACTGCTTTTTCCTGCTGTGGATGACAACCTGCTTAAATTCCTTTATGATGATAATCAACGTGTAGAGCCTGAGTGGTATATTCCTATAATTCCCATGGTTTTAATAAATGGTGCTGAGGGCATTGGCACTGGATGGGCTTGTAAACTACCCAACTATGATGCTAGGGAAATTGTGAACAACGTCAGACGAATGCTAGATGGCTTGGATCCTCATCCTATGGTAATTGTTTAGAACTTCCTGCTTATATTGTTTATTTAACAAATGATAATGTGTAAACTACAAAGTCCAGTCATTTTAGAAAAGTATTGGAACCATTTTCATTTTGGAACATATTGTAGACAATAAAGACCTTATTAGTGTGTAACTTGATATGTGCTTATGGTAAAAAGTATAAGCTTTGGAAAAAGCCTGGAGAATAAGGATTATGGGGAGAAACTTTATTGAAAATTAAAAATAACTCATTTCAGGCTTTTAAATATCTGAATTATGTAGAGAATAATAGTTTCATGACAAAATTATATGCAACTTTGTTTTTGTTCTCAAACTAATAAGTCCTATCAGAGTTGTAAGGACACTTAACACATTGTATATATTTTAATGTATCCTCATAATTTTTATTTTTGTCCTTATATCATCCACTGTGCTTATTTTGCCCCAAACTCTCTCCAAGAAAAACTTCTTAAAAAGGTGTCTTCCCTTTTTTGACTTGATTTAAAATCATTTGGAAGTTTCCCTTTATAAAGATAAACTTAAATAAAAGTGTTTTGTTTTGTTTTTTTTTACATTTATTTAATGTTTGTTTATTTTTGAAGGAGAGAGAAAGAGAGAGAGCATGAGCCCATAAAGAGCAGAGAGAGGGAGACACAGAATCCAAAGCAGGCTCCAGGTTTTGAGCTGTCCGCACAGAGCCCAACGCAAGGCTCGAACTCACTAACTGTGAGATCATGACCTGAGTCAAAGTCAGATGCTTAAACTGACTGAGACACCCAGGGACCCCTAAAATTGTATTTCTAATATAAAAATTAAAAAATTATAGTGGTCATTGTAGAAAATGTAAATAAGCAGAGGAAAAAAGCACTTCATAAAAACTAGCATATGGAAACAAAATATTTTTGGGGCGCCTGGGTGGCGCAGTCAGTTAAGCTTCCGACTTCAGCCAGGTCACGATCTCGTGGTCCGGGAGTTCGAGCCCCGCGTCAGGCTCTGGGCTGATGGCTCAGAGCCTGGAGCCTGTTTCCGATTCTGTGTCTCCCTCTCTCTCTGCCCCTCCCCCGTTCATGCTCTGTCTCTCTCTGTCCCAAAAATAAATAAACGTTGGAAAAAAAAAAAAAAAATTTGGAAACAAAATATTTTTATGTATTTCTCTCCAAGTTTTATTTCATTCTTTTAAAATCAAACAAAACATTAGGCTAAAAGTATGATTTAAAATCTTTTCCCCTTAAATACTTTAAAGTACTCTAAAATATTTCTAATAGAAGCAAAAAATGTTTTATGATTATTGTGTCTTAATTTTTTCAGATGCACTTTAGGATATTAAGTCAGTCTATTTGGTCAATATTTGCTTTTCATGTGCGCGCATGCACGTTCTCTCTCTCTATACGTGTATATAGATATATGTATATATTGTAAGAGTATTCAAAATGTTTAAACAGAGTGTGGAAGAAGAGTAGTGGCCTGGAAGGCACATCATTGGAGAAAAGGTAGAAAGTCAGATTGGGTGCGGGTTGTGGAAGGCTTTCAATATAACATCCAAAAAGTTTGATTTGAAAGGATTATTAATCTAGGGGAGAAGGAGGGATAGAGGCAATAGGCTGAAAAAAAATTTTCTAAGAAGACTAGGAAAGATGAAGCTAAGGTTTTGAGATTTGGAGATGTTGAGATTATATTAACAGAAGTTGTGAATTCAGGTTTGAGTGATTATTTGGAGACAGACTATTGAGGGTGAGGAATTTAGTTTAAGTCATGTTAATCTGTCAGTAGCAGTAGACCGTAGACTAAGGGGCATTCAAGTGTGGTATAGGCATTTAAGAGAGAAGTCAAGTCAGTGCCTTGAGTTATTTTTATTTTTCTCTGCAGCTTCCAAACTACAAAAACTTTAAAGGAACGATCCAAGAGCTTGGTCAAAACCAATATGCAGTCAGTGGTGAAATATTTGTGGTGGATAGAAACACAGTAGAGATTACAGAGCTTCCAGTTAGAACTTGGACACAGGTCAGTATACGTGTGTGAGCTGCCTGTCAGGAGGGCAGTGTGTTATGTAATGCTCTCTGGTAAGAATATGATTCCGTCGTTGTTGGTCCTCAGTTTGTACAGTGTTTAAAATTTCCTGTATACGTTTTTGACCCCTCCAAATTGAATTTGGGCTTTGAATTTGAAGTAGTAATTTAAAAGTTTAATTTCCTTAAAAGGTAAAATGACTTAAGCTAGCTTTGAACCCTTACAAATATGGTCAATAAATCCGTGTCAGTATCAGCTGTTAAGATCTAAAAGTATATGCGTTGTCATCTCTTGTCAGCTGTGGTTGATGTCATCCTCTTCATACTCTTAGCCCTTTCCTTGCGCTTTGGTGTATGAGCAGATCAGAACCGTTACTGTGTATCTTCTTTCACCACTGAGACCCCCATATATTGTCCTTTATAGATGTTGGGCAGGAGATGATAGAGACGGCATTTTTCTTTTTTTCCCACCAGAATTGGGAATATTTTAAGAATTGCATGACTTACAGTATGAGAATGCAAGTGTGTGTCAGGAAAAGAATTACTTACTTTTATATCTTTTGTAGGTATACAAAGAACAGGTTTTGGAACCTATGCTAAATGGAACAGATAAAACACCAGCATTAATTTCTGATTATAAAGAATATCATACTGATACAACTGTGAAATTTGTGGTGAAAATGACTGAAGAGAAGCTAGCACAAGCAGAAGCTGCTGGATTGCATAAAGTTTTTAAACTTCAAACTACTCTTACTTGTAATTCCATGGTAATTGATTAGATTTACTATTAATTTAATGTTTCTTCCATGCCATGAGTTGGATTTTGCGATTGGCTTCATGATGGTTGTGGCTATAATAAGTCTGAATGGTTTTCCCCCTATATATTTGCTGAAGAATCTAGAGGTACATTCCTTTTCCTCTCCTATTACCCACTGCTCTTAATCCCAACTCTGCATTTGTGCATCTGGGCTTGAACACAGAGGATATGTACACTGACCAGAAGTTATGAGAATGACTGGTGCAGGATTTTCACGTTCCTTATTCCTGTCTCTGTTAGCATTTTAATTGTGGAGTACTTCTCTCCCCACAGCTCTGATCTGCTTTTCTAAACTTGTATATTTGTGTTTATATGTAATTGGAGAGAAAGGTAGAAAGTGAACATGTATGAGTAACCCTCATTCCATTCCAAATTAGCTTTTAGACATAAAATAGAGTAAGAGAAAAAGTCCAATAGCACAGTGGCTGAGACAAACTGCCATAATCTGCTAAGAAAGGCAGATGGAAAAAGGAGAATAAGAATAGAGAAGAAGTAAAATTTTCCTCCAAACTGAAGAAGTTTGAATGGATTAGAGCATGATTATAAAAAACAAAAAAGAGACAAATATACCTCTATTAGGTATATGGGGGAGAGAGAACTTGAACATTTGTGAACTCAACATTTGTAAACAAACTTTTAACATTTATTTTTAGTTTGAAAAAAATTTCTTAGATGGTTTTATAGCCATTTTGAGTAGGAACCTTTATTTATTTATTTATTTATTTATTTATTTATTTATTTATTTTTCCAACGTTTATTTATTTTTGGGACAGAGAGAGACAGAGCATGAATGGGGGAGGGGCAGAGAGAGAGGGAGACACAGAATCGGAAACAGGCTCCAGGCTCTGAGCCATCAGCCCAGAGCCTGACGCGGGGCTCGAACTCCCGGACCGCGAGATCGTGACCTGGCTGAAGTCGGACGCTTAACCGACTGCGCCACCCAGGCGCCCTGGAACCTTTTTTTAAAGGACCTATTTATCTTTCAGAATTATTTTAAATATTGTTATAGTTTTGAGAATTGAATGTTTCTTGGAGTCACCAAAGGAATATTTATTTAATAATTTTGGTTCTGTGTAATAAGCATTTAGCGGTGGTGTCTGTTCATTTAAGTATGTTGTAGTTATTTTAAATACCGTAGATGTCCTACAAGTTAAAAATACCAGTACGGATTTATGTCATCTTCAAAAACTGTGTTTTCCTTAGGTACTCTTTGATCATATGGGATGTCTCAAGAAATATGAAACTGTGCAAGACATTTTGAAAGAATTCTTTGATTTACGATTAAGTTATTACGGTTTACGTAAAGAGTGGCTTGTAGGAATGTTGGGAGCAGAATCTACAAAGCTTAACAATCAAGCCCGTTTCATTTTAGAGAAGATACAGGGAAAAATTACCATAGGTAAGATGCAACCTTTAAAAATTTAAACATTAGTTAAAATGGAAAAAAAACTTTATTAATAGAAGACATTTTTATCAGTAGAATATAAACAAATACAAATTGAATCTCTTTTCTTGATCCTAACTTTATTTTTCCCTCACATAGAGAATAGGTCAAAGAAAGATTTGATTCAAATGTTAGTCCAGAGAGGTTATGAATCTGACCCAGTGAAAGCCTGGAAAGAAGCACAAGAAAAGGTAATCATTTGCAGAACAAGACATTCAGAGAAGCTTTTAAAAGCAAATTCCAAAACAAACAACCCAACCCCTAAATTTTAAATTTAATGCTGCTGTAAAGGTGCCGAGTTCTCTGTTTGGAGACTGAAGTCTTCTGTTCATCCGCAGAACAGATACAGTGCAGGACTTTGCAGTGCACACCCACCACAGAGCCCTTTGCCAGTGTGACCCAACCAGGGCCTGGAGAAATGACTCCAGGTGTGAGAAGGTAGCTCAGTCTCCTTGGCCTTTTTTCTGAGCCTGCCATTAAAGGGTGTTACTCGTGGTGGTGGTCTTTGTGAGGTGCATGTGTACAACCCGGGAACTATACTGGTAGCACATAAATGATTTCACACTGGTCTGACGATTGCCATAGTATGGTATCCAGTCACCATTCACTTGGTATGGTTTTGGTTTATGCTGGGAAGACTAGAGACAAAATCTTCAGTAGTAGAGGGTTTATTGAGCACCAAGTATGTGCTCTGTCCTATGCTTAGATCTTTGACTAGAAGTTTAAACCCTGGAACTTCAGATGAAATCTGATCTTTTATTTATTAAATTGTCCATTTCAGATCATAAAGTACTAGTATTCAGTGAATGGAACATTGAAACTTTGAGATTCTTCTCAAGAATTAGTCTCTTTCTGTTGTGTATAATTAAAAGAAAAATTTAAAAAGGCAATACAACATTGTGATTGAGAACACAAATGTACAAAAGGAAGAACGTTATGGAAATGACTGATTTCTTAATTAGAATGTTGTGTATACGTGATAACAGTTATGATTATATGACATAACTTAAAGTGAAACTTGACACTTCCCTACATTTATGAATTCTCAACCCACAATGTTTTTCAGATTTTTTATCAACTACATTGAAGTGTTGCTTTTGTTTTTATTATTTAAGCTTTTTAAAAGTTTGAACAGTCTATAGAATGCCAGATATTAGAGCGAGTAAATTTAGAATAAATTATATGCTTAGCAATTACATATTAAGATAATAGGCTTATTTATCGTTCGGGGAAGATGGGGGAGGACAAGATGGGGAGTGTTCAGAATTAAGATGATCCAAGCACTTTGCTCTTTTCAGTGTGTTTTACTGCATTTTTAAACCCCAAATTATGGTTTATACACTGCTTGCCCTTCTGTATCATTGTTGGTTTAAATTATATCTTAAAAAAAATTAACTAGTAAGCTAGTAAATTTAATGCTTAGTTTTAAAAGATAAAGATGTTTAGGGTTTGAGAGTGCCCTTCCAGTGGAAGTAGACTTCATGGGTAAAACCTAGTGGTTGGTTTCAATAATTTCATTGTCACCATCAAAATTTTTTCAGCATCTTGGCCATGTGTTCACTTTGGGGGTGAAGGTAACAAAAGGAGCTGCTCTTACAAGAGTGTCCTATTGTGTAGAGTTGGAGAAGAGAGAATTACAAAACAGATAATTATGAGATTAAAGTTTTTATTCTTGATTTCTGAAAGTATCCTTAGTTATCTTCATGCTAACAGTGGTAGATACACATATATCCATAGAATGTTACCAATATTCTGGGTGTCATCAAAACCTAGAGCAAATAGACTTCTAGAGTGTGGATCTAAACAGGATTTTATGACAGCCTGATAATATTTTAATAGTAGTGTAACAACCTAAATATTCCATAGAAACACACTGTTTCATGAAGAATTTTTGAAAACAGTAGAATTTACGAATTTGTCGTAAGTACTATTTGTCTGGGTACTTTTTGATCATTTATCGGCTCAGCAACAGCATTTCTTATTTGGCTAATGTTGCTTAATTGAATTCATAGTTTTGTTTATGTAGTGAAGCATGTTGCTTTGCAATTTTTAATCTTTATCCCTTCTAAAGTACACTAAACTTTACTTTGTGTATATATACATCATTTTACTGAAAATTTTAAACTAAATTGAAAGCGATTTTTTTCTTTTTTTGGTTACCAAAAGCGAATGTTTTATTTCTTGGGATGTCATGGTTAACTCAGTCATTTTTAATTATCTGAGTGCCTTAAAAAATTTAAATGCAATTTTATTTAATGGCTGTTGTTATTTTAAAAATCTTAAAGGTGATGTCACCTGTAATAACTTCTATTAAATTCATTGGATTTTGAAATTTAATATTAGCATAAGAGGATTTTTTATTGCAACCGTTTCTATGAAAAAAGACCTTGCAAATAAAAATTTAGAATAGCCCTCACAATTCATACTCTAACTCACCAGCTATTAAATTCTTAATTGAACTTTCTGTTCATTCTGACATGAGTATTGTTGCTTTAGATAATTTTTATTAAGAAATCATACTTAGTGAGTGACTGCACCTTAGCATATTTATATTACAACTGTAAAACATTCTTTATAAGTGATACTTATTTCGGGTTTCAAATTGTTAATTCACTCACCAATATAAAAATCTGACAAGATGCAGTGATAAAACATTAGTTCCACTCTATTAATTTCAAGATGTGGTATCTTCTCATTTTATGACTTAGTGCCTGGGCAATGCAGTTAATTTTTCATCAGATTCCTAGATAAATAGGGATTGACTATACATTCCTTTTGAAGATTTATTGTGTATTTTTAGAAAACTTTTTATAGCAAATACATATTTTATATTGTAATCCTGAAGATAGAAATCTAAAATAACCCCAACCACCCGGAGAATATAGCATTAAGAGTATAGCATTTGTGGAATTTTTAACTCCATATTCAATAAAATTCAGCGTTGATTTGATACTATACAGGACTTTAATATAAAGTTTATTATTTTTTACAGGCAGCAGAAGAGGAAGAAACACAAAACCAGCATGATGATAGTTCCTCTGATTCAGGAACTCCTTCAGGCCCCGATTTTAATTATATTTTAAATATGTCTCTGTGGTCTCTTACTAAAGAAAAAGTTGAAGAACTGATTAAACAGAGAGATGCAAAAGTATGAACTTTTGTGGGTTAAATAATTTGAAACTATTTCAGTATTATCCATTTATTTGTTTTTCTTTTTACAAAAAGAAGTATTTTGATTTACCCTTTATACCTTATTAAATTACTGAATGTTTAAATTTTACTACTTTTTTATTATAGGGGCGAGAGGTCAATGATCTTAAAAGAAAATCTCCTTCAGATCTTTGGAAAGAAGATTTAGCAGCATTTGTTGAGGAACTGGATGTAGGTTAAGTCTCCATTAAACTATATTTGGAAAAGTAATGTTTATGAAATAAGAATGAAAGTTCTTTAATTAAATTATTTCAGTTTCTTTTAAGTCTGTAAAGGTTAATGTGTTTATAAGGTGCATTAGGATTAAGCTTCCAGCTCTATGAAGTTATAAAGAAAAGTCATATTTGGCATAGATGAGTGTAAAAACCTACATGAAGTTAAATTTAGAATAAATTGAATACTAATATTTTCTGTTAAATTTTCTTAACTTCAAAATAGCTTATTGATTCAGTTTGTTTTTCCCCAAAGAGGTAAGAACAAAATATATACGATTGAATATAAGTATGTTAACTTTTACAAAGTAGAATGATAGTGACTTTAGGTTTATAACAGAGAAATTTTAACATAGTTTTTATAACTTAGTTTTCTCCAGGTAGAATTCTAATTTTTTTTTTTTTTTTTCAACGTTTATTTATTTTTGGGACAGAGAGAGACAGAGCATGAACGGGGGAGGGGCAGAGAGAGAGGGAGACACAGAATCGGAAACAGGCTCCAGGCTCTGAGCCATCAGCCCAGAGCCCGACGCGGGGCTCGAACTCACGGACCGCGAGATCGTGACCTGGCTGAAGTCGGACGCTTAACCGACTGCGCCACCCAGGCGCCCCAGAATTCTAATTTTTTAAAAAAAAATGTAGAGAAAGAAAATGTAAACTTTTTCTAAAATTGCCCAGTTTGTTGTGAAGCAACTAACTCACTTAAAATATTAGAGTTAAATTAAGGTTAGCAATATGATCATCTGATTTTGAGTAGCACAAGGTCAATTATTATTTGTCATTACTTGTATGATAGTACATTTTTTACTTTTTAGTTGTTTCATTGATTTTTGTCCACATGTTTTAGTTTTATTTTCATGACCTAAATCAGAATTAGGACTCTTACAAATGAGGGTGGTAGCCTTATAGAATTTCTGGAATTTTTTAGTGCTGTTGTTCTGGGTTTCCTTAATCATCTTTCAAGTGTCATAATATGACTTAGATTAATGAGTTAGATTTTTAAAAATTCGACCCTTTTTCTGCTGATACATGAAACAGGCATATGTTAAAAAGACATTGTTTCTGATTAATATTAATGATAGTCTAATACTGCTTTAAGTTTGATCACTGATTCTTGAGACATAGAAAGCTTTTTGTGGCTATGCCTATAAATTTCCTGATTGTTGAAATATCATCACTCAGAATAGTCCCAGTGAATAACACTACTCTTCCCTCCTCTCCCCCACCTTTTTTTATTACTCTTTTAATTCGTCACCTTATTTTATTACTTGATAATTAGCAAAATAGGTCCAGACAACTTATTTTTTTCTGGATATGGTAACTTTTTACATCTAGAAAGATTTAGACTTAAATTTCATGTCTCTCTGTATCATTTAAAATCTTACGCCATTAATTGAATATCTTGTGTATTGGCACTGTGTTCTGTGTAATCCTCAGATTGACTTCTGTCGCAACCCCAAATGAAAGAGCTTATTAAACAGTTATTTAGATGAAGATCCTGAAGTTTAGAGAGGTTAAATAACTTGTTTAGGGAGGCATTATATCATTATGGTTAAGAGCAGTTATGTTGGTAGAGTCCCAATCTTCCTCATTCATAAAATGGGGATTACATGAGTTTTAATGCCTGGAACTTAATAGGTGCTCTATAAATTATAACTTATTTCTTGTATTAGTTTAAACTAGTAAATGGAAGTGTTAAGATTGAAATCCAGGTCTGTCTGATTTCAAAGCTTATGTTATTTCCATTAAGCTATTATGCTACAAAGATTTCCTGTTTATCTGCAAGACAAGTGATACGAGTAGTGTGTGACCCTGAACACCACATGATCCCAACTGAGCCCATGATTCTTGAAATTTGCTTGATACACAAGTGCTTTGGATTACAAACACGTTTCAGAATGAATTATGCTTGCAAACCAAGGTTTTACTGTAGTTTTAATTTCTTATGCAGTACTGATCGTCTTTTCTAATGAGTTGTTTCGCACCCACCCTTTTTATAATTATACTTCAGAAAGTGGAGGCGCAAGAACGAGAAGATATTCTGGCTGGAATGGCTGGGAAAGCAATAAAAGGTAAAGTTGGCAAACCTAAGGTGAAGAAACTTCAGTTGGAAGAGACAATGCCTTCCCCTTATGGGAGAAGAATAGTTCCTGAAATTACTGCTATGAAGGCAGATGCCAGCAAAAAGTTGCTGAAGAGGAAAAAGGTATGACATTTCTTTTGTTTTAACTCATTGGTAGACTCCATCTTCCTAATGATATATATATATTCAGTTTTACTGTGCGCTTATTAAATCATGCTTTGTTTCTAATATATTTCACTGTGATAGGAAATCATTTGTTCTATGAGAGCAGTTGGTCCACAAAATGAAAACATTAGTCAAGGATCCACATATATGTAAAGAACTACTTGGTTGATGGAGTTTTTAAAATGAGAGCTAGAAATAGTCTATTTAGCAGCATTCTACATTATAATCCTGGAACAACAACCAAAAACATATCAGCTTTAAAATATGAACTTTAGTTCTACATCATGACCAATTAAGGAAGTCTCTTAAGCAGAAAAATATTTGGTTTTCAAAGTAAGCTTTTACTATTTATTTGTTATTACCCTTAGTTAAAAAATTATCAAGCACCTCCCATGTCATTGGCATTGATTGGTTCTATTGAGGATTTAAAAGTATGGACTTAAGCTACCCTCCAGAGGGCTGTTGGGCAAGAGTTAGTCAAACTGAGAAGGCTGTTCAGAGTTGAGGAAATAGGAGGCATGATGGTCTGAAAGAAGCAGATTTTTCTGGGCAGGTTGATTTTAGAGCCTAGGGAATATATAGATACGTCCATTAGTCTAGTTAGAGCTTGAGAAATGAGCCTCAGAGCTGGAGTGTACCGAGCTAATATTTGAAAGCATAGGAACTTTGTGATACCAGAGAGATCACTCTCTTCTACTGTTCTGATAAACTGATGTGTGTACTATTTGCCTCTTACCTAGCTTCCTAGCACACGCAGGTTCCTCCTTAGGAAATGGCCTCTCTCCTTTTTTGTTGGTGTTTTGTTCTTAGCACTCTTCTCTTCACCTTACATAGTCTCAAGTAACCTCATCTATGCCCAGACCTTTTTTTCCACTCACACTGATGACTCTTGAATCTTTGTCCCTAACTTACAATGTTTTCAGGAGTGCCAGGTTAATAAAGCTACCTGACTGCCCCAAGCCCCCTCAGACTCCACATAGCTGAAGCTGAGCCCATTATCCTGATTTCAAAACCTCTTCCACCTCTGTGCCTTATCACCCATCACAAACAAGCCAAAAACCTGGGACTTTCTCATCTAATCAGTAACTGAATCCTACTGACTGCCTATGTAGCTGTTCCCCAATCCTCCCCCCACTGCCCCGCTTTTCTTGGTCTCCATTGATACTGTCTCAGAATTTCAGAAGTTTTCTTTGACGTAAAGTGTTCCTCTTAATTAGTCTTCCTGTCTCTAGTTATCATGACTTCTACATTTTTGTACTTCATTCTTCTCTGTTTTGTCTCTTACTACTTATGTGATATTTCCAAAAATAAGTCTGACTATTGCACGGATGCTCAAAAGTTTTCAGTGACTCCCCACTGACTGCACACAGATTCTAGTATCCAGTCATATAGCAACTGCATACCTCCCTGTGTTTCCATGTGCCTACTCTTTCCTTTTCCCTTTCCTTCAATCCTACCCGACTGTTTGAAATTTGCTAAACATAATATGGTATCGTGCCTCTGTGTCTTTTGCCTGGGATGCTCTTCCCTCCTTTCCTTCTCTTCACTTGGCAAATATACATGATTCTTTCAAAACCCAGTCAGAAAGGCTCCTTCTCCATGAAGTCATCTCTGACCCTGCCTTGGGCAGAGTTGCTCACTTCTCCCCCTGGGTTACTTTTATACCTCCCTCCATATTTGTTATTTGTATTCTAATGACTTGTCCTGGTGTCCTTCTCTGTCTTTTAATAATCTTCGGGTAGGGAGACTTTGACTAATACCTAGCAGTGCATGACATGTGTTGCTTATCTTCTTTCAATAATCTGTGATTTTTTTCTAGTATGAGAGACCTGAAATATAGGAACTTATTTTGCAGGTACTTTTTGGTGTATTTTGCTATTGGTCTGAAAGCCCCTTTGATAATCAAAGGCTGCCATCTTATTTTTTTTATGGTTACTTTTAAGTAGCTATTATCTCATAGAGTGTATCAGAATAGTAGAGTGTAAGCAATATCATTTGCTGCAGGTAAATAAAGTAGAAGATGGTCTGATCAAAGTCCTCTGCATTATTATTTTTTTACTTATCTGATATGAAGAAGTGATCTATTGGCTGGAAATGTATGGTGTTAATTTTTATTTTTACTCCTAGTTATTTGTTTGTTTGTTTAATGTATAGGGTGATCTCGATACCACAGCAGTAAAAGTAGAATTTGATGAAGAATTCAGTGGAACACCAGTAGAGGGTACAGGAGAAGAGGCATTGATCCCGTCAGCTCCTGTAAATAAAGGTCCCAAACCCAAAAGGGAGAAAAAGGAGCCTGGTGAGGAACTGTTACAAAGATTTTTTTGTTTGTTTTTTGTTTTAAGAAAAAATTTTTTTGCTTATTTTGAGAGAGAGCAAGTGTGAGTGGGGGAGGGGCAGAGAGAGAGGGACAGAGAGAATCAGAAGCAGGCTCAGTGAACTGTCAGTGCAGAGCCTGACGTGGGGCTCAATCTCATGAACTGCAAGATCATGACCTGGGCTGAAATCAAGAGTCTGCCGCTTAACTGATTGAGCCACTCAGGTGCCCCTACCTACAAAGTATTTTTGTGAGGGGGGAAAAAAATATGTATGTACAGGGTATAGCTAGATTTTTTTTTTATTGTGCTTTTTTTTTTCCTCTAGTAGTTGATGTTAATGTCTTAAATTTTCATGAACATTTGTTATTTTATAATTAACCTTTCATTATGAGTTTTATTTTTAGTAATGACATTTGTATAAATATTGATACATATCTTATTCTTTCATTTTTAGGTACCAGGGTGAGAAAAACACCTACATCATCTGGTAAATCCACTGCAAAGAAAGTGAAGAAACGGAATCCTTGGTCAGATGATGAATCCAAGTCAGAAAGTGACTTGGAAGAAACAGAGCCTGTGGTTATTCCCAGAGATTCTTTGCTTAGGAGAGCAGCTGGTACTTCGATATATTTTATTTTTATTTTCTTGTATATTCTAGTTTGCCCAAGTTAGTATTACTCCTATAAGTTGGTATATTTAGTACTGTCAATGTCATTAAAGTACTAAATTGTTAGTATTTCAGAAGTTACAGTTCATGAAGATAAAAATGTTGCTTTAGAGAATGTTGTTTTTAGCAAAGTTGGACACAGATTGCTCTAAAGTGAATCATGTTGTCTATTGGTTTTTGTTAGAAAGTTTGGGTTTTAATCCATCCATAGTTTGAAGATGTTTGGTAAAAACTGTTTCTTGGTAGAATATCAACAGTGATCAGTAGAAGTGCTTTGTAGTTTTTGTTTTGTTTTCTACCCCATATATCACGAAAAGTTTCATGATTAGAAGTCTGATTCCATGCACATAGCATAATTTATATAATTGCAGTGCTAGAGTTAGGATGAAGATATCATCTTGTTATTTTGTATGGCTGGTAAGCATGCAATTTTCTCCTTTCCGAATATTCATTAATTTGAAGTCTTCAAATATTTAAAAATTGAGCGTCCTATTGTAAAGATTCTTCTCAAATTTTATTAAGTCCTAATTTAGTTAAAATGAGTGATACCTTATTATGGTTGTTTTATTTCTGTGAGATACTTTTTATTTTTTTTTATTTTTTTTTTATTTTTTTTTTTCAACGTTTATTTATTTTTGGGACAGAGAGAGACAGAGCATGAACGGGGGAGGGGCAGAGAGAGAGGGAGACACAGAATCGGAAACAGGCTCCAGGCTCTGAGCCATCAGCCCAGAGCCCGACGCGGGGCTCGAACTCACGGACCGCGAGATCGTGACCTGGCTGAAGTCGGACGCTCAACCGACTGCGCCACCCAGGCGCCCCAGAGATACTTTTTAAAATAGATGTCAGACCTTAAATTCTTTGGTGCTCTAATCGCCAGTGATTGAATTTCTTTTCCTAATGCACACAGGTAGTACAATGTAGGTGAATTTTTAATAGAGTAACTTAACTTATGTGAAAATTAATCTATTAAATTAGATACTTCAAAATTGTATTTAGTCTTTTTCGTACACCTAAAGTGAAGTATAAAATGACACAGCATCCAAATTATTTAAAAATTTTATTCCATAGTATATGCTAGAAATTATAAGACTTGCATTATACCAATGTGCCTTTCCCCATACTTGGTACCTTTTTATGCCTTTTTTATTATTGTTTAGTAATATGTTGAGGTATTATCTCTGTATTTCTCATTCATCTGAAGAATTATGGTCTGTTATTTTGTAGTAAAACTATTGTGAATAGAAGATAGAAATTTTTATGTAAGAGGTTGAAAGAACGTTCGGCACTTTCTAAGACGAGTAAAATTTGTCTTTTGTAATTGCAGAAATGGGAAATCTTAGTAGTCCCTTTTACAATGGCTTATATTCCTATTTTTGAGTAATATTTAAGTATGACAAATTGCACCCTAACAATCTTATTAATCAGTTTGTGCTCCCCTGTACCATATGCAGCATTAGCCTCCTGGGAAGTACAAGATTAACCCTTGACGCTATCAAAATAACTGAGGCCAAAGCTGTTGGTTTTTGCTGTGAATGCTTGTCTTTTTTCCCCCCTTTTGTTCTTTTTAGAGATAGCTGGAATATCTTCAAATGCATTATTTGTAATATTTCATGTAGATAAAGCTGGATTTAACATTCCTGTTTTTTTTTCTCCTCTTAGCTGAAAGGCCTAAGTACACATTTGACTTCTCAGAAGAGGAGGATGATGATGCTGATGATGATGAGGACAATAATGATTTAGAGGAATTGAAAGTGAAAGCATCTCCCATAACAAATGATGGGGAAGATGAATTTGTTCCTTCAGATGGCCTAGATAAAGATGAATATACATTTTCACCTGGCAAATCAAAAGCTACTCCAGAGTAAGTAATAAAGTACTATTCGTTATATGGTACAATTCATTATTTAGGCATCTATCAAAGATCTCCTAGTAAACTGTGTCTAAGAATTTATTATCATTCGAGGTAAGGTCCTCCTCACAAAGGAAAAAATCTGGGTAATGTTGCAGCTGTTTACAGAACTGTTGTCTATAGTTTAGAGCATGGATTGGCAGGTCCCCGCACCCCCCCCCCCCCCCATAAAGGGCTCTATAGCAAATATTTTAGGCTTTGCAAGCCATATGGTCTCTTTTGCAACTACTCAGTTGTTGCCATTGTAGCAAGAAAGCAGCCATAAACAGTATGTAAATGACTAAGTGTAGCCGTGTTCCAGTAAAACTTTAGAAAAATAGGCTGCAGGCCTATGGGACATTGACAACATGGTTCAGAGAAACTAATTCTTTAGAACTGGGAGGATTTAATTTTCTTCCCTAGCTTTGGCTTTGATTTTTTTTTTTTTTTTTTTTTTTTTTTTTTTTTGCCTCTGGAGAGTATTGAACCTTAATGTGTAAGATGTGAAGTTTGTAAGCTGTTTTAGATTTTTAAAGGAAGTGTTTTATCATAGGCAGTCTAGGGTTAAAAATAGGATTATTGAGGACTCTGACAGAGATTCTGACTTTCTCCTTAGGTTTCTGGCCATAATTTACTGATGTTGAATTCTGGAACAGTTCTGTTAATCATAAAATTTAATGTAGTGATAATTTGGATAACTTTAACCCTTGCTCAGTTTCCATTCTTTTATGTTAAATCATTGGTTTTTCTGGTGTCTCTGAATGTATTTCTATGCACACCCGTGCATGTGAGACAGAAAAAAAAAAGTTTGGTTCCCCTGTCTTTGACAAAGAGAAACCAATGAGAGAACTGTAATTATAATCCTGCAGCACATTATATAATTTACCAAGGTTGAAACTATATTTAAATTGTGATTAATTTTTCTAATAGAAAATCTGCACATGACAAAAAAGGTCAAGATTTTGGGAATCTCTTCTCATTTCCTTCATACTCTCAGAAGTCAGAAGATGGTATGCTCCTTTAATCTTTTCATTGATTAATTACTTACTGTATTATTGCTATGGATTTTTTGCATGAGCGGAAAACTTACCTTCTTTTTACATTTCCCTCAATGTAATAAGGTTTATTTACTTTTTCTAAGATGAGTACCAACTAATTGGTCAAAATAGGCATTATGGAACTCGTTAGGTTGATAGATGTGTGTATAGATGTGCGTGTAGTGTCCTAATGAGAGGAAAAGATAAATCTTGGAAGATGAAATTTGATTTTCATGGCAATGTGAATGTATATGTGACAGTTTTTTGTTTTAAGCTACAAGGGGACTGATATTCGGATTTGTACTAAACTGTAGTAGCTGAAAGAAGCAAACTTAATCAGGGTGTATATTATTTCCTATTAAAACAATTTTTTTTTAATGTTTAGTTTTGAGAGAGAGAGAGAGAGAGACAGAGTGTGAGTTGGGGAGGGGCAAAAAGAGAGAGGGAGACACAGAATGTGAAGCAGGCTCCAGGCTCTGAGCTGTCAGCACAGAGCCCGCCACGGGGCTCAAACTCACAAACTGCAGGATCATGACCTGAGCTGAAGTCAGACACTTAACTGACTGAGCCACCCAGGCGCCCCTATTTCCTATATTTTTATGTGGGGAATTTTTAAGGTCAAAACAATCTAGTTACACTTAACTGTCTTGCATTTTTAAAACACACACACATACAGGCAGACAGACATAGATCTGATACATGTTCTAAGTGTATAGATAGATATGCATATTTGAGAGCATGTCAAAACTGTTATGTAAAACTGTCACATCTAAGTAGACATATCGAATCCCTGTTTTGGTTTGACAAAGGGAAGGAGGGAGGGATGGAGAGCGGAATTGTTGAATCAAAATGGAGTATAAGAGTAAACTGAAGCCTACTGCCTTTTAAAAGGCGAAAGATTTATGTGATCTGAAGAGAAACCAGAGCATGCCTACTGCCTTTTAAATTGATCTTCAGTGACTTAAAATTGGTTTTTAAAAGATGAAGTTACCACTTTCTTAGATTGAACATTATCACTGATAATCCTGAAATGGTTAACAGCATTAGATGTGTAGATAGTAAAATAACCACAGTGAGACCTTGCAGTTTAAAATAAATCAGTATTTTTGAGCTGATCAGTCATGTTTTAAATGGTTAGCGTTTGGGACTATTAAGAATTTTATTACTCTACACATTTCTATATTGTTTTACAACAGAGTTAACATTTTTGAAATATAATATTGTTATATTTTTTGTTTTCAGCTGTTTGTATGTTATGGATTATATGATCATAAAATAGAAATTTATAAGATCAATTAGCTAAAGAGAAGTCATCAGTAAAAAGAATCAAAGTTTAACTGTTAAGTGGTCCTTATAGAGTCTCTTTACTGAAAGAAAGCTTTATAATTTTTAGATTCAGCTAAATTTGACAGTAATGAAGAAGATTCTGCCTCTGTTTTTTCACCATCGTTTGGTCTGAAACAAACAGATAAAGTTCCAAGTAAAACAGTAGCTGCTAAAAAGGGTATGTACTTAGATTTGATGTTGTTAAGCATCTTACAGACTATATGTAGTTGATATTAAAGGAAATTTAATTTGAAACTATTTGCATGTGGATTTCAGTAGAAAATAGTATAAATGTGTATAAAGAGAATCCCTCTTGTTTTCTAACCGTATGAAGTAATAATTAAAATGTAAGACCTTATTGTAAAACTATTGTAATTATAAAATAATCCTGTGTATTGATATCTAAAGATAGCTTTTTAGGTAAGCTCTCCTATAGGTGTTAGCTTGTAAAATAGATGAAAATTTTGTCTGGCTAGTAGCCTGATTGTGTTATCTAGGTAGGTCATGTCCTCACACCCCATTTGGAATGATGGCTCAGTTCTGCTGGGGTCTTCTTTTTTCTTTCTGAGTCATGTAGCTTCTTTCTTTTCCATAGCCTTAGATTCTCCATAAATCTAAGTTGATTTGACATAGGAATCTGTTATTAGTCCCAAGGGACATACTCTTGGTGTTTTTGAAGAAGGCCAGTATTAGTGCTTTTGTTTAAAAGATAAGTGCTCCTTACACAGCAAGTAAATAAACATACAGTATGGACCATCTTTTCAGTACCTCAAAAATGTAAAACAGATTCCATTGTAGACACGCACATATTAGATGAAGGGGAACAACAACAGAAGTCCCTACTTATTTTGAGTGCACTAGGACCACGGTAAGAAGTTGGTTGACTGCCGCAGCTTCTCTGGCCAACACACCAGGTGCCCTGTCTGCATCCCTTCACCCACACCTCTTCCGTACACATCAGCAAGTGCCTGTATTTCTTTGCCTCAGGACTTGTCACTATGTTGGAATATTAGTATTTCCCCACTTCAGCCGCTCTTTCTCAGTAATTGAAGAGAGCTGGTTGCTGGTTTGCAAATACGTTAGTGTTCTTGCCTCTCTGGTTAGCCGGCTCTGAGATGTGTGTTTCCCATGGCTCAGAGATTGCTCGTGGTGAGCCCTCAGGGTGATGACAGGCTTGGTACCGTACCCATTCCTGGCTGCTGTCGCTTCGCTGCCTCAGTTCTGTTCTCCCTTTGTTTTCACCTCCCAAATAAGTACTTGTACTGGAGTCTCTGTTTTGGGGCCAGGTGGGGTCTGCTTCTGGGGAGTTCAAACTGAGACAGGCCCTATAGTTTTTCTTTCTGCATCTTTTTTAAAATTGTCTTCACATGAGCACTTTATAACCACCCCGAGAACTTGGGAGCCCTATCACTTCTTGGAACGTATCGACCTGTTTCCTTCATCGAGCTGTTCACTCCTATTTAAGCTAATGAGTTAGTGTTGAGTGTTAACTAACAGGCTAGCATACCACAACCCCTGTCCCGTCTGGTTGCTTCACCAGTTGAACTAGCCCGTGTCAGTCGAATGGGTGATGCTTGCATGAAACAGTTGAAGCCCTCAGTCTTCCTCTAGCCGCCTTCCAAAAATACAGTTCCCACAAAATCCCATTTCAAGGAGAGGATGCGTCCCCTCCTCCATCCTCTGTGAGATTATCTCTGTTAGCTCCAAATTATATGTATTATTATACAAGTTAACCTCTGTAACTCCAGTCGTTGACAGCAGAAGCAGCTCATGGTCCTCCGGTATTGACTTACATTTGCTTGGTGGAACTTTAACTGCCACCTAACACTCAAGCCTGGAAACTCTAATGAAGGAGAAGGCTGGTTCCTAGAACACACTGCTGTGTCAAGCCTATACTGGTGCTAGGAGCTGCCTGCCACGTGGCTCTTGTGGTGGACTTAGTCATAAGGATTCAGGGAAAAGCCACAAAACCTGTGGTTGCCACGGCCATGAGTGTGGACTCTCTTGCCGTCCTAATGAGGGGCCTTTACCCTAGCATCTCAGATTGGGCCCAGGAATACATTTTCCATGTAATTAGCCTGTTCTGGTTTTTGTTTTTTAATTTTTACTAATCACACAAGTGAAGTCTGATTTATCAGTTTTCACATAGAATGTAAATGAAGCAGAAAAACATTCTATTTTAAAAGCAAAATTCATAAAACAAAGGCTTTTGGGCCTGTTGTCTGACCTGGAATTTTCACATTTCTTTCTACATAAAAGTGCCATGTTTGGATTTCAACTTTTCAACTTTGAATTGAAGTGAATCAGCTTCTATTCATGGTATTTGGGGGTCCTGTAAAAATGTTTTTTCCTTCCTCTAAAACATTTTAGAAGTTAGAACGTAACATGTGGTTATACTTGAGTTGTAATTAATGTCAAATATGTTACTTTTCTATCATGACTATATTTTTACTACTGCTTTTTAAAAGTTCCTGCTTAATTCACATTAATGGCCTTTGTTTAAAAGAATCTCCCACGAAATAGCAAAAGGCATATTATTCATAATTAAATAAAAAGCATGGTGTCATCTGTGAGAAATTGTTTGGCTTTATACTGGCACCAAGGGAAGAGAAACCATTTTGTTATGTAAGGCTACTCAATTTCCTATCAGCAGTAAGAAATTCCATTGTTACAGGATTCGCTTGAGCATGGTTTGCTGGTAAGTGTATTACATTGATTTATGAAATGGAAATTTGCTTAATAGGAAAACCATCTTCAGATACAACTGCTAAGCCCAAGAGAACCCCTAAACAGAAGAAAGTAGAGACTATAAACTCTGACTCAGATTCAGAATTCGGCATTCCAAAGAAGAGTACACCCCCAAAAGGTGAGGATTATGTTTAACCATCTAATGGATGTCATTTTGTCTCTTCTCATTGAATTTAGAAAAACTGTACTGTTTTGTTTTAAATTACTTTACTCCTCAACAAGGAATATGTTTAAGAATTAGTGCTGAATTAGAGTCCAGAGGAAGTCTAGTGCTTTGTTTTAGGAATCAAGGAATTACGACTCGTAAGTTAAGTAAACAACTTACATACCTAAGAATGGTTGAGACCCCCTGCACAGACTCACTGGGCATAGTTATTGAGAAGGCAGATGAGGGCTCCTTGCCAAGTGGAGAGTGACCATTCCCAGGAGCTGGGACTTGTACACTGGAGCTGTTGTTTGCTCATCTAGGAACCAGTTCTTCATCCTGGAACCCTCATTTCCTTCCAGAATCTAGAAAAGTCCTCAAAGGTGCTTTTTAAAAAATATGTGTAAGATAGTTTTTTCTGAGGGTAGCTGCTCAGCCTTTTCTCCCAACTGACAGATTTACCATCAGTGTACTTAGAGTGGTGATTGGGATAAGGAGATAGCTACATGGAAACAAGGGAGAATAGGGGCAAAAAAGAAACAGTGATTGAGGAGATCAGTACTTCTGTTATGCCTGGCTTGAAACTGTTAAAGATTCAGAAGTGCCATTTCATTGATTCATTTGATAAAATAGGACATCCCAAGATTGTTTAGGCTATCCATACTAGTACAATCTGGTTCGTCATAGCTCTTAAAGAATTTTTAAAATTTAGAATGGCAGTTTAGTTCCATTTTCTCTTTCACTGGCATCATTGTAGGATGTAGAATATTTTGTCACCATTTGCATATTACTTTTCCCCCCTTTCTCCTCCAGTGAGAATAAGAGGTTAGTTGGGTAGAAAAAAAAATAGCTGCGGATTTGACAGATTATGATTAATACTCGGGGTTTATTCTAAGACTGTGCTACCTAAAATGGGATCTGCAGTTAGTTGTTACTAGTGCATAAGTAAAATTTGGACTACGCATTTAAACATAATTTGTGCTAATAAGAAAATATGTATTTTCTAATAATTCATATTGTATTTTTAAAGGTACTAGTCTATGACAAATTAGAAACTAAAACTTGTTTTCATCACATACAAGTTAAAAAGCAATAAGACATTTTCTTTTTAGGCACAAAGACCACATGTTCAAAATGTAAATGTTTTTTCTCTTGTGTATCAGGAGTTTGGTCATTAAAATTTGTCACCAGGACCTTCCAACTAGCTTTAAATGTATTTGTGAAATACTCTTTCGTCCCATCAATCCCAAAACCGAAATGATGCCGCCAAATAGTTTCTACATCATTTATATTTAGAGACCAGGATTGCAGTACTGATTGGGGCACGCCAAAGAAGTGAACTATAATGTTGTGACATTTATCTTTTTCTACTGTACTTTAACCTTGGGAGGAAAAAACCCCTTTGTATCATTTTAAGGTAAAGGCCGCGGAGCAAAGAAAAGGAAAGCATCTGGCTCTGAAAATGAAGGTGATTATAACCCTGGCAGGAAAACATCCAAAACACCAAGCAAGGTAATCAGGAACATCTTTTTATGCATTGTTTTACGATGATCTATAACTGGCGTAGTTGGCTTATTACTATAAGGTCTTCTAACACTTTAAACCTAGCCTCTCTTATGCATACGGCACTTATGTGTAGTTAAAAGAATTATCCAAGTATAAGATGCATACAATCAGGACTATTTCTTGGATAAAAGTCTGGCATAAATGAGCCTACTTAATTAAGAGTATTCTATTCCATCCAATGAACGATTGAAGTTATTGGCTATGTGTCTGAAATACTTTTCAGACCAAATAAAGGCTGTTTCTTTTTAGCTTGGATTTATTTGCCCAGGCTCTGATTTTTTTCTTTTAACTTGAATTCATTTGTGGCTAATTTTCACAGTCTGACCTTTCTCCAGGAGCACACAATCTTTTTTATAGGTAAAAGAAAAACATCCAGTGTCCTTTTTCTTCTCTCCCTATTAAAATGTAAAAATACAAACATGATTTTAGCTTCACGCCATTCTCCACCTTGGCCTTTTCCATCCAGTCTTCCAAGTGTCTGGTCCATCTTGGTGACTCCTCTCTGCATTTTTATAATAAACATAGTATGTACTCCATATTGTGCATAAGTTTTGCTTTCCTTTCATGAATTGAGAGGTACTTACAAGTAAATAATTTGTACTAATCTGGGTACTGTGCATAGTTGCTTAGTAATAGAGAAATTCAGAAAAAAATATCACCACGGTGGCAGATTATTATACTTCATCATTTTTATAAAGGGAAAAAGGATTAGGTAACTGGTCTTACACTTAAGTTAGCATTACAATTATGATTTTAGAAGCCTCGTTATTTGTATTATTTCTCAAATGTAAGTGAAGTATAAGGAATAATTCTTTTTAACATTAGTCTTTTTCTTTTTTCTTTTTTTTCTTTAAACCATGTCTAGAAAATGAAGAAAACCTCTTTTGATCAGGATTCAGATGTGGACATCTTCCCATCAGAGTTCACTTCTGAAGCACCTTCTCTGCCACGGAGTGGTCGGGCTAGGAAAGAAGTAAAATATTTTGCAGAGTCCGATGATGAAGAAGATGTTGATTTTGCAATGTTTAATTAAGTGCCCAAAGAGCACAAAAACATTTTTCAACAGATAAATTGTGTCGTCCTTTTGTCTTTTCTGTCTCAGACTTTTGTACATCTGGCTTATTTTAATGTGATGATGTAATTGATGGTTTTTTATTATTGTGGTAGGCCTTTTAACATTTTGTTCTTACACATACGGTTTTATGCTCTTTTTTACTCATTGAAATGTCATGTACTGTCTGATTGGCTTGTAGAATTGTTATAGACTGCCGTGCATTAGCACAGATTTTAATTGTCATGGTTGCAGACTACAGACCTGCTTTTTGAAATGAAATTTAAACATTAAAAATGGAACTGTGTACTCTGTGTCTTTACTAAAGATGGAAGTGTAGTAAAAGCTCCCATACACTCTTAAAATAAATATATTTTATTCTTTGCCAGGAGACTCCATGGAAAAAGGTAAACAGTATATGAACATAGAAAGCATTGTTAAACAATCTCAATGTACAAACAGAGCCAGTGAAAGTACATCACAGACTTGCTAATATATCAAAAAAAAAAAAAAAAAAAAATCCACTAGTGCTTAAATGAGAACTAAGAAACTGACACTTGTATCTGTTAACCACTCTACCACAGCTTTCACTCTGCTTCATAGTGATTGAACAAGGTCAAAGGATGCAGATTCTCTGTCCATGCCTTTAGGGGTTCATACTAGCCCCCGGGCATCAAGGAGGCTAGGAAAAAAAAAAAAACCCTCAATACCAGGCATGAATGAGGAAGGACACTGGAGTTACACGGTGTAGGTGGTAGACCAGTCTGTAATTATCCCATGAAATTTCCCTAATGGCTTGTGAACAGGTAAACAAAAACTTATTAACACTGAAAAGTGTTTCTGCCTTGGAGGCTACCATTACTGTAAAAATGTATCTTTAAAAAAAAATTGTGTAGTTATGTCATTAAGATAAACCACTCTTAAAGTGACATTAACAGTTGAACAAATGACATCTGATTAACTGAACTGGCAGTTACACCGATACAGAATTCTCTTCTGCTAGTGCAGTGAATTTGTATCTTTACTGGGCAACATGAAATAGAAGACGCAGTTTGAGAGCGTCAGAAAGAGCAAGGACAAGCTTCCGTACTAACTAAATTAGACTTCTCTCTAGCTTTGTCATACTATACAACAGTCCCCTTTCCTTACCTTGGTGTCCTGATTACTCTGTGAAAGCAAGTTATTTTTTTGAGCCTCTCTTAGCTGGACGCGTGCAGTAGTCTGTTCCGCAACCTCGGTGTCTTGGTTGAGTATGCAAGGCAAAAGGAAAGCACCAAACATACAGTATAGAAAGAACAGAGCCATACTTCTGTATGTACAAAGTCTTCAGAAACTTAACCGGGGTAAATCATTTCGACTGGGTCTTTGCCATGCAATCTTGAGTGTTCAAAGAGGAAAATAGAAGCTTTTAACTAGTTTCTGGTTGCACGAAATGGCTGAGTTTTAGAATTTAAAAAGTTTGTATTTCTAGGTAAGTTAGACAGTGAGGAGTAAATATTGATACATATGAAAACTTCTTGGTCCTTCTTGAGTTTTAATATATTTTCAGTCTGAAAACTAAGCAGCAGTAAAAATGTTTCTTTCTTGCGGTTTAAATCCTGGAACTGAAGGTACTGGGGAATGTTTGAAGTGGCTGGAAAGTGTCTTATTGCACCAGTGGTGACTGACTGACCCCGCTGTTTTCCACCGAGCTGGGTGAGATGCTGGGACTGTGCTCCGCTGGGTTCCCGCTCGAACTGGGGGTCAAGGGTTCATGTCCTTCAGAATTCTCCAGCATTTCCTGAATGAGAGGTGGCATTGATCCAGGAATTTCCATTTTCAAGGTAATTACACGTTCTGCACCTTTTAAAGAGAGATAATAGAAATCTGGTAGAGATAAGGAGTCAAGTTGAAGAACTAAGGCTCCACCTTCACTGACTTGAACGAGGGTTTTGGTGAAAACCGTGCTGCCAGTGCCTTCCAGAGGCTACCCTAATTTTACGACATTTAAATATTTCTACTCCATCTACAGAAAAGCAGCACAGATGCGGTGACTTCCTTAAATGTGCTGCTCCCATGCCCGAGTCAGTTGTAGGAAACGGTGTCAACATATATTCACTTAATTTACAAAGAGACGTTCTTGATAAAAGACCAGAAAGAGCGTGTCTTCCAACAAGACAGTTCTCAAGGATACCAGTTACCCGCAAAGGAAGGAAGCGACCGGTAACAACTAACAAATGGGCGGCTTGTCAACTTGGACGCAGCACAGCCCTGTCCAGGGCAACAGGCACTAGCCACGTGCGATGATTTAAATTTGCTACATTACAATCAGGACAAACAGTGCCTCGATTGAATTAGACACTTTTTTAGTGCTCGAGAGCCACGTGTAGCTAGTGGCTCCTTGTATTGGACAAGGCAGATCAGAGAGTATGTCCATAATCACAGTAAATTCTATTAGCACCGGTCTAGCTAGATCTAGACAATGACAGTATTAAGTTAAACAGCCTCACTTTTTAAAATCAAAGACCTGGGGCGCCTGGGTGGCGCAGTCGGTTAAGCGTCCGACTTCAGCCAGGTCACGATCTCGCGGTCCGGGAGTTCGAGCCCCGCGTCGGGCTCTGGGCTGATGGCTCAGAGCCTGGAGCCTGTTTCCGATTCTGTGTCTCCCTCTCTCTCTGCCCCTCCCCCGTTCATGCTCTGTCTCTCTCTGTCCCAAAAATAAATAAACGTTGAAAAAAAAATTGTTTTTAAAATCAAAGACCTCGTAATTCTAATGGCCAAGCACTGGTATCTGCTGTTTGCAGAGACTCTGAACCCCATGCTAAGGATGAACCCAGAAACGGCTCATCGAGGAAATCTCTTAGAAGTAGCTCAAGAATCGAGACTCCTCGTCCAACAAATTCACCGTGTTTTTTAAGCACTTTGTGAAATGCAGAGTTGGTTCCTTGGCTCGGCCAGGCCTTCGGGGGCAGAGCACGCTAATGGGGAAGGAGAAGGACCGCAGCAGGCTGGGCACCAGGGATAGCTGCTGAGTTTTCTCTCCACACAGCAAAGCCCGACGCTAACACTCAACTGTGATATAGCTCTAGGCACTTCTGTAATTGCTCGCGTTGCCACACAAACTGAAAATCACTAGGCCAAGAATATTTATACCTCTCAGGAGAGCAAGAGTTCCTTCGCTGAGAAGTGTGCAGAAGTAAATCTGCCTACACGCGAGATAGCAACGGCAACACCGATGGAGAGAGAGACTTCACCCAGTAACAACTGCCCTAAGTACTATTCATTTTCCCCAGGTTTGGATGATCAGGAAAAACTGGAGTCAAGTTTATAGCAACCAGAGCATGTGTGCCAAGGCATGAGATGAAAAAGGCTGTCACAGAGTACATTCTCCTGAAAACAGTTTTTCTATTTACTTAGTAATCTGAATTATAAACTCAATCTATTAAGATCATTGAGCAGGATAAGATTTAAGTTTTTTTTTTTTTTTTTTTTTTTTTAAAGGGTGAATACTATATTCCTTCTGATTTCCATGAGAAATGAATATTCCGGAACAACAACAACAAAAAGACAGCTATTATCAAACATCCTGAATGAAAACATCAGTTTAAAAACAAGTCAGGACCACTTGGTGAATACAACATAGACTTCAAGACCTACCTTTCGCACTGATGCTGCGGAGATCTGTGATTTTCATTAAGATCTTTGGAAACATGTGAGGCTTGCTGGGTCGTCTCTTTCGGATATAAATTTTTAGTGCTTCCAGCAGTGGTTCTTGTAGCTTATCTACTTTTGTTGGTTCCTCAAGGTCCTGGCGGTCTAGACAGCAGGAATAAAGGATAAACAATTAGGGCAGCAAGAGTCACGCACCTGCCAGGTGAGCGTGCGTCCTTGTTCCTCCTGGCACATTATCATTTTATTAATGTGATGATTCCATCACATACACAGCTTTGAAGATACAGGGAACTGCTTTAGGCAGTGATACTTGAACATGTCCCTCTTGCTGGTCAAAAGCACCTTCTGATGCCTGGTTGCTTTTGTTCCAGGAAGAGAATTACTCCTTGTGACCAGGAGGTGTCACTACTGAACTGAATTCAAACAAGCCTTGAGCAGGATGGTTCTAACAGCAAGGTAAACAGGCCCTGTAATCAAAGCCATTACTTTTTAACCACTTATGATTCAACCTCCTGTGAGCCAGTAGGGGTCAGTACAGAGCAGAAAGCCATATTTTATCCTGGTCCTTCAAGGTTTGGGTGTTGGGGTGGGGGTGGGTTGGGGGAGACAAACCAATGAATTGTAGTCCCAGCCACTAAATTAGCAAACAGCACAATCAAGTCCCTAGCATTATCATTAAAATGTCCCCGGGCAATTTATTTTACAACAGTCTGATCCTACCTTTGAAATAATACCTGTGGCAACTGGAGAAATAGCACTGTGGTATTTCAGAGCAACAGGATCCCAAGTACCTTTATTTAATTTATAACCATATGGAAAAATGCAACGGACCCCAAGCATGCATGCCTGGCTATTTATTCATGTGTCTTTTTCCATGCAAAATAACTCTGGAATGGAGATGGGAATTTCCCATAAATGACAAGTGCAAGTTGCTCTTCATGGAATCTCATGAGGGTTTTCTAGGTAGTTGGTACCTCCACAGATTAAGCAGATGGCACTAAGAAGGCCTGTTTCTGTGTCATCCATTTCCAAAGGCAGGAGCTGGTTGGCAAAGGTGAACACAAGGTCAGTCAGAGGACCAAATCCAGCATTGTGCATCTGAGTTCGATTTAGGGTAAGGCCATCTGAAAAAGTCATGGTGTCTTGTTCTGGGGTATACCTGGTGCAAATTCTAAGAATCTGGAAGGGAAAAAAAAAAAAAAAGCATATTTGATGGGTCATCAAAGCCAGCTTGTTCTTACAGCATCAACCAGATCTAGGCACGTAGATTTCCAAAGACCTCTTGCATCACACGCACACGGTCCCGCTTTGGGATGTGTGATGTCTTCTGCAGCTCTTTCATTAAAAGAACAGAAGTCAAAACATGGGTTAACGTTATTTAGGGAACAATAAAAGGACAAAAGAAATTTTGAGAACCACTTGTGCTAAAAGTAATTCATTTGACTTGAATAAACATTTACTGAGTACCTACTTATGTCCCAGGCACTGTGCCAGGTGCTGGGGATAAGAAGAACAAGATTTTTTTTAAAGAGCTTACAGTCTACAAAAAAAAAAAAAAAAAAAAAAGGCAATATGTACCATTAAATGCCTAGTACATGTCAAATGTTCTCATGCCCTACGTTCAATCTTTCAAACAATGCCCTAGAGTGAGTATTATTCCTATTTTACAGATAAGGGGCTAAAGCTCAGAAAGGTGAAGCCGTATGGCCAGTGTCACACAATTAACATGTGGCTGCACTGGATTCAAACCCAGGTGAGGCCCCCTCTTCCGTGATGCCTCTGGTCACGCAGCTCCACAGACAAGGAGAGTACGAGCAGGGGTGGAACCGGGAAGGCAGTTGGGCGTTCGGACGTCCTCTGACACCGGTGGGAGCGAGTCCAGGGCGCACACACCCAGAAGAGGCAACATTTCAACTAAGCTCAGAAATATGGCTGGGATCCTAGGTAAGCAACCTTGGTCACGATGCCACAGTCTCGCAATGCCACCTCGCACGGCCTTGATAGAAAACTCTGCCGCCACCCCAGCAGACCTGCTACTGGGAAGTTGCCTGCTCCGGGCTCGGGGCCTTCGGGCGTCGCTCAGCATGGTGAACTCCAAAACACCTTTCTGGTGTTCCTGCTGCCCTGTCAGTCCTCACTGTGGGCAAGACGCTCCGTGCATTCTGGAACACTCAGCCACCCAGAAACATATTTCTGCACCAACAACTGTGAGGGACCTTTCTGCCAACCAGGTTTCCACATTTGACTTTTTCATCTAAAAAAGTCTCAGAGCTTCACGAAGCACAGAGACAAATTTATTCCACCTGGACAGGAGTGAAGAACCCAGTAGGTGGATGGAGCTGAGTGTTTTTTCCCAGATGTTGGTGCTCAGTTTGGGTGTGGTCACCATGAACTTCAGTGTCAACCGAGAGGACAGATGTGACCAGAAGGGTCTGCCATCTTCCTGGGATGCGGCCACGTGCAGAGGGGGTGGCTCTCGGACGAAGCCACAGGACTCCCAGCTGGCAGGGAAGTCCCAGACGTACAGCCCTCCCCACTCTCCATATTCTCACCAAGACTCCTAAAGCAGGAACTAGGTCAAATCTTTTCTCTTGAAGGCAAGTGCTGGGGGGTTGGGGGGTAAGGACAGCTCCCGTGCAGAGGACCATCCTGACTGGCTAAGTGACCGCAAAGGCCTCATAGCCACTGGAGCACAGTTAGCCAGGGGGCAGGGCGGTCACACTGGAAAGGTCGCATGTTCTTGGGTCCTTGCTCTGGTGTTCCCTGAACCTCCAAGAAGACTGGGCCAGGAGCCAGCCCTCCTCTTACATGCAGGACTCGGACTTGGGCAGGAGCATGAGGATGTCCCGCCCCGTAAAGTGAGGGCATGGGACGCTCGTGGATTAAAAAACGTCTGACTCTTGGTCAGGACATCTCCTGAGAGGAGAACGGTGAATGATTAGCACTCCCGCCTCCAACTTATAGTAGCTAATGTTTTTATTGATCAGCGACTACGTGCCAGGTACCATGCTAACTTTTAACATATTGTTTAATTCTTGTATCAACCCAGGAGTTAGGACTATGGTTATCCCATTTTACAGACGGGGAAACCAATGCGAATAAACAGCTTGTCCTTGGTCACCTAACTACAAGATGGCACGACTCGCTTCAGGCGACCTGTCTCCAGCACTTAAGCACTCCACTATGCTCTTAGCCTCTGCTTCACAGCTGCCTCGTTCCTCCGCAGGCTGCTATCCGCTCCAGCCGCCTAAGGTGAGATGACCTCTGGCCTGGCGTTAATCTGGATATGAGCCTCATTTGCCTTCTTAGCTGGGTGCCTTTGCACCGTGTACAACCTGAACAGTTATCCATGGTGACCTACCGGTATACGGGAGTGCACGGCCTGTGGTCTGGAAACGGAAAATTTTACAAACTTGAGGCGAGAGACGCACAACCTCAAACTTAATATTCCTATTCTGTGACCAAGCGGCACCGTGAACTGGAAAGCATCTGAATGTGAGTGGTCACTAAACCATTACAAAGATTCCTCTTCTCTGGATGGGTGGCTGTTTCTGCCTCTCAGGTATTTGCCCAGGGGCCTCTCTGAGCCATTTCCTGTGGGTCCCTGATCGGCTGACCTGTTGCACTTCATCTTGGTAGCTGATGGGCTACGAAGCCATTGCCAGAGTCAGAGCAGCAAAGGAACCGAGAGTTACTTGTGCACCTGAGTTCCCCTGAAAGCCTTTGGCGGGGGGCAGGGCGGGGGGTGGGGGTGGGGGGAAGGACAGTGCCCAAGGTCACGCGAGCAATGGTGCCAGGGCAGACCACAGGACTCCTAGCCCCCAGCCCATGTTCCCTTCAACCACCTGGAGGATCAGGAGGAAATGTGCCTGCGTAGGGAGGTATCGTGCGATGGGCAGAGTCGAGTAGGCTCAGTACGTATGGGCTCAAAATCTCCAGGCGCTTTTCCAGTTTGGAATCAAGGAGGTACTAAAGAAGTCTTTGCAGCCGTAGCACGCTGCCAAGAAGGGAATGCTCTAGATCTGTCCCTGCAATAATGAAGGAAACCAGGGTTTGCTGGAAAGGAACAGAAGACCAAGATTTAGGCGTTCGCAAGCTGTCAACAGCTCACTTGGAAATCCAAATCCAAACTGCAGTGCACAGACTCTCCTATTCTGAAGGGGGTCCCTCCTCAGGAGTCGGAAAGTGTTAGGATTCTCATGAAGCGTTTATGTTCTGTTGCCTTTCTCTCTCTAGAGAAGTTCAAAACCAGAAGCAAGTATCAACGGGCTGTCTGGAGACGAAGGCACGTGGCCTGAGATGGGAGAACGGTCAACGTCTTCTTTTATCAGGAGGGCCGCCACGCCCACCCTGCCCCGGCTGGGCCCAGTGGGCAGCGGGCATCTTCCTCACGGCTTCCGGCCAGGCCCGCCTCTGGGCACAAACCAAGGACTTTCACTTTGGTCAAGTCAAATGCCAGTGGCAACTACCAAGTGCTTCACCGGTATTAAAAAACGCCCTTTGTTTGAAATGAGGGTATTTCATCTGAAAGAGGAGCATGCAAGTTCCACGAGGTGGGTAAAATTAGCCCGGGCGAGGCTGACTCCCCTAAGGAGAGCCCTGTCGGGCAGCACAGAGCGCTGCTGAGGGCCAAAACAGACTGCGGCCTTCCTGCCTTTAGCAAGGACAACGGAGCATCGTTCCACTGCCTTTTGGGTGCCCCCGGGGAGCAGACTGCCAGAGATTGGAGCCGTGGCAAGATCTGAGCACATGGGATCCCAGGAACAGAGGAGGGACCGGTCGACACCCTTCTCCCCTCGTTCCTGTGACTGCTCTAATCCAAACCGCCATCGCCTCTCCTCCGGGGATGGCCTCCACTCCCATTCCTACAGCCACAGCACAGGGTCCAAAACATTCACCAGAGGGGCCTCGCCCTTGCTAAGCTCCCTCCAATGGCTTTGAGCCGTTTTAGATCCAGGACATTCACACTTCTTCCCGCAGCAGCGTCCGTGACCTCTGTCTATCCCGCCCCCGCTCCTCTTTCCCCTCGCCATATTGGCCATATTGGTCTTTCTGAATCTCTAGCAACTCAGTGTCACAGCAAAGCATATGCATTTGCTGTTCCCTCTGCCTTTGATGCCTTTCCCTTGGTTTTCACGATTCTCCCTACTCAGAGCTCAGTTCAAACGTCACCTCCTCAGGATGCACAGGGAACACACTTCCTAAAACCTATTACTTTCTGTCATATCACCCCTTTTATTTGAAATATAAAATTGTTTTAAAACTGGGGTATAGCATGTGCAGTGGTTTTAACAAACGCCCACAAATTCTTTGCTACTACTCCTTTTAAGGAGTAAAGCTTCATTCCTCTGCCCCTTGAGTGTGGGCAGGACCCAGTGACTTGGTGCTAACATAGAATCCACGAGAAGCAACGGGTAGGACTCTGGAGAGTAAGTCCTAGGAGGCGAGGCACCGTGGACTCCTCCCTGACTGCTCTCTTCAATCTCATTTTGGGGAAAGCTGCTTGACACGTCATGAGGACACTCTGGCAGCCCCATGGAAAGGTCCATGCGGGAGGGAACCGAGCTCTCCTGGCAATAACCAGCACTATCTTGCCAGGTAGCTGTGAGGAGCCGCCCCCCCACTGCCCCGGCAGCCCTTCTGCAACTTTATGAAAGACCCTGATCCAGAGGCACCCAGCTGAGTCTGTTCCTAACTCACAGGGACCCCGTGAGATAATAACGCTCATTGTTTATTGCTGCTAAGTTTTGTGGCAACTCGACGTACGGCCGTAGATAATGAGCATAACGTGCTGGCCTTGAGTGTGCACACAGCTCAGAGGTAGAGCTGCATGTATTTCCCCCTAAGGGTGCACCCACCCAGATCAAGACACAAAGAGTTCCAGCTCCTACAGGCTCCCTTGGCCCCTCCTGATCCAATCCCCTCCCCCAAATAACCATTATTTGGACCCCGATTCCCACAGATCGCTTTTGCCTGTTCTTGAGCTTTACATAAAGGGGATCCTACACTATAGTCTCTCTTGTGTTGGCCTTTACTTAGTCCATAGCATCTCTGACGTTCTCCGCCGTAGTGCATAAAGCCCCGGTTCTTTTTCCTTGCCGGGTAGTGTTCCAGTCTGCCCCATCGCCCTGCTTTCTTTTCCCCGCAGCACCGTCACTCTCTGAGCTTGCTGACCACTGGCCCTGTAGAAGATGAGCTCCTAGAAGGAGGCTGGCTCTTTATCTGACCTGCTCCCTGCTGTATCTTTAGCATCTAGGGCAGTGTTGTCCACACAGCAGGTGGCTAATGAATATCTGTTCAATTATTAACAAAGTGGACTCCCTCCTCGGAATCTCTCCCACCTTGTAACCCCCCGAGGGGGGCAGCCAGCGACTTCTGAGTTTCCCGGCAAAGGAGAAAAGCTCAAATTGCTCACACATCTCGGTCTGTGCACTAATTGTATTTGGCAACTGGTGGGCAGATCCTGATCGGATTTGACTCTCCTCCAGCGCTTGTGGGAATGTTGAAGTAGTGACAATAACAACAACAGTAACACACACACGGCTTTGTGAGGCCGTCTTCCCTGGCACTACATAGCACCTATTATGATGAGCTCATCAGGACAAAATGTTTTCCCCAGCGAGACCTGCCACCAGCCTGCCTTTCTGAGACCAGCACGCGAGGAGCCGTTACGTTAACGCGTCAAGAGAGACATGAGGGATTAAATTTGATACAATATTCTGTGTCGCCAGATATATCCAAAATATTTGTATGAACGTGTAATCAATATAAAACATCATTAAGGAGCTGTTTTACATTTTTAAATACTAAGTGCTTGAAATTGAGTGTCTATTTCATAATGACAGCTCTTCAGCCACATTCCAGGCACTCAGCAGCCACAGGTGGCTTGTGGCTGCCGAACCAGGCGGCACAGCTCGAGCTTGGGTGTGTGTGTGTGTATACACATATGTCCTGGTGTGTCAACAGCTCACAATACAAATTCGCTACCATCTAATTTAAAGGATGCTAATTTAAAGGAGCACTTACTGTGTGCCAGGTACTAAGTGTTTCACATGCATTAACCTAATTAATTATCTGAACAGCTTTACGAGGGAGGAGCCGCCATTCTACCCCTTTCACTGAGCAGATAACGGAGGCTTAGAGAGGTCACATGACCACCCCACTTCACGCAGCTTCTATAGGGCAGAGCTGGGATTTGAACCCAGGGGGACTGGCTCCAGAGCCCGCCCCCTTAACCACCACGCTGACTGCCTCTCGGGGACTTCTGGTGACGGTCGGGGCCAGGGCTCTGGACCCACGGGTGACAAAGCTGGGTGTCAGAGAGACACAGGGCCTCGTCCCGATGGCACCGGTGGCCCGAGGCAGTGCCGAAGCCTGAACCCAGGCTGTGGGCTCCGAGGCCAGAGCCTGCCGCTCTTCGGGCTGGGTCCTGTCTCTACTGAGCCCCTGGAAGGGAGAAGGACAGATTCACGTGGGAATGGCCCTCCGTGGCTGTGTAGCCACATGGTCCCCAGGACCCCAGGAGCCACAGATCGTGTTTTGAAGTCCCGCAGAGCAGCCGCCCCTGCGTCACCAGAGCAAGGTGCTCCTACCGCTGGCATGGGAGTGTCCCCTCGGGGCGGTGAGAGCCGTGGGCGGCAGGAGCCCGGAAGGCCCCGCGTGACCGTCAGGGGAAGACCGCACACTGGAGCTGACCCACGGATTCCGGGATTCCCACTGCGATCTCTAATTCATCTGAGCGCCCGTTCATTCCCGAGTCCTCAACGAATGCCTCCAGCGTGCCTGAAAGCCTGCTCCAGGGACCAACCCCAACGCGGTCCCTGCCCTCCCCGAGCCGACAAGCAGGCATACAAGACGCTGCGGAACACGTCTCTAATTACGAGAGAGACCAGTGGGGAGCGGGTAGGAACTGGGCGGCTGGTCAGGAAAACCTTTTCTGAGGAGGGGGCATCTGGGCTGAGCGGAGGGGCTGGCCACGAAGAAAGTGGCGGGGCAGTATCTAGAGAGAAGGAACGCCTGCCGGGGCCCTACGGGCCTCCGGCTTCCACTTGAGCTATGGCTGCCTCATCTGCAAACTGGAGATGAGACCAAAAATCCCCCGGAGGGTGTAGTGAGGCTCAATACAGTGTGAGGTGACTGAAGCCTACGGTGTTCCAGACACTGTCCAAGCCCCTCATTTCATTCTCTCCAGTCCCTAAAAGGCAGCTTCTATTCTATCGCCCGAGGCTCAGAGACGGGGAGTGGTTTTCCCAAGGTCACACAGCAGATAAGCAGCAGCCCCAGATTCGGAACCCGGGCAGACTGGCTTCAGAGCCCACACTTGTAACTACTACCGTCAGCAGCTGGGGCAGGCCAAGGGGGAGCTGGGTGGCTGTGGGGCCACGTTGGCGCCTGGGAGACGAGTCCGTAGTAAAGGCGGGAGCTCCCCAGGAAGGGTGGCAGGGCCAGACCACGAACTCTGGAAGGGCAAGGGCTCGCCTCTCCTCCCCGCCATCAAATCCCCCAGGTCCATCACACACGAAGTGCCCGACAACTGCGTGTGTGACTCCTTCCCTCGCGCTGCACGAAGAGACCAGTGAAGGGTGGAAACAAGAGCTGGACGGTGGCACACCTCAGCCAAAGCTGGTGGTGACTCCTAACAGCGAGGATGAAAATATACCGGCCATCTTGTGCTCGCTTCCTCTCAGGCCCCGGCCCTGTCGCTCCCCTCCCGGCACATTCACCGTCTCACCGCTCCTCAGCTTGCCAGGGCCTCCCCGCCCCAGGGCCTTTCAACTACACTCCCCAGGACCCCTCACTTGCACATGTCTCTGACTGGTGTCTTTTACTGTTCCAGCTCTTTCTATCCCTTCGTTAAGGGTCATCTTCTTCCCTGACCACACCACAGAAATCAAGCCCGGTCCACCGCAGACACGTTCCTGGCCTCGATCCTGCTCCTGTTTTTGTCTGTGGCCCCGTAAGACCCTGCCTATTCATTTACTGTCCGTCTACTCCCAACGGAAGGTCAGCTCCATGAGGGGAGGGATTTTTGTCTGTCCTGTTCACTGCTGTGACATCACTGCCTGGCACACAGCAGGGCCTCAGTGAGTATCTGTAAAAGGGAGAGAGGGAAGGAGGTCAGCAGGGAGGGGCAGGGGCGAGCAACCTGAAGGCCAGATGGCCTCAAAGGTTGTTTCTTACGATTTTTAGGTTGACAGAGACTTGACCCCAATTACCTGCAGAGAAGAGGCAGTTTAGAGGGAGGAGGAGAAGAAACAGGGCAGGAAAGATAAAGGAGAGTGAGCAAGAAGGAAAACGTGAGCAAGAACTCAGGCGACGGGACTCCTCCGGGGCCTCCCTTTCTTGTCCTGAAGACAAACTTGGAATGCCACAACTCTGGGGCGAGAAAAGGAAGGTAAACTTCTATCCACAAGGGTTTCGAAGTTTGGCCCATCTTAGGAGAGACCTTTCGGCTTCTTGACCCCTGTGGGAAATCAGGAGGCTCAGAGCAGGGCTCCAACCCTGAGGGAAGCCTGGCTGTGGTCCCCACAGCAAAGGGTCCCCCCAGCAGGTAGACGCTGGGACAGGAAATCCCTCTAGAGGGCAGTGTGGCAGGGGGCGCAGGCCGGACAGGCTTTGGGCACTCTTTGTCCTTGGACCTCCTTCCTGAGGGGCTCCCACCTCGTGACTGTAAAGCAAACCACGTCCCGCGCGGCCTGTGATTTCCCAGCACAGCGCCGGCCCCGGCCGGCGGCCCCACGCTCAGACACAGAGGCCTGTCTCGGACCAAACACAACACGATGCGCTGGTGGCCGTGACTGCGTCGGGACAACCGTGACTTCCCTTTCTAGGGGCTGACAACAGCTTCAGCCTGTCTCTGTCCGTGTGTCCTCCTGGTCTTTCTGTCTCACTCTCTCCAGACATCAATGGCTTAGATAAGAAGATTCTTCTAAACGGCTCAGCTAGTTGAGAAGATTCTCATCCGAAAGATGCTCTTTGAAGTTGTGCATTTTTCAGGCTCTCGTGATTAACTGCCTTTGCTACAAATTCTTGGAAATGAGCTCTTGTCCGGGGCCAAATAAGTACCCCTTCTGCTTCATCTCATATGACTGGAGGTCTCTGCCCCTTCCCCGGGTCGAGTTTTCCCCTCCCGTGGCTGCTCTGTGCCAACCCCAACCCCCCTCAAGCCTGTGGAACCAGGAAGGAGTGGTTGACAGTTTCCTGACTCGTGGCCACAGGGGCTGAAATTGCCCCCATGTCCTTATGACAGCTTTGTCCCTGATTTCAACGCCACCAACCGAGGATCTACCACATGTTCCACGTTTCTATTCATGTCTGTACTTAAGCCCATGTGAAGAATTACTTTTATTTCAGTTAACACCTTATTGATTTGTACTGCTAGGTAAATGGAGGCTGGGAGAGGTTAAATAACTTGACGAAGGGCATCGAAATTAGTTCCTGGGGGAGCCTGGGTGGCTCAGTTGGTTGAACATCCAACTCTTGATTTCGGCTCAGGTCATGATCTCACAGTTCGTGGGTTCGAGCCCCACATCAGGCTCTGTTGACAGTGTGGAGCCTGCTTGGGATTCTCTCTCTCTCTCTCTCTCTCTCTCTCCCTCCCTCTCTGCCCCTCTCCCACTCAGGCTCGTGCTTGCTCTCTCTCTCTCTCTCTCTCTCTCAAAATAAATAAACTTAAAAAAAAAAAAAAAAAGGAACTGGTTCCTGTTCTACCTGTTTCCACCAAGGGGCTAAGGGCCGATTCTTGGATCTACAGGCAAACCAGAGGAGTGCTTAGTTTTCATTGTAAAGGTGGGATGTGGGAAGATGGCCACGGGAGGTTGGACAGGGATTTTAATGAGGGATCTAAGCACCGTGAACCATTAGGCATAGGGTGTTGTAGAAACAAATGCTCCACTGGAGGATCTCAAAGTATCCTTCTCATTCCTTCTTTCCCAAAGGGCTAGAGTTGAAGGAACCACAGACCGTCACCACCTGGCAGCCAGACAAGAGGAGGACTGAGAAACAAGCAAAGAACCGAAGTCAGAGCCCAAGCATCAGGAAGGCTCCGGGCCCTGCTGGGTGGCCGTGTGATGCAGGGAGTCAGAATTGCACCACATGCCCTGGTGCAGACACCGACCTGCTGCATGCCACCTCACAGGTCCCTCGGCGACTCGAGGCCCCTGGGGCACCTCTCCCCGTGATCTGGTGACTCCAGTCTCTACTAATATCACGGGGGTGTCCTGAGGCTTAGGTGACATTCTCCTGAGAGCTACACTTTAAGCACTTGTGAGGAAAGGGTAAGAAATCCCAGGCTTTGTTGTTAACTATTCCAGCAGCTCCTTACTAACCTCCTTACTGATTTGCTCAAGTGGCTTCTACTATTCTCTGGTGGTCTGGCTGGTTCTCTGCCCAGGGCCCGCCTAACACCACTCCCTGTCTATGCTTCTAATCCTCTCATGGCTTTGGAGTCCAAAGATGTGGGTCCTTGGGTGTGGTTCCAGCAATCACCTGACCCTGGTGACTCACCTAGTCTCCAGCTCCTTAGCTGTAAAATGGGATGAATCGCCATCCCCAGCCAGGCTCACTGAGGTGTGTGAGGCTCCAAGGAGCTGAGGTTTGCAGACTCTGTGGGGTGTGGGTAGGTGACAGGTGAACGCTGCTCTGATCTTTCATTTTTTCCTGAACGTCCCTACGTTCGTTCCAGACCCTCTGACGCTATAAGATGAAAAGATACCACATATACTCTCAGGATCCCTGGAACTTGTAGCTTATCGAGTAACCATTACCACTCCTCCTAAGATCCAACCAGTAAGTGGAAAGACACATAAACGTTCGTGCTTCCTGCACGACTGCCTCACATGGAGGTCTTCTCTCCTCCTGAGCAGGATTGTGTGTTTAATTACAGTGAGTAACTATATTTGCTTTGCAGAACTGTTTATACCCAAAGCTATGAAAGATGTAATAAAAGGAAAAATCTATGCTTTTAAAGCACTTCAAAAGCGAATTTTACTTTCTCTATTTTCTGAAGCATCCCCGCAGGCCAGCTTCCCCTCCCACTTCCTCCAGGGGCCCATCAGCCTATACTACCCCCTGCAGGCAGGACAGATCCCCGTCCCCTCCAATGAGAGCTGTTTCTCTGCCCAAGAAAACCAACCCAGCCAGAATGAATCATATCATCCTTGATGCCCCTATCAGGAAGAGACAGGGTAGGTATCCAGCCAGTAGACCCACAAGGGACAAGGTATGACAGTTGTCATTACCCTCTCTAGGGCCCTAGAAGCTACGGTGTGAGAACAGCAGAGGGAGAGAGGCACCAGGAATCCATTCCCTTTGCACAGATGGGGACACTGAGGCCTATGGAAGGAAGGGATTTTCCCAAGGCCACTGACAGGTGGTTTAAGATCAGAGGGTAGAACTAGGGTGCTATGTGCCACCTCCTGTCGCTCTGGCTTCGAGAGGCGTGACAGCCTTTGAAAGATCTATAGGACTGGCCCACGGAAGGGGCTTTGGGGGAGCAAGCAAGCCTGTGACCGAGCCAGGCTGGGTCCTTCCCCAAGATCGTGCAGTGGGGGTTCCCACACCAGGGTCGAGAAGGTAGGAGGTTCTGCCCGACTCTGGGGAGGGGAGGGGGTCTCTGAGCTTTCAGGAGTGGAACTGAGATTCAGGCAGGAAGGATGGGGCTCAGTGTGCAGTGGGAGTGGCAGGAGGAGAGGCTGGAGAACCAAAGCCTCTGCAGGTCTTCAAAGCATCGCTGTCCCCTCCTCCCCCCACCCAACCCCCACCTAAGAGTTCAGAAGGGCACATACCAGAATGTCCAGGCAGGCGGCCTTCAGCAGGGTGATTTGGTCTGCAATGGTCAAGCCGGTGAAGCCGGGCAGACGTTTAGCAAACTCCACAATCTTAATAATGCACTTGGTGGCCAATTCACTGAATTTGTCCCAGAGGCCCAGGTCCAGTCGGACTCGATGGTCAGCACTGGAGTTCTAAGAGGGAAGGAAAAAACACTGTCAGGGGAGTTTCTGGAAAGCTCAACAGAAGGCAAGGAACACAGCATATTTCCGATTAATGCACTGATGTCTCAGTCTTGACCAGGGAGCTTCCTGTTGGGGTGGCTGCGTTTGGCTAGGATTCTTTTTCAAATGCTCAATACCGTATCCCTGCCCCAACGGATCATCAAATGACAGATACAGAAATGAAAAAAATAAGTGAAGTGAATTAGGAATGAGCTAAGAAGTGAAGGAATGATGGAATAAAGATTCACCGTTTCAGAACCCTGATGAATTACGGGCTCGAGGCATTGACCAAAGGGGCAATCCGTCATGGAATCACACACCCGCCATCTATGAAACAGTCACACCAGCATCCGAGTGGACCTCTCCACGGAACTGCAGGAAATCCAGGAGGCAGAGGAATGTGCTAAGTTCCGCTATGTGGGATGCGACTGTCACCACCCAGAATGCTAGAGACTCTGTCAAAGCAACGAATTGGTTTCTTCAACAAATACATTGCAAGGGGATCAAAAGAAACGGAAAGAGAAAGCTGCAGACTAGAAGCAACGCGACTTAGGCGCCGATGGACCGGCGAATGGGCAAATCACGGCACACCCGCTCTGGCCTGCGGGAACAACAAAGGGAGCACCCACACAGCCCGCAAGCACAGATGAGCCCCAGAAGCATCAGGCCAGGCGAAGAAGGCAGACACAAAAACCTGCACGCAGAAGGAGTCCACTTGCAGGACATTCTGAGAACAGCAGCACTATAAGGGAGAGAGAAGACCACTGGGGTCCAGGGGCTAGGTAGGGACAGAGGCACAGGAGGGGACTAAAAAAAAAAAAAAAAAAAAAGTTAGGAGGCTTATCAATTGTAACGTATAGACCTTAGCTGAATTCTGATTCAAATACGCTAAAAACACAGACACCCATTGCAAGAATGGGAATGTGAGATCTCACTGTGAGATGCCACTTGCGATGTGTGAGATGCTACTTTCATGTGACGAAAACATGGCTGCTACGCTTTTGTTGGTGGCAGTTCCCCCCCCCCCCCACCACCGAGAACATTAACATATTCACAGGCCAAAGAACATATTCGTGACTGACTTCTGGATAACATAGAACGGGGAGACAGCGTGACGAGGGCTGGGAGTTGAAGTAAGATAGGCTGGGGAGTGATCACAGCGTTCGTTACTCGATTCTCTCCAACTTCCGCATTGTGTCTGCAAGTTTTCGTAATGGAGAGGTAAGAAAGGGACGGTGTGAATTAAAACAAAATGCTACACTGACAACAGCAGAGCACAGACTCTCTAGCGGACGTCAGTGCTGTGATGGTCACACGCGCGCTTCCCCGGGCGCCCCGGGTCCCACCGCCAGGCTGGGCTCTCGGGACACGCTCGCTCGGTGCTAGGACACAGCTCCCTGAGGGGAGCCCCAGGAGGGCACAGCTGCTCCTTCTGGGAGGGACCGGCCTTCTCACCCCCCCAGCAGCTTTCATTCTGGACCCCGAGGCCCAGGTTCCTGGGGGAGCCTCAGAAGAAATCAGGGGGAAGCCCTCCTCTCATCCCCCTACGGGAAGATTAGATTTCAGTCCGACTCCGGGCGCCTACTGGCCGGATTCCTCCATCTATTCGAATACTCCTTCCTTCACTCACGCATTCGCCTTCCTCTCTTGCTCCCACCCTCTGTTCCACCAATGCTTCCTGATCCACCTTCAGGCCGCCAGGGGCCGGGGTGTAACTGCTGAGCACACCCGACGTGCTCCCTCCCCTGGTGAGCTGACAGCGGGGCAGGGAAAGCGCCCGGTGCTCTGGGGACGTGCCACAAGGCAGGAGCCATCCAGGCAGGCCCCGGGCTCCGAACTTCGCCCAACCCCACGGTCACCGGCCAAGGAGGGGCTAGCTGTTCTCCGCATCATCCTGAGACAGGGAAAGCCCTTTCAGAGAGGAGAGCTAACTTGTCCACGAGGGGCCGGAAGTGGCTCCCAGGTCTACCTGATCCCCGACAGGCGAGCCCTCCGGAAGCGACGCCTCAGTCTTCCCGGGGGTAAGGAGGGACAGCTGCCCTCCAAGGCTGCAGGGAGGTGCGCAGGGTCCCGGGGGCGCAGGCGGTGCCTGGTGTGTCCCGGGGGGTTTGGTCAGCGTTGGACCCCTTTCCTCAGCAGTGCCAACTGCCAACGGCACTGCCGGAGGGTTCAGACAACGGCAATGACCATCTTCTCCTCTGTCCTCTGGAGCAGAGGTAGCATGGCCAGCCACGTCCCCGTACTGGTTCCCACTCCGTGGCCCGTTACGAGCCTCAACCTGGCTTTCCTCGTTTAGCCAGTAAGGAGGATGCTCGGAGGACGCACAGGAAACAGAACGCCACTAAGGATTTGCCAGAAATTACTGAAGGTCTCAGCTTCTGCTTAGGACCACACTAACACACACCCAAGAAAGTGGTTGGTTGGCTTGTTTTCTTCTACTTTTCCTTCTCTAATCTCCAGAGCAGAATCTCCTGCCTGGATCACTGCAACAGCCTCCTCCCTGGCTTCCCTCATTCCACTCTGGCTGCCTTATAGTCTATTCTGATCAAAGGAATGAAAGGGATCCCTTGAAAACAAAAGTCAAAGCAAGTCAATGTACTACTCCGAATCTCCACTGCTTTCTCATTTCATCCCCAGAGCCAAAGTCATGTCACTGGCCTGCAAGGCCTCCCCAGATCCGGGCCCTGCTCTCCGACCTCCCGTCCTCCCACTATTCTTCAGCTCACTCCACCCAGCCTCACGGGTCTCTTGCTTGCCCGGAACAGGTGGGCATATGCCTGCCTCTGGGTCTTTGCACTGGGTGTTCCATCCACCCGGACTGCTGTTCCCTCAGCTACCCACATGATGCACTCCCTCCTTACTCCAAGTATTTGATCGAATAGGTCACTCTCTCTTGAGCCCCACTCTGGCCTCCTCTACTGAAAACTACAGGACCCCCCCACCTGGCACTCCGTGCCCCCCACCCTGCTCGAAGTTTACTGTGCTTGTCTCCTGACACACTGGCCTTCACTTACGTACGCGGGGTCTCCCTGCCCCATTTCACGCTGCTTTGTCCTCAGTGTCTACAGCAACTGCCCGGTACACGGCAGACAGAGGCTCAGTAAGTACGCGTTAAATGAACCAGCGAGGAATGAAGTTCCCCCAAATCCTTGCTAGTTTCAGGTCTCGGGAAGACCAGAATTCTGAGGATGGGGCTCTCCGGGCGGGGGTCTAGGCCTGGTCACGAGGCCGCCGCTGCCTCCGGACGTAGAACTGAACCACCCCGATGGACGGGGAGGCCCCCTGGGCCTGGCGTTCAGGACTCGGACAAATGTCAACAGTTCAGAGAAGGGTGCCGTGCACCCGAATCTTGGGTTCCTCACCTCTGTGAAAATCAGCCCAGAGTGTCAACAAAGCGAGCTTTCGTTTTTAATGCTGGGGGTGGCAGGGGGGATGCCGCAGAAGGCCTCCAAAAGGTGGCCGCCAACGTTACCTTCTGCAACACCCCCCGGCAGAAAGTGGGCGCGCATCCTCCAGATTGATTTCATTCCTTCCTCAAGGACCTTGGTGGAGCACAGTACACTCAGGGGAACACCAGAGCAAGACGTGCGGCCATTCGGGCTGTAATTAAATTTAATAGGCAGTTTATCCCGTTTGTAGGAAGATGACACGGAAGAGAGGGACAGAGAGGCGAGCTTGCGGCGGGCGATCATTTGACAACAGAGTATCCATCTGGAAAAAAAGCCATTGGCCCGACCCAGCGAGTGTGAACGCAGCCTTCATCAGCATCATATGAGCTTACTTCACCACACTCCGGGCTGAGGGAGAGAAGCCTGTCGTACCTTCTATTAAAAATAATGCACCGCCGTCTTAATGGCATGTAAATCTAACTCACTATTATGCAAACTGAAGGGAAGAGGCAGTTAATAAAACACAAAATAACCTGGTGTTTTATTATACTGGTTGCTCGATTCATAGGCATGAGGTTGAAAATGGCTTATATATTATCTGCCAGCTGCAGCGAATGGAGAGCCCTGCTTGTTTGAGTCGGTAAGGAAGGCGGTTACGGGGAGCACGGAGGGAAGTGTGGGTTTTCCGCGGCACTTCCGAAATGGGGGGGGGCGGGGGGGGGAGAATGAGAGAGTGAGAAGCTGGGGTGGTGGGGGAGGCCCTTGCTAACAGCTGAGGAGAAGCTCGGCCAAGACCAAGGGGGGAAGGCAGGCCTTCCTCCAACTCTCGCCCCCGGACCCCCATGTCCCCCCTCTCCCTCCCCCACTCCTCCTCAGTGGGGGGGAAGCCCATCTCCAGGTGGGAGCCCCAGCCTGCCTTCCCAGAATGCTGTGCGGCGGGGACCCTACGGAGGGGCCACCCTAGGGCCATCTTTAGCAGCAGCAAAGCCCAACCCCGCCATGAAATCCAATTATACGGCCATTTTTGTCACACAGAGGGATCCCTGTCCTGATTGCTGCTGCTTGCAGAACGAGACCCATCAACGGGGACGGAATCACCAGTGACTTAAAGTCCTGTTTGTGGCAGCTCCCAGATACTGAGGCGGCTCAGACAGGCTGCGTGTTGCTCCTTTTTTAGCCAAGGAGGAGATGCAAACTCTTCCAAATAGGTAAGTCTCCCAGGGAACGCTGGGCACGTCTGCTAGGAGGGTGCCCCCCCCCGCCGCCCCTTTCCCTAGGCCTGAATCTGCCCGTCGACCACGGGACAGGCTGATGCCCAAGCTGTATTTGCAGGACGCTCCTGTCTTCCACACTCCAGGGCACATGGCCCAATGTCGCACCCAACAGCCCCCAGAGGCAGGCGCGGTTCCCAGAGCTTCACAACCAGCTCCCTCTCCTCCTCCCCGCACCCTCATCCGGTGGGAGCTGTTCTCGTCCCATGTGGCCGGGATGGAGGCCGAGGCCCAGAGAAGTCAAGTCACTTGTGTGAGGCGCCCAGCCGTCAGGCGGAGGGCACAGGGGCCTCGCGAGGCAGTGTTGGCACTCCCTGCCGTCACGCCACTTCGCCCACCCCCTCGCTCCGGGGTCACCTCGTATTCTGCTCCTGGCCTGACCTTGCTGTCTTCTAGAGACTGCTACTGCACTTGCCATCTCCCTCCTGGCTGGAGGTGCTGGAGGCTCCCAGCGGGTGGCTGAAAGATCCACGGCATCATTATTAGGACAGCATTCTGTGCCAGGCCAGCATCTCTCTGTGGTCAGCAAACACGCATCTAGGCGCTAGGACGACACGGCCTTAGGAATGTACCAGCTGGGGGGTGTCCGTCAGTGGGAGGAGGGAGGCACAGAGGCCCTCAGCACACATTTCGCATTCTCCTCAGACCCGGACGCTTCCAACAGGTGGGGAGAGGCAGCTTGGCAGCCATCCAACAACCAGGGCAGGGACCAGCCCCTGGGTAGCCAGGGCTCTGAGTAACGGGCCGTGGGCAGTAACAAGGGTCTCGAACCCAGGACCTCCCCGAGAGTTTCTTGGAAGTCTGCCTAGAAGCAAGCATGATATCCCTGAAGGTAATGTTTTAGGGTAATGTTTTAGGGGTGTTCCTGCACCCTCCCTGCCTAAGATTCTGGGACCAACACATGAGGTGCCCCTGGACGGCTGCAGCCCCTTCACGGCTGGGGATCTTAGAGATTCGGGCGGGGGGGGACCGTGGCGGAGTGTTGGGGTATAGCCTTTGGAATATACCAGAGTACGAATCAGTGTTCCAGAGGACGTCCAGGAGATGCTAGATTTTGGGGTGGTCTCAGCTACTCTGAAAGGCCACTCATGGCTTCTGGAACTCCGGGCACACATCTGAGAACGAACCAAAGCTCTGCCCTGCTTACCTGCCAAAGCGTTCCGGCCAGGCACAGAACAGCCAGGGCTCACCCTCTTGGCTTGCTTCTCCTGTCTAGAAAGCCCACTGGGCTCTCTGTTGCCAATGCTCACATACCTTATTCCAGCTCACAAAGGCCCCGCCAGCTAGCCCTGACCTATCTCCTTCGGCTCTGCATCCAGTCCTCTCTTTGCCAAACGCCTGGCCCTGCTCATGCTATTCCCTTGACCGGAAGTGTCTTTTCCTTTCCCCACCGCGCGGTAAGATCCAGGGAAATGTAGCACAGTGCCTAGAGGGCATTTTTCATTAAAAGCCAAAGACTCGTGACGTGTACTGCCAGAGGTTTCTAAAAGCTCACAAAACATGTGACAACATTTGATTTTCAGCCAGACTTCACAGAAGAGCAGAACGCACGGAAGGGTGAATGTCCATGCGCTCAATTCCACACTCGGCAGGTGTTTTGGGGTGAATTGTGTCCCCCTCCCCGCAAAGATATGTCGAGGTCCTAACACTGGTAACTTCAGAATGTGACCTTACTTGGAAATGGGGTCTCCACGCAGGTTATCAACTTAAAAATGAGGTCACTGGGCCAGACTCAATCTAGTCTGACCAGTGATAATGGGAAATGCGGACAGAGAGAGATGTGCACGGACGTGAAGACAGAGGATTGGAGTAATGCTTCTACAAGCCGAGGAGTGCCAAGGATTGCCCTCAACAGCAGAAGCTGTAAGAGGCCGGGAAGGATTCTTCCCTAGAGCCGCCAGAGAGAGCATGGCCCTTCTGACATCTTAATATTGGACTTCCAGCTTCCAGAGCTGTGAGACAATAAATTTCTGTTGGCTTAAGCCACCCAGTGTGTGGTACTTTGTTATGGAGGCCCTAGGAGACGAATACAGTAGGGATACAGTCAATGTGTGTCAGAAAATGAAAGCACGGTGTACGTGAAACAGACAGGGCAGGTATGTTTACTGGCAGAAAACAGGCTCACAAAAGATAAGAGCTCGTTCAAGGTCAGACAACTGGGAGGTGGCAGAGTGGAGACTAGAACTCGGGCCTCGAGATGCCCCCATCTCCCCCCCATGCGTCTCTCCTGGTCGGGGGGGGGGGGGGAGGCTGATCTCCTGAGCGTCAGGTCCTGCTTCTTGGGCTGATCCCAGGGTTAGTTTTCTAGAACGAAGGCCAAGTCTGCAAATGGCCGGAACCGCTTACAATACCCTTCCTTTTCTAAAGCACCCGTTTCCTGGGGAGTCTTTTGGAGCTTTGTTTAATGTTTCGGTTAGTGGCCACTTTTCTGAGTCGATTAAGGGCTCCTTAGATCTCCACAGCTCAACCTCACGGGCCCCGCGGAGGGCAGCTTATTTCCACACGGCGTTCATCACCCGATCCAGAGGAGACATGCCCATTTCGCACCTCTCTCCGCCAGAACCTGCACTGGGTGCTCTGGAGCAGCTGTTTCACTAGCCTTCCCAGCAATCCCGTGAGGCGGGCACCGTGCAAATCCGATTCTGCAGAGGAGGGGGCCGAGGCTCCTCTGGTGGATCACGCACAGGCAAGACCGTAGGTCTACGAAGCCCGAAAACCCAAATGACACAGTTGCTGGAGTTGGACCTATGGAAACAGAGGGAATCTCCTCAGAGCTAGGATGCTTCCTCTGGTTTGCTTCTTCATTCTGTTTTGGAGACTCCTCTATAAATAGCCCCTGCCCGGTTTTCCACCTTTCCCTTGGGATCCCCCTCCCGCTCCTCCTGGTTTTTGGAGGGGTGGTCACTGGTTAGGAATCTTCCCAAGGAGACTAGTTCTGAAGCTTGGAGGTCAGAGCCCTGCCCGGGCCGGGTGTGGAGGGCGGGGGTGGGGGGACATATGTTCCTGCCTCCCCACCCATTTCTGCTGCCTCCTCGGGCCTGACCATTTGTCCCAAAGCTACCCTAATTCGAGACGAAAAAGGAACTACTCTTTCAAAGGTCTGTCGGTGGGTGGCTAGCTGCCTTTTTAATTCCTCTCTGCCCACTTATTCCAAAGGCATCTGACAGGGATGCCAGGCTAGTGAAGATGCCAGGAAGTTTCCTCGCAGTGGAAGCAACTGCCTGTCTAAAAAAAGCTCTTTATAAAAAAAAAAAAAAAAAAAAAAAAAAAGCTCAACTCGGAACTAAGAGCTTGCCGGGAATGTGTTATGGCTGCTGTTATTTATTTATATCCCCACCTACTTCCAGAAAGGATCTGAAGCTGCTTACAATAAAAACTGAGCTAGATCTGTGTACGGAGAGTAGAAATAAAGAGAAAAGCCAGATGAGAGGCTGTATCCGAGCAGACTTGATTCCACAAATGGGCAGCGTGCTTCTGGAAGGAGGTCGGCTGCCCTACGTGTGGTTAAGTTCCCTCGCAGAGGGAAAACAGGTGTATTTCCACTTTCCCTGTTGGATCCAAAAGAGGTGTAGAAAGTCCCCACAAAGTGCTTAGGATGATGGGAACGGACGGTGTCTCACCAAAGACAGACGGACGGGGAGGGGTCCTGGAGGCCGTCAGGGAAGCTCCCTGCCTTGGGCCTTTCAAAAGCGGACCCCGAGACTAGGATCTGAACGCAAGCAGCTTACTGGGAAAAGGTCTCAGGAAGCACTGGAGGAGGGGGGAGGGGAAAGAGGTCCAGGAAGACCATCCCTGTGGGCAGGTGGGCTCCTCTTGCTGGGAAGCCCTGGGAAATGGTTTAGAGAATACCTAAGGGGTCTCCTCCCCAGGGGCAAGGAAGCTACGGCTTCACCCACCAGCTTCTACTCGTTCTTGGGTGGGGTGTTAGTGCCCCACGTGAGCCAAGCAGCTCCGGCAGCCAGAGCAAGCCTTCAGGGAGGGTCACACTTGTAGTGTGAGCCCTGGGACAGGGCTGGGGCCCTGCCAGCCCCTGCTGCGCTCTCTGGGAAGGCTGGGCAGGCAGCCTCACTAGCCTGGACACAGGGAGAACCAGACCTGTGGTGTAAAGAGAATCCAAAAGGAGAGGCTACCGGGTTTGGAGGGAGGCCCGGGGGAAGGGAAGGTTGTAGAGGCCGAGGCCGACCAGAATCCTGGGCTGGCTTTTGGGGTGGGAAGGAGCTATGCCGACTTTCAGAGGGAGGTCCGTCCCGAAGGAGCATTTTGGTCCCAGGCCCTTTAGGAAGCCAGGCCACACCAGGGCATGTGTTCTAGGCAGAGGCAATGCTACACCTTGTGTTTGCCCAGCCTTCCCCCAGAGTAGAGTAGACGCCATTTCATCGGGTTACCAGGTGAGTCAGGGCCTGGGGGACGGCCTAGACCACACTAAGGGATCCCGCCTGGGCCAGAAGGGAGAGACCCCTAATATCGTAGCAAATGATCCCGGATATTGTCAGAAAATGTCTCTCACCTCATGACCTGGCTCCAAAGTCTCCACTTCCAGAAAGCCCTCCCTACTTTGACTGTTCTCTTTTACTCTGTCTTTTCTGGAGTTCGTGGTGTATTTATTCCTTGAGAACAGGTACCCCCTCTCACCTAGATGCCCAGTGGTTCCTCCTTCCATTCTACCTTGCCATCCGCCCTCTTCATATATCCTGTGTATGGCATGGTTAAAAGGGCTGTCCCTGGACTCAGGCTGTTCACAGTCAAGTCCCATTTATTGGCTATGAGACCCGGGGAAAGTAAATTAGCCTTCTCATCTCAGTTTACTCATCTGCAATATGGAAGCAACCATACCCACTTCACAATGTCCCCATAAGGAGTCAAAGATTTAATATTTATGTAGCATGGTCCCTGGTACATAGTACATGCTCAATAAATATTAGCCGTAGTATTAATGGTGATAACAATAAAGGCTCCTGAAGACAAACTGTCTATTCTTTTCCATTATTTACAAACTAAAATACAAATTCCTGAGCGTTCAAGATTCTGCAAGCCTATTTCTTTCTCCCTTCCCGGTCACTCCCAATTTAGTCTTGCCCTTCCCCTCACCTCCTCCTGTCCTTTCCCTGGCTGCTGAGGTCAGGATGCGTGCACCTTGATACTAAGCCCCAGACAGTGCCTGGAAGTATTTCTAAAAGGAATAGGTGATACTCTCCTTGGCACCGGTAATGAATCACCTTGCTTCCCTGTAGTGCCAGAAGCACCTGGCATGGGACCAGGTGCCCGGAGCATCAGTTCACACACAGCGAATGGATACGTGGTGGCTGTGGCTTCTGCCACATCACTGTTTTTTACGGGTCCCATTGCTGGAGCTTTTCAGGAAGTATTGAATTTTTCTAACCCTTTTATATCATCCCCATTCCACAGAAGGGAAAAATGAGGCCGAGAGAAGTTAATAACTTGCACATAGTCGCATGGCCGATCGGTGGCTGAGCAGGAGTGAAGCCACGTTCATCTGGTTCGAGCGTCCTTGCTCTTGATGAGTCACCCTGCGCCACCTCTTGGTCCACGGGCCTACTTTACCTCTCGGTTTAAAAGAAAAGCTCCTTTACGGCGTCCAGCCTTGTCCTGCTCTGAGTCTGCTCTGGGCTAGGATGCCGTTCCCCAAGCTCGGTGGGGGCCTGTCTGCTGAATCAGGCCCTTCCCTGGGCCCGGGAGGGTAGGACAACGGCTTTACGCATCGGTGGGTGAGGCACGCCAAACGTCTCTCCTCCTTGACACCAAGGGCCTGGGTGGGCCCCCGAGTCCTCCTGGGTCTTGCTACTCAGAGTCTGGCTCACGGCCTCTGCCAGGCAGAGTGTGGTCTGCAGCCGCGCCTGAAACGCCCCCTCGGTCCCCATCGCGACACCGAACCTGTTGGATCGGAACCTGCCCATCAGCAAGACAGCCAGATGCCTCAGAAGTGAGCACGCTGAGGTCTGGGGAGCACCGCTCTGGGTCCGTCCGGCGCCCCCTGAGCCAGACTTCAGTGTGGCCCGGCCTAACTGCGGCCACCTGCCGGGCAGCCGCGCGCACCCGCACCCGAGAAGCCGCCCGACGCTTTCTCCGACTGATCTCATGGCAAACCCTCTGCGCCTGCTTCCAGTTACCATTCCCGTTTTACAGAAAAAGCGGTGACGGCACCCTCAGAGGCACGCCCGCAAGCTCCCCAAAGCGGCCTCGCAGCCCCTGCGCTCACTGTTCCTGGTCTTTCTGCATCACCGTTTCCTCTTTACGTTCGGGACCTTTCACGCTCTTCTCTTTCCGGCGTGCCAGTCACCCAACCGGCAAAGGCTATAACTGGGTTTAAAAAAATTTCTTTGAACGTTTCTTGATTTTTCAGGTGGGCGGAGGGGCAGAGAGAGAGGAAAAGAGAGAATCCCAAGCAGACTCCACACTGTCAGCACCGAGCCCGATGTGGGGCTCGAACTCACAACCGTGAGATCATGACCTGAACCGGAATCCAAAGTCGGCCTCTTCCCCGACTGGGCCACCCAGGTGCCGCAGATAATTGGATTTCTAAAAAAATGCATTTACCAGCATCTTAGGCAAGCAACGTAAGCTACTTAAGGAGGCCAGAACAGCATTCTAGTTATATTCATTCATTCGTTCGCTCATTCACTCATTCACTCAACAAATAACTTATTGAGTGCCTATTACGTGCCATGCGCTGGGAATTGGTCTCAGTGAACATAATACATGCAAAAACCAGCTTAAAAAAATAGAAGTAGCTCATGGGTCTTCAGTGACATATCCCAGACCCGTCAATATACGTCACCCACCCTTGATCCTATATCCTCCCCCTCCTGCCTTGTCTTCATGTCTACGCGCAGTGAGAGCCATTTCTGGCACAGCTCTGGGAGCACAGCGGGAGCTCCTGCCTCCCCGGGGAGGAGTCACGCCTGTGCTTTCCCCAGCCCTGGCTTAGGGGGCTGACACCCTCTCTCAAGCCAGACCGTGGCCCGGGGAGGGCCCCATAACGTTGGTTGGACTTCACAGCTGGAGGTAGGTTTTTAAAAGACGGCCCCGTGCCCCCTCTACGTGCCCCCCGGGCTCTGTACAGGCGTCTGTCATGACGGCTGCAACACCTCACCGGTTTCCCTTGTCTCCTTCACCAGGCTGTGTGTCCCCTTGAGGAGCGACCTTATCTTGGTCACTCATGTCGCCAGTGCCTTGCACACGGCCTGCACACAGTAAGTGCTCAGTCTGTGTTTCCTGGGCGCACGCATGCTTGTGTGACTGGATGGGAGGAAACACCCATCCTTCTCAGTGACTGTGCCAAGGCCACCACACGAAGGGAGGCGGCCACTGCGTAGCCCCACGCCGTCCACCTACATGGTCTGGGCTGAATCTGGGTGGACGTGCCCTCCAGGGCAAGGGGAGAGGGAAGGAGGGAGCCAACACGCATGCAAGGGCCTGCACCTACCCTCCCGGCAGCCTCGGGCGGAAGCGTCTCTTACCGTGGTGTATTTACCCAGCTGGCAGAGTGACGGGAAGGTTTCCTGGTGAGCTTTTCGGATCTTCTCTGTGAGATCGTCCAGCTCAGCCGTCATCTCATAGCTTTCCGTGCATTCCTGCTTCGAAGGCTCCTTCTTTTTCTTGTTCCTATCATTCCTGACAGCTGGAAATGAGAGAGAAGGCAAACCAGGGGTCATTAACGGCCGGGCCTGTGCTGCAAGCTTCCATCTCCCGACGCTGCCTGGACTCACTTGACACTTGGAACAGGAACAGTGGGAAAAGGTGCCATGAACACATCTCCCAAGAAGAGAGGCTTGGCGGCCAGAAGGGCCAGGCAGAGAGGAAGGTTTGTCTGCGTGTGCACCTGCCAAGTAACTCTTAAAGAGTTACTTTAAGGGTCGCCCAAAAGGCTGAGAGCCTCAGTTTGTTTGGACAGAACTTTCTATGTGGACTAGTCTTCAAAAGATGGATTTTTCCAAATGCCTCCCCATTCCCTCCCACCCAGTTCCAGAGGCTCCGAGGGAACCACTCAGGCCCGGAGACACGTTGCTGAACAAAAAGCCTTGTTGCATCATGATTCGTGATTCCTAGCTAAGCCTTCTGGTTTGTTTTTGTTGTTGTTAATGTCTTTTAGTTTCCTGAATGAACAGACCCTTTTGAAGAGATTCAGCTCAAAGGTGATGGGATGGTGATTTTTGTCCCTTCGTGCTTTTCTGCTTCCTAGACTTTTGGTATTCATCACATAATCTTTTATTATTATTTGCAAATACTGTATTAATGTATTACACACTGTATACATCACATATAATATTTAAATAAAATGTTTATGATCACTTATTGTTAAAAAAAGTTATTTTAAAACAATAATCTATGCATTGTGGGCCCCTGGCCTGAAAAACGATTGGTCCACTCATTTGCTTATTCATCTACAGCCGCTCCACTCTACATCTTGTCTGGCCCACTGACCCCTCGGCAGGTGTGGTCTTTGCCTCAGCACTTTCGCAGCGGAGCGTGACGCCAGGATGAGTCGAGTCCCAGGACCCGGGGCTGTGGAAACCCACGCTTCCCCTCGCAGCACAGAGCTCTCAGATGACTTCAAACCCGAGTGTCACGCAAAGCTCTGGCCTCGGGCTAGGATCTCCCGGGGAAGGGAACCGCAACCCAGGGAGGCCAACAGGTGAAACCAGACCGCGCAAGCCCCTCCGGGGCGTCCCCATTCCCCGGGGACCTGGGGGTGGCCAGGCTGGACACCACCTGGCCGTGTATGCCACCGCCATGACCTGCGAATCTGTGCTGCAAAATGACCCAGGTCATAATCCGATCTGCCCTAAGAGGATTTGGCTTGTGTTGCCTCCCTGAGAGCACCCGGGGTGATCTGAGAACTGGCAGCTCCCTGGGTCTACACGGTGAGGATCCCGAGGCCCCATATGGGGCAGGCTGAAATGAAGGCCTGGGGAGCTGGGGAGCGCAGCAAGGCGGAAGGAAACAGATGGGGATGGGGAGGGAGTGCGTGAACGGTACTGAAGGATCCCAGTGTCTGTATAAGTCACTTACTCTTGACCTGGACGGAGGGCAGCCGGGGCGAATATTCACATTTCTCGAGCATCTTAAGCATTGTACTGGGAACCGTGTCCGCAGCATCTCACTTAATCCCCTGATCAGGGAGGTGATTTTAAACTCATCTTACAGATGAAGAAAACTGAGTGTCAGAGAGACTGAAGAACGTTTACACAGTTGACAAGTTCTCTCTTCACTTGGACTCACTCGCTCTTAAGGGAGCGGACACGTTTGAGAAGAAAACAATACCTCTCCAGAGGATTTTCCTCCCCCAGGACTCTGAAATGACACTGTTCTTTGGCTCAGAACATTTCCAGGTTAAGGTGAGTGGTAACGACAGTGTGAAGTAACTCAGCCTCAAATGTATTACTTTTCCGTGTAGACTGGCCAAGTGCCCAGACCATTCCTAGCAGGTGTGGGACGCAGGGGGAGGAGGACAGCATATGGTTTCAAGCAGTTAGAAAGCAAAGGATACGGTCAGCAAAGGAGGGACCGTGAGGAAGGGGGTAGCGCACGGCAGCCGAGACGCCCCCACGACGCTCCTCAAGGACAGAGTCTGGGTCTGCGAGGGGAGGCTGGGGCCTGACGCCTTGTGTGTGAGCACCACGGGCTCTCCGTGCAGGTGAGCGGGCTTTCCTGACCCCTGCCCGTGACCCTCGTCATTTGCTAACACAAGAGCCCTACGTGAGCAGTGAGGGTCCTTCCAAAACAGAGCTCTAAGGGAAGCAGTCTGGCAGTCCCTCGAGAAGCTAAAGAGTTACCACACGAGCCAGCAATCCCATTCCTGGGTCCACCCAAGGGAACAGAAAATAAGCGTTCATGCAAAACCTGTACACCAATGTTCACAGCAGCCCTTCCCGTAAACAGCCCCACGGTGGAAACAACCCACATGTCCATCCCCTGACGAATGGATAAACGGCCGTGGCGCATCCACACAGTGGAATATCTTTGGCCACGAAGGAGTGAAGTACAGACCCACGTTACAACGTGGATGAACCCTGACAACGTTATGCTCCACGAAAGACGCCAGTCACAGAAGGCCGCGTGTTGTGTGGTTCTATTTATACGAGACGTACAGAGAAAGCTAACCGGTAGGCAGAAGGCACATCAGTGGTTGCCGAGGGCTGGGGCTCATGGAAGATCAGCACTGACTGCTAACGGGATTTTCTTTTTAGGGATATGTGAATGTTCTGGAATTAGGTAGTGGGAATGGCTGTACACCCTTGTGAATATACTACAAACCACTGAACCGCATACTTTAAAATGATGAATGCTACGCTCTGTGAATTATACCTTAAAATAAGGAAAAAAAAAAAAAACAACCCAGCCCCCTGAGGGAGGCCACAAGTCACTGAACACCACGAACTGCTGTGACTGGAATCAGAAGCCAAGATGGCGACCTCTGACCACCTAACACAGCAGTGACGGTAATGCCACTTTTTGATTGCTTAGCAAGGGCGAGCCACCGCCTTAAGCAATTCAAGAATTCTAGTTCACTGAATTCCACAGTGAACCGGGTGAGGTAGGCATTAAAATTCCATTTCTACACTCTCAGAAGCTTGAGGCCCAAGATCACCCTCTTTGAAAGTAGTCAAGCCAAGATTTCAGTGGAATATACACAAAAGCAGACAGAGGAACCACACACACATAATTACCCATGATCGCATCCCCAGGCGAGTCTGTAGGACCTTGAGAACGATCTGCGCTTCTCAGCATTCTGCTTCACCGTCCCCCATCCACCCACAGCCCCCTGGACCATCACCTGGAAAACGCATGCGAGGAAAGACAGCCCTGGAGGTTACCTGGGAGGTGGTAGGGGGGGCACTCCGTGAGCTGCCCCCACGGATCATCTGTACCAAGCCCGAAAGTGAGAGGCGAGGTCAGGTGGGAAGGGGACCCTGGTGAGCTGTAGCAGGGCACCGCGTGGGGGCACTCAGACTCAGACAGCACCCGCCATTTGCAAAAATAACAAGCCGTGAAGCCAGAGCTCCATCTTCTGAGCTTTGAGGCCCAAACTCAGAGCACTCTTACCAGCTGACTGACTGCCAGGGGACCAGTGTGTAACACCATAGGCTCCCTTCCAGACAGCTCCCTGCCCTCCCAAGGCGGAGTGCCCTTCCTACTGTCTCCATGACCGAAGGGCTACTGGGACTCTTGGGTACTCCTCTCCAACAGCAAGACGCAATGGCCCCCCCGGTAATGACGCCCCAATCTCCATGACCAAAGGGCTACTGGGACTCTCGGGTACTCCTCTCCAACTGCAAGACGCAATGACCCGCTGGTAACGATGCTCCAATCACGGAAAGGTTCATAAGTTGATGGATGTGTCTTGTAAACACATGGCTTCAACAACTGCTTTGCTCAATGGTTTTAAACTGCGGTGGATTGCAGATGTGGGATCTGGGCCACGCATGGGGATGGCTGCCAAGAGCCACCAGAGTCAAGGAGGCGATACAGTACATGGGACGCCATGAGGGCTTGGGGACGGTGGCTTCATCCAGTTTCGGGGGGCTCGTGGTCAGCAGCATCTGGGGCAGTATGGGGCAGGGGGTGATACAGGTGCCGCAGGGGGCCAGGGACCTGGTATGGACACTGGCTTCATCATCATCCCGGGGGATTCAGCCCCTCTCAGAGCTTCCCTGAAGGCAGCGGCGCCCTCCCAGAGGTGCACGGACGTCTGCTAGGTGGGACGGCCAGTCTACCATCAAGGGTCATATGGCCTGGCCATACAGGAACAAGAACTTAAGGCCCTTCCACGTGGAAATGGTGGGCCCGAACACTGAGGATCTGTGGGCTTTATCACGAGGTCCACGGCTGCAAGTGGCAGTGGTGCTTCTCCAGAAGCCACATGGGAGCGGCCCCAAATGAACAGATGGGCTCATTTCTTCGTTTTCTGGCCATTCATTCATTCAAATGTTGTCTGAGCCTCTAGTAGGGACCATCTGCTGCAGGGAGGAAATAACAGTGGAGCCACACAGATGGTTCCTGCTACCATGGAGCTCACTTACGGTGAGAGCCAGACATTCGTCATCCGACAGCAACAGTAACAATAATAACGAGAACAGGGCATCGCTATTAGGATACCTACCGTGACTCGTCCTGGAGAATTCTTACAATGTTGAAAGTGTTAATTACAGCTACCCTAGCAGCCATGGGGCACTCCCCAAAGCCTTCTACTCATAACTAGGCCATACAACAACCCGATCACTATCATTATCATGCCTATTTTGCAGATGAGACAACTGAGGCACAGAAAGCTAAGCAGCCTGCCCAAGGCCATGCATTTTAGAAATGATGCAGTGGGGATCTGAACTCAGACAACCTGGCATCAGAGTCCTCATTCTTTTTTTTTTTGTTTGTTTGTTTATTTTTGACAGAGAGAGAGACAGAGCATGAGCGGGAGAGGGGCAGAGAGAGAGAGGAAGACACAGAATCCGAAGCAGGCTCCAGGCTCCGAGCTGTCAGCATAGAGCCCGATGCGGGGCTTGAACTCACAGACCGCGAGATCACGACCTGAGCTGAAGTCGGACGCTCCACTGACTGAGCCCCTCAGGCGCCCCCAGAGTCCTCATTCTTAACCACTGTATTTGGTCATGTCATACACATTCACAGTTCTGCCACATGGTGCCATGAAGGATGGTGCATGTGTATCACTGGCGTGTGTGTGTGTGTGTGTGTGTGTGTGTGTAGGGACAAGGGGCTCTGATCCAGGATGGGGAGGCTGATGCTGGGGAAAGGGGAGAGCGAGTTGAGGGGAGGGATGGGAAGGGAGGTGGGAGCCTAGGGAGTCCGGGCTGTACAACTGATGCTCAGCCCCGAAGGCCGCCTGTGATGTTGGTGGCTGGCCTCTCCCTCCACTCCCACGGAAGGGATGCTGGCTGCCACGGGCACCAACATACCTGTGATGGATCCGAGGGTTGACTGACGGCTTTCAGGCACAGTGCATCCCACAGGCACGGGCAGTGGGATGGTGGGGGCACATACCATCGCCTCTGTGTCGGAGCCCCTATCTCAAGGTGGGGGCCGATTACCGTCTCACAGGGCCATCCCCTCCCGGTCTGAATATCTGGATGGCCAAGGCCACATTTTGTCTCTGTCTCCCGAGGGCCGAAAACAGTGTCTGGCCCACAGTGGGGGCTCAGAAACTGTTCTGTGAGGGACAAGGTGAGCATGTGACGAAATGTGGAGTCTGCTCTGTGTGCAACAAGAGCTCACCCGAGCCTCTTCCTTCCAGAAATCAGAGGTCTCATCTCCATGTCGGGGCCCGCGGGGCATTCAAGAACCACTCGAGCCACCGCGGCCAGAGCCAGCAGGCTGACAAAGCAGGTGGGGCGCCCGAAGGGTCACGAGTATGATTTACACACCTGGGCGAGCCGGGCCTGATGTCTGCAAAGCGCTTCTTGGAACGCAAGGTGCTCCATAAAATATCAAGTATTCTCCTTGTGAGGGCCAAGCGCCACAAATCAGACTTGGTGGCGTAAAAGTAACATATTTATGATCCACTATCATATTGCAAATGAAATGAACGTAATAAAAGTGTCACTTATACAAATACCTCTGATGTACGGATCTCGACCCATGAATATGAAAACAGACACCCAAGCACTTTTATTTGAATGTCTAATCATGGAAATAAATGAAGTCATGTTCATTTTAATGTGTGCACTTGTGCATGTATCTAGAATATTGATTTCCACGCACACAATAAAAATGTAATGTGGGAAACATGCAAAAGCTGTGGATTTCACTTGGATTCAGGAAGAGATGAAAACAACGCTTCGCTAAAGATTCCACGACGTCAAAAAAAAGAAAGAAAGAGAAAAAGGAAAATACAGTCGACGGCGTTTTTGCCCATAACGTTCTCTATGTTCAGTGTAGCAAAGGAAGCATAGCGGTCTGTTTATTCTTGTTCGAATATTAAAGTCTGGGATTCGTTCATCTGGAGTCTTCACCTTGCTAACTACAGAAACAATGGGTCACAGTTGGTGATGTGACCTATCTGGTGGCTGTGCATGGGGGAGAGCCTGTAACTAACACACCCACACACTTAAAAGAAAACCACAAAAATAGAGTTGAGTTTAAAAATAATTTTTCTGAATTAATTATGTAGATGAACCGTAAACCAATGGATCTGAAGGCAGATGGATGTAGGACTAACAAAGACAGACTTATCCCATTATCTCGGGGTGTGGGGGTTGGTGCTCAAACGTGGAGCGCAGTAGGTCCCACGGTAAAGGTGGGCAGAGTCGGGCGAGTGAATATTCCTCAAGATCAGAATCTCCTTAAAGGTGGAGACCGTGTCCTGCACCTAACACAGCACTTTAACCACGTAAGGACTAGTCGAAGTTTGCGCAAATACAGAGAAAGGAGGTTAGTGAATGAGCCTACCAGGAAGTCCCCCCCCCCTCCCCCACACCCAGGGACACAGGCCTTTGGGACCAGACTGAGGGCGGGGCACCAGAGTATCTGCTAAGTGAATACTGTGATTGCAGGGCTCCAACCTGGGAGGCAGCAGCACGTGGGTGGGGACTTGGAAAGGCGATGTGCCCCCCCCCCGGCCCCCCACAAGTGCAACGTGTTAAGGGATGGCCTGGCTGTTCACAGTGCCAGTGACGGAGCAGGGGAGCATACTTAGAATTTTTACAGAATATTAAATATGCAAGTCATAAGAGAAGCAGTCTGGACATAGCATTCTCGGAGTTTAACAAGGATCTACCAGCCTAGCTCAGCTTCTTAAAGTTATTCAAAGCACTTACAGAAAATCTCTGAAATATCATAATGTACCAAATGCCAAATACCTCTTTCTGGTTAAAGTGGAATATTATACTAATAAAATTTTTAAAACCATTTGAAACACCGTTTCCTCTCCCTGGTCGCTTGTAGATATGGAGATTTTACCTCCTCTCGAGTGGAGAGCCTCCCCTTTGTCTTTTATTTCCAAATCCTTTCTTCCTCCTCTGTCTGGCCTGCGTGGCCAGCCCTGCCCAGCCCTGCCCTGGCCATATTCCTTTCCAGGCAGGCCCCATGTGGTGGGCATCCTTGCAAGGCAAGAGTTTAAAGCTCTGTTACAAGTGACAGATCCTTTCCTTTGGACAAGAGTCTTGTACGAACCATAGGAAACATCCTAAGTTCAACTCCAGGGACAATAAAACATTCCTGCATGAGGTATAAAAGCGGGAGCTTTGACAATGAGCAGGTGAGAAGGTGCGAAGTGCCTCTGAGACACCTTCCTTCATAATTAGTGGAGCTTCTCTGCACGTTCCCTTGGACGGCAATGGGCTACTCTCAGTGACCAAATCCTGTCCGCGGGAGGCAGATGTGCCCTTGGCTTTGGGCTTGTGACAGAGCCATCCCACATGACGAGGGCTGAGAGGAAGGTCTTAACTGATGGCATAAAACTGAACATTAAGAAATGGAAATTTAAGGGGCGCCTGCATGGCTTAGTCGGTTAAGGGTCTGACTTCGGCTCAGGTCATGATCTGGGGGTTTGTGAGTTCCAGCCCAGCGATGGGCTCTGTGCTGACAGTGCAGAGCCTGGGGCCTGCTTCGGACTCTGTGTCTCCCTCTCTCTCTCTCTGCCCCTCCCCTGTCTCTCTCTCTCAGAGAGAGTGCTCTCTCTCTCTCAAAAATAAATAAACACTAAAAAAAATTTTTTTTAATGGAAATTTAAGGGGCGCCTGGGTGGCTCAGTCGGTTAAGCGTCCAACTTCGGCTCAGGTCATGATCTCACAGTTCGTGGGTTTGAGCCCCGCATCGGGCTCTGTGCTGATGGCTCAGAGTCTGGAGCCTGCTTCCGATTCTGTGTCTCCCTCTCTCTCTTCCCCTCCCCCTCCCCCACTCATGCTCGGTCTCTCTCTCCTTCAAAAATAAACATTAAAAAAAGTTTTTTTTTTAATGGAAATTTAAGACACTGAGGTTGTCGCCCTCTGTGTCTTACTCAGGAGTAAGTAAACCCTCACACCTATGGCATGATCAACTCATGTTCTTTTTAAATTATCTCCAGTTTACAAAAAGGAGAGTTCAGTATCTGTTCCCATAAGCCATACTCGTGGGCAGGAAGTTCTTTGTTATATCAAGCTGAAGTTCACTCTGTTGAGTTCAACCTGCCCTCTTGTATCTGAAAGACTGGTGCATTTTTTTTTTTTTTTTAACTGTAACTTCTTCGTAAAAATGCGGGCAGTGTCAGATTCAGGAATCAACTGTCTTAGAGTAAGGATCCATACATCTAGGGTAAATGATGAACAGAGATCCAGGCCCATGGACTGCCTTTCAAAGCAGTATGTGAGTGGAAGGAGGGGGATGACAAAAAGAAATTTCTCAGAAGACTTTCCAGATAAACCTGTATCACGGCAAATTATGTGCTTCCAAATATTAAACAACAATATCTATCATGATAAATTCTAATGGTCAAAATTTTTATTCCTACTGTTCTCTAAACCCAATTTTCAGAAAACGAATTGTAGTCTCCTTGACATTCTTTTTTTTTTTTTCATTCTTTTTAACATTTATTCATTTTTGAGAGAGAGAGAATGAGCATCAGTGGGGGAAGAGAAGAGGGATACACAGAATCCAAAGCAGGTGCCAGGCTCTGAGCTGTCAGCAAAGAGCCCGAGGTGGGGCTTGAACCCATGAACTGTGACATCATGACCTGAGACGAAGTTGGACGCTTAACCGACTGAGACACTCAGGCACCCCTCCTTGACACTGTTATATTTTCCCTCTTAAAACATTTTTTTTAATTTTTATTTTTTTTAATTTATTTTTTTAATGTTTATTTATTTTTGACAGAGAGAGAGACAGAGCATGAGCGGGGGAGGGGCAGAGAAAGAGGGAGACACAGAATCGGAAGCAGGCTCCAGGCTCTGAGCTATCAGCCCAGAGCCCGACGCGGGGCTCGAACTCACGGACCGCGAGATCGTGACCTGAGCTGAAGTCGGACGCTTAACCGACTGAGCCACCCAGGTGCCCCAAAACATTTTTTTAAAAACAGAAATGAGGCATTTAGCCTGGAGAAAGCTCTGAGAAGGCTCAGTAATTTCTCTTGGGGAGTATGACCCTTTGACATACCCTGCAGAACGGGAGCATCAGATGGGGGGTGCCTGGGAAGGGGAGCCATGTTTTCATGGTGGTTTGACTGCAAACGTGGCCCTAATCCTCTGTGTCTTCCTATTTCACCCTGTTTGCATTGACTTTGCAGCCTTTCCCGTCAAGAGGTGGAGACAACTCCACAGCCCACGTATCTGGCGTGGCTTGTGAATCACTTTAACCAACAGGATGCAGTGGAAGTAATATTATACCATTTCCAAGAGATCTCGCACACTTTCTGCCTGCCCCTCTCAGAACGCCATCACTGTGTATGAACAAGCCTGGGCTAACCTGCTGGAAAATGAGAGACCGTGCAGAGGAGAGCCCAATTAGTCCAGCTAAGACCATCTGATATCAATCTAGAGCCAACCTGCCCATAAATCTGGGAGAGCATTCAGAGAAGATGAGCAGAATTGCCTACCCTATCTGAAGCCGACCAGAGTCTCACGAGAGAGCCCGGTGGACCCAGAAGGACCACCCAGCCAATCAATAGTTTTATAAGCAATAATATACGCTTATTGTTTCAAGCCACTGAGCTTTGGGGGAGTATGTTATATAGCAATAGCTAACGGATACAGCGTCGGTAAAGAGTGTGTTTATGGCGACGGTAGCACATACCCACGTATGCTTTTGCCCCCTGGTATGTCTGAATCAACGGTTGCTTTTATTCAGTGGTTAAGGCGAGGAAGAAGACAATTTGTTATTCCTCCAACACAAGGTTCAAGATCCTGCCCATATCTGTTACAACATACAGAAATTATGAAATTAAATTCTCTATGGGTTTTAAATAAACAGGAAAGGTACAACTGCCAGGTGGGAAGGACGAGGGTCAAATTCCAAAGTTTTGCATTTTAGTCCATCATTTATTGCCCGTGCAAACTCAGGGTCGTCCCTAAGTGTTCCGAAGCCTCAGTTTCCTCATCTGAAAAATGGGGACATTCTTTCTTTTCCATCACACACAGAATTCTTATATATATTTAGATATGCAAATAATTGCAACACACTGTAATATGTACTAAAGTAGTGGGAGCCCTACACTGATTTCTTATTCACCAAACGTTTATTGAGTCCTGGAGCTACTGAAAATTTGAAGTCAAATAAAGTATGCTTTATTTCTCAAACGAAATGTAGAAGATACATAATACAGACGATGAGGGTTTAATATACGCGGACTACTTTCAAATGTGAAATGTAAGACAGCAGTAGAGAAAGGAAAGAGAAAGCGATCATGAAAATTAGGAAGGAAGAAATAAAGGAGGGAGGGAGGAAAGAATTTTCATCCAAGGTAAGACCAGTGCTCCAGCCTGGGGCCCACGTAACTGGAGACTAAGGGGAGGGTGGAGGATAGGTAAGCTGAGCAATTTTTAAACTTTCAGTGGGTTCATCTCCATGGCAGGAAATTCCATGTGAACTTGACTTAGTAAACAGATGCGGCCACGTTCATCTCCTTGGGCTCCAACTTTTCCAGATACTGCCTGATACACCTGATGAATCTCTGCCTGCACCATCCGTGTGTCAATGAGGTATCCGAGAGAGAGACAAATGTCTGCATGTTTGCTGATGTGTGCCCAACACCCTATTTAGGATATTGCTGCAGAGAAGGGCCTGCATGTTGTCAAATCAATTTCGGAAACCCAAATCACCAGAGCAAGGGTCTACATATGTATGGGTGGACGTTACATACCTAGTTAAAATGAAAAACTCTCACCTTAAGGCATTTAAATGATTTATGCCAGCTTATATATCCCTAAGTGATTCTCACTGGTATCCTTGAAGCTCTAAGGATTCTAAGGGTTTTCAGAATCACCAAATGAGTATTGTTCAGTACAGCTGTTGTTCTAAAGGCATTCTATGAATTTTCATTTTTAGAGAATTGGCCATCCACATATGAGATACATGCTAGCCTACTGTTGGATATGATTAGTCAATTAACCAGAACTTCCTTTCCTATGACACTGGGTGTTATATGTAAGTGATGAATCACTAAATTCTACTCCTAAAACCATTATTACACTAGATGTTAACTAACTTGGATTTAAATAATTTTTTTTAAGTGAAAAAGAAGAAAAAATATAGCTAGTCAATTCAGCTTAAAAATAAAAAGATCATTACATGAAAACTTTTGAATTAATTTAAATTTACTGTTAATGTTTTTGGAGGTTACCTTAGCTCTCAAAGTTATTTTAAAAGGTATTCTTACAATGGATGGGAGGGTTACCACTGAAGTCTCTCTTAACTATAGGTTTGTTTTCACACATCCATCCATCTGTCCATCCATCCATCCATCCATCCAGTTCATCTTTTCATCATCTATGCATCTGACCATCCATTCAGCTATTCATCTATGTGTTCATCATTTAGCCCTCCCTCCCCATTTTTTTCCTCCATTGGTCTATCCATTTATTCATCCATTGGTCTAACCTTTCATCTATTTATCCACCCAGCCACCCATGTGTTCATCTGTTTATTTAGCTTTTCATCTGTTCAAATAGCTACTATTTTTAAGAGATTCACATTCTAGTAAAAGATAGTCACCTAAACAAATAACTATCATGCAGTGAGTTACATGCCAGAATATTAATTCACTGACTGAAGCAACAGGAATATGAAACCTACGGTGTACGTTGTAAGATGGTACTTAGATCCACAGATGAGGGAGCTGACAGTTCAGTCTGTGGGAGTCACGAAAAATATCACAGAGCAGAGGGATACTGAGCTGAGTGCCCTATAGGAGTATCCTAGGTCTTATTCATTCTCGTGTCCCTAGTGCGGTGTCTTTTCCAAGGACACTCAACAAATATTCAACGAAGGAATAAGGCTTGAAGGGGCAGGAGCCACTCTTGATGAAGAGAACACTCTGGGAAAGGCCTGAGCATGGGACAGAACACAGTTATATGACAGAAGTTGATTTCTGATGGCCTTCAAAGGATGGGTCTCAGTGGGGAAGCAGAAAGAGGTGGGAAGAACATTCTGGACGTGGGGGACAGGAGGAAATGCTTCCTGGAATGTCTGCATCAGGTTTGTAGGAGAGCAGGGTGGCTGGTGTGCGTAGAGGAAGTGCAGAATGAGGATTGGTGGGGAGAGAAAATTAGATATATATATATATCTAATCCATATAGGGACAATGAGGAGAGGCGGGGGAAAGGGATATTTAGGAAACCCCGCAATGAAAACATACGTTGGGCTAGGTAATGGGTTCAATGTGGGGGGTGAAGAAAAAGCCTTTTAACGCTGGAACTGGGATATGGATGGTATCCCAAATAAAAGGAAACTGGGGAAGCTGATGGGGAATAAGGAATCCAGTGTGGGGCAGGAAGGTAATGAGTCTGGCTTAACGGGCGGGAACCAGAAACTGAGATGGCAAATCCGGGAAGCGATGGCTCTATGGACCAGGCCAGAGGACAGGTGTGAAGTTAGATCATTTAGGAGCCGAAATCTTAGGAGGACCATCGAGGTCATGAGGGAGATAAGCAACGGGAGAGAGAGGAAGGAAAAAATGAGGCTCAGGAACTGGGCCTTGGGAAGTGCCAGCGGTTGGTGGGAAAGGGAACAGGACACCATGGTGGAGGCAGATGAACAGCGGGTAGGAAAACTGGGATGCTAAAAAGGTCATGGAAATGGATTTCCACGGAGAAAAGGATCCAAAGCGGCAGCAGCCTGGCCAAGCGTCCACTGTGGCTGAAACAGTCAGAAAGAAAGAAGAGGAAGCAAAGTTCACTGGTTTTGGCAATGGAGAAAGCGACGACTTTCAAGAGAACATTTATAGCAGGGCCACGAGGGCGGAAGGCAGACTGGGGGCGGGGAGGGTTAGGAGGAGGCCAGAGAAAGCCCTTCAAAACTCAACCTGGGAAATACCCTTGAGTCCAGGCACTTGAAAACTTGTTTTTCTATAATCAAACCTGTAAGGGAGGTCAGTAGAAGCAGCCACGTTTACAAACATGAAAAGCTGTATGAATTTCCGGGGGAATGTGCAATTGTTCATTTGTAGAGGCCCACTGGAAGGGCAGCACGGAGCAGGAAGATCTTGGAAGATGCATTCCCTCAGGTCTGTCTACGCAGAGAACGGAACGAAGAGGAAGCTTTAGGTGAGCCAAGGCTGGAAGATGGGAGGGCTCTGGAGGCAGAGGACAGAGCAAGTCTGAAGAGCTGGACAGAAGCATCAGGGAGGCTCTGAAGCTCCGCACACAGGGCCGGGGCTCAGGTTCAGGCTCAGGCTGGGCCATAGCTCACGTGATCCCGTGAATGTTGCCAAGGAGACTTGGGTTTTAGGTTCGTTTGGGGTGACAATGGCAGTGATATGATCAGACTTGCCTTTTTAGGAAGGTCGCTCTGTTCTCGGTGGAGAAATGACCGGGGATGGAGAGAGCTCTGAGGTGGCTGCTAGATGTTCCAAGCGCAAGAAGAGGGCTGTCTGAGCCAGGGAGGGACTATGGGGAAGGGTCAGGGTAAGGGATGTGGGGTGACAAGCAGTGGGAAGGGGAAAGGGGTGGCCAGCTGGTTTCCGGTTTGGAGAATGACGAGGGGACAAAGAAAGAGGAACGTGATGTGCGGAATTCTCGGTGCCTGTGTGCCTTAACTGTCACATGGCCAGTCACCGACAGGGCTAGAATTCAAACACCATTCCAACCCCAAACCATACACTGCTCACAGAATAACTCCTGAACTGGTTGGCTTTCTAAAAAGATTCGTGTTACCAAGAATGTAACGAGGACTATAATTAAGGAATTTTCCTACTTGGCCTTGGCTGCCATGAACCCTAGTGAGAGGTCACTCTCAGGCCACTCTCAAGGAAAACGTTAAAAATGAAACAGCAGAAATACGCCACGCCCCCCCCACGCCCCCCCCCCCCCCCCGTCCATCTCAGCACGTGAAGCGTCGGCCAGATTGGAGCCAACTTAGCTTTCCCTTGAGTGAACTTATCAGTTTCTCAATATAAATAAATCATCCCGAATTGTCCTCATCTGTGAAGGATCGCTAAAATGCTACTTAGTTCACAAAAATCCTCTTTCTGGCCTACACCACGTTAATTCGCAGGTATTTATTTCTCCAGAGAGTCGTCTGGAAAAGAAATAAAGCCATCTTCCCCATCTTCTGCGTACTTGGATGCCCGACATGAACAGAGAACCAAGTCTTCGTCCTGGGAACGCTTCAGCCGAGGGGTCAAAAAAAAAAAAAAATGCAAGAAGTCCAAGAAATAACACACGACGTTCCTGCCAGACCTGCACAATTCACTTCCCTCTGCCCTTCCCTTAACACCCACACCCAGAACATGCTTTTCTCTCCTTTTAATCAAAAAGACATCTGCCCATGCCTTCTAAGGTAGACACGGCCTTCAGGGCTCAGCAGGGAGAGGAAAGCAGTGCCTAAAACAGAAAGCAAGGAAGTGGTGGAAGATTCCCACCTCCCACTCGTGGCCACCTATTTGTTACTAATCCACATGTTGGGGTGTGGCCATCAGTACAAGGCAGCGGTTGGGATCTATCAGGAAGACAGCTCCCATCCAAGAAACCAGGGGAGCAACACTGGGGAGCCCTGGGGTACCTGCCGTCAATTCTAAATGTGGTCGTTAATTTAAAAATATTTACCGGGTGCCCATTATGTTCCAGGCACTGTTCCAGGTGCCGGGGATGGAACAGTGGACAAAGCAACGTTCTTGGCTTCTTGGAGTTTACTTCCTTCTTGGAGAAGGCCGTCAATGGAATATACGATATAATGTCCGATAATGACAAGTATCGGGAAGGAAAATCAGGAAGCGGGGGAGAAGGGACAGGGGAAGTTGTGTAAGGAAGCGTGGGCAGGAGAGGCCACTTTGATGAGCAGGGAGAAAGATGCAGTAATGCAGTAATGCAGTAATGTGGGTGGCAAGGAGCAGAAAGGATCGCACGTTCCGGGGCCGAGAGCTTCTCGCATATACTTGGGACGCGAGCTAGAATAGATATTGGTCAATCTGCTTGTTCATTCATTCAATAATTTCACTCCAATCTATACAGGGAACCTATGCCACCCTATGCCTGGCACCGTGACAGCCGCTGGAGATGTTGATGGCGAAGGAGGCCATGTGGTTCCCTGATGAAGTCCCAGTCTAGACCAGGGATGGCAAGCTTCTTCTCTAAGATGCCAGGTAGTCAACGGGTAGGAGGTTCCGCAGGCCTTAGAGCCTCTGCTGCAACCACCGTGCCACTGTAGGGCACGAGGAGGCGGGGCTGTATGTCAGTGAGGAGCATGGCTGTGTTCCAAAGGAACTTTCTATTCCCAAAACCAGCTGGACGCCAGATTTGGATATAGAACGCTGAATGTACTTTGCAGCCCCATACTTTAGAAAATGTCCTTGATTGTTAAGAAGTTGTTTGTGCAATAAATCCCAATTAGGGAAGAAAGTATACTTAAAAAAAAAAAACATTTTAATACCCACTTTCTGCCATGTTTGCTTTCTTATTTGATTTCAGTTATCAGGCAACATAGCAAGTGTCCATTGTTCTTTCTGCCCAGCAACATACCCGTGCCCCATAGACATTTTCTTCTAGAAACGCCCCTCTCCTTTGCCCTGATAATGGCCTGAAGTGTTTCCAGACCCCTGGTTCTGGGGACATTCAGATGCTCCTCACTCAACCACACACAGAATGATGGGTTATTATGCTCCAGAGCAGTAAGGGCAATAGTGAAACCGAGATGAGTAACACTGGCTTCCCCCCAACGGGGGATGGAGAGGGGAGGGTAGCCAGAGAAAATCTTCCCATGAGAAGGAAGATCTGAGCTGAGGGGCAGATGAAGAACATTCCAGGCTGAGGGGAAAGCAGGAGCAAGATCTTGGGAACGTACAGAGACCCAAGGACCTGAGGCTGTGGTAGTGAGAGGTGTTCTGGAGACACGAGAACATTTCAATTCTTGCCAAGCCTCATAAAAAGTTTGGCCTCCAAACCTGCCAGGTTACAGTCACATCCAGTGATATTCTCCTTCCCAAATTCTAATTCTTCTTCAATAAGTACTCACAGATTTTCCAAAGTCCTTGTATTACGTGCTGCTGTTCTAGAAGGCAGCTGAGTCAAAAAAGGAACCTCACAAAGAGCTAAATCGAATGCACGCAGACCTGGGGGGAAGATGTAAAGATTCTGGGAGTTCTCTAAAGAAAAGCTATCTGCCACCATGCCTATCATCCTCCTGGGATGTTGAAGGGTGCGCTTGGGCACCGGAGGCAAAGGCCACCCTCGGCCCTGAAGGCTCCCGTCCAACGCAAAGTCAGTAAGAGTTCGGACAGCCAGCAAAGTCTATAGATTGCAACCAACAGAGTTCTGTTTTATTTATCTAAGTCTGTCCTAGAAAAAAACCACGAAAGATGGCAGAAAAGTATTATCTCCCTACGAGTAAAATTTTTAAATATTTAAGCACTGTTGCCTTTCATGTGTTTCATAAAATTCATCAAGTGAAACACACTTTGCACAACCTCCTTCGTAAGGTTTCCGTTTTTATATGTCAAAGCTTCAAAACACAGAATCGTACCTTAAAAAAGGTCCATCATTAACTTTTCCTATTCTGACGATGACATATGTATTTATATTTAAACACAGTTTTTACGGAAAATTTCAAACATACCAAAAGTAGAGAAAAATCGTACATGAAATGAGCCCTCATCCACTCAATGCCCAGTGTCAACCATCAGTTTATGGCCCATGGTCTTTCCTCTCCACTTCCATCCCTACCTCCAGATTATTTTGAAGCAAACCCTTGACGTTTTCACCTGTAAATATTCCAAACTCCTTTCTTTCATCACTTTTTATCATGCCCTTGCTTCACTTTGTGGGGGAGGGGGAGATGTTATCTCCTTCAAGTAGGTTTTAGTAGAGAGAGAGGTCAAAGGTGAGAAATGATCGGCTAAAAACACGCGAGGGGAAGCCAAGGTCGAGGTGCCCACCTGACCTTGATGTGCTCAGCGCAGAGGCGGCCGTCCTGGAAACATCCAGGACATAAGCAGAGTGCACAAGCTGTCCTAACCAGCACTGACATGAGGATGTCCTCCTCCTCTTTACCAAGTCCCGTCCACTTAACAACCAAGCTGCTTTCAGCAAGATCTGGCCGCCCCTGCCCCCAGCCAGTCCCCTTCCCCTTCCCATTTTCATTATCTTGAGAAACATATGGCATAACTTTGCCCGCGTTTAAGGCTGGCCAGACCTTAAGCTGGAAAGGAATGCTGCGCTCTAAAATAATATTTTTCTCATTAATGCCACTGAATCCCCTGCCCAGCCTGTTCCCCCACTCACCTCGTAATCTTTTGACTGAATTCAGGAAATTGCACAACGGTTGGTCAGCTCCAGGAACTGCCATTTTCAATCACGTATAATGTTTTTGCTACCATGTACCTTAATGGCAGAGGGGCCCGTGGTCAGCTCTGATTATCAGCCTCACCTTCTTGTCCCAGGGCTCTCGCCGATGCCCACGTTTATTTCAAAACAGGGAAAGGTCGGTGGGCTTTGGGACTTTCTTAGCATGTGTCCGGACTTTACAAAATAGCAAGAATTATGAAACATGGTTATTAAAAAGTACTTTGAGCTAACTAACTTCAAAAAGAAGAATGCTGGTGGATATGGACCATGTTCTCCTGAGAACTGCGATGGTCTCCCAGGTGGACAAAAGGGAGACTGAGGGCTTGATCAAGAAAGCTAAGAAACACTCCACGGAGACACTTTCATCTGGGGAGCGCTGCAAGGCCCATCCGGCAGCCCGCTGAAAGGATTCCTACCTCAGGGATCCCTAGTCCTTTCTCACTCTTCATGTCCAGGACCCTACAGAGTCCACGCCCAGGCCCTCCTCTATCAAGCACATACATCCAGAAGGCTCGGATCCCCAGCTCCAGCCCTTCTCCTAAGCATCAGACATGTGTATCTGTCTTCCCACTAGACATCTCCCGGCCCCTCACATTGATTGTCTCCTAAAAGGGACTCTTGAGCTGCCCTACGTGACTCCTCCTCCACTGATGCCACCATCTCCGTGACTGGAACCACAGCCCATCCAGGGGCCCAAATCCCAGCGAGAGAGGCAGACCCATCCTTCTCTCTTCTTCATCCTATGCGTCTGCCAAGGGCCACTTAGTCTACCTGCTATTGCCCAGGCCCATTCTCTCTCTGAATGATGCTTTGCAGACATCAGCTCATCTGTACGCGGTAGGAAAATACAATGCGATAAGAAGTAAAAGTAAAAATCTTACTGTTAGAGCTAAAACAGGCTGTGTCTACAGACGAGTATCCTTACTCTCGCTTGCTGAGCCCCAATAACGTCCTGTGAACTCAGATAACCTTTGGTCCTTACCACAAGGACATCATTTAAAGCCTCTCCTTCCCATTATAAGCACCCTGCTCAGACTGTCACTAAAGCCTTTTAAAAATGTTTTTTCTCATTAATTTTATAAGCCATCTCCTTCTCAACCCCTTCATACATACAGACAGACACACACACACACACACACACACACACACACACACACACACCCTTGAGGCTCCAGGAAATTTCACAGTGGTAAACCAGCCTCAGGAACTGCCATTTTCAACAGTGTAGAGAATTTTACTGCCAGTGTAGACAGCTTAATTGAAAAGGTGTCTTCACTCTCTCAACCTACATTTATTTAAGCAGCAAGTACTCCCAGATGAACCTCACCTTATTTTGGGTACTATGAGAGAGTACTTCCTCCTTATGCCTGAAATGTTTCCAAGTATCAGGAAATGATTTTGAACATGTATTCTGAATGGAGACCTACCAAATTTACAGTTGGAAGGGACCTTAGCAATCCTCCGGAATCAGTCTACGAAGAGTCCCAGTTATGGCAGATGACAAGTGACCACAACTGTGATCGCTCAGTTATGGCGACCATGACAGCTGGGTTTTAATCTCAACTCTCTAGCACAGTAGTTGTGTACGTTTGGGCAGGTTAGTTGCCATGACCATTAAAAAATGGCCATAATCTAAGAGATGTGTTGAAAAGATCTAGCACCCAAGAAATGGTAGCCAATTTTTCTTTTTTGCTCATGACCTCTCCAACAGGTTAGAGTAATTATCTTCTCCCAACATCTGGTTTTTCTCCACCCTATGACTTTCCAATTACATCTCACAGCAGACAGCTTGATGATCTCATGCCATACTACTACATCCTGGTTTGGAGAATATTCAGTTCGAGATAAAGTAGCTTTTTTTGTTTTTTTTAATATTTATGTATCCTTGAGAGAGAGAGAGAGAGAGAGCATGTGTACATGTGCACATGGGGGAGGGGCAAAGAGAGAGGGAGACGCAGAATCAGAAGCAGGCTCCAAGCTCCGAGTTGTCAGCAGAGTCCAATGTGGGGCTCAAACTCGCGAACCGTGAGATCGTGACCTGAGCCAAAGTCAGATGCTTAACCGACTGAGCCACCCGGGTGCTCCATGAGATAAATTAACTCTTAAAATAAGGTGCTCAGAACAAAAAATGGTAATGTCCCAAGATGTGCTCAGACCAGCCACAAATACAGAGGGTTTTGGTGGTCTTTCATGGTCTGATTAGCCAAGTCTCTTAAGAAGAAAGACACGTTACTACCTGAGTTAGATCACAGCAAGCCCTGGCCATCTCGTCCTCACTGCTGGCTTCCCCAGCCTGTCCCGCCACCGCTAACCTGGCGGAATCTGAATCAGGATTAAATACTCATCTCTGTTAAATGGTTTCCGGTTTGTACTGGCTCATCAGCCGCTTCTGTCAAGATCTTCTGGAACCTTTGGATCTTTTGAGGTTCTCACTCTACCAGGTTCATACTTGGGCCTGTTTTAGGAGTGAGCCCTCTGCCTGAAGCCCGTCCCTTTAGTTTCCAAATGTCTTCAGTCCTGACAGCTTCTTGGCCTCCTTTGCTCCTCCCGCGGCCCCTGGATGCCCTCGCCAAAGAGCACAGCACAAAAGGGGAACGTCCTGAAGTGCTATTTCTTGTTAGCCTCTCAGGTTTCGATGCCATTTCATACATGCTGGATCATCAAACTGAGCCACAAGACGTAACAGAGAAATTTGTAATTCCTGACCCAGATTTGGACATGACTGGAATTGATGAGAAGCCACAACTTACTTCCTAAAGTGAGTCAGGCTTCTTGAAAAGGAAAACACCACCACCAAGTAAACATCATCAGGTAAGTATTAGGCTCCAAATAAAGAGTCAAACCCCCTTAAATTTAGATATGCTGCGACTTACTGTGAAACATCTGTAATGTCAGCTGCCTGCTATAATGGATATTGGAAAAATATTTAGAACTAAAATATGGTATTTCTCCAGGGGATGTATATAAAGAATGGGGGAGGGGGGAAGCAGCAATTACCAGAGAAATTCAATAAATAACTTGGCAACCTGTCACTTTTCTCCAGGTGCACCAATAACATATATTAAAAACGTTCAAACCTTGTGGTTTCCTCCCAGGTTTTTTTTTTTTTTTTTTTTTTTTTTGGTCAAATCTGGCAAGGTCCCATTCAGAGCACCAGCAGGAAAAAAAACCAAACACCTTTATGATGCAGTCAAAGACACAGAATGTACATCACATTTAAAGGAATGGGCTTATCTGAGACCTTCCATTGGCACTGCCTCAAAACCCAATGAGTTTGAATGCTGGTCCTCCTGTATTATTCATTACATAATTGCTGTGTTTTATTAGAAATATGATCTATTATAACCTTGAATACAGTACATTAAATGACATTGAAAATTAGATTATTCTGATTATTAGAGAAGTGAGAAATGTGCTAAACATTTGTAAGACTGATAATCAATCAGGGTATCCATTTGAGTGTAATAAAAATCAATCTGGAGCCAGTGTGTTTAAATCTAATTTTTTAAGCATGACATTTTCCTCAGAGTTTCTTTCTAAAATGTCATCATCTTCTGCAACGGTGATTGATTCTGTCTCTAGGGAGAAGCACTCACTCCAATTACTTCATCCACTGCACACAAACCATAGTCCACTTCAAAAAAAAGCCAGATGAATCACAGCAATAACAATATATTTGATGGGGGGGGGCACAGATTTATGTCACTCAAGCTACAAAATCAACCCCAATCTTCTTCTCCCCAGCTCAAACAGATAAAATATGCTACTTAGATCATAATGTGGCTCTTTACTTTTTTCCATCAGAAATGAGGGATTTTCATATTGGGTTTTTATTTCACCTGTGAAATGGAAAAGACACTGGCTTGTGTAAAAATATTATTCCACTTTCATTTTTTCAGACAAAGAAAAAAATATTATAAATGACTGTGTTGATTTACTCTTCCTTCAATCATCCACCCTCCCTCCCTCCCTTCCTTCCTTCCATCCATCCATCCATCCATCCACCCTCCACACCTCCTCATCCATTCATTCACCAATAAACAATTACTCAACCCCATCTGAGGTCACTGAGAGACTGGCCAACTTGGGGTTCTTTTTTTGTCTTGAGTATATTCAAATATGGCCAAGGTGAGAAGGACAGCTAATGAAATTACATCCAGGGGAGAATTACTGAACTGATCCTACAGTCTGTAGAGGGGTCACCAGATTGGCACAATTAGGAATGACTATCCATTCATTCAGCTTGTGTGTTTACACCGGCACATATGAATATTTACTTTATGGAATTTTGGTATTTCCCTGACAATTATAGGGGAAGGGAGAAGATGACACTTATCAAACAGTTGCCAAGACTGAGAACTTGACATTCATTATGTATTAAATCCTCAGTGGTAGGAGGGTCCTTCTGCTTCTCTGGCCTTGGGGTTCCATATGCGGGTCTTTCAGGAGGGTGACATTCTTGACTTTTCTCCCTGTCTCTCCTTCTGCTTTCTGCAGGGAGGAGCAGGGATTTGTCTTCGTGAGTCTGAAGGAAGGCACTTAGTGTTTTGGGCTCAAGCCCCTCTGGGCCTTCCCAACATCTACCTGCTTGGAGGAAAGGGCACGCAGGCCTGGGTTCCATGATGTGCAAGTTCCCATGGGCAGGCCCTGCCCTGCGAGGAGGCCTTCAGGTGTCAGCCCTGCCCATGACAGTGTGCTTATGTTTATCTGACTTGAGGGTGTAGTTTAGCAAGTCTATTGGGGCCACACAGGGAAGCCACAGCCTCCAATAAGCAAGTGACTATATAAGTTAATTTAAAATCATAGGAAGGATTCCTCAAAAAACTAAAAATAGAACTACCCTACGACCCAGCAATTACACTACTAGGCATTTATCCAAGGGATACAGGGGTGCTGTTTCGAAGGGACACATGCACCCCCATGTTTGTAGCAGCACTATCAACAATAGCCAAAGTATGGAAAGAGCCCAAATGCCCATCGATGGATGAATGGACAAAGAAGGTGTGGTATATACATACATAATGGAGTATTACTCAGCAGTCAAAAAGAATGAAATACTGCCATTTGCAACTACGTGGATGGAACTAGAGTGTTCTATGTTAAGCGTAATTAGTCAGAGAAAGACAAAAATCACATGACTTCACTCATATGAGGACTTTAAGAGACAAAACAGATGAACATAAGGGAAGGGAGACAAAAATAATATAAAAACAGGGAGGGGGACAAAACATAAGAGACTTATAAATATGGAGAACAAACTGAGAGTTACTGGAGTGGTTGTGGGAGGAGGGATGGGCTAAATGGGTAAGGGGCACTAAGGAATCTACTCCTGAAATCATTGTTGCACTATATGCTAACTAATTTACATGTAAATTTAAAAAAAAAGAAAAAGAAAATCATAGGAAGGAACATTATGTTGCTGTTTAATAACATGGGGGAAATAGCCACTATGTTAAGTTTAACTAAAATAATAAATACATACACATATGTGAATAGAAAAAAGGGGAGAATAAAATAAATCAAGATATTAATAGGGCCTATATCTGGGATAAGAGATTGTGATTTCGATTTTCTTCTTGATAAATTTCAGCACTTTCCAAATTGTCTATAGCAAGCCTATGCTATTTCAATTATTTTTTAAAATGTAGATTTTTTTTTTCCTTTTAAAAGAAAGTAGCTTTTCTCCATCACTGGTAAGGTTCTCAGACTCTAAGGAGACTCTTAGAAACAAGCTGCAGATATTTTGATCTCCTTCTGATTTATGCAGCTTCTCAACTAGGAATGAATCCATGGGAGAAAGAGAAAAGAGAGCATGTGATTCCTGGAAATCCTGCCACCACCTCACTGCCCACCTGGTCAGAGCCTGCCAACCACTCTCTCTGCTTCTGCCTTTACCTTCCCTGTGGTCGAGTTTCAGCCTCATGGCCATCTCAAGCCTACTAAAACCAAAGTAGGTCACCCTTCTGCCCCAATACCCAACAGCCTCCCATCAAACTTGGGGTAGGAGCTGGTCTATGCAAAGCCCCCTGGGGCCTCTCGGATTCCCCCTCCTGTGTTATGCCCATTTGTTTATTCTCCTCTTGACACATGGGCTGCCATGTTGGTCCTCAAACATACAGGGGAAGGCTCCCACCTCAGGGTCTTTGCACTGGCTGTTTCCTCGGCCTGGAGCACTTCCCCTCCCTCCACATATCCCCACACCTCTCTCCCTCATCTCCTTCGAGTCTTTACTCAGAGGTCATCTTCTCAAGAGGCCTTCCTCAGAGGCCGTATTAAAAAACTAAGGAGGGAAAACCAAGAGCACACTGTATACACTGTATGTTAGCCAATTTCACAATAAATTATATTAAAAAAAAGAAAAAGAAATATATACACATTTAAAAAATTTTTAAAAAGAAATAAACTTGGGTAAGGGGCATTAAGAAATCTACTCCTGAAATCGTTGTTGTACTATATGCTAACTTGGATGTAAATTAAAAAGATAAATACAAATTAAAAAAAAAAAGGAAAACAACTAGGGAGGGGCATCTGGGCGGCTCAGTCTGTTGAGCATCTGAACTTCAGCTCAGGTCACGATCTCACCCTTCCTGAGTTCAAGCCCCACGTGGGGCTTTGTGCTGACAGCTCAGAGCCTGGAGCTTGTTTCTGATTCTGTGTCTCCCTCTCTCTCTCTGCCCCTCCCCTACTCGTGCTCCATCTCACTCAAAAATAGACAGACATGAGAACATTTTTCTCAAAAACTAGGGAATAGTGTATCCATAGTCAGGTGCCATCAGGCTACTCCATCAAAAATCACAACCCCTACCTCCAACAATCCTATCACCCTTTCTGGTTTTATTTATCTCCTTACTGTACTTGTCTTCTTTCTTATCTTTCTCCTCCACTAGAACGGAAGCTCCAGGAGGGCGGGAATTTTAGGAATTGTTCACATCACCACAACACGTCCACAACAGTGCCCAGTGCCTCGGGGCCCTTGACCCATCTTGGTTGTTGCCAAGGCTCTGGAACGGGAGCCTAGCACCAGGCAAGGAGGAGAGGCATGGCTCAGTCCTGCACGTAGGAGCTGCGGCAAAGGTGCGGGCGGCAGGGAGACCTTCTGTCTCTCTTGAGAGCCCAGGTCCTGAGGCGGCCCTGCTTTCTGTCTTCACCAGCGCCTCAGAACGGTGCCCGCTGTGTTTAGTGGCAATGAGGGCAAAGAGCATGTGAACATCTGATCGCGGGCTGGGCCTGTGGAGAACGGCCTGTGCAAGTCAGACAGTGTTGAATAATCCCAACCCAAGTTCTCATGCGGCGTCTGCCTTGGGAGACAGGGACACAAGAGTGAACCTCTGCAGACAGATGCCGGGCCACCCCGGGCACCTTTACTAGGCTACGCGTATGGAACAGACAAAAGAAAGCATCCTTGTGGTTTAAGAGAGCCCACCGTTGCCACCTTTCCTAAGAGGAGAGGGCAAAGCTATGCCAGGTGGAAATGCGACAGAATGGAACAAAATTCTTGAAACTCTTCCACCTTCTTTCCTGAAACCAACAACTCAGGTGAACTTAATGCAACTCTGATGACCACAGATGGGCCGTAGGCTGCTGCTTACAAAACTGCCTTCTATTGGGGCGCCTGGGTGGCGCAGTCGGTTAAGCGTCCGACTTCAGCCAGGTCACGATCTCGCGGTCCGTGAGTTCGGGCCCCACGTCGGGCTCTGGGCTGATGGCTCAGAGCCTGGAGCCTGTTTCTGATTCTGTGTCTCCCTCTCTCTCTGCCCCTCCCCCGTTCATGCTCTGTCTCTCTCTGTCCCAAAAATAAATAAACGTTGAAAAAAAAAAATTAAAAAAAAAAAAAACAAACTGCCTTCTATTTAGAAAAAAGATCTAAATATTGCAGAGAGAGGCCGAGAAGAACAGCAGCTGGATATGCTCAGGAAGGTGGCAGCTCCCTGAAAATGCTGCCCACGATGTACACGTGCTGGCGAAGCACTTCTGGGATGATCCCACAAGTCCAACAGCAACCTTCATCTGTTTTCCAAGTCCTGGACAGGCAGGGATGCAATTCACCAGCAGGAGGAGGAGGGCATCCAAATAAATACTAGTGTGAGCACAACAAGGGGCAGAAGGCACAAGACAAACTTAATTTTTTAGGTAGAAACTGCTTTTTGGGGAAGACAGCCGTTAAAGTAGATTTTGGGCAACTACTTCCCTAGAGTCTCCACACAATATGAGGACCTGATTCTTTCCTTTGAAAGGAAAAGGGAGCACCTTTTTATTTATTTATTTATTTATTTATTTATTTATTTATTTATTTATTTTTTTCAACGTTTATTTATTTTTGGGACAGAGAGAGACAGAGCATGAACGGGGGAGGGGCAGAGAGAGAGGGAGACACAGAATCGGAAACAGGCTCCAGGCTCTGAGCCATCAGCCCAGAGCCTGACGTGGGGCTCGAACTCACGAACCGCGAGATCGTGACCTGAAGTCGGATGCTTAACCAACTGCGCCACCCAGGCACCCCTGGGAGCACCTTTTTAAAAATAGCAACAACAACAACAAAAATAATAAAATAAAATAAAATAAAATGCAACAGAGGCTCACTGTAGATTCTGTGGAAAATAATGAAATTTGCAAAAAAGAAAATACAAATTATACTTAATCCGTGTTCTAGAAAGAAGCCCCTGTTGATATTTTGATTTATTTTATTCTGCAGTTTTATGCATTCATATATATTTTTTTTGAATTATAGGTCACAGAATATCCAAATTTTTAAATCTTGCTTCTCATTTCAACTCAGCATTGTGGATATTTCCCCAGATCATGAAAAAATTGCTTTTTCAATGGCAGCATAATGTTCCTTTCTATGGGTGTGAATTAATTTATATAGCCATTCTTTTATTGTTAGTCCTTTATGTTCCTGCCTCTTTTATATATATAATGCTGCAATGAACATCTCTGTACATCGTCATCGCACATATTTTTAAATTATTTATTAGCACTGGGTGTTGTATGTTAAGTGATGAGTCACGGGGAATCTACCCCCAAAACCAAGAGCACGTTGTATATATACATTGTATGTTAGCCAACTTGACAATAAATTATATTTAAAAAAAAAAAAACAACAGCTTTCCAGAAGGGGACTCTAAAGGCTTTTGAAACACATGGCCAAATCACAGGCAGTTTCTAGTACTAACCTTGGGTCAATCTGCCATAGGCTTGGTTCTTGCCCTTCTTTGCAGATCATGGGATACATTCTAGAGAACGAGGTTAATTCTGCATTTCCAATCTCATTCACCTTTGTGGGAGCAGATAAGCTCTATTCCTGTCAAAAAGGCCCATCTGCTAACCCCCGTTAGCAGGGCTATTACACAGTGTCTCTGGTCATTCCATCGCTCCAAGGAACATTGCTATCGTCCATCTCACTTAGGTCAGTGCTGTTGGTTTAATAGTTCCCTATTGGGCCACAGATGGCCAATGGTCGGATATAGCAACATAATCTGATTACAGGACAACTGCGACCTCTTTGGCCAACCTCAGCCTCGCTTTGCAAACAGCCACTGCCCAGAGGGAGTAGATTTGCCAGGCTGCCCGGCCATGCAGAGTTACTGAGACACTCACAGAGGGCCCGGCCCATCCTGAAGCACAGGGCTTCTTCAGTTTCACTGTCTGCGCAGGCCCACCGACCCTTGCCTTCTTCGGAGGATGTGTGTCAAGGGAGAGTAGAAGCTGGGGGTCTTCGGGTGAGATTTAGTTATGGCAATGCATAGTTAATTAAGACAGTATTAGCAGCTGATTCCTACTCACTGTGAGTTTTATCTTTTAAGAGCCAATTCATGGGCATGTTCAGACCCCACAGCACCACAGGCGCTTTGTGCAATCACAGACCATGTGTCCATGTGTGTATATTGCAGGTTTTCTCAGCCTCAGCATTACTGACATCTGGGACTAGACGGTTCTTTGTTGTGGGGCCTGTATTGTGCATGGTATGACATTTTAGCAGCACCCCTGGCCTCTTCCCACCAGAAGACAGCAGCACCTCCCCCAGCTGTATGTAACAGCCAAAAAGGTTTCCAGATATTGCCAATGTTCCTGAAGGGCAAAAATGGCCTGGGTTGAGACCCACCGGTATACATAAATGTCATCATCTTGAATTACTGAGTGATTAGAGCACACGCTTAGGAAGCAGACCTGTCACCAGCACTATGTGAGCCAGCACTTAGCCTTCCTTGCCTCTGATCCTCATCTGCAAACAGGGACAATAATACATATGTCACAGAGCCATAAGGATGATGCAAGAACATGGTTGGAAAGTACTTGCAAGGTCCTTGAAAAGCACTGCAGAGACGGCAGGTACTAATATCGAGGGCTTATTTGCAGACGCTGGGAAATGATGACAGATGATGGCTGCAAAGCTTCATTACATCAAATTCTGTAATTTGACCAAATTTCACCTGTCTTGAGCCATTCTTAGATGAATCAAGACCCAACTAAACAGAACAGTTTTTTTTTTTTAATCCTGCAATAGAAATAGGAGACTCTTGATTGCACCCTAAAGTAGACATTAGAGAG